>NC_091644.1:18918049-21418049 GCF_027580195.1 Bos mutus | reverse complement strand
CCTTTAGTAGCATGGAGAAATCCTTATTATAATATTAATTGGTAAAAAGTAAACATGTTCTTCAAAAATACATACATAGGAAAGAGTCTGGAGACTAATTTACCAAACATTAAGAATGTTACCTTTGGGAGGTAAAATTATAAATGAACTTTTCATAATGTGAAAAATTTTTATGACCTTATAATTATCCATAGGGACCTTTAAAACATTGTTCCATTGTAGATCAAATGAACAATTACAGAGTTGTCACATATTTTGTTCCAGAAGCCACAGTTTAAAGAAGTAATTCCTGTTACACAATTTGAATTATTAACCCAAAAGGATGTTTCTTGGTTTAAATAATTTAAGTGTTCATGTAAGACTACATATTTTAATGAAACATTTTTAAATCATTACTAGAAAATTAAATTTCATCTCAATTACAGTGTACATTACATAATAAAGATATAGCTTATGTATATACTATGAAACACTGCCAATAGCAATTACAATAAAATTTCAAATATACATTTTTAGTATATTTGAAAAACAGTCTATGACCATGTGTCAGAATACACATATTCAATCAGAAGTGTCCAGAAAATTGAAAGAGGACACTATTCAAGTAAAGACCCAACACTCTATTTTAAGTCCTTAACTTTCTCTGAGCCAAAAGAGCTTTAAAATAATACATGATTAGGTTTTTAGGCAATGTGACTTAAAGTTCAAAATTTTAAAACCTTAAATAAAACTTGAAATACTGTTGTGAAAAAGAACAGCACTATTCATTGCTTACCGAAGACAGTTCATCACATCCCAGTAATGTGTAGTAATCTTCAGTATCTTCTGACTTGTAATTCAGTATCGCATCCATTGAGATGACTAAACCAGTTTTTCTTCCCTTTGAAACAAGAGGCACAATGAACTGAGAATTAACAGGAAACGCCTTTTGAGATCTGGTTTACAGCAGCGCGTTCCAAACGGCAGTTAACTAGATTTAAGGCTGGCCACAGTCAACACACCAGCTGTCATCCTAGACCTTTGTAAACTCTAGTTTTCATTGGCTGTTTATACAAGAGAAAAGAATAGCCCACATGCGGAACTGTTGCAGTGCCGGCTGGGATCTGTAGTTTGAGTTTATGTAAGTGATGTAAATGAACCATTTCTTTTAGAAGTTGATAAACAATATCCATTTTTACATACTCCTCAAATTGGCCATTTTTTCACCTCTGATATATTTTTACCTCTTTTTTTTTTTTAAGGAATAGAAAAAAATTTGAAGCATTATGGTAAAATCTTAGCATTTGTTAAATATGAGTAGTGAGCACTTTCCTGAGTGTTAAGAATATTTCATAATTTTTAAAACAGCTTAAGAGTAGACAGACTTCCATGGTGGCTCAGACAGTAAAGAATCTGCCTGCAATGCAGGAGATGGGGTTCAATCCTTGAGTCGGGAAGATCCCCTGGAGAAGGAAATAGCAATCCATTCCAGTATTCTTGCCTGGAAAATCCCATGGACAGAGGAGCCTAGAGAGCTACAGTCCATGGAGTCACAAAGAATCAGACACGATTAAGCAATTAACATACACGAGAGTAGAAAGAAATAGACTAAGAGATCATTTGATAATTCATTTGATAATCTATTCATTCAACAAATATTTATTGAGGACCTATTTTGTGCTCAGCATGATTGTAGAAAAAGATGTGGTAAACAGTTCTTAGGGAGCTTACAGTGCAACGGAGAGAGGCAGACAAGACACAAACAGGATTATTTAAAACAGTGACTTGTGGGACTTCCCTGGCAGTCCAGTGGTTAAGACTGCACTTCCAATGCAGGGGAAGAGAGTTTGATCCCTGCTCCAGAAACTAAGATCCCACATACTGCATGGTGGAGCCAAAAAAAAGAATGTGTATAAAGATACAGCAATAATGATAGTTATCATTACCAATTAACAATAATGAAAGTTTTGTAGAAAAATTAACTGTCCAACAATCATTTAAATAATGATCCACATACAGTAGTATATCATGTAGTCATTTTAAAAGATGTAGTTCAGTTGAGTTCAGTTGCACAGTCGTGTCCGACTCTTTGCAACCCGATCAACCGCAGCACACCAGGCCTCCCTGTCCATCACCAACTCTCGGAGTCCACCCAAACCGGTGTCCATTGAGTCGGTGATGCCATCCAAACATCTCATCCTCTGTCGTCCCCTTCTCCTGCCTTCAATCTTTCCCAGCATCAGGGTCTTTTCAAATGTAGAAACATATTTAATACCTGGGAAATGTTCACACATTGTTAGGTGAAAAAAAGGTAACAAGCAATTATGTAAACATTCACTGAGCATTGAGATTTATGCAAATTACTGGGCATAAGTTATATCTCAATTTAAAAAGGAAAAAATACAAATTTTAAGTTTTAGAAGTATGGTATGATTCCTGTTTTATAAATATACAGCTCTTCCTCAATTTAGCATGGGGTTTTGACACCATAAACTAATCCTAAATCAAAAATGCATTTAACCTAACTATCCTACTGAATATCATAATTTAGCCTAGCCTAGCTTAAATGTGCTCAAAACACTTACATTAGCCTACAAGCGGGAAACAGCATCTAACACAAGCCTACTTAATAATGAAGTGTTGAATATTTCATATAATTTATTAAATACCTGAATATCATACCACATGTCCCTGGCCCAGGAAAAGATCCAAACTGAGAATTTAGAGTACCATTTTTATTGTACTATATTTCTTTTGCACTATCATAAAATTGAAAAATCCTAAATTGAACTATTGTATATTAGGGACCATCTGTATATGGTATGTATATTTATGAAACATGCAAAACCATATACACCAGGTTTTGGAGTCACAGGTGATTTTTTATTCTTTTTCCTCATCTACAGTTTCTAAGATAAACATATATTATTCTAGTAATAAGAAGAAAGCAACAAAAAACAAGTCAGTAAAAACTGCAAAATGCCAAGTATCACATAGCTATTATTTACTGATTTAGAAGGGGTGACAATTCAGAGGGCCCTATTCAAGAATTTGTTTTTCAGTTGGTTCGGTTTGTTGCATGCTCTACTGCATGTTGTAAGCCAATTTATTCACTCTTCAAGAGGGCTTCCCTGGTGGCTCAATGGTAATGAATCTACCTGCCAATGCAGGAGACCCAGGTTTGATCCCTGGATCGGGAAGTTTCCCTGGAGAAAGAAATGGCAACTCACTCTAGTATTCTTGTCTGGAAACCCCATGGACAGAGGAGCCTGGTGGGCTACAGTCCATGGGGTCGTAAAAGAGTCAGACACAACCAGAAACTAAAACAACAAGAACAATTCACCCTTGAAGCACCCTACACGGTGCTGCAGTTGGACAAAGAAGGAAATTAATCCGGCCATCAGAGAACTCCCCCCTCATGTGTGTCTTGCTCACTGTAGGTCAACTGTTGTCTTGAGTGATCCTTTCCTATGATCTTGTAGGAGTCACAGGGCAATGAAGACATTGCTGAACCCTGCTCCTTACTCCTTGAATAGAACTATGCTCTAATTACACCTGACATATCAGAAAATTAATTTAGCTGAGAATGCAAGATTAACTCAAACTAAGCTTTAGCATGTTACCTGTGAGGTAAAAGTCACTCAGTCGTGTCCGACTCTTTGCGACCCCATGGACTATACAGCCCATGGAATTCTCCAGACCAGAATACTGGAGTGGGTAGCCTTTCCCTTCTCCAGGGGATCTTCCCAACCCACGGATCGAGCCCAGGTCTCCCACATTGCAAGCGGATTCTTTATCAGTTGAGCCACAAGGAAGCCCAGCATATTACCTAATCAAATGTTAAACTGTACGGTTTAGAGGGAAAATTTAAAAGAAATCCACAGAAGCATTTACAGAATAAATGGAGAGAAGGAGGAAGGAACAAAATGCATAAGCTGTTGTAGGAAAAATATTCAGGGAAAAGTGAAGAAAACAACTTTACAGCAGAGTGTGTTGAAGAAAATAACATTTGAGACCAGTACTGAAGATGAGGGCCAGAACATGGAGAGCCTTGAGGATCAGGCAGAGGAACAAGTGTGGAGGCAACAGGGAACTGCTGTAGCTTCTTAAGCATGTGACATGTTAAAAATGAAGGTTTAAGATTAATCTGGTGGCTGTGTGCATTTGGAGGAAGGAAAACCGGAAAACATTGACAAATATGACTTAACCATCACTTTGAATTTAAATTTAATTTTAATTAAATTTTATATTTTTAATGGGCACTGCTGTTTGATATTTAGTCTCTAAACTGTGTCCAGCTCTTTTGAGACGCTATGGACTGTAGCCCACCAGGCTCCTCTGTCCATGGGACCTCCCAGGCAAGAATACTGGAGCAGGTTGCTATTTCCTTTCTCCAGGGGATCTTTTTGACCCAGGGATTGAACCCACGTCTTTTGCTTGGCAGGCAGATTCTTTACCACTGAGGCACTTGGGAAGATCTTAATGGGCACTACATGCACATACAACAAAGTTTTAAAGCTATAAAAGGGTAGGCATGAAAGGTAAGTGTCCCTCCCTCCTTGGGTCTTCCAGCCACCAGTTTTATTCCCTGGAGGTAACCAAGATAACCACTGCCAACAATGTCTCGTTTTTGCATTCATTATATGCATTTTGGTAAATATATGTGTGTGTGTGTGTGTGTGTGTATGTATATATGTATTTTTTTAATCTCAATTCCTTAGTGTCAGACACTTCAAATCTTCAGCTCTAATAAAAAATACTGCACTGAATACTCTTGTTCTTAGATTCTTTCACTCTTGTTTGCACATCTTTTAGAAAAGAAAGCTGACATATATGTAAGTCAGTAGGGATTTACTGAGAGCCTATTGTCTATACACTTATACAGTACCTGTAGTTTTGCGCTTTTTTTTTTCCAAAGAACTCTGATAATTTCTTTTATTCTCCCTACATCCTATAGCTGAGTTTTATCAATATTTTTATTTCATGTAAGCATAATGTATGTGGCAGAATAAAATCAACTAAAGGTTTTCATTCCTTTCTTTAATCACCTAAAATTAAGCAGTTCTACAAATAGAACACCGGAGAAGGCAATGGCACCCCACTCCAGTACTCTTGCCTGGAAAATCCCATGGATGGAGGAGCCTGGTAGGCTGCAGTCCCATGGGGTCACGAAGAGTCGGACACGACTGAGCGACTTCACTTTCATTTTTCACCTTCATGCATTGGAGAAGGAAATGGCAACCCACTCCAGTGTTCTTGCCTGGAGAATCCCAGGAACGGGGGAGCCTGGTGGGCTGCCATCTATGGGGTCTCACAGAGACGGACACGACTGAAGCGACTTAGCAGTAGCAGCAGCACAAATAGAATACATCTGCATCATATTGTGTTATTTATCATATTATTTACTAAACTGTGGCCTACATGTTTGCCACCTTGGCTCTGAATGGTTCCCTCCTTAGTGCCCTCAACTCACAGCACCCCTTAGGATAAAGGTAAGGATTAAAAAGAGCTCATAATTCAATAAGTACCCAGCTGAAGGTGTCCTTTATGTTGTGAGGTTACAGTTTTACATGGCTGTACTGGTTATTTTCCTCATTTTTATATTTCCACATTTATTTTCACTGTCAGAATTCAGTGAAAAGCTCCTTCCCATCTTGTCTTAAGCCTCTGAGGTTTTGTTATTTTTATTAATAATAGTACTGAATGACTTGGTTACAAGATCATATCCCAAAAATAAAAATATTGATTGTAACAACTTTGCATGGCAATAGATGGTAACTAGACTTACTGTGGAGAAGGAAATGGCAACCCACTCCAGTGTTCTTGCCTGGAGAATCCCAGGGATGGCAGAGCCTGGTGGGCTGCCGTCTCTGGGGTCGCACAGAGTCGGACACGACTGAAACGACTTAGCAGCAGCAGCAGCAGCAGACTTACTGTGGTGATTATATAAAAATATTAAATCATGGGAGTTCCCGGGTGGTCTAGCGGTTAGAATTCGGTGCTTTCCCTGCCTTGGCCCAGGTTCAGTCCTGATTGGGGAACTGAGATGCCACAAACCACACAGTATGGTAAAAAAAAAAAAGTCAAATCACTATGTTGTACACTTGAAACTAAATATCACTGCATGTCACAAATAATTTACTGTATATTTAAATATATATTAGTAAAATAACTTAGTTGTATATATTTAAATATATATTAGTATATTTATATGTGTTCTTAGTTGCTTCAGTCGTGTCCAACTGTTGGTGACCCGTGGACTGTAGCCCACCAGGTTCCTTTGTCCATGGAATTCCGCAGGCAAGAATATTGGAGTGGGTTGCCATACACTCCTCCAGGGAATCTTCCTGACCCAGGGATCAAACCCTGGTCTCTTATGTCTCCTGCATTGGCAGAGAGTTTCTTTACCACTAGCGCCACCTATATTCAGTTCAGTTCAGTCCCTCAGTCGTGTCCGACTCTTTGCGACCCCATGAGTCGCAGCACGCCAGGCCTCCCTGTCCATCACCATCTCCCGGAGTTCACCCAGACTCACGTCCATCGAGTCAGTGATGCCATCCAGCCATCTCATCCTCTGGCGTCCCCTTCTCCTCCTGCCCCCAATCCCTCCCAGCATCAGAGTCTTTTCCAATGAGTCAACTCTTCGCATAAGGTGGCCAAAGTACTGGAGTTTCAGCTTTAGCATCATTCCTTCCAAAGAAATCCCAGGGCTGATCTCCTTCAGAATGGACTGGTTGGATCTCCTTGCAGTCCAAGGGACTCTCAAGAGTCTTCTTCAACACCACAGTTCAAAAGCATCAATTCTCCGGCGCTCAGCTTTCTTCACAGTCCAACTCTCACATTCATACACGACCACTGGAAAAACCATAGCCTTGACTAGACGGACCTTTGTTGGTAAAGTAATGTCTTTGCTTTTCAGTATGCTATCTAGGTTGGTCATAACTTTTCTTCCAAGGAGTAGGCGTCTTTTAATTTCATGGCTGCAATCACCATCTGCAGTGATTTTGGAGCCCCAAAAAATAAAAGTCTGACACTCTTTCCACTGTTTCCCCATCTATTTCCCATGAAGTGGTGGGACCAGATGCCATGATCTTCGTTTTCTGAATGTTGAGTTTTAAGCCAACTTTTTCACTCTCCTCTTTCACTAACTTCATCAAGAGGCTTTTTAGTTCCTCATCACTTTCTGCCATAAGGGTGGTGTCATCTGCATATCTGAGGTATTGATATTTCTCCCAGCAATCTTGATTCCAGCTTGTGCTTCTTCCAGCCCAGCATTTCTCATGATGTACTCTGCATATAAGTTAAATAAGCAGGGTGACAATATACAGCCTTGATGTACTCCTTTTCCTATTTTTACATAAAATGTTGAGTTTGATAAGTCTTGATGAAAATGAATACAATGTGATTTTATAATCAGAGAAAAAGAAAATCTTAAAAGGAAGTGCCCAACCATACATCCTCATGTTTTTCTTATTATAAAAATGGGCTTCCCTGGTGGCTCAGTGGTAAACTACCTGCTTGCCAGTGCAGGAGACACGGGTCTGACCTGTGGTCTGGGAAGTTCCCACGTGCCGCAGAGCACTAAACCCATGCACCACAACAATTGAGCCTGTGCTCTAGAGCCTGAGAATCCAACTATTGAGCCCACATGCCTCAGGACATAATATTCTAAGGTTTTAACAGAAAACAGAAGACTTGCCTCGTATCTCCCTCTGCCTAGAGGCAAATATGGTAAAACATTTAGCTATTTCTTCTTGTATTTTTCACCATGTTTTTAAATGATGTTTACACTTCAGAATTTCTTTTAAGTTCAACATATTGCACCACTGTATCCACACTAAAGTCTTGATCAGACAATAGCAAAATGACAAGAATACATTATCCAGGCCTGAATAAAAGCCTAAGTCTCACCAGTGAGACAATCTGCCCCCCCCCAAAAGGTTGACTTTGGGGTCATATTTGTATATATTACATGTGAATGTAGTATATATGGTAGTGGTGGTGGCTTAGTTGCTCAGTTGTGACGGCTCTTTAGACCCCATGAACTGTAGCCCCCCAGGCTCCTCCATCCATGGGATTTCCCAGGCAAGAGTACTATAGTAGGTTGCCATTTCCTTCTCCAATATAGTGTCTACATTTATATAAAATAGTCAAATGCTTACATGTAATACTTAATTTTCATTATTTAGCTATATGTAAAATGATCCAATGACCTATAATATTCAGCTTTTTAAATTTACTTAAACCTATATATTTAAAATACTATATTATGAAAAACTGTATTAAGAATAGTGCTGTTCTCCCTGTATGAGAAACTCTGTAAGGTTACAAGTATAAGGTATCTACATTTTCTTCTAAAGGATGATTTGGGGGAAAAGTTTCCTTTATATTTGAACATACATAACCCTCTCTCAATTGGGGAATTCTACTTCAATCATTCATAATTTTAAAAATCATTTTCATATTTTTTATTTTTCAGGTTGTATAATGATTATAAATCTTCATTACTTTAATAAATATTAAATAAATAATACTTTATATAAATATAGTATAAACATAATAGCAACCTTTTTGGGGTATTGTTTGAAAAAGCAATAATATAAGGTAAGTATGTATTTGGAGAAAAGTAGAGTACCACTTATTTATTTCCACTCTTTTCCCCAAAACTAACCTCTAAACTTGCTGCAGCATCTTATGGTAGGGTATATTTTTCATGTTCACTGGGTTTTTCTCTCTAATGATAAAGGTAATAAAAATCATGTTGGGGCCATTGGCTAGTATTTTGAAAAAATGATGATGGTAGAGCCATTCCTCCGTACACCAAAGTAAGTTACAGATAACCAAATAACCCAGAAGCCATAGGATAAAATTAATAAACATGACTGTAACAAAATTTATGCAGATGTGTAGTGGCAAAAAAAAAAAAATACAAATGTAAAATCAGAAGGTAGGTAAATAATGTACAAGGAAAAAAATTTCACAATTCCCATAACAGACAAAAGGCTGAGTTCCCTACTTTACAAAAAGTACCAAAAAATCAGTAAGAAAAAGATTAACAACCCAAGAGAAAACTGGATTAAGGATATGATTACTTTCAGAAATATAAATAGCCATTAAATGGATCAAGAAAAGTGCAGCCTCATTCATAATTATGAAACTGCTAATCATTCAAAGAAGATACATTGTTTACTTCTCAGAGAGGCAAAATTTCTAAAGTTGATAATACCCAGTGCTAGAATAGAAGGGAGGAAGCAAACACCTTCATACATTGCCGGATACTATAAATCGGTGTGTGTGTGCGTGCTCAGTTGTGTCTGACTTTGCAACCCTACAAACTGTAGCCCAACAGGCATCTCTGTCCCTGGGATTTCCCAGGCAAGAATACTGTAGTGGCTTACCATGCCCTCCTCCAGGGAATCTTCCTGACCCAGAGATCGAACTCGTGTCCACTGCATGGCGGACAGGCAGGTGAATTCTTTACCACTGAGCCACCTGGAAATTCCAGTGTAAACTGGTACAGTTTAGCAATTTGGTGATATTTGTAAACTTTTATAAAGCATATATCTCCTTGGCTCGATAATTTTTCTCTACAAATTTATCCTGTGGATTTACACCAAAATATGTTCCAGGCAGTCATTGCAAAATTGTTTTCAACAGAAAAAAGTTGGAAATAATCAAAATGTCCCTCAATGGGATGGTGAAGAAGAGACCAATGGATGAATAAATTATGGTATTTTTGTTATGAAATACCATGCAAGCATTTAAAAAAGAGTAAGATAGCTCTTTTTGTGCAGTATGGAAAGATCTCTAAGATGAATTATCAAATGAAAAAGAAAGTTTAAGAAGAGTATGATGTCATTACCTCTTTTGCACAGTTTTTCATAATTCATATATTTATTGACCAAAAAAAAAAAAAATTCCCTGTATAAGTGGATCCCTGCATTTCAAAGACCATTTTGTTCAAGGGTCAACTATATGTACATTTGCACCTGATTTTTTTCTTTAAAAATCAAATTACGGATTCCTTTTAAGGGAGGGTGCTGAGCAGGTACAGAAAGCCTTTAATTTCAGTTTACATCTCTCAGAACTGTTAGTGTGAAGTCAATATAGTCATCCTACCACTTTTGTTTTCTGTATGCTTTTTATTCTATTTAATAATTTGTGTCTATCTCCTTGCTGGCCCGGCTTTCGAGATCTTAGTTCCCCCACCAGGAATGGAACCCAGGCCGCCTACAGTGGAAGCAGGGATCCCCACCCGACTGCACCCTCAGGGAATTCCCTTGGGATGCTTTTTAAAAGAACAAATACAATTTAATTTACACAAGCTGATTAAAAAGAAAAAAAAATTAACTTAAAAAAAATACATATACCAAATATAGAAATCACACAGAGATTTTTAACTTAGCGAAAGCTCTTCGCATGTGGCCCGTGAGAGGCCCAGCCTCGGAACCAGAAAAACCGCCCAGTCTCCTACAACCCAGGCGGCAATCGCCGTCCCAGGACTACAGCTCCCACAAGACATCGCGGAAATTGGCGTGTAAAAGGAGTGACAAAGGAAAGCCCAGTTACTTCCGGCCTCCCGTAAATGTCCCTCCGGAAGTGCATTTAAAAAAAAAAAAAAACAGATTTCAGAGGCTTTTAAGTGAGGGAAAAAAAAAAAAGCTATATAAGAGCTCAAACGGAAAGTCTAGAAAAGTTTCCAAGCCCTAGGAGCTCAGAGCGAGAACAGAAATTAGGGAGCCCATAGAAATTAGGTGGGCTCCACGCGGACAACTCTGAGTCGTTCTCAGACTAGCAGCTTTCCTAGCAGCTACTCCGTTTTCCTTCCAGTCTAGCGCCAAGTTCTGCTATGCAGAATGAAATCGGCACCTTGCCCTTGCGGTCTTTCCGACCCCGAACTTCCAAGACGCCAAAGCCCAAGTTCCAGAAAGAGCCTGCAATCATTCGTTCTGATTTCCCACAACACGGGCCCCTGCTCCCTTCTCAAGCTGGGGTTTGGACATCAGCTGAGCGCTCTGATTAAAAACGTAATCTCATTTTTTATCTAGCTCCTACCTCTCAATGTCTTTTCTTCAGAATCTGCTGCTCCGTTCCAGTGTAATAATATTCAGTGGAAAGAAAACGGAACCTGCCAAGACCTTAACCTCGCTCTTTCAGGCCTGGTTGCCAGAGCAAAAGAACATTCTGAGACAGGAACAGGATATGTTTTTTTTTAAAAAGAAAAGAAAAAGTATTTCTGTTAAATCAGACATAAAATAGAATCTGTAAATGATTCGTTTAAGGCTGTTGAAACATTGCTTTGAAGCTTCAGTCAAGTGCAAAGTGCAGTGACAAATGCTAGTAATCCTCTTGTTAATGTGTGCAGATATCGATAGTGAGGGACAGAGGATAAAAGGGAACTCTGCTTAATTTGGCTGTGAACCTAAAACTGCTCTTCAAAGTTACTTATTAATTTTAAAAATAAAATAACAGTAACAACAGGAAGAATAATCACCATTATTGAGCTCCTACTGTATGCCATGAATAAAGCTAGCAATTGAACTGTGCTGTGTCCGACTCTAAAGCTCTTAGTGAACATAATGCATAAAAGTACTGCATCAGATTATTTGGCCAGAATTTCAGCATTTCAGAAAATGCACTTGACAAGGCTGTTAGGAAACCTGATTTCTAGTATCAGCTCTCCACTGGCTCCTTGTTGAGCCACACCACCTCGATTTGTGAAGGAGAATTCAAGACCAGAGCAATGATTCTCAAACTTAAAAGTGCACATGAATCACGTGGATTTGGTGAAGATGCAACTTCTGCTTCAGGATGTCTGGGAGAGGTCTGAGATTCTGCATTTCTGACACGCCCCCAGCTGAAGTCCCTGTTAATCCAGGAGTAGCAAAGGACAGGATGACCTCTGAGATTCTTTTAAATTCTAACACTCAGCATGGATCATTCTTTCCCACTCTAATCTTAGCACCTTTGCTCTTAAGGAAATATGGAAAGATATGTTTAAAAGGAGAATGACTGAAGTACAGATTCCTATCTGAAGCCAAAATGTGAAAATTAAAAATAACTGTAGACTATAGTGTCTCTGGAAAGATACACAAGAAACCCATAAGAGTACTTACCTTCAGGGAAGCAGACTTGATGATCCAAATACAGGAATGGAAGGTAAACGTTATACTTCTATAACTTTCGTAATTTCACTATGTGTGTGCTTTCTCTTTTTAAAAAATAATTCATTTTTAATTATTGAAAAATGGCTTAACATGTCACTTGTTAGTGAGGCAGAAATCACCAGGTTTTTAGTTTAGACCTCCTGTTATTATCACAGATTTCTTTTAAACAGAAAGAAATTCCATGAACAATCACTCAATTATGTTTGGGAAACAAGCACTAAAATATCTCCCTGAGGTTTCAGCTTTTTCCTCCTCTTCTCAAATAGAACTACAGACAAATATATTGGTAAAGTGAAAGTGTTAGTCTCTTAGTTGTGTCCAACTCTTGCAACCCCATGGACTTATAGCCTGCCAGTCTCTATGTACATGGAATTCTCCAGGTAAGAATACTGGAGTGGGCAACCATTCCCTTCTCCAGAGGATCTTCCTGACCCAGGGATGGAACCAAGGTCTCCTGCATTGCAGGCAGATTCTTTACTGTCTGAGCCACAAGGGAAGCCATATTAGCAGTATAGTAGTCAAATAAGATATAACGGCAATTTTAGGAAAATAGTGACTTAAGGGCATGAAACTGGGACAAATAACTCATGAGATAACTTCTGGCAGTAAGATCAAGATTATCTGGTCTTATGAGTTCTGATTCCCAGATACCAGACCAGTGACCCTCTCTAGTCTGGCTGCACATTAAAATCACTTGGTGGGGAAGTTCCTGGTGATCCAGTGGTTAGGATTCTGGGCTTCCACTGCAGGGGGCCCGGGTTCAATCCCATAAGCCATGTGACCTGGCCAAAAATAATCACTTGGTGAATATATATATATATATACACACACATATTTATACACATATGTGTATATACATTTACATACACAACAGTGCCAAGACCCTTCTTTAGAGCAATTAAAATGGACTTCCTGGGGTTGAGGCATGGGTATTTTTTTTTAAGGCTATCACCAGAGATTAAAATGTGCATCAAGGTATGACCTAGACCAAGGATATCAATCTGATACCAGGATTATTCCAAGTACAAATGGAATAAAAACAAGAAACTTCTAATGAATACTTCGTGTCATAGGCCCTATCATCCTCTTTAGTAAATTCAAAGAATCCATTGGCTCTGATAAATTCACAGTACAGTGTATGTTTGCCAAAAGGAACTGAAATCTAAATATAGAATAATACTCATGAACAGTTTCAAAGCTCAGCAAAAATCTTTTGAGTATTTGGCTGGTGCCTACCACTGTGAGAGACAGAAAAGAAATCTGTTTTGCAGTTTCTCACAAGGAACTTGCATTGCAATTAAAGACACAAGAATGAACTTGTCACCCACTGATCAAATCAGTCTGCCAAACCATGTTCTTAAAATGTTGTGAATTCATTGCCAACATTTTAAAATTGGGAGATTTTGCATAAAACTCCAGGGTCCTATCTTCTCTTAAAAAATCAGAAGATCTGATGACTTGGGATTCACTTGTGTCCCTGGTAGCTCAACTAGTTAAGAATCCACCTGCAAAGCAGGAGACCCCAGTTCAATTCCTGGATCAGAAGATCTGCTGGAGAAGGGATAGGCTACCCACTCCAGTATTCTTGGGCTTCCCTCATAGCTCAGATGGTAAAGAATCTGCCTGCAATGCGGGAGACCTGGGTTTGATCTCTGGGTTGAGAAGATTCCCTGGAGAAGGGAAAAGCTACCCACTCTAGGCTGGAGAATTCCATGGACTATGTAGTCCATGGGGTCACAAAGAGTCAGACACAACTGAGTGACTTTCACCTCACTTGCCACTCCCAATGGCAGCATTTTTCTGAAGCTGAGCTGGGAATAAATACCTCCTTTATGTGAGATCCATGCTGCTGAGTTTGCCACAGTCTCCATACTCTCTGTTGCTTTCTGATACTGAAGTTAATAATCAGTTGCCAGGCGTTATCGCATATTTTTATCATAAAGTTAAGAGGAAAGTGAAATATTTTTGATCCCCATTTTTCAAATGTAGAGCAACAAAAAATAGAGCAAGAAGGCCCCGTATTTCACATCCTGGTCCCTATACATATCTGAGTTTATGCCTCATGATCTACACTGATTATATGTTCGGTATCCAAATAAATAACTATATTCAGGTATATTCAAGTACTAGCTAAATGTTTGTGGTCTTGAGTCAGACAGGGATTCATTTCCAAGCTACCATTTACCAGCCATACGTAGGCGTATGGCCCAATGCCTCAGGTCTACCTTCTCCATCTGTACAAGGGAATCGCTCATAGCACCACCTCCCAGGGTTGATTTGAGGGTTGAACAGGGTAACATTAATTAACATGATATCTGGTACCCAGTGACAACTCCCTAAACATCAGTTATTTTTATGTTAGGAAATGCCAAGGGATGAGTTAAAGATGGGGCACAGAAGGAAATGGCAACCCACTTTACTACTCTTGCCTGGAAAATCCCACGGACAGACAAGCTTGGCAGGCTATAGTCCACGGGGTCACAAATTCAGACACGACTAAGCAATTAACACACACACAAGGTGAGTTGTCGGGGAACCTTTGTAGAAGGATGAGCTGACCAAGATGGGTGGAAGATATAGATTGTTCACATGGAGAACAGACAAAGCAAGATAGGCCTGAGCAGAGGCTCGGAAGAGATGGTGATCAGGGCCTGAATATTTAAGCCACACCCATTGTAAGACTGCTGCACTGGAGCGTTTTCCTCATGGTTTACTTTTGAACTCTAAAGACTACTTGTCCATTGCTTTAGGATATACAGTAGATGACTGTAACAATCACTGTAGAGATTTTGGGATCTTTCCCACTCATCCTTTGGCAAGGCTTTCAAGAATTCAAACGTCTGAGTGTTTCAGAGTTCTGTTAAAGATACGTTAGCTGAAAATGGAATGTTTGTGCTTTGTATCAGTCACCAGGACTGCCCCATGCTTGCCGCTAGAGGGACTAGAACCAAAGGAATCATCAAGCTTCTGGGTACAATTTTCACCTTCCTAGATTCTTACTCAATACTCTATTAACATTTTTTTCCCTTGAAACATATTCTTTTTTTGCACTTTAAAATACTTTTAAAAATCCAGATTCTCCTGTATTATCTCTTCTACTTTGTTCTCTGTAAAAGGGGGTAAATTAAAAAGCTAGAATACCATCTCCCCCTTAAAAAAATCCAGATCCTGCTGTGGTATAGAAAATTAGAATCCTACTAACCATTATCCCCACAAAATAGCCACTTAATAATGTTAATAAGATTTTGTGTCTCTTTCCAGATGTTTTCAGTTTGTATACAAACATATGTATTATTCTTTTATTTAAACCCATGATTTGTCCCCTGACTAGCACTTTGATTTCACCCCCTACCATGCTCTGCCTGCTGTACAGACAATATTCTAGATCTTCAAACTTGCCAATCTGCTCCAGGACCTTTGCACTCACTACATTATCATTTTGAACCGCTTACTTCTCCCAGGTTATCCTCACTCAGGACTCAGTTCATATGTCATTTCCTCAGAGAGGTCTTGAAAGGTTGTTGTTGAATCACGCGAAGACACCGGGATTCTTGGCCCCCGGAGGAGAAGAATTCAATCCGGGGCCAGAGACGAGGCTTGATCGCTCAGAGCTTTTGTGTAATAAAGTTTTATTAAAGTATAAAGGAGATAGAGAAAGCTTCTGACATAGGCATCAGAAGGGGGCAGAAAGAGTACCCACTTGCTAGTGTTAGCAATGAAGTTATATACTCTCCAATGAATCCAAAGAATGTCTGGAGGTTGTAAAGACCTCATCAGACCTACTCCCATAATTTACATTTTTTTTAATTTAATTTTATTTTTAAACTTTACAAATTGTATTAGTTTTGCCAAATATCAAAATGAATCCACCACACTGTCTTCAGGCAGGATACATCCTTGTAAAGACCAGGTCTACTCCCATAATTTACATTTTAAGATAACAGAAGGTTGAATCCAAAGACTGTCCTTAAGCAGGATACATTATTGTTATATAATCCTAAGGAATGTGGAGAAAGAAAAAAAGTTTGTCCTTTCTTCCTCCTTGAGAATTCCAGACCCCTCTCTCCTTGGGGACCCCTAGACTCCTTATCAACCTGCCTAGGAAATGACTCTCAGTCTTTGTGATACCCATCAAGTAACTATTCCCCAGCCCATGTCACTCTCTGTCAACATTAGTTTTACTTTCTGCTTCTATCACTGTTTGAAATTAACCTTGTTTATTTAAATGTTTGCCTACTGTATTGTTGTTTAGTTACTCAGGCATGTCAGACTCTTTGTGACCCCATGGACTGTAGCCCACCAGGCTTCTCAGTCCATAGGATTTCCCAGGTAAGAATACTGGAGTGGACTGCCATTTCCTTCTCCAGGGGATCTTCCAGACCCAGGGGTCACACCCGTCTCCTGCATTGGCAGGTGGATTCTTCAGAATTGAGCCATCTGTGAGGGTCTATGCACTACTAAAATGTAACCTCCATGATAACAGGAACTTTGGCTGCCTGATGTACTTCCATATCACTAGGATCTAGAACATAAGTTAGGGACCCAAAAGTATTTGTTAATTAAATAAATAAATGAAAAGAGTGTTGTACATATTATTCTGCGACTTTTTTGTCACTTAACATATCTTGTACAAGTTGTAATTTACTTGTTGTAGATAAGCCTTATTCTTTTATTTCAGTCACAGTCTTAATTTTTAATTCAATTTCTTTTAAGTTAAATATTCAAAAACCTCAAAAGTAGAACAATGTAGAAAGGTAGTCAATGAAAAATATCACATGCGCTTCTATCTACCATGTACTTAGTCCCCAGTCAACCAGGTAAACATTTATATTAGTTTATTGTGTATCCTTCTTTATGTCAAACACACATATGTGTATTTTTTATTCTTATTTTCTTCCCTTTTTTGTATAAAACAGAAGCATAATATATATGTATAAGGTTCTACACTTTTATTCTTCTAATGCTTCATGGTATTCATAATTTATATGGATCTATAATTTATTTTGCTTAGTTCTTTATTAATTTACTTTTGGTTGTTTCTTAATTTTATTATTGTAATTGATGTTTCAGTAATCATTTTTATACTTGATAACTGTACAGAGGAATAAATTCCTGGGAGTGGAATGACTAAATCAAAAGATCTATATATATATTAAATCATGAAAGATCTTACCAGATTTCCTTCCAAGAAGGTTGCCTCAATTTCTACTCCCACCACAGTACAAGAGCACAGCTTCTCCACACCCTCACCGAGTCCTAAATATTATAGGCTTGAAAATATTTGCAAATCTGATGGATGAAAAATGGTTGCTACTGTTGTTTTTAACTTTCATTTCTCTACGTATGAGTGAAGTTGAATATCTTTTCATATTTTTAAAATAGATTTATTGATATGTAGTTCACATTCCATATAATTCACTCATTCAAAGTGTACAGTTGGATTTTTTTATTATACTCACAAGTATTGATGCAGTTGCACAGAGGTGCAAACATCATCAAGGTCAATTTTAGCACATTTGCATCACTTCAAAAAGAAGCCCATATTCTGTCATTGAAAAAGCAAGAGAGTTCCAGAAAAAACATCTACTTCAGCTTTATTGACTATGCCAAAGCCTTTGACTGTGTGGATCACAAAAACTGTGGAAAATTCTTCAAGAGATGGGAATACCAGACTACCTGACCTGACTCCTGAGAAATCTGTATGCAGGTCAAGAAGCAACAGTTAGAACTGGACATGGAACAACAGGCTGGTTCCAAATTGGGAAAGGAGTACATCAAGGCTGTATACTGTCACCCTGCTTATTTAACTTACATGAAGAGTATATCATGCAAAATGTCAGGCTGGATAAAGCACAAGCTGGAATCAAGATTGCCAGGAGAAACATCAATAACCTCAGATATGCAGATGACACCACCCTTACAGCAAAGAGCCTCTTGATGAAAGTGAAAGAGGAAAGTGAAAAAGTTGGCTTAAAACTCAACATTCAGAAAACTAAGATCGTGGCATCCGGTCCCATCACTTCATGGTATTTGCCATGGCAAATGGGGAAACAATGGAAACAGTGAGAGACTTTATTTTTCAGTTTAGTCAGTTCAGTTCAGACCAGTCGGTCAGGCATGTCCGACTCTTTGCGACCCCATGGACTGCAGCATGCCAGGCTTCCCTGTCCATCACCCACTCCTGGAGACTACTCACTCATGTCCTTCCCATCGCTGATGCCATCCAACCATCTCATCTTCTGTTGTCCCCTTCTCCTCCCGCCTTTAATCTTTCCCAGCATCGGAATCTTTTCCAGTGAGTCCGTTCTTCACATCAGGTGGCCAAAGTATTGGCGTTTCAGCTTCAGCATCAGTCCTTCCAATGAATATTCAGGACTGATTTCCTTTAGGATGGACAGGTTGGATCTCCTTGCTGTCCAAGGGACTCTCAAGAGTCTTATCCAGCACCACAGTTCAAAAGCATCAATTCTTTGGTGCTCAGCTTTCTTTATAGTCCAACTGTCACATCCATACATGACTACTGGAAAAACCATAGCTTTGACTAGATGGACCTTTGTTGGTGAAATAATGTCTCTGCTTTTTAACATGCTGTCTAGGTTGGTCATTGCTTTTCTTCCCAGGAGCAAGCATCTTTTAATTTCTTTTAATTTTCTTTGCACAGCCCCAATTCTTTGTAATCTAACAAAATAAGAGCTTGCTTTGACAAGCAATATTTCTTCTTGTGATGATGAGCTTATTGTCAGGAAAAACAGTTTGCCTCACAAAATAGTTTGAATCACAAGCAAGTCTCCCATTCAACTAATGAGAAAAGTCTACATGTAAGTAATGCTTCAACAACATTCTTTTCAGAGTTATGGCTACACTCTATTTTTATGGATAAAAATAAACCTCTTAATTGTCTGTAGTCAGTAGATAAACTGAAAAAAAGTGATTATCTTTAAACGGATACTAAATCAAGTTAGTTTGAAAGGCAACTCTAATGCAAAACTTGCATAAGAAACGAAAGTAAATTGGTTTTTCCATTCAAATCGAAGCCCCCAGGACTTCCCTGGCGGTCCAGTGGCTAAGACTCCGTGCTCCAGTGGGGGCCAAGGTTTGATCCCTGGTCAGGGAACTAGATCCCACATGGCACAACTAAGACCCAGTGCAGCCAAACATATAATTAAAAATAAGTAAATACTGAGAAAATTGAAGCCACTTCCCCCCACCCCCTCCCCAATCAGAATGGGAGAAAGTGCAAAGCATGTATCTACTCAGAAAATTGTATCTAGAATATGTAAACCCTTATGGCTAAATAGTATGTAGGCAAATACCTAACTAAAACACTGGCAACCAGTTTGAATACACATTTCTCCAAAGACATAAAAATGACCAACAAGGAAATAAATGATGTTCAATGAAAAGACGTTCATTGAAAAAATGTTCAACATCATTAATCATTAGGGAAACACAAATCAAAACCACTTCATTCCTTCTGGGGTGGCTCAGACCATAGGGACAAGAAGACAAGTGGAGGCAAAGATATGCAGAAATTGGAACACTCATACTGTGTCGATGGGAAGTAATGATGGTAAGGCTGCTGTAGGAAACAGCCTGGCAGTCGTTCATCAGGTAATTGAAACATGATCTACCACAAGGTTCAGCAATTCCACTCCAACATATATGGGCAACAGAACTAAAAAACATAGGTTCACACATAAATCTGTACATGAATGTTTATACCAGCATTATTCCCAATTGTCCAAATGTGGAAACAACCCTAATGTCCATCAACTAGTGAAGAGATCAACAAAGTGTGTGCATCCATACAATAAAATATTATCTTGAAAACATTATGCTAAATACAAGAAGCTATTCACTAAAAAACACATATTGAATGATTGTATTTATATGGAATATCCAGAGCAGCCAAATCTGTACAAATAAAGAAAAGACGCTTGCTCCTTGGAAGAAAAGTTATGATCAATCTAGACAGCATATTAAAAAGAAGAGACATTACTTTACCAACAAAGGTCCATCTAGTCAAAGCTATGGTTTTTCAAGTAGTCATGTATGGATGTGAGAGTTGGAGTATAAAGAAAGCTGAGCACTGAAGAAAGAGGCTTTGGAATTGTGGTGTTGGAGAAGACTCTTGAGAGTCCTTTGGACAGCAAGGAGATCCAACCTGTCCATCCTAAAGGAAATCAGTCCTGAATATTCATTGGAAGGACTGATGCTGATGCAGAAGCTCCAATACTTTGGCCACCTGATGCAAAGAACGGACTCAATGGAAACAACCCTGATGCTGGGAGGGATTGGGGGCAGGAGGAGAAGGGGGTGACAGAGGATGAGATGGTTGGATGGCATCACTGACTCTATGGACATGAGTTTGAGCAAGCTCTGGGAGTTAGTGATGGACAGGGAAGCCTGGCATGCTGCAGTCCATGGGGTCACAAAGAGTTGGACACAACTGAGTGACTGAACTGAACTGAAGCTGGAGGCTGGGTGAGGAGAAGGAGTGACTACTGATGGGCCCTGTTCAATTTTAGGGACAACTGCAGTGTTCTAACATAGATTGTGGTTATCACTTCAGCATCAAACCCCCACATTTTTTAATAGTAGAAAAGAAAACCCTTGACTCATATGTATACATTAAAAGGATGAATTCTATCTCACCTTCATTCTTAAGAAGCATAACTGAGAAAATAACTTCACACTGCATCTGGTTTCCTAGGGCAGCAGCAGTGATAATAATGTGCAAAAGACTGGCAGTGAGAGGCAAGGATGGAGGCGGGGGTTAGAGGGGGAAGGAGACAGGACGCAGCTGAGGTCTCTCCTGAGATGGGTTGGGAGGAAATCGGGAGGCCACTTCAGTGAGCAATTAGGTAAGACTTGTCAATGCTACAAGGTACATGTTCTGTTAGGCAGTGCTTCTACTTCTTAAAATTAATCCTATATATTCAGACTCTGGCTGATGCATCACTGTAGAAAGAGAATTTCATGGTGGCATCATAGAGGAAGACTAGAAATGGCCCAAATGTTCTTCAACAGCAGACTGGCTAAATAAATTCTGGCTTAGCCAATTAATAGAATACTGCACACCTAAGAACAATTACATTCACATGTGCAGATGGAAGAAATGCACAACTATACGGTTAAGTTTAAAAAGACAAATATAAAAAATGTAAATGGTATCCCCATATTTTAGGAAAGTAAAAACAGATAAACAATCATGTATGTTAAAAGTACAGTGGGGACTTTCCTGGTGGTCCACTGGCTAAGACTCCACACTCCCAATGCTGGGGGCCTAGTTCCATTCCTCATCTGGGAACTAGATCCTGCATGCTGCAACTGAGACCTGGTGCAGCCAAGTAAATAAAAACAAATATATCTAGGTATGGCGGAGCAAGATGGCAGAGTAGAAAGACATGCGCTCATCTTCTCCTGAGAGAACGCCAAAATTACAGCTCACTGCTGAACAGCCATCAACAGGAAAATGTTGGATCCCACAAAAAAGATACCCCACGTCCAAGGGCAAAGGAGAAGCCCCAGAAAGATGGTAGGAGGGTCAAAATCACATTTAGAATCAAACCCCATACCCACCAGAGACACTCGGAGGGCCCAAACAAACCTTGTGCACACCAGAACCCAGCGACCCCACAGAGACTGAGCCAGAACTATGTTTGAGTGTCTCCTGTTGAGGTACGGGTCAGCAGTGGCCTGCTACAGGGGCAAGGGCTCTGGGTGCAGCAGACCTGGGTATGGCATGAGCCCTCTTGGAGGAGGTCACCATTAACCCCACCATAGAACCGCCAGAACTTACACAAGACTGGGGAAGCAGACTCTTGGAGGGCACAAACAAAACTTTGTGTCACTGGGACCCAGGAGAAAGGAGCAGTGACCCCAAAAAAGGCTGACCTGGACTTGCCCCTGAGTGTCCAGGAGTCTGTGGCAGAGGTGTGGGTCCTGGCTTGCTGCAGGGTGGGGCACTCAGTGCAGCAGTGTATACATGGAACCTTTTCAAGGAGATTGCCATTATTTCATTACCTCCACCATAGTTTGGCCTCAGATCAAACAACAGGGAGGGAACACAGACCCACCCATCAACAGAAAATTGGATTAAAGATTTACTGAGCATGGCCCCGCCCATCAGAACAAGACCCAGTTTCCCCCTCAGTCAGTCTCTCCCATCAGGAAGCTTCCATAAGCTTCGTAACCTTATCCATCAGAGGGCCAACAGAATGAAAACCACAAGAAGAAAATGATACAAATGGACTTTTTACACAACAGAAATAGCATCACAGACATAGAAAACAAACATTGTTACAAAAGTGGGGCGGAAGGGGATAAATTAGCCTGGGATTAAAATATCTACACAACTGTCTATAAAATAGATAATCAACAAGGACCTACTGTATATCACATGGAACTATACTCAATATTTTATAATGAGGAGTAATGAAAAAGAATCTAGAAAATAATATATCTGTGTGTGTGTAAATATATATATATATATAGCAAAGTGATTCATTTATATATACATACATATATCAGTTCAGTTTAGTCGCTCAGTCATGTCTGACTCTTTGCGATCCCATGGACTGCAGCACACCAGGCCTCCCTGTCCATCACCAACTCCCAGAGTCCACCCAAACCCATGTCTACTGAGTCAGTGATGCCATCCAACCATCTCATCCTCTGTTGTCCCCTTCTCCGCCTGCCCTCAATCTTTCCCAGCATCAAGGTCTTTTCAAATGAGTCAACTCTTTGCATCAGGTGGCCAAAGTATTGGAGTTTCAGCTTCAACATCAGTCCTTAAAATGAACACCCAAGACTGATCTGCTTTAGGATGGACTGGTTGGATCTCCTTGCAGTCCAAGGGACTCTCAAGAGTCTTCTGTTCAAAAGCCTCAATTCTTCAGTGCTCAGCTTTCTTTACAGTCCAACTCTCACATCCATACATGTCCACTGGAAAAACCATAGTCTTGACTAGACAGACCTTTGTTGACAAAGTAATGTCTCTGTTTTTTAATATGCTGTCTAGGTTGGTCATAACTTTCCTTCCAAGGAGTAAGCATCTTTTAATTTCATGGCTGCAGTCACCATCTGCAGTGATTTAGGAGCCCCAAAAAATAAAGTCAGCCACTGTTTCCATTGTTTCCCCATCTATTTCCCATGAAGTGATGGGACCAGATGCCATGATCTTTGTTTTCTGAATGTTGAGCTTTTTGGTTTGTTTTTTTTTTTTTTCATTTGTTTTTTTTTCTCTCTTTTTTTTTTTTTTTTTTGAATGTTGAGCTTTAAGCCAACTTTTTCACTTTCCTCTTTCACTTTCATCAAGAGGCTTTTTAGTTCCTCTTCACTTCCTGCCATAAGGATGGTGTCATCTGTATATCTGAGGTTATTGATATTTCTCCCAGCAATCTTGATTCCAGCTTTGCTTCATCCAGCCCAGCGTTTCTCATGATGTACTCTGCATATAAGTTAAATAAGCAGGGTGACAATATACAGCCTTGACATACTCCTTTCTGGATTTGGAACCAGTCTGTTATTCCATGTCCAGTTCTAACTGTTGCTTTCTGACCTGTATATAGATTTTTCAAGAGGCAGGTCAGGTAGTCTGGCATTCCCTTCTCTTTCAGAATTTTCCACAGTTTATTGTGTTCCACGCAGTCAAAGGCTTTGGGATAGTCAATAAAGCAGAAATAGATGTTTTTCTGGAACTCTCTAGCTTTTTCCATGATCCAGCAGATGTTGGCAATTTGATCTCTGGTTCCTCTGCCTTTTCTAAAACCAGCTTGAACAACTGGAAGTTCACGGTTCACGTATTGCTGAAGCCTGGCTTGGAGAATTTTGAGCATTACCCTGCTAGCATGTGAGATGACTACAATTGTGCTATAGTTCAAGCATTCTTTGGGATTGCCTTTTTAGGGATTGGAATAAAAACTGACATACATATATACTTGCCATTTATTAATTTTTAAATGTCACATAAATGGTCTTATGTGACATTTAAGAGGTCTTTAAGAGGTCTTGCCTACCCAGACAGAGAAGCATGGCACACATGAAATAAAAGCATATATATTGTGTATTCTACATGCCAAGCAATGTTTTGGGGCATTCTGTTTTTTGAAAACTCACTTAATTCTCCAGAAAAACCTGATGAGGTAGACAGTTCTTTCCATTTTTCAGGTGAGCAAACTTACAGGCAGAAATACTGAGAGTCTTGCCTGTTGTCATATAACTAAGACAAGCAGAACTAAAATTGCAGTCTTACTAGTCTGTTTCCTGTGTATTCTCTTAACCATCTATATTATCTCTTTATTCACATGTCTTACATCTTATTGTGCTATTTGGGCCAGTTAAAATACTTGTTTTGTTGAATTAATATATTACTCCAATACACAACATTTCACATAGCATTAAATACATTTTTGTGCCTCAGATTTATCCCTTGGTCTGGCTTTGAGAAAAGGGAATGGTATGTTTCTATCACTGAATAACCTTAATTAAACTATCTCTTTGCACATGATATTATCTGTCTATCTATTACCTATTATCTAGCAATCTGTCTTTGCTGAGTGGAAAAGAACATGTTTCTAGGACTCAATTACCTAAACACACTTTAAAAGAGCTTCTGAAAAGGAATGAATTATTTTTGATCCAAAGTGAAAGCGTTTCTGAGTACCTAAAATAACATAATATCAGAAATGATTAGCAATCTGATTTTTTTTAATGTGACACGCATCTTTCTAAGTACTTTATAGTAATCTTCTGAAGTAATGGTAAAAATTAGTCCATGGTTTTACATCCCAAATAATGCTCACCAACAAAAGACAAATTCTACCCAGTCTTAATGGTCAACTAGCTTTGTTTACAATTAATCAATAACCCTAATATATTGTCCCATAAAGAGCTAAAAATGTCATTCAAAGAATGAAATGCAACAATATTTAATCTCGTTCTCACTCAGCTAAACATTTTAAATTTCCCTTTGGTAAGCAAGAGCTGAGGATCGGGTTTGCAGCCTGCTTGAATACAGACGCTGCTGCTGCTGCTACTGTTGCTACTAAGTCCCTTCAGTCGTGTCCGACTCTGTGTGAACCCAGAGATGGCAGCCCATCAGTCTCCCCTGTCCCTGGGATTCTCCAGGCAAGAACACTGGAGTGGGTTGCCATTGCCTTCTCCGTGAATACAGATAGAGGATGTCAATTATAATTTTGTTCATCTTCCAAAGGATCAACCTGGAGGTTAATGGAATCACACTGAATAATGAAGGAAAATGCCCAGACACATTTTATTAAAAAAAAAAAAAATGACCTCTTAAAATTCAATTATATATGTCCTCAATAAAGAAGTTTAACTCAGTTATATAGACTCATCAAAACAGTGTAAAATGAATCATCCCAGGACTCTAAATTTATATGGAATTATTCTGAAATCTGCTAACTTTCAAAATTATGTTGGAAAACCCATCACTATTAAGTTAGCAATAATTTTTAGAAAATTAGTAAGCCAATATCAAATCCCTTATGATTATACAGTGGAAGTGAGAAATAGATTTGAGGGCCTAGATCTGATAGATAGAGTGCCTGATGAACTATGGAATGAGGTTCGTGACATTGTACAGGACACAGGGATCAAGACCATCCCCATGGAAAAGAAATGCAAAAAAGCAAAATGGCTGTCTGGGGAGGCCTTGCAAATAGCTGTGAAGAGAAGAGAAGAGAAGCGAAAAGCAAAGGAGAAAAGGAAAGATATAAACATCTGAATGCAGAGTTCCAAAGAATAGCAAGAAGAGATAAGAAAGCCTTCCTCAGCCACCAATGCAAAGAAATAGAGGAAAACAACAGAATGGGAAAGACTAGAGATCTCTTCAAGAAAATTAGAGATACCAAGGGAACATTTCATGCAAAGATGGGCTCAATAAAACACAGAAATGCTATGGACCTAACAGAAGCAGAAGATATCAAGACAAGGTGGCAAGAATACACAGAAGAACTGTACAAAAAAGATCTTCATGACCCAGATAATCACAATGGTGTGATCACTGACCTAGAGCCAGACATCCTGGAATGTGAAGTCAAGTGGGCCTTAGAAAGCATCACTAAGAACAAAACTAGTGGAGATGATGGAATTCCAGTTGAGCTATTTCTAATCCTGAAAGATGATGCTGTGAAAGTGCTGCCCTCAGTATGCCAGCAAATTTGGAAAACTCAGCAGTGGCCACAGGACTGGAAAAGGTCAGTTTTCATTCCAATCCCAAAGAAAGGCAATGCCAAAGAATGCTCAAACTACCGCACAATTGCACTCATCTCACATGCTAGTAAAGTAATGCTCAAAATTCTCCAAGCCAGGCTTCAGCAATAGGTGAACCGTGAACTTCCTGATGTTCAAGCTGGATTTAGAAAAGGCAGAGGAACCAGAGATCAAATTGCCAACATCTGTTGGATCATCAAAAAAGCAAGAGAGATCCAGAAAAACATCTACTTCTGCTTTATTGACTATGCCAAAGCCTCTGACTATGTGGATCACAATAAACTGTAGAAAATTTTGAAAGAGACAGGAATACCAGACTACCTGACCTGCCTCCTGAGAAATCTGTATGCAGGTCAAGAAGCAACAGTTAGAACTGGACATGGAACAACAGACTGGTTCCAAATCGGGAAAGGAGTATGTCAAAGCTGTATATTGTCACCCTGCTTATTTAACTTATATGCAGAGTACATCATGAGAAACGCTGGGCTGGATAAAGCACAAGCTGGAATCAAGATTGCTGGGAGAAATATCAATAACCTCAGATATGCAGATGACACCACACATATGGCAGAAAGCAAGGAAGAACTAAAGAGTCTCTTGATGAAAGTAAAAGAGGAGAGTAAAAAAGTTGGAGTAAAACTCAAGATTCAGAAAACTAAGATCATGGCAACTGGTCCCATCACTTCATGGCAAATAAATGGGGAAACAATGGAAACAGTGACAGACTTTATTTTGGGGGGCTCCAAAATCACTGCAGATGGTGACTGCAGCCATGAAATTAAAAGACATTTGTTCCTTGAAAGAAAAGGACCAACCTAGACAGCATATTAAAAAGCAGAGACATTACTTTACCAACAAAGGTCCGTTTAGTCAGAGCTATGGTTTTTCCAGTAGTCGTGTATGGATGTGAGAACTGGACTGTAAAGAAAGCTGAGCGCCGAAGAATTGATGCTTTTGAACTGTGGTGTTGGAGAAGACTCTTGAGAGTCCCTTGGACAGCAAGGAGATCCAACCTGTCAATCCTAAAGGAAGTCAGTCCTGAATATTCATTGGAAGTACTGATACTGAAGCTGAAACTCCAATACTTTGGCCACCTGATGCGAAGAATGGACTCATTGGAAAAGACCCTGATGCTGGGGAAGATTGAAGGCGGGAGGAGAAGAGACGACAGAGGATGAGACAGTTGGATTGCATCACCGACTCAATGGACAGGAGTTTGAGTAAACTCTGGGAGTTAGTGATGGACAGGGAGGCCTGGCATGCTGCAGTCCATGGAGTCGAAAATAGTCAGACACCACGGAGCGACTGAACTGAAATGAATATTGTTTCCTGTGCTATACAGTAGGACCTTACTGTTTATCCATCCTGTATATAAAAAATTTGCATCTGCTAATCCCAAACTCCCAATCCTTCCCTCCCCCACCTCCTAAACAATGATGCATTTTTGACAAACAATTATTATAATGAGGAAAAGTTGTTTTCCCTTCAGATTTTTAGAAATTACAGTTTGTAACAATTTTAATTTTCTTTCTAAATGCCTTAACGGAAAAAACATGGAAATCATCAACAACTATGAAACAATAGGCCTGTATACATAACTTGGGGAATTAATTTTATTATAGGTGAATTATAAAAATAATTATGTTTTGGTAGGTATTGCATTTGAAGCTCTCAGTGGCTAATAGGCAAACTGTTTCTTTTTTTAGAAAAATTATTTTGAAAAAATTATTATTTAGAATAGACTTTTTTAATAAAACTTTTTCTTAAATGTGTTTTCCTACTGACATTTCACTCTGAATTTAGATTAAAACTGCACATGTAAAAATTCATACTAAGTGAATAATTATTGCTTTCTATCTCCTTTAAAAATAAATTACCTCATGAAACACGTGCATATGCAAGGTTTGCCAGCCTTCTGACAGCTGCTCCCCCCTCCAGTTGAAGCCATTTTTTAATTCTTTTAATAATTATTTCTGGTTATTCCCAACAAACCTGTAGCAAACCAATCAAGAGATGAAGTAAACCCATACTGTTGAGTCTTGGTCCCTGCATTTTAGGCTGAATATATCCACTCAGTACTATAGTCAAGCTATGTACTGCAAAATATATGTACTGCATTTCTTAATTTTTTTATTGAAGGATAATTTCTTTACAGAATTTAGTTGTTTTCTGTCAAACTTCAGCATGAATCAGCCATAGGTATACATATATCCCCTCCCTTTGGAACCTCCTGCCCATCTCACCCCTCTAGGTTGACACAGTACCCTGTTTGAGTTTCCTGAGCTATATAGCAAATTTCCATTGGCTATCTATTTTACATATGGTAATGTAAGTTTACATGTTACTCTTTCCATACTTCTCACCCTCTCTTCCCCTCTCCCCATGTCCATAAGTCTATTCTCTATGTCTGTTTCTCCATTGCTGCCCTGTAAATAAATTCTTCAGAACCATTTTTCTGGATTCTGTATATGTGCATTAGAATACGATATTTATCTTTCTCTTTCTGATTCACTTCACTCTGTATAATAGGTTCTAGGTTCATCCACCTCATCAGAACTGACTCAAATGTGTTCCTCTTTATGTCTGAGTAATATTCCATAGTGTATATGTACCACAACTTCTTTATCCATTCATCTGTTGATGGGCATCTAGATTGCTTCCATGTTCTAGCTATTGCAAATAGTGCTGCAGTGAACAGTGGAATACAGGTGTCTTTTTCAACCCTGGTTTCCTCAGAGTATATGCCTAGGAATGGGATTGCTGGGTCATATGGTGGTTTTATTCCAAGTTTTTTAAGGAATCTCCATAACCTCTTCCATAGTGGCTGTATCAATTTACATTCCCACCAACAGTGCAAGAGTGTTCCCTTTTCTCCACACCCTTTCCAACATTTATTGTTTGTAGACTTTTGGATGATGGCCATTCTGACCAGTGTGAGGTGATATCTCATTGTGGTTTTGATTTTCATTTCTCTAATCACTGACTCGATGGACATGAGTTTGGGTGAACTCCGGGAGTTGGTGTTGGACAGGGAGGCCTGGCATGCTGCAATTCATGGGGTCGCAAAGAGTCGGACACGACTGAGCAACTGAATTGAACTGAACTGAACAATGAGTGATGTTGAGCATCTTTTCATGTGTTTCTTAGCCATCTGTATGTCTTCTTTGGAGAAATGTCTGTTCAGGTCTTTTTCCCACTTTTGGATTGGGTTGTTTGTTTTCCTGGCATTGAGTTGTATGAGCTACTTGTATATTTTGGAAATTAATCCTTTGTCAGTTGTTTCATTTGCTATTATTTTCTCCCATTCCAAGGGTTGTCTTTTCACCTTGCTTATAGTTTCCTTTCCTGTGCAAAAGCTATTAAGTTTAATCAGGTCCCTCTTGCTTATTTTTGTTTTTATTTCTGTTACTCTAGGAGGTGGGTCATAGAGGATCTTGCTTTGATTTATGTCATTGAGTGTTCTGCCTATGTTTTCCTCTAAGAGTTTTATAGTTTCTGGTCTTACATTTAGGTCTTTAATCCATTTTGAGTTTGTCTTTCTGTATGGTGTTAGGAAGTGTTCTACTTTCATTCTTTTATATGTAACTGTCCAGTTTTCCCAGCACAATTTACTGAAGAGGCTGTCTTTGCCCCATTGTATATTCTTGCCTCCTTTCTCAAAAATAAGGTACCCATAGGTGCATGGGTTTATTTCTGGGCTTTCTATCTTGTTCCATTGGTCTATATTTCTCTTTTTGTGCCAGTACCATACTGTCTTGATGTATATCTTGATCTAGTACACTATAGCTTTGTAGTATAATCTGAAGTCAGGAAGGTTGATTCCTCCAGCTTCATTCTTCTTTCTCAAGACTGCTTTGGCTATTCGGGGTCTTTTGTGTTTCCATATGAATTGTGAAATTTTTTGTTCTAGTTCTGTGAAAAATGCCATTGGTAATTTGATAGGGATCACATTGAATCTGTAGATTGCATTTGGTAGTATATTCATTTTCACAATATTGATTCTTCCTACCCAGGAACATGGAATATCTCTCCATCTGTTTATGTTATCTCTGATTTCTTTCATCAATGTCTTATAATTTTCTGTGTACAGTTCTTTTGTCTCCTTAGGTAAGTTTATTCCTAGATATTTAATTCTTTTTGTTGCAATGGTGAATGGAATTGATTCCTTAATTTCTCTTTCTGATTTTTCATTGTTAGTATATAGAAGTGCAAGTGATTTCTGTGTATTGATTTTGTATCCTGCAACTTTGCTAAATTCACTGATTAGCTCTAGTAATTTTCTGACAGTATCTTTAGGGTTTTCTATGTACAGTATCATGTCATCTGCAAACAGTGAGAGCTTTACTTCTTCTTTTCTGATCTGGATTCCTTTTATTTCTTTTTCTTCTCTGATTGCTGTAGCTAGGAATTCCAGAACTATGTTGAATAACAGTGATGAAAGTAGACACCCTTGTCTTGTTTCTGATCTTAGGGGGAATGCTTTCAGTTTCTCACCATTGAGAACAATGTTTGCTGTGGGCTTATCATATATGGCCTTTACTATGTTGAGGTAGGTTCCTTCTATGCCCATTTTTTGAAGAGTTTTAATCATAAATGGGTGCTGAATTTTACCAAAGGCTTTTTCTGCATCTATTGAAATTATCATATGGTTTTTATCTTTCAGTTTGTTAATATGGTGTATCAGATTGATTGATTTGCATATATTGAAGAATCCTTGCATTCCTGGAATAAACCCAACTTGATCATGGTGTATGAGCTTTTGATGTGTTGCTGAATTCTGTTAGCTAAAATTTTGTTGAGGATTTTTGCATCTATGCTCATCAGTGATATTGGCCTCTAATTTTCTTTTTTTGTGTTGTCTTTGTCTGGTTTTGATATCAGGGTGATGGTGGCCTTGTAGAATGAGTTTGGAAGTGTTCCTTCCTCTGCATTTTTCTGAAAGAATTTTAGAAGGATGGGCATTAGCTCTTCTCTAAATGTTTGATAGCATTCTCCTGTGAAGCCATCTGGTCCTGGGCTTTTGTTTTTGGGGAGATTTTGGATCACAAATTTTCAGTTTCAGTGCTTGTAATTGGGTTATTCATAATTTCTGTTCATTCCTGGTTCAGTCTTGGAAGATTGAACTTTTCTAAGAATCTGTCCATTTCTTCCAGGTTATCCATTTTATTGCCATATAGTTGTTCATAATAGTCTCTCATAATCCTTTGTATTTCTGCATTGTCTGTTGTAACCTCTAATTTTTCATTTCTAATTTTGTTGATTTGATTCTTCTCCTTTTTTTCTTGATGAATCTGGCTAAAGGTTTGTCAATTTTGTTTATCTTCTCAAAGAACCAGCTTTTAGTTTGATTAATCTTTACTATTGTTTCTTTCATTTCTTTTTCATTTATTTCTGCTCAGATCTTTATGATTTATTTCCTTCTACTAATTTTGGGATTTGTTTTGTTCTTCTTTTGCCTTTTGTTTTAGGTGTAAAGTTAGGCTATTTGATGTTTTTCTTGTTTCTTGAGGTAGGATTGTATTGCTATGAACTTCCCTCTTAGAACTGCTGTTGCTGCATCCCATAAGTTTTGAGTTGTCCTGTTTTCATTGTCATTTGTTTCTAGAAAGTTTTTTATTTCCCTTTTGATTTCTTCAGTAACCTGTTGGTTATTTGGAAACGTGTTGTTTAATCTCCATGTGTTTGTGTTTCTTACAGTTTTTTCTTGTAATTTATATCTAATCTCATAGCATTGTGGTAGGAGAAGACGCTTGATATGATTTCAGTTTTCTTAAGTTTACTGAGATTTGGTTTGTGACCCAAGATGTGGTCTATCCTGGAGAATGTTTCATGTGCACTTGAGAAGAAAGTGTATTCTTCTGCATTTGGATGGAATGTCCTGAAGATATCAATGAGATCCATCTCATCTAATGTATCATTTAAGACTTGTGTTTCCTTATTAATTTTCTGTTTTGATGACCTGTCCATTGGTGTGAGTGGGTTTTAAAGTCTCCTACTATTATTGTGTTACTGTCAGTTTCCCCTTTAATGTCTGTTAGTGTTTGTCTTATGAACTGAGAGGCTCCTATGTTGGGTGTGTAGATACTTACAAATGTCTTCCTCTTGGACTGATGCCTTGGTCATTAGGTAGTATCTTTCCTTATCTCTTCTAATCATCTTTATTTTAAGGTCTATTTTGTCTGATATGAGGATTGCTACTCCAGCTTTCTTTTGCTTCCCATTTGCATGGAATATATTTTTCCATCCTCTCACTTTCAATCTATATGTGTCTTGAGGTCTAAAGTGGGTTTCTTGTAGGCATCAAAATACAGGTCTTGTTTTTGTACCCATTCAGCCAGTCTGTGTCTTTTGGTTGGAGCATTTAATCCATTTACATTTAAAGTAATTATTTATATATATATGTTCCTATTGCCATTTTCTTAATTGTTTGGGGTTGATTTTGTAGATCTTTTTTTTTTCTCTTGTATTTCTTGACTATATAAGTCCCTTTAATATTTGTTGTAAAGCTGGTTTGGTTGTATGGAATTCTCTTAACTTTTCCTTGTCTGAAAAGCTTTTGATTTCTCCATCAATTTTGAATGAGGTGCTTGCCAGGTACAGTAATCTAGGTTGTAGATTTTTCCCTTTCAGTACTTTAAATATATCCTGCCATTCTCTTCTGGCCTGTAGAGTTTCTCCTGGAAGGTCAGCTGTTCAGTGCATGGGGTTTCCCTCGCATGTTACATGGTCCTTCTCCCTTGCTGCTTTTAATATTCTTTCTTTGGGTTTAGTCTTTGTTAGTTTAATTAGTATGTGTCTTGGCATGGTTCTCCTTGGGTTTATCCTGTATGGGACTCTTTGTGCCTCCTGGACTTGATTGACTATCTCCTTTTCCATGTTGAGGAAATTTTTGACTATAATCTCCTCAAAAATTTTCTCATACTCTTTCTTTTTCTCTTCTTTTTCTGGGACCCCTATTATTCGAATGTTGTTGTATTTGATATTGTCCCAGAGGTCTCCAAGACTATCCTCAGTTCTTTTCATTCTTTTTACTTTATTGTTCTGTTCAGAAGTTATTTCCACCATATTATCTTCCAGCTCACTGATTCGTTCTTCTGCTTCAGATATTCTGCTATTGATTCCTTCTAGAGTATTTTTAATTTCAGTAACTGTGTTGTTTGTTTCTGTATATTTATTCTTTAATTCTTCTAGGTCTTTGTTAATTGATTCTTGCATTTTCTCCATTTTGCCTTCAAGGTTTTTGATCATCTTTACTATCATTATTCTGAATTCTTTTTCAGGTAGTTTGCCTATTTCCTCTTTATTTGTTTGGACTTCTGTGTTTCTAGTTTGTTCCTTCATTTGTGTGAGATTTGTGCTGAGTTTTTGCTTGTTTTTCCTCTGATGGGCAAGGCTGAGTGAGGTGGTAATCCTGTCTGCTGGTGGTTGGGCTTGTAATTTTTGTTTGTTTGTTTAGATGAGGCATCCTACACAGGGTGCTACTGGTGATTGGGTGATGCTGGGTCTTGTATTACAGTGGTTTTCTTTGTGTGAGTTCTCACTATTTGATACCCCCTAGGGTTAGTCCTCTGGTAGTCTAGGGTCTTGGAGTCAGTGCTCCCACTCCAAAGGCTCAGGGCTTGATCTCTGCTCAGGAACAAAAATTTCACAAGTGGTTTGTTATGGAATTAAATGAGATTAAAACAAATATCCAAAAATGAGAAACCGAGGATGAACCCCAGGCAAATGGCAGTTACAAAATCAGGCAAATAATAATTAAGATAATGGAATATCCACATATACCTATACACCCATAAGCCAAGTCAAAACAGTCCAACAAAAACAAAGTATAGTAGATTGATCCAGCAAACAAAGGATATCAAAAATTATATTTGCCAGTTAAGAACAAAACTAACTAAAGCACAAACTGGAAAACAAAACTAAAGCAAGGTGCCAATTGTGGTATAAGGCAATGAAAATAAAACTAACATATGTTGAGAGGGAAGAAAAGAAAGAATAGCTATGCAAAGTTAAAGAGAGGTAGATGAAGAAGATTTATATACATTGAAGATTAACTGCAAGGGAAAAAGAAGAGTAGGAAAAGCAAACAAAGGAATAAATTTAGAAAAATATAATAGGTTTTAAAAAATTAAAATTATAAAATAGAGAAAAGAAAAAAATAGAAGAAGAAAGAGAAAAGGAAAAAAAAGGAAAACTCTACAGAATTGCAAAGGCCCAATGTAGAGGCAGAGGTTTACAACAACAATAAAAAGTGTGACTGAATAAAAACATGTACATATACACCCATAAGCAAAATCGAAACAGTCCAACAAAAATAAAGTACAATACATTGACCTGGCAAACAAAGGGAACCAAAAGTTATGTCTACCAGAACAAAACTAACAAAAACACAAAGTGGAAAACAAGACTTAAGCAAGGTGCCAATTGGGGTATAAAGCAATGAAAATAAAACTAACAAATATGTTGAGACTAAAGGAAAGAAAGAAAAGAGAGAAAGAATATATATGCAAAGTTAAATAGAAGTAGATAAAGATTTGTATATTTAAAGATTAACTGCAAGGGGAAAAGAACAGTAGGAAAAGCAAACAAAGGAATAAATGTAGAAAAAAATAATAGATTTTAAAAATTATAATTCAAAAAAGAGAAAAAACAAACATACAAACAAACTCCCCAGAACTGCAAAAGCCTGATTTAGAGGCAGAGGATTATAACAACAATAAAAAATATGACTGAGGAAAAAAAAAAAAGCTCAAAAGCTTAGAGTTCATAGTGCCAATAAAATCGACAACTACAACATAGGTGGGGGAAAGCAGGGGGGTGGGGAAAGGAAAAAAATCCAAATCTACAGAACACGTCAAAACATAAGAATAATAAATGTTTTTCTTGAGTCACTGCTGTCAGAGTCCTTTCCCTTGCTGGGAGTCACAGTCCACCTCCCCTCCCTAGGATGCCCTCTAACACTGTGCTGATCTCTAGACCTGCTGTGAGGGCAGCTCAGATTCTAATCTGTGTGTTCTACAGATTCTAATCTGTCCTACTCCTGTGTGTTCTTGCCTCCAATGTCCACAGCTATCAGAACTAGTGTGTTTTCTTTTGTGGGAGCTCTCAATGACCTTTTATATACTCCACAGACACAGAGTCTGCCTAGTTGATTGAGTGGATTTAATCTGCATCTTGTACAGCTGGTGGGAGGATTTGGGGGTCTTCTTCCTCAGTAGCACTGCCTCTGGGTTTCAATGGTGATTTTATTTCCACCTCTGGATATGGGTCGTCCACTGGGGTTTGCTCCTGAGGCTGCCCTGGAGGACTTGGGTTTGCCCCTGTGAGGGCCAGGTATGGAGGTGGTGCAACTGCTTGGGTCGCAGGGGTTCTGGCAGCACCAGGTACTCAGGGGATTTGGAGGCTAGGGCAGCAGGAAATATAGTACTCTAGAACGGTATGGCAACCAGTATTGGCCAATATGCTCCAGTATTCTTGCCTGTAGAATCCCCCTCAATGACAGAGAAGCCTGGCAGGCCACAGTCCACAGGGTCACAATGAGTCAGACACTACTGAAAAGACCTGTGTGCATAGGCACAAGACTTCTTTTGCTTGTGGCAGTCTGTCCCAGTGAGAGTTGAGCGTGAAGGTAGGGCAGATGCTTGGCTTGTGGGGGCCCTGGCAGCACAAAGTTTGCAGGGACACGGACTGCCTCCACCGCAGGAGTTATGGCCCTATCAGAATCTTTTTTTAAGCTTCTTGTAGCTGGCCATCAGAAGGCCTCTTTGGCCAGTCTTTCTCCATAGCTCCAACCCTTCAGGCACTTAGAGGGCTCCCTTGCCTGGGGTCCTTCTCTGTACATCGGCGAGTCAGGCACTTAAAGGGGCACCCTGGGTGGGGTCCTACTCTGTAGTTCAGTGCATCAGGCGTTTGATGGGACAGCCTCTCTATTGTTCAGCTGCCAATGCTGGCATGTTGGGGAAAAGAGGCTATGGTGATGGCTCCAACCCCTATGTGTGACTTGCTTCCATGGCTACCTGGCTTTCCTCTTCAGGCATTTCCCACCACAATCTCTTCCTTTATATCCCCTCAATCTGTGTCTCCACAGTCAATAGCAGCCCTCGCCCTGGGATTGCTCCACAATCCCTAAACTCCAGCTCCCAGCCATTGAGCCACCTAGGGTATTTATGACTGTGGCAAGGGCTGTCTGATTCTTATTCCATTTAGGCTGCCACAGATCAGCTGCTTCCCTAAGCCTTAAATGTTTCTCCTCTGACTCAGACAATTGCCCCAGTGTGGGGATCGGACCCCTGCTTCAGTTCCCCCACCCACTGAGGGCAGGAGTCCTTCTAACACTTCCATTTTCCCCCCAGTTCCTTCATCCTACTGAGTTCTGCATGGGTCTATATATTGTTTTCTGCTGGTCAGGTACTCCTGTCCACTTTCAGCTGGTGCTCTACATGCACTTCTGTGTCTGAAAGTGTATTCCTGATGTGTCCGAGGAGAGAGACGTATTCCACGTCCACCTATTCCTCCACCATCTTGCTCCTCCGATGTACTGCATTTTATATCACTAATATCAGGGGAAAGGAAATCTGTAGATGAAATTAGAAAATTGGTCCTTTGAGGACCCACGTCTACTTGCCAGTATCACCTTTTCTCCTGAGCATTCAAATGCTTCTGAGTTGCAATCCGGTTATAATAGCTGTGTGTCTTTTAGGTTTACATTCACTCTGTTCATCCTAGCATTCTGTGCAACTTTGTTGCTACACCCGCTCCCCCGCCAGGGCTTCAGTACAGGAGCCAAGGTGAAGTGAAAACACCAGCCACTGTCTGTCCACTCAGCCTCCTCAAGTCTGGTGTCACTCTGCTTTTTCAGTCTTAATACACACTGTCACTACAAAAATTAAACAGGCGGGCTTAGTACTTTCTAGGGGTGTGTGTGTGTGTCATTCGCTCAGTCGTGTCCAACTCTTTGTGATTCCATAGGCTGTATCCCGCCAGGCTCCTCTGTCCATGGGATTTTTTCAAGCAAGAACACTGGAGTGGGTTGCCACAACCTTTCTCCAGGGGACCTTCCCGACCCAGGGATCAAACGTGGGTCTCCTGCATTGCAGGTAGATTCTTTACCGTTTGAGCCACAATCTACACTTTATTGAAGAGCTTGAAAAAGAGTGATGGAGTCCAAGCGGGTGAACCTATCATGGTGGAAAGACAAAAGGGAAACACATCTGAAAATGGGGTGCTTGTGCCGTGACCTGAGCCATCTCCACTCTGATCACCCCGTTCTGCATGGTCAGGAGATAAACAGGCATTGCTTGTATTTGTACCACAGCTTTCAAATGTAATTTTATCCTAAAGGTAAGATCCATGGATGTAACAAAGCAGCAATAAGCCGAAACTGTATTTAAACTATATTCCTGCAGGAAATTATGAAAGTTCAGAATTAAAAAGCTTACCTTGTTTGCATAGCAACTAAGGACCTTCAGATGCACTGGGTTTTACTCTTAAAGATGGGAACAGGGGTTTCACTCCTGACTGGTTTGGGACAATGCTCACCAGGGCTCAGAGGGGAGTCTGAAACACTTTAAATGGCAGGTCATTTTCTCAAGCAGTTTTCTGCCTGTAAGCGGTTCCTGCCATTCTGTTCCCCACAACAGGATGGGCAGTCAGACAGCTACTGGGGGCTACAGAGTTCCACAGACACCCCATAGATGATGGAAACCAGGCTGTGACCCAACATCCAGGAGGGTGCAGTCATTCCCATAAATGTGCCCCCACAGTCTTCTGCGATGAGGATAAAGTCAAACATGAATTGTCCTCTTAGGGTCCTGTGCTGACAATCTGGTCCACTCTCCACAACTCCCCACCTGCCATCTCCTCCTCAATTGTTCATCAGGGAAGTGAGGAAATAACAGCCTTTCCATTGAGCACAGGGCTGTGGAGTCCACAGAAATATCCCAGAATGAAATTCGTGTCTTCCATGTGCTACTTTGTAAGTTGGAATCAATTTTGATTTCCAACTGAATGTGAGAATTGCAAAATATAAAATCTTTTAAAATCCAGTTGAATTCTGCCTAATTTACTCATTACGTGGTAGTGGAATCTCTTATTTTAAGACAAAGGAGGGAGCAAATTTCCTTTCCATAACTGTATGTGGTAAAACACTTAAGTCAGGCAAAACAAGTGGATATAAAAACCCAACTCAACCTAATCCAACACAGCAAAAAAGCCATTTGTGCTATCTCTGAACTTAGAAATTGATCTCTATATATTTGAAATCATCATGTGAAAAATGTAAGCTATGGAGCCAAATGTCAAAATGGTGTCTTGATCTCCCTGGTGTTTTCAGAATGCTAAAGCCAAAACTGTGGTGCTGGAGAAGACACTTGAGAGTCCCTTGGAAAACAAGGATATCAAACCAGACAACCCTAAAGGAAATCACCCCTGAATATTCACTGGAAGGACTGATGCTGACACTGAAGCTTTGGCCACCTGATGCAAAGAGCCAACTCATTGGAAAAGATTCTGATGCTGGAAAGATCAAAGGCAGGAAGAGAAGGGGATGACAGAGGACGAGATGGCTGAATGGCATCACCAACTCAATGGACATGAGTTTGAGCAAATTCTGGGAGATGGTGAAGGACAGGGAAGCTTGGCATGCTACAGTCCATGAGGTTGCAAAAAGAGTTGGACATGACTAAGTGACTGTACAACAACATATGTGTGTGTGTGTGTGTAACTAAATTGTGTCTGATTCCCTGCGACCCCATGGACTGCAGCCCACCAGGCTCCTCTGTCTATGGGGATTCTCCAGGCAAGAATACTGGAGTGGGTTGCCATTTCCTTCTCCAGGGGATCTTCCCAACCCCGGGATCAAATCAGGGTCTCCTGAATTGCAGGCAGATTCTTTATAGACTGAGCTATGAGGGAAGCCCATATATATAGATATAGATATGTATATATGGATATCTATACATATATAGATGTTGTCACATATATATATTATTCTATCCAAAAGCATAATATAATACACTCTTTTCAAGTGTACATGGAACATTCTCTATGATACATTACACGCTAGGCCTCAATACAAGCCTTGGTAAGTAAGAAAATAGAAATAATATCAATCCTCTCTTCTGACCACAACACTATGAGACTGCTGCTAAGTCGCTTCAGTCATGTCCAACTCTGTGTGACCCCATAGACAGCAGCCCACCAGGCTCCCCCGTCCCCAGGATTCTCCAGGCAAGAACACTGGAGTGGGTTGCCATTTCCTTCTCCAATGCATGAAAATGAAAAGTGAAAGTGAAGTCACTCAGTCGTGCCTGACTCTTAGCGACCCCATGGACTGCAGCCCACCAGGCTCCTCTGCCCATGGGGTTCTCCAGGCAAGAGTACTGGAGTGGGGTGCCATTGCCTTCTCCCTCTATGAGACTAGAAATCAACAAGTAAACTGAAAAAAGCACAAACCCTTGGAGGCTAATCAATATTCGACTGAACAGCCAATGGATCACTGAAGAAGTTTAAAAAAGTAATAAAATTAATAAAAATACCTGGAGACAAATGAAAATGAAATGATCCACAAGTCTATGGGATGCAACATAGGAAGTTCTAAGAGGGAAGTTGCAGTGATACAAGTTTGCCTCAAGAAACAAGAAAAACCTCTAACAATCTAACCTTATGCCCAAAGGAACAGTAAAAGAATAAAGCAAACCCAAATTGAGAAGAAAAGAAATCTTAAATATCAGAGGAGATAAGTGAATAAAAAATTGAAAAACAGATAAGATCAAGGAAGCAAACAGCTGGTTTTTTGAAGAGTGAAACAAAACTGATAAACCTTTAAACAGACTCAATCAAGAAAAAAAAAAAAGGGAGAGGGCCCTAATCAATAAAAACCAGATATGAAAAATGTTACAACTGGCACCACAGAAATACAGAGGTTCAAGAGAGACTACTATGAGTAACTATACATCAACAAAATAGACAAGCTAATAGAAATGGACAAATTCTCTGAAATGTACAATCTCCCAAGACTAAACCAGGAAGAAATAGAAAACACCAACAGACCAATTACCAGTACTGAAATCTAACCAGTGACTTAAAACTCCCAGCAAACAGAAATCCAGGACCAGATGGCATCACAGGTGAATTCTACTAGACATTCAGAGAAGAGTTAATATAGACCCTTCTGAAACCATTCCACAAAAACTGCAGAGGAAGGAACACTTCTGAACTCATTCTGAGGCCAGCATCACCCTGTGGCCAAAACCAGAAAAATAAATCACAGAAAAAAGAAAGTTGCAGGCTTTGCCAACAAAGGTCCGTCTAGTCAAGGCTATGGTTTTTCCAGTGGTCATGTATGGATGTGAGAGTTGGACTGTGAAGAAGGCTGAGCACTGAAGAATTGATGCCTTTGAACTGTGGTGTTGGAGAAGACTCTTGAGAGTCCCTTGGACTGCAAGGAGATCCAACCAGTCCATTCTGAAGGAGAACAGCCCTGGGATTTCTTTGGAAGGAATGATGCTAAAGCTGAAACTCCAGTACTTTGGCCACCTCATGCGAAGAGTTGACTCATTGGAAAAGACTCTGATGCTGGGAGGGATTGGGGGCAGGAGGAGAAGGGGACGACAGAGGATGAAATGGCTGGATGGCATCGCTGACTCGATGGACATGAGTCTGAGTGAACTCCGGGAGTTGGTGATGGACAGGGAGGCCTGGTGTGCTGCGATTCATGGGGTTGCAAAGAGTCGGACACGACTGAGCGACTGAACTGAACTGAACTGAACTGAACACGGATAAACATAGATGCAAAACCCTCAATGAATTAACAAGGAAATTCAGGAATTTGTTAAAAGGACCACACGTGATCAAGCCAGATTTATCCCAGGGACAGAAGGATGGCTCAGTATCCACCTATCAATGTGATACAACACAGTAACAAATCAAATAAAAGACATATTACCATCTCAGTAGATGGATGTTGCAGCCTGGTGGAGCAGAGACCAGAACCTGCCCCATGACTCGAGGGTACAGCAAACTGCGCCCTCCTGATTGTCCGAATATAATGGATATTCCTGGGGCGGGATGTGCTCTCTGCTCCGCTTCACAGCCTACCCCTGCCTACCCCATGGAAACAAAACAAGATATTCCTGATCAACAGCAGAGCCTGCGCTAATCAAATTCCCCTGTATGCTGCTGCTGCTAAGTCGCTTCAGTCGTGTCCGACTCTGTGCGACCCCATAGACAGCAGCCCACCAGGCTCCCCCTTCCCTGGGATTCTCTAGGCAAGAACACTGGAGTGGGTTGCCATTTCCTTCTCCAATGCATGAAAGGGAAAAGTGAAAGTGAAGTCGCTCAGTCATGTCCAACTCTTAGCGACCCCATGGACTGCAGCCTACCAGGCTCCTTCATCCATGGGATTTTCCAGGCAAGAGTACTGGAGTGGGGTGCCATTGCCTTCTCCCTTGTATAACTAGTCCCTAATGATGTCATGTGACTTCTGCCAATAAAAGTGCGGGCTTTTCAGCTATTTTCCTTTCGGAGCTTTTTTGTCTTCCTGCCATGGAGAACAGGAGGGCCCTCTGACTCCCCGCTTGCCAAATTATGTCTGTCTTTTCATTACGCGCTTGCCCTTGTTTCGGGTCTTTCTCACCCGCTGTGTTGGAAGCGGCAGGTGGCGCCCAAACAGGGACCTGAAGGCGGGAAGGATTCCCCCAAGGGAAAAAACTGAACGTGAAGACAGAGAGCGGTAAGTGAGAAGCCTGGATAGAGACCAGGCCCTCAGACTCTAAGGGTAGAAAGTCCCTTGTTGTCTTAAAAAGTCAGGGTAACAATGAGGAATGATTTTCATAAAGGTGAGAAACTTTATCTCCAGCTTTTGAAGCACCTCCTCCATAATGCTGGAGCGCAGGTGAAAGAGGAGCAGTTGACACAACTGCTAAAAGACGTGGTTAAATATAACCCTTGGTTTCCAGAAGAAGGCACTCTAGATATTGAAAATTGGGACCGAGTGGGAGAAAATTTAAAAACAGCACACGGGAGAGGGAATCACATACTCGTGGCGGTATTTGCGACCTGGGACTACTGCGATTGGTCCTATACCCTCTGCTGCTGCTGCTGCTAAGTCACTTCAGTTGTGTCCGACTCTGTGTGACCCCATAGATGGCAGCCCATCAGGCTCCCCCGTCCCTGGGATTCTCCAGGCAAGAACACTGGAGTGGGTTGCCATTGCCTTCTCTGCCTATACCCTCTACAGACTGAGAAAGCATGTGAAAAGGCCATGTCCTCAGAGGTGGCTCCTGTTAACCGTTCTGCCCCTTTGCCATCCAAGCTTGAGGACAATTTTCTACCACAGCCTCTTCATCCAGAAATGCCTTGGGAGGATAAGCCGCTGGCTCGGTTTCAGCAGGCCATGACCTCCACCCTGCATTTGTACATTGAGAACCATCTTGCTTTCCCTCTTGATTACAGGCCTGACCCCAATGATCCCTCTCAGGTTGTTGCAACCCATGAAACTTTTGAAATCAGGTTTTAAAGGAATTAAAATCTAGTGTTAGGTTAAACGGGGCCAATTCCCTGTATACACAGGAAATACTGCAAATTTGTTTGCGTGGGAGATGCTCTTCTTACTATGTTAAAATGTTAGCCAAAGCTGCTTTAAGTGATCCCCAATATTTACAGTTTTTTGCCTCTTATACTGAGTTGTGCCAAAAGCAGGCCCATATTAATTTGGCCAATGGACATAGTCTTACTTTTGAAATGCTCACAGGTACAGGGCAGTATACCAGTCCAACAGCCCAACTGACTTATGAAGGTGTACTAATGCTGCTGACGGGCGTGGCAGACAGTATCAGACCCTGGCAAGCATACTGGTTCATTTGTTAAAATATTAGAGAGACCTGGAAAAGACTTCACTGAATTTGTAGACCGCCTCTCATCTGCTCTCTGCCGTCAAATTAATAGTCCTACAGTGGAGGACATTTTGTTAAAACCGTTAGCCTATGAAAATGCCAATGAAGATTGCAAGGCCACCCTTAACCCTATTCGTCAAAATGGCAGTCTTGCAGATTTTATCCAAGCATGTCAAAATATTGGTACACAGGCTCACAAAAAACCATGCTAGCCCAAGCAATTTGTGCTGCCTTTAAAAATAATTTTAACTCTTCCCCTGCCAAATGCTTTCAAAGTGAAAAGCCTGGACATATGAAAAAGGATTGCCATTCCCATCCCAAAACAGGTGTTATAATACCTCCACCTACTGGTGACATTAGAACACCAGGACTGTGTCCTCAGTGCCAAAGAGGCAATCATTGGTGCAATCAATGCAGATCAAAATTTCATAAAAACAGTTCCCCTTTACAGCCAGGAAATGGCCAACGGGGCCAGCATCAGGCCCCGCAAACAATGGGGGCATACCCTGTGAGGGCCTCCAGCACACCTTTCAGCCTCTCAGCTGCTACCAGCAGAAGTACTGGGTTGGACCTCCCAACCAGAGTAACTGTTCAGATTAGTGAATCAGATCCTCGATTAGCAGTCCATACTGGGATCCAAGGCCCCATTCCACCGGGGACCATAGTATTCATTCTGGACAAAAGTGGCCTTAATCTTAAGGGCCTCCAAATTTTTCCTGGCCTTATTGACCCAGACTATTCAGGAAAAATTAAAGTAATGGCTCGCTCTCTCATTCATTCCATGTCATTCCTCAAGGTCAGAGAATTGCTCAGCTCCTTCTCTTGCCTTGCTGCTGCTGCTGAGTTACTTCAGTCGTCTCCAACTCTGCGACCCCACAGACGGCAGCCCACCCGGATGCCCCGTCCCTGGGATTCTCCAGGCAAGATCTCTTGCCTTACCATATCCCTAACAATTCTAATCCTGTCACCAGAGGAGAACAAGGATTTGGGTGCACAAGTTATTAAGTAGTGTGCTTTACTCAACAAATACTCTCAGATTGGCCCACTTGTAAGGTTAAAATTCAAGGAAAAACCTTCTCTGGTCTCTTAAATACTGGGGCTGATGTTTCCATCATTACTTCTCGTCAATGGCCAGATGACTGGCCCTTGACTGAACCCCAGGGGAAAATATCAGGCTTGGGAAAACCCCAACAACTTGCTCAAATTGCAGCAATTCTTCCTTGCCTAGGGCCTGATAAACAACTCGCCATTTCTAACCTTTTACTACAGACATTCCCTGTAATTTATGGGGCAGAGATCTGCTTGCCCAATGGCACCTAGTTCTCACCAATGAGGAAAAGACAAATTATATGATGCCGAGAATGGGGCACCAGCCAGGAAAAGGGCTAGGAAGAAATTTACAGGGAGATCCTTCTTTACCTATTCAGCCCAGATTGGACAGAAAAGGGCTGGACATAAAAATTTTTAATTAGGGCCATTGCCATTTCTCTGCCACCACACACCACACTTCTAACGTGGCTTACATCTAAACCTACTTGGCCTCTAGCAAAGGAGAAACATATACCTTTACAAGCCTTAGTAGAAGAAGAATTTCAAGCAGGACACATAGAAGAGAGTACTAGTCTTTAGAATACTCCAGTTTTTGCAATCCCTAAAAAGTCAGGCAAACAGAGGCTGCTTCATGATCTTTGAGCTATTAATGCAGTTAAGCAACCCATGGGGACCTTGCAGCCTGGACTCCCATCCCCTTCAGCCATACCTCAAAATTGGCCAATTGTAGTTCTAGCTCTTAAAGATTGTTTTTATACAATCCCTTTTGCCCCACAAGACAGAGAGGAATTTGCATTTTCGGTGCCCAGTATTAACCAACAAGCTCCCATGAAATGGTACCAATAAAAAATGTTGCCTCAGGAAATGATGAGTAGTTCTGTGCTCTGCGTGGCTAGCACTCTCGGTCCCTCTATCCTCAAGTCTGTTTCTTTCACAATATGGATGACATACTCTTAGCTGCCTCGGAGTAATCTCTCCTAAACCCACTTTTTCACCAAGTTTAACATGACCTTATATGATGGGGACTACATGTAGCCCCCTAAAAAATTCAAAAAAAAGCTCCCTTTTTCTATTTAGGTTATTGGGTTTCAGAACACACCATTACACCCCAAAAAGTATCCGTTAGATACAATAATCTCAAAACATTAAATAATTTTCAAAAGCTTTTAGGAGATATTAATTGGTTGCACCCTACTTTGGGCATCCCTATCAGTTCACTTAAACACCTCTTTGAGACTCTTAAAGGGGACTCAGCCCTTTCCTCCCCACGGACTCTGACTCCACAAGCTAAAAAGGAACTTGATATAGTAAATATTGCCATTCAAAATGCTCAAATTAATCATATTCATTATGATTATCCTATTCTTCTCATTGGCGTAGCTTCTCCAGAAACCCCTACTGGAGTTTTATTTCAGGAACAGCCTACATTTGGCATCATAGAATGGTTGTTTCCACATTCTCAGGAGGGCAAGACCCTGATGACATGTGTTACCCTTGTGTCTAATTTAATTATGCAGGGAAGAAAACGTACTCGCCAGTTGACTGGCTTTGATCCTCAAACTATTCATGTTCCATTTGACAAAACTCAACAATAGCAACCTTGGCAAACTTGCTTATCATAACAGGTTACCCTTGCTGATTTTGTGGGCATTTTCGACAATCACCCTCCTGCACATAAATTTGGAGAAGGCAATGGCCACCCACTCCAGTACTCTTACCTGGAAAGTCCCATGGACCGAGGAGCCTGGTGGGCTGCAGTCCATGGGGTTGCAAAGAGTCAGACACCACTGAGTGACCTCACTTTCACTTTTCCCTTTCATGCATTGGAGAAGGAAATGGCAACCCACTCCAGTGTTCTTGCCTGGAGAATGCCAGGGACGGGGGAGCCTGATGGGCTGCCGTCTATGGGGTCGCATAGAGTCAGACACGACTGAAGTGACTTAGCAGCAGCACATAAATTGTTACAATTTATTTCCCTAACTCCCTTTGTGTGGCCCAGAGTCACCAAAGCCACACCTATCCCAGATGCTCCTACTTATTTTACAGATGGCTCTAACAATGGCAAAGCAGGCATTACCCAGCCTGAGGAAGGAAAGACTCTAGTTACTCCCTATACCTTGGCTCAATGGGTGGTATTAGTAGCAGTAATTACAGTACTTGTTTCTAAAGATAAGACCCCTATTAATATTGTTAGTGACTCTGCCTATGTTGTTGGAATAACCAAGTCTATTGAGACTGCACAAATTAAACATGTTAGTTCTGAGGAATTATTCCTCCTATTTCTCCAACTTCAAAAAGCTGTTCGTTCCCATTTCTTTCCTTTTTTTAATTACACATATTCGAGCTCACTACCCGCTCCCAGGGCCTCCCCACCTTTGGCAATTCTCAGGCTGATCTTTTAAGCCCATTTACACCAGTAAAGCTTTTAAAGCCTTTTGCTCTCTCTGGTCTATCTGTCACTCTACAGGCATCCCATATAATCCAAGCTATCGTTGAACGGGCACATTATGCTCTTAAAAATCAGCTTTTAAAACAAAAAGAGAGAATAGCAGGGAAATCTCCACCTGCACATCTGCACTTAGCTCTCCTAACCTTAAATTTTTTCACAACAGATGACCAAAAATCAACCCCATATGAGAAACACCATTCACATACTCCTTCAGTGCAACACCCACAGGTCTGGTGGAAGGTACTAGAAGGTGGTCCATGGGAAGGACCAACCCCCTCCTAACATGGGGACAAGGATATGGTTGTGTCTCAACAGGTCAAGGCCCTCGCTGGATACCAAGCAGATACATCAAGCCATACCATGAACCCCCCATTTGCGCCACAGGAGATGTGGGATCCCACAGTGAGCATGGCGATGGTGACACAGAAAGTCCAAAGGCTGCATCTGGCGGACCCCCCCACACACACACAAGCAAGAACCACAACCACGAACTCACAGGCACCTCCTGTGACCTGGGGACAACTGAAGAGCCTCAGTCAGAAGAGCGAACAGAAGCTCCTGCACACTCAGACACCTAAGACTCCTGAGACCATGCCGCTGGCTATGGTGGCATTGATCTCCTGTGCGGTAACTGGGGCAGATGCTGATTTGTATTGGACTTGTGTTCAAAATCCTCCATTAGCCAGACCCTTAACTTAGATTGACCCTTCCTCTTCAATTTTCACAAACAATTCTCACTGGTTCCCTGATCCTAACAGGGGACCTCCAAATTTAACACAAAAAGAGCCCTATATTATTATTCTGGATGACCATGATAGCCCTGCAATCAAAACAAAAAGCGGGAGATGTTGCAGCCTGGTAGAGCAGAGATCAGAACCTGCCCCATGACTCGAGGGTGCGGCAAACCGCACCCTCCTGATTGTCCCAGTAAGCATGCCTAACGGACATTCTTGGGGTGGGACGTGCTCTCTGCTCAGCTTCACTGCCTACCATTGTGCCCGTCTCCATGTAAACAAAACAAGATATTCCTGATCAAACAGCAGAGCCTGCGCTAATCAAACTCCCCTGTATCCTGCTGCAGCTGCTAAGTCACTTCAGTCGTGTCCGACTCTGTGTGACACCATAGACGGCAGCCCACCAGGCTTCCCTGTCCCTGGGATTCTCCAGGCAAGAACACTGGAGTGGGTTGCCATTTCCTTCTCCAAAGCATGAAAGTGAAAAGTGAAAGTGAAGTCGCTCAGTCGTGTCCAACTCTTAATGACCCCATGGACTGCAGCCCACCAGACTCCTCCATCCATGGGGTTTTCCAGGCAAGAGTACTGGAGTGGGGTGCCATTGCCTTCTCTGAAACTCCCCTGTATAGCTAGTCCCTAATGATGTCATGTGACTTCTGCCAATAAAAGTGTGGGCTGAAAGGAGCCATTTGTCTTTCTGCCATGGAGAACAGGAGGGCCCTCTGACTCCCCCACTTGCCGAATTATATGTATCTGTCTTTTTATTATGCACTCACCCCTGTTTCAGTTCTTTCTCACCCACTGTGCTGGACGGGGCAGATGCACAGAAAGCTTATGACAAAAGTCAATAGCCATTTATGATAAAACCTGAAAGTGGATATAGAGGAAACATACCTCAGCATAAAAACCATGTTCATAAATACGCAGCTAACATCAGACTCAGCCGTGAAAAGATGAAACATTTCTTCTAAGATCAGAAACAAGAATGCCCACCCTTGCCACTATTATTCAATATAGTTTTGAAAGTCCTAGTGACAGCAAGCAAAGAGAAAGCAATAAAAAAGAAATCTACATTGGAAATTAAACTGTCACTGTTTCCAGGTGAAATACTACACACAGAAAATCCCAAATGTGCCACTACACAACTACTGGAGCTCGATGAATTTGGTAAGGTTGCAGGATGCAAAATTAATATACAGAAATCTGTTGCATTTCTGTACACTAACAAGCTATCAGAGAAATAAACAATCCTATTTACCATCACATCAAAAAAAAAAACAACACTAGGAATAAGCTCACCTAAGGTGGTTCAACATCTGTACTGAGAAAACTATCAAGACACTGGTGAAAGAAATTGAAAACACACCTATATGCAAAGACAGACCATGTTCTTGGATTGGAATATTCAATATTGTTAAGCTGACCATACTACCCAGTGTCACCTGAGATTCAATGAAATCCCTATGAAATATCAGTGGCAATTTTCACTGACCGGAACAAATAATTTTGAGGTTTTTATGGAAACGCAAGAGAACTTGAGGAGCCACAACAACTTTAAATCTGGAGATATCTCATTTCCTTGACTTCAGACAGTACTACAGAGCTGATCGAAACATATAATACTGGGCAAGAAAGGACACACAGACCAATGGAACAGGACAGATTCCAGACGGAAACCCATGTGGTTACAAACAACAAAGGATGCAAGACTAGACAATGAGGAAAGACCATCTCTTCAATAACTGGAGGGAAAACTGGACAGACATGGAAAAAGGAAATTAAAATATTCTATAACAACATGTACAAAAATAAAATGGATTAAAGACCTAATCTCAGCATTAGAAACCACAAAATTCCTAAATGAAAACATAGGCAGAACATTCGATGTAAATCATAGCAATGTTTTTTGTATCTACTAAGAGAAACAAAAGCAAAAGATAAACATATGGGACCTACTTAAACATAAAAACTTTTGCACGGTGGAGGGTAACGTGACAAAATGATGTAAAAACATGCTGAAAGGGGGAAAATATTTGCTAATAATATGACAAATAAGGGTTTAATATCCAAAGTACATAAAACAGCTCATACAATTCAGTATCAAATGAACAACCTGGTTAAAAAACCGACAGAGGACCTGTTGTTCAGTAGCTCAGTCACGTCTGATTCTTTGCAATCCCCTGAACTGCAGCATCCAGCAGGCCAGGCTTCCCTGTCCTTCACTATCTCCCTGAGTTTGTTCAAATATGTATCTGTTGAGTCAGTGATGCCATCGAGCCAACTCACTCTCCGCCGTGCCCCTTCTCCTCTCGCCCTCAATGTTTCCCAGCATCAGGGTCTTTTCAAATGAGTGAACTCTTTGCATAAGGTGGCCGAAGTATTGGAGCTTCAGCTTCATCTTCAGTCCTTCCAATGAACATTCAGGGTTGACTTCCTTCAGGATTGACTGGTTTGATCTTGCTGTCCAAGGTGTCTCAAGAGTCTTCTCCAGCACCACAGTTGGAAAGCATTAGTTCTTCAGCACTCAGCTCTCTTTATGGTGCAATTCTCACACCTGCACATGACCACTGGAAAAAGCATAGATTTGACTATTCGGACCCTTGTCAGCAAAGCGATGTGTCTGCTTTTAAATACACTGTCTAGATTTGTCATAGCTTTTATTCCAAAGAGCAGTGTCTTTTTTTAATTAATGTTTTTATTTTAATTGGAGGCTAATTACTTTCCAATACTGTGGTGGTTTTTGCCATACATTGACATGAATCAGCCATGGGTGTACATATGTCCCCCTGTCCTGAGCCTGGCTTCCACCTCCCTCCCCATCCCATCCTTCTCGGTACCCAGTGTACCAGCTTTGAGAGCCCTGTCTCATGCATCGAACTTGGACTGGTCATCTATTTACCATCTATATGGTAATATACATGTTTCAATGCTATTCTCTCAAATCATCCCACCCTCGCCTTCTCCCACAGAGTCCAAAAGTCTGTTCTTTATATCTGTTTCACTTTTTCTGTCTTGCATATAGGGTTGTCATTACCATCTTTCTAAATTCCATATATATGCATTAATATACTGTATTGGTGTTTTTCTTTCTGACTTACTTCACTCTGTATAATAGGCTCCAGTTTCATCCACCTCATTAGATCTGACTCAAATGGGTTTGTTTTAATAGCTGAGTAATATTCCATTGTGTATATTACCACAACTTTCTTAGCCATCAGCCAATGGCCATCTAGGTTGTTTGCATGTCCTGGCTATTGTAAACAGTGCTGCAATGAATGTTGGGGTACACATGTCTCTTTCAATTCTGGTTTCCTTGGTGTGTATGCCCAGCACTGGGATTGCTGGGTCGTATGGCAGTTCTATTTCCAGTTTTTTAAGGAATCTCCACACTGTTCTCCATAGTGGCTGTACTAGTTTACATTCCCACCAACAGTGTAAGAGGGTTCCCTTTTCTCCACACCCTCTCCAGCATTCATTGTAGACTTTTTGATAGCAGCCATTCTGACCGGCATGACATGGAACTTCACTGTGGTTTTGATTTGCATTTCTCTGATAATGAGTGATGTTGAGTATCTTTTCAGGTGTTTGTTAGCCATCTGTATGTCTTCTCTGGAGAAATGTCTGTTTAGTTCTTTGGCCTATTTTTTGATTGGGTCATTTATTTTTCTGGTATTGAGCTGCATGAGCTGCTTGTATATTTTGGAGATTAATTCTTTGTCCGTTGCTTCATTTGCTATTATTTTCTCCCATTCTGAAGGCTGTCTTTTCACCTTGCTTATAGTTTCCTTCATTGTGCAAAAGCTTTTAAATTTAATTAGGTCCCATTTGTTTATTTCCATTACTCTGGGAGGTGGGTCATAGAGGATCTTGTTGTGATTTATGCCTATGTTTTCCTCTAGGAGTTTTATAGTTTCTGGTCTTATGTTTAGATCTTTAATCCATTTTAAGTTTATTTTTGTGCATGGTGTTAGAAAGTGTTCTAGTTTCATTCTTCTACATGTGGTTAACCAGTTTTCCCAGCACCACTTATTAAAGAGATTGTCTTTTCTCCATTGTATATTTTTGTCAAAGATAAGGTGTCCATAGGTGCATGTGTTCATCTCTGGACTTTCTAGTTTGTTCCATTGATTTATGTTTCTATCTTTGTGCCAGTACCATACTGTCTTAATGACTGTAGCTTTGTAGTAGAGCCTGAAGTCAGGCAGGTTGATTCCTCCAGTTCCATTCTTCTTTCTCAAGATGAGGGAGTGTCTTAATTTCATGGCTGTAGTCATGTCCACAGCGATTTTGGAGCCCAATAAAATAAAGTCTGTCACTGTTTCCATTTTCCCCCATCTATTTGCCATTGGCATCTGAATTCACAAGGCCTGGGGTTTTGTTAATGACAGCAATACAGAGGAAATGTCCTGTGGCCGGCACGGGAGAAATTAATTCCAAAAACAGTCAAAGTTCAGGAAGTCAATGGCCAAAGGTAAATTGTCCTTACACTATTTAAGGGAAAAAAAAGAAAGAATAATCAGACTCAACTCTCCCTGACCAAATATGATGCTCAGCATCTCTCATTGCTGCATGAAATGCCAATCAAAAGACAATGGGAAATCAAAGGGCAAAATTCACAAAGGCCAGTGGCACAAGTCTGTAGGCAATAAATGCAGGAGAGAGTCTAGAGAAACAAGAATCCCCCTAGGCTGTTGGTGGGAATAGACGTTGGCAGCAGCCAGTAAAATGGACAGTCTCTGAACGCCTGGAAAAAATATCAAGTCTGGCTAAGCCTAAAATCTGACATCCCCACACCTTAGCCTAATATCCTGAGAACACCATTGATTAAAAGGCGCATTCAGTTCAGTTCAGTTTATCTGAGGTAGATCATGCACGAGGATCTGATGCTCACCACTCTGCTCAAGCTTTCTAAGGTAAAAGCCCTCCCCCAATCACAGAGATACCCCACAGATTACTTAATACCTGAATCAGGCGACTGTCTACTGACAACGATCACGGTATGGCAAAGCGACTCTGCTGCAATGGTGTAGTGGCAAGATGTTTAAAAAAAAAGGAAAGACAGCAGTGCCTACTGTATTATGTCTGACCTCTCTGACTTGGGATGCTGTCCCATCCCTGGATATTGAGAAGGCCTGGACCCCACTGCTGAACTGGGGTGAGGTCGACACAGCCTTCGCTGAATACTTTTTATAGGTCTAATGTGTGTTATGTCTGGCTGAGACAACAGTTCTGCATGGCATCAAGGCCCCAGGGAAAAATTCAGCTAGCCTCAGCCTCTCCTGGTGCTGGGGATCCCAGTCTCCTCCCTGAGAGTGCAGCTTCCTAGCACCTAAGCACCCTCAGCAGTGTACTGTGGGCCCTGGAGGGATTATTCTGCACTGGCTGTTTGTGAGACGCTTTCAGGTCAGTTCAGCCGCTCAGTCATGTCTGACTCTTTGCGACCCCATGGACTGCAGCACACTAGGCCTCCCTGTCCATCACCAACTCCTGGAGCTTGCTCAAACTCATGTCCATAGAGTCGGTGATGCCATCCAACCATCTCATCCTCTGTCATCCCCTTCTCCTCCCTTCAATCTTTCCCAGCATCAGGATCTTTTCCAGCGAGTCAGTTCTTCACATCAGGTAGCCAAAGAACTGGAGCTTCAGCTTCAGCATCAGTCCTTCCAATGAATATTCAGGACTGATTTCCTTTAGAATTGACTGGTTTGATCTCTTTGCCATCAAAGGGACTCTCAAGAGTCTTCTCCAGCACCACAGTTCAAAAGCATCAATTCTTCGGCACTCAGCTTTCTTTATAGTCCAACTCTCACATCATACATGACTACTGGAAAAACCATAGCTTTGACTAAACAGTCCTTTGTTGGCAAAGTAATGTCTCTGCTTTTTAATATGTTGTCTAGGTTGGTCATAGATATTCTTCCAAGGAACAAGCATCTTTTAATTTCATGGCTGCAGTCACCATCTGCAGTGATTTTGGAGCCCAAGAAAATAAAATCTGTCACTGTTTCCATTGTTTCCCCATCTATTTGCCTTGAAGTGATGGGACCAGATGCCATAATCTTCGCTTTTTGAATGTTGAGTTTTAAGCCCACTTTTTCACTCTCCTCTTTCACCTTCATCAAGAGGCTCCTCAGTTCCTCTTCATTTTCTGCCATAAGGGTGGTAGCATCTGTATATCTGAGGTTATTGATATTTCTCCTGGCAATCTTGATTCCAGCTTGTGCTTCATGCAGCCCAGCTTTAAGGGGGGAAAAGTAGTGAGAAGCAAGCCCTTTCCTGTTTGCTCTGGCAAATTCCACTTTATTTCACAGGCCAGGAAGCCAACTTGCCCCAAGACAAAGGTGGGCATGAAAAAGTGCTGCCATCTTGTGGAGATTTTCTGTAACTACAACCTGGTCACTAGCTCACAGTCACCTCAAATCACAAGGCCTGGGATTCCGTTAATGACAGCTGCCCTCAGGAAATGTGCTGTGGCTGGCACCGGAGAAATAAATTCTAAACACAGCCGACTTTTAGGAAGCCAACTACCAAAGGTAAACTGTCCTGACACCGTTTAAGACAATGAAAAGAAAAAAGAAATGAAAAAACACATCCAAACTTCTGCCATAAAACAAGATTCTCATCATCCCTAATTGTTCTTGGAATGCCAGTCAAAAGGACAATGGGAAATCAATTCAAAACACTCACAATGGCCAATGTCAGAAGTCTCCAGGTAATATACGCAGGAAAGAGTCTGGAGGAAAAGAATCCCCCTCAACTATTGGCGGGAATATACTTTGGCAGCAGCCAGTATAATGGACAGTCTCCTAAAGCCTAAAAAACATCTATCAAGAGAGGCTAAATCTAGAATCCAACAGTCCCACAGCTGAGTCTATATTCTGAGTAGAAGTTAAAAGGTACATGAACCCCAACAGGCACTGTAGCACTAACTCACAATAGCTTTGACAAAGAACCCGCATAAACTCTACCGACAGATTAAAGCTGAAACAAGATGTGGTACATATACACAATGGAGAGTTACATGAAAAATCAAAACTGAAATTAGGAAATTATGCCACTGGTAGCCACAGGGATGGGCCTTAGAGAATCATATCCTAAGAGAAATCAGTCAGACAGAGGAAGGCAATAGCATATTATGTCCTTTCTAGGAAATACTGGAAAAGAAAAAAAAAAATAAAAAGAACTCAATAAGAGACTCTGAGAATTCAAAGTCAAACAAAGGGATCCATAGTGAAGGGCGGGGAATAAATTAGGAGGTCAGGATTAACAGAGACACAGAAATCTTTATCTTTAATAGATCATCAACAAGGATTACCCACTTGGGTCCTTCCTGAGAGCCAGCCTGTCCCCCTGCCTGCCAGTCTTCCACATGTACACAGACATCTTTCTCTCAGAGATCATGCACAAGGATTATCTCCTTCCTTCCTTCCTAACTTCCTCATATACACAGAAAACTGGATCTGAGATTAGATAATCCACAAGAGCCTGATGCTCAGCACTAGGCTACACCTTCTATGGGAAAAAATTTTTTTAAAAAGCAAAGAGATACTTCATACATATGTAACACACGAATTGGGCGGTTGTACACGGGACTGCAAGGAGATGCAACCAGTTCATCCTAAAGGAAATCAGTCTTGACTATTCATTGGAAGGACTGATGCTGCAGTTGAAGCCCCAATACTTTGGCCACCTGATGCAAAAAACTGACTCATCTGAAAAGACCCTGATGCTGGGAAAGATTGAAGGCAGGAGGAGAAGGGGACGACAGAGGATGAGATGGTTGGGTGGCATTACTGACTTAATGGACATGAGTTTGAGTAAACTCCAGGAGTTGGTGATGAACAGGGAAGCCTGGCGTGCTGCAGTCCACGGGGTTGCAAAGAGTCGGACACAACTGAGCGACTGACCTGAACTGAACACTGAAGACAAGAACAAGAGTACTCCAACACAGCATTGGCACGATGTTAAAGGAAAGAAAAGAAAGGCAATGCCTACTTGATTCCCTCCAGTCTCCCTGACTGGAGCTACTATCCCATCCCTGGAGCCTGAACAGGCTTGGTTTCCTCTGCTGGACTGGGGTGGGATGGAGACAGCCTGATAGGGTGCCCTTCATTGAGCCCTTTTTAAACCTCTACTGTCTGCTTGGCTCTGGCTGGGATCAGAGCTCAGAGTTGGATCAAGTCCTCGAGGATTTTGGAGGCAATAGTCACCTAGCTTCCTGCTAGGTGCTGCTGGGGTTCCCAGCTCAATTCTCCTTACTCACGGTGTAGCCTCCTGGGCACCTTAGCCCCCTCAGCTGGGTGCTGTGGCCCCCACTGGGATTCATCTAGGGGTTAAGGGCGCGAAGTTTTAGACAGAAGAAGTACTGGGACACAAGCCCTTTTGTGTTTGCGCAGGCACATTCCACCCTACTTCATAGCCCAGGAAGTCAACTTTCCCTAAGGCTCTGTTTGCAGCCGCAGGAACCAAAAGTTGGGTTTTGGAAAGTGCTGCCGCCTTGTGGACCTTTCTGTAACTGCAACTTGACCACTGGTGCTTACTGGCACTTCTAACTTACAAGGTCTGGTGGTGCTGTCTTAGTCGCTAAGTCGTGTAGGGCTCTTGCGACCCCATGGACTGTAGCTTGCCAGGCTCCTCTGTCCATGGGATTCTCCAGGCAAGAATACTGGAGTGGGTTGCCATTTCCTTCTCCAAGGGATCTTCCCAACCCAGGAATCGAACCCTAGTCTCCTGCATTGCAGGCAGATTCTTTACCGACTGAACTATGAGGGAAGTCCTGGGGCATTGTTAATGACAGCTGCCCTCAGGAAATGTCCTGGGGGAGGGATTTACAAACACGTTCAGTTCAGTTCAGTGTCCGACTCTTTGTGACCCCATGAATCACAGCACTCGAGGCCTCCCTGTCCATCACCAACTCCCTGAGTTCACTCAGACTCACATCCATCGAGTCGGTGATGCCATCAGCCATCTCATCCTCTGTCGTCCCCTTTTCCTTCTGCCCACAATCCCTCCCAGCATCAGTTTTTTTCCAATGAGTCAACTCTTCGCATGAGGTGGCCAAAGTACTGGAGTTTCAGCTGTAGAATCATTCCTTCCAAAGAACACCCAGGACTGATCTCCTTCAGAATGGACTGGTTGGATCTCCCTGCAGTCTAAGGAACTCTCAAGAGTCTTCTCCAACACCACAGTTCAAAAGCATCAATTCTTCGGTGCTCAGCCTTCTTCACAGTCCAACTCTCACATCCATACATGACCACTGGAAAAACCATAGCCTTGACTAGACGGACCTTTGTTGGCAAAGTAATGTCTTTGCTTTTGAATATGCTATCTAGGTTGGTCATAACTTTTCTTCCAAGGAGTAAGCGGCTTTTAATTTCGTGGCTGCAGTCACCATCTGCAGTGATTTTGGAGCCAAAAAATGAAGTCTGACACTGTTTCCACTGTTTCCCCATCTATTTCCCATGAAGTGATGGGACCAGATGCCATGATCTTCGTTTTCTGAATGTTGAGCTTTAAGCCAATTTTTTCACTCTCCACTTTCACTTTCATCAAGAGGCTTTTGAGTTCCTCTTCACTTTCTGCCATAAGGGTGGTGTCATCTGCCTATCTGAGGTTATTGATATTTCTCCCGGCAATCTTGATTCCAGCCTGTGCTTCATCCAGCCCAGCATTTCTCATGATGTACTCTGCATATAAGTTAAATAAGGGTGACAATATACAGCCTTGAAGTACTCCTTTTCCTATTTGGAACCAGTCTGTTGTTCCATGTCCAGTTCTAACTGTTGCTTCCTGACCTGCATATAGGTTTCTCAAGAGGCAGGTCAGGTGGTCTGGTATTCCCATCTCTTTCAGAATTTTCCACGAATTACCCCCCGCCCAAGGCCAGGGGCGGCGGCTGAGAGGAGCAACCCCACGTCCAAGGAGCGGTGGCTGCGCAGGGAGGGCCTAGAGGAGCTACTCCACGTTCAAGGTCAGGAGGGGTGGCGGTGAGGAGATACCCCTCGTCCAAGGTAAGGAGCAGCAACTGTGCTTTGCTGGAGCAGCCATGAAGAGATACCCCACGTCCAAGATAAGAGAAACCCAAGTAAGACGGTAGGTGTTGCAAGAGGGCATCAAAGGGCAGACACACTGAAACCATACTCACAGAAAACTAGTCAATCTGATCACACTAGGACCACAGCCTTACAAACACTATGGAGTATCTAAAAGCCACTTGCCACTGGTAATTTTTCTCACATTCTTAAAAAGAAATTTAAATAAAATACCACACTGCCTCATGGGACAAGATGCTCAGCACTTGTAATTACTGCAGGAATGCCAAACAAAAGGACAACCAGAAATCAAATCCCACCATTCACAATGGGCATCCTCACAAGTTCACAGACAATAAAGGCAGGAGAGAGCCCGGAGGAAAGGGAACACCGCACACTGCCGCTGGGAATGTACGTTGGCAATATCCTCTATAAGGGATAGTCTCCACACGCCAGAAAAAACTATCAAGAGAGCTAAACCTAGAACCTGAACGCATATTTTCATAAAGGAAGTATAGAAAATAAGATTCTCACATATGGAAATACGCACCCATATTTCAAACAGAAAACACAAAAATTTGATTTTCTTATATGGAAATATACACCCAAATTTTCATACAGGAAACATAGAAAATTCGATTTTCTTATATGGAAATATTTACCCATAATTTCATATAGGAAATATAGAAAGTTCTATTTTCTTTTATGGAAATATGCACCCACATTTCCATACATGACATATAGAAAATTTTATTTTCATATATGGATATATGCACCCATGTGTTCTTACATGATAGGTAGAAAATTCCATTTTCATATATGGAAATGTCCACCCACATTTCATATATGAAATATAGAAACGATTGAAATAATGCCAGTTTCAGCAACGTAATCCTGGAGGTTATCAAAGTGAAGTAAGTCAGAAACACAAATACCGTATGATGTCACCTATATGCGGAAACTAAAATATGACACAAATGACTTTATCTATGAAAGAGAATCAGATTCACAGATATAGAGAACTAACAGGGAAAGCAGAAGTGGGAGAGGCAAGATCGGGGTAGAGGATTAAGAGATACAAACCATATAGAAAATAAATAAGCTACAAGGATATAGTATACAGCAGAGGGAAATATGCCCATTTTTTTGTAATAACTTTCAATGGACTAGGGTTCGTAAAAACATTGAATCACTAGGTTGTACACTCAAGGCAAATACAGTAATGTAAATTAACTGTACTTCATTTTTTAAAAAACAGTTGATGGCTAGCTACAAACAGAAAAAACAATCAATAGGAAAAAATAAGCAAAATAAAAATGGGAAATTTTTAAAAATAGAAGATTTAATCAAGAAACTAATCATTACGTGACTTTTAAAAATCACATAAAGTAGATTTAATCTTTATTTTTGCTTCACAAAGAACTAATTCAGTCAAATCAAGCCAATTAGTCTAACTACAGGATATAGGTTTTTTAGCTTGCTTTTGTCTATGTTCTCTGAAAAAACACTTTACTTAATGATATTTTTGATGCTGACATTTTGATTTCAGTTCAGAATGCCCTAATGAAGAAGTCACTTAGAAATCTTCTTTCAAATGCAAGACTTTTGTGCCCATTAAGATGTTAAGAGAGTATACTTGGTTTAGAAGACTTAAGTAAAATGGCACAGTGATTTTCATTATGGTCCCTGGACTGGTATGTGCAAATCTACTAAATTAGAACTGTGGTGACCCAAGGACGAAAGAGCAACTAAAACCAAGGAGGATCTTGGAATGCAGGAACAGAAAAACCAGACCCTTATTGTCCTTCCCTCCCCCTCCACCATGTTATGACTATTAATGGTTTTCAGGTCCTCCTGTCTGGAAATTCTTCTCCAGCCCGCGCCCAGACCACGACAAGAACCTCTGGTCCTACAGTCCAACAATGTGAGTTAATAAGCTGTCGACTAAAAAATATAGTCACAATCTGAAAGTACAGAGTTATTTTATTTGGTTGGAATGTTAGGACTCCAAGCGTGGGAGACAACATCTTAGAAGCTCTGAGAAAACTGCTCCAAGGAGGCAGGGGAAAGTCAGGCTATATACAAGTTTGCGACAAAGGGAGCAGGCAGTCTGAACAGCAAAGATCAGGTATCAAGCTAAGGATTTAGCGTCTATGCACGGGAAGATGCGACCCTCACTCCTTTCACATGCACCTCGGCTGTTCTGTCTCGTTCACCCTGCTTCTTGCGTTCCCCCAGCTCCTCAGCAAAATGGTGCTGGGATCCAACGCACACTGCAGGATCAGTTTGGGGAGCTCTCATTCACAGTTGGAGGCCAGGAGTCACCAATGGCTGTGATATTTCTTGCTTATTAATATGGCAAGAGATATTTTCCTTTCACAAAGCCATCCAGGTGATTCTGAAGCACACTGAAGTTTGAGAGCTATTGCCCTAAATCATCCCAATCATCCTATCACCCTAATCAGGTGAAACTCATGATTTACCGATAGAAAGTTGTAATCGTGTCATAAGTTATAGGCAAATGTGGATTCTCTTCTTTAAAGAACAATAGCAAAGGAGTTCACTCTACAAATGTATATACCCATATTTTCAGACATGAATTATAGGAAATTCTACTTTCATATATGAAATATGCCCCAATATTTTCATACATGACATATAAGAAATTCTACTTTCATGTATAAAATATGCCCCCTTATTTTCATACATAAAAAATAGGAAATCTACTTTCATTATGAAATATGTCCCCATATTGCCATACATGAAATACAGAAAATTTTTCTTTCATGTATGAAATGTGCTCCCATATTTTCATACATTAAATATAGAATATTCTTCTTTCATGTATGAAATGTGCCCTCATATTTTATACATGAAATACAGAAAATTCTTCTTTCATGTGTGAAATGTGTCCCCATATTTTCATACATGAAATATAAGAAATTTGACATTCATGTATGAAATATGCCCCCATATTTCCATACATGAAATATATAAAATTCTTCTTTCATGTATGAAATGTCCCCCATATTTTCATATATGAAATATAGAAAATTCTATTACCATATATGGAAATATGCCCCCATATTTTCATATATGAAATACAAAAAAATCCATATTTCATATATGAAATATGCACCTATATTATCATACATGAAATATAGAAAATTCTATTTTCATACATGAAGTATGTTCCTGACTTGGGCCTCTGTTCCATCCCTGGAACCTGGGCAGTCATGGTTTTAATGGCTGGACTGTGATGGGCTTGAAACGACCAGAGTGCCCTTAATTAAGTGACCTGTTACCTCTACTGTCTGGTTTGGCTGGGACCACAGTTCCAAGTGCACCCAGAGGATGGTAGCCTGACCCTCTGGCTTTGAGGACCTTAGAAAAGTCACCAAGCCTCCAGGTCTCCTGGTGTTGGGGTCCCCAGCTCAAGCCTAGACAGTGCAGCCTCCTTGCTGAGAGGGCAGTCTCCTAGACACCTTAGGAACCCTCAGCTGGATGCTGCGGCCCTGGTTGGGATTAGTCAGGGGTTGGAGCTGTGAAGCTTTAGGGGAAGAAGCAGTGAGACACAAGCCCCTTTAAGTGTTGCTCAGGCACATTCCACTTGAATTCACAGCTGGGGAGGCCCACTTTCCCTGATGCTGTGGTTGCCCCAGGAACCAGGGTTGGGCAAGAAAAAGTGTTGTCACCTTGTGGACATTTTCTGTAACTACAACTTGACCACCAGGGCTTACCGGCACCTCTAATTCACAAGGCCTGAAGTTCTGTTCAGAGAAGGCAATGGCACCCCACTCCAGTACTCTTGCCTGGAAAATCCCATGGATGAATGAGCCTGGAGGGCTGCAGTCCATGGGGTCGCTGATGGTCGGACACGACTGAGCGACTTCACTTTCACTTTTCCCTTTCATGCATTGGAGAAGGAAATGGCAACCCACTCCAGTGTTCTTGCCTGGAGAATCCCGGGGACGGGGGAGCCTGGTGGGCTGCCGTCTATGGGGTCGCACAGAGTCGGACACGACTGAAGTGACTTAGCAGCAGCAGAAGTTCTGTTAATGACAGCTGCCCTCAGGAAAGGGCACTGCAGAAACAAATTCCAAACACAACCAACATTCAAGTCGGTTTCAAGTATATTTCAACACATATACAGAAATCTGTAACTGTAATAGATAATCCAAAAGGATTGTCTCCTACCTTCCTTCCTTCCATATATACACAGAAATCTGTATCTCTAATTGATGCTCAAGAAGGACTTGTTCAGAATGTGGAATCTGTTCAACCTTCTGCAATAATCTCTATGGCAAAAGAATGCAAAAGAGAATAGATATGCTGTATGTCAGTGTCAGAACTGAATCGGGCAATTGTACACTAGTGGAAAACACAAAACTGCAAATCGACTACACTCCAACATAGCGCTGGCACGAGATTAAAGACAGGGAAAAGCAATGCCTAGTGTATTCCCTGAAGCCTTCCCAATTAGGCATACTCCAACATAGCGCTGGCACGAGGTTAAAGACAAGGGAAAAGCAATGCCTAGTGTATTCCCTGAAGCCTTCCCAATTAGGCTGCTATTCCATTTCTGGAGCCTAAGCAGGCATGTGCCTCATGTCTGGACTGGAGTGGGGTCAAGACAACCAAAATGTTAAAAGAAGTGGGTAACCCTGCAGTTTCGGCCCCACTACATACAATGGCCAACAGGTAATCAAGCTAATTGTAGAAGCACAGATTAATGTATATCGATGACAGGGTGCATATACACCATGCGATATTTCTCAACCATAAACAAGTAGGAAATAAAGCCAAGTCTGGCCACAGGAAAGAAAGTAGATGATCATTCTGAGTGAAGTAAGGGAGACAGGGAGAGACAAGTATCATATATCACTCCTAGGTGTAACCTAAAGATGGATAAAAATGAACTTCTCGCCTGGAGACACAGCCTCACAGACTTAGAAAATACGCTTTCAGTCACTAAGATATAAAGATGTGTGGTGTGAAGAAATGAGCTGCTTCAGAGTAATATATGCACACAACTATTTATAAAATAAATAAATGACCAGGACCCTCTGTATGACACAGGGAAACTTACTCCACACTCTATAATAACCTACATGGAAAACAACAACAAAAACAAATACATACATATATACACACACACACACACACACACACATCCATGTATTAAGAAAAGTGAAACAAGTTGTGGTAGAAGGAACAAGAAAAAAACCCACAAGATTGTAACTCACTGATATGCGTGCTAAGCTGCTTAATCATGTCCGACTCTTTGTGATCCTATGGACTGTGGCCCTCCAGCCTCCTCTGTCCGTGGAATTCTCCAAGCAGGAATACTGGAGTGGGATTCCCTTCTCCAGGGTCTCTTCCTAACCCCGGGATGGAACCCACATCTCTTTACATCTCCTGCGTGGCAGACGGATTCTTTACCACTAGTGCCACTGACTTCAATACAAACGATGGGATAAAAACAGAAACAACAAAAAACAAATGCTGACTCCACATCCCTCAGGAAATAGTGACCTAGGCTGGTGTCACATACCTGGAGCCTGATTGGCTTAGGTCCCAAGTCTGGAGAGTCCTGGGGTTGAGGGAACTGGGACCGTGGAGCAGGCAGTGTGCCTCCAAAATGCACCTGGAGTGCCTGTTGCCCTCAGTAGAGTGCCGAACCTCCAAATACAGGTGGAATAAATTAAGAGATCGGAATTAACATATGTGCATTAATATATATCAAACAGATGATCAAAAAGTACCTACTGAATAGCATAGGGAAGTTTATTAACATACTGTTATCACCCGTATGCAAAAAAAGAACCCAAAAGGGAATAGATAAACATCTATGTATTAATATAACTGAATTGGGTTCTTGTAAACCTGAAACAAACACAACGTCAGAAATCAACTATATTCCAATAGAAAATAAGGAAATTGCAGGAGAAAAAGGCAGTGTGGCATGAAGAAGTGCTGCCGCCTAGTGGCAGTTTCTGTAACAACACCATGAAAAGCTGAGCGGCTGGGTATTTCATATTCAGGAGGATCCAGTTTTTTGTAGTCGTTCAGTGTCTAAGTCCTGTCTGACTTTTTCTGACCCCATGGAATGCAGAACGCCAGGCATCCCTGTCCTTCACTATCTCCCAGAGTTTGCTCAAATTCACGTCCGTTGAGTGGGTGATGCCAACCAACCACCGCATACTTTTCTGTCCACTTCTCCTGCCTTCTATCTTTCCCAGAATCAGGGTCGTTTGCAATTAGTCAGTTCTTCACATCAGGTGGCCAAATTATTGGTGCTTCAGCATCAGCATCAGTCCTTCCAATGAATATTCAGGACTGATTCCACAGGAATTTGGCTCCGACACATACGAACCACTTCAGTTCAGTTCAGTCATTCAGTCACGTCCAACTCTTTGCGACCCCATAGACTGCAGCATGCCAGGCTTCCTTATCCATACCAACTCCTGGAGCTTACTCAAGTTCATGTCCATTGAGTCAGTGATGCCATCCAACCATCTCATCCTCTGTCCTCCCCTTCTCCTCCCGCCTTCAATCTTTCCCAGCATCAGGGTATTTTCCATTGAGTCAGTTCTTCGCATCAGGTGGCCAAAGTATTGGAGTTTCAGCTTCAGCATCAGTCCTTCCAATGAATATTCAGGACTGATTTCCTTTAGGATGGACTGGTTGGATCTCCTTGCAGTCCAAGGGACTCTCAAGAGTCTTCTCCAATACCACAGTTCAAAAGCATCCATTCTTTGGCGTTCAGTTTTCTTTATAGTCCAACTCTCACATCCATACATAACAACTGGAAAAACCACAGCCTTGACTAGATGGACCTTTGATGTCAAAGTAATATCTCTGCTTTTTAATATGTTGTCTAGGTTGGTCATAACTTTTCTTCCAAGAAGCAAGCGTCTTTTAATTTCGTGGCTACAGTCACCATCTGCAGTGATTTTGGAGCCCAACAAACCACTACTACAGCTCAATTTAAAAAAAAAAAAAAAAAACTCAATAAAAATAAGCCAAAGATCTAAATGTATATTTCTCTAAAGACGACATAGAGATGGTCATAAAGCACATGAAAAGATGCTCAGCATCACCAGTTCTTGGAAAAAGGCAAATCAAATCTACAATGCAGTACCACCTCACACTGATCAAAATGGGCACATCAAAAACTCACAACAAATTCTGCAGAGGTGTGAAGAGAAAGGAACCCTCCTACACTGTTGGTGAGAATGTAAATCGGTACCCCCACTAGGGAGAATATTGTGGAGGTTCTTTTAAAAACTAAACATAGAAGAACCCAGTGACACAGCAGTCCCATACCTAGGCATGGCGATGGTTGTATAGTCGCTAAGTCGTGTCTGACTCTTGCGACCCCATGGACTGTAGCCTGCCAGCCTTCTCTGTCCATGGGATTCTCCAGACAAGAATACTGGACTGGGTTGCCATTTCCTTCTTCAATAACTAGGGGTAGATACAGAAAAAACAAAATTTTAAAAGACACCTGCACCCCCAAAAATCATGCAGCACTAGGTACAATAGCCAAGACAGGGAAGTGACTTAAGTGGACAAGGACAGATGAATGGATATAGAAAATGGGGTACATAAACACAATGCACAGACATAATCCACAATACACAATATTGCTCAGACATAAAGACAGGTGAAATACTGCCATTTCCAGTTAGAAGGAAGAAACTAGAAGTGATCATACTAAGCGAAGTAAGTGAGACAGGGACAGGCAGATAATACAGAATATCACTTCTGGTGAAATCTTAAAAAAATGGATACAAACAAACTTCATTACAAAAGACAAACAAATTCACAGACTTAGAAACTTATGGTTACCAAAATGGAACGGTGCGGAAAGAGGGGCAGCGAGTAATTAGATGGCACAGATCAATATTTATTTAAAATAAGTGCTGTTGTTTAGTCGCTCAGTTGTGTCTAACTCTTTGCGACCCCATGGACTGTAGTCTGCCAGGCTCCTCTGTCCATGGGATCCTCCAGGTAAGAATAATGGAGTGAGTTGCCATTTCCTCTGCCAAGGGATCTTCCCAACCCAGGGATTGAGCCCGTGTCTTCTGAAAGTCTCCTGCATTGCAGGTGGGTTCTCTACCACTGAGCCCAGCAGGGAAGCCATAAAACAGGTGCTGAAGGGCTCTTAATAGTCACAAGTTTGACAGAGCTTTAAATAACACCTGCCCTCAAGAAACATCCTGGGGAAATTATCAGAAAAGAATACCAAACAGGGCCAAGTTTTAAGAAGCAACTTATACTCACAAAGTATAAAATAATAAAAGCACATGGAAAGAAACTCCACATCAATAATGATTAAATCAATGCCAATCAAAACTACAATAAGGTATCACTTCACACTGGTCACAACGGCCATCATCGAAAGATCTACAAAGAATAAAGATAAAATGAAAAGATCTGCAAAGAATGTACAGAAAATGAAATCCTCCTACAATCTTGGTGGGAATGTAAATGGGGAAGCCACTGTGGAAAACAAGGTGGAGTTTCCAAGAAACACAAGACACAGAGGTAACATATGATCCTGCAGTCCCACTCATGGACTCAGGTCCAGAGAAAATCGCCATTCAAAATGACACGTACACCTTGATTTCCAGGGCAGCACTATTTATAATAAGACATAGAATCCACCAAAATGTCCACTGACAGAAAAATGAGGATTGGTGGTACATCCATGCATTGGAATACTGCTGCAGCTGCTGCTAAGTTGCTTCAGTCGTGTCTGACTCTGGGCAACCCCATAGACGGCAGCCCACCAGGCTCCCCCGTCCCTGGGATTCTCCAGGCAAGAACACTGGAGTGGGTTGCCATTTCCTTCTCCAATGCATGAAAGTGAAAAGTGAAAGTGAAGTCGCTCAGTCGTATCCGACTCTTAGCGACCAACAGAATGAAATAAGGATACTGTCACAGCACAGATGGACTAAGAAATTATCACACTAAGTGAGCTAAGTCAGAGAGGAAAAACAAATATCTATAAATTCATACCAAAGACCTAATGTGCAAAACACACTCATAGCCCGAGAAAATCAAATTATGAGTATCAAAAGAAAGGAGGGATAAATTAAGAGTTTAGGATTTAAATATACACCCTAGTATCTTTCAAATTGATAATAAAATAGAACAGCGAACTCTACTGAACAAACTGTAATAATCTAAATGAGGGAAAAATGGAAAAAGAATAGATATAGCTCTATGTAAAATCGAATCAAGTTCTGTACAACTAAAACTGACAAAACAATGGAAATAAACTTGACTCCAACATAAAACAAAAATTAAATTACAAATTAAAGTACCTGAGATCCGTCTAGGGGACACCAAACAGTGGTGACCCTGTGGGTTAGAGAAGGGATGTGCTTTGATGTTAATCTGACACCACCAAAGGTTTTCACTCAGCACAACACAGAGCAGCAACCCACTCAGATGCACCTGACCTCATGTGAATGTGACAAGATGAAGAGAAGAAAAAGGACCGGAGGTTAACCAGGGCAACACCCTCAATTCAGATGTCGGAAATCTCAGAGGGGACAAGCCACACTGAGCTAAAGAGTAGATATGGGGTTTCTGGGTACCGATTCCTGACCCTTGCAGATGGGGTGAGACCCACATAATCCCCAGACCATGTCCTGGGGACACATGTCACAGTCTCCAACATGACTCCTGCGGTCACAAGACCCTTGGTTAGGACACAAGTTTCGGCTGGTTGGGCCCCTAAGGTGGAAACAAGTGGGTTGCTGTAACCTCCTGAGATGGTAGAAGTGTAGAGTCGGTCTCCTCTCCCCACACTTGCCCCAGAGAAGTCCTCCTCTTCTCGCTTTGGTCCTGTGTGATATTAGCTGTTTTTACAGCTGTCATGATAATGTCGAACACACTACCTTGGTTCTGGCAGGCTTGGCCCTTTGTTGTCTCACTGAGGTGCTGAGAAAACACACCAGGCACAGGGCTGGAAGACGAGGGCCAGGTCTGGTCTCTGCAGAGTCGGGACGGTCAACCTGAAGGAGATCACATCAGGAACCTACCTGATGCCCATTGCCTCTTTGCCTGATCCATTTGCCCTGCAATCAACCACCCAGGTACACCTGCCCCCTTCTTGCCGTGCTCGTGATGGTGAAATGGAATAATTACCAGGTAGCCCACCTGAGTGGAGAATGCAATGGCACCCCACTCCAGTACTCTTGCCTGGAAAATCCCATGGACGGAGGAGCCTGGCGGGCTGCAGTCCATGGGGTCACTAACAGTTGGACACGACTGAGTGATTTCACTTTCACTTTTCACTGTCATGCATTGGAGAAGGAAATGGCAACCCACTCCAGTGTTCTTGCCTGGAGAGTCCCAGGAACCGGGGAGCCTGGTGGGCTGCCATCTATGAGGCTGCACAGAGTCGGACATGACTGAAGCGACTTAGCAGCAGCAGCAGCCCACCTGAGGAGTCTCCAGGAGCCCCAGGGAGGGTGAACCTTGAAGGGGTAAAGAGGCAAACAGGCACAGGCCTGTATAAAGTGAATACTATAAAGTATTAATTCCTAAACACAAATGAAACTCACATGTATTCATCCCTTTCTCTTACCTTTGTGTGTATGTGGGTGGGGGGCAGGTCTCCCAGTACACATGATCGGGACCCACGCAGATGGGGTGAGACTCACACAGTTCCCAGACCTCCCCACCTGAGGTCACACGTCCCCTCGGCCAGGACACCACGGCTGTGGTCGGCAGGCCCCCGATGTGTAAACAAACCAGGTCCCTGGGACCCTAGAAAGAAGTGTAGGGTCCATCTCCTCTCCCTACAATTGTCCCTGAGAAGTCAGGCCTCTCCTGTTTCACTTCGGTCCCGTGTGATTTTTTGCTGGTTTGAAAGTTCACGCTAGAATTGAACACACTACCTTGGTTGTGGCAGTCTCATCTTTCTTGTCCCACCGAGATGTTGAGAAAACATGGGAGAGTTGGGCTGAGAGAAAGGGGCAGCTCGGGTGTTTTCAGAGAAGAGAGTCGACAGGAAGGAGATCACAGCAACAAACACACCAGTGGCCCACTGACTGTATGCCCAATCCCTGCACCCTGGAAACAGTTCACCAGGTATACCTGTCTCCCTACTCAAACGAAGGTGCTGGTAAATTGGAATAATTACCAAGTAATTATTACCAAATAATAATAATTACCAAGTAATAATTACCAAATAATTACCAAGCCCACCTGAGGAGTCTCCATGAGCCCCAGGGAAGGTGAACCTGACGTAAGGGAAAAGACTACGAACCCTACTGCAGTTCTGACCCCTGGGAGGACCATGGAATCCCACTCAGCGGAGAGAGTTACCCAGAGAAACCCACCTCAGCTCCAGACCGCAGAAATCTGAGCACTGACATTCAGACGCAGGCACAGAGTTTTCCAGGACAGAGGCCAGGCCGGGAGTCTACTCAGGTGTCTATGTCCTAGAGCTCACAGAACATGGTCAGGTCTAAGTGTTCTCACCTTAAAACCATGCAGTCTCATCTAAACATAATCAGTGTAGACAGGACTTGAAAAGTGAAAGTGTTAGTTGGTCAGTCATGTCCGACTGTTTGTGACCCCATGGCCTGTAGCCCTCTAGGGTCCTCTGTCCAGGGGATTTCCCAGGCAAGAACACTGGGGTGGTTTGCCATTCCCTTCTCCAGGGGATCTTCCTGACCCAGGGATTGAACCCAGGTCTCCTGCACTGCAGGCAGATTCTTTACCAACTGAGCCACAAGGGAAGCCTGTAGACAGGACTTAGAGTGGTCTGAACCCACCATGTATGATAGACAGAAGTTGGTCAGGTTTAAACTAGCTTAAAGCTGCTCTCCCAGGAGGCACAGGTCACACACATGCAGGGTCTCTCATCGTTGCACAGGGGGCTCACCTGTGTGTGGGAACTAGGATGCACAGTTCTTAAAGAAGTCATCACTGGCCTCCACACTTCACCCACATCAGGAAACCGAAAGAACCTTCGTCATTGAACATTTCAACAGGCAAAACAAAACTGTTACCAACATCTGGCCATGTGATGGTCGGGATCCAGGGGAAAGCCAGGGATTTCTTACAGGTCAGCCCAGTGTCCTGTAAAGACAGAGAGGAAGTGCCCGATTCCATCATCCCAGGGTTCCAGCAGGAGACAGCCTTCTAGAAAAGGATATCCATTGTCAGAGTAAAAATGTATTGTTGAAATTGCAAGCACACTAGTTATTATTTGTCAACCTAAAATATTCTTAAAAGCTGGCCCCCTTTCTTTGCAGTTCCATTGGTTCCTTTGTGCTCAGGTTTTCAGGGTAGAAATGTCATCATTTCAAGTTAGTTTCTTCTATTTCTGTTATTTGCTATTATATTAATGAAAGATGACACTTGAAAAAATACATAAGAAATTTCCTGCAAAAATTAGTGAGTCAAAGAGCCCATAAGCTGCATGGACTTTGCCTTCTAACAGCTTCAATTTTCTCCCTGAAGAAACCTGATAAAATCGGTACCATGATTTTTTCACTTCTCTGTCCAAACTGTGCTAAAATGAAATTGATATTCTGATGAATTTCTGAATTTTGAGATGTCACACCAGGGCAACAGGCGCTAAAACAGAATGCTCCTACACTACTGGTAGGCAAACCATATCCTTAAAACAAGTTTAGTTTCAAATCAGATTTAACTATGACACTACATGGTTACATGAAGTATGAACCAAGAGTCTAAATATAGCAGGCAATATGTAAAGACAAATTTGATACTCCATATGTGAGGTTTTTCCTGTAGTCATGTACAGATGTGAGAACTAGACCATAAAGAAGGCTGAGCACTGAAGAATTGATGCTTTCGAACTGTGGTGCTAAAGAAGACTCTTGAGAGTCCCTTGGACTGCAAGGAGATCAAACGTCCTTCCTAAAGGAAATCAAGCCTGAATATTCATTGGAAAGACTGATGCTGAACCTGAAGCTCCAACGCTTTGGCCACCTGATGCAAAGAGCCAACTCACTGGAAAAGACCCTGATGCTGGGAAAGACTGAAGGCAAATGGAAAAGGGGACAACAGAGAAAGAGATGGTTAGACGGCATCACCAACTCAATGGACAGGAGTTTGAGCAAACTCCGGGAGATGGTGAAGGGCAGGGAATCCTGGCACACTGCAGTCCATGGGGTCGCAAATAGTTGGGCACAACTTAACAACTGAACAACAACAACGTGAGAGTGTTTCTCGTTGGACCTGCAGCGGGTGTGCACAAACTGGTTTAGAGTGCTCTCCGACACAGAGTATCTCTAAGTCTGGTTAATTGTATCACAAGTGCACAAATCAAAAGGCGGTGTATTCATTCCAGGAATGAACAGAATGTTACTTTGAACAGTCTGTTAAACGTATACATAATCCACTCAAGATTTCAAATAATAAAACATGTATCTGAAGTTTACAGTCTCTTGGAAAGTTGTGTTCTATATATGAAAACATTTCCTCTGCCCTTTCTGTTAATTGAGGCTTCCCGGGTGGCTCAGGTGGTAAAGAATCTTCCTGCAAAGCAAGAGACCGGGTTCAATCCCTGGGTCAAGAAGGTCCTCTGGAGAAGGGAATGGCAACTCACTCCAGTGTTCTTGCCTGGAGAACTCCGTGGACAGAGGAGCCTGGCAGGCTACAGTCCAGGGGGCACAAAGAGTTGGACATGACTGAGTGACTTTCACTTTCTGTTAATTTTTCACAGTAATAACACTTTAACTCCTCAGTTGCTGATATTATTACCAAGATAAACTTGTCCTCATGGGTGAAGGAGGTGGAGTTGATCCATCGTGACTGCTCTCTGGTCAAATGACTCTCTAAGTTTCTAATCATATTCCTACATTCAAAATATTTCTTTTTATATCCATCAAAGTCTACTTCTCAGATCTTAATGTACACCAAATAATAAACACCTGGTGAGTTCCAATTATATTAAATACTCATTCCATAACTTTTGCCGTGTCGAATGAATCAGAACACAGTGAAGCAGGGAATTTTAAATAATTTATAAGGCCCCTAGAAAAAATAATTAGAAACACGAGCCTGTACTGGTCTATATGAATGAATTACAATGTGGCTTTTTTATGAAATTGCAAGACATGACTAAACTAGCACTGCAACAAGTTGGAGTCATGCTTGGAATGATTTGAGTTGAATCAGGTTCAGTTCAGTTCAGTTCAGTCGCTCAGTCGTGTCCGACTCTTTGCAACCCCATGAATCGCAGCATGCCAGGCCTCCCTGTCCATCCCCAACTCCCAGAGTTCACTCAGACTCACGTCCATCAAGTCAGTGATGCCATCCAGCCATCTCATCCTCCGTCGTCCCCTTCTCCTCTTGCCCCCAATCCCTCCCAGCATCAGAGTCTTTTCCAATGAGTCAACTCTTTGCATGAGGTGGCCAAAGTACTGGAGTTTCAGCTTTAGCACCATTCCTTCCAAAGAAATCCCAGGGCTGATCTCAGAATGGACTGGTTGGATCTCCTTGCAGTCCAAGGGACTCTCAAGAGTCTTCTCCAACACCACGGTTCAAAAGCATCAATTCTTCAGCACTCAGCCTTCTTCACAGTCCAACTCTCACATCCATACGTGACCACAGGAAAAACCATAGCCTTGACTAGACGGACCTTTGTTGGCAAAGTAATGTCTCTGCTTTTGAATATGCTATCTAGGTTGGTCATAAGTTTTCTTCCAAGGAGTAAGTGTCTTTTAATTTCATGGCTGCAATCACCATCTGCAGTGATTTTGGAGCCCAGAAAAATAAAGTCTGACACTGTTTCCCCATCTATTTCCCATGAAGTGATGGGACCAGATGCCATGATCTTCGTTTTCTGAATGTTGAGCTTTAAGCCAACTTTTTCACTCTCCACTTTCACTTTCATCAAAAGGCTTTGGATGAGGGCATATGAAGATATGGGATGATACACACTTAAGGAGGTATCAACAAGTATGTATCCATAAGTTGATAAGGTATACTTTATAAACAACAGATGAAACATTTAACCTCTTTTCATTACCTGATCCTTCCAGAATTTGCCATCACCACATGAATCCCCTGTGACCTTGATGGTTTATTACCACCAGGTTAAAAGTAGTTACACGAAAGGCAAAGGAGAAAAAGAAAGATATACCCATCTGAATGGAGAGTTCCAAAGAATAGCAAGGAGAGATAAGAAAGCCTTCCTCAGTGATAAATGTAAAGAAATAGAGGAAAACAATAGAATGGGAAAGACTAGAGATCTCTTCAAGAAAATTAGAGATACCAAGGGAACATTTCATGCAAAAATGGGTACAATTAAGGACAGAAACGCTATGCACCTAACAGAAGCAGAAGATATTAAGAAGAGGTGGCAAGAATACACAGAAGAACTCTACAAAAAAGATCTTCACTACCCAGATAATCACGATGGTCTGATCACTCACCTAGAGCCAGACATCCTGGAGTGCAAAGTCAAGTAGGCCTTAGGAAGCATCACTATGAATAAAGCTAGTGTAGGTGAAGGAATTCCAGCTGAGCTATTTCAAATCCTAAAAGATAATGCCGTGAAAGTGCTACACTCAGTATGCCAACAAATCTGGAAAACTCAGCAGTGGCCACAGGACTGGAAAAGGTCAGTTTTCATTCCAATCCCAAAGAAGGGCAATGCCAATTGCATTCATTTCACAAGGTAGCAAAGTAATGCTCAAAATTCTCCAACCTAGGCTTCAACAGTACATGAACTGAGAATGTCCAGATTTCAAGCTGGATTTATAAAAGGCAAAAGAACCAGAGATCAAATGGCCAACATCTATAGGATCATAGGAAAAGCAAGAGAATTCCAGAAAAACATCTACTTCTGTTTCATTGACTACACTAAATTAAAGCCTTTGACTGTGTGGATCATAACAAACTGTGAAAAATACTTAAAGAGATGGGATTTCCAGGTCACCTGACCTGCCTCCTGAGAAATCTATATGCAGGTCAAGAAACAACAGTTAGAATCAGACATGGAACAACAGACTGGTTCCAAATCGGGAAACGAGTACGTCAGGCTGTATATTGTCACCCTGCTTATTTAATTTATATGCAGAGAACATCATGTGAAATGCTGGGCTGGTTGAAGCACAAGCTGGAATCAAGATTTCAGGGAGAATTATCAGTAACCTCAGATTTGCAGATGACACCACCCTTGTGGCAGAAAGTGAAGAGGAACTAAAGAGCCTCTTGATGAAGGTGAAAGAGGAGAGTGAAAAAGCTGGTTTAAAACTCAACATTCAAAAAATGATCATTGCATCCAGTCCCATCACTTCATGGCAAATAGATGGGGAAACAATGGAAACAATGACAGACTATCTTCTTGGGCTCCAAAATCACTGCAGATGGTGACTGAAGCCATGAAATCAAAAGATACTTGCTCCTTGGAAGAAAAGCTATGACCAGCCTAGGCAGCATATTAAAATGCAGAGGCATTACTTTACCAAGAAAGGTTCTTATAAGTCAAAGCTATGGTTTTTCCAGTAGTCATGTATGGATGTGAGAGTTGGACTGTAAAGAAGGCTGAGTGCCAAGAATTGGTGCTTTTGAAATTTGTGGTGTTGGAGAAGACTCTTGAGAGTCCCTTGGACTGCAAGGAGATCCAACCAGTCAATCCTAAAGGAAATCAGTCCTGAATATTCACTGGAAGGACTGATGCTGAAGCTGAAGCTCCAATACTTTCACCACTGATGCAAAGAAGTGACTCATTAGAAAGGTCCCTGATGCTGGGAAAAATTTAAGGCAGGAGCTAAGGGGACAACAGGGGACAAGATGGTTGGATGGCAACACCGACTCAATGGACATGAGTTTGAGCAAGCTCTGGGAAATGGTTAAGCACAGGGAAGCCTGGCGTGCTGCAATCCACGGGCCGCCAAGTGTCAGACGCGACTGAGTGACTGGAGAACACCAACAGCAACAACAACACCCATACGAATCCTGGTTAGTTTTGTTCTTTTTACTTTGCAGTTGTTTCTGTTTCTCTCTTGTGTGTGGTCTTCTAAATGCCCCATCTGTATCACTTATGTTGTCTCCTTTATAAAGTTGTCTCTTGTATTATCCACTATGTAACCATCTTCACGTACATAAATATTTATATATGTATATAGATATCTATGCCTATGTGTATCTATAATAGATATTTACATCTGTATGTACTAGATATTTATGTCTTTATGTACATAGATACTTATATTTCTCTTTATGTAGATGTTTATGCCTCTATGTAATCAGGCATTTATATCTCTATGTATCTAGACATTTATATATCTATATATCTACCTAGAATTTAGATTTTTATGTACCTAAACATTTATATCTCTAGGTACCTAGACATTTATATCCCAGTACACTTATTATAAACAAATAGAAGTGTTACCAGTTTAACAGGGCCTGGAGAAATGGGAACGCTCCTACAAAGAGGATCAGACCTGATTTGACGACTGAACAACAACAAAGTAGAAATACATTCGGTTCAATAGCCACCAATAAAACAATATCTATTGACGTTACTACAATATGAAATAAAGATTAATTTAAACAAGAATGCTCAGGGGGACTTCCCTGCAGTCCAGTGGTTAAGATTCTGTGCTTTCCTGGATGAAATATGGAAAAAATTCCAATTGAAATTACACTATTCCTGAAAATTATACTCTTTTCAGGAAAATGTATTTACATATTCCTATCTAAGGCAAGGTTGTGAGAAACACAGAGAAAATATTTGTTTCATCTAAAATAAGACACAAATGGACGTATCTATGAAGCAGAAAGAAATTCACGATTCCAGAAACTAACAGATGCATATGGGGATTTGGTTGTGGGTGTTGCCAGATTGGGGAAGAAATTAAGAGATAAAAATCACTATGTACAATGCAAGAAAAATAATAGGATATAGTATTCAGCAGAGAGGAATATAGCCATGATTTTGTAATATCTTTAAATGGCATATATTCCATTAAAACATGGACTCACTATGTTGTATCTCAAAGCAAATATAGTAATGTGAATCAACTGTACCTCAACTGAAAAAGAGTGAATGGATAGCTACAAGCACAAGAAATACTCAAGGATGAAGGTTAGCAAAATAAAAATGGGGAAATTTTAGGAATAGAAACTCCCATCAAGAAATTAACTGGGATGGCATTACTAAAAATGTCCATTGGTTCATCCACTAGAAAGAACAACATTAAGGATCTTTAAAAACCAAATATGGAAGTGCCCTAGGAAACAGCAATCATATGCCTGAACATACAGTCAGGGAAAAGCAATGTTTTTGAAAACAAGGGTACCCATGCCAGCACTGCTAGACTGGTTTCCATGCAAGGACACTGTGACAACCTAAGTGTACAACACGAGAATGAATAAAGAAAATAGGTTATACACACGCAATGGTATATTAATTAGCCATAAGGAAGAATGAAACAATGGCATGCTCAGGGACAGGCAAGAAGGTAGAGGTGATCATTTCAAGTGAAGTAAGAAGACAGGGAGCGACAAATAGAATCTGATGACACTTCTAGGTGGGAATCTAAAAATGGATACAAAAAAAAATAAAAATAAAAATGGATACATATGAACTCTTTGAGCCAAGATAGACAGTTCACAGACTTAGAAAAAAACTCTTCTCACTTACTGCTAGTAGAGAAGAAAGGTGTTGGGCACATAGAAATGAGCTACTTGACTAACATGTGCACATATTAGAAAATAAGCCACCAGGACCCACTGGGTAACACTAGGAATGATACTCCACTTTCTGTAACAGTCTATAAAGGAGCAGTCCCTGAAATACAACATATACACAGCTGTATCTGAGTGAATTAAGTGGCTATGAGTTTAAAAAAAAAAAAAAAAAACTCACTGCCTTGTAATTCACCTATATACTTAAGTTCAACTAACTGGATAAACACAATAAATATAGAAACTTATGCTGACTCTATTCCCTTCATCCCATGGTTACCTTGTCTGGTGTCACATCTCTGGAGACTGTGCAGGTTTGGGTCCCAAGACCCATTGTGGGGCTCAGGGTCCACGATGTTCCTGGAGTGCCTCTTGCCCTCTGCAGGAGCCCTCAATCTCTAGATACAGGCAAAGTAAATTAAAAGATTTGAATTAATGTAGACACCCATCAGTTCAGTTTAGTTCAGTTCAGTCTCTCAGTCTTGTCCGACTCTTTGCGACCCCATGTGAATTGCAGCACGCCAGGCCTCCCTGTCCATCACCAACTCCCGGAGTTCACTCAAACTCATGTCCATCGAGTGGGTGATGCCATCCAGCCATCAGTCTCATCCTCTGTCGTCCCCTTTTCCTCCTGCCCCCAATCCCTCCCAGCATCAGAGTCTTTTCCAATGAGTCAACTCTTCGCATGAGGTGGCCAAAGTACTGGAGTTTCAGCTTTAGCATCATTCCTTCCAAAAAGGACACCCAGGGCTGATCACCCATATATGTATCCAATAGATGATCGAAAACAATCTACTGAATTTTACTGAACACACTGTAATCACCTAGATGGGAACAAGAACTTGAAAGAGAATAGATAAGTGCTCATACATTAATGAATCAAGTTCCTGTACATCTGAAACACACATAAAACCAGAAATCACCTCTACTCCAAGAAAAAAATCACGGGAAAATGGGGGGCGCGCGGCGCGGGGGAAGGCGGGGAATGTGCGAGGCTGAATAATGCTGCCGCCTTGTGGCCATTTTCTGCAGCAATAGCTTGAAAAGCTGTGCTGATGGGCATTGAGTATTCTCAAGGCCAAAGGGGTCTGTATGTCAAAAACAGCTGATTTCAACAAACGTCCTAGGGGTGGTCGTCAGAAAAGAATTTAAAACAGGGCCGAGTTACAAGAAGCTGAATCAAGAGGGAACCCGAACTTACCCTTGAAAAGAAATCACGTGAAAAGAGGTCAGTCTCCCTAAATATTAGAAATGCAAATCGAAACCACAGGAAGGAATCGCCTTACAGCACTCAGAATGGCCATTATCCAAAACTTAACAAACACTTAACTGATGAAGAAGGTATGGAGAAAAGGAAATATTCCGCCTCTGATGCTGGAGATATACATTGGTAAGAGATACTATGAAGGAGCATGCGAGGATTGTTAAAACAAAGAAAATGAGAGTGAGGTTAGACCTCTAACACCATACATGAAATTAACACCAGATAATAAATCTCTAAAGGTCAGGAGGGATTGTATGAAAGTCTTAAAGAAAATATAGGCAGGAAATGTGATGATATAAACTACAAGGTCTATTTGGGTTTGGATGACATCATTGCAAGGTCTTTTGGAATCCATCCCCTAAAGCAATGAGAAATAAACCAAAACTAGGAAAATGCGACCTACTTCAATTTCAAAGCAGGTGCCCAGCAAAGGAAACCTTAAGGAAAAGAAGGCAGCCCAGAATGCAAAGAAATATTTGCAAACCAAGATATCCACAAACAATTCATCTCTGAAACCAACAAACAGCTCACTATTTGGTAATGTTTGGCACCCCACTCCTGTACTCTTGCCTGGAAAATCCCATGGACGGAGGAGCCTGGTGGGCTGCAGTCCATGGGGTCGCTAAGAGTCGGACACGACTGAGCGACCTCACTTTCACTTTTCACTGTCATGCGTTGGAGAAGGAAATGGCAACCCACTCCAGTGTTCTTGCCTGGAGAATCCCAGGGACGGGGGAGCCTGGTGGGCTGCCGTCTATGGGGTCGCACAGAGTCGGACACGACTGAAGCGACTTAGCAGCAGCAAATAAAGTTTATTCCGTGAAAATATAGAATCGGTATGTTGTATCGCAACACAAATATAGTTATGTTAATCAACTGTACTTCAATTACAGAAAAATATTTGACGTATAGCTACAAACACAAAAGAAAACAAGAAGAAAAAAGTATCAAAATGAAAACAGGAAATGTTATGCAATAGAACAACCAATTGAGAAGTTACTTTGGACGAGATTATTAAAAATCACATAAATTAGATTTACCAGTTTAATCTTTGCTGCAAAAAAAACTAATTAGTTAAAACAGGCCAATGAAGCTACCAACAAGATAAATATGGACAAGAAAGCCATGCAAAAGTCACATTTTACCAGAGTTATGTTCTAATAATGAGTACCATTATAAGATACATAAAAATTTGGATGATTTTTTTCAAAAACGATTCAAAAGGTGTTAACTCTGAAGATGTATTTCCCATATTTTTATCTGCGCCCCAAATTTCCAGCCTGAAATATAGAGAATTTCACATTTTGGGCCGGAAACTCTGTGCCCCAAGTTTCTGAGCTGAAATATGGAAAATTTCATATTTCAGGCAGGAAACACTGCACCCCGGTCTCCAGGCTGAAATATGGAAAAATTCATCTTTCAGGCAAGAAACTCTGTGCCCCAAGTTTGCAGGCTGAAATATGGAAATTTTCATATTTCCATATCCTCCAGCTAAAATTTAAAAATAGGGACTTCCTTGGTGGTCCAGTGGTTAAGAATTCTCTTTCCAGTGCAGGGGACGAGGGTTCAATCCCTGGTTGGGGAGCTAAGATACCACATGTGCAGAGCAACCAAGCCTGCTCGCCACAAAAAAAAAGAGCCTGTGCAGTCAAAATGGAGAATTAGCAAGAATCTGACTGTGGTTATCCTGCCTTATCCAGGGAGGTCAGAAGTCTCCTGTCTTGGACACGTTGGGAGATCATTGTCTAAGTTCTACTACCTGCCTAGCCCAGTAAGTGTTAAGGGAGGGGAAGACTGGAAGAAATAAAGGAAGGAGCCCATATTTAGGGTCAAGGTCTTCAAACTGCAGTACTGGAAGAATCCCCAGGGTATGTAGCTACGTAGAATTTTTAAGAAATTCTATTCCCAGACCTTCAACTGTACCCTTTCCATGGCATGACTCAGGCTATCCTTTCCCATCCCCCTTCACAACAGCATTTCTCATAACTTGAAGAGAAAAGCCTCCTCACATCCATCCTGAATATTACTGTAGTGTAACAGTATCCCAAATGTGAGAACTTCTAAGACGCCATACACATAGGCAATTGGAAATGGCCTCACTGATGTTTAATCAAGATGCCATATATCCTCCTTAGCTTTCAGCCTTTCTCAGACTTAAACATATCTCTGTCAGTGTGCATCACTGGTTTATAATGAGGTGTTTCAGCCTTGGAATGCTCTAAAATAAATGCGGGCAATAGGAGTGGTGATGATTCTTGTTTAACAACCTCTTTTTTTAATCCCCCAACTATTGTCCAAGAATGCACTGCTCATAACAGAAAGTCTGGGAAAACAAAGAAAGCTTCAGTAAGAAATAGTGAAAGGCTTAAAGTAGCTTTTATCATGAATTTAAGCTTAAAAATTATCGTCTATTTAACAGTACTAATCCTCAGGATGTGTCATTAGCTGGAAAGAAAACAAAATTGAGTAACTGAAGCAGCAGGTTAATAAGTTGAGTAAGTTCAGTCACTCGGTCATGTCCAACTCTTTGCAACCCCATGGACTTCAGCACACCAGGCTTTCCTGTCCATCACCAACTTCCGGAGTTTACCCAAACTCATGTGCATTGAATCAGTGATGCCATCCAACCATCTCATCCTCTGTCGTCCCCTTCTCCTCTTGCCTTCGATCTTTCCCAGCATTAGGGTCTTTTCCAATCAGTCAGTTCTTTGCATCAGGTGGCCAAAGTATTGGAGCTTCAGCTTCAGCATCAGTCCTTCCAATGAATATTCAGGACCGATTTCCTTTAGGATGGACTGGTTGGATCCCCTTGCAGTCCAAGGGACTCTCAAGAGTCTTATCCAATACCACAGTTCAAAAGCATCAATTCTTCAGCACTCAGCTTTCTTTATAGTCCAATTCTCACATCCATACGTGACTACTGGAAAAACCATAGCTTTGACTAGATGAACCTTTGTTGGTAAAGTAATGTCTCTATTTTTTAATTTTCTGTCTAGGTTATCATAGCTTTTCATCCAAGGAGCAAGCATCTTTTAATTTCATGGCTTCAGTTACCATCTGCAGTGATTTTGGAGCCCCAAAAAATAAAGTCTGTCACTGTTTCCATTGTTTCCCCATCTATTTGCCACGAAGTTATGGGACTGGATGCCATGAACTTAGTTTTCTGAATGTAGAGTTTTAAGCCAGCTTTTTCACTCTCCTCTTTCACTTTCATCAATAGGCTCTTTAATTCTTCACTTTCTGCCATAAGGGTGGTGTCATCTGCGTATCTGAGGTTATTGATATTTCTCCCGGCAATCTTGATTCCAGCCTGTGCTTCATCCAGCCTGGCATTTCACATGATGTACTCTGCATATAAATTAAATAAGCAGGGTGACAATATACAGCCTTGACGTACTCCTTTCCCAATTTGGAATCAGTCTGTTGTTCCACGTCCAGTTCTAACTGTTGCTTCTTGACCTGCATACAGATTTCTCAGAAGGCAGGTCAGGTGGTCTGGTATTCCCACCTCTTTCAGAATTTTCCACAGTTTGTTGTGATCCACACTGTCAAAAGCTTTGGCAGAGTCAATAAAACAGAAATAGATGTTTTTCTGGAACTCTTGCTTTTTCAATGAACCAGCGGATGTTGGCAATTTGATCTCTGGTTCCTCTGCCTTTTCTAAATCCAGCTTGAACATCTGGAAGTTCACAGTTCATGTACTTACTGTTGAAGCCTGGCTTGGAGAATTTTAAGCATTACTTTGCTAGCATGTGAGATGACTGCAATTATGCGGTAGTTTGAGCATTCTTTGGCATTGCCTTTCTTTGGGATTGGAATGAAAACTGACCTTTTCCAGTCCTGTGGCCACTGCTGAGTTTTCCAGATTTCTTGGCATATTGAGTGCAGCACTTTCACAGCATCATCTTTTAGGATTTGAAATAGCTCAACTTGAATTCCATCACCTCCACTAGCTTTGTTCATAGCGATGCTTCCTAAGGCCCACTTGACTTCGCATTCCAGGATGTCTGGCTGTATGTGAGTGATCACACCATCGTGGTTATCTGGGTCGTGAAGACCTTTTTTGTAGAGTTCTTCTGTGTATTCTTGCCACCTCTTCTTAGTATCTTCTGCTTCTGTTAGGTCTGTACCATTTCTGTCCTTTATTGAGCCCATCTCTGCATGACATGTTCCCTTGATATCTCTAATTTTCTTGAAGAGATTTCTAGTCTTTCCCATTCTATTGTTTTCCTCTATTTCTTTGCATTGATCACTGAGGAAGGCTTTCTTACCTCTCCTGCCATTCTTTGGAATTCTGCATTCAAATAGGTATATCTAAATATAACCAGAAAATTTCCTAAGAGTACCAAATTTTTCAAAAGTTTTTGACACCAGACTAAAACCCAAAGATAAACATTGTTAGTAATTTCTTTTAGATTCTGTGTGGATTATTAAATACCACAATTATAGCATCTTAGTAAATGACACCCCAAATATTTACTATCTTAATACAGGTTATCTGTTTGTTTTGTTTGTTGCATAAAAAGTTACCATTGTTACCTAAAAATTGTGTTAGCTTCTTAGTGAAAAGATACAATCAAGCCAAAGAGCAAAAGGAAGGAGTTCTTACTTGCAGCAAGCAAGAACATCTGGGGTCTTTCCCAAAGCAGAATTTCCCTGAACCGCAAAATTGGGGAATTTTTAAGCTAATAGGTATATGCATATTCATGAAGTGGTTTGGGCTGGTGTATGCATATTCATGAAGCGGCTTCTGCAGAATTCAGCATAGAATTGAGGCAAGAGTTGCTAGAGTTCAAGCTTTAATTGATTGAAATCACAAGGGTCAGGAAAGGTCAACATCTTCACTCCTTATATTTAGACCAGTTTGGGGTCTCAGTATCCTTTGCCTGGGTGGGGGCCAAAGTTCCTGCAGAACCTGAAGTTCTGTATGGTGGCTCTAGTGGTAAAGAACCTGCCTGCCTGCTAACACAGGAGATGTAAGAGACGCAGATTCAGTCCCTGAGTCAGGAAGATCCCCTGTAGGAGGGCAGGACCACACACTCCAGTGTTCTTGCCTGGAGAATCCCATGAACAGAGGAGCCTGGCAGGCTGCATCCCATAGGGTCACACGGAGTCGGACACGAGTGAAGTGACTTAGCATGCCTGCAGGCTTGAAGAGGAACTAGCACTGCGTTTTATTCCTCACGTATTATTTCTTGACTGCTTGTCCTTTGTGCTTTCACTCTTTCACGTCTCTCTCTTTAGATCACTAGTTACTGAGACCTGTAAAGGGCAAAGCAGTGTGACCAGGCTTAGATCACAAAATGGCTTAGGCGAAAAATGGCTTCTCATGTCAAGAAAGCCGTGCCTAGTTCTCTTTCTTAAGGGACCTCCTATCCTATCTGCTTATACCAGATAGGTGTAAACTTACAAGGTCAAAGAACATACTTATTATTGCAGTTTCCACGGAGTCCTGGCAGGGTTTAACTGACTATTACTCAGGTACTCAAAGGCTGCAATCAAGGTATAATCTGGGGGTCTGATCTCATCTGAGGCTAGGAAATCCTCTTCCAAATTGCTAGTGGTTGCCAGAATTTAGCTTGTTGTAGTGAAACTGTTTACCTCAGACTGGTACTTGAACCCATGTGCTGGGACTCGAACCTGGCCAAAACCCACAGTCTTCCAACTGAGATCACAGACCCGTTTTCAGGACCTAATGAAACTTAGGTTCTTGATGTCTCATTGGAGAAAGAATTCAATGAGAGACAAAGTAACAGGTAAGAAGTGAATTTATTCAGAGAGAAATACACTAAACAGACAGAGTGTGGACCATTGCAGAGGGTAAGTGCAGCAGCTTCAAAATGTAGCATGGTTAGCTTTTATGGGCTGAGGCATTTCATAGACTTATGAGTGGGAGGATTATTGGGCTTTCCTAATAGCTCAGTTGGTAAAGAATCCACCTGCAATGCAGGAGACCCCAGTTTGATTCCTGGGTTGGGAAGATCCACTGGAGAAGGGATAGGCTACCCACTCCAGTATTCTTGGGCTTCCCTTGCGGCTCAGCTGGTAAAGAATCTGTCCATAATGTGGGAGAATTGGATTCGATCCCTGGGTTGGGAAGATCCCCTAGAGAAGGGAAAGGCTTCCCATTCCAGTATTCTGGCTTAGAGAATGCCATGGACTCAAAAAGAGTTGGACACAACGGAGCAACTTTCACTTTCATGAGTGGGAGTATTATTCCAACTATTTTGGGGAAGGGGTAAAGATTTCCTGGAATTGGGCCACCACTCACTTTTTGGTCTTTTGATGGTAACTTGAACCTGTCTTGGTGCCTCTGGGTGTGTCATTTAGCTTGCTGATTGAGGATCAGGATCTATTTGAAGGTCTTGTCTAGCATCTTGGACTCATTAGATTTTAATTGGTTTATGTTGTGTCCTCAGACTATGTCATTCTTTCAAAAGTTGTGCCCTGCCCACTTCCCTCTTGTTTCAGTAGGACTGAGGTCCCAGCTTTCTTGCTGGCTGTCCGCTGGGGTCCGCTCTCTGTCTATAGGGGCCCCTGCAGCTCCTTGCCAGGTGGTCCTCTCATAAGCACTCCCACAAACATGGGGACCTTACTTCTTCAAAGCCAGAAAGTGAATCTTACTAGTCAGCAAAAACAGGCTTATAGAATGTAACCTAATCAAGGCAGTAGCTACCCTACCATATTCCCAGGCCCCACCCAAACACCACAGGAGGGGATGATAGGTGTGTACACCAGGACTGGAATCATAGGGGATATTCTCTTTTATTTTATTTTTTAAATTTTTTTTTAGGCAAGAATACTGGAGTGGGTTGCCATTTCCTTCTTCAGTCTCTTTTATTTTTAAAAAAGTTTATTTATTTATTTGACTATGTTTGGTCTTAGTTGTGGCAAGAGGGATCTAGTTCCCTGACCAGGAATCAAACACAAGTCCCCTGCATTGGGAGCATAGCATCTTTCCCTCTGGACCACAGGGAAGTCCCTCAGGGGACATTTTAGAATTCTGCTTATCACACCATTTTAAACTTATTTCTATTTTTTAAATGTTTAAATTTTCTTCCTTCTATTACCAAAAACAAAATTATATTTTAGTGGCTGGAGCAGCTGACTGATTAATTTTTATTATTAGATAGCTTTCCCTTTTTGCTAAGTATAAAGAAAAAGACAATGATGGTGTCCAAAAAAACTAGTGGAATAATTTCATCTTTAATTAATGGATGAAATCAAAGGCAATTTCATCTTTAAATAATGGAACAGTTTCATCTCTACTTAATTAATCATAAATAAATAATTTTAATTTAATTATTCCTAAAAAATGCCAGAGACAAATATGCACACATACATTTGCTTAGAAATGCCACATGTTTTATCATACCTCTAACTTTATAAATAGCATGATTTTAGCTGTACGTTATATTGCATTATTGCAAATTAAATTACAAAAGCCTAAAATTTATCATGCTTTATCACTTATAATTTAAAAAGATTATTTTATATCAGAACTAAGGTGATTTAATCTTATTTGACTGTTTTTAGTGACCTATTTTGGAGAAGGCAATGGCACCCCACTCCAGTACTCCTGCCTGGAAAATCCCATGGACGGAGGAGCCTGGTAGGCTGCAGTCCATGGGGTCGCTGAGGGTCGGACACGACTGAGTGACTTCCCTTTCACTTTTCACTTTCATGCATTGGAGAAGGAAATGGCAACCCACTCCAGTGTTCTTGCCTGGAGAATCCCAGGGACGGGGGAGCCTGGTGGGCTGCCGTCTATGGGGTCGCACAGACTCGGACACAACTGAAGTGACTTAGCATAGCATAGCATAGTGACCTATTTTATGTGGAATAGCCTTAAAAGTTTTTTTCTTTTTCAAATTTATCATATGTGAATCAATAACTGACTTGAACCCACAAAGTCAGGGGAGTAATCCTGCTTCAGAAACTAGTGTGCTTCTAGGGCAGGGTTTTGACTACCCAGAAATTTTATCAGTTGCCTGGAGGTAATTAATCTTCGTGGTAACTTAATCTTCATGGTAATTTTCCTTATACAAGAAAATGATGAATTAACTGTGACTTTAATTACCTGCCTTATTTTACCACTATTATCACAGATTTATATGGTATATTAATTAATTATGTGGTAGAGTTGCAGTCCACCTTGCTAATATTTTAATTATAATTACAACAAATGCCATATTTTTTAATCCCACCTAACACAAAAAGTTTTCTCACATAAATTCTATTAATACTTACTGAATGCCCTCTATCTGAATGATAAGCAATATATTCCCCAAGTTCCATATGGTCAGGAACTACATGGAACTATATATTTCTATATATTCTATTTATTTCTATAGTTAGGAGCTATATATTTCTTGCCCATGTTTATATCCCATTATGTATCACATTGCCCAACATGTAATAAATACTTCATAGTATTGATTGAAAGATTGGTTGAAGACTAAATACAAAGATAACCTCAATATCCTTAAAAAGCTTGATACCAAATGGGTGAAATAATACAAATGTATAAACAACTACTATAGTGATAGGTTTATGAAATAGAAAATATCACATAATGGGTTCTAGAGAGATATATTAAAAGATGAAAATAAGATTTCAAGTAGAAGTAATATTTATGGTGAAGTGGATTGAAAAATAGACCTCTATAAGATTTTTTTTTTACTGAGCTGGGTCTTGTTTGTTGCACACTGGCTTTCTCCAGTTGCAGGGAGCGAGGGCCGCTCTTATTTCAGAGCATGGGCTTCTTATTGCTGTGGCTTCTCTTGTTGCACAACACAGGCTTTAGGACACAGATTTCAGTAGTTGCAGCAGAGCCTAGTTGCTAAACGGTATACGGAATCTTTCTGGATCAGAGATCGAACCTGTGTCCCCTACATTGGCAGGAGGATTCTTAACTACTGGACCGCCAGTGAAGTCCAGCCTCAATAAAGTTTTAACTCAAACATATTTGTTATTATTTGAATTGATAAAAATGGGTAGAAACATCAAAAAGTTCAGTGAAATATCAGAGGCAGCATACAAGAGATGTTAAATGTCAGAGGTGTTTCCAAGAAAACATCACCTGGTTTCTTGTCCATTTTTGAATTCTCTAGAAGCTGGCCCAATAATTACAGCATGCTCTGGTTACGTTAGGGGACTTTACTGTGTCTTTGAAGATAAGGCAGTGCCCTTGTAACCCACAAGATAAATGCAAATCTTCTGTATCAGTATTCCCTCAGAAGTGTGTGTCCCTACTCAGCTGTGCCCAACTCTGCAACCCCACAGATTGTAGCCCACCAGGCTTCTCTGTTTCATAGAATTTTCCAGACAAGAATACTGGAGTGGGTTGCCTTTTCCGTCTCCAGAGGATCCTCCCAACCCAGGGATCAAACCCACATCTTTTGTGTCTTCTTCATTGGCAAACTTCATTGCAGCATGCAGGATCTTTAGTTGTGGCTTGTGGGATATAGTTCCCTGACTAGGAATTAAACATGGGCCCCCTGCATTGGGAGTGAGGAGACTTAGCCTCTGGACCACCAGAGAGTTTTAATAGTGTGTGAGTTGATCTTTTAAAAATGTGACTAAATATTTGTTTATTCATTTATTTCTATTGAAATGTAGTTGACACATAAAATTATATTAACTTCAAGTATACAATATAATGACTTGATATATGTATATATAGTTGACCTTTGAACAACATAGGTTTGAACTGTGTGGATCCATTTCTGCATGGATTTTTTTCAGTAAATATGTACTACAATACTATACAATCTGAGGTTGGTTTAATCTGTAGATGCTGAATTACAGAAATGAAGAGCCAACTATAAAGTGGATTTTCAACTATAGGGGTCAGTACCCCAAGCCTCGAGTTGTTCAAGGGCTGATTGTGTTGTAAAATCATCACCACAATAAGCCTAGTTAACCTCCATTACCACACACAGTTACAACTTTTTTTACTTGTGATGAGAATTCTTAAGTTCTACTCTCTTAGCAACCTTTAAATAAAGAACACACTGTTAGGAAGTTCTGGTTCAAGATTGCGAAATAAAAGGATGTGTGCTCATCTCTTCTGCAAGAGCACCAAAGTCACAACTAGCTGTTGAACAACCATCGACAGGAAGATGCTGGAACTTACAAAAAAAAAAGATATTCCACATCCAAAGACAAAGAAGTCCCAATGAGATGTTAGGAGGGGCACAAATATGATAAAATCAAATTCCATACCCACTGAGTAGGCAACCTATAATCTGGATAACAATAGAAGGTTCTAGGCCCTACATCAGACTTCCCAACCGGGTGATCTAGAAAAGGGACTGGGAATCCCCAGGAAACATGACACTGAAGGGCAGTGGGATTTGATTACAGGGCTTCCACAGGACTGGGGGAAACAGAGACTCCATTCTTGGGGGGCACAAACAAAATCTTGTGTGCTCCAAGACCCAAGGGGAAGGAGCAGTGACCCCACATGAAACTGAACAGACCTAACTTCTAGGATCGGGGGGTCTTCTGTGGAGATAAAGGTCACTCTCCTGTGGAGATGTGGGTCAGCAGTGGCTTTCCATGAGGATAGGTACATTGATAGTAGCAGTCCTAGAAGAAGCCTATAAGTCCTCTTGGAGGTGCCATTAACCTTACCAGTTTTCATTCCAAGTCCAAAGAGGGGCAAGACCAAAGAATGTTCAAACTACCACACAACTGCACTCATTTCACATGCTAGCAAAATAATGCTCAAAATTCTCCAAGGTAGGCTTCAACAATACATGAACTGAGAAATTCCAGATGTTCAAGCTGTATATTTAGAAAAGGCAGAGGAACCAGAGATCAAATTGCCAACATCTGTTGGATAATAGGAAAAGCAGAAGAATTTCAGAAAAATATCTACTTCTGCTTCATTGACTACGCTAAAACCTTTGACTGTGTGAATCACAACAAACTGTGGAAAATTCTTAAAGAGATGGGAATACCAGACAACCTTACCTGCCTTCTGTGAAACCGGTATGCAGGTCAAGAAGAAACAGTTAGAACCAGACATGGAACAATGGACTGGTTCCAAATTGGGAAAGGAGTATATTGTCAAAGCTATATATTATCACCCTCCTTATTTAATTTATATGCAGAGTACCCCATATGAAATGCCTGGGTGGATGAAACATAAGTTGGAATCAAGATTGCAGGGAGAAATATTAATAACCTCAGATTTGCAGATGACACTACCTTTATGACAGAAAGTGAAGAGGAACTAAAGAGCCTCTTGATGAAGGTGAAAGAGGAGAGTGACAAAGCTGGCTTAAAACTCAACATTCAAAAATCGAAGATCATTGCATCCAGTCCCATCACTTCATGGCAAATAGATAGGGAAACAATGAAAACAGTGACAGACTTTATTTTCTTGGGCTCCAAAATCACTGCAGATGGTGACAGCAGCCATGAAATCAAAAGACACTTGCTTCTTGGAAGAAAAGCTATGTCAACCTAGACAGAATATTAAAAAGCAGAGACATTACTTTGCTGACAAAGGTCTGTATAATCAAAGCTATGGTTTTTCCAGTAGTGATGTATGGATGTGAGATTTGGACCATAAAGAAGGCTGAACACCAAAGAATTGATGCTTTTAAACTGTGGTTGGAGAGGACTCTTGAGAGTCCCTTGGAGTGCAAGGAAATCAAACCAGTCAATCCTAAAGGAAATCAATGCTGAATATTCATTAGAAGGACTGATGCTAAAGCTGAAGCGCCAATACTTTGGCCCCCTGATGGGAAGACTCATTAGAAAAGAATCTAATGAGAGAGACTGGGAGAGATTGGAGGCAGGAGGAGAAGGGGACTACAGAGGACAAGATGCTTGGATGGCATCACGGACTCAATTGACATGAGTCTGAGCAAGCTCCAGGAGATGAAGGACAGGGAATCCTGGCGTGCTGCTGTCCATGGGGTGGCAAAGAGTCAGACAGACTGAGCCACTGAACAACAAGAACAAAAGGGCTGAGTTGTTTTAGGCCAAACAACTAACTAGGGCTTCCCTAGGAGCTCAGATAGTAAAGCATCCACCTGCAATGAAGGAGACCCAAGTTCAATCCCTGGGTTAGGAAGATTCCCCTGGAGAAGGAAATGGCAACCCACTCTAGTATCCTTGCCTTGAAAATCCCATGGACAGAAGAGCCTGGTGGGCTGTACAGTCCATTGGGTCACAAAGAGTCGGACATGACTGAACGACTAACACACAGAACACACAAACAACTATCAAGGAGGGAGTGAATGCAACCCACCCAGGAGCATATAATTGGATTAAAGTTTTATTGAGCTCTGCCTACCAGAACAAGACCCAGATATTCCCATCATCGTAGTCCTTCCCATCAGAAAACTTATAGAAGCCACTTAGCCTCATCCATCAGAGGGGAGACAGAAGAAGCAAGAAGAACCACAGTCCTCCAGTGGCTAGAACCAAAACCACATCACAGAAAGCTATCCAGGGTGAAAAAGCAGGTTTTGTCCCAGATGAATGGGCAAGAAAAACCCCAGAAAAACAACCCAAAGAAGTGGAGACATGCTCTCTTCCAGAAAAAGAATTCAGAATAATGATAGAGATGATCCAGGATCTCAGAAACAGAATGGAGATGATGTAAGAAATGTTTACGAAAAACCTAGAAGAACTAACGAACAAATACAGATAAAAAGTACACTGCTGCTGCTGCTGCTGCTAAGTCACTTCAGTCATGTCCGACTCTGTGCAACCCCATAGACGGCAGCCCACCAGGATCCCCTGTCCCTGGGATTCTCCAGGCAAGAACACTGGAGTGGGTTGCCATTGCCTTCTCTGGAAAAGTACACTAGAAGGAATCAATAGCAAAATAACTAATGCAGAAGAATGGATAAGTGCCCTGGAGGACAAAATGGTGGAAATCACTGCCGCAGAACAGAATATTAAGAAAAGAAAAAAAAAAAAAAATGAAGACTCCCTAAGAGATCTGTGGGACAACATTAAACACACCAACACTTGTGTTATAGGGGTCCCAGAAGGAAAAAAGAGAAAAAGGATCCAAGAAAATATTTGAGCACATAGTAGCTGAAACCTTCCCTAACATAGGAAAGGGAATAGGCAAGTCCAGGAAGTACAGAGAGTCCCAGGAAGGATAAACCCAAGGAGGAACACACCCAAGACACACAGTAATCAAAATGATGAAAATTAAAGATAAAGATAAAATATTAAAATAACAAGGGAAAAATGACAAATAACATTGTTAGACAGTTAGAATAGGAAACAGGAGTCCAAAATGGCGGTGTCTAAAAGACAAGAAAGGGAAAAGCCCGCAAAAATAGAACAAATGAAGGTCAAAGGAAGGTCCGAGGACCTGAATGAGGACCTCAGGTAGAACAAACAGCACTCCTGGCTAGCCCAATTTACATAGGGCAGGCCCAGGGGAGGAACAAAAAACACATAAAAAAAGGAGCCAAAGCGCATGCTCTCTCTCTCTCTCCCCGAGTGCTGGCGCGCTCCCCCACTCTCTTTTCACATCTTGAGTTGGCATGCCCTCACGCCTTGAGGATGGATTCTCTTGCTATTTTCTAAATAAAATAGAACTGTAACACTGATTTGTCTGAGAGCTATAACATGGTCTGTCCAAGACCCGAGAGCTGTGACGCGCCGAGGGCTTTAATGTCCGTCACTCCAAATCTTTGTTGTGACGAGACAGAACTGAGGAGTATACACTCGCCTGACATCTGCGGTGCCGTGACTCAGATTTAACCTGGCTGAAACAGCCTCGGTGCAGCCCCACAAGGAGGAGGCCAACCAAAGCAGGAGATCAGCCCGGTGAAGCTCCCCCGGTAGAAGCAGAACTCGAAGAAAACCCAGCACAGGGGAAAACCCAGCACAGGAAGCGACAAGAGGCCTATCGTGCTGGAAACCAGGACAGCGAAAAACTCAGCAGAAAGCTCAGTCTCAGATTCCAGAAGACATCCAGTTAAGGTAGGAGGTCCTGGCTCCTATGGTTGGAGGGACATATGCCTAACAAAATCTTAATTCCTTTACAGTCTCTCATCTCTTGTTTCCCTGAAGCCCCCGAGAACAGGCAGGCGGCAGTGGGTACAACTGAGGGACTCTGGAGAGGCTACTCTTTGGTATGTCCCAAAGGCGCTATTTGCTGAGCCCCAGTAGTGGTTACCCAAGCCAGTGGGGGTTCTTCTGTCCTTAATCTTCTCTGTGCCAAGGATCAGGCCAATGAAAACTGAGCACAGGTCAGGTATTTAGCAGATTTTCCAGCAGGCTATGAAGGGGATTCCTTGGCACGTTTTTCCCACTGCTTTTCCCTCCTGTCCTTCAGCTCTCTCTCCCAGGACTCAAGCCTGGGGAAAACCCAAGCTGCCCGGCTTCAGGACCTAGTGAAGCTCAGGCTCTGATGTCTCATAGCAAAAATTCCGTGAGAGACAAAGCAATGAGTAAGAGGTGGATTTGTTAGGATTCAGAGAGAAGCACACTCTCCAGGGTGTGGGCCATTGCCGAGGGCAAGGGCCCGGGCTATGGAATTCAGCCTGGCTAGATTTTGCTAGGAGGGTGAATTCATATGCTGATGAGTGGGAGGATCATCCCAACCATTGGGGAACCGTCCACTCCTCCATCTTTTGACAGTGCCTTACAGCTGTCCTGCCACCTCTGGGTGTGTCTTTTGTCTTATTGATTGGAATCAAGGTTTACTTGAATTTGACTTGTCATCTTGGACCCAATTGATTTTAATCAGTTTATGTTATACCCTTGTGCTCTGTCGTTCTTTCAAAGGTTGTGCCCTGCCCCCTTCCCTCCTGTTTCATGCTCTTTTCCTCAGTCCCATCTGAGCCCGCAATGTTGCCTCTACGATCTGGAGGGACAACCAGAAAATAGCTGGCCCTTGGGAGGGAAATACTGTATAATATCCAACCCCTCTAGATATTCAGCCCTTCATCTTCCATGTTTCCTACCACATGTGCAACACCAGCATTTCTCAGTGAACCCACTAGGGCGGGGGACAGGCACACAACACCTGCTAGAAGTCCATCTGTTGGCCTCCCTTCAAAGGCAGTTGGGCTTCCAGGGATAACATTTGCCACTTTGGGAGTTAGCCCTGCAGGCCGTTTGGGCCCAACCCCTTACCACCCTTCTCCTAAAGTTACAAACATACCCCTGGATCAAATCTCCACTCCACTTTTATGGAACATCTGGTCTGTTGCCTGTTGACAAATTTGTTCTTAAGCCAATTACTAACTCCTACAATCAGGACCCTGTCCCCTTGTAGGCAGCATCGCTCCACCCAGCCTATTATTAAAATACCTTAATGTCCCTAACAGGGCCAGATAACCCACTCCTTTGTCACTACTTCTGTTTTTACCTAAAGTGGGTCTATGACAACGAAATGTTTACCATTGGAGACATCCTGCTCTTATGGAAGACTAGGGAAGAAATCAGTGATTTACAATCCCTTAGAACAGTAAGAGGATAAGGCTTATGACTGTTACACTGTTTCCCAGTCTCAGGGCACAGGCTTGGATTACTTTACATCATGATATCTATTCCCATCCACTGTGGACAAACCAGCAATGTATTAAGATTACAACCCCTTAATCCTACCCAGCCCTGGTCACACTGAAACCTTGGGGATGCCCAACTCCAGTCCAGGGGTCCCAGAAGGTCAACCTGCCTTGACCTGCCTAGGGATCTGGTCCTCGAAAGGTTGTCACTCCTCAACCTGTTCAGGGATCCACCAGTCCAGGGGTCCCAGGAGGTCGTCATGCCTTGACCTGCCCGAGGATTCGATCTCCAGGAGGCTGTCATGCCTCAGCCTGCCAGGGGATCTGCACCCTGACCCGGGGATGCCTGGCTCTCAGGCTGCAACAGTACTGGGTAGGATAAGCTTCAGAAAGACTCACCCCTAAGGAAGTCCACCCATGGAAATAGAAGGAAGCCTATTACTTGTGGGACTGTGCCCAGTCTCAGCAATAATTCAGGAGCCCAACGAGAACCCCCATTGCCTTTCTGGAAAGGCTAAAAGAGGCCCTCCAAAAGTTTACCAATCTGGACTTAGACTCTTATGAGGGACAGGTGATTTTAAAGGACAAATTCCTGTCCCAATGTGCATCAGATATCAGAATTAAGTTACAACAGCTACAGCAGCAGGACCCGGCTTCCTCTTTAGATGAGATGGTCCAGACAGCCACCAATACCTTTTATAACAGAGAACAGGAGAAGGAGGCCAAGGCCCACAAGAGGGAGAGAAGGAAAGAGACAAGGCATGCCCAGATGCTGGCCGCACTCCAGGGAAACCCTATGGCAAACCCTGAGTCGCTGAAGGACAAGGCATGAGGCAAATGCTTAATCTGTAGACAGGCGGGGCATTGGGCCAAAGAGTGTCCAAAGCGTGACAAGTCTCCTAAAATGGCTTGCTACAAATGCCATCAACTGGGACATTGAGCGGGGACCCAAGAGTCTCAAGGTCAAGTGCCAAGCCTTCCCTCACGATGGTTCAAGAGGACTGAAGCGGGCCGCTCCAGCCAGCCCGCCTGTCACAGATAACCATCACGGGGCTGGAGCCAAGGGTGCAACTAGATGTGGCAGGTAGGTCCGAGAATTTCTTGGTTGACACAGGGTCTACCTACTCTGTCCTGACCTCCTACTTCGGAGACTTCTCCTCCCAAACCTGTACCATTTTGGGTGCCACAGGAAAAACAACTACTAAAAGATTTACCCAAAAAAATAAATAAATAAAAGATTTACCCAAACACTTCTTTGTTGCTGGGATGGACAAATATCTTCCCACCAGTTTCTGGTGGTCCCTGAGTGTCCTACTCCCTTAATGGGAAGAAACATACTCACTAAACTGGGGACCACCCTTGTGATGGGAAGCTTTTCAGCCCCTAGAGCCCTACAGCTTCTGGTTACTACTGAACACCTTCTCTAATAGAGAGGGACCAAAAACTATGGGAGGACAAAATTATCCCCCAGGTGTGGGACCAGGGAATTCCTGGACGAGCCCACCAAGCTGAACCGGTCATCATTGTCCTCTGAGATCCCACTCGGTTTCCTAACCAGAAACAACATCCCCTCAAAAGAGAGGCTCGGGAGGGACTATAGCCTTTAATAAATAAATTCCTTGCTTGTGGGCTATTGGTCCCCACCAATTCTCCATGTAACACCCCAATCCTCTCAGTAAAGAAAAAGGACAGAACCTGGCAAATGGTTCAAGATCTCTGGATCATAAATGAAGCTGTAGTCCCCCTCCATCCCACAGTACCCAATCACTATGTAATCTTGGGAGAAATCCCGCCCAGTGCCAAGTGGTTTACAGTCTTGGATCTCAAAGATGCATTTTTTTGCATACCACTGGCTAAAGAATCCCAATACCTTTTTGCTATGTGGGAGTGGGAGGCCCCAGGAGAAAAACACCAACAGATGACTTGGACAGTATTACCTCAGGGGTTCAGAGATAGCCCCCACTTGTTTGGACAGGCCCTTAGCCAAGATCTCCTAAATCTGGACCTGCGATCTAACGGGAAAATATTACAATATGTAGATGACCTCCTAATCTGCTCTCCAGATGAGAAAAATGCCCAACAACATGCAATTCAGGTTCTAAGCTTTTTGACAGAAAGGGGCTATAAAGTCTCCCGTGCTAAGGCACAGATGGTCGAGACAACGGTCACTTACCTGGGAGTTCAGATTACACATGTGTCCAGGAGGCTGTCTTCTGATTGGATACAAGGAATCCTCCAGTTGCCCTCCCCCATGACTCAAAAACAATTGTGAGCTGTCCTGGGGCTAACTGGGTATTATAGAATCTGGATACCCAACTATGGTTTAACTGCCCAGCCCTTATATGAAAGCTTAAAAGGAAGGGATGATTCAATCCCACTGATGTGGGGAACTCCTCAAAAGAAGGCAGAGGCCATACTAAAACAGGCCTTAACTCAGGCACCTGCCTTAAGGTTGCCAAACCCAGAAAAAGCATTCCAACTTTATGTCCGTGAAAGAGAGGGAATAGCCTTGGGAGTGTTAACTCAAAGGTTGGGATCTGAGCCCCAGCCTGTAGCTTACTTATCCAAGAGGCTCTATCCAACCACCCGAAGCTGGCCACCCTGCCTTTGAAATCTTGCAGCTATTGCAATCATGATAACAGATGCTTTAAAACTCTCCTTTGGGGGCAAACTAATTATTTTTAGCAGCCAGCAAGTTAACTCCTAAATGGGAAGGCTATTTATGGATGTCTGATCAACGAACCCTCAGATACCAAGTAATGTTGATGGAAAATCCAGGCCTCACTATATCCCCTTGTGAGGTTCTTAACCCAGCCACCCTCCTGCCTACCCCGGAGGGCTCTCTCCCCTTTCACTCTTGTCTAGAAACCTTGGACCACTGGACAAAACCCTGAGAGGGATTGTTGGAAGATCCTCTGACAAATTCTGAGGAAATCTGGTACACTGATGGAAGCAGCTTTGTCTTAGATGGAAAAAGAAGAGCCAGATATGCAGTAGTCTCCAATTTTGAGATCATAGAGGCTCAGCCTCTGCCACCAGGTCAACAAGCTACAACATGCAGTGCCAGTTCAACAAAGATATGAAACTACAGCTGACCATGGAAAATATCACTTACCCTTAGATGGACACCGCTACAAGGACTCTGAGGCTTGAGACTAACAAGAGGGGGAGGCCCAATACCCCCTTGCTGTCCCAGTTCAGCAGGAAGTAGCCAGAAAAACCTAGAAGCCCCTATTCCCAAAGAATTGGGCCTCCCATCTCTTGAAGGGGGGATGTTAGGTAGTTAGAATAGGAAACAGGAGTCCAAAATGGCAGTGGCTAAAAGACAAGGAAAGGAAAAGCCCGCAAAAATAGAACAAATGAAAGTCAAAGGAAGGTCCAAGGACCTGAGTGAGGACCTCAGGTAGAACAAACAGCACTCCTGGCTAGCCCAATTTACATAGGGCAGGCCCAGGGGGAGGAACAAAAAACATAAAAAGAGGAGCCAAAGCACATGCTCTCTCTCTCTCCCACGTGCTGGCATGCTCCCCCACTCTCTTCTCTTCGCATCTTTGGGTCGGTATGCCCTCACGCCTTGAGGATGGATTCTCTTGCTATTTTCTAAGTAAAATAGAGCTGTAACACTGATTTGTCTAAGAGCTATAACATGGTCTGTCCAAGACCCGAGAGCTGTGATGCGCCGACAGCTTTAATATCCGTCACTCCAAACCTTTGTTGTGACGAGACAGAACCGAGGAGTATACGCTCACCTGACAACATAGAAGGAAACTCCCATAGGGTTATCTGCCGATTTCTCAACAGAAACTCTACAAGCCAGAAGGGAATGGCACGATATATTTCAAGGGATGGAAGGGAAGAACCTACAACTAAGAAAGTATACTTCACCCAGCAAGAACTCTCCTTCAGATATGATGGAGAAATCAAAAGCTTTCAGTCAAGTGAAAGTTAAAAGAGAACTCTTCACCACAAAACCAGCTTTACAACAAATACTAAATGAACTTCTCTAGCCAGGAAACACAAAAGAAAGAAAAGACCTACAGAAAATAAACCCAAAACAATTATGAAAATGGTAATAGAATCACGTACTGTACTATACTTAGTTGCTCAATCATGTCCGACTCTTGGTGACCCCAAAGACTGTGTAGCCCACCAGGCTCCTCTGTCCATGGAGATTCTCCAGGCAAGAATACTGGAGTGGATTGCCATGCCCTCCTCCAGGGGATCTTCCCAACCCAGGGATCAAATCCAGGTCTCCCGCACTGCAAGCAGATTCTTTACCATCTGAGTTACCAGGGAAGCCCTCATACATATCGATAATTACCTTAACTCTAAATGGATAAGTGCACCAATCAAAAGACTGGCTGGCTGGATGAGACAGAGACTGACTGGGTGAATGAGAACATGTGCATATTTGCGCTTTGATTTACCACATCACTCTACTTAACCCCCCAAATTGTATGTAATTATTTTATATTGTTAGGTTAATCATGTTTACATTATGACTTGCAATTAATTTTAATTTTTAGTCTGGCAATTGACTGTAAAAACTGATAAACATCTTTTACTGTTGTGATTATGTAATTACTATTCAATTAATGCCCTAGTTTCATGATTGGTCAACAGAAAATAATAGAATTCTGTATCACCAAAATTACCATTTAATACAAAAACCTATAATCACTTTTTAGATTCCAGATGCGTATCAGAGTCATCTCGGAATTTTTTGAGAAATACAAATGCCCAGATATTGCTATTCTTCTCTAAAGCTCCAGATGTATTTTAATGAGCAGCCATGTTTAAAAACAACTGGACTATATGATGACCTTTTAATTTTATCTAGTTTGTTTCACTTTTTCTATTTTATATCCAGCGCTCCCATTTCATTTAGTTTACGTTTTTCAATTTCTGTCTCCTTGTGTTGCTGTTACTGTTCTTTCTCTAGCTTTTATCAAGAGTTGTAGAAAAGCTTTTGTATTCATATATATAGTATATATAATATTTACTTTAGAAAATTTATGCATTTTTGCCTAGCTAAAAAAAACTTATGACATTTTGATTCTGCTTGTCTGACTTAGTTTGAATAGTATGCTAGATTTCTAATTTATAGTCACTCAAAATTTTGATACAGTTCCATGTATTTTGACATCTAGTATTACTATTAAAAATCTAGAAAATTTATTATTTTAGCGATTAAAAAAATTTTTTTTGAATGAGGCCTGAAACTTCTAATCCAATTATGAGAATATAAAGAAATACTACGTTGTGGGGGAAAAAATACAGGAAATTAACAAGTGATACAATATTGTTTAAAGTACAAATTTTGTTCAAATTTCACAAAATTTTACACTAATGCCCATTATTTGTTTTCACACCTTATTCAAGACTCCACATTGTATTTAAATGCATTGAGCAGCTTCAGTTGCATGCAACAAATTCTGATAAATTCTCTTTTCATTTTTACTCTATTACAAATAGTTTCTAATTTTCCTTGTTCTGGCTTCTTAGGTACACCTATCATTTTAAAACTGAACATTTTATTTCCAAATACATGGGATTTTGTTTAAACTATCTTCAATATTGATTTCTCATATTGATACTAATTTCTCACTTAAATGCTTCCTTCTCTGCAATCACCCTGTATGTTTTTTTCAGTTTAACTTAACTGAGACTTTTGATGGCTAAGTCGAAGATGTCTCTTGGTAAATGTCACATTGCACTTGAAACTATGTGGGTTATTTTCAAATATCTTTTGATGTTGATTTCTAACGTAATTCCACAGTGATAAGAGAACAGACTCTGTGTAATCTCAATACCTTTAGGCCAGGAAATTTTTGCACCTTGCTTTATGTCCCTGGATATGTTCCAGTTTCTGCTAGTTTACAGTCTAAGGGAATTTGAATTTGTATCCTACTCTTGTGTGAAAATTGTAAAAATCTTAATTATGCTGAATTGGTTCACAGTGCTTTTCAGGTCCACCATATTCTTCTACTTCTCTGTATATTCAGTCTATTAATTTTTGAGAGTTTGATACTGAATCTCTATGTTATTAAACTGTTGTTTAATTTTTCTCCTGTTAATCTGTCTCGTGTCAATTTAATTGTTAGACCAGCCTGAAGAACTTAGAAGGGCAGAGGAAAGTTCTTCCTCCCAACACTAACTATAGTCACCATTGCTATACTTTATATCCCCAGAATTTATTTATTTTAAAACTGGAAGTTTGCAACTTTTGACCACTTTTAAAGATTAAAAAGATTGAAGGCAGGAGGAGAAGGGGACAACAGAGGATGAGATGGTTGGATGGCATCACTGACTCAATGGACATGAGTTTGAGCAAGCTCCAGGAGTTGGTAATGGACAGGGAAGCCTGGCATGCTGCAGTCCATGGGGTGGCAAAGAGTCAGACACTGAGCAACTGAACTGAACTGAAAAGATTATGTGGCTGCTTTTAGCAATCTATTTTATATGTTTTTATAGTAGTTTATAAAGTGTTATGTAGTTTATATAGCTTATAAAATGTTATGATAATAGTTGTCACATTACATATTAACATAATTTTTACTTGAGAAATGAAGACTTTTTCTAACAGAAAGTAAATCTAATTTTGCTGATTAGGTTGATAATGAACTCTAGCTTAGATTTGCACTTCCCAGGTGGCGCTAGTGATAAAGAACCCACCTGCCACTGCAGGAGATGTAAGAGATGCAGGTTCCATGCCTGGGTCAGGAAGATCCCCCGGAGGAGGGCACCGCAACCCACTCCAGTATTCTTGCCTGGAGAATCCATGGACAGAGGAGCCTCGTGAGCTATTGTCCATAGGGTCACAGAGTCAGACATGACTGAAGTGACTGAGCAAGCACGCACACTTCCCAGTACAGTAGCAACTATCCACCTGTGGCTACTGAGCTGTTTCCATGTGACTAAGGTAACTGAGGAATTAAATTTTTAATTTTAAATGTGAAATCTAAAGCAATGTAAATTTTATGATAAAAATGTTGTTTTGAATTTAGTAATATTTAATATTCTAGCTTTTATTAGATTAAACAAGGCACCTCTAATAGAACAAAACTGGGTACAGTTGGTCCCAGACATTGATAAGTCTTGCTAACCTGCTCATAAAATGAGGAGATGAATGAATGATCATTAAGTAGCAAACCCTTTAGAAAGTCAGTGAAAGTGAAAGTCACTCAGTCATGTCTGACTCTTTGTGACCCCATGGACTCTACAGTCCATGGAATTCTCTAGGCCAGAATACTGCAGTGGGTAGCCTATCCCTTCTCCAGGGGATCTTCCCAACCCAGGAATCAAACCGGGGTCTCCTGCGTTGCAGGCAGATTCTTTACCAGCTGAGCTATCAGGGAAACCTCTAGAAAGTCAGGTAGTTTCCAATTCTTTCCTTCCCAAAACCCAAGAAACTAATGCTTTAGGGCTCTTGGGCACGGAGGCCTTTTTTGTCTTCCATTCCTTGTGGGCAAGACTCCAGCCTCCAGGACCTTCTGTGAGTTTCAAAGAGCAGAACAGCTACTAATCAAAGGAAGAGAGGCCAGGAAACCACCTGAGGCAAGATTAAAGGGGACAGAGAGGCTCATCAACATTAGAAAGTGGACCTCCTAAGACCCTGCACACACCCTAATCTTGTCAGCAACCGCACCCTTTTGAAACTTTGCAAAAGGAATGAAGACTGTTACTGCCTTGATCCTTATCAGTACCCCTGCCTGACTATATATCCTCTCCCTATTCACCTAGACAGTGTTGAAAAGCAGGGATATTACTCTACTGACAACGGTCTGTATGGTCAAGGCTATGGTCTTCCCAGTGGTCACGTACTGTTGTGAGAGCTGGACTGTAAAGAAGGCAGAATGCCAAAGAATTGGTGCCTTTGAAATGTGGTGTTGGAGAAGACTCCTAAAAGTCCCTTGGTCAGCAAGGAGTTCAAACTACTCAACCTAGAGGAAATCAACCCTGAATATTCATTGAAAGGACTGATACTGAAGCTGAAGCTGAAGCTCCAGTATTTTGGTTATCTGGTGCAAATGGCTGATTCATTGGGAAAGTCACTGATGCTGGGAAAAATTGAAAGGCAGAAGGAGAAGAGGGCACCAGAGGATGAGATGTCTGGATAGCATTACCTATGCAATGGACATGAACTTGGGTAAACTTTGGGAGATGGTGAGGGACAGGGAGGGCTGGTGTGCTGCAGTCCATGGGGTCACAAAGAGTTGGACATGACTGGGTGACTGAACTCATCAGGGACCGGGACACAGTTCTTGAGGCAGTAGATTACTGTGTTCCTCCTTAGACTGGCAAATTAATAAAGCCACTCTTTTCTTCTCCTCCATAACTCTGTCTCCATATTTCTGTTTGGCTTTGGTGCACACAGAGCCAAGATTTTGGCACAAAACTAATCAAATCAACAGCTATTAAATCATTAAAAATAATTTTTGAAAATAGAAAATTATGTGATTTTTGGCATATAACTAGAAAAAAGTTTGAAGACTGGGTTACATAGTAATAACAGAATTCCTTGCATTTACATCTACTTATATAGATGGAGAAGGTGTTTCAGGGATGATTGAAACTGAACCTGTCCCACTTTGGTAATAACTGATATTCAATCACAGATATTAAAATAACTTTCTTAATTTAAAGCTCCCATTCATGTCATTAAGATATACTCTTAATTTTTTTCTTAATAATTATGTATCAGAGTAATATTACTGTTATTTTAACAAAGAATCACAAGCTGGAATCAAGATTGCCGGGAGAAATATCAATAACCTCAAATATGCAGATGACACCACCCTTATGGCAGAAAATGATGAGGAACTAAAAAGCCTCTTAATGAAAGTGAAAGAGGAGAGTGAAAAAGTTGGCTTAAAGCTCAACATTCAGAAAATGAAGATCATGGCATCTGGTCCCATCACTTCATGGCAAATAGATGGGGGAACAGTGGAAACAGTGTCAGACTTTATTTTTGGGGGCTCCAAAATCACTGCAGATGGTGACTGCAGCCATGAAATTAAAAGACGCTTACTCCTTGGAAGAAAAGTTATGACCAACCTAGATAGCATATTCAAAAGCAGAGACATTACTTTGCCAACAAAGGTCCGTCTAGTCAAGGCTATGGTTTTTCCAGTAGTCATGTATGGATGTGAGAGTTAGACTGTGAAGAAAGCTGAGCACGGAAGAATTGATGCTTTTGAACTGTGGTGTTGGAGAAGACTCCTGAGAGTCCCTTGGACTGCAAGGAGATCCAACCAGTCCATTCTGAAGGAGATCAGCCCTGGGTGTTCTTTGGAAGTAATGATGCTCAAGCTGAAACTCCAGTACTTTGGCCACCTCATGCAAAGAGCTGACTCATTGGGAAAGACTCTGATGCTGGGAGGGATTGGGGGAGGGAGGAGAAGGGGACAACAGAGGATGAGATGGCTAGATGGCATCACCGACTCGATGGACATGAGTCTGAGTGAACTCCGGGAGTTGGTGATGGACAGGGAGGCCTGGCGTGCTGCGATTCATGGGGTCGCAAAGAGTCGGACACGACTGAGCAACTGAACTGAACTGAACTGACAAGTTATATAATATTAATTATTATATCAGTAACTCAATCCAGAAGAAAGGTTTTTTAACAATCAGAGGAATTTTTTTAAATAAATTTCAATGCAGATATATATTTTTATAATACAGAAGTATGATATGTGATCCATAAAAGACTTTTCAAGACTTCCGTTACTGACTCAGATGGAGTAAGCTATCTGCACCCAATCTTTCCCAGTGATTACAACTAAAAACTCTGGACAAAAATACAGAAAGCAACTACTTGAGTGCTCTTTTTTTATTTAATATGTATTTTTTTGGCTCCATCAGGTTTTGGTTGCAGCTTGAAAAGCTGTTAGTTGTGGCATGTGGAATCTAGTTCCCTGAACAGGGATTGAACCCAGGCCCCCTGCATTGGGAGCACAGAGTCTTAGCCGCTGTACCACCAGGGAAGACTCTTGAGGACTCTTTAAAAAGTAAATAGCAGCAGGCAGATTGGGGAGAGAACCAAAAGGTTAAGAAGAACACATAAAAGGAGAGAGTTTCTCATGTTTTTAATGTTTCATCTCCTGGTTTTGACTCAACGACAGCGACAGCACTTAACTAACTTCTAGAGAGATCCTATAGTTCTGGTTAGAACACCATGAAACAGTATTCCTAAAAGCAGGAGAATGTGGAGGAAGTGGAGAAATTATCATCCTTTTTCTTCTTCTTCTGGCCACCACAAGCACAGTCCCGGTCACAGAGCTACACTATTTCTGTGCAATAGCACAGAAATTTAAAATCCCAATAAGAAACTTATCCTTTAAGTCAGAAAAACTGAGATAAAGAAATCTAAAAAGAGTTAGGGAAATGCCTTTTCTTTTTTTTTTTTTCCGCTCTTTTATTTCACTGCTTTGCCCCGAAGTTAGCCCTAATCATGTAGAACTGTGTGGCAGCCTGGTGCTCCAAGAAAAAAACCAATTTTAAAAACTCATCTTTCTAGCCAGAAAACAGAAAAGGTGGACTTCCCTAGTGGTCCAGTGGTTAAGACTCAGCATTTCCACTATCGGGGGCACACATTCAATTCCTAGTTGATCCTAGGTTGGGAAACTAAGATCCCTCATGCTACATGGTGGGGCAAAAAGAAAAAGAAAAAAAACAACCAGAAAATGTGACCCTGGTTGCTGGAAAGTGTGGGGAAAATCTGGAGAAGAGAGAGCTGGAGAAGGAAATCCTCTATTTCTGATCAGTAAAAGTAATAAACTTCTGGCCAGAATGACTAAAAAAAAAAAGAAACAGAAGACACAAATTACCAACAGCGGGAATGAAAGAGGTCCTGCAGACCCTACAGGCAGACATCTGAAAGACAACACAGTTTTATCTCATTTTATTGCACTTCACAGATTTTGTGCTTTTTATACATTGAAGATTTGTGGCAACCTTGCATTTTCAGAAGGTGGTTTGCATTTTTTGGCAGTAAATATTTTTAAAATAAGGTCTGTACTTGTTTTTTTCTTTTGGCTGCATTACAAAGCATGCAGGATCTTAGTTCCCTGACCTGAGATTGAACCCATACTCCCTGCAGTGGAAGCTTGGAGTCTTAACTACTGGACTGCCAGGGAATTCCCAGTTATCTGTTTTAAACATAGCAGTGTATATGTGTCGGTCCCAAACTCCCAATCTCTTCCTTCCGGCCACCACCCTGGTAACCGTAAGTTTGTTCTCTGTTAGCCTGTTTCTGTTTTGTACATAAGTTCATTTGTAATCTTTTTTTTTTTTTTTAAGATTCCACATGTAAGTGATATCATATGATACTTGTCTTTCTCTTTCTGACTTGTTTCAACTTAGTATGATAATTTCCGGGTCCATCCATATTGCTGCAAATGGCATTATTTCATTCTTCTAATGGCTGAGTAATATTCCATGTATATATGTACCACATCTTCTTTATCCACCTGTCCATGGACGTTTAGGTTGCATCCAAGTCTTGGTTATTGTAAACTGTACTGCAATGAACATCGGGGTGCATGTATCCTTTCAAGCCATATTTTCTCCAGATACATGCTCAGGAATGGGATCACTAGAGCATATGGTAGCTCTATTTTTAGTTTTTTAAGGAACCTCCATACTGTTCTCCATAGTGGCTGTACAAAATTTACATTCCCACCAACAGTGTCGGAGGCTTCCCTTTTTTCCACACCATTTCCAGCATTTACGGTTTGCATCAGTTCTGTTCAGTTCAGTTGCTCAGTCATGTCCGACTCTTTGTAACCCCATGAACCGCAGCACACCAGGCCTCCCTGTCCATCACCAACTCTCGGAGTCCATCCAAACCCATGTCCATCAAGTCGGTGATGCCATCCAACTGTCTCATCCTCTGTCATCCCCTTCTCTGCCCGCCCTCAATCTTTCTCAGCATCAGGGTCTTTTCCAATGAGTCAGCTCTTTGAATCAGGTGGCCAAAGTATTGGAGTTTCAGCCTCAACATCAGTCCTTCCAATGAACACTCAGGACTGATCTCCTTTAGGATGGACTGGTTGGATTTCCTTGCAGTCCAAGGGACTCTCAAGAGTCTTATCCAACACCACAGTTCAAAAGCATCAATTCTTTGGCACTCAGCTTTCTTTATAGTCCAAATCTCACATCCATACATGACTACTGGAAAAACCATAGCCTTGACTAGATGGACCTTTGTTGACAAAGTAATGTCTCTGCTTTTTAATGTGCTGTCTATGCTACGCTAAGTCACTTCAGTCGTGTCCGACTCTGTGTGACGCCATAGACGGTAGCCTACCAGGCTCCCCTGTCCCTGGGATTTTCCAGGCAAGAACACTGGAGTGGGTTGCCATTTCCTTCTCCAATGCATGAAAGTGAAAAGTGAAAGTGAAGTCACTCAGTCGTGTCTGACTCTCAGCAACGCCATGGACTGCAGCCTACCAGGCTCCTCCATCCAGGGGATTTTCCAGGCAAGAGTACTGGAGTGGGGTGCCATTGCCTTCCAATGTGCTGTCTAGGTTGGCCATAACTTTCCTTCCAAGGAGTAAGTGTCTTTTAATTTCATGGCTGCAATCACCATCTACAGTGATTTTGGAGCCCAGAAAAATAGTCACACTGTTTCCACTGTCTCACCATCTATCTGCCATGAAGTGATGGGACCAGATGCCATGATCTTCGTTTTCTGAATGTTGAGCTTTCAGCCAACTTTTTCACTCTCCTTTTTGGTTTGTATAGACTTCTTCTTGTTTTTTTAATAATAACTTTTTTTTTTTCTTCTAACTTTAGTCTTTTTATTATTTTCCAATTCAAGTTATTGTTGTTTAGTCGCTAAGTTGTGTCTGACTCTTTTGTGACCCTATAGAGTGTAGTCTGTCAGGCTCCTCTATCCATGGGATTTCCCAGGCAAGAATACTGGAGTGGGTTGCCATTCCCTTCTCCATGTATAGACTTCTTGATGATGGCCATTCTGACCAGTGTAAGGTGATACTTCACTATAGTTTTGATTTGCATTTGTCTGATAATTAGTGATGTTGAGCATCTTTTTATATGCATTTTGGCCATCTGTATGTATTCTTTGGAGAAATGCCTATTTAGATCTTCTGCCCATTTATTGATTGGGTTATTTGTTTTATTGATATTGAGCTGCATGAGCTGTTTGTAAATTTTGGAGATTTTTCCATTTCAGTTCTTTCATTGTTCTTTTCTGTTTGGTCATTCTTTAGTTCTGCTGCTGCTGCTGCTAAGTCGCTTCAGTTGTGTCCGACTCTGTGCGACCCCATAGATGGCAGCCCACCAGGCTCCCCCGTCCCGGGGATTCTCCAGGCAAGAAAAGTGGAGAGGATTGCCATTTCCTTCTCCAATGCATGAAAGTGAAAAGTGAAAGTGAAGTTGCTCAGTCGTGTCTGACCCTCAGTGACCCCATGGACTGCAGCCTTTCAAGCTCCTCCATCCATGGGATTTTCCAGGCAAGAGTACTGGAGTGGGGTTCCATTGCCTTCTCCGTCTTTAGTTCTAGTTCTTTGTTAAACAGTTCTTATTTCTTCATCTGTACCTTTTCCCCAGAACTTAGATCATTTTTACTATCATTACTCTGAATTCTTTTTCCAGTAGCTTGCCTATCTTGTTCCTTCAACTAGGACATACTCTTCTGCCATATCATTTTGTCTAATTTTCTGTGATTGTAGTTTCTGTTCCATAGGCTGCAGGGTTCCATAGGCTGCAGGGTTCCATAGGCTGCAGGGTTCCATAGGCTGTAGTTCTTGCTTCTGCTCTCTTCCCCCTGGTGGATGAGGCTGGCTATGAGGCTTGTGCAGGCTTTCTGGTGGGAGGGACTTCTTCCTGATCTCTGATGGGTAGAGCTAGCTCTTGTCTCTCTAGTGGGTGGAGCCATGTCAAGGGTGTGTTTAGCGGACATCTGTGTGCCCAGGAAGACTCTAAACAGTCCATCTGCTGATGGGTAGGGCTGTCTTTCACCTGAAGTTATTTCATACTAACTGGGGCCCATATACTGTTGAGTGGGGCCAGATCCTTTCAAGAAAATGGCAGTATGGCAGCCTCCAGGAGATCTCATGCCAATGAGTACCCCCCAGAACTACCACCACCAGTGTCTTTGTCCCCACAGTGAGCCACAGCTGTCCCCAGCTTCACCTCCAGCAGAGGCTTTCCACTGCTAGCAAGTAGGTCTGACTCAATTCTTATGAGGTCACTGCTTTTTTCCCTGGGTTCTGGTGTACATAAGACCTTGCATGTACCCTCCAAGGGTGGAAATTCTGTTTCCCCCAGTCATGTGGAATTCTTGTGATCAAACCCTGTTGGACTTCAAAACCAGATTCTCTGGGGGCTCCTCTTCCCTTTGCCAATCCCTTAGACTGGGGAGCCCAACATGGGCTCAGAACTTTGACTTCTTTGGGAAAACTTCTGTGGTATAATTATTTTCCAGTTTGTAGGTTACCCACCCAGCAGGTATGAGATTTGACTTTATTGTGATTGCACCCCTCCTACATGTCTGATGTTGGGAGGGATTGGGGGCAGGAGGAGAAGGGGACGACGGAGGATGAGATGGCTGGATGGCATCACCGACTTGATGGATGTGAGTTTGGGTGAACTCCAGGAGTTGGTGATGGACAGGGAGGCCTGGCATGCTGCAATTCATGGGGTCGCAAAGAGTCGGACACGACTGAGTGACTGAACTGGACTGAACTGAACTGAACTGAATCATCATGTTGTGGCTTCTTCTTTGTCCTTGGATGTAGGGTATCTTTTTGGTAGATTTCAGCCTTTTTTTTGGTCAATGGTTGGTAAGCAGTTAGTTGTGATTTTGGTGTTTTCATGAAAGGAAGTGAGCTCATACTCTGCTATCTTGTCTCCATTTCCCTTGTAGCCTTTCTTTTAAAAATTGGCTGCACTGAGTCTTAGTGTGGCATGTGGGATCAAGTTCCCTGACCAGGTATTGAAACTGTGCCCCTTGTATAGGGAGTATGGAGTCTTAACCACTGGATTACCAGGGAAATCCCTCCTTTATAGCCTTTTAAAGTTTACCTGTAATAGATTTTCAGTTGGTACATGATGATTCAGTTTCCCACATGTTGCTTTGACACCATTCTGTGGTTCAGTATATATCAGATACATATATATTCCAAATGGACCACTGAGAGATTTTTTTTGACTCATTAGCATATTCCAGATGGTAATTGGAGCTACTGAAATGGATTCTAAAGTGACTATTGACAGTTCTATATTTATTGTCATTTTGTTATTTGTTTGCTGATTGTTTTTATAGTTCTCTGTTCTTTTCTTATTCTCTTGGTTTTATTTCTTATGGTTTGGTGATTTTCTTTAGTAGTATGCTTGTTCCTTTCATTCTAGTTTTTGTGTATCTATTGTAGGTCTTTTTTTTTTAACCACACCATGTGGCTTGTGGCTTAGTTAGTTCCCCAACCAGGGATTGAACATGGGCTCTTGACAGTGAAAGCATGGAGTCCTTACCAGTGAACCACAAGGGAATGTCCTCTACTGTAGGATTTTCCTTTGTGGTTACCATGAGGTTCATGTATGTTATCCTGTAACCATGTATCTACATGTTTTAAACTAGTAGTCACTTAATTTCAAACACACTATAAAAGATCTATAGTTTTTTACTCCCTTCCTCCATGTTTTGTGTTTTTGATGTCATATTTTACATCTTCATGTCTGTCTCTTAACTACTGTAGTTACAGTTGATTAAAAAAAATTTTTTAATATTGGTGCTAGCTTATTAAGTGGTTGATCCTCAGCCTTTATTATATATTTGCCTTTACTATTGGGATTCTTCCTTTCCAATAGATTATTAGTCCTTGTAGCCTTTTCTTTTCCACTTTTAAACATTTCTTTTTGAGTTCATTTAGTATTGGTGAACTCTTTTAGTTTTTGCTTTTCAGAGAAGTTCTTTATCTCTCCTTCAGTTGTAACTGATACTCTTGCATGGTAGAGTTGTAGCTTTTTCCCTTTCAGCACTTTAAATAAAATCATGACACTCACTTCTGGCCTGCAGAATTTCTGCAGAGGAATCAGCTGATAATCTAATGGGGTTCTGTTATACATGAGTCTTTGTTCTTTTCTTTTTTTTGTTCTTTTCTTTCTGTGTTTACAATTCTTTCTCTTTAACTTTTGCCATTTTAAATTATGATATGCCTTCGTATGGGTCTGTTTGGGTTCATCTTGTTTGAGAGCCCCTCTGCCTCCTGCATCTGGATATCTGTTTCCTTCTTTAAGTTCTGGAAGCTTTTAACTATAATTTCATCAAATACATCATCTGGGACCCCTATAATGTGAATCTTGATATGTTCAATGTTGTTCTTTTTTTTTTTTTTTTTGACCAATCAGCACATGGCATGTCAGATCTTTTTTCCCAGACCAGGGATCCAACCCATGCCCCTGCATTGGAAGTGAAGGGTCTTAACCAATGGACCACCACGGAAGTCCCTGTTTGATGTTGTTCTGGAGGTCCCTTTAACTAGTCTCATTTTAAAAATTCATTTTTCATTTTGCTGTTCTGATTGGGTGAGTTCCTTCATAAGTGTGCTTCCAGATCACTAGTGCATTCTTCTGTTTCACCTACTTTGCTCTTAATTCCTTTTTATTTCATTTATTGTGTTCTTCAGTTCTGATTGGTTCTTTTTTATATTTTCTAGCTCCTTTTCAAAATTCTCACTGTGTTTATCCACTCTTCCCTATTGAGTTAGCTTTATTATTGCTAATGCTTTGAACTCTCTATCTGGTAAATTACTTATCTCTATTTCATTAGTTGCTTTTTTCAGGGTTTTTCTCTCATTTTTCATTTGAAAGAAATTCCCCTGCCTCCTCATTTCTCTCAACTTTCCTGTGAAATTAAGTGAAACAGTTACTTACCCTGGTCTTGAAAGAGTGTCCTTGTGTGAGAGCATACCTCTACAACGTGCCTGTGCCCAGTAGCTTTGTCGGGAGAGTGTATCTAACATGAGCATGAGTCATGTCTTCCTCCACGGTGTCCTAGCAGCTATCATCTTAGTGGTAGGTGGGACTAGAGATGGTAGGTGGGGCTAGAGCAAGGGCAAGGTGTTTGCTGGCGTTCCTCCTCTGTGCAGTGGCCAGCACCAGCCTACTGGGGAGTGGGAGTAAGGCTCAAGTTGCTGGAGTAACAGCCCTGAGGCTTGGATACATGTTTGTTTTTTCCCCTCTAAATGTGTGCTCTCCCCACTCGCAACACTGATACCCTTACCCCAGAAGGAAGCAGTGCTGGAGCAAGAGGGACTGAGCAGGTGCTTGGCTTGGGTTGGAAAAAAGCTAGGGTGGTCCTGGCCCCAGGCAGAGTTCTAGACCATTTCTGAACTGCTGCCGCCACAAGTGCTAGTGATGTCTGCCCTCACCTGGCTCAGGTTCTTCTTAGGCCTGAGCCAGCTCTGCCCCTACAACTGCATGCTCTTCTTGTCTGTGGCAGTCTTTGTCCTGGAGAAGAGCTGTATTGTGGAACCAATGGGGCTGGAGCTGGCACTCGACTCAGCCTAGGTCAAGTGCTATCAGTTGCAGGAAGCAGGCCAGTGTCCCAGGCAGTTTCAATCTGTTTGCTCTGTCCTATTTCAGGAGTAAACAAGTGTGTGCACACTCTTCACGAGCAGAGTCTAGGTTTCTTAGAGCACTATTGTAGTCCCATTTGGTTTTTACCCAGCTAAGGAGACTCAATCCACCCAGGGTCATACCCCAGGGTAGGGTGCCCAGTACTTGGTTCAAACTTCTTACTCCCCAGGGAGGAACTCTGAGTAGATATAATTCCCCTCCTCTTCCGTGTACGCTCCAAGGGTGCAGGTCCCAACCTGATTGTTTTTTCTCCCATTCATCCAATTCTGCATGGATCTGTCTTACAGCTTTTGTTTTACAGGGGTCTTTCTGTCTGCCTCCAATTTGCTTTTAGTGAGAATCACTCCGTGTACAGATATATTTTTTATGTATTCGTGGAGGGAGGTGAACTCCACGTCCTCCTACTCTCATGTTTGTCTCCTCCTACTTTACATTTCAGCAAATTAAAATGGACTGGAATGGGTGAATTTAACTCAGACGAACATTATATCTACCAATGTGGGCAGGAATCCCTTATAAGAAATGGAGTAGCCATCATAGTCAACAAAAGAGTCCGAAATGCAGTACCTGGATGCAATCTCAAAAACGACACAATGATCTCTGTTCATTTCCAAGGCAAACCATTCAATATCATGGTAATCCAAGTCTAGCTCCCGACCAGTAATGCTGAAGAAGCTGAAGTTGAACAGTTCTATGAAGACCTACAAGACCTTTTAGAACTAACACCCAAAAAAGATGTCCTTTTCATTATAGGGGACTGGAATGCAAAAGTAAGAAGTCAAGAAACACCTGGAGTAACAGGCAAATTTGGCCTTGGAATACAGAATGAAGCAGGGCAAAGGCTCACAGAGTTTTGCCAAGAGAATGCACTGGTCATAGCAAACGCCCTTTTCCGACAACACAGGAGAAGACTCTACACGTGGACATCACCAGATGGCCAACACCGAAATCAGATTGATTATATTCTTTGCAGCCAAAGATGGAGAAGCTCTATACAGTCAGCAAAAACAAGATCTGGAGCTGACTGTGGCTCAGATCATGAACTACTTATTGCCAAATTCAGACTTAAATTGAATAAAATAGGGAAAACCACTAGACCATTCAGATATGACCTAAATCAAATCCCTTATGATTATACAGTAGAAGTGAGAAATAGATTTAAGGGACTAGATCTGATAGACAGAGTGCCTGATGAACTATGGAATGAGGTTCGTGACATCGTACAGGAGACAGGGAGCAAGGCCATCCCCAAGAAAAAAAAATGCAAAAAAGCAAAATGGCTGTCTGAGGAGGCCTTACAAATAGCTGTGAAAAGCAGAGAAGCGAAAAGCAAAGGAGAAAAGGGAAGATATTCCCATCTGAATGCAGTGTTACAAAGAATAGCAAGGAAAGATAAGAAAGCCTTCCTCAGCTATCAGTGCAAAGAAATAGAGGAAAATAGTAGAATGGGAAAGACTAGAGATCTCTTCAAGAAAATTAGAGATATCAAGGGAACATTTCATGCAAAGATGGGCTCAATAAAGGACAGAAATGGTATGGACCTAACAGAAGCAGAAGATAGTAAGAAGAGGTGGTAAGGATACACAGAAGAACTGTACAAAAAAGATCTTAACGACCCAGATAATCATGATGGTGTGATCACTGACCCAGAGCCAGACATCCTGGAATGTGAAGTCAAGTGGGCCTTAGAAAGCATCACTACAAACAAAGCTAGTAGAGGTGATGGAATTCCAGTTGAGCTATTTCAAATCCTGGAAGATGATGCTGTGAAAGTGCTTCACTCAATATGTCAGCAAATTTGGAAAACTCAGCAGTGGCCACAGGACCAGAAAAGGTCAGGTTTCATTCCAATCCCAAAGAAACTCAATGCCAAAGAATGGTCAAACTACCACACGATTGCACTCATCTCACACACTAGCAAAGTAATGCTCAAAATTCTCCAAGCCAGACTTCATCAATACGTGAACCGTGACTTCCAGATTTTAAGCTAGATTTAGAAAAGTCAGAGGAACCAGAGATCAAATTGGCAACATCTGCTGGATCATCGAAAAAGCAAGAGAGTTCCAGAAAAACATCTATTTCTGCTATGTATGCCAAAGCCTTTGACTGTGTGGATCACAATAAACTGGGGAAAATTCTGAAAGAGATGGGAATACCAGACCACCTGACCTGCCTCTTGAGAAATCTGTATGCAGGTCAGGAAGCAATAGTTAAAACTGGACATGGAAAAAACAGACTGGTTCCAAATAGGAAAAGGAGTACATCAAGGCTGTATATTGCCACCCTGCTTATTTAACTTATATGCAGAGTACATCATGAGAAACACTGGTCTGGAGGAAGGACAAGCTGGAATCAAGATTGCCGAGAGAAATATCAATAACCTCAGATATGCAGATGACACCACCCTTATGGCAGAAAGTGAAGAACTAAAGAGCCTTTTGGTGAAAGTGAAAGAGTAGAGTGAAAAAGCTGGCTTAAAGCTGAACATTCAGAAAACTAAGATCATGGTATCTGGTCCCATCACTTCATGGCAAATAGGTGGGGAAACAGTGGAAACAGTGGCTGACTTTATTTTGGGGGGCTCCAAAATCACTGCAGATGGTGACTGAATCCATGAAATTAAAAGACGCTTACTTCTTGGAAGGAAAGTTATGACCACCCTAAATAACATATTAAAAAGCAGAGACATTACTTTGCTAATAAAGGTCTGTCTAGTCATGGCTATGGTTTTTCCAGTAGTCATGTATGGATGTGAGATTTGGACTATAAAGAAAGCTGAGTGCGGAAGAATTGATGCTTTTGAACTGTGGTATTGGAGAAGACTCTTGAGAGTCCCTTGGATTGCAAGGAGATCCAACCAGTCCATCCTAAAGGAGATTAGTCCTAGGTGTTCACTGGAAGGACTGATGTGGAAGCTGAAGCTCCAATACTTTGGCCACCTGATGCAAAGAACTGACTCATTTGAAAAGACCCTGATACTGGGAAAGATTGGGGGCAGGAGGAGAATGGGATGACAGAGAATGAGATGGTTGGATGGCATCACCGACTCAATGCACATGAGTTTGGGTAAACTCTAGGAGTTGGTGATGGACAGGGAAGCCTGGTGTGCTGAAGTCCATGGGGTTGCAAAGAGTTGGACACAACAGAGTGACTGAACTGAACTTTGCATTTCAATGCTGATCATTGCCTTTTTGCCCTCAATTCCATTCTGTCACCCCAAATGATACAGTTCCTCAGGCTTCCTTGTGTGTAGGCACAGGGCAATAGGCCAGAACTGTGCACTAGTGACATTTTGGCTGGATAATTCTTTGTTGTGAGGGATTGTCCTCTGCTGCTTAGAATGTAAAAAGTATCACTGGTGTCTATCTGCTGAATGTCACTAGTACATTCTCTCTCAGAGTTGTGACAAACAAAAATGTCTCCAGTTGTCAAATATCCCCTGGAGGAAAGGGGGTCAAAAGCATTTCAGAACCATTATACTAAATCTTCATGTTGTTGTTGGAAGCCTGGCCACATTACCAAACTGTTTATTCGATTTGATTTGGAAGTCCAACACAGCTTCCCAAGTGGTGTCTCATAAGGTGCAGAGTGCTAAATTCTTTAGGGAAGTATAATACTTAGGTTGTAACTCAATCAAAAGACAAAAGAAGATGCTGTGAAAGAATAACATCTGCTAAACTTTTGGTTATAGGTAGGAAATTTAAAAAGAAGTCATGTAAGACAAGAAAGTCAGCCAATTATAAGTCAGGCCTTAGAGTGAGATGGGCTTTTTGCGGCCACCAGAACCCAGAGTCTAGCCCTCAAAAATGGTTACTCTTTTGCTTTTAAATTATATTTTTAAAAAATGTTCATTCTAATACATAATATTTTGGCAAGAAACATTTATCGAGGTGTCCTCAACCCTGCCAATAATTTCCACCCCAGTCCATCAAGGATGTTAAAATGTTGGCATTGTGATATGTACATTTCCATATTTTTTCCAAATCTCTACAGTGATACTTATATACAGGTTTCTATATAGTTGTTATATTTGTTGTTGTTTATTTGCTAAGTCATGTCCAACTCTTTTGCAACCCCATGGACTGTAGCCTGCCAGGGTCCTCCATCTGTGGAATTTTCCAGGCAAGAGTACTGGAGTGAGTTGCCATTTCCTTGTCCTTGGGAACTTTCTGACCCAAGAATCAAACCCATGTCTCCTGCTTGGCAGGCAAGTTCTTTACCACTAAGCCACCAGGGAAACCCAGGTATTATATAGGGGTTTTTAAATAATAAAAGGTATACTTATTAAATAATAAAAGTGGATCATAATATGCAATTTTTGTGCAACTTACTTTTGTTATTCCCAGTGTATCAGATAAACATTCCTCAAGAACAACCATTACAGATCTTTTTAAGGGTTGCATAATATGCCACAGTATGTATACATCATAATTTGATCAACGGGTTTTCTATTGAAGACATCTGGATGTGTTTCTGGACTTTTTTCCCAACAACATTGAATGCCATAATAAATATTCTTGTACTCATAGCCTTAGATATTCACACCAAAAATATATACATAAATAAAAGCTAAGGACTACTAGGACGAGAAAAGAAGTTAAAAATCTTCAAAATCTTCTTAGTAATTAGTGTCTGAAGTCTATGACAGCCTTTAGTATATTTTGTTTTTCTCTTCTGTTCTAAACACAGAAGTCTTAACACACTTGTAGTCTCCTGAGTGATCAGATCAGATCAGATCAGTCGCTCAGTCGTGTCCGACTCTTTGCGACCCCATGAATCGCAGCACACCAGGCCTCCCTGTCCATCACCAACTCCCGGAGTTCACTCAGACTCACATCCATCGAGTCAGTGATGCCATCCAGCCATCTCATCCTCTGGCGTCCCCTTCTCCTCCTGCCCCCAATCCCTCCCAGCATCAGACTCTTTTCCAATGAGTCAACTCTTCACATGAGGTGGCCAAAGTACTGGAGTTTCAGCTTTAGCATCATTCCTTCCAAAGAAATCCCAGGGCTGATCTCCTTCAGAATGGACTGGTTGGATCTCCTTGCAGTCCAAGGGACTCTCAAGAGTCTTCTCCAACACCACAGTTAAAAAGCATCAAGTCTTCGGCACTCAGCCTTCTTCACAGTCCAACTCTCACATCCATACATGACCACAGGAAAAACCATAGCCTTGACTAGACGGACCTTTGTTGGCAAAGTAATGTCTCTGCTTTTGAATATGCTATCTAGGTTGGTCATAACTTTCCTTCCAAGGAGTAAGCGTCTTTTAATTTCATGGCTGCAGTCACCATCTGCAGTGATTTTGGAGCCCAGAAAAATAAAGTCTGACACTGTTTTCACTGTTTCCCCATCTATTTCCCATAAAGTGATGGGACCGGATGCCATGATCTTCGTTTTCTGAATGTTGAGCTTTAAGCCAACTTTTTCACTCTCCACTTTCACCTTCATCAAGAGGCTTTTTAGTTCCTCATCACTTTCTGCCATAAGGGTGGTGTCATCTGCATATCTGAGGTTATTGATATTTCTCCCGGCAATCTAGATTCCAGCTTGTGTTTCTTCCAGTCGAGCATTTCTCATGATGTACTCTGCATATAAGTTAAATAAGCAGGGTGACAATATACAGCCTTGAAGTACTCCTTTTCCTATTTGGAACCAGTCTGTTGTTCCATGTCCAGTTCTAACTGTTGCTTCCTGACCTGCACACAAATTTTTCAAGAGGCAGGTCAGGTGGTCTGGTATTCCCATCTCTTTCAGAATTTTCCCCAGTTTATTGTGATCCACACAGTCAAAGGCTTTGGCATAGTCAATAAAGCAGAAATAGATGTTTTTCTGGAACTCTCTTGCTTTTTCGATGATCCAGCGGATGTTGGCAATTCAATCTCTGGTTCCTCTGCCTTTTCTAAAACCAGCTTGAACATCAGGAAGTCCACAGTTCACGTATTACTGAAGCCTAGCTTGGAGAATTTTAAGCATTACTTTACTAGCGTGTGAGATGAGTGCAATTATGCGGTAGTTTGAGCATTCTTTGGCATTGCCTTTCTTTGGGATTGGAATGAAAACTGACCTTTTCCAGTAGGAGCGTCTTTTATTATTTATAAGAAGGCTCTTCCAGCACTCCTGAGTTTATGCTAATGAGGTAGCATAAAGTAGGTCTTAGGGCGGGATCCCCAAGATAGCTTTGAGATGGAGTTGGTCACCAGAAGGACCAAGTAACTAGAGAGTGGGAACTTTTCAGCTCTACTCCCGAGCTCCAGAGTGAGGGGCAGGGTGTGCTGGAGACTTTAAATTCTATAAAAACTCTTGAACAAGAAGTTTCGGATGGCTTCCAAGTTGGTGAACACAGTGAAGTGCAGGGAGGGTGGTGTGCCCCAACTCCACATGGACTTTTGCTCAGGATCTTTGTGAACTTTGCCCTGTGTATATCTATATGGCTGTTCATGTGTCTCCTTTGTAAGGATACAAAAGTTAATGCTTTCTTTGTAGATATAAGTAATGTGTCTTACTGGGTTCTGTGAGCCACCTGAGGAAATTATTGAACTTTAGGAGAGTTTCACCAGAACTCCAAATTCAAAGCCTTTTGGTCAGAAATCTATAATTCTGGGACTTGTGACTGGCATCTGAACTGGGGACAGTCCTGTGAGACTGAGACCTTCACCAGCTCCCAGTATTTAATGTCAAAAATGATTTGAATTGCTGAATATCCAGTTATCGTCTGAAGAATCAGAGATTTGGTTGTTGGTGTTGGGAAACACATAGGCCAGTACACCATGCTCATCCTCTTGAACAAGATACCAGAAATCTCATATGTTTTACTAACGTTCTCATGTGAACTGTGCTGGCTACAAACTGAATTTCCTTGCCTTTTTTTTTTTTTAAGCACCTTTGCTGCCTATCCCTATTTTTCCCCTTTTATTTTTAAAAATATTTATTTATTTGACTGCACTAGGTCTTAGTTGCACACGTGGGATCTGGTTCCCAGACCAGGGATCAAACCTGGGCCCCCTACATTGGGAGCTTGGAGTCTTAGCTACTGGACCACAAGGGAAGTCCCTGCCCATCGCCTTTCATTCAACAATTCTTTTCCTATGTGGCAGGTTTCCTTTAGATTCTTCATTTAGTCTGTTGTTCAATAAATATATGTGCTAGCTCTCTACTAGATAGCTGATGATACAGAGGTGAGCAGGGACAACAAAGTCCCTCCTGTAGTCGGGGGAGACAGTCAATAAAACACATAGAGAAAAATAAGTTAACAAATAAAATAGGGGAATGTGTTCTCCAATCTACTGAATAAGGAGTAGAGAGGATTTGTTCTAGGAAAGTAGGCACAGGCAAAAAGTATGACAAATACGTGGCAGGCATGTACGTATTTATTTCGAGTGATTCCAGGGTTATTTTATACACATATATAAGCTAATGCATACATCTGGTCTCACTTCCACACCCTTTTAAAAAAACAAAAAAACAAATGGCACTATCCTGCACACGCTGTTTTACATCTTGCCCAATGCAGTTTGGAGATCATTCCATATGAGAACGTAAAGAGCTTTCTTCCTTTTAAAAAAAAGTAGCTTTGTAATATGAAAAGTACTATTTAGAGAATAGTAATGCCAAAAATACTAACAAGAAGGTCAACACTAGAGCCACAGGAGATCTGAAAAACTGAATGTGAACTTCCAGCTTTAGGAACAAAGAATGAGCTGAATTTCGTGCAAGTAATTTTCAACTACTGGTAAGGCCAGAAGAGATGAGAGTTTGTGTTGTTTTGTAATACAACTTCTGTCTCTCGCTTATCCTACTGGCCATGACTGTGCCATTAGGGCACAAGTAATCACACAGTGATCACACAGTATTTCATAACACCATCAAGTGTCTCTGAAGTACAATATATACAAATCAATGAAGTAATAAGATGTTCATAAGCTTACATGTCTTTTTTTTTTTTAATCTGAAAGTCCTGTTTCTATTTTGATAGAATATTGACTCTTAACATTTTATATATTATATCCTACCAACATAGTCGAGAAGCAATTTGAAATATATTGTGAGATAAGATAAAGTGGGGAGAGAATAGGATTGAGTATGAAAGCCAGGAAGGGCGAGGTGTCTACCTAATTAAGCACTAGAAGAAGTGTAGGAGGGAAGAAAAGACCACAGGATTTGTTCACAGGCTGATTACAGGGCATCTATCTGAAGGAACACTTCAGTGATTTCAAGCCTTTTAGGATGAAAGATAGCACCCCACTCCAGTACTCTTGCCTGGAAAATCCCATGGATGGAGGAGCCTGGTAGGCTGCAGTCCATGGGGTTGCAAAGAGTCGGACACGACTGAGCGACTTCACTTTCCCTTTTCACTTTCATGCATTGGAGAAGGAAATGGCAACCCACTCCAGTGTTCTTGCCTGGAGAATCCCAGGGACGGGGGAGCCTGGTGGGCTGCCGTCTCTGGGGTCGCACAGAGTCAGACACGACTGAAGCGACTTAGCAGCAGCAGCAGGAGGAGGATGAAAGAGATCATCACTTTTAGAAATGAAACAACCAGCTGTAAGGAGAGATTTTCAGTTTAACTCGAGGTACAAAGACTTTTGGGTTTAGATGGGACCTTCCAGTTAAATTTTCAAAATTAGAACTGTTTTTTTTTAAAGGATGAAACACCTTAAGTTGCTTTCTTAAGTTCAAACAGTAATTGTCACTGTATAGACAGGACCCACTCAAAGCTTACAGACTGATAAACTATAAACTCACTACCCCTTAAGGGGGTAGAAGTGCTATGTTTCAGAAACAGATGCCCACGAAGTTTGGCTCTGGATCTGCCATGTATCATACGGGTTCGTAGTTAAGGTTAGATGTGGAGTGAGAGTCCTAAAATTTCAGGAAAAGTGAACAGAAGAGGGACTTCAAGTAGGCAAGGAATTAATATTTTTGGCTACTATGTACACCCTTCACTTTACATCTGGCTATCTTTAATTCTCATCATAACCCTACAAAATAGTCATTAACCATTTTACAGATGAAGATCTTGGGTTCAGAAAAGCTAAACTTCTCACGCTAGAAGGATCTCAAATTCTTACCCAAATCTACATATTTGTAGCGGCATATAAGTTATGCTCTGCCCAGTTATCTTTATACCACTCCACTTGACCCGATATACTCATTTTATGAAACCTATACGAGGGAATGGAGAAGGCAATGGCACCCCACTCCAGTACTCTTGTCTGGAAAATCCCATGGACGGAGGAGCCTGATAGGCTGTAGTCCATGGGGTCGCTAAGAGTTGGACACGACTGAGCGACTTCCCTTTCACTTTTCACTTTCATGCATTGGAGAAGGAAATGGCAACCCACTCCAGTGTTCCTGCCTGGAGAATCCCCCAGGGACGGGGGAGCCTGGTGGGCTGCCGTCTTTGCGATCGCACAGAGTCGGACACGACTGAAGCGACTTAGCAGCAGCAGCAACAGCATACGAGGGAAATCACACATTTGGGGCCAAGCTGGGACCACAAAGCAGGTAGGCTGATCATCCCTCCGCCTCAAAGGTCTTTGCAGGGCGCACACATGCCTTTAATGGACAATCTACACCGCCCTACAACGGATGGAGAGAGGAAGAAATAGCAGTAGTCTAAAGACAAAAGCAAAGAGAAAAAGGGAGTCAAAGAGAAGCTGTGCGAGTGGGTGTGGAGGTAGGTTGACAAGTGAACCGTGCTTTTTGCCTCTATTTCTCGTGTGGCTCAGCTGGTAAATAATCCGCCTGCAGTGCGGGAGACCTAGGCTCGAACCCTGGGTTGGGAAGATCACCTGGAGAAGGGAAAGGCTGGCTACTCACTCCAGTATTCTGGGCTAGAGAACTCCATAGACCGTATAGTCCACGGGGTTACAGAGAGGCGGACAGGACTGAGCGAATTTCACTTCACTTGTCCGTTAACAAACTGACCGATTACTTAGCACATTTCGGGAAGTTTAGCCTTAACGCCGTTCAGGAACTTAGTATTAACCCTCAGCATAAGTTAATAAAAGACAAAGGCAGTCGAGCAAGGCGTGCTCTTCAGGCAGAAGTGGAAACTCGCGGTGCGAACCAAAACTTGAAGCAACCCGCGGGCACTGATTTGAAGACTCTGAAAGACAAGTTTGGCTGCGAGACGCGCCTGCCTCCAAGGGGTGGGGCCGCAGCACCCAAGGCGGGGTTTCCCCCAGGCCCACGCCGCCTCCGCCTGCACGTGACCCGCGGTGTTGTGGTCCGGCCCGCGTGGGTGGCGGGAGCGGCGGGAGGGCGGGGGCGAGGAGCCGCGCGTCACGTGACGGGGTTTAAATCTCCCGCAGCCAGAGCCGCGGGGGCGCCAGTGCCGCGAGTCGAGCGGGAGCAGAAGAGGCGAGGGAGGAGGGCCAGAGAGGCGGTTGAAAGATGGCGGACGAGGCGGCGCTCGCCCTTCAGCCCGGCGGCTCTCCCTCGGTAGTGGTGGCTGAGAGGGAGGCCCCGTCGCCGCCTGCTGGGGAGCCGCTCCGCAAGAGGCCGCGAAGAGACGGCCCCGGCGTCGGGCGGAGCCCGGGCGAGCCCGGTGGGACGGCCCCCGAGCGGGAACTGCCGGCGGCGGCCGGCAGTTGCCCGGCGGCGGCGGCGGCGCTGTGGCGGGAGGCCCAGGCGGCGGCGGCCGAAGAAGAAGACAATGGGCCGGGCTTACAGGGCCTATCCCGGGAGGCGCCACCGGCCGACGACTTCTACGACGACGACGACGAGGGCGAGGAGGAGGAAGAGGCGGCGGCCGCTATTGGGTACCGAGGTGCGCAGGGCGCGGGCGGCCGGGACTGCGCATCCCCCCTCCTCCTCCCGGGGCCCCTCCTGGTGTCGGGTGGTGGAGTCTCGGGCGGGTTGGGGCTCGGGCCTGTCTCTGCGGCTTCCCCCTGCCGGCCTGGGCCTTCTTCAGCCGCGCGCCTGCGGGGCTGAGGGCCCGGCTGCCGGAGCGGCCCGCGCGGACTCGCTCCCTCCCTTGCTCTCTACCACCCCCCGCCCCCCTTCCTCCCCGCGGCCCGCCCCAGCGGCCTCGCGTTTTGCGCAGCCGCGGGGCGGGCTACCCTGGCTGTCGGTTTTAAAATAAGTTTCTCTCCCCTCCTACTCCTTTCGTGTATTGCTTTTGTTAAATGTTCTTCGCTTCTCCGCCCCTCCCCGTCCCGCACACTTCAACCTGCAACTTTTTGACTGTCCCTTGCTCCAGCCTTTTGCCGTTGCCTTGGCTAACTGACACCTGCGAAATTTGTTGGGGTTTTTTGGAGGGCCTTTATTTTTAAACTTGTTTTAAATTTTAAAGAGCATAGTTGTTTATAAAGACATTACCCTTCTGTGGTGCAATTAATAGTGGGCATAGGAGAGTAATAGTTGTTTAGACTACTTTGCCATGAATAGTGTTTTTCCTCTAACCGTCTTCTTATAGTGGTTTTTACATTAACTGTCTTCGTGTGTGTATATGTAACCCTGAAACACGAATTGACATTTTTCTGACATGCTAAAATAGATGTGATAGTTGTGCGTCTCGTCATCCTTCAGTGTTTTCATAGTTTTTTTTTTTAATTTTACATAATTGTATTAGTTTTCATAGTTTTTATCTAGACAGATGTGCCTCTTATTTGTACCAATAAATCCAACCAGTGGACCATTTGACCATATGTAAAGATAACGTGTGCATTAGGGACTGGATTAGAAAAACAACACTGTTTCAAGAAACATAGTTTAATAAGGGAAACGAATAATGCAAAGGTACCTTTGTCGATTTAGCGTTATGTAAGAGAAGTGCAAGTTGCCATAGCTGTATTTGCATGACTTTTTGGGTAAATTTTTATTTGGTAAGTTTTATGAACCATTATTTGTGATCGATAAATTCAGTCAAGGTTGCTACTTTTTGTGTTTTGATTAAGTAGACTTAATTTATTTCTAGATTTTGATGAAACTTAGCTTCTGAGCAGAATTCCTAAAGAGGATATACTGTTCCTGTGAACGGTGTGAGTTGATCCAGTAGACATTTTTTACACGGGCAGTATGAGTGAATGTTAAGTGCTTTATTCATTGGAAATTGTTGCATCACAATAATTATAGAGGTTTATAATTTTAAGTGCTGATTGTTTCCACAACCTTGAGTTACCTTTGGTTTCTTTTGCAGATAACCTTCTGTTTGGTGATGAAATCATCACCAACGGTTTCCATTCGTGTGAAAGTGACGAAGATGATAGAGCCTCGCATGCGAGTTCTAGTGACTGGACTCCAAGACCTCGGATAGGTATGGTTTCACAGTTTAAGACCTGTCTTTTCTCTGTATTTTCTTTTTATGTCGACGAAAAATATATTTCTTTCTTCCCTTATTGTCTTGTGATGAGGTTCTTAGGTGTTTACTGATATTTAATGTCAGCTTGGTTTTAGGGATAGTCTAGTACTTTGTTCTGTTTTTGTTTGTTAAACAGCATGGGCCCATGGAAGCTGGCCTGTATTATTTCTCAAAAACCAGGTCCTCACACTTACGGTCCTTTCCACTTGTACCCTCCATATGGACTGGTCATCCTCCAAAGTATCTTGCTTCGTCCTTCATATCCTTCTATAATTTTTCTTAACACTACTTGACAATTTCTGTATATAACTTTTATTGCTGGTTTCCTGTATTAGAATATAAAGTCCCATGGGGGCCAGGGATTTCTGACTGATTTGTATACTGTTTAGTCAGTGCCTGGAAAAGTTTGCCCTCAGTAAATATTAAGTATTTTGATGAAATGGGAAAGTATTTTGAAGTAGAGAATACTATGAGATTTTTATATCGAAGTAGTAACATGACCATCTCAAAATATTCTTTTTCTTAATATGCTCTCATTTTTCCAGAAATGCCTTGACTATTTAAAGATAGTGACGATTAGTTTCTCTTTAGTGTTTATATTGACTGTATTTTTGGTTTTCTTAAGCTAGGAACTGATTAAGAAATTTAGGGCAAAGAATTATTAAAGCTCAGAACATTAGCATTGTACGTATCATTGCAGAGACTGGTTAAGATTAAATTGAAGATTATTACTGGGAAAATTTTAAAGACAGTAGTTAAGTATAGATTTCATTTTCTTTGTGTTTTTAATGATAAATAGTGTGGGCTTTCAGGATGGGTAAGATCTTTATTGATTTGCAGAACCCTTTTGTACGTCTGTTGTATTTAAGTTATATTTTTTTAGGTTTTAACCAGAGAAATCTAATTCTAGTAGTAAATTCACTCGACTCTTGCACACGTTGTTGTTTAGTCACTAAGTTGCATCTGATTCCACCCCATGAACTGTAGCCAGCCAGGCTCCTCTGTCCCTGGGATTTCCCAGGTAATAATGCTGGATTGAGTTGCCATTTCCTTTACCAGGGGATCTTCTCTACCCAGGGATTGAACTATGGCCTCCTGCCTTTCAGGTGGATTCTTTACCGCTGAGCCACCAGGGAATCCCTTTAAAATACATACCTGGCATTTTATAGCTCAGGGGACAGGATATATAGCATTGGCTCTGAGTCTGAGCTCCTGATTTCATTGGGATATATTAGCTCTGAAGATGTTCTGAATGAAACACCTTTGCAGTGCATTTTTTTTACTTTACGAAACAGCCTTAAGGATTGCTAATTTACTACTTCAGAAAATAAATGAGATTTTGAACTACTTGGAGTGGATTGATCCAGTTCTTTTCCCTTTCAATATAGGTCCATATACTTTTGTTCAGCAACATCTCATGATTGGCACAGATCCTCGAACAATTCTTAAAGATTTACTACCAGAAACAATTCCTCCACCTGAATTGGATGATATGACACTGTGGCAGATTGTTATTAATATCCTTTCAGAACCACCAAAAAGGAAAAAAAGAAAAGATATTAATACAATTGAAGATGCTGTGAAATTACTGCAAGAGTGCAAAAAAATAATAGTTCTAACTGGAGCTGGGGTATGTAAGATGGATGAGAATACTAGTACAAGGGGGAGGGTATGTATTTCCAGCCTTGTCCAAGTCAGAAACACATTTCTGGTATAGAATTTATTCTTACATGATAATGGGCATTTGTGTTTGGAAACTGCTAAAAAGTGAGTGCAGCAGCAGTTACCAAATTGGTTCAGGATTTTTTAAACTTCTTAGTAACCTTAAAAAAGATGCCCTTCTATCTATTGACACAGAAGGTAAGTGGGATTAAGGTAAGATTTTTACCTGCTTTATTATACCACAACTCCTAAAGGACATGCAGGGAATTCTGCTTGCATTACAGTGTCAGGGCCTAATGATAAAAATTGGTTATTTGCTCAGCCTTCATGGAGAAACCAGGAACCTATACGTATGTATTGGCAAGTAGAGAACTTAGTGTTGGAAAGGTAAGATTCCTCCCTCTCCTCCTTTTTTTTTTTTTCCAGTTACACAGAAGTTTTTTTAAAGGGGAGATAGGGCACCATAAACAGAAGTGGAGTACAGATAGCAGATTAAAAAAAAAAACAACACCATGATTGACTTACAAAGGATTATTACTCTAATGTACAGTTAGCTTCAATTGATTGAAAATAACAATAATACAATAGAAAAAAGGCAAAGACTATAGACAAACAAGATGGTTTGCAAATAATCATAAAAGAGGCTCAATGTCAGTACTCAGTGAATGCAAATTAAGTAATAGTGAGTTTTCACTTTTTTACCCATCAGCTTACTAAATTTTAAATGTTGATAACACACACTGTTACAGAGTGTGGAGCATTGTAAACATTCTTGTACATCGTCTCTCCTCCATTTTAAATTAAGATGATGTGATTGTGGTGGCTTGACATTTTCCATTTGCCCCACTTTCCGTCTCAATTAACTAGTTACTTAGGCTGTTTCATATTGTGTGTTGAATACAGAATATATTACATGGTAGTGACAGTTTTTAGAATAAAGTTGAGTCCTGCTTTCTGACCTGTTGAGTTCAGGGAGAGTGTTATTTAACATTAGATGATCGTGACAAATAGGTATGTTTTGCTTCCCCAGTGTGACTTAGACGTTTGTTTTTTCCCTGAGACCAGAATGGAGTAAATGCAGACAAAATTGTGAAATGGATAACTTCTGAAATCCCAGTTTGAAATTGTCAAGATTTATTTGTAGAAAAAGCACAGAATCTAAATTTGTTCTTCACAATTAAAAACTGCAATATTGTACAGCATAGTTTTTTAAGGAAAATTAAGAAATTTAGTGTTCCTGAAGTAATAGAAGCCTGATTTAGAGGAGGGATTTTTTTTTGGAAATACTTGACTGATAGAAACTCTTGCCCGCTTTCTAGTTAAAATAATTTGAAATGGTTTACTTCTTTCCCAATCAAGTTGGAATTGCTTTAATTTGTTGGTTAAATGCTTATAAAGGTTTAAAGTTAGCCTGACTTAAAATTCCTTACCCCCTTATGAATGGAATATGTGGTGGACTTAATTACACTGGTTTTCTGAGTATTTTATTTCTATTAGAAATTAAACTAAGACAGTATCTCTATTCCCCAAAAGTTTCAAACTAAAAATATTTTTCAGCTCTTCCCTAATTGTGTGATAAGAGGACTAGTAATTATTAAGGTAGCAGTAGATGGTTTAATTGTACAAATCATGCCATGCGTATTTCAGGTTTCTGTTTCTTGTGGAATACCTGACTTCAGGTCAAGAGACGGTATTTATGCTCGCCTTGCAATAGACTTTCCAGACCTTCCAGATCCTCAAGCAATGTTTGATATTGAATATTTCAGAAAAGACCCAAGACCATTCTTCAAGTTTGCAAAGGTACTACAAACTTTTCTAGCTGTTTCTTTGTCCTTCTGTCATGAAAAATTATTTTGAGTGGCTGTCTAGTAAATTGAGTACTAGTACTGTGGTGGAGTAAAATCACTGAAATAAAATCATTGTAGTCAGAAATCCCTTCTTCCCCATAGGCACTATCATTTGCTTTTCTTCATTTTATGATTGTGCATATTTTCAAAGAAGATGCTATTTTGTATTTTTCCAGTTTGCACTTCACTTTACGTTGTCTAGACATTTTTTTAGAGGTTAGTAGATCATATAAAAGTAACATCACTGTTTTGATATTGAATGGATCACAAAGATTATAACATCTGCTCAATATGTTTTATAGTATGAGGAGATATGCCTGTGTTCGGGGTGGAGAAGGTTCTTAGATTGCATTTTAGTCAGGGTTGATTCTGCTCTAGAGTATGTAGAGCTACTCTGTTCAGTTCCGAAGCCATTTGCCATGTGGGCTATTGAGTACCTAAGTGTACTGTACTGAGATGTTAACAAGTGTGGAAGACATACCGAGTTTTGGAAACCTAGGAAGAAAAACATACAAAATATAAATTATATATAATGATTATATGTGTAAATAACAATACTTTGGTATTGGGTTATAAATTGTGAAAATTTCACATTGTTAATGTGGTTACTAGAAAATCTGAATTGTGTATATGATTCGGATGTTTTTATTTGGCAATTCTGGAGTTTAAAGTTTGACATAATAGTCATCCCTTGGAATCTGAGGTGGGGATTGGTTTAAGATTCCCTCAGATACCAAAATCTGAGGATGCTGAAGTCCCTTATGTACAATGGTATTTGCATACAGTCTATGTATATCCTCACTGTATACTTTATTTAAGCGTTTCACCTCTCTCTCTTTGGGGGGCGGGGCTACGCTGGGTCTTCATTGCTGCTCAAGGGCTTTCCGTAGTTGTGCTTCTCATCGCTGCTCTTGTTGCAGGGCACAGGCTCTAGGGTGTGTTAGCTTCAGTAGTTGCCCCGCATGGGTTTAGTTGCCCCAGCCGCATGTGGGATCTTCCTGGACCGGGGATAGAATCCGTGTCCACTGCATTGGCAGGTGGACTCTTAGCCACTGGACCCCAACAAGGAAGCCCCTGACCCTGTATACTTAACCTTCACAGATACTGTGAGCTTTTTTGTTTTTACAAATTTGAGGCATAATGGCAATCCTACATCAAGCAAATCTGTAGGTGCCATTTTTCCAACTGCATTTGCTCACCTATGTCTGTGTCACACTTTGGTAATTCACAGTATTTCAAACTTTTTCATTATTTGTTTTTATGATCTGGGATCAGTGATCTTTGTTATTACCGAGGATGTATTGATGGTTAGCATTCTTTTTAGCAATAAAATGTTTTAAATTAAGGAATGTACATTTTTTTTGAGACATAATGCTATTGCACACTTAATGAATTACAGTATAGTATAAACATAACATTCTATGAATGGGGAAACCAAAAAAATTCATTTAACTGACTTGATTGGGATATTTGCTTTTTTGCTGTGGTCTGGAACCAAACTCATGGTGTCTCTGAGGTATGCTTGCATGATGTTAATAGTTGCTGGTGCAGTAAATTCAAAATTTGGTAAATTGTTATTGCTAAACTTCAGTATACTTGAAAGGGTCTTTTGTATTACTGATTATTTTTTAATGGGCATAGAAATGAAATGGAATTGAATTTTAATTAAAGGATGACCTCAACTACTTTCAAATCATGTGGTCTGTTTATATAACTATAGGAAAACCTCCGCCGATTTAGAATACATGTATTAGCTTAAATTGATGGACTATCTTAAATAATTTTGTTTTGTGCAAGTGTGCTTATAAACAGGAATTAGAATAAAATGGGGATATTACATTGGAATATTTTAGAAAACGATTTACTTGCTAAAACTGAAAACTGAATTTGAATTTGCCAGGCTACTAAGAGAAATTTGAATCTTGCCAATAATCAACTTGAAACTTAGAAAACTTTTGAACTTCATATATCAGCAGTGATGATGGTCTATCCTTTAGAATAGACTACTGGTTCACAGTGAACTGAGCAAATAATGTAAAGTTAGTTTCTGTTTGTTCTTCTTTGTTATAAGAATGTGAATTTGTGAAGATATTACTGTTTTTTATATACTGGTGCTAGGGGTACTGCTGCAAGACTTTGAAGACCAGTGAAATAGCAGTTACTTGGTTTCTTGAATTGGACTTAGGACACTGGCTCTGGTTATCAGAAATTAACACTTTTTTTCTGGCCTCACTGTGTGGCCTTTGGGATCTTAGTTCCCTGACAAGGGATGGAACTCATGCCTCCTGCAATCTGCTGTGGGAGTGCAGAGTCCTAACCACCAGACCCCAGGGGAATTGCACAGGAATTAACACTTTAAGAAAGCCATCAAGTAACTAGAAATTACTTTGATCTTGTATCTGAGTATAAGAGCTTGATTTACTGGTGCATTTATTTAATGCTCACAAGATTTTTGCTGTAAATTCTGTGTTCTAAGAGGAAACAACATGCCCAGACTAACTTTCCAGCTTTTTCAAAAGTCTGTCATTTAAGTGTATATTAAATTGTCTAGTAAAGGTAGTAATCTCACATTTGGGGAAAATATGATAAATGAGAATACAAATAGCAAGGTGAGAAAGATTGTAACTTTTGTTGTCTAATGTACATAATGAGTATTCAGTTTTAGCTTAAACTGGTTTTAGTAAACTATTCTTGTTTGGTGCTTTGACAGGGACTTGAACCTCAGATTAAAAATCTGATGCTCTACCAGCTGAGTTATCCAGGCAATTTAAACTGGCTTTGATGTATAAGAATCTACAGAAGCAATTAAATATTACTCTTACAAAGACAGGTTATAAAAATGCACATAACAAAAATCTGACAGGGCAAAAGAGAAAATAAGATCTGAATTGGAGCAAAAATGCTGCTGTGCTGTGCTCAGTTGCTGAGTCATATCCAACTCTTGTCAGCCCATGGACTGTAGCCCACCAGCCTCCTCTGTCCGTGAGATTTCCCAGGCAAGAATACTGGAGTGGGTTGCCATTTCCTACTACAGGGGATCTTCCCCACCCAGGAATCAAACCTGTGTCTCCTGTATTGGCAGATTGTTTACCACTGAGCCACCTGGGAAGCCCAGAGTAAAAATGGCAGTGTTAATTTGGTATAGTGTACAGATTTTATGGTGGCTGGGAGAAGAAAAAGTTGGTAGAGGCAGCATGTTTCACTTCTGTATGAAAGTCGGAGCTAAACAAATGAATTAATCTTTATAACTGCTAGTCATACAAGATTGTTTTTCAGTTCTTGCACTAAAAACTACCAAAAGGAAAGCATCTAGTTGCTGAAGTACCGCTTAAAATAAATGGTAATAGGTAAGAGAGACTGAGTTAATTTGAGTCTAAAAATGAATAATTAGGAAAAAGCTGAAGGACAAATAAGAAAGGAAAAGAATGAAGGACAGTGTTCAGAAATTAAGAATGGGGAGGATATGTAAATCTTGTATTATTTTACTAGATTCCAAAAAGAATACATGAGTAAAATACTCAGAATCTAACATTTTCTACCAGTTTCTATACTAGGCAGAAAGTTTAAAAAGATACAGGAAGCTTGGGGCTGGTGCACTGGGATGACCCAGAGGGATGGTATAGGTAGGGAGGTGGGAGGGGGGTTCAGGATTGGGAACACGAGTACACCCGTGGCGGATTCATGTTGATGTATGGCAAAACCAGTAGAATATTGTAAAGTAATTAGCCTCTAATTAAAATAAATAATAAAAATAAATAAAATAATAAAAAATAAAAAGATGGTTACTTTGCTAGTTGTGAGAGAAAATGAATTTAAGTTGATGTGTAGTTGATTTAAAATGGGTTTCAGGTGTGCAGCACAGTGATTCAGTTGTGTATCACTTTTTTTTTTCAGATTATTTACGTTATGGGTGGTTATGAGTATAGTTCCCTGTGCTGTACAGTAGGTCTTCATAGGCTACCTATTTTTATTTATTTATATATTTTTGGCTGTCCTGAGTTTTGTTGCTGCACGAGGGCTTTCTCTAGTTGGAGCAGCAGGGGCTACTCTGCATTGTGGCTTCTCCTGCAGAGCACAGCTCTATAGAGCGCGCAGGCTTCGGTAGTTGTGGCTCACAGGCTCTGGAGCACTGGGTCGGTAGTTGTGGTGCACAGGCTTAGTTGTTCCACAGCATGTGGGCTCTTCCCAGACCAGGAATCAGACCCGTGCCCTCTGCATTGGTAGGCAGATTGTTAACAGTGGATCGTCAGGGAAGTCCCGGTTATCTATTTTATATATAGGAGTGAGTATATGTTAATCCCAAACTCCTAATTTATAACCTGTTTCCCCATTGGTAACCATAAGTTTGTTTTCTGTATCTTTGGATCTATTTCTGTTTAGTAAGTAAGTTAATTTGTTATTTTTATTTTTTAAAAGAAATGATGTTTGATATTTGTCTATGTCTGGGTTACTTCACTTTAGTATAATCTCTGGGTCCATCCATTTTGGTGCAAACGGCATTATTTCATTCTTTTTTATGGCTGAATAGTACTCCATTGTATGTATTTACCACATCTTTATCAGTCATCTGTTGATGGACATTTAGGTCGTTTCTGTGTCTTGGGTGTTGTAAATAGTGCTACAGAACATTGGGGTTGCATGTATCTGTTTGAATTACAGTTTTCTCTGGATATATGCCCAGGAGTGGGTTGTAGGATCATATGTCATCTCTCTTTTAGGTTTTAAGGAACCTCCATAGTGCTTGTACCAATTTACACCAACAGTGTAGAGGGGTTCCTTGTGAAAGAAAATGAATTTAATAATAAAGCCATGAAAACAGGAAATATTGTGAATTTAGACCTTTTTGGAAGGAAAGTTTCTCTAGATGTATCAAGCCGTTGATTGTATATAGTGGAGAAGAAACAGATTTCCTCTAGACTGGGACCTCCAAGTAATGGGAGAGGTGTGTGAAAGAGGTTACTGGTTCATTGGAGCAGTTTCTCAACCTGTTGACGGTTTGGGATGGGTAATTCTTTGCAGCGAGTGCTGTGCACTGCAGGACATTTAGCAACAACCAGTGGCCTCTTATTAAATACCATTAGCACCCTCTCGTCAGTGTGGACGATCAAAAGTGTGTGCAGATGTTGCCAGATGTCTCCTGCAAAATGGCTCCCTGTTTGAGCCACTGGTGTATCAACAGTGTGCCTAGCTATGGCACCACTTTGAATTCTTCTATAGGAGAACAATTTAGGCCAACATTAAAGCTATATATTCTTGTTCTGAACCATTGTCTTCTTGCATAAGGGCTTAAATTGATAATGAATTGTGGCCATGGTTCTCAGGAGTCCATGAAAAACAATCCTCCTATATGAGTGGCAGTTATAAAGACTAATTCATTTATCAGGTGCTGATAAATATGAGTGATTTTTATTAAGAGTCAGTGAAGGTGAAACTGAGGTTGTATAAAATAACTTTTTTTAAAGGACTATGTTCAAAGATATAGTTGCTGTCCCATATTGAATACAGTGAATGTTCTTTCCCCTAAAGGGATAAAATTCAAGGAAAGGAGAGGGATAAATACGAACTTCCAAAAATGTATATTTATTCAGTAAATTGTCACTTAATTGATAGGTACAAACATACCAGATTAAGTAGTTACAAGGTTAAGGAATCTTAAAACCAGCTCATTTGTAGTATTTTCCGTTCAGTAAACTTTCTGTCAGATACTTGAATACTTCATAACAATCACAGTGTTAGTCAGGTGGTTCATCATAGGTTCCATCTATCGTAACTCATCTGGCAAGTGTTCATTTTGACATTTTCTGCTTTCTGCTATTAAAAATGTATTGCTCTGATTGTCCTTTTTGATATGTTTCTGATGTTCTAAATTTCCTGAAAGCAAAATTGCTAATGGTTATGGGTGAATAAAATGTACTCCCATCAGAAGTGTATTGGAAAGCTAAATTAGCATGCCCATGCTCTTTCCCCCACAGAAAAAGCCTCCCATGATACATTAGTATTGTTGGTTTGTTTTTTTTTAGAATGTGTGTTGTGTGTATGGTTTGAAAAGATTGAAACTGTAGAAAACATGTTAGTTGGCCTCTCCCTTCAGTTTTCCTGTCTAATCTTTCTTAAAGGTTACCATGGTAAAATGTTTAACTGGTTTCCTTCTAGGAAAAAAAAAAGAGTAAACCTGTTTCTGTGTGTGTGTAGGGGGGAGAAATATTATTAAGTTTCTAATAATACTTTAAAAATGACCACCAACAAAATCACACTCTTCTCTCTATATTGCTTTTTTCTCCACTTAATATTCTTGGAAATAGTTTCATAATGGCTCTTAAATGTACCTCATTTTAAAGAAAAGGCTGAATAGTATTGTTTCATAGTTGGACCACAGTATAATCATCTGTTAATGGCTATCTAGAGTTTTTAAGGCAGTCAAGTTCTTTTTTTGTTATTAATACTAGCGTGGATGACTGCTTCTTACTACTTGTCATGTATCTTTGAATCGCCTGTTGTTCTTAGTAGTTTTTTTTTTTCATTGAGATTCTTTTCTTCGTACTGATTTGTGAGAACTTTTTTTTTTTTTTTTTTTTGCAATGCAGAGCTTGTGGGATCTTGGTTCCCTGACCAGGGATTGAACCTGGGCCATAGCAGTAAAAGTTGTGTGCAGGCCTAAACGCTGGACTGCCAGGAAATTCCCAAGAACGTGTATTTTTTAAAAATTATTTATTTTTGGTCGCACTGGGTCATTGTTGCTTTCTACAGACTTTCTGTAGTTGCAGCAAGTAGGGGCTACTCTTCATTCCAGTGCTCTGGCTTCTCATTACGGTGGCTTCTCTGGTTGGCAGAGCACACGCTCTAGGTACATTGGCTTCAGTACTTGCAGCGCACAGGCTCAGTAGTTGTGGTACACGGGCTTAGTTGCTCTGTGCCATTTGAAATCTTCCTGTTGTAGGGATTGAACCCATGTGCCTTGCATTAGCAACCGGATTCTTATCCACGGTGCCCTCAGGAAAGTCCTGAGAACATATATTCTTGAAGTGTTGGTGGATGATTAGAATTCGTCTCCAGTAATCCCATGTGGGATGTGCAATGTGAAAAATGCTTAACTAGATTAGTCTCAGTAGACTGATTTGCAGTACCTCATAGAAATGGTACTTCACCTGAAGGAAGAACGGGGAACGTGAAGTTGAGGGATCAGAAACTGCATAGTGGTTAAGAGCTGCACTTTGGCATCAAAACTGGGTTTGAATGATAGTTCTGCTACTTTCTGCTTTTGTGACTTTTGGTGTTACCTCTGTGCTTTGGTTTTCTCACCTGCAAGATGGGGATATACATGTCTAGAAAGGAGGATCAACAGATCTTTTCTGTACAGGTCCTGGTAGTAAAGGTAATCTGCCTTGTGGCCACATGGGAACTCGGTCATACTGTGTTCTTTTCCTTTACAGTCCTTGGAAATGTAAAAATCCAGTCCTCAGCCCAGTCTGCAGCATTATTATAAAGGGCTCTTGTTATACCTGGGACATACATTAAGTATTAATGAATAGCTTCACTAATTGAAATTCTCTTACGTTATGTTAGTACAGGGGCCAGCAAACTACAGCCTTAGTCCAGATGTGGCCCACTGCCTGTTTATTTACAACTATGAGCTAAAACTTTTAAATGGATGTGAAAAAAAATAAAAAGAATAATACTTTACATCATGTGAACATTATATGAAATTCTAATATCAGTGCCTGTAAATAAAGTTTCACTGGAACACAGCCGTGCTCATTCATTGGCATGTTGCCTGTGGCTGCTTAAGTACTACAGTGGAAGACTTGAGTGGCTGTAATACAGACCGTAAAGACGGGAGATCACATGGCCTGCAAAACCTGAAATACTGGCTACCTGGTATCCCAGTGTGCGAAAGTTGAGGAAGCGAGCTTTTTAATGGGGAAAAAAGTACATTTGTCAGGTGACTGATTTACAAGGTTTTGACTAGGAAAGATACTGAGTAGTCTGTGATTTTGTGGAATGAGTGAAACAAGACTAGGGATTATGAAGATTTTTCATTACTGTGGTTAGTTGGTTTCACTTACTTTTTGGGACTTTTAAATTTTTTAGAAAATTTAAATTCTAGTTTCTTAGCAACTCTTCCTACTGCTTATTGAAATAGTGGCATCTCAAACTTTGGTGAGTCCTTCTAGTTTCGAGGGGCTGCAGTTAACACCCCTGCCTTTGACTGGATTTCTCATTCATATTGGTAGAAATTGTGAGAAGCAAACAAGCAGAGGGCATCTCTGGAGAAAAACCATTATTCCTACATGAAAACTCACTATGGCAAAAAAGTTGGTTGCTAGTGGCCAATTACTGGATTGTTTGCACATTTCTGGACATAGCTTATAAAAGCAGCTTGTCATTTTAATAGCATTTCAAGCATTTGGTCCCAGCTCTGCTTCCAGTCTACTGTAAATGGATTCCTATGGCAATAACAGTGGTCCAACCCACATGACTGGTTCCTAAATAGGACTTAAGGAGGTTCAGATTTAGGATGCCCTGTCTTGCTTAGAACAGATCTGGAATGTCACAATTCCAACAGGAAGAATTAATCTGTATTTTATCTGAAAATTGTATCTCCTGCCAGCCAATTAGGTTTTTTAATTTTTTTTTTGGTCTGTGTTGGATCTTCATTGCTGCATGTAGGCTTTCTCTAGTTGTGGCCAGCGGAGGCTTCTCTTTATGGTGCCTCTCACTGGTGGCTTCTCTTGTTTAGGAGCACAAACTCTTGGGTGCGTGGGCCTCAGTCGTCGGGGCATGTGAGCTCAGAAGTTGCGGCTCTCATACTTCCAGGGCACTGGCTCAGTAGTTGCCGTGCATGGGCTTAGTTGCCACAGGAAATCTGGGATCTTCCTGGACCAGGGATTGAACCCATGTCTTCTACATTGGCAGGTGGATTCTTTACCACTGAGCCACCAGAGAAGCCCTCGATTGAATTTTTAACAAATTTTCCTTGTTAAGGGGTTGGGAGCTTAGAAAATTTAAATTCTAGTTTCTTAACAACTTTTCATACTATCTATTAAAATAGCGGCATCTTGGTGAGTCCTTATTTAGGGATAGTTCTGTTAAGAAAGTCCTGTCAGAGTAAATTTTTCCCATTATTTCAGATTATATCCCTTAGTTGGAATGCAGTACTTAAATCTAGTGATTCAGACATGGTCCACTGCATATTTGGAAGAAAATAGACAAAGTTTCAAATAACCATTAAACGTAAGCTTACAAAATAAACCCTTCATAAATTATTCCGAACTACAGGAATTGATTTGTAAATCTAAGTACTAAATTACCCCTGAATTGTTAGTGGGTTGGACATGAAGGGAAACTGAAGTACAGAGCTGAATCTAGTATCCCACAAATTTTTGTTGGTGGTGTTGTTTTAATAATTCTATTTTATTAAATTCTTTCATGAAAAGTCTACACGGTCACCACAGATAAGTCACTGCAGAAGCTTTACTCCTTTTTGCCAGCACCAGTATTGGCCTCTGCAGTCTCCCTGACTGTCTTCATTCTGTTCTAGCCTTCCTTTCGCTGTCTTCTTGACATGTTTTTCTCCTCCAGGCCATGTCTTGCAAGTCTGTGTTGGGGCTTATTCTTATTCCCATAATCCCAGGAATTGAAAATCATGCCAAAGCCATTTGTTTTGCCACCACCAAAATCGGTTCTGAATCCAAACACAAGGGTGCCATCTGGTATGGTTTTGTACATTTTGGCTAGTTTTTTTTTTTCTTCTGAATTTCTGTCTTGGGTACTGTTTCCTACCCATGGTGAAGGTCAACGATGACCATTTGTTTCCACTGAAGTAATCAGTTGGTCCTGAACTTTCTACTCTGGATAGTTACTGTGTCGTTCATCATCTTCAAGCAGTCAGGGAGGAGAAGAGCTAGTGTCCCACAGGATTTTGTCCTTAAACCTTCCCTTTTAAAAAGGGTGGCCAATAAGGCACGTGAAACTTCCTTCTGTGGGGTGGAGTCCTGGTACTCTTGCTGCTGCTCAGCCTTGCTCTGAAGGTAGGCAGCCATTTGTTCTTGTACTGCTGGCTTGCTATTAGCACTTTCCTGACTACTGTTCTATCTGTTGCCTAGAATATTGTATTTGTTAAAAAAAATTCTAACAGCTATTTCCAGAGGGGAGATTTATAAGGTGTTGGTATTAGAACAAAGCAATCTGATGAGAAAACAGTGGTTAAGAGAGCACAACCTAGTTGTCTAGACAAAATGTGACATGTTTTTTTATAAACATTCGCTTTAATAAACTCTTCACTTGTTACTTCTTTCTATATGCATTGTCTTTCTTGAATTGCAGAGTTGTTCATGATCTTAATGATAAAAATTTGGGAGGCAGAATTATTGGGTTTTGTGTATGTCGCATTTTCAACAGCATATGGTCATGTATGTGATAGACCTTATAATGAGATTTATAATGAGACATGCCTATTATTTTCACCTAAAGGGTATCTTGGTAGGCAGTTTTTTAAACTTGAAATATTTAGTAGATTAAAAGTTAAAGTCATGTAGAATCTTTACTATTAAACGCTTTTGCATAATGTCAGAATTGAAGACTCCAACCCCCTTCCCAGTTTTAGAGCTTGTTTCTATCCTTCCTGACTTGTTTAAGAAGTATCTGTGCTTTGCATATAATTCCCATTTTTGCTTCTTTACAAAACAACAAAACCAAAATTATACACATTGGTGACTAACTTGACTTTTTTCACATGTCATGGGCCATCTTGCAGGTCACTCCCTCATTCATTTTAATGGCTGCACAATCCACTATTATGGATGTACCATGTTTCTACAGCCAGTCCTCTGTTGGTGGACATATGGTTGTATCTAGTTTTTTGCTAGCACTTTAATAGGTTAGAGGCTGTAATGAATGGTAAGGAAGTAGGTAGAAGTACTACTTCAATGAAAAAAGTAGAGAAGAAACTTCCTTTGCCATAGTCACTTACTAAATGAAATTTAATAAAAACACTGTCAAAAGTTGAGAGGACCGAAATTGATACTTTTTTTCTGATCTTTTTGCCATGTGTATATCTGAATTCTTTGTTTTTAAAGAAGAAACAGCATTGAAGCATTATTTGGGGGGAAAAACACACACACAAAATCCAGCAACTCAGCATTCATGAGCAACTCTATACTATACCAGTATGTGCCTGTGCAGTGGAAGGAAAACAATTTTGGTAAGGAATTAAAACTTTAGCTTTGAACTTCCAACAGGTTGATATTTATAATGAATGATGAATCAAAAATTTTAAATATTATGTTGACAGTGCCTTTTTTAGTTTTAAAAAAGTCACCATATCTCTAGTATTTTTTATTTCAATATAAACTTTTCCCCTTTTCCTTTACAAAAAAAAAAATCTGAATTTGCAGCCAACAAAAATTAGATATATATTAAGGTATGTATTTCTTCTTTTATTAAAATATCAACATTTATAAGAGATGTTTGCAGGTCGATTTTATCCTTTGCGAGAGGCCATGTTCACTAATTGCTGAGTTTTATTTGTATTATAGCAACAATCCTTTTGTGTGTGTTGCATCCATCTAGATGCTTTGAGATTGTCGTGTGTTGTTTTCTAATTATCATTGGTAGTTTTTTTTGTTGTTGTTAAACCTAAACCTGTGACATTTATTAACACTTAATGTTTTTTCTGCTTTTTGCATTATCTAGGAAATATATCCTGGACAATTCCAACCATCTCTTTGTCACAAATTCATAGCCTTGTCTGATAAGGAAGGAAAACTACTTCGCAACTATACTCAGAACATAGATACACTGGAGCAGGTTGCAGGAATCCAAAAGATAATTCAGTGTCATGGTTAGTAAACTTCAGAATTGCTTTTCCCATTATATTAGTTTTGTAGGAAAAATTAGGATTAGTAAGTAGGGTGTCATTTAGGAATAGAGATTAAGCCTTATTATTTAATCATGTTACCTGATCAGGTGTAGATAAGGAAAGTATAGACTGCAAAAATATGAAACCTGAAATACTGGCCTCAACTCTTAATTGTATCAAATGTCAGATGTTAATTTGGATTTCAAAAGATGTAGCAGTTGTGTACACTCAAGTTTCAAATAGTGTGCTTAGTCCTCTGTGACCCTGTGCAACCCTGTGGCTTGTAGCCCACCAGGCTCCTCTGTCCGTGGGATTTTTTCAGGCAAGTATGCTGGAGTGTGTTGTCACCTCCTCCAGAGGATCTTCCTAACCTAGAGATCAAACCCACATTTCCTGCATTGCAGGTGGATTCTTTACCCACTGAGCTATCAGGGAAGCCTATTACATTCTTTTAAATAACATTTTTTATTACAAAAGTGATATTAGCTATGGATGAAAAAAACATGGCGTCTTGAGGAAATCAAAAGAACTGCTGATTAGGTCAGATGTACAGGATTCAGAAATTTGAAGACTTTAAAACAAGTTTGAATAAACTTTTATTGTATCTAAACTGTCTCTGAAACAAAACTGTTAAGCTAATACAATCGTAACCTTCCAAATTTGCAATTTTAGTGCTGGAGGAGTTAGTATTATTAAAAGAGTAGCTTTAGGAAGGGTCGTTATATCAACATCTCTTTTGTGGAACCTCTTGAAATTTCTAAAGTCTCCAGCTTTTCTAGTATCATATTATAACTTATTTAAGAAATGGAAATATTTAACAAAGCGTGTATTTGTTGGTTGTTTTTAGGTTCCTTTGCAACAGCATCTTGCCTGATTTGTAAATACAAAGTTGACTGTGAAGCTGTACGAGGAGATATTTTTAATCAGGTAATTTATCACCCATATCTTAAGATTTGTGCTTGTCTCTGATCTGTTTCCTTTGCCTCAATTGTTTTTTGCCTCCCCCTGAAAGTATTTATGTGGTACAGAAACATCCATGACTATGGGGGATTACAGAGGAGTACCCAAAAACCTTTCATTACCTTAAGTTGAAAACTTCGCTTCATAATCTTTTTTAAAAAGTATTTATTTGACTGCGCCAGGTCTTAGTTGTGGATCTTTGTTGCAGCATGTGGGATTTAGTTCCCTGGACAGAGGCAGGACCCGGGCCCCTGTGGTGGGAGGGCAGAGTCTTAGCCACTGGACCATCAAAGAAGTCCCCATAATCGTTCTTGAATGATGAAATTGACTTCCTAAACATTACAAAATATTTCATGTATGCTCATTGCCAAAAAAATTTTAAGAAGATAATGGCAGAGCATAAAAACCATCCAGAAATAAAACTCAATGTGCTTAGCTGTATATAAAATCATATAATTATGAGAAGATAGCATATTAGAATGGAATTGTATTTTACAGACTTACTACTTTTTAAAGTTTTGTTTTGGCTGCGTGCAGACCTTCTCTAGGTGCAGTGAGCGGGGCTGCTTTTGTGGTGTGCGGGCTTCTCGCGGTGGTGGCTCTCTCCTCGCGCGGCTGGGGCAGGTTCAGTAGTGGTGGTGCATGTGCTTAGTTGCCCCACAGCATGTGATCCTCCTGGACCAGGAATCAAACCCATGTCCTCTGCATTGGCAGGTGGATTCTTAACCATCTGACCACCAGGCAGTCCCAAACTTTTATTTTTTTTTAAGGTTAAGACTCATGTACATGTATACACATTGCTTTTTCTTCTTAATTCTCTTTAATGTCAAATGTGGGTCTATACAGATATTAGCAGCAGATAATAGCACAATTGTATTTCATTGCTAGTGAAATAAGTGGGGGGGTCATTTATAGTTGATGTTTCGGTTTTATCCAGTTTTCTCTGCTATTTATCCAGTTTTTCTGTTTTCTTTAATAAATTTGAAATGATTTCTTACTAAGTGTGGAAATGTTGACTGTTCTAACTTGGACTTGGCATTCTCTTTCCCTCCTCAACCAAAACCTGGAACACCTAGGTGGTTCCTCGATGTCCTAGATGCCCAGCTGATGAACCGCTTGCTATCATGAAACCAGAGATTGTCTTTTTTGGTGAAAATTTACCAGAACAGTTTCATAGAGCCATGAAGTATGACAAAGATGAAGTTGATCTTCTCATTGTTATTGGATCTTCCCTGAAAGTAAGACCAGTAGCACTAATTCCAAGTAAGTTGGTAATAATTTTTAAAGAACCATTTCTGTATATTTTGCCATGGGCTGTGGGTATGTAGAGTATACCCCAGTGATTTGTTCTTCATTTAAGAGTGGTAAAGAGCCCAAGTTTTTAAAGGTGACATATTCTTGTTCATGAAGATTGATTAATCTGAAATTTCAATGGGAATAGAGGGTTTTCAAAACAGAATAACAGGGAAACCGTTCAATGTAACTTTTCGATGGGATGTGTTTTTAATGCAGTAGGAGTTAGCATCAACTAATTTACATATACATGGGAAATATGAAGAATAATCTATTTTAATCTAAATTTGAGCCTGTTGCTAATGTTTCACATTCTAGTAGGTTCAGATGTATAGCTTGATATTGTGTAAGTACTCATGTAAGATAGAATTTTGGGACTCAAAATGATTGTTTTAGTAAGTCATAAGCATTATATGTAGATCAGCTCTAACAAAAAGCGTGTTCATGTGTATAAAGATGCTCTAATACAACTGAATTCCCTGTTACTCTCAGGAATATTTCTTTAACCCATGCTCCTATACTACATTTTTTTCTCCCTCTAGTGAGCAAGGAAGGGGGAGGAAGATAGAGGGGCTTGAATTATTGCATCAGTTGTGCCATAAAAGTGAGGAAAGGGGCAGAGGAGAGAATATCAAACCCTTAACGAGAGAATTAGACCCTCACACCAGCAAATAGGCCGCTAAACTGCTGCTTTAATAGAAATTACTCAGGTAGATTATAGGATAATTTGTAACTAAAAAGAAAATTTCATGTCTAAGCTTAGTTTTGTTTTTTTCTATTTAAACACAGAGCAGAGAACTTCTGACAAGCTTTCTGTGGGGTAGTATAATGTGTTGGTGATGTTAAGCAAAAGTGGAGAGTAAACACTATATCAGAAGCCATTTAAGTAGAGAAAACTCTCACCTACTAAGAGCCAAGAACTTTGCATATTAGGTCACTTAATCCTCACTGCAATCTTGTGGAGCAGTAGTTACCCTATTATGCAGACAAGGAAACTGAACACAGAATGTAAAAGTTTGAGGCAAGAGGTAATCAAGTGATAGAAGAAATTTTGCTGTTCATTTATTGACTTAATAGTGTGATGGTATATAATTGCTTGATTAGAGTTGCGTCTTTTTTTGGCATTGGGGAGTGTTAGATTTTCTTTTGGCTTACAGGAACTCATTTCCCTGACCAGGGATAGGACCCTGGCCATGGCAGTGAAAGCAGAGGGTCCTAACCACTGAACTTGCCAGGAAATTCCCTGTTAAGATTTAACATACTGTGTGTGTTTTGGTTTTATAAGTGCACCTCCCTTCTTTTTTCTAATTCTTATTTTTTCACCCTAATCTTAGGTTCCATACCCCATGAAGTGCCTCAGATATTAATTAATAGGGAACCTTTGCCTCACCTGCATTTTGATGTAGAGCTTCTTGGAGACTGTGACGTAATTATTAATGAACTGTGTCATAGGTTAGGTGGTGAATATGCCAAACTTTGCTGTAACCCTGTGAAGCTTTCAGAAATTACTGAAAAACCTCCTCGAATACAAAAAGAGTTGGCACATTTGTCAGAATTGCCACCCACACCCCTCAATATTTCAGAAGGCTCAAGTTCACCAGAAAGAACTTCACCACCAGATTCTTCAGTGATTGTCACTCTTTTAGACCAAGAAACAAAGAGTAACGTTGATGATCCAGATGTGTCTGAATCAAAAGACCATGTCACAGAAAAATCACAGGAAGTACAGACTTCTACTAGGAGCATTGAAAGTGTTAATGAACAGTTGGAGAGTCCAGATTTGAAGAATGCTGTCTCCAATTCTGGTGAGAAAAATGAAAGAACTTCAGTAGCTGAAACAGTGAGAAAATGCTGGCCAGCTAGACTTGCAAAGGAGCAGATTAGTAAACGCCTTGATGGTAAGAAAGGCTGTTGGGCCATTTTGAGGATATAACTATTTTTTTTTTTTTTTAATTGGAGGTTAATTACTTTCCAATATTGTAGTGGAAATATTTTTGACATACATTCACATGAATCAGCCATGGGTGTGTTCCCCATCCTGAACCCTCCTCTCTCCCCATCTCATCCCTCAGGGTCATCCCAGTGCACTGGCCCTGAGCACCCTGTCTCATGCATCGAACCTGGACTGGTGATCTGTTTCACATAATATACATGCTTCAGTGCTATTCTCTCACATCATCTGACCCTTGCCTTCTCCCAGAGTCCAAAAGTCTGTTCTTTACATGAATCTCTTGTGGTCTCACGTATAGGGTCATCATTACCATCTTTCTAAATTCCACATATATGCGTTATATTGTATTGGTGTTTTTCTTTCTGACTTACTTCACTCTGTACGATAGGCTCCAGTTTCAACGGAATATTTGCAGGAAGTGAGCAATTTTGGCAAGCTAGTTAGTGTAAACTTCATGCAGCTAAATTTTAATACTTGATTGTGTTCAGAGAAACTGAATCTGAGATTTTAAGCTAGAAAAAGATAAAACAGTATCTCAATAATATGGGGAAGAAATGGTGTCCAACAGCGTGCTCTGTACTTTGAGTTTCTCTAGGGAGTGAGAAGTTAAGCATTTAATTGGGGACTACTGAGTGCCCTGCTGTTTTCTGCTAAGAGCTTTAGATGGTGAAAATCACAAGATTTGGGTGTTTACTGAGCGTCAGTGACTTGACATATTTTCTGATTTCAGTATCTGATTTCAGTTAGGCAGGAAACTATTCCTTCTCAGGTACAGGTGGGAAAACAAGGACCACAGAGGTTAAATACCCTGTCCAAGGAAACAACTAGAGTGAAGAAGAGCCAGGTAGATTCCAGGTTCTGTTAACCTGTTGCTGTTTCAGATCTAGGAAAACATCTGGTTCTTCTCCACTATCAGAAATAGCATCTGCTCTGTTTTGACTCATGAAAAGTCCTTACCAATTTGTATTAATATGGGTGAAATCACTTTCTACCTTTTAAAACCACTTGTGCACAAGTATTAACCTATGGTGAAAAACCCTAATTAAGACGGAAAATTGTGCTCTTAGATGCAACAATCTTGTACTGCTTAAAACACTCTCACTCACCATACGTGGGGAAAACTGGCAAGAAATTTTAGACAAATGTATTACGTATTCTAATCATTTGCCATAAATAAGTTTTAGTTCAGTTGAATAAGCCTTTGGGTATTTCCAAACTAGGACTGCACCAAGTTCTGCAAACACCCATCCAAGCAACTGATATTTGGGTATAATTACAAAAATGGGTGAATGGGAAAAAAAATAGGTGAGATTTTTAAAAGGTAGATGCTACTTAGTGGGCACTAAGTTATAGAAGGCTTAACTATAAGTTAAGTTGGTGAAGTCTTCATGGGGAAGACACTAGAAAAAGCATAGAAGAATACTTATGCTTATCAATGTGGCAAAAGTCAGAAGTAGAAAAATTGCTGTTGATTTAGTCAGATAAGTCTCTGTCATATAGTCTGCTTGTGTGTTAGTCCTTTGTGTCTTGACTTGTTTTTGACCCCATGGACTGTAGCCTGCCAGGCCCCTCTGCCCATTGGATTCTCCAGGCAGGAATACTGGAGTGAGTTGCCATTTCCTTCTTCAAAGTCTGCTTAGGCACTCACAATATTCTTCGGCTCTTTTTTGACAGATGGGTCAAATGTATAAAACTCTGCCCCAGAAAATTGGTATACCTTGGTTTTATTCTGCTAATTTAGACCTTTAAAGACACAGGCTTCAGAATTTGACTGCATTGTCAGATCTACCTCTCAGAGCATTGTGAGCATTTGAAAAGATAACTGATGTAAAGAATGTAAAACTTAACATTTTTAACTGTTTAAACCAAACAACTGGAGTTTACTCATTTACTTTGCCACCATTTGTAGTGAGGTCAGGGCTGAAAAGGAGGAAGTTGGAGCATATAAGAACTAAAATGTGAATATCTTAAAGGTAAGATTGCCAGTAGGACAAAAACAGGTACAGGGTACTTGGACTGAGAAATAGATTGTACAGTTCTAAAGGGGGCCAGAGCAGAATGAACTGGTTTTTAATAAACCCGTAAAAGGGCAGAACAGCCATGTGCTGGGACCCTTAGAAGACTGGCTCCTAGGATGTGATTCAGAGGAGATGGTCCTGTTATAATCACTAGATGGGTCTGCCAGCAGCTAGAATGCAGGTACTCAACTCCCTTCTCCATGAAAACAATGTGGTTTTCATGCTGCAAAACATGGGTTATTCCAGAGTGAGAACTGGATCAAGACGGAGTCTTAAAAAAGCTTGGAAGTCATTTTGAAGAGAAACTTAGGTATATATTACTCCAGATGAACTATGCAGTAGTCAGCTTTTGTGAATCAGTCTGGGCTCTTAAGAGCCTTGACTGGGGAGAGAGTCACTCTGGCTTAGGGGACAGAGGGGAAGGCTCCTCACCATGAGAGGTCAAATCTTATACTGCAGATGCTAATTTGGGAGGGCTTTGCAAAAGAAAGCTTCACAGTGCTTCTCACACTTTAACATGATAGGACTCATAGAAAAATAGCTTCTGATTCAGAGGGTGGGTGGTGGGTGGATACTTCGTCTCACCAAATCTCAAAGGAGTTGGTTAAGCCTAGTTGAACATGGCTCTCTACAATTTTTTCATACTTACCTCATAGGGTTTGAAAATTACTTCATACCCAGATGAGGAAATTGAGGCACAGAGATAACACTCCCAATTTGCAAAGTTTATGAGTGGCAGAACTAAGATTTCTACCCAGGACTGAGTGTCTCTATAGCTTATTGTTGAGAAACTATATAATAATAGCCTCTAGTAATGATACTCAGGTAAAAGCATAGGTTCTATGCTTATCCAAACACCACAATCATACTAAGTCCTAGAAAACTGGAAATAACCCATTTCTCTATTTCTGTATTTCAGATAATCAGTATCTGTTTTTACCACCAAACCGTTACATTTTCCATGGCGCTGAGGTATATTCAGACTCTGAAGATGATGTCTTATCCTCTAGTTCTTGCGGCAGTAACAGTGATAGTGGAACGTGCCAGAGTCCAAGTTTAGAAGAACCCATGGAGGATGAAAGTGAGAATGAAGAATTTTACAATGGTTTGGAAGATGATGCTGATGTTAATGAGAGAGCTGGAGGAACTGTATTTGAAGCTGATGGAGGTGATCAAGAGGCAATTAATGAAGCTATATCTGTGAAACAGGAAGCAACATGCATTAACTATCCATCAAACAAATCATAATATAGTAATTGTCCAGGTACAGAAATTGTTCCACCAGCATTAGAATCTTTAGCATGTCAAATTGAATGTTTACTTGTGAACTCAATAGAGCAAGGAAACCAGAAAGGTATAATATTTATAGACTGGTAAAACAGATTTCCCCTCAATGGGTAATTTTTAACTTCCTTATTTCTGTGCTTATACACTCAAACACTAACTTTTTTTTTTTAAACAAAGGTACGTAAGTATCTTTAGTCAGCTATTGGACTAGACTTTCTGTTAAAGGTTCATTTGTATGATACATCGACATGTATATATAATTGTTTTTGCCTAGTGAGTTTCAACATTTCAGAGTCTTCAAAAAGCCATTGGAATGTTAAATTAATGTAAAGGGAACAGCTTATCTAGACCAAAGAATGGTATTTTCACACTTTTCGTTTTAACATTGAATGGTTTGAAATCCTCAAATCTGTTCTGCTAAACGTTTGATTCTTTATTAGCACAATTACCTATTTTTAAACACTGGCATTTTCCAAAACTTGTGGCAGCTAACTTTTTAAAAATCTCATGACATGCAATGTGAGAAGGAAGTCAACGACGTGGGAGAGCACTCAGTTGTTTTTGCTTTTTTAAAATGAAACTTGGTGCTAACAGTTTCAGAAATGTATCGTTCAAATGAAGATGGCTTTTGTACTTCCTGTGGACATGTAGTAATGTCTATATTGGCTCATAAAACTAACTTAAAAAATAAATGCTTTGGAAATGTTTCAGTTGCTTTAGAAACAATAGTACCTGCCTGGGTCCCCTTAGTTTTAAGAATATTTGCCATTGTTGTTTAAACACCTATCACTGTGGTAGAGCTTGCATTGATCCTTTCCACAAGTATTAAACTGCCAATGTCAATCTGCAAAGCCTTTATGATCAATAATAATGGTACTTTAACTGGGGAGAGTGTAATATTTTGGGCTGTTGCCTTTTTTGCCCATTCATGAGAGCAACAGACCCAGATTACGGTTCCAAAGCCAGAAAGTACATGTTTCCTGTTGGGAGGACTTGGTGTAAGAAACACCAAACATACTAGCCTAGTATTATGGAGATGAACGTGATGTAACTTGTAATAGCAGAATAGTTAATGAAACTAGTTCCTATAATGTCTTTATTTAAAAGCTTAGCCTGCCTTAAAACTAGAGAACAACTTTTTCAGCTGCAGAAGCTTCTAGCCTTTCAACAAAAGTTTGTACTTTGTAAAATTGCACAGTAACGATTTATTTCTCAGACCTTTCCCCAACATTGTTTTCAAAAAGTATTTTTATGTTGCTTTAGTATTTATTAAGTTTAACAAGAAGGGTTTGAAAAACAGCTGTTCTTAAGCTTAAAATATCCAGCTAGGACCATTACTGCCAGAGGAAAAAATTTTATTGAATGGCCATTTCCCTACCTAAAAGATGTTTCAATCTGAATTTATTTGACTACACTAAAGAATGCAGTATAATATTTAGTTTTCCATTTGCATGATCTGTGTTTGTGCTATAGATGATATTTTAAATTGAAAAATTTGTTTTAAATTATTTTTACAGTGAAGACTGTTTTCAGCTCTTTTTATATTGTACATAGTCTTTTATGTAATCTACTGGCATATGTTTTGTAGACTGTTTAATGACTGGATATCTTCCTCAAACTTTTGAAATACAAAACCAGTGTTTTATACTTGTACACTGTTTTAAAAGTCTATTAAAATTGTCATTTGACTTTTTTTCTGTTAGCTTACATTGTTTAAGGTAAAGAAATTGTGCAGCTTTTGTACGCTTTGAGGGCTATTAGATGCTACATTTTCTTTCAGTTTATATACAACAGTTAGTACTGAAAGTGCTGGTTGTAGTAACTGGTACATCACCAGAATGTTTCAACTGTTCTAGACCAGGAGCCTTCCCCCGTCATTAACCCTGCCTAAGAATAACTGGGAAAGGTTGAAGGCAAAAGGAAGAGGAAGCAGCAGAGGATCAGATCCGAGCAAGCAGCAGAATCTGAGCAAGCTCCAGGGGATACTGGAGGACAGAGAGGAGCTTGGCATGCTGAAGTCCATGGGGTTGCAGAGTTGGATATGACTTAGTGACTAAAAGAATAGCTAATTTTTGACATGAAGCACTGACAAAGGACCAGGACTTTGGGATTAGGGAGATGAGGGGATGGTGGAACTGTAGCAAACTCAAGACCAAAAGGAGTAGACAGAAAGTGACTTGATCATATTTGGTGTGAACTTTCTTAGGCTGACCCAGAAATCGAGTGTTCAGGAGGACAGAAACGTGCCCCTTTACAAAGATGTAATGAATAAACGTGGCAGTTTCCTGCCTTCAGGTCTCTTGAAGGGAACTAAACAATCCAAAAAACTCTCTGCCCCTGTATATCTTGTTTGCACTAGAAAAAATACCTGTGAAATTCCATAGATGCACAAAATAGAAAAGTGGTTCTTAATAAAGAGCATGTCATTTCAAGTAATTGAATACCTAGCAAAACCTGACTTAATTAAAGCCGTGGATTCAATGCTGTTTCCACTTCCCTAGGTGCGTGTACCATATTCCACGGATACACTGTTTAATCAGTGTCTTCCTCAGTGGCACTAAAGAATGCTGTACCTTGACCCACCTGCTAAAACATTATCTGATAAATTTTATTTGAAACAAGTTTCAACTCTTAGACTAATCAAAAGCTCTCCCCACTCCTTAAAAATGAACAGTCACCCTTCCCCCCCACCCACCCACCCACCGAGTGACTCTCAACTGGGATTAAAAATAAACTGGGGAATTTTGGAAAGTAACCTGAGCTGTCACCTCTTAGAGATGACATCTAATTGGCCAAAGGTGGAGTTGACAGTAAAAAGTAGCCCCAGGTGATATAGTAAGAGTTGAGAAGTGAAAGGAATAGGGTGAGTTCCTTCTGCATTTAACCCTCCATTCAGTGTGGCTGGCCCAAAAGGGAAAGTAAGGTAGACATACATAAAACAGACAAATTCCCACTTTGTCCCTAGTAATGTTACAATGTGAGTGCAGGGAGCTACCGAATTACTGTGAAAGGAGGACAAAACTAACCTAAGGAGTTTGGATGGCCAAAGGACCAGAGGCTGCGGATAGGAAGAGGTTGAGAGCAAGACCATTTTGCCTTTGCTTTCAGAGAACTCACCATATGCAGGGGAAGACTGCCTTAGGCATGTTGCACATCATCAGAAGACCTTGTTCAACTAAATGCAGTGAAAACCTTATACAACGCAGGCAAAAGCATGTTCGAAGTCAATCCCTGTGCAAAGGCTGGGGTTCTCAGTTTTGAAAACTACATTGTGGTTTTATTTCATGCCAATTTAAAGGCTTGTATTGATTCTACTGCCTTCTCTGAACAATGGCTATTGGTTAAAATTACTACTGACTTAAGAACAACTACTTGTACAAATAGGTCTAAGTGGAGGCCAAATGTTTTCAAAGGTTAAGCCAGTTCCGCAATCATGGTCCTTAAAATTTAGTGAACTCAGTATTTGCCTACTTGCTAATCTATCAATACAGTTCAGTAGCTCAGTCGTGTCTGACTCTGCGACCCCATGGACTGCAGTATGCCAGGCTTCCCTGTCCATCACCAACTCCTGGACCTTACTCAAACTCATGTCGAGTTGGTGAGCCATCCAACCATCTCATCCTCTGTTGTCCCCTTCTCCTACCTTGAATCTTTCCCAGCATCAGGGTCTTTTCCAGTGAGTCAGTTCTTCACATCAGGTGGCCAAAGTATTAGGAGTTTCAGCTTCAGTATCAGTCCTTGCAATGAATATTCAAGACTGATTTCCTTTAGGATGGACTGGTTGGATCTCCTTGCAGTCCAAGGGACTCTCAAGTCTTCCCCAATGCCACAGTTCAAAAGCATCAATTCTTCAGCGCTCAGCCTTCTGTATGGTCCAACTCTCACATACACACATGACTACTGGAAAAACCATAGCTTTGACTAGATGGACCTTTGTTGGCAAAGAAATGTCTATGCTTTTGAATATGCTGTCTAAGTTGGTCATAGCTTTTCTTCCAAGGAGCAAGCGTCTTTTAATTTCATGGCTGCAGTCACCATCTGCAGTGGTTTTAGAGCCCCAAAAAATAGTATGTCACTGTTTCCATTGTTTCCCCATCTATTTCCCATGAAGTGATGGGACTGGATGCAATGATCTTCATATTTTCAATGTTTTAAACCAGCCTTTTCACTCTCCTCTTTCACCTTCATCAAGAGGCTCTTTTAGTTCCTCTTCACTTTCTGGCATAAGGGTGGTGTCATCTGCAAATCTGAGGTTATTGGTAATTCTCCCTGAAATCTTGATTCCAGCTTGTGCTTCAACCAGCCCAGCATTTCACATGATGTTCTTTGCATATAAATTAAATAAGCAGAGTGACAGTATCCCTGACATACTCCTTTCCCGATTTGGAACCAGTCTGTTGTTCCATGTCCAGTTATAACTGTTGCTTCTTAACCTGCATACAGATTTCTCAGGAGGCAGGTCAGGTGGTCTGGTATTCCCATCTCTTGAAGAATTTTCCAGTTTGTTGTGATCCACATAGTCAAAGGCTTTGGCCTAGTCAATAAAGCAGAAGTAAATGTTTTTCTGGAACTCTCTTGCTTTTTCGATGATCCAGTGGATGGATGTTGGCAATTTGATGTCTGGTTCCTCTGCCTTTTCTAAATCCAGCTTGAACATCTGAAGTTCATGGTTCACGTACTGTGGAAGCCTGGCTTGGAGAATTTTGAGCATTACTTTGCTAGCATGTGAGATGAGTGCAATTGTGCGGTAGGTTGAGCATTCTTTGGCACTGCCTTTCTTTGGGATTGAAATGAAAACTGACCTTTTCTGGTCCTGTGGCCACTGCTGAGTTTTTCAGATTTGCAGCACTTTCACAGCATCATCTTTTAGGATTTGAAATGGAATTCACCTCCACTAGCTTTGTTCTCAGTGATGCTTCCTAAGGCCCACCTGACTTCACATTCAGGATGTCTGGCTCTAGGTGAGTGATGACACCATGGTGGTTATCTGGTCATAAAGATCTTTTTTTGTATAGTTCTGTGTATTCTTGTTACGTCTTCTTAGTATCTTCTGCTGCTTTTAGATCCAAACCATTTCTAATCTATAAAGCTTGGTATTTTTGTTACTTTTAAAAAGCAGCAAACAGCAATTTGAAAAATCTTCAATGGTATTTTTTCCCATGAATCTCCCTGCTGTTAATTCTACTGTAGCTCTGCAGTAACAGGGAGGAAAAGAATACCAGAGTTACCCAAATTATGCCTTGCACTGTTGTATTCCCAGATAACAGGTCAGGCCTTGTTAAAACACCTGTTCAATGAACTCTACCTGTATTAATCCAACGTGGCTGCTATTTTACAGAAAAGCTTCATAGCAAATAGAGGTTACTAAAAAACCTGACACACACATCTGTTTTCAGTGTTAACAATCAGTAGCCTCAAGGAATGGATGTGCACATAAACAATATAATACCAGAAACCTGGAGGAATTTTACTGGGAAAAATGTTACTTTAAGGACAATTATTAAGGCTTTTATTTAAAAGCCTATTAAAAACACCAGAAGTTTAACTAGTGAAAAGTACATGTCCACAATCCCTTTTCCAAAACCCTTGGACTCATTTGCATTTTTGAATTACGAATGTTAAAAGTTTTTTTAAAGCACACAGTGTTGCACCCACACAGATCTGGGCAGCACCTAGACCAAACACAAAACAAACACACTAGCACTGCCACAGTAACATATGCAAACAGTCCCATTTAGTATCATAAACAGCCTCAACATCTGAGGTCAGGTTTTGCTACAAAGTGATGTAACACCCCCGTCTCTCCCCACCCTGGCTGAGATGTTTTGGATTTTAGAATTACAGGTAAGGAGACTTGGGAGCTTCTATTAAACAGATGAATTTGTATGGAAATGGGAACTATCTGTCCAAAATTTAAGAGACCTTCCCTTAGATATTACTGTTTTTGAAGAATTTTGACTCTTATATGAGAACCAGTGAAAGTTTAAATATTAAGCCAATAAACCTTTATTATTTAAACAGTTTCATGGCATTTAAAAAATAAATTTAAAAAATAAATATTTGCATTATAGCAGAAAGTCACATGTGTTGCATCACTCACTGTTACAATTTAATGACAAGATAACTAAGCATCAGCACCTTAAAACTGAAAAGAGTTGTCTGTCAAGATTTGTCTCTTAAAATTCAAGTAAATTCTCTTTAAATACCAACCTGCAGCATCAATAGTTTGAAAAGCTTTAACCCAATGATTGGTTCTCATAGTAGTCAACGATTGTACTTCCAGCAACTGGACAGAGTTCTTCCAGTACTAAACATTAAGCTTTCCCACAACTTCCCATTGGTCAATTACATCTCAAGACTCATAAAAAGAAAGAACTATATGTTAATCAGGTAAATTCTATTTGCAATTTAGACTTACACAAGGACATTATTCTAGTAAAAAAGCAAAGACTATTTTCCACCATGCTAATTTTTTGCCTTCACAGATTCTCAGAATAAGATTTAAATGATAATTTTTAACCCTTTAAAGGAATCTCAGTTCAAGTACAACCAGAGAAACTGCACTGGTATCAGAACATAACTATTTTATTACAAAACTTTAACATTATTTACAAAATGAAAAAATAATCGAATGACTATTGCAGGCCAAAGTTAAAGGCTTCTCATCCGTGATTGGAGGAAAATTAAGCAACATTTTCATGCACTCACACACCAGATCATTTGTCAGATATGCAAACTCTTAAAATTTATGTTAGTAAAACCTCAACGTAGTCACAATACTTGTATGTTTATTAGAAGATGGCAGAAAAAAAAAAATCCATGGTTCTGTACAGTGTTTAATATTTAACACAGTTTGTTCGTTTCTTTTAATTTTTTTGGCTTTCATGAATACTCATTGCATCGAACATTTTGCAAGTAAGAATTATAATAGTACCTCTATCACCTTGCTGAATTCATCACCACAAGAAAAACACAAATAATTAGTTTAATGCTTTTGCAGTAAACTGAATAGTTGTAACTCCAAAGTTATATTAAACTGAAGCCTTCATTGTGATCAATAGCTTGAATCAGTTTAGAGCGTAGAGTTTCTTTGTCTGTATATTTTGGAAGATCCAGAAGATTAAAACAGGTATGGGAAACTGGGAGATATTCCTCACCACCTCCTGTTGACTGGATGACTAGTATTAGACTCTTCATACCAAGAATAGGAATGCGATCACTACCTGTCAAAAATACTGCCAAGAAAAGAATCACTGAGTGAAAGAACTACTTTTATCGACAATAAAAGTTTTAAATAACAATGTGGAGTATCAAGTTACTTAAACAATCACTTATAGCAAAGCTTTACAGTAACATTTGCTCTAAAGTGGAAGCCTATCCCCATAATTTGTGGAAGCATGATTCTGAGATACATCCAAACAGTATTTTTTCTTTAAAAGTGTAATCTTAACATCAGCACACAGAAAGGCTTAATATATGTGTGATACATGAATGACTACTATCCTTGATAAAAACACTTTGGGAGCCCCTCTTTTTTGAAAAGAGTAACCATTTAGAACTATTTATTTAAAAAAACATGCAGTTTTGATTATGATTCCTTTCCTATTTGTCTTGTCATTTTTAAACAAATTCATACTTGGCAGCCAAAATTAATGACCTGTCATCCTATGATATGCAAAACAGACACACATTAATAGGCATTAAGTTCAGGAACAGGAAAGTTCTATTTTCTACACCAACTACCAAAGTTTTCATTCTGAAGCAAAGAAAAAAAATTGAAGATGAAAAGTTATACTGCAGAGATCTTGTTAAAATCTAAAGAATGTGGATAAAAAAAATTACTCTGAAAATTAAAAACAGGACCTTGAATAATACAGAAAAACCCACCAAAGTGAATCAGTTAGTCTAAGTTCAAAAGTTCAATAATTAGACTCCATTCTCATAAAACAAATACTTACACAAAAATTGTTTTTTCTTTTCCAATGGTAATTCATGAAATACTTCCCAGAACATTTTTATTGTAGGATGTTCTGCCCAATATTCTCCTTTGTATTCTGTATTCTAAAAACAACATAACCTTCTATTAATATTAAGGGATATCAGTTTTATCTTCAATCTGACAACTAGCTTCCTTAGCACAGAAAGTGAACACTATCCAAGAGTTTGAAACTCATGTAATTCAGTTAATTATTACTTCCTGGATATTCTGTAACTTGGAACTATTAGTTCCAGAGAAAAAGAAAGAAAATATGAATCTGCAGAACCATCTCCCCTGCTCCCAATTCAAAGAACATGATGTGATAGTAATATCATTTTCCAAAGTTAAGTATATAAAGGATAAACCAAAATTACTAAAAGGCTAATGGACTATTAAAGTTTAACATGGAATTAATTATCTCTGATAATCATGAAATTTTCTTTCCCTTTATCGATGAACACAAGTCATATGAATTATTTTGTATTATTCCATCTTCTCTTTAAAACATTAATGGTTCTAAGAGCAACACTAACAATTTTCTGTGTTAGTTTCCAAAAGGCCCTCAAAGACCTCTGCTTCCTGCTATTCATGGCCATGTTATGTCCCCTCCCACACTGAATAGGCTTGACCTCATCAGGATAGTGCAGATGTGAGAATACATGACTTCTGAGACTGGATCATAAAAACTTGTGTGGCTTTAGCTTTTTGGTCACTCACTCCCAGGGGGAGCATTTCATGGAGACATTCAAACAACCCTATGGAGAGGTCCTCATGCTGAGATCCTGAGGCCTTTGGTCCACAGCCATGTGAGTGAGCCATCTTGGAAGGGGAATCCTATCCTTCAGCCATCTTCAGATGACTAAAAGCACCAGCTGGCATTTCAACTGCAACCTCATGAAAGATCTCCAAGTCTAAAATCACTGGACTAAACCACTTCTGAATTCCTGGCCCACAGAAACCATGTGAGACAACCAATGTTCATCTTTAAGCCTCTATGTTTCGGTGTAACTTGCAACAAAACAGCAAACATGTTTCCCAAACACTCCTTTCTTTGTTCATCGGATTAAATTCTACTTGTCCTTTAGGTTCAGATTAAATGTCACCTAATTCATTCATTGGCTCATTAGACACATGTATAACGAGTTTCAGGCAAAGTCTGGAGTCCTGGGGAAACTGCACTGAACCTGGTAGATATTACCATCAAGTGAGAGGCTTTCCCTGTTTGTGCAGGTTTTGCCTTATATATCATTCACTAAACTCTCTTTATATTCATCACAGTTCAATTATTTAACGTCCAGCCTCCTTGCCAGAGAACAAAGACCACGTCTCAAGCTTATTTACTGCTGTCTTTCTAATCTTTTGCATAGTATTAGGCATCTAGTACAGAGAAGGCGATGGCACCCCACTCCAGTACTCTTGCCTGGAAAATCCCAAGGACAGAGGAGCCTGTGGGCTGCAGTCCATGGGGTCGCTAAGAGTCGGACACAACTGAGCGACTTCACTTTCTCTTTCATGAATTGGAGAAGAAAATGGCAACCCACTCCAGTGTTCTTGCCTGGAGAATCACAGGGACGGGGAAGCCTGGTGGGCTACCGTCGCACAGAGTCGGACACGACTGAAGTGACTTAGCAGCAGGCATCCAGTAGAGGCTCAGTAAAGATTTATTTTTAGGTTCTTGAATTTGGAACTCTATTTGTAGCCATGATTATATCAATGACTGAACTCGAGAAATCCACAACGTATATGTTAATTTACAAAGAGATTTGGAGATAATGGCTTGAATTCTAGCAATCAGCTTAAGTATTAACCTGTTTGAATTGAAGACTGAGTATGTTAGTGGGGAAATGAAAGGTGGTTGGCTAGTTTTTTTCTTTTTTCCTTTTTTTAAGCCACAAGATGGTACTGGGGAAATGTGCACAGTCATGATGAAGAACATCTGAAGTCACAAATCATAATTAGTGAAATTATAATGAATCAGATCAGTGGAAGAAACTAAGTATACTAAGTACACTAAAATATACCTTTAAAAAATGTCCTCTTGCTGAATGAATACTTTTATCAGTTATAACTTCAGACAAGGTTTTAAGTATTTGCTGAATGCCCTTCTAGGGTCTGGGAACACAGCAGTGAACAAATAGACAAAAATCCTGACAGCAGTGAACTAAGAGACAAAAATCCTGCCGTTATAGTGCTGACAGTGAGTGGGGGTAAGGGGAGCAGACAGTAAAGACAATTAAGTAAAATTTTATTTAGTCACATTTAGAGAAGAAAGAAGGAAAATAGGGGGTATGTATGTGTACATATGCAATTTTTAGTGGGTTAGCCAATGAAGATCTCTAAAAAGATATAAAGACATAAAGGAAATGAGACAAGACACATTTGAAATTATCAAGGTGAAAAGAATTCTAGGCACAGAAAACAAAAAGGCCACAGGGCTAAAGTGTTTCTGGAGGGTTCTAGGCCCAGCTAAGAAGCCAGTAAGGCTGAAGCAGAGTGAGAGAGGAGGAATGAAAGATGAGGCAAGAAGGATAAATCTTGTAGGATCTGAGGGGTAATGATTCTTAAAGTCATCTTTCTTCTGTTTAGCAAATTAATTTACCTCCTGAAAGAAATCTTCAATCTCCTTCCTGGAGGATTCAAGCCTGGCTGCCAGTTTCTGAGTGCCAGCCTCAGTTCTACATGCTTTCCCAGATTCTAGAGCCTCTCTCCAGGGTTCTATTTTGCCAGGCAGGAAAGGGGATATGAGAGGGCTAGTAATTCCTTAAATTAGTTTTGAAGCAACTGTATTGCTTTCAGTCCAACCCTGTAGCCCTGGTAACATGACGTGCTAATTTCTGTGACTTGCACAAATTCTACAATGTGACAGGCTGCCTCTTGACGAATCTCGTCCTCTGGAGGCTCAGAATTCAATTTTCTTTGTTCTAAGTCACTCATCCACCTATTTTCCATCTTCCAAAGCTGTACTTTCTCGTGCTCACTGTGTTTTGGGGGAGGGGTTAGTCCTATGCTTAGTCCTTTACTGTAATTCTAATGAGATTTGGGAGGGAGCAGAGAAAAATGTTTATTCCACTATGCTTAATCAGAAGTCCTATTTTTTTTGTGTAATTAAAATTTTTTTTCCTTAAATTGTTACACAGTAAAATTGACATTTATGTGCGTACAGTTCTACAAGTTTTAAACCACGTATACAGATAAACCACCACTAGAGCCAGGACAGTCAACAATTCTGTCACCCTAAAGAACTCTCATGTTGCCCCTCTGCAGTCACACTCCCTCCTCATCCCTAGCCCCTGTCCAACACAGTGCTTGGCTTAATCATACGGTATATAATTCTCTGAGACTGACTTCTTTCACTCAGGTGTTGAACGTATCAATAGTGCATTCAGTTTTAATGCACAATAGCAATGGCACCCCACTCCAGTACTCTTGCCTGGAAAATCCCATGGACGGAGGAGCCTGGTGGGCTGCAGTCCATGGGTACGCTAGGAGTCGGACACGACAGAGCGACTTCACTTTCACTTTTCACTTTCATGCATTGAAGGAAATGGCAACCCACTCCAGTGTTCTTGCCTGGAGAATCCCAGGGACGGGGGAGCCTGGTGAGCTGCCGTCTACAGGGTCACACAGAGTCCGACACGACTGAAGTGACTTAGCAGCAGCATTATTTTAAAAAACTTGTAGTCAAATACACATAACACGACACGAATACCATCAATACCAGAGATATAACCATCAACAAGTTATGTTTTCCTTTTGCTTTTCCATCTAAACAATATCATAGATTTGTTTTCCCCTACCTTTTCCAATTCCTTCCAATCATAATTTGTGTTTCCAATAACCATTGCTTGTAGTTCATTAGGCTGAAAGAGCTGAAGGACTTTTCCTCCACAGACCTTATGAAAGCCCGCATGAAAAGCATCAAATAAGGAAGCCACTGATTTATTGAATATGTAATCCACATAAGCATCAACAAACTCTTGTCTAGAAATGAAAAAGCATACATGCACAAAATATAAAAAAAAATTTACAGATAATATGTATTACAGTCTTACTAAACCTCTGAGTGTTACTGTACTTTTTGCAATTTACGTACAAAACCGAGAAAGTATGAGTAGGATTCAAAAGACAAAATCTTTATGAAGAAGTCTATTATTCTTTCTATATAAAAATCTGGTACATCTAGGAGGCATGTAGACAACCTCTCATTCACAGCCATTCTTAGCTTACTTCTAAGTGAAAGATGTCCTAATGGGAAGAATATTGATGCAAATGGCTATCAAAAATATTTTTAAATAATTCACAAATTATTGAGAATTTATATGTATCACTCTAATACGTCCCTAAAAAGTATAATGCTAAAATAAGGAATTTTTAATAAAGAGAGAGAACTTTGGGATTAAGACTGTTTCACAGATTGTACAGTCTGCTTTTCCTTGGGTTTCAAAGGAATCTGATGAACCAATTTATTTAAAAAATTAAAAACCCAAGAGGGGCATTAAGTATTCTTTCAGGATAACCATTAAAAACTACAAGTGAAGTTTCTGTTCAAGTGTATGTGTACATACATATAAATACACATACAGATGAACACTGCTGATGCTTTTCTCCCTGTTATGATACAAAAGGAAACAGTCATGAAAAAAGAAAACCCTTTACTCAGTAATTAGAACTAGTTTTATTCCCACTTGTTCTTCTGGCCACAAACACTTTATGCAGCTACCTGGTTAAGCTGATAATCAGAATGTGTGCTAGAGGATTTCAATATTTTACACTCTTGTGATCCAAATTAAAAAGGATGCTTCTATAAATGGGAATACTGGTAAATTTAGTCATCTACAGATAACCACTTCAGCAAATTTTAGAATAATTCCAAACTCACTTTACAAAGAGGAAAAAAGGTTAAAGGGGGCCATTATAAAATAAAATAGGTGGCCCTAAGGAAAAATCAATAGCATATGCTTATCAGCATAAGGTTCTTCTAAGAAGAAACAGGTAATTTCATAAGGCATAATTTTATAACTCAACTATTAGAAAGTCAAATTTATACTGCTAATAGTTAAGTCTCCTAAGTACAAAAGACTAAATTGTTTTATGTGCTAACATTTTTGCATTCCACACTTTCATTATGCAACTCGGACTGGTGGTAAAAAGATCAAAATTCTTTAAATTACTTCTAAACTAAATAATCTATGTGAAATAATATTTGTTAGAAACTTAAAGAATTAGTGCAACAATAGGAACTTGAAAAGCTGAAAAAATATCTTTCTATATCATAGTCAAAGCTTTTCAAAACGAGTAGTTTTTTTTTAAAGTAGAAAGACCTAAAATTTTTCCACATTATTTTAAAAACAGCTTTGTTTTTACCAAAGAAATAACATACATTTTAAAATGTCAAATGTATAGTCCTAACAGCCAACATTTACTGAGCACATACACGTGCTAGGTACTATTCTAAGCATTTTTAAATTATCGCCTCATTTAATCCTCAAAATAACCCCATGAAGTAGGTATAATATATCATCTCACCTTACAGAAAAAGAGACTTGAGGCATGGAGACACCAACTTATTAACCTAAAGTTACACAGCTTCTAAGTAACAGAATCAGGATTATAATCACCTGGATCAAGTCTCTGGCAATTTGAAGAAAACTATTTGTTAACTCTGTCGTTCCTTCTGGTATCTACCTTCAAACTTCAACAGAGTTCTGTTATTCCTTGATCTACAATTATTAATATTATCTGGTGAACTGAATACTGAATATTGGTTCAATATTCATTGTTAACATTTTTATGACTATAAATACTAAGTTAAGGAGTGTTCTACAATTACTTTTCTGAAGAATTTTTGTGTCCCTCAGGTTGCTACCTCATCCCCAACTTCAACAGAAACGTCAATCTCCTTTAGATTCACTCAAATATACTAGGTTGCATTTTTTTCCTGAAGACATTCCTCCTGGAATCCTCCATCTTCCTTATCTAAGGCAGATTGATTGTTATTTCTAAATCTTGTACATATCACTGTTTCTCTTTGCCTCTCATCTTTTTTTTTGATCCCTTTTTCCTCATTCTTGGTTCAATTCCTTGTTTTGGTAGGACATATCCTCTAGTAACTTCTTGAGAAAACTGCATTGGAAGTAAATTCTCTGAGACTCTGCATGTATAAAAACATTTTTATATACTTGTATGTATGGATATGAGAGTTGGACTATCAAAAATGCTGAGTGCCAAAGAATTGATGCATTTGAACTGTGGTGTTGGAGAAGACTCTCTTGAGACTCCCTTCGACTGCAAAGAGATCCAACCAGTCCATCCTAAAGGAAATCAGTCCTGAATGTTTACTGGAAGGACTGATGTTGAAGCTGAAACTCCAATACTTTGGCCAACTGATGCGAAGAGCTGACTCATTTGAAAAGACCCTGATGCTGGAAAAGATTGAAGGCAGGAGAAGGGGACAACAGAGGATGAGATGGCCGGATGGCATCACCGACTCAATGGACATGAGTTTGAATAAACTCCGGGGGTTGGTGATGGACAGGGAAGCCTGGCGTGCTGCAGTCCATGGAGTTGCAAAGAGTCGGATACGACTGCACAACTGAACGGAACTGAACCACATACTTGATAGTTTCAATATAGAACTCTATGTTTAAAATAATTTTCTCCCAGAATGTTGATCTCCTAACTTCAGTGTTAATCTTTATGAATCTGATATTATTTTGATTCTTAATTCTTTGTGTATGGTCTGCTATTCCCCGCCCGCCCCCCCAAAGGTTTCAGGGTTCGTTTCTTTTCAGGTTGTGAAATTTCATGTAATTTTGCCTTGTATTATGTTTTATATTTCTGCTTCCATGCTGTCATTCTTAAAAGGCATGTCATTCAGTTCTGGAAATTCTGCAGGGTACCATTTGACAAATTTCATTCATTCCATTTCTTCCAATGAAGTTTTTCCAGTTTTTAATATTATCCTCATGGATGCTACTCTTACCAGTTTGAGCATACTGATTTCAATTTTTATTGACGTTTCTTCATCCTACACGGTTTCTGTTTCTGTTTTACCGTTTTGGTCTTTTCTGAAATGTCTACCATTCTTTCATTATTCATTTACATTTAAAAGTTAGGCAGTTTTCCCAGAGAAGAATCTTCCAATACACAGTGTCAAGGAGGAGAGAGCTGTAGACTTTCACTTAATCTTCATGTTTCATTTCAGTGCTTTGCCTAACTGTCCTCAAATCCACAGTTCCTTTAGTCTGATCAGTCAAGCTCCAGTCTGCCCAGCTGGAGAGGGAAAGTTCCTAGGCCACACGTGCTCTATGGGAAATGGGTCTCTAACTGCTTCTTATAACAGCCAATCACTCTGTTTCCAGTTTCCCCTTAAAATCCATACACTTTTTAACCTATTTTTTTATTCTCCATGCCTGAACTATTGTGCTGCAATATGAACTGTCCGCCTTCATGGCTCCTAGTCCATCTTGTGCTGCAGCTTCTTCTGTCTGGCTGAAGTTTGGTACCATTGGTTTCTAGCTTCCGAAAATGTGTCTGTTGTTGTCTCCTCTTTCTTCCCTTTGTTCTTGTTGGTAATGATCTTTTTGTCCCTTTATTAATGTCTTAACAGGAGCAAAAGGAAGATTGATTACGTCCTCACCATTCAAAGAGTAAATTTATCTGAGTAAAAACTTAAGACTGTGACATATTTCTAAATACAGAAGAAAATGCCTACTGAATCTTATTACTACCACTGATGCTGCTATAAGTCACTTACCGATTTTGTTTGTTAACAGCTGTGTCTGCACCATTTAGAACCAGTTCTTTCACTTCTGTTGCACCAAAGTTTTCAACTGTGATCTATTAATTTAAATTTTTAAAAAAAGTCAATGTCAGACTCAAAACTTATTATTTTAATAACCTATTATAATCTACCTTTCTCTCATTAAATATAAGAAATAATAAGTTTGAAGTAAAATTCTGGTAGCATAAGCTTATTTGTGAATTCTGCATGAAGCCACAGCTAGAAATTTTCATCTTCTCTAGCAGTTTGAAATCCTACGTTGACTAATTACAAATTAACAAGCGTTTGGTTAACAGGAAATTGAGTAATTATCCCACGTAAAACTTCAGAAGGGTCACTACAGGAGTAAAATATTAGGAAGGATGTTTTCCTTGGACAAGTGATAGACTCCAAGTCAGAATGCATTCAACTTTAGAATAGCTATGCATTCTTCCCGCATGACAGCTGCCACTCTGGTATTCCTTCTTGCTGCATTTTAACTACAGGTGGTTCTTCCAGTTTGCCATTAATTTGGTTTATAAAGAGTCATTTATTTTGAAATTTCTTATTTCCCTTACTAGTGTGCTCATTTTCCTATATATGTTTTCATTCCCACCTCTGCATCTTTTCTCTTCCTATTCCCTTTTTTTGGGAATATTCCTCTCTTCTATTAACATTTTTTTAGTACCTGTTTATAAAACACTATACTAGGAGTGGGATGATAAAAGATGAATAAATCCCTGCTCTGGAATTTGCTACCCAATAAAGAAGGATAAATGTGATATGTAAACAACTCATTATTATAGTAAAATAAATGCTATAATAGAGACATGAACAAAATACTATCAGACCATGGAAGAAAGCAAGCTTACTTCTAAACAGAGAAAGTATAAAAAACCTTGAGGAAGAAATGTCATTTGAAAAGCATCTAAAAGGATGAATAAGGCTCTGAAAGATTAGGAGAGGACAGAATTTCTGACTAAGGACAGGGATTGAACAAAAGGATAGACAGACCAAATATCAAAAAAATGCATGCCCCTAAAAAACAGGGAAGGTGCGGCATATAAAAGAATACTGTGAGACATGACAAAACTTAGTATGAATGGGAGGATACAATGGAAGTTAGAAAGCCAGATTACAAACGATCTGAAGCCCATTCTAAAGCTATTACTCCATAAGTAGCAAAGAGCCGCTGAGTATGTCTGGGAAGAACTGACAGTGGGAAGCAATGTTTGAATTAGCATAGATCTTACTAAATAGTCACACACTTGATGACTCATAAAGCTTAGAATTCAATGCTTCAGTCAATTGAGATGATCAGTAAAGATCCAAAGAAAACTGATAGGGTTATTAAGTGCACCAACTGAAAAGGAGAACTAAAATTTCACAGTAAATATGAATTCAAGGAGGACTTTTTCTTGGAAAAAGTTAAACATTACTAAAAGAAATTAACCTATTTCCCTTTAAACCTATCAAATTTTCTTGTAACTGCACTATGTGACAATTCTTAAAATGACCAAAGAATGGACAAACATTTTTGAGGAGGCACATAATTTTTTTGGCAAACTGTGTGATACAAGAATATGGTATCTTTTGTCAGCTTTGACTGTAAAAACACAAAGAGGACAGTTTGAGGGTATTGGGGGGGGGGGAGGGCACATGAAGTTTTTGAGAAGAATAGACAGGAAAAAAGAAAAACTGAAGGTTTTTACCATTTTCCCAAGAATCTAATTTATACTATTCAAATAGTTACTTCTGAAATGCCTTATCATAATCCTTGCTGATTTTTCTCTCCTTTAATTGTCAACTGTTCTATTTCTGCCAGATCCTCATTTATCAATGATTCTGCATAAAGACTAGATGATTTATTGAACATCCCTCTCACTGAATTAAATTCTACATCTTTTTTAAGATTTGTAATTTCATTTTCCAAATAATATTTCAATGTATTTCCATTTATATTGCATTGTATCCAATAGTAAGACAAAATTCACAAGGATGAATGTTACTATAAAAGGGATGTCTGAGTGGGAATTCATCTTTTAGGTGGCAAATTCATTAGTGGATTCATGTTACAATAACCTTTACTTCTCTAAATATTCTTGTGATTGCAGACTCAAAAAAAATGAACACTTGAATAAAGAGGAACCCTTGTATCTGGAAAGATCTTTAGTATAATGTTAAACAACACAGGCTTATCCAGTCACAGAGCTGGATACAAATACTATCTCTGAAATTTGACAACTGTTTTCAGTTTTCTCATCTGTAAAATAAGGATAATAATACCGATCTCTTGGGATTATGAGGATTAAATGAAATAATGCATGTGACTAGCATATAGTTAATGCTCAATAAATGTTAGCTAAAGGGTTAAGAATTCCATTCATCAAAATAAAAACCATAAGGCATAGCTGATAAATAAAAGGGATGATGAACAATCAAGCTACTATTCTATGTCTTTCCATCTTACCGTAAAATTAAGACAAAATGTCTCTTCAACATCATCTTCAGGATAGTCCAGTAACTGTTGCATGCTTCTGAAAAACAATATGTATGTTGCTTTGAAGTAAAACATAATTGCGTTATTTTGACTAGTTTGCCTATGACTAGGTATATATTTCTCATTCATTCTTGGTCAAATCCTTTTGCTAATCTGTACTTTTATGTTTGTTTCAGAATGGTAGCTGTACAAGCAAATTTATAAACAATGTTGAAGGGAAAAAAAACAAAGGTTTTTATCTTTTCCTTTGAATACAAAGGCCATGTATCCACCCATTTTCAATACTTGTTCTTATATATAATTTTTAGGGCTTCCCTGGTGACTCAGATGGTGAAGAATCTGCCTGCAATGCAGGAGACACAGGTTCAATCCCTGGGTCAGGAAGATCCCCTAAAATGGCAACCCATTCCAGGATTCTTGCCTGAAGAAGCCCACGGACAGAGGAGCCTGGTGGGCTGCAGTCCATGGGGTTACAGAGTAGAACACAACTGAGTGACTGGCAAATTTATATACAATATTGAAGAGAAAAAAACTAAGATTTTTACTTCCTTTGAATACAAAGACCATGCATGCACCCATTTTTAATACTTGTTCTTATATGTAATTTTTTATTCCATTTAATGTAATAAATAAAAAGAACTACATATTCCACCTAGGAATGAAGGTGATTAGAAGTAAAAGTCCAAATCAATTATTTAACTACATTCAAGAAACATTACCTTCCTAAATTTATTATCTGATATTCACAAAGTATTGTTAAACTAAAAATTTACCAAATGGCTTTATACATATAACTCTTTCAGTAGGAAATTCTCACAATGGTTTTTTCTTTTATTAGAAGGGTTACTGGTTTATTTTGGAAATACAAGAAGAACAACAGAAACATAATTATTCCTAAAAAGAAAACTTCTGTACATCCCCCATTTCCTATTTTCTAAACCCCATTCGTGCCACTTTTTACAACTAACCTCCCAACATCAGGGACCAGTTCTTTCAAATCTTCCAGGGATGGCTTCTTTTTTAGCAGTTTCTTATATAAAGCCAAAGGAAAATGGAGGTCCACAATAGTAAAATTATAAATTGCTAATCCACAGATAACACCAATTAAGTGGAATAAATCACTGTCTTCAAATGTCTGAAAATACAGAAAAAATTAATGAATAAAAAGAAAAAAGTTCATTCTCATTCCTATCTTCCTGGGGCAATATTATTGTTAGTATTTTTGCACATTTTCATTCAATGTATTTTCTAGGAGAGACAAAACTAAAATCTAGTGGAGATGATACTATACATATAATTTCACAACTGACTTTTCCCCCAGAAATATAATCATTTTCACATCACTAAGCATTATATTAAATGAAATGATTACTAGAACTTTTTTCTGATTTAAAAACTTATACACATTCAGAATTTGAAAAATAAAAAGCTTATGGAAGAAAATAAATTAAACACCTGTGTAACTCAATCACTTAGAAACACCAGGGACAATGATTTTTAAAAATTTTAATGTATTTCCATCTACTATAAGTTCAGAAAAATAATATAAAACATATTAAAGGTTTTCTCATTCTTCTAATTACAACACAAGTATTTCTTATGTCATTACTCTTCCAGAACATGATTTTTAATGGCTGAATATTAATCACATAGAAGTATCATGGCTTGCTAAATTAGCTATTAATATTAAGGCTTGCTAAATTAGCTATTAATAACTATAGTTGGACATCTAGATGATTAAAATATTAAAAACAATGTTTGTTTCCTTCAGTAATCTTTAAAGAATTAAAGATTTAATAATTTTTAAAGAATTAATGTATGTTCACAGGAAATTCTGTGAGCATGTAATTAACAGAAGAAATTTTTAAATTAGATCTGGGGCTCCAGACATAGTTCATTCACTATCTAATGTCAGTGTTTTCAAGATAAAAGCAGTATTAATCTCATAAGGTTATTGTGAGGATTAAGTGGAATCATGTATGTAAAATGCTTTTAGCATAGTTCTTACAGTGCACAGTAAAGGCTCAATAAACATTCTAATTAGCTAGTAATTTTCAAAATAAGATGGGTATCTTTTTTGCATATATATATATATGTGTGTATATATATACTGGTCCATAGTTTGGAATATTTCCATAGAAGAAATTCTGCTTTGCAAGGAAGAATTTCAAAGTCAAAGGAATGCTAAGCATACCATAAAAACTCTTTTCCTCCACAACTGTTCTAGTTTATACTGCCATTGTAGTCCAGGAAAATGACTATCTTTTCACATTTTCATCTATATACACACATAAAATATATTTGAGTTAAAAAATGACAAATGTGTTTCACTGTACATTTTTGACTACTAGTGATACTAAAAATATAGATTTGTGTGTGTTTTTGAAAAGTCTTTTTGTGTGCTTAGCCCATTTATCTTTTAGGGGTTAGTGTTTTCTTATATATTTATATTTGAATACATCATATGTTAGGGTTATTACCCTGTGTCATATTCAAAACATATATGCCTTTTATGTTCTGTTATCTCATATTTTTCATTGGTCAGATTTCTCTTTTTCTTCTGTGATGTCCCTACATTGTGTTGAAGCTCAAAAAGTCCTTAAACAGGGCAGACTGTGTATGTGTTAATATCTCTTCTTCCAGAAATCCCTGTAGATGAGAATACAGGAATAAATGGCATAAATTCACAAGAAAAAAGAATAGGGAGGAGTTTCAATAGCACGAAAGAAATTTCAATATCTCAAGATATGAAAAATAAATGGCTGGTTTGATTTGGTAAAGCAGAAAAAATGGAAACAGCAGCTTGTGAGAAAAGCCAGTAAAAAAAAACAAGCTCATCTATGCTGTAGGCTCAGGAACTGACAGTGCCGGTCTATCCCTGTGAAGTCAGAGGTATTCCAGCTAGCTCAGCTAGTAAAACATAACTCTGAGAGTTAAGTATCAGAGAGGGGTTGAAAACAGGATGCTTGACGGGAGAGGCCTTTGACTTTCTAGAAAGGATGAATCAAAGAAGCTCTGGAATCTGAGACAACTGATGCTCGGGGTCCTGCTTCAAAAACAAAGGGATCAAATGGAAGTCTATACAGTGAACAATGGGAATCCTAGCTTCCCTTTCCAGTGTCTGGAACACTACTAGAAGAACACTGACAGCCAGGGCTACAACCATCCCTGTAAACACAAAGGGTAAAAAGCTTACACATGCTGACATATGCAGGTTCATCCTTCAAAGACCTCTACCTAATCACTTTACGAGTGGGGTCCCTAAACATAAATGTGCATATGCCCAGACACAAAAGTATCTAGGTAGCATTTCAGTGTCACATTCTAAAATAATAAACAGCCAAGAATTACAAGGAAAAAACAAAAGAAACAAACACAAGAAAACTAGATGAATAAGAAATAAAACCAATAAATGATTAACTTTAAATGGCTACATTTTAAAAGAATAAAATCATAAAATAAACCTTATAGGACATAATGGAATGAAACTAGAAATCAACATCAGAAGGAAATATGGAAAATTCACAGAGATGTGGAGATTAAACAACACACTTTTCAAAAAGATTAGTCAAAGAAGGTACCACCACAAGGGAAATCAGAAAATACTTGAACTCCTAAAAATGAAAACACATCATACAAAAACTTATGGACGACAGGGAAAGCAGTGTTCAAAAAGAAATTTTTATAGTTGTAAGCATCTAAATTTAAAAAGAAATAATACTTCAAACAAATAACTTAACTTTACATCCTAAGTAACTACAAAAGGAAGAGTAAACCAAACTCAAACCTAGCAGACGGGGAAAATAATAAAGGTTAAAGTGGAGATCAACAAAATTAACAAACCTCTACTAGCATGACCGAGAAATAGAGAGAGAAAACTTACTAGATTCAGGACTGAAAGTGTGGGCATTACTACTGACTTTATAAAAATAAAAAGGATTATAAGACAATAATGAGTAATTAGGCCACAATTATGAATAACTGAATGCCACCAAAATAGACAATATAGATGAAATGGATAAATTCCTACAAACACACAAACTTATATAAGAAGAATTAGAAAACCTAAAGAAACTTTTAACAAGAGATTGAACCATCAATCAAACACCTGCCAACAAAAGCCTGAGACCAGATTCTACCAAACATTTAGAAGAATTAACACCTATCAATCTCAGAGTCTTCTTAGAAAAGGAAGAGAAGGAGACAGTTTTTAACTCATTCTATCAGGTTAGGGATGCCATGATAACAAAGCCAGACAAAGACGTCTTTCACACACACACACCCCCCAAAGAAAACCATAAAGCAGTATTCCTAATAATAACAGAATAATTGTCAACAGAATACTAGCAAACTGAATCCAGCAGCTTATATAAAAAGAATTACACACCATGACCAAGTGAATGGTCAGGAATGCAAGGTTGTTGAACATAAGAAAATCAACCAATGTAATACATCACATAATGGAATGAAGGAAAGAAACCACATGATCACCTCAACTAATGCAGGAAAAAAATTGTGAATAAAATCTAACACCCTTTCATGATAAATAAACTCAACAAACTAAGCATAGAAGTGAATTTCCTTAACATGATTCAAGGAATTTATGAAAATCCACAGCTGACATTCCACGCAGATCAGGAAAAATTGAGAAGCATGTCCACTCTCACTATTTGCATTTGAAAACATATTGGAAGTTGAAGGCAGGGCAATTAGATAGGAAAAAGAAATAGAAGTATCCAAATAGGAAAGAAAGAGTAAAATTAAACCTACTGAATTTATAGATGACACGATCTTGTAAACAGAAATTCTAAAGAGTCCATAAAACAAACTATTAGATATAATAAATGAATTTAGCACATGATCAACACAGAAAACAATCAGCTGTATTTCTACACATTAGCAATGAACTAAAACTAAGAAAACAATTCCAGTTACAGCAGCATCGAAAAAAAACAAAATAATTAGAAATAAATTTAACCACGGAAGCCTAAGACTTGTACACTGAAAACTACAAAATGTTGCTGAAAGAAATTAAAAGACCTAAATAACTGGAAAGATATCCCATGTCCATAGACTAGAAGACAATACTTCCCAAACTGATGTACAAATTCAATGTATTCTCTATTACAATCTCAATGGCTTTTTCTTTTTTTGCAGAAATGGAAAGCTAACTGTAAAATTCATACAGAATTGCAAAGGATTCCTAATAGTCAAAAGAATCTTGAATAGGAAGAACAAAGTAGGAAGACTCACACATTGCAATTTCAAAATCTACAAAGCTATAGTAAACAAGACAGTGTGGTACTGGCATAAGAACAGACATATACATCATCTGAATAAAATTGAGAGTCCAGAAATAAATCCATATAATGATGGACAATTAATTTTCAACAAGGATGCCATGACTATTCAATGGGGAAAGAATATTAGTCTCTTTAACAATGGTGAGACAACCAGGTATTAACATACAAAGAATGAAGTTGAACTCTTACCTCAAACAATAGTCAAATGAACTCATGATATATCAAAGACCTAAAAATAACAGCAAAAACTATAAAACTCTTCTAAGAAACTCAGGGAAATCTTCATGACCTTAAATCTGTCCATGGTTTCTTAGTTATAACACCGAAAAGCACAAGCACCAATATATGAAACAGACTGAGAAAAGACTTTACCAATATTTAAAACTTTTGATATCAAAGGATATTATCAAGAAAGTGAAGAGTTAATTCACATAGTGCAAGAGAATATTTGCAAATCATATATTTCTCAAAAATCTAGTATCCAGAATACATAAAAGAACTCTTAAAACTGTAACAATAAAAATCCAACTTAAAAATGACATTTTGCTAAAGAAGGTATACAAATGGCCAAGCAAATACATCATTAGTCAGCAGGGGATGCAAACTGAATCACAATGAAATATCACTTCAAACCCACTATAGTAAGAAGAAATAAATACATGCATAAAATACATTTTTAAATATATTTTTTTAAAAAAGGAAGTAGCAAATGTTCAAACTGGAATCCTCATATATTCCTAATGGAAATGTAAAATGGTTCAGCCATTGTGGAAGACAATTTGGTGGTTCCTCAAAAAGTCAAACAGAATTATCACATCACCTAACAATTCCACTCGTAAGTACAGATCCAAAATAACTGCAAACAATAACTTGCACAAGTTTTCATACTAGTACTATTCAAGAGTATTTCACCAAAAGAGGTAAACAACCCAAAATTCCATCAACTAACGAACGAATAAACGAATGGGGTACAGCTATACAACAGAGCATTATTCAGCTACAAAAAGGAATAAAGTACTGACACATGATACAAATGGATGAGCCTTGGAAACATTATCCTAAATGAGAGAAGTCAGATACCAAAGGCCATTTAACAGCAAATATCAAGAACAGACAAATCCATGGAAAAAGATAGTAAAGCAGTGATTGAGGCTGAAAGGATACGGGGAGAAACTGCTATGTCTACAAGTTTCATTTTGAGGTGATGAAATAGAACTAGATAGTGGTGAGGGTTGCAGAGCACTGTGAATGTACTAAATGCCCCCGAACTGTGTATTTAAAAAATTCTTCAGAGGAAGAACTTAGTTTTATAAATTTTACCTCATTAAAAAATAATATTAAATTAAAAAGAACAAACGGCCCTCTGATTTCCTCCCTCCTTCCTACACTGTCTCTGAGGCGTGAGTACACTCAGCATCCACAAGTGAACTTCTAAGTACCATTTTAAACTTAAAGAAGCCAGGGCCCTTAGAAGAAATGGCTAGTGTCAGGACTAGGGTATGGAAAACACAAAACCGCATGGAACATTTTCTGTACCAAATTGTATACCAAATTTAAAGAATAATGAAAGAAAAATGGGGACATGTCAAAAGTACACTAAGTAGGAGCCAGCTCCATTGGGCTCCTATTGTCCAAATCAAGATATAACTGAAAAGGTAAGAGAGATCCACTCCCTTGGGTTATTATTTCACTCTTCTTTCTTCTTCAAGATTCCAACACCCTTCCCCCTACTCTAACCTTCTAACAAACATGCCTCTCTCCTAGGGTATACTCAAGGGGCAAAAAACCTTGCAAAACAATTAGAACTACAGTTGACCCCTGAACATCTCAGGGGTTAGGAATGCTGATCCCCTGTGCACTTGAAAACTTGAGTATAATCTTCTAGCTGGTCCTTTATCTGCAGATTCAACCAACTGAGGATAGTGTAGAATCACAGTATATAGTTGTTTAAAAGAATCTGCATATAAGTGAAAAGACACAGTTCAAATCTCTATTGTTCCAGGGTCAACTGTTTTTATAGTTATCATAATATTGGTTGAAAGGTTGATATTGTTAGGCAGTAATGTACAAGTCTAGAACATTTTATCATACCAAGTACACCAGGTAGCAAGGAAATTACTTAAAAGAGTATTAGTGCTCAGACACTCAGTTGTGTCCAACTCTCTGTGACCTTATGGACTGCAGCAGACCACCAGACTTCTCTCTCCATGGGATTATTCCAGTGAGAATACTGGAGTGGGTTGCCACGCCCTCCTCCAGGGGATCTTCCCAACCTAGGGAGTGAACCCATGTCTCTTAACGTCTCCTACATTGGCACAAGAATTCTTTACCCCTAGTACCACCTGGGAAGCCTGAGTATTATTATCTAGGAAGCAGAGTATTAAGACTATATCAAAAGGACTCAGGTGCCAAGTGGAAGAGCTCTTCTGACAAAAATGGGATAATACCAATAAAGATAATAACTGCAATGGATTGAAGGGCTTCCCTGGTGGCTCAGCAGGAAAGAATCCACTGGAGATGCAAGAGATGTAGGCTCGATCCCTGGGTTGGGAAGATCTCCTGGAGTAGGGCATGGCAACCCACTCCAGTATTCTCGCTGGAGTAATACCACAGATAGAGAAGCCTGTCGGGCAATGATCTGTGGAGTTGCAAAGAGTTGGACACAACTCAAGCGACTGAGCACAGCATACAGCAATGGATTGAAAAACATCAAATATGTTTAATCCATGAATATATAATAATATTTGAAAACAAAATCAAAAAATGAACTGTCACCCCTGGTATGCTAATGAACAGATTCATTCTTGTGAAAAATAAGTAACTACAGAGACAGAATGTAAAAGATCTCATATGAACTGTATTACTAAGGATCAAATAGTAGATGAGGAAATTTCCTTACAAGTATTTAAGCTACAAAAATGAAAAAGAAATGTCAGAATTAAGAGTAGCATCATTTTGCAACCCCTAATAAATTTAGCCTAGGCACTGATCATCATGACTGCTAACATCACAAAGGACACTCTCCTGGAAGAAATGACTAAATAATATATTAAGGTTTTTAGAACAAATAGTACATAATTCAAATTTCTTTCAACTCAAGAGTTCTACAAACTGAACCACCCATTTCACTTACAGTTTCTAAATCAGGGGCCAGCAAACTTCTTCTGTAAAGGGGCAGATAGTAAATATTTTAGCTTTTGTTGGCCACAGGGGCTCTGTCATAACTACCCAACTCTGCCTCTGCCAGTTTTAGCTAGAAAGTGGAAGGCTGCTCAGTGGTACAGAATCTACCTGCTAATGCAGGAGATACAGGAGACGTGGGTTTGATCCCTGGGTTGGGAAGATTCCCTACAAAAGGAAATGGTAATCCACTCCAGTATTCTTGCCTGGAAAAACCCATGGGCAGAGGAGCCTGGTGGGCTACAGTCCATTGGGTTGCACAGAGTTGGACCTGACTTAGTGACTGAGTATGCACGCATAGCAGTGGAAAATAGGTAAGTGAGTAGGCATTGACTTTATGTGATGGGAAGAACTTAGATCATGAAATATCATTTGCTGCATAGTTATCTCTGCCCTATATGACACGGGAGAGAAATCAATGACCCCTAACGATAAATTGATTCTCCCCAGAATGAAAGTTAATCTGGTAGCTATTCAATCCTCAAATCTAACTCAGCAGAACAGTCAACATCATTTTTCAGGCTGACCATTCCTTAATTTCTTTTGCTAATTTGAAATGATAAGCATAATCTGTTTTAATGACTGTAAATCCAAAAGTTTATGATTTTTAAAATTGTAATAAAACAGATCTGTGAATGTTAGGAATCTAGTAAGTTAATGAGTTAAGCTGAAATATATAGGGGTGTGTGTGTATTTATTTACAAAAGTAATTTAGATGGCTGGACTTTTTACCTTATCAGAAAACCAAATGAGTCTGGAATCTTCGTAATACCTAAACATGCCATATTTAGGATCCAATAATTCCCTCATGATAAGCAAGAAAAATTCTTTGCGTACCCCTCCTGCATCAACAGCATCTTCTCCAACAAATATAACCTAAAAGAGGATAATGCAAACACTGAGTGTAAAGAAATGAAAAGTATATTCTGGAGACTCTATAATACATTATTTATTATGAATAAATGTTCAGCAATTAATAGCTATAATTTTGTTTAAGTATATTTTTATTAAGATTCAAAGATACTATAAAAATAAACAGGAAAACTTTAAACATATTTTCTGAATAAAAGTTCCAATTATACAACAGAAAATGTTAAATTACCTTGAGTGGCTTTTTGTAGTCTATATTTTTTGTTTTCCTAAGGACTTCCATTGCATCTCCTACAATATTTTCCCTACGTACCACTAGAATTAGGCAAGGGTTCACAGATTCAATCACTGGGAGAAAAAGAGAGGAGACATTCTGTCTGTGGGCCTGGTCAATAGCCATCTAGAAAACAAAAATTAAAAATTTAACAACAATGCTAGGAAGAAGCTACTATGACTGGATAAGCTAACCTCTACTTATTTATAGCTATCCACGGCCCATAGGATTGTGACGAGTTGAACATGACTTAGCAACTGAACAATAAAAAAAACAAATTACTGTATTATTGAATTCACATAGCACCTAACACAGTATTTAACACAGCATCAGAGCTTAAAAAACTATATTCTGAGAAAAAAACTATCCTTTTGAAATTTTTGTAGTAATGTATAACTGATGATACCATTAAATAAGCATGGAACTATAATAATAATGATAAACCTGAACACTGTTGTCTCTCAAAAAATAACTAGGATGGAAAGTGTGGAGAAAAAGAAAACTGCATTAAAACATACCTTTCCATAGAATAAGAAACAGCCTGGTCAACCAAAAGGTTTACAGAAAGTCATCTAGTAGATTGATCTCAATGTTACTGTTATTAGTCACTAAGTTCTGTCTGACTCTTCTGCAACCCCATGGACTATAGCCCACCTGGTCCCTCTCTGCATGGGATTCCGCAGGCAAGAATACTGCAGTGGGTTGCCATTTCCTTTTCTAAGGCATGTTCCCGACCCAGGACCCTGCGCTGCAGGTAGGTTCTTTACTGCTGAGCCACCAGGGAAGCTCCAAGTGATCACCTTTTGTGCTCACACTCCAAACATTTGGCTTTTACCAATTTAAAGCTTTTATTTTTGTTTTTTCCTGTGATTTTCTTTGTGTTCTTGTTCTAAAATGAAATATCGTACATCGAAAGCACCAAGTAATTGTTTTAACAAAGACTGCTGAAAAAACCCAGCAATCCAATTGTTAGTATAGAACCTTGCAAAAAATACTTATTTCTTCCATTGATGAGAACAGAAATAAGTGCAGCTCTAAAATTCCTCTTTGTATTATTTATTGTTTAAAACTATGGAAGAATTTAGAACATCAAATGCATTTATTTTAAAGGAATAAAAACTGCTAACAAAAGTAGGACGGGGGTAATTTTTAAAAGCATTTTTAGAATATTAAGTACCCAAGGTCTCATCTCGTCCTTTCTTAGTCCTCAGCTCTATAGTCTGATATTCTCTATCAGAGGAAAAAAACTCAAAACCTTTTTAATTTACAAGTTCAAAAGGTAAAAGTAAAACTATTGTATTCCTTCACATTCACAATGTAAACTAGTTTTTAAAATTCTCATTATAAAGGAAAAAACACTCAACATAAGTGGGGGGAGGAAAAGAGCAAAGAGGAGGAGACAACCAACCTCAAAACACCTTATTATTACTAAAACATTCTTCACAGAAATTTCACACCCTCCTCCCAACATGTGATCAAATGCCTCCTACTCTAACATCATCTCATCTTTACTCACTTTCATCTTCTACTAAGTACATAGGTAGGGAATACATAATACAGCAAGATTTGAAACAAACCAACATTTTATCAAGGAAACAAATCAAACTGTTTATAAAGGCTACATATTTCTGTGATGAAAGATTATACCATTTTAAAATATAAAATGATAAAAATCTAAATTCTATTTCCTTATATTCTATATAAATTATTCTATTTCCTTTTAAATATATTTAAGTATCCCTTATAAGAATGCACAATTTACATCCAATAGTCTTATAAGTACTAAAGATACTTTGGTAAAAGTACCTTTGCAAAAGACAAGACTACAAAGGTACAAAGTATCCCCAAAGACATTTCAAATATTTACTTTAAGAAAAAAACCACAGAAACAATTCTAAAACTACTCTCAAGTTAAACTAGTACTATACAACATTTTACCTGCATCTGTAAGACTGCATCTGTTTGTAACAGAGTAGTTTTTGCTTGGGCGTCAAATACAAATGGATATGTGCAGATTGTAACCGGGATATCTGCCAACTGGAAATAAAAAATTAGCTTATTAGTACAAACTGGTTTGTGACATATTTCTTATAAGTACTGTCATTTCTTGTGTAAAGTTGATCATATTCTTGGTTTATTTGCTTTGTGTCATTCAGGAATTATACTGATAATTAGATGAAGCACTGGAATAAAGAACCCTAATACCCAATTTTGGGAGAGAATTGTATACTTAGGAACCCATAAAATTGTAAATTACAGGTATCTTTTGCTTAACCTATATTAAACTAGAAGTTTCAGTGAACTAGATTGGAAATATATTCTAAATTTGGGGCTCCTCTGTTAAATACAGTACCCCGTTCTCATATGTTAGGGCTACTCTAGCAACTGAGGCCAATGATAAGCAACCTACTTATTCATATTTACTGCATGCCATAGGGTGCCAACATTATTGTGAGCCCCAAAATTTGTCATTCAACATACAAAATAAGCATGATTAGCACTATTATTTTCTGTCCACCTACAAAGCTGATCAATAATAGTTGATCTTTTATTACCATTATCAGATATTAGTCGCCTTATTATTTATCCTAGCAGATGAAATAGTGATTGACTGCAAAGTTTTTAATAGGCCAGAAAAATACAAAGAGCTATGAACTGCCAGTCACAGATCAGCTAGAGGATGTATTTCTACCATGTATCCAATAAAGCAAAATTTTTGTGCTACTTCTGACACAGAGTCCCTTCTCCTTATAAGGCTTCCAGTGAAGACTTAATACACCATGAAGCAACTCTCTTTAAGTTATTAGAAAGCTTTTTATATTAAATCTGAATCTGCATTTCTATGTATCACTTTGTTTTCTATTTCAGTCTTCATTCTGCCCCCGGAGGGAAGTTTATATGGTTTAGATACTTCATGCTGCCATATTCTCCCTAAGTTGTCTTTTTTCCACACTAAATATGCCCAGTTTTTCCAACCACCCTGAAAAATAATATGGTTTCCAACTCTACTTCATCCCAACTGCCATCTTTTAAATATATTTCAATTTGTCCAGGCCTCTTTTAACTATGGCTATCAAAAACAATGAAATAATTCAATAGTGCCTAATCCGTATAGAACACAAGATTATCAATTCATTGTTCTCAACATGTAAGACAACATGCTGAGTTATATTAATCCTTAAGTAAATTGTCATTCTTGGCTATTTTTCATATGACAATTTTACCCTCCACTCTGTATTTGTCACTAACCAGCTATTGATGACTTTTCTAGTCTTTTTACTACTCTGAAACTAGAAGACTGAGACAATTTCTAAAGTCCTCATCGGCCCCAGCACTCTTTGATTTCATAATTTTATATGCTGCTTCTATTTGAGGGTGAGGAAGCAAACAACGCTGGGCCTATAATTTGAAACTAATTCTAAATATGTCACTGATTCAAGTGCTGGGAAAAAAAGCAAAGTAAACAACAAAACCTAATGTCTATAATAGAAGTATAATACAAAATTCCCAAGTGTTAAAAAAAAAGGTGATTCAGGATTGCTGATTATGTAAGCCAAAATGCTAGAACCTTGAAAGTTTATTCAATATGACCATGTTGAATATCAATTATTAGTTTAAAAACTGAAGATAATTCCACTTCTCTAACATAAAATATTTTCTGCCTTCTGTGTAAGCCTTTGTTAAATTTTACAAGTTTGCTTTTTTTGTATTCTGAGGACACTATAAATTTTATTCTGAAAGACTTTAAGAGGATAGGAAATATTTTAAAACATTGTTGAAAGGCATCATATAGGTGTAATGTTAACTAAAGAAAAAAGGGTCTAATTTTCTTCAGAAAATTCCTCTGAAATGTTATATAGGGCAAGTTCTATACACTCATTCATATATATATATATATATATATAAAAAATATATATACGTTTTACAGTCACAAAAAAGAGGAAGCTTGGGATCTCCAATCACTTAAGACAACACAGAGTGTATCTTACTCTGAACAGGAGACTTTATTACACCAAACTTACCTCAGTTAATCCATGGTTGACATCCTAAGACGGCAGTGCAGAATGTAACAGTAATGAGGAAAGAGCAATGTTAGTGTCCAAATTTAACCATTTCTATTCAAAGTAGCATTTCATTTATTCTGCTACAGTAGAATATTGAATTAATGAAGTAGACCAAAATACATCTACAACAAAACTTACCCTTTCTACATATACCTTATATATCTAAAAATGTAGTAAGAGCTTTTTTCAGATATCTTGTGATCAGAAAATCACTGAGGCTTGAACATAATGAAATTTGGTTTCAGCAAGTAAGTACGTCATTTGCAGAATTTAAGCAGAACAGAAAAACTAATCTTACAACTAATTCGGTCTTGAAGAAATAATTTTATGGCCCAATTTCTCCACTTGGAAAATGGGAGAAAATATTCCTCAAAGACTTGGTTAATCTTGACAAAATGTTTGAAAAGTGTTTAGTAGATTAAAGAGCTACACGGAGAAAATAAGCCATAAGTTGTTATTCATCAGAAATAACCAGTGAAATGCAGGTATCTAAATACTAAGGATTCTTTAACATTAAATTAGCTTAAAATAGGAAGTACAAGACAGGGCATAGAGGTTGCTAAGTAGAAACAAGAAATGAAACGAGAGAGATATTCATGAAGGGTATAATAACGAAAATTATAATGAAAGCTTACCACTGCATTGACCAGAAATGTACAACACTTTCTTGAAAAAAGCTTTTGTGTATGTTTAGAGTGCAGACTCAAATAAAGGGTTAAAATCTCCAAAAGTATGTTACTAAATTTGCAGATGGTACCTTGTACAGTGAGGAGTTAATCTTACCCAAAGAGATCCTCTCCCAGTAGTCTGATTTTGCTCTGGAAGACAATCTATAGGACTTTTGAATTTCATACCTCAACAGGAGTATTACTGGTTGCCTGGAGACTCTGGGATATGTGGTTATCAGTTCTTACTGCAGAAGGGTTGGCAACTAAAGGCCAGCCATATAGGCAGTACATGATGGAGCCTCAATAAAAACTCTGGGCACCAAGGTTCTAGTGAGCTGCCTTGGTTGGCAATACTCTGTATCACAAACAGATGCTAGGAAAGTAACTTGTCCATGATCCTCAGGGAGAGGAAGACTAAAGTTCAGTCTTTAGTACCTTTGCCAGACTCTACCCTACGCACTTTTCCCCTTGGCTGATTTTAATCTGAACTCTCTCCTTATAATAAACTGTAAATGTCAATGTAATAGTTTCCAATTAGTTCTGTGAAGTTTTGTAGCAAATTATTGAACCTGAGAATGGTTCCAGGAATCTTCCAACCTCACAACTGGTATCAGAAGTGAGGGCAGTCTTTGTGAACTGTTCCCTCTAACTCTGCAGTTGGCTACATTCTTGCATATGCCTCAAGGGGTATCACTGGAAGCTTTAATATATTAGCAAACATTTAGGGTTTATTCACTATATTGTGCCAAATAAAGCCAAGACAGTATAAACATAAGTAAATATGACTTTAACTTCCTATTCTGAGAAAGATAAACATTTATAATTGTTTCTTTAATTTAAAAAACTCTGAGTACCAAATTATCACTACATATGCATCCCAGTGGCAGTACTAGCAGATATATTATAGAAGCTGTTCTGCAGAAAAAGCCATTTAGATTACACTCAGTTTAATTTAAAGCAATTTAACAGGAACACCTGAAATACTTATATAGTACTAAATGTATCTTGTGGGATGTTTTTAAAGTCCTACTACAACTAAGAAAGTGTGAGTAAGAAACACCTTTCCACATTTTTCTGATTACCTATGGCCAATCTGATAACTATGTTTCATACCTGGTATCATGGAAGATGGATTTTACTATTAATAATGAAACACTAACCTATATGTACTTTGTTGCTACACGTAAATAGAGAAAAATGCTAGGCATAACATTTTGCATTGGGAAGACTGTCAGAATTTACAGTGCAACTAAACCATAAGTCTGATTGTAGAGAGAGATGTAAGCTAGAAGAAATATGAAAAAATAATGGGATGTGGATAACTTGGGAAAAGAAGAGAGATTATAAGACACCAAGCAAAATGATTTACCTAGGGAAGAAGCATCAAAGGAAAAACCAGATTAAGATCACTATTAGAAATTTCAATTTAAGTGTTAAGAAACCTAAGACAAAAGCTTAAACATTGAAAACAAAGTAAATACATACAAAAAGCAAGGGTAAACTCCTCTGGGAAATGTCAGGATTGCAAAGTAGTTACTGTATTAGTTTCGAGTCTAACTGAGCCATAGTAGTGTTTCCAAGGGAAATTTAAAAGAAAAACTAAGTGGTGGTAGTGGTGGGGTGGGGCAGGGGGGTGGTATGCGGACAGGATACTAGCAAAATATGTGTGGTCAACTAAAGGTCCATTGCTGAAAATCCATCGTATCATTTAACCCACAGTCTACTCTTGGCTCCAAATCCACATACCCAAGCACTATCTGTTGGCTGTTTGTCCACTGGGGCCCCTGAAATTAGGTCAAAGTATGCTTAATTTTAGTTACCCAATGTCCTAGAAACCCGAGTGAGAAAGGCATGAAGGAATGTTCAAAAGCCAGGGTCTCATTGTCTGAAGCAAACTTCATTAAGGCTGCTTTAAACATCAATAGTGAATGATAATTTACTTAGTTTTAGACAAAAAAAGATGCAATTCCTTGGTACGTTTTAGTTTCAACATATTACTTATGGCAAAACACTGTATCATTGCTGGTGGCATCATTATTTAAGGGTGAAACACAGAATAAGTATAAACAGAGGATACTGAAGTTACTGAAGTAATTCAAATAAATATGAAGTATTGGTGACTAGACAGAAGTATAAAAGATACTTCTAAAACATGAAGAAAATGAAAAATATACAAACATAACTTGGTAATTCAAGGCATAAGGAATCAGTCCAAGAATCCACAAAATATTAATGCCATTAAAGATTACAAGGGGGCTTAAAAAGCAAATGACAACATTCTGGGAAATATTATAACTACAAGGTTTATAATGCAAGGATTAAACGTATCACAAATATTAAAGCATGCAAATATACTTTAATTTCTTCATTTCATTAAATGAGGAAGAAGCTCAAACCCAGGAAGTACCAGCTGGTCTTCCCAGGTGTTACATCAGGCTATCTTCCTGGTTTGCTGGTGACCATGTCATGTCATTAGCTCAGCATTGTCCATAGTTAAAGTATAAAACCTTAACTCCACAGAACAAATACAGTAATGACTTATAAACATGGCAAAATTAATACTGAAATAAAAGTTATGAATTAAAAATGTATAAAGTATAATATTAAAGACTAAAAATTTTACCAGTTTATCAAATATATTTAATTAGTACTTACTTGTATCTGACACAGACATACACAGTTCTTGAAATAAATGAATATACACTTTTAAAAATGCTTAACTTGATTCAATTATAACAGGCAAAGACTTAGCATAGACCTTTCTATACATTCACCAATTTTTACTAGACATATATTGATATTGTACAGTAACAAAAAGGATAAGAAAGGGAAGAAAAAGCAGCAAAAAGATTAGTTGTAACCACTAAAGTATTTTTGTCTTTTGACTATGCCTCACAGCTTACGGGAACCTAGTTCGATCAGGGATCGAACCCAGCCCTTGGCAGTGAAAACCCGAACCACTGGACCACTAGGGAATTTCCCACTAAAGTATTTTTAGAAACAATTTTAGAGCAAAGTTAAAAGAAGTAAGCAAATAAACTAAGAATAGTATCTAGAAAGTGGGGGGGGGGGACATCAAATAGCAGAAGATAAAGAGAAAACTCACATACCCTTTTATTTTGCCAAGAAACTATTTACTGTAGAGGGAGAAAAAGAGATAAAAAGCAAAAGGAATCCAACTGAAAAAAAGTTTCATATCCTAATATCAGAGTCTGGAAAAACAAAACAGAGAAGCTTATATATTAATAGTAAGTGGCAGGAGTAGGAGATCAAGCAAAAACTTCACGGAAATGTGTAGAGGGAAACAGATGAAAGAGGATGGGAAAATAAGAGAGGATGAGGTGAAAAGTTAGTCTCAGCCATACAAAAGGACATTATAAGGGGTGCAAAAAATTCACAGAATTAGTTTTTAATGTTTAGAGACAAGGAAAGCATATACCTGATGCATTCTTAAAAGTATATACCAAATGGGTTTTTTTTGTTCTAGTTCTATTGAATTATAAATGACATATAGCTCTGTGTTAGTTTAAGGTTTATATACCTGATGGATGCTTAAAATACTTGACTGGGAAAGAAAATCTGAGAAAAAAAATCTCAACAGACTAGAGCATAAAGAGAAATATAATAAAAGCAATATAATAAAAGTGAAATAATCTTGTTGCAGTGTTTAGAACAAGGTGAAGTTTCACATACATATGTGTATATATTTTGTCTCTCTGGTGGCTCAGACGATAAGGAATCTGTTTGCAATGAACGAGACCTGGGTTCAATCTCTGCAACCGACTCCAGTATTCTTGCCTGGAGAATCCCATGAACAGAGGAGCCTGGGAGGCTACAGTTCATGGGGTTGCAAAGAGTCAGACATGACTGAGCAACTAAGCACAGCACAGCACAGTGCATATATTTACATATATAAAATACATGTATATATAAAATTTATAGACATATTTTTTATAATTCATAGTAACTATGTTCTATCAAGGAATATTTTAAACTTTCACACCAAAGGAATGGAATTATTTCAAGATCATAATTCTTGTTCAATAATGTTATACATATGTATGTTGTATAAAGTACATATATATGTGTATATATCTGTTGGTTATATAAATACACATACACATATCTGTATCATCACAAAATAACTTGGATCTTTAGGATAGACTCTTTAAAACTTTACTAGCTTTACTTACAAGGCCCACATGATGTTCAACCTAGTGTCAACACTAGTAATGCAAGTATGAATTTTATTGAACAGTCTCAGGGAAAAAAAGCCTTTAGTGTTATATGTAAATGTGAAAGTGGTTTGAATTCTCCCACAGAATGCTCCTTCAGATATCACAATATAATTAATAAACTACTTGAGTTATTTAAAGACCTTCAAAGTAAATTGTCAGCCTTCTATTTCCAGAAGATCAGAAGAACCCAAATCATGGGTTCTAGATTCTGATTTCTAAGATATGATATTAAATCCACTGTGCCAATTAAAGAACAAGTTTCCACTGCCACAACCACATATTCAATACCAGTCTGTCTATAAATGGAGAAAAAGGAAAATCATGTGGTTGAAAGAGGAGAGTAACAGCAATTCTCAAGTATAGCAACTTGGAAAATCTTGAAATAAGATGGTCCTCTACTGTCTCCCTCTTACCAGAAAACAGTGGCATTGAAAGAGTTCCTAAGGAAATTCAATTTGATATCATCACAGTTATACACAAAGAGAAGTTTGGATATAAGCCTGTAAGGTTTAAAAGCAAACATTCAAACCACAGCTTTACCACAAAGCACAAGATTATTGCTACCTTAAAGGTTCTATTAGACTGGCATTTTCTCTTAACCTGTTCAGAACTGTTTTATAACCTACACACTAGGCAAAAATTCAGATGTCAAAGGACATCAGACCTAATTCACAGTGACCCAAGAGGATATAACTCTCCAGGAGAGAGTGAAATGCTTAGTGAAGTAAGTCAGACAGAAATACAAATACTGTATGATATATGTTACATGTGCAATCTAAAAAACAGTACAACTGAATCTGTGTACAAAACAGAAAGAGATTCATATAGAAAACAAACTTATAGTTACCAAAGGGGAGGGAGTAGGAGGAACGAATTAGGAGTAGGGGATTATAGCTATAAATAACTACATAAAATAGATAAGCAACAAGGATTTATTATATACCACAAGGAATTAGATTTAATAAAAAAGAAAAACAAAAAATGTTGAGATGATATAGGAACCTAAGTGCTCTTATGTTACACTCCTTTATTAGCATAATCAGGTTGTGAGCGGAGATTCCTGATCAAGACAACATAATCATCCTCCATACTAAAATAATAACCTCATTTTAAAATTTGTAGTGTTATAATTAATTTACAAATGTGTTATGGCTTTAGAATTCTTTTAAAAGCTAAGAACCAGGGGGAAGGCGCCAAGATGGCGGAGGAGTAGGACGGGAAAACACTTTCTCCCCACAAATTCATCAAAAGAGCATTTAAACGTCGAGTAAATTCCACAAAACAACTTCTGAATGCCGGCAGAGGACATCAGGCACCCAGAAAAGCAACCCAACTCCTCGAAAGGAGGTAGGAAAAAATATTAAAGACAATAAAAGAGACAAAGAGGGAGGGACGGAGTTCCGTCCCAGGAAGGAGTCTTAAAAAGAGAGAAGTTTCCAAACACCAGGAAACCTTCTCACTGCGAAATCGTGCCGAGCTTTGGAAGCACAGAGGACAACATAACAGGGAGAAAAAATAAATAAACAATTAAAACTCGCAGATTGCGAGCCCTACGGTAACTCCTCCAGCGGAGAAGCAGCGCAGACGCCTGCATCCGCCATTAGCAAGCGGGGGCTGGGCAGGGAGGCGCGGCGCAGGCTGCATCGCTGAGAGTAAGAATCTGGCCTGAATACCCCGAGCGCTATCTGAGCGAAATAATTTGGGCTAGCAAACCAGACTGTGGGATACCTACCACGCGAAAAGCCAGCCCTAACCTAAGACACCGCCAGCCCGCGCACGGAACAAAGGACTAAACAGAGGTAGCCGGCTGCAAACCTTCCCCCTCCGGTGACAGGCAGCCAGAGCCGGAAGGGGGCAATCGCAGCCCCAGAGAGACATTATCTATAAAACTGTAAGCAGGCTTCTTTGCTAACTAAAACTTATTGGGGGTCTGGATGGTCAACATCTGCCTGAGAAGGTGCGCCGGTTTTACACCCAGATAACCAAGTGGCGGGGAGGCGATAAGTCGCAGCATTGGCGCTCGCCAAACACCTCATCACCTGAGCTGCTCGGACCTGGGAAGAACACAAAACGCAGCCCCAACTGAGTCTGCGCCTCTGAGGACTACCTGAGTGCCTGAACCTGAGCGGCTTGGACCTGGGAGGTGCATGCAACCCAGGGCCAGCCTCGGATTGTTCCCGGTGGAACAACCTGGAGCCCGAGCAGTGTGGGCAGGGAGGCTACACGCGCCGTGAGCGGGGGCAGACCCAGTGTGGCTGAGGCACTGCGAGCGCACGCCAGTGTCATTTGTTTGCAGCATCCCTCCCTCCCTCCCCATAGCGCGACTGAACAAAGAGAAGAAATACAGCTCCCCCCACCAGAACACCAACACAAGCTTCCCTAACCAGGAAACCTTGACAAGCCACCTCTACATACCCACACACAGCGAGGAAACGCCACAATAAAGAGAACTCCACAAACTGCCAGAATACAAAAAGGACTCCCAAACTCAGCAATTTAAACAAGATGAAGAGACAGAGGAATACCCAGCAGGTAAAGGAACAGGATAAATGCCCACCAAACCAAACAAAAGAGGAAGAGATAGGGAATCTACCTGATAAAGAATTCCAAATAATGATAGTGAAATTGATCCAAAATCTTGAAATTAAAATGGAATCACAGATAAATAGCCTGGAGACAAGGATTGAGAAGATGCAAGAAAGGTTTAACGAGGACCTAGAAGAAATAAAAAGAGTCAATATATAATGAATAATGCAATGAATGAAATTAAAAACACTCTGGAGGCAACAAATAGTAGAATAACAGAGGCAGAAGATAGGATTAGTGAATTAGAAGATAGAATGGTAGAAATAAATGAATCAGAGAGGATAAAAGAAAAACGAATTAAAAGAAATGAGGACAATCTCAGAGACCTCCAGGACAATATTAAACGCTACAACATTCAATCATGGGTTCCAGAAGAAGAAGACAAAAAGAAAGACCATGAGAAAATACTTGAGGAGATAATAGTTGAAAACTTCCTAAAATGGGGAAGGAAATAATCACCCAAGTCCAAGAAACCCAGAGAGTCCCAAACAGGATAAACCCAAGGAGAAACACCCCAAGACACATATTAATCAAATTAACAAAGATCAAACACAAAGAACAAATATTAAAAGCAGCAAGGAAAAACAACAAATAACACACAAGGGAATTCCCATAAGGATAACAGCTGATCTTTCAATAGAAACTCTTCAAGCCAGGAGGGAATGGCAAGACATACTTAAAATGATGAAAGAAAATAACCTACAGCCCAGATTATTGTACCCAGCAAGGATCTCATTCAAGTATGAAGGAGAAATCAAAAGCTTTTCAGACAAGCAAAAGCTGAGAGAATTCTGCACCACCAAACCAGCTCTCCAACAAATACTAAAGGATATTCTCTAGACAGGAAACACAAAAATGGTGTATAAACTCGAACCCAAAACAATAAAGTAAATGGCAACAGGATCATACTTATTAGTAATTACCTTAAACGTAAATGGGTTGAATGCCCCAACCAAAAGACAAAGACTGGCTGAATGGATACAAAAACAAGACCCTTACATATGTTGTCTACAAGAGACCCACCTCAAAACAGGGGACACATACAGACTGAAAGTGAAGGGCTGGAAAAAGATTTTCCATGCAAAGTGGGACCAAAAGAAAGCAGGAGTCACAATACTCGTATCAGATAAATTAGACTTTAAAACAAAGGCTGTGAAAAGAGACAAAGAAGGTCACTACATAATGATCAAAGGATCAATCCAAGAAGAAGATATAACAATTATAAATATATATCCACCCAACATGGGAGCACCGCAGTATGTAAGACAAATCCTAACAAGTATGAAAGGAGAAATTAACAATAACACAATAATAGTGGGAGACTTTAATACCCCACTCACAGTTATGGATAGATCAACTAAACAGAAAATTAACAAGGAAAAAAAAAAAACATGTATCTATAAAGTTCACTAAAGCAAAGTACAGTAAAATGAGGTATGGCAATAAAAGGCGTTAAATTTATCAAATAAAAAAAATAATAAAAAAATAAAAATTAAAAAAAACAAAACAAAACATCATAAAGATGCTCCCTGGAAACAATACAAGAGCAAGAGCAAAGTGAGAATTTCAACAAAGAAATAGAAATATAAGAAAATACCAAACAGAAACTAGGAAGCTGAAGAGTACAATAACTAACTTGAAAATTTTACTACAGGGATTCAAGAGCAAACAGGAAGATCAGTGCCCACAGTCACAAGCAAAGTTCGAACTTGAACCCAGCTCTTCTGACCTTAAACCTAAGGCACATCCCACTCTAGTACAATGTTAGCCACAGGATGAATGACCTTCTCTACCGCCCCACGGGCTTCCCAGGTGGCGCTAACGGTAAAGAATTCGCCTTCAGTGCAGGAGATGCAAGAGACTAGAGTTCCATCCCTGGGTCAAGAAGATCCCCTAGAGAAGGAAATGGCAACCCACTCCAATATTCTTCCCTGGAAAATTCCATAGGCAGAGGAACCTGGCAGGCTACAGAAAAAAATAAATAAATAAAATAAAATAAAATATATTCTATTCCCTATGAGCTAAAAAAGGACAAGATAATGACAATTTCTTCTTTTATTTTTTGGTTATGAACTCAAACAGATGATAAGTTAGATAAATAAACTATATTCATTTTAATAGCACATATTAGTGATGCTCAGCTATGAAAAAAAAAAAAAAAAAAAAAAAAAAAAAAAAAAGCTAAGAACCAGGAGCTTAGAACTAGTTTAGTATTTGTATACATTTAAATAAGATGGTCATAAACAGGGTAAGTGAACATTAAGCTTCTTAAAGGAATTGTTTTATTTTAAAAGGAGTCTATGTATTAATGCAGTCTCAAAAACACTGCTCAACCAAGGTTACCGAGGTGGTATGTCAGAGTTTACATGCAAATTCTTAGAATGAAAAAAAAAAGTTTACTGTCTGAATCATCAGTGTCCCTCATGGTAAATAATTTTAATTCCTTTTACAATAAATACTTATTAAACCTGAAATCTGCATTCACTCAAAGATAAAATATGACACTTCAAACAAGTCTTGCAGAGGGAAAATTAATAACCTCAAGAAATATGGTTTTTCTCCTGTCGTAGGAGTTCTCTGGAGGAAGAATGTGAAAAGCTTTATCTAGATGAGAGTTTTAGTTAAAACAGGGAAGGAAAAAGGAAATATTTATTCAAAGCTTTCCAGAAGTCAAGGATTTTCTTTTTAAAAAAACTGCTGTCCCTTGACTCCAGCTATAGCTCTACTTTTCTTACCCCCTCCTCTCAAGTGCAGAACTCTGTCAAAGTACTGCCTATGAATGCTGTTCCCTATTCCTCACCCCTAAATTTCTCTTATGCATAACTTACCCTAGACTGGCATTATCAAGGTTACCAGTGACCTTCATGAAACCAAATTCACTGCTCAATCCCATGGTTTTATCGTGTTTCTCAACAGCATTCAATACAGATTTCTGCTTCCCTTTTCCAGTTTCCACAACACTACTTTAGTTTTCCTTCTACCTTTCATCTCATTTGTTGTCCTTTCCTCATTTCATATCCATCAATAATTCTTGTCCCTTTTACATCCAGAGGTACTCAAGACCATTTATTTCCTCCTTTCATTATACAACTACCAACCATGGCCAAACTCATCATTTTCTCTCCCCTAACCTACTAAAACTATCTTCTAACTAGTCTCCCTTTAAATTTTTGTTCCATCCCCCTCATTCCAACCTCCACACAGCTGACAGGGTAGTTATTTCAAAATATAAACTACACTGTACAATATTCACCTTAGGTTCACCAGCATTCCAACAGCTAACCATAACACTTCAGATAAAATCTGTATTTCTGATCTTAACCTACTAAACTTTCCATGATCTGGCACCTGCACGTTTCTCTGATTGTTTCTCAGAACTCTCCCCATTCCCTTATTTTTAGCCATGTGTGTGCTCAGTCTCTCAGTTATGTACAACATTTTGCAACCCCAGGGACTGTAGCCTGCCAGGCTCTTCTGTCCATGGGATTTCCCAGGCAAGAACACTGGAGTGGGTTACCATTTCTTACTCCAGGGACCTTCCCAACCCCGAGATCAAACCAGTGTCTCTTTTGTCTCTTGCATTGGTAGGTGGAGTCCTTACCACTGCGCCACCTTGGAAGCCCATTTTATACTGGCCTTTTTCTATCCTTCAAACATATCAAACTTGTTCTCACCTAAGGTCTTTTACTAGATACTCATTTTTCCTGAAATTTTCCTTGCACTGATCTTACATGGCTGCTTTTTCTCATTTAGATAACAGATAATACTTCATTAGAAAAGACTCTTCTGATTACCCAACTGCAAGAAAGCATCCAGTCTTTACTACCTTCTCTTATTTTCATCCTCTATATAGTGTACATTATTAGTTTTTATGGCAGGGGAAGAGGGGTGCACATTACCTGATTACTATTCATCTTGCCTACTAGATTATAAGTTTCATGAGAACAGGCCTTATCCATCTGGTTCAGCACTGTATTTCTAATACCTAAATAAGTGCTTGTCACATGTGTTTTCAGTTGCTCAGTCGTGTCTGACTCTTCTCGGCCTGTCAGACTCCTCTGTTCATGGAATTTTCCAGGAAAGAAGCATGGATTGGGGGTGCCATTTCTTACACCAGGGGATCTTCCCAACTCAGGGGCTGAACCCTCGTCTCTTGCACCTTCTGCACTGGCACGTGGATTCTTTTACACTAGCACCACCTCGGAAGCCTGTCTGTTACACAGGAGATTCTTACTAAGTATTTGCTGAATAAGCAAATGGATAGACGTAAATCTGTAGGATGGTTGTAAACCTGACTGAGCCTCCTAGTGATTCTGGGGAAAATAATCGACAAGTCTGTCCCAATGAAGATCTAAGTACCTAGGAAGTCTTTGCTAGGTTCTAGAAAGTGTTCAAGATGTTCTGGAAGTAACCTTATTCCTATAGGGAAGAGTACCCTAAAAAGAGCATACAGTAAACTGCACTGCTATTCAAAAACTACTGTACTTTCTAAGGGCCTACAAGACATATATGAGACACTATAAAAAGTACAGGTGAATAAATTGACAGAGTGCCTATTCACAAAGAGCTTGCAGTTGGTACCTAGCAACCAATGAAAGGCCTTGCTAGAATTCAGTTCAGTTCAGTCCTCAGTCACGTCTGACTCTTTGCGACCCCATGGACTGCAGCATGCCAGGCTTCCCTGTTTATCACCAACTCCTGGAGTTTACTCCAACTCATGTCCATTGAGTCAGTGATGACATCCAACCATCTCATCTCTGTCCCCTTCTCCTCCTGCCTTCAATCTTTCCCAGCATCAGGTTCTTTTCTGATGAGTCAGTTCTTAAATCCGGTGGCCAAAGTATTAGAGCTTTAGCATCAGTCCTTCCAATGAATATTCAAGACAGATTTCTTTTAGGATTGACTGGTTTGATCTCCTTGTAGTGCAAAGGACTCTCAAGAGTTTTCTCCAAAACCATAGTTCAAAAGCATCAATTCTTTGGTGCACAACCTTCTTTATGGTCCAATTCTCATACCCATACATGACTACTGAAAAAACCATAGCTTTGACTAGACAGACCTTTGTCAGCAAAGTAATGTCTCTGCTTTTTAATATGCTCTCTAGGTTGGTCATAGCTTTTCTCCCAAGGAGCATGCATTTTTTAATTTCATGGCTGCAGTCACCATCTGCAGTGATTTTGGAGGCCAAGAAAAGTCTGCCACTGTTCCCACTGTTTCCCCATCTACTTGTCATGAAATCTTGGGACCAGATGCCATGATCTTTGCTTTTTTAATGTTGAGTTTTAAGTCAGCTTTTTCACTCTCCTCTTTCACTTTCACATCAGGTGGCCAAAGTATTAGAGCTTTAGCATCAGTCCTTTCAGTAAATATTCAGGACTGATTTCTTTTAGGATTGACTGGTTTGATCTTCTTGCAGTCTAAAGGACTCTGAATAGTCTTCTCCAACACCACAGTTCAAAAGCATCAGTTCTTTGGTGCTCAGCCTTCTTTACAGTCCAACTCTCACATCCATACCTGACTACTGAAAAAAAACCATAGCTTTGACTAGACGGACCTTTGTCGAACCTTTGCTTCTTGACCTGCACACAGGTTTTGCAGGAGGCAGATAAGGTGATCTGCTATTCCCATCTCTTGAAGAATTTTCCAGTTTGTTGTGAGCCACACTAATGAGGCTCTTTAGTTCCTCTCAGCTTTCTGCCATAAGGGTGGTGTCATTTGCATATCTGAGGTTACTGATATTTCTCCTCGCAATCTTGATTCCAACTTATGCTTCATCCTGTCCAGCATTTCACATGATGTTCTCTGCATATAAGTTAAATAGGCAGGGTGACAATATACAGCCTTGATGTACTCCTTTCTCAGTTTGGAACCTGTCCATTGTTCCGTGTCTGATTCTAATTGTAGCTTCTTGACCTGCATACAGGTTTTGCAGGAGGTAGGTAAGGTGGTCTGCTATTCCCATCACTTGAAGGATTTTCCAGTTTGTTGTGATCCACACAGTCAAAAGGCTTTAGCATAGTCAATGAACCAGAAGGAGATGTTTTTCTGGAATTTTCTTGCTTTTTCAATGTTACAACGGATGTTGGCAATTTGATCTCTGATTCCTCTGCCTTTTCTAAATCCAGCTTGAACATTCGGAATTTCTCAGTTCATGTACTATTGAAGCCTGGCTTGGAGAATTTTGAGCATTACTTTGCTAGTGTATGAGATGAGTGTAATTGTGCAGTAGTTTGAACATTCTTTGGCATTGCCTTTCTTTGGGATTGGAATGAAAACTGACCTTTTCCAGTCCAGTGGCCACTGCTGAGTTTTCCAAATTTTTGGCATATTGAATGCAGCACTTTCACAGAAGCATCTTTTAGGATTTGAAATAGCTCAACTGGAATTCAATCACCTCCACTAGCTTTGTTTGTAGTGATGCTTCCTAAGGCCCACTTGACTTTGTACTTCAGGATGTCTGGCTCTAGGTGAGGGATCACACCCTTGTGGTTATCTGGGTCATGAAGATGACCTTTTTTGTATATTCTTCTGTGTATTCTTGCCACCTCTTCTTAACATCTTCTGCTTCTGTTAGGTCCATACCATTTCTGTCCTTAACTGTGCCCATCTTTGCATGAAATGTTCCCTTGAAGAGATCTCTAGCCTTTCTCATTTTACTGTTTTCCTCTATTCCTCTGCACTGATCACTTAGGAAGGCTTTCTTATCTCTCCGTGCTTTTCTTTGGAACTCTGCATTCCGACGTGCATATCTTTTCTTTTCTCCTTTACCTTTAGCTTCTCTTCTTTTTTCAGCTATTTGTAAGGCCCTCTCAGACTACCATTTTGCCTTTAGCATTTCTTTTTCTTGGTGATGGTTCTGATCACTGCCTCCTGTGTAATGTTATGTACATCCGTCTTGTACATCTATTATGTACGTAGTTCTTCAGGTATTCTATCAGATCTAATCCCTTGAATCTATTTGTCACTTCCATTGTATAATCATAAAGGGTTTAATTTAGGTCATACCTGAATGGTCTAGTGGTTTTCCCTACTTTCTCCTATGTAAGTCTGAAGTTTGCAGTAAGGAGTTCATGATCTGAGCCACAGTTAGCTCCTGGTCTTGTTTTTGCTGACTGTTTAGAGCTTCTCCATCTTCGAATGCAAAGAATATAATCAATCTGATTTCGGTACTGACCATCTGGTGATGTGCTTGTATATTCTCTTGTGTTGTTGGAAGAGGGTGTTTGCTACGACCAGTGCGTTTTCTTGGCAAAACACTATTAGCCTTTGCCCTGCTTCATTCTGTACTTGAGGCCCAAACTTGCCTGTTACTCCAGGTATCTCTTGACTTCCTACTTTTGCATTCCAGTCCCCTATGATTAAAAGGACATCTTTTTTTTTGGTGTTATTTCTAGAAGGTCTTGTAGGTCTTCATAGAACTGTTCAACTTCAGCTTCTTCAACATTAGTAGCTGGGGTTCAGACTTGGATTACTGTGATCTTCAATGGTCTGCCTTAGAAACGAACAAAGATCATTCCGTCATTTTTGAGATTGCACCCAAGTACTGCATTTCGGACTCTTTCATTGACTATGAGTGGGATTCTCTTCCACAGTAGTAGATATAACGGTCATCTGAATTAAATTTGCCCATTCTGGTCCATTTTAGTTCAATGATTCCTAAAACGTCGATGTTCATTCTGGCCATCTCCTGATTGACCACTTGCAATTCACCTTGACTCATGGACCTAACATTCCAGGTTCCTATGCAATATTGCTCTTTATATCATCGGACTTTACTTCCATCACCAGTCACATCCACAACTGAGTGGTATTTTCACTTTGGCTCAGCCTCTTCATTCTTTCTGGAGTTATTTCTCCACTGTTCTCCAGCAGCATACTGGGCACCTACCAACCTGGGAAGTCCATCTTTTAGTGTCATATCCTTTTGCCTTTTCATATTGTTTATGGGGTTCTCAAGGTAAGAATACTGGTGGGCGGGGCCAAGCTCAGCAAATCTTTAATCCAATTTTCTGTTAATGGGTGGGGCTGTGTTCCCTCCCTCAGGCCAAATTATGGTAGGGGTAACTGTGGTGAAGTGAAGTGAAGTGAAGTCGCTCAGTCGTGTCCAACTCTTTGTGACCCCAGGGACTGTAGCCTACCAGGCTCCTCTGTCCATGGGATTTTCCAGACAAGAATACTGGAGTGGGTTGCCATTTCTTTCTCCAGGGTATCTTCCCAGCCCAGGGATCGAACCCGGGTCTCCTGCATTGTAGGCAGACACTTTCACCATCTGAGCCCTCAAAAGGACTTATACCAGCATACCACAACTCCCAGGACTGATGTGTTCAGTGTCCTACACCCCACAGCAGGCCGCTGTAGACCCACACCTCCACCGAGACTCCTGGACAGTCACAGGCAAGTCTGGCTCAGTCTCTTGTGGGGTCACTGCTCCTTTCTCCTTTCTAGAACTGCTATATGCATATTACTTAAAGTATCTGCTTCACAGATGATAAAGTTGGCCTTAAGTATATTACAAAGGTCAGCAAATAAGAGTATTAAACCTGTTTTATATCTAGCTGCTTATCCAATTTTATACTGAAATTTCACATGACTAATTAAAGTTTTATAAGACTATGTTATTATTTTTATGTTTTTTGGACCACACAGATCTTTGGAGATCTTAAGTTTCCTGACCAGGAACTGAACCCACACACCCTGGGATGAAAATGTGGAGTCTTAACCATGGGATCACCAGGGAAGTCCCTATGCTATTATTTTAATAGAACATTAAGTGTCTAGTCATTAGAGATTTAGCCACATGGAAAGAAATATGTACACTTGTGGATGTACAACAAAAAACTGAAATCAAATTAAAAACATAAAAGATGGGGGAAAAAGAAAGAATTAATGGTCACACAGGTCTCTTCTGGTAGTTCTGAGGCACTGATATCAAAATTTTAATATATTCTTAGAATTCAAGTATCAGCACTCCAGTACTCTCAGCATTAGAGAATTAAGAGACAACCTCATAGAAAATAAATAAGACTTAAAATCTAAGTCATATTTGCATTTTTCTATAAAAAACTATAATCTATGTCTTTAGTTTGGCTTTATATAAAAATTGAATACTTACTTATAAACACTGCATAATATATATATATAGCTGCTATTTTGCAATATGTTTTTATTTAAAAAATGAGTTCTGGATAAAAGCTCTGCTATTTCAATAATATACAATTGTTCACTTTGTATTAGAACAAATGATACAAAAAAAAAGAAATCATAAAATGCAATAAGTAACATACCATTCCATAGGCCTGCTGTTGGACCCAGATGATATAATCATTCCGTATGTCTATCAATTCTTGTACTTCATGTATATAAAATTTATCATATTGAATAATCTGTCCAGATTTCTCATTCACCTACAAAAAAAAAAATGTAATTAACATTAAATTTAACCAGTACCTAAGAAAGAGACTGAAAAGTATTTAAATAGAAAAAGGTTTGAGATTTCTTAGCTATTTTCTCTTCCTATAAAAAATAATTTACTGAGTGCCTACCATATGTAAAATACTAAGTGCTATGAGAAATACAAAGATTTATAAGATGTGATATCTGTATTTAGTACCTCAAAATCAAGTAAAAAAAATATTTATGTAACACCACATGAGCTATAGCATTAAATATACATATATATATATATAAAATACAAACTAGAAACTATAAAGTCTTCTGATTGAGAATGGAACTTAAATAATAGTAAGAATAGCTAAAGCCCCAAAATCTGAATGTAAACTCCCCCTTCATCTTTGGCTAACTCTTAAACCATGAAAGCACAAGTGAGACTTGGTGGGGGATACCCCAAAAGAAAGCATCAACTTTCTGAGACTACTCAGAGCAGATTTCAAGACAAGCATTTCCAGAGGGAAAAAGGCCCATTTAATAATGCTAAAAGAATTCATTTATCAAGAAGTCATGACAATCCCAGGGCTTCCCTGGTAGCTCAGTAGTAAAGAATTTGCATACCAGTGCAGGAGGCCCGGGTTTGATCCCTGATCCAGGAAGATCCCACAGGCCAAGGAGCAGCTAAGCCTGTGCACCACAACTGCTGATCCCGTGCTCTAGAGCCTGCAAGCTGCAACTACTGAAGCCCAAGCACCTAGAGCCGATGTTTTGCAACAAGAAAAGCCATCCCAACAAAACTGGAGAGTTACCACCACCACCCCCCACCCACCGCTTGCCGCAACTAGAGAAAGTCCACAAGCAACAACAAAGACTCAGGTCAGTCAAAAATAAATAATTAGACTGGCTTGAATCCCGAAACTAACAACCACACAAGATGTATACAAATTTACAGGAATAAATTCAGCTTTTACTATTTTACAGACATTCAAAATTTGTGAGACATATCCAAAGTCAGATAAGTAAACAAAACAAAAGACACATAAAAAAAGTGAAAAAGCAATCAACAGAGCCAGACTCAGAGATGACCTAGAGGTTGCAGTAAGTAGACAGGTGCTTTAGGAAGATATTTTGAACTTATTGAAAATAAAAACAAAACATATCAAAATTTGTGGAATGCTGGTAAAGCAGAGCATAGAAGGAAACTGATAGCATTTAATGATCATGCTAAAATAAAAGGTTTAAAATCAATAAGCCTAATAAGCTTCAGCTCAGGAATTCCCTGGTGGTCTAGTGGTTAGGACACGGTGCTTTCACTGCCACAGACTGGGTTCAATCTTACCAACTGTGTGGTATTGCCCCCCCCCCAAAAAAAATTCTCAGCTTTAAGAACCTAGAAAATGATCAAATTAAGGACAATCAAGTAGAGGAAAAGAAAGATAAGAAATACAAAATACTATAGTTTTTAAATCTAATATTATTAATAAATATTTACATTTTTCAAAAGAAAAGTCCAGGCCAAGATGGCTTCACTGGTGAATTCTATCAAAAATTTAATAATACCAATCTTAAACTCAGAACACAGAGAAAGAGGGATCATTTCTTAATTCATTTTATGACCCTGATGCTAAGAAACTGATGAGAAACAAAATTTATCCAATCAACATCCCTAATGAACACAGACACAAAACCCTCAACAAAATATGAGCAAATTAAATCCAACAATATATATAATATAAAATGTCCAAGTGGAGTTTATCCCAGGAATGCACTATTGATTCAACTAACACAAATGAATTTCACTACATTTCAGGGAGAAAAAATAATAATAATTTGTTCATCTCAACAGACGCAGGAAAAAAGCATCTAACAAAGTTCAACATCCCTTCATAATAACAACTCTCAGCAAACCAGAAATAAAAAGGAAGTTCTTCAAACAGATAAAGCTCACCTTAAAATCAAAATATAAACTCTACAGCTAATATCATGCTTATGAGTAAAACATTAAAAACTTTCTAAGATGAAGACTTAGACAAGAATTGTCCACTGCAACCGTTTATATTCAACATTGCACTGGGAAGTCTTAGCCAATTAAATAAGGAAAGAAAATATCATGACTGTATACATTAAAAATGCAAATGAATCTAGGACAGAACTATTAATTTACCAAGGTCACAGAGTACAAGGTGAAACTTCAACTGAATTTCTCCACATGAGCAACAAAACTAAATTTCTCCATACTACAATCAAAAATGATTTTAATTATCATTTACAATAGCATAAAAAACATTAAAAATAGAGTCGAGCAGTTATAACAGAAACCACACAGTTCACAAAGTAGAAAACATTACTATCTAAACTTCCACAGAAAAAGTTTACAACTCTTGCCTTACAGCTTAACTCTTACTGCTACTAAAAGAGAAAATAAACCCAGCAATTATACACAAAAATTCATTGGCTTTTCCTTCTCCAATATTTATGTGCTGTTGTTGTTGTTTAATCACTAAGTTGTGTCCAACTCTTTTGTGATCCCATGGACTGTAGTCTGCCAGACTTCTCCGTCCATGGGATTTCCCAGACAAGAATACTAGAGTGGGCTGCCATTTCCTTCTCCAGGGGATCTTCCAGACGCAGTGTCTCCTGCAAATCTTTACTACTGAGCCACCTAGGTAGCCCAATATTCATCTGCAGAAACTACTAAATATATACCTTAACTATTACATTGGACTCTTTAAAAATTTAATGATATTTGTTGAAAATGATCCACATCCTACTGACCTCTGATGTATTTTTATCTGAAATATTTATTTTAAAAGGTAAACTGCAATTTCCCTCACCAGTAGCAACCAGTGTTTACAGCTTTTATATCATGTAGATATGACATGTTTTTGATAAGAAATGCTATGTTAGAATGTGTGTATATTTCCCCTCAGTTGTGTCTTTCTCTTTGCAACTCACTCGACTGTAGCCTGCCAGGCTCCTCTGTCCATGGAATTTTCCAGGCAAAAATACTGCAGTGGGTTGCCATTTCCTACTCCAGGTATCTAACCCATGTCTCGTGGGTCTCCTGCTTTGGTGGGTGAATTCTATACCACTGAGCTGCCTCAGAAGACCGTCAAGTTAGAATAAAAACTAACGATTTAGAAATCAGGTTTCATGCAGGAACAAATTTCAGTCGAACTTAAGACTTTGGGGGAAATGATGGTTAACGGTTAATTCAGTCACAATGATTTAATAACTAAAGACAAAATCAGTTGTTAAGTCTTTTAAAAAGAGAGAAATATTTAGGCACTGAATAGAAGACTGATCCAAAAGACCTGTATACAGATTTACATATAAAGTCCACAGTTTTTAAAAATATACATAAAAATACATTTGTATGGAAGGTAAAATTGACAAGACATTATTTTCTTCAGGAAGTCTTCTTTAATTCTTTTGAGTTATGTGCCCTCCTATGTGTTTCACAGCACCCTTCCTTTTGCTTAATCTAGCACTTACCGTGCTATATCAAAAACAATTATTTATTTGTATTATACAACTGTTCTATAATCTTAACAAGGGAAGAAATCACATCTTTTCCTTATAACTGCATCACTAATGTTTATAACTGCACCATAATAAGCACACAGTAGGCACTCAGTAAATGTTTGTAAAATAAATTTTAAAAATTACATGACAGAAGTTCAAAACCTACACACTCAATACTGCTGTCTAAAATGTAAAAAACAGAAACTAAATGTGTGTGATCATAATGCTTCATATATTAATTACAGTTTAGTACTCTCATTTATAAACCTGAGTTCAGAGGTGGTATATGGTATGTAAACACATGCCTTATTTGTTTGGGTTTAAGGGTTCCTTGAAAAAAAATTTTTTTTGATAATCACTGACTTAGAGGGTTAGCATGATATGCAGCACTTAGGCTAGTCAGACCAAGTAAGTCTTTTCTTTTGGCATATTAGTGTCTCTATAATGTACTGTGTGAAAACTCAGAAACTACCCAATTTCTTGCCAGCAAATTCATTTATCTGGTAACACATTCATTCCTGACAGCAGGTACCAAAATTATCTTTCTTGTGATGCCATTTGGAGCACTGGGAGTGATTTCTAATTCAAAAGCTTTCCAAAGGACATGACATAAGGGAGGAACAAGTCATTTATATATCCTGAAAAGATCAGGAGAAATACAGACCAGTACTACAGTTCTTAATCCTGTTCCAGATTTGGTCAGGAAGGAAATCCTTTTAGGAAACTTCTCCTAATTCTTAACTATGGAGCAGAGAGAAGAAATATATACAGCTGTCAGACATAAGGTGTCTTCTAAAACACAAATCTCTGATAAGCAATTTAGGTTCCACTATAGATGAAAATAAATCATCCCTGACAATTATCTATGACAGGTTAGGACCAAGTAAAGTTTTCTCCAAAGTAAGAGGTAAAAGAAAGGTAAGTGATTGCCCTAAGAACTCTCACTAAGAGATGCCTAAGAAACTGATAACATTACTACCCTACTTTTGAGTATGTAACAATTTCAAACAGGAACTCAAGTTCCTCATTATCAAATAAATTGAGTTAAAAGCTGCAGTTTCCCATTCAAACAGTGGTGGCAACAAAATCTCTGCCTTATGAATGTATAGTATTTGTATATATATTCCATAATCTAAACAACACATCAATCCTGGGAAACCAGCAGGCCATTATTTCAATCCTTATTTTATAGATAACTATCTGCAAATGCGATAAAGAGAAAGAAGACTTGTTCAAAATCACATTGATAAGAAGCAGCATAGAGGGAATTAGAATTAGTCTTTTTAACAATTCAATGCTATCTACAATTATGGAAGTATAAGCCTCCAGACTGAGGCATAAAACAAAACCAAATCCCCTTCTAAACAAGTTATATTACCATATCTACTGATACAGAAGTACACTAGAAACATCAGGGACTTTAGAAATAGATTTGTATTTCAATTCTGCTACTTACTGGTTTATGACCTTTGATACTCAGATTAAGGGGCAAGATATAACTATAAAAAGTTAAATGAGGAATTCATGTAAAGTGCTCACATGAATTAATGTACAAGGGAGGTTTTTCATCTTGTCTACCTCATGTAACTTCATATAACTTTTTGAACTTATTTTCCTTTCCCTTTCAGCTAGCAATAATTTAGGATCCTAGTTCCAGCATGGCTCCGTCAAAAAGGTCTCTGGACACAGAACCCCATAGGGTTCTCTTCAATAGAGACTGGGGCTTCTGAGCTACGCACATAAGTTACTAGCTGAAGTTCTGTCTGTAATTATGAAAGACAATTTCATAATTTCCTTTCCTTTTCACTTGTGGAAATTCCAATTTCCCTTCCCTTTCACTTGTGGAAAAAAACAGCTAAGGGAAAAAAAAATTTTTAAGAGGTAATAAAGATAACCAGACAAAGAAGAGGGGAAGTGAATAATTAATTACTTGGGAAAAAGGTCCTGCTGACAAAGGATGGTTCACTGAAATAGGAGGAAAAGAGAGTCCAGAGGAAGGAAAGAATCTAATCACTCACTTAAATCCTAGGCAAAAGGCATACAGAAAAGTAGAGACCCATATCATGAAGACAGAAGATCTTAATAGCAGTTTACTGCAGAATCCAGTTTACCCTAAAGTGCTGCAAGAAAGCCTTGGACTAGGGAAGGCAAACATAATAATAACTTATTTCCCCCTAAGAAAAAAAATGGCTATCATAGCCTCAGCTATAGTAAGAGAAATGACTTGTTTTTCAGAAGAGCTTGGAAATACTAAATACAAAAGAAAAAAAGTTCAAGAAGTAGTAGAGAAAGGATCATTAAATGAACCAGGAACTTCATTAAAAGAATAAAAAGGAAAAAAAAAATCGTCCGTATGGGCTCTTTCTTACAGAGAACACAAGGCTTGTTTCCTTTACCCTTTATCACTAACCGTAATAGCAAGCAAGAAGGGTCTGAAAACACAAGAAGCTGTTAAGGGGAGGAAACTAAAGGTTCACATGAGTTTTTCAGTCATTCTAGAGGCTAGAAACATATGTTCCTCCCTTAGGTCATGTCTTCCAAGATAGTATCTTAATATCAAATGGCAGAACAGAGATATACCAGCTGTCAGGGATGTCTCAAAACCATCTTTAATGTAACAGCTGAGACTCTACTTCTTTGAACTGCTATAACTTTGAACTGCTACAAGTGTAAAGGGTACTATTTCTTCCACTGGGAAGAAGGGCAGGAAAGAACAATAGGCAAATTAATGAATTATATATGGTTCCAATTTCAATTAGTCATTTGTTTCAAATGTTCTATTTTGATTGAAGTCATTAGCAGCCAATAGCAAAAAGAACATGAGTTTTAAATGTTCACAATCATAAGTAGGATGAAATCTCTTTCGTATTATGTCCACCTATAAATAACAAGTGTATTATTTAAATAACAAATCATGTTCTTCAGAAAAAAACATAAGGAGACTCTAATTCATTAGTATGCTATTGTTCTGCCCAACTATTCATAAATGCCTAACAAAGTCAAGTAAGACCAAAGCTCTAAATATATATTCTTTCTTTGAAAGGAAAATTTAGATAACTTCTCCAAATTCCTATAATATCTTTTATGCCAATCTAATTCTGTAATATAGTCATGTTAAAATAAACATCAACAATCTGTTAGTGGCAATGGGGGAAGAGGAAAATAAATGAACTACTGGACATACCCTATGTAATATTTCTAAAACCTTTAATGCAGTATGAAGAAAACTGTTGAAAATTCTTCTCTCAGAAGGGGGAATGCCGATCTTGTAGAGTTTCAAAAGATGTACCACAACCTCCTTAAAAAGTTCTACAATCTTGAGGAATAGCGGAGGTTCAAGTACTGACCACCAGTTTTCTGTTATTAAAGGGTGAACACACAAATAAAATAAAATTTAAAAAGTCACAATTTTCAAAATCATACTGATTTTTCCTAAAGCAGTGGCTCTTAACCCTTTGAAAATCTCAAGAAGATACATGTAATATGATATTTTATGTAACATTTCTAGGGTTGATAGACACTACTCCACATTCAAGTTAAAGAATACGGTTCTAAAAGCTCTCAAAAGCAAAAATAAAGTAAAAAATGTCTATTGAATTTACACTCTTGGTTTGCTAAGCTATATTAAAAACTTAACCACTATCCCTCATATTAAACCAGGTGTTTCCAAGTGCTTCATAAATTAGGAGGTTTAATTTTTAAAAACACTAAAAAACTGTATTGCTCCGATATTTATAGATCTCTCCAACTTTTACCTTTAACTTAAAGTGGAAATGTGAAGCACCACCTGAATGCAAGGTACTCCTAAATATCAAATACAGAAACTGAATAATGTAAAGTATACCATGTCTGTCGTTCCCCATGTTCACTATTTATAGCTATTAACTACAAATATGACAGTCTTGTGCAGGAGACAGAAAGGAACCGGAAAACTTCAGACAACATGGCAACAATACACTTGTGAGTCCCTGCTTCACTCTTCTAACCACTCACTGGCTCATTCCCTCAGATTCCAGCATTCTACCCACTGCTTGTTGCTTCCTCTGCTCACTCTCAGCCTAAAACTTCTTGTACTGATTTTATTACTCTTATGTATCTCAGACTGACATATCTAACAAATACTAAATTAGGAAGGAGGAAAGCACTGCTACTAAATGTAGCAGGCAAACTACAACAGCCAACAGATAGAAATGAAATCTATACAATTAGAAAAATCAAAGCGAGAAAAGTTTATGCCAAAAACCCAGAGGAATAAGATCAAATGAAGACTGGAATCTCACATAGAGAGACATCAGAAAATTAGCAAACAAGGCAAAGGGCTAATAAAGTTCAAGGGGGATTTAATACCCAGGTTTGTTCAGTTTTAACTGTTCCCTTTCCTTTACTCTTTAACAATAAGATCACTCTGGAAGTTTCTGTTCAGTTGCTCAGTCATGTCTGACTCTTTGCAACCCCATGGTCTGTAGCCCACCAGGCTCCTCTGTCCATGGGGTTCTCCAGGCAAGAATACTGGAGTGGGTTGCCATTTAGAGAAATATGAAAAACAGTTTTTATCTTTCCTGATATTGTCTCCACTGTTGTGTTTGATTAAAATTTTAATATTTAACATTCTTTGCCTCCAACAACTCTAACAACTAGCATCAGATGACTAGCAAAAAGTAATGAATTGAAAAACAGGTTTACCTTTCCCTGAGACAATGTCAAAATAATTCAGCATAGCAAAATTTCAAACAGCAAAAAAGTAAGAACCTAACGAGCATTTTCACTTAAAGAAAAAAGGTTACAAAAGAAAAAAGTATTAAAGTTCTTACCAAGTACTTTCAGCGGTGCCTTTTCTAAGTTCACAAGAGCTGTACCAAAGGGAATTGCTATTGTGGTGAAATTGTTGGAATCGCTCATCAGGGGACATTCTGGTAGAGTAAGATAAAATCTCAATGCTTCAACATCAGGTAAGGAGCTAGTCAGTTTAGGAATAAGATTCTTTTCCAAGCTAGCTGCCACCTACATTTTGACAAAAAGTAAAATCTACTTCATTTAAAATGAATGCATAGTCAAAAAAACAGAAAAAGAAAATCTTATACCACAGGAAACATTAAATGGTGAAGGGGGAAAAAAGAAAAGAAACCATCTTATGATGCATCAATGAATGTACTCTGGAGCACAATGAAAATTAATGACTACGCAATATAAGAGAATCTTTTCCTTTTAATTAATTAATTTATTTTAATTGGAGACTAATTACTTTACAATATTTTGGTGATTTTTACCATACATTGACATGAATCAGCCACGGGTGTACATGTGTCCCCCCATCCTGAACCCTCCTCCCATCCCTCTGGTTATCCCAGTGCACTGGCTTTGACAGTCCTGTTTCATGCATTGACCTTGGACTGGTCATCTATTTCACATATGGTAATATACATGTTTCAATGCTATTTGTAAGAGAATTTTAAAAATCTTACGTATAAATCTCAATTTAAACTCTCTGCATCAACAGCTATGTAGACTTAACCAACATGGTAATGTTAAATAATTAAGGGTCTGCTCTGAACATCTGGAAAGATTTAAAGACGTCTGACAGCTAAATTACAAACAGTTTAAAATAATACCTGATTTAAATTCTTACATTAATTTATACAAAGGCATCATAATAAAGTATATGAAACTATAAAGTTAATTAGGCAACAAAGCTTTAGAATAACATGGAATAAAAAACTCAACAGGGAACATAATACAAATACAAAATACTTTAAAAACAAACCTGCTGAGCTATCTGAGGATGATCAGGTTGTATAAGTTTGTGGAATAAAAGTCTAGCAGCATTCATGTCAACCCCTGAAAATCTAGTGCCCGTTCTATAGTGATCATCATTGCTATTGATAAAAAAAGAGAGGAAAAAAATGATAAACTTTAAATTCATTTCATTTATTTAATGACATTATTATTTAATATAATAAATTCAAAAATTTAGTATAACAAAGAACTGTCACTTACCTAACAGCTAAAAAACTTCCATTTAGACAACCAGATGAAGAAAATGTTCCATCAATTTCACTAAAAAGAAATTTAAAAATCTCCAAATCACAAAATGTGAAATGTTTACCTTCATTTTTTAATAAAAATTAAAGTTAAACTAATATTTAATGCTACAGAGCATTCCTCCAATCAACATTCAGAATAAATCAGAATTCTATAAATTACTACAGATTAAGTAAACCTTGACAGAGGTATTACTGTTCACCCTAGACTCTCTTGAACATTACTATCATCCTCAGATTCACCAAATAAATCTGATGTTCCTAAAAAAAAATTTTTTTATAAAAACATGCATATTTAACTTTCTTAATTCCACACAGTGGTAAATCTAATCTGCAAAGTTATTTTTCTGAAGACTACTCTTCAGGCTGTTAAGAAAAACTTCAATTTGGGAACATAATCTAGAACTAAAAAACAGCTGATCAGCTATAATCCCTCATCCCAAATACCTACACCACCTTCAACAACAACAACAACAAAAATTTAAAGTACTAAACAAGTCCATCTGCACGCAAAATTTTCAAGAAGGAAGTAATACTCAATTCTTCCAGGAACACAGATGTTAAAAGAAAGTGACCAATATAAAGCCAGAAGGAACTTTTTTGCAAACCCAATCTCTAAAGTGGCTATATTTAATATTTTAAGAACTGCATATTCTTATATGTATATTTTTATATATTTAAAATATATAACAATTTTAAATGAGATCTCCTAAAATATCCACTATTATAGAAATTCCAGACATTTAAACTTCTGTATATAAACCATTCAGTAAATGATATTTAATGAAATATTTATTTAAATAAAAACTTCTAAGTACAGGTTCCTCTACCAAGGAGTTGAGAGATTTTGTCTTTGTGTAGACAAAACATTTTTCTTACTTGGCTATCTCTACAGGAAATCTTCCAGAGGGGTAGCTGAGCCATTTTTGAATTAGAGCTTCATTCACAGTCCAGATCTGCTTCGAAGGATCAGGATATCTAAAGTCATCTGGTGGCCCACAGTTCTAAAGTTTAAAATAAGTAGATGAGTTTGAGGGAAGAGGATTATATACAAAGCATTCTCCATCTGGAAGTTAATCTCTACTAAACACCTGAAAACAAAACTGGAAAAACAAACTGAAAACAAAAACCTGTCAAATAGATCTGAAAATATTTGTAGACTTGAAGAACAAAATTAAGGCCATACTTTGTAACATATAAAGAATACTAATATGAAATTATCTGATCTTATTAATTATTCATATGATTTCTATTACCTGGGGATTAGAATAATGTGAAAAGCTTTGATCTCCACCTGAGAAAATTCTTTTCACGCAGAAATATTCTTCAGAATCTGTAATTAAAATAAAATATTTAAAAATTCAAGATTTATATATATATATTTTTATATAGCATCAAATATGCTACTGGACTTTCTCTTAATCTCTAACTTAATGAGACCTCCCAATCCTGGGCTCAATGACACAAAATGACTCAGAATGTTGACCAACCAAGTTAATGGAACATTAAATGACCCCACAAGCACTTCCAGCATTTGCTAAGCTTTTTGGTTGCTTTTTTACGTTTCTAAGTTTTGTTTTGGTTTGTTTTTTCAATTGGAGGATAAATTGCTTTATAATGTTTTATTGGTTTCTGTTATATAGTCTTCTTTTTGATCTGCATGTCAAACAATGACATTTTTTAATCTAGATCTTTATTATCTCAGTATATTTTAAACTGATGATGGTGTAAAAACTGAATCAAAGGTATAAAAGATAGCTCAGAAGAAAATAAAAAGTAAGAATATTCATTTTGGGGAATTCCCTGGTGTGGTCAGGACTCAGCATTCTCATTGCTGTGGCCCAGAGTTCAATCCCTGATTGGGTAACTAAGATCCTGCAAGCTGTGTGGGACGTGGCCAAAAAAAAAAAAGGAACATTCATTTTAAAAAGAATGAAAACAAACAAGAAACAAGTATCAGTGTATGTTATATCTTGAGTAATGCAAAATTATTTTCTCTCTCAACAAAGCTATACAAAAGTAAAGTGACACACACAGCTCTTTATTAGAAACTATCAATAACATCCAAATCAGGTCCAAAAATATAAATATTAATAAACAAATTTAGTAGAAATAAAAGAAGAAACAATAAAGTCCCTTTTCAAAAAGACACTTAAAGCCTCTTCCTCTTTCTCTTCATCTCAAAATGGAAAAACTATCTATAGTATTAACAAAAATACCACTAGACTAGTATTTATAAGTATCACATGCCAAAACACTATAGCATCACAATGTATGTAACTTAAGGCTTTGTTGCTGTTGTTGTTTGGTCTCTAAGTCATGTCCAACTCTTATGCAACCCTATGGATCGCAGACCACCAGGCTCCTCTTTCCATAGGATTTCCCAGACAAGAATACTGGAGTGAGTTGCCATTTCCTCCTCCAGGGGAATCTCCCCAACCAAGGGATTGAACCCACGTTTCCTGGTCTCCTACACTTGCAGGTGGGTTCTTTACCATTGAGCCACCAGGGAAGCCCAACTTAAGTCTAGTTATTTCCAAACATAATCCATTTCTGTGTTCCTACTCCTGACCCTCCACTCTTCAGCTGACTAGACTAATTCTTCACCTGTATTATTTGTGACCATCACTGCTACAGAATTACAAATTCTTAAGGAAGGGATCATATCTGGATCATTCCCTACTATTAACCACAATGTTTTATTTGTAAAAACACTGAGTAAATGTTTAATATATAAAAATTACCTAGCTTAGAAAATACCAATAATAAGAGCTTCAGAGATCAGAACATTAATGACCAAATTTTCCACAACAAGAATGTTCTAAGGCCAAATATTTTAAAGAACAAATTAAAAGGGTAAATTTAAAATATTAAATAAACCAATCATTCAACTTAAAATCTTTCTCTACATCATCTTCCCAAGTCCACATGAAGTCATGTACTTTCTTCAAAACACTGAGCAGGATGTTATTCATTTGTTTCTAAAAGGTGATTCTGCCCTCTTTAAATAATCATCAAGTAAATGGATAAACTATAGTACATGAATAGGTTTCTGGGGGCTGTGAATAGGTCACCAAAAATTATTTTCCTTAATTTTCTTTTAATTACAACTCTAAAAACGTCTGTGGAACCTAATCATTTGTCCTACGCAGCTTCCTGCAGATTGGATTTTGGTGATTATATCCTTGAGGATTCTCCTAGTATTTTCCTCAGTCTTCCGTATATTTCTGTAAATTAATAGTTGGATCTAGAGAGGATTTCATTAGATTAATTACTCAATTATTCTGACAAAATTATTACATGGTAGTGGACAGGGCTATTCTTCATCAGGAAGCACATAATGTATGGCTGTGTTCCTTTTTGTGATGTTAGTAACCACTGACACCCACAGACCATTAATTCATTGTGGGCTGAAAAATGATACACTAATATTACTTCCTCATCTTATGGTTGGACCATTAGCGTCCCCTTATCCACCACATTGCCCTGTAATAGGAAAGATTAATGCTTGTTCTTTTCCACTTATTTACTATTGCTTGGCCTTTTGAATTTGCATTTCTCTTTGATTATAATTTTTACATGTTTCTTAGTAACCTGGATTTCCTCACTGGGAATTTCCATTAACTACCTTTATCTATTACACGTCTAAATGTTTGTCCTATTTACTAGGTATCTTACTATTTTTCACACCAATATGTATGAGTACTTTGGCAACTACCTCAGGTTTTATCTGTTACAAACATTTTTCCTAAATAATTATTTAATTTCAACTCAGATTTCTTTTTCCATTAAATCAAATGTATTTGTTTTATTCTTTATGACGTGTTTCATTGCCATAATGCTAAGAAAGGTTTTTCCCAGCCTCAAATTACAGAATTATCTTAAGAACCTTTTTATATTTAACTTTAATCCATCTATAATTTCCTTTAGAATATATTGTTAGTTTAGGATCTAAACTGACATTTTGCTACCAATTCTCATGTGTTGAGTAATTCTTACCCCTTCTCCACATATTTATTAGTGATGCCCTCGTTTTAAAGTTATAAAGAGACACTATACCTCTTCTACCTATAACATACAACCCTCAACAACTTTAGCACTCCTCTCCACCCCAAGTGTTCTCTAAGCCTTTCTCATAACTTCCACTTCATAAGGTCCTTCCTATACCTCCAAGAGCAACTGCCAATCAACTGCAGTTTGAACCTGGAACAAAACCTATATACAATGCCAATACATGGATCCTCCTCTCCCTCCCCACGATTTCCCTTAAACTATAATAATCTGAATGTCTGTTTTACCAATAATCTGATTTAACTGTTACAGTTTTATATATACATTGTCATATTTAGGAGGGCTAGTTCACCTTCTCCTTACTCCCTACAAAATACATTGTCAGGAAAAACTGAGAAGACTCTGAAATAGGCTCTCCTGAACTTCCTTCCCCATTTACTGAGTCTTGTTTAGGGCCCTTTTCGGAAACATAGCTACCTAAAAGGTGTATCTGAGCTATTTACAATTCTGTAAAGCATACTATTTAGGAGCAATACTGACAGAGATACAACTATCTATGTGCCTTTGATTTACAAGGAAAAGTAGCTTTTGATGATCTCTGAATCCCTTTGCACTCTTAGGACTTATTCAGAATCCCAAAGAGCTTAAAAGCACTAATACATACCATACCAGAACTGAAATTAAGAGATTTAAAAAATACTCATTGATTTATTTGAAAATGAACAAGAACAAAAGCACTGCATATTAACACAGACAACATTTAGTACTAATATGAAAGTCATTTTAACCTCAGGGACCCTCTGAGATAATACCACTTGCCCTTGAAAAACTATCAGCTTGTCCACAACATGGAAGAGCATAACTGAAGACACAGCATGCTAAGTGAATTTCATCTGCCTCGGTTTATACTTGACTGTGAAAAAGGTTTTCAGTATGTTAAAATCTTAGCAAAGTCCACTTCAATTTTAAGGGTGTGCTCCCGTGCCTTCACCTATATGTTGTTCTTTACTTTTGTGTAATCTGCCAAAGCGCAAAAATTCTGCATCTTACTAGAAAAACTTTCTATACTACGTATCAATTTTATTGCCTTTCATTATTTAAGGGGAAAAAAAGAATCAAGACTCCTCACTTATGAATAAGCTAAAGATCTTTTCAATCACATTACCATTTACATTTATTTTGAAATGTTTTAATCTCACTTCAGTAAAACAGGTAACTAGGTATTATTTCTCAAGCATCAAAGGTTACATCTTTTAATAAAGTGTTCCTATCTTCTCTCACAACTTTTTTGATTTCTGTCTTCCTGTTATGGGCTGAACTGTGTCCCCTGCTCAAATTCATATGTTGAAGCTCTGAGCCCCAGTACCTCAGAATATGGCTGCATTCGGAGACGGCGCCTTTAGAAAGGTGATTAAAGAAAAATGAGACTGTTAGGAAGGTGTCCTAACCCAACAATCCTGCTGCCTTTATAAGAACAAGAAGAAACGCCAGCAAAATACATACACACAAACACACAATCATACAGTAAGAAGGTAGCCGTTTGCAAGCCAAGGAGAGAGGTTTCAGAAGAAACCACACCTGCTGACAGGGTAATCGTAGACTTCTGGCTTCCAAAACTGAGAAAATCAATTTCTGCTGTTTAAGCCACCCAGTCTGTGGTATTTTGGCAGTCTTAGCAACCTAACACACTTCACCAAATCAGATCCTAAACATAGAAAAACAGAACTTCCAGATACTTTATATGTGTTAGTGAAAATTCCTTTGAGATTTCCCAGAGAGGCTATGGAGAATCACAGAGATCTGCCATTTCAACATATAAAAAGAGATGCTAGAAATAATTACGCTGATTTGATGTGTTACTATTGTTAAGAGTTGCATGGGAAGAGCTGTCAAATCAGAAGGTTAAATTTATATGGTAAATTTAAATATAAAATGTTTACTTCTCTAAACTAATAAAAATATTTCAAAATGCAATTATTATAAATTTTTCTAATTTACATGGTAAACATAATATAAAAATTTCATCAATTAATAAATTGCAAAAAGTGTTTGCCTTATGAGAAGTCCATGGAGATTCAGTAATGTCACTGCTTTGGGGAAACAGTATTCAAAACTCATGAATAGTTTTGTCAAGTTTTCCTGTATTTATGAAAGTTCCAGTGGTAAGTGGCATCAGTTCTACCTTCACTTAGTACCGAACTTTCATTTTTATTTACATCTATCTTCTAGGCCAGTGATTTTCAAGCCGGGTTCTACAAAAATATAGATGTCTAAACTCGACCCCTGATTTACTGAGTCTCTTTACTTGATCCTCTTGGTGTTATTTCTGGCATCAGGTCTCAGGCTTATCATGTTGTAACTCAAGGCTTTCTTCGTCTATAAAAAGTCATATTTATTCATCTTTATAAATCAGATGTAACAATCACTGACTTCTTTGTAAACAGGCTTAATCATCATCATTAGAAACATTCTTGTTTAAAAACCTTTTTGGAATACAGGCATAACTCACTTTACTGTGCTTTACAGATATTGTGGCATTTACAAATTAATGATTTTTATTATCAGACAATGGTTAGCATTTTTTAGTAATAAAATATTTTGAATTAAGATACATATATTTTTTAAAGAACTAATGCTACAGTACATTTAATAGACTACAGGATAATGTAAACATAACTTTTATATGTACCAAGAAACCAAAATATTTATCTGACTCACTTAATAGAGGTGTTCTGGAATCAAACGGCAGTATCTCCAAAATATGCCTGTAATGTGCTCTGTCACAGATACAACAGACACAAATTTCCCTGTTAAATTTATTCTTATTATGGATCCTCATCATTCCTTCCACTTGACAATTACCAGTAATAAATAAGCAACAGTTATTCTAAGCCACTGTCATCTACTGAATAGTTTTTGTTTTACTCTCACGCTTGTCTGAAAGCTTTTCTATAAGCTACAGGCCAGAGTCTGTACTATCGACAAATAAGGATAATCTCAGAGTCCTGTGAAAAGGACTGTACCTGGTATTTTAAATCATTTATATGTCAAGCAGACACCTGGGCACAGGTTTCTGAGGAGACATGGCTTAGAGAACTTTCAGAATACACCAGTGGACTACAGTAGGATTTCTCATATATTCTTTTTAAGCTGATAAGCCACTTTACAAAACTGACAATCCAAGATCTATAATGTTTAACTTCATTTTAATTTTCTGTTTTCTGGATCTCCCTTACAGAGAGTCATTTCTCCTTCTTCTAAAGTAATCTAATTCACATCAATTTTGTAAACTCTGCTTTGGTAGGCTGAAATGAAATGTTAAAAAAGTTTCTCTTCTCACTTCAGCTTGCCAGTATTTCCCAGAAAGGAGCTTATATCCTCACTTAGTGCCCTGATTTTTGCAGCAGCCATCTAGCGAACACCTCTAGATCACCCAACTCTGGGGGTCCAGTAGGCTTATGGCTCTAGGGTCCCACAAGACTATAATCAATGGAGAAAGACTTCTTAACTGACTACCACCCCAGGGCACAGCAAGAAGCAACAGACGAAGGTGTCCAATATTTTTATAAAAAAGGTGTATTAGTTTACCTAATACAGCTTTGGGCTAGGAGGAAGGCTTCTAATTAAATCCATATCTAAAGGCCTACTGTAATTTTCTCAGAAATCTCAGAAGTAGAGCCTTATCTATATGCTGTCCCTCTACTACACTCCAGAGCATCTGTATCTTCCACAGGGGAGCTTGTATTCCCATCTGGTAATCCCATTGTGGCTATCACTTAATGATTCCCCTTCATTGCCTGGTTCTGGTGGACAGCTGGGTTTGTATCCTGGATCCCATGGGATTTTAACAACTGGAGAAACAGTTCTTGGCTGGCTAGCACAGCATGAACAGCCAGTGGAAACATACCCCAGTTTTCTGTGAAAAGGCCTTCAAGCTTGTCCTGGAGCTTTAGCAACCTACTGAGGTGATCTCTGGGAATAGAAGCTGGTGGATGCCATCTCTACACTTTCCTTCTATCTTGCTTTAAGTTGCTAGACTCTCCTGCAAAGGAAGCCTGTACCTTTAATGGGGCCCTGATTTACACAGCTGCTGCCCAGGAAACATCTCTAGGTTGCCTGGTTCTGCCAGCCACTGTGACTTTCACTTGCGGTCCCACAGGATGATATATATTTGTTTACTTAAAAGATGCTGCCTAAGAGTCTGGCATCCAATCAGCCTGAATCTAGGTACTTGAAACTTTCCCCTTTGAGAAACTGACAGGTCTCAGCATATACTCAACTGGGAGCCACTAAAAATAGGACAGACTTCCTGGACATTAACAAAGGTTTGAGAGACAACAAAGAGTGAGGGCAGGGTTGAACTATATTACAACACTACAATAATCAAAATGGTATGGTATTGGCATTAATAATAAGACATGGATCACTGGAACAGAATAGACAGCCCAGAAATAAACCAAAGCGCATATGAGCAGTTTATTTAAGATAAAGGAGCCAAGAATACATAATAGGGCATGCTAAGTCACTTCAGTCATACCTGACTCTTCTGACACCCCATGTGTGCATATCAGGCTCCTCTGTCCATGGAATTCTCCAGGCAAGAATACTGGAGTGGGTTGCCAGGCCCTCCTCCAGGGGATCTTCCCTACCCAGGGATCAAACCCACATCTCTTTATGTCTCCTGCATTGCCAGGTGGGTTCTTTACTGCTAGCGCCACCTGGGAAGCCCCACACAATGGAGAAGGACAGTCTTTTCAACGAATAGTGCTGGGGAAATTGGACAGCCACATGCAAAAGAATGAAACTGAACCACTATCTTATACCACACACAAAAACCACCTCAAAACACTAAAGATTCGAATGTATGACCTAAACCAGAAAACTCTTAGAAGAAAACACAGGCAGCAAGCTCCTTGACATCAGTCTTGAGGATGACTGTTTGAATTTGACCAAAAAGTAAACGTATCAAAAGCAAAAATAAGCAATAGGACTGCATACAAAACTAAAAAATTTCTACAGAGCAAAGGGAATCATCATCATGGATTAAAGACCAAAACATTAAGATCAGAAACCATAAAACTAGAAGAGAACAGGCAGATCACTCTTAGACATAAATCACAGCAACATTTTTTGGATCTGTCTCCTAAGGCAAGGAAACAAAAGTGAAAATAAATGGGACTTAATTAGACTTAAAAGCTTTTGCACAGCAAGGGAAACCACTGACATAACAAAAAGACCTATTAGATGGCAGAAACATTTGCAAATGATATGGCCAATAAGGAGTTAATAGTCAAAATACATAAACAGTTCATATTATTCAACATTAAGAAAACAAACAGCCTGGTTAAAAAAAAAAAATAGGCAGAAGACCTGAACTGACATTCTTCCAAAGAAGGCATACAGAAGGTCAACAGGCAAATGAAAAGATACTCAGCATCATTAATCATCAGGGAAACGCAAATCACACCAAAATATCAACCTGTTAGATTGGCTATTATCCAAAAGACAAGAAACAACAAATGTTAGTGAAGATGTGGAGAAAAGGAAAGCCTCATGTACTGCTAGTGGGAAAGTTAATTGGTACAGCCACTATGGAAACAGTATGGAGGTTCTTCAAGAAATTAAAAATAGAACTACCATATGATCCAGAAATTCTACTTCTGGGTAAAACAAAAACACCAATTTGAAAAGATGTATGTATCACCATGTTCATTTTACAATAGCCAAAATATGGAAACAACCTACGTTTCCAGTGATGGATGAATGGATAAAGAAAATATGAGATGTGTATACATCTCATACACACACAAATAATATATACACAGCCATATACATGCAATGGAATATTAGCCATAAAAAGGGAAATATTGCCATTTGTGACAACACAAATGATTCCAAAGGGTATTATGCTAAGCGAAATAAGTCAGAAAAATAAAAAATAAACACTGCTTACACATGGCATCTAAAAAACAAACCACCACCAACTGAAAACAAGCTCATAGGTACAGAGAACAGATTAGTGGTTGTATATACTGCAAACGATCACCACAGTAAGTCTAGTTAACATTTATCACCAGTTACAAAACTATTATGAAACTGTTAAAATTTATTCTCTTAGCAAGTTTCAAATATGACTGGAAATTTGCATCTTTTGAGCCCCTTTATCCATTGTGTCTGCCCCTATCCCCAGCCACCTCTGACTGGGGCTCAAAAGGTACAAATTTCCAGTCATATTTTAAACTCGGTAGAGAGTAAATCTTAGTTTCATAACAAGAAAAAAAAATGTAACTATGGTGATAGATGTTTAACTACAGTTACTGTGGCGATCATCTGTAATATATACCTGAAATAAAATATAGTACGTCAACTAAAAAATTGTATCTGATTCTTGCTGATCCCCAAAATTCAATGAGAATTCAAACATACTAGGTTTCCTTCTTTTGATAGTAATGTTGCTGTCTGCGTGGGTTCAGTAAGAGTATGTTCCCCTTTTCACTAGTTTGTACTTCTTTCATAACTGGTTGAACAATCAATTATATAACCAAAGGCTTACCTGAAATGTCATATTTGAGAATGATGGCTATTGAATCAGATACAAGTCATTTTAAGGAATAAAGTTGGCTTTACTTATGGAGCCAATGCTTATGATGCTTCAGGCCCAGTAAAAGATTACTTTGTCAGGTCTGGGACATTGTCATGGAAAGAACTGTGTTCTCCACAAATTCTTATGTTTGAAGTCCTAACTCCCAGAGGCTTCAGAAAGTGACCTTATTCAGAAATAGGGTCACTGCAAATGTAATTACTTAAACTGAAGTCATATTTGAGTAGGGTGGTCCACTAATACAAAATGACTGGTGTCCTTATAAAAGGGCAAAATTTGGACACACATAAGCACACAGAGAGAATGAAGGCAGAGACTACTAGCCAAGGAATATCAAAGACTGCCAGCAAACCACCAAAAGCTAAGAGACACATGGAACTCTTACAGCCCTCAGAAGGAAGCAACACTGCCAACACCCTGATCTTGAACTTCAAGCCGTGAGCACTGTGAAATCAATAAATTCATACTGCTCAAGCACAGCCGCCCTAGCATACACATTCTAAAGAAAGGTTTACCCTTTGCCCAGTTCCAAGGAGAGAGTCTCAAAGTCTTGGGCATATCCTATTAAGAGTGTATTTGTTTACCTGTGGCCTTGAGACCATATCAGATAGTTTATGCTAAAAATGTGATTTATGGTAGGGACAACAGAGTTATCTTCTAGAGGGGCTGAGTAAATAAAATTCACATTTAATTAGTTTCTATCCTACACAGTTTTAGTACAGTACAAAGTAATTATCAGCCATAAAATTGTGGTAAAATACACACAGTAGAAAATTTTACTGTTTTAAGCACTTTAAAGTGTTAATTTCTGGCATTAAGTAAATTCACAGTGTTATGCAACCATTATCATTATTCATCTCCAGAATACTTTATCATCCCAAACAAAAACTTTGTACCCATTAAAGAAGTCCTCATTCTCCCCTCTCTCAAGCACCTGGTAACCACGGTTCTCTCATTCTCTATAAATGTGTTCTAGGTACCTCATATAAGAGGGATCATACAATATTTGTCCTTTTGTGTCAGGATTCTTTCACTTAGCATAATAATGTTTTAAAGGTTCTTCCATGCTGTGGCATGTACCAAAATCTTATTCCTCTATATGAGTAATACTCAATTACATGCATATTCCATATTTATCTATCTATTCATCTGTTGATGGACAAATGAATTGTTTATACCTTTTGGCTACTGTGAGTAATGAGACTAAACAGCAGCAATAATGACTACCTTTAGAATTCTATTTCCTTTCCCACTTTAATACAAATAATCTCAAAGTATGCAGTTTTAAAGGCAACAAAATGCACCTCTAGGTGACTGAACTTTATGAACAGAAATACATGATTCCTTACAATACCCATGCTGCTTTAAATGACAAAATCTCTTTTTTAGGTTATTAACAGTGCCTTTTGGAAGAAACTGATATGATGAAACACCAACATGTTCCTAAGGACATAAGAAAAAGAACGATACTATTAAAATAAATGCAGGTTACAAACCAAAGAATGACTGGAAGAAAGTAAAGCCATATTCTAACACAAAATCAAACAAAAAGAAGAAAAAAACAGTATCATATTCTGACCTTTGTTAAATAAGAATATAACTGAGATAACCTTTCAGCTACAAAAAAAAATCTTCAAAGGTAATTCATATTAAAAAGTTTTGGATCTTTCAAATGTCAATCTTCATGGCAGGTTCATCACTAAATAGTCTCAAGTCCCACAGCTCAGAGAAAAATCCCAAAGAAAATCAAGTATAGATAAGATAAATAAAAAACAATTCTGAGGTACAGTTCAGGATGGTAAAGAAAGTATTTTAAAAAGTACATTTTGGTTGCAGCTTGTCAAAGAAGTGAATGAGAAAACAGCATTTGAGTACTTCAAATTTTTTAGTAGTAAATTAATATCAATGAAAAGATATTCAGATCTATTGAAAGAGTAACAATATAAATTATACATTTGTCTAACACAGTGGGATATAAAAGCAAATTTTAAAGTTTAATATTTTGAATAAGTAATATATACATATGTTCAAATTTCAGAGAAATAGACAAGGTTATATATGTTAAAGTCTCATATATACCCAAGACTGTTAAAGTAATTGTTTCTCGCATATACCCAAAAGAACTGAAAGAAGCATCTTAAAGAGAGATTTATATGCCCATGTTTATAGCGCTATTCACAGCTGTCGAAAGGTAGAAACAATCCCAATGTCCATCAGCAATTAGTAGATAAACAAAATGTAGTCTATACACACATGCTGTTAATAACCTTACTATTAACATTCATGCTGTGACACGGAGGAACTTTAAGGACATTAATGGTAAGTTGATAAAATAGGCCAATCACAAAAAGGCAAATACTGCATGATTCCACTTATGAGGTGAAATTTAAAGTGTTAGTTGCTCAGTATTGTCCAAGTCTTTGTGACCCCATGGACTATAGGCTGCCAGGCTCCTCTGTCCATGGGATTCTCCAGGCAAGAATACTGGAGTGGGTTGCCACTCCCTTCTCCAGGGGATCCTCCCAACCCAGGAATCAAACCAGGTCTCCTGCATTGTAGGCAGATTCTTTAACATGTGAGCTACCTGGGAAGCATTATGAGGTAATGAGTCAAGTCAAATTCTGAAAGACAGAATGCAGAATGACTGCCAGCTAGTGGGAAGAGTGAATGGAGAACTGTTGTTTAATGAACAAGGAGTTTTAGTTTTGCAAGATGCAATGAGCTCTGGAGGTAGCTGCACAACGATGTAAATGTACTTAACAATACTGAACTGAGTGCTTTAAAAATGGTTAAGTTCATAAACTTTGTGAAGTGTATTTTACCATAATCAAAATAAAAAACTAAAAATATTTCCCTCCCACTGGTTTCTAATCACCATTCGGTTTCCACCCTCTGAAACCACTTTCATTATTTTATTTATCTTGTGTTTCCTTATGCATATACAAGCAAATATAAATAAACTAAACCACAGTATATAGTATTCTGTACCTTGCTATTTTTCCTAACAATGCATCTTGGAATTCTTTCATTTCAAATGTAGAAAAGTTCACCTCTTAAGAGCAACATTTTAACAACAGTTTTAGCATGTGCTGCAAAGCTTTAATATAAAAGAACTTACCAAAATCTGGTGGACACTGCCCATTATAAGGAAACCAATTTCCTTTCACAGTGAAAGGACTTTTCCTGTTGCTTGTTGAACCAGTTCCTAGCTGTCCATTACCACCAAGTCCAAAAGAATAAATTCGTCCTGATGAAGGAACAAAAGCAGAAGTGTGCTGCCTAGAGTAAAATGACAGAAAACCTCAGACTTAATGTTACCTTTCATGTAAATATAAAAATAATTTACATTTAGAAAAGCATGGTGAATATTACTGGTATAATTTTTCTCTTCAAAAATAAGTTAATAAGACCATTAGAGTTTTCAAGTTTTCTGTACAAATTTTTATTAATAGCCTTATTCTATACTGAATGAATTCTGTACCACACAGGTAGACTGCTTAAGCATGGTCCAGAAAATTCCCACAAATGTCCAAATTTAAAAAGGCCCAGCTCTGTACTGATATCTCTTACACTATATGATTCAGCTCTAGAGGCAGCATCTAACTGCTGTCCAAGGAAATCAGCCAACCACCTTCTCACTCAGGTTCTGGCTTAAAGCTGTAGTCTCTAAAGGCCTACACCATGTGGGTATCACTCAAAAGCTTTAGGGTAAGAACTGGGCAGAAGACTGGTACATATAAAAACGTATGGTAAGACAATGTTTCCTTTCTTCAAAAGAAACTGATTCTTATGTATACACACTCAGATTTCTCTAGAGGTACCAGAGTGGAAGCAAACAAATTACAAACCTAAGAAATTACAAAACTGAAGCTAGCGAAAACCCACTAATCCTGAATCTGTCCAACTCCCTCTGATGCTTCATCACCATATATTTAGGAATGGGCTAAGGTGATCATCCAGCTCAGGTGTTGTGTTCCTCAAAGTTTCATGGATTCAATCAAGTCTGGCAAATTCTTATGTTATTTCTGTAAATACTGTCTCTCTCCCATGTATTCAATGTTCTTCTTGATAATATTAGACAAATGTTTTATCTTCCCAACACTCTAACAGTCTTCTAACTTCTCCTAAATATCCATATCCCTTGTGACTAATTTCCCTAGATTTGTTTTCCATATTATTACTTTACTCTTTAGCAGTATGTCCAACCTGCTGTTTCCATTATCCACTGAATTTAAAAATTTAATGACTATGTTTTATCCCATTTCTAGTTCTTCTTTTCAAATCATGCAGACAGTTACTTCATTTAAAACCCTTAATACATTGTAAAACATAATACGTATACATCAATTCAGGACTATTCTGATAAATCCCAAGCCTACTTTAGGACAGTCTTGTGGTTATAAATTCTGAGGGAAGATTCAAACAAGAGACTAAGCCAAGGCCAGAAAAGTTTCCTTAAACTAGCAAGAGAATATTTCACTGTGGACTCATCCCATGAGGTGGCTTTACTGGGAGGAGATGGTTTCGCAGGCCTCACTACCACCTATACCACTTCTTCGGTCCTACTTCCTATTCCAAATTCCCTTGCCATCTGTGGTATATTGCTTATAAAAACTGCTGAAGTTATTCCATTCCCTATACCCATTACCCTTGCAACATGACTTTTGTAGGGGTTCCCATCAAGATGAGGAATCTATTTCTCCATGTCTTAAAACTGGTCTCTGGCCTATGGCGTGCTTTGAACAGAATGAAGCAGAAATGACAGTGCATGAGGTGACCCTAAGCCTAACAGGTGGCTTTGCATTCTTTCCTCTCTCTTTTGGAACCCTGCTATACTACTATGAGCATACTTAAGGTTAGCTTGAAGGATAATATACAATCTGGAGCAGAGATAAGCCGACCCAGCTAAAGACCCCACAGACTACCCAGCCCCTATCCAGACCATCAACTGATCAACTGAGTTCACCTAAGATGAGAACTGCCCAACGAAGCCCAGCGCAAATCACTAAGCCACAGAATTACTAGCTAAATAGGTAATTATGTCAGTAATTTGGGGGTGGTTTGTCAAGCAAAATAAGCTAATTAATACATTACCCAGATTGGCAAATTTTTTCAGAGTAGCTCCAGAGTCAGTTCAAACTAACAGGTATTATTTTCAGATTTCCTTGGTTTTGCCCAGTGGAATTCTCTTTAATTCCTTGCAAACTAATCTATGCTATTTACTTAAAAGGACCTTTTGATTCCAGAGTTTTCAAGTTATCTAGCCTGTCATATAACTGAAAAACTAAGGAGAATCTAACAACCAACTCATCTCAGAGCCAGATGAGCTAAAGTTAATAAAAATTTTTTAAATCAAGGATACACATTTAACAAAATAAACCATAAATGAACTCACAGAAAGGCTATGACAAACACAGACAGCTTCTTAAAAAGAAAAGACATCACTTTGCTGACAAAGGTCTGCACAGTCAAAGCTATGGTTTTTCCTGTAGTCATGTATGCATGTGAAACTTGGACCATAAAGAAGGCTGAACGTGGAAGAATTGATGCTTTTGAACTGTGGTGCTGGAGAAGACTCTTTGGAGTCCCTTGGACAGCAAGGAGATCAAACCCATCAACCCTAAAGGAAATCAACCCTGAATATTCATTGGAAGGACTGATGCTAAAGCTGAAACTCCAATACTTCAGCCACGTGATACAAAGAACTGACTCATTTGAAAAGACCCTGATACTAGGAAAGACTGAAGGCTGAAGGCAGGAGGAGAAGGGGACGAAAGAGGATGAGATGATTGGATGGCATTACCGACTAGATGGACAAGAGTTTGAGCAAGCTCTGGGAGTTGGTGATGGACAGGGAAGCCTGGCATGCTGCAGTCCATGGGGTCACAAAGAGTCAGACATGACTGAGCGACTGAACTGAACTGAACTGAACTGAAGCAAAGAGACAACTCACTGGAAAAGACCCTGATGCTGGGAAAGATTGATGGCAGAGGGAGAAGGGGGCAACAGAGGATGAGAAGGCTGGATGGCCTCATCTACTCAATGGACATGAGTTTGAGCAAACTCTGGGAGAGAGTGAAGGACAGGGAAGCCTGCCTGGCATGCCGCAGTCCATGGGGTTGCAAAGAGTTGGACACAACTGAGTGACAGAACAACAAGCATATAAAACAAACTGCTGTGGCTGAAGAAGGGCTTAACGTTGTCCAGTCTGCCTCCTTCAGGAAGTAGTACTGTGATATTTTAAAGGAACATATCAATAATTTGAAAATTACTGCTCAATACTAGTTCATTAAATTCCTCCACATACTGATCTATTAAAGGTGTGGTTCTTAATCCTGGCCACATTTTGGAATCGCCTAGGAGTGAGCCTAGGCAACAATACATATTACTAAAAACTCTCCAAAGGATTACAGCACAGAGTTAGAGCCACTGAACAAACATAACTATCTCAAGTCCTATATTTGATGTAATAGTTTAAAAACAGTATGATACTATACTACTGGAATTTGAACCCTTTCCTTTTAGATTATCTCCCTTGATGAGTTCATATTTCTGGTATCCCTTGGTTACTTCCTTCAAGAAGTTCCTGACAATTATTTGTTAAGGAAATAATACATAGTTCTTGTAATACCAACTACCTGCAAATCAAACTGGTGAAGATATCAACTGACATTCCCTCTGTAGATAAGTTCTTACATCTCTATCAATATATAAGTGAAATTCCTCCCCCAATCCAATAGTTAAATAAATAAAATTATCAGAAAGAACTAAGTTTACAGAGCTAAGAATAACTGTTCAAATCATGCTCATCTTAACTATGAAGAATTACAAAACTGGATTAACAGTAAATAATCTGTGATATCTCACAGGAGACTGATTAAATATTTCATCAGAAAAAAATTACCTAAAAATATTTATAATCTTTTAATGAATTATGCATGAAGCTGAACTAGAAAAGTTGAACTCTCTACACGTTACTGAATATATATTCATGTATAACTTCAACAGTCTAATAAACATTATGATAGTAAGCATTTCTGCCCACTTACATGTTGAGCTTTTATTCATCTTTTACAAGAGATCCTGATGAAGGCCTTGACAAATTATTCCCATAAATCATTTTTCAAATACACGGTCAAACAAACAAAACTGAGCAAAGAAACGGGGTACACTGAACTTATCCCAGCAGAAAGAACAATAGAAACGGACTGCTAAAGATGTCAGACGTTGGAATTTTCAAACACAAGAACCTAGAATAATTCTGTTTAATAGTTGCTTAATGTCCAAAGAAATAAAGGCCAAGGCTGAAAACTGACCAATAGCTAGAAATATTAAATTTAAAAAAAAAAACCTTAAGATTTTTAAAAAGAGTATGAAACATTAGGACTGAAAAATCACAATAATCACAATTGAGACCTTAAAGGTTTAACAAAAAATAGATAACAGTATGAGAATTAGTGAACTGAAGCATAAATCATAAAAATAATCAAGAAGGCAGCAAATAGAGGCAAAAATGTGGAAAGTTAAGAGAGAAACTACAAGGTGGAGTGAGACGATTTAATACACATCCAATCAGGGGCTTCCCTGGTGGCTCAGTGGTAAAGAATCTGCCTGCCAATACAGGAGACATGGGTTCAGTCCCCAATCTGGGAAGATCCCACATGTGGTACAGTAACTAAACCCATGCACCCAACTATTAAGCCTATGCTCTAGAGCCCAGAAGCCACAACTACTGAGCCCACAAGCTGCAAATACTGAAACCCTCAAGCCCTAGAGCCCATGCTCTGCAATGAGAGAAGCCACCACAATGAGAAGCCCACACACCGCAACTAGGGGGTAGGCCCCATTTGCCACAACTAGAGAAAAGCCCATGCAGCAACGAAGACTCAGTACAGCCATAAATAAATAAATAAATTTCTTTTTACAAATAGACATCCAGATTCCTATGAGGAAAGGAAAAGCTGTATCTAAAGAGATAAAGAGATTAGAATTTCCCATAACTGATCAAAGATATTACTCCATAGATTCAAGAACCCCAGTAAGAAAATGAGGAAATTCATTCCTTAACAAATGAAAGCAAAACTGAAGAGACAAAGAGAAAAGAGACAAATTGTCTTCAAAGGAGCAACATACCAACAGCTGAATTCTCAAATCTGAAGACAAAAGACAGTGGAATGTTATCTTAAAAGTGCTGAAAGCAAACGCCAAGCTAGAATTCTATAACCAGCAAAATCATTCATGAATGAAGGCGCAACACAGACATTTTTAAATATGCAAAGAATCTGCCACCTGCAAATCTACATAAAGGAAATACCAGAGGGTGGTTGATAAATGGAAAATGATACTAATTATTATAAAAACTGAATAGAAAAGAAAGTAGTAAATGCATGTACAGCCATTTCTAAATGTGCACTGACTATATGAAGCAATATTTTTCTGAGGTTTAATAATATATTTGGAATGAAAATTAGGAAAGGTAAATGGAGGTCTTACAACTCCTGGGAAAGTATTAATATAAAGATTAATGTTATTTCTAGAGTAACAATTTAAAAAGTTTCCAAATTCGCAAAATGGGTATAGGGAATTCAGTTAAGTTCAGTCGCTCAATAGTGTCAGACTCTTGGCAACCCCAGGGACTGCAGCACGCCAGACTTGCCATCAATCACCAACTCCAGGAGCTTGCTCAAACTCATGTCCATCAAGTCGGTGATGCCATCCAACCATCTCATCCTCTGTCGTCCCCTTCTCCTCCCACCTTCAATCTTTCCCAGCATCAGGGTATTTTCCACTGAGACAGTTTTTCACATCAGATGGCCAAGTACTAGAGCTTCAGCTTTAGCATTAGTCCAATGAATATTCATCTGTCCAATGAATATTCAGGACTGATATCCTTTACGATTGACTGGTTTGATCTTCTCACTGTCCAAGAGACTCTCAAGAGTCTTCTCCAACACCACAGTTCAAAAGCATCAATTCTTCACTGCTTTTTTTATGGTCCAACTCTCTCATCCATACATGACTACTGGAAAAACCATAGCTTTGATTAGACAACTGTTTGTCGGTAAAGTAATGTCTCTGCTTTTTAATATGCTGTCTAGCTTTGTTATAGCTTTTCTTCCAAGGAGCAAATGTCTTTTAATTTCATGGCTGCAGTCACCATCCACGGTAATTTTGGAGCCCAAAACAATAAAGTCTGTCACTGTTTCCATTGTTTCCCTATCTATTTGCCATGAAGTGATGGGACCAGATGCCATGATCTTAGTTTTCTGAATGTTGAGTTTTAAGCCAGCTTTTTCACTCCTCTTTCAACTTTCATCAAGAGGCTCTCTAGTTCTCCTTCACTTTCTGTCATAAAGGTGGTATCATCTGCGTATCTGAGGTTATTGATATTTCTCCCGGCAATCTTGATTCCAGCTGGTGCTTCCTCCAGGTGGCATTTCACATGATGTACTCTGCATATAAGTTAAATAAGCAGTGTGACAATATATAGCCTTGTCATACTCCTTTCCCAATTTTGAACCAGTCTATTATTCCATGTCCAGTTCTAACTGTTGCTTCCTGACCTGCATACAGGTTTCTCAGGAGGCAGGTCAGGTGGTCTGGTATTCCTGTCTTTTGAAGAATTTTCCACAGTTTGTTGTGATCCACACAGTCAAAGGCTTTGGCATAGTCAATAAAGCAGAAGTAGATGTTTTTCTGGAATGTTCTTGCTGTTTCTATGATCCAGTAGATGTTGGCAATTTGATCTCTGGTTCCTCTACCTTTCCTAAATTCAGCCTGAACATCTGGAAGTTCTTGGTTCATGTACTGTTGAAACCTAACTTGGAGAATTTTAAGCATTACTTTGCTAGTGTGTGAGATGAGTGCAACTGTGCAGTAGTTTAAACATTCTTTGGCATTGTCTTTCTTTGGGACTGGAATGACTTTTTCCAGTCCTGTGGCCACTGCTGAGTTTTCCAGATTTGGTGGCATACTAAGTGCAGCACTCAGCATCTTTTAGGATTTGAAACTGCTCAGCTGGAATTTCATCACCCCCACTAGCTTTGTTCATAGTGATGCTTCCTAAGGCCCGCTTGACTTTGCACTCCAGGATATCTGGCTTGAGGTGAGTGATAACACCATTGTGGTTATCTGGGTCATTAACATCTTTTATGTATAGTTCTTCTGTGTACTCTTGCCACCTCTTCTTAATATTCTGCTTCGGTTAGGTCCATACCATTTCTGTCCTTAATTGTACGCATCTCTGCATGAAATGCTCCCTTGGTATCTCTAATTTTCTTGACAAGATCTCTAGTTTTTCCCATGCTGTTTTCCTGTTTCTTTGCATTCACTTAGGAAGGCTTTCTTATCTCTCCTTGCTACTCTTTGGAACTCTGCATTCAGATGGATATATCTTTCCTTTACTCCTCCTGCCTTTTGCAATTTCCAAATGAAGGCTTGGGTGATAAACTGCAATTAATTTTAATTTCAGCACTCTGCACAGTTTTAGCTACCTACCCCTTCACCCTCAACCCTGTGACAGGCAGTTATCCAATGATCCAGGTGTATCTTGCACACAGCTTGTGGGAGCCAGAGCAGGCTATACGGATTCTGTCCTTATATATGAGATCAGTCCTTTGATCATTGATTGCGGCTTTTGATTACAGAGGAACAGACACAAAAGGAGGGTAAGTCTCTTCTGTAACCCTTCTGACCACTGTCACAAGCCTATTCTCCTCCAGCTGAAGAGACTTCCAGGACTGAAAGGGCTGGTGTGTGTGTTGTTGTTTTTTAATTTTATCTTCTATTTTCTTCCCTTTATTTCTTTTGCCCCTTTTAAAAGTCAGTTGTTTAAGATCTAGGACATTCAAATGTAACTGAATATAGAGGGGAATTTAGAAAGTCATTCTGCATGCCCAGGAAAAGGTACAGTCTCAGAAAAGAGCTGAGAAGACCTTAGGCTTACAGTTCAGTCTGATCCTTGGCACAGAGACAATCTGTAACAATCAAAACAAAACAAAAATCAGCAAACCCTAGAGAAGAAGCAGAATCTTTTTTCCAGAGTTACCACATTTTAGGTTCATAGGTCCAGTTTTCAAAAAGAAAAAAAAAATCTCAGAGAATATTAAAAATTACAAAAGCATGGCCCAATCAAAGAAAAAAATGAACCAACATGGGAATGCAAAATGATACAGCTACTTTGGAAGGCAGTTTGATAGTTTCTTACAAAGCTAAACTATTACAATATGATCCAGCAAAAGAGCTCTTCATTATTTATCCAAAGTAGTTAAAAACCTGTGTCTAAAAAAACTTAAACACAGATGCTCATAACAGCTTTATTTGTAACTGCCAAACCTTAGAAGCAACCAAAATTTCCTTCAGTAGGTAAGTGGATAAACAAACTTATATCTAGACAGTGGAATATTATTTAGTATTAAAAAAAAATCAGCAACCAAGTTATGAAAAAACACAGAGGAACCATAAATGCATATTACTAAGTAAAAGAAGACAATCTGAGAAAGCTACAAGGTATGTGATTCCAACTATGAAATTCTGGAAAAGGCAAAACTATAAGAGTAAAAGTCAGTGACTGCTAAGAGTTAGGGTGTTGGGGGGATGAATAAGAGGAGCACAAAGTATTTTTAGGGAAGTGAAAATACTCTATATAATACTACAAGGGTGGATGCACATCAATATACATTTGTCCAAATAGACAGAATAAACCCTAATGTACAATACGTATACTTGCAATAATCTGTCAATGTAGTGATGAAAAGAAATTTTCACATATTGAGGTATGGGAAGTCATTCTGGCTCACACCTAAGATAACACAAATTTAACACTAATTAAAACAGCTGGTTTGTGGCCCATCAAACATACATCCTACACCTGCTCTAATTATTAAAGAAAAGGACACAATGACCAGAAATAAACAATGTTCATGGTAAGAATAAAGATTAAATCCCTGCTCCCTTCCTGGGATGCCAATCCTGGCACTCCTTCGATGATAAAAGACTCTCTTCCCAGGTTCAAGGCCACAGGGACTTGCTGTGTATATGCTCATATCTCTTTTAGAAACTTTGAAGCAATCTATTCATGACTTGTTTGATGGGTCTTTGTTCCAACACGATATAAAACTGTGCTGAAAAGTATGCTTTTCTGGAGCAGTTCCTCAGTTATCTGAGAAGCTGTCTTCCAGGCTAACTGTCCTCAGTTTGGCTTAAATAAAGCTCCTTTCTTTTTTCCTATTATAGACTGTTTAATTATGAATTAATTTTCTTGTGAACCTAAAAATGCTGTAAAAAAGTCTACTTTAGAAAAATGAAACAACCAGATGATGAACCTTAATAGACTAAAACAATTTCCTAAAGATACTCAAATAACTAAAGAAAAACACGAAAATAGTCAAGAAAACAGTATATGAAGAAAATGAAAATACCAATAAAAAAACAGAAAGCCTGAAAACAAATCAAAAGTAAATTATGGAGATGAAAAATACAATAACCAAAAATGAAAGTTCAATAGAGGAATCAAAGGCAGATTTGAGCAGAAAGAAAAATGAATAAGGGAACTTGTAAAGATAAAACAACTGAATTACTAAGTCTCAAGGGGAAAAAAAATGGAGAAAAGGAAATAGAACCTAAGGAACATCTATGGAACATCATGGAGTGCACCAAAAAGGCAGTGTAGGAGTTCCAGAAGATAAAGAGAGATAGAGATCATCTGAAGAAGTAATAACCAAAAAGTTCCCAAATCTGATGAAAAACACAAATATCCAAGAAACTCCAAGTAGGATAAACTGAAAGAGACCCATACTGAGACACATTATAATCAAATCGTTGAAAGACAAAGAGAAAAACTTGAAGTAATCAAGAGAGAAGTGACTTGTTTACATACAAGGAATCCTCAATAGGATTATCAGCAGATTTCTCAGCAGAGACTTTGCAGATCCGAAAGCAGTAGGCTTATATGTTCAAATTACAGAAAGAAAAACCTATCAACCATGAATTTGATACTCCCTCATAGCTCAGTCAGTAAAGAATCTGCCTGCAATGGAGGAGACCCAGGTTCGATTCCTGGGTTGGGAAGGTTCCCTGGAGAAAGAAATGGCAAACCACTATAGTATTCTTGCCTGGAAATCCCATGGACAGAGGAGCCTGGCAGGCTACAGTCCATGGAGTTGCAAGAGTCGGACACAACTTAGCAACTAAACCACCACCAAAATTCTCCTTCAAAAATGAGAGAGAAATTAAGACATTTATAGATAAAAGCTGAAGGAGTTATCACCAAACTTGTCCTTTAAGAAATACTAAAAGAAATCCTACAGTTGAAATGAAAGGACACTAGTTACTCAAAGTTGTATTAAAAAAATAAAGATCTCAGTAAAGGTAAATATGGGGCTTCCCTGAGAGCTCAGCTGGTAAAGAATCCACCTGCCACGCAGGAGATCCTGGTTGATTCCTGGGTTGGGAAGATCCCCTGGAGAAGGGATAGGCTACCCACTCCAGTATTCTTGGGCTTCCCTTGTGGCTCAGCTGGTGAAGAATCCACCTGCAATGCAGGAGACCTGGGTTCAATCCCTGGGTTGGGAAGATCCCCTGGAGAAGGGAAAGGCTACCCACTCCAGTATTCTGGCACAGAGAATTCCATGGATTATATAGTCCATATGGTCACAGTCAGTCAGACACAACTGAGGAACTTCCACAAGTAAATATACGGGTGATTGTAAAAACTAGTACTATTCTAACTTTGGGCTTTTTCCTCCAAAATTTTGTTTTCTACAGAGTTTTAGAGACTAATGCATAAAATTATTAATTTTTTTTGACACACAATGTATATAAAAGTTATCTTGTGACACCAATAACTGAAACCAAGTAGGGACAGAGCCGTACAGGAACAGAGTTTTTGTATGTTATCGAAACTGACTTTGTATAAATTTGAGTTAGTGTGTAACTTTAGGATGCTGCTACTGTTAGTGCTGCTAAGTCACTTCAGTCGTGTCCAACTCTGTGCGACCCCATAGACGGCAGCCCACCAGGCTCCCCCGTCCCTGGGATTCTCCAGGCAAGAACACTGGAATGGGTTGCCATTTCCTTCTCCAATGCATGAAAGTGAAAAGTGAAAGTGAAGTCACTCAGTCGTATCCGACTCGTAGCGACCCCATGGACTGCAGCCTACCAGGCTCCTGCATCCATGGGATTTTCCAGGCAGGAGTACTGGAGTGGGGTGCCAGAGCCTTCTCAACTTTAAGATATTAAATGTAATTCCTATGGTAACCACAAAAAAATAGCTAAAGAATATACAGAAAAGGAAATAAGGAAAGTAAAACATTTCACTGCAAAAAATAAACACAAAAGACAGTAATGTAGGAAAATCAGCAAAAAGACATACAATGAAAACTAAAAAATATTGCTGAAAGAAATTAAATAAATGGAAAGATCCCACATTCATGGATTAAAAGACTTAATATTATTAAGATGTCAATACTTTTGAAAGTGACCTACAGACTCAATGCAATCCCTATCAAATCATGGAAATACAAATTAAAATCATGATTAAGGCCACTATATATCCATAAGATTAGCAAAAATTTTAAAATATAACAATACCAAATTGATAGTGATGGGAAGGTAAACTGGTGTAACCATTCTGGTAAAAAGGATAACATTAACCTATAAAATTCAAGTATACTCTATGACCCTGGGAAGCCCTAGTGGTTCAGCAGTAAAGAATCTGGCTGCTAATGCAGGAGACACAGGTTGAATCCCTGGGTCAGAAACATCCCCTGGAGAAGGAAATGGCAACTCACTCCAGTATTCCTGCCTGGGAAATTCCACGGACTGAGGAGCCCGGCAAGCTACAGTCCATGGGGTCACAAACAGTCAGACATGACTTAGTGACTAAACAACAACAAACGACCCAGAAATTCCATTCTAACTATACACTTTAGAAATATTAAAGTTTATGTATATCAAATAATAAATGTTCAAAGCAAAATTATTTGCAACTGCCAAAAATGGAAATACCCAAGAGTCCATCAGTAATAGAATGAGTAAATAATTATAGATGCATACAGTTGAGTAAAACACAGCAGTAAGACCTAATGATGGAGAACCATGGCTATACACAGATGGATAATCATACACATGATGTTAAAAAAAGAAAGAAAAGGAAGTCACCAAAGGCTACCTGCAGCGTAATTCTGTGTATCTGAATTAACTGTTGGAAAAGTAAATTATATTCTATAGAGATATATACCAGCTGGAAAAAAAATTAAGCTAAGTGGTCAAAACCAAGTTAGTCAAGCAAAGGGTATTTTGCCTCTGGGGACCAAAGGTGAAGCTCAATTACAAAGCCCAGACTCCTATTTACTCCCAAGAACTGGGGATGGGGAAATCAGTATTCCAGTTCAACTTTCACCACTGATTAATCTTATGTCTTAAGTAATTAACTGGTCAATTTGTTCATTTTTTTTTTTTAATTTGTTCATTCTTTAAAGAAAAAGGTGGACAAGCAAAAGAAAAGACTATAACTTCAAGTGTAACGTTACATGGAACGGCACTGTTCAAAAAGGAATGACCCACAAATGTTACCACAGCACAAGTGGAGGAATCTACAATGTTACCCTGCATGCTACTGCCATACTATAAACAAACAAGTCAAGGGCAAAATCCTTCTTGCCAAGAGAATTAATGTATACATCGAGCAAAAAGCAGCCCTTAAGAGCCAAGACAGTTTCCCGAACATGTGAACAAAAATGATCAGGGGAAAAAACGGAAGCCACACAGAAAGGTACTCAAGTTCATCTGAAATGCTACCAAAGAAGCACACTTTGTGAGAACCAATGGAAAGGAGCCTGAGCTGCTGGAAGTCATTCCCTAGGAATTTGTGGTATAATAATAGTAATAATTAAAAGACCCCTGGATTGTTAAAAAAAAAAAAAAAAAAAAACCTAATAATTGGGTGATAGATGAAAATACTCTTTTCTATAACCGCTTACCTTCCACAAGCAATCTGAGTGACAATGCTTCCCATAAGTTCAAAAACTTTCCTTGGGTTTATTTCATGACTGGTAGAGTTATGACCCAACTGACCATACCCTCCGGCTCCAAAAGTAAACACTCCGCCTTCCTAAAAAGAAGACAAAATCCTTTGTGATTAGAAAGCCTGATAAAAGAAAATGATCTTCAGGAAAATAAGTTTCATTAAACCAATACTATTTTTTGCACTGCCTTTTACTATCTTTATATTCTTGTCAAATCACGGAAAATGTCATAAAATCTAAAAATGGTATCATTTTCAGTTTCCAAAGTAGCTCTGCAAAGAAAAAAAAAGTATGTATAAACACAGCACACAAATATACCTACTCTTAGCATAGTGTTACTAAACTATAGACAATCTTTAAAATATTTATCATAAAATACATAACTGGATTAAAGGTAATATTTTTTAAAAAGTAATTCATGATGACAGTTTAACAAAAGCACGGTTAGTATTTTTTCAGTTCAATTGCTTTTCTTCATAGTTGCAGCTACGTAAACAAATTTAAGCTATTAAATGAAAGTGGAATGAGAGTACTTATACAGACTGCTATGTCAGGAAATTGATTTTTCTGTTTAAAAACTTTTTATCATGGGGAATTTCAACAAAGACACAAAAGTAAAGACAAATATATATATATATTATTTATCTACGTACAAATATATATATTTATCTACATACAAATTACCATATAACGGTCACTTTCAACTGGTAAAACTTAGACAACCCTGGTTCATTGATGCCCTTGCCACTCGCTTTGGGAGGGTATTTCAAAGCAGAAAACTGTACCAAAGGTACTTTAAACTAGTAAACTGTGGTCCATAAGTCATTTCACCTATAAATGTGTATGTATTCTCAATGGAACATACCTCTAACAGATAAAAATATATAACACAATACCACTATACACAAAAAAATATTAATTTCCTTTTTTGGACAGAAATAGCATGGGGTCACAAAGAGTCAGACATGACTGAGTGACTGAAGTTTTGTTTCTCAGGTTTTTTCATCTTACTGACATTACTGATTTGACATAAGATTGTGAATATTTAAAATATACAACATGACATATATATACTCTGTGGAATTATTACTACAGTCAAATTAATTAACACATCTATTACCTCACATACTTTTTGGAGGGAAGGAAAAAGCTCAGATCTACTATCAGCAAATTTTAAGTACAGAATACTGTATTGTTAATAGTCACTATGTTGTACATTAGATCCTCAGAATGTAAAAACCTTGCAACAGGAAGTTTGTACCCTTTGACCACATATCCCCAGTTTCCTCATGCCCTACACCCTGGGAACTATCATTCTACTCAATGTTTCTGTGAATTTGACTTTCTATTCCTAATTGCCTCCCCTTTCACTTTTTTTTAACAATTCCATGTATAAGTGATACCATTTAGTACTTGTCCTTGCCTGGCTTATTTCACTTAGCATAATGCCTCCAGGTTCACTTATGCAGTTACAAATGAAAGCATTTCCCCTTCTTATGACTGAATAATATTCCAGTATATGTATGTATGCCCACGCACACATGTACACATCACATTTCCTTTATCCACTCATTTGTCAGTGGACACTTTGGTTGTTTAAGTATTTTGGTTATTGTGAACAATGCTTCAGTAAAAACGAGCACAGTTATCTCGCTGGGATCCTGTTTTCATGTCCTTCAGAAATACATCCAAAAGTGGGATCGCTGGATCTTACAGTGGTTCTATTTTTAATATTTTGAGGAATCTTCATACTGTTTTCTGTAATGTCTGCACCAAGTTGCATTTCCAACAGCAGAGTATAGGGTTCCCCTTTCTCCATAAACCTGTTTTTGTTTTTTAATTATAGTGATCATAACAGATATGAGTTTGTGGTCTTGATTTGCATTTCCTGAAGATTTTGATGTTGATACTGAGCACCTTTTTCATGATCTTTTGGTCATTTGTGTATCTCCTTCAGAAAATGTCTATTCAAGCCCTTTGCCCATTTTTAAATTAGACTATTTTTCAGTCATGAATTATTTGAGTTCCTTATGTATTTTAGATATTAACCCCTAACCAGATATGTGATTTACAAATATCTTCTCTCATTCCACAGGATGACTTTTCATTTTGTTGACTGTTTCCTTTGCTGTGCAGAAGCTTTTAGTTTATTTTTGCTTTTGTTATCTGTGTGCTTTTGGCGTCACATCCAAGAAATAACTACCAAGACTCATGCCAAGAAACTTTCTCCCCAGGTTTTCTCCTAGGAGTTTTACAGTTTCAGGCCTTACATTTAAGTCTTTATTCCATTTTGAGCTACATTTTGTAAGTGGTATGAATTAGGGATCCAGCATTTGCATATGGATGTTCAGATTTCCCAGTATCATTTATTAATGATGATGTATGCTTTCAGCATCTTGTTAATGATTTGCTGCATTTATTTCTGACTATCTAGGACTGCAAGATCCAACCAGTCCATCCTACAGGAGATCAGTCCTCGGTGTTCATTGGAAGGACTGATGCTAAAGCTGAAACTCTAATACTTTGGCCACCTCATGCGAAGAGTTGACTCATTGGAAAAGACCCTGATACTGGGAGGGATTGGGGGCAGGAGGAGAAGGGGATGGCAGAGGATGAGACGGCTGGATGGCATCACTGACTCGATGGACATGAGTTTGAGTGAACTCTGGGAGTTGGTGATGGACAGGGAGGCCTGGCGTGCTGCGATTCATGGGGTCGCAAAGAGTCGGACAAGACTGAGCAACTGAACTGAATTGATTCTGTTTCATTGGTATTAATATATGTGCTTGCTTTTACACCACTATCATGCAGTTTTGGTTACCATAGCTTTGTAATATAGCTTCAAATCAGGAACCACGATGCCTCTACTTCACTGCTCTTTCTCAAGATTGCTTTGGCTATTCTGGGTCTTTCATGGTTCTGTATGAATTTTAAGATTGTTCCATTTCTGTGAAAACTGCCGCTCGAATTTGAAATGGATTACATTGAATCTGTAGATCACTTTGAGTAGTACAGACATTTTAACAATATTTGTTCTTCAAATCCAAGAACACGAGAAATCTTTCCATTTATTTCTGTCTTCTTCAATTTCTTTCATTGATGTCATATAGTTATCAGTGTACAGGTCTTTCCTGTTTGGTCTACCTTTATTCCTAAGCATTACATTGTTTTTAATGCTACTGTAACTGGGGCTGCTGCTTCTCTCTTTTTAGTTCGTTAGTGTATAAAAACACAACCCACTTTAAATGTTAATTTGTATCTTGCAATGTCACTAAATTCATTTATTGGTTCTAACAAGATGTTTCAAGGAGTCTTTAGGGTTTTCTCTTTATAGTATCAAGTCATCTGCAGAGACAATTTTACTTTTTCCTTGCTAACTTGAATGTCTTTAATGTTTCTCATGACTAATTGCTATGGCTAGGACTTCAAGTACTTTTTTTTTTGGCCATGCAGTATGCGGGATCTTAGTTCCCCAACCAGAGATGGAACCCATATCCTCCCACAGAGGAAGCATGGAGTTCCAACCACTACACTCCCATGGAACTCCCCTTCCAATTCTATCTTAAAGAGCAGTAGTGAAAGTGGGCATCCTGTTTTGTCCCTGATCCCAAAGGAAAAACTTTTAAATTTTCACTTTTCAAACTTTTCACCATTAATTATTATATCAGTGGTAGATTTGGCCTTTATAATGTTGAGGCATGTTCCCTCCATACTCCCTTTGTATAGTCTTTATCATTAAAGGATGCTGAACTCTGTCAAATGCTTTTCCTACATCTACTGAGATGATCATATAATTTTTATCCTTCATTCTATTAATGTGGTGTATAACACTGACTTCCGAATGATAAACCATCCTTGCATCTCAGGGATAAATCCCACTTGATCACTGGATATATAATCATCTGAATGTGCTACTGAATTTAGTTTGCTAGTATTGAGTAGTTCTGCATCTACATTCATCAAGGATGTTGGCTTGTAACTTTCTTTCCTTGCAGTGACTTTGTGTGGCTTTGATATCAGGATGATGCTGGACTTTTAAAGTAAGTTTGAAAGTGTTCCCTTCTCTTCTATTTTTCATAGGAGTTTGAGATGGACTGGTATTAATTATTTTTCAAATAATAGAATTCACTAGTAAAGACATCTGATCCTGGGCTTTTCATTCTTGGGAGACTTTTGATTATAATCTCCTTACTCTTTAGAGGCATATTCTGATTTTGTTTCCTTTGGTAAACAGTTTTGATTCAGTTTTGGTAGTTTGTATGTTCCCAATATGTACTCATTTCATCTAGGTTACCTGATAAATTTGTTAATATATAATTATTGATAGTAGTATCTTATGAATCTTTGTATCTTGGCATGTCAATAATCATATGTCTGACTGTTAACATTAAAAATAAGTGGGACAGTACGTTTCAGCCTTATCTAGTCCCATTAAGCTTAATGCTGATCTTTGTCTACATTCAACACTTCATTAAGGAGTATAAAATGAGTATTAAAAAATATTTCTTCTAAATTAGTTGAAATTTTTCTATAGAAAACTTAACTCATCAGCTATTAAGCCGTCATGAAATACAATAAAAATGCTTTTCTCATTTACTAATTTTTAGAAAAATGAGTTGTTCCAGCAACTTCCAAGGATAAGCAATGAAGTTTGTTTTGTATTGATTTGGGTAAAAAGAGGATCATTATGAAGTCATAGATTTCTTATAATTGGTATATTTCCACTTATTAAAGATATTTCCTTTTTTTGACCACTGAATACACTTCTTCAAGTTGTCCTTCTGCCATGATCTTAGTAGTCTCTGCTTTTTTGTAACACAAAATACCCAAGGCTATTTTCATACTTCTTTGGTTCCAGATATGAGATCAAACTCTTTTCTAAGAAGCCTTGGTTCTTTTTAGTACAGAATCTACAACAATCAAAGAATATTCATTGCTTCTAGATTGCACACATTTACTTATATCTCAGATCTTTCAGTGGTCATAGCAAACCAACAAATTTATTTTAGAAGGAGAAAAGTAAGAATTCACACTGATACTTTTGAGTCAAAGCAAAGATTACTTTTAATTTGATTGCTACCATTTTATATGTCTTTTCTCTTAAGCTGAAAATCATGGTTTCTAATGACAATAAAATAAATACTTATTTGCTTTATCCTATTCTATATGCAGTATAGTGAAAATAACTACTAATTTTCCTAATAACAATAAGACAACAGAATGCAGTTTAAGAGGCTCTTTGTGAATTCGATTTATCTTTAGGCTATTTCCCACTAGTGATGCACAACAAAATACTATACTTTAAAATGACCTAAAAGAAATCTTCTGCAGTTGTACCACTAGTAATTTTGTAGAACTGTTTTAATATACAAATGTAAGTTAGCTTTTTAATTATGTATAAGAGTTTCTAGGTTTCAAAGTCAAAACATAAGGCAAGGCTCATATGGTCTACCTATTCTTTTCAAATATAAATAACATGTATCTTCTTTTTCCTTAATGGTAATATATCCTGAAAATCATTCTACAACAAAATAGAGATTTTCCTCATTCTGTTTTACAGGCCATGACACTACACGCAGTGGAATTACCACAGTTTATTCAATTAGGCTGTTACCGTTAGGTATTTGGATTTCTTCTATTCTTTTGTTATTAAAATATTACCACAGCAAACGGCCTTGTGTATACATAATTTTGTATCTTTGGAATAGATTCTTAAAATTGCTAAGGGACAGATAAGTCAAAAGGTACATGTACATGTAATCTGCATAGTGAATTTATAAAAGAACTTGAAAAAAATTGACATCTTTATGGTAGTGTCTTCATATCCATTAACATGCATGTCTATTTATTCTGTTTTTAAATTTTGTAAGGTTTTTTTAATTTTTCCTATTTGTTTTGCACAAGGAAACTGCTTTGCAAAGTAATCCTAATCTACACTGCTTTATAAAATAATCCTAATCTATCTTCAAGAAGTTCTAAACTGCTTTGTAAAGTAATCCTAATCTATCTTCAAGAAGTTCTAAACTGCTTTGTAAAGTAATCCTAATCTATCTTCAAGAAGTTCTTGCAGAAAAGCAAAAGGCATTGATACACAATTATATTTTAACTTTCAACAAGGAAAACTAAAAAAATCTTACTTTTGAAATAGTTAAAACTATCTAATTTTGCTGAAAATAATATATACCAAAAATTCCAGTGATAAGTTTTGAGAGAAAAATACAGAAGATTAATACAGTTCACATTAAAAAAAAACTCAACAGATATAAAGACTTAGAAATCTTGGGAAAATAAGAAGAGAGCTTATCTGAAAGGATGAATTTGAAAAGCATTAACATATGAATATTTCTACCACAAAGTTAATCCTCAAGAATAATATTATACAAAATATTTACTATTATGTTCAACACAGCTTATTTCTTCTAAGTATCAATGACAGAAGAGAATCACTAAAATTTGTAACTTGCCAACAGTGATTATATCTGTAATCTGAACTTTTTTTTAAATCAATAAAATATGGTAATAAGATTAGCAGAGATAATAAAACTTCCTTATTCCAAAGCAAGTACAATAAAATTTTTCTAAAAATTAACTTTTGTAATTGGTCATTATAATATTTTTTTTTAAAGTATCTTTAGTACACTGTATTTGATAAGGACTGAGAATAATTTTCTTATTTTGAAATATCCAGTGGGGGGGGCCGGGTAGTAAATGTGTAGAATTTTTACAAATCTGATGAGAAGTAACTTTTTCTTGACAATTTTATCTACTATGCAGGATAAAGAAAGATAAAAATGCAAAAATATTAATCTCTAATTCGGTCAATGATAATTTGCTAGTTCCTTTATGTTAACATAATAAATAACACTACTGGTAAAGGTTAGCCTATTTTCATTTTACTTCTAATTGCTAGAGAATTATACAGTACTGATACTGAACTGGTACATATTCAAGGAAGTGAGAGGTCAGAGTTAAAACCATTAGCAAGACGGTGATGAAAGCTCATTATAACTTCTTGCATAATACTGATTCTTGGCCTAGGGATAATAGAGGAATTCAGTCTCCTCTGTTACTTGTTATACTTATAAGCCACATAGAAGCTAAATTAAAATTGGGCAGAGTTATGCAATATAAGTAAGATTGATACACAAAGCACAGTAAGCCTGACACACTAAAAAGAAATTATTTCATTCACAATATTATTCAAGCAGTATTTAATATTAAGTTGTAAAACTCAACAATATATATCATCACCACACAAACAGCAGATCACAATTCACATTTCGTAACATAAAACAGTTGAAATATAAGGTAAACTGTTTTTGAGAACAGATGATAACCTAAGTCCCTTTTTCAAGATAAATTATTTTTTAGACATCAGTAACTCTCAAGGTTTCAATACACAAAGTATTAAAATATTCACTAATTACAAAAATAACTACATAAATATTAATAAAAAAGTTTTACAAGAGTACAATACCTTGGTTAGTGCAGCAGTATGATCTTCTCCACAACAAATATAAACTATTTTCTGAGTTCTTAGTGACTTTAGTAAATTAGGAACATACCTATCTGAAAATTTCAATAAGAGAACAGTTAACGAATGTATTAACAAACAGTATTTTTAAAATTAAAACTCTTCTACAATGTGTTTCTCTACAGCTTTCCCAATGGTGGAAGACAGTGATAATTAAACCATTTTAACAATTCAATAATTCTGTAGTAAAAGGCTAAGTTGGGTTGCCAAGCCTTTCTATTCCTACTACAGTGATAAAAGAAAGGTCTAAAAAGGGGAATTTAAATTCTAATCTGCCTCAATGCCAATCTACACTCAGGAATCAAGGAATTTCAAAGCTTTTTGACTGCTTCTAATACACATACATCATTCTTTATATCTACCTCATGATAATTAAGCTCATAGCATCCTACTTTGAAACCTAAAACTATACTTTCTGATGTTTTATAGCAGGAAAGATATAATAAATACCATAAATTGACATAGTTTTCTTATGCAGAACAAAATACTTTTAAATTCTAAGAGTATTATTTGTTATCATTTCCAGTTGTTATAGATCAACAACTCACTTTTGTCTAACTCATTATAATTATGTTGAACTTTATTAAATCAGTCTTTGTATTTCAAATATTGGCATTAAACCTAATGCAGCTATGAAAAATCAGTTCCCAAGATCCTAATTTTAAGTAGTTATAATTTTTTAAAATTCAAAAAGTTTATTTGTAAGACATTAGCATCACCATTAACAGATTAATTAAATGACTCAGATATAAATATTTCTTTGAAATACTCAAATAGATGAATACTTTGTTTTACTTTTCAGGATAATTTTACAACTTTTTTCAACTGATGGTAGCTGATAATGTGGTTACCCATCTGAAGAAATGTTTTTCTAAATTTTCTTTTAGTCATCATTCAACAATGAAGATTTTTGTCCAGATATACTTTCTCCATTTTATTTTAGAATAAAATACTATTTTTGGCCTTCCCACAATCTCCTAAAAATATTATAAGGTGGAATTTTTAAACTAATCTCTCCATCCCCACTTCAATCCCAAGGAAGATTTGTGTATACTTCTCTCTGACACTAAGAATCACTAATTCATCTCAAAAAAATCATCTCTCTTTAAAAGTATATCTATAAAAATTGCAAACCTACCATTTTCATCATTAAGACCTAGTTGACCAAATTTGTTGCGTCCCCATCCAAAGATAGCTCCAGAAAGGGTGAGTACAAAACTATGGGCTCCTCCAGCCGCAATTTGCATGAAAGGGATTCCAAGTAAAGACTTAATCAGCTGTGGTGAAGCTTGCTTTTTACAGTCAATGCCTAAACCCAATTGGCCATATTTATTCTGTCCCCAACAGAAGACTTCACTTGCTGTAAAACAAAAATCATAAATTACTATTTTTCTCACACACAAAAAAATTCCATTTGAAAATCATCAGTTATTTTGAGACATTCTTCCTTACACTGGATGAAAATACATATTCCTCCTTACAATTATTTCTTATACGATACTATCTAGAACAATCCATATTAGTAGAGTTTTACTTTGACTCACTTTACTAATGAATAGGGTAAGTCACATAACTGAGGGTAATCTCATTTCCTGATGTTCCTTTAGAGATTTAGTTCAACTTACTTTACTAATGAATGGGGTAAGTCACATAACTGAGGGTGATCTCATTTCCTGATGTTCCTAAGAAAGTACCACCTTTTTAATATTCCTCAGGTCTCATTTTTATTATATGATTTCTTCCAAGAGGGACTCATTTAAGCTCAAGGCTTCAGTTATCAATTACATGCTAAACACCTTCAAAATTTATCACTACCCTACATCTCTCCTCTGAGCAATAAATCCATGTATCCAATAGATTATCTGACAGCTATACTTCGATATTTGAAAGGTACTTCCAGTTCAGCATGCCCTAAACTCAATTCACAATCCCCTTCCTACCTCCCATACCTGGATCTCTTCCTAATGTTCCTCATTTTCAGTAAATAACCATCTTAACTGATTCAGCAGCACAAGTCATAAACATAAGGAGTCATCCTTCATATTCCCCTCTTCTTTTACCTTACATACAGGTTTTTATTAATTAGTCACCTATCAATCAAGTCATATACTGTTTTCTTTCTAAAGAAAAATATGGCTAATAGATCCACACCTACCCATTTCAACAGGTTCTTATAATAGTTCTTAGTTCAGTTCAGTTCAGTTGCTCAGTTGTCTCCGACTCTTTGCAACCCCATCAATCGCAGCACACCAGGCCTCCCTGTCCATCACCAACTCCCGGAGTCTGCCCAAACCCACATCCATTGAGTCAATGATGCCATCCAGCCATCTCATCATCTGTCGTCCCCTTCTCCTCCTGCCCTCAATCTTTCCCAGCATCAGGGTCTTTTCAAATGAGTCAGCTCTTCGCATCAGATGGCCAAAGTACTGGAGTTTCAGCTTCAACATCAGTCCTTCCAATGAACACCCAGGACTGATCTCCTTTAGGATGGACTGGTTGGATCTCCTCACAGTCCAAGGGACTCTCAAGAGTCTTCTCCAACTCCACAGTTCAAAAGTATCAATTCTTCAGCACTCAGCTTTCTTTATACTCCAACTCTCAAATCCATACATGACCACAGGAAAAACCATAGCCTTGACTAGATGGACCTTTGTTGGCAAAGTAATGTCTCTGCTTTTGAATATGCTGTCTAGATTAGTTATAACTTTCCTTGCAAGGAGTAAGCATCTTTTAATTTCATGGCTGTAATCACCATCTGCAATGATTTTGGAGCCCAAAAAATAAAGTCTGACACTGTTTCCACTGTTTCCCCATCTATTTCCCATGAAGTGATGGGACCGGATGCCATGATCTTCGTTTTCTGAATGCTGAGCTTTAAGCCAACTTTTTCACTCTCCTCTTTCACTTTCATCAAGAGGTTTTTTAGTTCCTCTTCACTTTCTGCCATAAGGGTGGTGTCATCTGCATATCTGAGGCTATTGATATTTCTCCCGGCAATCTTGATTCCAGCTGGTGCTTCCTCCAGCCCAGCGTTTCTCATGATGTACTCTGCATATAAGTTAAATAAGCAGGGTGACAATATACAGCCTTGACATACTCCTTTTCCTATTTGGAACTAGTCTGTTGTTCCATGTCCAGTTTTAACTATTGCTTCCTGACCTGCATACAAGTTTCTCAAGAGGCAGGTCAGGTGGTCTGGTATTCCCATCTCTTTCAGAATTTTCCACAGTTTATTGTGATCCACATAGTCAAAGGTTTTGGCATAGTCAATAAAGCAGAAATAGATGTTTTTCTGGAACTCTCTTGCTTTTTCCATGATCCAGCGGATGTTGGCAATTTGATCTCTGGTTCCTCTGCCTTTTCTAAAACCAGCTTGAACATCAGGAAGTTCACGGTTCACATATTGCTGAAGCCTGGCTTGGAGAATTTTGAGCATTACTTTACTAGCATGTGAGATGACTGAAATTGTGCGGTAGTTTGAGCATTCTTTGGCATCGCCTTTCTTAGGGATTGGAATGAAAACTGGTCTTTTCCAGTCCTGTGGCCACTGCTGAGTTTTCTAAATTTGCTGGCATACTGAGTGAAGCACTTGCACAGTGTCATCTTTCAGGATTTGAAATAGCTCAACTGGAATTCCATCACCTCCACTAGCTTTGTTCATAGTGATGCTTCCTAAGGCCCACTTGACTTCACATTCCAGGATGTCTGGCTCTAGGTGAGTGATCACACCATCGTGATTATCTGGGTTGTGAACATCTTTTTTGTACAATTCTTCTGTGTATTCTTGTCACTTCTTCTTAATATCTTCTGCTTCTGTTGCTGCTGCTGCTGCTGCTAAGTTGCTTCAGTCGTGTCTGACTCTGTGCGACCCCATAGACGGCATCTCACCAGGCTCTCCCGTCCCTGGGATTCTCCAGGCAATAACACTGGAGTGGGTTGCCATTTCCTTCTCCAATGCATGAAAGTGAAAAGTGAAAGTGAAGTCGCTCAGTCGTGTCCGATCCTTAGCAACCCAATGGATTGCAGCCTACCAGGCTCCTCGGTCCATGGGATTTTCCAGGCAAGAGTACTGGAGTGGGTGCCATTGCCTTCTCCATTTGCTTCTGTTAGGTCCTTATCATTTCTGTACTTTATTGTGCCCATCTTTCCATGAAATGTTCCCTTCGTATCTCTAATTTTCTTTAAGAGATCTCTAGTTCTCTCTACTTAACCACATTTGCTCACCCATTGCTACATTTTTTTTTTACAACTCTAAACATCTTTTACTTATTTTTATAAAATAAATGGCACTAATAATTGACATACTAATAAGTGATTTTTAAAAATTCATACCATAATAGTACATACTTACTAAGTTTCTCTCCAAACTAGATCACCAGTTCCTCTTCCAAAAGACAAGCACTCTTACCAACTGCTGATATGCACTTGCAGAAATACTCTATGGACATTAACTAGCAGACATTTGTATATACAGAGATATAAAAATGTAGATCTGATATATGGTAGACACCATAACAGTGGTCTGGATAAGTTTCAAATTAATTATTCCATAAATTTATATGTTCATGTGTTTATTTCATAATGAAACTCAAATGAGCTGATTTTTTTTTTAAAAACATAGATCTGAAATGTTGCTCACCTGAGAAAAATTTGTCAGTGCCTTCTCACAACTCTTGGGATAAATATTTTTAACAAGGCTTATAAGGTTCTACAAAATCTACCTATGTTTCTGAGCTCATTTCACACCAATCTCTTCCCTCACTTACTATACTTTGGCCATACTCACCTTCCTTCATATTTTCCAAAGCCAGTTTCTTACACACTTTTTGTCTCACACACTCTGCCTAAACCTTCCCCTCACTCTTGTCTAATTTACTTCTATTCTCTCTTCCTTAATCTCCAAGATTAAGTTCAATCCCCTTATTACGGGATCTGAGTATCCCAAACCTTTTTCTTTACAGTCTTCTTTTGTACTATATGACTATACTGTTATCTGTATGACTGAACCATAAGGGCTACGCTAGTCCCTAAGGGTGACTCAATGGTAAAGAATTCACCTGCCAAATGCAGGAGACAAGGCTTTGATCCCTGGGTCAGGAAGATTCCCTGGAGAAGGAAATGACTACCCATTCCAGTTTTCTTGCCTGGGAAACCCATGGCTAGAGGAGCTTGGTGGGCTACAGTTCACGGGGTCACAAAACAGTTGGATACAACTCAGCAACTAAACAACCACCATAAAGGCTAGTACTATACTGCTTACCACTGTGCCTATTTCATACTGAGTGATCTGCTCCCCACCCCAAAAATTTGTTTTTCACTAAATGAATAAGACACTGCTAAAACATGAAGCTGAATAAGGCAAAAGAATACTTGTCAAGATAGAAAAACTGTCCTCATCAGTAAAGCCTTTGGGTTTAAATTTATCTTGAATTTATCTACCAAAGTACCAAAAGAGAAGTTGACAGGTAACATCAAAAAATACAGGGATGCCAGCCCGACCCCTCATTTTATTTCTTAGATGGAATAAACCCAAATCCCTTAACACGGCACATAGGGCCCTTTGTAACAGATTTGTTTTTACTTCAACCACTATTTAAGTATGAAAATGTCTCCCATGCTCTGAAAATACCCACGTAAAATTATATGCTGATACACAAATACACAAAATACTTTCCTTCTATGCTCTCACTAGTACTATTATTACTTTAGCCAATCCTTAACATTTCCCCCTAGCTGCTTCTCAACAGGTCTCCAATTCTGAATTATATTCATCTTTCAAGACTTGCAGCAAATATGACTGTTACCAATTCTATTGTCAAACTACACTTTTTCCCTTATTCCCACAGTATTTTACTTTTACCTTGACCAAAAATAGTATATATTTTTTCTGCCTCAATTATAATATTTGTACATCTGCCTCTTCTATTAGATCACATGGTCCCTAAAACTGTCTCTTAATTTATTGGTATTTCCCTACAGTTCTAGTCTACTGTTTCATTCGCAGTAGGCCTCACAAGGCATTTAATAAATTTAAACTAATAATAATAAAGCCACTGAAACTTACTTTTATAAATGATGTAACAACAAATACATGGGGCTTCCCTGGTGCATGTGTGCTGGCTCAGTGGTAAAGAATCTGCCTGCCAACAGAGGAAACATGGGTTCGATCCCTGATCTGGGAAGATTCCACATGCCCCAGAGCAACTAAGCCTGTGTGCCACAACTACTAAGCTGTGCTTTAGAGCCTGGGAGCCACAATTAATGAGCTCACAGGCTGCAACCACTGAAGCCCTTGCCCTGGAGCCTGTACTCTGCAGTAAGAGAAGCCACACCACAATGAGAAGCCTGCACACCACACCTAGAGAGTAGAAAGCCTGTGCAGAGAAACAAAGTCCCAGCAAAGACAAAAATAAATAAACAAAATTTTAAAACTATAAAAAAATATATGGCAGGTTCTCTACGAACTCATAATCGTTAGCAAGCATAGGAAGAAGTCAAAAGAAATAAGCGAAGGTACCAGGATGCTTAGATGACTTTCTGTTTCTAGTCATAAAAAGTTTATCTGTGAGATCAAATGAAATTGGGCAAGTTATAAACTACCCCAGCTATGAAGGAATAATGTTCAGCAAGCTAAAGAACAATCAGATGCAAAAAATCAATGTCATGTCTATATTCTTGCAAAAAATGATTTGAGAATGACACCATTCAGAATAACAAAAAACATCAAATATCTATGGGAAAATCTAACAAAATGTACGTAAGATCTCTCCACAGAAAAGAACAAAATATTCTTGAGACAAATTAAAAGGAGATTAAAATGAATGGGAACATACCACCAGTTGCTGCTGCTAAGTCACCTCAGTCGTGTCTGACTCTGTGAGACCCCATAGACGGCAGCCCACCAGGCTCCCCCGTCCCTGGGATTCTCCAGGCAAGAACACTGGAGTGGGCTGCCATTTCCTTCTCCAATGCATGAAAGTGAAAAGTGAAACTGAAGTCGCTCAGGCGTGTCTGACTCTTAGCGACCCCGTGGACTGCAGCCTACCAGGCTCCTGCATCCATGGGATTTTCCAGGCAAGAGTACTGGAGTGGGTTGCCATTGCCTTCTCTGATATCACCAGTTGAAGAACTGAAAAACTCAGTATTACAAAGATTTTCCTCAATTCGATTTAGAGACAATGTGCAATCCCAAACAAAATCCCAATAGTTTAATAAGTGTCTATGAAAACTGCCAAACTAATTCTAAAATGTATACAGAAATGAAAAGGATAAAGAACCGGGGCAATGTTTAATAAGGATGAAGTTGAAGGAATTTCGTCTTTAAATAAGAAAGCTGAAAAGGCAAAAGAAAATAGAAGCAATGCTTACCTTTAGAAAGTGCAAGTGAATGATAGTAACCACAAGCAACCTGTACTATCTGGATATCCGACAAACTTTTAATATTTCTAGAAAAGAAGAAGAGATCAGGATTAGTTAATTCCGTTTAATAAATGAATCCTGAATGCTATTTATTGACCACCTACTATGTGCAAAGAGTTTCCTTACCAGCAGTTCCTTACTAGTGTGACCTAGCAGTTTATGCTTTTTTCACACAAGCCCAATTTATAAAAAATTTACACTAAAATCAGTAAACAAAATCTAAGTATGAAAAATTATGAGGTGTGATGAGAAAACACTTTGAAAGGACAATATTTAAGCACAGTAATCTATGCTCATACTTCAGTGCTTTCGTATGTTTTTATTATCAAAATGTGAAAAAACTTTAACTTAAAATATGAAACTTGGTAATATATTTCTAAGACAAATGTACATGATCTAATTTGTCAAAAATTGGTGTATTTGGCCCAGTTTAGTAAATGCTCTCCTCCATCAGGTTCCTTAAGAACCAGCAGGGATTCCTATCATGTGATGCTACCAATTCACAAATTATGAAACCTATTCCTTTTGGACTATCTTTCTTTTCCTTTGCATCTAAATCAATGATATTAAATGTATTTAATTCTTTACTACAGAAACTTAATTCATATCTATGATCACTGATGTGTGAGGTCATATTTCTGCCATCTCATGTTTCTGCCTTACATTTTTTTAGCTTCTTTTCCCACCAATTTCTGATTTTTCCTTAACTGCAATGTAACTCTAAAGGCTGTGTTAAAACATAAAAATCAAGTAACTCTGTGCATGAATCATCCCAGGTTTTATGTAGTTCACCTTCACCTGGTCATTCTGTTTTTCCTGAATTAACATTTTCAAGAAAAAAAGGGGGTGGGAAAATACAGTATGTTTCTTATTTCCCTTTACCTGATACTGCCACCTGACCTGATTCTGCCATATGAGAGTCCGGAGCAAGTTCTGACCAGTGTGTCGATACCCATGATTTTCGGGAGGCAGCTTCAGCAAACCAAATTTTGAGCGGGAAAAAGGAGAGTTACTCTAATTCCATATTGTTGTATTAAAAATAATTTATTTAGTGGATTTATGTTCTTAACTACAAAACTTGAGAGTTGTACTGCTACCATTTAGCAGAATCCAACAAGTTAACAGGGTCCAACATATTTTCAGATTTTCAAATATAGCAAAAGGCTATATATACACTGGCAAAGCAAAACCAGGAATAAAAAAATACATGGATATTTACAACTGTGAAGTTATTAAACATTTACTGTTATTGCTTATGCATATTACGTACATCATACATTGAATAGTGAACGGTATTAAATGGTTTAAAAAAAAAAACTGTTCCTGGCATCAAGCCCAATTTGCAAGACTAAGTAAAATCTTTTCAAATTCTACATTCTAACAGCACGCTGTTTTCTCCTTCACAGCATTTATCTCTATAAAATACTGGAATACTTAGTCATTTAATTATTACTAGTATACTCTGCTAAACAATAAGCTCTGTATATTATCTTATACCCATGGAATCCCGAGCACCTACCACAGTGCCTGGCAAAATGTATGAGGAAACAAAAAGTATGTCAAGTGTCCATTGTTTGAGGATAAGTGAATCTGTAACTTCTTTGAGGCTTTAATATTAAACTATTCATAAAGTTTGCCCCCAAAACTTCTAAATTTGCACAGCAATTTACACTCAGTGATTCTCATTACCAAAATATTATCATGCAGCTTAGAATATAGGACGAATTTTTTAGTTGTGTCTGCTTGAGAGAAGTGAAGATGTTCTTCTGTGGAATTACTGTTTCAAAGGAAAGAAATCTCTGCTTTTGTCTCTATGGAGATGTAATACACTGAAGATGAGGGAGTGGAGGTGGGAAAGAGAAGAGGGTTTGCTTTTTATTTTTTTTAGCTTTTGGGAATTTAAAAAAGAAACAAAAATACTGTTTTATATATATATGAATAGTAAAGCAATTTTACCATGGTGCATTTTTCCTGAAGAGACAAATCAGAAAATTCTTAATGAAACAAAGTTTTATAGAATTCATCAAATATAATCCTCAATGAGTAAAAAAGATAATGTAAATGTTTTTCAGTTTTCAATTTTTAAAAGGATTCAAATCAATAGGAAAGTCAAAAGAAAAGAAATTTTGTAAATAAAAATATATTTACACATGTATATGAAGATTCCTAATTAATAAGAACTATGAAAAGAAAATCAAAATTTCGGATGTCTAGGGTAAATATTTTATAAATACTTATAAATTTAACTCCCTAAAGTTTAGAGTTCTTGTCAAACATTTTTAAATGGCCACATCACTAAAATTATTCATTGTAAAGGAATTATTTCTTCACTGAATTTTGAAAGACGTTTGAAATTTTAAGAAAACAGTGCATAAACCTGGAAATAAGATTCATACACCCCTCCCTTGAGAAGCCTTGAAGTCAAAACATAAATTGTTGAATATGTGTACTGTTGTATTGTTACATTTTTCCAACTTAATGTACAGTGGCAATACGGCAGAAACCAGGCACTTCCAAATTTGTCTGAAAAGGTAAAATTCTTTAAAAACCATTAACAAGAAACAGTGATAAGTTTGAATATAATCAAGAATTTAGTATGAAATCAAGAATTTGAGGAACTAAAGCATTAAATATTTTGCCAATTTGAAAATCATCAAGGTGTATACACTAAATAAATAAAACTTTTTGTATGCCAAATGTACCTCAAGAAAGTGGTTTTAAAAATAAATTTCCCAGTAAAACATAATCAACAATTTTCTATTTCCCAATTAAGCCACAACTTTCTTATTCATCTGAGAAAAGTTTATAGCTGATTTTGAAAAATTTAGGCTAACAACTGATCTAGTCCCTACCATTAAATGTTCTTTAATTTTCATTTTAATCTGAAATACTCTGTACTTTCATATGCTAATATTAGGCAGAAATTGTAAGATACTTTTTGGCCATGCCATGCAGCTTGCAGATCTTAGTTCCCCTACCAGAGATCTAACATGGCCTACAGGTGAAAGCAGAGTCCTAACCACTGGACAGCCCAGGAACGCTCTGCAATATGCTTTCAAAACTGAGTTAAATCAAGAAAATCTATTCATATGTCTGAGTTTCCTCCTATCATATGTTTTATTCAAAACGTATGTGAAAGTTACAAAGCTGGCTGACATTTCTAAGCACCTAGAAAAAGGTTTGGATCTAAAAAATGATTTGGTGTTAAGACTTAAAAACAAAAAAATCACTAATGGTCTTTCATAAAAACATACTCCTACTGTACTGAAATACTAAATTTCCCTTTAAAATATGAAGTACCAGTAAAAATTTATATGTATGTATACATATGTGTGTGTCACAACAGATCCAAATCAGATTAGCCCAATGAAAAACTGAGAAAGTTCAACAGGAAAGATGCCCTTATACACAGTTTAAAACTAGTAAGATGTTCAGTAAATACATAAACAGAGACGTTTAAATCAAAGGACTCAATTAAGATCTCTTACAGGTCCCCATTCAGGTTCATAAAAGAGCAAAGTTACAAATAACAGGATTATTGGGCAACCTTCAAATAAACTGTCACATAATAAAATTTTCTCATCTTTCTCTCTTTACTAAGCATCTATGGATTACTGTCTCTTAGACCAGAACTGAACAGAAAAAAAAAAAAAAGGAAAATTCAGTGGAGTGAAAAATATTGGAAACTAGACAGCCTTGTTGTGAATCATGGTTTTGAAAATAAGGACTTAGAAAACCTAATATCTAACTCTCTTTTCATACTAAAAACACAAAGTTCTTAAAAATCTTAAATAAAAAATCCCATTCTACAATAATTACTTATGGAAGGAAATAAAGGCAGTAGAGAATGTGACAAATGTGAGATCACTCTGTTCCTATGAATGCTTTGCATTTTGTAGCCAGCAGCCATTTGGCTGCAAATTAACATTTTCTAAAAGAAATCAAAATTGAAATGACTAAAAAAATTCAATGTACTTAGCTTAAGGAAAAAACTCTCTCTCCCAACAGCACCATCATTAAAGAGGCACTAAAAGCGTAACGGGAAATGTGTTTGCTATTTAATTGTTATTACAGAAGAAACAAAAGGAAGAAATTTGTTTGGGGAGTTTTGCAGAATTTGATTACAGGTTAAAGAAAACACATTAATGAGACATATCCCAAAGTCTCAACAGACAGCTCATTACTAGAACAAATATAAAGCATCAAACTAAAGACGAAAAAAATATTTTAATATGCTAAAACAAAACAAATATTTCAAATGTATACTTTTTAAGTTTTTTAACAGACATACACACACATATATACATATATATACATTTGATAAAAAAAAATATGGGCTTGCTGAAGGAACTAGCTACCATCCCTATTTAAAAAAAAAAAAAATCATTTCTAATGATAAGAGCTCTGTTCTGTTTTTTTTGTTTGTTTTGTGGTTGTTTTTGGTTTTTTATACCAGGTAACTTAAGGGATCTTAGTTCCCTGACCAGGGATTGAATCTGTGCCCTTAGCAATGAAAGCATGGAGTCCTCACTGGACTGCCAGACAATTCCCTCCTGTTCTGAAATGTATTATTTCCTGTGCTCCAATTTCTTATCCTAGTAGTTATCTATTTCTTAAGCCAGGGCAAACATTAATAATGTTAAATTAAAAACAAAATAGTGCACTGGGACGACCCAGAGGGATGGTATGGGGAGGGAGGAGGGAGGAGGGTTCAGGATAAAAAAAAAACAAACAAAATATCTAAATGTGTATATTATAAAAATGCTACCTGGAATAAATCTAAAATGAGTATAATATCTTGGTTCCCTAGAGTTCTCTTTTACTCCTATAACTATTACCAGGAGAAAAAACATAAAGAGTTTAAGGAGACAAGAATTTGTATAATTTTAAACACTAAGGATGAGTTAGTGTATTAATTATGTACCCAAAAGAACTGGATATTTTTCTTTAATCCTTTATGTTCAGGATTACAGTTTTTAATATTAAAGCAATGGTGATGCCCTATATAATTCTGTAAAACTACAATATTGATGAAGCACTGCTTATTTTTAAACTCTGAAATAATTCTATGATGAATCAGTGGTTAGCATAAATTAAATTGTGGTCAGTGCTATGTAAAAATGTAGAAAGTGAATTATTCTTTTTACTCTAAGCATGTGGGACTTCAACATTCAATAAAAACAATAAAGACAAAAAAAAAACAAGAGAAAAAAACAATCAACCAATATTTAATGGTTTAGTCTTAATCCACTTAAAAATTTCAGTGAGAGAAAATTTATAATAAAGTGTGCATTCTCTACCCTTTATCTTTGCAAACATACATAATCTGGGAGAAATATGAAATATACAAAAAACACTATTCAATCCAAACTAAAGGCAAGCACCTACCCAATAAATGCCTTTAGAGCTTAAAGGGGAGAAGTAATTGTATGTCAGCTCTTAAAAGCCCAGTAGTAAGCAGAATGATTTAGATAACAAATTTATTATAAAAGATTGTTAAAGACCCCTTTGTCGGTCACCTTTGTTACCTGGGTACTCTGATACATTCCTCTGATCCTAGCAGGCCAAGTTGTCCATCAGAATCGAGACCCCAAGCATACACCTGGCCCTTGTCATTTAGTGCTAATGTATGAGCTTCTCCACATGAAACAGCTACAATATTTTGGGCATCCAGGGCAACAACCTGCTCTACAGAAATCAGAAACAGAGACATTACATTCTAGTTTTAAACCTCCAGTAAGAATAAAACTATAGTCTTCATCTTGTACAAAAAAGCTAAGAAAATGCTGAAATACAGACTGTAATTTAGTTATTCTACAAAACCTAACAAATACATTCCACACAAAACTCTCACTGTAGTAAATACAGATATATGTCACAGGGCATAATCAACTCAGATTATTAAGTAACTTAAATATTTGGGAGAAGAAATTAAAGGTGTATAAAAATTTTCTCGGGAATTGGTCTTCACTCAAAACCATTACCAATAAAAGGAGTACAGCTGAAAAGGAATCATTTGAATAAATTGGCTGTTTTTTAACAATAAAATCATAACCAACATATGTATTACCATATGGGATACTACTATGAAGTGATTCTGAAACAAATAAAATAATCTGAATTAGCAATTTCTAATAGGAAACAAATTCTTTACAGATCTCATAAATAAAGTATCTACTAGATATGCTGAGGAGAGAACTGAAAGGCAATGTGACTATAACAAACAGATTTCAGTTTATGAGCTGCTATTTTAATGTGAAAGATATAAAAACTCCACATGTGGTTAAAATATGTTCAAGTTTTAAATCAGAAATTAATTTAAAATATTGGCCCTCTTAAGACTGTCAATAGCCATTGACAAACCAGTAAAGAAAATGAAATTGCTTCCTTAGTCTCTTTAAGATGCGCATTATAGGTGTTTTACTAGTATACAAGTTTTTTTAAAGACATCATTAAAAATTAACCTCTTAAAAAAATTAACCTTTTTTAGCCTAATAATAAAGCTATGTCTTCTACAAACTCAAAGTGTCTTTTTGCAGAGCTGCTAAAACTGAACCAATAAGAGCTTCCTCAGAAACATAATTTTAGCTCAGTGTACAAATACAGCTGTTCAATAATAAGAGATTACATCACAGAGGTTTGAATCCCTAAGTAACAGAGAAATTCAAATTGCATCTGCATTACTTATTCTGCATTTTGGGGTGGGAAGTCAGCCCTTAGAGAGCCTTAAGAATTTGTATAACTCTAATGATATGTCTTTTTAAGTACTTACCTTACAATACTATGAATTCATAATTCATGAAGTTGATAAATAGTACATGGAAATTCACTATATGAATCTCTCACTTTTTTGTGTATATTTTATATATATACAAGTTTTTATAAAATCATATTGCAGAAACATACGAAAACAAAACATAACATATATAACATACTGCCCCTTCTCCCAAAAACACAAAAGGACTTAAAAGTATGTTATTTATTTACATCAAAACACTCCCATAAATCTTAATTATGAAGAAAGAAGTAAAATGCAAAAGATCTATTAATCTTTCACAGAGGACCCCGAAATGAATCAATGTCTCTCCAGAACAATCCTCAAAGGAGATGGAATAAAGAGCAAAAAATGAGAGGATGATAAGAAGGATGAGTAAGACTGGTTGGTTCAACAATATAGGAAGGGCACTTAAATTTGTTATCAATTGCTATAAACTCAAAGACACCAAAAATCCAAGAAACAAAGAAGACACAATCATTCATGCCAAATATTAATATTTACTGTATACTTCTTGTGCTCTAAGTACTAGAGAAAGATAAATAAAACAGAGTTCTAGTCCTCAAGGAGTTTACAGTCTATAGAAAAACAAGTGGGGTAAGGATCTTATTAAAGGCAAAGGTAAAGATATACAAAAGGCACCAGGGGAACATGAAATACTTTTAAAAGATACTATGAAGAATTTTGGAAGACACTGACACTAAGTTAAGTATGTGAGGAAAGAGAAAGAGATGCCACGTATCTGTTAGAGAAAATTCAAATTACTTCTTCAAATATAGCAAAACAAACTAAAAGCAAACTGAAACAACTGATTTAAAAAAAAAAAAGAGGGAAAACGTAGTTGATATGTCGAATAAAAACATAACCTCCCTAATATTTAAAGACTAAACAGGAGGAGGGGGGAGCAGAAGCTCAGTGAAAAAATGGGCAAAAGATGTGAACTGACTGTCCACACAGAAAGAACAGAAACGGCTCTTAATCCTATGAAAAGATGTCAAATTCATTGATGAGAGAAATGAAAATTCAAACTAAGCTGAGAAGTTAACAATACACTAACTTGGAAAATTCATAAAGCCATAAACTGTATAATTTGTATACTTCTCTATTTGATTACAAAAGTTTACATTTATCAAAAGAATGAGAAGACAAGCCACTGACTGGAGAAATTATCTGCAAAAGACACACCTATAAAAGACTGACAACCCTTCCCCCAAAATAGATCTATATATTAAATGTTCTTAGAACTCATCAATAAGAAAACCACCCAATTAAAAAATAGTGCAAATGACCTGAAATAACACCACACCAAGAAGACATAAAGATGGCAAGTAATTATCTACCAACAGAGAATTGCAAATTTAAATGAGCTACCATTATCAGCCTATTAAAATGGTCAAAACCCAAAACACTGACAATACCAAATGCTGGTGAGGATATAGAGCAACAGTAGCTCTCATTCACTGATGATGGACATGTAAATGGTACAGATACTCTGGAAAACAGTTTGGCAGTTTCTCACAAAACAAACCATACCATTACATGATCCAGCAATTGTGCTCTTTCACATTTACCCAAAGGAGCTTAAAATTTATGTCCACACAAAACCCTGCACATGGATGTTTATTTCATCTTTATTCTTTCCAAAACTTGGAAGTAACCAAAATGTCCTTCAGTAAGTGAATGAATAAACTGTGGTATATCCAGACAGTGGAATATTTTTCAGTGCTAAAGAAATGAGTTATCAAGCCATAAAAACACATGGAGACGTAAATGCATATTACTAAGTGAAAGAAGCCAATCTGAAAAGGCTACAAAATGTATGCTCCTTCCATATGACATTTTGGAAAAGGTAAACTCTGGAGACAGTAAGAACATTACTGGCTGCTTGGGTTTAAAGGGAGGAAGGGACGAACAGGTAAAGCAGAGGGCATTTTTAGGGTACTGAAACTATTCTGTATGGTACTATTACTATTCTGTACAATACTAAGTGAGCTTCCCTGGTGGTTTAGATGGTAAAGAATCCGGCTGCAATGCAGGAGACCCAGGTTCAATCCCTGGGTCAGGAAGATCCCCTGGAAGAGGGCATGGCAACCCACTCCGGTATTCTTGCCTAGAGAATTCCATGGACAGAGGAGCCTGGCGGGCTCATTTCATTATACAGTCGTCAAACCCATCAAATGTACAACACAGACAATGTTACAGTAAACTATGAGTGTGGATGATATGATGTGTCAATGTAGTACACTAATGGTTAAGAAACGTACCCCTGTGGTACAGGCTGTGGATACTGTGTGTGTGTTAGGGGGGGCGGGGGGGGAAGGGTTGTATATGTATAGTATAGAGTACCTGGGAACTCTCTGGACTTACTGCTCAGTTTTGCTGTGAACTTAAAACTGCTCTTACAAAGTAATTTTTTTAAAAAAGCTTATTTATAAAAACACACATTCACCAAGACAACATTTTTCATCTCATAAAATTCAAAAGTCAGATAACAATCTGTTGGGGGGAAATGCACTCTTGTATATTCATAGTGGAAGTACAAAATAGAACCACCTTTATAAAAAAAAAAAGTGTCAAAACCTAACAAAACATACACAATTACCTTTTGGTTCCAGATCTAGTCCATTCTGAAGGAGATCAGCCCTGGGATTTCTTTGGAAGGAATGATGCTAAAGCTGAAACTCCAGTACTTTGGCCACCTCATGCAAAGAGTTGACTCATTGGAAAAGACTCTGATGCTGGGAGGGATTGGGGGCAGGAGGAGAAGGGGACGCCAGAGGATGAGATGGCTGGATGGCATCACTGACTCGATGGACGTTGAGTCTCAGTGAACTCCGGGAGTTGGTGATGGACAGGGAGACCTGGCGTGCTGCGATTCATGGGGTCGAAAAGAGTCGGACACGACTGAGCGACTGATCTGATCTGATCCAGATCTAGCCTACAGATACGTCTGTGTACTAAAGGGCAGCAGAATATGCCAACTCAAAATACGCCATTTCGGCATAAGGATCATTTTGAACTGAAGGCCACTAAGAAGAAAAGCTCTCTGCTGTCCTTCAATGTGCCTAAAAGCAGGACATAAACCTTTAGAGGTGTCCTACCTTTCCTCTCTACCAGGAAGGATAGGAGTTAATCACTGGAGACAGCTCTAGACCCTTATCAGCTGAGACAGCAACAGTACAAACTATGTAACAAACTTTACTCAATAGCCCTATCTTTCTTAAGTTTCCCCACACATTTACCTCCCCCAAATTGCCAACCCAGAAACTCAAAAAGCCGTTTTCATCTTGTTACTTCTCTATTTATTGTTCTTTTAAGATGCCATATAAGCCCATGTGCCACCATCCCTTTGAGTTACTCATTACTGAGTGCTAATGCATGCGAACACAAGGCAATACACTTATTTTGCTTTTCTCCTTGTTGATCTGTCCTTTGTCTATATAGGCCCCAGCTGGAGAATCTAGTGTACATGTGTGCGTCGCTTCAGTTGTGTCTGACTCTTTGTGACCCCATGGACTGTAGCCTGCCAGGCTCCTCTGTCCATGGAACTCTCCAGGCAAGGTACAGATTCTTCAACCGGAATGAATCGCCATGTCCTCCTCCAGGGGATCTTCCTGACCCAGGGATCAAAAATGAGTCTCTCATGTCTCCTACATTGGCAGGCGGGTTTTTGTTTTTGTTTTTACCACTAGCGCCACCTGGGAAGCATACAAATATACAAATATGCATGTGTGTGAATGTGTGTTTTTACATATATCTGCAGTACTGTATAAAATAACAAAAGACTGGAAATATTCCAAATATCCATCAATAAAGAATTTTGTCCACACATTGGGATTCTACGCTCTGAAAAATAAAGAGGAAATGCTACAAGCTGATGTGGAAAGATCTCAAGGGTATATTATCAAAGGAGGAAAAAAATCAAGATGTGAAATAATATACATGATTTGTTATTTTCTGTCACCTTTACCTATGTTTATTATAGCTACAGGGGATGTGGATACAGAGGGAAATAGGGTGGTCAAATATAAGAGCAAAGCTTCTCAATGTGTATTTATATGATTTTGATTTCTGAACCACATGAATATATTCTCTATTCAAATTTGAATAATTTTAAAAATTAAACATTAAAGAAAATAATTAAAGCAATGTATAAAAACCAATGTTTTCACTAAAATTTAACTGAGCTCTTTAAGATTTCTCTACATACTAAAAACTCAAGATAAATAACTTTGGTTCTCTTAGAATTTGAGCCCCATCAAATTACTAAGATACCTATTTTGAGTATAAATAACTATTATATGCCTTGGGAAAAGTACTTAACACAGGCTTTTCAGACAACAAATATACAAACTGATAAGTTCTGTGCACGATTTTTAAAAATTACTTTTTCTTCCCAAATGGCCAATCAAAATTAAAAGGCTCAACCATTTTTCCCCAGTATCCTAGAAAAGTCAGATCAATGTTAAACTGAGACATTCACATTCAGGACAAATTCTGGTTGAATGCTTGAAACCAGATGGCCTGCAAAGAGAATCAATGATAAGCAAGAATAAAGGGGAAATAAATAAATCCAACAAAACAAACCAAAAAATTCACTAGAAAATCTGGCTTGATGTCTTGTATGAGAAAAAAAAACAAACAACTCATACCAAACCTAAACAGTTAACATTTGTTGTGTTTATTATATACTAGGTTCTATGGAGCCTGGTGGGCTACAGTCCATGGGGTAGCTAAGAGTCAGACACGACTGAGTGACTTCACTTTCACTTTTCACTTTCATGCACTGGAGAAGGAAATGGCAACCCACTCCAGTGTTCTTGCCTGGAGAATCCCAGGGATGGGGGAGCCTGATGGGCTGCTGTCTATGAGGTCGCACAGAGTCGGACACGACTGAAGCGACTTAGCAGCAGCAGCAGCATGCTAACTCGGTTCAAGTTTTAATCACCAAGGTATTGCAAACATTTGCCTTTCAACAAGGCCAAAGACCACAGAAAAGGGAGGAAAAAGTGAGAATTATATTCACTTTAATTTAGGCTGAGTATGGAAATATAAGGAGGATATATAAGAGGACAGAAAACAAAAGAAAAAACTGTCAAGCCCATTAAAAAAACTATTATTCCTTTGATAAATGGGAGCTACAGGAAGATGTTAGAATTATGAACATAGGATGCTAAACTTGCTGGGAAAGGTTTAAAGTAGCACAGGGTTATTACAATTGACTATAATTCAGAAATAAGGTATTTTTTTTAAAAATACGAATTCATACAGATAAAAATACATGGCAAAATGCTGGCCACTGTGCTATTCCTTCAACTTTTCTTTATGCTTCAAAATGTTCACAGAAAAATTTAAGAAACGTAACACTGCTCATATCAGTATTTATAGTTCACAATATTTCTCTTTAAGAAAAGAAAAAAGGACCATTTAGTTTGGGGAGGCAGAAAAAGGCAAAGAAAACTTAAAAGAATAGGAGACTGTCTTGAGAAAAGCAGAAAAAAAATATTTTCAAAGACAGGATCAAAAACAAAAAAGATAAAGCACTAAAGAGAAGTAACATATCCATCCGGTAAATACTGTCAGGCAGATATACTCCACATACAAATCTAACAAGTCCTAGCTCATTGTTACTTCTGGTTCTTCTTACACTTGCCCTGTTAAAATGCAGCATTTCTGAAAACTGATGGTGCATCATTCCATTAAAGAGAAAAAGGCCATCTTTGCGCCATAAATCCAAAACACTGTCATTCTTAGATTTATAAAAATTAAAATGTTTAACCTTATGCCAGTTTTCATTTGTACATCATTTTGCTGCACAAACATCATAAAAGAAGAAAAGAATATGGTTGCACATCCTTTTAGCAAAAGGTTCAGGTTCTTATTGTAAAACGTTACGTGATAAAATCCTTCCATCTGAGTAACTAGGAACAACCTATTTCCTTTGGGATCTAACAAACATGTTCATCAATTCCTGAGTTTGTGAAAATTCATGTAGAATATCATCTCCAGAATTCACTCTTTTACGAGTTCATTTATATGATCGATTTCACCATATTCATACAGTGGTGTATCTACATTTACCTTCTGATCTGTCCTGTAATTATGTACATGTTCCTCTGTCAGTTTTCTTCTCTTTGCCATTATGGACAGAAAAAAAAAAATTTTTTTTCATTCTCAACTGTGGCTAATGAAACGTACAAAAAGAGAAAAATAAAAAATGACAAAAACTGACTCCAAACTTCTTTCATATTTTCTTGAAAGATAATTTAAAACTCTGCACAATATATGAAAAAAAAAAAAGCTAAATATGATGGTTTATTTCACCACTGCACTACCCTTATAAGAAATCCCACCACTGTTCCACTTGTAATTTTCTTTGGTCTAGTTGGGAATACAGATTCTTATTATTCACAGTAGTTATGTTTCATAAAGTCACCACAAATACTTATTTAGTCAATACTGAATCACTGCCCCTAGGGAAAATATAAGATTAGGGTGCTACAAGTCTCCAAGTCTCTTATCACAACACTTTATCAATCATTCATAACCTTGTTTTGTGTTTCCATTTAAAGACATCTTAATTAATATACATTTGTAATCCAGTAACACTGAATTCACTGCCAAAACACTGTAAACTCATGCCTCAATGAATTTTTTCCAAGCTTCTTGTGCCTAGGAACACTAGACAAAACCTGAGCAGTATGCACAGGGGCCATTTTAAACAGTAAAATTGCCCAAGAAAAGGTACAAAAATGCAAAAAATGTGGCACTAAATATACTGCAAAAAGGACATATTGTAACAGGAAGGCAAAGCACTGCTTTGTTGAACCTCGGCTGGGAAGCTACTTGTATTTTGCAGCTCTGCATGTGCATGTCCAGGAATCACCATGAAAAGCTCCATGAGTATTGACCAACCGTGATCCATTCTGATTTAATAACATAAACACTTCTTCCTAGACAACCAATCACAAGATATACAAGATGGTCTATTAAGAGTCTTTTGCTAAATGGGTTTTAACCTGATAACAGCAGCTTCCCCAATAGCTCAGTTGGTAAAGAATCCTGGGTTGGGAATATCGGCTGGAGAAGGGATAGGCTACCCACTCCAGTATTCTTGGGCTTCCCTTGTGGCTCAGCTGGTAAAGAATCTGCCTGCAATGAGGGAGACCTGGGTTCAATCCCTGGGTTGGTAAAATCCCCTGGAGAAGGAAAACGCTACCCACTTCAGGATTCTGGCCTGGAGAATACTGGACAGAGTCAGACACCACTGAGCGACTTTCACTTTCAAGATATAATCACCAATAGCATGCTCTGAGAACCTTGAAACCATGCAAACAGTAAGTAAAAAATGAGTTGTGTTTTGGTTATAAAGGTAATACTATGGAAAACCCATTAGTAACATATTCATAACAAACTTCTCTTTAAAGTTGCATCTTATTCAAAATTCTAAAACAGCTATTTAAAGGAAAATACATTATCATGTTACTCTGTATCCTCTTTCATCTACAGACTTCAAAATCTTGCTATGGGATAAACTGGGTTACCCCAAAATTCATATGCTGACAGTCATAATCCACAGTATCCAAGAATGTGACCTTATTTGGGAAAGTGGTCATCAAGGCTGTAATCGGTTAAGATGAGGTCTGATGGGAGCAGGGTAGGCCCCTAATCTGACTTGTGTCCTAACAAAAGTGGAACCAACCCTACTTGACACCTTGATATTCAATTTCCACCCTCCAGAACTGTGCTAATATATTTCTGTTACTTAAGCCACCCAGGTTGTGATATTTTGTTTCGCAGCCCAAACAAATACACTTACCTAAATATCTTTGGGTTCAAAACATTCCTGTCAAGTTAGCCAAGTAGCACCATCTGTATTTTAAAAGTGGTCCACAGAAATAAACAACTTATTCTAAATAATTCAATCACAGATAAACTTGATTTTGAAATTTAAAGTTTCTATTAATAGTTCAAATTACATTATTTTCATGCCAAACAATTTTTCAAAGTTGGCAAAAGACACTTCTCTAAGCAATCTTTAAATACAAGTGCAAGGGGGAAAAAAGCCTTTGAGAGAGCAAGTTGGCAATATGTATTACAATTCTAAACATGCATGACCTCTGACCCCCAAACTTTCCTTTTGGGAAACAACAGGAAATAACGTGATTTCCAGTAACAGGTACATAAATAAATATGGAATATCCATGTAACAGAAACTGGTGCTTCTATTAAAATACATGTCTATATAGTACAACATGAAAAGATAAAAACATATTAAATGAAAATGCAAACCACAGCATTTTATGTAATGTGTACAGGACTATGTATTTTAATACAGGTATAAAGTTATGAAAATATAAAAAATAGTAGTAGTCAGTTTTAGGATTCAGGGGAAAAAGTGGCTTCTACTTTTTAAAACACTTCTGTAACTTCTAAAAACTTATAGAAATGTATTAGAAAAAAAGAATTAGAAAAAAAGTAATTAGAAAAAAATAATTTTTTAAGATATCTGAAGTCCCCAAATTATAAATGACCCAAACCCCATAAGGACAACTGTCCTCTGTTTCCCAAAATCAAAATACTAGGGAAATAACTAACACAGACTGATAAATTTTCTTCCCTAAGAGACAGTAGTAAAGTATTATATTTAAAATGTGATATATAGTTAAGTTAAATGTTACTCACAAAAATTTGTCCTGAGCTTTGTGGAACCAATAAAGCAAGAGAGCCAAACAAGCCAGGGTAGATAATGGGTGGAAATAAATTCTAATATGCAAATGTGAAACTTCAATGAATTTTTTTATAGAAAATGTTACAAAGGTAAAATATAATTATTGATAGAATATTATACTTAGGTATAATGTGTTTTAAAGACTGGTTTGAAAACCTATTTATGACATGCAGCAGTATTTCCATGAGCAAAGAAAAATTTAGCTTTTAAAAACAATTCATTTATAAATCAGGGACTATCTGGTATAAAAAGTACAATTACTAAGCATGACCAAAGGCCACAGTTAATCTCAACTCTTAATATGGTATATGAATTGAATGAAGTCTTATGTATACACATATTTTTTTTTTTACTTTTTTTTTTAAATTTTATTTTATTTTTAAACTTTACAATATTGTACTAGTTTTGCCAAATATCGAAATGAATCCGCTATATTTTTAATTAAAAAAAAAAATGAATTCAACTGAATTTGCAAAGCTGTCAATGTTTTATACACAGAACAAAAATCCTGGTTGATGTTTAATGCTCAAGTTATCAGGGTCTAAAAAACAATAGTTATGAATAGCAAAAAGCACAGTCATATTAATAACAATTACAAAACTGGAGGTCAGAAGGATATACTTGGTAAAAAGCTAATTTTAAGAACCTCCATTTCAATTACTCAGTAAATGTTTAATTCAGTTAGAGCTTAAGTTTCAAAAGCCTCTGCCTACCATGCTTCACTATTTGCTATATAGATTTTCCCCTTCCCTCCTGAATAACTCAAAACTCCAACTAAAGCAATGCAAAGCACACTTAATATCTATCTCTAGAAATTTAATGTTCACAAAATGCTATACAATGAAATTTAAAAGGTAATGCATAATTCCATTCGTATATAAAAATATGTCACACACAGCCCAGTATACGTGCAGAGAAAAGACTGTGAAAATAGGGTTTCCCTGGTGGCTCAGTGGTAAAGAATCCACCTGCCAATGCAAGAGACAAAGATTCAATCCCTGGTCTGGGAAGATTCCAGAGGACAACTTGGGCCAAAGGACAACTGGGCCCGTGTGCCACAGCAACTGAGCAAGTGGCTACAGAGCCCAGGAGCTGTAACTACTGAGCCCACGTGTCAAAACAACTGAATCCAGAATACTCTAGAGCCCATGCTCTGTAACAAGAACAGCCACCGCAATGAGAAGCCTGTGCACCAAAACTAGAGAGTAGCCCCCTGCTCACCTCAACTAGAGAAAAGCCCAAGCATCAACACTCAGCACAGCCAGATAAATCAAAAATATTTAAAATAAAAAAGACTGAGTAAAGAAATACTAAATTGTCAACACTGATTATCTACCAGTGGTTTTCTTTCTTTCATGGTTCTTCAACTGTTTAACTGAACAAGTGAAAGTGAGTTGATGTATTTTATGATTGTGATTTTTTTAAAAGATGAAGACATTAACTACTTGGGATTAGTGAATAACACCAATAAATAATTTAAAATGCTTTTTTTACTTTAATAAATAATGATATTGCTAATTGTGTGACAGAGCTAACAAATTACCAAATGGCTACTTCACTAAAGGCATGTTATTTCCCTACTCCTAAAGTAAAACTGTTCACTGACACTTTTTAAAGGATCACTAATATAATCATATAATGATCATAAAATATGAAAAATTAAGAATAAAATAAAGCCTAAATGTAAAATATTTAATGAAAATGCTTATTCTCTAAAATTATTACTGATAATTATCAATAGGAATTTGGAATGGTACAACTCATCATCATGAAAACATTTTAGTAAGTTTTCTGATAAAATCAAAATATACAGTAACTTACATGTCTTAACTGACAGTACACAGTAATATTCATATGGAGATGTAACTATATTAAAAAATTCTTTATAATGGATATGTTTACAAATCCATACCCCTTTTATGCATTCTTATCTACATACAGGTATACAGTTAACATACACAGAGAACCTATTATGTGCCTGGCACTGTGCTAAGCACTTTATTTAATCTCATTTAATCCTCATAACATGATAAGGCAGGTGTACCATCATCCCTACTTCAAAGGCACTAAGATATAAACATTTCCCTATTGAACAACTGTACTTTTGCTTATAATACTTAAACAACAAGGTTATGTTTTAATAACTTACTTTCAAAATATACTTAAAACTGTAAAAGTACTAGGGCTTCACAACATTTTTTCTTCAGGATTCCTTTCTGGATGGCTAGGAACTGCTGAAATTAATTGCCTTGAAGCAGAAAGAAGCAAAACTAAAATACAAAGATTACAATTAAAAAAAAAAAAAGACTCCAATATAAATATATCAACCAAATAGCTGTTTTAATCTCTTTACAAGACCAGCAAGAATGAACTCTCAAAATATACTGGCAGTCCAGGTTCAATGCATGATACTGGACGCTTGGGGCTAGTGCACTGGGACGACCCAGAGGGATGGTATGGGGAGGGAGGAGGGAGGAGGGTTCAGGATGGGGATCACATGTATACCTGTGATGGATTCATTTTGATATTTGGCAAAACTAATACAATTATGTAAAGTTTAAAAATAAAATAAAATTAAAAAAATATATATATATACTGGCAGATTTTTTTGTTCTGTGTTTTCTTAGATTCTTTCTTGTATATTTCAAATTTATTCACCTCAGAGACAATTAACTGTATTTTCTTACTTTCTTTATTCTTGTTGATGACATAGGAAAGGTGGGGGGAGGGTTTTACAGACACCAAAAGAGTTAAACCCTCTCAGAACTGGCCAATTCCTAAAGATAACTTGCCTACCAAAATGCCTTTCATACAGAAACTGACCAAACCAGAGATTATTCCACCAACTATATCCTTATCTAATTCTCACACACCAAACCAGAATTTCCCCTACCTTAAATCATCCCAGAACCAGGTACCAGGAAATAAGAAACCTATCCTACAGAACAAAGCCTGGAAGAATTAATCAAATTAGTCAATTCTTAACTATTTATTCTGTCCAGTTTGCCTCTCCCTGGAAAACCTCAATAAAGGCCACGGTCTTACGATTTCCCCTGAGCTCTTTTCTGCCTCCTGATTACCGTGGTATCTTCCTCCTCAGCTCTGTGTGGCACGCAGTGACCTCCTCTCTCTAGAATCAGTGAGCATAATCAACTTCTTCGGAGCCTCATTCTCATTACCCCTTACAGCCACAATGACTTTACCTTACCACTTCCAACATGTACATTCTTAGAACAGGTATAAACTTTAAACTTTTCATTATAAAGTAGCTGATGACCACAAACTTACCAAAACAAGAGTCTTAACTGTAACTTTCCTCCCTTTCTATGGCACATCCAACAAAATGGTCATCGTATTCATTCAACACCTTGTGTTTCTTCTGTGATAAAGATATGTAAGACAAGGTGTTTAACCGGCAGTAACTGACATGGTAGAGAAGACTTACCCAAATAATTACATAATATGAAGTTAGCAATGCAACTTACTAACTTACTGAATGACAGAGAACTGTACTAGATACTGTGCAAAATATATGACTTAAGTTCTTATACGACACACCAGAGAGATGTAGGAGAAGGCACTTGATCTGGGCAATATTCCAGACAGAAACAGAAATATGCCTTAGAAAGATTAAAGATGGATGGATTGGAATGGGGAGATCAGGTAGAAAGCTACTGCCACAGTTCTTGCATAGACTGCTGCTGCTGCTAAGTCACTTCAGTCATGTCCGACTCTGTGCGACCCCATAGACGGTAGCCCACCAGGCTCCCCCGTCCCTGGGATTCTCCAGGCAAAGAACACTGGAGTGGGTTGCCATTTCCTTCTCCAATGCAAGAAAGTGAAAAGTGAAGGTGAAGTTGCTCAGTCGTGTCCGACTCTCAGCGACCCCATGGACTGCAACCTAACAGGCTCCTCCGTCCATGGGATTTTCCAGGCAAGAGTACTGGAGTGGGGTGCCACTGCCTTCTCCGTTGCATAGACTAGCAATGATGTAAACTAAAGCATGATCTAAACTAAAGCAAAGAATTTTAATTGAGATAGGAGGAAACTACAGGCCCCAGGGTTTAGGATAATTAGCTCAAGATAACATATGTAGCCACTTGCAAATGCAATGAAGACACAATAAAGTTACTAAGAGTAAGATTTTGGCAACTGAGTCAACACTGTTGCTACAGGTTAGGAAGCTGACTCTAAGGTGAATCTAAGGTTTAAAGCTAAGTGAATTGAAGAAGCATCAATAAATAAGGAAGAGAGGCTATTTCAGCTGTTGTAGAGAGCTGGAGACAGCTAACAATGGTCTCCATTTAAACTGTTCCTTTTTTGTTCTCCACATTTTATCTTCTCATTTTAAAGCTCCACATTGTATCTTCACATTTTATAATCTCAGAAATGTCTATTTGTCTTCCTTGATTTTCTTAATGTATAAATTTTTCCCACAGTCAAGCACAATATAAGCAGCAAATGTCCCATTTTTTATTAACAGCCTTTTTATATACTAAGCAAGTAAATTTAGGCATACTTGTATTAAAATAATTATGTATGCAAAAGTAAGAGTAGAAAGCTGCAGCCAAATGCATTTATTTTCAATTTAAAAGGCTGCTTATCACCTTAGGAAGGGCAGGTTTGAAAGCGTGAATAAGCAGGAGGAAAAAAAAAATGATTTAAGTGTCTGATCCTCAAACTACCAGTACACAAACTATACCTTCTGTTACAGACTGAGTACTTATGTCCTGCCCCCGCTTCCCAAATTCACTTGAAATTCTATCTTCCCATGTGACAATACTAGAAGGTAGGCCTTTGGGAGGTAATTAGATCCTAAGGGTGAAGCCCTCATTGACAAGATTAGTGTCCTTTCTTAGACAGCTCCCTCACCCTTCTGCCATATGAGGACACAATGAAAAGATGGCCATCTGTGAACCAAGAAGCAAGTTCTCAACAGATAACAAATCTAAGCACCCTGATCCTGGATTACCCAGACTCAAAAGCCAAGAGAAATATGTTTGTTGTGTAAGTCACCCAGACTATACTATTTATGGTGTAGCAGCCTGAACAGACTAAGAAATCTTCAAATTAACTATTCATTAAACTTTTGAAAATAAACAATGAATCTAACTTCTATCATTTATGTAATTTTCACAAGAACAACAAAAAAATCTGTTTTTTCTGTTATTACTATGATCTTTAAACTCTTAACAGTAAAGGAATTTATTTTATATCTTGCTCCAATACAACACTACCTTTAAGTGAACATGGAACCCCACTCCAGTACTCTTGCCTGGAAAATCCCATGGATGGAGGAGCCTGGTGGGCTGCAGTCCATGGGGTCGCAGGGAGTCGGACACGACTGAGCGACTTCACTTTCATTTTTCACTTTCATGCATTGGAGAAGGTAATGGCAAACCCACTCCAGCGTTCTTGCCTGGAGAATCCCAGGGACCGCAGAGCCTGCTGGGCTGCTGTCTCTGGGGTCGCACAGAGTCTGACACGACTGAGGTGACAGCAGCAGTAGCAGCAAACATACATTTTGGGGTAATTTGGGTATAACTTTTTCATATGAGCTTCAACAAGGTAAATGAAAACTAAACATAAAGAAATATGTACTTTTATAATTAGCATAATGTCTAGGACAAAGTAGATAATCTGTTGAATAAATGCCTGAGTTTCAGTTATAAATAAAAAGATATTGTCTATCTCAAAGCAAATGTGTAAGACTTACTTTTAAGAAAACATTTACTGAGCATTTTCCACATGCCAGGCATTGTTCTTTGCACTTCAGTGTGATAGCTCACTTAACCCCTACAACTACCCTTGGCATGATTATCCTCACTTTACAGACAAGAATACTTAACACAAAAAGACTAAGCTATGTGCCCAAGATAACACAGCTAAAAAATAAAAGATAAGTGCCCAAGATAACATAGCTAAAAGGGTACAGGGTTTGTACCAAAGCATTCCAATTTCAGAGCCTACCCTTTTATTTTATTTGGGTTTCCCTGGTGGCTCAAACAGTAAAGAATCTGCCTGCAATGCAGGAGACCTGGATTTAATCCCTGGGTCAGGAAGATCCCCTGGAGAAGGAAATGGCAGCCCACTCCAGTACTCAGGCAAGAGTATCTATAAGCAAATACAAATATCTTTTTTCTAATCCAAAATATAGCTTTATACACAATGTTCTACACCTTGCTCTTTTCACTCAATTTATCTTATAATAATGAGCAAACTCCTCCCTCATTCTCTTCTTAACTACATAGTATTTACATTACACTGACTGAATTATTTTACCGGTTCCCAACAGACTGTCATGGGGTCTTCCCTGGTAGCTCAGATGGTAAAGAATCTGCCTGTAACGCAGGAGACCTGGGTTCGATTCCTGAGTCAGGAAGATCCTTGGAGAAGGGAATGGCAACCCACACCAGTATTCTTGCCTGAAGAATTCCATGCAGAGTTGGGCACGAGTAAGTGACTAACACACAACACTGTCGGGGCTTCCCAGGTGGCGCTAGTGGTAAAGAACCCGCCTGCCAATGCAGGAGACCTAAGAGATGTGGGTTTGATTCTTGGGTTGGCAAGATCCCCTGGAGACAGACATAGAAACCCACTGAAGTATTCTTGCCTGGAGAATCCCATGGACAGAGGAGCCAGGCAGGCTACCGTCCATAGGGCCGCACAGTCAGCCACGACTGAAGCAACTTAGTACACACAGACAGTCACAATGTTGTTTCTAATGTTTTGCTGTTATAAACAATGCTGTAGTAACACTCACTTTGTATATATACAAATGTAGCTATCAAATCAACAGCTGTACTCTTGGATTTCTTGAAGGGTATGTACATTTGTAATTCTGATATATGATAGCAAAATAACCGTTATAAAAACCTATGAACACTTATTTACTGACAGCCTCACTGCAGAGATGGTACTGCAGTCATACACAGGTCTTTTGCACTTCTCTTAGTATGAATGAGGCTGCAGAGTACTCATGGTTTAAAAGTCATTTGTATATCCTTTTCTGTGAAGTGCCTGTTCCTATCCTTTGCCCATTCTGCGGTTTTTATCTCATCAATTTTTAGAAGTGCTTTGTATCTCAGAGATTTACACTTTGATTTTAATAAATATTAAACTTTTTATTTTCCTATTTGTCTTTTACCTTTGTTTACAGTGACTTCCACCTAGCAAAATTATTTTTACTTCCACGCAACTTACCTTTTCTATGCCTATTCACAATTCAGAAAGTATTTCCTGACTCTAACAAAACAATTTTTTTTGAGGGATATACATTTTATTGGAAACCTTAAATACTCTTCAGACAGAACACAATGTCTTCAATCAAGGCTCCCATGTGGCCTACAGGGAAGACTGCAATTTCTGAAGGGCAAGGAGAGGGACAGTACAGAGGATGAGTGCTTAACTTGCCAAAAGGACCTCCTCACAAGTTTCCAAAATAATTTTTAAAAATCAGTCCATGTTTTCTTCAAGCATTATCATTATAGCCTTTACATTTAAATATTTGATTGATCTGGAATTTATCCAATATGTACATGGCATGAGGTAAATCCAACTTTTTTATTTCCTAGATGATGCTCCTACTTATACCAAGGTTATTTATTGAATATGTCTCACTTGAATATTTTTCTCCATGCTTATGTCTGGGCTCTATATTGTTTTATTGGTTTTAAATGGCCATATGTAGGGCAGTTTTAACTACCAAGGTTTTAAAATTAAAACATGCTATTAACTATACATATTTTTTTTTTTCTGCTCTTATTCTTCAATTTTCCTAACTACTCTGGTTTATTTTTTCCATATGAACTAGAGAATCAATTTGTCCAGTTCCTGGGGAAAAAAACCATTTGGTATTTTTATTCGGATCACATTAAATTGACACTAATTTTAGAGAAACTGATAGGTTTATGTAGGTTAAGCATGCCTGTCCACAAATGTGGTTACCATTTACTGAAGCCTTCTGTATCCCTCATAAGTGCTTTCAAGTCTTCTTCATATTCTAGGTGTTGGCACATTTCTTAGGTAATTCCTAAGTCACTGTACCTTTTTCTTGCTATTGTTAAGTATTGACTTTTGATTGTTGCCATCTAATTGGACTTTCTTTCCATTAGGTTTGGTTTTGTTTTTTAATTGAGGTATAGCTGATTTATAATATTATCTGTTTCAACTTTATAACGTAATGATTTATAATTTTTAAAGATAATATTCCATTTATGGTTGTTATAAATTATATTAATATCTATCCATACAAATATATGTAAATATAATATATATATTATAGGCTATATTCCCTATGCTGCACAATATAGCCTTATAGCTTATGTCATACATAGTACTGCCTCTAACCCTATTTGCATTCCCCCTCTTCCCTCTCCCACTGGTAGTCACTAGTTTGTCTTCTGTATCTGCAAGTCTGTTTCTTTCTTATTAGATTCACTATTTTTTAGATTCCACACAGAAGTAATATTGTACTTTTTGTTTTTATCTATCTGACTTATTTCACTAAGCCTAACATCCAAGTACATCCATGTTGTTGCAAATGACAAATTTTCATTTTTCATGGCTGAGTAGTATTCCAGTGTGTGTGTGTATGTGTGTGTGTGCACGCACACACACATACACACACACACACATCTTCTTTATCCATTCATCTGTTGATAGACACTTAGACTGCTTCCATATATTGGTGACTGTAAATCATGCTGCTGTGAACACTGGATTACATGTACCTTTTCAAACTAGTGTTTTCTTTTCTTTGAATATATGGCTAGGGGTAGAATCAGTAGTCCTTTTTTCTTTCTTTGAAGAACCCCCATACTGCTTTCCACAGTGACTGTACCAATTTACATTCCCATCAACAGTGTACAAAGCTTCCCTTTGGGATCTCCACATACTTGCCAACATGTTATCTGTGGTGTTTTTGATGGTAGCCATTCTGACAAGTGTGAGGTGATAACTCATTGTGGTATTCATCTGCATTTCTCTGATGATTAGTGATGTAGAGAATCTTTATTCTACATCAGACAGGCCTGATGGCATCTAGATGTTTTCTTTGGAAAAATGTCTATTCAGGTCTTCTGCCCATTTTTAAATCAAGTTGTCTGCTTTTTGATATTGAAATGTATGAGCTATTTATATATTTTGAGTATTAATTCTTTATGGGCCATATCATTTGCAAATATTTTCTCCCATTCCGTAGGTTAATTCCATTTTGTCAAAGATTTCCTTTATTCACCAGGTGGATTTTTTTTTCATGTTTATTTATTTGGTTGTTCGAGGTCTTGGCTGTGGCATGTGGGATCTAGTTCCCTGACTAGGAACTGAGCCCAAGCCCCTGCCTTAGGAGCACAGTCTCAGCCACTGGACCACCAGGGAGGTCACTATGGTTTTACTTTTGACTCTGGGCAAGGTATTTAACCTCCTGAAGTTCTATTTCCCTCACCTATAAAACTGAGCTAACTGTACTCTGAAGGATGGATTTAATGCTTTTGGATAATGTATAAAGGATTCAGCACAGTGCCTGGCACATAATGGTGGTTACCATTATTATTTTCAAATGTCCACATCCTGCTGCTGCTGCTGCTGCTGCTAAGTCACTTCAGTCATGTCCGATTCTGTGCGACCCCGTAAAGGGCAGCCCACCAGGCTCCCCCGTCCCTGGGATTCTCCAGGCAAGAACACTGGAGTGGGTTGCCATTTCCTTCTCCAATGCATGAAAGTGAGAAGTGAAAATGAAGTCGCTCAGCCGTGTCCGACTCTTTGCGACCCCATAGACTGCAGCCTACCAGGCACCTCCGTCCATGGGATTTTCCAGGCAAGAGTACGGGAGTGGGGTGCAATCACCTTCTGCGGTCCACATCCCAGTACCTAATATATTCTAAATAATATTTCTCATTAGGAAGTTTCTCCAACTACGAGGTGGGTATCTTTCTTCTCCCCTTTACACTGTCATATTAACTTCTAAGTATTTCCTTCCCCCCTTACTCCTAGTAGTAGAGGCTTACTCAGCTCCCCAGCTGAGTGCAGAAATAATCTTAGGTTCAGGCAGAAGTAACAGCAACCTTTCAGAATTTTACCTAATTATTCTTTAAAAAAATAAGTGTAGGTCCAGGAAGTTCATTCTTGCTAGTCTAGTTATGTCATCTATAGCTGAGCAATACCCTGATCAAAAATCAGGAGTATACACGTGCTGATTCATAAATGCTTGGGATCAACTATGAGAAGCCATCACAAACTTCTTCAAAGAACTTATAGATAAAGAACCAAAATTTCCTCCAATTGTTTTCAGAAGCTCTCCTTCTGAAATTAAAACCTGGTAGGGAGTTCCCTGGTGGTCCAGTGGCTGATATACTCTGGGCTCCCAATGCAGTGGGCCTGAGTTCAATTTCTAGGCAGGGAACTAGATCCTCCATGCCACAACTAAGACCTGGAACAACCAAATTCTGCTGAGGGGCTCTTTTAGCCTTACTTTATTCTTTTTCTCACTTTGATTTCCCTTTCACAAAAGCAAGATCATTATCTCAAAAAGCACATTTCTCAGGGGCTCTTGCCTACATGCCAGCACACACACAATTAATAGTTAAAACTATTTCGGCTTTCAACTATTTCACAACTTCTATGTGACATCTTGTGACTTCAAAACCTTTGTTTCCAATAAAATCTGGAAATCATAAAGTCAGACATAATTAACTAATAGGTTTTTGTCAGTTAAATGAAGCAAATGAACCTATTAGTAAAACTCAAATAAGCAGTCTATCAAATGGCACCTTAAAATATAAACGTTTTATCCATATATAAAAATTCAAGTTTACAAAACATATGAAATAGAGCAGGCAACCATTTAGATTACTTCAAATTTACAAAGGTGTTATATTGCTAGGTACTTTAAAACAGTCTTCCAAAAGCACAAAATTAAGTATCGTTAGTGGATTATTAATTTCTTAAAAGGCTGGAACCAAGGAGAATGTTAAACTAGTATGAACTGAAGAGTAAACAAAAAATTTAAATTAAAACATTTCATGCCATTAGTTCTATTCTTTCTCCTCACAGTACTGAATTTACTAATTAAATATTGTTACCAAGTTCAAAACACAATTCACCTCACCAAACCTTTTCTCTCTCCTCCTAAAATAAAAGTTAACATTCCTCCTCTTCCAGGATTCCCTATTTCTATTCATGATTCAACCAAGGATCACACCTGGCTCTTCCCTTTACCCTGACCATTCATTTCCTTCTGGTTACCAAAGCCCATCCATTCTTTGTCTCCCTAATGTCATGCTCCCTTCTTGTTTTTAAAGAGCTACTCTCATAGTCCAATTAGTTTCTCTACCTCCAAATTATCTCCCTTCTATAAAAACCAGATATGACCTATTGCAAACTACAGACATCAAAAGATATCTACCAAATTAAATTCAGGCTCCCTAACTTCATTAACTCTATAATCTGACCTCAATTTTACTTTTCTAACCTTCTAGCTCACTATTCGCAGACATTTCAGTTAACTGAAATAGTATTCTCTCAGTAGGCCTCATATCTGCCTATTTCCATTTGAGGTGCTTTACCTATACAGCATTCTTCTTCATTCTTTCCTCCTTGAAATACTATATATTCTTCCAGTTCATATGCTATCTTCCCTTTAGAAACTCATCTACAATCCACTCCATCCCAAAGGGTTATACTATTCATCTCAACACAGCACTCTGTTTATACATTTATAATACAGCATATTTTATATGCATTTCTATGTGCTTAAAATAATTCTTCCCTTCTAGATCTTTAAATGATAATATCACATTACACTTAGAAGCTTATCAAATAATATACATTTTTAAAGTTCCATTTATAAATATTTTCTAATGAATTTATCAACTTTGTAAAGTGAGACAAAACTGTGTTAAATTTTTTAAAATAAATTTAGTTATTGTTCCTTTCAGATATGCTAAAATTAAAGATGTTCTTTCTCCTTAAGAAATAAACAGGGAGGAAATAAAGACTAAACTGATGTACATGTTTGTGGTGGCATTACTTACAACAAAAATCTGGAAACAAGTTCCAGAAAATAAAAGAACACAAATTTTGGTATATTTAAATAATGAAATGTTAAATAATCATTAACAACATCCCCACCATAATACCATTTTAAAATGGTATTTTAAAACCATAGAGAATACTTACTAAATTGTTATTCAATTATTAATGAAAAATAGTTGAGAAACAAGAACATATTCCCAGTCCGTAATCAGAAATATATTAATATATGAATACAGAAAAACTGTTAAATGACGGCAGTATTTATCTGTGCATGACGGCATTATGGTTGATTTTTATTTTCCCTATATTTTCTAATTTCACTACCAAGAATATGTAATAAAACCATCAAAAACTAAAAATGTGTTATTTCAAAACAGTGACACCCAGCAAAAGAATAAAATGAGACTAAACTTAGATATTAATAAAGAAATAAGGTATTTTACAGAAAAGGCAATGGCACCCCACTCCAGTACTCTTGCCTGGAAAATCCCATGGACTGAGGAGCCTGGTAGGCTGCAATCCATGGGATTTCGAAGAGTCAGACACGACTGAGCTACTTCACTTTCACTTTTCTGAACTGGAGAAGGAAATGGCAACCCACTCTAGTGTTCTTGCCTGGAGAATCCCAGGGACGCGGGAGCCTGGTGGGCTGCCGTCTATGGGGTCGCACAGAGTCGGACACGACTGAAGAGACTTAGCAGCAGCAGCAAGGTATTTTAAAGTAATGTGAAAAACACATTACTAAAGGATTACAGAATGTTTTCTTCATGGGCTAGAAAAGCTGAAATAAAACTCTGCAGTACTAGAACTGAAGAAAAATGAGTAATTCATGTAAACAAAATACTATGGATTAAAGAATGCCATCAAAATTCAAGAAATTTCCCTTTTAACCAAATTAACTTCAATAATACAATTATACTCAGCACAGGTTTTTCTTGCATGTAAAGTAACCATAACGATTCATCAAGATATAAAAATAATTACTGCCTTTTAAATTCCATCAGCCTGGAAAAAACATCCATAGAAACTGAAAGGAGAAAACCATGGGCTCTTTAATATGGTTTATTTATTAATGATTTCCACTTTTCTACTTACTAACATAATCCTAGTCCAAAGAAACCCTATAACAATGGCTGAATACATTTCCTCCATTGTTTTAACATGTATCTCACATATCTGATACACCTTTTGCCTAGGAAAATTTAATATCTTTGAAGTGAGACTTTATTTCTTCAAAACAATTTTAAAAATACATGAAAAAAAAAATACATGAGATTTGTGAAAAATGACCTTTTACAACAGTGCTACACTCATATGACATATTGGGGACATAGAACCCAAAGAACACAGTCGGCCCTCCTTTTCCATGAGTTCCTTATCTCAGCATTCAACCAACATGTGGATGGAAAACACAGCTAACCCTTAAACAACATGTGTTTGAACTGCACAGATCCACTTACTTATACATGAGTTTACTTCAATAAATACTTGTATTTTCATTTTACAGATCTTTAAGTGTAGGGAAAAGTTTATGTTCAATTAGAGATCATAATATGTGGAATCATAAAACTAGGGTTTGAGTTCTGATTCTATCCAAATTGTTTCTGCTTCTTGCCCTTGAGTGAGTCTCTTCAATTTCTGTTTTTAAGGTAGAGATAACAGTATGAGGCTTTTCAACTGCATGGAAGATCAGTATACCTAACACTCATGTTGTTCAAGGGTCAACTACATTTAAGGGGGAAAAAATCCCAGAAATTTCCAAAAAGCAAAACTTGAATTTGCCATGCCAAAAGTTATTTACGTATCATTTACATTGTATTTATAACTATTTACATTGTACTAGGTACTATAAACCAGAAATAATTTTAAATACATGCAAAGGTTATATGCAAACACTATGCCATTTTATATAAGGGACTTGAGCATCCATGGATTTTGGTATCAGCGAGGGTGCTGGAACCAATCCTCCATGGATACTGAGACACAGACTGTACTTATTCAAAGACAATGGAAACTAGACCACCTAGGCTGCCATCTGTAACAAGAATCCTTAGTAACTGCTCAAACTGTGTAACTGAAATATTCCATCCTCCTGTTCTTTCAAGGAAAATATGTGGCTCCATTTCCAATCAGATAAAAACACTAACATATCAAACACAAAGACAAAATCATTGGTTCCAAATCATTTTAAAAAGCTTCTATTTGTTAGACTGCTCAATTAGGCATCTACTACTATTATTGCTTTTCTACTGGTTAATGGGTTTATAAAGCATTCTCCAAACCAATGCATCCTACAGAGAGATACCATGGCAGACTTGATACAATATAATTAACCCAAAGTTCCAATGTTAACCACCAAATATGTTGTGCCAGGCAGTTACTATGGACCTTGGATAGTAGCACAGCATAGCATTAGCACAAAGCGATACAGAATATGATATATAACAGAACGAAGAGAAAGAACTGGGTGTCACCATAGTTAAGTTTTTGTTCCTTGGTTTAAATATTCTTCATAACACACACGGTTATAATGAAGTACCAAAGTGGTATCACAAGGCAAGCATCTCGGTAAAATAATGATTCATTTCAATAAGCCATCAGCAGAATGGCAGAAAAAAAAATCTGTGCATTAGAATTTGATCTTCCTCAAATAGAATATACTATTGTAAATAATTTTAAACATAAGCACAATTAAGTGAATAAGGTAGGAGACTGGGAGACTTAAATTTTCAGATTCAATTTATAGCTTTTCACCAGTCACCTGCTGTTTTGACAAGTTACTTACCAACTTGTGCTGCCATTTCTCCGTAAATTTATCCCCTAAGATGAGGATAATTCTTGCAAACTGTGTCACAAGCATTTTGAAAGGAACCATGAGTTATTGTGTAATGCTCTTGAAATTCCTCAGATGTAGGGTCCTACACAAAGTAAAGTATTATTATACATCTCTCTAACAGTAGTCAACTGTTTGCATTATGATTTTTTTCCCTACCCTCGACACTGTGACTCTTGGACACTAACCTTTCTCATAGTAAAGTGTCCAAAGCAAGCCTCCATTCCTGACCCAAATAATCATTTTTTCAAGTCTTCATATCATCCACATCTTTCTCTTCCTTAGAAGGTACTGTGAAAATTGGGAGTTATAAAACAGCTTCTTTGGTATTATATGCTTTGATTCATTAAGCAATATATGGGATAATTTGCAATTTTTAATCTACTCTAATGTGAATAATTGTATTTCCCATATTTATACATTTATTTTCCTATACTGTTTTTCAAATTTCAACTATTTTTACGGAAGTCATTTATAAATTTATGTTTTATGAACAGAGAAAACAAGTCAGGAAATGAAGAAGCAAGAGAGGCAAGCAAATTACTGCTATATGACCAAAGTGTTTTCATTGCAATGATCAACAGACATTACCATTTAGGGACACAAAAAAACAGAATCAATGCTCATAATCTTTTTATCTTCTGTAGAAGAGTTGAGCACAAGCTATAATAAATTTTCTCATACTGTTCAAAATTTTATCTACTGCTGGCTTTGCAATGAAGTCAGTCTTTGGTTCAAGAATAAAATATACATATTTGAATTTTTAGTTTGTGTTGATAGGAGTATTATATCTGAAACAGAATTCTCACCCTTCTTACAGGGTTCCTAAAATGACTTCACTTGGAATTTATGCACAGGGAAGGGACCAGTGAGGGATAATAAAACATGATGTCTTCACTGTATAACCTTTAGTTATAAAATAGTAACTTTTGAGAGATTTTTTTAAAGCCCTCAGAATTACATTTAAATAATGATGGAAACTAGCTTCCTCCTAGATGAATAAATATTTCTCTACATTCTAACATGGCAGGGGCAAAACTTTGTGGGATAAAGATAAAAACTACAGAATTTAGAGTGGTCTAATATTTGCTAGTGATTAAACTCTTAACTTCAGTTTCCTCATCTGAAAAAAAGGAGGACCATAACACCTGTCAGCTGATATGCAAGACTGCTGTGAGGGTTAAAAGAGATACATAATCCATTTGAAAGAACTTTGTACACCATAAAAAGTTATTAGAACAGTCATTTTAACATGGTTTTTCCTGTGGTCATGTATGGATGTGAGAGTTGGACTGTGAAGAAGGCTGAGCACCGAAGAATTGATGCTTTTGAACTGTGGTGTTGGAGAAGACTCTTGAGAGTCCCTTGGACTGCAAGGAGATCCAACCAGTCCATTCTGAAGGAGATCAGCCCTGGGATTTCTTTGGAAGGAATGATGCTGAAGCTGAAACTCCAGTACTTTGGCCACCTCATGCGAAGAGTTGACTCATTGGAAAAGACTCTGATGCTTGGAGGGATATTGGGGGCAGGAGGAGAAGGGGACGCCAGAGGATGAGATGGCTGGATGGCATCACTGACTCGATGGACATGAGTCTGGGTGAACTCCGGGAGTTGGTGATGGACAGGGAGGCCTGGCGTGCTGCGATTCATGGGGTCGCAAAGAGTCGGACACGACTGAGTGATCTGATCTGATCACATTATTTGCAAGTTATGGATATAAAAGTTTAGCACTATGTCTAACAGAAAACAAAAATAGATGTGTAAAACATTTATTTAGGACCACGAACACGAAATCTTATCTATGGCTAGATAGTGAGTAAATAATCTTAATAAGAAAAGTACACCTTCTAAATGTTATCTTAAAATTTCAGAAGCAAATTTAGAAGTACAAAAATAAAACAATTTTACTTAGGTGGACTGACCTATCACTTTGAAGATTAACTATACTATCTACCTGTTAGCTATGAATAAAGGAGGAAATTGAGAGGTTCTAAATTTTAGAAGGTTTAAAAAAATTCCTATTAGGGAAAAATATATACAAGAAAGTGAAATAGATACACACTTCTCTGCAAATAGTTCAGAAAGTAGTAGTAGTGATAGCAAGGAATATGCATATACAAGAGAACGAAGATGAACATGTACTTAATCTGCATTCTTAGTATAATAAAGGAAATCAGTGAACTCTCTCCCCAAGTGGTTACTAGAATGTCCAGAATGGAAACTTCTCCCAACAGGCCATAGGACAAATCTATTTACTACACTATAAGGGTATAGAGTCCTCCAGGAGGTTATCATGCCTCTCAAGAATAGCTTATCTATGAATAAGGCCACCTCTTCCACTTTTACTCCTTAATATTTAGTATGTTTATAAAGTGAATTTCTGTAAGAAAACAATTCTTAGCTCTGTTTGCTTTCTTCATGACTCAAGTTTAAGGCTCTGATGAAGTGAATGATGTTTATTATATGGTCCTAAAATTCAACCAGACTCATTCTCTTCCCAGGAGACTTTAAAACAAATTAAATAAGAAAACCTCCAAATCTTCTAATTCATTTCTCAAACTCACAAATGTTTTAAAAATGGTTAGGGAAGAAGCACATTTAAATCATTAAGGAATTATTCCAACGGGAAATAATTTTAGTTAAAAGCATTATTACATTTTCTACCCAATCCCCTTAAATCAAAACTGATTTAAGATTAAGTCCCTATTGGAGCAACTACCTCCATTTGACATTTTACTTTTCCTACCTATGTAACTCAGTACACTTCAATACATCATTTAATTTGACCTTCTAGTAATAAAAGTTTTTCTCAGGATAAAGACTCTCTCCTATAAAGCTAGCTATTTCAGCTCCAGATTTACTTTCTGGCAATTTATGTGATCAATCATCAAATTAAACTTAAGACTTCATTTTTCCCAGAAATCTTCAATTCCATCCAATGACATTTCTCATCATTTAAACTTCCTAGTCTCAAAATACATGCCACATCATGAAGAATTTCAATTCTCTCTAGTTATTTCATTTACGTATGCCTTAATGCCCAACCAAGGCTCTAAATTTTTCAAAGATAAAGTTTATGTATGCCTTTCATTTTTCTATCCCATAGACTGTGACGTACTCTGAACAATAAGGCAATCCTAAAGAGGTATCAAAACAGGTAAACCCACCCTCCCAACTTTATATTCCCAAATAATGGCTCCAGGATGAAGCAACAGTGATATAAAGGTCACAATGCAATCATCACAATGTCAACATGGCCACAAAGAAGCCTCTTCTGGCGAACCTCACCTATAGGGTTAAAAGCTGTTCCAGGTACTAAGTCATTATACTATTAGCACACGGTGTCTACCACCCTTGTCTTGGACATAGAATAGATGTTCAATAACATTTAAAGAATTTAAATCTTAGTAAATTTTAGTAACCATATTGGCAATTTCTATGTGCTAGCTTTGTACTTTCTACTTGCCCTGTAGCCTCTCAGGAATTACTAAAGCAAAACAGAGATATGTTCAGTTACAGTTGTGGGGCATGTTAAGTATAAGAATAGTAACAGCCCCATTACCATGAAAATCTCAACCTGAGACAGTATTCCAAGCTAAGTAAAAAAGGTAAAGGACCCATCTGCCTCTGAAGCAGTGATTACAAATAGGTATCAACAAATTACCACTCATGTTTAACAACATGACAATCTCAATGTCTAAGATTATGAAAATCTGATGATTCCATAGAATATTCTTCATGAGGCAGAGTAGGAGAAAACTACCATTTACCTTGTTTTGCAATAATTAAACCTCTTGTATTAAGCATCACTACCATTCATCCACAAAAAAAATTTAAATTACAAATTAAAGCAGAAGAAAAGAGATTAAAACTATCAACCAAAAAAAGATGAAAACTACACAGTAATTTACAAGTTAGAAGAATGAGGTTGGGCATGGTGGTGAAATGATTATGAAAAATGAGTAACATGCTTTAACACCTTTAATATCTTATACCTTCATTAACCTCTTAAAAGACTAACAAGAAAAAAACCACTTAAATATTGATGTGGTAAAGAAAAATAACTGCCATAGAAAACACTTAGATGCCATTATTGTTAAAGTTAAAATAAATTGTGAATCAGTACAGCTGTAATCTTATCTGAATTTACCATCATAAGAATTAACTTTTAGTTAACACAATTGAAAAAAAAATTCACATATTTCTAAGTGTGGTAATATTTTACTTTAAAATACGTATAACAAGGAAAACAGAACATGAAATGTGACCAAATTCCTCAAAATTCTCAGTATCCTACAAATTATTTTAAATTTGGTTTGTATGGCTACTACATTATCAGGACATCTCATAGACACAAAACTTTCAGTAGCTAGTGTTACTACTTGAAAGTAGGAAACTAGGGAAATAAAAAACATGTCAAACTAAATAAAATCGTATATTTAAAATACAACAGAGAGAACAACAGAATAATTAGGATTATGTTTTAGTCAAGTAAAAAGGTTTCATCTTAAATTTCCCCCCTTTCTGATATACAGAAAGCACACAGTAAAATATACATTTAAAATCTGCTCAGTGTGGCTGAACAGTACTTATAAAAAAGGACCTATATACTGTATATACTTTATCAATATACTCAGTATCAAAGAAGATCTATATACTGCAAGGTAGTTTTCTCTATTGTTTTACATCACCAAAATTAATTTCTGAAACCACAGCCTCATACATTATAAGAGCAGCAGTTAAAAAAAAAAACAAAATAAGTTCTTAGAAGCATGCAAACTGTAAAGGATATATTTAAGGCCTAGTTTGCTTTTAAAGCTTAAAAAACATATGAGTTTAGCAAAATTGTTTGACATTTCAAACAATATAACTATTAGAAGAGCAAACAAAAAATTTTTCAACTTACCTGGTTTCTTTCTGGATTTTTCATGACCTAGCTGCCCTAGATCATTACATCCACACGTGTACACTGTTCCATCATCCAGAACAAATACAGTATGTCTGAGTCCACATCCTACATCTCGAACCTTTTTATTTATAAAAAAGTCACTTTTTCTGGGCTCTAGTACAATTTCTTCATCAATTCCACCCAAACCTAGCTGTCCAAAAGAAGCATTTCCCCAGCACAACATGTTCGTGATTCTTCTGGTCTTCCAGCTTCAATAAAAAACTCCCTTCTGAAACACTGGCAAGTTGGAGGTGTCCCTATGTCTGAGAAGACAGAAAAGAGTTAGTATGACTTCAAAGAAAACAATGTATAATTGTTCTTTCAAGCGCTAGGCTACAATAATCAATTTGTATTAAACATGAAAGCTGTAATATGCTACGTAAGTATCATTCAGTTTCCAAAACCAATCAGTGGTATATTCTTAAAATTATTACATAGAAACGTTCAGGAAAAATACATCACTTCCCATAACTACAAAACTTTATTATTAATTAGCTTTGACTTGTTATCTTCTGACAGACTAACTGAAATATTAAGTATCTTGACGAAGTTAATCTTTTTTTTCTTTGGATAATTTCAGTGGGAGTAAGATATAAGACATCTGTCCACTGCCCCCAAAAATCAGATATATATTCAGTGAAAAACGTAAGACTACAGAAACATAAACGCTGGCAATCTCCCTCAAGTCACAGAATACGTGAATAATTAGACCTTCTAATAATACCTACCTCCACATTAACAGAAAACTAAAGTTCTTATCTGTACTAGAAAAAAAAAAAAAATAATGGAAACTTTGAGTTTCCCACAATTTAAAGACTCTTCCAACTATTCATAGTAAGAGGTCCCAGGGAAAATTATAGTTCTCTAGTTAAACTCTGATCTTAAGAAAACCGCTTCCAAAGATCATACCTTACAAATCAAAATATTAACACTCTGACCTCACAATTAAATTTAAAAACTAAACCAGTGTACCTAATTATAATACAAAAGTATGCAGTTTAAAGATCAAGACTCTCCCCCAAAATTCAACATTTTCTATTACGAGTGGTAACCATGACTGAAAAATACTTCCCAAGGCAATCTATGTCTATCTATACCCCGGAGACAATTATTTGAAGATGGAGGGGGGAGAACTGCAAATAACATTCGCACTGTCGATTTTTCAAGAACAGAAATGGGGATTGGGACACTGATAGTCTGATGGCGAAATCTGTAGAACTTTCCAGTACACTGAATATTTCTTCGCTTACATAGACACGGTAACAAAGAGCTCACTTCATCTAAACCTACACAGATTTTTAGACACATCGCGTACTAAATAACACAATTACAGGAAGCCCGTCTTATTCCCGTTGTAGTCACCCACATTCCTTATACAGAACCTAAGAAGTTTCCAAACCCAACTTTCCTACGTTCAGGCTAGCACTAGTGCTGAAGCTGTCTCATTCCATCCATGACCCACCCATTAGGAAAAGTTTCATTTCATTCTTTTGGGGCATCTGAACCCGATAGTTCCCGTGAGTTATGCATTGTCTGATCGGCTTTTGCTCTGTTTTTTCGAGGACAGGAAAACACCCTTAATTTCAATGCACGAGGTTTATCCATCCTTTTCTTTAAAAAGTCAGAGGGGTTATGAGAAAGACGTCCTCTCGCCAGCAACAGGTAGGGGAAAGAGAAGCACTTTATTCCCATCATTCCCTGAACATGCACTCAGAACAGCTCAGGGGAACCGCGGGAGAGAAATCATCTGCACACACCCAACCTCACGGGCAGACCAGTCAACTACGGCAGCCGCCCGCTCGCAGCAGCCGCAGAGGCCAGCGGACGAGGTTCCGCACCTCGGCGGCCCTAGTCCCAAGGAAGCCCTTCCCCAGGGAGGTGCGACATTCCAGCCCCCGGGCCAAGGGGCCCGGCACTGCCCGCGTCCCCCACCCCCCCACCCCGAGGAAACGCTGAGAAAGCACCCAGCGCCAGGCTGGCCTGTATCCGCCCAGCCCGGCCTGCCCCCTCCCTAACGCCGTCACACGCCCCCGAACCCGCCCGGGCAACGACTCACCGGACCCCTCAAGGCAGGGGAAGCCCAGGGCGGCTGGGGGCGGCGCCTCCCCGAGAGCGAGGCAGCGCGGCAGCTGAGGCTGGTCTCCGGCTCCTGGACCCTCCTCCTTCAGCCAGTGGCGGCGAACACCAGCGCTCCTCCGACGTCGGTGAAGGTGCTCCTCTGCTCCTCTCTTCGGCTCCTGTGAAACTTTACCAGGCTCCTCAGAGAAAAGCAGCCGCCACTGCTGTCCAGTCCAGAGCCAGCCGTCAGCTACCCGGATGGAGCGGGAGGGGAAGGACGGGAGGAGAGAGAAGCGGAGAGAACTAGGGGTGGGGAGAACAGGGGGAGAGACTGGGGAGGAGAAGGGAGAGGGGGAGGTGGTAACGCGGGGGAGGGGGAGGGGCTGGCCGGAAGTGAATCGCAGAGCACGCGCGCGAGCCCGCCCACTTCCCGGCCCGCGCGCCTGCGCCGGAATCCTCCCAGGGCACACCGACCCGGGCGCCTGCGTAGTGTGCTGTTTTGCGTTTCCTTTAGAGGAAAATGCCAAATGCACAAGTTGGGGTTTGCAAGACGAGCGGAGGCGTTTGATGTGTCTTGTAACAGCGTTTCAGCGTGCACAAGGACCTTTTAGTGAAGAAATTTCTTCGTTTTTTGGCTAGCTTGTCTTTTTCCCTATTGGTTCCAGTCTATTATTTTATTCCACCTTTATCCAAGGAGAATTTGAAGTCGCAGAAAAAACATCGCAAACATGTAAATAAAGGCTGGTGAAGTCTTTTATTTTATCCCTTAGCCTCACATGGAGCTAATCTGAGCGTACCAGATGTATTCACAGCAATGATGGAGCCTGTTGGCATTAAATATCAACACACGTTCATGCTCCTGATAAAATGTTGGCTGCCATCACTTTCTGCACTCCTTCTTGAAGATAAACATTATGTAGGGCCTCTTTCATTCAGAGAAAATTAAGCAATGTGTGTGGCTGGAGTTCCAGCTTCACATAAACAAACTGCATTTCCTAGACCAGTCAAGGGGGGAAACTTAAAACAAGGCACTCTTGAAACTTTATGTCACACTTTTCTAGTACCTTGACTTAAGAATGTTGAGAACCTAGAAAAAATTCCACAGTAAGCCATTATTTCTTTATCGTATTGAAAAATATATCACAGATTGGACAGTATCTGTGTATGTGTATTATTAGTATGTGTATGGAAAAGGCAATGGCACCCCTCTCCAGTGCTCTTGCCTGAAGGGTCCCATGGACGGAGGAGCCTGCCTGGTAGGCTGCAGTTCATGGGGTCCCTAAGAGTCGGGCACGACAGAGCGACTTAACTTTCACTTTTCACTTTCATGCATTGGAGAAGGAAATGGCAGCCCACTCCAGTGTTCTTGCCTGGAGAATCCCAGGGACAGGGGAGCCTGGTGGGCTGCCGTCTATGGGGTCGCACAGAGTCAGACATGACTGAAACGACTTAGCATAGCATGTGTATTATTAATTCCTTAGGGCTGCCATAACACAATACCGCAAACTGGATTTCTGCTTGCTTAAAACAACAAATGTATTGTCTCACAGTTGTGGAAGCCAGAAGTCTGAAATCAAAGTGGCAGCAGGGCTGGCTGTCTCCTGGGACCTCAGAGAATTTTCTCCATACTTATCTCCTAGATTGTGATGGTTGCTGACAGTTCTTGGCATTTTTTGGCTTCTAGAGGTAACACTAATTTCTGCCTCCATCTCCACATGATTTTCTTCTCTGTGCCTCTGTGTCCTTCCCTCTTATAAGGAAATCAGTCATTGGATTAACTCCCACCTTGATCGATTGTGACCTCTTTTTTAACTGCATTGCATCTGCAATGACCCTATTTCCAAATAAGGTCACATCCTCAGGTACTGGAAGTGAGGACTTCAATTGTCTCTGGGCAACCCAATTCAACCCACAACCTTAGTTCTGTATATTACAGAAATAAGAGTAAAAATTATAAGGTACTTAAACAAAGAAAGCATAATTTCAATGTTGGGAGTGGTAATGATGCTCATGAAACATACTTAATTCTTATTCTGATAGCTTCATTGCCCTTGTAGGGCTTTTGTTGTCTTTTAACCTTCAGGACTTTATGTCTCTGAATGTATCATTAAAGGGGAAGTTGTGGGATTTGAGTCTTCAAGGTATGTAACAGATGCTGCAACAAATAGACACTAAATATGAGTCCTAATGTGGTAAGAGTTTTTTTACCTTTTAAACATTCCACTGAGTATTCCTAATGAGTGAAAACTAATTTCCAGGAGCTCCAGGAGATGAGGGCACCAGGAGCTTCTTAAAAGTTTTGTCTGGTCACAGACTTAGAAAAGGAACATATGGAGGGGGAGGGATAGTTAGGGAGTTTGGGATGATCATGTACACACTGCTGTATTTAAAATGGATAACCAACAAGGACCTATTGTATACCACATGGAACTCTGTTCAACATTATGTGGCAGCTTGGATGGAAGTGGGATTTGGGGGAGAATGGATACATGTATGGAATACATGTGTATGTATGGCCAAGTTCTCCCCTGTTCACCTGAAACTACCACAAAAGTGTTAATTGGCTATACCTACCCCCAATACCAAATAAGAAGTACAAAGTGGTGGGGGGGGTGATTTTTGTCTGGGGAGGTGCCACATACCACTTCACATCTGCACACATAATGTTAGGAAAAAATACACACCAAGATGCAAGGGGACTAGGAAACAACCTCTGCTGAGTTTCAGGTACTACTTTATACCAGAGAAGAGAGCACGAATTGGTGGACAGCTATCTCTGCTATGTGGATGCATCTCTACAATATTTTACAATATAGATCTTGCTTGTAGAAAGTGGAATAGACTTGTAGATGTCCCTTTTAACCTTATAAATCTATGAAACTGTGAGGTAAGATATCAGAAAAAAGGCTGTGATTACCTTTAAAGTGAAATAAGCATAGGGTCAGAAGGTTAGTAGGATAATATAAATTTGTTGTATAAAAGCAGCATGAGTAACTGATCATGAGTAAGTATGGGCTGTGGTGCTGGTTTGTCTGGATTCAGAGCCTGAACCTACAGGCCACTCAGACCTCTGTCCTTCTATCCTCCCAAAGATACCTACAGACATTTACTAATGGTCTGTTTTACAGAAAATTACTTCTCAGTCACAGTTTCTATAAATGGGGGAAATTAATAATCCTCACTAGGTTGTGGGAATTTAATAAGATAACATGTACAATACCTTGAACTTGGCCAGTGTTTTGTAAATGTCAGCTTTACTATTACTAATATTACCTCTCCTGAACTACCAGTAGTAAGAGAACATTTGGGAAAGCATTCCATATCACAATGATATAATTTTAGTATAGAACAAAAGTAAAATATGTTTTACCTCTTGTGTTATTTTCACTTAAAAAAATGCTCAGACTGTTGAGAAATAGGTGTTCATCCTGTCCCACTCTTTCCCTTGCTCCCTTCCATCTAGCCATATTGCTTGTGCTGTATACCACCTGACCTCCTTCATTCAATTCTGCAGTCATATTACCTCCACAGTCTTCCCTGATCACCCTACCCAAAAAACCAGCCCCTCACTTTCTATAACTTACCCTGCTTTATTTTCTCTTATGTCTATTATCACTACCTGATATTCATGTGTATGATACATAAGTGTATAATATTCTATTTATTATATTATATATGTCATGTATAGCTTGTGCTCTGTAACAAGAGAAGCCATCACAAAGACAGGCCTGTGCACCACAACAAGGAGTAGCCTCAGCTCACCACCAAAAATAAAAATGAATTAATTTATATTAAAACATCCTTTGAAAATAGAATTAACAGATTTGGGATGGATGGTTTGTAGGGGATCAGGGAATGGGAGGATTACTGGGCCACTAGGAGCTTTCTGACTTGAGGACATTTACCACAATGAGGATGGCTGATGAGGGAAGAAGAACAAATCTTGACTAGGAAAAACGAAGTGGTCTGTTTTGGCCTTAAGTCTGAAAAATCAAGAGTGTATTCCTATATTAGTTTCCTAGGGCTGCCATAACAAAAATCCCACAGACTGGGCAACTTAAACAACAAAAATTGATTTTCTCATGATGCTAGAGGCGAGAAGTTAGATATCAAGGTCTTGGCAGGTTTCTTCTGAGGTCTCTCTTCTTAACTTACAGATGGCTACCTTCTCCCTGGGTGTTCACATGGCCATTCCTCCCTCTGTGCATTCTCTCTGTCCTAGTCTCTTCTTATAGAAACACCAGGTGTAACGGGTTGGGCCCTATCTCCACATTTAGAATGCAGTCACATTCTGACTTACTGGAGATTAGGATTTCAGCATATCAATTGGGGAGGAGGGGGACAGAATTCAGCCCATAAATTTTTTTCTTCCTTCTGAATTGCATTTTAAAAGTCCTTAATGTTGTCTTACTGGGTATGGACCTAGCCCTGAAATGAGTGAGATGAAAGAAAGATTTCTCTTCTGCCACATAAATGAGAAAGCACAGAAGAAATTTGCTCTTTTTAATAGATGCAAGCAAAACAGTTTTCTTGATAATATTATATGTTATATGTCACTTAATCAACAACATGAAGAATAATAATTCTAGATATTTATTATAGAATCCTTCTCAACTTTCACTCTCACATTTATACTAATCTCATTTCCCGCTCTAAATTTACATTCTGACTCCAATTTCCTTCTCAGTATCCCAGCATGAAACAGTGGTAATGATCATATTATAACAACCTGAAACATTTTTTAAATGCTCTCTTTTATAATTCTCTATAATTTCTTTCTGTTTTCTATCCCCTTATTACAAGAATTCAACTGGCATTCAAACAGGCATAAGCCTGAAAAAAATCACATGTAATGTGGCTATTGACCAGTATGTGGGGATGTGTCCATGCCTTTGAAATTACAGCATGATTATTCCAGTTACTATACTTTCTAAACAGAGAGAGTGCTCAAAATGACTGTACTGATTTGTGGGGTTTTTTTTTTTTTCTTTCTGTGCAGTGTGGGCAGTAAAAAATAAAAACCTTTTTTAAAAAAGTTTTAACTGTATGATAAACTATGCTTTTAAATTAATTTTATCCCACAGCAATCATGAGAATGCTGTAAGTTCTAATTAATAATGAGCATCACAAAAGAAATACAATATTAAGTGTAGAATCTATACATATATGAATCTTTTAAGTCTATCTGTTTTTCTTTTAAAGGAAACAATTAAAATAGCAACAAAGAGAAGAAATCTCAACTATTAGAGCTTAACGGTCAAACTTTGGGTTGCAAATCAAGCTATTTTGTTGCTACTGACTTCAAAGGGTCTTATAAAGATATCTGAGGTTGAAAAGTTCTAATTCAGCTGTCAGAAATATGAAATCTGGAAAGTTTGCTTTATTTTCTTCCTTGTGCCAGGTTCCATACCAAAGTAAATCAGCAATATAACCCTCATCACATCAAAGAGTGAGACTGTACATTTCTATGTATACACAAACATAAATATATGCACACACACATATATATGTATATTTTTAAGTGGAATGCTTTACAGCCTTCAAATAGGATCAGGGCTAAAACTAATGGTAACTACAGGTTTTAGTCAAATTAACAGTACTAATTCTTTTTTAGACATCAACCACAGTGTGAGTATCCTCATCTATAGAATCTTTTATTAATAACTTGTAAACTAAGGATATAAAGGAAACAAACTTGCTATGCATCTTATTCAATTATCACTTTTTACACGGAAAATTGACAATGTGTTTGTTTGTTTGGTTGGTTTTTTTTTTTGCCTGTGGCATGCAAGATCTTAGGTCCCTGTCCAGGGATCAAACCAGCGGCTCCTGCAATGGAAGCACAGAGTCCTAACCACTGGACTGCCAGGGGATTCCCGACAACACACGGCCACAAAAGTAAGGAGATAGAAAAGCTTTTTAAACTCCATTCTCTTCCCCTACCCCTCGGAACTTCTGTGCTCTAGAACCAACTGTTGGTGCCAACATACAGATAACTTTTATACATATTGATTGCAAATTTTTAAAAAAATGTATACTGCTACTCATGCTTCTTTTGGAAAAATGAAATAGATTGCCAAAATAACTGGCATTTAGAAATAGATAACACACAGACATTTTTATGGACAGGTTTTCATTAGGGTTTGAAAATGTATTTTTATATGCTCAGTGTAAGATCTGATAGCCTAAAGAACAGTTGAGCAGTAGTGACTAGGAAGGACAGAGTGTTCCTAGAAGACAAATTATAGTTGCCACCTCCACATTGCCTGAATACAGTTTAACCGCATTAAAATGACAGAAATGTTTGCCCAAGAAAAATGCCATGCAGTTCAAGCTGCTATTTTACTTTTAAAGAGAGAGAGAGAGAAGAAAAATTACTCTTTGTCAACATAGGGATATTAAGAGGTGAACTGAAGGATTCTGTGCTGCTCACTTTCAACAAACTTCATCTGTTCAATCTTTAAAAGGAAGCTTTACCCAGCAAGCTAACTTCCAAAGAGCGTCTTTCAAACTGCTCCTGTTTGCAAGCGCTCAGAGTGTTGACCATAAAATAGAAATAGTATGAGTTGGTAAACGTTAGAATTTATTCCTAGTTTGGAAAGCGTTTTTTTTTTAAGTATTGCATCATCAGAGAATAAAATTATACACTGAATCTACAGTAAGGATGAAACACCTTATCATCCTTTTCCTAGTTACAAATAGGGAGACTGAATAAGATGGTTTCTTTCACTTAACATAAAACTATTCTGTTTAAAATTAAATGTGTTTTGTATGGTAAATTCTCATTTAAAAAATTAAAATAGATTTTATCACACCAAGATCCTCTATGACCCACCTCCTAGAGTAATGGAAATAAAAACAAAAATAAACAAGTGAGACTTAATTAAAGTTAGAAACTTTTGCACAGCAAAGGAAACTATAAAAAAGGTAAAACAACAGTCCTCAGAATGTAAGAAAACGATAGCAAATGAAACAGCTGACAAAGGATTAATTTTCAAAATATACAAGCAGTTCATGCAACTCAATACCAGAAAAACAACCTAATCAAGAAGTGGGCTGCTGCTGCTGCTGCTAAGTCGCTTCAGTCGTGTCCGAACTGTGTGACCCTATAGACGGCAGTCCACCAGGCTCCCCCGTCCTTGGGATTCTCCAGGCAAGAATACTGGAGTGGGTTGCCACTTCCTTCTCCAATGCATGAAAGTGAAAAGTGAAAGTGAAGTCACTCAGTCGTGTCCAACTCTTAGCGACCCCATGGACTGCAGCCCACCAGGCTCCTCCATCCATGGGATTTTCCAGGCAAGAATACTGGAGTGGGGGTGCCATTGCCTTCTCCACAGAAGACCTAAACAGACATTTATCCAAAGAAGACATACAGATGGCTAATAAGCACATGAAAAGATGCTTAACATTGCTCATTGTTAGAGAAATGCAAATCAAAACTACAATGAGCTACGACCTCACACTGGTCAGAATGGCCATCATCAAAAAAATCTACAAACAATAAATGCTGGAGAGGATGTGGATAAATAGGTACCCTCTTGTACTGTTGTTGAGAATGTCAATTGACACGGTCACTATGGAGAATAGTATGGAGATTTCTTAAAAAACTAGAAATAAATCTACCATATGACCCAGCAGTCCCACTACTGGGCATATACCTTTGAGGAAACCATAACTGAAAAAGACACATGTACCCCAGTGTTCTTTGTAGCACTATTTAAAATAGCTAGGACATGGAAATAACCTAGACGTTGATCGACAGATAGATAAAGAAGTTGTGGTACATACATACAATGGAGTATTACTCAGCCATAAAAAGGAACACATTTGAGTCAGTTCTAATGAGGTGGATGAATTTAGAGTCTATTATACAGAGTGAAGTAAGTCAGAAAGAGAAAAATAAATATCGTATATTAACACATATATATGGAATGTAGAAAGATGGTACTGATGAATCTATTTGCAGGGAGCAATGGAGATGCAGACACAGAGAACAGACTTGTGGACCAGGGGTTGGGGAAGGAGAGGATGAGATGAATGGAGAGAGTAGCATGGAAACATATACACTAGCATATGGAAAATGTATGACTCAGGGAGCTCAAACAGGTCCTCTGTGACAACCTAGAGGGGTGGGATGGGGTGGAAGGTGTGAGGGTGGTTCAAGAGGGAAGGACATATGTATACCTATGGCTGATTCATGTTGATGTATGGCAGATACCAACACAATACTATAAAGCAATTATCTTTCAATTAAAAATAAAATTTTTTAAATAAGAAAAAATTAAAATAGATTTTAAAATATTAATGATTATTGTTAATAATTTAAACAATTTGGTAAAATATAAAGAAGAAAATATCAGAAATACCACCTCAGGAGATAGACACTGATAATTTTTATTGAACATCACTGTGATATTTTTTCATCCTCTTAAGTGTGTTGCACAGACATAGAAGTTGGTATGTTACCCCAGAGGATCTTGGACCTTTGTAAACTATTTTTACCCAACAACGTGCTAAGGACCTCTTTCCAAATATGGGGAGCTTAGTTATGTTCATATAGATAACATGTAAAGACCATGAACTTCTACAGGGCCAATTATCTACATATATAAATAAATGATGGATATGTTCATTCTCATTCTGTTCAAATAGAATAAAATCTTAAGTTGCATGTATTTAGGTGTGTCTTATTATATTGATAAGCATCATCTATGCCTTGATTGCCTAAAATGGTTTCTCCAGGTTCTTCAATCTCTCTGGCTCCGCAAAGTAGCCAGATGCTCAGACTTGACTTGTGACTTGATAGTCGCTCAGCAGTGTCCAGCTCTTTCCAATCCCATGGGCTATAGTCCACCAGGCTCCTATGTTCATGGAATTCTCCAGGCAAGAATACTGGAGTGGGTTGCCATTCCCTTCTCCAGGGAAACTTTCCAACCCAGGGATTGAACCGAGTTCTCCCACGTTGCAGGCCGATTCTTTACCGTCGGCCACCAGGAAAGTTACTCAGAGGGATATAGAAAATGCTAGTGATATAGAAAGGAGAAACTTGAGATAATGTTTAGCATATCCATTTTGTCCACTGCATTTGTATATTTATTCTTAGTTAATGAACAATTTGTTCGATTATACCTATAATATATATGAAGACATAATTTTTATTCATTATATAAAAACTAAGGAATTTATAAGCCCTCCTCTTTGAATCTGTCTATATATTGAAACATCTTATTAGCTCTTGAGGACAGGGACTCTGCTTTATTAAGTTTTTATTCTCACATCTTAACAGAGATCATGGAATACAGTGGAAGTTTGATAGATCTGTTATCAAAATTACATAAATGAAATACAGACATGCTTTGCTCATCACTGTATCCCTGTGACTTAATACCTTATTCACAGTAGAAACTTAGTGAATGTTTGTTAGATAAACATGATGTGGAAATCTGGCTACTAGGAAGTACCACTAAAATCTAACATAAGAAGTTTTCCTTAGTCCCTAGAATTCAGGTAAATTCAGATTAGAGTAAGTATAATTCTGGAAGATATTTTACTGACTGCTAAAAAATAGCTCAGTTATACAGAGTTGGGTTGGGGAGGAGAAGAGAGAGAAGTTGTAACAAACAAATGAGACTTGGAGGAGAAAATAGCTCCTCTGAGGGGAGCCACATGCTCTGATACCCAAGGCAGCCGCATGAGGAAGCAGCCTAAAATTAGCAGGATGGGCAAGCCCACGGAGGGAAAGCCACAGCAGATTTCCCTGCACTCAACAAGTGAGGTGAAGGACCAGGAGCCCCAGTGGAACCCTCTTTAGCCTGTAGAGATCCACGAAAGTTTGTGCCAGGTAAGGTGCTTCTTCAGAACTCACTTTGGGAGGTAAAGCAAGTGATTTCTTAAGGGAATGGGCAGAAATTGAACGATTTAATATCACCTAGTAAAGAGATACCTCCAGGAATCTAACGATTAAGAGAGCGATAAACCTATTCTTGTATCCATCCTCATCCAAGCTGTTCATCTGAACCACCCCTTTTTACTTTGTTGAATTAGGGCTTTCTGGGGTATGTAGGTGCTGTTTTTTTTCTAACCTTGTTGCTGGTTTTTTTTTTTCCTTACCTCCTACCTTGTTGGAATAAAGGGAGGAGCCTGTCCTAGGAAATTTGTAAAACCAGGTGGAAGAACAATAAGGAAAGAGTATTCCCAAGTGACATTTAAAGACTGGATAAGAGCAGAGCCAAAAAGGAAAGATTAGAGATACCAAAATAGGACTCGGTGGGCAACAGTGTTCTTTGATCATAGGTGAAGTACAGAGTTGTTGAATTGGTCAAAGACAGACAACAGAATCCTGGAGGAGGCCAAGATTTTCTGTGTTGTTGTTTCACAAAGAACTAGATCAGTGATTTACTTTATGTCATGTAAATTATTCCCAATTATAGTATTTATCTATCACTCATCATATTTTCTGTAAGTTCCCATTTTCTGTGCTGGAATTCATTTTTACATTATCTATTTTTTTGAAGTTCAGTTCAGTCAGTTCAGTCGCTCAGTCGTGTCTGACTCTTTGCAACCCCATGAACCGCAGCACGCCAGCCCTCCCTGTCCATCACCAACTCCTGGAGTCCACCCAAACCCATGTCCATCGAGTTGGTGATGCCATCCAACGATCTCATCCTCTGTCGTCCCCTTCTCTTCCTGCCCTCAATCTTTCCCAGCATCAGGGTCTTTTCAAATGAGTCAGCTCTTTGCATCAGGTGGCCAAAGTATTGGAGTTTCAGCTTCAACATCAGTCCTTCCAATGAACGACCAGGACTGATCTGCTTTAGAATGGACTGGTTGGATCACCTTGCAGTCCAAGGGACTCTTACTACTCATTAATTGTAAAACCCTCCATTCTCTTAAGAGGGTATCTCAGGATTGATCTGAAGGGACAGCAGAAATGCAGAACTTTAAAAATAATTACAGCTATCTTGAGATATAATTCACATACCATACAATTCATCTATTTTAAGTATACAATTCAGTGGTTTTTACCATATCTACAGACTTGTACAACCATTTCCACAATCAATTTAGGATACTTTATCGTCTTCTCCAACAAAACCCATACTCAACAGCTGTCACCTCCTCTTTTCTTCCAACACTCCCCTTACCCACAACCCTAGGCAACCACAAATTTACTGTTTCTGCAGATTTGCCTATTCTGCATATTTCATATAAATGGGATCAGGCATAGTGGTCTTTTGTGAGCTATTTTGGGGGCAGCTGGGGAGCTCGGTGTATAGCAAGAGAGAAAAGAACCTCTTCTGTTTTAGTTCTCTAGTGATACCCTAAATGAATGTACTTCACTGTATCAGGCTATATCCAAGATTATTATTAAATAAAAATTGTCATTATTGAAAAGAATTTAATCATATAATAAATGAAAATAAGATGTCAGGTGAACGGTGCCTGGCAGATATTAGATTCTTGGTAAACAATCATATTTTTTCCTCTATCCTACTCCCGGTGTTAAACATTTACTCATATTATAAAACATATAGAGCAGATTTGAAGAAAACTTAGCAGACTACTTTGAACATACTAGTTACTCAATAAATACCTTTTAAAATAGGAAAGGCAGGTATAGTCAGGTATGTGTGCATTTTACAGCTGTGATATTATTTCATAAAGGCTATGGAAAATAGCTTTATTTGCTGGACTAGGAGGCACCAATTATAATTTCAAGTCTGAGCTGATATCAACTGCAATCTTAAATAACTGACTTACTTTCTTTGGTCCTCAATTTATCTACAACTCCAGCCCAAGAAAGATAGGCTGGATCATAGCTAAAATGCCGTCCCCATCGTTCGTATTGTGGAAATATCTTATGGCAGGATCTCCAAGATACACTTGCCTTTTGTGTATTTCATACTAAAGGTCACACATTGGATTATAGGACTCCTTCTTAGGGAGGTTCAGTTGGTTGACTATCATTAGATCTTGCTGCTTGTAATTACCTTGATGAAATCACCAGGTTCCATTGTCTGGTCCTCAGGTATCCAAGATCAGAAACTTAATTTGTTTTTCAGAAATTCTTATAGTGATCCAGTCCTTTTGCAAGGTTATTTACATTAACCAAACTCCCAAGTAATGCAGCATCCAAAATTCCAATTTGTTAATTTACAGTGAGAAAAATGACTTGAGAGCAAACTAAATGTCATATTTTCCTATTAACTTATTATTTAAAAGAAGTCTATTAAAAAAAAAAAAAAACGCAATTGAAATTAGAATGCTGTGGCATCCAAAATTCCAATTTGTTAATTTACAATGAGAAGATGACTTCAGAGCAAACTAAATGTCATATTCTTCTATCAACTTATTTAAAAGAAGTCTATTTAAAAAAATTCAATTGAAATTAGAATGCTGTTGCATGAGAATGCTGTTGCACCAAGGTAAGTAATTGATCATGGCACCTGGCAGTATTGTTTTGAGTTGCCAACACCACCATCAGGAGCAGAAAAGGCTCTCTTGGATGAACATTGCTGATTCTTTCCTCTTTGACTTCCCTTTCCTACTTGTCATTCCAATTATCTCTTCAGATATAGATGCAGATATAGATATGTGCTAGTCCTTTCAGCTGTGTCCAACTCTCTGGGATCCTATGGACTGTAGCCCACCAGGCTCCTCTGTCCATGGGATTCTCCAAGCAAGAATACTGGAGTGGGTTGCCATGCCCTCTTCCAGGGCATCTTCTGAGATATAGATATAAATATTTATATACACACATACATTTGATAGATAGGTAGGTAGGTAGATACTATCAGTTAGGCTACAGTCAAATTATACTTCTTTTTTCTACTGATGGCCTTGATGCTTTTGTGTGTGTGTGTGCCTTGTGGGCAATTTTTACAGTTTTTTTTCTTTTTGTAAATATCATACACCCTTATTAGAAGGTTTTTTTTTTTTTTTAAGTACAGCTAAGAAAAATATGAGAAAAAAATCTTCCACAGTTCTACCACCTAGTTATAACCAATTGACATTTTAGAATACTGTACTCCAGAATTAAAAAAAAAAAAAAAAAACCAGGGTCATATTACAAATACTATTTTGAAGACTATTTTGGGTTTTTTAAAATCTTATACAAATGTTATTGCTCTTTAAAAATGAGTATTTTAAAGAGGTATATACAAGTATGGGCTTCAAAGTCTCAGAACTGAACCAATTCTCTCTCATTGAACTAATTTTTTTTAAACTAGTTAAAATTTTACTCTTTAATTAAAAACCTCAAAGGGGAAAAAAGTCACAGTAGGACTTGGAAACCAATGCTTTCATCTTTGCTTGGGTTCACTGTATTTGCTCTTAAGTATTATTTTTGTTGTTCAGTAACTAAGGCATGTGCAACTCTTTGCAACTCCGTGGACTACAGCACGCCAGGCTTCCTGTCCTTCACTATCTCCCACAGTTGGCTCAAACTCATGACCATTAAGTTGGTGATGCCACCCAATCGTCTCATCCTCTGTTGCCCCCTTCTCCTCCTGCCCTCAATCTTTCCCAGCATCTGGGTCTTTTCCAATGAGTCGGCTCTTCACATCAGATGGCCAAAGTATTGGAGTTTCAGCAGTATTATAAAATGACTTAAACATCTTTACAAAACTACGCTATAGAAATATAGCCAGCAGTATTTTATCACAAATAAAATTTCCTTTGTGATATGTAAATTATGCTGCCCTAAAATAATCTTACTAAGTCCTGTTCATTAGAATTTACAAAGAAAACAAATGAAAGAAAAAAAACATAGGTGGTTGTAACTGTGTAAAGATGTAAGACATGAGACATGAAACTCAGTACATGCAAATAACTCTTTCTTGCCATAGTGTGCAGAAGTATCTTGGGCACTGGCATGGTTGGAGAACCAACCATAAGTCAGATTGCAGAATGGAGGCCCCCGCCTCACTTCTGACACACCAGCCATTTCACAACTCTACAAACTCAGAGTACCTAGAACAAGCTTAACATAGACCCTCAAGGCAGGAACCTTCTCAAATCTTACTTCCAAGACTAATCAGAAATGAACAATTTAAGGAATTTCCCCCCAAGCTTCCTTTAAGAACACAAAACAAGTTTGAATGTTCATAATAGGTTTCCCTATTAAGTAGTTTCCCTATTGAACTGTTAAATAATCAACTTCATAGGGACAGGAAGTAGAATGGTGGTTGCCAGGGTCTGGAGGTAAAGGGGGATGGGGAGTTATTATTTAATTAGTGCAAATTTTCAGTTTTGCAAAATGAAAAAAGTTCTGGAGATGATTCTGGAGATGGTGGTGATGGTTGCACAACATGAATGAACTTAATGCTACAGAACTGTGTCACGTGAGTGTATGTTCCTGGGTTCTTTGTCTCGTCACAACAAAGATTTGGAGCGACGGACATTAAAGCCCTTGGCGCGTCACAGCTCTCGGGTCTTGGACAAACCGTGCTACAGCTCTTAGGCAAATCAGTGTTACAGCTCCATTTTATTTAGAAGATAGCAGGAGAGAGAGAGTGAGAGAGAGAGAGAGAAAGAAAGAAAAGAGCACACGCACGCGGGAGAGAGTCTGTGAGATAGCGCTTTGGCTCCTCCTTTTATATGTTTTTTCCTCCACCTGGGCCTGCCCTATGCAAATTGGGTTTAGCCAGGAGTGCTGTTTGTTCTGCCTGAAGTCTTCACTCTGGTCTTCGGACCTTCCTTTGACCTTCCTTGTCTTTTAGCCACTGCCATTTTGGACTCCTTTTCCCTATTCTACCTACCTAACATTCCCCCCTCAAGAGATGGGAGGCCCAATTCTTTGGGAATAGGGGCGTCGAGGTCTTTCTGGCTACTTCCTGCTGAACTGAGACGGCGAGGGGTATTGGGCCTCCCCTTCTTGCTAGTCTCAATCCTCAGAGTCCTTATAGCGGTGTCCAAGGGTGTGTGATATTTTCCGTGGTCAGCTGTAGTTTTATATCTTTGTTGAACTGGCACTGCATGTTGTAGCTGGTTGACCCAGCTCTTCTTTTTCCATCCAAGACAAAGCTGCTTCCATCAGTGTACCAGATTTCCTCAGGATTGGTCAGAAGATCTTCCGACAATCCCTCTTGGGGTTTTGTCCAGTGGTCCAAGATTTCTAGACAAGAGTAAAAGGGGAGAGAGCCCTTGGAGGTAGGGAGGAGGGTGGCTGGGTTAAGAACCTCACAAGGGGATATAGTGAGGCCTGGATTTCCCATCAGCATTACTTGATATCTGAGGATTCTTTGATCAGACATCCATAAATGGCCTCTCCCATTTAGGAGTTGTTTTACTTGGTGGCTGGTAAAAAATAGTTAGTTTGCCCCCAAAGGAGAGTTTTAAAGCATCTTCTATCACGATTGCAATAGCTGCAAGATTTCGAAGACAGGGGGGCCAACCTCGGGTAGTTGGATCGAGCCTCTTAGATAAGTAAGCTACAGGCTGGGGCTTAGATCCCAACCTTTGAGTTAACACTTCCAAGGCTATTCCCTCCCTTTCATGGACATAAAGTTGGAATGCTTTTTCTGGGTCTGGCAACCTCAAGGCAGGTGCCTGAGTTAAGGCCTGTTTTAGTGTAGCCTCTGCCTTCTTTTGAGGAGCTCCCCACATCAGTGGGATTGAATCATTTCGTCCCTTTAAGCTTTCATATAAGGGCTGGGCAATTAGACCATAGTTGGGTATCCAGATTCTACAATAACCAGTTAGCCCCAGGAAAGCTCACAATTGTTTTCGAGTCGTGGGGGAGGGCAACTGGAGGATTCCTTGTACCCGATCAGAGGACAGCCTCCTGGACCCGTGTGTAATCTGAACTCTCAGGTAAGTGACCTTTGTCTCGACCATCTGTGCCTTAGCACGGGAGACTTTATATCCCCTTTCTGCCAAGAAGTTTAGAACCTGAATTGCATGTTGTTGGGCACTTTTCTCATCTGGAGAGCAGATTAGTAGGTCATCTACATATTGTAATATTTCCCCATTAGGTCCCAGGTCCAGATCTAGGAGGTCCTGGCTAAGGGCCTGTCCAAACAGGTGGGGGCTATCTCTGAACCCCTGAGGTAATACTGTCCAAGTCATCTGTTGGTGTTTTTCTCCTGGGGCTTCCCACTCAAAGGCAGAAAGGTATTGGGATTCTTTAGCCAGTGGTATGCAAAAAAAATGCATCTTTGAGATCCAAGACTAAACCGCTTGACATTGGGTGGGATTTCTCCCAAGATTACATAGGGATTGGGTACTGTGGGATGGAGGGGGACTACAGCTTCATTTATGATCTGGAGATGTTGAACCAGTCGCCAGGTTCCGTCTTTTTTCTTTACTGAAAAGATTGGGGTGTTACATGGCGAACTGGTGGGGATCAATAGCCCACAAGCAAGGAATTTATTTATTAAAGGCTGTAGTCCCTCCCGAGCCTCTCTTTTGAGAGGATATTGTTTCCGATTAGGAAACCGAGTGGGATCTTGGAGGACAATGATGACTGGTTCAGCTTGGTGGGCTCGTCCAGGAATCCCCTGGTCCCACACCTCGGGGTTAATTTTGTCTGCCCATAGTTTTTGGTCCCTCTCTATTGAAGGTGTAATGGGTTCTTCAGTAGTAACCAGGAGCTGTAGAGCTCTAGGGGCTGAAAAACTTCCCATCACAAGGGTGGTCCCCAGTTTAGTGAGTACATATCTTCCCAATAAGGGGGTAGGACACTCAGGGACCACCAGAAACTGGTGGGAAAATATTTGTCCATCCCAGCAACAAAGAAGTGCTTGGGTGAATCTTTTAGTAATTGCTTTTCCTGTAGCACCCAAAATGGTACAGGTTTGGTAGGAGAAGACTCCGGAGTAGGAGGTCAAGACAGAGTAGGTAGCCCCTGTGTCAACCAAGAAATTCTCGGACCTACCTGCCACATCCAGTTGCACCCTTGGCTCCAGCCCTGTGATGGTCATCTGTGACAGGCGGGCTGGCTGGAGCGGGACGCTTCAGTCCTCTTGAACCATCAAGAGGGTAGGCTTGGCGCTTGACCTTGAGGCTCTTGGGTCCCTAGGGCAGAGTGCTGCCCAATGTCCCAGTTGATGGCATTCGTGGCAAGGAATTCTAGGAGACTTGTCACGGTTTGGACACTCTTTGGACCAATGCCCCGCCTGTTCCCCGCCTCACTTCTGACACACCAGCCAGTTCACAACTCTACAAACTCAGAATACCTAGAACAAGCTTAACATAGACCCTCAAGGCAGGAACCTTCTCAAATCTTACTTCCAAGACTAATCAGAAATGAACAATTTAAGGAATTTCCCCCCAAGCTTCCTTTAAGAACACAAAACAAGTTTGAATGTTCATAATAGGTTTCCCTATTAAATAGTTTCCCTATTGAACTGTTAAATAATCAACTTCATAAGGACAGGAAGTAGAATGGTGGTTGCCAGGGTCTGGAGGTAAAGGGGGATGGGGAGTTATTATTTAATTAGTGCAAAGTTTCAGTTTTGCAAAATGAAAAAAAGTTCTGGAGATGGTTCTGGAGATGGTGGTGATGGTTGCACAACATGAATGAACTTAATGCTACAGAACTGTATGGTCATTGCAATTAAAAATAAATAATATTTTTGAAAAAGAATAGGAACCTGGAGATCAAAGTTCAAAATAAATTTTTGATTAAGACCTTTTCTCACAATGTCAAAATAGAATAGAATTATGCTAAGACAGGTCATTTATTGGTATGAAGTTGATCCACAGATGGGTAAAAGATGATATATACAAATCAACTAATATTTCTAGTAATTCTTAAATCATATTATCCTATGTATGTGGACACAGTTCACTAAAACTTAAAGATAAATACAATAAATAGTGATCTATTCAAATAAAAACACAATATTCAGGTTGTTTTTTGGTTTGTTTTTTTTTTTTAGTTATTGACATGCTATGTAACTCTAGCTAGTTAATTATTCTTTATGTCAGCTTCCTCACATATAAAATGTGAGTATTAAAGCAGATCTACTGACAGGACTCTGATGAGAAATAGCTAATAAAAATAATAAAACACTTTTCAAATGTAGTGTTAGTAGAAAAGATCATTTAAATAAAAGTATTAAAAACATCATTGCTCTTTGTATTTGACATCTACCCCAGTTCATCATCCTTATCATTAGCAGCATAATGGAGAAGGAAATGGCAACCCTCTCCAGTGTTCTTGCCTGGGAATCCCAGGGACGGGGGAGCCTGGTGGGCTGCCACCTATGGGATCGCACAGAGTCGGACACGACTGAAGCGACTTAAAAAAAAAAAGTCTTCTTTATTTTATTTCATGTGGTGTTTATATACATTCAAAATTAGTCTATTAGACTATTCAGGATCATGGGAATACTAAAATGTCCCTCACTTCCCTAGATTTCTCCTCTCTAAATCACTTGACCTTAACAATAGTTTTGTCAACTTAAAGTTTTATACTAATCTTATGCTAATATCCTTTCCTAGATCTGATAAAAAATAAAATATTTACCAATAAATTCAATTATTTCCTGTCATAAAGCACATACCACAGAGTGGATATACTGCTCTGATATTTGTCACCACTCTACTTATCTGGCTAAAGAAGGCTTGTTTGATACCTGGGTTGTCAGATCAAATTATAATTTAAACCCTTTAGCTATGTTTAGCCCCTTGGCAGTAGCTGAGTTGAGAATTTAGAATTCAGAAGCAAATGGTTCAGGAGCACAGTAACTAGATGGAAAGCATTTACCTCCATGTCATCGGTTTAAACCTGAACTTGGTTGATCACTATTGGTGTCCTATACAAGATGTAAGTGATCTGATTTGAATCTCTAAATGAATAACACCCATGTTCAAAAAAAAGCTCATCACTCTTGGCACTAATTGGCATTCTTGTTGTTCAGCGTCAGGACAGAAGCCAAGGACTGAATCAGTCTGGAAACCTGAACTGTGGCTGTGTCTGAGTCATCAGTCTCGGTGGCCCATTCAGCCTTTGGCCTTTCCTTAGAGTTCACAGCTCAGCCCAATTGTGTACACTTCACTCCCTGTGACTTCACAAGCCAGATTAAAAGATGTTTACTTAAAATACATCTTTTTATGATAAGAATGGTAATAATGATAGCTGACATTTACTAGCCACTTGCTAGAAGCCAGGTATTCTTCTAAGAGTCTTTACCTAACTCTCACAGCAATCCCATGAGATTAGTACTATTATATCCCTCATTTTTAGAGATAAGGAAACTGAGGCACAAAGAACTTAAATAACTTGCCTACGGCTTCTCAGATAATAAGTGGAGGTAGAATCTAGCTCTAAATACAATCTCTCTGCCTAATTATAGCATTTATTTGACTTCTTTTAACATCTTACCATACCACTGATCAAAGTTTAAACATTCTATGTTCAAATCAAACAGGGCACATATCAATGTCTCAGTTTAAAAACTGCTCACTTTTCTGTGCTAGTTATTTTTATTCTTTGTTTCTGAAAAGAGGCAATGGATCGCTCTTAAATTTGATTCACATGCATTCCTTATTCTGATTTTAAGATACTTGAAGACCTTGATTTGGACTTTCCTGGCAGTCCAGTAGTTAAGATTCCTCACTTCCAAGGCAGGGGGCACGGATTGGATCCCTGGTTGGGGAATTAATATATCCCACATGTTGTGAGATGCAACCAAGAAAAAAATAAAAAGGACCTGGATTTTACAATGTTTTAATGTTCACCTATTTTTTGTTGTTATTGTTTGAGCGAAACATTACCTGAACTTGGAAGCATCCTCTGACCTTAATGTTTCTAAATTAATAGAGAGAATTAAGTCAAATAAAAGCCTATCTACTACTCCATCCCAATATAAACATAGTGAATGATCACCAAATAGGCAATCCAGCTGCCTCTTTTTGTTAACATAGTAATTGAGTTCTTCCACCTACTCTTCATGCAAAATTAAAAAGCAGATAAGAATTTTTTTTTTTAATCTGAGGCTCCATTTCATGAGACTTCGCATAGTAGCTAGGAAGGAACATTTAAGTATACTGAGATAAATGAACTTAAAAATAAAGTTCATGAGCAATTTGATTATTTTAATGAATAAAAGAAATTAATCTGGTTCTCACAGAAAGTTTTAAGACAGTAAAATATTGTTTGCCATAATCACCAGCTAAAAATAGAAAAGAATCACTTTTTATGCTTCTTTCAGTCACCATCCATACTCAGTTATTACAAGCATGTTCGAAGACTCATTTAACACATATTTATTGCTCTCAGTTTTGCTAAAAGATAAACTTTGGGGTATTTCCCCCCCAAAAGCTCTTGTTAAACTAAATTAATAATGTAAACTTAGCGATCTGGGTTTTACTGCAGATTTACATCTACATGCCCATTCTAATCGGAGAAGGCAATGGCACCACACTCCAGTACTCTTGCCTGGAAAATCCCATGGATGGAGGAGACTGGTGGGCTTCAGTCCATGGGGTCTCGAAAAGTCGGACACGACTGAGCAACTTCACTTTCACTTTTCACTTTCATGCGTTGGAGAAGGAAATGGCAACCCACTCCAGTGTTCTTGCCTGGAGAATCCCAGGGACGGGGGAGCCTGGTGGGCTGCTGTCTATGGGGTCGCACAGAGTCCGACACGACTGAAGCAACTTAGCAGCAGCAGCAGCAGCAGCAGCCCATTCTAGTGTTTCATTTTCCAATTCTAGTGTTTCATTTTCCAATATACAAAATAATCATAATAAAGACGAACTTCACAAAAAGTGGTGTTGTTTTATGTAGTTATTAGAACATAATAACCAAAGCATGATTGTAAATAACTTCAAAAAGATAAAATGGTAGCTAAACATCTCCTTAAGATACAGTCTCTTGTGCCTAATTTCACTATGTCTAGTAATTTGCAGATAGAGATGTACCAAGAGAATTGTTTATTTATGGTTACTTCGATTTCTTTTCTTTTTGTAAAATTTTTGGTTGCACTGGGTCTTCATTGCTATGTGCAAGCTTTCTCTAGTTGCAGAGAGTAGGGGTTTCTCATTGTGGCGGCTTCTCTTGTTGCGGAGCACAGGCTCTAGGCACTCAGGCTCAGTAGTTGTGGCTCACAGGCACGTGGGATCTTCCTAGACCAGGAATCAAAACCAAGTCATCTGCGTTGGCAGGTGGATTCTTATCCACTGTACCATCAAGGAAGTGCTCAATGTATTTCTCTGACCAGGGTGGCACTAGTGGTAAAGAACCCGCCTGCCAATGCAGGAGACTTAAGAGACACTAGTTCGATCCCTAGTTGGGGAAGATCCCCTGGAGAAGGAAATGGCAACCCACTCCAGTATCCTTGCCTGGAGAATCCCATGGACAGAAGAGCCTGGCAGGCTACAGTCCATAGGGTCACAAAGAGCTGGACATGACTGAAGGACTTAGCACACAGAGACTTAGGTGTGAATCACAGCTCTGAGGGGCCTTGAGTAAATTTTTACTCCAATCTTCGGCTTGCTGCTGCTGCTAAGTCGCTTCAGTCGTGTCCGACTCTGTGCGACCCCATAGACGGCAGCCCACCAGGCTCCCCCGTCCCTGGGATTCTCCAGGCAAGAACACTGGAGTGGGTTGTCATTGCCTTCTCCAATGCATGAAACTGAAAAGGGAAAGTGAAGTCGCTCAGTCGTGTCTGACTCAGCGACCCCATGGACTTCAGCCTACCAGGTTCCTCTGCCCATGGGATTTTCCAGGCAAGAGTACTGGAGTGGGGTGCCATTGCCTTCTCCAGATCTTCGTTTTCCTCCTCTATAAAAAGAGGATGATGATATAGAACACCTTGGACAATCTCAAAGTATACCTCTTGAGACTTTTTCAGATCCTTGAATTTGCAAAACCCACAGTAGTGTACAATTTTTTCAGTTTCATTCTCCATAAAATGGAGATAATGATTCATACTTCCTGGGTTGTTGCATTCAGTTCAGTCACTCAGTCGCGTCCAACTCTTTGCGACCCCATAAATTGCAGCACGCCAGGCCTCCCTGTCCATCACCATCTCCCGAAGTTCATTCAAACTCACGTCCATCGAGTTGGTGATGCCATCCAGCCATCTCATCCTCTGTCATCCCCTTCTCCTCCTGCCCCCAATCCCTCCCAGCATCAGAGTCTTTTCCAATGAGTCAACTCTCGCATGAGGTGGCCAAAGGACTGGAGTTTCAGCTTTAGCATCATTCCTTCCAAAGAAATCCCAGGGCTGATCTCCTTTAGAATAGGTTGTTGCATTAAATTATGTATTAAATATGAATGATTAAGCTTTTGTGTGGTCACTGGGCTGGGTCAGCTAGAATCACTCAGAAAGCTGAGTAATCCATTCTGGTTTATCTGCATTTTAATAAGTCTAATTTGCAGTCAGTCACAAATAGTTGAAATCTTGATCTATGTTAGAGAATAAATGTGTGTTTTAAATGTGTTGTACTCTATATCACAGGCAACTCAGTCTGTGACTTGAGCTGGAATCTCAAAAAACAGGGCATAAGAATGGACAAAATTGCCTCTTATCTATGAGTAGTAGGGTTTTAAAGTTCAAAACAGAAAGGAGAAGTCTACAGAAGCAGAAAAGAGTTTGATTCTAAAGGACTGGACAGAAAGTAAAGACCTGATGTAAAACAAAGGTTGTTCCAAGGTGGGCAGGAAAAATAGTGGTAAGCCAGTTCAGGAGGATGCAAAAGTATGACAGTGCCTCTTATGGCGCACCTATAGAAGAACTCTAGGGCAAGGTGGGAGTTGTCAACAGCCCCAATCCTTTTCCAAAAGCAAAAGTCGCCCATATCAATTAGCTCAGGAATGTGAGCATCCACTAAGCCAAATCACATATAGTTCCTTACTCAATGACTGGTACACAAAGAGCATCCAAATATTTTTAGCTCCTTTTCTCATTTGAATTGATGCTTAATAATATTTCTGTGTTAAACTAATGTAATTGTTTTTGACAACCAAATCAGTTAATGTTGCTGAGAGTTTGGTCATTCAATCTTTTCTGGCATACAATAAACATTCATTAAATATTTATTGAATTGTGTAAATAATTTAGGACAACTCAACAATTAATACATTATTTTTATAGCATGCTATAGACAAATATTTTTTAAGTGACTATTTTGTGCCATGCCTTGAGATTGAAATTGTGTGGCCTACATAAAAATTTTTTATGGCTTCAATTCTCAAGGGCTGGTCTAGTTAAATAAATAAAGCATAAATGCATAAATGAAAACTCAGTATAATTCAGCAATATAAGAAATGTTATAATCACTAGTTGTTTAATTACATAATATTTGGAAGGAAAGATAAGAAAGAAGGAAAGAAGAAAAGATAAAGGCAAGAAGGAAAGATAAACCAAGGAAATATTCCTGAAATTTTTGGAGACAAGGATTTGTGTAGAAGAGTGGCAGATCAGACCAGAAAGACTATTAATATTTTACAGGATCAAGATGATCACATTTCTGATTATACTAAGATATTTCTTATTCCAAGTTGAAATTTACAGAATACTGTCTGGCCAGTGGGCTGACTACAAAAAGATTTACTCCCAGCTCAGTTTACTCTGGGGTAAATTTTTGTGTTTAATTCCCCTTTGACATTATATATTTGTTTATTCCTTTTATTGACATTATCACCCACATTTTTTTTTTTTTTTTACTGTACCATGTGGCTTACAGGATCTTAGTTACTTGACCAGGGATCAAATCCAGGCCCATGGCTATGAAAGTGCCAAGTCCTAACCACTAGATCACCAGGGACTTCCCTCACCCATATTTTTAATTAAAGTTTATTGTCTGGGTTAGAAGATGAAAGAAGAGGATTTCAAGGATATTAATGGGAGACCTCTTGATTAGACTAGGTTTTAACTAATCCATTCTCAGCTTGGAATGAAAAACAATTGGGTGAAGAGGCAAAATAAAAAAGGTTTTCCAGGTCTTCCTCTATTAAAGTACACTGCCTTTATTTGATAGGAAGTTTGTTAACACAAGACACACCAAATGAGTAAGTCCATTTATGCAAATAAAAACGTGAACTTGAATAGGGATATAAAATACAAATTCATTTTGATAGACTTCATGTAATCAGATAACTTCTCAGAAATGTGTATTAGTCCTTGCTATTTTAGTCAACCAATTTTATTGAGTCGTCTTTGTGAACAGTCCAAGTCTTAGTCATATGCTATTTTTCTGTTCTCTTCTAGATTCTGTTAAATAAACACCAAGTCCCTAAAATCAAAGTGATAACTTTAATAATCCTTTTCCATCGATACATATGAAAACAATAGCAAGTTTCCTTCTTTGGGTGATTTCTGATTTTTTAACTAGCCTGTATAATTACTCTTCATTAGAAGGCAATGGAGGCCAATGAAAAAAGAATACATTTAAAACTAAGAGGCCTAGGTTTGAGTTCAACCAGCTGCGTAGCTCACCGGTTGGGTAACTTTGGTAAAGCTAAACTCCTTTAAGTATTAGTTTCCTCATGGGTGTCCCTGGTGGCTCAGACAGTAAAGAATCTGCCTGCAATGTGGGAGGATTAGATCCCTGGGTCAGGAAGATCCCCTGGAGAAGGGAATGGCTACACACTCCAGTACTCCTGCCTGGAGAATTCCATGGACAGAGGAGCCCGGCGGACTATAGTCCATGGGGTCACAAAGAGTCAGACACGACTGAGCTCGACTAACGACACACTTCCTTCTTATAACATGCAAATAACAATACCTTTTCAGGGTTGTTGTGAATGTTGAATTAAGAGATAAAGGCTGCTCCTGTCAGAGTACACTAGGATGAAAAGTTCATTCCCATTTCCTTTCCTTCAGGTAACTAGTGTTAGTGCAATTATTCAGGTCATGCATAAGAACAGTGAACTCTGGTTTCAGCTTTCTGAGATGTCCAAACTGCCCAAAAATAGAATCTTGAGTGGAATCCCCCAGAGCCTAGCACACTGGCATTTAAGATATTCTATGATACTGTTACAAAGAGAAAATATTTCAACTGTTATTTTTCTACCCTTAATTTGTAAAAAAAAAATTACCGACCCATGTTGATGTGCTGAGAAACAACACAAAGCATTTAAACTTACCTTCAAAAGAACAAAGCTTTTAAATTGTCTGAGCAAAATGATTATCGTAAATAGAAAAAAATTAGGTCTGTCAAAGCATTCAGACTGACTTCCAATGTCCTATCTTTCAGCATTAATGCCTCATGTTTTGGTCTATGTATCAATTCATGTTCTCAGCTAAAATATTGCAGACAGAATGTTTCTGAAAGCATTTGCTCTTTTTTCTTTCTGTTTTTTTCTCTTTTTGCTTGTTTGTTTAGTCATACAAAAGAATTTAGCATTGGTTTCTGTTAGAAAAATTATAAACAAAACTCTATGTGTTTCCTTAAGGAAGAGTAGGTCTTATGCTCACTTTTACCCTTTAAAAAAATGTTTGCAAGTACCACAGAAATGTGAACTTTTAAATATGTGCAGTAGTTAAGAGCACAGTTAGTCTTAGGTTGAATCCTGGCTCAGTCACTCACCCCTTGTGTGACCCTAAGCAAGTTTTTAACTTCTTTCTAAGCCCCAGGTTCTTAAACATAAAATGAGAATTCTAATAGTACCTACTTCAGAGATTGTTGAAGGAATATGTAAAATAAAGCGCAATATCCAAAAGCAACTATACTTTAATAAAAATTAATTTTTAAAAAGCACAATGTCCATAAAGAGCATAGTGCCTAGCATAGTGCCTAGCAAACAGTTAAGGAATGTTAACTTAATTCTACTGAAATGATAAGCTTCTATGTGCATTGATATAAGCATTACATCAATGTAGGGACCAGTAGGAATCAATTGTAGACCTCAGGATTACATGCCTGATACTAATTGTCTTGGATTTCTTAAATAACTTAATGTTAGTCATAGATCCTCTTTTTAAAATAAAAAAAACCCTAGGAACAGATTTTCTTCATGGAAATAATACTTCCTTAAAAGTATAAATGTTGATAAGTTCTCCATATCAAAAGCATGAGTAAAGGAAGACTTACTGTGCTTTCATGGAAACCATATAGTAAGGCTTTAAACTACCCCCACATTGGGCACACATTTAAGTATTACAATAATTGATTATTTCCCCATATTTACTTTAATTAAACTGTCAACCATACTTTCAGTTTTGAATCAAGTAAAGATGTTTACACATGTCACATGCATCCTGCTCATGGATATTTTGTGCATTCCTTACATTCTGTTCTTTTAAATGTTATCATTATTATCCTATTCATCTAAGAAGAAATCAAGAAAGTGTATTTCCTTAGTCATCTTAGTCATTATCCACCCCCACCCTCAATCCAGGCTAAGAACACCGTGCAGACTGAGTTATTAAAGTCGATCCGAAAGAGCAATCTGTTCTAAATGACTGTCCCAAGATCTGCCACGGAACCCTGTAAATACTCTTCATTACTCTGGCAGGGCAGTATCACATTTCCTTCATGCTACTTTTGTGGCTGACTCAAGTTAGGCAGTGAGATTTGGGCTTTGGATGATCCTGGTTGATTGATATAGGAATGGTCCTTCTCCTGGGACAGGTAATCAAATTTACTTTTCAGGATAGTAAGTATTCTGTTTATAGTTTTTTTAAATGCTTTTAGTTTGTAAAACTAGAAAGGTTTTGAACTTACAGCTTTTTAAATTCTTTTTTTAGTTTTAGTTTTAAGCAAATGTTTTCAGTACTATTGAGACGAAAAAGACATTTCTTAGGATTTAACTGTAGCTCTCAATTACATTGTATCATGTTTGTATAAGACCCTCTATAATCTACCATACATACATTGTTTTGGATGGTCAAGAACTTATCTCTATTGTGTTTTTCTCATTAGCAAAGATTAGAAAGTAATGTATGTCTCTGTTCTTTAAAAATAAGATATAGACGGTTGTTGTCATTTCATCTGATACACACCTCAATATAAGTCTATGAACTTTAAGCAAAACTCATTGAAAGTTTGGAATATGTGAGAAATTTCTTTTAAAGGATAAAAATCTATAGCAATTTGGAAAAATAGCAAACACAAAAATTTTATATGAATCTGCTAGCACAGATTCTTACACACTTATTCTCCAAGTGAAGACTTCCTCTATCATAGATCTTCCAGATTCTTGGACATTCCTGTGGATCACCCCAATGTGAGTAAATTGTTTCTATAACTGAGTGACTGAATTCAGAAAACAGCTGAAGGCAAGCACAGGATCATGTTCAAACCACAATAAACACATGTGTTAGATGGGCCACTCAACTTTGTGGGTAAGGCTTAAGACATGTAACCTTGTATTTACCTGACACTTATGAATTTTGTTTTTAACTGTATTGGATTTAGATATATTTTTTTAAGCTTTAAGAATTATTCTTTGTCCCAGTAAACTCTGTTAAAATCTCAACTAGTAGGTTTGTGGTGTAATATAAGATGATATGCAAGTTATATTATATTACTTGCGAGCAGAAACCAATTTTTAAAAACTAGAATCTAGAATACAAGGTTCATGGATTGTATGCAAGGTATAATATAAAGTATTTATATGCATCTTTTTCCCCCAAAGAGCTCAAAAAAATTTTACAGTATCTGTATTCGAAATGTTACAGTAAAAATGAGAGGAGAAATATTAGTGTTATTCAGAAATTCTTTGTCTCTTTTTTTTGTAACTTTTTTTAAAAATGGATTTTACTTCTTCCTATTAATTCCTAATTTCACTGCCCAACCAACTCTATTTTATCTTTCAGTATGGGTCTCCTCCCACCTCAGTGTTCCATATACCTGGGTAAAAGGTAGGATATCAGGCTTATAATGGAACAGTTTGCAAGGAAGTCGAAATGTATTCACTTGCAGTGTGTGTGAACATTTCCCTTTGGAAGATCAAACTGTAGCACATCTATGTGCTAAATGAAACAGAGGTTCTATTTTTCCCTGTCCCTACTCAAGACTTAGTAGTCCTTATACTGATTATGCCTCAAGATCTGAATGGGATAAATGGGGAGAAAATCCTCTTTAAATAAAAAGAAATATTTGGGGCATCTACATAAATAGAAAATGCAGAAATACAATTAAGTAGGTTAATTTCAGAACAGGACTAGGTAAGAGAGCAAACAACCCTGTATATTGACGATTTAGATTAATGCAGTAATGAAAATAATCTATCCACATAACTCAGTTCTTCTTGTGCCTTCTTCCCTCCTCAGTAACTGTTCTTTTGACCTGGATTATTTTAAAGTTTTTCTCAATACTCTTTTTTATTCTGTCCATGTAATTTCAAGGTTCTTTAACAAAAGGTGTAGTGAAGCTTCTGATTTGATCATAGTAAACAAATTTTAAGTCTATTCAATATATTATAGAGTCTCAAGGTGACTGAAAAAGGTAAAAAAAGAAAAACCAAAATCTCTTAGTAAATACCATGAGGTCAAGAATCGGTATATTTTCCATGGACAGAGGAGCCTGGGAGGCTACAGTCCATGGGGTCGCAAAGAGTCGGACACAACTGAGCACTGCTTTATACCCAGTACCTGGTACCTAGTAGGTAGTAGGTAGTAGGTACCAGGTACTAGGTATATCATTAATTAGATAAATATTTGCTGAATGAATGAACAGGAAGAAATTCTGCAAGTAGTTGGTGATTTAAGAAAAGTAGGTTTAAACCAATGTATTTTATGCTACCCAAATCTAAGAATGACCTTTTTAAGAAACAGTTAATTGCATTTATCTGAATTTTCAAGACCCAGGCTTCCACAGAGATTGAAATAATGGGGCTAAATTTTTTTTCCAAATTCATATTCTGAACAAGTACGAAATCCTATCAAAGAGCCTATCCTTGACAAAGTGGGTTTTTCAGCAGATGTTGGTTTGGTTAAGGATTCTTTTTCTCGTTCAGTAATACTTGTGAAAGAAGAAATCGGGCATAGACCTTTTCAAAATAATATACAAAAAAAATGATTCCAGGATAGTAACAAATGAACAGAAGTTGTAATATATTACATTATACAGTAATTTAGACTTTTAAACAGTACCTGATTATCTTTTTTTTCTGAAAAAGTTTGTTCAAACTAATTTGTTACCAGGTTTATTCTCAGACTGATGGCTTTTTCCTCTCCATTTTTTCTGTGATCTCTAGCTACCAACTTTTAATGTTAGTTATCGTCTGCTTTTGCTAAGCTTTTGGACAAACAACAAAAAAAGATCTCTCAGCTTTAAGATGTTAGAGCTCACCTTCATGCTGGCTTTTCACAGCCAAATTTCCTAAAATGGATCAGTGATTAAATGAGAGTAAATTTCCCATGAATTAAGATTAATTCTCATAAAAATTAAGAATTTTGAAATATTTCAAAAATAATGCCGTTTTCTTTGAATGTGCTATCATGAATCCAGTATTAATTCTAAACATAAATCAATAAACAACTTGGGCCTCTAAGCTGTAAGTGAAATCCTATAGGTGGGAAAACTGACTGACCCCCACCGCCCATAGGTGCTGTCCTGCCGTGGAATCCCTTTGCTCAGTGTTCTCCTATCCAATCAGGTGGAATGTTTCACAGGCACATGGTTTATACAGCTCAAAATAACTTGGGACCTGTGAGCTGACAAATGCTCTGGCTCCGGTGGTGACAGGTTGTCCAGCTTCTAACAGCCATCTTCACTGAAACTAAGGTTAACTCCTCACTCTCTATGGACGGCTACTCTCTATTTCCAAGGGCGTGAAGAATTTTCTTTTTCTCCTGGGCTTTCATCTAAGCATTCTCCTTGGATAATTATCATCACAGTGGAGTGCCTGGGTTGGACATCCTCATCTGGGTCAACTGAAAAAAGAAAGGTAATATCCAGATTTAAGTTCTCGAGTGTGTTTTGATAACAAGAAACTGACAATGGGAAAGGGGGGATTTCGGAGACCTAATTTCTGTTGTGTGGAATGAAACCGAGGCTAACTTCCTAATTATGTATGATGGGACACAAAATTACATGAAAAATAAAGTTTTCTACATGGTCAGATTTTACAGGGGGGTTGATGAGACCCTCAGAGATCACAGCCTACTCAGGTCCTAAGGGAAAATATCTCAACAGAGGAAGTCATGACATGTGTGTATCATTGGCATTTTCCATACATTCTTTTATTAAAATAATGGTGTTTATATGGAGAATATGTGTGCAATGCCTATTTCCTTTTTAATGGAAATCAAACCTAAAATAATATGACTCCATAGTTAAAGACTTTCATTTAACATTTTTTTATCATGTAAAAGGATATGCTTGCTATATTTAGTGCTGGGAGATCTGCTCCCTGGATTAATGTACACAACAGCTGCAGAAAGTCTTGCTCAAAGGACATTGCTCTTTCTTTCTCTCCTTTCTCTCTCTCTCTCTCTCCCTCCCTCCCTCCCTTTTCAGCTGCAGCAGAAAGACGCTTGACAGTCAGTGGCAAGTGTTTGGCCTGGTACATTGCACTATTAGCAGTAATTAGATGCACAACTTGAATTATTTTTTTAATGATCATATAAGCAAAGAAAAAGAGAACATGAGTAAATCTGTATTTCCATTTCCCAAAAGTGAACATTACAGTAAGAGTGCTAAGAAATTTTACTATCTTATCAACAGATTTTTTCTTTTACTCATACTTGTTAAAGATACTAGCATCAATCTATTTGATAGAAATAAAACAGATAACCAGTTTCCTTTCTCAAAAAATTATGATTCAACTACTTTCATACTGGTAATGATAAAATGAATTCTACAAGGTCTAAATTAAAAATTTGTTATAACTTTTCAGCCTCTCCTTAATAATAACTCTTAACTTCACATAAAATACATATAATCCTTTTCTACAAAACTAGAATATCCAGACTTAAAGCTATAATAAACATATTTTTAAACAAAAATTAATATAAGCTATCTGATACACAATTTGACAATATGTAAACTATTTCAAATCAAGACCATCTCATGAAATCTGAAATATATGCACACTAACTTTGTCAGGAGACAAAATTATAAACATTACAGAATCTTATAATAATGGACTATGAAACAAACAGTTGGACATTATCCAAATTCTGGAGGTTTGTCTCTATTCCCACTTATAGAATATGGCTAATGCTATTGGAACTTGAGACAATGTATCAAACCCCTAGTGTTCTATATGTCTATAATTTTGAATAAGACTCTATTCCAGACTCTAATACATCTATTGTATAACAGAATACACTTTCCAGCTCAAGGTGCTTACAAAGGCACATATTCAGCAGAACAGACTCAGAACCACAATTCACAGACACAAGAAATTGAATGAGTTTGTACCCTGACTAGATTTGGGAATTTATAGAGCTGAATTTTCAAATTTACTTTTGAAGAAATGAGACTGCAGGTAAATTGGGTTTCACTGTGAAAGATCTTTAATGGACTAAAGTTAATATATGAAAAGGTGACAGCTAGATTTTTTTAACAGTTAACTCATATACGCAATAGGAGTAATGAACTCAGCTCATTAACCTGAAAATATAAAATGAATGAGACTGCCAACCCCAGAATAATTAGTTTCCTTCACTGACATTGAGATTTGACAAAGGCATTGCTTATTGGATGGTGTTATTGCCTATAACAAGACAAAAAATGAAAAGATTTTTTTTAACTTTTTCCCTCTCTTAAGAGATACAGAAGGATCAAACACCACAGAGATATTTTCTTAAATTTCTATGGTGCTTTACAGCTAACAGAGAGCTTTAGAACTGCTATGGCACTGTGCTTTTGCTTAAAGGGAGCAACCCAGGCACCGACAAAATGGTCTGTTGAGTAATTTAGGAACATGTGTTTAGCAGCTACATTTTTGGTGGGCACAAAAGTTGGTGTGACTGTTTACCTGCAATTACTGAAGAGCTCTTAGAGCTCATGTATAATTAGAGTCACCTTGACAAGCTCTGTACAGACTATGTGTTACATAGACCTCTACTTAGAGTCACAGTGCACCCCACAGTCTGGGATGGGCCCAGCAGAGCCTTCCCACCAAGGGCTTGAATTCCAACTAGATCTTGAGATCACAAACCTATTTGGGGTACTTGTTCCTTTCCCAATCTAGCGAATATGTCAGTTAAGGAAGTTATCACTTTTCAAATCCTTAACCACCTAAGGGAAATTGACACGAGTATTAGGAGAATGAAGAAAGTTGAAAATGTTTAAATTTTTTTCTTATTTTTCTTACTTAAAATGAATCTTTGAGTTAATGAGAATTGACAAAGTTTTCTTATTTGGGACTTCCTGTATAAGAACTAAGTTCATCATGAATGGTGAATTGAGAGTGAAATAAAACTTCATTTTTGTGAAGGGTTTGGTAGTCACCCTAGAATCCTGAAGGCTTCTTACTTGGCTTCCATTAACCTTTTCATGGGTCATAGACTTTACTTCTACACTACTTTTTTTCAATATTTCAGATTAAATACTAACTTTGGGCTCTGGTTCCAGCATCCTTTATACTAGTGCAAAGGATTACCTTAATTTTGTATAGTGTTCTACATGTCTAAAGTTCTTTCACAGAGAATTCCCTGGTAGTCCAGTGGTTAAGATTTCGCCTTCCAACACAGTGAGTGTGGGTTCAGTTCCTGGTCAGGGAGCTCAGATCCCACATGCCTTGTGGCCAAAAAAACACAAAACATAAAACAGAAGCAATATTGTAACAAAGTCAATACAGACTTTTAAAACAAAAATTAAAAAATAACTTTAAAAAAAAATAAAGTTCTTTCACAAACCCTATGAAGTAAGCAGGGTAATTCTGTTCATCCTCCATTTAGAGGTGAGTTATGAGTTACTTAAAGACATCTATCTTTTCCTGTTCTAGGCAAAGTTAACTATTACATATTAGGTTGTCTTTGTGTTGATCTAGAGGGTAAAGCGTCTGCCTGCAATGTGGGAGACCTGGGTTCGATCTCTGGGTTGGGAAGATCCCCTGGAGAAGGAAATGGCAACCCACTCCAGTACTCTTGCCTGGAGAATCCCATGGACGGAGGAGCCTGGTAGGCTACAGTCCACGGGGTCGCAAAGAGTCGGACACGACTGAGCGACTTCACTTTCTTTCTTTCTTTTAGCACCAGATTTGCTTTTTCACTTAATACCTAAGAATACTTCATACTTCATAGCCAGAAAACTTCAGTAATCATGTTTGAATTTAAATTACTTCATATAACATTTTGCAAAACATCCATATTACAACCAAAAGATGAGTTAATAACTCATGATATTTCTAATGATAAGGTAGTCTTAGAACCTACAGAAGAATATTGTTGTGTTAATAAGACTTGAGAAATATGTCCAAAGGTATCAGCATTAAGTTTTGTTTTTATAAACCAGACTCTTAAATTTTAAGCAAGTCCTGAGGTGAGAACTCTTTTTCAGGAAAATTCATAGGGGAAAAAAAATAGAGATATTTAGCAAAATAAAGTGAAGAACATTCAGTAAGCATTCTATGTGGCTAAATTAATTTACATGATTTACTGAAGTTGGTCTTGATGCCACATTAATTGCCTCATTTCAAACCTAAGACCATTTCATCAAAACCATAATCTGTTTCCAAGGATATTTACTGATTCTTATTTTGAAAATGGCAGAATATCTGTTTCAATTTTATAAGCAGCAGAAAGAAGGAAGCAATGTCCAATGTTTAGCACTGTGAACACACCACTTGAAATGTCTAAGAGAACTTTGACATCTGTCAAATGAAATGTCTAAGAGAACACTTCTTAAAACCTGCTTCTGCCTCATCCCAGTAAATAATGCCACCATTCACCTAGTTGTTTAGGTTACAAATACTAGAATCACTCTTGACTCTGCTCTTTCTCTTGTATTCCACTTTCAATCCATCAGCAGATCATACTAGCTCTATTTTCAAAAGATACCTCAAATCTGGCCATTTCTCGCTACCTCCCACTGATACCACTCATTGATCCCAACTAGCATCATTTCTTGCATTCTTTGCATAGCAGCCACAGTTGAACTTTTTCAAAACCATGTTGTCTGCTTCAAAAAACTTTAGATGGTTTCCCATTCACATGTTTAATAAAACTCAAAGTCTTTCCTACGGTCTGAAAGCCTTCACATGCCCTAGCCCTCTACTCTTCTTTTTCACTCACCTCCTGGAACACCGGGCTTGACTCAAACACACCAAACATTCACCTTCCCTGGCCTTGACACTTACTGCTTCCTCAGTCAGGAATATTCTTCCTCCCAGATGGTCACATGGCTAACGTCTCCACTGCATGAGAAGCTTTGCCTGATATCCCTAGCCTAAATAGCACGTCTTCTTCTCTACCCCATCATTCTCTATTCCCTTGCCCTACTTTATTTTTCTTCTTAACATTTATATATTCTCCACTAGAATGTCAGCTCCATGAGGGCAAGGACTTTGTCTTTTGTTCACTGATGAATCCTCGGGGCCTAGAACAGTGCCTGGCACATAGTAAATGCTCAATTAATATTTATTGGATGAATAAATGCAAGCGGGGTTATCCATAATAGCTCTTAGTTTTTTAAAAGTATAAATTTTATACAGATAGTTTTTAAATTAATGCTTGAAACAGAAAGTAATATATGTTCATATTTCCTATTTTAGGTAGTATCTATCAGTTTAGCAATTTATATATGCATTTCCACCTAAGAACTAACTGAGATGAAATTGTTATTACCCCATTTGATAGATGAGGATAATTGAGATTCAGATGCATTAAATGACTTGCTCAAGAAGCAAAATTATTTAGTGTTGGACTTGAGATTCAAACCCAGTTTTTTTAATTACAATCAGGTGTTCTTTGATACTTCTGGTATGAAAAAAACGCATAATTCTAGTTATTTTATCCACCATAAATACATTTTTATTTGAAAGTTACTTTGAATTTCCTACTACTTTTACCAGTTTATATTTTTTCTTTGTGTCTATAAATTTCCTCTGTAAATATTTCTATGTATCTGTCTTACTTTAGCCTGCAACTTAAAAACAATAGATTTAGTAGGAAGTTCTAATGAACAAAATAATTCAACAGATACTTTTTGATTACCTTCTATATGCTGTGCGTGCACAGAGATGATGGTATACAAAACAAAGTGAGGTAATAGTAAATAGGCAAATATATACTGAAATAAGGGCTGCGTTTGAGGGTTAAGACAGTGAATTTGGGGAGCATATTGGACAGGGACCCAATTCAGGAAAAAGAAGAAATTCCAGGGCCAAGTGTCAGGTAAGAGCTAAAGACTGTACAGGACTTGGGCCAATAAGATAGCAAAAATACATGAAGAGAGGGAGCAGCCTGAGCAAAGATATGTACAAAGATCTGCAGGGAGCATAGTTTGTTCATAAGACTATTTCAATGGAGTATAGATATGCTAAAATTAGAGTTCGATTTCTCTTCAAAATGTGTCCTTGCATCAAGTCATGTCACTAGTTCTACTTCCATTTCTTATCATGGTATGTGGCCACAGTTGTTAAATAATAATAAATAATAGTATCTACCCTATATTGACTGTTTACTAAATGCCAAGCACATTTAATAACCCTTCAGCCTATGAGATGGCTACATTATTATCCCTGTTTACAAACAAGCAAACTGAGGCTTATAGAGGTTAAGTAATTTTCTTAAGTTTATACAGCTAGGAACTGTCAGGATTAGGCTTTGAACCAAAGTGTTAACAAATGCTACATTCAAACATTAAAGAAATCCTTAATTTTGAACACCTGGAATTTTTGTTAAAATAATTTCTCATGACTAAGCATCAGAACAGGTACACATTTATACCTCAATTGGCTCCTTTTCTTTAAAAAAAGAAAAAAAATATTTGTAGAGAGCAGTAATTACTTATATGAGTATTTTATTCTGTATTTGCACCATAAATATAAACTTTCTGGAAGTTCTTCAACACTAACATCACCTTTTACCTAAATATTATCTTTTTACTAACATCAGTTGAGCTCTCACTATAGTGGTTGGCCCTGTTAAGAGATTTGCATTCATAATGTTATTAATCCTCACTCCCCTGGGAAATAGATATTATCCATGTTTCACAGATGAGAAGTTAGGTAATTTTCTCAAAGTCACACAACTCCTAAGAGATGAAGCCAGAATATGAAAACAGATTTATCTGATTCCAAACCCAATGCTCACTCCATGTTGCCCCAAGATAAAAGCCATCTTAAACTAAACAATTAAAGACAAAGTCACATTAAAACACAATATACAAGGTACTCTTTCTGCCCCCTTCTGATGCCTATGTCAGAAGCTTTTTCTATCTCCTTTATACTTTAATAAAACTTTATTACACAAAAAAAATAATAAATAAATAAAACACAATATACAGTAATGTCCAACTAATAGAGGGGACATCCTGATTTATAAATCACTTAATTTTTCTTCTCACATTTAAATATATACATAAACTCAAACTAGGTTAATGGGACAGTTGATTTACAAATGGAAAGGATTTTCAATCAGTATATTAATCATATTTTTCAAATAGCATTTTGCACCTTATTTTAATATCTTTAACTGTTCCTCTACAAAGTAAATGTACAAAGTGACAAATTTTCTGCTGGGCTCTCAATTACATTATTATGTACTATTTTGTATATCCTTCAGGGTTCTTCAAAATTTAATACAGTCATATAGTTCTATTTAATGAGTATATCATAATTTAACTAATTTTTATTGGACATGGTTCCACTCTTTTAATATTATCATCCATACTATGATGAATATCTTTGTAGATAAATCTTCACACCCATCCAACCCCTCTGCATTTTCAGTTAATCTTTTTTAAAGTACATATTCATTTATTTGACTGTGCCGGCTCTTGGCTGCAGCATGTGGGATCTAGTTCCTTGACCAGGGATCAAACCCGGGTCCCCTGCATTGGGAGCATGGAATCTTAGCTGCTGGACCACCAGGGAAGTCCCTCAATCAATCTTTTTTTGAGGCACAATAAACTTTACCCAAACAAGTGGCTCCAGTGGTGTCAATCTCAGCCTGTGGTTAGCAGACGGAAAAATATTTTGCTGTAGGTCATCCTTTCAGCCATCTCTAATTGTCCTCTCAAGGTGATTGCCTACCTTGTCAATTTAGAAGTTAGTTTTAAGTAGCATTCTAAAAGTATGAGAAGTAGGGCAGTCCCTAGGAAGCCCTACTTGTGATACATTGTGGTATTACAAATATTTTTACTTATAAGTGAGGCTGTCATACAAAAGAAGGAAGAGAAATTAACTGAAATAAAATTTGTCATAGAATGTTAAAGCCCGAAAATATTCAGGATATTACTTTCCTCTCCACCTTTCCAGCACAAGGCACACAGTAGCCAAGAATGGCAAACAGCCTTCATCTCCATTACCAGCTCTGATTGGCTGGTGGTGGCTGAGGGAATGGAGACTTAAAAAAGTGAAGGTCAGTGGGAAGAATACTGTAATTAGTTGGCTACATCTCTAAAGGGGGAAAGAGAGGAGTAACAGCCTAAGGGTCACAAGCTTGCTAGCCCTCTAGTAAATGTCTGAGTGAATAAAATGGATGTGACAATAATACGACAGTGGTTTGCATCACCCAAACTTCTAGTCCAGGGGACTGAGCTAAAGTTACTATACTGAATGAAAGTTACCATACTATTTTTATAAGACTTTACAAATTATTTATTTTTTGAATAAATATATTCATATAACTTATGCGACTATATAATTGATTATAAGATATTCATATAATTATGATTTAAAAGTGAGAAAATGGTATACAGTAAAAAGTGTCCTGTATTGAACCCCACTTCCCTGTCTTCCATATCTCCTCTTCACCAATGTTAATTTAAGAGATTTTTTTTTTAAACCTAGGTGTACTCACACTTTTATAGAAATTAATTAATTATACCTGATTTGAAAAAGCTAAATCACTACAGTTTTCAAGAGCAGATTGAGCCTACAAACAATATTGAATTTAAACAATTAGTTTCTAGTCATAAAAGCATTATTTATTTTCATGAGCTAGATCAAGTTTTTATTTTTCAGTTACAAGATTATTTTATCAAAATCTCTTAATTTCTGTTATTTTATTACATTCAGGGGGAAGGGGAAAGAATGGAGAGAAAATCTCTGTATATGAGAAACTCCTCTAAAACTAAAAGCCCTTTATAGATATTATCAAAATTGTGCTTAGAAACTATATTTAATGTCTCCATAGTTATAGCATAGCTTTCAACATTGAACTCATATTTAAAGATTAATTTAATAAAGTGATAATCACCCATGCTTTTATTTCCAGTTTCGGGGAAACCTCATTCAGTTCCTCTCCATTTTACAATTTGAGAAGTCTTTAAACTTTGTGAAAGTTATCAAAATTAGGTAATTTTAATTTTAAGGTTTAAGTTCTTAAGTATCTATCATGCTATAATCAACACAGACCTATTATTCTGTAGAAATAATCTAAACATTTTGTCATTATTGCTATTTTGTGACAGCATGCAAGACGACAGCCTAGAAGCTTCTACTTCCATATCTCAGCTTCTGAGAGAAAGCTATTTGGCTGAAACTAGGCATCGGGGAAATAATGAGAGGAGTCGAGCAGAGCCTTCCTCCAACCCTTTCCATTTTGGGGGTTCTTCTGGAGCTGCTGAAGGTGGAGGAGGCCAAGATGACCTTCCAGATCTTTCAGCCTTTCTGAGCCAAGAAGAGTTAGATGAAAGTGTCAATCTGGCAAGATTGGCAATCAATTATGACCCTCTGGAGAAAGCAGATGAAGCTCAAGCTAGAAAACGTTTTTCTTCTGATCAGACGAAACACTCATCTATATCAAGTTTTGACTCTAACTTCTGCCAGGATAACTCTCAAAGCCCTACCAACTCTAAAGAGAGCCTCCAGGAGACAAAAAGGCCACAGTACAGTTCTGAAGCCCAGTCCAAAAAAGTATTCTTAAATAAGGCTGCCGATTTCATCGAAGAGCTCTCATCCCTTTTCAAAGCCCATAGCTCCAAAAGGATTAGACCTCGTGCCTGCAAAAACCACAAGAGTAAACTGGAATCGCAAAACCAAGTTATGCAGGAAAACAGCTCCAGTTTCCCTGATTTATCAGAAAGAAGAGAAAGATCTTCAGTTCCCATACCTATCCCTGCAGATACCAGGGATAATGAAGTGAACCATGCGCTGGAACAGCAGGAAGCTAAGAGGCGTGAAGCTGAGCAGGCTGCTGGTGAGGCGGCCAGTGGAGACACCACCCCAGGGTCCTCTCCTTCTTCTTTGTACTATGAAGAACCTCTGGGGCAACCTCCCCGGTTCACACAAAAGTTACGGAGCAGAGAAGTTCCAGAAGGAACCAGAGTACAGTTGGATTGCATAGTGGTAGGAATTCCACCACCTCAAGTAAGGTAAAAATGTCCCATTAGTAATGCTTGGTAATTACTTTCCATCTATTGTGATCCTTCTAATTTTATCTTTCAAGTATGTGGTTTCAAAGATTATATGCTCCCTTTGAGAAAAACAGAGTTTAAAGCAAACTGTCCAACGGAAGTATAATATTAGACACATGTGCAATGTAAAATTTTCTAATAGTCACATTTTTAAAAAATAAAATAACTTGGGGTGAAATTGATTTTTAAAACTATATTATTCAACCAATATATTAAAAAAAACTACCATTTCAACATGTAATCAATATGAAAATTATTAATAAGACATTTTATATTCCTTTTGTCACACTAGGGCTTCAAAATCTAATGTGAATTTTGCACTGACAGCACATCTCAGTATGGATGCTAAATTTTTCTAGGAAATACTTAATGTGCATTTAGAGTTCATAAAATATACAGTTGAAAAACTACACTGTAAGATCCAAATTGTTCCAAACATATTTGAAAGGTCTATCAGAACTGAATTGAGTATCAGCTTTTACATTTAAATTAATTAAGGTTAAATAAAATTAAGAATTCAGTTCCTCAGTTGCACTGGCCACATTCCAAGTGTCCACATGTGGCTAATGACCATGGTATTAGCACAGGCCTACAGCCTATAGCTTAAAAAAAAGTCTTTATGATCTATACTCAACAAATACCTATGGTAGTTTTTAATTTAAAAAAAAGCCGAATAATAGAAAAAGTGTGATAGGATAAAGATACAATAAAATTGGTAAAGATCAATTTAAAGTTTATTTTACAAGTATTTATTATATACTTTTTGATTTATTCTAGGTATGTAAGCAGGGCGTCATCTTTTTTGCAAAATAATATTATAGGGCAGTAATAGCACTTGTATTAATAATAATATTTTAAATTATGTACGCTTATTGATTAAAGGAATTCTAGTCTAAAAGCAAATTTATATATTGAATTCTGCTTTTCAGAGTCAACATAAGGCAATACTCAATACTATTTCTACAATGGCATATACATGTTACTATCTAGTTAAACAACTGAGCTCCTTGAGGAAAGGAGTGTCTCGAGCACCAGGCATAGCTCCTAGCCTATAGTAGTCATGCATAATACATTAGTCGCTAGATTATGAGTATACTAATGGATAAAGAAACAGGAAAACAAGAAACTCGACTTAGATTTCAATCAGGAGTGAGACAATTGGCCTAAGACGTGGCAAAGGGTTGGAACAGCATAACAAAGGGAAGTGTCTACCCTTCTCTACGCATACCTGATGACACTCCCTGGGACTCTGGTCAGTGATGCTGGCAAGATGTCATCATAGCACCATGATGGATACTACTCAGTGGCATCTGGTCAGTCTAAGTAAGCTGGTGAGCACTCAAGTTATGGCACAGATACGGCTTACTTAGACTAGTTCTATCCATTCCACTAGTTTCTGGACATAGATTGGACCCTTTCAAAAAAATTAGACCAGGTCACTCAAGACTCATCCTCCCCATTCTTAATCATGACAATCCCAAACACAAAAAAGACTTGGGGCTCTTGTGAGAAAAATCACTCAGGAGAATTACAAAATACTCATTCCCCCCAAAAACAAAGTAATATGGTGGTTACTCAGAAACAACTTAGTCAACCAATTAAATATTTACAAATTTAAGAGTGAAAGAAATATACACAACTACCATGCAGCAATACTCATTTTTACCTGGAAAGAATTTCTTTAGTGATAGCATTCATGCCTATATCCCAGCCACTGGTTTGATGGCAGGAAATTAATATGTATTCACTAAGTATTTTCTGAATTCATCACAGTAATCATATTAATATTAAGAAAAAACTTAGGATTGTCTAAATAGATTGTTTTTGATGTTGTTGTTCAGTCGCTAAGTTGTGTCCAACTCTTTGCAACCCCATGGACTGCAGCATGCCAGGCTTCCCTGTCCTTCACTGTTCAAACTCATGTCCATTGAGTCAGTGATGCTATCTATCCATCTCATCCTCTGCCATCCCCTCCTCATTTTGACTTCAATTTTTCTCAGCATGAAGGTCTTTTCCAATGAGTCAGCTCTTTGCATCAGGTGGCCAAAGTATTGGAGCTTCAGCATCAGTCCTTCCAATGAATATTCAAGGAATATTACTTTGAATATTCAATGAAAATTATTTTCCTACATATAAATGTATATAACTCTAATCAGAAACCAAGTATACGTACCTAGCTTTTACTCTAAACTCAGCACTGTGACCAATACAATGACAGAGGCAATATAAACATGTGTCCCTGCTCTCAAGGAACTTGCAACCTAAATTAAAGAAATCATCCTAACTCTACTGAATACTCTGTAACGGCTTATATGGAAAGAGAATCTAAAAAAAAGAGTGGAGATATATATAGATATAGATAAACTGATTCACTTTGCTGTACACCTAAAACTAACATTACATGTAAATATACTATATTACAATAAAAATGATAATAAAGAATTCACCCTAATTTTTATAGGACAATGAAGGGCTGGAGGACTAGATAGGTCAAAGAAGACTTCAGAGACATAAGGGAATTTTAGCTGAACCTTGAAGAAAGAAGAAATTTAAGTAGAAATGTAAATCATTTATTCATTCAACAAATACCTACTGAGTTACTAAAGTGACTCATTGAGAGTACAAAACAATTGGGAGCTACTGGAGGTCAGGGACCTTGTTTTGAAACCAAGGGTAAAACTATTCTAAGAGGGTAGCTCACAGTCTAATAGAGCAGTCAGACAGACATATGATCAAAACATTGCAATACTGTGTAATAAGGGCTGTAACAGAAGTATGCATGGAATGCAATGGCAGCTCAAAGGAAGATTGATATTTGGCCTGAAGGGCAGGATGAAGGAAGTGTTAATGCTGGAGGTGCCACTTCAGTTGAGAAAACTTAAGGTGGAAGAGGAAAGCAGGTGGAAAGGCCCAGAGACAAATGTTTTCAGGGAACTGCAGATACTTGGCTATGTGAGGAACATGGGATAACAGGTGAGGAAAGATAAGAGAAAAGACAGAAGAAGTAGGCAGAGGGACGGGTCCTTTTAGGCCAGGTCAACTCAATATGTTTATATAAAAGTACAGATGCTGGCGGAGTAATATTTTTAGATGACAGTGAAGAGACTGACCTAACTGGACAAGAGTGGAGCCAGATGATTTCGAAAAGCCTTGAAAGCAAAGTAGAATAGTTCCGACTTGGTTTCAAAATCAAGTGGAAAGCATTTAAGGTTGTGTATAAGGACATACTAAGATAAAAGGGAGAATTTAAGTAGAATAGGTCTGGATGAATGAGTTAGACCCCAAACAAATAGAGCCCCAAGGGCACTTTGGAGGCTGTGAAAGGTATTCCAGGCATCAGACACTCTGATATCAGACTGGGGTAGGGGCTGTGGGAAAGCACAGAAAAGCTGTGAGGGAGCAATATTTAGAAGAAATGAAACCAAGCTGAACTTGGTGACTGACTAGATAGGAAGGACATGAGTAAAAGACTGATTCCACAAATTTGAAGCTGGGCACCTCAGAGAACCCTGGGGTCACTGTCAAGGTCTGAGAAACTGGAGGAGGTGGATGATTTGAGTCTGAGGAGATGGAGGGACCCTATCCAATAGATAGCCAGAAACGTAGGACTGAAGGGCAAACGAGGGGGTAGTGGAACTGGAGACATTCCAAGGAATGCCCTGGACACTGGGAGATTTGGATGCAGTATCTCTGGCGTTACAAAGGAACTATAAATACAGGTAACATTGGAACTCACATCCAGTTATGCTAGGCTGGGGCACGGTTTTTTCCAACCTTCTTTTGGCAGTAATTCCTCCTCCCACTTTTCTCCTCACAATGAATATGTTACGTTACCCCAGTACATACTTTACACACACATACACACACACACACACACGCACACACAGATTTCTTAAAGATGAGATTAGTGTTTCTGGGATTGAAGAGGATTGGGGTGGAGGAAGCATGCAGTCCTGCCTGCTTGCTCACCGCTGAAACTCCTAAAGCATCTCCATAGAACCCAAGAGCACAGATTTTGATTGAAAGAATGCCTTTAAAAATGCATTACAAGAATGAGGTGCTTTGGTTTGCCATAAAGGAAAACAGTACAGCCCAAAAGAAAAGTATCCTTTTTTCTATTTTTGCAAGAAAATATAACGCATATACCTGGCCACTGAGGTCTAACCTTGTATGTATGTGCCTCGGTGTGTTCTCCATATTTTACCCATGTTTCTATAATTCTAGTTTAGCAAACTGAAAAACGCTTTTGGCCTATATTTGTTGATTTCCAAGTTGACTGGGAAGAAATTGTTTTGTAAGGGTAGGATCCTGTATCATTAAAGCTAGCTGTTTTTGATAGCTTGTTAATTTTGGACATAGCTTCATTGGAGGAGCTGAAATACACTCATGCGTTACCCACAGATGAAAGAGTCTGCAGGAATTCACAGCAAATGGCCATGATCCCTTTTTGTATCCTGACTCGAAATTCTTTTCCCAGGAATGTACAGCTGGGTCACACTAAGTATGTTTGCTTGTACATAGCCCTCTGAAGCAGTAAAAACTTACCTTTTATAGATGCTGATGTCTGATTTGGCTGTTAAGTTTTGCTATTGCTACTTCTGGACATTTGCCTATGAGTGCCATGCTGAGGAATAAAAAGGAAATAAATTAGTTATAAAAACAAAGGATATTTTAAATTATATAAAATAGTATAAATAATTATATATGATATGTAATGTAAAATATTATATAAGTATTTTTAAATGCTACATTATTTAGGGGCTTTTTCTTCTACCTTTTGGGACAATCTAGATACCTTCATTTACTCATTCACACAACAAATGTGAAGTGTCTGTTATGTGCCATGTACTCCTAGAGCCAATAAGATTATAGCAGTGAACAAGGAAAATCCCCTGCCTTCATGTATCTTGAAAGAAAAGTGAAGTCGCTCAATTGTGTCCAACTCTTTGCGACCCCATGGACTGCAGCCTACCAGGCTCCTCTGTCCTTGGGATTTTCCAGGCAATAGTACTGGAGTGGATTGCCATTTCCTTCTCCAGGGGATCTTCCCAACCCAGGGATTGAACCCAGGTCTCCCTCATTATAGACAGATGCTTTACCGTCTGAGCCACCAGGGGAGTCCTGTATCTTAGGGTCTAGTAAAGATCACAGGCAAAAACCCCACAGTATTACATTATCATAATTGTGGTAAATATTATAAAGGAGGGCGCATATAGCAAAGGGACTAAACCTTGTGAATGGACTAGGGAAGGTTTCCCTAAAAGTATTAAAGCTGAGACAGGAAAGATGATGAGAGGTTAGCCTAGCAAAGCGGGGTTTACAGAAAACTGTTGCCGGGTGAAGAAATAACGTACATGAGGCAGTGAGACAATGATTGACTTTACGGAACTGAAGGAACTAATGCCACCAGAATATGAAGAGTAAGGAGGAAATGGTTTGGGGTAAGTTCAGAGAACAGGGATAGAGACTAGATTTCAAAAGCCTCCCAGAACAAGCTACTCAAAGTGGGTCCCTGGACCAACAGGTCAGCATCACTTGGAATCTTGGTGGATGTGCAAATTTGCAGCTTCTATGTCAGACCTACTGAATTAAGCTCTCTAAAGGGCAGGCCCGGACATTTGTGTTTTAACCAAACTGCTGTTTGTTTCTGTGCTAAGAACTTTTGCAGTCTCTTTGGAGACCTCCTCACCCAGGGGGACCGGCCCTTGATTCTATTCCTTAACCCAGATGTTGCAATCTCTACTTAAGGTTGTAACACCTGATTCTCAGTCCCACTCCTCAGTACACTCCTCACAGCCTCTTTCTGTTGATGTCACCTCACCCGAGCTGGTCATTCTTTGAGGTAGGATCCGTCGTCAGACAGAAAACCAAGCTACCTTGTGTGGTATCCATTTGGCCCCTGGGAAAACCGCACCTCTGCCCTCGCAAACTTCGGCAATGTAGGCTGCTTCCAGGGCAACCCTCTCCTCTTGCTCTTCCCTCTTGTGCTGTGCTTACTTTCTCAGTTGTGTCTGGCTCTTTGTGACCCCATAGACTGTAGCCCGCCAGGTTCCTCTGTCCTTAGGGATTCTCCAGGCAAGAATACTGGAGTGGGTTGCCACGCCTTTCTCCAGGGGATCTTCCTGACCCAGGGATCGAACCCACGTCTCCCACATTGTGGGCAGATTCTTTACTATCTGAGCCACCAGAGAAGCCCTCTTCCCTCTTGGGCAATGCTAAATATCATTTCACTTTGAAAGTTTCCAAGGCAAGAGTTGGGTGAAGCCTCTGTGCTGCCACCAACTCCAGGGGCTACAATAGAAGATCTCCAAGGAATTCCGTAGAAGGCCCTGTCATGTGGCCACTGACCTTCTCTAATCAATCTCCCAACCTCCTCATCTCTACTCCCAAAATGGACAAGGATCACCAGACTGAACTTTCTGAATTGCTTTAGAAGTGCATTTTTAAATAAATACTGAAGAATATCTAGAAGTACAGATACAGTATAAGAGTAATGGCACATCTATCTATATGCCCACATTAGTATTATTTTTAAGTTGAGTGTCTTCCTGATCCTGTCCCTTCCTTCTCCCCTTAGAGGTAACCAATAGCCCAAATCTTGTGTTTTCTCTTTAAATTTTCCTTAACAGTTTTTCTTCAGTTTAACAACATATCCTTATGTTCCTAACCAATACTGGAACAGAAGTATTTACTGGTGGAATGACAGAAAATCCTACATTGTTATTGTTGTTGTTCAGTCACCCAGTCATGTCCAACTCTTTGCAACCCCAAGGACTGCAGCACGCCAGGCCTCCCTGCCTCTCACCATCTCCCGAAGTTTGCCCAAGTTCACATCCATTGCATCAGTGATGCCATCCAGCCATCTCATCTTCTGAGGCCTCTTCTTCTGCCCTCAATCTTTCCCAGCATCAGGGACCGAAAAGCCTATATTTACATTAAAATAAGTCAAGGTGGGACACAGTAGAATATATAAAAAACACATTTGCTATCTGTTGATAATTTGTTGAAGCTAAGTGATATGCACGTAGGGGTTCATTATATAGTCTTTCTACTTTGTGGAAGTTTTTAAGTTCCCATAATAAAGTTTTGGGTTCTACCTGCCAATGCAGGAGAACTAAGAGATGCAAGTTCAATCCCTGGGTTGGGAAGACCTGCTGGAGGAGGGCATGGCAATCCACTCCAGTATTCTTGCCTGGAGAATCCCATGGACAGAGGAGCCTGACAGGGTCCATAGGATCACAGAGTCAGACACAGCTGAAGTGACTTAGCATGCATGCATGCATAATAAAGTTTTTAAAAAATAGTAAATTTTACATGTTGTAATGTGTTTATGTGAGTAGAATCATAATGTATGTATTATTCTGGTACTTGAATTTTTTTCTAAAAAGTATATCCATGATGTTGTGTGTAACTCTAGTTCATTCATTTTCATTACTATACAATATTTTACTGTAAGGCTAGAGAACAGTATTATTAATGTACATTTGGGTGGCTATCAGCTTTTTCCCTAATATGAACAATGTTATTATAAATGGTCTAGTATATTCTCCTGGTGCATGAGTATGTTTAGGTATGGAACTGCTGGCAGAGTGTATACAATTTCACTTTATAATTACACCAAATTATTTTCCAAAGGAATTGTTTCAATTTACATTCCCACCAATGTTATATAAGAGTTCTGGTAGTTCTACATCATTGCCAACATGGATTTATCAGACCTTTTAATTTTGCAGATCTGATGGGTATGGTATCTGATGAGTATGAAGGTTTTTTGTTGTGATTTAAATTTTCATTTCCACAGTTACTAATGAGGTTGAAAATTTCAAAAATATGTTTATTGAACATTTAGGGTTCATTTTCTATGAAGGGCCTGTTTACATCTGTCACTCGCTTTTTCTATCAGTTTGTTATTTTCTTACTGATCTGTAAGAATTTTAAAAATAAGATTAGGAGACTAACTAGATGACATTATGTGTTATGAAAATATTCTCTCTCAGTTTGATTTGTCTTTTTATTTAAGGTATCATTTGATAATTAGATATTTTTAACTTTAGTATCAAAGTCTTCTTCATGGTTTTTAGTTTTTATAGCTTGTGCCTAGTTTACCAAGAATTTTCCACCTCGAGTTCAGTTCAGTTCAGTTCAGTCACTCAGTCGTGTCCAGCTCTTTGCGACCCCATGAATCACAGCACATCAGGCCTCCCTGTCCATCACCAACTCCCGGAGTTCACCCAGACTCACGTCCATCGAGTCAGTGATGCCATCCAGCCATCTCATCCTCTGTCGTCCCCTTCTCTTCCTGCCCCCAATCCCTCCCAGCATCAGAGTCTTTTCCAATGAGTCAACTTTTCGCATGAGGTAGCCAAAGTACTGGAGTTTCAGCTTTAGCATCATTCCTTCCAAAGAAATCCCAGGGCTGATCTCCTTCAGAATGGAATGGTTGGATCTCCTTGCAGTCCAAGGGACTCTCAAGAGTCTTCTCCAACACCACAGTTCAAAAGCATCAATTCTTCGGTGCTCAGCCTTCTTCACAGTCCAACTCTCACATCCATACATGACCACAGGAAAAACCATAGTCTTGACTAGGCGGACCTTTGTTGGCAAAGTAATGTCTCTGCTTTTGAATATGCTATCTAGGTTGGTCATAACTTTCCTTCCAAGGAGTAAGCGTCTTTTAATTTCACGGCTGCAGTCACCATCTGTAGTGATTTTGGAGCCCAGAAAAATAAAGTCTGACACTGTTTCCACTGTTTCCCCATCTATTTCCCATGAAGTGATGGGACGGATGCCATGATCTTCGTTTTCTGAATGTTGAGCTTTAAGCCAACTTTTTCACTCTCCACTTTCACTTTCATCAAGAAGCTTTTGAGTTCCTCTTCACTTTCTGCCACAAGGGTGGTGTCATCTGCATATCTGAGGTTATTGATATTTCTCCTGGCAATCTGGATTCCAGCTTGTGTTTCTTCCAGTCCAGCGTTTCTCATGATATACTCTACATATAAGTTAAATAAGCAGGGTGACAATATACAGCCTTGACGTACTCCTTTTCCTATTTGGAACCAGTCTGTTGTTCCATGTCCAGTTCTAACTGTTGCTTCCTGACCTGCATACAAATTTCTCAAGAGGCAGATCAGGTGGTCTGGTATTCCCATCTCTTTTAGAATTTCCCACAGTTTATTGTGATCCACACAGTCAAAGGCTTTGGCATAGTCAATAAAGCAGAAATAGATGTTCCACCTCGAAGAACTCAATAAATGTTAATAAAATTTAAAGCATAGACATACCCTCCCAACTTGTACCTCCATACTGCCATGTGTGAAACATAGCCAATGGACATGAAGACTTAAGTTTGTTACCTCGGTAGTGGTCAAACAGGACATACAAAACATTTAATTGTTTTACAAAATCTGACATAACTTTGAGTCCTGGTAAAAAGTATCTACTGTTATTTTACTGTCCAATGTACTCCAGTTGCACTTTCTATATGAAGTGATGCATGGAGAGAGTGAAGATGTCATTAAGAATTGGCTTGGCCAAAAAATGGAATCCAGTTTTTCTATAACATCTTATGGAAAAACTTAAATGAACTTTTTGGCCAACCCCAAAAGTAAACTACCATTTAGCTGTTTGAGACCTTACACTCTTTACCCAAGACATCAGGCATCCTTAGTGAAGACCCAGCACAGCCATAAATAAGTAGATAAAAATAGATCAGGCATCTAGTCCCCAAGCCTTCTTGAAAAATGAAAATAAAACAGACTTAAGGCTATAATAATCCTAATTTGAATTCATTCATTTAACATCTATACAACAAACATTTTTGGGAACAGCTCTGATGTGTCATACCCTGGGCAAGGAACCAGATAAACAAGTGGTAAACCAAACATGTGTGATAATCTCTGCCCTGTGGTGTTTATTGTCCAGTAAGGGGGAGAGATATTAAACAAACAAACCAATAAGTAAGCTTATAATTATAAGTGATATGTAGGTTCTGTGAAGTAAACAAACAGGGTATTAGAAGAGGGAGTAATAAGAGGTATGACAGGGACACTGGAAAGGCTAGGGCAGGGTTAAAGGAAGAGTCTGAGTAATCATTCTTTTAAAGAGCATTATTACTGGTAAGTCAGAAAAACACATTCAAATTATGTTTAGGAGTTGATAATGTGCTAAAACAATGAGTCATGATATTGAGCCACACCATATTTTAGACAAAACAGTACCCTAAGAGCCGAATGGTGATCTGCAGCTTAAAAGGCCAGATAAATCCGAAACATGTGTCTCTTCAGTGTCTTCATTTCCAGGCTTGGTAACTACCCAAATGACCAGGTCTGGCAAGCTGTCCTTAGTGCATTAAAGATGGATCCTTCTTTATCATTTGGATTTGTCCCATTTCCCCAGATCACTGACTCAGTTCCGCTGAGCCATGAATCACGCCTGGCACCCACTGCTACTCTCTAAGTGTCATGAAGATTTGGAGTTCTAAAAACATGCAGCCGGGCAGGGTACTTATATGAAAGCATTCCCTAACATAGATAGACGTTGGAGGAGAGCATGTTTCCTCCTGACCCTCAAACGTCTTCAGCGTCGCTGGGTACATTTTAATATGTTTCTCAGAAGGTAGCCTGACCAGTGCATTATTTCTGAGTGGGTCATGGTGTTAAAGTAGGGGTGACGACGATTACTGGCTGTCCTTTGGGGCTGGCTGAAGCCATCCTGGGCATCTGAGTAAAGACAAAAATGCTTCTGACGGAGAGTTTGGGCATTTGAATCACTCCACTTATCACCTTCAGGCTGTCCAATTGCTCACAGATGTTTCCACTCTCATTTTGGTAAAGAAGAGAAACGTTATCTAAAGAAACAACACAACCTTGTAACGTTTATATAAGGGAAGGTATTTGTATATCTGTTTGAAATAGTTATTCATATTTGCCTTCTCAAATGAATAAAGGTATATTGCTTAAAAAGTCAAATAATATTTTTTTGAAAAAAGACCACTTTCGACTCCTTTGGCAGTTTTCTATTTATTCGTCTATGAATTTCTAAACAATATGCCAGTGGTTCTCAAACTTTTTGTTCTCAGGACCCCTTTACAATCTGAAAGTTATTGAGACCCAAAAGAGGTTTTATCTATGTGAATTATATCCATGATTATCATAAGTTAAAATTGAGAAATATTTTAAACTGTTATTTTGAAGTGAATAAGAAAAAACTATGATAAACATGCTCACATAAATAATTTTATGAAAAAATAACCGTATTTCCCCTCAGATTTTGAGTTACAAGAGTGGCATTGTTTTATGTTTTTTGCAAATCTCTTTTAAAGTCAGGCTTAATAGAGAACAATTGGATTCTCATATTTGCTTCTGCATTTGGTTTGTTGTGATATGTTTGGGTTGAAGTTAATTTTTTAAATATGGCATTGTACACGTATGTAGTTAGAAACAGGAGGGATATTTTAATAGACTTTTCAGATAATGTGGCTATTCTAACTTGATATTACATGAAAATTCAACTAGGAGTAGTTTCTTAAAGGTTAGTTGCAGTATGAAATCTGAAACCATACCAATGAACTTTTGTACCCTGCTATAATAAAACCCTTTGTCTGTCTTGAACTTTGAATGGATAACATCATGCATTGGTCATTTGGAAAACAAAGTCTTCCAAATTTTGACACATTTTATTATATATTTTTAAATCATATTTGTTAATATCATCACTGATTTCACCAAAAATCTCTTTGTGTATTGGGAAGTCCTAAACTCACTGTGGGAGATACAAGCTTTCCAAAACTCTAATTTTTCCTTAAAAGTTCCAGTTTTTTTCCTTGACAACAAATGTTATCAGTTATTTTTGCTTGAAAGAACAGGCTTACCTCCTTCATTTTTTGAGAAAATGTCTGCCAAATACCCAAATCTAAATAACCATAATTTGTCAGCTGTTCTTTCAAGATATTGTTTCATGCATTAGGTGCCTGCTGCTGCTACTGCTAAGTCGCTTCAGTCGTGTCCGACCCCATAGAAGGCAGCCCACTAGGCTCCTCTCAGATCAGATCAGTCGCTCAGTTGTGTCCGACTCTTTGCGACCCCATGAATCACAGCACACCAGGCCTCCCTGTCCATCACCAACTCCCGGAGTTCACCCAGACTCACGTCCATCAAGTCAGTGATGCCATCCAGCCATCTCATCCTCTGGCGTCCCCTTCTCCTCCTGCCCCCAATCCCTCCCAGCATCAGAGTCTTTTCCAATGAGTCAACTCTTTGCATGAGGTGGCCAAAGTACTGGAGTTTCAGCTTCAGCATCATTCCCTCCAAAGAAATCCCAGGGCTGATCTCCTTCAGAATGGACTGGTTGGATCTCCTTGCAGTCCAAGGGACTCTCAAGAGTCTTTTCCAACACCACAGTTCAAAAGCATCAATTCTTCGGTGCTCAGCCTTCTTCACAGTCCAACTCTCACATCCATACATGACCATAGGAAAAACCATAGCCTTAACTAGATGGACCTTTGTTGGCAAAGTAATGTCTCTGCTTTTGAATATGCTATCTAGGTTGGTCATAACTTTCCTTCCAAGGAATAAGCGTCTTTTAATTTCATGGCTGCAGTCACCATCTGTAGTGATTTTGGAGCCCAGAAAAATGAAGTCTGACACTGTTTCCACTGTTTCCCCATCTATTTCCCATGAAGTGATGGGACCGGATGCCATGATCTTCGTTTTCTGAATGTTGAGCTTTAAGCCAACTTTTTCACTCTCCACTTTCACTTTCATCAAGAGGCTTTTGAGTTCCTCTTCACTTTCTGCCACAAGGGTGGTGTCATCTGCATATCTGAGGTTATTGATATTTCTCCTGGCAATCTGGATTCCAGCTTGTGTTTCTTCCAGTCGAGGATTTCTCATGATGTACTCTGCATATAAGTTAAATAAACAGGGTGACAATATACAGCCTTGACGTACTCCTTTTCCTATTTGGAACCAGTCTGTTGTTCCATGTCCAGTTCTAACTGTTGCTTCCTGACCTGCATACAAATTTCTCAAGAGGCAGATCAGGTGGTCTGGTATTCCCATCTCTTTCAGAATTTTCCACAGTTTCTTGTGATCCACACAGTCAAAGGCTTTGGCATAGTCAATAAAGCAGAAATAGATGTTTTTCTGGAACTCTCTTGCTTTTTCCATGATCCAGCGGATGTTGGCAATTTGATCTCTGGTTCCTCTGCCTTTTCTAAAACCAGCTTGAACATGAGGAAGCTCACGGTTGCTCTTCCATATTCAGTAGAAATGCTGTGTGATACCTCCCATTTCACCACTCAGAATGCTAAAAAGATGTGGACTCAAGGTTGAGATGGCTTTTACTGCTTAATCAATGACATTTTTAAGTGAACCTGGATTTTTTTTTTAAACTGCAAGTGTGACAATGGAAAACACAGTGACCACTCATCAGCTTTATGCTGCTAAAGCACCAACAATTTTACCCATTGTGGCTTTTGCACCATCAGTGTAAATATCAACACAGTGAAAAGGCAAATAGTATCTTAGTATTATATGAAAATAGTTTTGTCTTCATAGAAAGTGAAAAGAACCACTGTAATATGCTTATAAACCACAATTGCTTGGTATGTTAATGCTATTTTTTCTTGACTTCCTGTTCCAGAAGATGGTGGGTTAGCACCCCTTCACCAAACCAGAACTTCTGTTGTTCCTTCCTTCATTGCCTCATATCACACTGTTGTTTTAAAAATTTTTAATGTATAACTTCTTGTCACTATGTAAGTATCATTTTCTGCCAAATCCAATAGGGAGAAGTGACTGTTTTCTTGCCTGTACAACTTTTTTCACCTGGAGTTGATGACTATTGTTTTTATGTGCTTGGCTCTCTGGTCTTGTCACAATTTGTCTCAGTTTTCCAATACCTTTGTAAAACATGTCCTATTAATAAATAGTCTGTTCCATGCAGTTAAGCCACCAAGCCCATTTGTTTTTTCCCTGGAGAAACTCTGCCTGAAGCCCCTTTTCCTCTTGCTCCAATATGGAGCAGCTGCTCATGCAGCCAACAACTCAGCCTTCATCCTAGGGCATCTCTTAACTGCTCAGAGGAAAGGATGCGGCCTGCTGTGGGAATATAAATACTCATTTTTTCAACCTGAAATCAGTGACCCTATTTTAAGCTCTGTATCTCCTCCCCTATTCTTAGTGTTTCCACCAAACTTGCATCTTCAAATCCTGTAACTTTCTGGGGTTCTACTGCACAAATTGCCTTCTTCTCAATGACATCCCCAAGCAGGCACCTGGTATTCAGATTTTTCAACTCTCCTGGCTTCTCATTCTGCTTTCCACCTTTCAAAAGTGATTGAGGCCTCAGGTCTGCTCTTGTCTCCCTCCTCATTCTTTTGGTCCTTGTGATTTTTTTAAATCCCTTTAAAAATCTCCTTTATTCTCATGTTAGGGTCATTGTCAGTGGAAATGTTTGTCTGGATGCTCACTATTTGTATTTACAACTACACATACTCTGAGGGTGTGCTCCTACAAGTTCCATGGGGTCTTGCTGAGACTGATGCTCTGGGAGACTTAGGGACCCATTTCAGCAGCTGCATGCACCTCTGCTGCCACAACAGAGCAAACACTGGCATAGGATTTAATGAAAGCAAATAAAGTACTCACAAAATATTAATGATCAATTATTTCCATCATTTGTTCTTTCAACTAATGCAACACGTATTTTCTGCATACCTACTACTATGTGCTAAGATGTTGTCATAGGTGTGGGATTATATTCATAAGACTGATAAGATCCTCTAATGGACTTTACAGCTTAGTAGGAGAAGCAAACGATAACAAAATAAGCAAGTATGTAAGATAATTTCAGATGATAATAAGTGCTGTGAGGATAACACAAGAGAATAATGTGATGGTGTCTGAGGATAAAGAAGCTACATTAGGAAGAGAAGATGACATTTGAACTGAGGCCTGACTGATGAGAAGGGCCTGTTTTTACAAAGACTGGGGGATAAGGATTTTAGGAAGTACAAATATCCTAATATGGAGAGTAGTTTAATATGTTCAGAGAATAGGAAAAAGACCAGTGTGGTTGCAACATAGTGAAGGGAGAATGATGGGAGAGGAGATCCAGAAGTAAAAGAAGGCAGGTTTGGATATTATCCCAAGTAGAAGTGTTAATTGAAACTAAGGGATGAGACAATGGCCAAAAGAGAGAATGTATAGAAAACTGTCCGAGCTTGTCAGGTACCATCTCTACACACAAAGGAGCTTAAAATTTAGTGAAACTGGTGAGACAAATTCTCCCAAATCAAGAATAATCAAGATCAGATCAGATCAGATCAGTCGCTCAGTCGTGTCTGACTCTTTGCGACCCCATGAATCGCAGCACACCAGGCCTCCCTGTCCATCACCAACTCCCGGAGTTCACTCAGACTCACGTCCATCAAGTCAGTGATGCCATCCAGCCATCTCATCCTCTGGCGTCCCCTTCTCCTCCTGCCTCCAATCCCTCCCAGCATCAGAGTCTTTTCCAATGAGTCAACTCTTCACATGAGGTGGCCAAAGTACTGGAGTTTCAGCTTCAGCATCATTCCTTCCAAAGAAATCCCAGGGCTGATCTCCTTCAGAATGGACTGGTTGGATCTCCTTGCAGTCCAAGGGACTCTCAAGAGTCTTCTCCAACACCACAGTTCAAAAGCATCAATTCTTCGGTGCTCAGCCTTCTTCACAGTCCAACTCTCACATCCATACATGACCACAGGAAAAACCATAGTCTTGACTAGACGAACCTTTGTTGGCAAAGTAATGTCTCTGCTTTTGAATATGCTATCTAGGTTGGTCATAACTTTCCTTCCAAGGAGTAAGTGTCTTTTAATTTCATGGCTAAGAATAATCAAAGACAGTGTATAATCAAGACTTGCATGACATAATATAGGTTTTTTATAAAAAAGTAAAGTGACAAAAAAAAAAAAAGGTAAGGTAACAATCACTGAGAATTGATGGTAAAAGGTGCTTTGCATAGGAGGTGATATCTGAGCCAAACTAATGGATGAGTTATATTTACAGTAGCTGAAAGGTGAGGAAGAGAATCTCAGAAAGAGACAAACATGAATAGAGGCTTGAATGTAGAGGTGAATATGATGTATTTATTGAACAGCAGAGGAAAGTTTATCTCTTGGGAAGTCATTGAATAGGTGAGTTTTCTTAAACGTGCTTTAGAATCTTGCTTTACAAACAGTGGGAGGGAAAGGTTCAGGCATTGAATGGTTAGATCTGAAATTACAAGAAAGATTAGCAATTGCCAGGACTCCTTCATTCTTGCCATTGAATAATGGTAATGCCTCCTCCCCAATTACTTCTTATGATGATGCTGATTAATAATTATTACTTAAATATGGAAACAATTATAAAAGGGGTACAGTGAGACATCTCACATTTGTCTTCATTCATCTTATTTCCCCTCACCCCAATAGGAAGCCACTTTGATTTTCACTTTATTCTTTTAGTTTTCTTTATGTATATGCAAACAACATGGCTATATCTGATTTTTTGCCCCTGGGTTGACATCCTTGTGCTACTGTAACAGAGCACCACAAACTGGATGGCTTTCACAGCAGAAATGTACTGTCTCACAGCTCTAGAGGCTAGGCGTCTGGAATCAAAACATCAGCAGGGCCGTGCTCCATCTGAGATTCCAAGTGGACTCCTTCCTAGTCTTTTCTAGCTTCTGGTGGCGGCGTTCCTTGGCGTTCCTTGGCGTTCCTTGGCGTTCCTTGGCGTTCCTTGACTTGCAGCTGCATCACTCCAGTTTCTACCTGTGTTATCATGTCATTCTCCCTGTATGTCACTGTCCTCACTTGAAGTTGTTCTCTTCTTGAAGAACTCCACTCATATTGGATTAGGGCCATGCTAATAACTTCTTCATAACTTGATTTTATCTGCAAAGACCTTATTTCCAAATAAGGCCATATTCCCAAGTACTTAGGACTTCAACATATCTTTCGGTGGGGGAATAATTCAATGCATAACAACCCACAATTCTTATACAAAAGCTAACCCTCTCCATGTACTATTTCATACCTTACTGTTAAATTCTTAACTATGTATCTTCAGGTTCTTTCCATATGAGTACATAGTGATCTTTTCCATTCTCTTTCTAGAGCTGCATAGCGCTCTATTACGAGGCTGTTCCAGAGTTTCATCAGTCCCCTAGTGATAGACACTTGGGTCGTTTCCAACCTTATGCTATTTAAATAAGTAACCTACACATTTGTCATTTTGTATGTATGCAAGTGTATCTGTAGGCTTTTTTGGTGGCTCAGTGGTAAAGAATCGGCCTGCCAATACAGAAGACACAGGTTTGAACCCTGGGTCAGGAAGAGGCCCTGGAGAAGGAAATGGAAACGCACTTCAGTATTCTTGCCCAGGAAATGCCATGGACAGGGGAGCCTGACAGGCTACAGTCCATGGGGTCACAAAAGAGTTGGATACGACTTTGCGAATAAACAACAAGTGTAACTGTATGATAGATTCCACAAGTGGGACTGTTGAGTCAAAGGATAAATGTAATCTGTAAATTTGGTAGACACTGCCATATTTTCATAGGGGTTGTATACAACCCATTTTGCATTCCTACTAGCAGTGTATGGGGAGTGGTTAAACTTTCAGGCTTTTGCCAATCAATATCATGAACAATGATATTTCCATGTAGTTTATTTATTATTTGACTGTGCTGCATCTTCATTGCTATGGAGGCTTTTCTCTAGTTGTGGTGAGTGGAGGCTACTCATTTTGGTGGCTTCTTTTGCTGCAGAGCACAGGCTTTAGAGCATTCAGACTTCAGCAGCTGCGGCATGTGGGCTCAAAATAGTTGGGGCTCCTGGGTTCTAGAACACAGGCTCAGTAGTTGTGGCACACAGACTTTAATAACCCAATGGCATGTGGGATCTTCCTGGACCAGGGATGGAACCCCTGTCTCCTGCATTGGCTGGTGGATTCATTATCACTGAGCCACCAGTGAAACCCCTATCTCCATGTGATTTTAATGTCTTTTCCTCTTATTATGTACCTTCACATTTTAAACATTATTTTATGCATTACTCAGCAATGGCACCTCACTCCAGTACTGTTGCCCAGAAAATCCCATGGATGGAGGAGCCTGGTAGGCTGCAGTCCATGGAGTCGCTAAGAGTCGGACACGACTGAGCAACTTCACTTTCATTTTCGACTTTCATGCATTGGAGAAGGAAATGGCAACCCACTCCAGTGTTCTTGCCTGGAGAATCCCATGGACTTTCTTGAACTACTAAAGTTATACCAGCAAACAAGAAAATATGCCATTGTAAAGTTGTGAATTAAAAGTTGTAAAATAGCAAATAAAAAAAAAAGAAGAAGCTTGGTAGGCTGCAGTCCATGGGGTCGCACAGAGTCGGACACGACTGACGCGACTTGTAGTAGTAGTAGTCCAAACTTCTGGTGAAAAACTTTCATAATAAAAATTTCTAACCTCAAGTATATACATCACAATAAAATACCTTAACATATAGAAATACATTTAACTTAGGTTATTTGCCAGAGTTGGGTCACTCCTAGGAAAATACGAGCCAGCCCCCTTATCTGATGATTCAAGTAACCAATCAAAATAACTTTCATTTAGCTAGGTCTGATGCAATTTTGTAGTAGGGAATGAGTGTTCAACTTTAACTTCACAAACCTTTAATATTCCTTAGATTCCTTCCAAATAAGCTAAAGTAGCACTTACTGAATGCATACTATAGAATGCTGTAGGTGAAGTTCCACATCAAAGACCCTGCTCTCCGTGGTTGGCAGTGTTCGAAATCTCTTCATCTTCTTTTGGTTGTATCATTCTTAATAGGAGCTGCTTTCTAATTTCCTGAATATAATGTCACCGTGACTTGAATCCTGCCAGCTCTTCTCATTGTTACAACCAAATTATACCATAATACTGGGTCGTTTAATGTTTTGACTCCAAGTTTGCCGCAATTTTCTTTTTAGGGAACATCTGGAGCCATTTATGTTATTACTTCTCACATTTCAATCATGCCGATATTCTTCCTTGCAGGTGGTACTGTGAAGGCAAGGAGCTTGAAAATTCCCCAGACATTCACATCATCCAGGCAGGAAATCTGCACTCACTGACCATTGCTGAAGCCTTTGAAGAGGACACTGGACGTTATTCCTGCTTTGCTTCTAACATCTATGGGACAGATTCAACTTCTGCTGAGATTTACATAGAAGGTAAAGCAAAATACTCTTGGAGCATGGTACTTACTAATAAGATATATAGTTATAATAAATAAGTTAAATACATACATAATAAATATTTATTAAGGGCTTTCTCTACCACACACTCTTCAGTGAGGAAAACAGCAGTGAGACAAAGAGACAAAAATCCCCAGGTTCATGGACAGATGGCAATAACACTGTCATAGGAGAGAAAATAAATGAGATAAACAAAATATATACTTATGTGAGATACATGAAATAGTTCTAATACAAATTCAATGTGTGTGTGTGTGTGTGTGTATGATAAGGGAGATGGTTCTCACACCAACAAACAATTTTTCATGGCACCAATTTGGTTTCCTACAATTTAACTCAGTTCTGACCCATCTACCTGGAGATAAGGTCAGATCCAACAAGTTAAGAGCTCAGTCCCACAGGACTGCTCCTACCCCACTTCAGATGCCAATCACAGGGAGTAGGTGCCCAGGTCACCCACAACATCTGTCTGACTTGGCTACAAATCGGAGGTTCTCACAACCCCCTTTTCAGGTTCAATTAATTTGTTAGAGTTGCTCACAGAACTCAGGGAAACACTTATTTATGTTTGCCAGTTTACTATAGGGTGTGATAAAGGATACACGTGATCAACCAGGTGAAGTGATACACAGGGAGAGGTGTGGGAGGCTTCTGAGCACAGGGGTTCTGCCACCGGGAAGTCGCCATGTGCGGTCCTCCTAGTGTGCTTGTGTTCATCAACCTGGAAGTTCTCCAAACCCCACACTACTGGGACTTTAAGGAGGTGTTCTCACACAGGCATGATCAACTCTTAACTCCATTTCCGGCCCTCCTCCCTTCTCTGGAGTACGATGTGGTAGAATTGAAAATTCCAAGCTTCTAATCACCGTAGGGATTTCCAGGTGGTGCCAATGGTAAAGAACCCGTCTGCCAGTGCAGAAGATAAAAGAGACATTGGTTCAATCCCTGGGTTGGAAAGATCTCCTGGAAGAGGGCATGGCAACCCACTCTGGTATTCTTGCCTGGAGAATCCTTTGGACAGACGAACCTGCTGGGTTACAGTCCACAGGATCACAGAGAGGCGGACATAACACAGCTTAGCACACACACATACAATCACAGCTTGGTCTTCTGGGTGACCAGCCCCCATCCAGAAGCCACCCAAAGTCACCTCATTGGAACGAAGATGCTCCCAGTGCTCTCATCACTTAGGAATTTATTAGAGTTTTAGAAGCCCTGAGTCAGAGACAGGGTTAAAGACAAATATTAGAGCAAGAGATGCTCTTAAGTGCTCATCACTTAGGGGATTATACGGGTTTTAGGAGCTCTGTGCCAGGAATCAGGGGCAGAGAGAAAAATTTATGTTTTCTGTTATCTTACAGTATATATGAGCACTATGACAGGAAGTAGAAGGGATAGGAAGTATGTGAATGCACACATGCCTGTGTGTGTGCGCGTGTGTGTACAGATTGCAGTACAAGACCGAACTTACCGTGTGACATATAAATGAAAACCTGAAGGAAGTGAGGGAGTGAGTCACAGGGATATTCAAAGGAAGAATACTCTAGGGAGTGAAATCAGCCAGCGCAGTGGCTCAGAAGAGGGAGTGTGCATGTCTTAGGTACAGAGATGAGCAGGTCAGAAGTTCAGGATGGGGTGGAGGTGGGAGGAGGCAGTGAGAAGATCACGTAGGTCCTCACGGGTCACTGCAAGGACCTGGCTTTTCCTCTGAGATAGGAGGCTCTGAAGGATTCCAGGCAGAGTTGTAATATGATCTGACTTAGTTTTTAACAGGGTCACTCTGGCTCCCAGCTGAAAATATACCAAAAGGAGTCAAACATAGAAGCAGGAAGACCATCTCGGAGCCTTGGAAAGGCATTAATATCAGTACCAAACTTATATGACTAATTTTAGGGAGGAATCAATTTATGTACCTTATATATCAACCTAAGTTTTTGATCCTGTTTCCTCTCATCGTCTGTGTTTTTCCTGGGAGCCACTCTTCAGTACTTTTATCATCTATTATACCTTATGCATGCCTTGCTTTTAGCACTTAAATATTGTATTCTTATGATATTAAGGTTAGAACTGTCTCATTCTTCTTTATATCTCTAATATCTTATGTAGTACCAGGTACATAGTGGTTATTTAATAAACTTTTATTGAATAGATTGGAGAAGGAAATGGCAACCCATTCCAGTATTCTTGCCTGGAAAATCTCATGGATGGAGCCTGGTAGGCTACAGTCCATGGGGTCGCAAAGAGTCAGACACAACTGAGCGACTTCACTTCACCTCACTTCACTTATTGAATAGATATATGAATAATGATACTAAAAACGAATAATACATAAATAGATGTTATATTTTTTCATCCTCAAATTTTTGGAGTACATAAATACCTCCAGATTTAGTTTTGTGATATCTTCCTAGAATTCACTATATTAAGAAACAAATCAGGGATCAAAGCTCTGCTAGCAGTGCTGAGATTCAATTGCTGATTTTTAAAAATTTTTGGCAGCAGAGCTTCAAATATTCCCATCTCCCAAGATGAAGAGTGACTTGTTAATATTAGTACTGGACGGAAGGGCATCCACCTACACCTACAATGTTTGGAATCTAATGTAATCCCTTCTTTTATTTAATCTGTGTAGGCCAAGAGCAAGAGGATTTATGGACAATACAGAATGTCTGCAAACACTGCTCTGTTAAGCTAAAGGTGTCAGCAGGTGTTTTATATAAAAGAACCCACAGAATTTGGGCCAGTTAATTTGTTTTTCTTTTATTTTTTGGCCACATCTCATGGCATGTGGGATCTTAGTTCCCTGACCAGGGATTGAACTGGTGCCTAACTGCAATGGAATCACAGCATCTTAACCACTAGACTGCCAGGGAAATCCCCGGACCAGTTAATTTGAATTCTGTCACTAACTAGGCATGTGACCTGAGCAAGCACTTCAACTACTTAGGGTATAGTTTCTTATCTGTAAAATGGGTGTTAGTTCAGGGAATCACTGAGTTTATTTCTAGGTCTAAACTTCCATAAATCTTCAAATGCCTAGAAGCTGGTTTAAGAAATTATCTTTACAATTACATGACTTGTTTTTATTTTTCCAGGGGTTTCTTCTTCAGACTCAGAAGGGGACCCTAACAAGGACGAAATGAATCGGTAATTCCAATTTTCTATCTTATTTAGCATCCTCAGGTCCTGAGAAAACTGCTAATTGTTTAGTAGAACTTGAAGAGTGGGGCTGCAGGGTATGACATCAGAAAAAAAAAAATGAGTGACTTTGGGTAAAAAGCTATTTCTTTGCTTGTTGTTGCTTAAAAGATTAGTGTTCCCAATGTTTTAAAAATGAAATATCACCTATAAAACACCATCATACTTATATCTAAAGAATAAGAACAAATAACTCAGTGGTCCAAAAAAAATCATGTTTTCTGACTAAAGAATAGTACTCAAAATAACACACAATCTGGTGAACCAAAAATATATGTATAAGTTATCTGGGCAAGTCATAACCTTTTTGCTAAAGTATTGGGTACTGAACAAAGTTACATTACTTTCCACAACCGTTGGCTAAGCTGTACCTATAGCTCTATAGGCTACTCTGTACCTATAGAGGAGCACTGTATCAAGTGCTTCACCAGATACACTGGATACTAAGAAAAATCAGATGCTTCCTGCCTTCAAGAAGCTCACAGCCTAGTAGAAAGAAATATACATATAGCAAATATAGCAAAAAATGTACACCATGTATATAGACATTAAGAGTAATAAAGTATAATAGACTATGACAGACCCATGTGCAGGGTTTAAGGATTTGACACAAAGGACCCCTTATTGCTTGGGGAGGGAAGGAGATCAGGAAAGGTGTCACAGAGCTGGGGACCCTAAGCTGGCTCTTAAAAGAACAGTAGGTGGAGATTCCCAAACAAGAGAGGAAAGGGTGTTTCAGGCAGAGGAAATTGTGGACAGAAAGCATAGGAACTAGAAACAGCCGTCTCTTGAGACTTTCTGAAACATAGGCAATGTCTGAAAGAGTAAGGAGTTGTTAACTGAATTTGCATATTCTATCCTCTTCCACAGAGGGCAAGCTCCTTAAGGGTAGAAATCATGACTTATTCTTCAAACTGGGGAGTGGCGGTGGGGGTAGGGAGTATGCCTATCTTAGGCTTCCCTCGTGACTCAGATGCTAAAGAATCTGCCTGCAAAGTAGGAGATCCAGGTTCAGTCCCTGGGTCGGGAAGATCCTCTGGAGAAGGAAATGGCTATCCACTCCAGTATTCTTGCATGGAGAATCCCGTGGACAGAGGAGCCTGGTGGGCTACAGTCCATGGGGTCACAGAGTCGGACATGACTAAGCAACTAACACACACATGTCTACTTTGGAATGGCAAACTGCTTTTAGCTTTTGTTCACATATGAAAACTTATAACCAGAGTAAATTATTTCTCCCTTTAACCTTCTTCCTTGTCATTCCCATGGCTTCAGTTCACTTTTTTCTTCATTCCTCTCCCGTTATGCCAATCACCTCTTTATAGGTGCTCCAATCTTTTTCTCTCTTTTATAGTTTCCAAACTACCCAGTTAAAAGATCATTCTGAGCTTATCATTTTCTTGACTTAAAAAAGTATTGTCTATTGGAAAATAAAAATCAAACAAAACAAGCAAAAACATTAAAAAAAAATCTCAATACGGGCATACAAAACTTTATTCACTAGAGTATCAGTCAGGCTTTCCTGCCCCTCCTCAACCATTCTCCCACCTCAGGCTCTCTACACAGCTGCCATTTCATTCTGTTCACTTTGCTAAGATTGCTCTATCACTTCTGCCTGGCAAACTCTTATTTATCCTCCAAAACCCAGTCAAGTCACATAATAAGCTCCTTCTCCACTGCACATCACTCGTTCCTCAAGGCTCTCATAACACGGCTTGCAAGCCTAATGGGTATGAATTTGACATACAAACTTAAATAAGAAATATCTCACTTGTTCATTTTCTTTAAATCTACTTGTGGTAGTTAGGATTTAGCTCCAGTTGGGTATAAATAGAGACCCCAAATAAAAGTAACTTAAATAAGACAAATATTTTTCTCCTTTACATAAAAAATATGAATTTGGCTGGTAAAACAGCTCCACCTTGCACTGGACTCCAGTCTGCTTCCAGCTTTCTGCCTCCTTCCAAGATGCAGCCTCATCTTCTCAGTCTAAGATTGAAAGGAATAAAGGACATACCCAACCTCTTTTTTAAGGTCATCTCTCTTAAATTACATACAGCACTATCCTTCATTTCCCATGACCAGAATGTGGCCACAGTTAGCATCAAGGAGGGTTGGGAAATGCAATCTTTTTTTGGAGTAGCCATGGAAAGAAATCAGGGATTCTGTTATTGTAGAAGAAGAAAATGGATGCTTCAGGAAAACTAATAGCCTCTACACCATAAAATGATTCTGCTTCTGAGACCCCACTCTACCTGCCTCTGGGAAAATATTCAGTCATTATTGGGTGTCCCTTTTGCTGCCAAAGCTTCTCTTGTGGCTCAGCTGGTAAAGAATGCACCTGCAATGCGGGAGACCTGGATTCAATCCCTGGGTTGGGAAGATCCCCTGGAGAAGGGAAAGGCTACCCACTCCAGGATTCTGGCCTGGAGAATTCCATGGACTGTACAGTCTACAGGGTCACAAAGAGTCGGACACGACTTGCAGTTTCACTTTCAGTTTTGCCTCCAACAATGAGCAAAGATTCCTGAGATATAGACAGATACAGACACAGACATAGATATAGATATATAGTGTGGTATTAAACATTGCTCTAAGCATCTTCTCTGGTGACTCAGATGGTAAAGAATCTGCCTGCAATGCAGGAGACCCAGGTTCAATCCCTGGGTCGGGAAGATACCATGGAGAAGGGAACAGCAGCCCACTCTAGTGTTCTTGCCTGGGAAATCCCATAGACAGAGGAGCCTGGCAGGCTATACAGTCCATGGGGTCACAAAGGGTCGGACACAACTGAGCAACTAACACACACACTAAGCATCTTACATGAATTACCTTATTTTACCCTGTGAGGTAAGAATTATTATTTCCTCATTTTATATATGTGGAAGCTAAGGCAAAGAGAGGTAACATACAGACAAAAGAGGAGCCTATCCTGACATCGGTCATCTACCCCCACAGATTAGGGTGAGAAGCCTATGTCCCAGATCTCAAGGTCCCTTCAAGTCCTGACATGCTTAGGGACTGATATGGTTAGCAAGACTGGGAGCCTTTAATCAAAGGATTGCCATTCTGTCTGGACTCAGGTTCTCTCTCTTGTTAGGTTCTCTGGCAAGATACCCAGACCTCTCTCTCTCCCACAACAAAACTGAAATAATCTCCCCTCTGCAGACTTCTCAAGAATACTTTCTGGCTCCCCTGCCCTTCAAACAATCTCATTAATTTAATTTGTGTAAACATGAAGAGCTCGTTGTCTTGGGCGATTTCTGCTGTTTGCCACATCAAAATCCCAGAAGCAAAAATGTACAAAGCCTGGCCTCCTCCTTGGAATGGGAGGGGGAAGACAAACACAGAGAGCAACAACAAAACAAACCTCAAAAAAGTTTTTGCACGTGCACTGTCATAGCCCTTGTCTTGAATCTCAGCAATGAACACGTTTGAGTCCCCAGCTCTGCGAACGGCAGTGAACTCAAGGACAGAACTGGCGTCTTATCATCTTCCTGTTTACATTGCCTAACAGAGTGTACAGCAGAGAAGCCCTCAATAAACGTTTGTGCGATAATGTTGAACAAAAAGTTTTGTAAGCAGTGCTGAAAGCTTTGCTGAAAGAATTTTCACAAGAATGATAGGTCTGTTTTATAATCTGTATTTTAATCGTTTCTCAGAATCCAGAAGCCAAATGAGGTGTCATCGCCTCCCACTACTTCTGCAGCCATTCCTTCAGCAGTACCCCAAACCCAGCATGTGGTGGTCCAGCCCAGGGTGTCAACCATCCAGCAGGTACAAGAGTCTAAGTGAAACACAAGTGCCATGAACTGTGTCAAGCAGGCACTGTGACCATGATCCTCTTGTATGGCACGATCGTGTTCTCCTCTGGTGCAACTTCATAATGACCTTGGGCGACACACTTCTATAGTCATGATAATCACTTTGTACTGCCGGTATATGATATCAGTAGTTCCCCTGGCTTTGGGAACATGTTCTGTAACTTCATAGGCAAGTTTCATAGGAAAAGAAACTCTACAAATTAGTCTCTGATATTCCAGCTTTTGAAGGGCATGGATTACATATACAATGAGCTGCCAGCTCTCCCACTGGCCCAGGACTCTCTTGAACCTCAGTTTTTCTAAGATAGAGTAACCATTAAAATAACTTTCAGAAAACTTAAAGTCTTTCATCCTTCAGGTTGATTATGATGATGATGATAGTACATGCTTATTGTAAAAACGTTTAAAAAATACAAAAAGCATACTAAGTAAAAACTTAATCAACATTCTACTTCTCTGCTCCCACTCTTCAGAGGTACCTCCTGTTAATACTTTCTATCAGTTTCAGGCATTTTCTTTGCATATCTATATGCATATCTTTGCAAACTCCAGGAGATAGTGAAGGACAGGGAAGCCTGGTGTGCTGCAGTCCATGGAGTCACAAAGAGTCAGACACAACTTAGTGACTGAACAGCAATGCATATACATTAAAATATGAAATCATATTAATATAAAATACTTGTAATGTGTTGTTGTATATTTAAATATAAATAGTGATGTATATAAAGATCTAAAACCTTAAAAAATTTTTTTTTAATTTTCTTCAGCATACTTCTCTGACCCAGTTAGTAACGCAGAGGGGTCATATTTTAGTTCTAATCCAGTAGTTTTCAAACTGTGATCTGTGAAGCCTCAAGAGTCTATGGAACCTCTACAAGGGGTTAAGTTTCATTACTTAGCTCTTATGTAAGGGGCTGGTGACGGGTGGCATGTATTTACAGCCACTGTGATGTAGGAAGAAATAGTAATACAACCAGTTCAGCATAAAACTTGGTGTCTGTGAATCATGACATAGAAAATGTCAGTCTTTGGTTTTAGATTAATTTCATACACCAAATTCTTTAGCTTGTTATACGTATCTATCATCTATCTACCTACCTACCTGATAATTCTAGTGACGATGAATCTATTGTTGGTTCCCTTCTAACAGTGTCAGAGCCCTACAAATTATCTGCAAGGATTGGATGGAAAACCTATCATTGCAGCTCCTGTGTTTACAAAGGTAATCAAAATGTTACTTCTTTCTGCCATGGCTTTAAACACAACACAATACCCAAAGCTGCAGGATCCAAGATTCACTGATTTTATCTCAGAATTTTGTTCTCTTATAAATACACTATAGGGTTTGGGTTTTTGTGGTAGTTGTTACCATGCCTCCTGAAGTCGGAGATGTCTAATAACAGTTTGTGTAATAAAGTAGAGGTCATCCCCATCCCCATTCACCGCACTGATCTCTATGGCCTATTGCTTTAAACACGGTAGCCACACCGACGGGTCAGGTGTTAAGGTTTCTAAGCACTCCACAGTTTTCTCTGGATGTCTTTGGTGCTCAAGGAGATGCAGTTACATGCTCTCAGAAGGCTTAATATAGACTTTGTCACTCAAGGACAAAGAGCATTCTTTTTCTAATCCATAGTGTCAACTATTGTAGCGGCATCAAATTCTGAGTCTCATAATCTTTGTCTTTAGAACTGGAAATTTTACTCAGGAACTTTCTTTACAAATGAAAAAAAAAAAAAAAAAAAGGGTAGGCAGAGAGATTAAACAATGTATCCAATGTCACAGACCTTGGTAGAATCAGGACTAGAAACAAGTTCTCTCATTTCTGTCTGTTGTTCTTTCTATTATATAACATACTTTGTTTATATGTTGCCCAGGACAGTAAATTCAAAGGTGAAAAACTGAGTCACACTGAATTTGTTTTGGTATCATGAAGACTACATGAATGGAGTTTATAAATTATGGATTTATAATTTGTTCTTTATATGAATACCAAACTTAAACCCAAAGAGATCTTATCCTCTCAGAAGTATGTTTTAGAGCAATGGTTCTCGATCAGAGTTAATTTTGCTCCTCAAAGGACATTTAACAATGTCTGGAGACACTTTTTGATTTTCACAACAGGAGTTGGCATCCAGAGATACTGCTAAACTTTCTGTAATACACAAGATGACAGCCTTCTGCAACAAAGAATTATTCAGTCCAAAATGCCAGTTAATCCTGGGGTTGAAAAATCATGAATTAGAGAAAAATGTAAAAAAAAAAAAAAAAGGTGTCTTTTCCAATAAGTACTGATCCTAAAGAGGAGCTAAATTCACAACTTCCACAGAAACATCAGTTTTAAGAGAAGTTCTACCGTATTAGCTCATCCAAGATGGTTTTCCAAAATTAAGCAGAGTCTGAGTGAGACATGTTTATCCATGACCGTATCAGGTAGGCAAACATTCTTATGTGAAACAAGATGCATCTTGATTTTTCAGATGTTTCCTGTAACCTGCTTTCAGAATTTAAGTTTTGCTATTTTCAAAGACTAGCAGTAGGAAAGCAATGTGTTCTGATTTGGTGACTACCAGACTTTAATGACAGAGAAGGCAATGGCACCCCACTCCAGTACTTTTGCCTGGAGGATCCCATAGATGGAGGAGCCTGATGGGCTTCAGTCCATGGGGTCACTAAGAGTCGGACACAACTGAGCGACTTCACTTTCACTTTTCACTTTCATGCATTAGAGAAGGAAATGGCAACCCACTCCAGTGTTCTTGCCTGGAGAATCCCAGGGACAGGGAAGCCTGGTGGGCTGCCGTCTATGGGGTCGCACAGAGTCGGACACGACTGAAGCGACTTAGCCGCAGCAGCAGCAGACTTTACTGAAGATTTTTAAGTGGACCTGTGTGTGTGTGTGTGTGTGTGTGTGTGTGTGTAATACAGCTAACACAGCTACCTCTATTTGTCTTGAAAGTGAAAGTGAAACTGAAGTCGCTCAGTCGTGTCCGACTCTCTGCGACCCCATGGACTGTAGCCTACCAGGCTATTCGTCTTAGTTCACTGCTAAGTCACCTAGCCTTAAAACAGACCTTTAAATGCTGAGAAATCTGAACACTTTGTCGTGCCGATTTGTCATAACACTACCTTTGTCAGGTAGGGCTGATTCTTCAAAGGTAACGAAATCACAGAATAATTTATTCTGTCCCAAACTGAAGTCTCCTCCCACTCTTCTCCTCACCACCATCTGCCCAACCAAACAGCAGAGATGTGTCCTTACCTCCCTCCACACTTTCAGATCCTTTGGGGGTGCTGTCTTCTCTGCATCTATATCATCTGGTACATATCTCTGATATAACATTTAGCACAATAATAAAAAGGTTTACTTTTCTGTCTCTCCCCAAGCACCTTGAAGCTTCTCTCTAATATCTAGATAGGAGTCCACCATGATTATAATAGGTCCAAAACTATCTTTATTATTCCCAAAAGCCTAGTAAGACTTTAAAAACTATTCTTTACATTTAATTTTCATGGACTGGTTAGTCACAAGTTAGCTGTTTTTGTGTGGTAACTGATTACCTCCCTCTAATTATATGCTCTGATTTGCAGATGATATATATGCTTTGATAAATAAAAATGAGAAAGTGAATTAGTCATCAGTGTATGCTGTTTATCAGATAAATCTCCAAAAATGTTAGCTCCATGGTGGGAAAGCAATCTCTAATACAGAGATTCAAACTTTGGTGAGGCTTTATCAGTCCTCGGAAAGTGTGCTTTTGTCTCCATAAATGGGATCAGGGTTGTTCAGATGTAGGGCTCTAGCATAGCCTGTGGCTCAGATTCCAGAGGGACTTATCAGCAACAGTGTGCTTGCGTTAGTTTCCATGAGTGAGGGCAGAACTGAGGTCATCGTCACTGCCAGTGTCATTAGAAAATTTCTGAATCAGAGCCACTGATGATGGTAACCATGTGGCGTGAGCCGTGATAACCGATCACTGGCATATGTTTGCTTGGGTTTTTCCTTGTTCTATTTACTTCTTTAGGAACTTCTGGCATTCCAGTCCCTATGATTCACTTCTATACTGCCCAACAAAGCATTTCTCTGCCAATAATGGCAAGAAGCCATTTTTAAAAGGGTCTTCCCTGGTGGCTCAAACAGTAGAGCATCTGCCTGCAATTCAGAAGACTTGGGTTCAATCTCTGGGTTGGGAAGATCCCCTGAAGAAGGGAATGGCAAGCAATTTGAGGGCAAAGTTTTATTTAACCCCTTCTACCTCCTTTGGTGATGGGGAAGTACTGGTATTATCTTCTCTTTAGAGAAGGTTAAAATGAAAAGGAGGATTGCCCAGCAAAACAGTGGTAGAATTTGAAAGAAGTGTGGGGTCCCATATGCTAGTTCATTGCTCTACTTATAGAGGATAACTTTTTTTTTAACCTTTTTATTTTATATTGGAGTATAGCTGAATATAGTATGGGCTTCCCTTGTGGCTCAGTTGGTAAAGAAGCCGCCCGCAATGCGGAAGACCTGGGTTCGATCCCTGGATTGGGAAGACCCCTTGGAGAAGGCAAAGGCTACCCACTCCAGTATTCTGGCCTGGAGTCCATGGACTGTATAGTCTATGGGGTCACAAAGAGTCGGACACAACTGAGCGACTTTCACTTTCACTTTTCATAGCTGATTAGCAATGTTGTGATAGTTTCAGGTGGACAGCAAAGGGACTCAGCCACATATATACATGTATCCATTCTTCCCCAAACTCCCCTCCATCCAGGCTGTCACATAACACTGAGTAAAGGTCCCTGTGCTGTACAATAGGTCCTTGTTGGTTACCCATTTTAAATACAGCAGCATGTACATGTCAATCCCAAACTCCTTAACTATCCCTTTCCCTCATTCTTTCCCCCTGGTAACCATAACGTTCTTTCTCCAAGTCTGTGAGTCTGTCTCTGTTTTGTAAATAAGCTCTTATGAAGGATACCTATATTTTTAAATACTTTACGAAATAGACTATCCTCCATCCTCTATATTGTATCAAAAACGCTTTCACTCTGTTTATGGGGGGAAAACAGTGCTCACACTCCTTGAACATGAAGGGAGATAGATGATCAAATTAGAATCTTACTCCTATCACTGCGCCCACTCCAACAGCAGCTGCTCAGGCGGGCTTTCAAGGCTGCAGCAGCACTGGCTCCAGCTGCTTCAGCAGTAATTTGAAGAGTGCAAGGGGGCAGGGGAAGTGAAAATTTGAAGAACGGCACTTCATTATATAATAGCAGAGGCAGGAAGCCCTGAAATAACTGGGCTGGTGGTTGGCTCTAGACTGCTAAAGACTACATGGGCCCCTCTCCCCAACCTGACAATTCCAGAGACTTCTCTGGCTCAACTGTTGCCCTGGACACTTGTGACTATCTTGGAGCAAAAAGGGTTCTTTATCAGTAAAAACTGCTCTGATCCAACTCCAGCCTAAGGCATGACAGCATTCATTTCCAGCATCTCCCAAAGTGCAAAAGCAGCCACTAGAATTAACAAAGAGAATAAAGTGACGATATGAACCTTGTAGCTGACATCTTTTCAACCAGTAAGGGAGACGCCTTTTCTCAAGGATGTCCTTGCACTATATCTGTGGGATCTACTGAGCAGGAACTGTGTCCTTTCAAGTCACATTTACAGCACCTGCACACAGCACTTGGTACAAAGCAGGCACCCAATAATATTTATTCTGTGGTGAATCACTTCCATTTCAGCTAAGAAGGAGTTGCTGCTTTCCTCACTTTGTGGCTTCAGAGTGTCTTTAGCAGGAACAGAGAAAAAAAAAATCCAATAGCAAATGGCTGTGGAAGACATGCTTCTTAGGGTTGTGTTGTCAACTTACCACACAAAGAACGTCTTCCTGGATGATCAGTACGGTGATGACACACAGACAGATGTGCACTTTGGATACTGTTTACCTCAGCAGGTTGTAGACTTTTCATTATAGGGACTTTAATTCAAATCGGTAATTCCTAGTTAAGACTAACTTAATCTTTGCTTGTTGGGAAATGTTTCACGTCTTATTCATCTTCAGTGAAGTCAAGGTAAGTATGATCAAGTCTTATACAATGTGCCGTTAGTAACAGCCTAAGACCTACTGCTGTGTTGAACATGGCCCCATTTACAAAACGTGCAAACGGTGTAACTGATTTGGACAGTGATGTGAACCGATTTCTTGTCATGAGACTTTTGTAGAAAAGCACAGCTTTTAGCAGTAACAACTATCATTGTCCTTCAAATCATGACCTTCAACAACCTTTTCTAAGTGGCTTGTAAGATGACCCATGGCCACTCCTTTACTGAGTATTGATGATGTGTTACACCGGAACAAGCCTCCATCTCATATCACAGACACTTAACAGGCATGTTCTGTAACTGTAGTAATTCAAGTGTCTTGGCTATTGTCTCCAATAGAACACAGGTCTCGGCTTTCAATGTCAAGTGAGTACTTACAACAAGCTAACAGTGGTCTCAACTATGAGTAACATATTCTCTCAAGGAGGTCCTTCTGCAAACAGGACTGGGGCTTCCCAGGTGGCCCTAGTGGTAAAGAACCCTCCTGCCAGTTTAGGAGACATAAGAAAGAAAGGTTCAATCCCTGGGTCAGGAAGATTCTCTGGAGCAGGAAATGGCAACCCACTCCAGTACTCTTGCCTGGAGAAGCCCATGGACAGAAGAGCCTGGTGGGCTACAGTCCACAGCATCACAGAGTCTGACACGACTGAACCAACTTAGCACGTACACACAGCGCTGCCAGATTGAGACTTGGTTCGTATATCCGAACTGCAAGTCAGGTCAGAATGAACAGATCGACCTCATTCTGCTTACATTCATTCTTTAAATGTGCCACGCTTTTTTTATTCAATCCCTTCTGCAGCTGCCACTTTTTTTTTTTTTTTTTTTTTTTTGTTTGCTTTTTTTTTTTTTAATTTATTTTGCCTCAAGAAGAAAGAGACTTCATTATGTATGAATCCCAGGGAGATGTCTGATTGCCATTAAAGTTTTCGATAGACTCCCAAACTATCATTTTCGCACAAAATTGGCTCAGATATCAAAGTGAAGGGCATATTCACCAGCTTACCGGGAGCACCCAAAACTCATTGATGTTCCCTACTTATTGAGAACATTCTTGTCACTAGAAGCCACTGTTTGCGAGTAGACAAGGAAAAACCAGGTTTTTAATCAAATGGTTCCTCATTACTTCAGAAACCACTCTGCAAATTCCATCCTGAACTCCTTCAGCAAACAAATTTGGGAATGCAAAAAAAAAAAAAAAAAAAAAAACCCACCACCAAACCCACTAACTTTTGTCTGTGGCGCCCCCTGGCAGTCACAATATCAACTTACACACCCTTCTCAGGTAAAAATCTCCTATGGTAGCTAAAGCCATGTAGTTCTCCTCACCCTGTTATTCCTTAGACAGATGTTGTGAATATGATGGGTCCATGCACAAAATACCATATATTGTTAAGACAAGAGCTGTAAACAATCATAAAATATTTATCAGAGTGAATGACAAAAGCGAAAAAGACTACTGGCCCATCCTTCTCCAAAGTGAAATGTAAGTGAAAGTTGCTCAGTGTAAAGTGAAAGTGTCCAGCCCTTTGCAATCCCAGGTACCGCAGCCCGCCAGGCTTCTCTGTCCATGGAATTCTCCAGGCAAGAATACTGGGGTAGGTTGCCATTTCCTACTCCAGGGGATCTTCCTGACCCAAGGATCAAATCCAAGTCTCCCACCCCCTTCTGAAGCAAGAGCCAATACCTAAATGCAGACCCCAAAATTGTAATAATAGGAAAGCCTGAATTATTTATTGCTAATAGAGCTTGTAGAGGAAGATAATCATAACCTTTCCCATATTTGTAATCTTTTAGTCTATGGTAAAAATATGCCCACACACATGCCAACAGAGCTTTTCACAATCAAATGAAGTACCAATAACACAAATGAATGTGTGACTTTAAGCTCACAAAGCACGATGAGTGAAAGACAAGTTATGAAAGGAAAATGTGAGTTCTATTCTCCCATAGAGTCTGTTACAGAATAGACTGATATTTTACAGTTGAAAGTGATTTTTGTAAACTTATTTTTTTGTGGAAGTTTGGAAGAGCATTTAACGATGCCTTCACAAAATTATGACATATTTTACCATGACCCAAAACTTCACATGCAATTATGATTATATAGAGATTGCCATTCTATATATCCCTCAACAGACTCTGAGGCTATACTGTAAAGAACACATACAGAAAACAAAATAGCAAAACAAACATCAATTTCCAGGTCTACAGAAAGTTGACAAGCAAGCCAAGAAAATAGTCAGCATTGAGCCACAAAGATTTCCCACCTCATGGAACATTCTTATGTGGAAAAATACATTACTTTCTTTTTTAAAAAGGTTTTATTTATTTATTTTTTGGCTGCCCTGGGTCTTTATTGCTGTTCAGGCTTTTCTCCAATTATGGCAAGTGACAGCTACTCTCTGGTTGCGGTGCAGGGGCTTCTTTTTGTAGTGGCTTCTCTTGTTTCGGAGCACGGACTCCAGAACACTGGGGCTTCAGTAGTTGTGGCTCCCGGGCTGTAGAGAGCAGGTCCTGCAGTTGTGGCTCCCGGGCTGTAGAGAGCAGGTTCTGCAGTTGTGGCTCCCGGGCTGTAGAGAGCAGGTTCTGCAGTTGTGGCTCCCGGGCTGTAGAGAGCAGGTTCTGCAGTTGTGGCTCCCGGGCTGTAGAGAGCAGGTTCTGCAGTGTGGCTCCCGGGCTGTAGAGAGCAGGTTCTGCAGTTGTGGCTCCCGGGCTGTGGAGAGCAGGTTCTGCAGTGTGGCTCCCGGGCTGTAGAGAGCAGGTTCTGCAGTTGTGGCTCCCGGGCTGTGGAGAACAGGCTCAATAGCTGCGGTGCTCGGGCTTAGTTGCTTTGCAGCATGTGGGATCGTCCCAGACCAGGGATTGAACCCAGGCCTTCTGCACTGCCAGGCAGATTCTTCTATCACCGAGCCACCAGGGAAGCCCCCCCAAATACATTACTTTCATGCTGAATACACCTAGTATATACTCACTGCAGATTTTTTTAATTGTTATTATTTCTGAAAACCAAACTCTACTTGGGCATTTTCTCAAAGGAAGCAGAATGACTTTACTGAAAATTAGTATTTTTGCAAACCCTCAAAACATTTTGCCTAGTATTTGTCTGGCACTACAACAGAGAAGGAAGAAGATAGTGAGGAAAAAGTATCCTATGGGCACAGATGCGTATATCTTTAAAAATAGATTTGATGTAGATCCACCGAATTGAAGCTGCTGAAAATGTACAAGATTTGAAGAAAACCCAAACATGGAAGCAATAGTGCCTTTTTGGAAAACTCAGCACTGGAAGTAGATTCCAAAAATAGATACTTTTTGGTTCTAACAATATTCTTCTCATTACAGATGTTACAAAATTTATCAGCCTCTGAGGGTCAGCTAGTTGTCTTTGAATGCAGAGTAAAAGGAGCCCCATCTCCTAAAGTTGAGTGGTATAGAGAAGGGACCTTGATAGAAGATTCTCCAGATTTTAGAATTTTACAGAAAAGTAAGTCAATGCTTTAAAATAATTTTTAAAATAATTTTTATAAATTTATTGTGTACATTATTTTTATAACAACAGCTAATTAAAATGTAATTAAAAAAAGAATAAAACAAAAATCACTTATAATCATAATCCATCAAACTAAGCCGTGTTAATATTTTGGTGTACATTCTCCAAAACTTTTTCCATGCATTTTTTTAAATTTACTTATTTTTTAATTGAAGAAAAATTGCTTACAGAATTTTGTTCTTTTCTGTCAGACATCAAAATGAACCAGACATAAGTCCAGATATATGTCCCCTCCCTCTTGAACATGCATGTTTTTTAAGTAAAAATAAATCATTTTTTGTAAATTGATTTTTCACTCAACATTTCATATTTTTCCATATTAATACAGATCTTTTTTACCTTTAAAAATAAATCAATTCAATTTCATATTTACTTAATCACCTATTGTTGAAAATGTAGAATGTCCAAAAATTTTTACTATCATAAACTATATCTCAAAGCATGTTAACAGAGAATATCTATGAATAAATTTGAGAACTAGAATTTTTACTGTAAATTCACAATTTTTAAGCCTTTAATATAAATTACCAAAGTACCCTCCAAAAAGGTTGAACTGAATTTACAATGATCATATAATTGATCATCTAATTTTGGAGAGTAAAAGAGGGTACTCTTAATCATTATACAGAGATCCCAGAATAAACCAGATAGATATCTGTCCCAGCCAAACTGGGACACATGCTGTTCCAGTTATATTCTACTACAACCAGAAATACATGGGAAATTCCTTTGTCTTAATACCTTCACTAACAATGGATATTAAATATTTTTTAATCTTCACTAATTTTCTAGGTCCAAAATGAGAACACTTGTTTTGATCTGCACTTCACTAATTAGATGTGGGAAGGAACTTCTTTTTCATATTTATTAGGTCTTTAAATTTATTTTTAAAATTACCTATTCATATCATTTGTTCGTTATTTATTTGGGTTTTATTTTTTATTGTAATAAACATATATGTATGTGTGTGTGTGTATCCAAGTGGTTAATTCTTCTTTTCTTGTCATACAGTGCTTTCAGCTTGACACATTTCAGTCATAAATATGCTGAAATTTGTTCATTTTTTCCTGTCACAAAATAGATTAGATATATGAATCAAATTACTATCAGGTTTAACAGCAGCAGCAGGAACAATAATATTCTGAACATCATTTAAGCTGAGAAAAGAAAGAAAAACCCTCACTAGTTTTATCAGTGGTAAAGACTGTTCTGCATGACTGCAATTCCATAAACATTAGTTGAGCACCTGTTTTAAGTACCAATCAGGCACTTTCAGAAATGCCAAAGAATTTTAAAATAAAAACTGCTCTTGAGGAATCTGTCATCTATCCTGAGGCTCTTAACATTAGAAACCTTAGGGCAGGAGGTATATTCTACATTATATCAAGATGTGATAGCCCAAAGCCAAGAAGGATCTCTCAGTCTTCACAAAATTTTTCAGGTCAGGCTGAATGAAAACAATAAAAATAAATCATCCTGAGTACCAGCTAATTCAGTAACTTTTCCCAACCTAAGGTTTGCATGTCTCAGGTGGAACCCAGGTATGTCCCAAGATGCAGCCACATCATTTAAGCAGTAGTTCTCTCTTGCTGCTCTTCTATGATAAATATCCTATCCCCATCAAGGTCATCGGTGCTTAACATTTACAGATTAGCTTTGTCAAATTGCTCATGAGTATGCAGAAAAAAATTGTGAAATTCATTGGGAAGCTTCTGATGAAAATATCACCTCTCAGTAAAATGAATGCTCAGAATCTTTTAATTTTTTTTCCTTTTAGAACCTCGATCTATGGCAGAGCCAGGTAAAGATCATTTTAACTTTCATTTTTATGTGATCAGTGATTTGAAATATGTAATAAAACATATTGCAGTTATACTGGTGTCAAGAAAAAAAAAGTTTTAGAAAGAAGATCGAAGCCAACTCTAGCTATTACTGTAGGAGAAGGAAATGAGGAGCATGTACAAATTTGAAATATATATTCAATACCTATTGTGAATACAGTTAGTTCTGGGTTGTTGAGGAATGTTTCTTAGGAATATTTTCCCTCTTAGGAATATTCTTAGGAATATTTTCCTACTTATGATTTCCTTCAACTGGGCTGAGCAATTTCCATGATGCTAGAGCAATTCCAATTCTACAGCCTATGTTTCTCAAAAGTTATGCATCATATTTTGAAATTCACAGAATCAATTCAGAATCAATACAATGTTAGTGGTGTTATTAGATGAGGTTGGGAGGATATTAAGATGACATAGAAGCTCTTACCTCTAGAAAATACAAGTCATTCACAAACCACAGCGTAAACATCTGAATGTCCTCTCTGTGATCACCCTGAAATATAAGATTGTATTTGTGTCCATGGGTAAGAATCATGGTTTGGAATTTCATTATAATTCTTTCTCCCAAAAACTGAATGGAAAAGCATTCCCAATACAGACACTGAACAGAAGAGGGTGGCAGAGCATGAGGTGGTTAGATAGCATCACCAACTCAATGGACATAAATCTGAGCAAACTCCAGGAGACAGTGAAGGACAGGGGAGCCTGGTGTGCTGCAGTCCACGTGGTCGCAAAGAATCAGACATGACTTAGCAACTGAACAACAATAATCCATGTTGCATAACCTTGGATTATGCAGTAAGTAGGCCCTTGGGGATACAGTAAAGACCACAGTGGTCTTACTCTAGCATTGCTTGCAGTGGAGAAACATTTTTCCCCTTGAATATATTTCAGTCTTTTGATACTTTCAACCAGAACAAGCTTTTTCACTAGGTAGTCTCATACACAAAATAATTTCAGAGTTACCCTAAAGAGGTCCATGCCCAAAACTAAGCTCAAGCTCCACAACCTAAAATTTCATGTCCAGAGAGTTCTTCCTTCCACCTTGTATAATGCAAATACCCTTTGGAGACAGAATATTTTATCAGGCAGGTATAGTGTAGCTGAATAAATTTATCAGATCATTTTCTGAATGCAGGTTCCTGAAAGCTGAGAGAGCAAATGTTTGGGAAGGGGAACAGAGAGAAGGAAGCATAAGCCTCAGAAAAAGGACAGAGAGGTACCAAAAACCAAACTTCGCCTCTCCATCATTTAAGATTCTTTGGGCAGCAAGCAAAGAAAACCTAACCAAACGTGGCTTAAGCAACAAGAAAAATCTATCTTGTCACATTGTAAAATGCCCTAAGAAATGGCAGTCTTGAGACTGCTTAATTTTGCATCTCAGATCATCAAGGACCAAGCTTTTTTTCCTCCCTCATTCTGTCACCTTCAGAGTATCCTCTTAAGCTGGTTCTACTCATATACCTAAGACAGCAGCCACAGTTCTGGGTATTACATGCAGATGACAACGTCCAGAGGCAAAAATAGGGAATAATGCTCTCTATTATTCCTTTTAAAGAGCAAAGAAAACTTTCCCAGAAACTCCTCAGGAGACTTCCCCTAATATCTTATTGATCAAAATTGTGTGTCACATGCCACCACCTAAGCAAGAACAGAGTTAGCATGACTGGTTAGCATGACCAATCATGATTCACCAACCAAGGCTGAGAGAGGCCAGTCTGCCTTGAAGCCTATGATCACTTCAAGGAGGGTGGACAAAGCCAGGATTCTATTAATAAGGAGTAAGGAAGATGAAGAGTTAACTGAGCAGGTACCCAACACTGTCTGCCATGGCCTCCTGTCCGGTTTTCCTAGAAGTTATCCAGCTAATTCAATCCAGTTATCATGAAACACTGAGATGCCAAGTTTCTAATACAACTCTGCTTTTGTTAATTTTGTTTTTAATGTCAGTTCCACTAAGTGATAACTGGAGGTTTATGTTACCATCTTATATCTCTCTTCATTAGTTGCCAAGGAACACCTAACTATAATAACTTAAGGCTGTAATCATATGATTCTATCTGGGAATCGCTTCAGCAGTTACTCAAAGGGGGTTCATGCTCTGTATTGGAGTAATCTTATAAGAATTACCATAGTATCACAAAAGAAAAGGTGCTTTTCTTTCACCCAGAATTCTAAGTTGCTCTACCAGCTAATTACCAGTAGCTAAGCAAAATATTACTGTCCAGTTTTAAATTATGGCCTTCATTTAAAATTACCTCAGGACAAAAGTTCCCCACAGAATAGGTCACCAAAAAAGAAGAAAATAGTTCTCCATGGAAATAGTGAGATCTGGGCTTAAAAATCATTTTTTCAGTCCTTTTAGTTCACACAGAACTCCTTTTGCTTTTTAAAAAAATTTATTTAATTTTAATTGAAGGATAATTGCTTTACAATATTGTGTTGGTTTCTGCTATACATCAGCATGAATCAGCCATAGCCTCCTTTTGCTTTAAATCCTTTGTTTTTGTGATTTTAAGCTTATTGTTTCTTGGTTCTACTTTTGTTTTCTGGACTGATGACATAAAAACATATTTATGAATTCATAATCTGATTATATTATTATTAAATTCTCTTGCTGAGTGTCTGCATGGAGTTATTCATTTTACATCCTTTGGCTCATTTGGTCTGCTAACCAGTCAATTCAATCAAATAATTGGACTAATTATTTTCAAACGATGTAATTCTCTTCTTCTATTGACTTTTATAGAATCACTATCTAATATCAGAAAATTCCATAATTCCATTTCCATAAAAAGTCAGTAACCATCTCTGCTTTATTGACTTTAGAGGAGATCTGTACTTTGGTCATTGCTGAGGTATTTGCAGAAGACTCTGGGTGCTTCACATGTACTGCAAGCAACAAATACGGCACAGTGTCAAGCATTGCACAGCTAGATGTGAGAGGTAAGGATTCTTTCAATGCCATAACCGTCTAGACCAGGGATTCCCTAACCACCAGATCAGTACCAGTCCATGGCCTGTTAGGAACTAGGCCATGCAGCAGGAGGTGAGTGGCAGGTGAGCAAGTGAAACTTCCTCTGTATTTACAGCTGCTCCCCATCTCACTTTACTGTTTGAGTTCCACCTCCTGTCAGATCAGCAGCGGCATAATAAATGTAATGCACTTGAATGAATCATCCTGAAACCAACCTCCCCAACCCCAGTGCATGGAAAAATTGCCTTCCACAAAACCAGTCGCTGGTGCCAAACAGGTTGGGGACCATTGGTTTAGACTAAGATTTTGAATATGAGTATGAAGAGTATACTTTACCCTTTCTTACTGCTTTTTATATGAAGCTAGTGTAGCTCTCCTAAAATTTTTTTGAATTATTGAGGAAAGTGTTTCTGAACAGAATTCAATTTCTAATTTCTTATCGCATTTATCACCACCATCTCATTTATCCTGCTGTTATTTATGATATTCCCTAAAAAACATCTCCTTGGTCTTACATAGACTTCTAAAATTCTTTCCAAAATGCTACTTAGATTTTTTTGAGTCCCCCCCCCCGGTATCCTTACCATTCATTAATGCCTCAGATTGTGTTTTCTGTTTTTGACAAGCATCTCTCATTAGCACATTCGCCTAAGTTGGATTCCGGCCCCAACTCAGGTGTACAGTCCTTTCTCAGTCTTGTTGAGTATGGCTAATGGCTCACGTCCTGTTATCATCCTTTCAGGAAATGAAGATCTCAGAAACAATGGGTCTCTTCACTCAGCCAACTCCACCACCAACCTGGCTCTTACTGAGCAACAGCCATCCCCACCCAACCCAGAGCCTCCTGTGGAACAACCCCCTAAACCCAAACTGGAAGGGGTGCTGGTGAACCACAACGAGCCCCGGTCCAGCTCGAGGATCGGGCTCCGTGTGCACTTCAACCTGCCTGAAGATGACAAAGGAAGCGAAGAATCCTCTGAGGGTGGCATGGTGACCACCCAGCAGACCAGGCCAGATTCCTTCCAGGAGAGATTCAATGGACAGTCAGCAAAAATCTCTGAGCCTTCCTCACCCGTCAAAGAGCCCCCTCCAGTTCTGGCCAAACCCAAACTGTAAGTAAAAATGAGAATGGATAACCAAGAGTGCCTGTGACCTGCTCTGAGTCTGCCCTTCTTAAAAATGAAGAAGCTGAAAAGGAGGATTATGAAATGAGAGGACACACATTAAGTGCTTTGCAAGTCATATGTCCTCACATCAGTGCAAACGTGCTCTCACTACCACCCCTTACTATTCATATCCTACTTCCAAGAAATGCTGCATCTAAACTGGCTCCAAAAAATGTTTCTTCTATACTAGGCGGCTTCAGGTGAAGCACTTCTGCACTTTTCTGTTTTAATAAATTTTTTTGACTCAGCTTCTTGAGCCATTTTACTTTTTGGCTGCACTGAGCAGCTTGCACAATCTTAATTCCCCAACCAAAGATCGAACTGTGTCCCCTAAAGTGGAAGCACAGTCTTAACCTCTGTAGTGTCCGGGGAGTCCCTCCACATCCTTCAGTATTTTTTGCACCTGAATTTTTTCCTTTTTTAAAAAAATGAGGATATAGTTGACTTACAATGTTGTGCTAGTTTCTGATGGACAGCAAAGTGATTTAGTTATACATATGTATTCCTTTTCAGATTCTTTTTTCTTGTAAGTTATTACAAAATATTGAATATAGTCCCCTGTACTAAAACTGGCTGGATTTTAAAACCCAAATTCGCCACTTCTGGGATGTTATAAATATCTTTGTGTCTATTGGTCTGTTTTTTCAATTAATTTTTTTTAATTGAAGGATAATTGCTTTATAATTTTTGTGTTGGTTTCTGCCATACATCAATATGAATCAGCCATAGATATACACAGATCCTAGGTGCCGCCCACCTGAACCTTCCTCCCACCTCTATACGCTTCTTACAAAGCCCTTTCTTAGGTCTAATAATCTTTACAGCCTATAATTTCATCTCTCTATTTCCTGTTTCTACTTCAGCTTAAGTTTTTATACTCATTATAGAAAAGATATCAACTGTTTTTCAGATAGTTCCTTGGTATGGCTAGATATGCTGTGGCAATCACAGTAGGCTTCACATAAATGTAATGGGATGAAAGAAGTCATAAAAATTCAGGCACCTCTGGATCTGATGCACTTGTGGCCCAAACCCTCTTCAGAGCTTCCATCAGCGTCCTGTTGCAATATTTAACGTGCATCCACAGTAAAGCAAACATTGAACGTGACAGTACTATTATGTTCTGTTTGATCCACACATCAAAGTCATAAAAGTTACATTGATAAGTACATAGACCTTTAAATATCAACAATGAAATCTACAGTAATAGGACTCCCATCATGTGTTCCTTGGTGCTGACCACAAGGTACTCACTGGAAGCAGCTCATGTTGCTTAGTTTTATATTTTTCTCCCTACCACACAAATTCTGGGCATAAAATTAAATGTTACAAAACATACAAGTTACACCCAGAAATACTTCAGTTTAGTCACTCTGTCTTGTCTGACTCTTTGTGACCCCATGGACTGCAGCACACCAGGCCTCCCTGTCCATCACAAACTCCTAGAATTTACTCAAACTCAAGTCCATTGAGTTGGTGATGCCATCCAACCATCTCATCCTCTATTGTCCCCTTCTCCTCCTGCCTTCAATCTTTCCCAGCATCAGGGTCTTTTCAAATGAGTCCGTTCTTCCCATCAGGTAGCCAAAGTATTGGAGTTTCAGCTTCAGCATCAGTCCCTCCAATGAACATTCAGGATTGATTTCCTTTAGGATGGACTGGTTGGATCTCCTTGCAGTCCAAGGGACCCTCAAGAGTCTTCTCCAACACCACAGTTCAAAAGCATCAATTCTTCGGTGCTCAGCTTTCTTTACAGTTCAACTCTCACATCCATACATGACTACTGGAGAAACCATAGCTTTGACTAGATGGACATTTGTTGGCAAAGTAATATCTCTGCTTTTTAATAGATTGTCTAGGTTGGTCATAGCTTTTCTTCCAAGGAGCAAGTGTCTTTTAATTTTATGGCTGCAGTCACCATCTTCAGTGATTTTGGGGCCCCCAAAAATAAAGTCTGTCACTGTTTCCACTGTTTCCCCATCTATTTGCCATGAAGTGATGGGACTAGATGCCATGATCTTAGTATTCTGAATGTTGAGCTTTAAGCCAACTTTTTGTACTCTCCTCTTTTGCTTTCATCAAGAGGTTCTTTAGTGGTTCTTCACTTTCTGTGTGAAAGGGTGGTGTCATCTGCATATCTGAGGTTATTGATATTTCTCCCTGTAATCTTGATTCCAGCTTGTGCTTCATCCAGCCCAGTGTTTCTCATGATGTACTCTGCATATAAATTAAACTTCTGTCCCCTCAAAGTTCTGCCAGTCACAGGAAAGAGGAATTACTTGAAGTAAAAAGAAGGGAAGAGGTTATTGTAGGGATATAAGGAGGAATGGGAAACAAAACACAGCCAGGCCCTGCACAGAGAAGGAGAGTAGGGAGTCAGTGATAGCTTACGGTGAACAATGTTGGATTTGTGATCTCCGAAGAAGATTTAGCTTTGGGACCAGGGACCAGGCTTGATCACTCAAGAGCTTTCGTGTAGCAGAGTTTTAGTAAAGTGAAAAGGGACAGAGAAAGCTTCTGACATAGATATCAGAAGGGGGATGGAGAGTGCCCCCTTCGCTAGTGTTAGCAAGGGAGTTATATACTTTTTCAACTGGTCATTATAGTAAATCAAAAGAATTTCTCAAAGTTGTAAAGATCTTACTAGGCCCACTCCCACAATTTACTTTTGAAGATGACAGGATTAGAACTAACAATAGAAAGATCTTACCAGACCCACTCCCATAATAAACATTCTAAAATAACAGGATTAGTCAGAAGGTTTTCAAAGAGAAACTGTCCTCAAACAGGATACATTGTTGTTATATAATCCTTAGTACAGAGTTTAAACTGAGTTCTTTGTTGTGTAATCATCAATTCTGGGCTTAAAGAAACAAATATTTTATGAGACTAAAACTAAGGAATGTAGAGAAAAAAAAAAGACATTTGTCCTTTTTTCCTCCTTGAGAATTCCAGATATCTATCTCCTCCTCAAGAGCCCCAGATCCCTCTCTCTCTTCCTCAGGGACCCCAGACTTGTTATCAACCTGCCTAGGGACTGACTCTCTCATTAGGAGCTAGGATCACATGTATGGTCAGTCCGGCTTCTATCTGCTGTTCATGCTCCGTCCTGAGCACCCCCTTGCTTCCTCTTTGCATATCCTCTCCACTCTTCTGTCTTGGAAGCCTCATCAACTCATATCCGGCCCATAATGACATGTCCTATCACAATTTGTGTCCAGTTCCACTGTTAACTGGGCTTCCCTGTGGCTCAGCTAGTAAAGAATCTGCCTGCAATGCAGGAGACCTGGGTTCGATCCTGGGGCGTTGGGAAGATCCCCTGGAGAACGGAAAGGCTACCCACTCCAGTATTCTGGCCTGGAGAATTCCATGGACTCTATAGTCCATGGGGTCGCAAAGAGTCGGACACCACTGAGGGACTTTCACTTTCACTTTGTTTTCACTGCTAACTACATCGTTCTCAGTAGCTCCATTCCAAATACCAATCAGCCCATCCTTGTCAGGTGCAGAGGATTTAGGTTTACAGGGAAGAAGAGCCAAACGGATCAAATCACAACTGTGTGTGAAGGCAATTCCCAGAGAAGCGAGTTGTGGGAACAGGTAACCCCAGACAATCCATTTGCCATTTTGTAGAGCCTCCACTTACTATTAGATTTACCTTCATGTTGCAGAAAGTCCAAAGTAACAGTGAGTTAAATACATGAGGGTTTATTTTTCTATGAAATAAAGGAATTAGAGGGGCTGCTGGGGCTGTTATCAGGGCTCTATAGTCATTAAGAACCCAGTCTTTTATCTTCTGCTCTGCCATTTTAGCACTGGCTTCTTCTCCAAGTACTCTCATGGTCCAAGAGGGTACTTGACTAGACAGTGGTCTAGTCATCACGTCTGCGTTTCAAGCAGCAGAAAGAACAAATGGGTAGAAGTCGTGATATTACTGTCTTTTAAAGGAGTCTTCTAAGGACTCACTCCAAATCACCTGCTTATATTTCACTGGCCAGAACTTAGTCACATGGCATACTAACAAAGGAAGCTGGGAAGTGTAGTCTTTAGCTGCACAAGTTGGCTCCATGGGTAAAATCAAGTCCCTTTACAAAGGGGAGAATTAAGTAGTCAGCCAGCAGTAGCTACCACATGAAATTTTCAATGAATATACAAATTCTACTAAGTTATGTAGTGACACCTTCTAAAAATCCAGTCCTCAGCACTATATAATTCTTTAATATGTCTTGCCTTCCTTAAATTTCGTATTAGAGACAAGAATATGCATGCGGATGCTCCCCGCTTCCTCCGTTTTTCCTTCCTCCCTCTCTCTCTCTCATACACACACATACTCCCTTTGTGAATCCACATGCTTACACACTTTCTTACTGGTTTTAACCTTATTGATGTTAATCTTTTAGGTTTTTACATTAAAACATATTGACTCAGTAATCTTGAGGATACCATTTTCTGCTTGTTCTTCAATTTGCCATTCATATAGAAAATAGAATTCTTATAGATCTTAAAACTGCAAAGGGAAACTGTCATTTTTAAACACTATCATCAAAACCTAGATAATTTAGACTTTGAAATTTTCAACTTGAATATTAAGCTATCTAAAGAAGTGATTCTTCATCCTGGCTACACCCTAGAATAAAATGTAGAGCTTCTGAAAAATATTTATGCCTTGCACCCCAGCTGAATCATAATCTCTCCACAGATTATTCTTAGGTACAGCCAGTTGGAAACTACGAGTGTAAAAGTTGGTGAACCTGACTTACAACCCATTGTCACCCCACCCAGCCCCATACACACATTCCTCCATGGCCAGAAAAACAAGAATAAACATTTAAAGTGGATAAAATGTCAGAGACAAAATGAGAATGTACTGGGAAAACGTATGCTTTGGGGACAAGTGTTTCTCTAGAGCAGCGGTTCTCAGTCTTGGATGCAGGCAAGAATCACCTAGAGGCCTGCTGTTCAAAGCACTGGCATCCCCTTGGGGCCTGATAGAACTAATACAAGCTCTAGTATTCCACTAAGACCTACTGAACCAGAAGCCCTGGGCGTGGGACCCAGATTTCTATCTTTTTAACAAGCCCAACAGAGGATTCTGAAGCTCGCTGAAGTTTAAGAACAATTCACCTACACTTAAAAACTATGCCTGGATCCTTTCCCAGGCCAATTGACTCTCTAGCCAGTGGTGCCTAAATTAGTGAGGTTTCTTTGCCTTTTATGCTCCCTGCACAGCCAGCATGATTACCACTGCTAAAACCACAGCTAAATCTGATTGCAAGGACACATTTACCCAGAATTAGTTATCTTAATCAGTGGTGCACTGGCAAATGTTTTAATTACCAACAGAGGCAGGGAAGCCCTGACTTGCAGCACTTGCCAATTTCCTCCCACCAGGGATGATTTCAAGTTACTAAAGAAAGATCGTTGAACTGGGAATTGGGATGAGGTGTGCACAATCTCCTCTCCAGAGCCAATGAGAGCTGGCTCCAGAGCACACCGCCCCAACTGTTGTCGCCAAAACTGCTTTCAAAGGTACTTGATACAATAGCCCAAGTTTGTTCTACAGTGCTTATCATGAAGCCTTGACATTTTATCTCAACCACTTAAAATCCCTAAGAAATTCTTTCATATTCCAGAACCACAATAAGAAGCAACCTTAACATTTTTGAAACCCATGTTCATTCTTACAAATCTTAAAATTGGCATCTGTAGTTCAGAAACTGAAAAATATAATAGCCACAATTTGTTGATCACTCAATTGATTTAGGTGATTCATCTACCAATTCTCACAACAATGTGAAGAGAAATTACTTACTCCTATTTTACTTATGAAGAAATCGGGGTCGAAAAAACCTAGAAACCACACCAAACCACACACATAATCAGTGGCAGAGCCAGGATTAGGATTAAATCTTTCTGCTGAGGCCATATTTTTGAGCATTATGCTTTAACTAAGTTGTGACAAGAGAAAAGATATTTTCAGATAACCCGAGAGTGTTGATAATCTACAGAAAGAAAGCTTGGGTATAACCCTGATTTCAGAAATCCTCACAGCAACAAGATGTGAACAGCTGAGCGTACAGCAATTTATGATAGGCTGTTATTTTGAATTAGAAAGGTTTAGGGTTTTGTATGCTTTGTAATTAACTTTTCCTTTCTTCTTTCACTGCAATGTGTATCATTATTAAATAGTAAATTCTATAACTGAATTGAATGACAACAACAAATATGTCGTATGTAAATAACCACTCGTTATTTGTGTTACATGCATATATAGAAAGATTTTTTTAAGCCCTGAATAGTTCATACTATCTGAGGCATATTTGTATATCCTATAGCACCTAGCAAAGTAAACATACAGAAGATTCAATAAAAGTTTGTGGACTACTAGAATTGACACCTTGCCCTGTTGTAATGAATAAGCAAATTGAAACAGGTGTTTTAAATCCCTTCTGAAACAAGATAGAGCTTAGTAACATTTGGAGAAAAAAAGTCATGTCCAACTCTTTGTGACACCATGGACTGTAGCCCGCCAGGCTCCACTGTCCATGGGAGTCTCCAGGCAAAAATACTGGAGTGGGTTGCAATTCCCTTCTCCAGGGGACCTTCCTGACCCAGGGATCAAACCCAGGTCTCCTGCATTGCAGCAGATTCATCATCTGAGCCATCAGGGAAGCCTATCAATCAAAAAGACACATTATTCTCAAATGAATTCTTCCAGAATCTTAGATAATCAAAACAATTTGATGCTGTATCTCATATATCATTATGTTTAAGGTTTGTGACCCTCCAATATACTGCATTAAATTATAAGGGCCAAGATGCTATTTAAAGTCTGACTTAAAGTTAAAAGCTAGTTCTTGGTTTTCATTCAATGGGAACTAAAAGAAAATCAGAATCAATATCAAGTGACTTCCTGGCCCCTTTTTTTCATCCCCAGCTTTCTAAGATCACTTAGTTTTCATATACTACTTTTTCTACTTCCAAACCACAAGAAAATATTTCTGCATCATCATCAGATTAAAATTTACTCAAGAATACAATACAAACCTGTCCTAAAAATCACACAACATTGTCTTTATGCTATAGATTCACAGAATGGGACCTGCCAAATATGAGATCCATTAACAGTGTAAAGGTCTTATATTCTCATGCCATTGGGAAAGTTAACACCAGCAGAAATAATGTTAATTGTGTACATTTTTCTAAGGGTATCTAAGAAAGATACTTCTACTTCTCTTGATTGCTAAATAAAATGAAAAGGTTTAATTAATTTTACTTTATTCTCTCAGCTTAAATACTAATTTCTAAAAGGGGGGAAGAAAGTTACTCTGCCAAGTGGGGCTAGTACTTCTAAATTCTTAGTTTAATCCAAGATGAGAGTTTTCATAGTTTAACAAAGGATCATACAGTATGTAGCATTTGACAGGAGAAAGTATTTTAATGAAAGCAGAGATTGGTCTCTACTTTGTGAAGTTACTCTTCCATATATTGTGTATCAAAAATGTCAACGAAGGGAAGGAAAACTGCCTTAAACTCCAATGATTTTTTTAAATCAAGGTTTGGAGAGCCTTCTGACTCAATCTTTTTTAAAAAATATATAGTTTCATTTATTATTTAGTTTTTATTGTACTGGGTCTTCGCTACTGTGCAGGCTTTTCTCTAGTTGCCCTGCACAGGCTTCTCATTGCAGGAGGGGTGGGGGGTGGGGCTTTTGTTGTTGTTGCAGAGCACTGGCTCTAGGACACACAGGCTACAGCAGTTGTGGCTCCAGGGTCCAGAGCACAGGCTCAATAGTTGTTGCCCACGAGTTCAGTTGCTCCACAGCATATGGAATCCTCCCAGATCAGAGATCGAATCCATGTGTCCTGCATCAGCAGGATTCTTTATCACTGAGCCTCCAGAGAAGCCCCTGACTTGATATTGTTGGTGTTGACTTTCCCAATGGTATGAAAATGTAGAATAGATCTCATGTTCAGCAGATCATCTTCTATGTTCCAGGTATACTTTCAGAGAACATAAAACCATGGTGGTTGAAGCACTGTGGGCTCACTTGTGGCTCCTCCTATGGTTATTTTCTCAAGAGGAGAGTCTCCTAAACAGCAAAACTTGACAGCCCTGACAATTTGATGCATATATAGTATTTAGTGGAGAAGGCGATGGCACCCCACTCCAGTGCTCTTGGATGGATGGAAAATCCCATGGATGGAGGAGCCTGGTTGGCTGCAGTCCATGGGGTCGCTAAAAGTCAGACACAACTGAGCGACTTCACTCTCACTTTTCACTTTCCTGCATTGGAGAAGGAAATGGCAACCCACTCCAGTGTTCTTGCCTGGAGAATCCCAGGGACAGAGAAGCCTGGTAGGCTGCCGTCTATGGGGTCGCACAGAGTCGGACACGACTGAAGTGACTTAGCAGCAGCAGCAGCAGCATAGTATTTAGACATTTTCCATTTTATTTATTAAAAAATAATTAACTATTTTAAGAGAAAGTATTAGACTGTGGGACTTAAGGCAAATCATACGATTCTGTGAGTCAGATTTCTTTAAATAGAGAAAGTGCTCCCAGCTTGATCATCTTCCTTTTTTTAGGCACAAGCCAAGTCTAAGGCAACATTTATAATTATGGTGACCATATAATCTAGCATTGAAACCATGACATTTTTGAGAGCAAAAGAGCACCAGTAGTAATTATGGCAGGAAAACAGGCATAAAGGAGGATGGTCTAGAATGCATCGAAACATATGGTTACCTTATCTATAAAGCTTTGTTGTTAGAAGAGGATGAGAAACACCAAGACATATCCAGCTGCTTTGCTAAGGTTTGCTCTAAAATGAGGCAGAGTGATGAATCCAGCACATTTTGTGGGGAATTCAGTCCTCTTTAGTGTTAGTAACTAACATCAGTGTGTAGCTCAACACCTTCTGTCCAGGAGCCCAACCCTAACCCTAACCCTAGTTCAGTTCAGTTCAGTCACTGAGTCATGTCTGAGTCTTTGCAACCCCATGGACTGCAGCACACTAGGCCTCCCTGTCCATCACCAACTCCCAGAATTTACTCAAACTCACGTCCATTGACTCGATGATGTCATCCAGCCATCTCATCCTCTGTCGTCCCCTTCTCCTCCCGCCTTCAATCTTTCCCAGCATCAGGGTCTTTTCAAATGAGTCAGTTCTTCCCATCAGGTAGCCAAAGTATTGGAGTTTCAGCTTCAGCATCAGTCCCTCCAATGAACATTCAGGACTGATTTCCTTTAGGATGGACTGGTTGGATCTCCTTGCAGTCCAAGGGACTCTCAAGAGTCTTCTCCAGCATCACAGTTCAGAAGCATCAATTCTTCGGCGCTCAGCTTTCTTTGTAGTCCAACTCTCACATCCATATGTGACTACCAGAAAAACCATAGCTTTGACTAGACGGACCTTTGTTGGTAAAGTAATGTCTCTGCTTTTTATTTATTTATTTATTTTTCTGCTTTTTAATATGCTGTCTAGGTTGGTCATAACTTTCCTTCCAAGGAGCGTCTTTTAATTTCATGGCCTACCTACCCCTAACCCAGATACTATCTACTCATCTTGGAACTTTAAGCATTCCCAACAAGAGGGCCATTGTTTCTATTTCTTCTTCCTAATTTATAAACATTCTAAAATGGGGCTGCTGTGTTGCCCAACACCAGGGTCACAATACAAAGCACAAAATGTCAATAAATGATGCCTCATGGAGTTGTGCATTGTGGTGGCCTTTCCCTTCTTCCTGGCAATCAAACAGATCTGGAAAGAAGGAGAGAGCTCACAAGAAACTGATTGGCTGATTGCTGGCCGCTCTGGCTGTGCATTTTTAGCAGATACTGGGTTGACCAAAAAGTTCATTCTGATTTCTGAAAGAACTTTTTGACCAACCCAACAATAAAGAGCCTGTCTGGACACTTTCTGATGGGTGAGGCGATGGTGACAGTTTCTCTTCTCTCCCCCGACTCTTGTTTTGTGTGCAGTGACTCCAGTCAGCTACAACAGCTTCACAACCAAGTTTTACTGGAACAACACCATTTGCAAAACCCATCTCCTTCATCTCCTAAGGAATTTCCTTTCAACATGAGTGTTTTGAACTCCACTACTGTTCCGGCAGTGACGGTGTCCAGCAAGCATGCGAAGGCCCCTCCATCACAGACATTCAGCTTGGCCCGGCCAAAGCACTTCTTCCCCTCTACAAGTACCACTGTGGCCTCCGTGTCCCCTTCCAGCTCTCCAGTGTTCACCCTGAGCAGCACTCCTCAAGCCATGCAGAGGACAGTGAGCAAAGAAAGCCTCTTAGTTACTCACCCCTTGGCTCAAACCAAATCTCTAGGAGGGGCCTCCATCCAAAATGAGCCGCTCCCCACTCCAGCTCCAACAGAGCCAGCACAACTGCCACTCACGTTTTCCATCTCCAGCGGAAACCAGTTTCAGCCCCGCTGTGTGTCCCCAGCTCCTGTCTCTCCCACTGGCCGGATTCAGAACCCAGTGGCTTTCCTCAGCTCCGTTCTGCCTTCTCTCCCTGCCATCCCACCCACCAATGCCATGGGGCTGCCTAAAAGCGCACCATCCATGTAAGTATCTCTGAAATTTGAGTCTTTATTAAATTGGTTACAACACTGCTTCTGTTTTATGTTTTGGGTTTTTGGCCAAAAGGCATGTGGGACCTTAGCTCTCTGACCAGGGATTGAACCCCCACCTCCTGAATTGGAAGGTTATGTCTTAACAAGTGGACCACCAGGGAGGTCCCTCATTGAGGTTTCTTGATGTAAAAGATGTCATTTAAGAAGGGGTCTGCATAAGAATAGCTTAGTCTAGGATAGGCCTGTCACTTATCACTATCATTTATCCTTTATAATCCTATCTCATAGACAAAATGGATATTGAACACCTTAGGACAAAAGTACGTGATTATTTTAAATATGGGCTTCCCTGGTGGCTCAGATGGTAAAGAATCCACGTGAATGCAGGAGACCCAAGTTGGGAAGATCCCCTGGAAGAGGGCATGGCAACCCACTCCAGTATTCCTGCCTGGAGAATCCCATGGACAGAAGAGCCTGGGGGGCTACAGTCTATGGGGTCACAAAGAATCAGACATGAATGAAGTGACTTAGCATGCAGGCATTTTAAATATATTTTTATAATTTAAATACTGAAAACACCTCTATACGCAGATTCTTTGCTCAGCGCTCAACTTTTGCACACAAGATGCCCTACATAAGTGCTTGATGACTCCTGGTGTATGGTTGTCATTCCAACCACTCTGATTCCTAGGCCTTTGTACCCTGACCAGGGCTTTTCATGAGTGACTTAGGGGTGAATTAATTTTACAGGCCATCCCAGGGACTAATGAAGAAAAATACAAAGTCTTCCCACCCAGTGAGTGATGATTACATCCGTGAAACTAAGAATGCGGTGATTCTAGACTTGGGAAAAAAGATGAATTTCAGTGATGTCAGATCAAACCAGCAGGTAAGACTGTTGGGTTCAGATGATTTATTGGAATTTCATTGTAAGGAATGTAAGTTTGCTTAATTCAGTCCTTAGGTCACCTGACCTCAGTGAAACTGACACTGCAGCTTTGGAAGGCAGAGTCCAGACTGACCATGGTTTGTGCAGGAAATTTGTCCACATGGACCCACAGTTCTTCATTAGCCCAATAGCTAATTCAGTTTACTTGTTTACATGTGTTTACCTAGAATAGAGTCGGTTGAGAGGGACTAGATAGTCTGCTTTCCATTCCAGCAATCCTCTGCTCAGTATTGGCAAACACCATCACATCTTTGAGACATTTCAATATCTGAGCCTTGAGGTGATCTGGACTTGAAGGAACTCTGGAGTTCCAAGCTGTCTCTTATCTGATTCCTTCAACCCTAATGTGCCTGGGGATTGCTCACCAGTTCCTCTCAATCTTTACATTAGGTTAAAGTTTGTGTGAAACAGCCATTAGCCAATATCCTGTGGTTCAACCTGTACAACCCCCTGCTTTCTAGTTTACCCTGAAGGAGAAAAAGGAAAGTCATATGCAAGCATTATATGAAAGAAACACTATTTTATTTGAACTAGTTTTTCTTTTTCGTCTGTGCCACATAGCATGCAGGATCTTAGTTCCCTGATCAAGGATCAAACCCATGCCCCCTATAGTGGAAGCATGGAGTTTAAACCACTAGATCACCAGGGAAGTCCTGAGCCATTTATCTTTGCTTTCTGTACGGTGGTTATTTTTTAAATGCAGATATATATTTTAATAATTTAACTCTTGGTTTATTTCCTCAGGTAGGAACTGATTAAAATTGATTTTCAAATAGAACATAAAATTTTAGTGAAAACTGTATGTCAAATATTGTGCAGTCTGTGATATAAGTGACCCTGGAAACAAGATCTGACACTCCCCTGACCATATGCTGCTTTCCTTCATGTTTTTAAATCTTACTTCCAGTGGAGCCACTGATACACAGTATTTTACTAGTGTATTATATGTTGGGAAATTCTTACTGAGTGCATTCTTTTGAATATAGTGTCTACAGTACTCAAAACTGGAACTTCCCTGGTGGTCCAATGGTTAAGACTTTGCCTTCCAATGCAGGGGGTGTGAGTTCAATCCCTGGTAGGGGAGATTCACATGCCTCAGGGCCAAGAAACCAAAACATGAAACAGGCAATATTGCAACAAATTCAATAAAGACTTTAAAAATGGTTCACATCAAGTAATACCTTTTTTAAAATGCTCAAAATAATGCTTTAAAATGTTTTTTAAAATTGACTTTAAATTATTGACTTGAAGCAATTGGAAATATTTAAGCTTGCCATAATCAAGTACACTTTTCATATATCATTTCATCAGATTCATACATATCTGGGAGGCAAATACCAAGGCAACTATGCTTCTTTTCCATCTTCTAGATAGAGACACTGAGGCACAGTTGTCAACCTGTCAGGTCAGTGGTAGAACAGGAACCAGAGGCCTGGTTTCCAAGACATTCACACATTTTCCCTGAACCTCTGCAGTCTTCTGCAGTTTACGACAATTACCTCCAAACCCCATAAACGTTGCTCTGTCTAGCACAGATTTGTTTTCCTATAATACTGTCATCACAGTTGTGGTTGTTAATCCTTCTAAGTATCACTGAAATCAGAGCTGTGTTCAGACTGTCTTTTACAACTCAGACAGGGAGCGATTAGAACCCTGTAAAAACGATACCAAGTCAGCACAGGGTCTGTCTGGTTTTACCTTTATGGTTACTCTGTAGGGAGATTCATGCTAATCCATTGCCCAACTAAAGGGAAAGTAGGGTTTTTCTCTAATATGAACTGTGAGTACATGTAAACATGAATTTCCATGAGTAGAGTGCTATAAATCCAGTAGAACTCTATTAAGCCTCCATCATGAATTAAATTCAAGGCTAACAGCAGGAACTTGGAGTCTCAAAAAGTATCTCAAGCCTTCCCATCTGAAAACTGTGACACATGTCAGTGTTCTTCTGACGATTATTATTCTTAGAGTTACTACAGTATGTTAATTACAGAATTGATCTTACACAGCATTCTGTGCCAATGAAATGAAATGAAAGCCAAGCTACATAATGCAATTCAGGAAACTAAGGAGCTATCTGAGATGGAATGCTTGCATTAGGTTGGTAGATGTTGATCTGAGGAAGTTTTGAGGCCATATTACAATACTGTTTTGTTCACTGCTGTCTTGGGAAACAATAGGGGAAAAGTCATGAAGAACTGTTTAAATGTGCTGTGGCCCACTGATGAAGTTAAGAAGAAAATCTGTTTAGAAAAAGTGGAAAAGAATCATAAAGAAACATGAGTATTGACAGCTGTCTATACCTGCATTCTAGGTACATGGGAATATAGATGATCTATTTTTTTACTCCCACATTAGCTTTAGACATTTAATGTCTTATTTCAACTTTCATCCTTGACCTCATTTCTCTGGAAACCTCCCCATCTCTTTATTCTGATCCTCCCTCCCATTTTTCAAATGAAAACTTTTAAAAGTGTGGCTCCCAGATACTCTCCTGTATGACAAGGAGGAAAAAATACCTAATTCTTGCTCTGCCTTTTTTTCCTCTAATCTCCTTCTTCTCTAAGCGCCTTAGTCATTTCTTCTATTTAAATCTTACCTCTTTCATCTCTTACCATGAATTCTTCATGAAAATTCTCCCTTGAGTGCAAATAAATAATCTTGCCATCTATTTCTTTTCTAATAAAAGTACCATGTGTCACTGGCCTTACATTTTTCACCGTGGGCATGGTAGGACCCTGAGTGATGGAACAATGAAGTGTCCCATGTCATCTGCTGTGGGTTCACCCAGGATGTACTAGTCACAAGCTCCCTGAGAGCTGGAGTCGGGGGAGGAGGGTCTTGCTCATTGCTGCACCCCTGCTGTGTCTGGCCCAGAGGAGGTGCCCAGGGAATATCTGTTGAATTAAGTCACAACTCTGGGATTTATATTAGTTTCAGATAGGATAATGAAACTTTTGACCAAGGAGAAAATTTTGGATTTGTTGCATCTCTATAGAAAATATCTCACTTGACTACAGGGATTCTGATTATACCTAATTATAGATACTATCACCATGATAATAATCTATTTTAATCAACTGACTGCTGCTGCTGCTCTAAGTCGCTTCAGTCGTATCCGACTCTGTGTGACCCCATAGACAGCAGCCCACTAGGCTCCCCCATCCCTGGGATTCTCCAGGCAAGAACACTGGAGTGGGTTGCCATTTCCTTCTCCAATGCATGAAAGTGAAAAGTGAAAGTGAAGTCACTCAGTCATGTCTGACTCTTAGCAACACCATGGACTGCAGCCTACCAGGCTCCTCCATCCATGGGATTTTCCAGGCAAGGGTACTGGAGTGGGGTGCCATTGCCTTCTCCAAATCAACTGACTAAAGAGATGAAAACTTTAAAAAATAGCAAAATTAAGCAAAGCTCTGGCATTAACTGAAGCTTTAAAGGTAAATCTGTGAATCATTTAGTGATTATTTATTCTTAAAGACAAAATTTGGATTTAAAGTATTTTTAAATACTTTAAAAGGAGGTCTGCCTCCTCCACAGGAGAGTCTGTTTTATAGAATGCTGTACCACCAGTGCCTATTATAGTATTCTAAGAATCTGGCAGTAAGGATAGGGCGGGGGGCTATGAAGCCTGGTTATTTCTACTGAAGGTGGCATGTAGTATTAGATACATGGTAAAAGAAGACATCCTCTGTGTATGTTAAAGTTTATCTAGGAATCTTTGATCTGCTGCCCATACTGTGGGCTGTCCCAGGAACAAAGGAGAATGCCTTCTCTAACGCACACAACTTCCTTTAGCACACACTGTACCCAGAGTTGGTTGGGAGCCCTTTGAGCAGGCTCTTCCAGCTGGTTTGATCCTACTTGGTTATTTGCCCCGAAGCCCAGACTCAGAACCCAGCTCAGGGCACTGAGTGTCAGATCATGCCCCATGTTTTGGAAATCCGGAACCTTGGCAATGACATATCTGATTAGAGTATGTCATGACACTGTGGTTCTCAGCAGAAGGAAAGTACTCTCCACCACTCTGACAATTTGAAGGAAATTTCTGTAGATGTGTCCCAGAAACCAAATGCCTCAAGTTGTCAAACTATCAGCCTAAAGAGGATTATCTTTAAAGAAAAAAAAAAAAAAGAACCTATATTTTCAAGTGGCATATTCTTCTGAAGTAATATTTTGGCTTTTCATTTTCTTTCATAGAGCAACTGAAATTCTGTGCAATTCATTTCCATTTAAGGTCTTTAACATAAGCCTGGAAAGGATGGGCCATATGTCATTGACTTGCTGGCCACACAGACCAGATTTACACAGAAAAATATTCTCTCCTTTGAGCACAGACATCACCTACAAGCAGCCTTCACAGAAACTCCTGCTTCTTCTCACAGAGGGGACAGGGCAAGGGAAAATGGAGACCACAGCACAAATCCAGTCCTGGAAATTCAAAGTGCACAGCCACCCACAGTGCGTCAGTAGCACAACCTTTGTGCAGAACACTGCAGAAAGCACATTCAAACTTAACTTAAACATATTGCTTATTTGCAAATGTCCTTAGAAAACCTGAATCTCATCGGTCACAATTTGGAATGACAACCTTGATTTATGTATAAGAGGAGTAGTTATTCCTGGGATAACCACCTCTCAGGAGCAAAGCACCCCTCCTCTCCTCAAAAAAAAAAAAACCCCTACACCAATTCCTGCTTTGGACATGGTATGCATCTTTGTAAACATCCCAGTTGTAAAGATATGCTGCTGTAGAAACAGGCCACATACTCCTGCCACACAGTTGCATAGTTTTCTTTTCCCTAAGAATCAACTCCCCACATATTTTATGAAATCTTTCATAGAAATGCCTTGACCTACAGTATTCTTATTTGGTTGTGCATCTGTGACTCATACATCATATAACTGGCACCTTAAACAATTGTATCTTAAATGCAATTTTATTTTTTCTCCCTTTCTCCTTTTAAATTTATTCAGTGGGGCTAATCCTTCTCCTGCTCCTGGCCACCTCAAATATGAGGTAATGGCAAAACTATTTTGACCACTTTTAGTTCACATAAGGTTCTATGTTTTCTTTGTTGCAAAATACAATCTTGATCCAGAAACATGCAATGTCCAATTCCTGTAGTAACTAACACCCTAATCCTTATTCAAGAATAAGACCCCACACACAAACACCCCACACCCAGGGACCCCCCTACAAATGGGGACATCTAAAACTAGGAAGGAAGTATGGCCAACTTCTCTCTTTTTTGCTCCCTCCATCCCCCATTTCACTAACTGCTGTTCCTGACTTCTTCCTTTCCCAGCCACAGGGGGACAAAAGCTGAGCCCATGCTGGCTTTCTCTCATAGCGGTCCACATGTGCATGACAGGAATCATCACAGTCCTCTGACCTGACACCATGCAGGAGTGCGGGCCACTGAAAGCAGCCATCACTTGCCCATCAACAATAACCCACCTTGTTTCTCACCCTAGATTCCTTAGGCAGGAGTCAGATACCACCCACTGGAGGAACAGTAAGTGCTACAGATGGGTCTATTTAATCTCCCTCAATAGCCTGGAGGTGAAACGCAGGTACTCTGGGACTGGAGGTATGAGACAAACATTATTAGCTCTCTCCAAAGTCATCTCACTGGATCTTCTCCTTCCTGACTGTTTTGTATTTCTGATGAAGAATCTCAATTATCTAACCTGTCCTTGAACACCTGCTTTGAAATTTCTGTTACCTCAGGAGAAACTTACAGTTAAGATCTGGTTACAACTGTATCCTCAGTACAAAGTAACAAATAGTATATTTAGATAACTCACTGAGTGATCTGTTTTCATTACCTCCCAATTTGTAGCACTGGTAAAATAGTAAATATATAACCAATAAGTGTACTTTTATAGCAAAACAAAATGTGCATATTTTCATTATGTTGTTTCCATGGTTCCTTTGGTTAAATCAATTCAAACATTAAAAATTCCATAAAATCAGGTCCCAACTGGGTAAAATCAAGTTCCTAAAGATTGGAATGCATGGAGACAATGCAGTTTTTATATTCTCAGGCAAGTACTAAAAGCCTTATCTATCACCTATTTGTCCCTGAAGTATACACATAATCAACACTTACCACCATGCACAATAATACTTGTTTGGAAAAATTAGTTCATACTTTCAATATAGAAAGCCAGGAACTGACCAGCCCTCACTCATTATGCAGTAGGAGAAGCTGCAGAGAAGGTTCTTTAGCTTGGATCAAGGACTCCACTAAAATAGTGGCTACAGGTGGTATGGAATGGATTGGGCATCTGGGGACTTAAACAAAACAAGATGAGCTGCCATAGAACCTGAGACCTCTTGCCACCCTCACAAAAAGCCTGGGTTATCCTGAACTCCAGGATCTCATGTGAGGTTTGCAAACTATGAGAATCATTCATCTGACTATTATTTTTAAAATAATAAAACAACTTAGTACCAACCTCACATAGTAAGGGAATAAAATAACTCACTGGTTTTATTCCTAAGCATCCAAAAAACAAACATATCTGTTAAAAGGAAAAATAATACCTATTTGGGAGCATGAATGCAATTCAACAAAGATGAAAAATGAACTCCTTGTGGGATTTTTAAATTGTGAAGAATAGGAAATATTTCAAATTTGTAAGATTAGTTAAGGTATTTATGGAAAATATGTTCATTGTATAGTATTAGGGAGAATAATTTGAAATTGCTGATATTCTACCACTTTTAATCCTCAAAAAATGGCAATTTCATATGGTTCAAACTAATAGGTAGATAGCTGGAAGTTTTAAGTATTAACTATAAAAAAAACTCCCCAAATGTAGAAAATAGTCATAATACTTTTAAACTAAATTAGGTTTCAAATTAGAAGTGAACAATCTTTTACTTTAATTGGTTTGAGTTATCTGATGAAAAATGAATACACTTAACTGGAGAGTCATAATTTTTTCCTACTCTGAAAGAGCTGCTGTAGATTTATTTTGTTTACCCAGTCTAAGATGAGGCTGAGAAGAAAGATTTAAAATTGGTTCTGAGAAATTAAAACCAAGAAATATTTGGTTTCTGTGTTTCCTAAGTGCCAATTCTACACAAATTCAGGCAGTGATATATATAAAACAATAACTAGAAGACATGAGTGATGTGATTTGATAGCTTGAGATTACATCTCATGAGTCCTGAACTCAATTATTCTGCCTATGAATAGGGCAGATGCAAATCAGCCTGGTGCTCCCAAATTCACTTCAGGGGCATGCTAGTATCATCTGCAGGGAACCTACCTGAATCATAAAATTATGGTTAACTAGAGTCACAAGTGTAACCAAAGGTCTCACCCTCACCCCAGGCACCTGGCTCTGGATTCCTCAGAGATACAGTGGTACAGGAACAAATGACAGCCTCCAGGTCACTCATGTATTCTTCCATCCTTTGGGTACTCAAGGAGCCCCTGCCATGAGACACGCACTCACTATTATATGTACTGTTGACATTGTGGGAAGCAAGACAAACAAGAATTCTGCTCTTTTGACACTAACATGCTTAGAGAGAGTCAATCATTTAACCAATAAACAAACAAGCAAGAATAATACTGGAGGGACTTCCCTGGCGGTCCAGTGACTAAGACGCTGTGATCCCAATCGGGGGGCCCAGGTTCTGATCCCTGGTCAGGGAACTAGAACCCACGTGCCACAACTAAGACCTGGTACAGCCAAATCAATAAATAAAAATAAATCTTTCAAAAGTTTTTTAAAAAGAATAATACTGGATGGCAAGAAATGCTCTGTAGAGAATTACAATAGGGAGTTACTTTAGATGAAATGCCTGGGAAGGCTGTTTTACGGAGGTGACATTTAAGCTTGATAGAACAGGGCAGGAGAGGGAACGACAAGAATCCAGGATAAGTTCTAGATTTAAGTTAACTTGGTGCACTCAAAGCATGGTCTGAAACCTATGCCAATTTGCAAGCTGTCATCTCTCCACCTTGAGATAACTATGGAAATTGAAAGTAACCAATAAGAAATTTCTATAGCATTTGACAGAGAAATTTTATGTCTATCAAACATAATCTTGCATGCTTTTAATATTTCACTTTTCTAGTAATTCATTTTTATTTTACAAGAAGAACAGGTTGAAAAATACCCATTTTTAAAATTTGGTTTTCACCATAGCTAATGTGAGAAACACCAGTTTAACTACTTAACCAAGTGGATGAATACTGGTGCCGGTTCCTAAAATGGAAACGAGCAGGGTAGGAGTATATTCTCTGGGGAACAGAAACCAAGTGTGTATCGTTTGCACCCGGCTACGTTTCAAGTGTCCATGAGGTACCCAAGCCATGACACAGAATAAATTGATGGGTTTATGACTTTCACGCTATAGAGTAGATGATTGGGTATATGAGTTCTGGAGAGAAACCAGACTGAGAGACATGGATGTGGAGTCATCAGCACACAGGAGGCAGGTAAAGCTGTGGGACTGGATGAGACAATCCAGGACAGAGAAGGAAGAGCTAGCAGAGGAAACTGATAAGGAACAGCTAGAGAAAGGGAAGGAAAACCAATACAGTGTCATGGAAATCAACAACAACAAAAAAATGTTTTACAAAGGAGAAAGTAAGGACTTCTTTGGTAGTCCAGAGGTTAGGGGGCCGGGTTCGATCCCTGGTCAAGGAACTAGCTCCCACATACCACAACGAAGATTAAAGATCCTGCCTGCTGCAACTAAGACCTGGCACAGCCAAATAAATAATTTTTTTTTTTTTAATGGAGAAAGTAGTCATCTGTGTTAATGCTGCTCAGAAGTCAGGTAAGGCAAGAACAGATAAGTGACAACTGGATTTGGCAAATAAGAAGACCCTGACAGCAGCAATGTCAGGAGAACTGTGAGAACACAAACTTAACTGGAGTGTGTTAGTGAAAGAAAAGGTGACAAGGGAATGAGGCTATAAGAGAGAAAATTATCTCAAATAGTTTTGTTGTGAGGGCTGCAGAGATACTGTGAAGGCAAGCATGGGGTCAAAGGAGAGTTATGAAGACAGGTTTTCTGATGGCAAAACCCAGTAGAGACAGGAAGTTGGTGATGCAGGCAAGTACTAGAATGCAGTTCAGAATAATTTTGCCAAAACACCATACAGATAGTTCTGTATATCAAGATGGACACTTTTAGTAGCTATGGAAATTACATTCCATCTTCATTCCATTCCCTACAAGATTCTACTGGGACTCCATGATGAAGGTGAGGAATCAGGACATTTTGGGATTGCAGTAGAGACCCAAATCTCCTTCAGTGCTCCATCGTGAGGAAGTGGAAATGGAACGTGCCTAGTTTATGGAGGTTCCATGATATGAACCTAACATTTGAATCTTAAAAAGTTTCATCCTCAAATTATACTGATGAACACGTTCTTCCTCACCCACAGAAACTGACATTAAAACATGTTTGCCATTTTGACAGGAGTACAAAATCTCAAGCTTTGAGCAGAGGCTGATGAATGAAATAGAGTTTCGCTTGGAACGCACCCCTGTTGATGAATCAGACGATGAAATCCAACATGATGAGATCCCCACGGGCAAGTGTATAGCTCCCATCTTTGACAAAAGACTCAAGCACTTCCGGGTCACCGAAGGCTCTCCAGTGACATTCACCTGCAAAATTGTTGGGATACCTGTCCCAAAGGTAGGGGAAGATGAACAGCCAGTCAACCAACAGTACAAATCTGTAGACTCAGTGCCCTCAAGAAAGCCTTATCCGACTCTAGTGAAATATCCATACAGAGAATACAAACCAATACCAGAAAATTAACAAAGGCCAGATAATCTGACTAAAAAGATACAGTCAGGAATAGAATCATTAAGTAGGCAGAAAACAAATCAGATTACTTATGGGCATGTTAAAATTTTTGCAAAAGTTGAAAATAAATTTTCTTAGTCACAATCCTCTCTTTGGGGTTGTTGATCCTCTCAACCATCAAATTCACCAATCTGATACTTTTTTTTTCTATTTATTATCTACTGAATATCCACAGCCAACCTGTTAAACAAAGCGAGCTATATTTGTATCATTACTATTAGGTTGGTAAATGCAGAAAATGTCATATCGTTATCACTGGCTGGTGAAAAATTTTATGAGTCACCAGATTTTCTGGCAGTCAGCTGAGAGAGGATTTACACCCGGAATGTCTACAGCAGGGAATCTCTTCACTCTGCTTTCACAAACATTAACATGGCATTAGCGTGTATGGTTTGGTAACCAGGAAATGCAGAGAAGGTCAACTGCTACCGTACTTTAACTCACCTGTCTTTCAGAGATTCCCCTTGATACATGCAGAACTTAACATGAAAACCATGTAGACTTAAATTTTAGTCAGATGAGGAATTCAGCAAGTGAATCCTGGCCTCATTCCACTTGGTATAACACACCATACTATCCTTTCAAGTAAGGTCAGCTATTCTAGGCCCTGAGATCTGGGACTTCTAGCAGGAAAAGTTTCGAGCTATTCCAGTTTTCATTATTTTGCCTCTGAAGACCTGCCTGGCCCTTAGGGTGGCTTTTTAATTATAAAGTACAATAAAAATAATCAAAAGCTTTCTCTCCATCCTAAATTATTTGTAGTTTTTTACTTAAATATTCTATACGTACAAGTGGAGGAGCATATTATACTGTCATTGTAATACATCTGATAATTTTTCTCTGTTTTGTAAAGGATGGGTTACTAGTTGTAGAGATGGCAATCCATTCAGGCCTTATCCTACTCCTTATATCAGGATCCTCTAAAGATGTACAGAAGTGTGCATAGTCTCCTTGTCTATTGTTCATTTCAGGTTTACTGGTTCAAAGACGGGAAGCAGATTTCAAAGAGAAATGAGCACTTCAAAATGAAGCGTGAAGGAGACGGGACATGCTCTCTGCACATTAACTCCACCTCCAGTGACGACGACGGCAACTATACCATCATGGCAGCCAACCCCCAGGTGGAGACTCAGGGTTCCACGCTGTGCTGCATTCTGAGGAAGGAGCAGTTGATATCATTGTGAATAAACCTTGAGAAGTGCAAGTTACTAAGGACTGCTGAGGAAAATGAATGAGGAGCGCTGAGACTGTGTGTAACTGGAGCACAGGATCACAATTTACACGACTAGTCAGCCATTGATGGGTCATTCCACTCTTCAGCCTTTGAAGAGGACATTAGTACCATCTATTCACTAACTATATGCCTCAGCCTCTAGAGTACATCTTGTGTTTATCAACTCATTGACTCTCTTGAAGAGTCAATAAATCAATCTATCAAAGAATGATTTGCTATTTTTAGTTCTTTAGAGAATAAGCAAATTACTTGTGAATAGCCCTCACTCATAAAATTTTTTCTTCTTTTTTTGGTAAAAGTTGGAAAGTCATAATATTTCACTTTCCTTTTCTGAAGAGATCAGGACTTAAAATCCCCCTTAGCAGAATATGTATACATATAGCTGATTCACATTGTTGTATAGCAGAAACTAATACAACATTGTAAAGTGATTATACTCCAATAAATAAATAAATAAGTATAAAACTGAAAAAAAATATGGCAGAATAAATATTTCCAACTACTATGAGACTAGGAGGTACAGAACTATGATTTCTATTCTCACCAACTCCTATTAAAATGTTAGTTTTGAAGATAATCTCTATTGAGGAAAGCATAAAAACACTTGGCCATGATCTCTGCATGGGCCTGCAAATAATATTAAGTGCATAAGAACTCAATTTTTTTACATTTGTGTCTGTTCATTTTCAGCTTCAAAATGAAAGGCATCACAATATGCTTAAAAATCCTTTCCCCTGAAATGTTAACAGCAATTTAAAGAGTTATATTGTTTTTATCCCCCCTCCAAAAAACTCGTAATGGCCAAAAGCTAATAAAATTTTGGTCCAGAGAAACGTATGTATATTGAAAAAGTAGGGAGTTCTTTTTATTTTAATTTCCTTCATTTTCTGTTTCTCAGGGGAGAATCAGTTGTTCTGGCCACTTGATGGTACAAGGTTTGCCCATCCGAAGTCGACTAACAGCTGCTGGTCAGTCTCACAGGTAAAGACAGTGAGAACCTCACTTCTCCAGCCCCTCCCAAGCATGTACCTGCTGCAATGAGCACTGAAGTATGGGGCCTATAAACTGAAATATTGGCATCACTTGGGAGCTTGTTGCAAGTGCATAATTCCAAGCCCCACCCAGACCTACTGATCAGAATGTACATTTTACTAAGATCCCCAGGTGATTCACAAGTGTATTAAATTGGAGAAGTATTGGTTCACAGCACATTTTTAATGTTCAAAATTTGTAACCATCCCTAGCACCTGTGCATATAATATATAAATCAGACTGAACTAAGTTACCTTTTCCTTAAAAAACAGAAACTGTTAATGAGTATATATATACTAATAAAAGATTTTTGTTGTTGTCATTATCTCCAACATAACAATTGTCTCCAACATAGCAACTAACTTTCCTCCTCTCTGACTTTATTAATGTTAAGAAGAGACAGCCTGGCTTTCTCTTGAGTCGTATGGTGCCACAAAGTCTTAGCAAAGCATTTCATAGGTGCTGACATGGATGAATTAAATTAGACTTACCAAAGAAACAAAAATAGTGACCTACGTTTCAGATGCAGTATTTCACTACCGTTACAACTATACCTTCTTCTTCAGTTTTTTTTTCCCTTCTTCAAGAACAGCTGTTACTGTTGGTCAGTCTTAATCAATTTAGGTTCATGATCATCTTTAATGGTCTGGCAGAATTTATAAGCCGGGTTACATTTTATTACTCAGAGACACAGGGACCGCAGCTGCCTTGCTCTGAGTAATAAAACAGGACTTCTCTTTTGGCTCTCATTGAGGTTCAGATTGAATACTGATTTATTTGTTTATTTTGAAACTTTTGAACAACTGGCCAAACCCAAGGCAAGGGGAGCTGAGTCACTTAACCCAGAAACCCAGAATGACTTCACAGAGAAAAAAGCTAAAGCCTGCTTATTTAATTACAGATCTCACAAGATAATCCTACAGTGGTGAGATACTTAATACTTTCTTTTTTCACACCAGCTCCGCGCTATTACTTATTATTTCTTTATGGTTCAGCAACCCTTACCCCCACCCCCCAAAGAAATCTTTCTCCAAGCCCTATAGCCATGCCTAAATACCTATACGTTATATGTTTATGAATTGGTTTCTACTGTTTAATGCCTGAACGTGCTTGCTGTTTTAGAGGAAGGTCCCGAGTGCAAGAAAGAGACAAAGAGCCCCTACAGGAACGCTTTTTCCGACCACATTTCCTGCAGGCTCCTGGGGATATGGTGGCTCATGAGGGGCGCCTCTGTCGCCTGGACTGTAAGGTAGCCTCCAGCACCATCTTTGGCGCCAGACCTGTTCATATTTTGTATTTATTTGTTTGTATGCACCTATTTTTGTTTGTATTTGTTTTATAGTTGGTTTGGGGGGCTTTTTTTTTTTTGGTGAAAGGGGACTGAGGAACAAAGAGAGAAAGAGACCACTTTTTTCCACTCATAAGGTTCTTTTGGAGCATTTAATATCAGATGAAAGTATCGTATCAAGTTAACTCTATGTTTGTAAAAGACAACCAAAGAGGTGATGTAGTTCAGACATCTTCCGTATGGTACCTGAAAAGTCTTTATTACCATAAAGACATAAGGATGATTTTTACATCCTTGAAATGAACTGCTATGAGGTACAGCCTTTGAAAAAATTCTAGTCACTGGCTCCAAAGCAGTTTATGAAAACAGAAGCTGGTTTCTAATACTAGCTAACATCCATCACCTTTAACTAGTCTATAATATATTCTAACTTTTCCACTTGAAAATAGGTTCAGTTGAACAGCATGGATAGTACTCAGTATGAACAGAAACTTAAGTTCTCCTTCTGCCCTGACGCTGCAGAATGCTATGGAGATTAAGATGCAAATTAGTAAAGGTTTAAGGTTAAATATTTATAGAATCCACTCCTCTAGGTGGATCTTGCCCTCAAATTAGTTACCTAAATAATATTTGGGATGGACTGTTAATTTCTTCCACCCTAAATCCTAAAAGAAACCCATCCTGGGTCCACTCCCTAAAGATTCTGATTTAATATAGTAAATGGGCATCAGGATTTTCAAATATTCCCATGTGATGATGACACACAGCCAGCTTTGAGAACACTGGTTTAATGTCTGCCCCTTTCTTGGCCACCTCTTGGTCGTTAGGTATGTAAGCAATATATTATCTCTGAAACTGACACTACAGGCCTATTTTATCTATTTAGCTTTTTAATTCTTATTCATTTTAATCTAGTATATAATCATTACCCAAACTGGGGTCCAAATACTATACAGTTTAAATTCACACGCCCATCCATCCAGATCCCTCTTGTCCTGATGCCCTTATGGAGAGGTTTCTCACCACTAACATTCCCTCACTATCTATGTGGTGCCAGATCAGGATGAAGAAGTCAGCCACCAAATAAATCTGCCTATCATCAGTCTGTCATTTGCCTCAGCTGTCCTTTTGTTTATTAGGTGAGTGGCTTACCGCCCCCGGAGCTGACGTGGCTGCTCAATGGCCAGCCTGTCCTCCCCGACACCTCCCACAAGATGCTGGTCAGGGAGACCGGAGTCCACTCTCTGCTCATTGACCCGCTCACTCAACGCGACGCGGGGACCTACACCTGCATTGCTACCAACAAAACTGGGCAGAATTCCTTTAGCTTGGAGCTCACTGTAGTAGGTAAGGCTTGCTGCTGGAACCCCTAAACATGACTCCCTCCAAAGCTACTGCCCAAATATGCAGAGCCTCTGACATAATTCCTTTGTCCTTTGCCACACCGAGCCTCATCTCAGTTTCCCCTTCTGTGTAGTAAGGGCCATGTTCCATACATTGCTCTTGAAAACATATCAGTAAGCCAAAAACAAAATGCGGTACCTTGTGTATATCATGCTTGCAATAAATGATAGTCATTGTAATAATTAATCAATCAATTAATTACTAATTATTTGACTATCACTCCAGGAGTTGGTGATGGACAGGGAGGCCTGGCGTGCTGCAATTCATGGGGTCGCAAAGAGTAGGACACGACTGAGTAACTGAACTGAACTGAAATTCAGGTCACTTGCCCTACAGTTCATCACTCCAGGGTCTCCCCCTACCCCAAGCTTCTATGCCTTTGTATTAATGGTCCCTTTACATGGAATGCCCTTCTTTGCCTAGCAACCTCCTACTCATTCTCTAAGACTTATTTCATATGCTACCACAAAGGCACAGCGGACCTACCAGGCACATCCTCCTCTATGTCCACAGCACTCAGGAAAGGAGACACTCTTATAGCACTCATGGCTTCTGTGTAACTATTTTCTCTTTGCCTCCCTGAAGAGACTATGAGCCTCTGAGGCCACAGAAGCTTGTTCTTCTGTGCATTTCTGATGTCTGACTCAGTGCCTGGAACATGGAAGGCATTCAATCAATAACTAAACAAATGAATCCTTACCTTACAAGATGATGTCAGCAAACACTAATGCCTACAGTCATCATCCCCTGGGAGGTGTCAGCCCCTTGGGGTGTTAGTCCAGCTAGAATTAGCTTTCAGAATGAATGAATTCTTCCATTGAACTTTCTCCTGCTACCTCCCTTGCATGGCCCCTGAAATAAATCAGGACGGCATCAGAATGTTAACCTTCTCTCTAGGCTAGTAGCTGTTTCCTCTGTATTATCTTCTTTTTTTCCACTCTCAATCCCCTCTCCCAACAGAGTAGGAAAAGCTCATTCTGCAAGGATACACTGGTTGCAGCTTTTACTTTTTTCCCACTGTTTTGCTAAAGTATGGCCTCTGGAACCCTGAGATAGGAGGTGTTTTTGTCTTAACTGATTCTGCTGGGGAAAATAAAAATGCCTCCTTATGAAACATAATTTTTTTTAAATAATATACTTCTTTCAATTTTTATGGAGCAATAAAATTTCTCAAGGTAAAATATTGAGGGAAAATCAATATACCTTCTACAAAATAACCTCCTCTAAAAAAGAAAACAAAATATATTTAGTACATAAAATATATCATTTCTCAGCATTTACTACTGAGCAATAAAAGAAACTCCCTTAATTCCACACCTACCATTTGCATCCCACATGTGTTACCCAAATCCTTGAGCGTTCTCTCTCAAAAGATAGGCAGAAAAAATAAAATTAAAAAAAATTTTTTTAAGATAGGCAGAGGCAATTTTCTCATTTCTTTTTAAAATCATTTTTGGAGCTTTTATCAAGGCAGTGATCTTCACTAAGAAGCTTGAAAAGTGTTCTAAAGAAGAGAAAAGGTGGGTGGGTGCTCCCTCAGGTTCCAGAACTGTCCTGAATTTGAGGCATGGAGCCCAAGGCACTTACTATTCAAACTAGCATGGCTCTTCTCTCATTCAGCCAAAGAAGTAAAGAAGGCACCTGTAATCCTGGAGAAACTGCAGAACAGTGGTGTTCCAGAAGGCCACCCCGTGAGACTGGAGTGCCGGGTGATAGGCATGCCTCCGCCTGTGTTCTACTGGAAGAAAGACAACGAGACCATCCCTTTCACCAGAGAGAGGATCAGGTACAGCCTCCACACTTGGTCAAGTTCAGCAAAGCTCATCAGGCCGCCCAAATAAGTCTTCAGCCTTTTGAATCTGGCTCCTTCCACTTGCATAATGCATTTGCTTTATCCATGTAACTGTGCTTATCAAGAATTTATTCCTTTTTATTGCTGAGGGTTCGTCCATTGTACAATGTCCCACCATTTTAAAACTTTATTATTATTATTATTATTGCACTGCATGGCATGCAGGATCTTAGTTCTCTGACCAGGAATTAAACCCACACCCCCTGCAGTCAACATGCAGAGTTTTAATCACTGGACCACCAGGAAAGTCTCTAAAACCTTAATTTTTAAGCTTGAAAAGGTTTGAGGGATTTATAAAGATCTTGCATGTTTTGGTCATTTGTCTTTTTGTCATGTGTCATGTCATGAGTCATATTAGTACCCAGACAAAAACTTTTGACTGTAAAAAGTGAAAATAAAATAAGGCAAAAAAAAAAAAAAAAAAAAAAAAACATTATGGCAATACTCCTTTTCCATCTGTCACTACATGCCTATTTTTTAAGTAAATTTAAGGATCCAGTTTCTCTAAATGGATGCCTTGTTTAATTTCCCCTGAGGTGAAGTGACGTGAAAGTCGTTCAGTCGTGTCTGACACTTTGCGGCCCCATGGACTGTAACCTGCCAGGTTCCTCTGTCCATGGAATTCTCCAGGCCAGAATACTGGAGTGGGTAGCCTTTCCCTTCTCCAGGGATCTTGCCAACCCAGGGATCAAACCCAGGTCTCCCACATTGCAGGCAGATTCTTTACCATCTGAACCACTAGGTTCCCCAATTTCCCCTAACCATCCTTAATTCTTTGCCATTTTGTTTTTATGCCACAAGGTCAGCTTGTGCACAGAAACTGCCACTGAGAAATTATTATTACTGAGAATTATTTCTTCACAGTAAACTAAATTTGTCCTAAAGGATATTGGCTTTTACAGAATCTTGGCATCTAAAAAGTCTAAGTATAAAAAGGTCAGAATTTTCCTCTGGTAATACATAAGCAAGAACAGAGAATATACTTGAGTTAACCCTTCAGTGTAAATTATCAAAACATGTTACACCCAGCCTGAAATTCTGGTATAATTATGCAGGATGGCACTACGCAGTCAAGGTTGAGAACTACAGATATAGAGAAAACAGAAGGAAAGGACATGCAGATTTCCTCCTGAACTGAACTAAGTCAAATGCTGCCATGCCTAGTTGGTTATATTAAGAAACACTCCCTCCACCCTAAGGACTACACAGAAAACTATTAGAACTAATGAATCATATATTTTAAACATATAACCAACAAGGTCCTACTATATAGCACAAGAAACTCTGCTCAGTGTTACGTGGCAGCTTGGACAGGAGGCAAGTTTGGAGGGGCTGAGTCCCTTTGTTGTTCACCTGAAATTATCACAGTGTTGTCTGTTAACTGGCTCTGGTGATGATTTAGTCACTAAGTCGTGTCTGACTCTTGCAACCCCACAGACTGTAGCCTGCCAGGCTCCTCTGTCCATGGGATTTTCCAGGCAAGAATACTGGAGTGGGTTGCCATTTTCTTCTCCAGGGGATCTTCCCAACTCAGGTATCAAGCCTGAGCCAACTGAGCCACCAGGGAAGCCCCAATACAAAATATAAACCTTAAAAAAAAAATCCTCCCCCTGCAAAAGAACTGATGAATGAATTCAGCAAAGCAGCAAGATACAAAACTAACACAGAGAAATATGTTGCATTTCTTTACACTAACAAAGAAATATCAGAAAGTTTTTTAAAATCCCTTTTAAAATCACATCAAAATAAAATACTGAGGAATAAACCTGACCAAGGAAGTCAAGGACTCATATGCTCAGAACATTGATAAAGGAAGATGCTTCAAAGAAATGGAAAGATATCCCATGCTTTTGGATATCCTTGAGTGGTTCTGGCACAAAAACAGACAGACATGGATCAATGGAACAGAATAGAGAACCCAGAAACCCACACACCTAGAGTAAATTAATCTTTGATCAAGGAGGCAACAATATACAGTGCAGAAAAGACAGTCTCTTCAGCAAGTGTTGGGAAAGCTGGACAGCTGCCCGTAAACCAATGAAGTTAGAACACTCCCTCACACCATACACAAAAATCAATTTAAAATGAATTAAAGACTTAAATATAAAACATGACACCATAAAATTCCCTTAAGAGAACATAGGCTAAGCATTCTCTGACATAAATCATAGCAATGTTTTCTTAGGTCAGTCTCCCAAGGCAACAAAATAAAAGCAAATATAAACAAATAGGACCTAATCAAACTTATAAGCTTTTGCACAACAAAGAAAGCTATCACAAAACAAAAAGACAATCCACAGAACGAGAGAAAATATTTGCAAACAACATAACCAATAAAGGCCTAATTTCCAAAATATGCAAGCAGCTCATACAGCTCAATATCAAAACAAACAAACAACTGAACCAAAACCCAGGCAGAAGACCTACATGAACATTTCTCCAAAAAACATATCCAAATAGCCATCAGCCACATGAAAAGATGTTCAACATTGCTAAGTATGAAAGAAATGCAGATCAAAACTACAATGAGGTACCTATACCTATCATCTCTCACCAGTCAGAAAGGCCATCATCAAAAAGTCTACAAATAATAGGGACTTTTCTGGTGGTCTAGTGGTTAAGACTTTGTGTTTCCACTGCACGGGGCACACGTTTGATTCCAGGTCAGGGAAGTTCTGCATGCCACAAGGTACCCAGCCAAAAAGAGTCTACAAATTATAAATGCTAGAGAGGATGTGGAGAAAAGGGAACCCTCCTACACTGTTGGTGGCGATGTAAATTGGTGCAACCACCATGGAGGAACCACTAGGGAGAACAGCAGGGAGGTGCCTTTAAACATCAAAAGCAGAGTTACCATATGATCCAGCAATCCCACTCCTGGGCATTTATCCAGAAAAGATGAAAACTCATTTGAAACACTGCAGCACTACCTACAAAAGCCAAGACGTGGCAGCAACCTAAGTGTCCATATATAGATATAGATACATACATACATCTACATACAGTGGGATATTACTCAGACATAAAAAGAATGAAATAATGCCATCTGTAGTAACATGGATGGGCCTAGAGATTACCATACTAGATGAAGTAAGTCAAACAAAGAAATGTTATATGATATTATTTACATGTGGAATCTAAAAAAAATTATATGTGAACTTATTTACAAAATAGAAAAAGATCACAGACATAGGAAAAACTTATCGTTACTGAAGGGAAAGGGTAAGGGGAGGGATAAACTAGGATCTTAGGATTAACTACTATATATAAAAATGAGTTTCTGGGAACCCTGAACTCTCTCCAGATACAATGCAATATACTCTTTCTTTTCTCCAGCATGCACCAGGACACAACTGGGTATGTCTGCCTCCTCATTCAGCCAGCCAAGAAATCAGATGCTGGATGGTACACACTGTCAGCCAAGAACGAAGCGGGCATCGTGTCCTGCACTGCCAGGCTGGATATATACGGTAGGTATAAGGCATCGGTTGACCTATGTGATAGGCAGCTTAAAAATCTTTTTTTTTTTTTCTTTTAGGATCAGTGTAATATGTTTTCATAAATGAATTAATTGGTTTTTATTTTAGTGCTTAAGATATTGATTTTTTAAGTCATTTTATTCTACTCACCTCAGGGCTTTTGTACACTTTTCCATTTCACTATAAGGTTAACCTTCTTCCAGACGAAGTTTTTTTCCGTACTTCTAATACAGCTACTTCAGAGCATACATGGGCTTGTACTTATGATCACCCAGCATCTTCATGCCATCCCCTTGCTGCCATGGGTCACCCACAGGAAGCCCTCCCCATGCCTGTAATTCCCCAGTCATAACTCCACATGGCAGAATTTTCCAGACCCTATTCATTTGTTAATTCTTCCACAAATATTTATTAACTCTCATCTCACAACCAGATTAATAACAGAGAGCTGTCCTGAAAGTGATAATCGCTCAACAGGTCCAAGTCTTTGCAAGCCCGTGGACTATACAGCCCATGGAATTCTCCAGGCCAGAATACTGGAGTGGGTAGCCTTTCCCTTCTCCAGGGTATCTTCCCAATCCAGGGATGGAACCCAGGTCTCCCACATTGCAGGTGGATTCCTTACCAGCTGAGCCACAAGGGAAACTTTCACCCTTGCTAAGTCGCTTCAGTCGTGTCCGACTCTGTGCGACCCCAGAGACGGCAGCCCACCAGGCTCCCCCGTCCCTGGGACTCTCCAGGCAAGAACACTGGAGTGGGTTGCCATTTCCTTCTCCAATGCATGAAAGTGAAAAGTGAAGGGGAAGTCGCTCAGTCATGTCTGACTCTTAGCAACCCCATGGACTGCAGCCTACCAGGCTCCTCCATCCATGGGATTTTCCAGGCAAGAGTACTGGAGTGGGGTGCCACTGCCTTCTCCAACTTTCACCCTTAGATAGTCCCAAACCCATGAGATTACTGTAATTGTTGTTACCCTCCTTTAAATGCCAAAGAAACACAGAGACTCAGAGAGGTTAAGTGACCACAGCTGGAAAGTAAATTCAGATTTTTTACATCATTCCTTCGAGTCATGTTTCTAAATATTTAACAAATTAATCTTTACTAATGTATTTGTGTACTCTACTATTCTCCTCTATAATTTTGACATTAACTGGCATTTTAAAGAAATATTTCTTAATCCAAAAGAGTAATCCTTTTTAAAAAAAAAAAAAAACTAATTGGTTGGGTTAATATTCCTTACTGATTTAACATGATGAACCAGAATAAGAAAGAAAAAGTAACTATGCATAGAACCTGAGGCCCCTGCTACTTACAGGTACACACCAGATGCATTCCCCTTTTTTTGACAGCACATAGGAGTCCTGGCCTGCCATTTTCCCTCAATCTAATATTTAGAGGAAATACATAGCTTTCTGGTTATTCTCTCTAATCTGTCGACTTGAAATTCAATTGTGAAGGAAGTTGACTCTAATGTACTTTCCCCTGGAAGGGTCCGGAGAAAGAGAAGCCACTGATATGCTTCTTAATCTAAGCTAATGCCTTAACCATTTTACCTACTTCACCATGTCGGAAGGAAACAAGTCTCCAACCAAGAAACTGCTACCAATAAGCCCTGAAACCGATGACACTTGTCCAGATCCTGCTCTTCCGTGACGGAGCCCCCACTTCAGTTCATCCCGGCTCACATCTCCCAGACTCTGGTCCTGATTCCACAGATCTGGGAGTGGGCGAAGGGATAGAAGACTAAGGCTGAGATCAATCCACTTCGCCCCCCACAACCACTTCCTACCTGCCCGAGGAACCGGGACAGTAGGCATCCCTCCTCGCCCGCAAAGGAGGGCTTCTAAGAGTAGCTCCTGTCAGGTTAAGATGCCGAGAGAGCTGAGGAAAAGCTAAGAGGCAGAGGGGCCGCGGCGAGGGACTTGACTAGTTCACAGTTGCTTCACTTACCTGCTCTCTTGTGGAATCGCTATTAAGTTTTGTCCTGTTTTGTAGCTTTCCAAATTTGATTTTAATCAGTTCACTTAGAGGCATTTAGACCCTGAAAAACTAATTGGAAATAATGAAATCAACAAAGAGCCCATTTATAACTGGGAATGCTACATGCATCCATGATTCCCCAGGACCCAGAGCATCAATGTTTCCCACCTGGTGCTCCTTGTTCGCCACCACCAGGTTCTTGGAAACCTGATGAGAGGGCTGCTTGGTAATTTCTCAGTCAGAGGCAACGCCCAGGACTAAGCAACCAGGATCCCCCTTGGACAGTGTTTAGTGAACATGGAAATTCTAACACGTTCTCTTTTGTCCCCCAACCCTGGTTGATTGCATATGTTACTCTTCGGTCTTCTGGCTATAACTAACTAGAACATGATTAGGGCAGTAGGTAGGTAAGTAAGGGTGATTAGGATTAGCAGTAAGTACTCGTCAGAGGTCTGGATTCATCTTTTGTCTTCCATTTCCACAGATATCTCATCTCCTCCTTCTGAGGAGCCCTCCCTTGAGAGCCTACAACTCTCTCTACACCCACACCCGACCCCAGCCCCTCTAGACTCCATGCTAGGTCAGTGATGTTAGGTCAGGAGATAATTTTGAGATATCACACTCATCACCCACTCTTCCTTCTTATAGTCCCAGATTTTGCTGGATTAGAATCATGGGGGTTGGTATTACAAAATCAAAAGATCACGAGCCCAATTTCCCTATTCCTAGCAGGACAGGAGAGATTTTATTGATTTTTTTTTCCTTTTTTTACAAATGAGGCATTTCAGACCCCGCTATTCATATATTTCAATGATTTACCAAGATCCCACACAAAGTGCTGGCATGAGGACAGAGCGCACCCCTGCTGTGTACCTGCTAGACTGTATTCTTTTGATTGTAACACATGATTTGGTCCATTTTCCAGCTCAGTGGCATCACCAGATCCCACCACCCATGACCGTCCGGCCCAGTGGCAGTCGCTATGGATCCCTCACCAGTAAAGGACTTGACATTTTCTCTGCTTTCTCCTCCATGGAAAGCACGATGGTGTATTCCTGCTCTTCTCGGAGTGTAGTGGAGAGTGATGAACTTTAAGAATGTCTGGATGCCTGCTGTGTAAGGGGGCAGACTGTGGAGGGGGAAGGAGGACAAACCAGATAAGGTGGTTTCCAATCAACTGGATTTGAGTAAGTTTCCATGCTGCCGGACTTGTGGCAAGGAGAGCTTTGAGTAAGTCAGCTGGGGACTCCTGCATCTCTCCTGGGAGAGATGGAGGGCTGTACCTTTTAAGATTCCAACAAAATGAGAAGATAATATGGATGAACCAAAGATATAACGCAGATGCTGTCCACTGCTTTGGGAAAAAGTTAGCATGCTCCTCTGCCCTCTGCTGTGTTAGGGGTGTTCAGGCCCTCCTAAGAGCAATGAGGGGCCAGATGCTTGGGCTGAAAGGAGTTAGACAGTAGTGACCTTAGGTATCCTAACTCACCAAACAATGCAAAGGGAAAAGGCAAGGGGGTCGGGGGGAGGTGGTGTCCATCACCTTTCACTGATTGCATTCATAGCAGAAGTTTTGGATTCATTAAATCAGCTTCTACTTAGCACTAGGAGACTGTGCTATACAACTCACATACGTAGAGAAGCACTTTTGATGTGCTTATCCTGGGTATATTGAGCCACATGATAAAGTGCCAAAATGTGCCTGAGATACCAAAAAAAAAAAAAAATCACTGAATGCTCAATATTGCACAGTGCACTTATTCTATAGCCAAAATAGGGACCCACCAGCCTGCCTGCACCATTTTCTTTTGAATATGATGGTGAGTGGTTTTTCTCTCTGAATATATACATAGATTCTATAACTAAAGTGTTGTTAATAAACCAACCAGAAGGAAATCTTCTGCGGGGTCACTTTTAAAACTACTAGCTTCAGTTGCCACTTGCAAAACTATACAGGCATCATCATCATCTGCCCATAGAATAATGACTCTCCTGTTTCTCCCCTCATCCCCCAAAGTCTGCACATCTATGAAGCAATGAGAAAGGAAAAAATGCAAACAAGGAGAGGAGGTGATGAGAGAATGGTTTTTGTTGTTTCATTTCCCCGAGCAAAGCAGTGGTTGTGGAAGGAGAGGTCTTTAATAGTTGTGAACTGCTTTGAAATCATTAGTCAAATTGCATTTTCTATTCAGAAAATACTATGCTAACTGAAGAAGTGGGAAGGAAAAGGAATGTGCCTCTTTATTCTAACTCACCAATTCAGAATTTGCCTCTCCACTTAAGGAATATTTAGACTTACATTCACTGTGATAGCCCAGTGCCTAGAAGATTGCTTAGCACAAAATAGATCTTTGATAAATATTCATTGAATGAATGAATTTTACATTAGAGAAATCTACAATGCATGAACCAGTCAAAACATTGCCCTAGGGATGGTCGTCATGGCACAGTCTGCTCCAGATTCACTAGGGAAATGATTTGGAGTATCTGTTAGCAACTCCCTGTGCCCAAGTCTTTGGTGTTCTCTGAGCCAGACACCCTCAGCTGGCATCTTACTCAAGTGAACAAATAGTAATTGCTTAGAAAGGCTTGAAATTTCCTTCACTTTAAGGCAAAGATTTCCAGTATAAAAATAAATTCATTCACTCAAAAAATATTTTGTGTGTCTACTCTGTATAAAATGCTATGCTAGAGATTGTGGGCCATACACAAATATGATAAGACACAGTACCTGCCTGCAGAAAGCTTAGAATCTAGCGGGAAAGGTAAGATAAAAGGCATGTCAAGTTCTGCTCTTTGGAGCAAAAATCCTTTTGTCAAACGGAATTTTCTAGTGCTCTTCATCCTACATTTTTCATGACTCTAAAAATCATCTAATTATTTTCAATCTTAATTTCTAAATAAATACCATAGGTTAATTCTTAAGAAATAAAGATTTCAGCCAGTTATTTAGCAGAATTATTAGATTTTTCTCCCTTTCTTATGTATGTGGGAACAATAGTAAAGGTATAGGCAACTGCAATGATATAGAATGCATTTCATACAGAATGCATCTTAGAATACATTGTTTCCATATTGGCTTCTATTATCAAATTTCTTTATGACCAAAGAGAACTTTATAAGTTCAGGATTGCTTCTCCACAATTGGACACCCAACCTCCTCATCACATCTATTAATGTAAACTCTAGACAGTTCTCCCATAAGAGGATATATTCTTCATTTCTGGGTATATGTCTTAGCTTTCTCAAGATTTTAGGATAAATATTCTATTTAACCACTAGATGGCACTGTTGAGCCTAAACTATAACAAGCTTTAAAATTCCTCGAATTTTAACTTTTGGATTATGTTACAGCAAAGTTTCTCAACCTCGACACTGTTGACACTTAGGGCCAGATAATTAGTTGTTGTTGGGGAATCCTCTGCTCACTGTAGGATGTTTAGCAGCATCCGTGGCCTCTACCCACTGGATGTCAGTAGTAGAGCAGCCACTCCCCAAGTTGTGGCCACCGAAAATGTCCTCAGATATTGCCTTGTTATCTAGGAGGCAGGATCCCCTTTGTTAAGAACTACTGTGTTGAACAAATCCAAATTCTACTGGAATTCAGTTACAATAAGGAATACTTATATAAGAAATTTCAGTTCTGCTGAGTAAGTTTGGACTCAACATATCCAAAATCAGATTCATGGTCTTCCCTTTTATAAACCATTCATCATCCTAGTTTAATTATTTCTATTAGGGGCACCATCACAGTCCTAGTAATCCAAATGGAGTATTTAAATCATTTTTTGTTTCTTCTATCTGATCAATTGACAAATCATATTAACTCTAACTCTTATTTCTTTTATATTCAGGCCTTCCTTTCATCCCCCTTGTGGTTCCCAGCTCAGGCTTTCATTACTTTCTTAATTTCCCTCAATACTTCTGACTTTAACCATAATAAGAGACTTCTAACTGGTCTTCCTGCCTCTAGTCCTGCTTTTTATCCCCACTCAAGTCTAGCCCTGATCTCAGCATCAGACCATTCTTCCTAAAGTACTGTTTTATCTGGGCTTCCCAGGTGGCTCAGCGGTAAAGAATCTAACAGCCAATGCAGGAGACACAGGTTCGATCCCTGAGTCAGGAAGATCCCCTGGAGAAGGGAATGGCAACCCCTGCCAGTATTCTTGCCTGGGAAATCCCATGGACAGAGGAGTCTGGTAGGCCGCATCCCATGGGGTCACAAGAGTTGGACACAACTTAGCATGCACTGCTTCATTCATAACATTCCTCTAATTTTTGGACCCCAAGAGATTCCCTGGAGCCAACCCAGGCCAGCTGTTCTGCCCATGCAATTCAAGCCTTGCTCCAATATGATCCCAAAGCTTTTCATCCATTACTCAGAAAACACACCCAGTGCACCAGTAAAATTAACACAGGCCCCTGCTTTCCACCCATATGGCTCTTTTCTGCCTCCACCTGGAACGCTTTCTCCCCAATCCCGATGAAAATCTTACCTATTGCTTAAAGGCCATCTCAAAGGCTACTTTACTGCCTCTATGAAATATTTTCCTGGTGTCCCCCCAACCACCCCAGAAAAATACAGTTGACTTTATTTGAAATCTTATAGCAAATTTCTTGAGTCTGGAAAAAGAGATTAGTTTGTATAGAACTTTGTATAAAACACAGCTTCTATATACCTGCCTGTCAGTCTCGCCTGCACTAGATTTTAGCTACTTGTTGGTATGGACTGTGTCAAAAGTTTGCCATGGCAAAATGTTGCCTTATACAGAGTAGGCACTTAATAAATATTTATTGATCTAAATTGAACTTTAAATTTCTATGCAAGTCAGTAGGTTTCTATATAAAATGAAGTCAGTCTACAGCAGTGGTTCTTAACTTTGACTGCATATTAGAATCTCCTGGGGAGCTTTTAAAAATCCCAAAATGTCCTTCCCTGGAGATCCAGTGGCTAAGACTCTGAGCTCCCAATGCAAGCAGCAGGGGTTTGATCCCTGGTCAGGGAACTAGATCCCACAAGCCTCAACTAATACCCAGTGCAGTCAAATAAATAAATATTTGAAAAAATAAATCCCAATATCCAAGCCACAACCCCAATCAGTAAGTCATAAGTTCTGGGGTTCTGGCATTGGAATCAGTATGTTTAAAGCTTCCCAGGTGATTCCAGTGAGCAAGTGAGATTGAGAAGAGTCATTTTATTATCATGGCTTGATCACAGAACTTACCCTAGAAGGTCGGAAGGGATGCAAATAGCATAGGCTATGGTGTTGGTGTCAGTGAAGAATGCACTTCCTCCCTTTTGCACGTGTAATGCCTGCCTGGAAAGCAGAAATAAACATGCACTTTGGCCTCATTAGACCCTACTGTCTTGCACTACACTCGTTGGACATGTAGCATTCATGAAGCCCTAAATCTGCAAAAATGGACCAGGGAAAGAGGGAAAGTTGGGACAATTCTTCTGGCCCTTTCTTCAAAAAGCTATGCCGATCCCGTAAGCTCCCTTCTAACCAAACAAGTGAAGGACTTTTCCTAACTTGGTGAGTCATGGAAATGGGGATGAGAAGGATAACGGAGAAAGAAAACACACCATTAAACCTGAACTGCCAAGCAACTAACAAAAAAAGACGACTTCCTCCTCCATTTTTGTGTTCATGATACGTCCAAGCTACACTGTCTATGGTCCCTTCTACATCTATCCCCCATTCTGTGTTTTTCTCCAAGACGCCCTGTGTCCCCTGTTCTGTAATACCCTAGGCTGTAACCCACCCCTCCTTTCCCCTTTCCCAGCATGCTTCGTGCTCCGCAATGACCTAATTGCTGCCCCCATGTATCTTGGCTTGGTGTTCAAAAGAAACCAGTCCAAACTGAACAAATCTTGAATGCCTGAGGGCCTTTTAAATTCATGGCGGTGCTGCACCTTTAAAAGCAGTTGCTTTCTTACTCCCATCAACTTCTGATATTAATAGAAATGCAGGCAAAAGGGAAAAAATCAGGTTGGGAGGGGAGGTCTTAAAAACTGAATCCGACACCCAAATTATTCTGGTTGATCAGACTCCTCCCGTCCTCTTCCTCCCCACAAAACTCCCAAAAAACCTTTGAAACTGAGATCCTGGCCTGAGTCTGTGAGTATGTGGGCTATGTATAATTTGGTGGTAAACTCAAAGGCAAATTTACTCATAATGACCTTTATTCAAGGTCTCTTCCCAGGTAACCTGGACTCAAAGCATTTCCAATGATGGTCGAGTTGAAAATCAGTGTGCCTCACCAGGAAGATGAACAGTTACTTAGATTGCAATAGAGCTTGTCGAAGTCCTTTTCACCACTAATTGCCTTGCCTTGTTTTAAGTGGATCAATATTTCAGAAAGTTAATTACTGAAGCATTGCTGGAAGAATGCCTAGCATCTTCTAAACTTTGACAATGCAGTGGTCATCAGTATGCTAAAAAAAAAAAGTTGCTACTACCATGTTTTTTAAAAATCTGTGCGATGCAAAAAAAATGCGTATTTGTTAAAAATATGTTTGCCTCTTTTTTCTGTCTAATTACATTAGTTAGCATACTTGGTGTTGTAAAACCATAAACATGATGTTTTTTTGTTAATATGTAAATAATGGCCACTTCAAACGCAATAGCCTTGAAATTGCAAGAAATAGAGAAAGAACTCACTTTTCAATCCTCTGAGAATTGTGCCATAAATGCTGAGAGTAAGCATAAAGAAAATGGCTGTACTGTAGAGGCATATTCGCTAATTTGCTAGAAGATTTAACATACAAGTGAGTAGAAAATGTTCCCCTACTAATAAAAATTAAAATATTTCAACATTATTTGACAATAAATATTTGAAGGTTGAAATACATAAACATTTTTCTTTAAAATGCAGAAAACAGTGCTAGTTTCCAGGTTTATCAATTGTTTTTTAATGATTAAGCTGATTTTTTAATATACAAATATTCAATACTTAAAAGTGATTTTTAAGTTATTCAATTGTATAAATTATTCAAATTCTTTGCGACCCCATGGACTGTAGCCTATCAGGATCCTCTGTCCATGGGATTTTCCAGGCAAGAGTGCTGGAGTGGATTGCCATTTCCTTCTCCAGGGGATCTTCTCAACCCAGGAATTGAACACCGGTCTCCCGCATTGCAGGCAGACGCTTTACTGTCTGAGCCACCAGGGAAGTCATAAATTATTCAAATTGAAAAAATTACCACATATGCTATAACCTGGTCAGATATCCCTAGAGGAACAGAAAGGTGACTGGGTTTTAATCTTCCTAAAACATCCAGCAAACCCAATAAATCTCTCATAGAATGTTTTTTACTCTCTAAGATAAAACTTCATTCTACCTCCTAATTGAAAATAGAGACACATTAAAATGAGACTTAAAGATGTGAAAGATGGGGTTCGGGGGGTGGTTTGACCAGTTTCAACTGGAAATTAATGGAGTTATAAGTATAGTTTTCTTACAATAAGAAGTACTTTAGTACCCACTAAGAAACATGAATGATTTCACATAGTATGGTAAGAAAGAATTGTTTGATGTTCCAAAATTCCAAAGAACTTGATATTTCTACACAGATTCATTGAGTTACCTGCAAACTGGAGGCTGATTCTTGTAATTTCTCCACAATTAGTGGTGTAAGAATCCAGTGAAATATGTTCTAGTACTGCCCATAGCAGTCACTACCAAAAGATTACTAAATGTATGTGCACACAGTATAAACGATTTTACTGTGTATTTTAAGGAGAGTTAAAGTCCCGAAATAATTCCAATGAAATAATTTCAGCGCAACTGTATTTTTTTTTAATGCACACTAGTAAATTAACTTTTACTTAGTATTGTTTTTAGAGATACTGTATCTTTTCTGATTAAATTTCACTTATTTTTTCCAAGCTTTAGCATTTTTCATGACCTACTCTCCTCTCTCATTACCTTCTTGTCAAGATAAAAATCTGTAAAATATTTAATAGCATCCAGAGAGCGCCTTATTTCTAGGAATTCTCAGGGGAATTCCAAGGGCTTTTTAAGCATTCAGGTAAATTTCAGACATGTTTTCTAACTTTTCTATAACTCTGGATTTTGTTTCTTTATTTGTAAAATAAAACATTCGAGGCTTTCCCAGGATGAAGGGTAAGATAAATAAATAAATATTTATGAAGAGTTTACTGCACAGACCCTTTTAAAAAGTGATAGCAGGGGTTTCTTCATTCCAGATAAAATGGTAAGAATATTTTTCTCCAAAGTAAGTAGTTGATTTGTTTTAAAAGTTCACATTTCTTCCCTATCCCACCATGTCGTTTCCTTAGAAGGGTACTACATACACTATGGGGGAACTGCCTCTTCCAAGATTCTATGCAGTTGAAAAAAAATCTGGAGAAAAATCAAATAAATTCAAGAAATATCCCAGCTGCTTTCTATAGGCAGATTCAAGGGAAATTAATTTCAACACAACCTAAGGAACTCTGACTCCTGCATCTATGACTGAAGCTAGTGGAAATAATGGCTCCGCAGTGCACGGAGAAATAGTAAGAGAGTTCCTGTATTCCTTTCTGGCTCAAGGAGTTCAGGAAAACTCTGTTATACTGTTCTAGGCTCTAATGAAGAAACGTTCCATACTGGCACGTCATTGGCCTTATGTTAAATGAATCGACCTGAGGATAACAGATAGATAAGGACCCTCAAAAATGAGCATAACCTTTGGTCTCTGTTTTCAAATTCTTAGCTCCATCAAGCCCCAAACAACCCTCATGATTCATTGTAACCATGAGGACTGACAAAGGATGTACTCTATGGGAGTGTGCGCGCGCACAAATACTCACACACACACACACACACACAGCTAACAATTCAATCATGGTCAAGTGACACACATCTTATCTTTTCCTTTCTCTTCCTGTATGATGACTTCTTCTAACCTAAAAATACACCAGGCCCCAGAAGGCTCACAAACATGCTATGCTTCCATCTCAGGAAGCTTGAGTCAACTTAATTTCTAAAGTACTTTTTTGGTTATTGAAATCCTAATGGAAAAACTATTATAGTAAACATTTTGAAACGTGTGAACTATATAAACTGTATATTTTGCCTCTATTACTAGAAAGCAATGAATGGATCTTGGCTTTTATTCCTTTCCTCTGCATCATGCATGTTGGGTATTCTTTGGAACTGAAAACCAGTGTTCACTTAAGCCAAAATGTTTGTGAGCATTCACTGTCTTTGTCCAGAAGTATACGGTACTCTATCTGGGTAGGCCACATCATCTCCATGCCACCCATTGCTGTTTTCTAGTTGTGCTTTCTTGAAGATTTGAGAGGATTGTGTTTTGCTTGGAAACTTTGCAATTAGAAAACAAAGAAAAATTAAAAACCAGTATTTCATTCAACCTGGATGGTACCAGTATTTAATTCAAACTGGATGTTTTAAAAACCAATTTAGAGAATGTGATGGACTGTTTCTTTATTCATTAAATAAAATTTTATTTATTCTCAGTTAGTTACTGGGTTTGTTTTGGGTTGTGCTTTGGTTCCAGTCTTCGTATGTGAGATGGATAAGTTCTTCCTCTCAGTAGTTTTTTTTTGAGTATTTTGGGGGACTCACTGCCAGTTTGAAATAGCAATCCAAAAGTCCTGTGTTCATTCAATAAAACACTCATTAAGCCTGCACCATCTAGTATATTCATGACCAGAGAAGGGAATGGGTATACATGTGAAAAGGCTGGTCATGTAATTATGTGCTTTGAAATTTCTTTTACCCACAGGTAGCAAAAAGGGATATCTTTAGTGAAACCTAACCAGAGAGCAGAGCCAAAATGAGTCCAAAACAACACTTTGCTTTTACTATAAGACCAAAATTAAGTGAGCTGAGCTTTAACTGTTGAATCCTGCAGCCACAACCCAAAGACATCCCATCTGGCTCATATCCAGCGGAAATTTTAGACCTTCATTAATATAAAGGTCACCTCATTAGGAAATTGGCTGTAGCTAGATGTTAAGAAAGCCTAATCCTTCTTAAGATCTATAAATACAAAGAATGCTACATCAATATAATCAGTTTTGAGTAATGAGTTTAATGGTGTCATAGTACATATTGTTTAATTAAGCAATTCTCAACCCCATTAGCCAGTTAGACTCACTGGGAGAATACTGAAAAAAAATATCTAGGCCTCACCTCAGAACAATTAACTCAGTTCTTGAACTGGGGGCCTGAGAATTGGTATATTTTTCAAGATTCCCCACGTGATTCTACTGAGCAGGCTGGGCTGAGAACCACTAGCTTGGATGGCCCTCCCCATCTTGATAGCCCTGTTCATTTGTATATGGTTCTTCAAGACTTCTGACCCTGGTGTCTGGCCTCAACTTGTAGCTAGCTCCTAGGGAAAGCCCACATAAAATAACTAAAGGAATTCAAACGATGCCTGGGAGTGGGTCTTCTTTTATTATTTAATGTCTCTCTTAGGAGCTCTTATGGCACATATCATTGATACTTCATATCATTGAAGCATTCAGCTAAACCCTGTTTAGGGCTACTTACTGATTAGTACATGTATGTTCTTGACTGCCTACTCAAGGACAAAGATGATGCTCGGTAAGCCAGGGTATAAATAGAGGCTTGATAATGTATGGTGATTTATTGAGGAAAGGGGTCATGGATTAAAGAATATTTTTAAATTTCAATATGTTCTGTTATCAAACTACAAAGAACATAGATTTTCAAAGGTGAGACAATATAGTATATTGCAGCAACTAGGACATCCCTGGTGGCTCAGTGGTAAAGAATCCGCCTGTCAGTTCTGCTGCTGCTGCTGCTAAGTCACTTCAGTCGTGTCCGACTCTGTGCGACCCCATGGCAGCCCACCAGGCTCCTCCGTCCATGGGGTTTTCCAGGCAAGAGTACTGGAGTGGGGTGCCATCGCCTTCTCCGGCCTGTCAGTTCAGGAGACACAGATTCAGTCCCTGGGTTGAGAAGATCCCCTGGAAGAGGAAATGGCAACCCACTCCAGAATTCTTGCCTGGGAAATTCCATGGACAGAGGAGCCTGGTGGGCTACAGCCCATGAGATCACAAAAAAGTCAGACACAACTTAGCGACTAAACAACAAAAGCAACTTTTAGGTTGCTTGGTAATTTAAATTCTATTATGTATAATAATATATGAACTTTAAGTTCAAAAATATTTTAATTTGTTTTATCCAAGCTCCTAATCCATAAGCCACAACAGCTTCCTCAACATACAGTTTGAAGAGTTTTACCAAAGATTGCATTTGATCACTGAGACCCATTTACTCTTCCTTCAACTGTCTTTCAGGAAAAAAAAAAAAAGTACATCAAGTACTAGGAAATCTTAGGAATTTGCTAAGATCTAAGTTGCTTCCAGAGATTTCCAACAGAAATGAGCCACTAAAGCATAATAGTTAACAGATTCCTACTCTTTTCGGGGAATGGGGATGGGGAAAAGAGGCATAGGATTAAAATCACATTTTAATTAAATCATTTGATTTCATTTCCTGTTAACAACCAAAAAAGAAATACTTATTGCATGTTTATCTCTGTGCTAGAAGCCACAGAGATAAAATGAAAAGTACAGTTCTCTTTTGCAAGGTATTTATAGTCCAGAGAGAGGAACGTGCACCCTACTTAACAAAAGGACTAACAATCTTAATACATCTGTGAGACTTTCTCTGATTAACCTATTTTATTTTAGCGCTGATTTTATTCATTCTACAAACTCCATAAACTCCCTGGGGCTCCTAATGAAGCAATGTAAGTCTAAATAAGTAGACTACTGTGCTCAAATAGGATGGGAGATGCTCTGAATCTTGCCAGAGCCCAAGTACTCACTGCAGAGCGGAGTATGACCAGAAAGAGGTCTGAACATAATCCCTTCTAGATCTGTTGTCTTCTGGGACTACTGTGTCTTCTAAGAGCTGTTGAAGTCAAGAGGTTAAACATTTTATTCTCTAATTTGCACTGAGGAAGCAAAATCCTGAGCACACCTTAGTTTCTTGTTTACAGGTATCAGAAGGTAGGGGAAAAACTTCTCTGGTGTCCAGTGGCTTAGACTCTCAGCTTCCACTGCAGGGGGCACAGGGTCCATCCCTGTTCAGGGGATTAAAGTCCCACAAGGAAGCACACAGCCAAAAAAAAATTAGATAAGAAGGAAAGGGAAATGCAGCATTAGACTGTCAGAATTTCTAGCAATACACTTGTGATTTTGTCAATTTTAGATGATGGCCTGGGAAAGATACTGCCACTCATTATAAACCAAAAGGAATCTGATAATCAGGGATAACTAACAAAATTTTAAAGAAGACTCTATAAAAATTGCAAATGGTGGCTATGCCTGATATTAGGTGTTGGAATCCATAATATTATAAAAAGGGTTTGGGAAATGTCATTGTTTTGTTAACTTGCGACAAGTTCCAAAGGCACAGATGGCTTAAGAGTCTTGCTTTTTCCAATTATTAGTAAGACAGTCACCGAAAAACATGCGATCTGTTGACCAAGTCATTCTTTACATTAAAGGCTTGGCTTATTCATCCAATGCTTAAGCAAACTTATAAAAGTAATTCAAACCAATACCACTGCTTTTTATTATATTACTGTATTATTATTACTGCTTTTTTGATTAGCCTTGGTGGTAGTGAAGCCCTTATTGCCCAACTGGTACTGATTAAAAGCAAATCACTTCCAAAAGCCAAATATACATATATTCAATACATATATGAGCAAATATATATATTTGAGTACTTGTAAGGAATTAGTAGTTAGCAACTGGCTTAATAAGGAAAATAAAAGATTAAGGAACTGTGTATCTAGCTGTTTAAAAGTTGAATATTATTTCAATTAATTCAATCGTTTTAAAAACCATGAAAAATATATTTCCAAGTTGATAGAGAAAACTTTCAAATTAATTACTTGCACACTCATCAGCTTGTCTTTTTTTTGATGATTACAAATCAGCACTTTGCCAATTGCTGGGGTTAGATTTAAATACATCTTTACTCAGATAAGCACTCAATGTCACCACCCCCCAAACAAATAGGCCTTTAGCACCATCAGAAAACTAGCAGGGCACCTCGCATGAAAAGCAAACCCAAGTTTTTAATTCTATTTTACAAAATGTATATTACAATAATGTATACACAATTTTTAAAAATACAGAGCACTCACACCCATGTATTCTACCAAAGAAAAAAAGAAAGTCTACTTCATGCATGCACACACAGTACACTAAGCATAAACGCATTTACAAGACAGGAAGGCAGCTCTGTATTAAGCATACACAGGTAAGAGATACTGTAACTTCATCCTAACAGGACAGACTTACTAAGGTTAAGGAAGTGAGGACTAAACCTAAAGTATAACCCAATTCTATTTTTTCTTACATTGTTTTCCCTCAAAGTCGCCCAGAAAGGGGGGAATCAATCAAAACTATTCCAAGATGCATTAATGAAATCTACAACATAATAGGGAGGAAAAAAGTAAAGCAATAAAAGCATTGCGTCCCTAGGACTAGAGATGCGAAAAGTAACCTGGAAATTTCCTAATTTTATTCTAAGAATGTGTCCATCCTATGCCGCCGAGTGGGGAAGGCTACGGCTCCACAGCGCAGATCACTGGGCGTCTCATTCCGACCGGGCCGCGCGACCTAACTGGCCATCTGGAAGGGCTCAGGCTGGAAGCCGAAGAGCCTTTGGCCGTAGGGCTCGGTCTCTGCCGGCAGCTTCGCGCCCGCAAACGGAAGGTAGTGGTCTCGGCCGAAGTGCTCACAGTGGAGACTGACCCAGTCCCGTTCCGAGCCGAATCGTTCAGCCTCGGCCAGGATGCGGGTCAGAGCCATGATGTAGCTTAGCGCCATCTGCAGGGTCTCGTACTTGGACAACTTTTTATCCTGGCCCCACTGGGGCACCACCCTGCGCAAGCGGTCGAAGGCCGTGTTGAGCCCCTGCATGCGGCGGCGCTCGCGCGCGTTTGCCGCTAGGCGCCTGCGCGCCGCGCTCTCCAGTCGCCCGGCCCCGGCGCACGTGCCCGCGCACTCGGCTCCACCCGCGCAAGGGGGCGCGGCACGCGCTCCCGCCGCCGTGTTGCAGGGCTTGCAGGACTTCATTCCCCGCCGGCAGGAGGGAGGCGCCGAGCTCTCGGGTCCTTTCAAGAGTTGTGCGTGGCTGCTGTATGAACCCGCTCTGCAATTTGGCTCTTCCTAGCAAATAAGTCATACACAAAGCAACTACGTGGAATGGAAGTTTGCAGTGGGGAGTGCGGGGTTCCGCCTTGTGTCCTATTGGATAACCAGATAGATGTCTCTTCACTTGCCAAAATTTAGAGGAAATTGAGAGGTAAAAGAGAAAGTCATTTTCCCAGTGTTAAGTTGCAAAAGAGAAGGGAACTTTCCTGCAGCAGAATTGGTGTGGCTGGTTCGAGAAAGGTCTCTGGGAAAACCGGAGACTTCTGGAAGACAAAATCTTTTCCGAAGCTCAGATAGGAAAGGAGCGCTTCTTCCGCAGTAGCTGTGGGAGAGTGCTGGATCAATCTTTGAAGGAGGAGAATTTATAGCAGAAGGCTGAAGGAGGGAACAGGTGGTGGCAGGTGGGCGGGCGTCCCTCGGCTTCCATCTCAGCACCTTCCTACCCTGGGAACCGCAGGGGGGAAGGGGGACGACGCACAGCAAAATCCTGACATCACCGGCTTCGTCTGTTGGAAGTTTCTCCAAAGCTATGTCCAGCATTAACTAACACACCATCTGGAGTGGCCGGTCTGTGCCCAAAAGAATAACAGGGTGGGGGTGGGGGAGAATTTGGTTCATCTTTTTCCATATCAGTGTGCAGCTTACAGATCAAAAAATTGAACCATAGTTTTTAAATGATTAGAAATCACTTTGGTGATTAGGTTGGTTTTGTGTGAATATGTTGGTCTTGGATTTGTAAGATATATAGACGTTCAGTGATAGAAATTTTTGCTTTGTCAAGATGTGTGGCAATTTCTCACAATGCTGACTGAATATATTCTCATTTTATTTTAGTTATTAACTAAGTTGGGACAGACAGCAGGTCATAACATTATTTCAGACATGGAATTTTACTGTGCAAATAATTTGGCTGTTTTCTGAAGAATAATTTAGTATAGCATATCAAAAGATATTGGTGTGCTCACAGACACAGAAAACAAACTTGTGGTTACCAAAGGGGATGTGGAGGGTGATAAATTAGGAGTTTGGAATTAACATATACACACTATTATATATAAAACAGACAAATAACAAGGACCTACTGTATAGCACAGGGAACTTAGAATAATCTAAGTGGAAAAGAATCTGAAAAAGAATGTATATATACAAATATATATGAACTGAATTACTTTGCAGCACACGTAAAATTAACACATTATAAATTAACTATACTTCAATCAAAAATGGTTTAAAAAACAGATTAACATATATGTAAAAATGTATATTATTTTACTATATAATTGGATTGCATGAGTTTGGATACTTAGGCAAATTCAGAATTTATAGCACATTCCCCCAACACGGGTTTATAAATTTTTGGGGGATGTATATTGAGATGATAATTATTTCATTTGACTTTTAAATCTAATAAAACTAATCATGATGCACATATATATGCAAAATGAAAACATCTAAGTAGTTTGTGAAGTGTTTTTTTTTTTTTTTTTGCCCATGCCGTGTGGCATGTGGGATCTTAGTTCCCCAACCAGGGATGGACCAGGGATCAAACCCATGCCCTCTGCAGTGGAAGCGCAGAGTCTTAACCACTGGAACACCAGGGAATCTGATTTGTGAAGTTTTAAAAAATAATTCCTAATGGAAGACTTTTTCCCCCACCTCATAAAGTTGTAAGTATCTCATACTACTTCCCTGTTTCAGTTGTATCAATTGTCCTCAGAAACAATAATGAAACATGATTTCCACTCTTGCTAATGAGGAGCTGATTTGTAGAGAAATTGCTAACTTGATTCTCTTATCTCAGCTTCTTTCTAGCTCTTAAGGAAGAGTCAAGTGGCAAATAAACCAGTTTCAAATAGATTCAAGCCAGAATCATTTCTGAATTCTTTAGGAAGACCAAGTATGTTCTTTCTCCTTTTGAGATATGGATTATGTTGGCATTATTCTCATTTATTTTTGTTTAATCAAATTATTAACAAGTTCCCACAAATCAGGAGTCTTTTAACTGTGTCTTCTCTTACCATTGCTTGAGACTAAAACCCCTTTGTGACTGCCCTGACTCCAAGTCCTGTCTTCCCATAAATAGTTGATTAATCCCCAGCTGAAGCAATGACAATGAAATGAAGCTGAGTAACATGAAGACAATAGAATTCAATTGAACATTAATGATCTGCAACATGACAGATGTTGAACACAGACTTTTGCATGGAGCCACTCAGCTCTATTACTCTGATTCTTAACAGTCTTGGTCAGGAATAGCACTCCTATGACAGGAAAGACTGTGTTTAGTCATCAAAATGTCGAATACAATTCTCAGAGTTTTCATGGAAATCAGCCTGACTAATGCTATTATTTCTCATGTTCATTTATCTCATCCTTCCCCCAAGGAGCCTCCTCTATGCTACTCTTAGGAACTTTTCCCTTAAAAAACACTGTTTTGGACACTACTGACCAAAACGTTAATGAGATGTATGATTTTGCAGGCCATGTATTCAGGGTTGGTGATATAATTGCCTGTGCACCAAGAGAATTGTAAACACAACTTGAAGAGAAAAAGGAAGTCTGGCAGCATGCACACAGCTCAGCTATGCTGGAATATAAACTAACAGATACGTGACGTGAAATTGATCCAATAATAGCATTGCTGCAACAAAGGGCAGTAGAAAGTATACAGTCATTTATTTCTCAAATGTATTTTGAAGGACAATTTATTAGTACTACAAAGATGCTTCTGGGGAAAAAGAATTCTGCTGTCAGTAAATTTGGGAAACACATTTGCCATAACCTACTTAGAGAGTCATAAAGCAAAATTGCTATACTAAAATTTCTGAGCAGCGCTGGAGCAAAGAAACTTTCTGACTCCAGAGTTTCCTAAACCTTCTTGAACACAGAACCCTTTTTTCTACAAAGTTCTGTTAACAAAGTTCCTCAGAATACACGTTTTCAAACCTCCTCTAATACCTTCCATTTATTTTATAGAGGACTGAAATCCAGACACTAAACAATAGGTGCAAAGATGCTGAGCAACTTAACGACTGAATTAAAACAAGAAGTCACATCTCCTGTAGCCACTGATTTCAGAGGTTTTAAAACTAGAATCACTTAGTACAAGCTCCTCAGCTTATATTGGGGCAGTTGAAATCCACTAATGCTTTCCCAAAGTCAGCAGTCACTAGTAAAAGTTTCAGGAATAGAATTAGAAATTTTGTGCTTAAAGGATGGTGTCATTTATTTCATAACACTGGTATCTAGCACAGTGCCTAGAAAATAGCAAGTAATAAGCAACCCAGGCTGAATGGCTGAACAAAAGTTACTTAAATGATAGTTAGATAGATGCTAATCAGAATGAGTGCATTCCTGGTGAAAATGACTCTGACAAATAATTTACATTTCCTTACTTTGTAAAGATCACACACTAGATCCACATTTTAAATCCACAATTGATTCTTTCTTATCAAAAAACACATCCTTAGCCATTTAAGCCAAAAGAACATGCCTGTCAGACTAATATCTATTGTGTTTCTATACTGAGGGCATGATCTTACCAAGTGAATTGGCAGTTACTATATGTCTAGAGTTGGCCAGAAATCAAAACTGGCAGATGGAGATGAGACAGAGGGGATGATAGGAAGAGCTTATACCAGTAGGAGTAGAAAGCTAGGAGAAACATTGTTTTAAAAGTAAAAGATCAATGATTAGAAATTATTGTATAAAATGGATAGAATAGGTTAAAGGATAAACATTCTTTTATTACCCAAAATTATGTGTTAATTTTTTAAATAAACACTCTCCAAAGAGACATGCAATTAAAAGGAAGAGAGAAGAACACTTTTTCATTCTGAATTTGCAAACAAAATAAGGAAAATGAGGAACAGGGCTTCCTTCTGGAGAGAGTAGCAACTGGGGGACTTTGAGGCCCTGAAAAACTTCAGAGATGAGCCAGCAAAGGCTTAAACGGATGGTGAAGTTGAGGTCCACTTATATTTCAAAAAAAGATCAGAAGTGCAAGGTCTTCAAAATTCTTGTTATTTTATAAAGTGCTATGTAATTACCAAGGGCGGGGTGGGGGAAGCCTGCAAAAGGATTTATATGTTTAGAGAAAGGAAAGGAGAGGCAACGATTTACATCTCTGTCCTTTGTCTCTGAAAGATCCAGGGATGAGAAAACCCAGGTTTCTCATGGAGGGCAGAAACTAAGAAGGGGCAGAGACAAATCATGCGGCCAAAAGAGAGATTGAAAAAAAAAAAAATGGGATGCTCTGTCCTAGACTCCAGAAATGATCATTTACCTTCAGAAAATACAGGTTCACTAAATCACCAGCTGATTCTCCAACCCTCAGTTACTTTACACACTGTTTGAGAATTCTGGCTTGGGACCCTGACTTAGTTTCTAGTCGCCAGGAGCTGAATGACTTATAGGGTTTGGACTCTGGATGATGGATCTTAGCCTCCTCTTAGCTTCTTTGAAGTCAATTTAGAATCCTGGATCTCCTTTCAACTATGTGCTCTCACACAAATCACTTCTCTGATTTCTCCAAGTACAAAGTAGAATCATAATACGTACCTTACAGGGCAGCAGTGAGTATTAAATCAAGTCTTATGAAATAAAGAACTCTGCCTGGTCCCTAAGAAAGTCACTCTTTTGGGAGGCAGAGTGGGAGCGAGACTCAAGAGGGAGAGGATATGTGTATACACATAGCTGATTCACATTGTGTACAGCAGAAACTAACACAACACTGTAAAGCAATTATGCTCCAATAAGTAAATATTTTTTTTAAAAAAGGTCACTCTTTAAATGACAGCTAATACTACATATTCTGGATAGTTTTTACAAGTGATAACAAAAATGAACTAATCACTTTCTACAGCTTTTGATTTCAGTGAATAATTTTTTAACCCTTTACACATAAAGCTACAATTAAGCATGACGTGAATTCCAACTGTGTGATCTTGAACAATTTACCTAACCTCTCTAAGCCTTTTACCTTATCTGTGTTGTTGCTGTTGTTTAGTCACTAAATTGTGTCTGACTCTTTTGTGGCCCCATGGATTGTAGCCCACCAGGCTTCAACAACAACCTTGTCTGTAAGGAAGGTTAATAATAGAAAGATCTTACAGAATTGATATGACAATTGAGTTAGTTACCCTTTGTAATGTGCTTAGACCTATGCCTGGCATACAATTTAATGCGATATAGATGCTTGTTTAGATAAATAAAATCACTTCTTGCAGTTATCCAGGATGCAGACCAGCTACCTCTCCTTCTCTCATCTTTGCTTTATTTCCCTGATCTTCAGTGCTTGACCCACAGAGTGATCAGGGACAAGGAGAAGAAGGTAAATTCAAAGGAGTTCCTTCTGCCTTTCACATTGGAGCCAGCTAAGTTTGAATATCACAGACAGAAGCCAAAAAAATGCTCCCCAGGCCTTACTAGGTAGCAGATTTTGTGGTTTCATTGTAGTTTGAGGCTCAGTCTCTCACTGACAGACACATATTTTAAAGTGTTAACTTTCAGGAGATGCTCCACCTTTCCAGTGACTGAAATATTTGCATTCAGCCTTCCCAGGTGGCGGCACAGTGATAAAGAATCCACCACCTGCCAATGTAGGAGATGCAGGAGATTCAGATTCCATTGCTGGGTTGGGAAGATGCCCTGGAGAAGGAAATGGCAACGCAGTATTCTTGCCCGAGAAATTCCATGGACGGAGGAACCTGGCAGGCTACAGTCCATGTGGTCACAAAGAGTCGGATACGACTGATATGACAAACACAAAATATTTGCATTCACTTCCCCAGGTCCTTCCCTTCCTCGCACTGAGGTATTTGAGAAGACAAATCAATAATCATGATGCTTCTTTTCATGAATGCAGATGCAGAACCCAGAGAATCAGTTTCAGGGATGTGCTGGACTGTTCTGTGTTAAACTTGGCCAGGAAGCTATGTTTCTCATAATGCCTTTCCCTGTGTGATTCTGGGTTTGAGTTAGGCAAAAGTGAATCTGTATGAGCTTTGGGAGGCAGAAGTGAAGCCACCATGCTCTGAAGATCACTGTAGGTCAAAGGCTGTGAGAGATAGACACAAAGGTACCGGTAGATTCCAGCACCTCGCTCTTGTCTTTGCTCTTCCTCATTGTGTATCCAGTGCTCCCTCCTGATCGCCAGCAAGATCTCCTGATCTGCTGACCAAGAGCAGCCTCAGGCCTACAATCAGATGCTTCACGTGAACTCAGAGACGGTGGCCACGGAGAACTGACTTCTGCATCAGTGCTCCCACCTGGTCTTACTCCAGCAGCTAGAGGCACTTGGCTTCCAGACTCCCTTGCAAGCTCTGACTCATTCAGCCCAGCCAGGCTGCTTAACGACTGTTCTCTCATCCTCCAACAATCCTTTTTGGACTTTTACATCCCTAGCTCCTTCCCCAGTTGTGTAAGGCCTCATCCTTACAATAAATTTCTTCTTCCCTAACACAGTGGCTCTACTTTCCTAGGTGAATCTTGACTAATACAAGAAATCTTTCCTCTGACCACAGAGAGGCCATGGGACCTATCCCTCCTTCCCGTTGGAGACCCTCCAGGCCGGTGCCCCACTGTGTGTCCACCAGAATTAGAGCTTTTGACTCTTGGACAGTAATTACTATTTTCATCTGTTCAGCCCTGTACCACGCAACATTAAGAAAAAGGTAGTGTTCAGCCTAAAGGAATGTACATCTACTTGTGGAGATCCAATGCACATCAAGAAACTATCCTGAGGGACTTCTCTGTTAAGTGGTTAAGAATTCATCTTGCAGAGCAGGGGACACAAGTTCCGTCCCTGGTCGGGGAATTAAGATCCCATATGCTAAGGGGCAGCTAAGCCTGCCAGCTGCAACTGTTAAGCCTGCGGCTCAAGAGCCTTCAAGCCATAACTAGAGAGAAGCCTGCTCGCCACAAGCAAGAACCTGTGCAGCACAACTAAGACCTGTTGCAGCCAAATAAACAAAAACAAATATTAAAAAGAAATGAAAAGAGGGACTTCCCTGGTGGTTCAGTGGTTAAGACCCTGTGCTTCCACTGCAGGGGGCACAGGTTTGATCCCTGGTCTGGGAACTAAGATCCCACATGCTGTGTGGTGCAACCTAAATAAATAAAAATACTTTTAAAAAAAAAAAAGAAATGAAACTACACTGAGTAGTAAACCAGAGTCCTGCTCCCCAAGAAGGGCACAGGATAGTCCATTAGAGTTAGAGGAAATGATTAGAAATTTTGTTGACCCTCATTTTATGTCATTCTTTTCATTTCTATCTCCAGGTATGTTTTATAGAGTACAAATATAAATACATATATTTATACATGAGTATGTACTGATTTTTTAATTAATTACTTTATTTATTTTTAGCTGTGCTGGGTCTTCACTGCTGCTCAGGCTCTTGTCTAGTTGTGGCAGGCAGGGGTCACTCTCTAGTCGCCGTGCACAGGCTTCTCACGTTGCAGAGCATGGGCTCTAGAGCACAGGCTCAGTAGTTGTGGGACACAGGCTTAGTTGCTCAGAGGCAGGCAGGATCTTTCCAGATCAGGGATCAAACCCTTCTCTCCTGCATTGTCGGGCAGATTCTTTACCACTGAGCCACCAGGGAAGCCCGTGTGTAGGTGCATGCTCAGTCACTCAGTCACGTCTGACTCTGCAACCCCGTGGACTGTAGCCCACCAGGCTCCTCTGTCCATGGAATTTTCCAGGCAAGAATACTGGAGTGGGTTGCCATTTCCAGGGGCTCTTCCTGACCCAGAAATTGAACCTTTGTCTCCTGCATTGGCAGACGGATTCTTTACCACTGAGTCACTTGGAAAGACCACACCAATGGTTTTATTTTTACTGATAGGAACATGTGAGTGGGAAAATTGGGCTCATCCTTTTAGGCATGGGGTAGTACACAATTAGTACCATTAGGAGCTCAGAGCAGGGAGATGCCACTGTGCTCTGGAGATAAGGATTTCAGCTGGTGGCCACACCTCTCTGACATCACTTCTTACTGCTGCCCCTCAAAAGGCTGCTCCTCCTCCACTGCCCACTCACCCACACCTTGGGGCTTCTTCACGGGTTGCTCCCGCATTCACAAATGCCACTGTCCCAGACCTTCCCTGGCTGGCTCCATTGGATCATCCAGCTCCTGTTCTATCCATGTTGTATGTCCTTAGTTGTTTGTTTGGAAATTCCTGGAATTCAGGGGCTTCCTCTCTTCTGTTCCTAGTTGTATCTCAGTATTTAATGAATTGTGTCTAGCATATTATAGATGCTCAATAAATACTGGTTGAAGGAAACAAGGAGAAAAAGGGAGGAGGAAAAGGTGTATGGAAGGACCCCACACACAAAGGGAGAATAGACACTTTCCCCCTCGCATCACAGCCCTTTTTCCTCCTGCTAATAGGACTCTTTTGGGGGAAACTGTGCCGTCCAAATCCCATGGACGGAGGAGCCTGGTGGGCTGCTGTCTATGGGGTCGCACAGAGTCGGACACGACTGAAGCGACTTAGCAGCAGCAGCAGCAGTGCCGTCCAAAGGCAGGGACCACAGGCCTGCTGCTTTTGTTTCTGCTCTGAAATCGTGGTATCTGCTGTTTCACAGTGAGCAGGTGGCTTACTCCCCCAAAGGGTGGCTCTCACTGCAACCCAGCTTTCAGGCAGTACCTGAGTCAGCACAGAGTTAGAGCTCAGAAGCCCTTCTGGCCCAGACCAGCCGCTAATGCTGGCTCCCTGCCCCGGGGGAAGCGAATTTCTGTTGATTCCAGTTGGTGCCGATTTTTTGTTTCCTTGTGCAATTTCAGGACCTTGGCTGCACAAGTTATTCTAAATGTTCAGACCCCTGGGTCCTTGAATTTTGGCAGTATGTTCCTGTCTCTCCTCACCATCATGTTCGAGTCCTGCTTCCCTGCCTGCTTCTGACATCCCAAGTCGGGAGCAAAATGATATCATGCCTCGCTGACCAGACATCTGTACCCTAGATCCCTAGGCTTTAAGTGGAGTCCAACATTGGTAGCCATAATGATACATACTTTTTTCTATTCATCTGGCAACCATATACCAACTTATTCCATCGTTTCAAACTAATTTTCATTCATTTATTCAACATGTATTTATTGTACTTACTATGTGCAAGGTACTGTTGTAGGCCCTAGAAAGAACTGACGACATTAAAAAAATCTCTACATTCATGAATATTTAAAACTGGTTTTATTGCTATCTTTTTATAAAAAGAAAAAAGAGAAAGAAGTGGGGACATAATTCATAACAGTAGCAGTGTGTGTCTTCAGATGATGGTGGGTAGCATCACTGCTCTGGAGTCAAGGAGGTGACCCAGTTCAATCAAACTACCATGTCTGCTGCTGAGTTCCCATAAGCTAATTCCATCCTTTTCTGGTTTTATCCAAGACCTGCCTAGAGACAGACCTAGCTGCTTCCCCATGGTCTGATCCCAGGCCCTTTATCTACTGTGTGGGGAGGAGAGGAAGAGTGGGAGACAGACAAATGCAAGGCATTGGAGTCCTCAACCAGGAAGCTCCATGAGAGAAGGCTGTGAGTGCTAACTTATGACATGGAAACATGAAAACTGCAAAAAGTTGGTGGAGGTTTTGGTAAATTATGTGACGTCTAATAAGCTAAAGTAAGACCACTGATGATCTGAGAGGCTCCTGCAGAAGTGAGGATGGGTTGTGCCAAGAGAAGCTCTTTGGGAGGAGGCTGGTCATGCACTCTATGGCCAGAAAAGAAGAGAAATTGAACTGGTCCTAACAAGGTCTCATATCTTTAGCTCTGTTACAAAATTACCCACCCCTCGGTGACATCCTATGGAAACCTCCCTATTTGAGGAGGCTAGAAAAGGGGCTCTGATCTCATGCTCAGGGATTTTGGCCAGCTTCAAAGTTGTCACTGATAAATGGACCCAAACTGACATGTGGATCCTCAGAGGAAGCCTTTTTCAGAAGATGAGACCAGAGCCTTCCTAGTCTGAGTGTGTGTGTGTGTGTGTGTGTGTGTGCTCAGTTGTGTCCAACTCTTTGCCACCCCATGGACTATAGCTTGCTAAGCTCCTCTGTCTATGGGATTTTCCACACAAGAATACTGGAGTGGGTTGCTATTTTCTACTCCAGGGGATCTTCCTGACACAGGGATTGAACGCATGTCCCTTGTGTCTCCTGCATTGGCAGCCCTATTCTTTACCAACTGTGCCACCTGGAAAGCCCCTCCTAGCCTGAATTAGTGTCCAAATGTGGATCAGAGGCATGCAACCCATGGAAGAAGCCATTTCTAGTAATAACTGTAAGAAACCCATGGCTTGCTTCACTAGATGATTCACACAGCTGAGGTTATTTCAATTAATCACTGAAGGTAATGTTATAATTCATTTTTTTTTAATGTACTTAGCACAAATGTACAAGTTTGTGCAGCTTAGATGAGCCAGGGACCTTTTTTCAGAGACATTTTAGCACTTGAAAAATTAACACTCCAGTGTCACCTATTCTTAAGAAAGTGCACTTAGTCATTTTGTGTAGGCACAAATTTAAATCCCAAGTTACTAGACGTAGATGTAAATCACTTAGCCAAGGAGTAGGTCCAGCTGGCTGACCACCTGGCATGCACATCTCCATGCAACCTTATAGCTCTTGTGGCTGAAAATGCCTTTCATGGGGGATATTTTATGTTATGATGATATTCTCAAGGTTGAAGAACCCAAAGATTTTGGATTAAACCATTTGAAAACATCACAGCCTTACTGTACAAAACTCATCCCTCTCTGCTTTTTCTTTTTTTTTTCAAGTTTTCAGTAGGAAAGACCACTTAAGGTTCTTGCAGCAGAAAAAAAAAAAAAAGGAACCAGTCTTTAAGCAAAAAGGATGTATGAGCTGATATGAGGAGCAGCTCACTAAATCAAACGAAGCAGGACTTCTCTGGCCATCCAGTGGTTAAGATTCTGAGCTTCCACTGCCAGCTCAGGTTTGATCCCTGGTTGGGGACCTAAGATTCCACATGCCCACGAGGTATAGCCAAAACAAAACAAAAAGCCTGCTTAAATCAAAGAAAGCTTAGACAACCCTTTCTCTGGCAGGATGCAAATGAAAGTGACCTGGGACCTTAGCTGCCGCTGCTTTTGGCCCTGGAGCATTATCATGAGATGACTCTGCTCCAACTCACTTGTCTATTACAGTCAAGTTTTCAAATACCCGGGAGAGAGAATTGAACTGACCAACTCGTCGGGCATGTCTACGAGTTTTGACAGTGTGTTCCTGTCTCTCCTCACCATCATGTTCGAGTCCTGCTTCGATGGACACGAACATGGTCCCTTGGAGACTGGTTGTGAGCTAGAAGCCACTGCAGTTTGTGTCTGTTAGATAAAGAGTGACCCTTTCATCCTGCCCCCAATAATGCAGATCCAGAGGAAACTGTAGATGAAGGAAAAAAGGAATCAGGCGTCTCATGGAAATTTTGATTCTGGCCATTATACGGTTCTCTGCCAACCACTGCTCTCTATTCATCAGGGAGAACTGGCCCTTCCTCCCCTGTTCTCCTCACCCAGCCTCACTCAGAAGCAGGGCTTCTCGCCCCTGTGCCCTTTTTGTCTATTGTAATAAAACTGGCTCTGATGCAGGAGAGCAGAGCTTAGGGTTCATATGGCCAGGCAGGCTCTTACACCATCAGAGTGTCCAGCCCTGAAGAAAGTAACTGCATCCTCAGCTACACAAACGTTTTTCTCCCACATGAGTCAGCATCTGATCTTGATTATCCAAATCTCTCCTGAGGATGATCCACATGAGAAACACAACAGAAGTCGTCGCCATGGCTGTTGCTGGGTTCCCTGGAGTGCTGGTTCTAGCAGGAGTGAGGATTGGCATAAAATGTTTCTAAAGCAACAACCCATACATTTCAGGGTGAACCAAAATATAGCATTGTGCTTGGATCTTTATCTCTCTTTTTGAAAAAATAAGGACTAATGAGTCAGAACAAGAGAGAAATGAGCAAGTTAAAGAATTTACATATAACTTTAAGACGGTGGAGTTCAATGGTAAAATGTTAAAATTCAAGATTTTAAAACCAGCACTGCTCACTCAAGTCTTCTGTTCCTGACTATTTTAACATGTCTATCTTGTTTATGGGCTTCCCGGGTGGCACTAGTGGTAAAGAATCTGTGCGCAACACCGGAGACTCGGGTTTGATCCCTGAGTTGGGAAGATCTCGAGGAGGACATGGCAACCCACTCTAGTATTCTTGTCTGGAGAATCCCACGGACAGAGGAGCTTGGTGAGCTACAGCCCACAGGGTCATAAAGAGTCAGACACTACTGAAGTGACTTAGCATGCACACAGGCATGCTGTTCATATCTGGCCAGAATTGTCATTATTATCCTTATTGTCATTTTTAATACCCAAGATGGAGTAAAATTACATCCATGTGCCAGACACTATACTAAAAACTTTTAACATACTATCTGTTTCCTTAATAATTATTTATTTTTGGCTGTGCTGGGTCTTCATTGAGCACATGGGCTTTCTCAAATTGCATCGAAACCAAGCACCTTGGCCCAGCCCACTTGCCTGAGTTGTGTCCTAACAGGAGGTCCCAATAAGGAACGTGGTGCTGCTTAGCAAACTAACCAGGAGAATTTAGGAGGGACGAAAAGACAGAGGAGACGATCAACCTCCCGGAGTCTTTCTCACTGGAATCGATCTTGGCTGAGAGATGCACGTGCAAGAAGGAAGGATCCCGAGTCAGACTACGGGCCAAGAAAGAGGATTGGCCAAAGACAACCTGTAAGCGAATCGAATTCCCATAAAACCTGAGACTGTGAGCCACATACTGAATTAGTTCTCCTGTATTCCCTTAACCTGCTGCTCTCTGCCCAGTGCCCTTTCCAATAAAGTCTCTTGCTTTGTCAGCACATGTATCTCCTCTGACAATTCATTTCAGAGTGTTAGACAAGAGCCCACTCTTGAGTCCTGAAGGGGTCCATCCCCCTTCCTGTCACAGGAACCTCCAGGCCTTGGAATAAATAGTGGCCTGATAGCCAGGCTCCAAACTAGCCTCTAGTAAACAGACTTTAATTTAGCTTATCGATGGGCAGTGAAGACATCAGACTCCATCGGAACAACCCTGGGAGGATGCTCTGAGCTCTGCCCTACCTATTAGGAGCTGTAAGTTTGTGCAAACAGCCATAAAATTAAACCCGCCCAGGGAGGGACATTGATTTCCAATTGGCACAGTTTGCCAGATGCTGTTTGGTCTAAGAATTGCTTGAACTCTACTAGTGACGCCACCTGCCCTTGGCTTTGCAGGGTGTGTTCCCAGCAGGGAAGGCCCCCCTACTCCTACTTGCTGCTGGAACTTGGGCTGAAGGCATGGTGGGCTCCCCATATGTTGCAGGGGAGAGGCCAGCCACGCCCTGGGATGGATTCACCCTCTTATCCAACTCTGGGGCTAAAGCTGCCCCCAAGAGATTACAGACGCTCCCACCCCCAACTAATTAAATAGGTGGCCTCCTGCTGCTAAAAGAGAATGAGGGCGGAAAAATAGCCAGGACCTAGAAACCACTGATGCGTGCCTAAGCAGTCTCTAATGGGTCAGGGTGGTTCTATGCCTGAGACCTGGCATTCTGTAGTCTCCGCTGACTTTGTAGTTTTCAAATTTTATAGCTCATAAGGTGTATCATAGAAGCTTTATACAGTATTTAAAATAATATTGCCTATTAATAAGCACATCTTGCAATCATTATTATTATATACCAACCCTTGTGTTAAAACATTGGAATAAAAGTAACTATTCAAACATAATATTTTTTCTCATGGGACAACCTGAAGAAGATTCTACCACCTTACACACACACACACACACAAAGAGGAGGCTTCTGGATTCGAAGCTAAGGTCTGCCTAAATTACCTAAATCTAAATGTTTATGCAATTATAAGTTTAGATGAAAACTAAAATCATGGTTTGGATTAAGGAAAGAAACCATTTAGAGTTTTTCAGGAGTTCAGCCCTCAAGCAAGTTATTATTAGTTGTTCTGTTTTCCATTCTGTTTTTGCCAAAAATCGTTTAGAAGGAAAGAGGACCTGAGATGCAAAGAGGAAGACAGTTGTAATCATAGGAAATTGGACTAAATTAAAATGATACTAAGTCACAGCACAACTTGGCCTCTTTGCCACCAACTTTTGACATTCTAATTAGGGTAAATGGTTATGCAAATCTAGTCAGTTACTCATTTCTCCCCCAGCCTGAGTGCCTTGTGATTGTTTAAGTGAGGACTGTTGATGGCATAATTAAAGCTCTCCTAAAAATTAATTGGGAATTGGCGAACAGCCTCCAAAGATGCCCTAATTTGTGGGCAGCCCAGCACAGCTGTCCTTTTGTCCAGCCCACCACCAGGACGCCTCGAATTTCCCCATCATGTATAATAGAATGTGACACTTGAGATGTTCTCAAGCCTCAGTCCACAGGACAGAGTGGAAGATGCAGACTGGCAGGAGTCTGCCACATCCAGGGTTGCCTCCTAGGCATGTTCAGCTGAGGAAACACAGTTTCAGGTGACCCCAAATATGGAGCACAGAACTCCTGGGTTTGGGGAACATTTATGAAACAGAATTGGTCGTGATAAATGTTGAAGCTGCATAGTGGGTGCAAAGGGTGGGGAGCAGCAGGGAAGAAGGCCAAGGCAGTAACTATTGTCTGCGCTTTTGTGCATGCTTGAAATTGTCTATAATAATAAAAAAATTAATGTGTATATTACTGTTACATTAATTAAAGGAGGAGGCCCTTAGACTCAGGTGGTTTTCATGTCTTAGCTACATAAGCAAACCAAAAGCTAAGTCCATGGACGCTGCCAGGGTAGGAAATCAAAACCTAAGGACAACCAATCCCAAACAGCCAACTTGACTTTCCCATACAATGCCTGAGCTGTAGCCAATTAAATAATTTCCTTGCTCTGCTTTAGCGTCTTCTTGATAGTAAAGCCTTGGCCCTAGTCCCTGTCAGGGAAATGCTCCTAACCACTTCTGATTTGGCACTGTCAGATTGGAAGAGATTTTTGCTCAAATGGGACTTCCCTGGTGGTTCAGATAGTAAAGAATCTGCCTGCAATGCAGGAGACCCTGGTTTGAGCCCTGGGTCAAGAAAATTCCTTGGGGAAGGGAATGGCTACCCACTCTAGTATTCTTGCCTGGGGAATGCCATGGACAGAGGAGCCTGATGGGTTATAGTCCATGGAGTCAGAAAGAGTCGGACACAACTGAGTAACTGATACTTTCACTTTCTTTCACTTTGCTCAGATAAACTCTTAAATTTTAAAGATACGCCCCAGTGTATCTTTTAATGCTACGAAGAAATAACATCTATCATGAGGAGGAAGTTCTTAGTAGCAAAAGTCAACTTATGGTTATTCTCTGAAAGGAGAACAGTCATAGAGTACCTAATCCTTTAACACGACTCTTAACATTACTTCTTCTCACATTAAACACATTGCCACAACCCACTTTTACCCTCCCCAGTTAGGCATTCACGGGCTTAGGTTTTGGTTTCCGTATGTAGCTAAGTTATGGAAGGATGAACAAGGACTGAGAAGAGACCAGGAGAGAAATAGATCCAATTGAGAGACAGAAGAGGGGAAACTGGCTGAGAGGGTGAGAAGAGTGAGACCTCCAGATGTCCATCTAGATGATAACTGAGAGTTGATTATGAATTAATTCTACATCATTGTTGGGCTGCACCCTGCAGGCTTGCAAGCCCTGTACTGGCCCAGCTTCAAGAAAGCCTGGAGTCAGCAGCAGAGACATCAATGGTTTGGTGGATGGGGGGATCTTACATGTCTGAATTAAGGTCCTGGAGTGAAACCCCACTCTGTGCGACTGGTGTTGGACAAGATGGCAGCAGTCTTGGCTCCTGGGGAGAGGGCCAGGGAATTGAGGTCAGGTTGGTTCATTGGTTACTGGGGAAACTAGCAGAAGAGCACAGCCCTCATGGCCCTCTTGAGAAGCTAGCAGGTGGAAAAGTTCTGATCTAAAGGTTAGAACAATCACTAGCTGGGATCTGGGTCAAGTATGTAGGAAGGTCAATCATGAGAGCAGATGCAGGTGAAGGGGGCACTGGTCGAGCAGGGGGTGTACAGAGAGCAAGAGATAAGCCATCATAAGTGGTCTGGGTGACCTGACTATACCCTCATAAAAGAAAAAAAATACAATCGCATTGACTTTAAAATAACTCAAGTAAATACTCTTAAATTTAAAAAATAAAAAGTGCCTGATAGTCAAGGGACAAATTCTCTCATGTTTGACAAACTCCCAGGGTCAGCAATGGGATGGACCTATGGTTAAGAATTCACCCACTGATGCAGGGGACACGGGTTCGACACTTGGTCCAGGAAGATTCCACATGCCACCACAGAGCAACTAAGCTTGTGCACCATATTGAAGCCCAAGTGCCCTAGAGCCCATGCTCTGCAACAAGAGAAGCCACTGCAGTGAGAAGCCCATGCCCTGCAACTAGAGAATAGCCCCCACTTGTCGCAATTAGAGAAAGCCTGCACACAGCAACGAAGACCCAGTGCAGCCGTAAATAAATAATAAATATTTTTTTAAAAAATTCGATGGGAGCAGCAGTTTGTAGTTTCATTTCTATGCGTGGAGGTTTTTTAAAAAAGGGGGCCCCTTGGAAACCGGAATCACAATGCAAGATATTAATAGCTGCAGGCCTAGGAAATCACCAGTCTTCTTCCCCAGGGCAAAATGATGCTTTTTTCTTTTAGGAATATCCATGTCTAGAGTGACAATAATTAATGAGCAATTAAAAAGCCTCCCCAGCCAGGCTGTGTCAGGATTTCCTAGTTTTGTTAGGAAAACTAGAGAGAACCAGTGTGGCCTAATTAATTGGTCTTCAGGTAGTAACTACAGCAAAGGTGTCTTGGGTACCCTGGGAAACCAGAGTCTCCTCTTTCTTGAGAATCAATCAGCTCAAGATTGATGAAGGGCTGCTAAGGTCAGGCTTAGAAACACAAAACCATCTGCCAACTCTCTAGGGCTAGTACCTGCAATAGAGCAATTTTAGAAGAACAGGTGTTCACTTTTAACTTACCTCTTCTTTTCTTTTTTGCTGAAATCGTGGTTTTAGCTAGGAAGAGCCTCCAGTTGGTTGATGAACTTCACATACTGTCTATTGTAACTTAAAATAACCTGGCTCAAAGGCATTGTGATCACCTCGACTGGCTCTTGCACAAAGTCATAAACCACTCATCCCTAACAATAGCCACTCTGGCCTTTCCAGAAGCATTGGGCAGCATCAGGGAAGAGTAACTACAAGGCTTTGACCCAAAAGGGCTGCCACAGACTGAAAGTGTGTCCCAAAATTCATATGTTGAAACTGAGTCCCCAGTGTGATGGTACTTAGAGGTGGGGCCTTTAGTCAGTGTTTAGGTCGTGAGGGTGGAGCCCTCACTAATCAGATTAGGGTCCTTATTAAGAGACCCCCAGAGAGATCCCTTGCCCCTTCCACCATGTGAGGACACAAGAAGAAGAATGCCATCTATGAACCAGGAAGCAGGCTCTCACCAGACATCAAATCTGCCAGCATCTTGATCATGGACTCCCACCTTCCAGAACTATAAGAAATAAATGTTTGTTGTTTATAAGCCACCTGCTGCTGCTGCTGCTAAGTCGCTTCAGTCGTGTTCGACTCTGTGCGACCCCATAGACGGCAGCCCACCAGGCTTCCCTGTCCCTAGGATTCTCCAAGCAAATACACTGAAGTGGGTTACCATTTCCTTCTCCAATGCATGAAAGTAAAAAGTGAAAGTGAAGTCGCCCAGTCGTGTCCGACTCTTAGCGACCCCATGGACTACAGCCCACCAGGCTCCTCCATCCATGGGATTTTCCAGGCAAGAGTACTGGAGTGGGGTGCCATTGCCTTCTTATTCCTGCTAACCCTTTTTGTTCCCAGTTTCCCAAGGATGTGGGAAATTCCTCAAAACACTCTTGTGATAGATATTTTTCTAAAGACAACTATAGTCAAATATATCCCTTCTCATGTGCTCTTATTTCAATGTGGCATGAATAATCTTCCATCAAGAGATAGGATTTGTGTTCCTGCCCTGTGAGCCTGGACAGACCTTTGTAAATGCCTCAACCAATAGAACGTGGCAAAAGTAAATCCATGTGACTTCCTGGTAGAGTCACAATAGGTGACACAGCTTCCCCGGGCTCTCTCTGGGCCTTGGGAGCCAAGCCTATACAGAGCAAGTCCAGCTACCCTAAACTTGCCATGCCGGAAACATCATGTGGAGAGACTATATATAGATTAAGGTGTTCAAGACTTCCCTGGTGGTCCAGGGGTTAAGACTCTGCGCTTCCAATGCAGGAGGTGCAGGTTCAATCTGCTGTTGGGGAACTAGGATCCCACGTGCCATGTGGCCAATAAAATAAAAAATAAATTTTAAAAAAGTAGTTAATTTTGAGGGACTTCCCTGGCAGTCCAGTGATTAGAATTCCATGCTTACACTGCAAGGAGCCCAGGTTCAGTTTCTGGTCATGGAATTGAAATCCTGGAAGCAGCGTGGCCAAAAAAAAAAAAAGTGTTTAAGGAAGCCTAACTGTTCCAGTTCTCAGTTGTTTTAGCGTTCCCAACTAAAGCTCCCAATGTATGTAAACAAACCTCCGCTGATCTCAGCCCTGCCTCTGAACCACTCTGACAGCATGTGGAGTAGAAACAAAGCTTCCTCATGATGTCCTGTGCAAATTCCTGACAGAATCTCTAAGCATAACCAGTGACTGTTCCATACCTCTAAATTTGGGGGTAACTTATTCTACAGGATAGTAACCAGAGGAACCCTCTAGGATATTCTTTGAAGTACAGTGAGGGCACTTGGTTTGTAATCACATCCTGGTTTTAAATCCAGATCTAATCATTATACTAGCTGAGTACACTTAAGCAAGTCAGTTTCTTTTCTGAGCATTTATTTTCTCATCTACAAAATATGGAAAATAATGACTGCCTTAATATATATCAAAACATCAGGGAAAATATTTCCATACCTGTGACAGATCTTTGCAAACTGGTAACAAAATGCAACTGAAAGTGGGAAAAATATATGAATAGAGAATTCAGAGAAGAGAAAATACAAATGGCAAGTTAATGTCAAAAAGTAAATGCAAATTAAGTAATAATAAGCTATCACTTACCCAGTTAGCAAAATTCTGCTAGTGGGTTGCGGTGAAAAGGACACAGTGCCCTGGCAACATGAACAGCTACAGACTCTTTTGGAAAGCTATCTGACAATAGCTACTGAAATAAAAAATACACATATTTTTTAAATCAGAAATCCCTCTCTCTCAAACCTATTGTAAAGAAATAAAAGTACCAGGACACAGAAAATTAAATAAAGCTGCTCTCTGCAGGACAGCTTCTAATGGTAAAAAATCTGGAAATAAAGGTCTTCAGCAGGAGACTGAGGGGACTGAGTAAACGGTAAAACAGCTACACTTTGGAATAATGTTAGAAAGAATAAGCTAGAGGGGCTCCCTGGGGTCCAGTGGCTAAGACTCTGCATTCCCAATGCAGGGGGCCCAGGTTCAATCCCTGGTCAGGGAACTAAGATCCACAGGCCACAACCAAGACCCACCACTGAAAAAAAAAAAAAAGGTAAGAAAAGAAAAGAAAGAACTTGCTTGAGAATGAGCTATAGTGTGGACCTTTATAGTATAGGCCTCTAGCCACTGCCTCTACAGTACTGCTTCCCTTGTTCAGGATCCAAACTCCCAGGAGATAGTTTCTGATTTGACTGAGCCCCAGTAGCATGCCTGCCCTCTGTGTACAGGGAGAGGTCACACCTGACCTCTTTGGCTTCCTTGGAGGAAGTTGGCCACCACCTCCTTGGCTACTCACAATGCGAATTTTCCAACTATGGCGCTAAGACAACGTTGAAGGTTGGTGTTTGGATGCTGCATGGCGCTGGCAGTGTGTGCTCAGTCATGTCTGACTCTCTACATCCCTATAGAACGTAGCCTGCCAGGCTCCTCTGTCCATGAAATTCTCCAGGCAAGAATACTAGAGTGGGGTTGCCATTTCCTACTCCAGTGGATCTTCCTGACCTAGTGATTGAACCCACATCTCTTGCGTCCTCCTCCACTGGCAGGCAGGTCCTTTACCAACTGTGCCACCTGGGAAGTCCTGGATGCTGCATAACTCCAATTAATCATAATAAAAAAAAGTCAGGAAGTGGCTTTCATTCATCTTGAGCCAAAAATTGAAAATGCTTTTCCCATTATTCATCTACCCTTCAGTTTACCTTGTGGATCAGCTGGTAAAGAATCCGCCTGCAATGTGGGAGACCTGGGTTTGATCCCTGGGTTGGGAAGATCCCCTGGAGAAGGGAAAGGCTAGCCACTCCAGTATTCTGGCCTAGAGAATTCCATGGACTGTATAGTCCACGGGGTCACAAAGAATCGAACAGGACTGAGGGACTTTCACTTTCAGTTTACCACATGCCCTTTCAACTGGACAGTCTCATTCCTTTCTCTGCTCCAATAGTACAAGGCTGTGAATCCTCTTATTGTGATTGAATACACAGGTGTTCTTGATCTCCAGGAGGTCACAGTCTTGAACTCACCTGATGCTCTCTGATACAAAGGGCTGGTTTGTGGTTTTGACTTTCTCTGCTGTGAGTCACATCCCATCAATCAAAGGTTTCTATTCAGCAAAGACCATCCTGCATATGTATAAAACAGAATATAGGGGCTTCCCTGGTGGCCCAGGGGTTAAGAATATGCCCTGCAATGCAGGGGACATCAGTTCGACCTCTGGTCCAGGGAGATCTCACACGCTGCAGAGCAACTAAGCCCAAGCACTTCAACTACTGAACCTGTGTGCCTAGAGCCTATGCTCCACAAGAGAAGCCACCACAGTAAGAACCCCACACACTGCAATGAAATGTAGCCCCCACTCACCGCAACTAGAGAAAGCCAACAAAGATCCACCACAGTCAAAAAATAAAACAAATAAATAAAAAGAATATAGGATTGAACAACCTTTCCCTTTATTAGAATCTCACTAGAGTGCTATATGAGAAGGGCATGACAAGCCATTCCAGTATTCTTGCTTGGAGAATCCCATGGACAGAGGAGTCTAGCAGGCTATAGTCCATAGGATCAGACACAACTGAAGTGACTTAGCACACATGCATGCAGAGTGCTTTATATTTTTTGATATAAGGATCAATTCCTGCTGAGAAAAATTACAATATTAATTTGCAGTGAATGATTAACATTGCCAAGCCAAATCCCTAATATTGCATAAAATAAAATTTGTTTTGGCTCCCCTAAAAGTCAGGATTTCTTATTATTGCAGGTCTCAGCAGCTCAACTTGTTCTGCACATGGTTGCATGTTTAATTAGTGATACTTCTGTAAGTGTCTGCAATTAGCACCATGATGATTAATAAAATAACTCCTTTAAAGCTCCATTTAGCTAGCAGAACTGCATAATCAGGTATAATTAATTCATCATTAATAAATCATGGCTGATTAACTAATCTCTATATTACCAACACATTACTGAACAGCTCCCACCTGAGCACAGCTAATTTTTCTAGCTGAACAGAACTGGAAGCTATGAGGGAAAAAAACAACAACAACAACAGCCCCTCCAAAACTACATTAAGCAGCAAGTATATTGGTGTGGTCAGGGAGATTTTGAGATAATGCACATTTAGAAGTTATTGGGACTTTTCTGGCAGCCCAGTGGTTAGGATTCTGCACTTTTCACTGCCAAAGGCCTGGGTTAAATCCCTGGCTGGGGAGCTAAGACCCCAGTAAGCCACTAGGTGCAGCCAAAAAAAAAAAAAAAAACCAATAGAGAATAAAAGTTATTGAGCTACAGAGGCAATTGTCACTTGAGAGGGAAGAAGACAATGGCTGAATACTAGGATATTGCAGAATACATGGGAGCAACAGCAAGGGGAATTCCCACCCCAAAAAGAACTTGGAAAGAGGCAGGATATTACCTTACTTTCTGTGTTTAATTTTATTACCACTCTATCACTCATTACCATGAATATTAGAGGTTCTCAAATGTAAATGTACACCTGGATTGCCCGGAGAGCTTGTTAAAAAATAGATTTCTGGTCTCCATCTCCAGAGCTTCTGATTCAGTGGGTCTGAGATAGGGCCTGAGAATTTGCTTTTCTAACAAGCTCCCAAGTAATGCAAATGCTACTTGTCTGGGAAACCATACCTGAAGAACCATAGTTCTCCCTTTCTCATACACTGGGGATGACTCACAATTGCTGTGATTCCTGTCTTTTCTATAGAAAAAGAAAAAAAAATTAAGACTAGTTTTCAAAAAAGAAAAAGAATAGTTTTCAATATTATTTATCTGTCCTTGTGTTTCTCTGTCCTTATGTCTTGTCTCTTCAACTAGATTGTTAGTTTAATAACTACTTTCCTTTGTATCTCCGCACCTATAGAATGTAACTACTTTCAAGATATAGAAACTCTAGACAAAACCTAGAGGCCATGTACATTCATTCATCTCTGAAGCTTTGCTCATGCCCATCTTTCAAAACCCTGTTTTTTAACACTCCCCTGACTACGCCATAGCACTCAGGGTCTGCATATGGCAGACCCTAATCACAGACCAGTACAAGTGCTCATTATCTTTTCATGAAAGGATGAGCCTGGTCTCCCCAGTTAGAGTCGCTTGAGAGTCCTACAAGCTCCCCATCTAATCTCCTTTGCATCCTGTCCCCCAGCTCTCTACCCTGCCAATTTCTAGTCCAGTGTCTTACACACAGGAGACAGCAAATTGTTTTTTACCAACCACATCAGATTGCTAAGCAGCAAATCTGACCCACAGGGTGAGAATTCAGATACCAGCTGGGCACCTAATTTGCAGAATACATGGGAGTGACAGTAAGGGGGATTCCCACCCTGAAAAGAACTTGGAAAGAGGCAGGATATCACATTACTTTCCATGTTTAATTTTATTATCACTCTATCACTCATTATCACTCATTTAAAAAATTTCTGGGCGTTTTAGTTATTTAGCTACACGTCCTGATTTTTAGGTATTAAACGTAAGCATGTTCCAATAAAGGAAATAATTTTTTAGGTACATTAAAATTACTCCACCCTTAACATTCACACATAAACTGTTTTTACTTTTCTATCTTCATGATCCATTCTTGTCCATATAAATTCCTACTCTCCACAGACATAGCATAACATTGCTAACATTTAATAGTCCACTATAATTTTCTTTCTTAGTATTATACTATGAACTATTTTTCTATATTTCCACATAGCTATTGGGTCTTTTCGATGGCTGCAAAACAATCTATCAGGTATTCACATCTGAGTTTAAATGATTTAATCTTACTCTTCATAAATGTGTTCCTCATTCTGTGATTGGTGGTCATAATTAAAGGTGACAACATTATTCTTTGATATGGGTTACTTCGAATATGTTCACAGGTAGAACCAAAACTCCTTTAGTTAATTCATCAGGAAGCATTATTAAATCCCTTAATTTGTCTTCCTTGTTCTGTTTCTCAGGTGAGGATTAAGTGGACTACAATGCAATCTTATTCAAAGCAGTCTCTTACATTTCTTTTTATGCAGAAAATACTCAGTAATTCAAGATTGCATCACTGCAGTGCAAGCAGTCTAGGCTGTCAGTGTGCCCTCTAAAACAAGAGCCGCGCCTCCCTTGATGTCAACTCGTCCATCAGAACGCAGGGAAATTGTCAGTTCTCCTCCCCGGTTGGAACACTGAAAGGCTGAAGAAAACATAAAACAAGTCACAAATCAAGATAATTTTCACCCCTTTAATTAATAAGACATAGTGAAAGACTGATTATTATAAGCTCTAGAATCCTCCCAGGTCAGTTTAAAGAATACATTCTTTCAAACAAATGAAAACAAAATAAATGAACAAACCAAACACATAGACACAGAGAACAGAGAGTGGTTACCAGAAGGGGAGGGGCAGGCTGATATGTGCGGGATCAAAACGCCTAAAGGAGATCAATTGCATGATGAAGGATGCTGCTGCTGCTGCTGCTAAGTCGCTTCAGTAGTGTCCAACTCTGTGCGACCCCATAGACGGCAGCCCACCAGGCTCCACCGCCCCTGGGATTCTCCAGGCAAGAACACTGGAGTGGGTTGCCATTTCCTTCTCCAATGCATGAAAGTGAAAAGTGAACGGGAAGTCGCTCAGTCGTGTCTGACTCTTAGTGACCCCAAAGGGAAGTCGCTCAGTCGTGTCTGACTCTTAGTGACCCCATGGACTGAAGCCTACCAGGCTCCTCCATCCATGGGATTTTCCAGGCAAGAGTACTGGAGTGGGGTGCCATTGCCTTCTCCGTGGTAAAGGATAGAAAATAAATTTTTGATAGTGAGCACACTGTAGGATGTATAGAAGCAGAAATACAATATACATGAGAAACTTATTTAATGTAATAAATCAACACTGTCAATAAAAACCTATTAACTAATTTTTTAAACAATGTGTTCCTTCATCTGTTCATAATATTGCCTAGCCCACACCGTTCTCCTGAGGACTGAGGCCACAAACGCAATTTGATACACAAAGCACACAGCTCTACATCTTCCCTTCCTGAGCCACTTCCTCTATTACTTCCTGTAACGCCCCAGACACACCCTAACCGTAGCTTCCTCCCTGGCTCCATCTAGGTCTAGGAGTAAGCAAGCACAAGTGAAAAGATAGAGCCTAGGACTAAAAGGCTAAAAAGATAAAGAGGGGGTGCTCTTGGGCCCTTTAGAGAAGGCCCCGTCTTTCTCGAGGTCTGAAAAGGACAAAAGGAGTTCCCTACTCATTGTGGATAGCAATCAACCACACTTGTCAAGCAAACGTGAGGTACAGCCTCAGGCTTCTTGAGCTTAGGGAAGTAATTAGGCTCACAATGGAAAGAGAACAGCCACCCTGCTATCCCCAAATCAGGGTCACAGATGCTTAACCATCCCACTAAGTAAGAACTTCTGTCCACTAAGGTCAAAATTCTACTTCGATTGTGTAGCCTGTTCTGCATGTGGTACTAGCTGTGTAACCTCCACTGGCTACCATCTATTGTCTCTGTCCTGAGCAATGTATTAATCACTAGGAGACTTGGTTCCAAAGCAATTTGTTTTATTTAATCCCATAATGGGACCCTGGTAATCATCCAATCTCAACTCATCACATTATAAAGAACCTTTCTGGGCCAAAATTACACACCTAGTTAACTTTATTCAGCAAATACTTACTTGGCACTTAACTGTATTAGAAGTGTGTCTGTGCTTTGGGAGAAACAGAGGTGGAAAATGTTTGGGGGGGCGGATGTTGAGCAGAAGATTCAGGGTGAAGGAATTCAAAACCTTTAGTTTTCATGTGGGTAATAGTTAACATTTTTGTTTGATAGTTAACATTTTATTACATCTTCAAGTGGATAGCATATATGAAAAGGAATACTAGCTTAAAGTTTAGCAATTTTTTTTTAAATTTGAAAAAGAACTGTCCTACCGTGCAAGTCTTTCTTCCCCAGTTGCTCAGACCAGTAGCTACTGAGAACAGTATGTGCAGACCCTTAAAAGAAGTGAAAAGTTATGTTACAACAATCCCAAAGAAAACACGAGCAACTCTGCTACATTCATAAAGGATCAACTATCCAGTTTGAACCTTAGACAACTTACTCATTATGTTGGCCATGACTTCTGCAAAGTGGAATTATGAATGGGAATAGAAAGGAAGACATAGAATTTATGGATAAGCTCCTTCAAAAGACATATCTGCTGCATCTTACACTTTCTGAAGGCTGAATTAAACTGCAGGCTTTAATTCTTGTCTATCAATTCCTTGTCAGTCCATGGTAGGAGAATTAAGGCTTTCACGTAAATCTGTCTACATCTATCAAGGAAAAACATATCCTTCCTCCTAAGACGCACACGCAAAGAAGGGTGGGAACTCTGACAAAAGACCAAAATTTCCATGAAGACAACATTCCCAGTTTTTGGTGCCAAAAGAGCTTTGTTTTAGTGAGATATTTTTTCACAGGATTGTGCCCTAGGTGTAGATCAGAGAATAAATACTAAAATGAAGGAACAAACTGCTAAGTAATAACTGACAGGCAAGTATTTGGGAGAGGAAAGGATGGTTTGAAAAAGGTTTCTCCTTCAGAAAAATGTACTAAATACTATGGGACAGGGTGCCCAGGCATCCCAGGATGCCTGAGGCTGCCCTGGTTTCATCACTGAAGATCCCTACTCTGAGAAGTCCTTCAGTCTCAAGCAAACCAAGACTGTTGGCCATCACTGTCCAAAAAGCTTTCCCACTCTAGAAAAGCATAATTCCAGGGGGGAAAAACATTCCCTCTGTGATAATTAAAATCTTTGGGAAGCAGCCACGCATGTGTAAATCCACTCATAACTTCTTATCCATCAGCTTCCTCCAAAAAGCATTCCCCGCCTTTTGCTGCTCAGCCCACTTTTATCAAGAAGGATGAAAGTAGGAAGCATCACATTCTTGCCAACTTTTTATTTCAACTCTCTGCTTCTGGCTTGTGGAAGATCCTGAATTCCTATGTTGCTGAACCCATTCCACTCACTTAGTGAGCAGGTGCGGCAAAGGAGGAGGGGAGGAAGAAAAACGCTATTCCTGTCCCTGTTTCCCACCTGCAGTCCAGGACTTGGTCCTTCAAAGACCAAATCTTGGTCAATGATCACACAGGCTGGCCACTGAAAAGCACAAAGGACTTTGGGAATATAGTGGACATTGGCCACTGGATTTTGCAACAGGTAGCTCTAGAAGTGTTGGCTCAAGGAGCCAGTTTTATCGTTAGTTGTTAAAATACCTAACAGCTATTGGCCACTTACCATGTGCCAGGCACTGTGCTCATTATGTTTTGTGTTTAACATGCATTGTGTTTACACAACCTATGAGGTATTATCCATATTTCATAGACAGGGAACAAAAGCTGTGAAAAGTTAAATCATTTACCCAAGGTCAACAGCTAGGAAGCTAGGACGCAAACCCAGCCTGTCTGATGCTAAAATTTAACCTTGCTATATATTGCCTCATTAACACTGTGTTTTTCACAAGAGACTTCAGTGAAGGGATGGGGAGGGGAGATAGGGAAACAAAGGCAGCTCAAAACCCAAACAACCCGAAAGCTCACTGTGGAGGGCACTTAAACAGCGGTTCTCCTCCTCCTCCACTGTTTAGCTTTCCTCAGGATTCAAGGCAAAAAGTACCTGTTACGGGGTCTTCAGCCACACCGTACCACGGAGCAAAATATCTGGAGTAAAAGTCAAATGCTTGAGTCTGCCCACCAGGCTCCCCCTTGAGGGTGAGAATGAGTCCTTTCACCTTCCCTGTGGTTTCCACTTGCAGCAAATTCTCTGTATTCACTGTCAGGCTCTCCAGAAATGACCTTGTTCATAAACAGGATGGATTAGGACAAACCCATTCCACAGACTACCCATTCCCCAGACTCCATAAAGCAGGCCAGGCTGCAGCTTGTCCAGTGGCTCAGCAGTAAGCGAGGAAGAGCAACTACAACCTTCCTGCCCAGGAACAGAACACTCTGGCAGTGTAGATCATGGTTCGACTGAACATGGCACAGCCAGATCAAGCCAGAGCTATGAATCTGGTGCCCTCCCCCACAGTACTGACAAAGTCAAAAACCTCATTTACCTGTTGTAAGTATCACTGAGCCGGACCAGGAGCTTTTTGGTATCTGGGGAATAGCGAACATCTTGAACCAACGTGTCACCAATGGCAGTCTATGGAGACAGACCAAAACTTCCTCAGAAGTGTGTCTTGGGTCAAGTCCTTGGAGAACAATCTCTCACAAACATCTGCTTTGTGCCAGGCACACCCAACATCTCCAGTCTCAAGAGTTTCAGGTCAGTTTTAGGATTCAAGGTATTTCTCAAAGAAGGCCAATTTCATGGTGTTCAGGAGCACTTGGACCTTAATAGGGGTTAAGTTTAGCCTCTGAGAGCCAAAGACAGGCCTTGTTCATATATGTTACTATGAGACTCGACACACAACTCCTTCAATTGGGTATTTTCCCCACAGATAAAAAGATTCAGGGAGGCCCAGAATCTCTCTCTCACATACACACACTTTGACCCAGGACTGAGGAGCCCTGGAGTCAAAGCTCTGAATCACTACTGTCTACTAACTGTAGAGGTGGGGCTTTATGCCTGCTTCTTAGAGGAATGGGATTCCCTGGTGGCTCAGACAGTAAAAGCATCTGCCTGTAACGCGGGAGACCCAGGTTCGATCCCCGGGTCGGGAAGATCCCTTGGAGAAGGAAATGGCAACCCACTCCAGTACTCTTGCCTGGAGAATCCCATGGATGGAGGAGCCTGGTGGGCTACAGTCCATGCGGTCGCTAAGAGTCAGACACGACTGAGCGACCTCACTTTCACTTTTCATTTCCATGCATTGGAGAAGGAAATGGCAACCCACTCCAGTGTTCTTGCCTGGAGAATCCCAGGGACAGGGGAGCCTGGTGGGCTGCCGTCTATGGGGTCGCACAGAGTTGAACATGACTGAAGTGACTTAGCAGCAGCAGCAGCAGCAATCTTCTTTAGGGGCTTAGAAGCTCTAGGTTCCATGGCCAAGACTACTGAGGGTAGTGCCTGGAAGGTCTGCCTCTGTGACCACTGCTGACCAATGTCCCCCCTCTAGATATGGTGACTCCTACAGCCCAATCCCATCTGCTCTCCAGGCCTCCAAATCTCTCTGAAGGGTCATCCAACCCTTCTCTGCATGGATTCTTATGTCAATTTGAAAGTTTAATTCTCAACTGAGAATCTTATTGACAGTTTCTAGGAACAAAAATGACAATGCATGCATGCTCAGTTGTATCCAACTCTGCGACCCCAAAGAATGCAGCCCGTCAGGCTCCTCTGTCCAGGGATTTCCCAGTCAAGAATATTGGAGTGGGTTGCCATTTCCTACTCCAGGGGGATCTTCCCAGCCCAGGAATCGAACCCTTATCTTCTGTGTCTCCTGCATTGGCAGGCAGATTCTTTACCACTGAGTCGCCTGGGAAGCCCAAAATGACAATACTCACGATAAATACTTTTCATCATTCCCATTTTACAAATGCTGACCCTGAGGCTTAGAGAGAGCAGGTTAAGTTCTTTCTATCATGAACAAGGTCTACCACTGTAAAGATTTTCTGTTTTTTTGCCAATATGCTTAAAGCAATTCATTTATGAATTTGGCTTGTCTCCCAAAACCGAAGCCATAGGTGAAGCTGAGTGTAAAAGTAGAATCCATGATACTTGCTTATATTCTTTGAAAACTTAAAGCAAAACACTAAAGAGATAACAAATGCTGTATTTGAAAATTCACTAAGAAATACCCATTACTACCTGTAACAGGCCATTTCCCAGAATAATTTTTTCTCATGGCACCCTTGGCCTGGTCCTGACCTGGGCCCTTTCTGCTCTAAAACCTAAGCACCTGGCTATCCAGGGCTGCTCTGGCCTTCTAGAATCTCCACAAGACAACTGTAGTGCCTACTGCCCTGGGTGACAGTGAGAATTAAATGAAATAATGCATTAAAATGCATGGTACTGCACAGAACAGACTCTCAAAAATATTCTTTATCATCATCATCATCCTTATCATAAAGCCCCATCCCCACACAGACCCTTTGAGGAGGCTGCTATATATATCTTGTCTTCTCTATTGCAGTACCCTTGCTTTTCTGCTCTCTTGCATCAAAGCACAGCCCCGTCATCTCAGCCTTATTCTCCACTGAAGAGATCAGGACACAGACTGCTGCCAGGCTGTTTCCATTCTTTTCTTTCACTCTCAGCCTGCCACATGGCACTCTCCCCTCCCCCATCTTTCCATGGGGGCTAATCAGATAATGAAGAGTTAGGGAAAACTGGTCAATCTTTTCACCAAATAGATTCAATATTAAAATTCAAACCTGAAAGGCACCATGCAGTATTCACCCAAGCTTAAACTAGAACACTTACATTGGTAGAAGGTCTATATTTGAGATCAAATACAACAAATCTTTGTTCAAACAATTACAGATGATCAAATCCCACGGCTCAAGTTTGACTCTTTCACGAACCTTTATCAGGTCCTCCACTTCGTGCAATTTCTAGATCAGGAAAAAAGACAAAATCATTGTAAAACAGGCACATTGTATACAGTGTGTGGCAATAATTTTAAAAAGCTGACCTGGGGATGGGCTGGATAAAGAGGCAGGTCCAGGACGATACCATCCTCTTCTTTTCTGGCCTTCAGTTCCCCACTCATAGTGACAAAGGTTAGAGTGCTATTCACATTTTCTGGCCAAAAAAAGAATTTTATTTTGTTAAATGTTTGAAAGGAATCAAGAAATAGAAAAATAAACTTTGTTATATGGTTGCATGTCTCTTTTGATCACTTTTAAAAGATTCTCTGGCAGTGTCATTCATTCCAGTAAAGCGGTCCCAGGTTTGGGTTACTGGGGTCTTAGTGGAGAAAACTCTCACTGGATTCTAACTTGAGAACCAAGAACATAACTGATTGGTCTTGACATCATGCTGTGCTCTTGAAAAAATTATTTAATCTCCTTAAACCTCAATTTCCTCATCAATAAAACAGGGTAGTAATTAAACTTATACTAATTTCATTTTACCAATAAAATGGTAAATAATTAAACACAGCTTATAGGGTTGCTATAATGTTTTTTAATGTAGATTTTTATATTTTTATATACTCCTACAATAGAGTTTATAGAGTTATAAACTACTAGTTTAACTTATGCCAAAAGGATGACAAATAGAACATACAGGTTTTATACAACAGTCTGATATGAACAAATCAATTTTACTGTAAACAAGCCAAACTATATATAAAATATTGATTTAAAGATTAGATCACAAACCCTGATACAATATCCCTTCATATTACTGATACAACTTGGGCCACTTATCTCAGAGGGGATAACATTTTTAGTGAAAACAAAGATTTATGACTTAACTCTTTTCCCTATTATTTCTGTGAACATATCTCAAAGGTGAGGAAATGTCACATTGCTGATTAGCTTTCACAGAATAAAATTTATATTCTGAAATTCAAAGTTTTAGTCTTCTCATTACAACTGGTGTAAGACATCATTATTTACAAAGCATTTTCTCATCTAACCTCAGGCCTACCCTGTGCAAGACTATCAGGACTTTCTTTGTTGCTACTACTCTGCGGTTCAACTTCACATGGTGTTCAGTTCTGCTTTCTTGGACTTCCCTGGTGGTCCAGAGGTTAAGAGTCTGCCTGCCAGTGCAGGTGACGTGGGTTCAACCCCTGGTCCAGGAAGAACCCACATGTCACTGTAGGGCACCTAAGCCTGAGAGCGGCAACTACTGAAGCCCATGTGCTCTAGAGCCTGTGCTCCACAACAAGAAAAGCCCCCAAATGAGAAGCCTGTGCACTGCAACTAGAGAGGAGCTCCCGCTTACCACAACTAGAGAAAGCCCACACAAAGCAACGAAGACCCAGCACAGTCAAAAATAAGCTAAGTCATTCAAAAAAATTTTTTAATTCTAAAAAATAATTAATTAATTAATTTAAAAAATTAAAAACTTAAAAAAAAAATTTAAATTCTGCTTTCTGGTACAAGGGACATGGTGGGTTGGGGAGCAGAAAAAATTCTTCTTTCTTTACTCCACTAACAATGCTAATCCTAAGAATACTGCCCCTAGTCCTCCCAGCATGCCAATGAGACTGCTTCCAGGGCAAACGTGGCCTATAAGACCTTCACTTATTACCCCCATCTAAGTAACTCCCAATTACAGGAAACTAATCAAACTAATCACATGGACCACAGCCCTGTCTAACTCAATGAAACTATGAGCCACACCATGTAGGACCACCCAAGACAGATGGGTCACGGTGGAGAGTTCTGACAAAACATGGTCCTAGAGAAGGCAAAGGCAAACCACTTCAGTATTCTTGCCTTGAGAACCCCATGAACAGTATGAAAAGGCAAAAAGATAGGACACTGAAAGATGAACTCCCCAGGTTGGTAGGTGCCCAATATGCTACTGGAGAAGAGTGGAGAAATAACTCCAGAAAGAATGAAGAGACAGAGTCAAAGTGAAAACAATGACCAGTTGTGGATGTGACTGGTGATGGAAGTAAAGTCCAATGCTGTAAAGAACAAATATTGCATAGGAACCTGGAATGTTAGGTCCATGAATCAAGGTAAATTGGAAGTGGTCAAATAGGAGACAGCAAGCGTGAACATCAACATTTTAGGAATCAGTGAACTAAAAGGGACTGGATGAGGGAATTTAATTCAGATGACCATTATATCTACTACTGTGGACAAGAATCCCTTAGAAGAAAAGGAGTAGTCCTCACAGTCAACAAAAGAGTCTGAAATGCAGTACTTGGGTGCAATCTCAAAAATGACAGAATGATCTCTGTTCATTTCCAAGGCAAACCATTCAATATCACAGTAATCCCAGTCTATGCTCCGACCAGTAATGCTAAAGAAGCTGAAGCTGAACAGTTCTATGAAGACCAACAAGACCTCCAGAACTAACACCCAAAAAAGATGTCCTTTTCATCATAGGGAACTGGAATGCAAAAGTAGGAAGTCAAGAGATACCTGGAGTAATAGGCAAATTTGGCTTTGGAGTACAAAATGAAACAGGGCAAAGACTAACAGAGCTTTGCCAAGAACACACTAGTCATAGCAAGCACCTCTTCAACAACACAAGAGAAGACTCTACATATGAAAGAAAGAAGTCGCTCAGTCGTGTCCAGCTCTTTGTGACCCCATGGACTGTAGCCTATCAGGCTCCTCCGTTCATGGGATTTTCCAAGCAAGGGTGCTGGAGTGGGTTGCCATTTCCTTCTCCAGGGGATCTTCCTGACTGGGGGATCAATCCCGGGTCTCCGCATTGCAGGCAGACAATTTACCGTCTGAGCCACCAGGGAAGGCTTCCAAATCCTAAAAGATGATGCTGTGGAAGTGCTGCACTCAATATGCCAACAAATTTGGAAAACTCAGTGGTAGCCACAGGACTGGAAAAGGTCAGTTTTCATTCCAATCCCAAAGGATGGCAATGCCAAACAATGTTCAAATGACCACACAACTGCACACATCTCACACGCTAGCAAAGTAATGCTCAAACTTCTTCAAGCCAGGCTTCACCAGTACATGAACCATGAACTTCCAGATGTTTAAGCTGGATTTAGAAAAGTCAGAGGAACCAGAGATCAAATTGCCAACATCCACTGGATCATCAAAAAAGCAAGAGAGTTCCAGAAAAACATGTGCTTCTGCTTTATTGACTATGCCAAAGCTTTTGACTGTGTGGATCACAACAAAATGTGGAAAATTATTTAAGAGATGGGAATACCAGACCACCTGACCTGCCTCCTGAGAAATCTGTATGCAGGTCAAGAAGCATCAGTTAGAACCAAACAAGGAACAACAGACTGGTTCCAAATTGGGAAGTCAAGGCTGTATATTGTCACCCTGCTTATTGAACTTATATGCAGAGTATATCAGGAGAAATGCCAGGCTGGATGAAGCACAAGCTGGAATCAAGATTGCTGGGAGAAATATCAATAACCTCAGATACACATATGACACCACTCTTATGGCAGAAAGCGAAGAAGGACTAAAGAGCTTCTTGATGAAAGTGAAAGAGGAGAGTGAAAAATTTGGCTTAAAACTCAACATTCAGAAAACGAAGATCATGGCATCCGGTCCCATCACTTCATTTCAAATAGATGGGGAAACAGTAGAAACAGTGACAAACTTTATTTTTTTTGGACTCCCAAATCACTGCAGATGGTGACTGCAGCTATGAAATTAAAAGACACTTGCTCCTTGGAAGAAAAGCTATGACCAACCTAGACAGCCTATTGAAAAGCAGAGAGATTACTTTGGTGACAAAGTCCATCTGGTCAAGGCTATGGTTTTTCCAGTAGTCATGTATGGCTGTGAGAGTAGGACTACAAAGAAAGCTGAGCACGGAAGAATTGATGCTTTTGAACTATGATGTTGGGGAAGACTCTTGAGAGTCCCTTGGGCAGCAAGGAGATCCAACCAGTCCATCCTAAAGGAAGTCAGTCCTGATTATTCATTGGAAGGACTGATGCTGAAGCCAAAGCTCCATTACTTTGGCCACCTGATGCAAAGAACTGACTCCCTGGAAAAGACCCTGATGCTGGAAAAGATTGCAGGCGGGAGGAGAAGGGGACGACAGAGGATAAGATGGTTGGATGGCATCACCAACTCAATGGACTTGAGTTTGAGTATGCTCCAGGAGTTGGTGATGGACAGGGAAGCCTGGTGTGCTGCAGTCCATGGGGTCACAAATAGTCGGACATGACTAAGCGACTGAACTGAACTGAAGTAACTCCAAAAAGAACTTCTTTTTCAAATCCCCCACTCCCCCAGTTACCCCTCTGTCATATCATCCTGGTTACTTCCTTGTTTGACTTTCTGTTGTCTACACTTTTTCATGGCTGCTTCTGTCTCTACTTTGAGGACACTTCCAGGCATCTCCCCTCTGCCCTGTTCCCACAAAGCCCTGATCTTTATTACACCAAGTGTAGATGAGATGGGAACTGGTAGGATTAAAGTACTGCATCCTTTCTTCACAGGGTAAATGTATATAGTTTACCTCATGAATATTTAAAATTCAGGATAAAGAAGCTTCTATTGTGAAATGAATTTCAGTGTGCATGGGGACACATTTGGGGAAAAGTATGTCTTTTAGTTCCCCAGTATTATGTCATGTTAAATACCTATTCTGCCTTACAAGCCGTCCTCCTGTGTTGGTCACAGAGACCAGAGAGCTCCTATTTAAAAGAAAATGGTAGGACTTCCCTAGTGATACAGTGGATAAAAATCCACTTGCCAATGCAGGGGACATGCGTCCAATCCTTGGTCTGGGAGGGAGGATGCCATAGAGGAATTAAGACCGCATCCCACAACTGCTGGAGCCTGTGCTCCGAAACAAGAGAAGCTGCCACCAGGAGAAGCCCATGCACCGCAACCAGAGTAGCCCCCGCGGGCCGCAACTAGAGAAAGCCCGTGCACAGCAACAGAGACCCAGCGCAACCAAAAGTAAATCAATAAAATAAACTATAAACAAAAGAAAATGGCATTTCAGAGAACAGCAACTATGGCTATTCAACATGCCTGAAAAATCAAAGTGTTCTTGAAGGTTGCTGTTTTTGTTTCTACATAATAAATCATGTGAAATAAACTTTGCAGTCTTTATACCAGTCACTTTGGTTCACAGGAAAAAATGTACGAGAGTTTTTAAAAATATTTCTATTTACTAACTGATAAGTTCATAAAAGAAATCATATTACTTATTTTGTGAAACAGCACAGCTGCAGAAGCCAGGGTAGCGTGGCCACAGAGAGGAACCTCACTCTGTGGTGTAAACCATCTTAATCCAAAGCAGGAACCTTCAGAGGGGAAAAACCAAAGAGAGACAAGATCATTTCCATACAAAGGGGTTGAAAGTTTTCATTTTCTAAACATTGCATTAGCGTAATTAATCACTGAAACGTGTTGTGAAAAGGAGGAGCAAAGTCTAGGCAAGACCTCTGTTGCTGCTGCTGCTGCTGCTGCTGCTAAGTCACTTCAGTCGTGTCCAACTCTGTGCGACCCCATAGACGGCAGCCCACCAGGCTACCCTGTCCCTGGGATTCTCCAGGCAAGAACACTGGAGTGGGTTGTCATTTCCTTCTCCAATGCGTGAAAGTGAAGTCGCTCAGTCATGTCTGACTCTTAGCGACCACATGGACTGCAGCCCACCAGGCTCCTCCATCCATGGGATTTTCCAGGCAAGAGTACTGGAGTGGGGTGCCATTGCCTTCTCCGAAGCAAGACTTTTAGGGCTCTGCAATGCTAGATCTGGATCTGAAACATTCAAATTCATCAGCATCTGCTCCCTTAGATGAACTGAAAATCAAATTAGAAGCTCCCCCACCTTCCTTATCTGCATGCAAAGAATAAATGGACATTTTTCTTAAATATTATTCCCCCACTGGAAAAACAGTTTCTGGTACCATTCAGGAATTGTTTTAAAAGAAAAGAAAAAAGTGTATTTACTTTGTGTAAAGTTGTCATTTGGGTGTAGCTTTCGGATAAAAGCTGTTTCAGAGAGGTTCATCTCCTTTGCAATTTTTTGATGCAAGTCTTCATCCAGTTTCTAAATTAGAAGCAAAAGGTTAGTGAGATTCCAGAAACACAAATCAGACTTCCTTGAACAGCAACTACCACTAGTAAGAAAAAAAGTTTATTAATATTAAAAGTTATATACTTTAAAATTTTTAATGTAAAAAGAATTTTAAAAAGTCATATACTTTTATTTTTTTTTAAAAGTCATATACTTTTAAAGTAAATAATCACGAAGAAATTTAAGGCACTTTTATAAAGATTGTTTTTCAGAAATCCATGCATGTAGCACCATGTGAAGAGCTGTGGAAGCTAGAGCAGATTCTGAAAAACCTACCGGCCTGGGCTATCCTTTGTCAGATTACTATCTAGTCTATCAGAGAGATCGTGCTCTCTTCTAAAAACAATTGTTACAAACAGAAACTCCACAGTCTGTCATTCTGTTGGATGAAGAGATGTTAGGTGCCCACTCTGAGCAGACTGGACCACCCTGACCTCATTTATGCATGTTACACTCCCTTTAATGAGTCAGGCTCAAGTCAGAGATCACCTCCTCCAGGAAGCCTTCCAGACTGCTGTCTCCTTCCCAGTCCTTACACCACCTGAAATTATCTACTATGCCCCTTTACTGGCTGTACCCCCAACCTCTGACTCAGAGTTCTATGAGAGCACCACTGTGCTACTTTGTTTTGTCCTGGTTTAGAGCAATGCTTGTATTTATCCTGGTATGGTAGGAGCTCAATAAACATTTGCTGAGAGAATTCAGTATTCATTTAATTTGCATTTTTAAAACACTCAACATAGATATTTTTATCCACTTACAGATAAAAAAAATTAAACACAAAAAGTTTGTGTAATATCCTAACAAATATACATGCATATACACATACACACATTCCTCTTAACTCAAGGAAAAAAATGGGTTGAAGCATATATTTTCTTTTTGAGAATGAAAATCAATTTTTTTAATCAACAAGATGCTCACTACTTATATTCTGAATTCTAAAGAAATCTCAAGATATTAATTATATTCCAATAAAAACTAATTATAAAAAGAGAAATCTCAAGATAAGATAAATGCATTTTTGCCTTTGCCAAACTTATTGTTCTTGAGCTTCTGAAACCCAGAAATAAGAATTGAAACTTTATTCTAATATGTTCAGAATTTACTTATCTGAGTTACGTCAAGTTAAACATCCTTGTCTTTTAGTTGACTCGAACTCTTTTTCCGTGTACTCATACAACATTACAAAGATGTTTACCTATTGAAGTTTGTGTATTGAGAAAAGGCATATAAGACACAAAACAGCAGTTACGAAAAATTAGTCATAACTTCTTAACTATCAGCTGATGTAAAAATCCTCACAGGAGACTTACTAAGCTTTTCTTTCTTTTTTTTTAATCATAATACAGCCTTTTGCTTTTATTTTGTATATTTACACAGTATGTTCCATCTCTACAGTGTCAGTTCAGTTCATTCACTCATTTGTGTCCGACTCTTTGCAACCCCATGGACTGCAGCACGACAGGCTTCCCTGTGCATCACCAACTCCCAGAGCATACTGAAACTCATGTCCATTATGTCAGTGATGCCTTCCAACCATCTCATCCTCTGTCTTCCCCTTCTTCTCCTGCCTTCAATCTTTCCCAGAAGCAGGGTCTTTTCCAAAGAGTCAGTTCTTTGCATCAGGTGGCCAAAGTATTGGAGTTTCAGCTTCAACATCGGTCCTTGCAATGAATATTCAGGACTGATTTCCTTTATGATTGACTGGTTGGTCTTCTTGTTGTCCAAGGGACTCTCAAGAGTCTTTTCCAACACCAAAGCTCAAAACATCAATTGTTCGGCGATCATCTTTCTTTATAGTCCAACTTTCACATCTATACATGACTACTGGGAAAACCATAGCTTTGACTAGATGGACCTTTGTTGGCAAAGTAATGTCTCTGCTTTTTAATATGCTATCTAGGTTGGTCATAGCTTTTATTCCAGGGCTGCTGCTGCTGCTGCTAAGTTGCTTCAGTCGTGTCCGACTCTGTGCGACCCCATAGACGGAAGCCTACCAGGCTTCTCCATCCATGGGATTCTCCAGGCAAGAACACTGGAGTGGGTTGCCATTTCCTTCTCCATAAGCTTTTCTTAAAAGAGCACTGTATTCAGAATCTGTAGAAACTCTGTAGCCCTACAGAAAGAGAAATCACTTAAGAAATTGATACTTATTTTCTGAAAACCCAAACAGAACACAATGAGTTTTTGTTTGTTTTTTACTTACCATTTTTCTTTCAAAAGATTTAATCCAATAATGCGTATAAAGCACTCATCAGAGTGCCCAACACATAATTAAGTACTTGAAAAATGTTACCTTTTTACTTTGAGTGGCTCAAAGTCAGTGCTTTAACTTGACATACTGTACTACCTCCCCATAACAAAGAAACCATTATTATCCCTTCAACATGCTACAGGCAGAAAAACCAATTTCTATCAGATAAAATGGACTCCTGCAACATTTCTGAGGAAAAGGAGCCATCAATCAATTACCCATGCTGCGCTGAGCCAGCAGCATCAGCACCACTTTCAAGGGAATTTGTCAGAAATGTAGAGTCTCAAGCCCCACCCCAGACCTTCTGAATCAGAATCTTCACCTTAAACAGAAACCAGATGATCTGTGTGCACATTAACGATTGGGGAGCCCTGATGTATAAGAGTTGGCCCTGGGTTCAAGAGCCTTAGCCTGTCAGCTGAGGAGTCAAGACAGATACAGAAAGCAGCAGTAGGCCACACCAAAGAGTATGTAACTGAGATATATGGATTTTAACATTAAGTTCCCTAGGACTTTAAAGGTGAGGACTTGAGCCGGACCTAGCAAAAGGTCAGATTTGGGTGAGCTGGACAGGAAAAACATTGGGGTACTGGGCAAAAGTTTTGAATTAGAGATGCTTCTTGGGCAAGTCACTTGACTGCACTTTGCTCTCCTCCCGTTATATCTTTGATTCTCTAGGATTCTGCAAGTTGAAGTAAGGAGAATTAGGATGGTAGGAATGAAGTGGAATGAGCACATGTCACACCTGTGGACACCTGTGGGGCTAGGGAGTGAGAAGTCCTACCTGAGTAGAGGAGATTGAGTGCTGCTGGGGCCAACAAGACAATGTTCAGAAGTGAGCTCAAGTTGCTTTTCCATGGTTTGTAGAATGTTCTCCATGGAAACTGGCCTACCTGCCCATGCATATAACACCTTAATGAAACTGGGAGCCATTTAATTTCCTAGGGCTGAGTCTGCAATCATCAGTTTCAAAGGTAACTGAAGGGCTGATGAAGAAAAACATGGATTTGTCTCCTTGACTGCAGGAACCTGAGTGCTTGCCAGTCCTTCCTCTATCTGATTTGGCCAAACTTCCTATCTTTGTCCTTCCTTTCTTTGCCTATTGCTTCCCTCGACCTTTAGGACCAGAGTTTCTAAAAGTATTAAAGAGTTTCACATTTTAGCTAAGATTACCATCTTTTGGTAGTAGATTCCTTTGCAAATGGGCTTTTTTGCACACCAGTTAAAACACACACTCCACTGACCATCAGCTCTCTAATCCTCTCTGGTTTGGTATATTTCACCAGCTACAATTTGAATTTCTGTCCCAGGACACTGAAAATACATCTGCTATTTGCCGGAGGTGCCAGAGACAATAAAAAATGTGATAGTCGCAGCCCTCAGTATGCACCACCAAGTGGCTGAATTTCTACACTGGAACCAAAGAGCAAAATAATGGTGAATCATGAGAAGATTAACATTGCTTCAACTTAGAGAGCTTTAGGGGAAAAAAAAAGAATGAGACTACATTCATTAACAATACTGAAGTTTTGTATTGGAACCAAAAATATAAAATGTTTCCATTTTACACTATAAGCTTATTTTCAAATGTAACACACAATAGTTACAAGCTGAACCAATAACTGTTAATTCTCTTGCTTTAATATCCATTTCTCTTTGCCAATCTCACAAGAGTCAAGTTTCCAGCAGTAAAAAGAGAGCCATGTTTGTTTTTCTGAGTTGCAATGCACTGTGTTGGGACACTGATGTTCTATCAACCATACAGCTCGCAAAAGATTAATAATTAGAAAATCACAGTAAAGTTTTAAAATACTCCCACCTTGTGGCAGTTTAGAAATATGACAGCCTAAACAGGACAGTCTCGCTCTCTGTCTGTTCATTTGTCCCTCTGCTTTCTTTCTAGCAAAGGAAAAGCACTTGGATGTAGAAAGTTCTAAATCATTCAGGAAGAAACAGGAGATTCCTTCTGAGACACTGGGTTTCTGATTGCAAAGTTATATCCATACAATGCAGCACTCAAGCTGCCAGTCATCTTCAGTTGTTCCTAAATACTTTGGTCACCTGATGTGAAGAGCTGACTTGTTGGAAAAGACCCTGACGCTGGGAAAGACTGAGGGCAGGAGGAGAAGGAGATGACAGAGGATGAGATGGTTAGATAGCATCATCGACTCAATGGAGATGAGTTTGAGCAAGCTCTGGGAGAGACTGAAGGACAGAGAAGCCTGGCATGCTGCAGTTCATGGGGATGCAGAGTCAGATATAACTTAGCGACTGAACAACAATGGATCTTATATGCCTTGTCTCTCCAGCTCCATCATAGAACCTAAAGCACATACTTGCATTGCATGCCCTGCCCATTCCACACCATGAGTGAAAACAAAAGATCCATAATCGTTGGCCAAGACTTCCCCAGTGGCACAGTGGATAAGAATTCACCTGCCAATGCCCGGAACACAGGTTCGATCTCTGGTCCAGAAAGATTCTACACGCCACAGAGCAAGTAAACGACAACAACTGAAGCCCTTGTACCTAGAGCCTGTGCTCTGCAACAAGAGAAGCCACCTCAATGAAAAGCCCAGGTACCATAACTAGAGAGTAGCCAGCCCCAGCTCGCTACGACTAGAGAAAGTCTGCTTACAGCAATAAAGACACAAATAATAAAATAAACTAAGAAAATCAATAAATAAATACCTGTTGGCTTCTTCTACTAGAACCCCTAGAAGAAGATTCTGCATAATACAATTGATTATACTATCTCCACTTTCACTCAACAGATATTTAGTGTCTCCCGTGTGCCAGGCCCTGGATGTTGGAACAAGTCAGAATAGATTAAGATCTCATAGAATGTCCGGAAGTGAGGAAGACAGGCGTTGAGTGAATTATAAGGCTGATGCATGTTACCAACTGGGAAGGGGCACTGTGGGAGAGTATCTAGTAGTGAATATTCCAGTAGTGAGTGCGTGTGCAAGCTCAGTCATGTCTCACTCTTTGTGACCCCATGGACTGTAGCCTGCCAGGTTCTTCTGACCATAGAATTTTCCAGGCGAGAACACTAGAGTGGGTTGCCATTTCCTCCTCCAGAAGATCTTCCTGACCCAGGGATCAAACCTGCGTCTCTTGCGTCTTCTGCATTGGCAGGCAGATTCTTTACCACTGTGCCACCTGGGAAGCACCAGTAGTGAATATAGTGGGTTAAAGGCATGGACCCTGCAGTCAGGCAGACGTGGGGTGGGATTCTGAAGTCAGCCACTTAGATAAACTGCTTAACCTTTCTCTGCCTCTGTCTTCTCCTCTGTAAAATGGGGATTAATAATAAAACCTACTCATAAAGTGGTTGTGAGGGTGAAATGAAATATGAAAACCAATATGAAAACCAATTAACACAGTATGTGTCTGGCTGAACGTGCCTGAAATCACTGCCCCCAGCTAAGAGTTTTGTTCCAAAAGTCAGTTAGGGTACTTGGGAAGCAGAGATTACCACACTAGCATTTCCTCTTCCTTTGCATTGCTCTCTTCCTTCAAATATTTGGCAAAGAAAAATGCTTCAGTGTCCTGGAAGAATCTTCTCTGCACTCTGCATCCTTCTTCTGAGCATAAAACTGAGATACAAGGTTGCAACTCTCTAGAAACCCCAGGAGTCTCTGACCTAGTCTGGTCACACTGAGTCAGTAATCCTCTCTAAGAAAGGATGCCAAGTGTGGAAATGGCCACTGCATGTGAGTTAAAGCATGGATTGAACTCAGGATTGCTTACACCTTTTTTCATTTAAATACATAACCTACCAAGCTATAAAAGTGGCTTTTGGTTATACCTAACTTTACCCAGGAAAACCAGAAAAGCAAGTAATTTAGGAACTAAAACTAAGCTTTCCTACTTAAAAGTGTGAAGCCAATCCTCCTTGCTGTCACTGGAAATGATTATTAGTGTTTAAAAGAATAAAAATGCACATCTATGAGCATCCCATTTGATCCTAGCAGTGTCCCTCTCATGGTAGATAGCCAGGAAATGCCAGCTGAAATGGAATAAATGTATACACTGGGCCTTGAAGTTGTTTTTATGGATAATTTAAACAGGAAAACTCCAGAATAAACCTCTCTTTAGACAAGGTATCTTTTGAAACAATGGTTCTCAACTGGGGGCAATTTTTGATTGTCATGGCTCAGGGAGTAGGGGAAGACTACTGTCATTTAGTGGGTCAAAGCCCAGGACCTGAAAAACATTTTATAACAGGCATGACACCTCACACAATAAAGAACTTCCCAGTCCAAAAGGTTAATTACACATTTGAGAAGCTCTGCCCTAAAAGCACACACACACACACACACAATCTTAAGGTTTTGTTAGAATATGAGGGAGAATAAATATGGGCTCCTTACTTTTGTTGGTATGTTATTTTCACTAACTAGTAAAGCAGGTTTACAGGACAATAAACCACCTCTTATCACTACCACAGCCCAATAACCTATTCGAATAGCTGATCAGGAATTCCTATAGCTTTTAACACAGCTGTCATTGTAATGTATCTATTTCATTTTTTAAAATATTGTTTTTATACACTTTCTATGTCTAAGTGAAAACTCACTCCAGTATTCTTGCCTGTAGAATCCCATGGACAAAGGAGCCTGGCAGGCTACAGAGTTGCAAGAGTCAGACGCTTAGCGACTAAACCACCACATATAGTCGTTACTGTAAAATTGTCAGGCATCGGAGAACAGCCATCAGCTTTTAAAGTTTTAAATATTTTTTTCAAATATCTGTTTCATATTACTTACATTTAGCCCTTAATCTGTTTTTGCTTTCACCTAATACACAGTGTTCCTCATGTGAAGATTTAAAAAATTGACTTGTCTAGGGCTTCCCTGGTGGCTCAGACAGTAAAGAATCTGCCTTCAATGCAGGAGACCTGGGTTTGATCCCTGGATTCGAAGATACCCTGGAGAAGGGAATGACTACCCACTTCAGTATTCTTGCATGGAGAATTTCATGGACAGAGGAGCCTGGAAGGCTATAGTTCATGGGGTCGCAAAGAGTCAGACATGACTGAGCCACTAACACTTTCACTTCTCTTTCACAGTGTTCCTCAAGTGAAGATTTGAAAAATAGACTTATCTAGAAGGGCCATGACAAAACACTTGAGAATATTGTAGAAGTTCTGGGAATGTTGTTACCCAGAAAGTTTTCCTTTTCTTCCAGCAGTCTCTTATCAAGTATTTTAAAAGTTCAAAGTACAATTATCTAGTCTTTAGTCTGTCTACCAAGTTTTTCATAGTATCATCTCAGTCAAATTTTAAATAATTTTAAACAAAACAAAATGAAAAAGAATGTTCCTTTGAAACCCTGAACTTAAAATCTGAAGTATTTTCTCACCCATAAAAATGCAAGTTGCTCCATGCTCTGGTCCCCAGGGAACCTAGTACCTGGTCTTTCGGCCTCTGTGGTGACTATGGGAAAATGATCAGGTTTATGCGTCTATTTCCCCTGCTAGACTCTGAGCACCTCAAGGACAGGCAAACTTATTGGTCTCGGTACCTCCCGTCCCTACCCTAGAGCCTGGCCCACAGCAGGTGTCAACAAACATTTGTAGAATACATAATGACAGGCTACATGCCTACTGAGTTGTGGTCAGCATTATAAGGCTTAGTCCTTATCTGTCTCTGATATTTCCTGAGTTCACTTGTGTTCTTTCTAGGTGCTTCAAGTGCCCGCTGTCTCTAGCTGTGGGTAAAAAAATTCAAAGGGCGGAACAACACTTTCTCCTTTCATTTCATTTTAATGTTTATTGATTATGCACTGGAGAAAGTGCTAAGTTAACCTTCAGGAAAGGAGATCCTCAAGTCTACAGAATAGAAAACTAGCAAACCAATCTTTAAATACCTATTCAGTTGTCCTGGACCAGGTATTAAACCAGCCTCATCTCACAGGTCTAAGGCACAGAAATGAACTGAGAGACGCTAGAGAGCATCCCTGATCGCAGACTTCCTTTTCTTCCTTTCATACTGAAGCATATTGCTTTGAACTATGCTAAGCTTTTTGTTTAAATTTATATTTCCTAGTTTTTCCAAATAAATAAATAACATGCAAAATATATTTTAATAGTGAAAGAGAGAGAGAAATCCTAAGTCTGGAGTTTAGTGAATGTACTAGAGGTGAGAAGGAATACATTGAGGAATAATATTAATTCCTGGTAAAAATTGAGTGCATAAATCACTTAAAACTTTTTTCAAAACTCTTCTAGAATATTACATGGGAATATGGGATAAATACACTAAGGCTTTTTTTTTTTTTTACACTAAGACTTTTGACAAGTAGATTTAGTCAATTCCACAAGCCCTTGATGTGAAGCTGTGTGTGTCATATTGCTTCTAAAGGAAGTTCAGGATTTAGAATCCGGCTGTTAGCTATTCTCTCACTATTACTCCGAAGTTCTTATGTTACTTGATAAAGTCTATTAATGTTATTACTTTCTGCACTGTGTGGTTGGAAAATGCCAGCCACAGGGCTGCATAATGAATGCATTGTTAAGGTAAGATGGGGACTTTGATTACCATATTGCTGCTTTATTTGAGGGAGAAAATAAAATATGTCAGGACTCTATTAACAACATTCACCGGTCTCAGTAAAACCGCAGCTATTCTCCATGTTGATTTACACTAGAGTCACCTGGGAAGCTTTAAAACCCAGTGCTGCTTGGGTCTCACCCCCCAGAGATTCTGTTGTGACTGGTCAGGCACAGGAATTTTTAAACCACCTCAGGTGATTTTAATCTGCAACCAGCTTGATGTTTACTGCCCTGGAAGGCCCCAACTTAATAAGACTTACTCAAGATCATCAACTGCTCACTGCGTAGTTGACATAATTCTCAGACACTCTGCTCTAATACTAACTGCTCTGAGTGGAAGGGTACATTGACTTGTTTCCTACTACCCAGGTAACAACACAAAGCAGCTAAGGTCAAGGAATATTTAACTATTCTGTTAATACTTATCTAACCAGAGAGCCTTTTCCCCCCCCTCATTGCACCATGTAGCATGTGGAACTGCCCCAACTAGTGACTGAACCCATGTCCCCTACAGTGAAAGCTGGAGTCTTAATCACTGGACCACCAGGGAAGTCCTCAAAGAGCCATTTTTAAATTGAGATTTTCAGTAAACTGAGTTCTCACTATGTTAGAGCTTAATTCCTTTCTATCTTCCTAGTAAATTACTTAATTCCTTGCAAAATGTCTCATCTTTTTGGTCCAGAAAAGAATTTCTAATTGTCTGAACTATAGGTAAGGTTAAAAATACACAACTAGAATCTTTTATGCTAAATGTAGTATCAGCCATATTCAGTCACATAAAACTCATCTAATTTCATTGTCTTCCACATTTGGTGCTAACTAAATGAAAATCCAGTGGCTACAATGGATGAGCTTTCTTTTTTTTTTTTGGTCTAGGGATAGAATCTGTGCCCCCTGCGGTGGAAGTCTTAACCAGTAAACCACCAGGGAAGTGCCACCTACTCCTGTTTTTGGTATTTTTTTTTAATTGGCTCTAGTTCTTCTTTACATAAATCTTAATTTTCTAGACATGCCCATCCATCTAGATATAAGCAGTCTTATCATATAATTTGGTTAAAATCAACTTGCAGACATGAACATTGTTGATACCATTTGACAGAGAACACAACCCAGGAAGGTAAGCGAACAAGTGGGTCTGATTTTTTTCTTTTCTTTTTTTTTTTTTAAGAAAAACTTGGTTCTACAAGCATCTAGGATTTCAGGCACTGTACTTCAAAGCAAAATACTACTTACATTTTCTAGGAGGCAAACAGCAGCCGGATTCCCACGAAATGCTTTTGTTGTGAATGCATCTGCTATGAAAATAGGGAGCTTCATTTTCTTTGTAAGCTGTTTCTGCAAACTCTCAAAACTGTTTGTAGACTGCTTTCCCTTTTATTGCTGCAAAAAAATCAAAAAGTTAATGTTTTACTTGATGCAAAGAAACAACTAACATTTCCAAGTACAAAGTCAATTCTAATACACCTGCATTTAAAGATAAGTAATCCTTTGATTTATTTTAAGCCTCTAGATTGAATTTGCTTTAAAATACTGGATAAATAGAATATTTTCTTTTCATAGTGTACATATACTTAACATAGTTATATTCTTAGAGTAGCCAAAACTAGCATAAACTATGTTGTTAGTGAAGTATGCAAAACTTCCAAAGAGCATATATGTTGCTGATAGTTTACCAATGAATATTAGTGCCCTTTTAAAATGATGCATTTTTTCTAACTATATAAAAAATGCCCATCATAAAAAACTTGGAAAATCAAAAAATGAATCATAACCATGCAAATCAGCAATAATTTTTTTTGGACTTAACATAGTCAAAGGAACCTCATGTTTTAATTTTGTGTTATTTTATAAATCTGCAATTGGAGACTTTTTGAGCTCATGATATAGAGGTTAAAATTAAGCTTTTTATTATAAGAATAATACTTTCTCTTTACTGAAAACCTATAAAATACAGAAAAATGGTGTGGGGGGTGTGAAGAATCTTCTGTATCTTCATGCTGTGGAGATAAACTGTTCACATTCTGGGTATTTCCTTTGCTTTTACTAGAAAGCATGGATTTTGTCATAGGTAGGGAAGAATTCCTCTCTCTCAAAGTTATAGAATTTTTTAAAAACTCAGCAAACTATGGGGTGTTTTGCTTAAATATAAAAGAAATTAACCCATCCTAACACCTATCTCTTGTTCTCAAGGAGATGAAGATAAACAATGGCTAGGCAGCTCCCAGACCTACAGAGTTGTTTTCTTTTTCTTTTCTTTTTGTTTATTATACAAGGGTTTTGCTTAACTTTCTTGCCAAATTGCCTACTTTTTTCTGCCTTTTTTTTAGGTATAACTGATATATTACTTTCAGGTTTACAATATAATGATCCAATATTCGTATATATTAGGAAATGACCTACCACAAAAAGTCTAGTTAATCTATCACCAAACATAGTTACAAAAAAAGGGTTTTTTTTTTTTTCTCCATGTGGTGGAAGTTTGAAGATCTAGTCTCTTAGCAACTTTCAAATATTCAGTACATTATTATTAACTATGGTCACAATGCTGCACATGACATTCCAAGAACTAATTTATTTTATAGCTACAAGTTTGTGCCTTTGGAGCCCTTTCAAGAAACTTGGGTAAGTCTGCACTTTTTGACCTCCTAGAAATAATAGTATTAATATTTAAGATACAGTTTTTAATCATAATTTTTAGCAAGGAATTCTAGCCAGTGAGGAGACCAATGTAGAAATTATAAAATATAAAATACAAAAGGAAAAGATATATATAAAATGCTTAGGAACACAAGGAGAGAGCAATAACTCTTCCCAGGAGACAGAGGGAGCTCCAGAAATGAGCTCCCAGAGCTGTCATCCAGAGATGACATTTGAGTGAGTCCAAAAATACACACACACACACACACAAATATCCAGCGGTTCCGTAAGGTGGGAAAGGCATCTTGGGTAGAGTGCATAGATTAATCCCAGGCCAAGCAATTTGATATAGAAATAGATATGCAAGAGGAAAGGAGATTGCAGAGATGAGGCTATCGAGATCTGCTGGAGTCAATGTTCATGAAGGAGCAGATATATGTAGACTTATAGCTGATTAATATGGTTGTACAGCAGAAACCAACACAAGATTGTAAAGCAGTTATCCTCCAATTAAACTTAAAAAAAATTTTTTTTAAATAGATAACCTACAAGGACCTACTGTACAGCACAGAGAACACTGCTCAATATTCCATAATACAGGCTTTCCTGGTGGGCCAGTGGTTAGGAATCTGCCTTGCAAAGCAGAGGATGCCGATTTGATCCCTGGTCTGGGAAGATCCCACACGCCAAGATGCAACTAATAAGCTCATGGGCTACAACTACTGAGTCTACACACACTGCCGCTACTGAAGCCTGCACACTCTAGAGCCTGGGCTCCACAAGAGAAGCCACCGCAACGAGAAGCCATCACACTGCAGCTAGAGAGTAGCCCCCACTCTCCGTAACTAGAGAAAGCCCTTATACAGCAAGGAAGACTCAGCTCAGCCATAAATAAATAAATAGATAAAAGTATTCTGTAATAACCTAAATGGGAAAACAATCTGAAAAAGAATAAATATATGTATATGTATAACTGAATCACTTTGCCGTACACTTGAAACTAACACAACATTGTTAATCAACTATGCTCCAATATAAAATTTTTTAAATGTTAAAAAAGAAAGAAAGAAATTCAAAATTCAGTTCAACAGCTACTATGTGGCAGGCCAACTCCAAAGCTAGGTACCAGGGAGAGGAGAGAGTCTCATGAATGAGCCATATGCCTCTACTCTGAGAGTCTAATCTAGTTTGTTTTTGAAGATGTCTCTCTTTTTTCTCTCTCTCTCCTTAAAATTAATTTCGGTTTCATTTCTATAAGAAAAATGCAGACTTATTTGATGGGAATTGTGTTGGATCTGTGGACTACCTTGAGTTGTAAAACCATTTTGAAGATCTTCTTTTAATCCAAGAACATGAGTATATGACTGCTAAGCTGCTTCAGTCATGCCCAACTCTGCAATCCCATGGACTGTAGCCCACCAGGCTCTGCTTCTCCAGGCAAGGATACTGGAATGGATTGCCATGCCCTCCTCCAAGGGATATTTCCCACTCGGGATCAAACCTGAGTCTCTCATGTCTTCTGCATTGGCAGGCAGGTTCTTTACCACTAGTGCCATGTGGGAAGCCCCAAGAAGATGGGTATATCTTTCCAAAAGAAGAAAAGAAAAGGGCAGGCTTAACTTCCTCCTGAATTGCTGAGAGAAAATTTGAGGCAGGTAAAGTTTAAGCAACTTGCCTTTCTTTACCCAGTAAATGAGCTTGCACAAATTTTGGCATCCTGGTCAATCCAATGGCTGGTCCTGAGCTGCAGCTTTCAGGCAGAGCTCTGTGCACTATCCAGCAGGGTGTTTTTCAAATGATCCAAAGAATTTAATTTATCCTTCTCTAATTTCACTTACATTCCATTAGGATCCCTAGTATGGCTTTATATGCCCCTTAATAATGGCAAGCAAATAAGCTGTTTAAATAGAAGTCAATTACTCCCAGAGGGTACCTCATAAATCTAAATTCATATGATTTCTAAACTATTCACATATGTTTTAAAACTTTTTTAGTTTTTAATCATCAATTTAGTGTATGAATAGAACCTTTTAATAAACAACAGTGGCACCCCACTCCAGTACTCTTGCCTGGAAAATCCCATGGACAGAGGAGCCTGGTGGGCTGCAGTCCATGCGGTCGCTAAGAGTCAGACATGACTGAGCGACTTCACTTTCACTTTTCACTTTCATGCATTGGAGAAGGAAATGGCAACCCACTCCAGTGTTCTTGCCTGGAGAATCCCAGGGATGGGGGAGCCTGGTGGGCTGCCGTCCGTGGGGTCGCACAGAGTCGGACAAGACTGAAGTGACTTAGCAATACAGAAAAAAAAATCCCATTTGACAATCCCCTGTCTCACTATATTCCCTGCAGTTCCATCAAGTTAGTTTCTGAGGACACAGTAGACATCTTTCTGAATTCTAAGTTCCATTCTTGGTTCCATTTATCATGTGAATGTAGGGAAATCATAAACCTCCCTTGTTCAAATAGTTTTGTCATTAAACCTGCCCATGGGTGTGCCTGGGAACATTGATGTTTATTTGTCCCTCTATAATAGTCTTAGCTTGTTTACAGTCTCCTGTGCTACAGACAACATAAAGTTGACTTCTGTATTCTGTAGCTGTTAATATAAAAAAACCCACTTGGCTTTTGCTTATGACTGCTGCCTCAAAACAATGCTACTGCTGCTGCTAAGTCGCTTCAGTCGTGTCCAACTCTGTGCGACCCCATAGACAGCAGCCCACCAGGCTCCCCCGTCCCTGGGATTCTCCAGGCAAGAACACTGGAGTGGGTTGCCATTTCCTTCTCCAATGCATGAACGTAAAAAGTGAAAGTGAAGTCGCTCAGTCGTGTCTGACTCTTCACGATCCCATGGACTGCAGCCTACCAGTCTCCTCCATCCATGGGATTTTCCAGGCAAGAGTACTGGAGTGGGGTGCCATTGCCTTCTCCACAAAACAATGCTACTCACTAATAAATGCCAACTTAGTTCTTTAAAAATGTAAATACTTTGTAACAGAACACTGACTGGCATTCAAAGTGTACATGAATACTATGCACCTTACTTGTTGGAAAAAAAGAAAATAACTATAGAAAGGAAGTCAAATTATAAAATAAGTTTTAAATAAAAATTTGGAGGAAATTCTATTTTTAAATTAGTTTCATGGCACTCAACTACTTTGTGTTTAGTTTTACTCATGTTTCCTGGACTTAATAGAAGCTCTGCAACACTGCCTTTGTTAAAAATATTTTTAGACTAATTCTGATTTCCTCAACTACATTTACGTTCAAACATAGTTTCAGAAACTTCACTTTTCTGTTGAAGCTTACAGTTCTTATCATCATGACCTACCATTTATCAACCAAATTATTGGCCCTCCCCACTTCCTTTACCCACTGGTAACCACCTCTAATTTGTTTTCTAGATCTAGGAGTCCAATAGCAGTAAACAGCATGTCCTTTTCAAGTGCACATGGAGCATTTTCCAGAATAGATCATATGTTAGGCCATAAAACAAGTCTCAATAAATATAAAGGCTTGGAATCATACAAAGTGTGTCTTTCAATCACAATGGAATAAGATTAGAATAACAAGAGGAAATGGAAATTTGAGGAATGTGGAAATTAAATAACATTCCCCAATAATAAAAGGAACTGGGTTCCCTGGAGAAATGGTCACTTCTAGGGCAAAGGTAAAGAAAATACCAGATAAGCCTTCAGCATCTTTTAATAGAAGAAAGTAAGACAGTCTCAAAAAAATAAAAAGAATAAGGGGGCTTCCCTGGCAGTCCAATGGGGGTTGGGACACTGTACTTTCACTGCAGGGAGAATGGGTTTGATCCCAGGTCAAAGAACTAGGATCCCACAAGTCAGCAAATAAATAAATAGACTAGGGGTATGTCAAAGGGATACAGAAGCCAACCTGAAAGTGCTCCCAGTGGCCTAAGAAAGAACAATTTGAACAACAAAATAAGTTATGTAGATTATAACCAAAAGTATAAAATTAGTATCTGTGGGTCTATACTGACATATATATAAAGATGAAAGAATGAATGAAAGGAAAAGCTCATAGAATTATTTTTAACTTAAGTTCTTATTTATTTTTGGCTACAATGGGTCTTTGTTGTTGGTCTTGGGCTTTGTCTAGTTGTGACAAGTAGGGGCTCCTCTTCATTGCAGTGTGTGGGCCTCTCATGACGCCAGCCTCTCATCTTGGAGCGTGGACTGTTACGCCTGCACATTCAGCACATTCAGTGGTTGCAGCTCGCAGACTTAGTCGCCCTGTGGCATTTGGGATCTTAGTTCCCTGACCAGGGATTGAACCCATGTCCCCTGTACTGCAAGGCGGATTTTTAACCACTGGGCCACCAGGGAAGTCCCTAGAATAATTTCAAATAATTTATCTAGCTACTCTCCCTTCCAGGAGATGGAGCTTAAATACCCCTTGAGTGTAAGCTGTACTCAGTGACTTTTTTCCAAAAGAGTAGAGCATCAGTTCAGTCCAGTTCAGTCGCTCAGTCGTGTCCGACTCTTTGCGACCCCATGAATGGCAGCGCCAGGCCTCCCTGTCCATCACCAACTCCTGAAGTTCACTCAAACTCACGTCCATTGAGTCAGTGATGCCATCCAGCCATCTCGTCCTCTGTTGTCCCCTTCTCCTCCTGCCCCCAATCCCTCCCAGCATCAGAGTCTTTTCCAAAGAGTAGAGCATAAGAGGATAAAAAGTAACTTCACAGTGGAGAAATCTGGCAAGTACTGCCTCAGGCAGGTTTGATTAAGGGTAACACCATCAGTGATAAGCCAGGTTGACAGCATCTACCTTGGATACAATGCGATGAAAATGGCACTTTACTTTGGTGGTCTTCCTCATGAGAACCCATTACTCCTATTTAATCATGGCAAAAACATGAGAGATATCCCAATTGAAGAGTATTCCTCAAAGGAACAGAGAATGCTAAGGAGAATGATGACTAATTAATGTAGTATCCAGGATGGGATCCTGGAACAGAAGGATGTTAGGGAAAAACTAGTGAACCCCATATAAAGTGTGTTCAGTTCAGTTCAGTTCAGTCATTCAGTCATGTCTGACTCTTTGAGACCGCATGAATCGCAGCATGCCAGGCCTCCCTGTCCATCACCAACTCCCGGAGTTCACTCAGACTCACATCCATTGAGTCAGTGATGCCATCCAGCCATCTCATCCTCTGTCATCCCCTTCTCCTCCTGCTCCCAATCCCTCCCAGCATCAGTCTTTTCCAATGAGTCAACTCTTCGCATGAGGTGGCCAAAGTACTGGAGTTTCAGCTTCAGCATCATTCCTTCCAAAGAAATCCCATATAAAGTGTGTAGTTAATAATAATGAACCAAGCTAGGTTCATTAGTTGTAACAAACACATCATAGTAAATGCAAGATGTTAATAATAGAGGCAACTCAGCAAGGGATACACAGGAACTCTCCATACTATCTGCTTTAAATTAATTAGGTTGTGCTTAGTTGGGCGTGCAGGGCCTTTTTCCTTTTTAGTTGCAGCATGCAGGATCTTTAGTTACAGCATGTGAACTCTTATTGCAGCATGTAGGATCTAGTACCCTGACAAGGGATTGAACCTGGACCCCCTGCATTAGGAGCAGAGTCGGCCATTTTCTGTAGACTGAAACATATGCTGAAATGCTAGATTTTACTAATGCCCTCAAATCAATTTCTACTTTGTTAATAGCAATCACATCTGCCTGTGTTGGAAAACAGCAGTATTTACATGTGAGTGAGTGAAAGTCACTCAGTCATGTCCGACTCTTTGTGACACCATGAACTATACAGTCCATGGACCTCTCTAGGCCAGAATAGTGGAGTGGGTAGCTTTTCCCTTCTCCAGGGGATCTTCCCAACCCAGGAATTGAACCCAGGTCTCCCACACTGCAGGTGGATTCTTTACCAGCTGAGCCACCAGGGAAGCCCATTTACATGTGAAATATCACTCAGTCTGTCTACAGATGATTCTTGGTACTCATCTGATTTTACAGATTGCCCTGGAATAATTTTTGCCCCTCCCTCCCATGCAACACAGTGCTTAGGACATTGTACTTTCCAAAATCTTTCTACTAAATTCACTATTGAAGTAAGTTTTACAGGTAGGACCACATTAATGACATAACAGACAAGAAACAGGACAGAACTGGAATTATCTCACCTACTAATCTCTATATAACAACTCATTTTAGACACTAAGAAACTAAGATTCAGGGGACTTCTTTGGCAGCCCAGTGATTAAGACTCAAAACTCCCAATGTAGGGTGCATTTTTTTTTTTTTTTTGCTTAATCACTCAGTCGTGTCTGACTCTTTGTGACTCCATGAACGGTAGCCCACCAGGCTCCTCTCTTCATGGGATTCTCTAGGCAAGAATACTGGAGTGGGTTGCCATTTCCTTTTCATGGATAGGTTCAATCCCTGGTCAAGAAACTGCGATCCCGCAGGTCATATCTTGATGTGGCCACAAACAAACAGCAACAAAAACTGAGTTTCAGGAAAGTTAATTGCCTCAGAATCAAACAGCTGTACGTAAGTGTGAAATCTTAGGGTTAGAACCTAGGCCTATCTGACTCCCTGGTCATGAAGACAATTCTGTCATTGAATTTCTTTGTAAAGTTTGGAGCATTACTTTATCTTCTGATTCTTCTATTTATTGGTTCAACAAATAATAACTTTGCTGCTGCTGCTAAGTTGCTTCAGTCGTGTCCAACTCTGTGCGACCCCATAGACAGCAGCCCACCAGGCTCCCCTGTCCCTGGGATTCTCCAGGCAAGAACACTGGAGTGGGTTGCCACTTCCTCCTCCAATGCATGAAAGTGAAAAGTGAGTGAAGTCCCTCAGTCGTGTCCGACTCTAGGGACCCCATGGACTGCAGCCTACCAGGCTCCTCCGTCCATGGGATTTTCTAGGCAAAAGTACTGGGGTGGGGTGCCATTGCCTTCTCCGAATAACTTTGCTAGACTGTGGTGAAAATTAGTTAAAGTGCCTTCACCCCCAATATAACCAGTTATTTGTACACTAAGAGGCATATGTATTGATATGTATATAATGAAAACATGTACTTTTAACTACTACTCAGAAGTTTAAAATCATGTGTGGGGAAAGGGAGGGAATGGTCTGATATCTGTACTATGTTCTCTAAGTTATCAATGTGCTTATGGAATAGTAAAAGCAGTATGCTGCTGCTAAGTCACTTCAGTCGTGTCCGACTCTGTATAACAATTTGATTTAAATTCCTTAAGTAGCTATCTTTTGTGGCTGTTTTCCCTGTTCTTCCCAGCAATCCACTGGAACAGAAATAATATTCAACCTTTTTTAATCATTTTCAAAAAGTAGAGACAGTGTGCTAGACGCCTTTTCCCAATTTGTTTACTTAGTGTATGATTACTCAAATTGGGTGAGACCTCTTGGTTTCCCTCATCCCAGAATAAACACTAAGGTGATTTGAAGAAACAAACAAACAAAATATCAAGAATGTCAACTGTGTAATTAAGCTTTGTCTTGAGAAATAATTTTGAATTATTATGGAGAAGATCACTGCTTTCTAAAGACAGTAGATATATTAATATGATATAAATCAAAGAAGAAGCATTTCACAAAACCTTAGTACAACAGATTTAGTGCTCAGAAAGCATTTAGAAACACTCCTAGAAACTTATTTGTGGGTTTGTTGTTTTTAGTTTATTTGCTTTTCCTATAGACAAAGATTATAATCCTGTTTTTATGTTATTTCACAACACGGTAGGGGTATGTGAACAACTATTTTAGACAATTTTTAGTTAATGTGTCTTCCCTCCCCCAGAAGAGTGCAATCTCTTCAATTTCTTTCTTTTTTCAAGCTCTGCATGGAATTTTCCTGTTCTCTTCCTGGTGGTGTAGTCATGATCACATGTCTGTGTCTTGTTTTCCTCTGGGAGTTGTGGGTACTTCTATTTCCTTCTCCTTTTTCATCTTTTCTCTCATTTTGGCCTCTAACAAGATCCTCTCCAGGGTCCCTCTGATAATAGGAAAGCACTGAAATGATGGAAAGGAAGACAAAGAGGAAAAAAACAAAAAACAAACACACCCCAATGCAGCTGGGAGTTCTTAGTTCTAACCATCTCTATGGAAACAATTCCACAGAGACTGCTCTGGAAACAATTCTGTAGGGACCACTGAAGCAGTGGTGAGCCAATTTCACCAAGCCTTAAAGGACTCAACTTGCAGATGGGAATAGTTGATAGACACTTTTTCTTTTGCGAAAAGCATTGAGTTTTAAAGAATCCACCTGCCAACACAGGAGATGTAAGAATTCAGGTTCAATCTCTGGGTCAGGAAAATCCTCTGGAGTAGGAAATGGCAATCCACTCCAGTCTTCTTGCCTGGAAAATTCCATGGACAGAGAAGCCTGGCAGGCTACAGTCCATGGAATCCCAAAGAGTTGGACACGACTGAGCAACTGAGTATGCACAAAATAGGAAGCCAAATAAAAATTGTTTATCCCTATATAATGTATTTTTTAAAAAACTCAAAACATCCTACTTGCTGTAATATAAAAAGGCACAAAGGAATGTATCTGCTAATTTCAAGTCCTTCCTAAGCATTCACGTTGGCAAACAGGAGAGTGCCCAATACAAACAAATTGTAGCCAAAAAAAACCCCCCAAAAAACACTGCAGTTTGGTGATGAAAAGTCATTAGAACGATTTTAGGATTTTGACCCATAGCCATAAAAAATATGTGGAGAAAATGCCAAACTCAGTCAGGCGGTAAACAAATTGAATTCAGGCAAGGGGTAAAAGGGATTACAGAATTCCATTTACCAAATCAGGTTGAAAGTCAGAAAGGATAATGATGTAATTTGAATCCAGAGAAGAATTCCATCTGAAGTAGGACCTTGGAGTCTTTACTAATACAGCAATCATTAGGACAAAAGAGAAAAGAAACCTCCCCCACCCCCAGTGATACCAAGTTTCAGGCCAGTTCAAGTCTCCAGCCAATAAACGGTTAACTGAAGGTCTCCAGAGATGATGGTAACTGCAGAGTTATTTAGGGGAACTAACCTCAATTTGCCTAAATCTATTTTGTTCCCTTAATACATCCCCAGGTAGGTCCATAGTGCTTTTAAGACCCTAGTCCCTGGGGTAAAACCATTTGGGTTTCAATCCTAGCTTCTGTCACTAGGCGTGTGATCTTGGGTATCTTTTTAAATTTCTCTAGAACTTAGGCGTATCATCTGTAAAATGGGGATATTATTTTTAGGGTTATAAAGAGTCAGTGAATTGAGCACAGCACCTAGCTCAAGCAAGCTCTCAATAATCGTGAGCTATCGTTATTACACTATCCGTTTTGCTTTTCTCTCTCTTGTAATGAAGACTACATTTTCCCTTCTCCATTTCTCTGAGGGTTATTTTGACGGAGTCTCACAAAAGGCAGTAGGACATTATGACCCAGCCAATTCTTACTTCCCCCCCACTTGTCTTAAGCAGGTTTGCGGATGTATTGGAGCCACGAAATGGAAGTTTCCATTGTATGACGGTAACTGGCCTTCTTTCTCCACACTACAGACTGCATACTCAGGGAGGAAAAATTATTCTAGCTTGTCTACTGCTAATACTCTTTGCGCCCGATCACCCCACCCTCGACGGGCTTCCCAGTGTCTGTACAAAGTCTCTGACTTAATATTTAAAGCCTAAAACCTAGTTTTGTCCACATTTCCAACCTACAGGAACATCTGCTTTACTCACACTCATTTCCGTCTCTCCCCCGCATTTGATATACGTTCCTTGTTTGCAAGTTAACTTTCACTGATCTCGTTCTTTCGTTTGGTCTTTAACTTGCGCTGATCTCGGTACTAGAACTGCCCTCCACTCTTCTTACAGAAATTCGGCTTTATTTTTTCCCAAAAAAAAGCTGTCACTAGGAACCTTAGTGGTATGAGACCCAGCACAACCAAAAATTATTAGCTGTCACTTGTACAGGCATTTTTGAAGAATGCAAAGCACTATTTGGAAAACAACTCAAAGTCGGGCGACGCAAGCGGTATATAGGTAACTGAAATTACAAAGTGGGAGAGAATAAAACCAAGAGAAAATGCAAAGGATAAGAGGAAGCGAGGAGAGATTTGCAGGGAAACTTCAGGAACTAACACACCCCGCCCCTAAAGAGGCACTCTTTAGGGTGGCTGCGCCGTCAGCGCCAAGGCCAGGGGAAGAGGCCCAGCGCAAATCAGGGCCTGGGTGGTCACTTTCGTATTTTGCCAGCGGAGAAGCCCTACTCTTTTTACTGCATAACGCAAACATGGTGGACAAAAAAAGCCCTCCCCACTTTTGGCAGCCGAACCACGTGAGGCCCCTTCCACCCAGGTGACGCTGGGTAAGGGCGGAGCCTCTACAGAACTTGTTCTCTAATGCTCTGCCGCATCAGGAACTTGTTCGTGATGCGGTGGAGCATCAGAGAACTTTTCCACATCCGGACACCACGGGTTCCTACAATACGCACGGATAGGCCTATTACTGCCACTTCACATCCTCCTCGAGAGAGCAGAAGGGTTTGCTCCGAGAACTTGATGGGTATATAGTAAGCAGGAAAGGTGGAGTTTGCGACCTCTTTCTCTAAGTTGACTAACCCCATCTTCTATCCGCCTCTCACCCAACTATTTATCCGACCAACGCGCAAGCGCACTTCTTGCCGTCGGCCCCAAGGAGAGACCGACTCTCCTGTCTCGCGAGAACAACTCTTTTGTCTCGCGAGAGCGGGGCCGGCCGGACTCCCTAGCTCTCGCTCCACCCACTTCTCCTCGCTCGCTCTCTCCCATCCCCCCAAGCCAGTAGGTCTGCTGCGCAGCTCCCTTAGCGGTTGCCACCGCTGGAGACGGTTGGAAGAACCGTTGTGGGAGCTCTACCCGAGGCGGGCGACTTCTACTTCCTCACAGCCAGACCCCGCGAGCACCGGAGTCGGCGCTACTGTCGCCCGACAGGGTATCTGAAGTAAAAGGGGGTAGGTTGGGCTGGTAGTTTCGAGAGCGGAGTCGGGAGAAGGACGGAAGAGCCACTGGGAGGGGGTGGGGCGGCGGAGTGGGGGAAGTGTAGAGGTCGCCACTTGGAGGCAGCCAGGCTGCGCCTCCCAGGCGATCTCCCACTTCCAGGAAGGCGGCCTGTCGGAAGGAGGATTAACTCAGGTGGAATTCAGTGGATGAAGCCGAGCCCCGAAGTGGGGGTCATCCAGCATTTCCCCTCCATTCCCTGCTGGTTTGGCCTCCGCCATTTTGGGTACGGCAGCGCGGCGCCCTCGGCTTCCCGCCCTTCTCCTCTTTCTGCTTTTTGCACCTCAGTTTCAGAACACTGATTTAGGAGGCCGGTGGGTGGTTAAAGCTTCGCGGAAGGGATGAGGGTGGGAAGGAAGCGAGCAGGGAAAGGCTGGGCACTTGGGTGTGGGGAGGATCTGGGCCGTCGGGCGCGCTCCCGATGGAAATGGCGCCGGATGGGCCTGGCCTTCCACCGAGGCCTCCCTTCCTCCGCAGTCTCTGCTGGGCTACCTGGGCCGGCGGGACTGCGAGCGACTTCTGACGCAGATTCCCAAGATGAGAGAGGCTGGAGCTGGGGGAGGAAAGCCAATGGCGACGAAGGCGCTCAACTCCTAAATCCAGGACAAAGGAGGCAGACGGCCTCCTTTGTAATTCCGCCGCCCGGTGGCGAAGGTTTTTAAGCCAAGCTTGGCTGCCAGGCTAGGAAGTGGCGTACTCTCCCTAGCTCTCCGGTCTCTAGAGCAGCTAGATAAACGAAAAGTCTCCGGGGCGGAATAAAGGACGCTTAGCCGGCCCTTATATTCCACATTTGGAACTTCGAAAAGAGTACGTACTCATTTTCCAAAGGGTTCCCCCCCTCCCCGCCTTCCCATGCTTATCTTAAACTTATTGAAAGACTGTGGGTAATTGTTTTGTAAGCAGAAAAGCGAGTGATTTATCAAACAGGAATTTGAAATGGGCTTATTTCAAATAGATGAACTATGAAAATAGGCATTCTGAACCTTTGAGCGGGGGTGGGATGGGGTAATGGTTTTGTGTAGTTTGGCAAATACTGGGTTAGAATTAAATAGGAGCTTTATTTGGGGGAAACAGTTGTTAAAACACCACCAGTGATGGCAAAACTGTGTATAGGAATTAAGTCTCCAAGGATTGTATTTTGTGCAAAGATTGTAAGGCCATGGAAACAAAACACTTAAAAACACAGTTAGGGTATATTTTGTTTTGGTAGCTAAGCCTGTTTTCTATTTGGTATGTAGCATTGTAGTAACATTTTGACCAAGAAAATAAGCCTGCTCAACAGAAAGACAAACAGCAAGTTCAGTCATGTGATGTTGCGATGGTTTTAGTCCTTAGAACATTGGAGAATTGTGTCTGTAATTTTCATTGAAGCCGTACAAAAGGTGTAGGCATGGCTATTTTTACAGCTTTTGGAAAAATACAGTTCGTATTGCTGAAGATTTTCTGTGCTTCTCGTGGACTTTGAAAAGACAGCCCAGTTTCCTATAAATTATCAATAGTATGTGATGTAACAGCTTCCCTGATTGAATTACCCTAGAAACTTTTTTTCTTGCCCTCTTTTTCATCTGCATGGTAATTTGGAAATCCACCTAATTGCCCTAATATTTTTAATAACTGTTCTTATGGTGTTCTTATTTTGGTAAACAAGTGACTGAACTGCAGTGGCTGGTAAATTGTTCTAGAAAAGAACCCAATCATTTTAGAGGCTTCACTTTAGGTAGTAGTGGTGTCTCTTATTTGTTTTTAAAATTAAGGAGCAAGCACAATGAAAGCGGAATGATGAAAAATTTCCGTGTTAAGTATTTTATCATTTCTTGACCAAATTTTGAGGTTCCTTGTCATTATTTAGCAGCAGTTGGGCTACCGTTTAGAAAGTTACTAATGCATCAAATCCTTATTTTGTGTATTATATTTATGAAGATGGTATATGCCTCTGTGTTACAAAGGAATTTTGTCTCTTGCCTTTGTTGGTTGCCTTTTCTTAACAGCTTTGGGATACAGTTCATATACCATAAGTTTCACCCACTTAAAATCATACAATATGTGGTCTTGTGACTGGCATCCTTCATGTAGCATAATGTTTAGGAAATTATATTTTAAATCTCATATAGAACTGACCAAGATTATCCTAGTATTCCAGCAGCTGGTATTCTAACACTAGGAATTCTTTAAAAAAAATTAGCCCCTGGACATTAGCCATTAGACCCTGTTGCAAAGAAAGGTTGAGATGGATTATCCTGAATAAGTAGTAAATGCTTATTTAGGTAGTTTCTGAGACAGCTTTATTAATGTATAAGAACAAATACTCTATTTTAATGAGTTAAGAATCCATCTTGGTTTTGTTTTCTAAATAGAATCCTAGGTTCAAAACTTTTGAGGAGATAATAGTGAGGCTTTATTGGGTACTCTTCACACACGTGGGATGGAGAGTTGGCTTATAAAATAGTTCGTCTTCCGAATCTGTTTAACTTAGCCCAATTTAAATTGTATTAACAGTTTGGTTTTTTTTTTTTTAATAGACTATTTGTTTTATATAGATCTCATTGGTACAGGCTGATCCAAACATCAAAACTAGTTTCCTTGCTAGTGTTTCTTGCAAAGTGCTAATAATATTTATAGTAAAGATAAGTCAGTTTCCCTCTTTGGGAGGGAAGGAATTTGTTCATGAAACAGTACCTTTACACTGGGGGGAAAAATGTTCTAAATGATATAAAGCCACCACTTCTAAGATCTTTTCACAACAAATTAGATTGACTTTGCAAAGGTCTTAAGTTTTTCATTGGGAGGTTAACAAATGGGGGTTAGATCCTTTGCATTTTTTCCACTTCTGTTGCTAAATTCCCCTTTATAGAAAACGGTTATGTCTTGGGTTGCTGCGTTCTTTTTTGTTTTTGTTTTCCCCTTAAGAAAATTATCAAGATCTCCAAAATGTCTCCTTTTCCCAAAGCCTACTTTCAGGGGGACTAGCTGATTAAATTGTCTAGCTGTTTATGTATCCAAGTAAACCTTTCCAGAGACCCTCCTTTTTTTCCCCCTCTCTCTGCTTTAGACAATTCCTAAAGGTGCTTGAAAATTTAAGCCTCTGTTGACTTTGAAAAAAACTTGTAACAGTCCTTATTTCCTTTCAGGATTCAGGATAGGTTCCAATCCTTTAAGGTTTAGTTATTTTGTTTGTAGCTTATCTCATTAGTTTTACAAGGCCCCTTAGAATCCAGTAACAGTTGCCACCATTAAATGATTACTGTGTTGCAGACTAAGCATGGATTCTTCTGAGTCCAGTGAAGTATAAGTATGACTGCTACATTTTACAGTTGAATGCAGAGGTTAAGTAGTTTGCTTATTAATAAATTAAGTAGCAGTGAGTGACAGACTAGGGATTCAAGCCAAGAGTTTCCTTTGTCTTAAAAGTTCTTCCCAGTTACTCTCGTGCATAAGAGTTAGTTGTAATGTCAGATAAAATCTTGAACATCTGTGTCTAGACTGTCACTTAAGATAGCGAAAAAAGGCAGAGTCGGACTAAGCACACATGTGCAAAGCAAACAAGTACAAAGGTGATTCATATACAGAGGAATTTGCTGAATAGCCACATTTGGATAATTTCTGCATTAGCTTATTTTAAATGCATGGGTTCTAGGGGGAAATTTTTCCTCTTTGCAGATGCTACCCCAAACAGTTGGGTTAATAATTAGATCGTGTGAAATTAAGTATTAATGAATACTGCTTATATGAAATATCCTCAAGCTTAAAGGAATCAAGTGAACAAATTGTTTTGTTTACAGGGGAGGAGGTGGTGAGGGAAAGGTTTGAAATATTCAGGTGAGTAGGATTCCTACAGCTGCATAGAGAAATTTATAAGATCTGGTAAGTTTCTGCAGCTGAAGGACTTCTGCATTAACCTCTTGAAAATGTTTGGGAATTGTAAAAAGAAAGGGTGATTGTCTCAGGATGGGAATTTGGTGGATGAGTTCTTTTGAGGGGGGAAGGAGGGCTGCTTGTACCCTAACTTTTTGAATGTGATTGCATTAATTAAAAAAAAAACACAAAAAACTCAAGTAGTGAGTGAAGTGGTTTTTAATACACTATCTTCAATAATTGCCAAACAGATGGCTTTAAAAAGCTGTTTTTGGGTGCCCTTTTATCTTAGTTTTAAAACTCGGCCTAATTAAGTCAGTAATTTTAAAACTTGCTTTTGGGGAGTGTTTAAATCAGTTTTATAGTTAACAGGACTTTTTTCCCCCTTCGAAAACAATTTGGTATGTTCAGAATTACAGTGCATCTGTTAAGGTTAGACTTTAGTACCATTTGTCCAACATCAATAGGAGTATTCATTGTACTTCTGACTTAGGCTCTTACTGTGAATGGATGGTGGTACTATATACAACTTCGGAGGTTTTGTGTTTTTTTGTTTTTTGAAGAATTTGTGTAACTATTTCACGTGAATAATAAAACTTGGAAAATGTTAAGGAACATTTGAGACATGAAAAGATTAGAGTTGACATTAAGATGGACAGGGTCAAAAAAGTAGAGTTTGAACACTGATGGTAGAATTATGAAGTTTTCTTAAAATTACAACATTTTAATACTTAGAAATTCAGGATTGGGGGATGGGTTAGGTTTCACTGCCTTTACCCAGTCTTGTCTGCCCTGTAAGAGAAAGGTATTGTACCATTGTATAACCATATGTTACATTTGCTGTTGTGCACCACTGAGAGTTGGTTCTTCAGTACCTCTGGCAAGAGTGTATTTTGATTGACTGCTTTGTGTGCTTGTTTATTTTTTATAGCATTTAAATCAAACGGTATTGAGATGGATTGGGTTATGAAACATAATGGTCCAAATGACGCTAGTGATGGGACAGTACGACTTCGTGGACTGCCATTTGGTTGCAGCAAAGAGGAAATAGTTCAGTTCTTTCAAGGTACCTCTAGTATTAGTCAAAGTTTAGTAGTATTTTAATTTTATATTTCTATTACTCAGTTTTTAATTTGTAAAACCCATTTGTTTGGGGGACTTTTTGATTTGAGTGTATCTGGGTTAATGTATTAAGTTATGAAATGTGCTCCAGTTAATATTCAATACAGAATGTGTAAATATGTAAAACCTAACTAATGTGCAATGAACATAATTGAAAGTAATTATGTATGATGAAATGAATCATGAATTAGCATATGGAGCATAGTTAAATTTTATTTTTTTCCATGTAATATTAGGTGGCCTTTTGTGAGTGTGTATGTAATTTTAAACGACATTGGTCGCAAAAAAACAAATTATATGATCCAGTAATATTTGAAAAGATCTTCCTTTGTATTATGGGGTGATGGGGAAACTAAGCTTTTTTTTTGTTTTGTTTTGTTTAGACTTGTTTTAAATATTTGATTCAGATGGGAATGTTTCAGCCTTTAACACTGTTCCCCTTGATGGGGTTATTTGTCCTTGGGTTAAAGGGTTGGAAATCGTGCCAAATGGGATAACATTGACGATGGACTACCAGGGGAGAAGCACAGGGGAGGCCTTCGTGCAGTTTGCTTCAAAGGAGATAGCAGAAAATGCTCTGGGGAAACACAAGGAAAGAATAGGGCACAGGTGGGGATGGAGAGTTTGGGATGGTGTTAAATTTTTATTTTTGGGGGTTGTGGGTCACTATTGCTTTAATGGGGGGGTAACAGTAACATTTTTCTGGGGTAGTTTAAAAGAATTGATAATTATCTAAATTTAACTTGGAAACTACAGATTTGGGTGGGGAATTAATGCTAATAGTTTGCTTAAATTAAAATTAGATTGTTTCCATTTTTCTGTAGGATGTTGATAAATGTTTTTGTATAATCAACTATTTTCTCTAAACATCTATTATATACTAAACAAAAAGAACTTGTATTTTGTGAATTGTTTTCAAATGACTTAATTTGTTTTTTAAAACTTAAATATTAATTATTTAAGTTTGTAGGTATAAAAGAATGTTAACTTTTGGTGTATTTAGGCAATTTTAATTGGGTTATATCTAGATGTAGAAAAACTTACTGCATTTTGCCCAGTATTTTATTTACTCTAATACATTTATGCTGAAACCTGTACCTTAAACCATTTTCAAATAGGTATATTGAGATCTTCAGAAGTAGCAGGAGTGAAATCAAAGGATTTTATGATCCACCAAGAAGATTGCTGGGCCAGCGACCAGGACCATATGATAGACCAATAGGAGGAAGAGGGGGTTATTATGGAGCTGGGCGTGGAAGTATGTATGACAGAATGCGACGAGGAGGTGATGGATATGATGGTGGTATGTGTATCTAATGAACAAAGGTTCTGTTGTCATTTTCTTAATGTTCCTGACACTTTGTCAAGAAATACAGAAATGGCAGTAATTTCAGTACCTACTAGGTTTAATAAATCTGTTCATACAAATGTGGATTCCCATGGGCAGCTATGGGACTTGATTGATGCGTGTATTGGCACCTAGTTTACCTACACAAAAATTTTTAAGAGATTGCCATGTTTTGACCTTTTCTGTTTGGCATCAGGATAAAAATTTTTATGTCTAAATGTGTGCTTTTCATACAAGTGTTAACTGCTTTTTTAATATACACTAAAATGGGTGTTGCAAACTTGGTTGGAGGGGTTGCAAACTTGTAACAATATAAGTTAACCATAGTGCTTGTCAGAAGATACATTTTTATAAACTAGATAATAAAAGTTTATCTCTTGAAAGCTTATTCGTGTATTTCTCCTTAAATTACACAGGTTATGGAGGTTTTGATGACTATGGTGGCTATAATAATTATGGCTATGGAAATGATGGCTTTGATGACAGAATGAGAGATGGAAGAGGTAAGTATTAAAGATGGTGATTTTTAGGTGAATTTTAGTATTTGCTTTACATGCACTTAGTATAGGTGACTTGTATACAAAAATCAACTCAGGCATATTTCAGTGTATTCCTACATAGGGCTTTATATAGATATATACTTACAGAAAAATTTCCATATGATATTTAGAAAAACTTAAGTGTTAGGATTACTTGGGATGCCGGTGAAAAGTGTGTAAACAGGGAAAGGTGTGTATAGGAAAGAAATAATCTTTGGAAATTTTATTTTTTAGGTATGGGAGGACATGGTTATGGTGGAGCTGGTGATGCAAGTTCGGGTTTTCATGGTGGTCATTTTGTACATATGAGAGGACTGCCTTTTCGTGCAACTGAAAATGATATTGCTAATGTGAGTAATTTTAGTAAGTGGTTTTATATATAATCATAGTGTCTAATTTGAGTATTCTATGTAACAAGTCAGTTCTAGTGGTTTGGTTTGGCTTTCCCAGACTGTGATTAGAAATGAGGAACTAAAAATAATGGTAGTAGATGGCTGCTATTACTGATTTGAAACTGCTTCATTACAAATTGGTTAGAAAATAAGCAAATTTCAGCCCTTGGGGCCAAGTCAATCACTCATTATTTGTTGAGACCCCAATGGCCTACAAAGCTGAGGGTATTTATCATCTAGCCCTTAAAGAAAAATTTTGCCATTGATCTTACTGGGAGCCAACTGGACTAATTTTCAGGTGCTTTGGGGGGTGACTTAAATCTGATTAACTTGCAGTTAGAATTAAATGATATATTTTGGGACCTATGCATATACAGTTGGTAGGTTTATCAGACTCTGTTCTGATTCATAATACCCAATTTCTCTGCATGTCAGTCTCTCGGGTCACTTAATTCAAACAATTTTGAAATACCTTTCTTGGGAGTGGGCCGAGGAAGCTTGCTTTTCTCTCTGAGTGTAGTCAGGAAAATGAGACTTCTTTCCTTAGAGTGTAAACCCTTCTCTAGCTTAAAATACTTTTTAATATCACCTGGGTTATTTTTAAAGATCACTTTGCATTTGTTTTAATAGACTTAAAACCAATGTGCATGGTAATTGTCTTTCAGTAATCTAAAAAGTAAAATAAGTGTTTTCTTTAGTTCTTCTCACCACTAAATCCAATCCGAGTACATATTGATATTGGAGCTGATGGCAGAGCAACAGGAGAAGCAGATGTAGAGTTTGTGACACATGAAGATGCAGTAGCTGCCATGTCTAAAGATAAAAATAACATGCGTAAGTAGTATAACCCTCTCATTTGTGATTCCTCAAATGTAAGAGGTTCTAGGAGCTTAGTGGTCTGGGACCTGAAACCATGTGGCTGCTAATAAGCTCAGACTTGGCTTTCTGATGGGGCTCTCTATTGAAGAGTTTAACTCAGGCTCTTTATACTTCACCGATTATTAGAGCTTAAGTTACTAAACAGGGAAAATGTTTGTTGCACTTAAGTTTTTATGCCATTTGGAAACATTGATAACTTGGGTGAGTTATTTCTCCATGTCATCAAATTTGTTTTTAAGCCATTAATCTCCACTAGTGATTCCCAAATTTGAGCACACATCAATCACTTGATACTTAATAAAAATAAGTTGCCCTGTATGCTACCCTCAAGGTGCTAATTCAGTTCTATGAATGGGCCTGGAATACATATATATCAAGGGAAATTTTTTTTTTTTAATGGGCACACTGGGTCTTTGTTGCTGTGCAAGGGCTCTTAGCTGTGGCAAGCAGGGGCTACTCTCTAGTTGCAGTGTGTGGGCTTCTTATGGTGGCTTCTCTTGTTGCAGAGCACAGGCGCGCGGGTGCTTGGGCCTCAGTAGTTGTAGCTCTTGAGTGCAGGCTTAGTAGCTGCGGCACATGGGCTTAGTTCTGCAGCATGTGGAATCTTCCCAAACCAGGGATTGAAACTGTGTCCCCTGCATTGGCAGGCAGATTCTTAACCACTGAACCACCAGGGAAGTTCTGAAATTATTTTTAAGATGTATACCAGCAGGTTCTAAAATAATGAGTCAGCCCTTTTATAGATAAGGAAACTGAAGCGTAAAACACTTGTAACTAGTTCAAGCTTGAACAGTTTAAACGAACCTTAGATTTTAGTTGTATCGTCACTCCACTAGGAATTTGCAAGCATTCTTTTTCACATTAATGTTAGTCAATCTTTCTGCACTTATTTATAAATTTTATTCAACATTCTTTTTTCACCTGTTACTCAAAAGAACATCGATACATCGAACTTTTCTTGAATTCAACTCCTGGAGGCGGCTCTGGAATGGGAGGTTCTGGAATGGGAGGCTACGGCAGAGATGGAATGGGTATGTAAAGCTTTTTAAATATTAAGCCGAGTTAGACACTTAGCAAGTCAATCTCAAACTTTTTTTTTTTTTTTTTTTAAAGATAATCAGGGAGGCTATGGATCTGTTGGAAGAATGGGAATGGGGAACAATTACAGTGGAGGATATGGTACTCCTGATGGCTTGGGTGGTTACGGTGAGTGTCTTTTACTCTGGTTCAGTTTGAGTCCCCATATGCGGTGCAGTTTAAAGTTCATATATTGTTCCTTTTTTTTAATTGAAGTATAGTTGATTTACAGTATTGTTTATATTTTTTAATAACTTATGTATTTGTATCCTCTACTAAACGGTTCTTAATGTCTTTTTTCCTAAGGCCGTGGTGGTGGAGGCAGTGGCGGTTATTATGGGCAAGGTGGCATGAGTGGAGGTGGATGGCGTGGGATGTACTAAAAGCATAACCACACATACAAAAGTCCTGACAACAGCATCTGGTCTACTAGACTTTCTTACAGAATTACTTTCTTTTGTATTTTAAGAACTTTATAATGACTGAAGGAATGTGTTTTCAAAATATTATTTGGTAAAGCAACAGATTGTGATGGGAAAATCTGTTTTCTGTAGGTTTTATTTGTTGCATACTTTGACTTAAAAAAATAAATTTTTATATTCAAACCACTGATGTTGATACTTTTTATATAGTTACTCCTGAGGATGTGCTGCTTTCATAAGATTTGGGTTGATGTATTTTACTATTAGCTCTACACGGCGAGTTTAATCTTAAGAGGACAATGGTTCACCTCTGCATAAACTACAAGTCTTAATAAGCAGACATCTGGAATAGAGCTTGGAGAATAATTAGTGTTACTCTTTAATTTCTCCTGGACAACACTGTAAATATAAAACCTAAAGATGAGTTTAGGTAACTTCAGGAGTATAAATTGGCTAATTCTATATTTTCAGACATTTATCTGGCATAGCTCTGAAATGTTAAAAATCCAGGAGGTATCTGGACTTAATGTATATTCATAATTGTGTTACCTGCAGATGGAAGTGTTGGAAGTTTAGATTCTAGCTCTAGACTTTAGAAGAAATCCCCTCAGCACTTGACTGAAGTACCAAAAAAATGTTTCCCAAAAGTGATAGTTGTAAGTTCTCAAAATGTCTTAGATTAGGTTAAGGTTCTCGGTGACAAGAGATTCACTACAAGTACAAAGGTATTTACCGTGGAGTATAATTCTCACAGGTGTATTCCGTTTCCAGCCAAATAGTTAAAGCATATGGCTTTTAAAATAACTGTATAGATAACTACTTTTTAAAAATGTAAGACACAAGTCTGTGTCTTGAGAGTGTTGAGATTGGATTCTGCATCTAATTTGTTTCGAGTTTTAGAGCCATTGTATTTAATAATTTTATGTAGCAAGGAAAAAAGGTGCTTTATTTTTAATCCCTTTGATCAATATGGCTTTTCTTCCAAATTGGCTAATGGATCAAAATGAAACCTGTCAATGTGAATTCAGTTATTGAACTTGTTACTTGTTTTTGCTAGAAATGTTATTAATGTAATAAATATCAGTATGGGAGATGAGTATGGCGTCTGTCCTAGAATGCTTTGTTGTCAGTTAATGATTAGAAACCAAATTGGTAGAAGGTACTATACCTAATTGAATATTAGACAAAGTGACAAAGGAATAATTGCTGCTGCTGTTAAAGAAGGCAGCTTGGTAGCATAAGTGGAACCTATCAACTGGAGCAATGATTCATCTTACTGCCTGTACTCACTCCCTTAATTACTAGGCTCACACCACTTTTCTAAAACAGGCTTAATTTTTCAGGTGTTTTATTTGTCATATAAAATTCACATTTTAGAGAAGTGTGAATATGAGAATTAACAATCACAATTCCTTGGCACCATGATAGCATTAGGTTACTACTAGATGAGGGTGTAACAGTACACAAAGTGCACAAAATACACAGTTCTATTACATGAAATCCAAAATTAGATTATGGTTTTTAGATACAAGTCAAAATGGAGCAAGTTTCAGTATTTTCTTAGAAAAAGCCTGCCTGCAAAAGACCCAAATCAATGGCAATAACATGAATGGTGAAGAATTTAAATTGGGACTAAAAATCATGGTTTATTTGTTGAATGAAACCAGGGTTGGTATTTAAGAGAATCACATTTTAAAGTTTAAGCACAATAATAAAAAACAGCACTTGAAATTTTTCATTTTTGCTTATTCTCGTCATAAAAATGTTAACCCATCCCATCAGTACAAAACAGTTCAAAGAATATAATTCATGTTTCAAATACTCCTATCAGAGCATTAAAGACCACCTATAAATCTGTATGTCCATTCTGATTGAAGACTAAAAACTGGATTATGGAAAAGAAATCTGAAAGTAAAACAGTGGTTTCATACTTGGGCAACTTAGAAAATTAATTTTAAACCTCAACAGAAGTATGTACTCAGGATAACGATCCTGTAGAATAAGCAGTGCTATCTTAGTGGGGAGGGAGTAGCCATGCTTTATTTAGTAGTGCTCTTAGGAGTAATGTGGATACCAATAATGGCATGTTTAAAAGGTACAAACTCAAAAGTGCATGACTTAAGACTTAAAAAAGGAGAACCCCAAGTGGTGATGCTGTGGAAACGGTTAATTATACAAGGGTAGTTTTAAAGATTAATTAAATTCTTGGTATGCTATAAACTATTAACAGGGATTAGTGTTTACTGACTTTATGCTTGAAATAGTTCAAGTATATATGTAATGGCAGGGCTCTAGGTCCTGGCTTGGAGGTGCTAATAAATGGTATTTTACTCTACTGTAGTAGACTGCCACAGTGTAATGCTTCCTAAAAGTTACTGGGCTGGAAAGGTAATACAGAACTTTTTTTACTCAAACCTGTCATAATCAAAGGCAAAGTTTAACTGTATTTTAGATTTCTCCTTAAATGCTAAGGGAAAATCAGGAGCCTATAATCCTGGCTATTACATTTTTTTCTAGGAAAATTTATGTTTTGACATTTTTTTGGCCATGCCCATGTGGTATGCAGGATCTTAATCCAGGGATCCATCCTGTGCCCCCCTGCAGTGCAAGTGTGAAGTCTTTACTAGACTGCCAGAGCAGTTCCTATGTTTTGACTGTTAAAGGTGTGAGTCCCCCCTAAGAAATGGATATAACTTTTCAAAATATTTGGAGACAAAGTAATACCTCTTTCAACCACTATATCTGAAAGTTCAGCAAAATACCACATTGACTATAGAGAAGGAAGGCATTTTCTAATGCAAAATGGGCAGAGGAGGGGAAGCAGATAAATACGGTTGACACTTTACCAAGGTAATGAAAAACCTGTTGAAATAGTAATACTAAAATGTGCATTTCCAGTCGTTCTCGGAACTGTGAGTCTTTAAAGTGCATTAAGAAAAAATTACAGGCACCATCAAATATCAATTTGACAATCTGGAGAAGAATAATCTGAAACTATTTTTCAGAAGGCCTTTGCAAAATAAGGCAAACATGTAGGCTATGCTCTCTGGCCTCTCCATGGCACTAAGAAAAGAGTTACATAATAACTACTCAGACAGCATCTGTACCAGTTTTACTTTCACATATTCAACTCACAGGAATTCTTAATGTATAATTTGAGATTTCCTTTGCCATTTTTATTCAAAAATAACAGGGCATGCTTTAAAGTAACCTTAGCCTAATTCCTGACTGTAGTTATCATGTAACTCTTTTCTTAATGCCATGGAGAGGCCAGAGAGCATAGCCTACATGTTTGCCTTATTTTGTAAAGTGCAGTCGCTCAGTTGTGTCTGAGGGTTGCAAAGCGTCGGACACGACTGAGCGACTTCAGTTTACAAAATAAGGCAAACATGTAGGCTATGCTCTCTGGCCTCTCCATGGCATTAAGAAAAGAGTTACATGATAACTACAGTCAGGAATTAGGCTAAAGTTACTTTAAAGCATGCCCTGTTATTTGAATAAAAATGGCAAAGGAAATCTCATACATTAAGAGTTCCTGTGAGTTGAATATGTGAAAGTAAAACTGGTACAGATGCTGTCTGAAAGCTGCTTAAGGGCTGTCTGAATACATTGTACACACGTTCATATGTAACATTCATCATTCATTGTAGGTACTTTTCATACATTAGTTCTGGAATATTATGGCAAGTTAGATGAGCATCTTTGAATTAGCAATGCGTGACAGGAATCACAAACCCGTACTGGCTTCGGTGAAGAAGGCAAAGGCAGTTCGTTGTCAGAACAGGCATTACAGAAAATTTCCCCACAATTTCTACAGTGGTGCTATTAAATGGAAAAATCAGAGGGAAAAAAATGAGTAAAATTAGCCATATTTGCACCAAAACTTTTGGACTCACTTCCTGTTCTCCCTTACCTTTCTCTTAGACAGTGAGAATTCCTTTTCACAAAGTTTACAATGTGTTGCTTCTTTGTCTTTCAACCAAACCAGTCCCTGATAGAGGAAAAATATAATTATTAATGCTCAAATTAGTACTAAAAGATACATGAAAACATTTCTGACCAAGAGCATTTTATAGGAATATGCATACAGATAAACCAAAAATCAGTCCTCCTTTTTTTTTTGACAGATTTATTGAAACAGTTGTAGATGAAACAAATGTGGAATTTCCTTCAAAATAATCTGGGTGAGGAAAAAGGGACATGCTTATATAAATAAGCAAGATTGACCATGTATTGATAAATAGTGAAACTGGATGATGGTTCATTTTACTCTTTACAACTGAATACTAGAACATTTCATGACAAATGTTTTTAACAAAAATCCACTATGGATAGTAACGAAAGAATCTTAATGTCTAGTCCAAAAACACTTAAAGATAAGTTTTCACTGTGAAATACATGAGTTTGGCATTATGTATGTATGATACACAACTAATCCACAAAATTTGAAGAGAATTTGTAAATCAAATGATTGAGTTCTTTAGGTAAGACTTCACCTTAAATTCAGTTCTACAGTGCTATAAATTTCCCTTCTGTAACTCACAAATTTAACAGATACTCTGTAAACTTTTATAGCAAATGTAAGTAGTCTTAATTAAACAGGTAGAAATTAACTCGATACCTAAAATTTCTAACTAACTTGACTCATTCTTAACCAACCAAGATCTTGGCTAGGAAAAGCATTTTTCCCCCTATGAAAGCAACTTTGTTAGGTGGTTCCCATTTTATAATGAGAAGACCTAAGTTTGAAAGAAGTCCTGTATTTCTGATTAATCTCATCACATGTCCCTTTTGGAAACAGCCCAGACTAAGCTACACTGCTGCTGCTGCTTCCACAGAACCAAGTATATCTGACTCTTAACTTAAGTATATCTGATTCTAACTTGGAAGAGGGAGCGAGCATAATAGGACCTACACCAGCTAACGAGAGAAAAATCTTACAAGCGGAAAAACCCACAGACATTCTCAAAAGCCTGAGTTTTCTTGAAAGCGTCTTCTACCTGACAGCATAATTCTTGGAAGAAACTAAGATGAAGAGAGAGTAAGCATTCAGGGATCAAGACTGCAAGGTTAATTTCACAGTCTTATAGCAGAGGTAAGACAAATGGTATTGGGTTACTGCACTTCAGGCACTCTTAAGGCTTCTTAGAACACAGGATTGTAAGAAGTGAAGATATAAAAACAAAAAAAACCCTAGACAGCTCCCATCAGATACAGAGACTGACCAGCAGAATCACATGATTTGAATCATGGAATTATTTTTTTTAAAGCAAGATGAGGCCTTGAAGATAATTCAGTCTAACTTGGAACACCATAAAAAGCAAAGTGATTTGCCAAATGTCCCAAAGTCACATAGTGCAAGCAACTTTGCTGCCCAGCTATGTTTGTAAGGACGAGAGCCTGACATGAAGCAGATTTCCAAACACCATCATTTGGTTCAAAAGTAAGTAACGTTCTGACATCAGGGTTGAGCTTCCAACTTTATTTCCAGACTTATGAACTTACCTTGCACCTCTCAAGGAGAAAAGCTGTACAATGTAGGGTAAGCCTAGTGCATTAGCTAGAAGGGACCTCAGAACAGCACCCTCAAGCTTTCATTTTACAGATTAAAAAAACTTGAGATCCAGGGAGCTGAATTGCTTCCTCAACAAAACAAAGCTGTTTACAAGCAGAGCCAAAACTAAAGGGGGCAAGCTACTGCTCTGCAAACAAATGGCTATTTTTCTCTGCCCTTGGCATTCCAGAATGTCAGCTACTCAGGTTAAATCCTCCAAACGGTATTAAGGATCCTTCTCTGAACAAAGTCAACTGCTCCAGAGAGAAGTAGATACCAACACTGGGAGAAGATACCCAACAGACTGGAAGTTGACAGATTTCTCTTTGGTCAAGGCCTCCCTGTCTATTACAACACATCCCCACCCACCTAACCAACAAACACCAGGCTTCCAAGATTTTTTGTGCCTTTCATCAAAACTGGGAGATTTTCTAACATTTGAGGAATGATTTGGGCATGAAGTACTCCAGCCAAATAAACAGAAGAAAATATTCAGAGGAAACAGAATGGCAGCAATAAAAGAAAACATTAAAGAAATTATAATGGAATATCCTCAGAGATAAAACAAGATGTTATTTTAAAAAGGAAAAATGAGCAAATAGGAGCCTGCTGAATATTAAAAATATAGTAACAGAAATAAGTCTCACAGAAGGTGGAAACTTTAGGTTTAATTTCCAGTTTATAGGCTTAAATAAGGGCATAGAGGAAAAAATACTATTTAGAAGAAATCAGATAAAATCCAAAACATAAGAAACTGCAATAGCTGGTTTACAATAGACCCATTGTAAGAAATAGACCCATTGTAAGACAACAGACCCATCAACTGGACAATAATAAGCACCAAAAAAAAAAAAAAAAGTCATATAAATCCATTTTCATACACATAAAAATGGAAATCTAGATAATGTAGGCTAGATATGAACAATAAAACTGTTAGAAAAACATAATGATTAACAAAAACAGTAGACTGTTACTGTAGGGAAGGGAATGCAATCAGGGAGCACACATGTTCTACCACAAGCTAAAACAGTATGCTAGCATTTTTAACTTGTACTGTACATGTCCTCTTGTATATATGATATATATTTCACAGTGAAAAATTTTTACAAAAGAGCTTAAAAAATGACAGTTGGGCAAACATCCCTACGTATCTCCTAAAAAAGTGTGAGAGCAGAATAAAGGCATACAGATTCATAAAATCTTTTTTTATTCATTCACCATTTTCTAGGAGGCTATTGAAGGAAGCATTGCCCAGTAGGAATTCCATGTTGATCAAGTGGTTAGGATTCCATGCTCTCACTGCCAAAGACCCAGGTTTGATGCCTAGCTGGCTAACTATTTATAAAAAAGTCCCACAAGCTGTGTGGCAGGGCGAAAAAAAAAGCATTGAAAGAATGAATGACAACAAAGGAAAATGCCAGGACAAGAGTGACCAGACCAGACAGGAGCAATAAAGCAGAGAACTTCAATAAGTATGACTCTGATGGAAAAAGAAAGAACTGATTCCTTAATTCATTTTTACCATGTGAAAAACTTCTATCAAAAAGCATTTAATAGAAGTGTTTGTGGAGAAGGCAATGGTACCCCATTCCACTAGTACTCTTGCCTGGAAAATCCCATGGACGGAGGACCCTGGTGGGCTGCAGTCCATGGGGTCGCTAAGAGTCGGACACGACTGAGCGACTTCAATTTCACTTTTCACTTTCATGCATTGGAGAAGGAAATGGCAACCCATTCCAGTGTTCTTGCCTGGAGAATCCCAGGGACGGGGGAGCCTGGTGGGCTGCCGTCTGTGGGGTCGCACAGAGTCGGACACGACTGAAGCGACTTAGCAGCAGCAGAAGTGTTTGAAGGTATAAGAAAACTCTGATTCTCAAATACAACTAAAAAAGGCAGGGGGGGTAAATATTAGCTCTAGAGGAAATGAAAAGTTGTTCAAGAAAAAAAATACAACTGCAATATATAATACTACCTGCCCCAGCAAGGAACAGTATTTAAATACTCATAATAAAGAATATATAGTAAATATATTTCACAAAAACTTTTACTTAACTACAGGAGAAGAACAGTGAAGAGTAGACAGACCAGGGGGAGAGTTAGCAAAACTCCTCATCCATCATGTTAATGAGGCAATACACAGGTCTGCATAATACTTAAGAAATAGGGAAATACTAGAAGAAACAACTAAAAAGAATTAAAAGTAGCTCCCTAATGGTGGCAAAAGCTGGAATGGATAAGGGACAAGAAGGTGAAAAACAAAAGACTGCTTCCCTTTTTTTCTTTTTTTTAAGTCTTCGTAGTATGTAGTACAATTTGATTTTTTAAATGACTTTCATGTAACACTTTGGTAAAGGAAATGGGGAGCTTGTGCGGTTAAGAAGCCATCTGTCACTGAAGTACTCACACAGAGACTATATTTTCTCCTCTGTTGTAAGAACCATGTATTCAGTTGTACCAAATCACTTTCACTCAATTAACATACTCAATATTCAAAGCAACCTTAGGCAAAATCATAAGCCAAAATCAGAAGAGGAAACAGACTCCATGGTGATATGTGACTTGAAGATCAAAAACTAGTAACAGACTGGCTCAGGAATTTAAGGATTATCAAATCCAAAGGCAGTTTCACTCTAACCATGCCACAACTTCAGGAAAGTAGACAAAACTATTTCCAAGGTCATTTCCAACATGAGGAATTTTAATAATGTGTTCCAGAGGTATAGTGAAGAGGTGGACCCCATCTTACAAGCTCCCCATTCAGTGCTTCTGCCTCTATATATCCTAAGATTCAACAACAGAACACAGAGCCTTACCTTCTACTGGAGACTTTCACAGATATCCATACCTTCCTACTTGAGGAAAATACTTCAAACTCACCTGCAATGCTTTGTTGGCTTCTTTCATGTATTCAATTTTAAGTTTTGATCTAAAAAGATTATAAATTGGTTCAAATTTCACTACACATTTTAAAATACAGAACATCTAATAATTCCTTAGAAGAGTACTGAATTTTCATAGGATATAAAACTGTATATACTATATTATTCTAATGATCTTCTTTGGCTAGTGGGATTATATTTAACAGTTTCCTGTATTTCTTAAATGACCTAAAGCAAAAATAGTCTTGAGATTTAAAATTTGCTTTTTTTAAAGAAAGAACATTGGAATTTTCATGTGGTTATGACTATTAATGATAGATATCATTTATTGTAGCTGTCAATAAACAGCTGAGGTACCAGACACTATGCTATGAACTTTGCATGTGTAGTCTCATTTAGTCTTCAGAAACACTTATACAGATGAAAACAGTGAGGTCTTAAGAGGTTTAGTCACTTGTAACAAGTCACAAGATGGTAACTGAGGAAGCCGGGATTTAAATCCTCACCTCTGAGACCCAAAAGCTGATAGGTTAACCATTATGAATACTCTTTCTGTAGCAGATGCTACAGAGTGGTAAGTAACAGTGTCTATATTAAGGAAGATATAATACTTTTTTAACCTTTTAAAAATACGTGTTAGTTAACATGCAATATTTATCTGTGATCCCAATACCCAGACATGATCATCTCTACATGTCAATGAGTATGTGTATTTCAAATGGAAAAATTATTTACATAGTTCCCCATATGACTTAACAATATATTCTGAAAGGCTTAGAGCTACTAACTTATTATTATCTGCCACATCATTATATTAAATGGTTACATGGTATACCACAAAAAAAAATGTAAAGTATGCAGTTTACATAATTACCTACTGATGAATTTTCAACATGTTTCAAATCTTTTTGCCATAAAACTATTCATTAAAATTGAAATGACCAAAACATTTGTATTATTTTTCTTAAGATAACTTAAAAATGAAATAGTTGGATTAAAACATACATAAAATACTACAGTCTGAAGCAGAACATTAGGAACTTGCTTTGCCCTACAAGTGTTCTTTGTTCAAAAACTTAAAAACAGTGTTAGTCTTTTATCTGGCTCATAACAACTCTTACAGTGGGAATAATAAATGTAAAATTACACTGGGTAAAAATACTAACAGAGTAATCAAATTTTCTTAGCTGAACTCACATCTACAAAAAGCACCCAAGGAAAACTGACGCTGATGGGAATTTTGGCCACAATAGTATATACAGAAAAACTGAATATGGAATAAAAATAGCTTACTTAATGGTGTTCACTACAGAAATACTTTCTATATGAAAACTTACTGGTGTTGATTTATTTCTGGTTAAAATGCCTTTATTCACAAATACGGACCCTAAAAAAGCATACTGCCCCTTCTACCCTGATACAAATTGCCGAACTATCCTAAAGAAAGAGAGTATCAGTTACAGTTCCAATAAACACACCGTAAAAGAACACCTTTTCCTTGTCCGAGGCAGGGAACACATGTCTGTATTATTCATTTTAATTAAATTCCATTTAGGAATATGTATTTAAGTTTCTGAAAATATTTGACCACAGCATGAAAAAAAGCATAGAAAAAGGTCAAAATAAAACATGAGAATGTGATAAATGTGATACAATCAATTATGACACTATAGGAAAACATCCATAAATTACATAAGCCTCAGACAATCCTGAAATCCCTCTATGAAGGAAAAAAAATCTGTAAATTTCTTTATATGGAAAGAATAGCATTACAGAATACTACATTGGAAGAGTCCTGGTAATTCTTTAAACTAAAAGTTTTTCTTCTTGGAATTTAAGCCTCAGTTGAGGATAAGGGAGAAGCTGGTTTTTTCCTCTTTCAGTCATTTTAAACTGACAGTAATTATGACATAACAGATTAGATTTTTCTTTTTCTAATATTTCATCCTAAATTTTCACATTCCAAGTTTTCTCCAAATATTAATATTTAAGGTTTATTGCTTTAATCTTCATACTAGACAGTTTATCTACAATTATAACTTATTCAGAATAATTAACTTTTTTTTTTTCCCCTGCACCATGCTCATGCAAGATCTTAGTTCCCCAAGCAGGGATCAAACCCAATCTACTTGCATTAGAAGTAAGAAGTCTTACCCACTGGGCTGCCAGGGAAGTCCTGAATAATTAACATTTAAAGCTTTTCAAAATCTATCAAAATTTCTCTTTATAAGAATCCTTCAATAAGAAATCAATTAAGAGTAAATATGCCATTATCAAAAGTACTTTTCAAATTAATCATTTATATTTTAGATTGCTGGTTTAGAATGTAAGCACTGGCAAGTAACTTTCAGATCTATCCTGTTCATCTTACAGACAAGAAAACTAATATTCTGCTTGAGATGAGGAAAGGTACTGTGTTAGATGCTTTCAGATACTTATTCTTTTAATCAGAAAAAGAACCCTAGAGGTATTTTATAACTCTCCAATTTACAAATGGAGAAAGGGATATTATAACTCTACAATTTACAAATGGAAAAATGAGCTTAAACAGCTTAAATAAATGGCCCTAAGTCACATGGTTGGTAAACTCTAAAAGGGATACTTACTCCTGTCAGTGACATTCAGTTCAGTTCAGTCACTCACTCATGTCCAACTCTTTGTGACCCCATGGACTGCAGCACACCAGGCCTCCCTGTCCATCACCAACTCCCAGAGCTTACTCAAACTCATGTCCATTGAGTCGGTGATGCCATCCAACCATCTCATCCTCTGTTGTCCCCTTCTCCTCCTGCCTTCAATCTTTCCCAGCATCAGGGTCTTTTCAAATGAGTCAGTTCTTTGCATCAGGTGGACAAAGTATTGGAGTTTCAGCTTCAGCATCAGTCCTTCCAGTGAATATTCAGGACTGATTTCTTTTAGGATTGAATAGTTGGATCTCCTTGCAGCCCAAGGGACTCTCAAGAGTCTTCTCCAACACCACACTTCAAAAGCATCAATTCTTCGGTGCTCAGCTTTCTTTATAGTCCTACTCTCATATCCATACATGACTACTGGAAAAACCATAGCTTTGACTAGATGGACTTTGTTGCCAAAGTAATGTCTCTGCTTTTTAATAGGCTGTCTAGGTTGGTCATAGCTTTTCTTCCAAAGAGCGAGTGTCTTTTAATTTCATGGCTGCAGTCACCATCTGCAGTGATTTTTAAGCCCCCCCCCCAAAAAATAAAGTCTATCACTGTTTCCATTGTTTCCCCATCTATTTGCCATGAAGTGATGGGGACCAGATGCCATGGTCTTAGTTTTCTGAATGTTGAATTTTAAGCCAACTTCACTCTCCTCTTTCACTTTCATCAAGGGGCTCTTTAGTTCTTCGCTTTCTGCCATACGGGTGGTGTCATCTGCATATCTGAGGTTATTATTTCTCCCAGCAATCTTGATTCCAGCTTGTGCTTCATCCAGCCCAGCATTTCACATGATGTACTCTGCATATAAGTTAAATAAGCAGGGTGACAATACACAGCCTTGACATACTCCTTTTCCTATTTGGAACCAGTCTGTTGTTCCATGTTCCGTTCTAACTGTTGCTTCTTGATCTGAATACAGATTTTTCAGGAGGCAGGTAAGGTGGTCTGGTATTCCTATCTCTTGAAGAATTTTCCAGTTTGTTGTGATCCACACAGTCAAAGGCTTTGGCATAGTCAACAAAGCAGAAGTAGATGTTTTTCTGGAACCCTCTTGCTTTTTCAATGATCCAACTGATGTTGGCAATTTGATCTCTGGTTCCTCTGCCTTTTCTAAATCCAGCTTGAATATCTAGAAGTTCATGGTTCACGTACTATTGAAGTCTGGCTTGGAGAATTTTGAGCATTACTTTACTGGCATGTGAGATGATTGCAATTGTATAGTAGTTTGAGAATTCTTTGGCATTGCCTTTCTTAGGAATTGGAATGAAAACTGACCTTTTCCAGTCCTGTGGCCACTGTTGAGTTTTCCAAATTTGCTGGCATGTTGAGTGCAGCACTTGCACAGCATCATCTTTTAGGATTTGAAATAGCTCCACTGGAATTCCATCACCTCCACTAGCTTTGTTCGTAGTGTTGCTTCCTAAGGCCCATTTGACTTTGCATTCCAGGCTGTCTGGCTCTAGGTGAGTGATCACATCATCATGGTTATCTGGGTCATGAAGATCTTTTTTGTATAGTTCTGTGTATTCTTGCCACCTCTTCTTAATATCTTCTGCTTCTGTTAGGTCCATAGCATTTCTGTCCTTTATTGTGCCCATATTTGCATGAAATGTTCCCTTGGTATCTCTAATTTTCTTGAAGAGATCTCTAGTCTTTCCCATTCTATTGTTTTCCTTTATTTCTTTGATTACTGAGGATGGCTTTCTTATCTCTCCTTGCTATTCTTTGAAACTCTGCATTCAAATGGGTATATCTTTCCTTTTCTCCTTTGCCTTTTGCTTATCTTCTTTACTCAGTTATTTGTAAGGCCTCCTCAGACAACCATTTTGCCTTTTTGCATTTCTTTTTCTTGGGGATGGTCTTGATCACTGCCTCCTGTACAATGTCACAAACCTCTGTACATAGTTCAGGCACTTTGTCTATTAGATCTAATCCCTTGAATCTATTTGTCACTTCCACTGTATAATCGTAAGGGATTTGATTTAGGTCATACCTGAATGGTCTAGTGGTTTTCCCTACTTTCTTCAGTTTAAGTCTGAATTTGGCAATAAAGAGTTAATGATCTGATCCACAGTCAGCTCCTGGTCTTGTTTTTGCTGACTGTATAGAGCTTCTCTATCTTTGGCTGCAAAGAATATAATCAACCTGATTTGGCTGTAAAGAATATAATCAATCTGATTTTGGTATTGACCATCTGGTGATGTCCATGTGTAGACTATCCTCTTGTGTTGTTGGAAGAGGGTGTTTGCTATGACCTGTGCATTCTCTTGGCAAAGCTCTGTTAGCCCTTGCCCTGCTTCATTCTGTACTCCAAGGCCAAATTTGCCTGTTACTCCAGGTATCTAGACTTCCTACTTTTGCATTCCAGTCCCCTATGATGAAAAGGACATCATTTTGGGGTGTTAGTTCTAGAAGGTCTTGTAGGTCTCCATAGAACTGTTCAACTTCAGCTTCTTCAACATTACTGGTCGGGGCATAGACTTGGATTAGTGTGATACTGAATGGTTTGCCTTGGAAACAAACAGAGATCATTCTGTCGTTTTTGAGACTGCACCCAAGTAGTGCATTTCAGACTCTTGTTGACTATGATGGCTACTCCATTTCTTCAAAGGTATTCTTGTCCACAGTAGTTGATATAATGGTCATCTGAGTTAAATTCACCCATTCCAATGAATGACATTCAGTTCAGTTCAGTTCAGTCGCTCAGTCGTGTCCAACTCTCTGCAACCCCATGAACCATAGCACGCCAGGCCTCCCTGTCCATCACCAACTCCTGGAGTCCACCCAAACCCATGTCCATTGTATTGGTGATGCCATCCAACCATCTCATCCTCTGTCATCCCCTTCTCCTCCTGCCCTAAATCTTTCCCAGCATCAGGGTCTTTTCAAATGAGTCAGCTCTCCGCATGAGGTGGCCAAAGTATTGGAGTTTCAGCTTCAACATCAGTCTCTCCAATGAACACCGAGGACTGATCTCCTTTAGGATGGACTGGTTGGATCTCCTTGCAGTCCAAGGGACTCTCAAGACATATAATGAGCATCTGAGTTAAATTCACCCATTCCAATGAATGACATTAATGAATGCTAATTTTAAAATTTAGTCATAACTTGAAAATGCAGATCCTGAATGGTAAGTTTAAATACGATTTCTGAACTATTTCCCTTTCAACAAAATTAAATGTCTCATATTATTCTGCATGACCTTCCCCCTCCCAACCTCACCTCATTTTACCTTTTTCTTTTTTTGGCTGCGTCACTTACAGGATCTTAGTTTCCTGACCAGGGATCAAAACCACACCTCTGATATGGAAATGCAGAGTCTTGACCACTGGATGACTAGGGAAGTTCCCTTTTGATGCTCTTTGAATTTTCTAACCATATAAAACATCAAAGGGATTTATTTAGGTGATAGAATTATGGGTCACTGTAGCTTTCTTTAACTTTTTTGTATTATAAAAAAAATGACACTTCTCATTTTCTAATGTGACAGTGATACATTCAATACTAAATTCAATACTAAATCAAACCTTCCAGCGTTTACCCTAGGAATTTAACAATATGTTCAATCAGGGCACAAAGATGAAGCTAATCCCAAACAAAGACAATGTGGAACAAGGAGGAAAATTCAGAAATCCATTTCTGAAAGATAGAAATCCATTTCTCCTTCTTGTCCTCATAGGAACCCAGTAACACTTGAATGTGATAGAACCAACCATACTGTATGAAGTTAAGCCCCAACTAGCATCAAACAACATCAACTTTTCACAATGGTGGCTCCTTCTCAGAACAGTCTGAAAAAGATCTCTCCAACTATTCTGAAAATTTGACTTCTGAGAAAAATATGATTTGGAGACATTAAACAACAGTCTTAGAGTTCATCTACTGGAAAATATCTAGAGCTAAGATCTATGTTCATTTTAGAACATAATTTTTAACACAATCTCTCCCCAGTCCACACCCTTATCTGTTAATTTTGAAGTTTTTGTTTGGCTTTGTTTCCAAGTTGATATCTTTCTTTTTTATATTAAACTTTTATGCCTATTTGGTTTGGCACACTCATAACTTTATAAAAGTCAATGACTACTTAGTAAAAGGAAAAAAGAGAAATTACTCGCTAAGTTTGTTGCCAAGTTCTTGAAGAGCTTGCTCCTGTTTGTGATATATTTTTTTCAACCGCTGATTTTCATCCTGGAGGTTAAGGAACTCCTTCAAAATAATAAAAGACAGAAAATGCAATTTAAAAGAAACAAACTCCACATCGTATACATACCCTTAAAGGATAGGAGTGTATCCTTCAGCTTTTTATAAAAAATAGCTGGTCTATTTCCTATCAACTATTTTCTATTCATTTAATCCCCTTAATGATATTTTTAAAGAAGACCAGTATACTTTGTTTCCTCCGTATACATGCAAATTATGACTTGATTGTCTTTTCAAGTAACTTTCATCACGACAGGATTTTTGAAGTTTACCACCATTACTTACTTTTTTAAGAGTAATGATCTGTTGGGTCTCATTTCTGAGATGAGATACGGTGTCTTTCTCCTTTTGAAGATCTTCCCGCAAAGTCTGTCTCCATTCCTTCTCAATCTTCAGATCGGTTTCCAGTTGCGCCCTTGAATGACAAATTATACGCAGACAGCTTAGTGCTCTTTCTCACATGACAGTTGTATGTATTCTTTTTAAGAGTAACTTATTGGTTGATTACTTTCACCTTTGTAATTAAATTCTTAAGATTTTCTTTCACAAATACCTTTTAGAAAACAAGTTCAGTAGCACAAGGTTTTCAGATCTCAAATCTCAGTTAATTTGTCAATCACAAAAACCTCTTGGGATCTGTCATTTACTAATTCTACATACGTAAATACTGGACAAGCATGAAAAATGCCTGGAAAGGCACACCATACTATTAAGGCTTGTTGTATCTTAGAAATGGAACCACGTTCTGTGCCAAGAGAAAATTTTTACAAAAAACTAATGAAAAGTATTGCTCTGATTTAAGAATTACAGCAACCATTAAGTCAATTTAACATGAGTAACAGAGAACTCAATCCTGGTGTCAAGTGCTACTTGACAAGATTACAGTAACAAGATTACTGTTAGAAGCTGACCCATTACAGAACAGATCTAAGACCACGGAGACACCAGAGGAAAATCCACACTGTCTGAAAAATGCCAGTTCACATCTGAAAGCACCATTTCATCAATCAGACAACAGGTGCTAGCTGGAAAAACAAAAGTAGTCAAATTCTCACGTTTTAGGAAGGCCTCCAAAATATTTCAATAATTATTTCTCATAAGCAGTTGTTATCAGGTAAGGTGTACACTAATAATGCTGTAGTTCCTAGTACTTTACATTTTAATTATTATATTATATCATATATTGAGAATATCACAGTATTACATTATTTTAATTTTTTGCGTTAAAATTACTTTTGTTTCCTCATATGGTTAGCATTTCCATCTATAGCCAAATTATTTTCAGGGAAGCAAATTTGAGATTCTATAATTCAAGTTGAAGAGACAGGATACTTCAAAATGGAATTTACAAAATGTTGATAAATACTGTTTCACCACAGATTTAAAAGGAATATGGAGGGACAGGTATATATTGCTAACACTGAGTAAGCAAAGTACAGTGCATTGAGTGGCCTCATCATCCAGAGTCAGAAAAAACTGAGTGAGAAAGCAAAAGAAAAATTTTGATTTTAAGTTATTTTACATATATTGTCAAAACACATGTTGATCACCAAAGGCAGAAACCATAAAGGAAAAAAAGGGAAAATATAACTATACAATGTCTAAAAAATAAGTAATAAAAAATCTACTGTAAAATGCCTAAATGAATAAAAAACACTATGAACAAAGTTTAAAAATAAACTATAACTTAGAAAACATTTTCACTGTATGTGAAAGACCCCAGAATAAATACATAAAGAGTTCTTACAAATAAATATTAAAAAACTGAACACCACAGAGGAAAAAAATAGAGGATAGGAACTGACAGTTCACAACAGAAATACAAAAGGCTCTCAAGAGTAATCAAAGATATGCAAATTTAAACAATAAAGCACACTTTTTTCAGGCTAAATGATTCCTTGAGGTTAACTGAGATACGATGGTATAGACCTACAGTAATTGATATGATAAAATGTCCATGATGTATCAATAATAGATATAATAAGCAAGATACTAGAGAGTATGTAGCATGTTTCCTCTTTCTAAAAAGCAAAAATATCTATGCATACCAAAAAATAATGTTCATCAAAATGTTATAAAGAGGAAATGTATGTCCAGGGAATTCCCTGGAGGTCTAGTGGTTAACACTCCACTGCATGGGGTGCGGTGAGTTCAATTCCTGGTTGGGGAGTTAAGAAACCAAAAGTTTTCTCCATTTTAGGTGAAAAAAGGGAATATGTTTTTAAAAAAAAAAAAAAGAACTTGTTTTTCTGGGACAAAGTCCCAATTGCCTATTTCTATAGAAACAGTTCCAATTTTTCTCAGCCATCAGGGATTCTACAATCTCTAAATTGTTAACATGTTTATGCTCTACCAAAATGGCACCAAATGAGAAACAAAATTACTTTCATGGTCTCAGCAGGGACAAATATCTATCCCCAGCTCTGCTGCTGCCTACTGCTAAGTCACTTCAGTCGTGTCCGACTCTGTGCAACCCCATAGACAGCAGCCCACCAAGCTCCTCCGTCCCTGGGATTCTCCAGGCAAGAACACTGTAGTGGGTTGCCTTTTCCTTCTCCAATGCATGAAAGTGGAAAGTGGAAGGGAAGTCGCTCAGTTGTGTCCGACTCTTAGCGACCCCACAGACTGCAGCCTACCAGGCTCTTCCATCCATGGGAGTTTCCAGGCAAGAAATTTCCAGCTTCCTATTGTGTAGGTTAGTCCTATTGGGAAGGGCCAGGTCCCTGGAGCATTATTTGGGTCGTCCTTTGGGCAGTGATCAAATAAAGGCAGCACTGAAGAATAAATATCAGACTTGTCTTACCTATACTTCTGTCAAACTCTAGAAAACCAATTCAGTAACACAGATTACTAAAGTTTCAAGACTGTCTTTTATTGACTGGCGAAGTATCCCAGTCTTGATTTTCACATTTTTCCATTTTGGCAGGGCACAAGGAATTAAACAAGAAAACCCTTGGCACCATTAATAAACTTGACAACTTAAATGTTCCTTTTGATTTCTGTGGCCAAGAAAGTCCTGAAAGTGCTTTTGTGAAACTTTAAAGATTAAAAGAAAATGTTTGCTAAGTGGTTTCTTTTTTTGTGTCGGGGGGGGAGGCAGGTAGAAAAACAGGTAGGTTTTAGTTTCACAATGTACAAATGGTGCAAGTTTCCAATCAAGGTAATATTTATTCCCTGGCCTAAAGCCTTATTCTATATACCAGCTTCTCAAAATGTTATTTTCATGGTAGATTTAAAAGAAACTTAATTTGGTTCTGGACAAGGTGGAGTAAACACATTTCTACCTATCTGTCCAACTAAGCACAATTAAAAACCCTAGACATTATATATAAACAAATATAAGAATATTCTGAAAGGGGGAAGAGAAGAATGTAGACCAGCTAGGAACCCCAGGATTCAAGTAATAACACTGGTAATGAGTGCCCTGAGGCTTCTTCTTGCTTCCTTAAAACCCCAGACTGGGTGCTGAAAAATCCCACACGCACAAATAGCAATGGGCACAGATAAAAAAGTCCCTAGGAAAGCCTACTCTCTCCTGCCAAACAGCCAGGAATACGCAGCCTAGCATGATAGAAACTTTATTTCAACAATAAACGCCCTAATCCAAAAAACACCAGAGGAAGAAACCATGCTCACCCCAACCACTGTCAGCAAAAGCCAAGTGGGGAGCATAATTTCTACCCTCACCTGCCAATAATGAGGTACCCCTTCCAATCCACCTGTGGTAGTATCAGAGAAAGCCAAGTGGGGAGCCTGAACTTTAACCACCACCCACAGTAATGAGCTATCCCTCCGCATCCACCTCTGTGACGCTAGCGGAAGCCATATGGAGAGCCTGGACTTCTATATGCATCAGTAACAAGGCATCTCTTACCCTCCACACAAACAATTGGCAAAGGCCGAGTGGAGGGCCCAGATTTCTACCTGTGCTTACTGTCAATGAGGTACCTTTTTCACTCTCCTCCAGGATGGTGTCAACAGAGACCAAAAGGGCAGCCTGGATTTCCATTCCCCTTCATGGTGACAAGGTCCACTTTCTTGCTCCACAGTGTCAAAGTGTGGAAAGCACAGATTTCAACCCCTGCCCACTAGTTAGGCACCCTTCTCCATCCCATCCAGGAACAGTCCTGGGCTTCTACCCCTGCTTGGGATGAAGGGTCAGTGGTCAGTGTCTACATTCCCCTGCTGCTGTGGTTTCAGTGAAGGATGCTAAAACATAAAATTTAAGGAAGATCCAGGCTCGTAACATAGCTCCCAAAATGTGCAGAATGCAACTGGAAAACACTTGTTAGACCAAGACCCAGGAAAAATTTCAACTGGATAAGAAAAAACAATCAACAGATGACAACATGTCAGGTAATTTCAGATGCTGGAATTAACTGACAAGAATTTTAAAGCAACCATCATAAAAAATGTTCCCATAACCAATTAAAAATATGCTTAAGGAACCCTCCTACCCTGTTGGAGGAAATCTAAATTGGTGACACCAATATGGAGAGCAGTACGGAGATTCCTTAAAAAAAATAAAGACAGGGTTAGAAAAAACCCCACCTGATCCTGCAATTCCACTCATAGGCATATATCTGGAGAAAATCATAATTCAAAAAGATACATGCACCCCAGTGTTCACTGCAGCATTATTTAACAATAGCCAAGACATGAAAGAAACCTAAATGTCCATCCACAGATAAATGGATAAAGAAAATGTAGTATATTTATACAGTGGAATATTACTCAGCCATAAAAAAGAATGAAATAATGCCATTTGCAGCAATATGAATGGACCTAGAGATTATCATACTAAGTGAGGTAAGCCAGACAAAGACAAAATATCATACGGTATCAGTTACGTGTGGAATCTTGGGGGGGGGGTGGGGGGAATAACTTACATACAAAACAAACAGACCCACAGACACAGAGAACAAGCTTATGATTACTAAAGGGGAAAGATGGGAAGGGGGTGGTAAATTAAAATTTGGGGATTAACATACACACTACTATATATAAAACAGATAACCGACAAAGCCTCACTGTACAGCACAGTGAACTATACTCATTATTTTGTAATAACCTGTAAAGGAAAATAATCCCAAAAATATATATATACATGAATATCTGAATCACTTTGCTCTACGCATAAAACACATTTTAAGTCTACTGTAGTTTGATAAAATACAAAACAAATAAAAAATTCCCAAAATGTAATTTCCTCCACTTGAAAATTTCCTCTCCTGCCCAGATTGTGACCTAGACTTCTGACTATCATTTAAAATAAAGTTTATATTTTCTCTCTTCTGGGAAAAAAAGAATATGCTTGAAACAAATTAATGAATAAGAAGTTTTGGAAGGAAAGAAGGCAATTTTGGAAGAAAGAAAGAATCAAATAGAAATCTTAGAACTGAAAAATACAATAATCTCAATGAATGGGATTCATTCATACATACATACATGCAATGAATCTCAGTGAATGACAGGAAAAGATGAGGAAAGAATGAACTTCCCAACAGAACAACAGGGGCTCCCTGGTAGCCCAGTGGAAAAGAACGTGCCTGCCAATGCAGGAGACAGGGGTTTGATCCCTGATCTGGGGAGATCCCACAAGTAACTGCGCCTTGTGCGCCACCAGCTGCTGAGCCTGTGCTCCAGAACCCGGGAGCTGCACCTGTGGAGCCCATATGCCACAGCTCCTGAAGCCTGCACACCCCAGGGCCTGTGCCCTGCAACAAGGGAAGCCACGGCAACGAGAAGCCCAAGCATGGCAACGAGAGAGGAGCTTGCACAGCAACGAAGACCCAGCAGAGCCAAAAATAAATAAATAAATAAAATAAAATAGAAAGAAAGAAACAGAACAACAGAGACTACCCAATCTGAACAACAGAAAGAAAACAGACTAAAAAAAAAAAAAAACAACAACAAAAAAAGAATAGTGTCAGGGTCCTGTAGGACCATTAACAAAAAATCTAACATTTACAATAACAGAGTCCCAGAAGGGAAAGGAGAAAGCAGATGGAACTGAAAAAAATATGTGAAGAAATAATGGCTGAAGTTTTTCCAAATCTGACAAACATAAGCCTAAGAATTGAAGAAGCTGACCAAAGGTGAAATAGCATAAATCCAAAGACAGAATCTTCAGAGTAATTAGAAGAACAATGATTCATTCTACTTTTCATCAGAAATTATGAAGACCAGAAGAAAGCAGTACAATATTTTCAAGTCCTGAAAGAAAATAACTGTCAACTCAGAATTCTGAAACTACCCTTCAAAATCAAAAAGTTGAAATCAAGACCTCAGATGACAGAAAACTAAGGAAGTTTGCTGCCAACAGACCTACCCTAGAAGAATGGCTAAATGAACTTCTTCAGACACAAAGGAAAACTTGGAGCATCATAAAGGAAGAAAGAACAATAGAAAGTTTTCTAAATTATGTTTAATGGTTGAAGCACAAATTATATCACTGTCTGATGTGATTCTCAATATTATATAGGGGAAATATTTAAGCAAATTATATTGTAAAAAGGAGAGTGCAAAAAGGTCTAAGTGGAAGTAAGGCTTCCACATTTCCCTCAAAGTAGTAAAATGTTGATATCAGTAGTGAAAAGTTGCAAATACATAATACAATGTCCAGAATAACCACTTTTAAAAATCTATACAAAGAGATACAATTAAAAATACTACAGATAAATCAAAAAGGAATTCTAAATAATGTTCAAGTAACCCATGAGAAGGCAGGAAAAATTAAATACAGGAATGAAAACGGAAAAAATAAAACAGTAGATTTAAGCTCTAATATATCAACAATTACACTAAATGCAAATGGGCTAAATATATCATTAAGAGAGAGATTGGCAGAATGGATAAAAAACATGCACTGTAGGAAACTTACTTCAAATATAATGAAACAGATTAGGCTGAAAGTAAAAAGACAGAAGATGTACATAACATTGATCTTTTGTTTACTACATGAAAACATTAGTTAGAAGAAAGCAGGAGTGGCTATGTTAATATGAGATATAGTAGATTTCAGAGCAAATAAAATTTCCAGAGACAAAAAAGGAACATTATAAAATGATAAAAAGGTCAATTCACCAAGAAGACAAAGAAATGCTATATGTGTAGGCACCAAACAGATTTCTAGAATACAAAAGGCCAAAATTGATAGAACTGAAGGTAGAGATACACAAATCCACAATAATAGTTGGGATATTTCAACAAATCCTCTCTTGATAATTGACAGAACCACTAGACAGAATCATCAAGAATAGAAAAGAACACCTCAACCAATGGATTTTTTTAAATTAATTTTTATTGGAATATAGTTGTTTTTTAAGCAATGGATTTAAAGGTAGCTTAACAAGTAATAGACCATACCTGGTAAGTGATATTGCTTAATGATATTACACATGGACTGCATAGTCCATGGGGTCACAAAGAGTTGGACACGACTGAGCGACCTGCACTTTTTCAAACATAATGTATAACAATTTTCTATTGCTGTTTTAATAATAAAAGTGATACATATTTCTTGGGGTAAAAAAGTACTGATCTAAAAAAGTAAAAAGTAATTTTACTTTTACTCAATTTGCCATTACTGTCAATTTGCCATTATTCCCTTGAGATAATCATTTTCCATCATCTGTATTCTTTTTTTTTTTTTTTTTTTTTTTTTGTGTGGCATAGTTCCTCGACTGGGATAAAATCCAAGCTCACTGCAGTGGAAGCATGGAGTCTTAATCATTGGACCGCCAGGGAAGTCCCCAGAATCTATATTCTTAAAACTTTTCTTCACGTAAATACACACCTATGCAGTTTTAATTTTATAAAAAATGGGATAAAACTTCACCTACAGCTTGTTTTTTTGGCATCTTTCCTAGCTGGTAATATGTAGATCTATCATATGAAGTACTAATAAAAATATTCTCAGAAAACATCATGTTCTTTGATAATATAAACTCCATGGAGTTACAAAGGTCTATTATACTCAGTATTTAGAAACATAATGGCCATCAGATTAATGCTGAACAACCATAAAGAATAAAACTCTCCGTGAGCAAGAAGATAGCAAGACGGTTGAAAGTAACTCTATAAACAATAAAGGGAGCAAAAACATAAGTCTTATCACAACTGTGCTTTCTAGTTTTGTTTTGGTTTTTTTTTTTTTTTTTGAAGGAAAACTCTACAATCTAGCCAGCATCGTTAAATAAATGAAAACACAGGTTTTCTTCCATTGCATGCAAAAAAAGGTGGAGGAAAAGAGGGGGAAATTATATTAACACGAGTATTTATTTCCAAGTAAAATACTCACAGCTGTTTCTCCTTTTGGGAGATTTGTTTCTGCAGACTGTCGAATTTACTCTGATACTCTTGTAGATATTTCTTGTCCTCATCTTCAATTTCCATTTGCGCCTTCTCTGCTTGCTGCAATCTGGTGTAATTCAAATCAACTTTGGGTAAAACTGAGGCTAGAACTAGGGTGTAAAAGGGTGAAGAAGACAAATAAAAGAAAAACGGGGAAATAGAAACATTTCTAAATGAAAACAAAGTTTGGGGAAAAACTCACAAACTCAAACGTGAAAGAGCCACACAATGTCTAGAAATTGTTTTGTGATTTTTTTCAATATAATACATAATATGCCCAGAATACTATCTTCAAATTTGCTTTATTTCTTGTTCGTAATTAACAATGCAAAGCGATATAGCCTTTACCACTTATGTAAAGCATAAGGAGTTAATTTTCAAAGTATAATACGTGCATTACTGCCTTTTTACAAAACCATGAAAAGTACAGTACTTATGTCTACACTAGGTGAAGAAGCCACATTGTTATATATTATGTTAGGATGTGTATGCCAGGAATCAAGTGTGCTACAAGGCCAAGAGCAAAGACCTGCGATTGCTTCAAATTACAGCCAAGTCCTCCCTATAGAATCTTTATGCACTTCCTAGAGTATGCCAATGCTATGTGTGTGTATATGTATGTGTTTTAGGATGCAAAAGAATTTAGTACTAGTTGGCAACATTTGCTAGAGATCATTGTTGCTCCTCATCACTGAATTTTTAAAATTAGCTTAAAATGTAGATTTTTTTTTTCTCCTTTTATTTATGTCATTGCTTCTCCTTGTGCTCAGCTCCACTCCCTGTCTCCTACGGCCATCTAGGATTTCTTAGATTTAACATCACTAATTGTATAAGAAAACATCTCCCAAGAATTCAAGGGACATTAAGTCCTTGAAGGGAATATCTAAGAGAAATTTCTGTTCAACTAGCCAAAAAAGTTACCTCTTTTCTTCTTTAAAATCCATGCCCATGGGGCAACCCTCACACAATCCAAAAATATAAAGGCCACTTTCAAAGAAAAGAGGGTAACATTCAAGTTATCTCTAAATCTAAAATATTAAAACGGGGAGACGGGATACCCAAGCTTTTCTCAAAGGGTACAGAAATGAAAAAAAAGTCAAAATGAGGTAGGCCGTGAAGTTGTGCTATTATAGAAGAGGGCTAAGAGGAACTGGAAAGTCAAGGAGCTAAAGCGTAAGATGACGGCCAATCTGAGTTATAAACTACTTTAAAACGTACTCAAAAATCAGTAAAGGGGCTAGTAAATAAAGAGTGGGCCAATGGGGGAAAAAACTGTGCCAACACATTGTGAAACCAAAGGATAACTTATTAAACAATTTTTATATTTTTCATCAAAAAGTAGCTAAAAAGATAAAACTGCATTTGAAAATTCTGACCTCCAAAGGGTCAATACTCAAATAAGCCCTTGTGCACAAGGTTTGAGGAATGTGTTTTTGGAAATCCAAGTGCACCCACTCTGCTTTATGGCAATGTACTACCACAGCAGCTGATCAAAAAGTGTACAGGGTTCCTTTCAGAATACATAATAGCGTAAATTATTTTTCGATTTAATATATTATAAAAATGTTGATTCTCTTTCAGTCTGTTTAAATACAAGTGGTTTTCAGAAAGATATATCTTTGACCAGCTTATACTGGTCCTGAGTGTCACTGCTGGCACATTTCACCAATGACATTGCAATTGTTCTAGTTTGAGTTAACAAATCATTGTCACTTCATAATGGAATGGACAGAAATCAAAGACAGAAAAAGGTAATAAAGATGTCCAAAATGTAAAAATGGGGATAAAGAAAACAAAAAAGAAAAAAGAAGAAAGAGGATGTCAATAAAAGAATATTCATGTCAATAAAGCATTAATAGTTATGTTTTTCATAAGTAGATTCAAAGAAAGCAATGATAAGACATATGTTGACACCAACATGACAGGTCAATGGAAATACATTACATTTTCCAACAATAAAAGTGAAAAATGCCAATATAAAACAATTCAATTTAAACAAAATTATTTCTTGGGTGGGGTTGAGGGGCCTAGCTCAAAGAAACACAACTAAACTGCCAACTCAGAAAGCTTGCTTTCAGATAAGAGATGGTGAATGACAAGGGATATGACGATCTATACGCATGGAAATCAATCAGGGATAATTCAATCATGGATTTTGTTCGTTTTTCACTTTTTCGAGGTTTTGTTTGTGTATTTGTCCTATGTAATACAATTAAACCATATAAAATTGCCAATATTAGGCCTTTCTAAAAAGTCTGCAAAATGGCAAAGACAAATGAATCAGGCTAATATAAAGCAACTTGATTCCATGCAACAACCAAAACAAAAAAAGGCAAAATTCTGCTGGGCTTTAAAAAAAAAGTCCTAATCTAAATTTTCCTAATGGTCTTTGTGGCAGGTGTCAGAGTTGAATAAAGAAAAGGGGGGACAGAGAAAGTAAAAAAGAAACTAAGATTGGAAATGCTGTACCTTTGTTCCAGCTGCCTCATGGCTGCAGTAATTTTACTGGTTTTTTCTTCCAGTCGGGCAATTATTTCATTTTTTTCCTTCAAACCATCTTCAGAACCCTATTTAGAAAAAACTTAAAAGCTACAGTGGCTTTGAATTTTTTAAACCCAAATATGTATAAGCTTTGTATACCATTTTGCAATGGGATTGTTATTTTGAAACGACCAGCCTTTATTTACAGATTAAAATATTCCTAGATGCACCCCTAAGTTCACAGTAGCACTATTCACAATAGCCAAAACATAGAAATAACCCAAATGTCCACTGAAAGATGAATGGATAAAGATGTGGTATATTTATACAGTGGAATACGGCTTGGCCATCAAAAAAAGAATGAAACAATGCCATTTGCAACAACGTGGATACAACTAGAGACTATCATACTAAGTGAAGTCAGTCAGAAAGAGAAAGACAAATACCATGTTCTCTCTTACATGTAGAATATAAAATATGGCACAAATGAACATATCTATGGAACAGACTCACAGACATAGAGGACATACTTTTCACTGCCATGTGTGTGGGTGGAGGAGATGGACAGGGTGTCTGGGGTTAGTAAATGCAAACTATTACACATCGAATGGATAAACAACAAAGCCCTCTGCATAGCACAGGGGACTATATTCAATATCCTGGGATAAATTATAATGGAAAAGAATATAAACAACAATGTATATGTGTAAATGAGTCACTTTGCTATAGAGCAGAAATTAACACAACATAGTAGATCAACTATACTTCAGTTAAAAAACAATAAATTAAAAATAAAATACTTCTAGATCTAAAGCAGTACTACTATTAGTCTTCATTTAAAGTGTAATAAAGGGGGAATTCCCTGGCAGTCCAGCGGTTAAGACTCCGAGCTTTCACTGCTGAGAACATGGGTTCAGTTCCTGGTTGGGGAACTAAGATCCCATAAATCATGCAGTGCAGTCAAGAAAAAGATACATTAATAATAAAGGGAATAAAAACCCTCAACCTTCAATGTTTTCAGAGATGCCAGAATAAACTCTTGGAAAATACACTGATTTTTTCAAATTAAATTGTAAAAGGCTTTTGGCAACATGTCTACTTAACAGCAACATCACTTTATCAGAAAACTCATAACAATTACAGTGAAGCATTTCAATCAAAATTAAATCTCTCTCAGGACTATATTGTGCAAAGAAATTTTTAAAAATGTCTTGCATATTTTGATTAAATTTTCCCAAAAGATTTAATCTTCATCTGTTAACCTGTCTACATCAAGAAACAAATTCGGGTGATTTTTGTCTGTTCTTTGGCATTATTACATTTCTTCAGCTTCCATTTAGGAAAAAAGCCACTGATTTTTACTAATAAAATGGCACAATTACAATGAATTCATCTCTTCAAAATCAAACCCTTCATACAAATATTCGTTCTTAATTCATATAACAAGAAATTCCAAGATTTTAAGAATATTCCTTACCTGCAACTTCTGATACGTTTCTATGTTAATTGCTTTAACTTCCTCCAGTTGTTGTCGAAGGCCTATCAGAGTATCTTGTTTCTCATGGATATCTTTCTCCAACAACTTCATGGCAAGTTCAATCTCATGTTTCATACTAACTTGTACTGCCAGCTCATTCTCCACATCCTGCAATTCAACACAGCCTCAACTCACACACTGTTTCAGGATGTCAAAGTCAGATACACAACAGTTTAATTAGACCAAGAATCACTATGCAGACTACTGCTTTTGAGTTATAAGCCCCATTAAACGAAATCAGCTAGGCCCTATAACAACGTTCTATATTTTCAAAGGCACATTTTGTTAAATGAAAGCATTTTACAAATCTATTAATTATCACTATTCTACTGGCTCAAGAATTATAGACTTTTAAGCCTCATAAACTCAGTATTAATTTTCCCTAAAGAAACGACATAGTCCACATAAGGCCAGAGGTAAGTCAAAAACACCATTTCACAAAGTTTTATTTCTTTTCTTAAAGAATTTTATATCAGAGGATCTTAAGACAAATGTTTCTCGACTCTCTTTTTGACCGGGGTTGGTTACACAGGTATTTATAATCCATCAAGCTACAAACCTGTATTTTTCTGCTGATATTTCATAACCTAAAAGGTTAAAAAATAAGTTAACTTTAAATAAGATTTTACTGTTTTGATATTGATATCTGAATACATCACTATTTTCTGTAATGCTGGTCACAATGCACTATTTCACAAACTGACTATAACACTGTTTAAAAACACTGCTTATAAAAGACACAGTGGGAGTTTAAAAAGTTAGAAGGAATTAAGGGAATGAGATTGTTATCTCACGCCAAGGAAGGTCTGATAGAGATTTTAACCAGTGCTTATGGGTAAATTATTATCATTTTTGCTAATGTAACTGTAATGCAACCTACTTGTCTTAACTGAGATTCATCTCGAAGCTGCCTTCTGGCTTCATTATACATTTCATCTAGCCCTTGCCTGGAATGCTTATATGTTTGAAGCTCAGTTTCCACATCTACTTTGGTAACCTAGGACAAAAACATAAAATGTTTTACTCTATATGGAGTGTGTTGCCATGCCTTCCCCAGGGGATCTTCCCAACCCAGGGATCGAACCCAAGTCTCTTATCTTATGACTCCTTCACTGGCAGGTGGGTTCTTTACCACTAGTGCCATCTGATAAATCCATTCTATAATCACTTCTATTAGTTAATACAGCACAGAAATATCCAGTCTATGCAAAAGCCCCCAAAGTGGCTATTTCTGATGCAAGTCAATCTGTTTGTAATCAGTCTATACTTACCTCTAGGTGCTGCTGTGTTTTCATTAAAATCAATTTATTTTCACTTCGTAATTGATGATTTTCTTCTTGGAGTTTAATGATATTATTCTTTGCTATCGCTAACTAAAAATAAAATGAGGAATAAAAAAGGATTTTAAACATTTTTATTTATACTCGCTTTACAGTTTATGTTCATGGCTATTCACAACAGAAGATAAAATTCTAAAACTTGTAAAATGTCTCTCACATCTACAGAAATTTTCATAAGAAAAATGCTATTATCCCAAGATACCAACTAAAGAAACTCTATTTCTATTTCCTTTTGTTAGCCAAATCGTATGTCAGCTGAAACATATTGTTTATATGACTTACAATATGTCCTGAATACAAAGCGCATGAGTAAGCATATGAAGAATTATAGGCTAAACAATAAGACAACTGTTTATATGTTAAACAATAAGACTGTAAAGACTTGTGCAAAGACAACAACATCTATAAGGAAAGTTGTGCTATAATTGAAAATGTAATACAGACATTCATGATAACCAAACAGGGCAACCTTGTGAAATATGGGCACACTGAGTGATCATCACAAATATAAGACAGCTCTCACCACCAGAGTTAAATATGAATGAAATTAAATACGAATGACTAAGTAAGTGACTTGGCTCTGAAGCCTAAAAGGAAAAAAGGGATTCTAGGAGAGGAAAACAGAAACCAATCCCCAATGTTGGCTTGCAAATAAATTTCTAAAAACTTTGTCAGAAATGCAATTTGAACTTCACAGTGCCCCTATGGTCAAGAAGAGGCAAAACTAGTGAGCAGCTCTCTCCAATGGTCCCAATCTATCACACTATCAAATGGTCCTAAACTACCACAATGAAAACTCATGCAAACAATCACGTGCTTCCTGGTTTGGGACAAGTGGGTCAGTTCTAAAAGAATGTGGATTCTAATTAACATGGAAAACAGAATTCATAGTTCTAATACATATTTCTTCCTGGAGCCTAAGTAACTCTGACAACGGAAACCAATCCTATGGTTAAGTGAAAGTCACTCAGTCATGTCCGACTCTTTTTGACCCCATGGACATAGCCCACCAGGCTCCTCTGTCTGTAGAATTTTCCAGGCAAGAGTAGGTAGCCATTTCCTTCTCCAGGGGAATCCCAACCAAGGGATCGAACCTGTGTCTCCCATATTGCAGGCAGATTCTCTACTGTCTGAGCTACTAGGGAAGCCCCTGTGGTAATTCTGTGGCTAGGCCGTTTTTGTTGTTTTTTTTTAAATCTCAAAAGCAACGTGGCGTGTGTGTGCTCAGTTGTATCCAACTCTTTGCGACCCCATGGACTGCAGCCCACCAGGCTCCTCTGTCCAAGGGATTTCCCAGGCAAGAATAATGGAGTGGGTTGCCATTTCCTTCTTCAAGGGATCTTCCTGACCCAGGAATCAAACCCACATCTGTCTTGCATCTCCTGCATTGAGCTACCTGCGAAGCCCATAGATAGCCAATGGGAATTTGCTCTTTGGCTCAGGAAACTCAAACAGGGACTCTGTATTAACCTAGAGGGGTGGGATGGGGAGGGAGGTTCTTAAGGGAGGGGATATATGTATACCAATGACTGATTCATGTTGAGGTTTGACAGAAAACAACAAAATTCTGTAAAGCAAATATCCTTCAATTAAAAGATAAATAAATTTTAAAAAAAAGAGAGAGAGAGATGTGAGGGAGTTCCTTGGTTGCCTAGTGGTTAGGACTCTGCACTGTCACTGCGTGGCACTGGCTCGAACCCTGGTCGGGGAACTGAGATCCTGCAAGATGTATGGCATGACCAGAACATTTTTTTAAAAGTTAAAACAAAAAAGCTGAGATACATTTCTGACTTGTGACCGTTAAACAGCTACTTTGACAATGCAGAAAACCAGAGTACATCAGATGAGTTTCACACATGGGAGGCTAGAGAAAGGGTGGACATGATCATGGAGTGATGCTTGTAAGGAAAAGTAATCTGAATATGGGAACAAGGGGGACAGGATCATTTTAATGGCAATTTCTAACTATAGGTGATTCCACTATTTAAATATAGGTCATCCAAGTCGAGAAATGAGATTTACAGTTTATTTATAGAAGAGTTTGTATGCATTGCATTGGGGAGCTCATTTCTAGAAGTTGGGTATCTCAATAATTCACAGATTCACCTGAGGACTTGCCCGAGAATAATATGTGGTTTCTCTAGAACTTATGATGATCAATTACAAGTATTTCATCATAATGATGAAAATGTGTTTGTGTGTGTGCTCACACATGTGCACGTGCTTAGCGCATTCATACTTAAAATGGAAAAAGATCGCCAATACTAGGTCCTTGGAAGACAATCATCCATGGCTGGGTTACAATACCTCTTCAATCAGCTTAGTATTTGACTTTTCTAATGAGTCAACTCTTGAATGGAGACTGCTGACTGTGCTGCTGAAATTGATAAAGAAAAACTCATTCAGAATCACACAAACTCACAAAGGCAAGAAAAAATTTGTTATCTTGGACTCATCATGTTGACTGACATGCACCAACTGCCTTGTCTGAATTTTTTATTGCCACACTTACACATGAAGTCCTCTAAAGTAGGAAAAATTAATTTTTGAATCACCAAAATGACATAAACTTTCACCCTACCTAGCCTTTTTGCTCGAAGGTAGAGTGATAAGTCTGAAATTCTATTTTCAAATGTCTCTGAAGATTCTATTTAAAAATATAACTCTCATTTTCTGCTGAAAATCAATTATTTCAAATAATTTTCTGTATTCTTAATTTCCATTCACTCTCTATCCCCTCAACCCCTTTTCAAATGCTTATAAAAAAGGAATAGGGTTAAGATGACCTAAAAGGGGAAAAAAAAACTTAAGACAATATCCAAAATGTATTAAGTATCTATGTGTCCATAATACTTACTTCAGTTGTCTATTTAATTCTTCAACATAATTCTTCTGGTCTAATATTGCAGCAATTTGAACATTCCTAGAGGAGGGGGGAAAGCAGCTTTTAGTTAATTGGAAAAGAATCTACTGGGTGGCCAAAAAAACAAACAAACAAGAAATACACAAAAGGTCTAAATCATCTAAAACTGTTGTGAAACCATAACGGAAAACATTTCAGTTCAGTTAAGTTGTTCAATTATGTCCAATTCTTCGCGATCCCATGGACTGCAGCATACCAGGCTTCCCTGTCCAACATTATCTTGCCTTTCAAATAAAATTCAACAATCTTTATAATCAAATAGCAGTAAGCTATAAACTAAAAAACTATTAACCTTTGTTAAATAAATTACATGCTAATATTAAACAATACCATTAGTATATTTTTAAGTTTTTTGCATTTATTTTTTAAGAAATATATTTGACATATGAAGTGTAAATTTAAAGTATACAACATGTTAATCTAATACATTTATATACTGTGATGGACTGCCATTGTAGCAATAATTAGCACCTCTCATATTACATAATTATCTTTTCTCTTTAGTAGACCAAATAAGTTTATTTTAAACACAAGTCTTAAACTAGTATTTGTAAGTTTATGAATAATAAACTTATATCTCTTTTATCACATAAATGAGAGCTGACAATTAAAATGGGTCTCTGGGGAATTCCCTGGCAGTTCAGTGGTTAGGATTCTACATTCCCACTGCCAAGAGCCTGGGTTTGATACCTGGTTGGGGAACTAAAATCCCATAAGCCTTGAAGCACAACCAAAAAATAAATAAATAAATAAAATGAGTCTCTGAACTAATGGTATGACCAAAAGTCATACTTCAGACTAAAATACAGTATGTGAAATAACTTAAGAAAATCATACCTTTCTTTATTTCCAATATCTTCTTCATTCTTTAAATACATTGAAAAATCAATCACTCCAACCTGAAATAAATAAAGTTATTTCTTAGAGCAGAAATACTAGAAGTACCTCCAAAATGCAACTGATTTTCCCCCTTAATTTTTCTTTAGTGTTTAATAGCACTGTTTACACCTGGATCAAAGAGGAAGAGTACAAAATGAAAATACTGTGCCTTTGGCACCAGTCATTTTCACTTACTTGTGAATCTAAATCCTCTCCCTTTACACACAGATTAGCATCTATCACATTCAGGCCAACCAGCAGCCCAACAATTACTGCTCCTTCTTCTTCCATCATTAGTGCATGATACTCATAGAATTCACTGTGAAAATTAAAATAATAAAAATTGTAAATTTATTTCAAAAACTAACTTGTAAAATCTCAATACCTTGTAACAAGCATGGAACCAATATTAAGTGAGGTATCTTAAAATTAGCCTTTCTATACACAAACGGTCCGTCTAGTCAAGGCTATGGTTTTTCCAGTGGTCATGTATGGATGTGAGAGTTGGACTGTGAAGAAAGCTGAGCGCTGAAGAATTGATGCTTTTGAACTGTGGTGTTGGAGAAGACTCTTGAGAGTCCCTTGGACTGCAAGGAGATCCAACCAGTCCGTTCTGAAGGAGATCAGCCCTGGGATTTCTTTGGAAGGAATGATGCTAAAGCTGAAACTCCAGTACTTTGGCCACCTCATGCGAAGAGTTGCTGGGAGGGATTAGGGGCAGGAGGAGAAGGGGACGACAAAGGATGAGATGGCTGGATGGCATCACTGACTCGATGGACGTGAGTCTGAGTGAACTCTGGGAGTTGGTAATGGACGGGGAGGCCTGGAGTCAAGAGTAAAATAAAAAATGACCAGATTCTCCAGAACATCACAGAGGCACTCTGAGAGAATAAGGCCGAATGGAGGGGCTGCCATAGGCCCACTCCTTCTGAAAACTAGTCTCCTTGCTTTGAAAGTCTGTCTTAAACATTTGTCCTTCCATTTAAATAGACAGTTTAAAAATACCCACAATACAGCCAAAGCAGTGGTTCGCATATTCAAGATCTAAAAAGAAACCTCTTCAATTAAAGCCCCAAATTTCAATACAAATTTCCATTCATAGAATTAACTGTAACTTAAAAAATTAAAAATTAAAAATATGACAAATTTCCACCTTATTGGCCAATAAAAATCTTACAGTATTCATTTTTCAGGCTAGTTCTTGATCTATGTTATGTCCCCACCGTGGTTTTCTATCTCATTTTTCTCCTTTTATTTTATGCCATCACGATGTGTTTTGTGTGTCTTTTCATACTACATCTTCTATCCTTTTTGGAAGACAGGATATAAATGAAATAAAAAATGAAAATGAACATGATTTAATGGTAATTACCTCAAGAGATCCCTTTGTATAATTAAGCAACGCAGGTAATCAGCCATTTTTTTCTGCATGAGGGCTAATCGAAGCCACGCTCTTGCACGACCCAGGGGGGTCCTGAAAAGCAAAACCAAATGGTCAGAAAACAGTCTCTGCCCAAAGATTATAGACTACATCTCCTACCTTTGTTGAGACACACATTAATAATGAGAAAAGGCAATTAATCATGGTTTTACCTTTGTTTCTAGAGCTTTAAGTCAGTTCTTTGATCATGCAAACCAATCCCTAAGAGCTATTTAAGTCTCTAAGGTAAACCTGAACCTACAGGACATCTAGGTACCACTTCATGCCTTTAAAGAAATGACTCTCTAAACAGGGAGGATATTTCTACAAGATATATTTTGTCAGAATAGGCTTACCCCTCTAAACATGATTATGCAAAATCCATCAGTAAAGGCAGTATGATGCCCTCAAAAAATAACTAGCCTTGTATCTGAATTTTAAAAAGCATAACAATGCTAAGAAGGTATCTAGTTGCTAATTAGAATCATTAGGCTGCTTGCTGTTTTTCAAATGTTTCTTTAACCCAGTTGTCCTTTAGAACATTAAATCTCTCTAACATGGAGGCCTGCTGGGAACAAAACTAATACAACAAATATGTCTGAAAGGTTGTGGCCCAGGGCCATTTTTGCTGGCTATAAGCAGGGTCTCAGACCAGAGGGAGCGCACAGCTCTTCTTAAAACTGAAGGTGTTTGTGCTCAAGATGAAAGTTAATTCTATCTAGGCAAGAGATGTACTGATGTGTACCAGGTAAAAAAACAAACAAACAAAAAAAAACACAAGCCACAGTATCTCCTCATGGCAAACTGAACAAAACCAGCTGGAGAAGATAATCCATGCTCATGGAACAGCGGCATGACCTATGCCAAATTCTGAAGCCACCGTCCTGCTAAGGTCCTGTAACAGGGACAGAATACTAGGGGACTGTAAATAGAAAAAATATGGTAGACCGCAGTAAGTTAATGATTACTCAGGAAAGCAGGTTTGCTTAACCACAAAACTATGCAGCAGAAGCAAGAGACGTGCCCCTAAACAATAAAACAACGGTGGCGTGAGACTCACATACTGCCCGGTGAGCTCAGTATGTTAATGATCCCCAGGACATGCTCTCTGCACACATTAAAAAAAAAAAAAAAGGTAATTTGTGGACCTAGCTTGACGACATAGACTTAAGAAAACTCCCCTGCTGAACCTGGAGGAGGAACTAATGATGGAAGCATGATGTCTCCTGAAGAAAGACAAAGGTCTTCACCCCCCTGCCCCCTTTTCCTTTGATTATAAAACTGTAACCTAATAAGTTCTCGGGCACAGTATTTCTCATTCACTTGTAAGACTCACAAGTGTCCTATTCTAATAAATCACTCTGCCTCTTGAATTCCTTTTCTGTGCTGAGACATGAAGGACTATGGTACTGGAGCTCTTCAGAGCCTGTGAAAGGACACCAGACGGTTTCAATTGAAGACAAAATTCATGTGATGTTATACCTCTCAAGGACTTAAACTCATTGAAAATAAAAGTGTGGGTGTATTCTCCTGCTAAAAAAAAAATAAATCTCATATCTCTCTTATCCAAGTTATCATTTAGTAAATTAAAACCAAGACTTACAGAGTATGAATGACTTTTTAAAGAGAAATACATCACTCACACTTTTATATTTTCTTATGCAGAAAACTTTTTGTCAGGTAATGTGGGAAAAAACTTAATTGTCACTTCTAACAGCTAACATATTTCTTCTGCTTAGCATTTTAATGAACACTATTCTCCAGAAAATACTTTTTACTTTTGCAGAGTCTGGCTTTTTAAAAACAACATGAACATGTATTTTCATATTAAAATAAAAAGCAATTCTTCCATTTCTGGAGTTTAAATTCCCTTTTCCTCTTTAAAAACTGTGCCTGTGCTCAATCACTCAGGGGTGTCAGACTCTGAGATCTCATGGACTATAGCCCACCAAGCTCCTCTGTCCATGGAATTTTCCATAGACGAATACTAGAGTGTGGGCTCTTTCCAAACCAGGAGTCAAACCCACATCTCTTGCACTGGCAGGCATTTTTTTTTTTTTTTTTACCATTGGGCCACCTGGGAAGCCCTGTTAAAAACTGTGATACCTTATACACCACTGAGAGGAATATGAAGTGTGAACATCACTTGCTATTTAATTCTAAAACCTGGGTTTAAATCCTGGCTCTGCCATTTTTTAAAAAATAACTTGACTGATTGACTTAGGCTGTGCTGGGTCTTCATTGCTTCGGGCGGGTTTTCTCTCGTTTTGGTGAGCAGGGGCTACTCTTGGTTGTGGTATGCAGGCTTCTCCATGCGGTGGCTTCTCTTACTGTGGAGCACAGGCTCCAGGCACTCGGACTTCAGTAGCTGCAGCTCCCGGGCTCTAGAAGTGGGTTCTAGAGCACAGGCTCAGTAGTTGTGGCACTCAGGCTTAGCTGTTCTATGGCATGTGGAATCTTCCCAGACTAGGGAAAGAACCTGAGTCCCCTGTATTGTCAGATAGATTCTTATCCACTGCACCACAGGGAAATCTGTGGCTCTGCCACTTATAATTTCTTTGATCTTTACTTTTCACATCTATATAATTATTAATAAACTCTACTCTAAGAATGATTTAAGCACTAAATGAGATAATTCATGTAAAAGTTATCGTATTACCCTGATACACTGCCATTTATTTTGAGCACTCAAGTATAACTTGCAAACATTTGGATGATGTAACAACAGAAAACATTACCATATTCCCAAAACCCTAAATCGTAAAGCTAAGAGAAAGCAGACTTAAAGAAAGTAGGGAAAACCACTAGACCATTCAGATCAGATCAGATCAGTTGCTCAGTCGTGTCCGACTCTTTGCAACCCCATGAATTGCAGCACAGCAGGCCTCCCTGTCCATCACCAACTCCCAGAGTTCACTCAGAATCACGTCCATCGAGTCAGTGATGCGATACAACCACCTCATCCTCTTTCATCCCCTTCTCCTCCTGCCCCTAATCCCTCCCAGCATCAGAGTCTTTTCCAATGAGTCAACTCTTCGCATGAGGTGGCCAAAGTACTGGAGTTTCAGCTTTAGCATCATTCCTTCCAAAGAAATCCCAGGGCTGATCTCCTTCAGAATGGACTGGTTGGATCTCCTTGCAGTCCAAGGGACTCTTAAGAGTCTTCTCCAACACCACAGTTCAAAAGCATCAATTCTTTGGTGCTCAGCCTTCTTCACAGTCCAACTCTCACATCCATACATGACCACTGGAAAAACCATAGCCTTGACTAGACGAACCTTTGTTGGCAAAGTAATGTCTCTGCTTTTGAATATGCAATCTAGGTTGGTCATAACTTTCCTTCCAAGGAGTAAGCGTCTTTTAATTTCATGGCTGCAGTCATCATCTGCAGTGATTTTGGAGCCCAGAAAAATAAAGTCTGACACTGTTTCCACTGTTTCCCCATCTATTTCCCATGAAGTGATAGGACCAGATGCCATGATCTTCGTTTTCTGAATGCTGAGCTTTAAGCCAACTTTTTCACTCTCCACTATCACTTACATCAAGAGGCTTTTTAGTTCCTCTTCAGACCATTCAGATATGACCTAAATCAAATCCCTTACGATTATACAGTGGAAGTGACAAATAGATTCATAGAATTAGATCTGATAGACAGAGTGCCTGAAGAATATGGACAGAGGTTGGTGACACTGTATAGGAGACAGGGATCAAGACTATCCCCAAGAAAAAGAAATGCAAAAAAGCAAAATGGCTGTCTGAGGGGACCTTACAAATACCCGTGAAAAGAAGAGAAGTGAAAAGCAAAGGAGAAAAGGAAAGATATACCCATTTGAATGCAGAGTTCCAAAGAATAGCAAGGAGAGATAAGAAAGCCTTCCTCAGTGATCAGTGCAAGAAAATAGGAGGAAAACAATAGAATGGGAAAGACTAGAGATCTCTTCAAGAAAATTGGAAATACCAAGGGAACATTGCATGCAAAGATGGCACAATAACGGACAGAAATGGTACGGATATACAAAAGCAGAAGATATTACGAAGAGGTGCAAAAATACACAGAACTATACAAAAAAGATCTTCACGACCCAGATAATCAGTATGGTATGATCACTCACCTAGAACCAGACATCCTAGAATGAGAAGTCAAGTGGACCTTAGGAAGCATCACTACAAACAAAGCTAGTGGAGGTGATGGAATTCCAATGGAGCTATTTCAAATCCTGAAAGATGATGCTGTGAAAGTGCTGCACTCAACATGCCAGCAAATTTGGAAAACTCAGCAGTGGCCACAGGACTGGAAAAGGTCAGTTTTCATTCCAATCCTAAAGAAAGGCAATGCCAAAGAATGCTCAAACTACCGCACAATTGCTCTCATCTCACATGCTAGTAAAGTAATGCTCAAAATTCTCCAAGCCAGGCTTCAGCAATATGTGAACCATGAACTCCCAGATGTTCAATCTGGTTTTAGAAAAGGCAGAGGAACCAGAGATCAAATTGCCAACATCCGCTGGATCATTGAAAAAGGAAGAGAGTTCCAGAAAAACATCTATTTCTGCTTTATTGACTATGCCAAAGCCTTTGACTGTGGATCACATCAAACTGTGGAAAATTCTTAAAAAGATGGGAATACCAGACCACCTGACCTGCCTCTTGAGAAATCTGTATGCAGGTCAGGAAGCAACAGTTAGAACTGGACATGAAACAACAAACTGGTTCCAAATAGGAAAAGGAGTACGTCAAGGCTGTATACTGTCACCCTGGTTATTTAATTTATATGCAGAGTACATCATGAGAAACGCTGGGCTGGAGGAAGCACAAGTGGAATCAAGACTGCTGGGAGAAATAACAATAACCTCAGATATGCAGATGACACCACCCTTATGGCAGAAAGCGAAGAACTAAAGAGCCTCTTGATGAAAGTGAAAGAGCAGAGTGAAAAAGTTGGCTTAAAGCTCAACATTCAGAAAACTAAGATCATGGCATCCAGTCCCATCACTTCATGGGAAATAGATGGGGAAACAGCGGAAACAGTGGCTGACTTGATTTTTGGGGGCTCCAAAACCACTGCAGATGCTGACTGCAGCCATGAAATTAAAAGAAGCTTGCTCCTTGGAAGAAAAGTTATGACCAACCTGAAAGTGAAACTGAAAGTGAAGTCGCTCAGTCGTGTCCGACTCTGAGACCCTATGGACTGTAGCCTATGAGGCTCCTCCGTCCATGGGATTTTCCAGGCAAGAATGCTGGAGTGGACTGCCATTTCCTTCTCCAGGGGATCTTCCCAACCCAGGAATCGAACCTGGGTCTCCCGCATTGCGGGCAGACACTTTACCGTCTGAGCCACCAGAGAAGCCCACCTATTAAAAAGTAGAGACATTACTTTGACAACAAAGGTCTGTCTAATTAAGGCTATGGTTTTTCCAGTAGTCATGTATGGACGTGAGAGTTGGACTATAAGAAAGCTGAGCACCGAAGAATTGACGGTTTTGAACTGTGGTGTTGGAGAAGATTCTTGAGAGTCCCTTGGACTGCAAGGAGATCCAACCAGTCCATCCTAAAGGAAATCAGTCCTGAATATTCATTGGAAGGACTGATGCTGAAGCTGAAACTCCAATACTTTGGCCACCTGATGCAAAGAGCTGACTCATTTGAAAAGACCCTGATGCTGGGAAAGATGGAAGGCGGGAGGAGAAGGAGACGACAGAGGATGAGATGGTTGGATGGCATCACCGACTCAATGGACATGAGTTTGAGTAAGCTCCGGGAGTTGGTGATGGACAGGGAGGCCTGGTGTGCTGCAGTCCATGGGGTTGCAAAGAGTCAGACACGACTGAGCGACTGAACTGAACTGAACTGAAGAGAAAGCAAACTGATAAATCTGACAAAAAATGGTAAGCATTTTTTCTAAAAAAGTTATCTCTTTCACAAGAATTAAGATAATTAAAGGAAGCTCTTATATCTTAATCATACCCTGAAGAACATAAGAACCCAGGCTTAACAACAAAAAACCTGCAAAAACTTTTCAACATTCATGAGTTACTAGCTATAACATTCAGCTTTTAAGACATTTCATATACAGTTTCTCCTCAGTATTGGGACCCCCTCGGATACCCAAATCCATGGATACTCAAGTCCCTCTTATAAAATAGCATAGTATTTGTGTATTACCTATGCACATTCTCCCATACATTCTAAATCATCTCTAGATTATTTATAATACTTAATACAATGTAAATACTATGTAAAGAATTGCCCACATGTGACAAATTCAAGTTTTGCTTTTTGGAACTTTCTAGAAAATCTCTTTTTCAAACAGTTTTGATCCAAAGTTGGTCAAATCCACAGATGCAGAACCTACAGATATTAAGGGCCCACTCTACCTTCATCTGGTCAATCAGGCAGGTGATATTATAGATCCCAATTTTCACAACAAGAGAAGTAATTTGCCCAAGTCTTGTGGTATATAAATGGCTTATTGGTGAATTCAAATCTCCTGAGCCTCTGTCCTGGATTTAACCTAAATAGTACTGATGGCCTACTACTGCAAACTAGCTTTAGACTCAGGAAACAGAACTGCGTAATTGATACACCCTATCTTAAAAGAACTTCCCTATTTCCTGCAATGCAATGCAGAATTTAAGTAAGTGGTACAACACAGGAGTGATTACAGTGATAAGAATATAAAAGAAAGAGCACTTAATTCTTATTGAAGGGGCTAAGAAAAATTTCATAAAGGAAATAAAATTTGAACTGATTAATAGTAAACAGAATTTTATTAGAGAATGCAAGAAGGCTACATAAGGCAGAGAGAATATAATAAACTAGAGTGTGAGGTACTTTTAAGGAACAGTAAATACAGGTCTACGGTTAGGGATGAACAAGTAATAGGATTACTTACTTAAGACCAGGTAAATCCCGGACACTAGCTCCTATTTCCTCTGCTTCTGGGTATAGCTTCTCCACCAGTTCCAAAGGGCCCCAGATAGTTTTGTTATAACTTAGAAATGATTTTCTCACTTTAAAAAGAAAATATAATAAATGCATACAACTTAAACATGCAAAACTGTAGTAACTTCTTGTTCAATATTTAGTTTCAACATTTCTAACGTAACGTAGTTTTTCAGACAGCCTTTCCTCTCTTGTCACTATATAGCCCGACTGAACAGAAGCCTGTTTCTCAGGATTCTGATATTTTCCTTATCAGAAATATGCATCTTGGCCATTCTTCCACATCAGAAATATGCAAGTAGGCAATTAAAGTAAAAAACAACGAGGCTCATTCTTTACCAGTACCAAAATAAGACTGGTGGCCCTAGTTGGTTGATCTTTACCAATTTATTAAATAAACCAAAGACAAATAGTTATTTTACTTTTAAACACAAAAAAATTGCAACTTTACTTTTCCTTTTATTTGTTTCTAAGATTTGGGTAATATAAAACCATGAAATCACTATGTTTCTTTCTTAATACTGACCAAATCTCCTGTAAATTCAGTACTCTTATGATACGCACCACCCAACAAGATAGGTAATTTTTCTTTGGGAAGAAAAATCAATCAGCACAAAGTCGCTTTACAATGATTCATAAAAATACGCATTTGACTATTAGAATATGCCTCATGATATTTTGTGAAGTAAAGGAAAATAAATTCAGAAAAGAGTTTAAAATGTAACTACTTGGGCCATCATTTGGCAAATTCAATTTTAGCCAGTTGGAGGAAAATAAAGATCTACGTCACTATTTTTTTTTAATAGAAAGGAAGTTTTTCAAAACACAAATTTAAACTCAAGGCCTAAGATAAGATTGTCAACTTCCTTATGTTTTAAAAGAAGTACTCAGAGAGTGGGACTATGAAGAGTTGGCAAAAATGTGGGGAAAGAAACACAGTCACTGTTGTTTGATCAATGAAGTCTTTATAGACAGAAGTTGCCTCTATCCTTTGACCCAGATATTCGACTCCAAGGAGTCCTAATGAAACCATAGCATTTGTACACGTGTACAAATGTATAAATCCAAAGATGTCCTTACAGCACAATTTTAATAATAAAAACTGGAAGTAACCTAAGTGTACATTGAGGACAGTAGTAAAATAAGTCATGGTATGCATATATAATGAAATATTATACATTATGTATATTATACATATGCTATGAAGGCAATGGCACCCCACTCCAGTACTCTTGCCTGGAAAATCCATGGACAGGGGAGCCTGGTAGGCTGCAGTCCATGGGGTCGCTAAGAGTCGGACATGATTGAGCGACTTCACTTTCACTTTTCTCTTTCATGCATTGGAGAAGGAAATGGCAACCCACTCCAGTATTCTTGCCTGGAGAATCCCAGGGATGGCGGAGCCTGGTGGGCTGCCGTCTATGGGGTCACACAGAGTTGGACACGACTGAAATGACTTAGCATTAGCATTAGCATGAAATATTCTACATATACTATGAAATACTATACATATACTATGAAATATTATACATATACTATGAAATATTATACATATACTATGAAATATTATTGACTATTATCATCATTTTCAGGGAGTACTCACATTTCTACAATAACCCAATCCAGAGGACAATTTTTCTAGACATGTTTTCCACGCACTGCTGCTGCTGCTGCTAAGTCGCGTCAGTCGTCTCCGACTCTGTGCGACCGCATAGACGGCAGCCCAACAGGCTCCTCTGTCCCTGGGATTCTCCAGGCAAGAACAGTGGAGTGGGTTGCCATTTCCTTCTCCAATGCATGAAAGTGTAAAGTGAAAGTGAAGTCGCTCAGTTGTGTCCGACTCTTAGCAACCCCATGGACTGTAGCCCACCAGGCTCCTCCATCCATGGGATTCTCCAGGCAAGAGTACTGGAGTGGGGTGCCGTTGCCTTCTCCGATGCACTAAGGAGGTTTATATTTCAACAATCAAGTGTTTTATTGTATTTGTTGAAGAGAGCACTGCTGCTGCTGCTGCTAAGTTGCTTCAGTCGTGTCGGACTCTGTGCGACCCCATAGACGGCAGCCCACCAGGCTCCCCCGTCCCTGGGATTCTCCAGGCAAGAATACTGGAGTGGGTTGCCATTTCCTTCTCCAATGCATGAAAGTGAAAAGTGAAAGTGAAGTCACTCACTCGTGCCTGACTCTTAGCAATCCCATGGACTGGAGCCTACCAGGCTCCTCCGTCCATGGGATTTTCCAGGCAAGAGTACTGGAGTGGGGTGCCATTGCCTTCTCCGGAAGAGAGCACAAACTAGTAATAATAGTTCATACCAGCATTATCAAGCTTAAATTTTTCTAAATAACTCTATAGTTGTTCTAAAATGGAAAAAAATAAAAAAAAATAAAATGGAAAAAAGTTCAGAGTATGCTGAGAAAATAATTTAAATCAAATACACGTTTTACAAAACACTAAGGATTTTCTGAAGACCACCCATGAGGAAACATAAAGCAGTAGGGTATTTTCTCCAAAAACCAACCCACCCAGCATTTTTAAAGTGACAGTAATTATGGCCTCAAAAAAAAAAAATTACATTTTTAAGGATGTTTAAGATGGGAGGGGGGCCGCTCCAAAGTTGATTTTTTAAAAATTTTCCAGTACCTTTAAGACCATGTTTCAGACAATGTTCCATAACAACGAAGAACTGCTGCAAGGGGGGATAATCAGAATCCAAAGTGCGGCCAAAACTTAGAGCAGATTCAATGAGTCCTTTGATACTGAGTTTAGCCATGTTTAACAAGTTTGCTCTCTCTACAGCTGTGGGGTCTTTTGTAGCTGAAAGCACAAGAAAGGAGTCCAACATCACTTGCAAGACCTGATATCAAAAAATATCCAAACCATTTTCTTCCCCTACAAAACCAAGACTGGTCTGCTTCTCCTTGGTGGACAAGTCTTCCTAACTAACCTACACCCCTAGTTAACTTTCTTTCTATGTCTCATGCATACCATAGGACAATGCTCACTCCAGTTAAAGTTTATGAATTATTCTCAAAATCCTGCTAATTGGCTATTCTCAAGTATTCATTTTACAATTTTTCTGTGGAGTTTAAGTGTGGAGTAATGTTTAAGGGTCTGGTACAAAGGCGGACAGCAGGAACTGTCAAGGATGAATTCAAAGGCAAAAAAGTACTCTGAATAAACTGGCAATAAAATAAAAAGTAGTTAAAATTCTAAGATTCCAGTTTCACCCACAACAAACATGACAGGTAAATAATAAAACAGGGAGATACAAGAAAAGCCATTCAACTCTAACTCATTTTAACCCTCTACCTTGCTTTTTTCATTGCAATTGTAGTTTTGTATTCCGGGACTCATTTCCCCAGAGGAAATAAAAGCAGGATCCAGTTTCACGTGAAAGTTCCCTGACCTTCCATACAGCTGATCCAGTTAAATACCAAGTTAATGGATGCATTTTTAAAAATTGATTTTAACTGATATTTTCAATTCACAGAAGATTTTCTTCCATACAAATTTTATCCTCAGTTTCTTATAAATTCAGATGCTCCCCATACTCTCATTACTGTTGTGCTGGCAGAAATATTTTCAGCAAACACAGATGACAAAATGAAGTGCAAAAAATAAAGCACTTTCGTATACCGTCTCACAGTCTTTTGACAAATTTCCTAGTTCAAGTAAACCAAGTGTCAGTTTTTTCTTCACTGGATAAATAGTCCAGGATTCCTAATGATCTAGTATTCTAGTTCTGATCACAGACAGCTAGGCGTGAAGCCTGACACTGAATCCTAAGCAACGTAAAAATGCAGTCACAAATACTATAGCCAAGCTAGCTTTTGGAGAATCTCCTCACAAGACATCATTTCTTCCAATCTGCATCGTGATATGACTCCTTTTTCGGAGACGAAACCAGTCGATATTTCATAGTCTGCAGCAATTCTCATTTTTCTTAACAGTGCCCATCACAATATGTAATGTATAATGAGACAATCAAGACAAACGGCTCCTTTATAACTAAATGCTCGGAGGAAGGTCCTGGTGGGCGCCGTCAGCTTCCTAAGAGCGTTTACACCTGAGCCGCGCCCCGCCCGGGCTCGCGGATGCGTCTGACCGCGTTGCGGCCCACACACTCGGCCAATGCCGGGTTCCAGCATCTTGCCTGGGCCTAGAACCCCTTCCCTGCCTCCCTGCCTCCCTTCCTCCTAGACAGCAAGACTGCCCAAGGGCTCCGGACACCGCCAGCACCCTCACAGAGGGCTCACCCGGGGTCCTGCGCCGCATCGCTGTCCCTCTCCCGCCCTCGGCGTCCGGAACCCAGGCCAAATCATGAGACGCTTCCCTCCGCCTCCCCCAAACCTGAAAAGTCATCGCCCGTCCCCGATTGTTCCCCCGACCCTGGAGCGGCACCCCGGCTGGCCCTGTGCTGGCTCCTTGTAAGCCGTCGAGCCGGGAAACCTTGGCCATTAGGCCCCCGAACTGGGGCGGAGGCTGGAGGGAACGAGGGGCGGCCGCGCGTTGCCATGGCGACCCCGGGCGCCCCTGCGTCCCCGGCTGCCCCCGCCCAGCCCCAAGCCCAGGTTCGGACCCCAGTCTGGACTCGCAGGCCTCGATGCCCACACCGCCAGTCCGCCTCCCCTGGCCGCGGCCTCAGCCAGCACGGAGGGCCGGGCGTCCACTCGCGGCCCGCTCCCCTTACCCATGGCGGCGGTGGCGATACAGTCTCGGGCGGGGACTCCCTGGGCCCCGCCAGCAGCTCCCTTCGGGCGCGCGGCGGCCGCCACGGCGTCTGCAACCAGGCCCGCTGCGGCCCACAGCGCTCCCGGCGGCGGGAGGACGTCCAGGTGGTTCTGCGGCGCCCGCGTCGGGCGGGGGACTCTAGAGCCTGCAGCCGGCCTCGGAGAAATCCGCCCTCGCTGAGCCTCTCCGCGTCCAGCCGGACCGGAAGAAGGAGCGTGAGGGAGACCTCGGGTTGTGGCGCCAGAAGGCGGACTCTGATCTCTCATTTGCGGGCTTCGCCGGAGCACTAGGGTTCCATTTCCAAGGGGAGGCGAGCAAGCCACGTGCAAAGGTTTTCATCTGCAAGGTCCAGCTGGGTTTAATCTAACACACCTGACCGCGCCCCTGCTTCAGTAACTCGTAGGGGACCAAAAGAATTTAGAAAATCTGAAGCAATTAACAGTAGGCAGAAATCTATTTAGCCCAAATTTTAACCAGTAAGTCCACTGGTTTATAAAAAGCAAGGAGGAACAGTCTCAGAAATCAAAGGTGCAGAGATAAAACCTGCGTTTTCTCATTTCAGAGAGGAAAAATCCCTCATGGACACTAGGTTTTAAGTTGTATCAATTTGCGGAAAGTAAGCTGTTACCTAGTTAGATCAGCAATTGTTAAGATGGTGGCCGAGTTAGAAACAGACTGGTGTTTTGTGGAAATGGTGAGATGTTTATCTCATCACATTGGCCAGCGTACAGTTCTCATGCTTCTTGACTTCTTTTGGTTTTTAATTTTTTATTGTGAAACAACCCTACATAGATAAAAATGTATAAAGCATACTTATACGTTTAAAGAATCATAAACAGATGGATAAAGAGCACCAGATCAAGCAAGCATAGGAGTCATCTTGAGGGTAGGGGGAAGCCTTTAGCCACCATGTCCCTAGAAGTAAATGTGATCCTGAATTCCGAGTCGTTTCCTTGCTTTTCTGCATGCTACTACCACCACATAAGTATGTGCCCCTAATCAACGTAGTTTATTTTTCCTGTTCACAAACTTTTTGGGATACCATTACGAACATTACTTGTTTCTGGTGTTCAACATCATCTATGTCCATGAGGAGTTTCCAGTTTATACGTACATCCTGGTTCCTACGTGCAGGAGTCTCTTGGCCATGTAAAAAGAATAGACTTACTGAAAATCAAGTATGCCTTTCTTTAAGTTTACCAACTCATGCCAAAGTGTGTTCAAAATTTCTCATAATTTACACTATCAGCAGTGTCGTTTTTCTATTGCTGTGTCCATTGTAATGCCTAGAATTGTGAGGATTTCTTCATTTTTTTGGCCAGTCTTGTGGGTAGATTGCATGGCAGATTTTTTATTTCTCTCATTACTGATGACATTGAGAACTCTATGTTTACTACTTGGAATTTCATTTTTACAAAGAAATGGTGCCTGTTTTACTATTGACTTACCTTTTTATTGACTTGTGCAAGTTACTTAATGTTCTACATACTAATTTCATGTCAGTTGTGTGTTGCCAATAACTTTGGGCTAATTTTTTTTCTCTCCTTATGGCAACTTTTGACTAAATATAAATTCTTAATTTTCCTGTAGTAAATTTATAGTTTATGCCTTAGTATCTTAAGGAGCCTCCTTATTCCAAAGTTATGAAGATTTTTTTCTTTTACTAATTACAAGAACTTCCCTGGTGGGCCAGCAACTAAGACTCCAAGCTCACAAATGCAGAGGGTCTGGGTTCAATCCCCAGTCAGGGAACTAGATTCTGCATGCCACAACTAAAGATCCCAGGGTGCTGCCACTAAGACCCCGTGCAAACAAATAAATATTTTAAAAAAGAATGATAGTTTTGCCTTTCATATTTAGGCCTGTTATTGCACCCAGAATTTTAAGTGATTAAAGATAATGTCAAGTTTCATTTCTTTGGCTGTCAGTTCCTAGGCCAACGCCTCGTTTGATTTTCAGAACCACCCCATGAGAAAGGAATTACTTCTGTTTTACAGATAAAACTAACCTCAGAAAGATTAAATAACTTGCCCAAAGTCACAGTACTACTGACACAACCATAAGCTGAACTAATAAAAAAGTAGCCTCTATTTTTATAATCTCAAAATACATCTGTGGGTATTTTTTTTTTAACTTTTTGGCCATATCCCGAGGGATGTGGGATCTTAGTGCCCCAACCAGGGATTTAACCCTCATGCCCTGCGTTGGAAGTATAGAGTCTTAACCGCTAGACAAAAAAAGTTCCTGTCTGTGATTTTTACAGTGCTTCAAGGAGTCTAAAACTCACATGTCTAACCCCTTCCATTATCTTGCTGTTAAACACTGAAATGAATGAATGTTCATTTTTCTCCTCTCCAAATGATGAGTACAAAAGGAGGGATTTGTATTCTAAGTGCATTTAGAAAAGCAAGTAAAATTAAGATTATATATTTATTTTAGAAAACCATGAGAACAAAGGAAAAGTTTTATTTCCTAGATTGCTTTCCCCCCATTGTAACAAGTAGTAAACAAATCTTGTTCAGTAATAGACTCACTTTATTTAAAGCTAAGAAATATCTCTTTGAGGGAGATGTTAAGCTCCAAAATACACATTTGCCAGATACTCTAGTCACCTTGTATTGAACAGAATTTGGAATTAGGGTGTATGTTTAAACCTTATTACACTGAACAATTTTAAACTAGAATATTAGTCTGTTCTGAGTATACAGATTTGGTTAACAGCCACAAAGGTGATGGTTGAAGCCAATGACTGTCCAAGGAGGGAGAACAGGACCAGACCAAACACAGAGCTCTGGGAAAGACCAGTCTTTAGAAAGTGAGAGATGAAGAAGAAAAGAAGAGAACCAGAAGAGGCAGCAAGAGAACTCAGGAGACAGGAACTCTGAGCTGATTCAGGAATGGGGACACTGGAATGGCTACCCTTTCCTCACAACCTGGCTTGCCACCATAAGGAAGACCTTGTCTAGGCTAATGGTGCTCTTGACGTGGACCTGCACAAAGTTGAGTGTCCGATAACATCAGTGACTGGTAGCCATTGCCGCCTTAGTCCTTGGCATGGATGGCATAAACTGCATTATTAACAATTTGAGGGCCCAGTCTGGGTTTAACTTCCAGCTCACTCAATCCCGCCAACTCACAGCATCTTATGTATAAAAGATGAGTCCTATTTCTTTGAAATAAGTGCTTAGAATCTTGTAATCAATACAGATTCCCAAATGACAATAAACATGGAACTCCTCCCTAGGTTCTTCTTCCACTGGGCTTTACTGTGCAGGCCATACAAATCTGTAAAGCAGCCATTAGTGAAGCCAAAGAATTTTCTTATTCTAGGAACTGAAATTATCTTAGATTCATTCCTGTTATGTAAATTAATGATAACCAACCAATAATTTAAGCCTTATCTCTGCAACTTCCTTGTTTTTCCTGTCGAATCCATAGTCTCTCCGTGATCAGCTCCATCCTATGCATGTCAGCACGCCTTGGTTTCAGCTTTAGAACATTGTCAATATTTCACTTCTCAATACTGGAAAAAATGGTGGACAACCCTGAACTTAATTATTATTTAGTATTAATCATTGACACAGTGTGATCTTAGAGTAAAAAAAAATTTATTTAATAAAAACATCAAGTTATATTTTTTTAAAAAACAGGTGTGGTAGAGGCAACAATTTCTAATGTACTTCTCATTAAAAAAAAAAAAAAACAAACTTGGAGAGAATGAGAGATCCTCCCCCAAAGTTGGATACACTAAAATTGGTCACCATATAAGTAACTAAGCACCTTGAGATAATTCTGTTTTATAAAACATCTTCATACAAAAAAGGAAAATTGAGTAATGCCGCAAAACAAAGGGGCATATGAACATAAATAGATGAAAATAGGGATACACCTTTTTTGTCATCAATTCAGCAAAATTTTTTCCCAAAAGAATAATAATTATTATTTTCTTTAATATCAAAATCTACTCTAAAACACTAAAAACTGAAAATAAAAAGTGGGAGAGGAAGGGGAAATAACTAGGAGAGTAAGGGAAATTAGTTGGAAATAATAAATTTATAAGTAATAATTTAAAACACTAAGTATAAAGTTTTGTAAAACATCTCTGATAACAGAAAGCAAAAGTCAGGAAAAAAACACCAAAATGGCCTTTGGATCAGGGACCTCAAAATACAGAAGAGAATCATACTTTTCATTATCACAAGATTGTGCTTAAATGACAAAAACAAATCCATTTTCTTACCTAGTTTTTCAAATAAAACAGGATAAAAATCTACAAGATCAAATTAATCTTAAAAATCTAAACTTAAAAGTTTAAACCTCAGATTGAAAAGTTAATCCATCTTTAAAAGCTGGTAGAAGTGTATCAAACTCTACGTCTTACAGAGACACATGTATAATGCCTATAAATTTAGACTTTTTAGTTTTGGGTACACCTGTACTGAAAAAATAAATTCTATGTTAAATGTTGTAGAGTTATGTTTAACAAGGTTATACCAAAAAAATAAATAAAACCAAAAACTGGAACTCTGAATGAGTATATATATTTACATCATTTCTTACCCTTGGGATAAAAGTTATCATCACAGTGTAACCAGTCACTGATTTTATAGCATATCCAAATTATAAATAATAAGCAATAGTTAAAGGAGATCATCATGGTATGAAAAAAGCAAGGAAAACAGGGCTTTATTTTCTTTGGAAATCACCCAATAGATGACAAAGGCTTTCATGTTCTCCTGATGGAAGATCAATGATATAAAATAAATTAAGGAAGATATATTTAACACAATGTGGAACTACATTAAAACATATGACATTATTAACATTCTGTAATTTTAACAAGGCTACTAGAAAACTTGTATTTTTGTGACACTCTATGGATAATAATGTACTTAAGCAATATGATTTACCTGTCTTAGTGTGAGACCTTCATATAATTTTTTAAAGAGATGATCTATTTTTAAAATTATCTATGACATGACAAGAAATAATCTCCATTTTTAAATATAATACTTTGTCCCAGATGTATATTTTTTAAGGTTATCGAGGTGAGAGGAACCTGAAGGGATACCAGTTTTCCTAGATGTGTTCTAGGAAACATGCACTCTGTTTCCGGGGCGAGAAATCAAGTCCCTTTGTTCCCCTTTCTCATTTCACAAACTATTCTTCTCCATCACCTTCATTATTTCACTTGTTGCATTGACCTAGTTCCTGTGAATTGTTTTCTCTCTCCTTTGTAGAATCAGGTCTTTTGAAATATGCCCATGGAAAACACAAGACACTTAGTTTTAATTGCTACAAATACATAAAGTACTCACATAGCACAATCAAATGTGACCGTATATAAAACGAAAAGGATATTAATTTTTCTGAGTTGAGATGATTAAGTAGCTTCCCCAAAGGAGGGTAACGGCTTAGTGAGGGCACACATCCCAGGAGAATCAGCTTATGTTTGGCTCTGGTTATAGCGACATTAAGACGTCGCCAATCTTTCAACAATTCACCAAGCTGAAAGAAAGATAATTTTCATTCTTTGAGTTTTCTTATTTGAGGTTTTTCTGAAAAAGAACAGTTTTTATTGAGCCATCTTCCTACTTTCAAAAACATATTCCAAAAAAGATTCATCAACACATTCAAAGTGCAGACAGTTGCGGAAAAAAAAAAAAAAAACTTGCCCATGATGCCAACCTCAAGTATTTTATTGTGGGTGTGATATCCATGGGGCTTCCCTAGTGGGTCAATGGTAAAGAATCTGCCTGTCAGTGCAGGAGATATGGGTTTGATCCCTAGGTTGGGAAGATACCCTGGAGAAGGAAATGGCAACCCACTCCGGTATTCTTGCCTGGGAAATCCCATGGACAGAAGAGCCTGGTGGGCTACAGTCCAGAGGGTCGAAAAAGAGTTAAAGATGACTTAGTGACTAAGCAACGACAACAATGATATCTTTGCCATAATTTTAAATGATTAAATATGTATAATGAAAATGTATTTTAAAATTTTAAATATATTAAAAAATAAATTTTAGGGACTTCCTTGGCAATCCAGTGGTTTAAGACTCTGCACTTCCGATGCAGGGGGCGCAGGTTCAATCCCTGGTCAGGGAACTAAGATCCCACATGCCCTGCTGCTGCTGCTGCTGCTGCTGCTGCTGCTGCTAAGTCACTTCAGTCATGTCCGACTCTGTGCGACCCCATAGACGGCAGCCCACCAGGCTCCCCCGTCCCTGGGATTCTCCAGGCAAGAACACTGGAGTGGGTTGCCATTTCCTTCTCCAATGCATGAAAGTGAAAAGTGAAAGGGAAGTCGCTCAGTCGTGTCTGACTCTAGCGACCCCATGGACTGCAGCCTACCAGGCTCCTCCGTCCATGGGATTTTCTAGGCAAAAGTACTGGAGTGGGGTGCCATTGCCTTCTCTGCCACATGCCCTACAGTGCAGCAAAAAAATAAAAACAAATAAAATTTTCAAACATTAAATACGTATCATAAAGAACTGAAGTTGTCTCCACTTATTGTAGCATTGTTTTTAAATGTAATAAAACCTCATAGAGGACTCAAAGGAGTGGTTAAATATACCACGATTCATATATACAGTGGAAAACTTTGCACCTTTAAGAGAAGAATGAAATCTCTTTCTGTGTAATGACATGTAAAGATCTCCAAGCTCTATTATTAAGTGGAAAAGGCAAAGTCCAGAATAGTGTATATATTACCTTTTGTGCCCAAAGGAGGGAAACATGAATACTGATTCATGTGCTTACATATGCTTAAAGAAATTCTAGAAGGTTAGCAAAAACAAACAATCCAAAAAACCAAACATGTGAGGGTAAGAACTGAGTAGAAGAGTAACAGGGAAGAAGGGAGACTTTTTACTCTGTGTATTTTAAAAACTATATGCAGGTATCACATAGTCAAGAAAAATAAGTCAAGGAGAGATAAAAGCACAAAAAAAAAACCAGCCTGGAATTATCTACAAATTTGAAAGTAAGCTAGGAAAGTTTATATGTTTAAAATGCGCCAAACATAATAACCAAAAGGTGGAAGCAACCCAAATGTCCTCTAATGGATGAACTGATAAACAAAATGTGGTATATACATGCAATGGAATAACCATCAGACTTTAAAAGAAAATTCTGTTACATGCTACAATATGGATGAACCTTGAGACATTATGACAAGTGAAATAAGCCACTTACAAAAGGACAAATACTGTATGATACCACTTACGTGGAAAATTCATGAATTCATAAAGTTCTGTCAAATTCACAGAGATAGAAAGTGGTTGACAGGAAATGAACAGAGAGGGAATTAAGGAGTGGTTATTCATGGATATAGAATTTGTTTTGCAAAATGAAAAGGTTCTGGAGGTCAGCTGCACACACTGTCAATATACTTCATACCTGTGAATTGTACACTTAAAGACAGTTATGATGGCAAATTTTATGCTATGTGGTTTTTTTAACATAATTTTAAAGAAGAGAGGTAAATAATGTCCCAAACAAATAGAAAATAAAAATCAGAAAGCAAAGCAGAAAATACAATCAACTCACAGTTCCATCTTCATTGCTTCTAACAAAAGATACTACAACGATACTTTTGTCTCTTCCTTGGTACCTGTCAACTGTATTAACTTCGACCATCCCAACAGAAGACTGTGCCAATAAGTCACTGATGACCTTTAACTGCTGCCTGTATGGTGCAATGATACCAATATCAGAGGGTTTACAACCAGCCTGTTTTAAACAGAAAAGAACACAATTTAAAATGAAAAAAATCCTGACTTTTGCTATTTAAACTTTACTAAATTTATTAAATGTTTACATAATGTGACAACTGATGTTTATAATACATGTCCCTATGTATAACACATGTTCCTACAAGGAGGAAATAAATATTGAATTACTCTAAGGCTACATCTACATTTCCTGAGAGGAAATAATTTCTGCAAACGCTGCTCCCTGAATTTTAAGAAGTTCGTGGCAATATAAATGGTTTGTATGCCACCAGAGCAGTGATGCCATACCAAAAAAGTACAAAGAAATAAATTTTACTTTCTGCTTTCCCTTTTCACTGAAGTTTCCAATCTCCAATCATACTGACTTCTGCACTAAATTGACACAATCAGAATTATCTGATGTTACAGAAACTTATCCTCAGTGGAAACCCAAAATGCCATTACTGTATTAGATACAGTAATTACCGTCTTAGATAAATGTTGTCAAAATAAAAACATTCAGGCTTCAGTCCTCTTATCTTAATCAACAGAAGTTAATGCTAGATCTAAAGTTCCATGAATTCTAACATTCTATTACTCTGAACCTTAATATTAATTTGCCCTCAAAATTCAATTTTAAGTTACCTTAATAAAAACTGACGTCAGGAAAACAACGAGTTTGGCTTCCATTATATTACTGACACCTCCCTTTTCAACTTGTTCTGGTGCTGGAACCTAAACAGAAAAATATGCATCCTGCTTGTGAAACAATTTCTGAAGTAAAGAGTACTGTCAGTATACAAGTGGCCACAGAGACAGTACTACCAGATATGGGCACAGATGAAAAATATCTTCCTCTTAAAGTTGAATGCAAAAGAATTGACAAAAATGAATGATATTAGTCACTTTTAGAAGGAAACCCATCTTAAACATGCTACATAAAGTTCATACTAAAATCTCTACAAAAGTCGACCATACACTGAGCTTCACATACATTACTGTGTTATCCCCCATTTTATAGGCATCAAAGGCCAGAAGAGATAAGTAACCTGCCCAAGCCTTACAATACACCGTGGCACTAAGATTCAACTTAGATCTGGCTCCAATATCTGTGTTCTTTCCATTTTCTTGTTACTTTTTATACAAATAATAGAGCCATAAAGTTCCCCAGGTTCCACCACCCCTAGTAAAAATTTTAAAGGATTATTTTGCTCCTACGTCACCCCTACATCACCTTGATTAATTTTAATATAACTTATTTGGAATCCTGATGCCAAGAGACAGGAAATGTGAGTAGCAAAAATAAAGAATCTAAAAATCACTGGTGAGGTTAATAATTATAACTTCTAACTAACAGATTAGAGTTGTGGTTTATAAAAGCAGTCATATCAACTATACCTCAATAAAAAATAAAATAAAAATTTTAATTACATAAAAATATAAAAGCAGTCATTTATGAGAATGATTCTTCATTCTGAAACACTAGAGCAACGTCCAAGACAATGAAAATTCCAGCATGGTACATCAATGGTAAGGCCCTATTTTTAATAACCGTTGACTCCACCCATCTTAATAACAAAATATATAATTATATTAAGAATGATATACATAGATCAAATTGATGCCTATATTTTGAACTTATGTTGAACTTATGTAAAGATTTCCAAATCAATAATGAGAAGCAGTATAGAAAACAAACTGTAGGAACACAGAGTCAAAACTTTATTCTTAGTTCCTAGAAATAAGAACCAAGTCATTTAAAGTCCTTGTGCAGATTTTTTAATGATAAATTCGTAAAGAGGTCTTTAGGTGCATATGTGGGATCTGGAGACACGTGGGAAATCTCTGTTACTTTTAGCTCAGTTTTGCTGTGGGCCTAAAACTGCTCTGGAACATAAAGTCTATTTTTTTTTTAAAGGTCCTGAAAAGAACATCAGTTTATCTTACCTTCTGTCCATTTGTAAACCCAAACTTTTGACAGTATCAATGCCAATTACTTTTCTAGGAAATGTAATTATACACTTGCGTTCACTTTCTAGCTTTCCTACTTCAAAACAATTTGACATCTATATCAATCACCAGAATAAACCTCCTCCCAAAGATAGTGAATCTGTAGAAAAAAAGATTCTTTTGTGTGAAAGCACAAGAAGCAGACTAGCTTTAACTCATAAGCTGTAATGAAGCAATCGCTATTGAAACGGAGGAATTTAAATGATAGGGCAAACGGAGAAAAACGCAGGAAATGTTAGTTTGTGTGTGTGTGTTTTACCTTGTGTGTATTAAGAAAACAGACAGGATTGTTTGGCTCGAATGCTGCAATCAGCCAAGGATTTTCTGAATAATCAGCATAAAACTCCAGTTCCAGCTTTACATCTTTAAAGTTAGGCAGGTTTATCACTGCATTGGCCACTTTATCTGATCCACACTCCAGCTTTCCTTCGTACGTCAGTTTATTACTTAAGGACATAATTTTACTAAGGGAATTACAAAAATAATTTTAGTTTGGTGATGAAAACAAATATGAAAATCACTCATAGCTGACACTGTTACAAATACCTGTTCATTCTGTATTGCACAGTTAACTGTACAACTGCATTCTTATTCTGCTCCAGCCTCTTGAATAAGCTTTCACTCATGCCAAGAGCTCTGTCAACGAATCAAATTCAGGATTATCAGTCTACTGAAAGCATCCCTTAAACAAGTATCTAGTTTAAAACTGAAACCTTAATGTCTACTTACCTTGCTTCACGGTTTAACACCAGGGGAGGAAGCTGCTGATGGTCCCCCACCAACACAAATCTCCGTGAAAAAAAAAGTGGCCCTAGGCAAACAGGCTGGCTAATTTGAGAGGCTTCATCCACTATACAAAAATCAAAAGTTTTACGAGAAAATATGGGATGGTTTATTCCCATACATGTTGTTGCAACTATAAGCTAAACACAAAGAAAAAAAAATAGATCAGGTATTTAATATGTCCAAGAAATAAACCTTGTTTTTCCCATGTTTGAAATTAAAAGATCAAAAAAGAGCTCTTTGTGCTCCCAAACAGAAATCCCTAATGTTTTTTAATTTAGAAACACTTACAACATGCAAACTTTTTTTTTCTATAAATTTTTAAAAATCAAGTTAATTTTCCAGACACAATAACAATGCTCAAGTTTAGATCTATCAAAATGGAAATCTGAACATTTCAAGAGGCAGTAAGTTAAGGATTTTTTTTTTTTTTTTAAATGTGAACTAGGACTTCACTTCTGGGAAGATGGAGTACTTTTCCCTCCCACAAAGTACAACTAAAAACCCCAGACATTATATATAAAACTATAAAGCCTCTGAAAGGTAGAGAAAAGGTAAATCAGCTGGAGAGCTTGGGACATGAGGAACAGCATAGTAGTTTGTTCCCTGGGTTTTCTTTTTGCCTCACATATCCCAGATTTCAGACATTTGGAACATTCTAAGTGAAAAATTCCAATCCCAAAAGATCACATACGATATATGAAACCAAGCAGGACTTTATGGGGCCCTCCTGGGCAAAAAAGCCTTTCTAGGTCCCTCATTTCTTATTTGTAGGATAAAAGCTTCAGCCTCCTAGATCTCCTCAGAGTTCCAAAGGGCAGACTGATAAGCCCCTTTTAACCATGCCTGAGTTCATGCTAATAAGGTGACTTTCTTGCATTCTGTGAGTCATTCAAGCAAATTATGGAACCCAAGGAGGAAGACATAGGAATTCCCAAAATGGGCACAGGAGATCTGAACTTGCAATTCAGAACTGAAGTAGGGGACAGTCTTGTGGGACTGCCCTTAACTTGTGGAGCCTCCACTAACTCTACATAGTTAGTGTCAGAAGTGTGAGTAGAGAGAAACAGTTTTCCTTTACCAGGATATTTTAAACTAGAAGATGGGAGCCCTGAAAAATAGACCAGAAACCTTGTTTCAGTTCAGAATCAAAGAGCAAACTATAAACTCATAAACTGGTCTTATGGTTTATATAAATGAATCTGCAAATTCAGTCAATGCAACTGGATTTCTCAAAGTGCCATTTCTCCCCTCATTCTGACAGCAAAAATTACTGTCAGTATGATTATACAATAATTGTACTTACTTGACTGTTGTAGAGTTCTTCTAGAAGAGCTAAAGATTTAATGGACTTTGATCTGCAAATTTCCTCCTCTGTAAATTTTTGGATATCTGGATGTACCTTCTGAATCTGGCCCAAGCGCAAAAATCCAATTTTAAACTTTGCTAACTTCAAAAGAATATTGTCAACAGCAGAGTGTGTATAGCTGGTTAACAAAACACTAAAACCACAGGCATAGAGAATTCTTACCTATTAATAAACAAAAGAATGGAAAAGATCATTACTTTTAGCTCCTGATAATTTTTAACATTTATATTTTTCAAAAAGAATTAGAAAACAACAGGAAGCATATCTAAGAGCCAAGCCAAGTAACTTTTCATTGCCTTTTTTTTTTTCTGACTGCACAGCTCGAGGAATCTTAGTTCCCCCACCAGGGATCGAACCTGGGACCTTGGCAGTGAAAGCATAGAGTCCTAAACAATGGACTGCCAAGGAATTCCCCAAAGTAACTTTTTAAAAAATTATAAAGCCAAAATGTCTTATGAAAGTAACATGGCATTATTATCATGTTATCAATGATATGTTACCAATATATTAATTATATCATGACAAAATTGAGTACATATAAACTTTAACTAGTGCCTGGCACAAAGTATCAATCAGTAAATATGTGGTGCCATCATCATCATTATTCTAAGACTGCTCAGAAATTTACTGACATGAAAAAAAAAATTCAATAAGAATCTGTATCAGGGACTTCCCTAGCGGTCCAGTGGCTAAGATTCTGTGCTCCCAATGCAGGCGGCCCGAGTTCGGTCCCTGGTCAGAGAACCAGATCCCACGTGCCACAACTAATGATCCTGAAGGCTGCAACTAACCTCTGTTGCAGCCAAACATATAAATAATTTTTTTTTAAAAAAGAATCTATTTCAACCTCCTCGTACAACTTGTCATTTTTTAAAGTGAAGAAAAACACAGAGATTTTAGACAATCTTAAATGCAAGGTATATACATGATGATTACAACTACTGGTTGTAATGGTATGGTAATGTATGGTAATAGTTATAATAGTTTAGTTTTTCTATTTCTCATGTCATTCTTAGTTTGAAACAAAGACATTTTGATTTGAAATTCAGCCCTTTTGACATCCGGTATTACGTTCTCTGAACTGAAGAGAAATGGATTTAAATACCCAGTTTCTAAGCAAAAGAGTAGTAATTCTTACAAGAGTACATATTGTAGTTGTTTTTCCTGTTCCCGGCATGCCCACGATGAGGGTGTAGTCTTTTGAAAGAAGTACCTTTTTCATGGCTTGCCTCTGAGGCTTATTCAAACCTACATTTAAATTTAAAAATAATAAGAATAAGAGTGTTGAATTTTCAATGAGCAACTTAACTATAAGAAAAGCAGCCTGTGTTCTAGTCTGTTCTTCAATAGTCTTCTCAAAGTAAGGAAATATCATGGTGATATTAAAAGTCACATGTAAACTACTTCTAAAGCGATGCTGTCTAAAAACCATAATTAGAAGCTTAATAAATTATTAAGATACTGGACTATCATACAGATTACATTATAAATAGAACCAAGAAAAATTAATGGACACAGGCATGTTGATTATAACATACCTTTCAGAATGCAGGCAACTGTGTCCTTTGCCTCATGTGGAAGAACAGAACTGAGGTAGGATATAAACTGTGGTTCACGAAAGTCAATAATTAAATCTCGAAGTTTTTGGCTGAAAAGCAAAAAAAAAGTGCTTTTTATAATATTCCTCAGGAAAATGGAGTGATATTCAGATTCATTTATTGTTACAAACCTGGCACGAGTATTTTCCATCAGTTTAGAAAGATTTCCTAATGGGGTATCTATATCACAATTTTTTTCTTCCTGGTCCAATCTGAACAAAGTTGATTCTGGGAGTCCTGACAAGTTCCTGAAACAGCAAAACATATGTATGTGAATATTTTTCATTTAACATAGTCAGGGGTTGGTATAAGAAATGCGTTGCTGTCTGATGATACAGAAGATAAGAATTTTCCTGCCAGTGCAAGGGACATGGGTTTGATCCCTGGTCTGGGAAGATTCCACATATTGCAGAACAAATAAGCCCATGCGCCACAACTACTGAGACTGTGCTCTCGAGTTCACTTGTAGAGCCCGGGAGCTCCCACTACTGAGCCCGAATGCCGCAACTACTGAAGCCTTTGCACCTAGAACCCGTGCCCCGAAACAAGAGAAGCCACCACAGTGAGAAGCCCACACAGTGCAACTAGGGAGTAGCCCCACTCTCCGCAACCAGACAAAGTCCACGCACAGCAATGAAGACCCCGGTGCAACCAAAAATAAAAAGAAGTAAAAAGTAAATGGGCCAGAATAACTATGAAAATGGCTACCAGCCCCTAATACACACTTGCCAACCAAAGGCAGGCTAAGGCCCTGGACTGGTGAGCAAACAGAAAAGGGGAAGGCAAAAGGCAGTGGCTGGGACTCTGAGCTCCCACTGTAGGGGGCTCAGGTTCAATCCCTGGTTGGAGAACCAGATCCTACATGCCACAACTAGGACTTCATATGCCACAAGTAAAACTCTCGCTTGCTGCATCTAAGACCTGGAGCAGCCAAATAAATAAATTAAATAATAATAATAATAAAGGCAGTTAATAATCCAAAACCTGCAACATCTGCTGACAACTCACTTGGCCTTCCTTGAACTTCAACCTGGGCTCACCACCCCCAGCAGGATCCTGAGCATATGGCCCCTGCCTCCTCAGGCCTGGAGTACATGTCTCTTTCCCATAGGCTTCTCCCACTCCTCTGTCAGGCTAACCTGTGATGTTCCCGAGGTCCCTTCCATGGTCCTCTGTACCGTTCTTTCTTGTCATTTCCCCACTGGTCCCATGCCTCCATCTGAATCCCAAATCTACATCACCAGGCCTGACCTAACATTCCTCTCCTACCCCATTTCTCATCCAAGCTTCAGCTTTGAATGTCCAGCAAGCAGCAAGATTTTTCCACTGAGCTAAAACTCAGGCAGTCAAAGTTTGCAAAACTGAACAACTCTTTATCCCTGCTGAAGCCTTATCCTCTTCTTGTGGACCTGACCTTAGGTAATGGCTCTTGCATCTACATGACTGTCTTGATCCTTCCCTCTCCCACCCTGCAGATCCAATCAGGATCTCAGTGTCAGACAATTTTACTTTCCAAATACTTCTCAAAGGCATTCGACCTTCTCTGTCAAAACTACCTTGCCCTCAATCACCTCAAGCCTCGGCCACTATAGCAGGCACCTGGTTCCTCTGCTTTCAGTGTTGCCGCCTCTGATTAACTCTATTCTCCACAGTGCATTCACAGAGAAAATGCAAATCTGATTATCATTCTTTTGTTCACTTAACAGGGTATATAAACCCTTCTATGACCTGACCTCTCCAATAACTCCTTTATCTTTTACATTTCAGAAAGTAATTACTACCTACACTTTGCAGACCCCCCCACCTCACACCATCAGGCCTTCCCACACCCCGTCCCCTGTGTCTGGTATACTCATCCCACACTGCTTCACAGGGCTAACATTCCCCCACGGGATGAAGATCTAGAACCCCTTTTCACTCGCCTTCCCCGAGCCTCCTAAAACTGGGTTAAATGCCTCTCCTGTTTCCCATTAATTCCAACACTTGTCATATTAGACTCAAATATATATTTATTTGTTACCCACAAGACTACAAATTCTTCAAGAGTTTGCAAAGTATCTAACACATGTTAGGTACTAAATAAATACCTCACAGGACTGACTGAAGGGACTCCTAAGAAACAGCAGAAATATCACAGCTTATACTCCAATATCATGAAACCCGGGCTAGGGCTGGTTACTGCTTAACCAGGATTACTGATTACTGGAGAGCAAGCCTGGATATTTCCACTGCAGTTACTCTCTGGATCCAATTACTGATCTCCATCCACTGAGAAATGTGACGCATGCCTGCACTTAAATGCAAGGAAGGCTGGGGGTCCAGGAAGAGGAGAATATGGATATTAACGAACATAGATATTAGCTTCTATCACAAATTTTCATACCAACTATTCTACTATTTACTTAATACTTTTCTTTAAATTAATTTACTTTGTGTTAATTTATACTTTATATCACAACTATAAATGGAAAAAAGCAATTTGAACAAAATGGTGAGCGCCCAGAGGGCTAAGGAGGAGAAATAAGCGTTACAGCCAACACAGGACATCTGTCCCGCCTGCTACACATGTGGTTGTGAGAATTATTTAGATAAGATTACATCCCATATGGGGCTCCCCAGGTGGCTCAGTGGTAAAGAATCCACCTGCCAATGCAGGAGATGCAGGAGATGTGAGTTCAGTCCCTGGGCTGAGAAGCTACCCTGGAGAAGGAAATGGCAACCTACTTCAGAATTCTTACATGGAAAATCCCATGGACAGAGAAGCCTGGTGGGCTATAGTCCCTGGGGTCACAAAGAGTCGGACACAACTTAGCAACTGAGCACACACCCACACACACATGTCCACATTACTACTAGGGAACATAATGTACTAAACAAAACTTCAGCAGTTGGATAACTGCTAAATGCCAATGAACTATATAGGCTTCCCAGGTGGCACTAGTGGTAAAAAACCTGCCTGCCAAAGTAGGAGACATAAGAGACTCAGGTTCAATCGATGGGTTAGGAAGATCCCCTGGAGGAGGGCATGGCAACCCACCCGAGTATTCTTGCTTGGAGAATCATCATGGTTAAGAGGGCCCTGGCATGCTACATCTAGAGGGTTGCAAAGAGTCGGACACGACTGAAGTGACTAAGCACGCACACACTGAACTGCATGTTTAAAATGGTTAATGGTTAATTTTATGATATGTGAATTTTATCTAAATTTTTTTTTAAAGGCATGAAGCACTGGTACAAGCTACTATATGAAGATGAACCTCAGAAACAGTATGTTAAGTAAAAAAAGCCAGTCACAAAAGACCACTTAAGTGTATGAATCAGAAAAGGCAAATCTATAAATATAGAAAGGGAACTGGTAGTTGCCAGGGGTTGGGGGAGTGACTACAGGGTACAGGGAGTCTTCCAGGGGCAATGAAAATGCTCTAAAATGGATTTTGGTGCTAACTGCATAGCTGGGTGAATATACTAAGCACCATTGAACTGTATACTTTAAATGTATGAACTGTATGGTATATGTTTACTTATCAATAAAGCTTTACCCTCCCCACCCAAAAAGGGAACATTTCATCACCTGTCTAATGAACAGGTTACTGTTGTTGAGTTAATCTCCTTCACGTATCCCCTAGACAAGGCAAACAATGTTCTCTCTTCTCCACTTAAAATAATTCTGTCACCTGCCATTAGATTTGTGATAGGTATGGCTCCATTTTTACGCTGGAAATTATGTAAATACTGTCCATCACAAACTGTTTTTACATGTTCTATTCTAATCAGGCTCCCAATGCAGCTGCCACTCTCTTCCCTATGAAAGAGAAAGAAAAAGAGAAATTAATTTTAAAATACGCTCGCGGAGGACTTCCCTGGTGGTGCAGTGGCAAAGACTTCAAGCTCCCAATGCAGGGGACCTGGGTTTGATCCCTGGTCAGGGCACTAGACCCCACATGCCGCAACGAAAGATTCCTCATGCCACAATGAAGTCGGAAGGTCTCATGTGCTGCCAAATAAATAAATAAATACTATTTAAAAAATAATAATCTCTCGGGACTCCCCTGGTGGTCCAGTGGTTAATACTCACACTCCCGCTGTGGTGAGTATGGGTTTGATCCTTGGTTAGGGAACTAAGACCTCACAAGCCACGCGGCAAGGCAAAAAGCAAAACAAAAACCTCTCATCACCAGATCTCTAAGCAGGTGCTAGAGAGCTCCCCTCTTTTTTTGAGGGGGGAAGAATCCCCCTCACTGTACCCACAGGGAGGATTTCTGAACAACATGCTTATCAGCACTTTGATTCTTGACTGACACCCCCACCTCCTGTTCTGATACATGTTAACACTACAGAAGACAAATCATAATAATCTAACTCTGAACCTGAAGTGAAGGAAGCAGTAACATCAGTTCAGTTCAGTCGCTCAATCGTGTCTGACTCTTTGCAACCCCATGAATCGCAGCATGCCAGGCCTCCCTGTCCATCACCAAGTATTTACTAGAGAATTTATAATTATTCTTACTAAAACAATGGCAAGCACACTGACAATTCCACTGTGTCTCAGAAGTCAGCATTAAGCATTTATAGTCTCTCGGGCACTGCTATAATACTACACTGCAGAAGTCTGCTGGCGCACACATTTGACATATTTACTATACTTATGTAGTCTATTGAAAATGACTTCAACTTTCTTCACTTGTGATGGCACATTGTGTTAAAGTCTAGTATTAAAGAAATAACGTTCTTAGGTCTCAAGCCACATTATTATCAAGATTCACTCTGAAAAGAAAAGAATGGGTCAAAAACAACTAAATATTACTGAAAAAAATACTATGCAAAATGCACAAAATTATAACTTTATAACTAACTTGTAAAAAAAAAAAAAAGACCTCACAAAATACAATATTGACATGCTTTAGAGAATTTGAATCTCTATGAAAACTTACTAAAAAACTTTTAAAATACTGTAGTATTTAAAATATTCAGTAAAACTTCATTAATTTCTACTGTGTCAATATGCTAAAATTCACCTTATGATATACTCAAGTTTTTCACTCTTTTCATTGATGAAAAAGGATGTAACTTTACTAATAATTTTTAAAATAAGATTTCTTGAGGTATATTTAATCTACTAAAAATAACAATGGTTTTCTTCTTAGAAAAAAATTCATTGACAGCCATCTGGAGTTGGCATGAATATATGAAACTTCATGCCTTTAACATGGTCCTTAACCTGTATTTGTTATGAATCACAAATCTCATCCCACTGGCTAATCCACATTACTTAAGTTTTACTGTATTAAATGGACCACTTACATTTCTGAAGCAGGCATTAACCATATATGTTGGTAATTTCTTTTATTATCCTTTGATTGAGACTCCAGGGTTAACATTAGACACCAAAGGCTAAAATATTCTAAGTGTATAGGCTTGAGATGCTGGGTTTCTTCTTTTATTTTGGGCCACATGCTGGTCGGGACTGAACTGTCTTCCATCTGTTGTTCAACCGCCCTAAAGATAAAGCTCCAAGTCAGAGATGCATATAAAACATTTCACTGGCTATGAAATGAGATATTTCTAAAATAAGTACACATATGTGACAATCATCATACTTTACAACCACAGCACCCACTTTTTTAAAAAAAGTCATTTCAGGGGCAAATATGCTATAGGATAGCATAGAAAACATGGAGAGTAAAACAAGGTGTCAAAAAAATGTGCCTGTATTATAGTCCCAAATTTCCCAAGTTCATGGTTTTTGCCATTAAGAGATCTTTTGATCCAATACAGTTGACTCTTGAACAACATGAATTGAACTCTATGGATCCACTTACACATGGATTTTTTTCAATAGTAAATAGCACTACACGATCCAAGACTGGCTGAATACAAGAATGTGGACAAACCTTGTATTCAATCCTGGCTCACCACGCAGTTGTATGTGGAGAGCCAGCTATGAGATATACTCAGATTTTCGACTGCAGAGAGGACTGGCGCCCCCAACTCCAGCATTGTTTAAGGGTCAACCGTACTTTTAAAAGTCCTTTATATGAATTTTCAGGCTGAATTAGAAGTTTGGTTCTGATTTGATCTTGTTTCCTAGTCTGAATTTGCATCTAACCACTTTCTTGCGTCCTCCAAGACTCTCACTGGCCTATGATAGTATGTACGTGTGTTAGTCACTTAATTGTGTCCAACTGTTTGTGACCTCATGGACTTGCAGCCCGCCAGGTTCCTCTGTCTCTGGGATTCTCCAGGTAAGAACACTGGAGTGGGTAGCCATTCCCTTCTCCAGGGGATCTTCCTGACCCAGGGTTCAAACCTGGGTCTCCTGCACTGCAGACAGATTCTTTACCATCTGAGCCACCAGGGAAGCTCAATGAAGGTATAAATACATATAACTGCTCATGAGACAGCTAATAAACTTGCCATATGTAGAAAAATATACAAGTATAAACAAGACAATCTACTGGATTATATCAAGACAGATCTACTGGATTATATTGTCTAAAAAAATCAATTTCCCAGTTTTGAACTACAAAAGGTTTGAAATTAAAACATCAACTAAAAAATGGAAGATTTCTTGAAATAACATTTAAGAAAAGTTACAATGCCTATACTACATCTTTAACTATATCCTATAAGTTCTACAATTACTTCATTTCCTCAGAAACTGTATGCCGCAAGATTAAAATATCCACTTTTGGAAAAAGTTTTAAAAGCATTCTATTTTTCTCCAAAGAAATAGGCTTGTTATGTAATATGAACTAACTATGCTTTTTTCTCTTTCCTATTCCCTTCGTTTTAAATAACCAAAATGAAGTCATCAATGCCAGACCAGCCAAAAATGTTAAATCATTCTGAGTTGAGTGCTTACTTAACTGGAATTAATACTTTCAGAAGACAGTGTTTACCTGCTATAGAGAGCACAGTTGCCCATCTGTGAACAGTATTTACAGGTTTGCTGTTCCTCAATTATTTGTGGCAAAGGAGCAAGCTCTGTCTTCTCTCCAGTAGATTTGTTAATACGGTGAAACAAGGAGAATGCCATCTGATTTCTTAGCCTTAATAATTCTGTGGGGGAAAAAACGGATGGGTGTTTTCTAAGAATTAATTAAAATTTATTATATATCTTTTCCATTACATGTAAGCAAAACTTTCAGATTCAAAAACATAAAAAGGAAGGAGCAACATTCATGTATCCCACTACACCAGAATAATAACCACTGTTAACATTTTGGTATATTTCTTTCAATTCTGGTTCACTTGATTAAGTTTTTAACGTTTTTAAACAACCTAGGGAAAATACAGCTATCTAGAGTGTCTCATTAGGTGCCTTTGGTGCATTAGGTATCTTTGGCCACCTAATGGGAAGAGCTGACTCATTTGAAAAGACCCTGATGCTGGGAAAGATTGAGGGCAGGAGAAGGGGACGACAGAGGATAAGATGGTTGGATGGCATCACCGACTCAATGGACATGGGTTTGGGTGGACTCCAGGAGGAGTTGGTGATGGACAGGGAGGCCTGGTGTGCTGCGGTTCACAGGGTCGCAAAGAGTGAGACACGACTGAATGACTGAACTGAACTGAGTGTCTCAAATATAAGATAGGAAGTTTAAAATAAAGTTTTGTATAGGAAGATTTTTTAAATTTTATTTTATTAAGGGATAATTGATTCATACTGTTGGGATAATTGATTCATAATGTTGTGCTAATTTCCACTGTACAGCAAAATGATTCAGTTATACATATATATTTTTTTTCATACTCTTTTCCATTATGGTTTATCACAGGATATCGAATATAGTTCCCTGTGCTATTCAATAGGACCTTATTGTTTATCCATCGTATACATAACAGTTTGCATCTGCTAATCCCAAACTAAATGTCCATTGACAGAGGAATGGATAAAGATGTGGTACATATAAACAACAAAATACTACTCAGCCATAAAAAAGAATTAAATAATGCCATTTGCAGCAACATGGACCCAGAGATTATCATACTAAGTGAAGTAAGTCAGAAAGAAAGACAAATACCATATGATATCACTTATATGTGGAATCTAAAATATGACACAAAAAAACTTATATAATAAAAAAGTTAATAATGTTTTCAATTATATAGTACACTGTCAAAATTCTTTTTTTTTTTGAAAAGTACCACAACTTATAAATTACAAAATGTTTTAGGCCTAGCAAGCACAGTGATTGATTGTCAGGTATAAATGAGTGTCAGCAAAAGTTAAAGGGAAAAAACAATGAAAAAACAAAACCCTGAGAAGTAAAATTGAAAGAAAACAGCTTAACCTCTTTTATCAAGATGTTTGGCAGGCACAGGGTACATCTGGCCAGTCTTTAGGTAGAGGAGCAAGCCGGCCTCTGGGTCAGCCCTCCTCTCTTGGCTTAGCAGTGTATACAGAACAAGCTGTGAAAACAAAGTACGTTTTGTCAAGTAAAACTTTAATTTTTTCTATATTTCCATATATGTTTTACAGTCAATATATATTAAAAATTTTTTTTTTTGGCCCTACCTCATGACCGTAGGATCCTAGTTCCCCCATCAGGGATCAAACTCAGGCCCTGGGCAGTGAAACCACAGAGTCCCACCCACTGGACCACCAGGGAATTCTGAATACATATTATAATTTCAAAATCAAAAGGTCAATTAAATTATTTCCATTTTGAAAATAACACGATCTGAATTCAGTACAGGTAATACAATAAATTCAATGCCAACTATTTAATTTCCACAAAACAAACGTAGTATATATTTCTCACTTTACAGACAAAAATAAATATTTAGAATTTTTCTTAGATAGTAAATGTTTAGGTTTCCAATAAACGTAAGAGAGAAATTAAGAGATGTTTTACATTTTGAAGTTAACAGTCGTTAGACACTATTTTCCCTGTTTAAAATAAGTAAATGAATTAAACACTATAAAATGCATATTATTTATGTCATAGTAACTGTGATAACCAAACGAGACTAACTCTACAGAGTTTACTGCTTTTTCCAGAACAGAAGGTGGCATTAAGTGCATTAGGTTTACGTGGCACTCTTCAGAGAAACCATCTAAGACAAGTTAGATGTAGTTCTTTAGTTCATGAAAACACATTAGCAGTAACATTTAAACCTATGTAACATGCTTTGGGAGGCCTTCTTACAGGCACTCTGCTTGTGTTGCCTATTACAGCACGTGCTGTGCTTAGGTGCTCAGTTGTATCCCCATGGACTATAGCCCACCATGGACTTTGTGACCACATGGACTATAGCCCATCAGGCTCCTCTTTTCAGGGGATTCTCCAGGCAAGAATACTGGAGTGGCTTGCCATGCCCTCTTCCAGGGGATCCTCCCAACCCACGGATTGAACCCAGGTTTCCAGTAGATGAATTCTTTACCATCCGAGTCACTAGGGAAGCCCAAGAATATGGTATAGGTATCCAAAGATACAGCATAGGTAACCAAATAAAATTTTTAAAAATTAAAATGAACTCATAAATGACAAGGTTTATGAGTCTTGGGGCTGTGGACCAAGAGAGTCAATCCAAATTAATGGTCCTTCCATGTTAATTTTTCCCTACACAGGAACTGAGGCAGAAGGAAGAGGACTCTGCTTCTGGGATTTATTAAAAGGGAAAAATATCTGAATGACATTCCCTTCATATAATGATAAAAGGAAGCAGGAATGAAATTTTACAACATTATTATAGTTCAATTATATCACAGGTTTAATTCAACTATTTCACAAGTTAAATAGGTTTTTGTGAGCTGGTTTAGACATCACAGCTCCATATAATATTTTTCCTTTAGAAAATACGTTTCAAATGCCAAATTTCTAACTTAGAAATGAATTTTTAGAATATAATCCCACTTAAAAAATAAAAATCCTCCTTAAATGAAGTTAGTCTATAACATAAGCTTTTTCTGCATTACCAAAGTGGAGAAAGTCAAACCCCATAAGATGAGAAATCTATCTTTCCTCACCCACAATACCTATATATATATCAATGATTTACAATAATTCTCTGTCTGCTTGCTTCTTACACCCTGAATATGCAATATACACACCAGTATATTTGTTTGAGCCTTGTTCAAATCAATTTTCTCATTTTAAAAATACAACAAATACAACTATATTCTTAGAAGTTCTTCCTGCAACTTCTCATCTTGCAAAGATAAAAGTTCCAACTAAACAGAATTAAATACAATAATATTGTTTGTCTTGAAGGCACTTTAATTTAGAGCAGTGGCCTTAGAAAAAAGGTCTTGGAATCTAGACCACTTTAGACACTGAAATGCCTTTATATTTCTCTTCTGTTAGCATTCAAAAGTGAGTTCAATCAAACATGTCCTTAAACAAGTGAAAACTTTCAGCCTCTATTATATATAGAACACATTTCTTCAAACCTTTGACTTCCAAAACAACTTTTCTTGTATCGTGACATGATTTTCCTTTCTCAAGAGGGCTTTAATCTAACCAAGTCTTTGTTCATAATTTCAGCTATATCTGTTTTACTAAAGTGAAATATTTGAGTCTTCTAATAGGGGAAATTTAATTTTTCTACCTTTGGTATTTGTTACATAAGTAAGAATGACAAGAAAGACTTAATAAGAGAAAAATCTCTTTAATCCCTGATTATACAATTCAGTAGGCTCTTAGTTCCCCAACCATGTATTGAACTCAAGGCCCCAGCATTGAAGTGTGGGTCTTAACACTGGATCACCAGGGAAGCTTCTATCTGCTTATTTAAAAGTGTCTGCTGCTGCTGCTGCTAAGTCGCTTCAGTCGTGTTCGACTCTGTGCGACCCCATAAACAGCAGCCCACCAGGCTCCCCCGTCCCTGGGATTCTCCAGGCAAGAACACTGGAGTGGGTTGCCATTTCCTCTCCAATGCATGAAAGTGAAAAGTGAAAGTGAAGTCGCTCAGTCGTGTCCAACTCTTAGCAACCCCATGGACTGCAGGCTACCAGGCTCTTCTGTCCATGAGATTTTCTAGGCAAGAGTACTGAAGGCAGGTGCCATCTAGGACATACCATAGACTGCTAATGTGGAGGTTGGCAGAGGGATCAGAAATAATTAGAAAAAAACACATAACTTTATGTTAATTATTTTGATTTGTTAACTCACTATAATTAATATAATATTTCAGGCAATTGTGAAGGCCAACAGAAGATTGTTATATTTACCAAAGAGAAGATGATTTTTAAAAAACGTGAATTTAACATAATGGTAAGATTCAGTTAGTTCTATATTTCATTTAAATAAAAATCAGTTTAATCAGATTAAAAGTCAAAAATGAATGAATTTACACTGCTGTTTCCTAAAGAGTATCCTATGTAGATGTTACATGAAAATAATAACTCTGTGGTAAATTACATTTAGGAAACACTGGGTTAAATTAAAAATTACCTGAACTAAATCAAAATATATAAAGCAGACTACTTTTTAAACATTTAAAAAATTTAAACATATTACACATTCAGACAATTTTCTTATTATACCTGACTACGGTGTTCAATAGAATTTGATTCTTTGCCAGTTTTAAGTTCCAATGGCATTATCTTATATTTCGTTTTACATCCTCGATGTATTTTCACACCAACTGTAACATCGATTTTGCCCTTCAATCCAAACCTAGGGGACCAAATGCTTTCTTCAATATCCAGTGAGTTTGTAACTTCAATATTACATGTTGAATTACTGTTACTACCATCACTTGGCCTAAAAAAAAAAAAAATTTAAATAGAAACATTTAATTAAAATATTTTATTTAAAAAATAATAATAAAATATTTTATTTAATTTAATTAGAACACTTTGCTCATTTCTTTTATGCTAGCATTGACTCTCTACTGCACACAGGGAATGTGAGGATGGGAACGAGTCTATAGAGCTTTATGGCAGTGATTCCCAAAGCATGCTTCCTGAATGAGTAGCATCGGCATCACCCAGGGAATCTGTCATAAATGCAAATTTTCAGGCCCCATTCCAGACCAACTTGTTCAGAAATTGTATAGGTGAGACCCAGCAATTTAACAAACTCCAAGTGATTCTGATGCACAGTCAAGTTTGAATCCTACAGTGTCTAACTCATATAATTTAAATATTCTTAATATTTATCATCTGTCCATTCAGTTCATTCCTATGACAATCTTCCTAATTCAGGGCTTTATTTCCTCAGGTCAATATCATTGCAAAAAGTTTACTACTTAGATTGCTGGAGCCACTATGACAATTTGTATATTTTGATATACAATTATTACACAGATTAATATATAATGGCTTGCATGCAGTTGTACCTAGGTAACAACAGACCTATGTCTTCATGTAATACTCTATTAAACTGAATAAGGATGAGCTGTTTTTCCTATTATCTATGCAATCTGGGGCTTGATCATCCAACACATCATCCCTACCCCACTATCCCCATGACAATCCTTGGAGAAGCTTGGGTGCTCCTATACTCATTATATCCTTTACTTAATCATTAAATGAATACACCTCTGCCACTATCAATATTTAAAACTAATATCCAATTTTTTTTAGTATTACAAAAGAGGTTCTGATTTTAATATCTTAACTGTTAAATAAGGCAAGAGCACAGGAAGGAGGGAAAAAATGAATTTATGAATGTCAAAGGAATCAGAAGAGATGAAAATAACTTTTAATGCCTCCTGTACTCTTATCTAACATTTATTCATTTTCAGAGCAGGAAATGATTCTGCAGAAATAAAGCCAGATAAGAGCAATCTTTTATTAATCCTATTTTATACTCAAAGCTGTATAAAATACTAAGTCTAATGGAATTAGATTTAGTAAAATGGACATGAGTTTGAATAAACTCTGGGAATTGGTGATGGACAGGGAGGCCTGGCATGCTGCTGTCCACGGGGTCACAAAGAGTCGGACACGACTGAGCGATTGAACTGAACTGAATACTAAACCTAATGGAAATGAAATGGATAAATGAAAAGGATAAAGTTTCTAGTAATAAAACATTTTATATCATATAAAAATCAAGATTTAAAAAGTATAAGAATTCTGCTCTCAAAATACATGATTTAGTTGACTTGTTTTACTAATTTCATAGGTGTTTTTTTATTTGCTTGCTTTTTGGTCGTCCCATGCTGCATGTGGGATCTTAGTTCTGCGTGCCAGGGGTCAAACCCATGCTGCCTGCGGTGGGAGTAAAGACTCTTAACCACTGAATCACCAGGGAAGTCCCAAGCAACTATTTCTTAATAAATCAGAAAATATTCCAAGAAAAAGAGTTCTATCTTCAATAATTTTTTACAAACTGTTTCAGAATGCTTCAAATATAATCTCCAAGAAAACTTGTATAGTTGTGCAATCTCAGAAGAGGACAATCAAAGAATTCGGGGAAGCCACAACTTTTCAGAAATTCCTTAAATATCAATCTGTTTTTTTCTCACTAGAAGTTATCTGATCATGACACACTTAAATATATGTCTCTAAAATAAAACAAACTTTATTAAATATCAAATGTCATATGCAACCCTATGGACTATAACCCACCAGGTTCCTCTGTCCATGGGATTTCCCAGGCAAGAATATTGGAGTGGGTTGTCATTTTCTTCTCCAGGAGGTCTTCCTCACCCAGGGATTGCACCCACATCTCCTGCACTGGCAGGTGGTTTCTTTACCACCCAGCCTCCTGAGAAGCCCATATATTTAATAGAAGACAGATAATGAAACTTTTAATGTTGCTATACTAAAATTCACTCCTCTAGAAAAAGAAGCAATATGGTTTTAGACTTAGATCTGTAGAACAAATGACAGTACTTTATATGTAACTACTCTCCTTTTCATCAACATAATGTTGTAAAACTCCTTTGAGAACCACCTGGCAGAGAATATAATGTCATGAAGATAAAGAAGAAAGGTTATCTCTTTAAATAGCTTTTAAGGGTCTCGTTCTCTGCTCTAAAGCCTAAAGAATTTTTTTTTTTTTTAAGACTAGCTATAAACTGCTGGGGAAATGATGCAAATTAAAGTACAGAGAAGTGCCTGCTTCATAGACAGACACATGAAACCCTATCAGAAATAACTGAAACAAAGAGTCTCATACCAAGACACAGAGATCAGAATACCAAGCTGGGAATCAAGAAATTCCTTATTCTGGACTTTGCTCTACCACTGTTTTTTCACAGAAAACCATGTCACACCACCTCAGTTTCCTTACTGGAAATCTAAGGCTTAATCACAAAATCCCTTTCAGATCAAAGATGATTTGGAATCCCAAACTTTCCTAAACTTCCAGGACACACTGTTTCTAAGCTACCAAATCCCTCGAGGGTCCACCCTAAGCCTCCTTTGATGAATTCTACTCTTTCCTTGTGTCCTTTTTTTTTATTACTATTATTTTTATCTGGCTTCACCGGGTCTTAGTCGTAGCACGTGGGATCTAGTTCCCTGACGAGGGATCGAACCCAGGCCCCCTGCATTAGGAGCTCAGAGTCTTAGCCACTGGACCACCGGGGAAGTCCTCTCCCTGTGTCCTCTTACATGGTTACCTCCCACGGTTCTATGCCTCTTCTGCTGCCTTCTGCAGATTGCTGTTCTCTCTCAGAAACCCCCCTCCACTTCTACGTTTTCAACTACCACCAATACACTGAGTTCTTGGAGGGCTTTAGTCTCCCTGTAACATCTAGAATGATCTGGGGCACAGATAGAGCATGTAATACATGTTTGCTGAATGAGTAAGTCAATAAGACTATAAGGAAAACGGCAGCTTATTGACACTGCAAAAATGATTAGCCAGAAGAAAAAACGTGTGAACAAAATGCTAAAATAACAGTGACAGAAAAGCTAATACCTAAAGCAACCATAAAATGGATATCCACCACAATTCTAAATCTCAAGCAAATTCAAATGCCTCAAAAACAAAGGAATGACTCTAATATGGAAGGAAAGAAAGGTAGGGAGGGAAGGTAAAACAACTAGGAAGAAATAGTGAGGAACGATGGAAAGCAAAATTAAGTTTGTAATTATTACAGAAAATCAAGAGGCCAAAATGACAGAAACACTACAAAACAAAGCCACGGAACCAGGAAAAGAATGACTGTTTAATAAACTGCTGCTGCTGCTAAGTCACTTCAGTCGTGTCCGACTCTGTGCGACCCCATAGACGGCAGCCCACCAGGCTCCCCCGTCCCTGGGATTCTCCAGGCAAGAACACTGGAGTGGGTTGCCATTTCCTTCTCCAATGCATGAAAATGAAAAGTGAAAGGGAAGTCGCTCAGTCGTGTCCGACCCTTAGCAACTGCATGGACTGCAGCCTACCAAGCTCCTCCATCCATGGGATTCTCCAGGCAAGAGTACTGGCGTGGGGTGCCAGTGCCTTCTCCGTGTTTGATAAACACTTAGCAGATTATCACAATGAAGACTGATGCACCAAGAGTCACCCCCTGTGCAAGACAGGAGCAATCTGCTCCAAAGAAACAAAGAACAAAGCATTTATCAATTCATTTTTAAGAACTACAAGAGGGGCATCCCTGGTGGTTCAGTGGTAAACAATTTGCCTTGCAGTGCAGGAGACACAGATTCGATCCCTGATCCAGCAAGATCCCACATGCCCCAGAGTAACTAAGCCCATGTACCACAACTATTGAGCCTGTGCTCCAGTGGTTGTACTCAGCCATAAGAGAAGCCATCATAATTTAAAAGCCCACGCTCCACAACCAGTGAGTGGCACATGCTCTCCGCAGCAACAAAGACCCAGCACAGCCAAAAATTAAATAATAAATAAATGCTTTAAGAAAATAAAAACAAGAAACATTAACCAATTTACTCTAGCTGTTTTTTCTTTTTTTTCCAGATAAGTACCTGGTTTGTAAATTTGTGACCACATAAAAGTAAAAAATGTGATAAATACACCCAATTCAGCAAGATAAGCCTTAGTTTTTTTTTTTAACCACTAAGTGTTTAATTGACGTATAGTTGATTTAAAATGTGTTAGTCTCAGATATACAAACAAAGTGATATGCATTCTTTATAAAAATATGGAATGGTTTATGTGTCATCCTTGTATAAAGTAAAGTAAAGTGAAAGTCGTTCAGTCATGTCTGACTCTTTGTGACCCCATGGACTATACAGTCCGTGGAATTTTCCAGGTCAGAAGAGTGGATTTGGTAGCCTTTCCCTTCTCCAGGGGATCTTCCCAACCCAGGGATCAAACCCAGGTCTCCCACATTGCTGGTGGATTCTTTACCAGCTGAGCCACAAGGGAAGCCCCATCCTTGTATAGGGGCCATGATAATCTTCTCTGTATCATTCATATTTTCCTGTATGGTACTGCCAAAATGAACACAACTTTTTAAACACATATCAAAGTTCCTATTGACAAATTGATTGTGGTGATGGTTGCACAACTCGATGAATACACTGAAAGTCACTCAACTATAAATAATTATAATAATTAAATATAAATAAATAAAATCCTACCAGCAGACACAGAACATTGAAACATTGCTGGTAACCTTCTAAAATGACTTAAAAAATTCTCAAAGGATTCTAGCCATATGTAAAAGGTTGTACATTTTCCAAGTACCTTGGATAAAGCAGTCCAGTTCTGAGGTTTTAATATACAGAAATAACTGTCTCCATAAGGTCCATGCCTCAACTTGTGTACTCTCATTCCCTCTCTTCTACTCAATGACACAGCTCTAAGAATAATGTTGCCCTCTATGGAATTCCTCTCATTGGCATATAATGTGCTGTATCTCCCATCTTTAAAACAAAAACAAAACTCTCTTAACCCCACATAAGCCTCTGGCTAACATTCCATTTCTACGTACCTTTTATACGACAACCTGTCAATACAGTCATCTACACTCCCTGATTCCAAATTCTCTTCTACCATTCTCTCTTGACCCCACTCTCATCATGTTTTCTCCTCTAGAATCACCATTGACTTGTGTTCCCCTCATACCCTGCACCCAATCCATCACCTTGCACCAAAATCTATCACCTCTACCTTGAAAACTTGACTATACTCCAAGTGATACTCATTACTTCCACAACTCTCACTCTGGTCTAAACCACCACCATCTCTATTTTGGATTCCTTCAAGAACCTCCAAATTGGTCTCACAACCTCTGCCCTATCCTACAACATAGTCTTAAAAGAGCAACCAGACTGATCCTTTCAAAAGTAAATCAGATCAATATAGAAACTAGCAAAGCGAGGTAAAGGAACTTGCCTCAAGTTACACAGCAAAACTGTGGCAAAACTGGGATTCACAACCAGGCTCAGTCTGTCCTTTGAACCACAGAAAACTTGAGAAAACATGTTGGTCCAGAGAACTCACTGTCCCCAAGATTTCTGACTCAAAATCTTAAAACGAGTTCAGATCACAAAATGTCATGATATAAAATATCCAGAATATTGAGAAAAGATGAAGAATATTGATGTAAAAGGAAGTTATGACTATTTAAAGAAAAATAAAACAGTGCCTATTAAAAAAAAAAGAAAGAAAGAAATGATATCAAAACCCTCTGTGCAAACCCTGCAACAGCTTCCCATGGGAGCCAAATCACATCTGGCCCTGGAATCAGAATGGCAGCCAATGCCCTGCAAGGCTGCAGAGGCTCTCGGACAGCTGCTTGTCCTCTTCCACCTCACTCTGTTCCAGCCACACGGGCAGGGGTGCGTTAGCCACAGGGCTTTTGCCTGGAGTGCTCTTCATAGAAATAGCTGCACAGCTCCCTCCTTCATTTTCTTCAGGTTCCTGCTCAACATTACCTTATTAGAGGCCTTTCATGATCATTCTACGGAAATATGTCCCTTCAACTCCTTTTTCTTACCCTCCCCATTATTCTACATTACACTTATCATGATCTGGCACCTTGCTGTTCACTTGTTCAGCAATACAGAAGCACCATGAAGTCAGTAGCTTTTTTTTCTATCCACTACTGCGATCCCAGTGCCTAGATCACTACTTGGCACCCATTAGGCTTGTAATAAATATTTGCCAAACGGGCAAACAGTGGGAGGAAAAAAGGACTACCTACAAATTTATACCAATGCTACTTTAAGCAGGAAAAGAAGAAAAAGAAACCAACCAAAAGCCAAACAGTATTGAATGGCTAAACACAGTATTTAAACATAAAGTACAAATCCATGGCAATCAACATGAGACAGTCCATACATGATAGTAACACAGAGAAATACACGTGATATTAAGAAACACCCCCAAATATTTACAAACTGAAAATTTTATTAAAAAAAAACATACCTACATCCAAAAATTATAAATTTTACTAAAATGAAAATAGAATTTTCTATTTGTTAGATTATTTTTTTTGGTCCGAGAAAGATACTCAGGACTGCAATTTATAACAAAAGCAAACAAAAAGGCTAGTTTTCAGGACTTGATCTCTGTGTGTGTGCTCAGGCGCTCAGTGGTGTATGACTCTTTGCAACCCCATGGGCTACAGCCCACCAGACTCCTCTGTCCATGGAATTTTCCAGGCAAGAATACTGGAGTGGGTTGCCATTTCCTACTCCAGGGGATCTTCCCAACCCAGGGATCAAACCCAGGGATCAAACCCACATCTCTTGCGTCTCCTGCACTGGCAGGCAGATTCTTTACCACTGCGCCACCTGGTAAGTTCAACTTGACCTCTAAAAAGCTTTAATTCAACATTTTGAATAAAATCCTGGACTAAACACATAAACACTATATACACAAAAATGGGTTTCTTACAGAGAGAGCTGCATCTGAGGGAAGTCAGTTGAAGTATGTTTATGCATGAAATCTCCAGCCCATTTAGAAAATGAAGGAAGATACTCCTCTACTTCTTGTTTTATTTCATCTTGATTCAATTTTAGGCGATACCTATCAAAATAAGAAAAATTAAATATGAAAGTTTAAATATGAAAAAAGTAAACAAGGACAAAAACATTCATATAAGCAACCCAAGCACCCATCAACGACAAAAAGTCAATTAAATGTGATACAATGGAATGCTATTTAGCCTTGGATAGGAAAGAAATTCTGATACATGTTACAACATATATGAAACTTGCCATTATCCTGAATAAGCCAATAACAAAAAATACTGTATGACCACTTAACGTGAGGTACCTGTACTAGTCAAATTCATAGAGACAGAAAGGATGGTGACTGCCAGGGACTGGGGGAAGTGAGGAGTTGTTCAATGGATATAAGGTTTCAGTTTGGAAAGACAAAAAAGTTCTGGATGTGGATGATGGTAACGTTTACACAACGTCAATGTACTAATGACACTGAACTCTACCCTTAAAAGTGGTTAAGACTGTGATTTGGGGGATTTCCCTGGTGGTCCAGCGGTAAGACTCTGTGCTTCCACTGCAGGGGAACTAAGATCCTGCATGCCACATGGCCAAAAGTAAAAAATAAAAGATTATGATTTTTTAATGCTACGTGTATTTTACCACATACACAAAAAGAATCCAAGTAACAGTGACATGACATCGAGTTTTATATTTGCTCCAACTCCTACCATCTCAGGTCTAATAGGGCCCAGTTACACTTCAAGGGTAAAAAATAAACCATAATTGTTGGTCCTAAAGCCCAGCAATGGAAAGTAGAAATGTAAAAGAGGAAAAAAGGCCATAGGAACAGAAATGGAACATCAGCCTTACTAGGTCAAAGGACAATCTGTAGGACTATTAACTTGTTGGGTCAAAAGTCAGGAAAGACTAACAGAATCTAGTCTCAGTTTTTCAGGGTGCCTGCAAGGTCAAAACTGTGTCATAATAATTCTACAACATTATTTGCCTTTTTGCTCTTGTTCTCTCCTGAGTACACAGTGGAGATTTCTGAGTCCACATACACACACACAATATAGCAATATAGAGAATGCAGAAACAGATATAAGAAACTAGGTGTCTAGTATTAAGTTATAAAATTAAAGCATTTGCCAAAATGTAAAACAATGTCACTTGTCTCATTACATTTTTTTCAAAAATAGTTATTTTTCATTAAACTTATTTATGTTAATGTGGAATGGGCTGTTATTATTTTAAATTAATCAATAAATATTTAAAAACTGCATCAGCTTTCATTTCTAATACAGTAATTATCTACAGATATAACCCTAGTAAACAAAAGCTCTTAGGGTCCTCAATAATATTTTAGTGTTAACAAGGTCCTGAGAGCAAAAAGTTCTGAGAATTGCTATCACCTTCCGTGATGGTTCTCCCAGCTCCATCTTTATATTTAAGCATCACAACCTTAATAACTACTCTAGAATATCAACAGCACACGTGTTTCTGTGTCAGATCACACTTAGGTTTGAATCCTAATTCTTTATTTACACATCTTTACTAAATGTATAACTTTGAGCCAGTCACTGTTTCTCTCTTTTTTAAAATAATTTATTGATTTTTGGCTGTGCTGGATCTCTGCTGCTGTGCCAGCTTTTCTCTAGCTGCAGCAAGCGGGGCTGCTATCCAGCTGCAGTGTGCAGGCTTCTCTTTGTGGTGGCTTCTCATGCTGCAGAGCACGGGCTCCAGGGCGCACAGGCTTCAGCAGCTGCGGCACAAGGGCTCAGGAGTTGCGCATCCCAGACTCTAGAGTGCAAGCTCAATAGCTGTGGTACACAGGCTTAGCTGCACTGCAGCACGTCTGCCCAGACCAGGGATCAAACCTGCGTCTCCTGCGCTGGCAAGTGGATTCTTTACCAATGAGCCACCAGGGAAGCCCTGAGCCACTCATTGTTAACCAAGCCTCAGTTTCTTCATCTATAAGGTGAGATGATAACTACCACACAAATTGGTTTGAGGAGCAAGTAAAACAGCCTATGTAAAGTACTTGGCATATGACAAGAATTCAACAAGATATGAAAATGATAACAGTGAATACTCATACAGCACTGACTCTAGGCCAGGCACTATTCTAGGTGCTTTACATGAACACTTTCAACCCTCGTTCTCTCTCTATGAGATACTACTATCGTCATCCCTTTTTAGAACTGAGGAAACTGAAGCTCAGCAGTTACTTCCAAAGGACACACAGCTCCAGCTTGGGAATTTAAGTTCTTAACCCTCATGCTCCCTCTACGCTGTGTTTCGGGACTTCCCTCATAGCTCAGTTGGTAAAGAATCCACCTGCAGTGCAGGAGACCCCGGTTCCATTCCTGGGTCAGGAAGACCCGCTGGAGAAGGGATAGGCTACCCACTCCAGTATTCTTGGGCTTCCCTTGCAGCTCAGCTGGTAAAGAATCTGCCCACAATGCGGGAGACCTGGTTCGATCCCTGGGTTGGGAAGATCCTCTGGAGAAGGGAAAGGCTACCCACTCCAGTATTCTGGCCTGAAGAATTCCATGGACCATACAGTCCATGGGGTCCCAAAGAGTCGGACACAAATGAGCGACTTTCATTTTCACACTATGTTTTAATAATTTATTGGCATTATTTTCTCCCTGCAGCCCTGAGTTCACCTGGGTACTAGCATAACCACCGATACTCTGCAAATTCCTTTCAAACGACAAACCTTACCATTTTCTCACCTTCTAAAGAAAGCACCATAACATATCCATCAAACTCTGAGACTCCAGAACACTGCAAATTTACCATATAACTCTGCAACATTTGGGCTATCAAATTTAATAAGCTCCCTCTTTCCTAGGTTTCTGCTAACTCTGGCTTACCAGAACTAACAGAGCAGAGCCCTATCAGTCCCTCTAGGAGAGCCAGTTCAGCAGGAAAGACAGAATTAGCAACCCTAGCTCTGCCAAGATAGGTTGGCCTAAGCACAAAACCAACTTCAGGTTGAAGGTAAAACTGAAATATCTCAAACCAGGGAGCAATTGCTAACACCAAGGTGCCCGCAAAGTGCCCCAAATGACCTAGAGAAACACAATCAGCCCACACAAGGCAAAAGCTATTTGTTTGAAAATGGCTGCTTAAAATCTGGCACCTTCCAGTGGATAAAAGATGATATAGGTGAGGATGTGGGGGAAACAAGGACCAATAGATTGTCTACAGAAATGCAAAATGAATTTTGAAATATACAGACATATTAAACCTTTATGTTTCATACCTTAAATTAATACAATATTATATGTCAATGACATCCCAATGGGCTTCCCTGGTGGCTCAGATGGTAAAGAATCTGTCCGCAATGAAGGCGACCCAGGTTCAATCCCTGAAGCCGGAAAGATCCCCTGGAGAAAGAAATGGCAATCCACTCCAGTATTCTTGCCTGGAGAATTCCATGGACAGAGGAGCCTGGCAGGTTACAGTCCATGGGGTCACAAAGAGTCAGACCCGACTGAGCAACTAACACACACTTTCTGACATCTCAATAAAACAGGAAAAAATGAAAGAAAGAAACAGGACAAGGTCTATGTAGACCAATCTGACAGTATATATAAAAACTTTAAATGTACCCAGACCAGGGGACTTCCCTAGCGGTCCAACAGCTAAGACACCCCATGTAAGGGGTCCAGATTTGTTCCCTGGTGAGGGAACTAGATCCCACATGCCACAGTTAAAGATCCTGCATGATACTACTAAGACCTGGCACAGCCAAATAAATTAATAGACAAATATTTTCTTAAAAAATGTTCTCAAAAAAAAAAAAAAATGTTCTCAGACTGGATCCTGTCCTAGAGAGGAAAAAAACACTTCAAAGAACATTATTGGACAAAATTGATTGAACCCACCACATCCACTGCAGCGGAAGGTGAATTCTAAACCACTGGACCATCAGGGAAGTCCTCTTTAAAACATTTTTAAGACAATAGGTTGGGGCTTCCCTGGTGACCCACTGGCTGAGAATCTGCCTTGCAGTGCAATGGTTTGACCCCTGGTCGGGGAAGATCCCACATGCTACAGAGCGACAAAGCCTGTGCACCACTACTGAGCGCAAGCTCCGGAGCCCATGAGCCGCAACAACTGAGCCCAAGCACTGCAACTACTGAAGCCTGCACGCCAACAGCCTGTGCTCCACAAGAGAAAAGCCACCGCGATGAGAAGCCTGTGAACCGCAATGAAGAGCAGCCCCCAGTCACTGCAACTAGAGAAAGCCCAAGTGCAGCAACGAAGAGCCACGCCACCACAGCCAAAATATAAAGAAATCTTTTTAAAAGAGACAATAGGTTGTACGTATTAGTAAATTGGTATGGAATTACGGAACACGTTTTTCCTATTTAAACAATGAAATAAATAGAACTACAATCAGGAGAAGTAGGTTTATGTCAACTAGTCTGGAAAGCAAAATCAGCACTAATAAAAACACTTCTGTGAAAAAAAGATGAACTGCAATAAAAGTGAAGGAGAAAACAAAGACAGAATATGCCAGTCCCTCTGCAGGTAGTCACTCATAAGATGCCAATGATTAGCCATTTGTGGGTTTCCATACATTATCTCCACTGTCACAGAAAGTCTGCAAAACAGGTATTATCACCCTTTTCAGAATCTTTCAGTAACTTGTTTAGTCATAAACCTGGCAAAGCTAGAATCTGAAAGGAGGTCCATCTGATATTCAACCCCAGACAATTTTCAGGCTGTCACAATGTTTCTAGAAGTAAAACAAAAAGTTCCCATTCTCTGAGTGCAGCTATGGGGCCTATTGTGCATACAGAGAAAATTTAGATATTTTTAGCCAAAGAATTCCTGTTCTGCAATTTCAGAAGCTCTTCACAGAATTGTGGCGGGATACGACAACCCTGAAATCTGCATTCTAGTATTATACTGACATATGTAATAGTCTAAGAGCCAAATATCTTACAGATGCCAGGGAAGAAGTTATATAACAAAACTGTATCTAGAGTTCCTCTCCTAACTACTTACATTTCCTTCAGATGCCTTATTTCTTGAATAGTTTGAGAAGCAAGTTCTTGTAGCTTTTCTGGGGCAAAACTATCACTTACTGCTTTTTGAAATACTTCATGAAGAACAGTACCAATCAGCATTTGGCGTGTGGCTGGATCAGAGCTCTATCAAAAAAAAAGTCATACAAACATTTTATTTCACAACATATCAATGGACATGATCCTATATTTATTACCTAACGTATTGAACTAGCATAGCCAAAGCGCACTGGTGAGACAAATGCCAAAATATTAAATAATTCTTTTCTGGTGAGTGAAATTATAGGTGGCTTTCACTTTCTTCAATTTAGAATTACCTGAATTATTTTATGAGTAAGATATTTTTCAAATCACTGTATTTCCATTTTGAAAGAATTAAAAATAACCTATATGGAAAAAGTTCAATATATTCTAATATTAATATTTAACATAATTTGTCTCTAATTTCACTTTATAATAAACCCACATAGAATAGTTAATAAAGACATAGCTTATAAACTCATGTGAGTAAAATACTCAAACACAAAATAAACTCAGAGCAGAGATTTTTTTTTTGGTGGCACTGCCCAGCTGTGGGATCCTAGTTCCCCAATCCGGGGCTGAACCCAGGCCCCAGCAGTGAAAGTGCAGAGTCCTAACCATTGGACCACCAGGGAATTCCCTACAGCAGAGATTTTGACAAGCTCTTGACACTCAAAAACTATTTTTCAATGAACTCTTTTATTAGCCTGGATCTTCCCCTTGAAACTATCAAAAAACAAGATTAAGTTCACCAAAACACCCATCAGTAATTTTAAAATTAACTTACAGAGGAATTCCCTGTCCTAATTTTTTAAGTTCTATGTGAGTCTAAAATTATTTCAAAATAAAGTTTTAAAAGATTAAGGTATTCAGGTCTGCTTTATAATATGCAGTTAAAACAGAAATTAATAGTAACCACCCCCCCAACAGCTGAAGAAAACAACCAATTAAAAAAAAAAAAAAACTACAAATAAGTGATAACTAAGACTATTAGAAAATCTACTTAGGTATTGTTCCTTCTTTTTCTCTTTTTGTTTAGCTGTATTTTATTTTCTATATACATACAAACTGTATAAAGAATACCCTAAGAGAAAGAAAAAACTTAACAATTAAAAACCCAAGTTCTTCAAAAAATAATGGCATTGAAAGGGAGTGGGTGAAAAGCAGAATACAGATTAAATAAACTATGAGATACATCAACCAAATACAATACAAAGATCTCATTTGCATACTGATGCTAACAAACTGAATAAAAACATTTTTGACAAAAGACATTAAGAGATAAACTGAGAATTAGATTAACTTAAGGAATTACTGGTAATTTTATCAGGTATGATAAAGATATTGTACTTATATGTTTTTTAAATCCTCAGCTTTAATTTGCAAAGTAGTTTTAAGTTGCAAAATACAGTCTTTAAGAACAACAAAATGGGTACATGGGAGTTTATAATAACCATCTCTTTTTGTATGTTTGAAAATTTCCATTATAATATCTTTAAAAGAGACTGTCATATTTACTTTCACTGAGAATCACATGAAGCCAAGTTTGGAAATACCCAGATGTATTAAATTAAAAATTTTATCACTTAAATTATTTATCTTACTATTAGAATTGCTTATTTTATTAAATGTTAAATAAGATTCAAAGGATTCTTAGGGTACTGGCCTTGACTCCTAGCCTCGCCATCTACTAGCTACAGTAACTCTGGACAAGTCACTTAACTTCTCTGAGCCTGATGTTCCTTGTCTGTAAAATGTAAAATGCAGCTGATTAATACCATCTACTCACAAGATTTTAGGAGGATTAAGTAAGAGTGTAAAAGTGCTCTGTAAACTCTTAAGACCCTGTAGAAACATTGGCTGTTAATATTATTCACCCTGAATGTTTCACTCAGAACAGCTCTTCTCATGCATCGAATACTACTGGCTATGCTTGTGCCAGAAATCAGCATGTCGGGATATAGAATCAAATATCCAAAATCTTCATCTATTATCCAAGTATTGGATATGCAGTCTCCTTCCAAATGAATGATGTCCCCTGGCTCTACTGGTACAGAGCACCTAAAAATAAGGTACACAAAATTTAGATTCCTACATTTAAACATGTTAAGGGGCTTTAAAAATAAACGAGTATTTTATGTAAAGAAATAATTTCTAAATTTTGGGGTCTTCCATCACCTACTGCAAAAACTATCAAATCATTAATAGTGTAACATATAGCTCCAAGTATCGATGAGGTTGTTATAATAATAATTCTCTCATTCTTAATGATTCTCTCATTCTGTAAAACTTATGTCTACAGCTTCTGTAAGTTCTGAGGCATGATGCCAAACCCAATATACCAAGAACAAAATCATATTTATCTAGTTCAAACCATCAAAGTTGCAACCTAGACAAAGTCAGACCTTCACCTCTGCATTTCCCCCTCACCCCTCACATACCATACATTGCTCGAGTAGCGAAATTCAGAGTCTAAGGATGTTCTTATGACTAATTTTGCCCTTAGTGAGAACTAAATGAGTTTTTAAGCTGCAATCCCAGAAAGTACTGGGAAATAGGAAGTAGTAATGTAATAAGTCCCCTTGTACTTGATTTTCAAATGACAATGAAAATCAAGTTTTGGAATAAGGGACCTGAGATGCACAATTTTTGCAGATTTAATCTGAGTTCATATCTATTCTCTTTATTAACAATTAAATTATTGCAACATCCACACAAGCCCACATGTTAGTTTTTAAGACAGTACCATTAAGCTTCTGCCACATCATTGCTCAAAGTCACACAAAAATTACCAGTCATTCCTAAGGATACACAGTTCTTTATATTCTAGCGACTGGGAAGCAGTGATGATTAGGTGCTTTTCATGGTTTCCTTCTTCACTCTGTACAATATCGACTGCTAATACCAGGTACCGGTTATCCATTCCTCTGCTCAGAACTATCTTAGAAAAGGAAGCTTCCACCTTCTTCTTCTGAAATCTAAAGCATAACACATACAGAACCACTGTAGCACAAGCATGAAATTAGAAGCCATCCAATCTCCTTTATCCACAAACCTTCTAGGTTTCTTCTGGAAAGCTTATCACAATGATCACTGGCGAAAAGAGGTAAAAATTAAGAGAGCAAGGGCATAGCAGAATTCCTATTACAGAAAAAAACAAACAAAAAAACAACTTCCCAGAAAGTGAAGTCGCTCAGTTGTGTCGGACTCTCTGAGACCCTATGGACTGTAGCCTACCAGGCTCCTCCATCCACGGGATCTTCCAGGCAAGAATACTACAGTAGGTTGCCATTTCCTTTTCCAGGGGATTTTCCCGACCCAGGGATGGAACCCAGGTCTCCAGCATTACAGGCAGATGCTTTACCTTCTGAGCCACCGGGGAAGCCCCACTTCCCAGAAGGAATGCCATTTAAAACGTTCATGATACGAGTTTTTCAAAATATAAGCTCTATGAGGAGTTCTTTGGGACATCTATGATTATGAGGGCTAATGATAAATTGAAAAATTTTAAACAACAAATTCCTACCACTGGTGCAAGCCTTCCCAAAGTACAAGTAAAAGGAAATGTCTAGGACACTATCCTTTTGAACATAAAAGATGTCTGTTATGGGAAAATGTAGTATGGGCGGTTTGTTGCAAGTCCTACAGTGAATTTCATTATTATATTAACATTTCAATTAGGCGAGTACTTAGACATTTAGTCCAACCTACTATTTAATGCAGGAAATCCTATAAAATTCCATTGGGGATCAACTAGCTCATGCTTTGTAGAGAAAGCAAGCTTAATACCTGTCACATTAACCATTCTTCATAGAATAACTCAGAAATTTCTTATTTCTAATGGGAAAGTCAATTTCACAATTATCTTGTAACCGCTTCATTCACCTACCCCACGTACCCACGGGCCATGAATTTCCCAAAATCAGCTGGGACGCTTTAAGGATCTCCCAAAAGGTATTGCTGATCAAAACCCAAAGCGCAAAGATCCGTCAACAATAATTAGCCTCATTATCATTACTACGATGGACGTGAGTCTCAGTGAACTCAGGGAGTTGGTATTGGACAGGGAGGCCTGGCATGCTGCGATTCATGGGGTCGCAAAGAGTCGGACACGACTGAGCTTCTGATCTGATCTGATCATTACTACTGACAGAAATTCTACACTACGCTTGCGGGTCAAGTTTCCCCAATCATTTAAGCCGACTTGAGAGTACAGACTTCTCCCTGGATAACTTTCTTCACCTAAACTTCAAGAAAAGGACCTAGCAGTTGCAATTTCCTTTCCTGAAGACATGTAAGGTGGCTGAGACTCCCCAAATTCAGGAAAGAGGTTAAGAATGAACCTCTGGAGGAGGAAAAGTATTCAAGCTCTGGCTCGGGCTTGGCCCCAGAGAGAAGCTGCGAAGCGGACCCCAGCTCCGGAAGTTCGTCGGGAACTCCGGGACGTGAGCTCGGTCACTGTGCTCGGAGCCCGGGTCCGCGGAGGCGTGGATGCAGCCTCTTCCGCTCCTTTCTTTTCAAATCTCCCGCTATACTCCCAGGCCCACCCCCCGCTCCGCTCACAGCTCCGCTGGTGGCTCAGCCTCCTGCCAGAAACTCTTCTCCATTAGCAGCTCCAGTTCGTCCACTCGCTCCATTCTGGCCGCCGAGATCGCAAACCACCGCCGGGTAAAATCAGGGGAACCCCGGGGCAACAACAGTGGCGGGGAAAAGGAGCGCGAGTCCACGAGGTGCCGTGCGCATGCGCTGACCAGCAGCGGTCCGAAGAGACATGCGCAGGCAGCTCCTCCAGTGCCAGGTGAGCCTCTCGTGGAGAGTCGCACCTGGGGAACCAAGAACTGGAAGGCGCCTTTGCTCCTTTGCCTTAGGGTTTGGAAAACTGGGAGTCTTCGTAATCTGGCCCATTCTAAATACTTCCGCCCTTTCTCTAGACTCGCAGACCCGTGTGTCCAACACAGGCACTTAGAATGAATGAACTATTTGCTGTTGTCCAAACTCAGGCTTCCCTTGTTTGAATCTGGAAATTTTCACTCTTTGGGAAAAAAAAAAAAACACCTCTCCTCCTTTTTTTTTTTCTGAAAAACTCAGTTGAGAAAATTCAAACTGTCAGATGAGAACTTCCTCATCGTGCCATGGCTATATCTATCTGTTCCCTGTTTTATAACCTTTTTCCATTTTTTTCAGTAATGCCTCCTATTCGTGGACAGTCCCTCCACTTGTACAGTGGGATCCCAAGCACTCTTACATTGTGTGTATGTGTGTGTGTGTGTGTATGTGATCCTAAGCACTTTTACATTGTGTGTGTGTAGCAGATCCCAAGCACGCTTACATTGTGTGTGTGTGTGTGTGTGTGTATGTGATCCTAAGCACTCTTACATTGTGTGTGTGTAGGAGATCCCAAGCACTCTTACATTGTGTGTGTGTGTGTGTGTGTGTGTTCAGTCATGTCCAACTCGTTGTGACACCGTGGACTGTAGCCTACCAGGTTCCTCTTGTCCGTGGAATTCAGGCAAAAATACTAGAGTGGATTGCCATTTTCCTCCTCCAGGGTATCTTCCAGCCTAGGTATCAAACCCCTGTCTCTTGAGTCTACTGCATTGGTATGCAGGTTCTTTACCACTAGAGCCACCTTACATTCTCTAGGGCATTCTCTTCTGTTATCAGTTTGGCCCTCATTATCAGATAGCTCCCAGGCTTGTAATGTGACCCAGCACCTCCCATCCTGAAAATGTTACCTTGATGGAACTTACTCTCTTAGCCACCTTCCTGAGGAAACCTGCTTTAAAGAATTTTTTATCAAGCCTATATCTAATTTCAACTCCTATTCACTTTTCTTTTACTTTTATTTTTTAATTTTTGAATTAAAAATCCATTTCTTTGCATACACAATTAAAAACCACCTTTAGCAGATGAATGGATAAGAAAGCTGTGGTACATATACACAATAGAGTATTACTCAGCCATTAAAAATAATACATTTGAATTAGTTCTAATGAGGTGGATGAAACTGGAGCCTATTATACAGAGTGAAGTAAGCCAGAAAGAAAAACACCAATACAGTATACTAAGGCATATATATGGAATTTAGAAAGACGGTAATGATAACTCTGTATGCAAGAGAGCAAAAGAGACACAGATGCATAGAACAATCTTTTGGACTCTGTGGGAGAGGGAGAGGGTGGGATGATTTGGGAGAATGGCATTGAAACATGTATAATATCATATGAGAAACTAATCACCACTCCAGGTTTGATGCATGATACAGGATGCTTGGGGCTGGTGCACTGGGATGACCCAGAGGGATGGTACAAGGAGGAAGGTGGGAGGGGGGTTCAGGATGAAGAACACGTGTACACCCATGGTGGATTCATGTTTGGCCTCCAATTAAAATAAATAATTTTAAATTGAAAAAAAAATAATATGCAATGGAATATTTAAAATATACAGAAATGAGTAAAAAATAAATACTGTATATGGGTATAACCCAACTCAAAAATAATCTTTACTATATGTAAAATAGATAACTTTGAAAAAATAGATATTAAGAACCTATTGTATGGCACAGGGAACTCTACTCAATACTCTGTAATGACCTATATGTATATGTAAAACTAATTTACTTTGCTATACAGCAGAAACTAACACAACATTGTAAATCAACTATACTCCAATGAATTTTTTTTTAAAGGTATCTTTCATATTCATGTTTATTCGTATAAAATTATCAAGACATGCTTTGCTGAAACGCTTTCAGGGACTTTGGGATATTAGAGTAGAGCCACCCATTCTGCTTGTATTGCTACTGCTGCTAAGTCACTTCAGTCGTGTCCGACTCTGTGCAACCCCATAGACGGCAGCCCACCAGGCTCCCCCGTCCCTGGGATTCTCCAGGCAAGAACACTGGAGTGGGCTGCCATTTCCTTCTCCAATGCATGAAAGTGAAAAGTGAAAGTGAAGTCGCTCAGTTGTATGTGACTCTTAGCGACACCATGGACTGTGGCCTACCAGGCTGCTCCGCCCATGGGGTTTTCCAGGTGAGAGTACTGGAGTGGGTGCCATCGCCTTCTCTGTCTTCTTGTATTAGCATCTTATAATAAATGCTGCACTTTCCTTCACCACAACACAGTGTCAGTGGCTCTACTGCACAGGTGAGGAGACCCAAGTTCAGTTCAGTAACAAGATCTTTAGCTATGCATAAGTTTTCATCTATATCAAGACTGATTTATCCATTTTTCATCTATGCTTTTCACTTTCTGTGACCTAAGGAATCTTTGCCAACTCCTAGGAAGTAAAGTAATGCTCAAAATTCTCCAAGCCAGGCTTCAGCAATACGTGAACCGTGAACTTCCAGATATTCAAGCTGGTTTTAGAAAAGGCAGAGGAACCAGAGATCAAATTGCCAACATCTGCTGGATCATCAAAAAAGCAAGAGATTTCCAGAAAAACATCTATTTCTGCTTTATTGACTATGCCAAAGCCTTTGACTGTGTGGATCACAATAAACTGTGGAAAATTCTGAAAGAGATGGGAATACCAGACCACCTGACCTGCCTCTTGAGAAACCTATATGCAGGTCAGGAAGCAACAGTTAGAACTGGACATGGAACAACAGACTGGTTCCAAATAGGAAAAGGAGTACATCAAGGCTGTATATTGTCACCCTGCTTATTTAACTTCTTTGCAGAATACATCATGTGAAACGCTGGGCTGGAGGAAGCACAAGCTGGAATCAAGATTGCCGGGAGAAATATCAATAACCTCAGCTATGCAGATGATACCACGCTTATGGCAGAAAGTGAAGAGGAACTAAAACCCTCTTGATGAAAGTGAAAGAGGAGAGTGAAAAAGTTGGCTTGAAGCTCAACACTCAGAAAACTAAGATCATGGCATCTGGTCCCATCACTTCATGGCAAATAGATAGGGAAACAGTGGAAACAGTGTCAGACTTTATTTTTCTGGGCTCCAAAATCACTGCAGATGGTGACTGCAGCCATGAAATTAAAAGACACTTACTCCTTGGAAGAAAAGTTATGACCAACCTAGATAAGCAGAGACATTACTTTGCCAACAAAGGTCCATCTAGTCAAGGCTATGGTTTTTCCAGTGGTCATGTATGGATGTGAGAGTTGGACTGTGAAGAAGGCTGAGTGCCAAAGAATTGATGCTTTTGAACTGTGGTGTTGGAGAAGACTCTTGAGAGTCCCTTGGACTGCAAGGAGGTCCACCCAGTCCATTCTAAAGGAGATCAGTCCTGGGTGTTCATCGGAAGGAATGATGCTAAAGCTGAAACTCCAGTACTTTGGCCACCTCATGCAGAGTTGACTCATTGGAAAAGACTCTGATGCTGGGAGGGATTGGGGGCAGGAGGAGAAGGGGACGACAGAGGATGAGATGGCTGGATGGCATCACCGACTTGATGGATATGAGTCTGAGTGAACTCCGGGAGTTGGTGACGGACAGGGAGGCCTGGCGTGCTGCGATTCATGGGGTCGCAAAGAGTTGGACACGACTGAGCGACTGAACTGAACTGAACTGAACTGAGGAAGTAAAGATATTCTCCTTTGTTTTCTTCTTGAAATTCACCAGTTTATTCGTTTAGGTCTATGATCCATCTCAAATTAATTTTTGTGTGTGGTATGAGGTAGAGAATGAGTCATGATTCCCCCCCACTCCATTTCCCCCAACCATGTATATATCCAGTTTTCCCAGTAGCACCTGCTGAAAAGACTTCTCATCGCCCACTGGATTGTTCTGGCATCTTGTTGAAGAAAAAAATCAAATTAAATGCTGGTCCATTTCTGACTCTCAATTCTGTTCTTCTGATGTTTGTCAATCCTTGTGTCTGCACCCCATTGTCATGATTACTACAGCTGTAGAGTAAGTCATACAGACAGGTACTTTGCTATTTATAAGATTGCTTTGGACATTCTGCTGCTGCTAAGTCACTTCAGTTGTGTCCGACTCTGTGTGACCCCACAGACGGCAGCCCACCAGGCTCCTATGTCCCTGGGATTCTCCAGGCAAGAATAATGGAGTGGGTTGCCATTTCCTTCTCCAATGCATGCATGCATGCACGCTAAGTTGCTTCAGTCGTGTCCGACTCTGTGCGACCCTATGGACAGCAGCCCACCAGGCTCCTCTGTCCACGGGATTTTCTAGGCAAGAATACTGGAGTGGGTTGCCATTTCCTCCTTCATTGGACATTCTAGGTCCTTTAAATTTTTATACAAACTTTAGAATGAGTTTGTATAAAAATTGAATTGTATAAAAATTTGTACACAGTATAAAAATTGTGAGTTTCTACAAAAAGCCTATTGGAAGTATAATTGAGATTGCATTAGACTTAAAAATCGATTTGAGAATTGATTTCTTTAAAATATAGAGACCTCTAACTCATAAACCTGGTTTATCTCTCCATTTATATATATTTCCTTTAATGTCTCTTAGCAACATCTTGTAATTATCAATGTAAAACTCTTGTATATTAATATTTTATTAAATTTAAATGTTTTATATTTTTATGCTACTTTAAATGGGATTGTTTTTCAATTGCTTCCTGCTAGTATATAAAAATAGTTTTTAAAATTTACCTTATATCCTGAGACCTTGCTAGTAATTGCAAGAAGTTGATAATAGTAGTTCATTAAGACTTTCTATGTAAATAATCATGTCATCTACAAATAGAGGAAGTTCTACTTCTTCCTCTGATCTTTGTTTTTAACTTCATTTACTTAAGTGAAGTGAAGCGCTCAGTCGTGTCCAACTCTTTGTCACTTCATGGACTGTAGCCTACCAGGCTCCTGGTCCATGACTTTCCAGGCAAGAATACTGGAGTGGGTTGCCATTTCCTTCTCCATCATTTACTTAAGTTCACTGGTTAAACAGAAGTTCTGACACTGGGCATCTTTGCCTTCTACTGACCTCAGGGGGAAAACATTTAATATTTCAGCATTAAATATGATGCTAGCTGTAGGCTTTCCATGAATACCTGCTATGATTATCTAATCTATGTAAAAAAAATCATTTTAAAAATTTATTTAATCTTTTGGCCAAGCCATGCAGTATGTGGGATCTTGGATCCCCAACCAGGGATTGAACTCATACCTCCTGCATTGGCAGCATGGAGTCTTAACCACTGAACCACCAAACAACCATTTTTTTAGCATATGAATTTTCATTTTGGGCAGGATTTTGTGAGGAAAGCTTTTCTTTGTCCATAAAGCATCATCAGGAAGCTGAGCGATCGACTTTGAAGATGCCTTACTCAAATGGCTGGCAAGTTGAGGCCAGCCTCTACAGGGACTGCCTAGCTTCCTCACAACATGCTGTGAGTAGCAGCAAACAGGGCTGGAGTAGACACAAGGCAGATGGACTTACAGGGCTGTATAAGATCTAGTAATGATTTTGTCTTTTATTCTAAATGCAATGGGAAGCCCTGGAAGGTTTTCAGCAGGGGAATAAAATTGCCTGATTATGGGGTTTTGTTGTTGTTGTTGTTTTAAGGGATTTATGTTTATTTATGGTGGCTCTGAATCTTCATTGCTGCACACAGGCTTTCTATAGTTGCGGCAAGTGGGGGATACTCTCTAGCTGCGGTGCCTGGGCTTCTCACTGCAGTGGTTTCTCTTGTTGCAGAGCACGAGTTCAAGGTGCTCAAGGACTTTCCATAGTTGCAGCTCACGGGCTCATAGTCGTGGCTCACAGGCCCCAGAGCACAGGCTCAGTTAGTTGTGGCTTAGTTGTCCCATGGCATGTGGTATCCTCCAGGACCAGGACTGAACCTGTATCCCCTGAACTTGCAGCAGGCTCTTCACCACTGGGCTACCAGGGAAGCCCCTGCCTGATTATATTTTTACAAAGATCACTCTACTCTATCAGCAATTATTTGTACTTAGAAACAGAAATTAACAAAAAATTCAGACAATGGAGAAAATTCAAAAGACTCCAGCTAAACCAGTAACTAAAAAGAACATAAATTACCAATTTCAAGAATGGGGAAAACAACAAAGGCACTTTCCAAAAACTGTAATCATTCTATTAATTGATTTGTATTTCTTGACATATTAGAGTTTTACCTGAATAGGAAGGATACTAGTGTGTCTACTAGCATCGTGTCTAATAGGCTAAGCTGCAGATTCAGACTGGCTGAATCTGAACCGTAGATCCACCACTTATTGTGTGAACCTGGACAAGTTACTTGATCTCCCTGGGTCTCAATCATCCCAACTGTAAAAAAGGAGTATTTAATAGTACCATTCTTATCAGTATTGTTGCAGAAACAGAGTTAAGGCATCTGAAGTGCTTAAAATAAGCAACAGAACACAGTAAATCCTCAGGAAATACACAACTCATCATTTGTCATTGATTCCTAGTGCCTAACAGTGTCTGATATTCAAAGAATTGATGTGAGGAAGTGTTTAAATATATGGTTGCTATATAAGTGTGTCAGATATCATCGGCCCATTCTGCAAGGTGATGAATTATTCATGTAATATAGGTTTTATTATTTGCCATTCATCCTGGCTCAAATTAGCAGCAAGACATCTCTGTGGGGGGGGAAAAAAAAAACTTTCTAAATTGTTCTTTCTTGGAGTGTGGTCTGGTCTGTGGAGCCACCCCAAGAGCCGGAGCTGTCATATCCCCTCTTCCACTTCCCGCTGCAAACAATAAAGGTCATTCGTACGGTAAAAAAATAAATAAATAAATAAAATAAATTGTTCTTTCTTTGCACTAGTAGTACCTCATTTCTTCCTACTAGAACATTTTCTCCAAAAACAGGGACCAAACCTTCCTTTAGCTCATCAGTAAACATCACTGAACAACTACTATGGTGCCATACACTGTGCTCCTTAAAAGGAGATGAAGGGATGACTCTGCCCATGAGAGAACCAACTAGGAGAACATAAGTAAACACGCAGTAACCAAAAAGTGTGGTACATACCCCGCCAGTGTAGTACCCAGAGATAGATGCTATTGGGAATCCAAACCACACTGTAAGGACCGCTGAGAGACATCTCAAGGTATGCCCACAAAATGCTGACATAATCCCTGGCACACAGTGGGTGCTGAATAAATGAATGTTGAGTACCCAGGGGAAAATGGGATAAGACATTACTATGTGTGTGTGTGTGTGTGTGTACATATATATATATCACCACTAAACTTTCAATCTCCACACAGGCCACCATTAAGAGCTAGGAAGGGTACATCACTCATCGATCCCTAGACAAAATCACTCTCCCATTCCATAGACCAGAGCGCTGTACCCACCAAAAGGCAAGAAAAGAATTACAATGGCAATCAAAACAGACATAGTCGATCTTCAAATGCAAGATAATCAATCAAGATTCACTTTGAGTTATCGATCTGAAATAAATTAGATATAAATACTGTCATTATTTCAAGTATTCTTCCATTCTGACCACTTATGTTTATTTATGCTTCAATAGTGTAAATAGTTAAAAGAGAGGAGTAATTGTTGAGATATGAATAAAATTTATTTTTAATAACCTAGGTACTCTGTAACAGATATAGAATGCAAATTTTTATTTAAAAAAATATTTGCAGTCCTCCTTTATTGATAACATAACTGAGATACTTATTTTATACATTTAAATTATCTTGAGATTTGATAACAGTATTTAGCTACAGTGTAGCCCACAAATGAAAATATACAAAATAGTTTTAGGAACACATGTACACCTGTGGGTATACTTATAAATCATACAAAGATAAACATTTATTGTAAAATAAAGACTTTGAAAATGAAACCAGTTCATATAATTTCACCAAGATATGACAAGAAATCTTTATGCAAAAAAAAAAAAAACTGAAACAAAAATAACACTTTCAACTTAGTTTTCTAATGCCTTAAAAATCATATTAACTCTACAAATTGCTATTTTGGAGGAGAGAACTATAACTGTTCCCCTCTCATTTTTTGTCATGCTTACAATAAAACATAAAAAAGTACTCTGAACATAATAAATGGAATTCCTACATTTTAAACCATTATACTATAAAGGATAGCAATTGAGCTCATGTTTTACATTTCTACTTAAGTTTATATTGCACTAAATTACTTTATGTGGAAGAACTAGTTGATGTGTCATAACATAATACCTCGGAAACATTCTTCAACATTCACATCTATATTAATGGATATTTCACAGTCCACTTAAATAAATTTTCTAACATACACCAAATCATCTAACAAAAACAAATCTATAATGCTAATTTGTTTTGAGAGCAAAGATACTCAATATTTACTATTACTGCCCTTGGGAAATACAGTGAAATTTAAAAACATACTTAAATCACTCAGAAACTGGAAATGACATTTGAGCAAGACCTGAAAATTCGTGACTTACTGATGAGTGTCTACATGGCTACTTTTTAAATACAATATTTATCAAAAATGAAGAGAAAAAGTGTTTGTCCTTCTATCCAGTGGAGCAGAATTATGAGAAGAGACATATGAATAATACTTCAATGCTGGCTTCTAACCTATGTTTCATATAACTTAAAATGTCAGTTCTCATCATTCTGCTGTAATATAACCAAGCCTGTTTATTATAATAACAAAAACCAATATTACAGTCTTTGAAAATCATGATTATAATTAAAAGCTTGGAATAGCATAATAAAACTAATGGCAACCTCTTGAATTCAAGTTAGTTCTACTTTCAAATAACACTTTAAAATGGTTTCCAATAACCTTACTGATTAACCAGCATCAGCTTAGGAATTTTTTTTTTTTGCAATGTTCTAAAATATAACTACTGGCATCAAAAAGTATAGTAAGCACTTTTGATTTGTGATGAATAGAAAAATCAAGTACTAAAATACCAGTGGTTCCTGTGACAGGGTAAATATCCCCCTTCAAGTAATGTTCTCCCCCAAATTAAATTAACATTTTATTTTTCCCTCTGAGAGTTTATAAAGGAAAAGAAATCATGATTTTTTTTAATTGAGGTGAAAAAACTGCTTCATAAGTTCATATGTTGTAAAAGCCACTGCCTGAGAAGGAACGCAGCGAATGTAATTAAGAGATAAACCACGATATAATCCTTTTCGAATTCCATGGTGTCCATAGACATACTTCATAGTCTCTCGCATGGTACTGGAAGAGAAAGATAAAATGATAACACCTTTATGCCCAGTCATGAACAGACAACTTCAGAATCATAACAGCATTTTTTTAAAAGAAGCTAAAATTCCATCTTGAGTAGCCTTTGGAAAGCAAGTGTTAAAACAAGCTGAAAATTCACAATAAAACAGCAATTCATTCCGAACAAGATCAAAGCATTAGGCATAGAATTTTGGGGTTCATTAATACAATATATTTTGTCTGTATTATGTCTGTGACATTTACTAGCAACACAATTTCATAATAATATTTGAAATACTAATGTAGTCTTTTTAAAGGATATATGAACAGTTGCCCTTTAAGCTCTCATTTCTGCTCAAGTTGTATGCTATAATGAGTAGATGTTATAGTACTAAAGCTTGAAGGACTGTCTTTCAGATTTCAGCAATGAAGACTTTCTTGTTTCAGTGTTCTTTCCTTTCAAACCAACATTTTGGGCTTTGTCTTTCTCTTTCAATATGCAATGTGGGCTGAAATCTTCAAAAAAATCTTTTGGGTGAATAAAGGCAACTCAAGTTCCTGAATAAATATTCTGCTCTTTCCCTGAGGGACAACACGTCACCAAACAGAATGATTCAAAAGTTATAAATTATAGAAAATTCTATAATGCTATGCTATGCAATAGTGTTAGCCACTAGCCATATGTGGCTACTGAGTACATGAAACTCAGTGGCAAATCCAAAACTGAAATGTGCCCTGAGTGTAAAATATCCCCTGGACTTCAAATATGTAGTATTTTTTTAAGGGATTAAAAATTTAAATAAATAAATAAAAATGATGTAAAATAAGTAAATTTTATATATATTGGTTTATATATATATATATATTTATATATATTGGTAAATTTTATATATATTGGTTTAAATAAAATATTTTAAAACAATTTCATCTGTTTCTTTTAATACTTTTTAAATGTGGTTACCAAAAAAATTTAAATTACATGTGATTCACATAATATTTCTACTTAACAGAGCTGCTCTAAAATGACTTTTTTTTTTGGCTTCATGCCTTGCTGGATTTAAGTTCCCCAATCAGGGGTCGAACCTAGGCCCCCACAGTGAAACTCTGAGTCCTAAACACTGGACTGTCAGGGAATTCCCTAAAATAAAATTTTAATAGGAGGATTGAAAGTGAAGTGTTAGTTGCTCAGTCATGTCCCACTCTTTGCGACCCCATGGACTGTAGCCTGCCAGGCTCCTCTGCCTGGAATTGCCATGGAATTCTCCAGGCAAGAATACTGGAGCTGGAGTGGGTAGCCACTTCCTTCTCCAGAGGATTTCCCCAACCCAGGGACTGAACCCGAGTCTCCTGCATTGCAGGCAAATTCTTTACCGTCTGAGCCACTAGGGAAACCCAATAGGAGGATTAGGACCTGATTAAATTCTTATAAAGTTAACCAAAGCACACTATGGGAGATAAAATTAAATCTCTAGACTGCTTATGAGATCACAGTCCTATCTCCCTACTTATTTTACACATTACATTTCCTAAAGAAATTGAACAATGACAAATGCAGAACTTACAGGCACTTTTCAAATTCTGGAAGAACAGCTCCTAACTGCATTCGCCGACGTGTTACATCAAATGGGTAGCTAAAAGAAGAAAAAGACAGAAGGACTTAAAAACGATTTTTAATTTTCTACTCAGCAATTATTGAATACAAAGTCCCATGTATGCTAGGAAATAATGTGTTCCTATTCTCTGATTATTTTGTCTAACCTGGGAGTCAGGATATAGGCACATGAATAAAACCAAATAACAAAACCGAGGTCTCTTTGCCCTTTGCAGAAGTGGTTCTCTTGGGTTTGGTGATTCTTCTCTTTCATCACCCAATGTCAAGTTCTCTTTATTCCCCAAAGGAAAGTGAAATGCACTTCCTGAAGAAATAAACTGAGTACTTTCCGCTGCTGTGACCCTAAGACAGGGTTTCTTAACTTTGTCACTACTGCCATTTGGGTTGGACCATTCTCAGTTGTGGGGGCTGTCTTGGGCAGTAGGATGTGTAGGTACATCTCTGGCTTCTGCCCAATAGGTGCCAGTAGCACATCCCCAACTGTAACAACCAAAAATGTCTCCAGACATTACTAAACATCCACTAGAGGCAAAACCACCCCCAGTTAAGAATCACTACCCTAAGAGCATTCAGCAAGTGCCCTTGTATACAGCAGGCCAACAAAAAGTCTCCTTAAGGGCGAAAATTAACAATGCAGATGATTGTATTGAGAGGACAGAGGTAATTTTATGTGGAAAGATTGCCTGGTTCTGTAACTCCGTATGGTGGGACAAATGTTAACTAGACTTACTGTCATGATCATTTTGCCATATATACAAGTATCAAATCATTATGTTGTACACCAGAAAGTAATATGTCAATTATACCTCAACTTACAAATTTTTAGGTTGTCTAAAATGAAATATACAAAAATAATCTCTTTGGAGTAAGACTCAGGTCATTTTTTAAATCATATTTTTAGGGCTAATATTGACTACTTAGGTCCTGTGCTAAGCAAGATAAAGTATATCATCTCATCCCATCTTTACATAATTGCATGAGACAGGTACTCTTATCTCAATGTTAAGAAAATTGAGTCTTAGAGACATTTTCCCTACCATAAAACTGCTTTCTACTTTCCTATTCAAAGCTCTCATTCATATATATATATATATAAATAAATAAAAGTGAAAGTCGCTCAGTCAGGTCCAACTCTTTATGATCCCATGGACTATACACTCCATGGAGTTCTCTAGGCCAGAATACTGGAGTGGGTAGCCTTTCCCTTCTCCAGGGGATTTTCCCAACCCAGGGATTGAGCTCAGGTCTCCCGTATGGCAGGTGGATTCTTTACCAGCTGAGCCACACATGTTATAAATACATATATAATATACACATAGTGATATATGAGAAAAATAAGTATATACTTCTATATACACTTAAATTTACTATGCAATAGTCATAATTTAAAAACCACCCATATACCAACCAAACAGCTTAAGAAATAACATTAGTAATAGATGAAGTGTGTTATACATCTCAATAGCATCTCCATTAATTACCAATCTTTTTTTTTTTTTTGACCCTGCCTCAAGGCTTGCAGGATCTTGGTTTCCCAACCAAGGAACAAACCTATGCCCCCTGCAGTGAAAGTGAAGACTTCTAACCACTGGACCCCCAGGGAATTCCCCTCCATGAATTATCTTTAAAAAAAAAATCATTTATTTATTTGGCTGTGCCGGATCTTAGTTGCAGCGCGTGGGATCTTCAACCTTTGTTGCAGGATCTTTAGTTGGGACATGCGAACTCTCAGTTGCAGCACATGGGATCTAGTTTCCTGATCAGAGATCAAACCTGGGCACCTGCCAGAGCAGTCCCACGAACTATCGTTTAATGGGAGGTGGAGAGATAAAAAAATTTTGTGGGGAATAAAGGGACCAAAACCTCAACCTGAACAATTCAGTCTCTAAGCAGAAGATGTGTCTGGGTAGAAGAAATTGACTAATAGGGAGAAAGTAAGGAGACAAAGTACAAGGATCAGAACGAGGGAAGTAACAATGGGAAAGAAAGAAAACAACACTCCAGGCAATGTTCTTACGTAAAAAATTGCAAAACTGTTTGGATATGTGCAATGTGAAAAATGATTTCAAGGTATTATCAGGACTATAAGATTAATGGTTATCAGTAACAATAGGAAAGTTGGGGGCTAAGGACGGGCACAAAAAAGAAAACAAGAACGTAGTATATGAATTATGGAGTTTGCACTGACGACAGAAGTCCAGGTAGAAATATTCAAGAGGTTACCAGAGGGAACCGGTATGAAGATTTCAATAGAATTAGTTATCTGTACAGAGGTTGACCTTTGAATCCTTAAAGATAGATGAGCTACTCTAGATATTTACAGGAAGAGCAAAGGACTAAAGTCTGGCAAGGTCTTAACAGTATCAGCACAGATAGGGAGGAGGAGGAAAACAGGAATCAGCAAGATACCTGAAAAGGGAAAGGTGGGAGGATGATGGCCAAGAGAGGGCACTGTTTACAAAAACCAAGGAAACAAAACAATTAGAAAGAGGATAAAAGAACTGAGAAGAGCCACTGGATCTGTAAGAGTCAATGCGTGTAGAATACAAAGAGAAGTGGAAAAGAGAAGACAGATTTTAAGGCTCTAAATTGGAAGTAAATAATAAAGAAAAGGGCAGTAAAACCAAGAAGAGAATACAGAATAGCTAGAGGTGAGCATTCTCTCCAAATGAACAAGGTTCCACAGCTATATTTCTAAAAGTAAACTACACTTTTTTTCTTTACCTTCAACCTAGTCTGCTCCTACAAAGTATACTGAGTCTGCTTTCACAAAAGTAATCCTTAATCATAAACTTCAATGAACACCTTACCTTTCAGTACTTATCCTACTTTGACTTTTCTTTTTTCCATTGGATACTATTTTTTTTGAGCCTTTGTGACTCTAGTACTTCCTGTTGTCTTCCTGTTTTTCAGGATACTCCTCAGTCACAGAAATCTTTCCTTCTTCCTGTTCCTGAAATGTTCCTGCCTCATAGTATTCCAGCCTCATTTTATCTCATCTATCCAATCTCTCTTGGTCTACAGAAATTCTTAGAAGCCACCTTTCCATTACACTTTCCACCTAATTCATCTATGTCCCTAACTGGTTATTGTTTAGTCGCTAAGCCATGTCCGACTCTTTTGTGACCCAGTGGACTGTAACCCGTCAGGATTCTCTGTCCACGGGATTTCCCAGGCAAGAATACTAGAGTAGGTTGCCATTTCTTTCTCCAGGGGACCTTCCTGATCCAGGGATGGATCCTGGGTCTCCAGCTTAGCAGGTAGATTCTTTACCAGCTGAGCCTCCTGGGAAATCCCATGTCCCTAATACAACTTATATTAATATAGAGTTCCCTTGACTGCTACTGTCTCAATAAGAGTATTAGCTTCTTGAGGCAACAGTTTTGTTCTTCCATTAGTGAAAATCCCAGTGCTTAGCGTAGTTTCTGGCACAAAGCAGGTCTTTAAGATTTACTGCAAGAAAAATTGTGCCTACACACACACACATATACACATACTCGATAAATGGCTCAGATTTCAGAAACCTCATATGGGCAAATTCATAAGAAAACATGGCTGAAGACTATACTCAGTGTTTCCTTCTAGCTTTCCTTTTCCTTTCTTTTAAAATCCACAGAAATTGAGTAGGTTCAAACTAATTTGGTCAATTTGGCACAAAGTTATTTATAATACGCTTTAAGGGCAGGTACATTGGAAAAATGTATTAAATTAATATTTATATTTTTCAAGGGATCCTGTTTTTAATAACCTATTAGAAAAAAATAAAATAACTAACCAATGCTAAAAATCAGGCTTGGATAAACGTATTTGACTTAAGTTGATTAGAAACTTACGATATTGTCTGTGCTATTGCTCCAGCAACACCTCCACAAAGTAAGTTTATGTGAGTTTTCAAAACTAAGACATTAGGATTGTCTGATGAAGGTCTGCCAAGAAGGGTGGGAGCATAGGAAAGCCCAACACTCTTTAAGGTACCAAAAGTAAAAAATGAAACACCTGAAAGACAAAATATAAATTCACCACGATGCTTAACAGAATGTAAGCTGTGAGAAGACACCATTCTTACATAATAACCAATTAACTCAAGGAACTAACTATGCATTTCCTGATTTCAGATATTTGGCTTAATCTAAGATGAAAAGATTTAATTAATGTTTATAAATAACCTAAAGACAACAAAATTACCACCTATAAAAAATTATAGCATTGGTTTTTCACGCACTAGTATAATGTTCAGTTCACTGAATAAAGGTAGTTGTTGAGTATAATGCCACCTTAAACATGAATAGAATTAAACAGTTTTGCAAGATTTCACATAAGTAAAAGTTAAACTAATGATTAGTAATTTTAACTAAATATAACATATTTATAATAATGATGATAATGTAAGGAAGAGGCAACAAATTTAGAAGTGACAAAGCATTATTTCATTCAGTGTCTAATTTTGTCTTCAAGGAATAGCTATGACAATGAGTGACTCAGAAGACACATGGAATCTAATTAATACTGAGTTAAGTTATTGATAATGTGCAGTTGGTACTGGCTGAATATGTACATGATTTATTTTATAATAGAAACATTAAAAGTCATATGTTAAAAAAAATAAGCAAAATTCAAGCATTCCTATCAACTAAACATTACTCAAGAAATCTTGATATCTACTAAATTTTAAAAACATATTTAAAAAAATACTTAACCTTAAGAACAAATAAGCCCTAACAAAAATTCAGTCTAGAATAATAACTCAATATATGCATGTATTCTTTATAAAAAATTCTTATGAACTTATAGTATTAAAAATGATGATATACAACTTTAGAATACTCATACACTTTTATATTTGGGAAATCTACTCACCAAACTTAAACACAGAAACCTTAACTACAAAAATAGGTCACAAAAAGGAAATTCATAGCAAATTAAACACAAGAAAAAAATTGAAATACCTAAATTATGTAGAATGGTATTCAGTGAAATATGACAGATTTTTTAAAAATGTGAATAGTATTCAGAAATATGAAAAAGACTTGGGAAACTGGAAAAATTAAGAAACAAAATTATGTACAAACAATAACAATGTAAAAAATGTTTCAAAAATAAAACTAAGAATAAAAAATTAGAAAGAGAAGAACATATAGTAAAAAAAGTAAAGCTTTCTTATTTCAGCATAATGGCAATGAAGGTATTCCAAGTCTTCATCATTATAGAACAACTATATCCATTGCTGGGCTTACAGAAAGGAATCCCTAGTTTCTAGGAATCCCTAGCAGCATCACCTTCCAAAAATATAATCTGAGGTCCACTTGGGAGTTGTGGCCCATGACAGAAGTGGAGTGACTCTACGTTTTGATACTAACAGTCAAGCCATTGAGACAGATCCTGCCGTTGGGCCTTGAGAAGATGGAATCACTGGGTCAGAAACTCAAATTAAGATCCAGTAACATGTTGGACTTCCCTGGTGGTCCAGTGGTTAAGACTCCACACTTCCAGTGCAGAGGCCATGCGTTCAATTCCTGGTTAGGGAACTAAGATCCCACCTGCCATGTGATGTGGCAAAAAAAAAAAAAAGGTAATAGAAACTCATAGTTAAAGACCACCCGAGAAAAAAAAAACCCACAGGAAATAACAAACTAAATAAACAAAGACCACCAGGCATAGGAGGAGGCAAATAAACTTCTATATTTATAAAAATTGGGGGAGTAAGGATTCAGGAAAACAAGCAAACAAGAAAGGAATAAAAAGAAACATAAAAAGAAAAACAACAAGAGGAAATCAATATCAAGGTAAAGAAACAAATCCAAATATATCAATAATCACAACAACCATTAAGTAGACTAACTGGCAATTAAAGATTTTACTGACAGGATTAAAAAAAATTCAGCTATATGATGATTACAAAATAAATACCTAAAACAAAAACATGCAAAAGTAGAAAATGAAAGGATGAAGAAAGATAACCCAGGCAAATATTAACTTGGGTCTAGGTTTAAAAATTATGAATTCAGGGAATTTGAACAATGACAATACACTAGATAACATTAAGAAAGCTTCATAATAGTAAGACAAATACCATATGATAGCACTTCTATGTGGAATCTGAAATATGACAAAATGAACCTATCCAAGAAACAAAATCAGAGACACAGAGATTGGTAGTTCCCAGGGGAGAGGGGGCTGGCGGAAGGGAGGCTGGGGTTAGCAGTTTCAAGCTTTTATATAGAGAACAGATGAACAAGGTCCTGCTGTGTAGTACAGAGAACTGTATTCAACTCCTATGATGACCCACAATGGAAAAGAATATATTTTTTAAAAAGAATGTAAAAATAAAAGTTTCATAATGGTCTGTGGTTATACTCATTAAAAAAAAAGCATAGAGCTGAATACTGGAAATATTGTGGGTGAAATATAATAAAGTGAATTTGCTTTAAAAAAATTGGGGGTAAAAGGTGAAGAGAGTAAGGAATGGGAATAGATGAAACAAGATGTCATCAGGTGACCACTATGAAGTTAGATGGGTACACGGTGGCTCATTATACTACTGCCAGTTTTTGAATATGTTTGAAATTTTCCAATTTTAAGTAAAAACAAATGAATAAAATAACAAAGTCAAAGGATGAAACTAAAGCAGGTAGTTAAAGAGAAAAACCCAAAGGCCAAAAATTAATGAGGTAAGCACACAACTGAAGAATAAACCCAAGAGAAAAGAGATAACTAATGCATGAACAAGAATCCATGAAATGGAAAATAAAGGTAGACTAGAAAAGAGAAAGAAAGCCAAAACTGATTCTTTATAAAATCAGATAACCGATAAAAGAAATAAAAAAACAACAGAACTACAGATAGAGCAGATGTGAAAAAAATATGAAGAAATAAGGAAAACCTTTTGCCAAGAAAGTTGAAAACAAACACAAAACAGTCAAGTTCAAAATGGTAAAGAAAGGTATGAATTACCAAAAATCACTCACAGAGACAGAAAACCTAAATGGTCATATAACCTACATGGTCATATAAGCATTCAAGAAATTAAACCAGTATTTAAAAATCATCTCACAATAAAAACTTTCAAGAAACAGATAATTCTAATAATTTTATACAAATTGTTCCTGAGGATAGAAATGAGGAAATACTCTTCAACTCATTCTATGAGACCTATGTAACCATGATACCCAAACCACACAAGGATGTTCAAGAAGAGAAAATTGCAAACTAATCTCACACCTCACTCATAAATATAGATGTAAAACTTCTAAAAACAATTAGTGAATGGAACCCAATAGGATATAAAAAGATCACTGTATCATAACCAATTTGGGCTGACATTAGAACATCTATTAAAGTCATTCATCAAATTAATAGATTAAATGAAAAAACTTATCATATCAGTAAATGCAGAAAAGAGTGTCTGAAAAGATTCAACACCAGTTCAGATAAAAATTCTTACCATACTACCTCAACCTGATAAATAGTACATTAGGCTAAATAAATACTAGAAACATTTCCTTTAAAATTCAGTAATGAGCCAAAACGCCAACTATCACCACTTTTATTCACTGATGCACTGTAGATCCTTAGCTAGTACAGCAAGATAAACATAAACAGACAAATAATGATTTGAACTGAAGTGAGAAAAATGATGTTATTTGCACAGGATGTGATGGTGCACACAGGAAATCCAAAGCACTTACATGGTAACTGGCTATAATACCAACAAGTAGAATGGCTAGCTATAAAATCATATAAAAATTAAATCAAGCAATAAACTTAAAACATAATGTTTGTAAAAGACACAACAAAGCTTATAAGGTGTCTATAAATATATCTAACAAAAAATGTCGAAGCTCTGTATGCAATTTCATTCAGACTTCCAACAAAGACTTTTGTACAACATCAAAAAATGATTCTAAAATGCATGTGGAATAGCAAGATATCTACAGTCCTTATATTACTCAAAAAAAAAGAAACATATGGTCAAGGGACTTGTCCTACCAAATGTAAGGACTTATTATAAAACTGCACTCTATTATTGTTTTAAGAAGTGACACTACAGATCACTGGGAAAAGAAGAAATTATTTAATCAATGGTTATCCTTAGAAAGGAAAAAAAGCAATTCTGGACAGATTAGGGGCTTAAATAATAAATGCTCAACTTTAAAATCATTCCTACAACAAAATGAAAAACGCAAGATGTTGCCAAATGTAAAACATACCTGCATATGGAGCCATTCCTAATATAGTAGGCATCAAGCCTCTGTAAAATCCAAGGAAACCACCTTCCTTTTGCATGAAGAAAAATTAGAAGTAAAATTACATTGAGCTCATTATGACAAATGCAAAAGAACAAAAGCATACATTATAATGGATATATTATCCTGGACCCACACTAAAACACAGATATGTTTTCATAATTATTATTAATGTTAATAATTATAAAAGAAAAACTACTTAGATAACATTAAAAATAATTGCCTAAGTATAAAAGGGCATGTTATAGACAAGAAAAGTAAAAATGAAATACCTTTGCATAAATCGTTTTGAATGCATGAATAATTCCTGTATAAGTGTGTTCCCCTTTCACCTGGAATGCTAGGCGTACTCTAACCATGTCAAGAGGGTAAGTACAGATAACTGCTGTCATACCTGAAAAGAAAGTAGAAACTTAAAATGTGTAAGAATCATTTTATATATATATCAGATCAGATCCTATCATTAGTAATGTCTCAAATTATATAGTAATGATGAAAACCCAATGAAATCAAAGGTAATATTACTGACAGAATTATATAATAATTTCATCAGCTAAAAACCATCTTTTCAAATTCTTGCCACTGTGAAGTTAAAATGTTAGCACCAAAAGACTACAGTGTTAGTGGATCATGAGTATTTTAAAAATTCTATTACTTGTCAGATAAGATATCAGAAAAGAAAAACTGACTATCTCCGTAGCAGTAGGCAGGACATTTGATGTTTTACTTATTTTTTCTAATCCTAAAATGGAGATATGCTTAACTTACCCAAAGAATTCTTTTAAATATAAAATAAGGGCACTTTTTAAAAAAAATTCAAAGCATAATCAGTATCTTCTTTTTAAAATTTAAGTAAGGGGAATTCCCTGGTGGTCTAGTGGTTAGGACTGCATGCGCTCACTGCCAAGGTCCTGGATTCAATCCCTGATCAGTGAACTAAGATACCCTGTGGCATGACAGAAAAAAAAATCTGAAAAATATATAATATTTAGATAAATTTGTTACTGACTAAACATAATAAGGGGCTTCCCTGATAGCTCAGCTGGTAAAGAATCCGCCTGCAATGCGGGAGACCTGGGTTGAATCCCTGGGTTGGGAAGATCCCCTGGAGAAGGGAAAGGCTACTGCTGCTGCTCCCACTCCAGTATTCTGGCCTGGAGAATTCCATGGACTGTAGTCAGATATGACTGAGCGACTTTCACTTTAAACATAATAAAAATATAATGTCCAAAGTAATAGAAACAATTTGTTTTAGGGATAAAAATCTCTTGTTAAGCTAATTTAGTTATTAAGTCCTAGATTTTTATCAACATATGACTTATAAAAAATTCCATAAACTAACAAGCTGAGTTTTTATTTTTATCTTCTTTATTGTAGTATAGTTGATGTATGAGTTACTTTTTAAATTAAAAATAGTCTTCTATTTTTGTAAAGCACCAAAGACTTGACCAAATCCACAGAGTTTCTGTATGACAGAGTACAATTTGAGACTAAATTTTCTGGTTCATATCACAACATATATTTCCTTCCCTATAATTACATTTTCTCAAACATTTACTTAATATTTTCTAACATTGAAATTTTTAGTTCAGAAATTCGAGCAGTCAGGGCTTCCCTGGTGTCTTAGTGGTAAAGAAGCCGCCAGAATGCAGGAGACACAGGTTTGATCCCTGATCCAGGAAGATTCCCACATGCTATAAAGCAACAAAGCCTGTGCACCACAACCACTTAGCCCAGGCTCTAGAGCCCACGCTCCATAACGAGAAGCCACCGCAATGAGAAGCCCACCGCAACTAAAGAGTAGCCCCTATTCGCAGCAACTAGAGAAAAACTCCTGCAGCAACAAAGACCCAGCACAGCCATAAATAAAATTATTTTTTAAAAAAGAAGAAGAATTCCAGCAGTCCAGTTGTTGGAAATGTCAATCCTTCATTTCAGTCAATTTGATTTTAAGCTCTCCATCTGAGCTATTTGTTTTCAAGCTATTCATTTCCCAACTATTTAACATTTTTTTTTTATCTATTGGTATTCAAACTAGTCATGTCTGGCAGTCCAGGCAGTGACTTTTCTAAATGGCCTCTTTTAAGTCTGAATCTAAACCAATACAGTGCAAATGTGATGTTCCTAAGACAAGGTTTGGCGGTAATACCATGTTTAATTCACAGCAAATATCTTATTATCCAGATATTTTAAAAACTACATATTTTGCAGCGTGGTTTAATTTTTTGCAGCTTGTGCTAAATATTTTACAAGGGAAATTTTTTTTTTTTTTTACAAGGGAAATTTTAACAAAATAAAGAGAGATTTTCTATAAACAAGTTTCATGTTTATTGAAATGGTTCATATTAAGGAGTTTAACAACTATAGAAAAGAATTTAAAAACTGACCATTTTTTAAGGCTTGATCATAGTGACACAACTTGGTTAAACATCAGATTTTGCTAGAATTTATTTATCCAAATCATCACTATTCATTTTATTTTTTAGTTGTAAACTTTTACAACTCCTGTATTTTTTTTCTGCTTCCTATCTGGATCACTTTTGTCTTTCCTCTCCCATTTGCTCTCCCAGACTTCATTTATTTCTTCTTTCCTCTTACATGCCCTCAAGCCTTCTCATTGTCTTCTTACTGGCTTCAAGTGGCTTAACATGAAATAAATGGATTAACAAAGTGACCAAAATTTTTTTTCTACAGTAAACTCTGTAGAAAATGAGGTCATCCAGAAATTTGTAAAGGTAAAGGAGGCATTAGCTTAAAAGCTGTAACACTATAAGTCAGGCTGAGGAGCTGCCATAACATAACTATACCTCAGAGAATGGTAAAAACAATGCCTATGATTACTATAATACTCAACTGATGATTTAGTTTTACAATTTTTCAGCCAGTTGATTTCAGCATGTTTTTATATGGTGTGTTTCTTTTGAATTTGAGCAATTAATCAAATCTTCCTAAAGAAAAACAAAATCTTTTAACCAGGATGTTTAAAAATTACAAATTTTGGGGGAGTGTGCAGGGGTTGTTGTCTGATATTTCTAAAAGCAACTCAATGATTTAAATGTAATTTTAAACTTTAGAATTTAGCAAGAAAATTTTTAGTACTTTCGTACTCTGATAAATCTTGAAAATCCCTGAAGATTTTAAATATGTTTATTTATCCTTGGAATAAGTGGGAGGTGAGAACTATTCTTCTGATAATCATATTTTACCCTTCACTCGAAGTATAAAATTATGAAGCCCTAAGTAGAGAAAAGATTATGACATCTTACATTGTTCAAACAAAAATCAATACTGCGCTGTAAAGTAAGTTTGAGGTTATTCAACTAAGTTCTGATTCACTTCATGATGACTCTGTCAATGCTTTTTTAAAATACCACACTGGACTTCAGTGGTGGTCCAGTGGTTAAGACCATCCACCTCCATTGAAGGGGGTGAGGGATCCATCCCTGGTCAGGGATCTAAGACTCCACCTGCCCTGGAACAGCCAAAATAATAATAATAAATTAAAATTAAAACATAATTGAGGGGCTTCCCTGGTGGCTCAGGGGTAAAGAATCCACCTGCCAATGCAAGAGACACGAGTTCAATCCCTGGTCCAGGAAGACTGCACATGCTGTGAAGCAACAAAGCCCCTGCGTGCACCACAGCTACCGAGCCCTCCTGCCCAACAGCCCGGCTCCACAACAAGAGAAGCCACCGCAGTGAGAAGCCTGCGAACCACAACCAGAGAAGACTGCGGCAACAAGGCCTAGCACAGCCAAAGCCTTTAAATAATTTATAACTGAAGTGCCTTTGGTTTATTATTACTTTCCAGTATATAGTGAAATTTTGATGTTAAGATGACTTTCATTTCAGAAAAATGAAGCTGAAAGCACCAAATGAACATGCTATTCCATCAGTAATCAAGTGTCATGAAAAGAAAATAATACAAAGCAGGATTTAACTCATAATCCTACTTCATCTTTCCTACAACCCTGAAAGAAAGAGTTTGACCAGTCACTTATAAAATTTAAGAGACAAAAAATTTTTTAAATGATGTTAGAAATGATAAATTATAAGATTTGAAAACTTTATTAAAATTTTCCTTCTGTAAAATGAGAGATAATCATAGCACTTTCTTCATAGTATTGTTCTTTGAACTACATGTCAAGTGCCCAAAGATTACAAGTACTCAGGTCTGTGACCAGTACAAAGAAAGTGCACAATACATGTTAGCACTGTCATGCCAGTGTGAAATACCAGTTGACAGAAAGCTGTTGCTCCAGCTCCCAAGATCTGCCCCCATCATGCCTGTGATAGTCCTCTCCCATAACCAGAACTCCCACCACCACCACATACCATTTCCTGATCCAGTCATGAAAAAGTTAACTGGAGGCTTTCAAAACCTGCCCTATTTTTTAGCATCTCTACAGTTGTTTTGCTGAACATTTTGAACACTATTCCTGGTTATTTTTTTCTACTTACTGATCTGGGGTCAGCCTATCAGAAGTAAAAAAGAACTAAGTAAACATTGGATAAGGCAAAACTATGGATAAGGTAGGTCAGGTTGCACACTGTAAATCTAGGTCCAAAAAAAAATCAAAATCCTATAAACCTTGTGATATCCACAAAAATTTAAGATTTTGATATATCACCTTCCCGTGGTCTTAATAATGGTACATTCTTACCTTAAAATACAATACAGTTATTTACAAAAGTAAGAAAGATCTATGTACTGATACAGGACAGAGTCTTGAGATAACTGTAAAAGAAAAGTTCTTATCCTATAGAATAGTATTAGAAAAAAGCATAACATAAGAAACTGCTATTAATAATATGACTGCTTCCAGGGAGTGGAACTATTTTTCACTGTATAGGAATATGTATTACTATAGCCATTATAATTTTAAAAAAATTTTTGAAAGAAAAAAATACACATTTCCAGAAGTAGATCTGTCAAAGGGAACATATGTTTCACATAGTTTTAAGTGCAGACTACTCCTTACCATCTCCTACTGTAAAAGCCTCTGAGTTGGGATATAAATGATTTCTTGCATAATTGAGCATAGGAAGATAACAAATGTGTGCTATGTGATCAATGTCACACATACCAGGAAATTAATTTGCAGAAATAAAATATACCCACTCCTTACCTGCCATGGATCCAGCCATTAATCTGTGCACATGACCAGAAACTCCCAGTTTTGTAGTAATTAGCTAGAAACCAAAAACAACAAATTAAATGAGATATTTCTTAAATGCTGCCAACTTCACTGTTTAATGATAAAGACTGTTTTCAAAAGGGTTTTAGAACTAGCTTTTTAAAAAAAAAAAAAAAGGAAATTAGTACTGAATGTGAGTGAAATGAGCACAATTATATAAAGCTGAGCAGTGTTATATCACATCAAAAGGAGGTCAGTTATTTCCTCTGTCGCAACCTCTGTCGCAAAAGAGTCGGACACGACTTAGCGACTAAACAACAATTTCCTCTGTAGCATCTGCTCTGATTATGCACTTTGACAGAAACAATATTGCCAAATATACTATACTACACACTGATGACCACAAATACTTAAAGTGTGAATGGCATTAGTAGGAATAAAATGTAAATGAAGCATTTATGGAGGTCTTGATATAATAGCACTGACTCTCTGTCTGACTAGGTTAGAATGTTGTTCCCAATCTCTACTGCTTACTTTTCATTTTAAGATACCCTGTGATGTAATGCATTTAATCCCTTTCTACACTAAGATGTTTGAGAGGATAAACTTTCAGTCAGGCAGAGAAGAGAAACTTAGTACATGGGGAAAGGTGTTAACTTATAATGTCACTTAAAAACAGACTTTCACAATATGGGTTCACTATTTTATTTATTAGGAAAATCCAAAGGCTCAATTATTCCTCTCCTACAACTGAGAAACAAAAAGCACATCAAAAAGCTATTGATATTTTACGGATTTACTATTATCCACTTGGCTCTTCTTCATAAGTCTGAACACAAACAATCTAGTCAAAAATGACTAACAATTCTGAAACAGATAACTCCAAACTCAAGTTATACTTAAAAGTTTAAATTATCAGAAGTCTTATTCCTTCAAAAAGGCATTACTTTACCCATTCATCCAAAGTAACATTAAAGGCCAAAGCAAATGCCTTGACAACTAAGTATGCTATTCAAAGATATAAAAGAGGAAAAAAAAAGATAAAAGTTCAAGTACCGTTTTATATTGCTCAAATGCCATAAACTGGATTGCACCATAGGGAAAAATTCGAATCATCATTGCACCATTCCCTTTATACAATCCAAGGTATCCCTCCTTTTTGGGAACAGCACGCAATGTAGAAAATACTCCTATTTTCAGAAAGATTTTTAGAAGAGAAATACTATTACAACAGAGAAAACTACCTAAATCCAAATTTTCATGACAATCACAGATAAAAATTACTATGCTATCATTCATGATGTAATTTTGCTTGACGAATTACATGAATAGTAATTTCTGTATAACACTTAAAGCTACTTAAAATACATCATATGTCCAAATAACACAAACATTCCTCATGTAAACATGTCGAACATGACTGAGTGACTAGCACAGCATGTAAACATGTAAAACATAGCAAGAATAGCTACAAGTTTTGGTAAACTGTTAATTAAATCTAAAATAACCCAAAAAATTAATAGAAATTATATTCAAAGTCCAGATATTGCAATGCAGATGACTAGGTATCTAGAAGGATGAAGAAGGTTTCCTAGACTGACCCAGATACATATGTGGTTTGTTCAAGCAGGAAACTGCTAATAAAAGAAACAAAAAACCTACAAATTAAAAACTATTTACACAAGTACACAGCACCACCTATGATATATTCTTACCATAAATAAAAAATGAACCTATATCCAATCAAAGTCTAGATTTAACTATCACTTTACAGAAAATGTGGGTGATACAAGAAGACACTAAATAATATGGGACACTGGCGGTCCAGTGGTTAGTTCACTCATTAGTTAATTAATTAATTTCTAAAAATAACATGGGACATAATAACCAAATTCAGACCATGGAGGATTCTATAGGATAAATAACCCAGTTTTCTTTCCCCATAAATAAACAGGAAAAAAGTAAAGAAGTATAGGAAAATGTTATAGGCCACAAGCAATATATCAACCAATTCTAACACTGTAACATATGATGTCATATGAATCCTGATTAAACACACAAAGTGTAAAAACAAAAAGAAAGTTGACAAGACTTCCATGGAAATCTGAACATTTAATGAATATTATATGTTAATAAGGGCTTCCCTGGTGGCTCAGAGGTTAAAGTGTCTGCCCGTAATTATTATTATTATTATTTTGGGGGTGGTCTTTCTAGTCTAGAGATGTATGCTGAGGCAATTATGAATGGAATAATATCTGGAGCTTAACTTAAAATATATGCCAGTGGAGAGGGGGAATGGTATAAGAAATGGAATTGACCATATGTTGCTAATTGTTGAAGTACAGTAATGGAAACCTGGGTCTCATTATATCATTCTCTCTACTTCTGTATGCTTGAAAGTTTCTATAATAAAAAGTGAAAAAAAAAGCTAAATTCAGGGCAAATTTTTATTAATAGTATACTTCAATTAGTACAGATAAAAGACTAACTTCTGGTCTGACATATTGATGTTTATTATTCCAATAATACCAATCATTAATTCTGTTTGTAGTACAGACTTCTACATTCCATTATTAAACTATTTAAATTATATCATTAAACTATTTAAGTTCAAGTTTCCTTCCAAATTTTCCAAACAAAAATTTTATCAAATATGAAGGTAAATTTCAAAGTTTAGAATTCAAGAAACCTTTTGATCTCTTCCCAGAAATTAAAACTGGTAGGTACTTATTAATGTCCAAGAAAAGATAAACCCTAAAGCATTTTTAATAAACAGATATCTAAGTGAACTAATTATTTAAAATAATTCTATTTATATATATAAACATATATACATATAATACATAAAGTTCTTCCAAAATATATGAATAATAAAACTAAATATATTTAGACACCACCCCTAAGATCTATCAAAAACACCTTCCTGCTGGAAGAGAAGACTAACATTAAGCTCAGTTTAAGATACTCAAATGTGTTTTTAACAATTTAGGGGTAATTAAATTTAGAACAATGGCCACGGAGCAGGAACAGGAAGCATAGATCAGGTTTCAACTGTACTGATAATGCTTATTTCTGAAGTTCTGTGTGGCTCCAAATATGTTTATTAAATTATTCTCTAAGACTCTTTGTTACAAATATTTAAAGAGAAATAATTAGTAGAAGTGAAATAGAGTACTTTCAAAAAAAGGAAATCAGGAGACAAAGAGCAAGGGAGGGTGGCTGGGGAGGACACAAGAAAAGCACAATGAACAGAAAACACAAATCTATAATTGAAAAAGAAATCTAAATTATATAAATTCTTCTGTTAAAAGCCAAAGACTCTCAAATTCTGTTAAAAGGCCAAGTCCAGCTATATGCTTTTCACAAACATCTCACCTAGGGAAAAAAAAAAAAAACCACTGGATGTTGAATGTTTTCAAATGGCATTTAAATATCCCTTGAGATAATTACACTGTTTTTTCTCCTTCAACCTATACTCTGTACTATTATTACTTTGGGAAATTGAGATTTTTCTTTATGGTATAACACTGAACAAATTTTTGCATGTGTTATAAGCATATTTGGAAAGAATATATATTCTCTGTAGGGTGCAAAGTCTTCTGTGTCTATGTTATATCAAGCTTGTGTGTTATTTAGATCCTTTTCTATATCCTTCTTATTTTTATCAAGCTAGAATTGCAAGGAACATTTAATAAAATATAAGCATACGCTTGTGTATATACACATAACCTCTGAAGGGAAATGGAAGAAAATTATAAAAATGCTTAATTCTAATGAAGAGATAAAGAGGGAGAAAGGTGTTTGCTTTTATACTTTATGAATTATGAACTTGTGAAAATATTGTACATTCAAAAAATAAAAATAAAACATAAAGACAGCAAAATTAAGAGGATTTTTAAATAAGCCTATTATGATTCAAATCCCTATTTTTATATCACATTGGTTATAAAAAGTTAAATGGAGGTCAAAGATTTTCAATATATTACAAGAAAAAAATTCCTTACACTCATTGCAAATTGGGGAAAAAGAAATTCTAGTTATAACCCTTGTTTTTCATTTGGTCAGAATAATTTTGATTCAAAATAAAGTTTTTGATGCCTTGGAAGTAATGCTATACACTTTTTAAAAGAAGCTAAAGTGGAAGTCTTATTCAATAGCATATCTTTTTCATCTTTGTGAAAAATCATGTTTGCTTTTAAATTTAAGCAAAGCTTAAAAACTACCTTATGCATGTAAAAAGGGAGGCATCTAGAATAAAATGCCCAACAACATTTTTCAAATAAATTAAAAAGCCACTAACACTTTTTTTTGGGGGGGTTGTATATTTCAAAGATACATGAAAGTACACCAATATGTTCATTGCTGCATTCCAGGAATTCTATTTCAAATTCTGAATGCCTTGTAGGGTACACTGCAACCCATGGCATGCAGCCCTGTAGAGCGTGAAATCTAATGTGAATATGTAACCTAATGATTACAAATCAGGAAACAAAACAACATACATCAGCATGGGGAGAAGTTTAAAGGAATGAAACAATACTGCTCAGACATTCATATGTTGGGTCATTGTTAAACACCACCAGATACTGAGTAATATAACTCCTTTCATCCTCAATTTAGACAACAAAAGAAAATCATTTCCTTCCTTTCCAGTTTTATATATAGTCTCTCAACAATTTCAAATATCTGATTCTTTCTATACCTGAGTGAGCAGTAGGACACGGAGATATTAGCAATTTTTTTCTTTCAATTTAAAGAGCAGATTTATTTACTGACAATAAAATGAGCCACAATAAATAAAAATAAAATCACATTTTAAAAACCCAATTGTTAAAATAACTGAATTATTCACTCTGTTAAATATCCTTCTTATAAAATGATGGATAGATTATGCAGAGTATACATCACTGAAGCATAAAACTGTAAAAGCAACGGAGTGTTATGAGTTAGTTGCCTTGACCTAACCTTTTTCTCGGTGTCTGTCCACATTAATTTTTTTGTTTTAAATCTTTTGCTCTCTAAAAGTTAATATATGTTCAATATGTATTACAAATAAGCTTAGAGGAAAAAAATTACCTATAATCTCACCATTGAAAATTAAGCACTTAATGTTCATATTTCTCCTTCTAGCATTTTCTCTAAACAGACATTTACTTAGACAAAATGCAATGTCATTAGATCATTTGCAATATTTTTTCATTTAACTGTTATAAACATCCTTCCTAGTCAGTTAATATTCTTTTATAATTTTTATAATTGCAAAAGAGTCTATAATATGGACTTATTTATTTAAATAATACTTATTATTTAACTTAACCAATTCTCTATTATTAAACATTTTGGTTGGCTCTTATTTTTTAAACCAACAGAAATAATACTTTGATTCTTGTATATACCTCTTTGAGCATATTTCTGATTACTTTCTTAAAACAACTTCTAGAACTAGAATTGCAAAGCCAAAGAGGACCTGTCTTCTCAAGACTTTGATGCATATTATCAAAATGCCCTCCAAAAAGAGCTATAAAAAATTCTTATTTCCACCAATGATATGTTATTAGAGTGTCCAAGTTAATTAAAATAGCTGATTTTTATGTCTGTAAGGAACAACTAAGGACTTGATATTTCTTTAACAATGCAAGTTTATCAATATATACTAACTGCACTGGATTCTGTTTGTCCTAAGGTATCTACAACACACACTTAAGCGTTTAAAGGAACAACCTAATCTGTATCACTAACTGTATTTTTTTTTAATCAAGCTAAGCTGTTAAGTGTGTCTGTTAAGGATGTGATTTGTTAATCTCCATAAACAAATATGTAGTAATTACTTAAATGATTCAAAGATTTTAGTTCAGAGTACATTAGTACCCTAAAATGATAACTACATAACCACTATCACAAATGAAAATATTAAAATGGTAACAGCTACATCTCCTGCAAATTTGCCTCCAAACTTGAACTCCCTTTTGTGTCCTCTTTCCGCTATAATTCACAACTAGAAACCAAGCCAGCAAAAGGATAACATTTTCATTTTTATCTTCAGCATCTGTCAACTCACCCAAATGTCTGTAATGGTGGTTGTGAGCTTGTAACAAAACCTTTACTCGATCCAAGGGAGCAACTGTTGTTTTGGCACAGCATCCAGCAATACCTACAAAATTTGAAAAGATCAGGAAGACATGGCATACCATTTCTTTCCAAACAGAAATCATGATTAAATTTATTTGGCTAATAAACAAATAATAAATAAACAAATTTGGCTAATAAATAAAAAATAAATAAATTCAGACACAACTGAACAGATGCGAAGAACTGACTCGTTGAAGAGTCTGATGTTAGGAAAGATTGAAGGCTGGAGGAGAAGGGGAAGACAGAGGATGAGATGGTTGGATGGGATCACCGACTCAATGGACATGAGTTTGCGTAAACTCTGGGAGATGGTGATGGACAGGGAAGCCTCGCGTGCTGCAGTCCACAGGGTTGCAAAGAGTCAGACATGACTAAGCAAGTGAACTGAACTGACTGATTCAGCTAGCAAACTCTAATCTCTCATTTGATCCCCACAAATAGAACTGCCCAGAAGCAGAGATATGAAGACGATTGGCTCCCATTCTCTATAACTTAATAATTGAGCATGTCAGGCTTGAAAATAAGTTCAAAGAGTGTAAATCTGCCCCTTAATTGCTGATGAACACTGGAATCTTGCTAAATGTGGTGATGGGACAGACACTTGGAGGTATTTACACAGCTACAAGACTCTGTTTGAAACATCTTCTTCTGGATGACTTCTCATAGAAATAACCAAATTTAACCCATAAAATCCCGTTATTCATTTACAGCACAAGAAGTTTATTCTTACAAGTTACCCAGATTATAGTACTTTTGTTACAGAAGGCTGAACAGACTGAGACATTTTTGTGAAGTACCTTACATGTAATAACCACTCAACCAAATGAGTTACTACTATTATAAAAAGGTAGACAAAAAAGTCCTTGGTGTCTTTTCTATGATTATGTTCAGCTCTTCATCATTGCATATTTGTTAAGAAAGATGCAAGAGTACTGGAACTTTGTGGGTCCCTTCACTACTACATTCAGTCATCCAGCAATTATGTATTTTGTCCCCACCACATGCCACTGTGCAGACATGTTGATGAGAGTAAAGTACATACATGGGCTTTAACATAAATCAGAATCCAGTTCAGTCCTACTAGCTTGGCATGCTTCTAAGGTGATAATATATAAAGACTTTTTGCTGTATACAGTTTGTGTTCCCCAAAATTCCAAATTGGGAAAGGAGTACACCCAGGCTGTATATTGTCACCCTGCTTACTTCACTTATATGCAGAGTGCATCATGCAAAATGCCAGGCTGGATGAAGAACAAGCTGGAATCAAGACTGCCAGGAGAAATACCAATAACCTCAGACATGCAGATGACACTACCCTTATGGCAGAAAGTAAAGAAGAACTAAAGAGCCTTTGATAAAAGTGAAAGAGGAGAGTGAAAAATTTGACTTAAAACTCAACATTCAGAAAAATAAGATCATGGCATCCAGCCCCATCACTTCATGGCAAATAGATGGGGAAACAATGGAAACAGTGAGAGTCTTTGTTTTGGGGAGCTCCAAAACCACTGCAGATGGTGACTGCAGCCATGAAATTAAGACGCTTGCCCCTTGGAAGAAAAGCTATGACCAACCTAGACAGCATATTAAAAAGCAGAGACATTACTTTGGCAACAAAGTCCGTCTAGTCAAGGCTATGGTTTTTCCAGTTGTCATGTATGGATGTGAGAGCTGGACTATAAAGCAAGCTGAGCACCAAAGAATTGATGCTTTCGAACTGTAGTGTTGGAGAAGACTCTTGAGAGTCCCTCGGACTGCAAGGAAATCCAACCAGTCAATCCTAAAGGAAGCCAGTCCTGAATGTTCATTGGAAGGACTGATGCTGAAGCTGAAACTCCAATACTTTGGCCACCTGATGCGAAGAGCTGACTCATTTGAAAAGATCCTGATGCTGGGAAAGATTGAGGGTGGGAGGAGAAGGGGACGACAGAGGATGAGATGGTTGGATGGGTTGGATGGCATCACCGACACAATGAACGTGAGTTTGAGTAGGTTCTGGGAGTTGATGATGGACAGGGAAGCCTGGTGTGCTGCAGTCCATGGGGTCACAAAGAGTCGGACATGAATGAGCGACTAAACTGAATTGAAAATTTGTATGTTGAAAACTAATTCCTAGTGATGGTATTTAGAGGTGGGAGGTGGTATTAGAGGAGGTAATTAGGGCACTCATGCATGAACCAATCCTCTTATAACAGAGGCCCCAGAGAGACTTCCCTGGTGGTCCAGTGCTTAAGGCTCTGTACTCCCGCTGAGAGAAGCAGAAGTTCCATCCCAGGTCAGGGAACTAGGATCCCACAAGCACCATCCCCCGCAAAAAGAGGCCTCAGAGATATCGTTGGCTTATTGCACTGTGTAAAAACACAGTGAGAAGTTGACAGCTATGATGAAGCGGGGTCTCCCCAGATAGCTGCTGGTACCATGACCTTGCACTTCCTGGTTTCAAGAACTTGGAGAAAGAAGTTTATTCTTATGAGTTTCCCAGATTATTGTATATTTGTTATAGAAGCCTGAACAGACTAAAGACACTTTGGTGAAGTACCTTATATGTAGCAAGCACTCAACCAAATGAGTTTTTACTATTATAAAAAGATGGACAAAAAAAGTCCTTGGTGTCTTTTTCTATGATTATCTTCATCATCACATATTTATTAAGAAAGATAAAAGAGTACTGGAATTTCCTGAGTTGCTTCACTACTACATCCCCAGAGACTAGTTCAGGGGCTGGCATTCAGCAGGTACTCAATACCTATTTACTCAATGAATGAATGAATCTTACTTTACAAAATTGTTTAAAATGTAAGACAAAATCATTTAAAATCCACACACATTTACTTAATAGCTCAGCATGTAACTGGTACTAAAATCCATATTCTGAGATATCCAGAAATAAGTTGCCTATTTGTACTCAAATATTAAATCCACATGTAAGCTTCTATATCAAGCTTCTCTTATCTGAACTAATGGAAGTAACAGTCATGGTCACTCAAAATTGAGGATAAACTAAAAATAATTTGCATTGGGGTATATTTGGTTTCAGAATAGTTTGTTATTTTCCCAGTCATTATGAATTAACCATATAAAAATTATTTAGAATCTGCCGAATAAGTAGTTTCTTTTATAATATCTTGTTCATCATATTACTTTATAGCTCGATTAATCATTACAAAAGTCCACTGAGTTAGGTCAAGTAGCCTTTATCTTCATTTTAAGCAACTTGAGATATTTGCCAAAGACCACTGCTAATCATCAGCAAAAAAACAAGTATGCTTTCCTTTGTAAGAGTTACTAGGTTAAGAGATTCAACCACAGGCACTGTGCCTAGGCTTTTACAGGTACTTTTTTATTTAATCATTACAATTACATTCTGAGGTAAGTACTCCTTTTTTAATATTGATTTGTTTATTTGGCTGTCCCACACAGGGGATCTTCATTGCAGCATGCGAACTCTTCTCAGTACATGGGATCTTAGTTTCGTGATCCAGAGAAACGTCACCCAAATCAAAAAAATGGAACATTACCAGTCTCCCAAAAGTCCCTCTCTTATACTCAAATCACTATTTGTTGCTTCTCAGAGACAACCAAATGTCCTCTGAGTTCCAACAATATGAATTTAGCTTTGGCTATTTCTGAGCTTTATACAAATACAATCACACAGTATGTAGTGAGTGTATCTGGCTTCCTCCTGTTCATTATTACACTTGTGAGATTCATACACATTGTTGGTGAGGCAGGAATTTACTCATTTTCAGTGTTACTAGTATTTCACTCTATGATAATACCATATTTCAGTTATATATTCTAACACTGATGGACATGTAGGTTGCTTCTGCTTTAGGGATAGTATGAATATCAAAGATAAGAACATAAATACATATGTTGGGTATATACCTCAGAGTGGAACTGTTGGATCATAGCTGGATCAACTGCAGGTATACAAATGCTCATAGATAACCACACAACCAGTTCTCCAAAGTGACTGTACCAATTTGCACTACCATCAGTAGCATATGAGAGTCCTAGTTGTTAACCTGGCCTACATGGTACCAAGACTCCAGTGTCAACATCACAAAATATAACATGCCCAAAACTGAATTCCTGATCTTTCCCTACCACTATCATGAAAGCTGTTCCAACTACAGGCTTCCTGTTTCAACTTCATCCTTTCAGGTGTTCAGACCAAAATAAGTCCCCCTTGACTTCTCTTCCTTACCCTATCTCTAACCTGTCAGAAAACCATGTATTCTTTTCATATTCAGATTATCATAATTTTTCACCACCTCCCCTGCTACTAACCTGATTCAAGTACCCATCATCTAACATCTGAATTATTGCAAAAACCACCAAACTGGCCCCCCATCTCCCATATTTACATCCCTACAGTTATTCTCCACAGAGCAGCCAAAGTGATCCTTTGGAAACATGTCATATCAGGTCACTTCTCTACTACAGACCTGTAATGGCTCCTTACTTCACTCCAATAAAATTCATAATCTTTACAATGGTTTGCAAGACCCTTCACTTCCTGTCCCCTTTAACTTTCTAACCTCCTTCCCCCATCAATACCACTTGGCTCCAGTTGCACAGGTCTCACTGATGTTCCTTGAGTGATAAGGCCCTCCTTGACTTTGAAGATTTTGCTTTAGCTTTTCTCTCCACCTGGAATGCTCCACCTTAGAAATCAACTTGCTAAACTCCATCCCCTTTTCAAGTTTGCTTGTGTCATTCTTCCAGTGAGACGTACCACAAATTATCCTATTTAATACTGTACCAGTTAGCTTCTCCATTTCTTTGGCCCATTGTCCTTTTCACTTCTTCCCATTTCACTCGTCATCTCTAATACACCGTACAACTTATTTTTCCATGTTGTTCATTGTCTTTCTCACCACAAGTCCTCAACCAATATAAACTCTAAGATCCTTGTTTTGTTCCCTGATGTACACTAAGCTTGTAACAGAAACAGAGCAGGCACTCAAATATTTCCTTGTATAAATAATGACCTTTTTATCAGCTGCTGCTGCTGCTGCTAAGTTGCTTCAGTCCCGTGTCTGATTCTGTACGACCCCATAGACGGCAGCCCACCAGGCTCCCCTGTCCCTGGGATTCTCCAGGCAAGAACACTGGAATGGGTTGCCATTTCCTTCTCCAATGCATGAAAGTGAAAAGTGAAAGTGAAGTCACAGTCCTGTCCGACTCTTCCCGACCCCACGGACTGCAGCCTACCAGGCTCCTCCGTCCATGGGATTTTCCAGGCAAGAGTACTGGAGTGGGGTGCCATTGCCTTCTCCGTTTTTATCAGCAGAACAAAATAATTATTAATACTACTGCAACGTACACATATCTTTCTACAAGTGCTTATGATGTGGAAATTTTAAAAAGTCCCAGCCTTAAATGATTAAGTGATGACAACCCAGTCAATTAAGAGAGGGTAGAGACTGAAACATCTCTTTATGGGAAAGCAGAAGAAATTTCTGAGAGATAACATGAAACTTCCGGCCCCACAGTCACACCAACAGTAGGGTTGCACCAGCTACATGTCAAGTAGCTATTGCACAGTTTGCTAGAACCACCGGAACCAGTTTTGGTTGTAGACAGTTTTGCACAATTTCCCAGTCATTCTTAAACAGCTGTCTTCCAGTATTTGTTTGTTTGTTTGTTTGCTTGCTTGCTTTTAAGTAAACAGCAAAATCCAATTCTACACTCGATAGTGCGCAGTCTCTATAAAAGAGAGGAGTGCCCAGCATGTTTCACTGAAACCCTGGGCTCCTTTACGGGGCTCCCCTCTTTTCCCTGCTATCCAAACTTGAAGAATGGGTGCCTGGTTATGCCCTTCCACATCCCCAGCCTATCCTCGAGGCCGTTTCTCCCCAGAATCCTGCTGTCACTAGTCCAGTAATTATTAGAAAGAGATTACAGCAGGTTGGGCAAACACCTGGCTGGGCATTGGAGCAGCCAGAGTTGAAGAATGTCATCTCGGCCGTTTACACCCGATCTGCCCGGGATCCCGCCCTGGCCACTCCGCGCGCTGCCAGGTCCCCCAGGGGGACACCCACCTCCAGCCAGGAAGGAGCGCAGCCAGTAGAAGTCTCGGCGGGCGGCGGGCCCTCCGGCTCCTGCCGCCTGCGGCATCGCTGGAGGTGGCTCGGTGGCTGCCAGGGCCGCCGCCGCCGCCGCCATCAGGACCAGGGCCGCGTCGGGAGCTTTGGTCGTCAATTTACAACCCAAGGGCCCTAGCCATGGACGGAGCAGGCAGTGACAGGGCACCGACCGCCGCGCGGGCGGGGCGGAATACCAAGGGCAGCACCGCGCGACGCGGGCTGATTGCGTATACCAGGGGCGGGGCCTGGGTCAAGGCCCGCTGGGGGAGTCGCCCCGGCAGGGCGCCTCCCCTTCACCCAGCTTCACCCCGCGTCCCTACTTCTGGATTCGCTTTTCAGGCCTCTTCTGTTACAGAGAAGAAGGGAAGTATGGCCAGGGGAGAAGATCCTTTCCAAACCCGCCGCCTCAGAAAGCTCTCTCCCGTGCTGTAACCGTCCATCGGGCTGCCTTCTGAATTCCCTATAATGAACCTTTTTCAGAACCAAATTTCGGTTCTTCACGCCTTCCAGGAACTTATGGAATTGTACTCACATTGCACACTCTTTCTCACCAAATCAGTTCTGCCTTTTCTGAACTTCTTAATGAGCCTCAGTTTCTGCCTCTCTAACCCCCTACTAGGAGAAGGCAATGGCACCCCACTCCAATACTCTTTCCTGGAAAATCCCATGGGCGGAGGAGCCTGGAAGGCTGCAGTCCATGGGGTCGCTGAGGGTCAGACATGACTGAGCGACTTCACTTTCATTTTTCACTTTCATGCATTGGAGAAGGAAAGGCAACCCACTCCAGTGTTCTTGCCTGGAGAATCCCAGGGTTGGGGGAGCCTGGTGGGCTGCTGTCTATAGGGTCGCACACAGTCGGACACGACTGAAGTGACTTAGCAGCAGCAGCAGCAGCAACCCCCTACTAAGCTTCAATTCCATTCCCATCAACTCTGCCAAAGAAATAATTGCTAAAGCAAGATCTCTCTTTGGGGCCCTAGGAATTACGCAAATACTTCTGCTTTGCCAGGACTTTCTGAATCTGTGCCTTCTGCTTAGCTCTGGATTTCCGCCCTGTTCCCCACCAACTCCTAAACTCCCAGGAACTTCCAAGTTTCTTCTTCCTGGTCCCACTGCATTATAGACTGTCTTTTTAAACCACCCCTTACCCGGCACTATTCTCTTTCTGAGCATCCCTCATCAACTTCAAGTTGACCAAAATTTATTCCTATTCACTGTGACCAAAGTTGTTCTGAACTTTTATCCTCTCAGAGAGTATCTATTAAGATTTTTGTTAGTATTTACTCCAACCTTTCCTATTTTTGACACTGGTCCCCCATTTCTCTTTCTATGGATAAGCCTCTGCAGTCTTTCTAGCCAACATTTATCACTAATGAAGAATTCAGATTTCAAACTTGTTTTTCCCATCTTCCTAATACTCAATTTCCACCAGAAAATACTATCATTATTTATAATTTGCCTGTCTAATGTGAAGAATTTAAAGGCCCTGAAAGTGTGGATGGTTGCAGAACATTGTGATTGTAATTAATGCTACTGAATTGTACTCTTAAAAATGGTTAAAATGGTAATTTTTTTGTGAAGTATGTTTTATTACAATTAAAAAGTACAAGAAAAACTTCCATAAGATTTTTTTATATATCCAAAAAGAGAAAGATCTATGCTTTCTTATTAAATAACTAGCAAAATTGTCTGGTTCCTAGTCCTAACATGTATTTTTTTTCTGTCCTGTAAGCTGTACTGGTATCTCTTCTCATCTATTTCCATTTCAAATGAAACATACCTTATAGATTTAAATTATCACATAATGGCCCTCAACTCCAAAACTGAGTCCAGGTCCAAGATGGAAAGTTTATACACATGATAACTGACAAGTCTAGTGACTTTAAATAGCCAATTATTTCTTCTCTACTCAGCTGGCTACTATTAAACTACTCAACCTACAGATGTTACTACACACAACTCTCAGAGATCTTACCCAACCTTAGAGTTTTAAATTATTCTTGCCTGGAAATCCCATGGACAGAGGAGCCTGGTGGGCTACAGTCCATGGGATCGCAAGAGTCGGACACTACTTAGTTACTAACCCACCACCATAAGAATTTTAAATAGCATTTACAGGTTGATGGGGCTTCCCTTGTGGTTCAGCTGGTAAAGAATCCACCTGCAATGTGGGAGACCTGGGTTCAATCCCCAGGTTGGTTAGATCCCTGGAGAAGAAAATGGCAACCTACTCCAGTACTCTTGCCTGGAGAAATCCATGGACAGAGGAGTGGGACAGGCTGCAGTCCATGGAATCGCAAAGAGTCAGACATAACTGTGTGACTAACTTTCCCTTTTTATAGGTTGATGACTCCCAATCTCCAGCCCTTCCCACTCACTCTCCAACTGTATTGATTCATATTTCCCATTTCACCACTCATTCATCTAATTGGCATCTATTTGCCATTGGTGGTGGTTTAACACTAAGTCATGTCCAACTCTTCAACCCCATGGACTGTAGCCTGCCAGGCTCCTTCATCCATGGGATTTCCCAGGCCAGAATACTGAAGTGTGTTGCCCTTTCCTTCTCCAGGGGATCTTCCTGACCCAGGGATCCAACCCAGGTCTCCTGCATTGCAGGCGATCTCTTGCATTGCAGGCAGGTTCTTTACCAACTGAACCACCAAGGAAGCACATCTATTTGCCATATTCAAAACTAAATTCCTCATCTTTCTTCGCAAACATGCTACACCTGCAACCTTTTCTCATTTCATTAAATCACAACTCCATCGTCAGTCCATAAATCTTGACTAATTTCCTAAATACTCTCCCTACTTTCTCTTGCTTCCTACTATCTATTCCCAAGATGGCAATCAAATCAGTTTTTTAAAACCTAAAGCATATCTTGTCACATCTTATCCCAAAACCCTTTGATGGCTTCGCATATCACTTGGGGAATTCCTACAATGGTTTACTGTTATGTCTCTGACCTCAATGCCTAGAGCTTCCTTCAGTTACACTGGCTTCTTTGTTCCTCATAAATACCTGGCATGCCTCTCCCAGGGCTTTGCACAAGCTGTTCTTTCTACCTGTACTTCTTTACCCCTAGGTATTCCATGTAACTTCCTCCAATCTCCTGCTTCAGATTTTATACATATGTAAGCTTGTCAACCTCCAGGTCTTGGTTTTGCTGACTGTATACAGCTTCTCCATCTTTGGCTACCTCTGTTTCATTCACTACGCTGAAGCCTTTGACTGTGTGGGTCATAAACTGTGGAAACTTCTTAAAGAGATAGGAATACCAGACCATCTTAACTGTCTCCTGAGAAAATTGTGTGCCAGTCAAGAAGCCACAGTTAGAACCCTGTATGGAACTGCTTGGTTGAGGATTGAGAAAGAAGTATGACAGGGCTGTCTGTTGTCACCCTGTTTATTTAACCTATACGCTGAGCACATCATAGGAAATGCCAGGCTGAATGAGTTACAAGGGGGGAATCAAGATAGGCATGAGAAACATCAGCAACCTCAGATATGCAGATGATACCACCCTAAAGGCAGAAAGTGAAGAGGAACTAAAGAACCTCTTGATGAGGGTGAAGGAGGAGAGTGAAAAATCCAGCTTAAAACTCTGAGTAAAACTAAGATTATGACACCTGGCCCCATTACTTCATGGCAAATAGAAGGGGAAAGGTGGAAGCAGTGACAGATTTTCTCTTCTTGGACTCTAAAGTCACTGCAGATGGTAACTGCAGCCATGAAATCAGAAGACGATTGCTTCTTGGCAGGAAAGCTATGACAAACCTATACAGTGTGTTGAAAAGCAGAGACATCACTCTCCCAACAAAAGTACATAAAGTCAAGGCAATGGTCTTCCCAGTAGTCACGTACAGTTGTGAGAGCTGGACTGTAAAGAAGGCAGAGCGCCAAAGAATTGATGCCTTTGAATTGTGGTGCTGGAGAAGCCTCCTAAGAATCCCTTGGACAGCAAGCAGATAAACCAGTCAATTTAAAAGGAAACCAACCCTGAATACTCATTGGAAGGACTGATGCTGAAGCTAAGTAAGTAAGTGAAGTTGCTCAGTTGTGTCCGACTCTTTTTTTGTTTTTTAACTTTTTTTTTTTTTTTTTTTTTTTTTTTTTTTTTGTGTCCGACTCTTTGTGGCCCCATGGACTGTAGCCTACCAGGCTCCTCCTTCCATGGGATTTTCTAGGCAAGAGTACTGGAGTGGGTGGCCATTGCTTTCTCCAGGGGATCTTCCCAACCCAGGAATCGAACCTGGGTCTCCCGCACTATAGGCAGACGCTTTACCACCTGAGCCACCAGGGAGGTTGGAAGGACTGATGCTGAAGCTAAAGCTCCAGTATTTTGGTCGCCTGATGCAAACAGCCAACTCATTGGAAAAGTCCCTAATGCTGGGAAAAATTGAGGGCAGAAGGAAAAGAGGGCATCAGAGCATGAGATGGCTGGATGGCATCACTGGTGCAATGGACATGAACTTGGGCAAACTCTGGGACTCCCAAACTTTGGGAGATAGGGACAGAGAGGCCTGGCATGCTGCAGTCCATTGGGTTGCAAAGAGTTGGACACGACTGGAAGACTGAACAGCTAGCTTCTCAAGGAGGCTTTTCCTGACTGTAATATTTAAAATTACTACCCACTTCACCCTCACCCCTACCAAAACTCATTCTCTTTCTTTTCCTTTTTTAAGACGAAAAGGAAAGAGTGGCTTTATTACTTTTCCAAGTAAAGGGGGAACATAGTAGGCTAGTGCCTCAAGAACTGTGCCTCCATGCCTGGTGAGGATATATGTCAGTTGCTCTGTCATGTCCAACTCTTAGTGACCCTATGCTGTAGCCCACCAGGCTCCTGTGTTCATGGGGATTCTCCAGGCAAGAATACTGGAGTGGGTTGCTATGCCCTTCTCCAGAGGACCTTCCCAATGCAGGGATCGAACCCGGGTCTCCTACATTGCAGGAGGATCCTTTACTTTTTGAGCCACCATGGAAGCCTAGGTAGAGATTATATAGTCAGGCAAGGGTATGTGATAAGGATCAAGGCAGTAACAGTCTTCATTCCTTCTTCTGTAAAGTTTCAAAGGGGTGAGGTTGCTGACAAAATTAGGGTGTGTGCAGTGGTGGTTGGATCTCCTTAATCTTGATGAACCTCAATGGTCCCTTTAATCTTGCCTCAGGTGGTTTCCTGGCTGCTTCTCCTTTGATTCCCAACTGTTCTGCCCTTAGGAATTCAGAGAAGGTCATGGAGGCTGGAGTCTTGCTCTGGGGTGATCAAAGAGAGTTTGCTGCATACAGGCAGACCACTGGAGCAGGGGTGATGGAAAACTGCAGGATGAGGGGCTCTTGAGGGTCCTTGAAACCTTCTTCAAAGCTGTGCTGCTTCCCTGAGGTGTGGGGGAGGGGAGCGTGCAGAGGTCACTACAGTGGTGACCCAGTGACTCCTGGAAGGTGGGTGCCCGGTCTGGAAGCCCAGCTTTGTGATTATTTGATAAATATACCCTCCTCCTCTGAGCTTGGAGCCTCTTCATAATTTGAGGCAGTTCTCCCCGCCCATACCCCTTGCTCCAGGAGTAAGACATGCTCTGTGGGCCTCAGCAAGGCAACACCAGGAACTCAGTCTTAGGTGCTCTCCCTGAGGCCGGGAGCCAAAAGCCAAGTCTCCTGGGACCTGAGAGGGAGACAGGAGGGGCAGGGAGGAGACAGGGAGACAACCAATGACTCTTGTGCCTGTTTTACAGGTGAGGACACTGGGCCCTGAGGGGCAGTGATCCAGCAGGGCTGCCCCAGGACCAAGGTGACTAGATATTTTCAAGCACTGAAGCCCACAGCCTTCTGGCTAAATTAAGTCACTAATGTGGCCCTCCTGCCTCAGAACTGATCCTCCCAGTTTGGTGTCCTTCAGCCTGGTCAGTGGCCTGCAGATGGCACTGAACCCTGGGAGTCTGATCTCATGGCCAGGGGCCCTGTGCAAAGAGGGGAGGAGGGGAGAGAAAAAAGGGAGGGAGGAGGGAACAGAAGAAAAGAAGGGAACTGAAGCTCATTGTCTCTTTTGTCTTCTTTTTTCTCTCCTTTAGTTTTTTGTCATGATACTTATCAGTGCTTATTAAATATATATATTGGATTCCCCTCAACTCAGCTGGTAAAGAATCACCTGCAATGCAGGAGACCCCAGTTCAATTCCTAGGTCAGGAAGATCCCCTGGAGAAGGGAATGGCAACCCATTCCAGTATTCTTGCCGGGAGAATCCCTTGGATAGAGGAGCCTGGCAGGCTACAGTCCATGGGGATGCAAAGAGTCGGACATGACTGAGCGACTAACATTTTCACTTTCTTACAGAGCACTACTGGTTTTTCCAGTAGTCATGTATGGATGTGAGAGTTGGGCCATAAAAATGGCTGAGCCTCCCATAAAAATGGCTGAGCCTCCCAAAATTGATACTTTCAAACTGTCGTGCTGGAGAAGACTCTTGAGAGTCCCTTGGACAGCAAGGAAATCAAACCAGTCAATCCTAAAGGAAATCACCCCTGAATATCCATTGGAAGGGCTGATTCTGAAGCTGAAGCTCCAATACTTTGGCCACCTGATGCGAAGAGCTGATTCACCGGAAAAGACCCTGATGCTGGGAAAGATTGAGGACAAGAGGAGAAGGGAGTGACAGAGGATAAGATAGTTGGATTGGTATCACTGACTCAATGGACATGAGTTTGAGCTAAGTCAAGGAGATAGTGAAATACAGGGAAGCCTGGCATGCTGTAGTTCATGGGGTCACAGAGAGCCGGACTCAACTTGGCAACTGAACCACAATAAGAGCCGAGGCACAGTAGTTGTGGTGCATGGGCTTAGCTACTCTGCAACCTGTAGGATCTTCCTGGACCAGGGATTAAACCCATGTCTGCTACACAGGCAAGTGAATTCTTTACCACTGAGCCACCAGGGAAGCCTGTAAAAAGTTTTTATTATCAGTCTCCCCCCACTAGCATGTGAGCTCCATGAAGGTAGGAATTATCTGTTTTGTTTGTTTGCTATGTCTTTTGACACTGAATAGATAGTAAATAATGATGGCTCTACTTAAAGACCAACTCTTTCTATGACTTTCACTTCTAGAATATCTAGCATCTAGTGGCCAGAGGCTAAAGAAATGGAGAAAAACTAATCCTTTCCCTAGATTAATATACTATTTCAGAGGATGAATGTGAACCTAAAAGTAAAATAAATATACACAAGTAAAAAGTAAGGATACAGAAGAAAGACCGATCATATTTGTCACAGGTCACCCAGGAAGGATATGCCGATGACACCACCCTAATGGCAGAAAGCAAAGAAGAACTAAAGAGCTTCTTGATGAAAGTGAAAGAGGAGAGTGAAAAAGTTGGCTTAGAACTAACATTCAGAAAACTAAGATCATGGCATCTGGTCCCATCACTTCAGGGTACATAGATGGGGAAACAGTGGAAACAGTGACAGACTTTATTTTTCTGGGCTCCAAAATGTGTTGACTGTAGCCATGAAATAAAAAGATGCTTACTCCTTAGAAGAAAAGTTATGACCAACCTAGACAGCATATTAAAAAGCAGAGACATTACTTTGCCAACAAAGGTCTGTCTATTCAAAACTATGGTTTTTCCAGTAGTCATGTATGGATGTGAGAGTTGGACTATAAAGAAAGCTGAGCGCCGCAGAATTGATGCTTTTGAACTGTGGTGTTGGAGAAGACTCTTGAGAGTCCCTTGGACTGCAAGGAGATCCAACCAGACCATCCTAAAGGAAATCAGTCCAGAATATTCATTGGAAGGACTGATTCTGAAGCTGAAGCTCTAATACTTTGGCCACCTGATGTGAAGAACTGACTCATTTGAAAAGACCCTGATACTGGGAAAGATTGAAGGCAGGAGGAGAAGGGGATGACAGAGGATGAGATGGTTGGATAGCATCACCGACTAAATGGGCATGAGTTTGAGTGGACTCCGAGAGTTGGTGATGGACGAGAGGCCTGGTGTGCTGCAGTCCATGGTGTCACAAAGAGTCGGACAGGACGGAGTGACTTAACTGAACTGAACCTGGGAAGGAGGTCATTGAACTGTCCTTTGACAAGCTAAACATCATCCAGGGCAAACACACATACCTATATACACACAGGTTGCACAGACACACACATAAGGAAGCTCAACTCGTTCAAAAAACAAAGAATTATCCAGTTTGCCTGCTTTAGGATCCTTCACCCCTTCTCCATGACTCCCCAACATTTGTATGGCAGACCACTGACCAATGACGTTAGAGAAATAAGTCAAGGTTATATCACGAACAGTTTCAATCTTGGGCTAAAGGTTCAATTCAGTGGCTAATGAGAAACTGATAACAACTATGTTTTAGAAGAATCAATCTGGAAAAGATGAACATGATAATTGGGAAGACAGACACTGACAGATACAACAGTAAAGAAGTGAGATAGGAAGCGTTTGCAATCTTCCAGACAAAAGAGTTGGTGAGAGCATGAAAACATGATCAGAAAGAAAATAGATGGAAAACACAGAACCTTTTGTGCTTGGTAAGAAATTAGATATGGAAGGCAAGGCATAGGATAAGTCAAAACTGCTTCAGGTTTTGCTAGGGCGGTTAAGAGACTTGATGGAGAATTAACAGAAGAGGGAAAACAGAAAGAGGGACAGGTTTAAGGCACAGAAAGGGAATAGGAATTACAGCAGAAACAGTAAAGATGAAAATACACAAAATACCAAAGGCCAAATGTTTGGCAAAAGTTATTTAAAAATATGGATAATATGTGAATACCATATAGAGTGAATATAGCAATAACTACCTAAAAAGTCATCTTTGAAAGCTTCACCCCACCCCACATATACCCCAGCTTTTCATGAAACAGGGAGAAATCAATGTTCCATTTTTTTCTTTATTTTTTTAGAGGTGGAAAAGTCTTTTATTCTATCGGTCAGGCCCATTGGCCTAGCCTCGACCTGGAATCGGGAATAGCTGAGCAGGACCTCTCCTTCTCCTCCCTCTTCCTCCGGCTTCTCTTTTTCCTTCGTCTGCTCCTCCTCCTGCACCAGGGTTTGTTCTGGCTCCTTCCCCAGTTGGACACCACAGTAGGTGACAAATAGGACAGCTAGCATGGTCTTTGGGAACCCTGTGAGTAGCAGGGACTGGGCGACCAGCTCTGTGAACTCAAGGTTGTTCAGGCTTACAAGGTTGTACGCGATAATGGCTTAGAAGTGCATGGCCCCAAAGATAGCTCAGAGCCTGCAGAACATCTGCTCCAAACGTGAGGCTTTGATTCACATTAGAGGCCCCTACTCTGCCAGCTTCTGTACCCAGAGTTCAAAGTTGAGGCCAAAGCAGTTAAGGCATGACCACAGGTAGACAATATCATAAGACAAAGCCACAGAGTGGTGATGGCAAATGTGGCCCCAGTGGCCAGCTGCTCTGGGATCACTGCAGAGTGCTCCCCAACAATGTGGTCATATACACACTTGCAGAGCCAATCGTTGATGCCAAGGTCAAAGTGCATCTCCTCAAAAATGTAGAGCACTAAAAAAAAAAAAAAAAAAGTGTAGAGCACTGTGATACACTGGGGAGCCTGTTGGGGATCCAAGGGGTCGAGGTGCACCATGGTGTTGACAACGCTGAAGAGGATGGCCACCTTCACCCAGTCATACACCAAGTTTGAGTAGGTTAAGCCAGCTGCAGACGGGGGTCATCCCTGCCCACTGCCCACCCCAACCCAAGCTTCCCAAAATCCAAGAGAGGCCCCTATTTTTTTTGGCTGCGCTGGGTCTTCCTTGTGGGGAACATGCTCTTCCTTGCTGCAGGAGGGTTTTCTCTGTTGTGGCGAGCAGGGCTACTGTCTAGCTGCTGTGTGCAAGCTTCTTATTGCAGTGCAAAAACTTCCAGAGGAGGCCCCATTTCAACAAACATTGTCATGAACCTTAGTTGTCTTTTTAAGTCTTCCGTTAGTCTCTTTTAGACCACAGATCATTAACTTTTATTTAGTTATTTTTACCAGGAATAAGCATCATATATCAGAGATGCCTTATAACTTAAATAACTTTGGAGTCATATATAATTTCCATGGATAAGATAGTTGGATAGCATCACTGACTCAAAGGACATGAGTTTGAGCAAACTCTGGGAGATAGTGAAGGACAGGGAAGCCTGATATGCTGTAGTCCATGGAGTCACAAATGACTTAGCGACTGAATAACGACAACATAATTTATCCATGTATAACATATAATCTGGGCTTCCCTGGTGTCTTAGCAGTAAAGAATTCACCTGCAATGCAGGAGCTGAAGGAGATCTAGGTTCCATCCCTGGGTCGGAAAGATACCCTGGAGGAGGGCGTGGCAACCCACCCCAGTATTCTTGCCTGAAAAATCCCATGGACAGAGTAGACTGGTGGGCTCCAGTCCAAAGGGTCGCAAAGAGTTAGACATGACTGAAGCAACTTGGCACTCATGCAACATGATCTTTGTGTTTTTAGTAGAATGTATCCATAAACAAAATTTAAAATATTTTAGATGCTATACAACTTCACATGAAATTAAACATCCACATTTTCTTTTATATGTATATAAAGTATAGCATTTTAGTATATTAGAAGAAATATCATAATAATTTCTGAAAGGATACACGAGAAACTGTCAGCAGAGATTACCTCTGTAGAGTGGAATGCATGAAGGAAGGGGGCGGGTCTTACACCTTTCATTTCATTGTACAATATTTTATATATTTTGATTTTTTGTTTTCTTTTGGCCTCTCCTCGTGACATGTGGGATCTTATTTCACCAACCAGGGACAGACCAGGGATTGAATCCATGCCCCATGCAGTGGAAGCACAGAATCTTAACCACTGGACCACCAGGGAATTCTTGAAAGCAGGAATTTTAGGAAACGGTGGCTTTTTTTTAATTATGGCATTAGTGATCAGGTATCCAAAAAATGAAAAGTAACATTTTCTAATGGTCTTTTTCTACAGTCCACCAAAGATGTACCTTAAATTTCTAATACAGTATAGTGAAAACAAACAGAAACATGACTGTCTGCTTCTCTACTTAACAGGTAAGTGATCTTAAAGGCAATAAAGGTCTGATCTTCAGTTTTTAATCTGTAAAAGATGAGTGATATTTCCCCTGAGATATGATGTGAATATCAAATAAGATCATTTCAGCAAAGGACCTACCACAGTGCTATGGTATGTGCTATATTCCTTTCATTTCCTTCGTACCCATAGACCTGCAGAACAGATCATTATTCATCCAACCAATACATATGTACCACCCACCTACTGTATGCCAGCCATTATGTTAGATGGTCAAGCTATAAAAATCAGATAAAATTCCTACAAAGACTTTTGCAAGAGAGCAAGCTGTTCCAAAAAAAGTATACACAAAAAGTACAATTTGTCAGTATCTATCCAATATTAGGGGTGTGCAAGAAGTATTATAAGGTACAAAGAGGAGAGAGGCCAGGTCTATTGGGATGGGGTGGTGAGAGGAACATTAGGAAAAGCTAGAGTCTTGAACTGAGCCTTGAAAAATGAGTAAGAATTTTCTGAGTATTTCAGAAGACAAACTGCATTATCTCAATGTCGTTACAATTAGATATAAAAGATATAAAAAGAATCAGAGCTAATGGTAGAAGAGTTTGGGGTCTTGAAGGGACTAATCACAACTTCAAATGCACTACCATACTATGCCCCTCCAGGGTTCAGGCAGGTCACTTATATTGACAAATGTGTAAGATAATAGCCCGGAGAAGGCAATGGCACCCCACTCCAGTACTCTTGCCTGGAAAATCCCATGGACGGAGGAGCCTGGTAGGCTGCAGTCCATGGGGTCGCTGAGGGTCGGACACAACTGAGTGACGTCCACTTTCACTTTTCACTTTCATGCACTGGAGAAGGAAATGGCAACCCACTCCAGTGTTCTTTCCTGGAGAATCCCAGGGACAGAGGAGCCTGGTGGGCTGCCGTCTATGGGGTCGCACAGAGTCGGACACGACTTAAACGTTGCTTCAGTCGTTTAAGTTGGCTCGTTTAACCAGGCTCCCCCGTCCCTGGGATTCTCCAGGCAAGAACACTGGAGTGGGTTGCCATTTCCTTCTCCAGTGCATGAAAGTGAAAAGTGAAAGTGGACGTCACTCAGTCCTGTCCGACCCTCAGCGACCCCATGGACTGCAGCCTACCAGGCTCCTCCGTCCATGGGATTTTCCAGGCAAGAGTACCGGAGTGGGGTGCCATTGCCTTCCCTGGTAAGATAATAGAGGGAGCTGCTAAACGAAAGAACTGTAAAGTGCTTGCTTTGCCTAAAATAAAACATATCTGCCAATGAAATTCACTGGTTTACAAGAACGGAATTATTGGCTTGCAATTTTAGAATAAAGCCATTGAGGCTGGAGTGGGAAAAACTAGGATATTTGTGATGGAAGATGAGGTAGAAAAATAGGTCAAGTCTTATAGCCACTGGCAGCCTTGTAGCCACTTTAGGAGTCTTGACATTATCCCTGAAGCAACATGAAGCCAGTGTTAAGCTGTGTCTAACATAGTGAGGCATATTTCAAAATGGTCATTCTGCCTGTGGCTTAGATAATGAAATAGGACAAAAGTGGGTGTGAGTACACTATTGCAAAACATGGCAATTGGTCTAGAGTAAAGGCCATGGGAATGGACAGAAGTGGATGGATTTGAGACATGCTGAAGTGATGAAAGGGATAGAACTTGGTGATGGATTCAGTAAAAGGACTGAGGAAAGGGAGATATCAAAGCTAATTCCTAGGTTCCTGGTTATATGACTGGATGGATTCACTGAGGCAAGGATCACGGGGAGAGGATCAGTTTGTTATTACTCTAGGGCAAAGTGAAAGGACAGGGGAGAGAATGAGTTGCTTGGTAGCAACATATGGAGTACGCAGAGGCCTCAGAGACCTCTAAGAGGAGATACTGGAGAGGTGAATATATGGAGCAGTCTGGGCTGAAAATATAATATTAGTTAAGTCCAAGCTAAAGAGAGAGAGAACCTAGAACTCAGCCTTGTGCGTGTCCGTGCGTCCTACGTCACTTTAGTCGTGTCTGACTCTTTCCAACCCTATGGACTGTACCCCTCCAGGTTCCTCTGTCCATGGGATTCTCCAAAGAATACTGGAGTGGTTTGCCATTCTCTCCTCCAGGGGATCTTCTCGACCCAGGGATAAAACCTGGATATCCTGCATTGCAGGCAGATTCTTTATTGTCTGAGCCACCAAGGAAGCCCCAGCCTTGAGTAACTGTAATACCTAATGGCCAGTTGGAGAATGATGAGCTGGTAAAGAAGATGGAGGAGTAGCTAGATATATGGTAGAGGCAGGGTAGGGCGGGGGTTGAAAGTGTGTATAGAAGTCAGTGGTAAGGAGTGTTTTAAGAGTAATGTAATATTGGAAATGTTGAGTTTAAAAAGTCCGTGAAGGATCTAAGTCAAAATAGTCTGGAGCTCAAAAATGGGAGTCAGGCTAGAGAGATAAACTTGGAAGTCTAGGGCATTTACGTGGCAACTTAAAGCCATGTTTGTTTAGAAAGTATAGTATAATGTGTAAAGATGGTATTCAATCAACAGTAGCAATTATATTATTCACACACTGGAGCAATAATAACACTGATGGATTTGCTTAGTGTTTTTCACTGAGAAGATAACATGGGATATATTATCCAATTGCTCTGTCAGTCAATATTTGGCCTGTCAGGAATATTTATTGAGGGTATTATAGTATCAGTTTCTCTAAAGAGATAGGACACAAAAGAAATAGAAGATATGAGTCTTACTCTGAAGTTTTCACATAGTTGGGGAAACAAAATGTGTACATAGATAATACTAATAAACAGTGTCAAAATCACATTATCAGTGAGTATAAAGTAATGAAGTTCAACACTATTCTTCATGAATGCTGAGGAGGGGAGATAATTCTGAGGTTATGTATGTTTGGTAGGGTTATTTCCTGTTTAATTTTTTTTAATTTTAATTTTTAATTTAATTTAATTTTTTTGGCTGGGCCACTCACAGATTGTAGGATCTTAGTTCCCTGGTCAGGGATCCAACCCAGGCCCCAGCAGTGAAAGCACAGAGTTCTAACAACTAGACCACCAGGGAATTCCCTAGTAGGATTGTTCAAGAACAATTTTCTAGGGTTCTTGGTGGCCTAGTGGCTAAGACTCTGTGCTCCCAATATATGGGGCCTATGTTCGATCCCTGATCAGGAACTAGATCCCACATGCCACAACTAAGAGTTCACATGCCACAACCCAAACAAACAAAAAAACAAGCCACAATGAAGATCAAAGATCCTGCATGCCACAACTAAGATTCAGCTCATTCAAATAAACTGATTAATAAATTAATTTTTAAAAAAGAACAATTTTCTAGAGGAACTGAGTTATCAGTGGATTTTAAATAATAGAAGTCTTCAGATGGTGAAGGCTTTAGCAAACTTTAAGGCAACGATAGATATTTTTGAAATGCATCTTATATCTATGAAGAGGGGATGGGAAAGGGACCTACAGTGTCCCTGCTTAGCACTTTACATTTTCTGCCATGTGTAAGGTATTGTGACAATGTGAAGATTACCAAGAAATTAGCCTCTTTTGTACAAACATATAGAATGATATGGGCTTCCCAGGTGGCACCAGTGGTAAAGAAACTGCTTGCCAATGCAGGAGACGTAAAGACTCAGGTTCGATCCCTGGGTCGGGAAGATCCCGTGGAGGAGGGTATGGCAACCCACTCCCATGTTTTTACCTGGAGAATCCGTGGATAGAGGCTGTAGTCCATAGGGTTTCAAAGAGTCTGACACAACTGAAATGACTTAGCACTCGCACAGAGAATTACATAATTGTGGTCACAGCGTTTAGATAGTTTAGATAGGACCTTTGAGAGTCATTTAACAAATATTGGGTGTCTGCTTTGTTTTATGTCCTGAATCACTATGTGTGGACCAGGAACTAGCACTGGAAATATAGAAAAGGAAGAGAAGTCCTTTGAGAGATGTACAGTTTAGTAACGGGGTGGCATGAGAGAGAAGTACTATGACAGATATGGGACTATTGCAGAAGCACTGTTGAGAGAGCTACGAAGCTCTTAATTCTGCCTCGGTTATTATGTGAGGTTTCATAGACAAGGAGCTTTGTGAGCTGGGTTTTGAGGGATGAAGATAAGTGTGCCAGCCTGGCAAGATTGAGAGTAATATAGAGGAAAGAGAGGAGAGAACAGGAGGGAGAAGGACATTCCAGGCAGACCTGTATCTGTCCCAACTTTTCCATCCCCTCTATTCACAATGCTAGAGAAAGTACATTTGTTTAGAAGAGACTCGCCAAATTATCAACAGCCTTAAGTGAATTCTCAGAAGGGAGGAAGGAAACATTTGGAAATAATTCAGTCAGGTGGCTTTAATGTGCCTGCTAGGTAGAAGTCACCACGTGTGATGTAATGAGAAACAAGTATCAGAGCAGAGCAGAGCAGGTCCCAGCATGTCTCGGGTGAAAATGCAAAGAAAGAGATGAGGAACACAGCACACGGCTTCAGGGGTCAGAGATAATGGACTGCAGCCACAGAGCAAAACATTCAGGGCTGGAGAGTCAGCTTTGGAAGTTGGCTGGACCAGGAGATCCAAAGTGTTTGCAATGCCAAGAGGGCTCTGAAGAAGGAAGTAGCCAGAGGAAGAAGATGGTGAAGGCATTTTGGTTGGACTTCTAGGAGAAGAACCAGGATGGCCTATAGGTGTCACAAAATTCCAGGGATGAGAAATTTCAAAATGTAGGGTAGGGGCTGCTGCTGCTGCTGCTGTCGATTCAGTCGTGTCCGACTCTGTGCAACCCCATAGATGGCAGCCCACCAGGCTCCACTGTCCCTGGGATTCTCCAGGCAAGAACACTGGAGTGGGTTGCCATTTCCTTCTCCAATGCATGAAAGTGAAAAGTGAAAGTGAAGTCACTCAGTCATTCCAACTCTCTGTGACCCCATGGACTGCAGCCTATCAGGCTCCTCCGTCCATGGGATTTTCCAGGCAAGAGTACTGGAGTGGGGTGCCATTGCCTTTTCCGAGAGTGGGGGCGGGGGGGGGGGGATGAAAAAAGGGAATGAAGAAGCTGTGTTGTGAATGTAACTTCAGGAGAGTAAGTCAGTGGACTCAGAAACAAATAGCTGTTATAGGAACAGGAAACAGCATGAAATAGAATTTGTCATGGAGAGAAATAGGGCTAAAGATAGACGGGAAGGCAAGACAAAGCAAAAGCATGTCCTAAGTATGATAAACATGGAAGACCTCTAGACAGTAGACAAGAAGGTACTTGTGAAGAAGAGCCTGAAGAGACTAAAAAGAAGGATTCATTAATGTAGAAATGCTTCAATAAAGTAGCATGGAGACTAGGCTGAAGGGCACAAGAAAATGGACGGCCACGTAACAGGGGAAAAAACTTCAGGTAAGGACGGAAACAGTACTGTTCAGGAAGGGAGGGAGAGGTAATTAAGAAATCGATTGTAGAGCTTCCCTGGTGGAGCAATGGTGAAGAATCTGCCTGCCAGTGCAGTAGACACAGCTTTGATCCCTGGTCCGGGAAGATCCCACATGCTATGGAGCAACTAAACCCCCACGCCACAACTGTCAAGCCTGTGCTTTAGAGCCCAGGAGCCGCAACTACTGAGCTCCTGCACAGCAACTACTGAAGCCTGCGTGCTCTAGAGCCTGAGCTCCCCAACAAGAGAAGCCACCATAGTGAGAAGCCCATGAGCCACGACTAGAGAGTAGCTCCCACTCGCCACAATTAGACAAAAGCCCACGCAGCAGTGAAGACCCATCACAGCCAAATAATTAAAATGCTATATATGAAAAAGAAATCTATTGTGGTTATCATTTTGTAATAGGTAGAAATATTGAATCACTGTGTTGTGGACCAGAAACTAACAGACCGTTGTAGGTCAATTACACTTCAAAAATAAATAAGCAAACAAAGAAACTCATATAAAAAATGATCAGATTTGTGGTTATCAGAGGTGGAGAGTGGGGGGAGATGGAATTGGATGAAGATAGTCAAAATGTACAAAAACTTCTGATTATAAAATAAATAAGCGCTAGGGATATAATGTACAACACAATATAACACTGCTATATGTCATATGTAAAATTTAAGAGAGTAAATTGTAAGAGTTTTCATCACAAGGAAAAAAATTTTCTTTCATTTTGTTTCTACATGAAAGTGAAAATGAAAGTGAAGTCACTCAGTCGTGTCCGACTCTTTGTGACCCCACGGACTGTACCCCACTAGGCTCCTCGGTCCATGGGATTTCCAGGCATGAATACTGGAGTGGGTTGCCATTTCCTGACCCAGAGATCGAACCTGGGTCTCCTGCATTGTAGGCAGACGCTTTACTGTCTGAGCTAGCAGGGAAGTACCTCTACATGCGATAAAACTTACTCACTAAATTTATTGTGGTAATCATTTCATGATGTGTATAAATCAAATCATTATGTTGCACACTTTAAAGGTATACAGTGCTATATGTCATTTATATCTCAATAAAACTGGAAGAAGTAAAAAAGAAATCAAGAGCCTCTCTTGACAGCCTGGGCTGTGGACAGCTTTGGAGGTTAAGAAAATAAAGGCTTAAAACAGATCTCATGGCAGGAAGAGACTCAAAAGCTCCCAAAATAGTGATTGCTGAGGAGAAATAAAGACCTAATGCAGATTTAGGTCTTATGATGTCAAAGCTGTCTAAGGCCCTCACAGAATTCTGCTGTTTGCAAACAGTAGAGAAAATGGATGATGTGGATGTAGAAGTCAAATCAGGATGCTTCCAGGATAGGTTAAATTCTGGAGAGGTTAAGAGGATGAATGAATTAGTGGGTTGGAAAGTTTATCATTAAAGTTGCTGGACAAGGCATAAATGGGGAAAATGGCTGAATTTTGTCATAGAAGTAGGGAAGGAGTTTTTACCAAAACAGACTGAGTTTGACCACACTCAGATAGTTCTTGATTTGGGATATGTTTAGTTTTTAATTAAAAAAAATTTTTTTTTGGCCACAACTCTAGGTATGTAGGATCTTTTATTCCCCAACCGAGGATAGAACCAGCGCCCCCTGTAATAGGAGCTCAGAGTTTTAATTATTGTACTGTCAGGAAAGTCCAAAGGATATGGTTCTTTTGGAAGCTGACTATATAATAAAAGATCTTGTTTCATTATCATAACTAGAATATATCTTCATTCTCTATAGTTACTGTGAAGGTATGCTAATTTTCCCACTTCCTTCCAAAACCAGTTCCAAAACCAATTTGGCAAGCCTAAAATTTTTTCTCCTTCAGAATATCAATTTGATTTCCTCTACCACCTTCTCAACTGAGGTGTCTTTTGGTTTGTACCTACCATATGTTATATGTACCCTATGTTTTCTTGACAATCTTTGATACAGTTTAGAAACTTGAGTGAGAAAAAGATTTTGGGTCTGCATCTGCCAGTAAACTGACAAGTAAATGTCAATTCCTGCAGACCTGCTCCATGAAAATTCTCTGAGAATTCCCTTGGGTCTTTCAACTCTAGGTTTTCCGTGCTTTCTTGGACTTCTAGCAGAATTGATAGCGTTACATCTTTTTCGATGCTGACCTATTAGCACAGGTTTATCTTGCCCATCCTCCCCTGCTCTTCCAGGACCTCTCTGATTGTAGTTAGTGTCCCACATCACCAAGGGACTATTAACTCTTTCCTAGCTACTATTATATCATTATATCATCTATCAATCCATCCATCCACGCCTGTTCTCCTTATAGAGAATAGTAAGTCTGTCTTTCTTAGTTGTTTGCACAATTTTTACTTTTATGGATGTGTAAGAGTTCTCCACCAGCAGTTAGTTCTGCCAAATTAAAAAAAAATTGCCAATAGAAAAAAAATTTTTTTTTTTTTTTTGCCAATAGAGGACATTAGTGAAGTTAATTAGTAAACAGGGCAACTAAACTGAAATTACAGTTATGTATTTAGGAAGTTACATAAGCAAAGATCCTATACCTACCTTATTTTCACCTCTCTCTTCTAGAGAGGTTTTTGGAAATAAGACTGGAATTCTTGCTTTGTTATTAAGAATGGGTAAGGATAGTAGGAAATTGCTTAAACATTTATTCTTTGATACTGAGGTCTGGAAAGAATTGCACTTTCTTTCCTTCTCTTTGGGTAGATCCATGTTATTGTTTAGTTTCCCACAATTTATTCAACCTTTTAGTGTCTGTTATAATTATCAGACCCCTTTTCTAACAGGTTCAAATGAACCAGATGTTGCTAGGGCTATGTTTTAAGTCTCAGATACCAAGGTGACTTTCATTGTCATCTACATGCTGATGACTTTCAAATTTGCTTTTCCAAGCTAAACCTCTTTTCCAAACTCAAACTTGTCTCAGACTTGGTCATCGGGACCTATCTATCTTGTTTTTTCCCTTGTTTTTAATGGACTGTTACTCAGTTTCTGATTTTTTAATTGAATTTTGTTTTTTGGACATGGCATGTGAAATTTTAGTTCCCTGACTAGGGATCAAACGTGCATTCCCTGCAGTGGAGTCTTAACCACTGGACCACCAGGGAAGTTCCAGTTTCCAATTTTCTACCATTGGGAAATACAGTGAAATTGTTTTGTCACCACAGATACAAACCCACCTTCAGGGCCTTTGCATTTGCTCCTTCCTAAGCATAAAATCCGCCCCCAGCTTTCTCCCTAATCTCTTTCAGATCTATTCCATGAGCTGATTGCTGGATTTAAAATTGCAGCTTTCCCCAGGATTCAGTGTCCCCTACTCTCCTTCTCCCTCCTCCCACTCTCACCATCACCATCTAACACATTATGTGTATTCTGCTTTCTAGCTTTTATTCTCCTTGCCCCCACTCCATTATTGAATACTCCATTATTGAATACAAGCACCAAGTCACCACTAGAGAAGAGGTTTCAGTTTGCTTCCTGCTGTTTCCCCAAAGTATGAAACTGTGCCTGGCACACAGTATGGACTCAAATAATGTTTATGAAATGGAGAGAATAAGCATTGTCTTGGACATTTCTCTATATCTTTGTGTGATTTTTCCATCTCAATAGCTTTTCTTTTTCTTTTTAAAATAATTTATTTGGCTGGGACATGTGGGATATTTGATCTTTGTAGTAGCACAGGGAATCTAGTTCCCTGACCAGGGATCGAACCCTAGCCCCCTGCAATGGGAGTCTTAGCCACTGGACCAGCAGGGAAGCCCCTCAATACCTTTTAAAGTAAATCATTTCAATTAATTGACAAAAGCCAGGATATTGCTAGTTCATGATAGCCTTTCTCCCTTTGTTCTTTAAGAAAATTAAGTTTTGAGTCAAACTCTCCCAACATTCTTTTCATTTCGGTCCTAGGAGATTGTTTCTGACAAGATACTGACAATTAGGCTTTCGCAAACATTAAGAAGAGTGGCATTTTTGCAGAAGTTTTATTTTAAAAACCACATTTCTTTCTCCAATCAAGGTATTTATCTGACTGTAGCCCTGAAAATACTGCAGTGGAGCCATTCATTTGCTCTGCTTGCAAACCTGGAATGTGTGTCACTCCTGGGTAGGAAGCAAATTGCATTAAACTCTGTATGCCCAGCTCCTAGCTCAAGAATAAATTTGAATGAATCAATCAGTGAGAAAGTTTGAAAGTTTAGGAATCTTTCTCGAAAGAACAATCTGGTTATGTTTATTAAAGCAGGTATAACAAAGAATAAAAATTATGTTCAGGATAAGGATAGAATGGTGTGGAAGGCAATACAAGTAGTCTTTTCCCTTCCATTGAAATTTGACCTGGAAGGAATGATTTCTATGTTCCTTACCACTGTGACTCCGTTAAAGATCTAGATTCCCATGTCTGTTTAATAACTGTCTGCTGGAAGAAGCAACAGCCCATCAGACACTTCGGGAGAAATTGGAACGCCCCAGTCAGTCTTACTTTTGGTATACTGGCACTGGTTATTCGTCTTAATGATGAAAACTTATTTATTCCTATGTCTTCTTCATCCGGAAAATGAATACCACCAATGCACAAAGGCAAATAACGAACAAAAATGTTATGATGATCCTTGAGACATCAAGCTCTGAGTCAAGGGAACACAACCCTTCTCTGGCTTCTCTCTAAGGTGCTGAGGGCAGTTTTCCATTGCTTGCGACCCAAATATTGCTCAATGGTGGCATCTCTGACCTCGCATCCCCATTAATGTATCTATAAACATTCAATTCAGAGACCCCAAAACTTTTCTGTCAGCCCCAGAGTACCTAGTTAAAAAAACATATATATATCATGACAAGAAGATCTTGATAACGTTTTCCCTCTCCAATACTCTCCTTTGACCTTTAAAAAAAAAATGGTTGGGAGAGAAGAGGGCCAAGGGGAGGGGTAAGGGTCCACAGGAGAGTCCAGCTCCAGTTTAGGGAAATCCAGCTCGCGTTTTGCCTCTCGCTCAGCAGAGCAGGGTCCAGGGAAGGCAGAGCCCCAGCTTCACTCCCTGAGGTCTGTCCTGGGGAGACAGTGCTGCTCCGGGGGGCTGACCTGGCGGGGAGCGGCAGCGCAGCCCGCTCCCGCGCCGCTTTGTGCGCGCAGCCGCTGGGCCCTCTGCTCCCGGGTCTGCCCCCCCGGACGCCCCCTGCCCCGCCCCAGTCATGCAACTCTACCTGCCTCTGCGCTGTGGACCTTTGGGAAGCAGTCGCCCACCCCGGGGGCTCGGGCCCTGACCCTGCCAGGCAGCCGGTAGGTGTCCTCCCGGGGCCCTCCCGCGCCCCTCGCGCCCGCCGGGGCCCCTGACTCCGAAGTTGTGGGGACGATCGCAAGTTGGAAAGTTTCCCCGAGGGCTGCTGCAGGCTTGGAGCCGGGGGAACGCGCGCAGTCCTCGGAGCCTGAGGGGGCCAGTGGTGAGCTGGGAGAGGGACAGAGGGCAGGGGTCTGGGGAGGCACACGCGGAGGCCGGAAGGGGTTGCGAAGGGCAGTGCACGGCTGGGGCTGGACGTGCGCCGGGGTTCCGTGTCCGCGGGGCCGCGGGGGTCGCAGGGATGGGCCCACTCCCTGCGGCGACCCCCCACCCAAGGCCGCTTGGGGCGCTTTTGTTGCGGGTGGTAAACAATGCCCCCGGCCAGAGGACGCGGTCGCCTGCCCTGAGGCCGGGCTGGGACGCCGGGTGGGGAGAGCCCAGCGCCTCAGGCTAGGACCCCGGGCTCCGCTGAAAACGGGAGGATTGCGGGGAGGGCAAGCGTGGCTTTGGGAGGGGGTGATTCCCCGACTGTGCCCGTGATTGATGCCCCTCAGAGGAGAAACGGAGGTCTGAGCGCCTCGGGCTGAGGAGAGCGAAGAGTTAGGGCAAGTTTCGGATGGGGAACCCGGGCTGTCCCACACTCAAGTGTGTCCCGAAAAGAAGTTTTCTTCCTCCCCCATGCTAATACAGGGGGCCAGTTCGTTGGGAGAACATTTGGCACTTGCCTTCCCTGAGCTTTTCGGGGAGGAGGCTTCAGGGACGAAAATTTTGGAGTGGAGGTAGCAGGAGAGGCTTGCCAGAGGTTGACCTGGAGTTCTGCGGATCCGGGAGGAAGGGAGTAGGGAATAGAATAGTGTTCTGTCAAAATGGCCTTCTAAAAACCCTTACGGGCGCCTCTCGGTCGCCGAAAGCGCCGGCTTGCCGTCGCATCACTAGCACGGAATCCTGGAGTGGGGCCCTAGGGTGGGAGATGTGCCGAGCTGGGTGCCGGGACACTTCGGACGGCACGTGAGGGGCCGGGTCTGGGGGTGCCAGGGACCGCCGCCACTTCACGTGTCGGGAAGAGACTGGGCTAGGTCTCTCTCCCTCTCCTCACTCCCTCTCCTCTCTTCCTTCCCTCCCTCTCACCCACACTCCCAAAGCGATTCAGCTACTAAGGGCTGTGCGCAGTCTCTACAAAAAAGCGGTCGGGAAGTTGCTGGCCCTTCACAGTATACCTCCCACTGTAATGGGGAACACAAATTGGGCATTTCTGACCCAATAAAAATTAATGTATCAACAAGAGAATAAATATTACTTGAAGTGGGAGTCTTTCCCCCAGCTCCAACTCGCCCATTGCTTCTTCCCCTACTCCCCGGCTCCACTCTTGAGCACAAAATGAGCTGCATAATACAGTAATGATCAGTTTATAAGTACATGTTTGAAAAGTGTTTCAAGATTTTGAGCGAGGAGTCGATTAGGTGCACAGTCTAGTCTGAGCGCTGCACCCAGACGGTTAAGGGCGGCGCTACAGGGCAGCAACCTCAGGTCCGCTCTGAACTGCAAAGTGCCCATCCTTTCCACCTCCCCTCTCCTCAATGTTATAAAGTAAAATTTAAAAATGTCGGCCTCCTTAGGCCTCACTTAGGATGCCAAAATGAGTTTGGAAAATGTGCTTGTGAACCGGTTAGGGCGAGAACTTTTTAAGACATATTAGGAATTTATGCGTACAGTTAAACAAGGTGGGTTATGCAGATAAGGAGAGGTTTGGGGATTAGTCAGAGTTGTTTCTAAGAACTAAAAGCCTCAGGTAACGTTGATTTTGAGTGAATTTCCTGATTTTACTGGTTTGTGTTGGTTACACAGGTTGAAACCCAAGTGCCTTCACTCCCCAGTTAAGAGATCTTAATTAGCTTGGTTGTCAATGTATGACAGTGTTTAAAACCATGTTATTATTTCAAATAAACTTCAGAATCAAGTATGAGAGTTATTAGTATCCACTCTCCCTATCTCTTTGCAAAGACTAGTAGCTCATATTAAGAACTCCTGGATCACCGCTTACCATTTAACCGAAGGTTAACTATGGCTCCCAGCTCGGATCTTCTAGAATTGATGGGTTGGAGTTTTGGATCACCTCTGTCCCTGCCCTTTGTTTCTCTTCCTCCTCCACTCTTTATCTTGTTTGTCCCTCCCCTCCCCCACCTTCTTCTTTGCCTCTGTATTTTTCCTTCGTCTACTCTTTATCTCTTTTCCCACCCCTCCATCTTTCTAACTTTAGTCTTGTGTTTTGATCCAGTTGTCTTTTTATATTCTAGCTTTATTGCTACATGTTTCTTCCCCCTTCCTCTACTTTTTTGCTTTTTTTTTTTTTAGACATTTTCTTCCTTCTGCTTTTCCCTCTTCTTCTCAACATGTTTTATGCTTTTCTTGTTATTGGCGGGGTCATTCTCTTTCCATTTTAACTTATCCCTTCCCTTTCTGTGGCCCTTTTTGGCTTTTTTTCCCCCTCGCTCTCGGCAGGGCAGCAAGGGTGTTTTACATATGGAAGGAGACTTTGACTAAATCTGCTGGCATTCTACTGAGTTTCCCTCCACAGTCTTTCCATGTGCGGAGAGCTCTCACACTTCCTGTGGTAGAAAACTATCTAGGAACTACAAGCAGCCCGCCCACCTCCTTTTCCTTCAGAACTTAGTTACTGGAGGAAACTAAGCGAAGTGGTGCCCTTTAAAAAGAAATGCTTTAAGTCTTGTATTTCTCAGTCAAGTGCAGCAGCCTTTAAATTCTAAGAAGCTGAATGGAGTGACTATGAAATCAGAGTTTCTTTCGAAACTAGCTCTATGTATGCAAATACTCACCACTCTTTTGGCCACTACTGGTGGTGGGAAGGATTGCAGTATAATTTTAAATTGACATGTGGGCTGGATGGTTACATCAGTTCAGCCACTTCCTGCCTCAGGGGACTAGGAGATCCAGAAGGAGGAGGGATGTAGGTGGGAGAAGATTTTTCTATCACAGTACTGTCAATATTGTCCTTTACAGACGACTGATACAGTTTAGGAAGACAGCTTTTCAGTTTCTAGGCAAGGTGATTGCATCAGAAATTGTTTTTGCTTCCCCCCATCTCCCCTTTTTAAGGCTTCTTTAGGGAAAGACTACTTAGTAAACTCAAATAATACTGAGGCAGAAGTCTGATCCTGTTGATCAATTTGGTTAGCTATGTTTAAATTATGTGTGAATAATTAGCAGATATACACATAGGCCCTGGGACCCGATCTAGCCTCTTCTCTACTTTCTCTGTAACCTTCGATTTTCTATTTTGGGCTAGAATCTCTTTGCATGTTTTAAATTATAAGTTGGCCCTTATCTCCTGGGCAGTAATGTTTAGATCTCATGTACTACTCCAACTCCAGTCCCTTATGTCACAAGGACACTTTAGGGGGGGGAAATTATTATGGGTTGGGGATCTTGATGCCCTCTGCTGAAAATACTAGTTACCCAAGTGATGCTTTGCATCCCACAGTTGTTGGAAGTTTTGCTTGTTTCATTTTGCTTTGTTTTCTCCTCCAGGAACATAGAGCTCACCAGATAGTATCAATTAATTGCATGTAGGCCCCCTCTGGGACCTCCTAGGTATGTTTGATAACAAGGACATAATTCTCTTATTTTCTGTTCCAATCATGTTATCCTGTAGCTACTTCCATGCACTCAGACTCTAGGATATACTTTAGAGTAGAATAAAGCTGATTTTTGAGAAATACTGAAATGTCAGTTTTCATCAGAAATGAAAAACGGAAGTGGAATTAGTATTCAATTGTAAATATATTTTTCTATGACTTAAGTACTCTATAAAAAATAAAGCACCCCAAAAATGAAATAAAGCATTTAATAATGTTTATAAATTAATAAGGAAATAAGATGTATAGAAAATTCCATATTTAAATATGAATCTATATAATAGAATAGGTTCCCTCCCTTCGCCCCACCTCCCAAATTTCGGAAAAAGCTTATTGCCTCTCCTCTCAGAGTTCAGCCCTGGGGATAACTTAGTTTATCACAAAAGGGGTTACATTTCATCAGTGGAGTCAAGTGATAAAATTAAGATCTTGTGGGAGTCCTTATTTTGTTTCTGATTGTTTCTTTAGCTGAGTGGTACCCAGTGGTTTCTTTCCTGCAGTTGGGTTTTTAGGGGTCATTGGCCTCTTTCGGGATCTCATAAAAATGCTGTTATCATTTAAAGAGGCCACATCTTTCCAATCCCTGTTGCTCATACCTTTTCCATTTCCTTGACAGGCTCTTTTTCAGGAGATAAGGTTTGAATGGTAAACATTATCTTAATTACAAGTCTGAATTTCTAAAGCACTTCCATTAAAAAATATAAAAGAATATATGAGACAGAGATCAAGTTATAAACTACTTTCAAAAGCAGATCCCATGACACCCTCTGGCATATACAGATTACTTGCCTCAGCATACAAATTTTAATTTTCATGACTGATTGCAGTACTTAGATTATATGCCCCTAATAATTTTTAGCCATGTAATCCCGATATAAGACATAAAGTATGCTTATACCGATATTGTTGAATTTCTGAATTTCTACTGAATGGGATGGATTGCTTTTTATTATCTGAAAATACATCCTTATAAAGATTGCTGACTTTCTGGAGATTAGAATTGGAATGTCTTTGTTTTCTAAAAATGGTGGTGTGAAAACCAGTGGTCTTTGGAGAAAATATCCTACAGCTTTTCACAGCAAAAGAGCTAGTTTTTTTTGTTTGTTTGTTTTGTTTTTTTTTAAGAAAGGAGGAAAAGCAGTAAGCTTAAATGCTAAGAATTCAAGTGGATTTGTATTTAGCCTAGTATTTGTATTTAGCACAGATGTATCAAAATGCTGTTTTTCTTGTGGTTAATGTTATCACTAATGTCTATTTTAAAAATCTTTCTTAAAGGCTCAATGCTTTAACTCTAAATGTTGTGCTCTGAGATCTTTTATTATAGCGTGTGGCCTACAATGTGTTAGGTGAAGACAGAAAAAAAAGAATTAGATCTTATTTTGCAGGATATGGCAGACTCAGAATTAAATTGGTTCTATAATAATGATAACTACTATTAAATTTATTTTCTCTCTCTCTCTCTTTTTTTTTTTTTGTATATTGGCCTGTAGGCAGACTTTTTTTTTTTTAAGCTCTCATTTATAAAACATTTATTATATGCCAGCTCTGTGCTAAGCCTTTTCATAGATCATCTCATTTTATTCTCGTAGTAACCCAGTAAAGTCAGTACTATTATGCTTTTGTTTCCTCCTATACCCCAAGGAATGTGGAATCTTATTTCCCTGACCAGGAATCAAACCCATGACCCCTGCACTGAAAGTGTGCCGTCTTAACCACTGGACCGCTAGGAAAGTTCTTATTATGCTTCTTATTCTAATATACGTAAGTAAACTGAGGAATAGAGAGACCAAGGAATTTGTCAAAATCACATGGCTGATAATGTTTCTGATCTAGAAATTGAACCCACATCTATTTTCAAAGTCTTTGTTCTTACCTCAGATATCAAAAGGATGAAACCATTACCACTAGGTTTTCCCCAGAGAAGCCCATTGGTTCCCCCAAACAACCTCATTTCAAACACAGGAAACTTGACTCCTGTTAAATAGTTTGCTGAAGGACACAGCTGGTGATCACAGCTTGAAACGGAGGGTTTTCTAATGCAACACCATCTCTAGCCACAAAACCAAATAGTGTATCCCAGGATTACCTGGATCAAAAAAGTACAACCAAAACAAAACCAAAATTTGAGGATGGTAGAGCACTGTCAAATTTTTACTGTACCAGGTAATAATTTTAAAAGAAAAGAAAAAAACCCATCTCCACCTTTTCACAAAAAAAGGACTTTTATTACTTTAAAAAATTTTTATTTTGGCCATGCAACTTGCAGAATCTTACCTTCCACACTAGGGATGCAACCTCTTCCCTTTGCAATGGAAGTACATAGTCCTAACCACTGGACTACCAGGGAATTTTCTACTTTTAAAATAAATTTTGTTTATTTAAGAATTTAAGAATGGGTCTTCATTGCTGTTTGGCTTTTTCTCTAATTGTAGGAAGCGGGGCTACTCTCTAGCTGTGGTGCTGGGAATTCTCCTTGTTGTGGCTTCTCTTGTTGGGGAGCCCAGGCTCTAGGGTGAGCAGGCTTCAGAGCTGCTGCTCATGGGCTCAGTAGTTGTGGCTCTTGGGTCCTAGATCACAGGCTCAATTGTTGTGGCACACAGGCTCAGCTGCTTGCGAGGCATGTGGGATACTACCAGACCAGGGATCAAACCCCTGTCTCCTGCATTGGCAAGCAGGTTCTCCACTACTGAGATACCAGGGAAGCACTCTATATATTTAGAAAGGAAATTTTAATAAGAGAAAAAGGAAGACATTAGTTAAATTAATTCAGGCTTATGAAAAACTTTACATGCCTTTTTTTTTTCTTTTTATTCTTAAAATTGAAATATAGTTGATTTGTGTTTCCCTGGTGGCTTAGATAGGAAAGAATCTGCCTGCAATGCAGGAGACCCGGGTTCAGTCCTTGGGTTGGGGAAGATCCCCTGGAGAAGGAAATGGTAACTCACTCAAGTATTACTGCCTATAGAATTCCATGGACAGAGGAGCCTGGCAGACTACAGTCCATGGAATCGCAGAGTCAGGACATGACAAAGAGACCAACACTTTCACTTTTTCACTGATTGATTTACAATGTTGTGTTAGTTTCAGGTGTACTCAGCCTCTTTTTTTTTCTCATTTCACCACAGACTGATGATCATTTGGTTCAGTTCAATTCAGTCGCTCAGTCGTCTCCGACTTTTTGTGACCCCATGAACCGCAGCAAGCCAGGCCTCCCTGTCCCTCACCAATTCCTGGAGTCCACCCAAACCCATGTCCATTGAGCCAGTGATGCCATCCAACAATCTCATCTTCTGTTGTCCCCTTCTCCTCTCGCCCTCAATCTTTTCCAGCATCAGGGTCTTTTCAAATGAGTCAGCTCTTTGCATCAGGTGGCCAAAGTGTTGGAGTTTCAGCTTCAACATCAGTCCTTCCAATGAACACCAAGGACTGATCTCCTTTAGGATGGACTGGTTGGATCTCCTTGCAGTCCAAGGGACTCTCAAGAGTCTTCTCCAACACCACAGTTCAAAAGCATCAATTCTCCGGCGCTCACATCCGGAGAATATGGTCCAACTCTCACATCCATACATGACTACCGGAAAAACCATAGCCTTGACTAGACAGACCTTTGTTGGCAAAGTAATGTGTCTGCTTTTCAATATGCTGTCTAGGTTGGTCATAACTTTCCTTTCAAGGAGTAAGCGTCTTTTAATTTCATGGCTGCAGTCACCATCTGCAGTGATTTTGGAGCCCAGAAAAATAAAGTCAACCACTGTTTCCACTGTTTCCCCATCTATTTGCCATGAAGTGATGGGACCTGATGCCATGATCTTAGTTTTCTGTATGTTGAGCTTTAAGCCAACTTTTCTACTCTCCTCTTTCACTTTCATCAAGAGGGTCTTTAGTTCCTCTTCACTTTCTGCCATAAGGGTGGTGTCATCTGCATATTTGAGGTTATTGATATTTCTTCCGGCAATCTTGATTCCAGCTTGTGCTTCATCCAGCCCAGCATTTCTCATGATGTACTCTGCATATAAGTTAAATAAGTAGGGTGACAATAAACAGCCTTGACGTACTCCTTTCCTGATTTGGAACCAGTCTGTTGTTCCATGTCCAGTTCTAATTGTTGCTTCCTGACCTGCATATAGGTTTCTCAAGAGGCAGATCAGGTGGTCTGGTATTCCCATCTCTTTGAGGTCAGAGTCAGGCCATTTGAGGAGACAACAGTGCAATTTGATGATGGTTCTTGGCCAGTCCCCTTTCATTTTCTCCTCTTTTCTGAACTTTCAAATAATAGTTGCTTGATTTATTATTCTTTATTGTTTGTATTATCTCATTTTCTGATTATTTCCAATTTCCTTGCTTAGATATTCAGCATGAAAATTTTGGGACCCTTGGTAGAAGGGCTTTAGAACCATCAGTCTTTGTTTCTTTGGATTTTTAATTTATCTACTTATTTGGCTGCACTGGGTCTTAGTTGCAGCACGTGGGATCTTTAGTTATAGCTTTTGAACCCTTAGTTGCAACATGTGGGATTTAGTTCTCTGACTAGGGATCAAATGTTGGCCCCCTGCATTGACAGCACAGAGTCTTAGCTACTGGGCCACCAAGGAGAACCTAGAACCAGCAGTCTTTGGATTAAGTTGGGTGAAGGAGGAAAGAGGGACATCATTTCTGGGTGTGGACAGTCCCCATGACAATGTCTTCCTTATGCTGAGGAGGTACTCAGATATTTACAGACCCATGAGATCTATTTGTAACCTAATCTGGTGATACTAACTCCCCAGATTTTATGCTGTTTTTGTGTGTGTGTATAAAACTAAAAATTTGTAGATTCTAAATTAAATTTATTTATTTTTAAATGAATATTTTTAATGGTAAAAAGTACAATTCACAAAGAAGATAAACATCATAAACCTCTAGATACCTAACAACAAAGAAACAAGGATAAATAAAGCTACATCAGAAGAAAAACAAGGGAAAATAAATATATGTATAATCATAGTGCAACATATTAACATTTCTCTGAGAATATTTTTATCAAGTGTAGAAAAAATGAGAAGAGTATCTTGAATGATGTCATTAATAATTTAAATATAATAGATTTCTATTTATATTAATCTTATATCCTACACAAATATATTTAAAATTTTGTATCTCATATGTTGCTATTAGATGTCCATAGAACATTTAGAAAAAAACTGTCAAAATAGAAACATTACTAAATTTCAAAAAGTAGAATTCTTTTTCATGATTCAGTTACACATATTATTTTTGAAGTTATTTTACAGATTATTATATGATATTGGCTATAGTTCCCTATGGTATACAGTAAACTTTTATTGTTTGCTGCATGTCTATTTTAAATTAGAAATCTAGCATTCTGTTTATGCTAAGTCAAACAACTGGACTCAAAATGTTATAAATTTTTTAGTTAGGCAAAAATTCATAAGTTTTCTAAAAGGTATATATTATATGTATGATTTATATATATACACACACACACACACACAAGAGCTTTTCTACTATGCTTTATAAAAGCTTTAAAAAGAATATAAAAAAAAAGAAGAGATGGAGAAATTGGAAAACATAAACCAAGTGAAATGGGAGCTGCTGCTGCTGCTGCTGCTAAGTCGCTTCAGTCGTGTCCAACTCTGTGCGACCCCATAGATGGCAGCCCACTAGGCTCCTCCATCCCTGGGATTCTCAAGGCAAGAACACTGGAGTGGGCTGCCATTGCCTTCTCCAATGCATGAAAGGGAAAAGTGAAAGTGAAGTCGCCCAGTCATGTCCGACTCTTAGTGACCCATGGACTGCAGCCTACCAAGCTCCTCCGTCCATGGGATTTTCCAGGCAAGAGTACTGGAATGGGGTGCCACTGGAGCACTGAATATGAAATAGAAAAAGTGAAACAAACTAGATAAGATCCTCATATAGTCAATTTGTTTTTTAAACATGGCTGCTTATTAGAAACATGTCTGAAAAATTTAGGTTGTTAACTGAAATATGCTATTAATACTATTGTGTCTCCAGGAGTAGAGTTTCCTGGATAATGTAAGCTCTTCTTCCTCTGGCTTTAGCAGCTTTGCTGTCCAACAGGCAATACCCTGCTTGGGTAGTGATGGACTGAGAAAAGGGTGTAGGAGGTATCTTTTGGGGAATTCCCTGGTGGTCCAGTAATTAGAATTTTGTGCTTTCACTGCTGTGGCCCTGGTTCCTTCCCTCGCCACCTGGTTGGGGAACTAAGGGATAAAGAGGTAACTTTTAAATATTCACATTTGTAAAGATTAGGTTTGAGCTTTAAACTACTTGTAACTAGAATAGTTGTGGCTTCTAATTTAAAGAAACCCCCATGCTTAGCTTATTCAAAGAATTTCATTAACTTAATCAATTGTCACAGAAATTAAAGGAGCTTTATTTGTGAATCCAAGGTTTAAAGGGTACTTTAGCATGTTTTGTGTCTATTATACTTTGGTTTTGTGGTAAATATTGTTTCTTAATTTTAATTAATAATTGCTAGTGAATATTCCATTTCTTTTCTAAACAGTTTTTTCATTGTGCTGGGTCTTTGTTGCTACTCACAAGCTCTCTCTAGCTTTGACAAGCAGGGGCTACTCTTCTTGAAGTGCACAGGCTTCTCACTGTGGTGGCTTCTTTTATTTTGGATCATGGGCTCTAGGCACAGGGGCTCAATAGTTGCAGCATATGGATTCTAGAATTCGGGCTCAGTAGTTGTGGTACATGGGATTAGTTGCTCCAAAGCATGTGGAATCTTAACAGACTAGGGATCAAACCTGTGTCCCCTGCATTGGCAGCCAGATTCTTATCTACTGTACCACCAGGGAAGTTCCAATATTCTATTTCAAATGAGAGACTAGATAGAAAAAAGACTCATTGCCAATGTTTTTTTTTATTTCAGACCAAAACCTCGTGCAACTGAGCACAACCATGGTGCATGCAGATTCTCTTCTGAAGTGAGACTTTCCAAAGGACCAATGACTCTGTCCCTCATGCCCTTTCAGATTTTCCTACTTCATAGCTATGTCTCGATCTCGCCACGCAAGACCTTCCAAATTAGTCAGGAGGGAAGATCTAAACAAGAAGAAAAACAACCAACTGAAGAAGGGATCTAAGCCAGCCAACAAAAATGTGGCGACTGTCAAGACTGTGAGCCCTGGAAAATTGAAGCAATTCGTGCAAGAAAGAGATGTTAAGAAAAAAACAGAACCCAAACTGACTGTGCCAGTCAGAAGCCTTCTGACAAGAGCTGGAGCAGCACGAATGAATTTGGATAGGACCGAGGTTCTTTTTCAGAACCCAGAGTCCTTAACTTGCAATGGGTTTACAATGGCTCTGCGAAGCACCTCTCTTAGCAGACGACTCTCCCAACCCCCAATGGTCATAGCCAGACCCAAGAAAGTTCCACCACCTAAGAATCTAGGAAAGCAACATGAGTGTAATTATAAGGTACTTACAGACATGGGAGTAAAGCACTCAGAAAATGATTCAGTCCCAATGCAAGACCCCCCAGTCCCCCCTGACATAGAGAAGCTAATTGGCATACAAAATGCATCTTTCATTAAAGACGAGAGCCAAGAGACAACCCAGTCTTGGTCCCAAGGTGTCCAGGATTCCAAAATAATTTGCTCTACTCCTAGTGACCCTGCAGCAGAGATTCTTTCTGGGTCACTGGAAGGGACATGTGGTGGAGAAGGACTATTCTCTAGAGAGACATTGAATAATATCAGTGATTCCCCTAGAATGTTTGCTCAGGACACTGTCTGTGTTCCTTTGCTCCAAAGAGCAGCCCTCAAGGTTACCTCTGAAGGAAACCCCAGCATTCAGTTAGAAGATTTGGGTTCACGAGTAGAATCTCTTAAGCTGTCTGATTCTTACCTGGATCCCATCAAAAGTGAACATGATTGCTGCCCCACCTCCAGCTTTAATAAGGTTGTACCTGCGTTGGACCTTAGAAACTGTTTGTCTATTGGTGGGTCGATATATCCTACCTCATTAATAAAACTCCTCTTGGCAGGTTCAGAACAAGAAACCCTTGGTGCTAAACCAGATCATCAAGAGGTACTCAGAGCTACCCCAGATCAACAGGAAGTTCCTGATACCACCCCTGTCCTAGGACAGGCCTTTAGTGCTGTCCCACATCAATGGGAAGTTCCTGGTGCTAACCCAGTTCATGGAGAGCCTTTGGGTGAGACTCCAGACCCACCAGAGATTCCTGGTGCTATTCCAGTCCAAGGAGAGGTCTTTGGTGCTATCTTAAATCAACAAGTCCTTGGTATGGGTGGTGGTACTGCCTCAGACCCACCTATTTTTCTTCCTGCCCCTCTTAACCCAGTTGCTACCTGTAATGCTCTCCCAGCATGGCCCGAGCCCCAGGGCACTGTTTCATCTGGGCTTGAGGTCCCGGGCACTATGCAGATTTTGCCTTTGGGTTCAGGTCACACTCCTCAACCATCATCAAACTCAGAGATAATTTTGGTACCTCCTGTAATACCTATGAACAATATAGAAAATGAGAAGAAGGTTCATATAAGCTTTCTGCCAGCTCACACTCAGGGGTTCACATTAGCCCCTGAGAGAGGACCTCAGCCGGCTCCACAGGGCATTGCCCAGCTCCCCCTGGTGAGTCCCAGCACATTGGAAGGAGGGAGCTCCCAGATCAGCGCCACCAGGTTGGTTGACATCAACACCACAGTGGTGTCTAGGCCAGTGCCACTTGCTAGTACCTCTTCTCCTTCCTACACAACTCTGCTACCTACCTTGGAAAAGAAGAAACGAAAGCGATGTGGGGTCTGTGAGCCCTGCCAGCAGAAGACCAATTGTGGTGAATGTACTTACTGTAAGAATAGAAAGAACAGCCATCAGATCTGTAAGAAGAGGAAATGTGAGGAACTGAAAAAGAAGCCATCTGTCATTGTGTCTTTGGAGGTAAGCAAATACCCAAAGGGCTGGGGACACCTGTGAAACTTGGTAGAGTGATCTCTGGAGACTATTGTTTAAAAATAATTTTAAAAAATTGTATTCTGTTTTGGTGTGCTGGGTATTTGTTGCTGCATGCAGGCTTTTTCTAGTTACAGTGAGCAGGGACTCTAGAATGTACCAGCTTCAGCAGCTGTAGTGCTTAGCCTTAATTGCTGCATGGCACGTGAGATCTTCCCGGATCAGGGATCGAACCCTTGTCACCTCCACTGGCAAGTGGATTCTCAACCACTGGACCACCAGGGAAATCCATGTGGAGAGTTTGCTTCAGTATTACATTCTTTTGCTTTGGTAAAATGTTGCTTTAAGTTATCTAGAGGAATTTGAGGAGCTACCTGAGGCATGTCTTGCACACTGAGTGATACATTAGCTTATTTTTAGAATTTGTCTCAGAAAGCTAGAACATTAAGTTTTTCCATCATAGGTTTTGATGGAGAATAGGGAAATTGTATGAAATGTCATTTTGGAAAGATTTCCACTGTGCCTTATTTTAGTGTGTCTTATTTTGAAAGCTACATTTTTAAAAACTAGGAGTGGAACAAAGTCACTAAATGCCTTGCATCCTGAGGAACCAGAGGAAATAAACTTTTCTTTTGAGAGAATAAAATTGTCTCTATCTTTTATCTTGAAACTTTGCCTTGGAGGTATAACAATAATAGAATTTTCGCTTCAACTTTTGGCAGGTAATTTCCACTTGCTCTGCATATCTCACAGGATTGTTGGGATTCAATGGTGATCAAAAATCGAAAATTGTTTGTAAAGTCCAAAATGATATATACATAATAACACTCATACTTACTATTACAGTTATGAAACTAAGGTAGTCAAAGTATTCATTGACTTACTTTGTTTAAAGGAATTTTATGGAGCTTGGTTAATACTCAAACGTGCTTAAATTTAAATACCTGTCAACTGTGGTGTTTTATGATTTTTAGATTACTCACTTGAAATTTTTTGAGTCTACTATGAATATGAGTATAGTAGAATAGATTCAAATATTATGAACTTAAATTCAGGCAACCTTTTCTATTTCATTCTGGACTTAAATTATCTGTTCAAAAATGCTGACTTTCTGTTTGACTAAACCATTATAAACTAGAGATCAGATATTTAAGCCCTTGTGTATCAGTGACATTTAAGTTGTTTTGTTTTAAATATTTATTTATTACTTATCTGGCTGTGATGGGTGTTAGTTGTGGCAAGCAGGATCTTTAGCTGCAGCATGCAAACACTTGGTTGTGTCAGGTGAGATCCAGTTCTTTGCCCAGGGATTGAACCCGGACCCCCTGTACTGGGAGTGAGAAGTCTTAGCCACTGGATCACCAGGGAAATCCCACATTTAAGGTGTTTTTAAAATACTTGTTACAAACCTTACTGCAATGAATAATCTTGACTCCTCACTTCACATATGTGGGAGCAGATCAAAATGTGGCCAGTAACTTAATAGTTTACAAACTTATCTCTAAAACACTTAGTAGCAATTTTTTTTGTAACAGAAAGATCTCACTGGTAAGCTCCTGATTTGTAACATTGCCAAGTGACATTGTTGCCAAAGGTACCCTGTTTTTAATAGGTGTAAACACATTTGCTCTTTTCTAAACTTGCTCCTCTTCTGGCATTGCACATTTGGTTCAATGGTTTACCATCTACATGGTCACCCTAAATGGAAAACTCAGTCATCTTTAACGGCCTTTCTCTCATTCTTCTAGTTATCTCTTGTCTACAAGATAAGAGCACTCCTATCTCTCCATTTTCTTTGCTCCAGCTGTTGAGGCATTTATCTCGTACTGGGACAATTTCAACTTTCTCTTTATTATTGGCAAGTATTTATGGCACTTCTATTGTGGGATGAGCATACCAGCCAGCTGGGAAGTCAGGATGTTGAACAACAAGCTCTCCTTAGGTGCAATTCAAGTTTTCTTTCTATAATGCTGTTTCTCCTAGATTAATCCAATTAGTGCTTTTCTGCATATGGGGTTCATCTCACCCAAAACAATGGAAAATAGTGCCTTCCAATTATAGGTGAAGCCTATAGCATGGATTCCTTAGCATGGAATATGAGATCTTTAGGGTCTTGATATGACTGACCTCTTTTGTCTTATTTGATGTCACTTCTTACATTATACTCGAACTTTCAGCCGCATCCAGCTGCTTCTGCTTCCCCAGGCTCACTGTGCATGGTCCTGTCTCCGTGTTCATGCTCATGGTACATATTCTTCCTTTTTCCTGCCTGACAAAACCCCTTCACTCCCCGCTTCCTGTGCAACACCTGTATCTGTGCATGTTCCTCAGGTTTACTTCCAGGGAACTTTGTCTTTCTTGTGCATTCTAGCCTTGTTACAGTGATAGGTGCTAAGTAAATACTTGATAATTGAATGAAAAGAATATATTTGTAACTCAAATAATCAGCTTTAGAAATTTAGATGGTGTGTGGTTTATTTCTGTAAACTTGCTCTGGTAAGCAAGTGTGGCCACTGTGGTCAAGGTCTGTCAGGGTGGGAAATACTAGTATTTGTTAAGGAGTGAATCAATATATTGGCTATTGCTCACACTCTCCTAAGTACCACATTCTTTATTTCTAAAAAACTGTAAAAGAACCTTTCAGTTCAGTTCAGTCACTCAGTTGTGTCCGACTCTTTGCGACCCCATGGACTGCAGCACACCAGGCCTCCCTGTCCATCACAAACTCCCAGAGCTTGCTTAAACTCATGTGTATTGAGTCAGTGACGCCATCCAACCACCTCATCCTCTGTCATCCCCTTCTCCTGCCTTCAATCTTTCCCAGGGTTTTTTCCAATGAGTCAGTTCTTTGCATTAGGTGATCCAATATTGGATCTTCAGCTTCAGCATCAGTCCTTCCAGTGAATATTCAGGACTGATTTCCTTTAGGATTGACTGGTTTGATTTCCTTGCAGTCCAAGGGATTCTCAAGAGTCTTCTCCAATACCACAGTTCAAAAGCATCAATTTTTTGACGCTCAACTTTCTTTACAGTCAGACTCTTACATCCATACATGACCACCTGAAAGACTACAGTTTTGACTATATGGGCCTTTGTCAGCAAAGTAATGTCTCTGCTTTGTGATATGCTGTCTAGCTTTGTCATAGCTTTTCTTCCAAGGAGCAAATATGTTTTAATTTCATGACTGCAGGCACCATTGGCAGTGATTTTGTAGCCCAAGAAAAGAAAGTCTGTCACTGTTTCCATTTTCATTGTTTTCCCATCTATTTGCCATAAAGTGATGGGACCGGATGCCATGATCTTAGTTTTTTGAATGCTGAGTTTTAAGCCAACTATTTGCCAATAAAATTGACTTTGGCAGTATTTTCTCACAAATCACTAACAATGCTATTTTGCTTCCACAGTCAAACCTCTATCTTTCCACTCAAATGCTCTTTCCAACTACTGGCCTTTAGCAGGTCAGTAACATGAATGGCAGGATGCTGTATGTGACCCACTCAGCAAGCAGTAAGACACCAATAAAGAGAAGATGAGGAACTATGAACCTGAAAATCTGTGAAAAAGGTAGCTCTCCCTAAAGCTACCAATCACTGAAATCTCATTATTATCCGACCAGTAGTTTTTTCAGCTAACTTCTCAAAGCAGATTTTGTACCTGTGCTTCATAAAGTAGCCACCCATGAAAGCACAGCACTCTCTCACCTTGGAATTTAGGCTCCATGTCCGGCTTCGGAGTCATTTATAAGTGATTCACCGCTGCCTCCTCCTTCTCTCCGACTACCTAGACACCACTAACTCTACATCCTGGGTGGGATTTGCTAGCACCTGCAGACCGCCCAGCACTACAACCCACACAACCACCGGTCCAGCTGAGGGCTGCCCACCCATGATCTTCATTTTTTTGAATGTTGAGTTTTTAAGCCAGCTTTTTCACTCTCCTCTTTCACTTTCATCAAGAGGCTCTTTAGTTCTTCACTTTCTGCCATAAGGATGGTGTCATCTGCATATCTGAGGTTATTGATATTTCCCCTGGCAATCTTGATTCCAGCTTGTGCTTCATCCAGCCCAGCATTTTACATGATGTACTCTGCGTATAAGTTAAATAAGCAGGTTGACGGTTTACAGCCTTGATGTACTCCTTTCCCAATTTGGAACCAATCCATTGTTCCATGTACGGTTCTGTTGCTTCTTGGCCTGCATAAAAAACTTTTACTTTGCATAATTCAGATTTATAGAAATATATTTATGGAAATATTGCAGTACTGAGCATTTAGTTTAGCTTTCAGGCAAATGATAACATTTTCTGAAACTGGAGGATGATTGCTTTACAGTGTTGTGTGGTTTCTGCTGTGCATCAATCTGAGTCAGCTATAAATAAATGTGTATTTCCTCCCTCTTGAGCCTGTCTACTACCCACCTGCTATTCCACCCCTCTAGGACATCACAGAGAGCACTGAGCTGAGCTCCCTGTGTTGTACAGCAGCTTCCCACTAGCTATCTGTTTTACACATTTTATTGTTTTTGTATTTTATTGTATCACTTTAATTAAAAAAATAATTTTTATCAGAGTATAGTTGATTTAAAATATGTTAGTTTCTGGTGTATAGTAAAATGAATCAGGTATACATCTATCTACTCTTTTTTTTTTTTTTTAACTTTTTAAAAATTTAATTTTTTGGCTTGCCCCATGCAGCATGTGAGTTCTCATTTCCCCAAACAGGGATCCAACCCATGTGTTTTGCAGTGAAAGCACAGGGTCTTAACCACTGGACCACCAGAGAAGTCCTTCCATTCTTTTTAAGATTCTTTTCCCATTTAGGCCATTAGAGAGTACTGAAAAGAGTTCCTTGTGCTATCTCTTTTTGTCTCCTCCATGGTGGTGGTTTAGTCACTAAGTCATCTCTGACTCCTGCGACCCCATGAACTGTAGCCTGCCAGGCTCCTCTGTCCATGGGATTCTCTAGGCAAGAATACTGGAGTGGGTTTCCATTTTGTTCTCCAGGGGATCTTCCTGATGCAGGAATCAAACCCAGGTCTCCTGCATTGCAGACAGATGATTTACCAACTGAGCTATGAGGGAAGCCCTTTCTCTTCCAGATATGTCTTCTCCATATACATAAATAGGTTTTCTGAATTAATTGAGACTAAGTTTCTCATAGACATGATATTCCTTTATCCTGACATACTAGAGAATAGATTTCCTGAAAACAAGTATATTCTCACATATTATTATCAAAATTACGAAATTAACAATGAACCATTGTTATTATCTAACCCACAGACTTTATTTGGCCTATAAGAAAATATCCCTTTGGCCTCTGTTAATTTGTAGTAATTCCTTAGACTTATAAAACAACTTTACTGAGGTATAATTGACATATAATAAACTGCACATATTCAAAGTATGCAATTTATAAGTATGATGTACATACACTATGTGATCATTACCACAGTCAAAATCCATCACTCACCAAAAATTCCTTCATAGTCTCTACACCCCTACCTGCACCCCTTTTCTTCAGGCAAACATCTTTTCATCATTGTACACTTGTTTGTATTTTCCAGGGTTTGATATAAATGGAATAGTATAATACAAAGATTTAGGGGGGAGTTAGAATATTTTTGCAATATTTTATGATATTGCTACTTTTACAAAGTGCAGATTACTTATTTTGTCCCTCACTTTGGGTTTGTCTAATGCTTCCTCGTGACTTCATCTGGGTTATGCATCTTTGTTTGAATACCTTCTTATAAAAGGGGCATGATGTCCTTTGTCCCACTATCTATGATCTTAATTTTTATCACTTGGTTAAAGGTAGTGTCTCCATGGTATAATCAGTATTTTTCACTTTGTATTTAATAAATATCTTGCAGGGACATTGAGGCTTGTAAATACACAGCTATCCCTCAAATTTTCACTCTTCAGTTTTAGTATTCACTGCTGATTTTTGCCTGATAGTTGTCAAAAGCTGATGCTGTTTCCATCATTTCTTCTAAATCTATTAACTAGGTTTAAACTCCAAGGAAGAGCTTTTTCTTCTTACTTTATTTATATATTTATTTCAGCATGAACTTGTAGATTTTTGTTATATTCAGTAGATTATACTTCTTTATTATCATTACTTATTTTGATGCTCAAATTTGGCCAGGGAGCACCTTCAACCATTGTTTGAATAATTATTTTCTGTCACAAATGTTCCAAGGTTTTCTATTTCCCATCCTGCCCTAGATGAAATGACAGTTATCCAAGAAAACTTGGTTCTTTTCAGTAGAGAATGGTAATTAGAAACCAAGATCTTGGTGACAGAAATTATTGCTGTTACTGAAATGTCAGTGGTGTGTTCAAATTTAGACTATGCATTTGTTGAATTAGTTTTGTTGAATTAGTGTTTCTTTCTCTCACACACACTACCCTCACCCTTCAGCGTGGTTATATTGTTCATTTGAAATACAATTTTAATTAATTAATTTCTGTTCATATCTTATTTCAAAGTTTCCCTATATTAGATGATATTCACATATCATCTCTTGCTTCACATATCATCACTTGCTCTCTCTTGCCAAAATATCACCTTTTTCCAGACAAAGCTGATTCTGAAGATGTGTTGTGTTGTCCTTATATTGAACTCTCACACTATTATAGACCTACTCATCCAACAGTGTATGGAGAGGCAGAGAAGAAAATCGGGAACACTTCTCTGAGGGAAGTTCATTCTAATAGAGCAACGAACAGTTGTACACTCTTGTTTATGGTCACCTTTTCTTAATATTATGTTTATTAGACTCATCAATAGTCTTGCTTATAGTTATTCATCCTCATTGTAGTGTTATTTTCCAGTGTATGTATATATCGCAATACAGAAATTCTCTTGTTAATATCATGTATTAACAATATTTATTCTATTTTGTCATATGTCATATTGCCTATCCATCCTATTGTTAATGCACAGTGGAATGTTACAGTATAGAACTGAACAGGAGGACAAACATCGTAGTGGTACTATGGACATTTTTATGGAAACCTTTTGGTGAATATATGCATGCATTCTATTGACTATATTCCTAGGAGTGGAATTGCTTTGTCATAAAATATGCATATGTTTAACTTTCATGGATACTACCAAACTGCTGTGGTTGATCCAATTAAGACTCTTTGCTGCCGCTGCCGCTGCTAAGTTGCTTCAGTCGTGTCCAATTCTATGCGAGACCCCATAGATGGCAGCCCACCAGGCTCCCCCGTCCCTGGGATTCTCCAGGCAAGAACACTGGAGTGGGTTGCCATTTCCTTCTCCAATGCATGAAAGTGAAAAGTGAAAGTGAATTCGCTCAGTCGTGTCCGAGTCTTAGCGACCCCATGGACTACAGCCCACCAGGCTCCTCCATCCATGGGATTTTCCAGGCAAGAGTACTGGAGTGGGGTGCCATTGCCTTCTCCATAAGACTCTTTATTTGCTCCCTATCCAACAGTTGGTATTTTCTGTCTTATTTAGTTTCAATAATTTCATTGGCTGTTTAGTAATATCACTACATTGCATTTCCTTGATGACTAATGAAATTGAGCTCTTTTTGTTTTTTTCTTTCCCCTCACTGTGCAGTTTGCAGGACCTTAGTTCCTTGACCCTACCCTCTGCAGTGGAAACGTGGAGTCTTAACTACTGGAACACCGGGAAAGTCCTACTTTTATTCACTTTTAAATTGGCTTTTTAGTACTAATTCATGAGTTTATTATATTCTGTTGAAACAAATTCTTTGTTGAATAAGTAGTTGCAGATATCTTTATCTTTTTTATGACAATGTTTCACTTAGTTGTGCTTCTTATTTTTTGGCCACACTTCAAGACTTGCAGGATCTTAGTTCCCCAACCAGGGATACAACCCAGGCCTGGCAGTCAAAGCCCAGAGTCTTAACCATTGGACCACAAGGGAGCTCCCTGTGCTTTTTAATGCACAGAAATTCTTTTCTTTTTTCTAAAAACTATTGATACATTTGGTTGCACCAGGTCTTAGTTGCAGCATGTGGGTTCTAGCTCCCTGTTGTTCAGTCGCTCAGTCACGTCCAACTCTTTGCAACCCTATGGACTACAGCATGCCAGGCTTCCCTGTCTTTCACCGTCTCCTGGTGCATGCTCAAACTCATGTCCATTAAGTCGGTGATGCCATTCTCATCCTCTGTCTTCCCCTTCTCCTGCCTTCAAACTTTTCCATCATCAGGGTCTTTTCTAATGAATCGGTTCTTTGCATCAAGGGGCCAAAGTATTGGAGCTTCCATTTCAGCATCAGGCCTTCCAATGAATATTTAGGATTGATATCCATTAGGATTGACTAGTTTGATCTGTTTGCTAGTTTCCTGACCAGGAATCAAACCTGGGCCCCCTGCATTCAGAGCTCGGAGTCTTAGCCACTGGACCACCAGGGAAGTACTGAATGAACAGAAATTCTTATCTTTAATGTAGTCCAGTTTACCACTCTTCTTCTTTATGGTAACTTTTTAATAACTTTTTATTTCCTGTTTAAGAATATTTTGTCTATATTTTGCAAATTCCAAGGTCATGAAGTTGTTTTCTTTTGTTTTCTTCTTTAAAAGCTACTTTTTAAAACCATTCACATTAAGCTGTATGAAGATATGGAATTGACTTTTGCATATTGTGTGAGAGATGAGTCAAGATTCATGCTTCTTCATCTGGGTATCTACTTGACCAGCACCATTACTGAAATGACTGTACTTTCCCCACTACAGCATCAACTTTGTCACAAACCAGGTGATTGATTAGTTCTGAATCTGTTTATAGACTGTTTTCATTGGCCTTTTTTTCTATCTTTGTATCTAAACCCGCATCATTATTAGGCTTTACTGCTACTCTTGCTGACTGGTAATATAAGTCCTTCAGTAATTTTTTAAAATATTTATTTATGCTATTTTTTGGTTGTTCTTCCATGACTTTTTTTCTTTTTTCGGGACCGGGCATGCTTGGCTTGTCAGATCTTAATTCCCAGACCAGAAATCCAACCCACCCTCGGCAGTGAGAGTTCAGAGTTCTAATCACTGGACCACCAGGGAATACCCAAATTTTAGAATCCACTTGTAAATTTCCACCAAAAGCCATGCTGAAATTTTTATTGTGTTTTTGTTGAATCTATATATCAATTTGGAGAGACTGACATTTTTTACAATATTGAATCTTCCAGTTCATGACCATACTATATTTATGTCTTACTTTACTTCAATATTTTATAGTTTTCAATATAGACCTATTTGTTTTATTTTTAACCATTTGATACCAGACTTTTGATACTTTACATGCTTATCAATGATTGAAGCCCATTTACTTTGATAACCAAGAATATTTTTAAGCAAATATATTTCATATGTTTGTTTGTTCCTCACATCAGAATTATTTTACTTATTATTGAGGGTTGGAGTGAGAGAGAGAAAATACATTTATAGTTTTTAAATCTTAATATTGTTATTAATGCTTATATGAAATAAATACGCATTTTTAAAACAGAATTATTTTTTCTTATAAAATATACTTAGCCCCCAAAGGTATATGCCAGTTTTCAAGACGTTAATAATAATGTCTGGGAGAAATAAAAGCAATTTTGATTTACTTTTTTTGATCGGAAATTGTGTTTTTGCCTCCCAATGATTTATTTTAATTGTACAACAAGGTGATAATAGTCTTCCCAGTGATATCTTTGGACAAGAGTTAAAGTGTTATTCTTCTACCTAATTTTGTTCAGTTCTCCATATTAAGAAATACAGATAATTAAAACCACTAACTTAGTAACTCATAGTCATCTAGGAATTTGCCCTTGGCTAGGTATTCCTTATATGTATTTGTGATTTAGCATATTGACACATGCATTATTCTATTTATTGAATAGTGAAAGAAGTTTACAAGTAGCGAGGGTGCTTTTCAGTATCAGACCTTTATTGTTCAGTTGCTAAGTTGTGTCTGAAGCTGTGTGACTCCATGGACTGCAGCATGCCAGGCTTATCTGTCCTTCACTGTCTTCCAGAGTTCCCTCGAATTCATGTCTGTTGAGTTGGTGATGTTATCTCAACCTTTGTTGCCCTCTTCTCCTCCTATCCTGTTTTTCCAAGTATCAGGGTCTTTTCCAATGAGTCTGCTCTTCCCATCAGGTTGCCAAAGTACTGGATCTTCAGCTTCAGCATCAGTCCTTCCAGTGAATATTCAGGGTTGATGTCCTTTAGGATTGACTGGTTTGATCTTACTGTCCAAGGGACTCTCAAGAGTCTTCTCCAGCACCACAATTTGAAAGCATTCATTCTTCTGCACTCAGCCTTCTTTATGGTCCAGCTCTCATATCCGTATGTGACTACTGGAAAAATCATAGCTTTGACTATACAGACCTTTGTCGGCAAAGTAATGTCTCTGCTTTTTAATATGCTGTCTCGGTTGGTCATAACTTTTCTTCCAAGGAGCAAGCAACTTTTAATTTCATGACTGCAGTTACCATCCACAGTGATTTTGGGAGCCCAAGAAAAGAAAATCTGTCACTATTTTGCCAAATCCGTCTATTTGCCATGAAGTGATGGGACTGTATGCTGTGATCTTCATTTTTAGAATGTTGAGTTTTAAGCCAGCTTTTTCACTCTCCTCTTTCACTTTCATCAAGAGGCTCTTTAGTTCTTTGCTTTCTGCTATAAGGATGGTGTTATCTGCATATCTGAGGTTATTGATATTTCTCCCGGCAATCTTGATTCCTGCTTGTGCTTCATTCAGCCAGCCTTTTACCTGATGTACTCTGCGTAGAAGTTAAATAAGCAGGGTGACAATATACAGCCTTGACGTACTCCTTTCCCAACTTTGTACCAATCCATAGTTCCATGTCTGGTTCTAACCATTGCTTCTTGACCCACATACAGGTTTCTCAGGAGATAGGTAAGGTGGTCTTGTATTACCATCTCTTTAAGAATTTTACACAGTTGGTTGTGATTCACAGTCAAAGGCTTTAGTGTAGTCAGTGAAGCAGAGATAGATGTTTTTCTGGAATTCATTTGTTTTCTCTTTGATCCAATGGATGCTGGCAATTAAACCTTTGGTTCTCTGCCTTTTGTATATCCAGCTTGAACATCTGGAAGTTCTCAGTTCACATACTGCTGAAGCCTCACTTGAAGGATTTTGAGCATTACCTTCCTAGCATGTGAAACAAGCACATTTGTATGGTAGTTTGAACATTCTTTGGCATTGTCTTTCTTTGGGATCAGAATGAAAACTGACCTTTTAATTACATGAATTGAATAATTGAATGACTAAGCACTTTGTGAATTGGTTGCCAAGGTGAAATAGTCTCAATATTTATTCCAGTTTTGTGTGTGTGTGTGCGTGGTTGTTTTTTTTTTTTTTTTTTTGCCATACCAGGCAGCTTGTGGGATCTTAGTTCCCAGATCAGGGATTGAACCCTGGCTACCATGGTGAAAGCTCTATGTTTTAACCACTGGACTGCCAGGAAATTCCGTACTCCAGTTAATATTGATTTCCACCCCCCCAAATATTAAAGGGTTATTCTATGCTTGGTTAAATTAATAGCTACTAGATAACACCATAAATGTGCTATTTGTTACCATGCTACCTTCCTAGCTAATAGAAAGTGCACCTGGAAAAATAGCAATACCTATAGGTTGTACTTGAAAGGCTAAAAGTTAATAGTATTATATGATACAAATGGAACAAGTAGCTGTTCACTATCCAGTGGATAGTGTGCGAACAGTCTGGTTCTGGAGATGTCTCTTCGGAATTGGTTGACATACTTGTTTGATTTTATTTTATCCATGTTAGTAGGAGTGGAGTGGGACAGGCCTCTCCTGGCCACTGCTTTTCTTACTGTTTTCAAACAGCCGGATTTCATTTTGGCATGTGTTATATATGGCATATGGAACAAATTTTTGCTACCAAGTTTTGCAATTGAGGGCAGATGTTATATGTCCTTAAATATGCCTTTAAGGAATCTCTTTGGATCACTGCTGAGTCTTCAGTAGCATACCTCACCACAGAGCTGACCATAGGAAAAAGAGCCTTTGGTGTCTAGGAACCTTACATGTTTAGAATACATAAACTGAATCACTCTGCTGTACACCAGAAACTAACACTACATTGTATATCAAGTATACTTCAATAAAAAAAAAAAAAAGTATGTCAACAAAACCATGCTGATCTTGACTGATTCTGATCAGTGTATGCTAATTTCTAGAATCTTGTCAATATGGTTCAAATCTTACCTTGCCATTTTGTGTAGACCATCTTATCCAGAAAAAAAATGTGAAACTGACTTAACACCTTCATCTAATATCCATATTATCCAAGTTATACTGTCACTTACTAGTGAGCATTGTAGTTTGGTACGTTTATATTGCTATAGAGCTTGTGTCCCCAGTTCTTTCTGGTTAGCTTCTTGACTTTTTTTTTTTTTAATTATTCCAGATTAGTGTTTCAAGAGTTGATTGTTTCAAAGCTTCAAAAGTCATTCTCTTTATAAAGTAGGCTGTCATTGTGATACTATAATGGATGTGGCACAAGTAAAACCAGAAATCACATATTTTTGCATTGTGTGTGTGTGCGCTAAGTCGCTTCAGTCATGTCCAACTCTTCACGACCCCATGAATTGTAGCCTGCCAGGCTCCTTTGTCCATGGATTCTCCAGGCAAGAATACTGGAGTGGATTGGTTTTCACTCCTCCACGGAATCTTCCTGATGCAGGGATTGAACTATCATCTCTTCTGTCTCCTGTATTGGCAGATGGGTTCTTTACCACTAAGTGACACCTGGTAATCAAATATTTTTGCATTAATTTCATAGTAAAATAAAACACAACTAACAAATGATTCAGATTAATCTAAGCAATTCAAATCATTACCTTGATAATGAGACTAGGTGCTCAAGTCATGATTATCCAGAAATTCTATGGTAATTAGCATCAGCTCATGTCTGCAACGAGTAAGCAACAAGAGAAATCTTGTTCTTTTCTGATTTATTTATGTCCCATTAATACTGACTGTGAGAGTTGGACTGTGAAGAAAGCTGAGCACTAAAGAATTGATGCTTTTGAACTGTGGTGTTGGAGAAGACTCTTGAGAGTCCCTTGGACTGCAAGGAGATCCAACCAGTCCATCCTAAAGGAGATCAGTCCTGGGTGTTCATTGGAAGGACTGATGCTGAAGCTGAAACTCCAAAACTTTGGCCACCTCATGCGAAAAGTTGACTCATTGGAAAAGACCCTGGTGCTGGGAGGGATTGGGGGCAGGAGGAGAAGGGGACGACAGAGGATGAGATGGTTGGATGGCATCACCGACTTGCTGGACATGAGTTTGAGTAAACTCCAGGAGTTGGTGATGGACAGGGAGGCCTGGTGCGCTGCGATTCATAGAGTTGCAAAGAGTTGGACACGACTGAGTGACTGAACTGAACACTGATTGAACCCAAATCTCCCACATTGCTGATTGTTTCATTACCATCTGAGCCATCAGGGAAGCCCAAGAATACTGGAGTGGGTAGCCCATCCCTTCTCGAGGGGATCTTTCTGATTCAGAAATCAAACTGGGATCTCCTGCATTGCAAGAGGATTCTTTACCAGCTTAGCTACCAGAGAAGCTTTAAAAAGAAGGGGATCATGAGAAAGCAATGATTAGAGGTGAAATGTTTACTTCTAAAGCCAAAGCCCAGGCTAGGGAAGGTGCCAGCACATAATAGGTGCTCAACAAATGTTTGTTGAACAAATGACTCAATGAATGAATGAAATATCATAAAAAAAATGTAAGATTCAGCCTATGTCACATACTAGTGTATCTTTAAAAAAAAGTGCACTGTAAACCATCATATTCCATATATCCTTACTATATCATCTTAGCAACTAGGACTCCAAAAATTTTGGGGTTTATCCTATATATGTCATTTTCAAGTACCAAAGATATTAGAATCATGACATACCTATAATAGAAATTTAAGAAGAAGACTTGAGAAAAATGTTTTTAGGAAGGTAAGCAGTGCTTTAAAAATATGTTAAAAAGAAGCAGTTGTTGGTGTTGTTTAAAATTACAGCCATGTCCATTTGCAGTTTGAGTTATACCAAGATGCGAAGTTTAGACAGCTCAAAATTCAAAAGAAAAAAGACCATGAAAACTCAAAATTACATTTTTCTACTTGTAAATGGAATTTTGGAAAACAATTCTAGAAGGATACATGCCTACCAAACCAAACATTGGAACCGTTTACCTCTGAGGACTGGATTTTTTGGATGTAGGAGGGATATATTAAAAAATATATGACTTTAAATTTTTGACTAAATTTTTCTAAAATGGTTTGAGTTTCTACATAAAGAACTTACGTTTTATTTAAAAAGTAATAAAACATACTAAATCAAAGTGATGTAATTTGCATTTAGAAAGTTTAGAAGAGGCAGTGCAGTGGTTAGAACTAATGCTTTCACTGCGAAGGGCACAGTTTCAATCCCTGGTTCCAGGAACTAAGATCCTGCAGGCCATGCAGCAAAAAAGAAAGAAAAAAGAAACAAATATGAAAAGATAAACTTTAATTCTATTATCTAGAGGCAATCGCTATGCTGCTGCTGCTGCTACTAAGTTGTGTCAGTCGTGTCCGACTCTGTGTGACCCCATAGACGGCAGCCCACCAGGCTCCCCTGTCCCTGGGATTCTCCAGGCAAGAACACTGGAGTGGGTTGCCATTTCCTTCTCCAATGCATGAACGTGAAAAGTGAAAATGAAGTCGCTCAGTCGTGTCCAACCCTCAGCGACCCCATGGACTGCAGCGCACCAGGCTCCTCCATCCATGGGATTTTCCAGGCAAGAGTACTGGAGTGGGGTGCCATTACCTTCTCCGCTATGAGTATATAGTATTTTTTCTACATTTGAAAAATACCATTGTTTTAAATTATTTTTCTTTTTTGTTTCACTGGAAAGGAAAGATGATCTCAGTTTAAAATGTTAAAGGTATACAAACTGCTTTGTTACAATAAAGCTAAATGTGTGCACACACACATCGTTAAAGTTGATTGGGGCAAAATTTTTTCTCCTTTTTATTTTTACTTGGTATATCATCAGCATTTCCCTTGTAAGTAAAAATCTGTAAAGGTTTTAAAAATATGTGTATAATATTCCTTTGGGATAATGAACATAACCCACTAAATAATTTTTCATAACTGGATGAATTATTTTATATTTAGTGAACTTTTTTTATCTGTATAAATCTTGGTTCCCATTTAAAATTGTGTTCTTGACACTGGAATCTACTAGTCCTTTACGTCAAGCTAGAAGTATTAGCGTAACTGAAATTTGGGTATTTTGCTAATAATTTATGATTTATTATTGCCTAAATAGGGAAGCCTATTGGGGCATCCCTGGAGGCTCAGGTGGTAAAGATTCTGCTTGCAATGTGGGAGACCCGGGTTCAGTCCCCAAGTTGGGAAGATTCCCCTGGAGAAGGAAATGGCAACCCACTCCAATATTCTTGCCTGATGAATCCCAAGGACAGAGGAGCCTTGCAAGCTAAAGTACATGGAGTGGCAAAGAGTCTGACACAGCTGAGTGACTAACACACACACAACAGTTTCTTAAACCTTTGTCACCTTTGGAAACCTAAAATTTGTAGTACAGGTTTTTGTTTGTTTGTTTGTTTTTAGAAAATCAAGTGCATTTCCTTCTCAAAAAATGAGAAACTAAAGTTTCTGTTACATTCTTTTTGCTAAACACATCTTCACGCCCTCTCATAGATGGAGCTTGAGCCAGCATTTCAGCATACCTCCTAACTAATGACTGGATACTAGCCAGATCAGATTAGGTACTTGGTGTATTTTTAGCTACTATGGAAAAAACAGAATTTTTAAATTTATTATTATATTAGTGCTTTAGTCCTGCTACACTTTCCACATGTTTTTGGTTGCTAGACAAGAATTCCTAAGATTAATTTGATCCTAATTTCAATGATCCCAACACTTGTCTTTCATATAATGTTTCAAAAATGATAAAGTTAGAACTACAGCAGAGGTTTTTAATCTGGATGGACTTCAGTGCTCTGTAATGCCATCCCCTCAAAATTATATGCTTTCTATGCGTTTTTCTGGAAAGATGATCTTTAACTTTCATTAGATTTCACAGAAATATTTTCTACCCTCCAAAATAAAAACAAGAGAATCACACTAATCTTTTACAGCTTGGCAGGAATGAAATTGACAACTGTTACTATGATTAAATTATATGAAGAGTTCTGATGTTCCTCCATTGTGAGAATGGATTTAACATTGTGATAGTCAGACCCGTGAAGCAGGGATGTCCTGAGGAGCAGCGCTGAGGTCTGCAAAGAGCCTGGAAGAGTCCCTGCTACATATGGATGCTTAAATGTGGTGGTTATTGTTTTATTCTTGTGGAGATTTGCCTATCCATTTCATTACTTTCACCCATTTCCCTCTTGCTATTTGACTCTGGTTTTTTAGAGGAAAGTAGCTAAAATCTGCAGAGAAGGCAGCGGCGCCCCACTCCAGTACTCTTGCTTGGAAAATCCCATGGATGGAGGAGCCTGGTGAGCTGTAGTCCCTGGGGTCACTAGGAGTTGGACACGACTGAGCAACTTCATTTTCACTTTTCTCTTTCATGCTTTGGAGAAGGAAATGGCAACCCACTCCAGTGTTCTTGCCTGGAGAATCCCAGGGACGGGGGAGCCTGGTGGGCTGCCGTCTATGGGGTCGCACAGAGTCGGACACGACTGACGCAACTTAGCTGCAGCAGCAGCAGCTAAAGTCTGCAGAAGTAGCCAGCTCGTGCCATTTCACAGTATCTGCAAATGCATTTTTCCTGCTAGAGGTTTAAGACGCATTATGAATGAATTGATTTCACCATTCCCATGTGATACGGAATTATAATTATGGTTTCCGGCCAGACAATGATGCCACAGTTATTTTCTTGTCCTTGTATAATGAAAGGGTTTTGGTGTTTCTGCTGTATTCTAGACATTCACACTACACAGCTAATTTTCATATCATATTTCATATAGAACACCATTTTGTGGTGAGTTTTCTGTTAAAGTACAAAAGTAGGTTCAAGGCAGGAGGAAGTAGGAGGTTAAGACAGTGGAAGCCCACAGTTGATTCAAGTCATGGAGGTATTTTTTTTTGGACTATAGTTGCTTTACAGTGCTATGTCAATTGAATAGAGTTCCTGTGACACACAGTAGGGTCTCATTACTTATCTGTTTTAAACATAGTAGTGCATATATATCAGTCTGAATCTCTCAATTCACCGTCCCTGCCCCGACTCCTTTCGCCCACTTGGTGTCTACATGTTTTTCTTTATGTCTGTGTCTTTATTTCTGTTCTGCAAATAAGGTCTTCTATACCATTTTTCTAGTTTCCACATATATATGTGAATATGTATTTGTTTTTCTCTTTCTGACTTACTACATTCTGTGTGACACTCTCTAGGTCCACCTACATGACACCATTTTGTTCCTTTTTATAGCTGAGTAATATTCCCTTATACATATGTACCACATCTTCTTTACCCCTTCCTCTATTGATGGACAGTTAGGTTGCTTCCATGCAAGCCATGGACTTTTACCCACTCCAGTACTCTTGCCTGGAAAATCCCACGGGCAGAGGAGCCTGGTAGGCTGTAGTCCATGGGGTCCCGAAGAGTTGGACACGACTGAGTGACTTCACTTTTCCCTTTTCACTTTCACGCATTGGAGAAGGAAATGGCAACCCACTCCAGTGTTCTTGCCTGGAGAATCCCAGGGACGGGGAAGCCTGGTGGGTTTCTGTCTAAGGGGTCGCAGAGAGTCGGACACTACTGAAGCGACTTAGCATCAGCAGCATCCAGTTTAGGTTTAGAGAGAAGTGTGTGTGTTTGTGTGTGTGTGTGTTAGTTTCCTCCATTCTTGACAGAGTAAGTAACTTGTTTAGGAGTTGATACAGAATTGCAGGGAGGTTTGTCTACTAGGCAACATAAAATTAAATTACATTCTTTATTCACCTAATTTCATTTTCTAGGGACATTTCTGGTGTTTTATATATATATTTAAATACGTATTATATTTATATAATATTTTGTATTTTTTATCTATTTTTGGCCACATGACTTTCAAGATCTTAATTTCCTGAGCAGAGATTGAACCCATGCCCTCGGCCTGGAACTTTGGTTTCCTAACCACTGGACCATCAAGGAATTCCCGGTCTTTCGTATATTTACAAGGTTGCGCAACCATTACCACAATCTATTTCTTGAATGTGTTCATCGCCCCAAAAAAGAAACCCAGTATAATTAAGCAGTGACTCCTCATTTTTCCCTCTGTCATCTCCTGGTAACCACTAATCTGCTTTTTGTCTTTATGAATTTGTCTATTCTGGGTATTTCATATAACTAGAATCATACAATATTTGGTCTTTTGTATCTGACTTCTTTCACTTTAGCCTAATGTTTTCAAGTTTTATCCTTGTCATTGCATTTATCAGTACTTTCATGACTGAATATTTTTTCATTGCATGAATAAGCCACATTTTGTATAAACATTCATCAGTTGATGGACTTCTGAGTTGTTTCTACTTTTTAGCTATTATGAATAATGCATTTACAAACAAATGTGTACAGGTTTTTGTGTGAAAATATTTTTTCACACAAAAATATGTGTGGAAAGGCTAGGGAAATTTCTGAGTTGAAGAGGCTAGGGATTTCTTTGGAGCTGTGTATATTCTGAGGAGTGTAACTGCTGGGTCCTATGGCAACTTTTTGTTGCCAAACTGTTTCTCAAAGCAGCCATATCATTTCAGATTCAACCAGCAATGTATGAGGGTTCTAGTTTCACCACATCCTCATCAAAGCTTATTATCTGACTTTTTTTGTGATTGCCTTCCTAGTGGGTGTGAAGTGATACTCCAGGATGGTTTCGGTTTGCATTTCTCTCGTTAATGATGTCAAGCATCCTTTCATGTGTTTATTGACCACTTGTGTATCTTTGGAGAAGTGTCTATTTCAAGTCTGTCCATTTGGACTCCTACAACAAACTACTGCAGCCTGGGTGGCTTATAAACAACAGACATTCACTGCTCATAGCTCTGGTGAAGGCCCATTTCCTGGTTTATAACTGGTGCCTTCTCACTGTGTCCTCACATGGTGGAAGAGGCTAGGGAACTCTCTGGAGCTTCTTTTAGAATGTGCTGCTGCTGCTGCTAAGTCGCAGCAGTCGTGTCCGACACTGTGCAACCCCCCATAGATGGCAGCCCAACAGGCTCCTCTGTCCCTGGGATTCTCCAGGCAAGAACACTGGAGTGGGTTGCCATTTCCTTCTCCAATGCATGGAAGTGAAAAGTGAAAGTGAAGTCGCTCAGTCATGTCCAACTCTTAGTGACCCCATGGACTGCAGCCCACCAGGCTCCTCTGTCCATGGGATTTTCCAGGCAAGAGTACTGGAGTGGGTTGCCATTGCCTTCTCCATTAGAATGCGCTGCTGCTGCTGCTGCCAAGTCGCTTCAGTCGTGTCCGACTCTGTGCGACCCCAGAGACGGAAGCCCACTAGGCTTCCCGTCCTTGGGATTCTCCAGGCAAGAACACTGGAGTGGGTTGCCATTTCCTCCTCCAATGAATGAAAGTGAAAGGTGAAAGGGAAGTCGCTCAGTCATGTCCGACTCCCAGAGACCCCACAATTTCATTCAATTCAACTGGTATAACTTAAGAATCTTCCAAAGGCCCAACTTTCGAATTCTTTATATTAGGCATTAGGATTAAAACAAGTTAATTTGGGGGGGCACAAAAATTGTGTGGTGCTTGTCATTTGATATGCATCAAGCAAATGTTGGTCTAATTGAATGATACTAGTCATGGCTGTGAAACTGGTGTGTGGTAAACACTGACATCCAAAGAGGTTAATAACAACTATTATGTATTGAATACATACTAAGTGCCTGGAACTGTATTAAAAACTGAAATGCTCATTGTCTCACTTCATCTTTACAATAGTCCTATGAAATGTACATTCATCCACCAATGTATAAAATAAGACAATGAGGCTTAGATAGGCCAAGTAACTTGTCTAAGACTACACAGTTGATCTTGGATTAGAGCCTTTGGTCTATATGCTAAGGGCTCATTTTAACCACCATGTCCTTGAGCAAGGGCATCAATCAAAATGCAAAGAACCTGGAGGGTTCAGAGAAGCAGGACCAAAATGTGGACTGGTTGAAGATAGCCATGCTAAGTTTATTGCTGCTATCTTAGGCCTGTGAAACTTCGAAAGAGATGTTGTATAAGAATCTTATAGGATCATTTTAACAAGGAGCTACTGTATAGCACAGGGAATTATATTCAATATCTTGTAATAGCCTATAATGGAAAAGAAAAAATACATATAAAAAACTGAATCACTTTGATATGTACCAGAAACTAGCACAACATTGTAAGTTGACTATACTTCAATAAAAATTTTAAGAAAAGAATTTTATAAGCTCATTTTACAAAAATATAATTTTTTGACAGGAATCAAATATTTAAACTCTTTGAGTTTGCCAATCCACTGCTTCTGTATTTTAATTTCAAGGTTACAGTCTTTTTTTTTTCTAATTTTATTTTATGTTTAAACTTTACATAATTGTATTAGTTTTGCCAAATATCAAAATGAATCCACCACAGGTATACATGTGTTCCCCATCCTGAACCCTCCTCCCTCCTCCCTCCCCATACCATCCCTCTGGGTCGTCCCAGTGCACTAGCCCCAAGCATCCAGTATCGTGCATCGAACCTGGACTGGCAACTCGTTTCTTACATGATATTTTACATGTTTCAATGCCATTCTCCCAAATCTTCCCACCCTCTCCCTCTCCCACAGAGTCCATAAGACTGTTCTATACCTCAGTGTCTCTTTTGCTGTCTCGTACACCGGGTTATTGTTACCATCTTTCTAAATTCCATATATATGCGTTAGTATACTGTATTTATGTTTTTCCTTCTTTACTTTCCTTCTTTCCTTCCTTACTTCACTCTGTATAATAGGCTCCAGTTTCATCCACCTCATTAGAACTGATTCAAATGTATTCTTTTTAATGGCTGAGTAATACTCCATTGTGTATATGTACCACTGCTTTCTTATCCATTCATCTGCTGATGGATATCTAGGTTGCTTCCATGTCCTGGCTATTATAAACAGTGCTGCGATGAACACTGGGGTACACGTGTCTCTTTCCCTTCTGGTTTCCTCAGTGTGTATGCCCAGCAGTGGGATTGCTGGATCATAAGGCAGTTCTATTTCCAGTTTTTTAAGGAATCTCCACACTGTTCTCCATAGTGGCTGTACTAGTTTGCATTCCCACCAACAGTGTAAGAGGGTTCCCTTTTCTCCACACCCTCTCCAGCATTTATTATTTGTAGACTTTTGGATCGCAGCCATTCTGACTGGTGTGAAATGGTACCTCATAGTGGTTTTGATTTGCATTTCTCTGATAATGAGTGATGTTGAGCATCTTTTCATGTGTTTGTTAGCCATCTGTATGTCTTCTTTGGAGAAATGTCTATTTAGTTCTTTGGCCCATTTTTTGATTGGGTCGTTTATTTTTCTGGAGTTGAGCTGTAGGAGTTGCTTGTATATTTTTGAGATTAGTTGTTTGTCGGTTGCTTCATTTGCTATTATTTTCTCCCATTCTGAAGGCTGTCTTTTCACCTTGCTAATAGTTTCCTTTGATGTGCAGAAGCTTTTAAGGTTAATTAGGTCCCATTTGTTTATTTTTGCTTTTATTTCCAATATTCTGGGAGGTGGGTCATAGAGGATCCTGCTGTGATGTATGTCGGAGAGTGTTTTGTCTATGTTCTCCTCTAGGAGTTTTATAGTTTCTGGTCTTATGTTTAGATCTTTAATCTTAAAGGTTACAGTCTTTTAAACCATCTTTCTAGCTCTTTTTTTTTTTCCATTTTTAGTTTCTCCTTAAGAAACTTTTACCCTCCCTGGACCTCATTCCTTTCTAAATTCTGGTCTGGTAATTAATTCTACACTATCATGGTAATTTTTCACTCTTCTATGCCTCTATGCAAATGTTTTTATATTTTGTGTATTTTTTCTTTGTCTTAAGCAGTTGTTCCAAATTACCAATTCTGTTACAACTGGAAGTGACAGTTTCACATTCTCTTCCCCACGCCCCAACACCCCAGCACAGAATTTTAGTGTCCTGAGCAGGGATTGATCCCAGCCCACGGCAGTGATAATGCGCCAAATCCCAACCACTTGCTGTAGGGAACTCCCTCATTTTCTTTTAAACTAATAAATGTAAGATTAGGTTATATTCCATGGTGAAATTAGCATGCCCTAACTCTATCAGAAATCTTGTTAGTATTAGACTTATCTGGGAGAGGTTCCAATGTCCTGAAATACTGTTTGCTTGAATACCTCCATTTTTATATTAAATGAGTTTTTACTGCTCAATACCTTGTTTATTTGTACTTGTTTTCTTAATTAATGACAGACATTGTTCTCTGTTGCTACACCTGGAAGCAGCTTGTTCTCTGTGGAACACCTGGAAGTCAGCTGCCATACCATAAGCTTTTTCATAGCCATTATAGCATTTAACCCTAATGTCAGCTTTGTCCCTCATGGGGACAAAGTCTACGGGAGGCTAACTTGCTCAAGGTCACACAGTTAATAAGCATCACTGGGATCTGGATCCCACCAGAGGATGAGATGGTTAGATAGCATCACCAATTCAATGAACATGCATTTGAGCAAACTCTGGGAGATGGTGAAGGACAGGGGAGTCTGGTGTGCTGCAGTGCATGGGGTCACCAAGATTTGGCCACAACTGAGCAACCAAACAGCAACAACAGGAACATACTGATCTTGTACAATATCATATTTTAACAATATGTGTAAAATATATTATATTTTATAAATATTTTATTATTTTATTATAGTATATAAAATAAATTATATTTTATGTGTAATATAACATCTTAAGGTGAACAGGGGGCCTGGAGGAAAGAATATTTTTGTTTCAAAAAAATCTAAAGTAATTTCTTTCATCACATGCATAGCTACGATCAGGGAATTTTTAGGTATACTGGTCATCCCCCCCACCAAGTCACTAAGGCTTCATTATGATTATTAGCAAAAGTAGCCCTATAAAAATATGGGTATATATTTCATCAAGTTAGAAACAACCACAGCATCAATGAATGCAGTTTGACTTACTCTCAAGTGATGTGCATGAAAGAATTGTTGTTATGAGCAAGGAAAATATCAATTCATAGCTTATAAATATCTAGTAAAAACATCAAGGGCCATTTATTTTAAACAACAAGAGCTACTGTGCCTTTTGAATAAGTATTTTGAAATCAGGTAAATCAAACAGATTTGGGAGGAAATTGCATTTTCTCAACTGGTCGTTAAGAGTATCTATGGAAATGCCATTATAATCAGTTAGGTTAAAACAGTCCTGATAATCATAGACAAGTTTTTCATTTAAACTTGCACAGTTAACACAGGTAGAAGTTTGTGCTCCATACCTGTTATCTAAGGTGCACTGTAGTGAAAAATAACCTTTTAGTTTTCCTGTTATGACAAATATGTCTCCTTCTGATCCCACAAGGTATTCCTAAAGGGCTTTACATTGCAAAAGCCCAAAAGGATCCCTTCAGACAGTGAAATGGTACTCGCAAGTTAGAAGAAACGTCTCTGTTAAGAATATCGAGAATCATTTATTTTAAACAAGAACTGATGTGCCCAGTATTTGGCTATCAAGAAAGTCAAACAAACTTCAGAAAAAGACTAATTTTAGGCATTCTATAATTGTAGATATTATGGGTTCCATGGCAAGTTTTCTGTGTTTTCTCTCTACCTGAGTTAATTTCAATGCAGAAGTTATTCATTGAGTCAGAGATTCCACAGGTGTTAAGCAGTGCCTCTAATATAGTTGGTGTTCTCTGTTCTATTTCTGGAATGAACAAAGGAAGGACTTCCCTTTCTCCAACCATCAGAAGCATCTGTCTAGTACAACCAGTTACCCAGATGAAAGACTGACATTTTTAGGCAGACAAATCTTTCTTCTCCAAATATTGTGTGGGACTCTAGTCAATTAGCTAAAAAACTAAAGACATTAACCCTTCTGGAGTAACTGGCCTCATCTCAACAAAAACCTACATACACTGATTTTCAAAATATTGCTTTTCTTTGATTAGGAGACTTAGTTATATGTGGGAATTTTAAACAGGTAAAATACAAGGGTTTCAGATCTGGGATAAACCAGTCATTTCTCCTTGTGCATGCTCAGTCACTCAACTGTGTCCACCTCTTTGTAATGCCTTGAACTGTAGCCCATCAGGGTCCTCTGTCCACAGAATTTTCCAGGCAAATATGGGAGTGGGCTGCTGTTTCCTCCTCCAGGGATCTTCCCCACCTAGGGCTTTGAACCCATGTCTCCTGAATTGACAGGGGTATTCTTTATCACTGAGCCACCTGGGGAGCCCTTAGTTCTCTTGAAAAGGTAGCTGACATTTGTGATGAACAACTTAACAGGAGTATCATTGTTAGGTTTTGAAGGGACCAATAATGGAAAGTTGAAGGTTGAAATAGAAACATTTGAAACCTGAATGGTATAGAATTAAAGGTTGATTACATCTCTTCATATGCATGCTTAATGACCAGCCGAAGATGAAGAAGCTCTAGACAGTCAGCAAAATCAAGACTAGGGGGCTCAGACCAGAAACTCCTTACTGCAAAATTTAGACTTAATTGAAGAACATAGGGAAAACCACTAGGCCATTCAGATATGACCTAAATCAAATCCCTTATGATTATACAGTAGAAGTGACAGATAGATTCAAGGGATTTAGATCTGATAAACAGAGTGCCTAAAGAACTGTGGACGGAGGTTCGTAACATTGTACAGGAGACTTGGACACGATCGAGTGACTGAACAATAACAACAATGCCCAAGTAGTAGTGCATCTATTTACATACATTTCTCCCCATAGTGTGACTGTCAATAGCCACAGTGCTCCCAGTGTCCTTGAACATGTTGTTACCTTCATCTGGGGCACACACCTTTCTTCTCTCCTGTGTTTAACCAACTTCTTACCTATCCTTTGGTCTGAGTGGAAATAAATGTCACATCCTCTAGGGAGACTTCTCTAGTCTTATATAGCTTTCTGGGCTCATCTCCATTCTATACTACTTTATAACTATCTATTTATGTGTCTTCTGAGATGGTACATTCTGAGGGACTGCAGGGCAAGCCCAGAACATGTGTACATATTGAGAGTGCCCAACAGTTGTTTATAAAACAACACTATTCTTTTAAGGATTTTTGGTTATTAAGTTGGGGAATTTCATTGTAAAAACATGAATTAACAAATGAGGTTGATTTTCCTAAATTTAGGAGACACCTAGGTCTGACTTTTTAAAAAACAAGTTGTATGTGCGTAAATGCTTTGAGCTTCTCAGTGAAACAAAATATTTTTAAGATTTTGCTGTTAGATCAAAAACTGAGGATACAAGGTTCTCTAGAGTCAACTTTCAGCTTTCTTGCATGATGTAGAGAAGGAGCCCAAAGGTACAGAACTTCCTTTAAAAACAAAGAAACAAAGAAAGATTTCCAGAGTGTTGAGTTCAGTTCAGGGCAGCTTCCCTGTTCTGTTAATTGAACTCTGGGACATTGAAACACAGGCTAGGAGGGATGAGTGGATGGAAAGCATTACTCTATTCGTATACCGCCTAGTCTACAGATACACTGCATAAAAGCAAATAAATAAGTAATATTAATTATAAAATATAGGACAGACTAGCAATAATAAGAAGGAAACTTCATCTTATCATTCACAAAGGGGGAAATTTTTTTTCTAAATCACAGCATCCTTTGTGATTTGATTTTGACAAAAAAAGCACATAGATGATGTTATTGGATTTCTCTGTTCAAATTATGGATCTAGACTGTAATAGAGGGAGTATGATTGTCAGTTTTAAGTTAGCATGAAGAACCGTTGAGAAGAAATTGGGGCGAGGTGATATTTCAGCCCCATTTAGTCTTGGGCATTATGGTTCACCTCATTGTCAACTGCCCTTGCTTGGCAACTGCAGAAGATCACTTTTTGTTCACTTGTTCCTTAGTTCTAGCTATTGAAGAGCAGTTATTTTTACCAGCACTAAGCAGGACTGCTAGAGAGAATGCAGTTGGGTACTAGGGAGACCTGGCCCCTTAGAGAAGAAAAGGGCTACTGTAGATAAGCCTCAGAGAAGGAACTGGGGGAGGAAAGCACAGGGAAAGACTGTGCCTATAATCCAGGAAGACCTCCAGTGTTAGCAGTTCAGGTTCTTATTTCGCACATGAAATAAAATCAAACTGATTTTAAGATCTCCATTAGAATTGTTAAAGTATGAGCTGCTCTTTTTTTATTCTTGTTGATTGAAAATCTACAAAAGATGGTACTTGGAATATCTTACCAAGGTTTCAGTGCAAAAGCCATGAGTCTCCCAACAGTATGTAAGAAAAGAAATATAAAATGATTTCATGGGAGATGAGACAATAGCTTATATTAGAAGGATTTTGTGCTGCAGAGGTGTCAATATTGGGGCATAGTGAATAACTCTTGAGATTAATTTAGAAGACTCCTCCTAGTCAGTATTTGTATATCTAGTTTCTTGTGGGTGCAGAACTGCTTATGTTTAGAAATAGAAGTAGGATTTTGAAATTATTCATAGATTTACCTCTGAGGGCAAAAAATACATTTTTAAAAAGTACACCTGATGTAATGTTAATTTAAAATACTAGTTAAAATTTTTAAAAATTATTTATTTGTTTGGCTGCGCTGGGTCTTCATTGCTGTGTGGGCTTTTTTCTACTTGCGTGCACAGGCTTCCATTGAAGTGGCTGCTCCTGTTGTGGAGCAGGAACTTTGGGGCACAGGGGCTTCAGTACTTACAGCTCCCAGGCTCTGGAACACAAGGTCAGTAGCTGTGGCACATGGGCTTAGTTGCTCCATGGCATGTGGGATCCTCCCGGACTAAGGATTAAACCCATGTCTCCTGCATTGGCAGGAGGATTCTTAACCACTGAGCCCACCAGGGAAGCCCCTAAAATACTAACCTTCTTGAGCTGCTGTTCTAGGCTAGAAATGATGCATGTGAGTGTTCTTTTTTTTTTTTTTTAATATAATTGATTTTAAAAAATCATTTATTTACAGTATTAGTTTCAGGTGTACAACATAATGATTCAATATTCTTATACTGAAGGGTATGGTTTCGAAGACAGTTCCTTTAAGGTTATTTTTTTAGATATTTATAAATGTCTATTGTTGAGTACTGAAAATGAGAAGTTATAGAGAGAGCTGTGTAAGATGGTTAGATTCAGGCTCAAGTTCTAACTGGCTATGTAACCTGAGTTAAGTAATTTCACTTCTCTGGGTCTCACCTTTTAGATTTATCTATGACCTAAATTTTCTCCGATTTTGTTTATGTATTTATTTGGCTGTGTTGAGTCTTAGTTGCTGTACGTGTGGTCTTTCTTCATTGACGCGTATGTGGCCTCTTTAGTGGTGGTGCGCAGGCTTAGTTCCCCCCTGGCATGTGGGAACCTGTGTCCCCTGCATTGCAAGGCAGATTCTTAACCACTGGACCACCATGAAAGTCCCTGATACTCTTTTTTAATCTCTGTAATCATGTGATTTTGGGGAGGTGGGGGAGAGGGGTTTAAATATTTATTATTTGGCTGCTCCGGGTCTTAGTTGCAGGGTACAGGATCTAGTTCCCAGACCAGAGATTGAATCCAGGCACCCGGCATTGAGAGCACAGAGTTTTATCCACTGGACTACAAGGGAAGTTCCAATTATGTGATTTTTTAAGAGTAAAGAGATAGAAGTATTTTGTAACATTTGAAAGAACCTAGTACACATGAGTTAATTACAAAATTAAATATCAACTCATGCAATGAGTTCCTTGTGATTAGGGTTAGGTTGGAATAAACAAATAGACTTAAGTAACAAAAATCAGTTCTGAATAAGTAGGACTACAACATCATGTTTCTTAGTTTCTGAATTTATCATTCAATAAGATCTAGTTGTATGCATTTTGCTCTGAATAATAAGAGAGTGGAAATGGCTCTCTTGACCTCCACTTTCTCTGCAAGTAATTTCTGATTATTTTCTCCATCAAAGCTCACTATCACCTAAGACTTGAGCTGAGATGGATAAATCGCTAAGTGTAGGATTTAGAACAGATGGTCACAACCAGTAGAGGCTACCAATGTATTCTGTATTCAAACAAGTACAGATTTTCATGGTGTAGTATCAGTTGGATATTTGGAGTTAATGTTAGCTATGATCACTTCCATTAACTCTAATTAGCTGGGATGAACTTTGGCTTTATTTATTAATTCATTTTACAGAACACTGCACACAGACCTTCGATGTTTGTTTTGCTTAGGTTATCAAGTGGAGTATTATGCAGTTTCATGAGTATCCCATGCAGTGAAAATGCCTGCCCATGGGGCTTTAAAAAAAAATGAACTTCTCACCAGTGTGGATATTTAGTAGACCTAACACCCTGATCCTGAATTTATTTTTATTTATTTTATTTTATTGAGGCATACATTATGGGTCACACAGGTAATGAAATTATTTAAAATATATAATTATGGGAATTCTCTGGTAATACAGTGGATAGGACTCTGTGTTTTCACTGCCCAGGTTCAATCCCTGGTCAGGGAACTAAGATCCCATAAGCCATATGATGAGGGGAAAAAAAAAATATATATCTTAATATATCATGACCACTTTACTAAACAATGAGCAATCAACCTGAGAAAATGTTCACGCTTTTAAAAATTTTTATTCAGGTATTCAAGGGGAGAGACATAATCTTTAATTGAAATGGAAAACACTTTAAGAAATAAATGTAGGATTATCCTTGCATGTCTTGTTGATGGGAATGCTGCTGCTGCTGCTGCTAAGTCACTTCAGTCATGTCCGACTCTGTGCAATCCCATAGACAGCAACCCACCAGGCTCCCCCGTCCGTGGGATTCTCCAGGCAAGACTACTGGAGTGGGTTGCCATTTCCTTCTCCAATGCCTGAAAGTGAAAAGTGAAAGTGAAGTCACTCAGTCGTGTCCAACTCTTAGTGACCCCATGGACTGCAGCCCACCAGGCTCCTCCATCCATGGGATTTTCCAGGCAAGAGTACTGGAGTGGGGTGTCATTGCCTTCTCTGTGATGGGAATGTAACATGGCAGAAAAAGAAAAAAGTGGCTTGGCTGCAGAAAATAGTTTGGTGTTTCCTCACCCAAAAATTAATCAAAATTTTCATAAGATCCATTATTTCTACTCCTAGGTATAAATTGAGAGCAGGGACTCAAACAGATACTTGCATACCCAGTGTTATTCACAACAGAACAAATATTGCTTGATACTACTTATATGAGGTACCTAGAGCAGGCAAATGTATAGAGACAAAGTAGAACAGAAAGTTAACAGAAGGTAGGGAGTAGGGAGTAACTTCGTGTATACACTTTGTGCTTGGGATGATGAAAAAGTTCTAGAAATGCAAAGTGGTGATACTTGCATAATATTATGAATATACTTAATGCTACTAAATTATACACTTTAAAATGGTAAAAATGTAACATTTTTTGTTTTCTATAATTTACCACACACACACAAGCCTCCAAAGAGAAAGAAACATAGGGCTAAAAGGTTTTGCACCCATTTTCAAATCCTGTTATATTTGGTCCTGTTTTTGACCCATTTCATGTTTGCTTCATTCCCCACAGAGAGCTTTTTAGTGTGGGCTCAGTGTGCTTGAAGTTGCCGTGGTGAACGTGGTTAGGTTACAATCCACTGGTTTTGCTTGCTTCTTACATTTGTTAAAATTTTTGAGGGTGGATGGGTGGGGGTGAGGTAGTTTAAAGCGGGAAAACAATGCATGTTGGATTTCCCATTCCAACTAGAAAAGCGTGCTTTTGTGGCAAACCGAAAGGCTAGGAATCAAGGGTGATGAAATACAGGCTTTCCGGCCCTCACTCTGTTCCTGATTTCTGGTTGTGGGAATCTGTTCTGAATCCAACTGCAAGTGGAAAACCCATCTTTGGCAGAGCAGCCAGAGAGGCCCTCCTGCCAATCCCCCAAATGTGCTGCTGAGACTTTGGCCCTGTGAGGATGGAGCTGAAGCTGTCTTCCCGAGATCTGTGCAGCTGTCAAGGTGGCTGTGATGGCACTGTGACTGGCCTCTGCACCGAATTTTGGCAGTGACCTTGAGACCTGCCAGCTCAAACAGCTGTCCTGGTTCTTTGTCTATTGCCATTATTACTTGTCCAAGGGGCTGAAGGGAGGGGCTAGACTCCTCTGGCTCTGTCCTTCCCAGAGTCTGGCAAGTTCCAACTGTGGTGTCTTGCTCTCCCAGTGCCTGCCACCCACTCGGCATGGGGTCGGGGGCGGGGGGTAGTCCAGGTGTGCTGAGTGTGGGTGGCTGCTAGTTCTACCTCTGGCTCAGCTCCCAGTCCCTGAGAACCAAGTGGCCGTGTCCGATCATCAGCCCGTGCACAGACAGGCTCCACGTGGGGACCTGCTTGGCAGCTTTGTGGAGAGATGCTCGGTGACAGTTGAAGATCTTGGAAGGTAGAGGAGCCAAAGGTGCTTCTTATGTCCCAGAAGTATGAGTCCACTTTCTGGAAGCGACAAATTTCTTGGGGGAAATGAAGGTCATCAGAAACATCCAGAGCAAGAAAGAGAAAGCTTTTTGAAATCGCCAGCCACTCAGAGTGGCAAGTGTATTCTGAAAACTCCTCCCCTTTCCCTTGTCCTCATCCTGTCCTTTTCCTTTTAAGCGGCTTTATTATTATTTTTTAATCTGCCTTTGTCATTGGACATTTATTGACAGAAATCAAATTGCTGTGTTTCTGGGCAAAGCGCCGGCTGCAGAGAGGTGTGGTTCCCGAGGAATGAGACACGCAGCCCAACAGCTGAGCCTACAGTGTCCTCACATAACCTCCCTGCCTTAAATATCGCCAATATTTAGCCTTGCCTTATAAAGTAAAAATGCACAATACCTTCCAGAGTTTCAGCAAGCCCAAATGCCCCCCTCAGCTCAGTTATATCTCCTGTATGTTGGAGGCAGGGCCATGCACCCCCACCACCCCAACCCCCCCGCGCAGACCTGCCCTCGGAGCCGCCAAGAGGTTACTAATCAGGGAGACTCCGCCATCGATCCGATGGTGGAGACCTGGGGATTTGTGTGCATTGTTTTTGCTGAAGCCTCCTGTGATTTCGGCGGGACCAGATCCTCTGCAGCGAACTCCATGTCGCAGCTTGTGGCTGCCTGTGTCCTGTGGTGAGAGCGGAGCCGCACAGGAGATCCTTTGTCTAGGAAGGCTAGGCAGAGAAGATCACTTTGGAGTTGCTAAGCTCTGCATTGCCATTGGCTGCACTCTTTGTGGGGCTGTTTTTGCAAAAGGCATGCCCAGCACGTCTACAGTGCTGGCAGGCCAGGGCTGCCTTTAAACACCATGATAATAATACCAAAAAGCAGTTTGCAGAACTGTTCCACTGTAGAGGCTTCCTCTGCAGAAGCAAGCAAGATGGCTACCTCGTGGGCTTCGCTGTGAAGAATGCAGAGGCTAATTAAGACAGACTTTAAGGGGAAAAAAGGGTATTTCCCTACTTCATCTTTATGCAAGGCTTTTTTTTCAGTGACTTTTAAAGTATACATTTTACATAAGCTCTTTAGGTTCTGCCTAGCAAACATGTTGATGATTTTAGATGGGATAAGTAGTTTTATAGAGAAATAGCCAAAAAAAATTTGGGGGGGGGGTGTGGGAGCTAATTTTTTTTTCTCTTAAACGGAGGCTCATTTTGCAATTTGATTTTTTTTAGGTTGTAAAGGAAAACAAGAGGCCCCAGAGGGAAAAGAAGCCCAAAGTTTTAAAGGTAATCAGCTATTGATTAAATCATATTTAATTTTTTTCCATTTCATATAGTATTTTTCTGTCACTGAGGGGTAAATTTGGAGTACAGTGGATATGAGTTCTCCCAGATTTTCAGTAGATATATGAATTTTCACTCAACTAAAGTGTTTTATCTCTTTCTCTTTCTTTCTCTCTTTTTATATGCTACATAATGTGCATATTAGCATCCTTTATTTTCAACTCCACACAAGTCTGCAGAAGGAAAACTTTATATGCAAAGTGTTGTGAATAAAATTTGTGGCTTTTTTTGTAGCTCTCTTTGTAGCATCTGCATTTATGATGTTGCACCAGTGTGTAAACTTAAGCTCTTAAGGAGAAAGACACTATTTAAAGTTGACAGCTATGATCCATTGTAGTTTTAATAGTCCTTCCATTAGACACTATTTTAAAATGTGTGATTTTTCTAAAGGAAAAGATGCTTAGAGGTTTTATTTCAATTTAAAATGTGTAAGCCATTGAGATTTTACAGCCAAATTACAATTGCTTAATCCCAAATTCTCATTATATCATCTTTAATTTTGGCATTCATGAAGCTGTAGGAATGAGTATGTTTCCTTTATTTTCTGTAATTTGCCTAATGAGTATTTAGTAGTTACCTAATTCAGTTATAAGCTAGCAGTCTGTGTTATGAGCTTTGTCTGGTATTTAGCAGGGTTAATTTAAAATCATATACACTACTAAAAGTTCAAGGCTAGCTTTAGTCTAGTAAATAGGTGCTTATGTGTTAAAGGTTTCAGGTAGTATGTTGTTATTCTGAATGTAAGTATCTTGAGCAGGCAACCTTTTTAATTCAAAAAGACATATTAAGCAATAAAATGACTGGTCTTTAAAAGTATATTGTGTATATATAATTAAAAATATCTTATCCTAATCTTAGTTTTTCTTTTGCAAATAAAGTGTTGGCACTCAAAGAGGAAGAACATGTTTGAACTATGGATGGGACACATTTTTTTTTCTCATCTGTTTCCTCAGTTGTATACCTTGAAAATGCTATTGACATGCAGAACCAGACCTTACATTGCTTTCTAATTTGTCTGACCACTTCAAGTTTCTGCTTCCTGTGTGTACACAGCATTGCCATGTACATTTTTCATCAACCAACAAGTATTTATTTAATATTTACCGCACAGTCAGTTGTGTGCTAGGCACTGTGAAATGAATGAAATTGCTTGGCACAAATTCTCACTGGGCTTAGACAAATAGAATACTGGTTATTTTCAAGGTAAATTAAACCCTTCTCTGTTTTTCTTCTGCATATTGATCCACCTGCCTCCTTTTAATTTTTTCTCCTCCCCAAATTATAGAAGAATATCATTACAATCCCTAAATGTATATCTTATTCTCTTTTCACGCTCGCTGTATTGGGTATATCCATCTCAGGTATTTTGTCTTAAAATCTTCAAGGGAGAAGTAGTTTGAGTCTTGCTGTTATAAATGGCCCTCAGATTTGTGTGTGTGTGGGTGGGTGGGGGTGAGGTGGGGAGGCAGGTGGGGGGGCAGGTTGAGGGTGGGTGGGAAGGGGGCATAGAAGAAAGGAAGGAAACCACATGGACAAACTAATATGGTCTAACCCTGGTAGCTAAGTCATTACCTCCCTTTGCTATGAGGTAGAATTGGGCCTTGGGAATACTCTTGAATTCTGTTTATTTGGTTAGTCTGTGGGTGTCCTGTTACCTGAAATAAATTCCAGAAGTAAATATACTGTGTATTGCTTTTTTGAATCGTGGCAATGAACTCTGACTTTTAAAAAGAAATAAGTGCCTGTGTGTGGCTGATATTCATGTGCCACAACAAGCAGAACCAAATTGTTGCTCACTTCCTCTGTAGTTATCAGTTGTTGTACAAGAGTAAGGAAATGCTCTAAAAAGAAAAAAATTAATGATTTTCTGATGTTGACATTTTAAAATGTTTTCTTTAATTTTCTGTTGGGCATACCTTTTTGTTCTTCTCCAAAGAAAGCTTTGTTTCTCTGCACCACAGAAGAAATGCTAAGATACTTTCAGATTTCAGCTTGATATGTGTAAAATACAGTTGAGCAAGTGTAGAATTTTTTTTTTTTTGTAATGGCAAGTTATTTAATGTCAGTAAGTGTGCCTCACCCTCCCATTCCTGTTTTGATTCGATAGCCTCTCCAAAGTGGACGTATCAGAGAAAACATGGGCACTTTTCCCCAGCAGAGTTCGAAAGCTGTTAAGGCCCTGGTCCGCTGGACTCAGAAATGATTGCAGGTGCAGTCTTTCCACAGCAGGCCTTGGGCTTCTCTGCTCAAGGGGAAAAGCCCGCCCGTTCTACAGGGTTCCCGAGGTCTTCCGTTCTTCTGCAGCCCGGCGCTGGGAGCTGTGCCGCTAGAAACAGTGGTAGGCTCGGACACTGCAGAAGTAGCCCCCGTACACACTGAGGAGATTCATGGAGGTGAAGAAGGTCTTGCAGCCCATGTCAGGTAGTTGCTTGGCAGTTGGCATGTTGTTCCCTGGATGCTGCCGCTCTCTCCTGTCCAACTGAGGCCTCCAGCCTGCCTTGATCTCTTAGCGCAGCTGGAAGCAGCACCTGGACTGGACCAGTTCAAGCATAGATATAACCCTAAAGGAGATGTTAAGAAAACTAAATCTGCATTTCGGGAGGGAGGCTGGAGAAAAAGGAAAACTTTCCATTTAGGATTTTATGGGTGAGGCCTTAACATTACAGTCAGCTGCTACTCAGGGATCAGTGATGGGACTCTTCAGGTTACAGTTTTGCTTTTGGCCTTATGCCTGAGTGCTGCTCTTCTTCCTTGGATTCTGGCCTCTGAAGTCTTCAAATCTCTTCAGTCCTTGCTCTTGGTCAGGGTAGTTGCTACCTATAAGTATCCTGACTGATTTTCATCTTCATAATCTATTAGGAAGTAGTTGGATAAATGAACAGAGAAGGCAATGGCACCCCACTCCAGTACTCTTGCCTGGAAAATCCCATGGATGGAGGAGGCTGCAGTCCATGAGGTCGCTGAGAGTTGGACACGACTGAGTGACTTCACTTTCACTTTTCACTTTCATGCATTGGAGAAGGAAATGGCAACCCACTCCAGTATTCTTGCCTGGAGAATCCCAGGGACGGCGGAGCCTGTTGGGCTGCCATCTGTGGGGTCGCACAGAGTCGGACATGACTGAAGTGACTTAGCAGCAGCAGTAGCAGGATAAATGAAGAGTCTGATTAAGGAAACTGGGAAGCTTGTCTCATCCTACTGTGAACCTACTAACTAAATCCTGAATCCAGTTATGGGTTAAAATTGCCTGTTGTGTCTCACACCTCTCATCTTTAAACAATCTATTTGAATTGGTAATCTGTATTCATGCTGTTATAATTCAATATTTAGAATTATAAATTGTGATCTCACATTCCTGACTAAAGAGAGCATTTTCCTCTAGCTGAAAGCACAGTTTCTTTTCAAAGTACTCTCATGGCCAGAATGGGTATCAAATGACTGGGGGATGAGGTTAGGGTGCTCAGCACAAACTCATTCCCTACTGGTGTTAGAGGGCCACGTTTCTGCCTTAACTCACTGGAGTTATTTTTATAGATGATAGCTTATTAGCTGTGCTTTAATTGTTCGCTTGATTCTTGAGAAAGGTAAGCGCATGAGATGATTCCAGGCCGTGTTTCATGAATGTGTACTTATGAGAGGCATGGTTTGGAACTTTTCTTGGCAGAAACCTGTATGTAAATAACCATTGCTTTATGTTTTGAGGTAGAAGGATATATACCCTTAGAAAAAGTCAATTCAAGGCAACATCACTTTGGTTAGGTTGTCAGTCATTGTGTCTGGAGAAAATCAGATTGCACAATTAGTTGGAAATATTGGAGAGAATTTAAGAAAGGGATTTTTTTAAAAAAGGGTGAGGGCAGGATTCGGAAAAATTTAGGGATGACAAAGCATCCTAGGGCTGAGGACAGCAGACATACTGCCCCTCCTAGGCCTGAAGGGATGGCACCCCACTCAGGTACTTTTGCCTAGAAAATCCCAGGGACGGAGGAGCCCGGTAGGCTGCAGTCCACGGGGTCGCTAAGAGTCGGACACGACTGAGTGACTTCACTTTCACTTTTCACTTTCGTGCATTGGAGAAGGAAATGGCAACCCACTCCAGTGTTCTTGCCTGGAGAATCCCAGGGACGGGAAGCCTGGTGGGCTGCCATCTATGGGGTCGCACAGAGTCGGACACGACTAAAGTGACGCAGCAGCAGGCCTGAAGGGATAAGGGCTTGGGAGCAGAAAGTCAGGTAGGATAGCTGTTGCTAAATAGAACAGGACTGTTCTATTGAGTGGCCTGTGGTAATGGGATCTTTCTTCAGCAAGAAAGTCATGGGGAGGTGGGTATGGAAATAAATACTCTGCCCTCCAGTTTTTTGCTGCTTTCATTGGTTTATCCCAACCAGAACCCAAAAGGAGCAAGGGAGCCTACTAATGAGATATATCTTGGTCAGCCTCCTGTGTCTTATAAGAGGATGTAGAAGATGGAGTGGGGACCTGAAAGGACAAATAAAATATATTCAGCATCACTAAATGACCACAGGGACAGTATGGTAGGGTCAAAACAGAACCATGATTATGTAAGAAAGTAACACTGACAGGGTTGAGTAAAGTTTATATAAGAACTCTATACTATTTTTGCAACTTATCTGAAAACCTAAAATCATGTCAGCATGAAAAGTGTGGGTATCCCTGAGAGTGAACTGCATTTATTCATTCTGTAATTTCTTGACTGGTAAGAAACATTTTCTAGCTATTTGGTTATAAAATATCATCACAGTATTATATTTTGAACAAATACAAAGAAATATCAGGGGACATTAAACCAGGAAATTGTCTACAAATGATTTAGAAAAGAAAAAAAAGAAAAGAAAACCAAGTGATCTTCCTGCTAGCTTCTGTGCTGGCAGCCCTGCTCTTCACTGCTTCCTTCCTTCCTTGATGATGCTGATAAAAAAAAGTGGTTGAGGGGGCAGGGAGGTATGGAATGAGGGGAAATAAGACACGTCTCACTAAGAGAAGGACAAGATAATGGCATGTAGCTATACTGATTAGTCTTTTTGAAATATCTTTTAAAAGGAGAATCAAATCATAAATGAATCACCTTTCATATGTGATCTTGATTTACATGACAGTGATATTCAAAATATTTAGTACCATCATTGCCTGGCACACAGTTAATGCTCAATGAGTCTTCTTTCTTGAAAAACAGTATTATTAACATTCAGTCGATACTTTTTTAGCCCATACTAAATGCTGGGCTACAATGGTGTATAAGTCCAAAGTGATCCCTGCCCTCAAAGAGATTGAGGGCAAAAAAAAAAACAAATTATTAAATTACAAATTGTGGTATATACTTTGAGGGAAAAAAACAAACCAAAAAAATTTCCAAGATAGAGCAAAACACCCCCTAGGGAAATTTACTTGGTACCTTTGAAAACTATTTCCTTCATTTGTAAATTGTTACATATACTAGTGAGGGTTCAAAAGTACCAAATTAGATACAATTGAGTTACCTTGTTTATCTTAAAAACTCATTAAGTTACTAGAAATGAAAGATAACAAGGTTACTAAAGCTTTGTCTCTGCACACTTATCTACAACTTTGTTTCAGTTGGTTAAATCATTGGTAAAGTGATTTAAGTCTAGTTATAAAGTAACTTTCTATGACTTATAGCAGCAACTCGCTGCAAATTTTAGTGACATCCTATAGTGATCTTGATGGTTATTGGGGGCATAGGGAGGCATAGTGATAGTTTCTTTGTGTTTCGTTTTTGTTTTAAAAATTTTGGCCACACCACATGGCATGTGAAATCTTAGTTCTCTGACCAGGGAACTGAACCTTTACCCTGTGCAGCTGAAGCTCAGAATTCTAACTACTAGACCACTGGGAAGTCCTATGACTTACATAGTCCCAGGCAAGGAATCCCAGACATCTGAATATAACAGACCATCAGGAGGGAAAAATTCAGAGTGAGTGGTAAGAGTATTCGCAAAGGGATACCAGCTTTAAAAAAAAAACAACAAAAGAAAACCCCACAAACATATAATTTGGAAGAAGATAATCTTAGCATATAAGGTGATCATATAAAACTTAAGAATGTAGCTTTATGATTCAACAACACATGGTCCTTATTTTCCTCCTTATGTCATGTGCTGGCAAAAACTATCAAAGATGTGTGCTCATTCATCAATGTTTATTCACACGCTCAAAGGCACACATGGGGCTTCTGGTTTGCATATCCAGAAATTGTAACATAGCATTTTGCCCAGGGATGATGAGACTGATTTCAGGGCTGAGTTCTCACTAAGCCAACTCACACACAGTCAAGTCATTCATTTATCACTGGAACACGAACATTCCCAGTGATTCAAGACTCATGTCCATTTTGTAATTTCTAGGAATGATCCCAAACAGAATGAGAGTGAATAGAAGCCAAGTAGGGTAAATAGGCTTGAAGAAAATTTCATTCAGGCTACAAAAAAAGTCTGTTGAATTCTTCTGAGCTCAGAAAAGAACATATGCTTTGTGTCTTGAATCCTTATGCTCATCTGATAATGTGTTTGTGTTTTGATAGTGCTAGATTCGTACTGTTTTCAGATGTCTGCCTTCTTTACTGTATAGCTCTCCATGTATTGGCTAGAATATCATCTCAACAGATAGGGAAAAAGAGCCAAGATAGGAACTGTTAGTTAAATTTTTGTTAAAACCTTACTAGTGTCTGAAATCATCTTCAAGTTGTAGTTAATTTGATAATGGAATGCCTTTCAGTATTCAAAGTGTGTCATAAAAATATGTTTTTAAAGATGTGATGGCAAGATTTGCCCACTGTAGTTGGCTTATTCCAGAGAAAGAAGATTACAGTGTCATTCTTTAACCTGTTCTTGTGCTTCATAGTTTTAAATACTAACTTTTATTCCTTTTTGAACTAAAAACAGGACTTTCTGCACTTGAAAAAATTTAAGAGATGGTACAGTTTTATTATGTCTATAATTTAGTGATATATGAATTTGATTAAAGCATAGGTTCTTTTCATGGTTTTAGAGAACCAGATGTTAAATAATAAACTTAGTTTAGGAAGTTAGTTATGTTTAAATAACAAAACTATTTATTTTAAACATTATATTGTGTGTTGTTTAATTTTAAATTTAGTACACAAAAATACACATAGGATCATAAGATAATTATACACATAAGCAAATTATTTAATGCATGTTACATTGCTTAGGATAGCTGGACACATAGAAATTTCTCAATCAGTGGTATTATTATTAAATCTAAAAATATAATTTATCCTACTAAAAATATTAAGTGAGCCTTTAGGAAAATGTGTATTTTTTTTTTTTACCAATGTATTCCCTTTCTTTATATCCCCAAAGCCTTTCCTTTCTTTTTAAAAATGTCATTTCTGCTTTTTGTAAATGAGAAGTATCAGAAAGAAGACTTTAAACCTTGAAAATATTAAATTTCTCTTTCCCCCTTTTTTATATGTATATATTTTATAGAATCAATAATTCTATAATAAAGACTAGAATATCATCTGTATGAAATATAATCTCACAGTTGATAATTAGTTTCTATTATAGAATTCAGCTACACAATGGAGATAAACATAGAGAATAGACTTATAGACACGGTGTGGTGGGGAGGAGAAGGTGGGATGTATGGAGAGAGTGACATGGAAACATACATTTTCATATGTAATATAGCCAATGGGAATTTGCCCTATGATTCAGGGACAGTTCTGTAACAACTTAGAGGGGTGGGATGGGGAGGGAGGTGGTGGGAGGCTCAAAAGGGAGGGCACATACATATACTTATGACTGATTTATGTTGATGTTTGGCAGAAGCCACCACAATACTGTAAAGCAATTATCCATCAATTAAAAATAAACAGGTTAAAAAAGCCTCAGCTGCAAAGAAAAATGTGGACTAGGATGAGCACTTGAAACAGGATATAAGTTATAGTGTTGTTTGCAAGTTATGTGCCTTAAGCGTGATTTCTTCTAGATAAGAATCACATGAGAACACTCTCACTCAATTGTCACAAAGTTTAAATATCTTAAATATCTGAATATATTTTTTTCTTGGAAAAATATTTTTATTCATACTTATCATCTTGTGTATTCATTCTACTTTAGAAAGGGGGAAAATCTAATAACTGTTTATTCCATTTCTTGAAATAAGTTTAACTAATGTTATTTTAGATGTAACTTCTCTGATAATGGAAAACACAAATCTGAAATTTTCTTGAGTGTTTATTTTTTGACTTTTTGCCACTTGGCTTCTGGGATCTTAGTTCCACTACTAAGATGCAGTTGTTCCACTATAGTAGTCCACTACTAAGGGTGGAACCTGTGCTCCCTGCACTGGAAGCATGGAGACGCAACCACTGGACTTCCGGGGAAGTCCCTGAGTATTTAAATTTTGATATGGTAAGATATTTAGTGCTTTTGATTACTTTTCATTAAAAAAAAAATTTTTTTTTTTAATTTTAAAATTTAAACTGTGTGTTTTTTTGTGTATCAACAGTACCCAAAGGCAGGTGCTTGACTGAGAGAAAGTTAATTGAACTCTCTGAGAACTGTTTTCATTATCTTTAAAGGGGGAGCAATAACTAATCCACAGGGTTGTTTAGCAGATTACCTAATTTTAATTTTTACTAAATTTATCCCACACAGAGTGGATGTTCATTAAATGATAGCTGTCAACATCATGACTGTTTTTGTTATGACTGTTAATATCAAATAAAATCCTTTATAGAATATTGATGTGTTTAGATTTGTAGTTGCTTTTATTATTCTTTAAGCTAGATTGTCAACCTCTTAAGTTTAGAGCAGCATTTAACTCTATGTTCTGCGGTCTTAGTGTAATACCTTCTACCTACAACTCAATACTTGTTGGTTTAATGAATGATTGAATTAATGCATTTTATGGCCTAACTTCAGTCAGTTAGGTCTGAACTGCTGAAATTATTATAGTGACATCTAGGTATGTAAGGAAAACCACTTTCTGAAATCATCAAGCCAGTCTTGGGTAGTATTGATAATGAATTGCTATGGAAATCAGGATATATATATATTTATTTTTTTAATTTGATTAATTCTTCAAATTTTATTTGAAAAAATCAAACCTACAAAAAAGATGAAAGAATAACACATTGTGCATCAGTACTCTTTCTTTTTTTGCTGAGCCATGTGACAGTTTACCTATAAATACTGCAGCATGCCTCTCCTTAACTACAATACAATGATCATACTGCAGACCTTTAATGATTCAGAGGATACTGTCCCTTTAAAAATCTTCTCAATTGTTCTTCCCCTCCCCACAAATCCTTTTTAGGTGTTTCCTCCTGATCCAGCCTGTAATCTTAGATCATGTCTTGGATTTGGTTGTCTTGCCTCTTTGCACTCCTTTATCTCCTCTTCCCACCATTGTGTGTGTAAGTGTTTTTTCATTGGTGATTTTGAACACTACTTCTCTTTCTTCACATTTTTGTAAAATGTTTTGATTTGAGGATCAAGTCATCTGGGTAAATTACAATAAATTTCAGGTTTCAGATAGGTTATCCAATCTACATTAACTATTGGGGCCTTTGTTGGAGATTGTCCAATGCTTCCTGGATTGGATCCTAAATTCTTAATTAGAAGAGATTAGCAGATTGGAAAACTAAATGTGGTTGGCTAAACTCAGAGATTAAATTGACCTGCCACATCTATACCAAGTGGTAGCAGGGAGTGGAAGAGAAAGGGATGCCTTAATTATTGGCTAACTGAAATAAAGAAATGAAAAATAAAAAAAGAAGCAGAGGTATTTATAGAGCCATGGGGAAGCACTTGTAAAGCTACTATTATTGGCTTGAAGTCAGGTTATTGATGAAACTTATAAAATTCTGAATGTTATTTGCAGATTAAAACAAAAGGAAGCTATTTCAAAACAATGATTTTTGTCACTCAGCACACTTGAAATCTCGTTTATGTCTCACTTAACAGACAGTATAAAATAGCTGCACTGCAGGTTAGAACATTTCATCAGAAATTTAATCCAGCTATCCAGGGTTTATTTAAAGCCTCTGATATTTGATCACTTCATTAAAACAAGTTGGAACCATCCGAAAGCTGAGTTACCTGGGCCATGTTTTCTAAGATACTGTGCATCATGACATGCCATAGTTATATAAGGGACAGTCTAACTTCTCAGTATAATTTCTAGTGAAAAAGTGTCTGTCAAGACTAACTTATGTGCTGCCCATGGCCAGAATTTTCTATTTTGATTTTCAACTAAGAAAATTCAGTAGTATTTGTTGGTCAAACCATGTAATATGCTCAACTCCAAAATGAGGAAGCATCTCATCTTCCTACTTCATTCTTGTTAGCTTCATTAAAATTAAAAAAATACCTTGACATAATTTCAAACAACAGAAAAGCTGTAAGAATACTACAAAGTATTCTCATATACCATTCACCTAGGTTACTCATGTTAACATTTTATCTTATTTGTTTTATGTCTTCTCATGTAGATTTTCCCCCTTAAATTATTTGAGAGTAATTTCAGATGTGAAATTGAGGTTGTAAAGATGAGGTTTCTTTACCCCTAAATACTAAAGTTTGTATTTCCTATAAACAAAGACCTCATCTTGCATAGCTATAATACAATAATCAAAATTGGGAGTTAACATTGATACAATACTATTACCATCTACTGATCAAAATTCACCATCTGTCCTTAATGCAGTGCATATCAAAAATAATTTCAGATTATAAATTGCATTCAGTTGTTCTATCTCATTAGTCTTGTCAGCCTGACATTTTCAAAGAGTATACCTCAGTTAGAATGTCTCTTATATGGGTTTATTTGATACCAAGGGAACATTGCATGCAAAGATGGGCACAATAAAGGAGAGAAATGTTGTGGACCTAACAGAAGCAGAAGATATTAAGAAGAGGTGGCAAGAATATACAGAAGAACTATCCAAAAAAGACCTTCATGACCCAGATAATCACAATGGTGTGATCACTGACCTAGAGCCAGACATCCTGGAATGAGAAGTCAAATGGGTCTTAGGAGGCATCACTATGAACAAAGCTAGTGGAGGTGATGGAATTCCAGTTGAGCTATTTCAAATCCTAAAAGATGATGCTGTGAATGTGCTTTGAATGTGCTTCAGTCAATATGTCAGCAAATTTGGAAAACTCAGCAGTGGCCACAGGACTGGAAAAGGTCAGTTTTCATTCCAATCCCAAAGAAAGGCAATGCCAAAGAATGCTCAAACTACCGCACAATTGCATTCATCTCACACGCTAGCAAAGTAATGCTCAAAATTCTCCAAGCCAGGCTTCAACAGTAAGTGAACCATGAACTTCCAGAAGTTCAATCTGGATTTAGAAAGGCAGAGGAACCAGAGATCAAATTGCCAACATCCGCTGGATCATCAAAAAAGCAAGAGAGTTCCAGAAAAACTTCTGCTTTATTGACTATGCCAAAGGCCTTGACTGTGTGGATCACAGCAAACTGTGGAAAATTCTTAATGACATGGGCATACCAGACCATCTGACCTGTCTCCTGAGAAATCTGTATGCAGGTCAAGAAGCAACAGTGGAACAACAGACTGGTTCCAAATTGGGAAAGGAGTATGTCATGGCTGTTTATTGTCACCCTGCTTATTTAACTTATATGCACAGTATATCATGTAAAATGCCGGGCTGAATGAAGCACAAGCTGGAATCAAGATTGCTATGAGAAATATCAATAATCTCAGATTTTTGGATGACACCACACTTAGGGTAGAAAGCAAAGATGAACTAAAGAGCCTTTGATGAAAGTGAAAGAGGAGAGTGAAAAAGTTGGCTTAAAGCTCAACATTCAGAGAACTAAGATCATGGCATCTGGTCCCATCACTTCATGGCAAATAGATGGGGAAACAGTGGAAACAGTGAGAGACTATATTTTGGGGGGCTCCAAAATCATTGCAGATGGTGACTGTAGCCATGAGATTAAAAGACGCTTACTTCTTGGAAGAAAAGCTATGACAAAGCTAGACAGTATATCACAAAGCAGAGACATTACTTTCCCAACAAAAATCCATCTAGTTAAAGTTTCAATTTTTTCCAGTAGTCATGAATGGATGTGAGAGTTGGACTATAAAGAAAGCTGAGCACCAAAGAATTGGTGCCTTTGAACTGTGGTATTGGAGAAGACTCTTGAGAGTCCCTTGGACTGCAAGGAGATCCAACCAGTCCATTCTAAAGGAAATCAGTCCTGAATATTCATTGGAAGGACTGATGCTGAAGCTGAAACTCCATTACTTTGGCCACCTGATGCGATAAACTAACTCATTGGAAAAGATCCTGAAGCTGGGAAAGAGTGAAGGCGGGAGGAGAAGCGGACAACAGAGGATGAGATGGCTTGATGCCATCACTGACTCAATGGACATGAGTTTGACCAAGCTCCAGGAGTTGGTGATGGATAGGGAAGGCTGGCGTGCTACAGTCCATGGGGTCGCAAAGAGTCAGACACGACTGAGCGACTGAACTGAACTGATGTTTGCTCATGATTAGATTCAGATTATGCATTTTTAACAAGAATGCCACAGAAGTGAGTTAGCAGTGCTTTGGTTTTTATTGTTGTTGTTGGTTGTTTTGTTTTTGATTTTGCCTGTGCTAGGTCTTCATTCTAGTACACATACGGGCTCAGGCTCAAAGCTGCGTTCCCTGCATTGGAAGGCAGATTCTTTTTTTAATAATTTATTTATTTTTAATTAGAGGATAATTGCTTTACAGTGTTGTGTTGATTTTTGCCATACATCAACATGGAAGGCAGATTCTTAACCAGTGAAACACCAGCGAAGTTCTTTGTTTTTTTGTTTTTTTTCAGTGAATTTATATCTGAAAGCACATGATGTCAGTTTGTTCCATAACTATGTTCTTAACATTGATCTCTTGGTTAAGGTGGCATCTGCCAAGTTTCTCCTAAATTACCCTTTTTCCTTCTGTAATAAATTTCTCCTGTAGAGATGCTTTAAGACTGTGTAAGCATTCTGTTACTTCTTAGTTTTTAGTATCCATTCATATTTCTTGACTGATATAATTATGATGGACTTCATTTTAAGCTGAACATTTTATTTGGTTATCTTTAAGTCATCTTAACTTTCCTTTGGACATAATAATGGCACATATTTTAAGTTTTGGAGGTTAAATGAAGGAAGCTTTTCAATAATAATGAAAAATGCCTCTGACTATTTAACGTCCTATTGCACAGTGTGACCAAATGGTTCATTTTGGTTGAGAAAGTTGGATTCTGGTCACTATATGATCAAATATGGGCATAGTAAGTATCTGGGATGTTGAAAAATGGAAGTGAGAAGATGATGAGGCTAAGTAGGTTTAGGATTGGAAGAGAATGTGACTCAGACTTCATTCCTTCTTTATCTTGCCCTTTCCACTCTTATCTTCCACACAACCCTATCTTACAAAAAACTCAATGCAAAAGAGAGAAGTCTAACTCAGAGGAACTCAGTGGAGACAAAGTAAAATAGAAGATAACCAGTCAATCAGTAACAGCTTATTCCCTCAATCTAGGACAAAGTAGCATTAAAATTTTTTTTGTTGTTGATTGTGAGCTAGATAGGAAATAAATTACATTAATCATCTTTCAGGGTGTGTATAAATTACAAAACTTTACGTCCAGGTGATATTTATAGATTATCAGAATAGCAGGAAAAGTATACTAGCACCCAAGGTACAATTAATGATCTGAAACAAATATTAAAGTGTAGTCAAAATTTTGTTGAGCAAGAAAATACAAACATCAGTATGATTTAAAAGGAAATCCAATGAACTCATTTAAACTAATTTTAAATTACAAAAAAAGAATAATCTTGAAGGAAATGTATGAAGAAGCAGAGGACAGTCCCCCCTCAATTTGCGGGGGATGTGAGCAGGACAGCACACTTCAATCTGTGGGGAACTCAAGCAGAGGACAGGACCCCCTCAGTCTACAGGGGACTCTATCAGAGGTCAGGGCCCCCTCAATCTGCAGGGGACCCAAGCAGAGCACAGGCCTCTGGGTCCTGGGGCTGCATGTGAGGCCTGGTGCTCCATTCCACCCCTCCTGCTCAGCTACTTGCCCCTATAGCTGAGTGACCACACCTTGCTTATGACATGGTTGTGGGCATACAAGGTCTGTCACATGCTTTTCAACTATCTACCTGGCTTCGGGACTCTGAGATACTAGAGAAGTCCAGCCACACTACAGCTGTCATCTCTGCATCCAGCTGACCCCACTTGGAGGAGGTCTCTTGGCCCCTGGCCACCCCCTGGGACTTATAGCCTGCCGGCAACCCCCAGCCTCTGCAGGTTCAAAGCCTTAGCCCTCTGGGTCCCTAGGCCCAGCATGGTCCATACTCACCTCCCATGCCAGAAGTGGCTGGGACCCCGCAAAACATCCTGCCGATTATGAGTCAGGTGACTGGGAGAGAAAGGCTGCAGCCACTAGAGGGGTGACCTGGGGAAGAGAACATACAACATAAGCTCTTAAGAAAAAAAGCCCCAGCATGTCCTCGCACAAGAATAAATTTGGAGGAACAGAGAAAAAAAAAAAGAAGAAATATATGAAGAAAATGAAAAATGTTCTTTGTATTCATTGTCCCTCCCTTCTTTAATCCTCCTTACTCTCACATCTGAAGGGTAGATCCTCTTAGTAGTTTTGTGGGCATTAAATAACAGCCTTATTTATTTGGCTGTGCCAGGTCTTAGTTGCAGCATGTAGACTCTTTAGTTGTGGCATGTGGGATCTAGTTCCCTGACCAGGGATCGAACCCAGGCCTCCTGCACTGGGATCATGAAGTCTTAATCACTGGACCACCAGCTTCCCTGGTGGCTCAGATGGTAGAGAATCTGCCTGCAATTCAGGAGACCCAGGTTTGATACATCCTGCTTTGGGAAGATCCCCTGAGGAAGGGAATGGCGACCCACTTCAGTATTCTTCCCTGGAGAATTCCATGGATTGAGAAGCCTGGCAGGCTACAATCCATGGGATTGCATGAGTGAGGGAATAAAACTTTGACTCTCACTGGGAAAGTCCCTAGCCTTATTTTTGAAATGTATTTTATATACAGTGAAATACCCAGGTCTTAAAAATATTACTTAACCAGTTTTGATGAATGCACAGTAAGACATCCATCTTTTCTGTCATCCTAGCACCTCTTCCTGGAGAAGGCAATGGCACCCCACTCCAGTACTTTTGCCTGGAAAATCCCATGGACAGAGGAGCCCGGTAGGCTGCAGTCCATGGGGTCGCTAGAGTCGGACACAACTGAGCGACTTCACTTTCACTTTTCACTTTCATGCATTAGAGAAGGAAATGGCAACCCACTCCAGTATTCTTGCCTGGAGAATCCCAGGGATGGGGGAGCCTGGTAGGCTGCCGTCTATGGGGTCGCACAGAGTCGGACACGACTGAAGTGACTTAGCAGCAGCAGCAGCAGCACCTCTTCCTAGTTAATCTGCTCCCCCTCCAAGCAACTACTGGGTTTATTTCTATCACCGTAGGTTGATTTTGCCTTTTCTATAATTTTTTCACATATTGAATTTTATAGAATATATTTTTCTGGGAGTATTTAGTATACTCACAGTTGTGCATGGATCACCACAATCAATTTTAGAACCTTTTCCTTATCCCCCCAAATAATGTATTTCACAGAAAAAGGATCATACTTTATAAGTGGTTTCTTTCATTTAACATAATGCTTTCAGGATTCATCCATGTTGTAGCACGTACCTTCCTCTCTTCCTGCATAATATTCCATTGTATGCATGCAGCGTATTTTACTTACTCAGTCACCAGCTGAGGTCCATTTGAGTTATTTCCACTTTTTGGCTCTTCTGAACAATGCCGATATGTGGATTCACTACAAGTTTTTGTGTAGACATGTTTTCATTTCTCATGGGTACATACCTAGGAATGGAATTGCTCAGTCATGTTAATTCTATGTTTAACTCTTAGAGGAACTGCCAGTGTATGAAAGATCCAATTTCTCTACATTCAGGCCAATGCATTCTTATGCAAGGGCTTTTTCTGGGTGTGAACATATATTTTCATTTGTCTTGCATAAGTAGAATTTGAATTGCTTGTAGGGTAGATGTATGTTTAATATTTTAAGACTCTTCCACTGAAATTATGAGACTATTAATTGCTCTGCATCTTCTCCAACATTTGGCTTGTCAGTTGTTTTATTTAGTCATTCTAGTTATAGCTGTGTTCTTGTCAATTGTTACCCATTAAATGGCTCTATAATAGCTGCTTTAATTATAACAATGTATTCATTTTAAACATTTTATTATTTATTTATTTTTGGTGCACTGGGTCTTTGTTGCTGCATTTGGGCTAGTTTCTAGTCGTGGTTCAAGGGCTTCTCCTTTGGTGTCTTCTTTTGCTGGGGAGAATGGGCTCTAGGTGCAGGAGTTCAGTAGTTGCAGCGAGCAGGCTTAGTTGTCCCCCCAGGCATGTGGAATCTTCCTGGATCAGGGATTGATCCTGTGTCCTCTGCACTGGCAGGCAGATTCCTAGCCTCTGGACCACCAGGAAAGTCTTACTGTAATTTATTTTTGAATAATAGTTTATATATTACCTAAAATAGTAGCATTATCAAATTACAATAGCATTGTCAGGAAAATATTATTGTTCAGGAGAAATAATTGGCTTCTGCTTTTTCATCATTATAATTATTGCTAAAGTAAACATATTTGATTGAACACAGATTTTTTAAGATGTTATATAATTATCTTTTTAAAGATGTTATATAACGGAGAAGGCAATGGCAACCCACTCCAATACTCTTGCCTGGCAAATCTCATGGACAGAGGGGCCTGGTGGGCTGCAGTCCATGGGGTCGCTAGGAGTCGGACATGACTGAGTGACTTCACTTTATTTTTTCACTTTCATGCTTTGGAGAAGGAAATGGCAACCCACTCCAGTGTTCTTGCCTGGAGAATCCCAGGGACGGGGAGCCTGACGGGCTGCTGTCTCTGGGGTCTCACAGAGTCGAACACGACTGAAGCTACTTAGCAGCAGCAGCAGCATAGGTTATAAAGATGTTATATAATGTCAGATAACATTAAGCCTATAATAACTATGAAAAAAAATAAAGTTAAAGGTGACGTAAGTTTTTTTTGTAAGAGTTTGTGTTTAGTTTTGTTAACTGTAGAGAGGAGACAATTTATCCTGTAGCTTTGCTGTTTATCGGCCTTTAATCTTTAGATTAAAACATAAATAGAACATAGAAAAGAGGAATTGAAGTTCAAGATGTTTCCTGATAGCATAAAAACCTCATGCTTGGTCTAAAAAGAGTTCAAATTTCTAAATAAGGTAGATTACATCAGATAATACTGACAGTAGTTGGAAATAAGAGCACTTACAAATAACATCAGTAAGATTTATGATGTTATGGGGAACGATAGAGGTGCCTGGAAATTTAAAATAAAGGAGAAAAAAACGTAGTAAGTTGTCAGCTTCACAAAAGAAGAAATATAAATGTCCAAGAAATAAGTTTTAAATGGTCAGCCTCTATAATAAGTTGAAAAGCATACATTATTCTATCTTTTTTCCTTTCCATATGAATTTGGAAAGCTAAAAGAACATGATCAGAAAATATGGAAAATTTGACTTAAAATGGGACAGTCTATGCACTCTGTGAGAAAATACATTGGTACTATCTTCCTTCTTCCCTGAAGTGCTGAAATGGTAAAGAATCCGCCGGCCAATGCAGGAGACGTGGGTCTGATCCTTCGGTCAGCAAGATCCCCTAGAGTAGGAAATGGCAAGCCACTTCAGCCTCCTTGCTTGGAAAATTCCATGGATAGAGGAGCCTGGCAGGCTACAGTCATGGGTTCTCAAAGAGTCAGACACTGAGCCACTGAGCACTACCACTATCTTTCTGGAGAGCAATTTGGATAGTCTTGAAAGTATATGGCTACTTCAGTCTAAAGAAAGGACTCATAGCCCTTTGTTCTATTCTGTGGAGTATAATCCATCACTGATATATAACTGAAGGCTTAAGGGAGACTTGCCATATCAGGTTCCCAGGATGAAGTAGGACTGATGGATGAAGGGTGGGACGAAACGGCACACTGGACAGTTTCTTGTTACTGTTTGCACTTAAGCAGAGGTTGGTGGATTGCTTGATAGAGGAATTGCAGATAGTTGGTGCTTGGCCTTACTAGATGGACTCCATGCCCTTGAAAGTCTCTTCTAACCTTGAGATCCTCTCAGCAGCTTAAGCAGAAAACACAGATGGCCACTTCATAACTTACTTAGCCACTAAGCTTGTGTAGTAAGGGTTTTATATCAGAGCATGGTTAGCCTCTGGTGTATCTGTCCCATAATTAGTAAAACCCAGCTGGCACTGCAGGCAAAGGGTAAGATGTATAAAACTTCAATGTAAATAATCTTAAAATGCCAGACATGAAAGATTCCACTATTTTTATGTAGCTGGGTTCTCACTTCTTAGAACTACATATAATGATGTGTAAGTTTAGCTCAAGGTGAATTTTTCTTGGGATGTGTAAAGGAGATGATTGTATTTGCTGGTATCATTGTGTTTCCTAGTACCAAGTACATTGTTTTATGATTTGTTGCCTACTGCCACTGCAAATCCTTTTTTATCACTTCTTTAGAATTTCAGCTTTGGGTTTATTCCCGCCAGACATTTTCATATTTTTCAGATGAATTCTACACTTGTCTTTTTTTCCATGATAATTCCATGAAGCAATATATTATTTTTAACAAACTTATTTTTCTTGTTTTGTGTTTATTTATTTTACTGTACAAAAATATCAAACTTTATTTTTTTTTAAATTAATTTTTTCCACCCTGCATTGAGATATAATTGACATATAACACTGTACAAGGTTAAGGTGTTCAGTTCAGTTCAGTTGAGTCCGACTCTGCGACCACATGAATCGCAGCATGCCAGGCCTCCCTGTCCATCACCAACTCCCGGAGTTCACTCAGACTCACGTCCATCGAGTCAGTGATGCCGTCCAGCCATCTCATCCTCTGTCGTCCCCTTCTCCTCCTGCCCCCAATCCCTCCCAGCATCAGAGTCTTTTCCAATGAGTCAACTCTTCACATGAGGTGGCCAAAGTACTGGAGTTTCAGCTTTAGCATCATTCCTTCCAAAGAAATCCCAGGGCTGATCTCCTTCAGAATGGACTGGTTGGATCTCCTTGCAGTCCAAGGGACTCTCAAGAGTCTTCTCCAACACCACAGTTCAAAAGCATCAATTCTTCGGTGCTCAGCTTTCTTCACAGTCCAACTCTCACATCCATACATGACCACAGGAAAAACCATAGCCTTGACTAGACAGACCTTTGTTGGCAAAGTAATGTCTCTGCTTTTGAATACGCTATCCAGGTTGGTCATAACTTTCCTTCCAAGGAGTAAGCATCTTTTAATTTCATGGCTGCAGTCACCATCTGCAGTGATTTTGGAGCCCCAAAAATAAAGTCTGACACTGTTTCCACTGTTTTCCCATCTATTTCCCATGAAGTGATGGGACCAGATGCCATGATCTTCGTTTTCGGAGTGCTGAGCTTTTAAGCCAACTTTTTCACTCTCCTCTTTCACTTTCATCAAGAGGCTTTTTAGTTCCTCTTTACTTTCTGCCATAAGGGTGGTGTCATCTGCATATCTGAGGTTATTGATATTTCTCCCAGCAATCTTGATTCCAGCTTGTGCTTCCTCCAGCCCAGCGTTTCTCATGATGTACTCTGCATATAAGTTAAATAAGCATGGTGACGATATACAGCCTTGACGTACTCCTTTTCCTATTTGGAACTGGTCTGTTGTTCCATGTCCAGTTCTAACTGTTGCTTCCTGACCTGCATACAGATTTCTCAAGAAGCAGGTCAGGTGGTCTGGTATTCCCATCTCTTTCAGAATTTTCCACAGTTTATTGTGATCCATACAGGTGTGTAATGTGATAATTTGATATATGTGTATGTTTTGAAATGATTATCACATTTTTATGTTGTTTTGGAATCAGTGAAATTTTCTTCCCTTTTAGTAGTTTGTAGCATTAGTCTCATTTATTACTGGCTAAAATTTTGCTCTTTGCTGTTTTAAAATTAATTATTAGTTAAAAGGTCTTAGATATCATTTAAATCTCTATGAGACAAGTATTGCTTGTCCCTGGTAAAAGTCCTTTGTTAACCATATTTAATCCAGTCTTTAGTCCCTCTGATTGCTCATCCCCAAGCTGATTTGTCTGAATCAATTTTGCAAGTAGAATACCCAGAGACCTTGTTGGAATTGCTTCATTATCAATGTCCAAATGTATAACATCTGCTGAGGTTTCTTCCTGCCTGGAGCCTTGTGTTCTCAAAACTCCCATTAGTTTCCATGGATGTCATCTCATTTGTTAGCAAGCATCAAACTGGTTTAGGAACAGACCACTAAGGGCTAGCTGGCAGCTTGCCAGAGAGGTAAATTTAGGGTCAAGTTGTGACTTTGTAATCCTTAAAAGAGAGGTGAGAAAAATTCAGCAGTAACAAAAAACCATCAGTGTTCATAGACTAGGAAATCATTTTCTGGTGCTCTTTTCATTTTCTTTTATTAAAAGCCTTATATTTGGTTGTCAGTCTTTACAACCATACTTAGTGGATGATATTAAACCTTAAGGATTTCCCGTTTCATCATGTAACACCAGTCTTTTGGAAACTGTAAAATTCAGAATCTTTTTTCTGATTTATGATTTTATTCTTGTGTTCCTTTTCCTTTATTTGATTTATATTCTATGTTTAAGATGTTTATGAGGTTTTGAAAAGTAATGGAGCTGTAGATTTGAATTTGCCTGTTTCTAATTGTTAAAGAAATACTTAAAAGGAAAGGGGAAAATGCAGTGCCTTCCTCTATATCATTAAATGACTTCTAAATTATTATTATTATTTTTTGTAATGTCTACATTTCCTTGTAATGCCTTCATTTTCATCTATGACATTTTGTTTGCCCTATGAAGTATTTGAAACAATGATGGCAATGCCAGTGCTAATGTTTTATTTCAAATAACATGTGTCCAAGCAGACACTTAAGTATCTTTTCCTTTAATAGTAAATTTATTTGTTGTGGACTATAAGCCTCCTCCAACTTACCCAGATGGACAGAATTAACATTTGTCTCACACTCTTTCAAATCACTTTTGTTACATATAAGAGCATACATATGTATGTATGCATAGAGTATGTATACATAGAGTTTGTATGGACTAAGAGCCTCCTCCAACTCACCCAGATGGACATTATTAACATTTGTCTCATATTGTTTCAAATCACTTTTGTTACATATAAAAGCATATATACAGAGAGTGGTATCATACGCTATCATTTTGCCATATGCTTTTTAAATTTCACTTCTGAAATAATACATGCAGAGTTCATGTAAGACATTTGTGTAGTTCAGAATTAGTACAAGAACAGTCAATCACCAGTCAAGTGGTTAAGAAATAGGATATTGCCAATACTGCAACCATCTGTGCATATCATTCTAACATCTCATCATCTTCCCAACCCCCAAGAGGAAATTTCTTTCCTGCCCTTAGCATAATCATTTCTTTACTCGTCTATATAAAGTTTTGTCATTCCTGCATGCATCTTCAATACTATAGTTCTTAAGGGTAAATTTCTATAGTATAAATACATAGGAGGGAGATGAGCATGTAGTTGAAAGAAAATTTTTTCTCTTGAATAAAATTATTTTTTTCTCATTACAAGAATGTTTCCCCAGTCACTAATTCCATAGCAAATAATAAACATTTGGTTTATGTTCCTATAACTACACTAACATTAATTATGGTTTTATAAAAATTAGATTGTATTATATTACTTTTTTGAGGCTTCATTCTTGTAATATTAAATTTATGTACTTCTTGTTGGGTCAGAGTAAGTAGATTTCTATCATGATTTTAATAAATTGAGAAATATGGATTTAAGAGTACTATTTAAAGACACTACTCTTAAATCCTTTAAATAGTACTCTTAAATTTAAGAGTTTAAAGACATAAAGGGAATCAGTCATAAAATCAAAATAGTCTGTCTTTTAAATTAATAGAGTAAAAGAAAAGAAAAATGACCCATTTAACAAATATAGACCCAACCTAAAAGAAATCCCACAGACTGAATAAATAAAACAAAATATAAATGATCTATTGTTCACAAGACACCTAAAAGCAATGTGAGTTGAAATGCAAAAGATGGGCAAAAGATTTTCCAGAAAAGTGTAAACAAAAATAATGTACCTGAGGTGTAAATTAAAAATTTTTGATAGTTATTTTCCTCTAAATTTAAACTTAAACCAAGAGCAACAAATTTATCACCTCTAGATATTATCAATCCTTATTCTTTATAGTCTGACATTTTTAAGTGATTACATTATTTTCATTTTAAAAATTATTACTGAGATTTTTTTCCAGTCTTATTGAGGTATAATTGACAAATAAAGGGAATTTCCTGGCAGTCCAGTGGTTAGGACTCTGAGCTTTCACTGCTGAAGGCATAGATTCAATCCCTGGTCAGGAAACTAGTTGGATCCCACAGATTACCTAGTGTAGCTTTCTCCCTCCACCACCTCAAAAAAATTGACAAATAGATTTGCAACCTACTTAAAGTGTACAATGTGAAGAGTATTCCCTCCATTGAGTTAATTAGCATGGATTTATCTTTCCCTTTCTCATAGATTTACCTTTGTTTTTCATTTTTCTTTCTGAAAACATGTAAATCTTACTCTCTTGTTGTTGTTCTTTTAATTACTAAATCGTTCTGATTCTTTTGAGATTCCAGGGATCATAGCCCACCAGGCTCATCTGTCCATGGGATTTCCTAGGCAAGAATATTGGAGTGGGTTGCCATTTCCTTCTCAGAATCTTCCCAACCCAGAGATTGAACCCAAGTGTCCTGCGTTGGCAGGGAAATTCTTAACACTGAGCCACCTGGAAAGCCTTCCATTCTCTTAGCAAATTTCAGTTATACAGTACATTGTTGTCAACTATTGTTACTAAATTATACATTAGGACCTCAGACCTTATTCATTGTATAACTGAAAGCCTGTACCCTTTTACCAACCTCTCTCTGTTTCTCTCATGCCTCAGCTCCTACGAATCAATTTTTACTCTGTTTCTGTGTTTGATTTTTTTTTAGATTCCATAAATATATATGATACCATGCAATATTTATCTTTCTCTGTGTAACATATTTCTCTTGGCATAATGCCCATTAGGTTCATCCATGTTGTTGCAAATGGTAGGATTTCCTTCCTTTTAAAGACTATACGTGGGGCCACCCAAGACGGACGGGTCATGGTGAACAGGTCTGACAGAATGTTGTCCACTGGAGAAGGGAATGGCAAACCACTTCAGTATTCTTGCCTTGAGAACCCCGTGAGCAGTATGACAAGGCAAAAAGATAGGACATTGAAAGATGAATTCCCCAGGTCGGTAGGTGCCCAATACACTACTGGAGATCAGTGGAGAAATAACTCCAGAAAGAATGAAGTGATGAAGCCAAAGCAAAAACAACACCCATTTGTGGACGGGACTGGTGATAGAAGCAAGGTTTGATGCTGTAAAGAGCAATATTGCATAGGAACCTGGACTGTTAGGTCCATGAATCAAGGCAAATTGGAAGTGGTCAAACAGGACATGGCAAGAGTGAACGTCAACATTCTAGGAATCAGTGAACTCTGGTGTTGGAGAAGACTCTTGAGAGTCTGTTGGACTGCAAGGAGATCCAACCAGTCCATCCTAAAGGAAATCAGTCCTGAACTGATTTTGAACTGATTCAACTGATGTTGAAGCTGAAACTCCAGTACTTTGGCCCCCTAATGTGAAGAGCTGACTCATTTGAAAAAACCCTGATGCTGGGAAAGATTGAGGGCAGGAGGAGAAGGGGACGACAGAGGATGAGATGGTTAGATGGCATCACCGACTCGATGGACATGGGTTTGGGTAAACTCTGGGAGTTGGTGATGAACAGGGAGGCCTGGCAAGGTGTGGTTCATGGGGTTGCAAAGAGTCAGACATGACTGAGCGACTGAACTGAACTGAAAGACAATAAAATCCCATTCTGTATATATACCACATTTTTTGTACCCATTACTCATTAATCAATTGACAGACACTGAAGTTGTTTCCTTACCTTGACTATTTTGAATAGTGCCACTACTTTATTTGAGGTAGTATCTCATTGTGGTTTTGATTTGTGTTTTTTTAATAGTGAATAATGATTAGCTTCTTTTTATGTACCTGCTGGCCACCTGTTTGTCTTCTTGCAAAAAATATCCATTAAGTCCTTAATTTTTATTTACTTATTATTTTTGGAATGAAACAGTTTTTCTTTCTTTTTTTTATCTTCAAAAATTATTTGTTTTATTTTTCCATATACATATACTCTTGTCTTTTCTTTTTTTTTAATTTATTTATTTTAATTGGAGGTTAATTACTTTACAATATTGTATTGGTTTTGCCATACATCAGCATGAATCCCTATGGGTATACATGTGTTCCCCATCCTGAACCCCCCTCCCAACTCCCTCCCCATACCATCCCTCTGGGTCATCCCAGTGCACCAGCCCCAAGCATCCTGTATCATGCATCAAACCTGGACTGGCGATTCGTTTCATATATGCTATTATACATGTTTCAATGCCATTCTCCCAAATCAACACACCCTTTCCCTCTCCCCCAGAGTCCAAAAGACTGTTCTATACATCTGTGTCTCTTTTGCTGTCTTGCATACAGGATTATCATTACCATCTTTCTAAATTCCATAAAAATATGGAACCCTTCATGAATTTGCGTGTCATCCTTGCACAGGGGCCATGCTAATCTTCTCTGTATCATTCCAATTTTAGTATATGTGCTGCTGAAGCGAGCACTGAGACAGTTTTTCATAGAAAGTTTATTGATACTGAAGTTTCCTGGATGTGGTTTTCTGAATTTTTATTTCTATTTTTAATGTAATTAGAATTTTTACAACCTTTATTATAAAGGTAGCTGATGATTGGAATCTACACTTACATAGATACTTCTCCCTAACACTTTCCACATACACATACAGAGGACTGTATCATATGTAATTTTTCAGCTGCCCTTTTTAATACTATGTTTTGAAATTTTGTCATTGCAATACAGGCTACTTTAGTGAATACCTAGAATTCCATTGTACAGACATATTCTACGGTACTTTATTCACCCAGTCCTGTATCCTTTTGAAACATTTGTTGTTATGATGCAGCTCAAACAAGCTTTACATAAAAATTCTCCAAACTTTTTTTTTTTAATCTTTTTTTGGCCACACCACAGTGGGATCTTAATTCCCCACCTAAATTCGAGACCATGCACCAGGCAGTGGAACGCAGGATCTTAACTATTGGACCACTAGGAAAGTCTCACATAAATATTCTCATATTAGTAAAGAACTACTATTCAAACTGCTGCACGACTGTGCTCATTTCACGTGCCAGCAAGGTAAGGCTCAAAATCCTCCAAGCTAGGCTTCAACAGTATGTGAACCAAGAAATTCCAGATGTATAAGCTCAATTTAGAAAAGGCAGAGGAACCAGAGAGATCAAATTGCCAATATCTGTTGGATCATAGTAAAAGCGAGAGAATCCTAGAAAAACATCTACTTTTGCTTCCTTGACTATGCAAACACCTCTGACTGTGTGGATCACAACAAACTGTGGAAAATTCTTAAACAGTTGGGAATACCAGACCACCTTACTGCCTCCTGAGAAACCTGTATGCAGGTCAAGAAGCAACAGTTAGAACCAGACCTGGAACAATGGACTGGTTCCAAATCGGGAAAGGAGTACCTCAAGGCTGTATATTGTCACCCTGCTTATTTAACTTATATGCAGAGTACATCATGTGAAATGCTGGGCTGGATGAAGCAAAAGCTGGAATCAAGATTACTGGGAGAAATATTAATAACCTCAGATAAACTGATGACACCACTCTTATGGCAGAAAGCAAAGAACTAAAGAGCTTCTTGAAACTGAAAGAGGAGAGTGAAAAAGCTGGCTTAAAACTCAACATTCAAAAAACTAAGATTGTGGCATATGATCCCATCACTTCATGGCAAATAAAAGGGGAAAAAATGGAAACAGTGGCGGATTTATTTTTGGGGGCTCCAAAGTCACTGCAGATGGTGACTACAGCCATGAAATTAAAAGATGATTGCTACTTGGAAGAAAAGTTATGACCGGCCTAGACAGCATATTAAAAAGCAGAGACATTACTTTGCTGACAAAGTTCTGTATGGTCAAAGTTATTGTTTTTCCAGTAGTCATGTATAGATGTGAGAGTTGGACCGTAAAGAAGGCTGAGGACCAAAAATGGATGCTTTCAAACTGTGACGTTGGAGAAGATTCTTGAGAGTCCCTTGGGTTGCAAGGAGATCAAACGAGCCAATGCTAAAGGAAATCAACCCTGAATATTCTCTGGAAGGACTGTTGCTGAAGCTGAGGCTCCAATACTTTGGCCACCACCATTCAAAGAGCAGAGTCATTGGAAAAGACCCTGATTCTGGGAAAGATTGAAGGCAGGAGAAGGGGACAACAGAGGACGAGATGGTTGGATGGCATCACTGACTCAGTGGACATGGTTGAGCAAACTCCAGGAGATAATGAAGGACAGGGAAGCCTGCTTGCTACGGTCCATGGGGTCTCAAAAGAGTCAGACATGATGGAGTGACTGAACAACAAAACAAGTAAGTGCAATCAATTGATGTGTTAAATATGTGTGCAGAGATAGTAAAGAAGGGAGTGTTCGGTTTTATCTGAGTGCATTAGTCCCTCAGTCATGTCCAACTCTTTGCAATCCCATGGACTGTACCCTGCCAGGCTCCTCTGTCCATGGGATTCTCCAGGCAAGAATACTGGCGTGAACTGCCATTTCCTTCTCCAGGAGATCTTCCCAACCCAGGGGTTGAACCTGGATCTCCTGCATTGTAGACAGATTCTTTACCATCTGAGCCACCAGGGAAGCCCCTTTTATCTGAGTGAGGCAGCAGGATAAGAAATAATTGATTTGAAACAAAAAGAAATATTTGATCTGGGGTTTCCTTGGCAGTCCAGTGTTTAATCTGGGCTACCACTGATGTGGGAAAGTGGGAAAGTGTTTCATCTGGGAAAGTGTTTCATCCCTGTTTGAGAGATCAGATCCCTCGTGACTTGTGATGTGGACCAAAAAATAAAAAAATAAAAACACCACCACCAACAGCAAGAAGAAAATATATAAAAAGCTGGGGAATTAAGAAATACTTGATTCCACAGTGTCACATTTCCTCTAGTTCTTTATTAGAGGCAAATTGGAAGACCAAAAAGCTTTCTATGTTAAGTTCTACTTGATCATAGGCCTGCTTAAAATAGCCTAGAGGAAGCAAGGCTGGGGGGTAGGGCTGGGTAGGGGAGAATGGTTGGTTTAAGAGACATTCTGTAAAATATGGCCCAAAGCCAGGAACTTGGAGGCCTTGCTTGCTAGACTGAAAAATGTGAATTTTGCTCTGGGGAATCTTGATTCCCTCTTTCCTTTACCAGGCTGTTCTTTGAGTCTTTATGGGCTTTTTAGCTTTAGATCTAAGGGAACCAGGCAGGGGTTAGTTTAGAATGTGTGGTTTCTATAACCCCCTTGGGTGATGTTGTTGTTTAGCCAGGTGCAGTGTGGAATATAGCCTAAAGCAATTAGATTTGCATTTCAAATGAATTCCATAAATAACTGCATTGTCTAATAATTAGAAATTTGGGTAGGACAACTGAGAAACCAATTTTTATTTTATTTTAATTTTAAAATTTAAAATACAACTTTATTTTGGTACCACTGCATTTTCTTTCAATCATTGAATATTTAGCATTGAATTGCGGTTCATTAAGTATAAAATATACACTAAATTTCATAGGTTTTATGTAAAAATGTAAACTATCTGATAATTTTTACAATAATTCCATGCTGAAATAATATGCTTGCTATGGTGACTTAAACAGAAATATATTAAATTTTATTTTACCTGCTTCTTTTTACCTAAAGAAAATACCTCCTAAAAGCTTTGAAATGATTTCTGTAGCTCACATTGTACTTACATTGGACAGTGCTTCCTTAGAACAGCATGAAGGTTTCGGAGTGCTATATTCTGCAAGCCAATCTGAATTCTGAGATTAATCCACTCAGGGTAGCTTAGGTCCTGACAATGTTTGCTATCTAACACTCATTAAAATGTGAGCTCCATAAGAACTGGTCCCTTTTCTCTACTTTTGATGGATACATGCCTTGTTATTGGTCTCTATAGGCATTTTGAATGAATGTACGGAGGCAAAGAAGTAGGAATGGGGAACACAGGGATAAATGGAAGGGTCTACTGAACTGAACTGAACTGCTCAACTTAATGGCTTCTCAGAAGACTCATGGGTCATTAGGTGGATTTGGGGGTTAAAGCAAGCCCAAAGAATGAAGTAATTCATTAACTTTTAGACATGAAAGTTTTAACCACTCAGTCCTGTCTGACACTCTGCGACCCCATTGACTGTAGACCACCAAAGTTCCTATGTCCATGGAATTCTCCAAACAATAATATTGGAGTTGCCAGCCATACCCTTCTCCAGGGGATGTTCCTGACCAAGGGTTAGAATTTGGGTCTCCTGGATTGCAGGCAAATTCCTTACCATCTGAGCCATCAGGGAAGCCCTTTTAGACATGGTTCAGTTGTAACTGCCAGGTAAAGATGTCCAGTTAGCGGATAAATTTCACATTCAGGAGGAATATCTTTTCTTGATGTGAGAATCAACAGCAGGCAATCATAGACTGAAGGGCAAGTGTGCCAGTAAATGGGGTGAATGGAGAGGAGACAAAGGGAAATACTATCCTTTATATGTGGGGAAAGAAGCCAACCAGGGAGACTGAAATGATGGACTCAGAACTGAAAGGAGGATCTTAAGTGAGCAACTGGACTACAGTGGTGAATCTTGGATAGTTTCAGTCGGGTAGTGGGAGCAGAAGCCTAATTATAGTGGGTTGAAGGTACATGGTAGGTGATTGCAGTTTGGATGACATTCTTTGTGAACAGTGCAGTGAGGTAGGGTGGGAGCTAAATATTTCTGGAGGCTTTTGTTTTCTCAAGACAAAAGATTTCAGTGTGTCCTAGGCCGTGGGGAAGAAGGTAGCTGGGAGAGATTTACTGATCTTTGACTCCAGAATGCTCTCTGACTTTTTTGTTAGGAATGTATAAATACCTCTGTGCATACCATCACCAGCTAAGTGCTGAATAAATAGTCAGTATTCTTGGAGATTATGTTATTATTCTTAGAAAGTCTAAACTGAAATAGACATATTTTCTTCAAAGGGAAATGTTGGAGGAAGGGAGCAGAGACCCAAGGCATGTGGGCCATAAGCCTGGATGTGTGTCCATGGCTAGTCATATCTGACTCTGGGACCCCAAAGAGTGGCCCACCAGGCTCCTCTGTCCATGGCATTTTCCAGGCAAGAATACTGACCGGAGTGGTTTGCCAGTTCCTTCTTCAGGGGATCTTCCTGACCCAGGGATTGAACCCGTGTCTCCTGCATTGGCAGAAGGGTTCTTTACCACTGTGCCACCAGTGTGCACGCATGCATATGGGCAATGTGGAATGCATCAAAAACTAAAACTTTCTTGGTTCCTCATAGGATCATGAATTAGCTAGTTATCTGATGGCCTTCTGGAGGGAGTTAGGTGAGGCAAGGTCTTTGAATATTATCTTTGATCATGAGGGAACATTCCAGGTGGAGTGACTTGACAGGGGTTAAACCCTAGTGGAAAACAGGGTTACTAATCTCCAGAAATCTTGAGTAGAGTTTAAGTGCCATTAACAAACAAACCCAAAAAAGTGCATGTAAACTGCATTTGCAAAAACTGTGGTCAGATTAAATAATCTGCAATTTGTACGTTCTTCTTTTGTTTTTAAAATTAATATGGCAATTCATATTATGGTATTACTTAATACCAGGAAGTTTTCACTGTATCTTTTTCTCCTAATTATATGAAACTAACAAATTTGAAGAAAAAGTTATACTAGAAAGTAAAACATACCAGGGTTATTCTGAAGAGGATTTATAGGTCAAGGAATATTTGTGGGAGAAATAGACGGTGACCTCTGACTGCTTCCTTAAGAACTAGCCTCTAAATTGGGTCCCAGTTTCACTCCTTTCCTTAATAATTTGTGAGAACCCTGTGTGAAAAGTGAAAGTGTTAGTCTCTCAGTCATGTTTGACTCTTTGACTCCATGGACTGTAGCCCTCCAGCTCCTCTGTCCATGGAATTCTCCAAGCAAGAATACTGGAGTGGATTGCTATTCCCTTCTCCAAGGGATCTTCCTGGCCCAGGCACTGAATCCGGGTTTCCTGCAAAGCAGGCAGATTCTTTACTATCTGAGACACCAGGGAAGCCCTGTATGAAACCTATGTGCATATACTGAATTTGGAGATTAAGTTATGATATTTTATTTAAAGAGTAATGCTGTTCTGCTATAACTCACAGACGGATAAATAGATGTAGTATGTGCTGTGCTATACAGTAGTTATTTATCTTTTTAAAATTATTTTTTAAGTCCTGAGAAATTATTGTTTTTTAATTTAAGTATTAGTGTTTTGAACTGTAAAGTTGGAGAATACTTTTGAGAGTCCTTTGAGCTCCTAGGAGATCAAACCAGTCAATCATAAAGGAAATCAATAGTGAATATTCATTGGAAGTTCTGATGCTGAAACTGAAGCTTCAATACTTTGGCCACCTGATGCGAAGAGCTGACTCATTACAAAAGACCCTGATTCTGGGAAAGAGTGAAGGCAAGAGGAGAAGGGGACAACAGAGGATGAGATGGTTGGATGGCATCATTGACTCAATGAACATGAGTTTAAGCATGCTGCTGAATATGATGAAGGACAGGGAAGCCTGGTGTGCTGCAGTCCATGGGGTCGCAAAGAGTTGGACAGCAACAATACTAGTTGATTTACAATGTCATGTTAATTTCAGGTGCAATTCTTTTTTAGATTCTTTTCCCTTATAGGTTGTTATAAATTATTGAGTATAGTTCCGTGTGCAATACAGTAGGTCCTTGTTGGTTATCTATTTTATATATAGTCGTGTGTGTAAGTTGAGTTATCATAAGGAAATTGAGGTGCAAAAGGGATCTATAGAGCTTTATGCCATGTGGTTGGTAAGCAATAGAAAGGGGAGTTACCATTTTCATTCCGGGAAAGCTCACATTATTAAAAATATATGGAACAGTTAGGGTATGTAAAAAAGTGTTAAGAATAACACACTGAACATAGAGTTGGTTATTAATTTTAAGCTTGGATAGGGTTGTTCACAAAAAGTGTGAAGAACAAAAAGGCAGTGGATTTAGAATCTTCTAAGGAACAGGCTTGGGAGACACACCTACAGCCAAGGGACAGACATTCAAGGGACAGAGGGGCTCCAGGGGAGATCTAGATTTTAGTGTCATTAGAGAATGCCCTTGGGGATCTACAGAAGAGCAGAGTAGGTGTGTGATATTTAAGGAATGTTTGGATTTGGCAGTTCAGAAGTCATTCATAACCTTGAGGGGTAACCCCTGAAGATAATTGAATGAGGAGGGGATTTAGTGGGTTGATAGCTTGAGGCAGATTTGGAGTCTGAGTTTTTGGGTTTTTTTTTTTGTCTTTTGTTGTTTTTACGTGAATTAACACATTTATTATAGGCTAGCAACGTTATGAACGGTGGACCTTGAGTTACTTCAGTCAAACTATAGCATGATAGAAGTGGTGCTGTAGGTTTGGGAATTACCTGCCACCTTTTCAGGAACCACAGAACCAGATCCCCAAAGCTTGTCTCTTCATTTTGTTTTTGCCACCAGAGAAGCAAGTGTACTTGGTGGGCTGGCTGATTTCAATTTTCTTCATCATTTTTCTGAGGGAGGTACCATAATGGGCTCTTATTGACAGACAGTCCTGGCCTTAGTGCTTTTAGCCTTGCCACCAGAGAGGGGGTTCTTATCGTTCTTTCTTTTTTTTTTTAATGTCTTACATACTTTTTTTTTTTGCTATGCCTCGAGGCATGTGGGGACTTTGTTTCCTGACTAGGGAATTGAACTTGAGCTCTGTGGACCGCCAGGGAAGTTCTGGATTTTTATCTTTTTGACTAGGAATAAATTATACTGGCTCTTAGCTTCTGAGGAGGTGGTCTAAGACAAGGTCATCTACGGCTAGAGAGGTTTAGCTCTTAGGTTTATACTTTTGGAACTCATTTGCAATTAGCTTGGTTTTTGACTAAATAGAAGTTGTCCCTCCCTTTAGTTAAGTCTCCTCCTTTGCCCCACCCCCAAGTAAAGGATTTATTGTGGATTCTAAAACCCTGTGGCCAAATGAGGGTGGAGTTTTGGGGGTTAAGAATGAAAACTTTAGGAAAGCTTTTGGATCTGGCTTCTGGATCTGAAGGAGAAAATTGAGAAACATCTGTAGTTTCTTCCATGGCTCCCATTCGGCACAAGCTTGGAAAAACCATGAGGCCCTGTGGCACCAAGGTAGGACAGGTTGGGGTGTATAGTCATCCAGTCTCTATGCTCCCTCTCATCCGGCTGACCCACCCAGCCCTGCCTATCTGTGGCCTTTGAAACCCCTCACTGGGTAGCTGTAGGCAAACTGGAGAAACAGATAAGAGGCAAAACTAAAAAAGAATGTTAGGGTTACAAATCTTGGTAGGGCAGATATTCCTTTTTTATGCCTAAAAAAGGAAAAGGGGAAATTAATGGCTGGGATTCTGGAGTAGATAATGTCACTGCTCTAATAAAATAAAATAGATCCCCTTTGAAGGAGGATATTTTTGATGTATGTGTGTGTTAAATGCTTATTTTAGAATTTCCTTAGGTGGATCTTTGGTGAGTCACTGGTTCGTCTTTACTTTTGACTTAAATTTGATTTTGTTAGCAAGCAGTTGTGGTGAGCATTGTTTGGTGGTAGGTTGGAGAGCAGGGCTGACCTCTGCATCTTTTTCTTGGTGTATTTTAAAGGGAATGTGAGAGAGGAAAATACAGTATCAGGAATGATTGTGTTTTCTTAAAGTCAAACTTAACAGAGGCCTCAGTGGTTTTTCCTTGGGTTTTTCTTCATATGCTCAGTTTTCAGGTTGAGAAAGCAGACTTGGAAGGTATTTCTTCTGATTAGGGATAAATACACTGTGGGCTGCTCTTGCTGCTCTACTTGTTAGTTTTTAAAATTGCTTTTTCCTCCAAGGAGGTGAAAAAGATTGGTTCTTGGTGGGGGAGGGGTTGAAAAAACTTAAGATATCACAATGAGGTCACTGTATGTAAACACATACACACTATATCTATGATATGACGATCTTTTGGGGAGGTATTAAGATCTTCTGGGGAGGAATATTAGGGAAAAAATGTTTTAAAAGACTTCTGTAATAAGGGGTGGGAAAAAAATGAAAACTAGGTTAAGAAACAAACTGATTTACCTGTATAGTAAAGGTCATAGTCTTGTTGGACCAAAGCTCTGAAAATACTTTGAAAGTTTTTATTTTTTCATGTAGTCTGGGTACCTGTTTCTGGATGTAGGAAATACAGCACGTATGGAATGTGAGCATGTGTTGGGAGGGCTACAATCAGATCCTGTTCAAAGGGCAGAGTCAGAATTTTCAGAAGAGAAGCCCTCTTTCCTACTTCCCTGGTGGCTCAGATGGTAAAGCGTCTGCCCCCAGTGCGGGAGACCCAGGTTCGATCCCTGCATCGGGAAGATCCCCTGGAGAAGGAAACGGCAACCTACTCCATTATCCTTGCCTGGAAAATCACATGGACAGAGGAACCTGGTGGGCTACAGTCCCTAGGGTCGCAAAGAGTCGGACACGAGTGAACGGCTTCATTTGACTTCCTCAGTACCATTTGGCTCCTGCAAAATTAGGTATAAGTGTCCTGAGGATAGGAATGTGGAAAAATGAGAACATGGCAATAGCTTGGGAACTACTGGATCCAGATCTCATCTCAGGAGTTCAACATTCCTGTTAGTTCAGAGTACGCGCAACCTGTAATCGTGGGATGGGTATTGAATGGAAGACAGACAACTAGGGGACTTTGAAATCATTTACTGTCTTTTAAACTGTACCCTTGGGTCTTTTTGGAGTAGTAGAGGACAGGAATGGAACTGTGGGGGAGGGGCTGGGGTAGGAGAAGAGACACAAACACAGGTAGGTAGTTATTTGGGTTTTGCCGTAACAGACAGCTTCCAGAAAAACCCAAAAGAAATTTTTGGCCAACCCAATAATTTGCACTTCAAGATGGATGTTCAGGAAATACACTATACCTAGGCAGATTAAATGCCAATAAAATCATCATTAAAAACTGTGGCCACTGGGGCCTGTTTCAAGTAGTTGGATTCACGCTCTTGGTGATGTCATGGAAACAGCTCCTTCCAGCTTATTACGTGTGTGCATTTCTTCCCAACTCTTGCTTAGTTGGTCACTTTGATAGTGGATTGGCACCACAAAAATTGGCCAACCCTACAAAATAGGGCTTCCTCCCCACCACTTCCCAAGTTGATTGTTAAACCTTTATCAGAATACCACTGAGTAGAGTTTCTAAAAGACAAATGTTGACTGTTGTATGTAGCTTTCCTAAAATACCTTAAACAAATATTATAAAAAAATATGTACTCTGCATTCTTCCTCATGCTCTAATTTGTTTGTAATTTGATACTACATAAACTATTCTGCATTTAGATTTCTTTCACTTACTATACATAGAAGTCTTTGCATAGAGTGCTTTGTCAATTTTGGTTTACTTTTAAGGGAAATATATTAAAAAGTCAAAATAGCTTTTAATCATATCTGGCCTAAATAAACCTTTGCTGTTTCCTCACTATAAAGAATTGCTCCTAAACTCTTTCTATTCACCATTAGTTTCTTCCAGAGTAACTTTATGCAAATATGAATGTGTATATTATTTCTTTTTATACAAAATGTATCTCACATATAATCTTTTCCTGTTAGCTATGGAATTTTTGATCCTTTTTTATGGTTTCAAGGCATTATATAGCTATATCACAATTGAATTAGCCTGCTACAGATGGACATTGGAATCTTTTCAGCTATTTGTTTAAATATACAAAGCTGTCAAAACATGTAGTTATATGCAAGTATAACTGGGATAAATTTCAAACTGCTGTATTAAAGTTGCACTTAATTTTGATAATTATTGCCAAATTGTCTTCCATAGAGATTGCACCCTTTTGTACTTTCACCAGCAATATGTGAGTTTATTTCCCTACAGCTTGTCCAAGGGTCTAGGTGGTCAAACTTTTTGACTGCTATTCTGATAAATGAAAAATGTCATTTTAATTTGCATTTCTTTTAATGTTGAGCATCTTTCCACAGTGCCTATGTCAGGGTTGTATGAAGATTAAATGAGTTATTGCAGGTAATGACTATATTAGAATAGAGCTAATGGCTTTGGAATTATAACTGTTGTGATGAAATTATACTCTCTTTTAGTGATAGCTCATTGTCACTGTGCTCTTGAGTCGGTTATTATCTGACAGTTATCTCACTTAATTACCATCACAATCATATATGATCTCTTAAAAAGAGAAAACTTTAAGTTAAGGTTTAGTTAAGGTTAAGTAGCACATCCTGGGTTGTACAATTCCTAAGGATTGCTCTTTCCTTCCCCGTGTTAGTATTCAAGATTAAATAGTAATGGCAAATAAATTGGTTTCTTTTCAACACTTCTTTTTAAAAACAAACCTATATATACTTTATTTAGATTTTATCTATTTAAATAAGTTGATTTTATGTATTTTTTAAATTGAGGAATAGTTTATTTAAAATAATAGTTTCAGGTATACGACAAAGGATGCAAAATTTTTATAAAGATTATTTACTTTATTTAAAGTTACTATAAAATATTGGTTACAAAAGAAGAAAAAATACAAAAAATATTGGTTACATTGCCTCTGCTGTATACTAGGTCCTTTTAACTTATTCATTTTATACATAGTAGTTGGTATCTCTTAATTCCCTACCCCAACTTGACCCTCCCCTCCATTCTTCTCCCCGCTAGTAACCACTAGTTCTCTATATCTATGATTCCGTTTCTGTTTTGTTAAATTCATTCATTTTATCTTTTAGATTCCAGATATAAGTGATATCATACAGTATTTGTCTGTCTGACTTATTTCACTAAGCGTAATATTCTCCAAGTTCATCCATGTTGTTGCAAATGGCAAAATTTCATCCCTTTTTATGGCTGAGTACATTCCAGTTTCTATAATAAAACAACATCTTTATCCATTTATCTGTTGATTGACATGCAGTTTGTGTCCATATCTTGGCTATTAAATAATTTCTGCTATACATTTGAACTGCAAGAACGGGCTACTTTAGCAGGCTCGCTTCATTTCCGAGGCGTCCTTGCCCCTCCAGGCCTGGCAGTGCTTGCCTCCGCCTTTAGCAACTTTGTTGCTCCTACACGGTCCCCTGGGTGGGCGAGCAGGCTGGCTCAGGCTGCCACGGGGGTACGTTTGGAGAGTTCCTCAGGGGGTCTGCGGGATGCAGTGCAAGCTGCTTGGCGCAGGGCTGAACCACCGCGCCCCAGTGATGGTGGGCAGCTCCCCGCCCCGGCCACTGGCCCGCTAGGCGGATTCGGCGCTAACACTGCAGCGGATAGCATTCCAGGAGGACTGGGAGAACATCAACCCTGAGAAGGAGGCAGTCCCCGACCAGGTGGGCTGGTGGTACTGAAGGCCGGAAACTCGCGGGGTCCAGCACCCCAGAGGCCTAACACTTGATGGGTTGCACCTCTTAAGGATCTTCCTATAAATGATGAGCATATCACTGTTCCTCCCTGGAAATTAAACAGTAAACAGCCTGCCTTTACCATTCATATAGATGAAGCAGAAGGATGCAAAAGAGGCCAACTGAATCTAAAAAAGCAGAAAGTGAAGATGTCTTGGCTGTTACTTTACCAGGACCAAGAAAACCACTGGTACCTCTTGATTACCCCGTGGATTGTAGTTTGCAGTCACCACATACTATGTTCACATCAATTGTGTTGGAAGATGAAAAGCCAGGGAATGTTAATGAAGTACCAGACTACCATGAGGATGTTCACACATACCTTAGGAAATGGGGGTTAAATGTAAGCCTAACATGGGTTACATGAAGAAACAGCCAGACATTACTAACAGTATGAAGGCTATCCTCGCAGGCTGGTTAGCTGACGTAGGAGAAGAATATACTACAAAATGAGACCCTGCATTTGACTGTGAACTACCTTGATAGGTTTCTTTCATCCATGTCTGTGTTGAGAGGAAAACTTCAACTTAGGGGCACTGCTGCTATGCTGTTAGCCTCAAAGTTTGAAGATACAGACCCCCAGAAGTAGCAGAATTTGTATACATTACAGATGACACTTGTATCAAGAAACAGGTTCTGAGAATGGAGCACCTAGTCTTGAAAGTCCTTGCTTTTGACTTAGCTGTACAAACAATAAATCAGCTTCTTACCCAGTACTTTTTGCATCAGCAGCCTGCAAAAGGCAAAGTTGAAAGTTTAGCAGTGCTTTTGTGAGAGCGAAGTTTGATAGACACTGGTGCTGCTGCTGCTGCAAAGTCGCTTCAGTCGTGTCCAACTCTGTGTGACCCCATAGATGGCAGCCCACCAGGCTCTCCTGTCTCTGGGATTCTCCAGGCAAGAACACTGGAGTGGGTTGCCATTTCCTTCTCCAGTGCATGAAAGTGAAAAGTGAAAGTGAAGTCACTCAGTCATGTCCGACTCTTAGTGACCCCATGGACTGCAGCCTACTAGGCTCCCCCGTCCATGGGATTTTCCAGGCAAGAGTACTGGAGTGGGGTGCCATTGCCTTCTCTGAATAGACGCTGACTCATATCTAAAATATATGCCATCGGTTATCACCACTGTGGTCTTTCATTTAGCAGTCTACACAGCCATGAGACAAAGCTGGCCTGACTCATTAGTATAAAAGACTGGATATCCGCTGGAAATTCTAAAGCCTTGTCTCATGGACCTTCACCAGACCTACCTCAGAGCACCACAGCATGCACAATGGTTAATAAGAGAAAAGCACAAAAATTCAAAGTTTTATGGTGTTTCTCTCAACTCACCGGAGACACTAAATATGTAACAGTGAAAGACTACCTTTGTTTTCTAAGATGTAAAGCACTCAAAGTATATGGTATACAGATTTTATCTTAGATTTTAATTTTACAATCATTTCTGGGTACAGAAGTTATGGTCAAGTACAAATTATATCTATTACACCATGGATTGCCGCCTACCAGGCTCCTCCATCCGTGGGATTTTCCAGGCAAGAGTACTGGAGTGGGTTGCCATTGCCTTCTCCGTTTAAATGGTTATACTTTGTATATCTTCTGCATGTGATTATCTTATATGTTTGGCTAATTTTAAGTGGTTTCTATCAAAGTATTAATGATGCCAGCTGTCAGGATAATAATAAATTGATTTGAAAAAAAAAATCGACTATAAACATTGGGGGTGTATGTATCTTTTTGAATTACTGTCTTCATTTTCTTTAGATAAATACCTAGGAGTGGAATTGCTGGATCATGTGGTAATTCTATTTTTACTTTGTTGAGGAACCTCAATACTGTTCTCCATAGTGGCTGCACCAATTTATATTCCTACCAACAGTGTGTAATGGTTCTGTTTTCTCCACGTCTTCACCAACATTTGCTATTTGTGGTCTTCTTGATGATAGCCATTCTGATGTGAAGTGAATTCTAGTTGTGGTTTTGATTTGCATTTCTCTGATTAGTGATGCTGAACATCTTTTGATGTGATATCTTTAGCCATCTTTTATTTCTTCTTTCTGTCTGTTTGCCATGTCTAGGACTACCAATACTATGGTGAATAAAAGTAGTAAGAGCGAGTATCCTTGTCTTGTTCCTGATCTTACAGGATATGCTTTCAGCTTTTCACTGTTGAATATGATGTTAGCTCTGGGCTTATGGCTTATTATAATGGCCTGTATTATGTTGAGGTATGTTCGTTCTATATCCACTTTGTGATGAATACATTATTTGGACGTACTTTCTGTTTTACCATGCCAGCAAAGCTTGTGAGACGTTAGTTCCCTGACCAGGGATTGATCCCGGGCCAAGGCAGTGAAAGTGCTGAGTCCTAAGCACTGAACTGCCAGGGAATTCGTACTGTTTGTATATTTTAAATTAAAAGATATTTTAATTTATCACATGTTATCACACATTATTTTGGGTTAATGATGTATTATTAATAACTTGCCATGCAATCACTAGATTGATACATTGAGTAATGACTGCACATTAATTCACAATGTGAATATATGAGGGTTTATTTCGTATTTTCTCTAAATGTTATATTGCATTATGATTTGCTTACATTTTATTATTGCAATTTGGATTGCATTTATTTTCATTTTCTTCTAGTAAGAAGTTGGATAGAGTTTGATCCTTTTGATTTCCACCGAAGTGAAGTACTTATGCCTGTTCTTTCCTCAGTATTCTATTGAGTCATTTTCCTTTTTAATTTCTCAGAAATTTTTTTTTCATTAAGAACAGTAACTATATATCTTGTATTTATCCAGTCTGTCACTTGATTTTTTAAAAATTTCAATATAAAAATTTTTCAATGAAATTTTCACTTTAATTTTGACAATATTTCTCCTACCTTTGTAAGTAGCTATGCATATCAGGAAGTAAATACAGTTTACATCATTATTCAGTACATGGACACAAAACCATACATAAAAGATTTTTATGATAATACTTATCTTTACTAAATATAGTATACTTATTTTTCTTTAATATTCTATTAAAAAAGCATTTGTTACAAAGCATGAAATTGGTATTGGAACTCAGGTTGTGATCAGCAATTTAAAAAGCATATTATGGTGTCTTTGCCTTTCAGAGTCTTAATATTATATGTAGTCAAAGGATTCTGTCTTTTTTTATGGCTTGCCACTTTTTGCTCTTGCTTTGGAAGATTTTTCCTATTTTCTAGTTTTTCTTCTGTTTAAATTACTAATATATCTGGAATTTTTGTTGCATGTTATAAGGATCAAACATCTTTCTTGTCATTATTAAGAAATTGATAATTTTCTCTGCTGCTTACAAATGCCAGCATTTTAACAATAATATTAAATATTATTGAACTTATTCTCTTAATTTATTTACCCGAATGCTTAACTTATTAGTCCTTTTAATATTAAAATTTTATATATTGCTTTAAAAAAATTGGCTATCTTATTTATTTTTAAAAAGTTGTTATGTGTATGTAATATACATATAGGATAATGTATATATGATATTGCATTTTTGAAATGAATTTTGACATGTTAAACATAGCCTATGTAACCTGTACCCTGACAGGAAATTAGATATGAACTCTGAACTCTGAATCTTTTTTTCTTTTTAGTCAATACTCTTGGTTTTTCTATTAGAGTCAATTATATAATCATTTATTCAATATTTTTATATTTAGATTTTACTGTCTTTCAGGCATTGACTAAAACATCTAGCACCATGTTAAATATAAAGATTATTTTCTATTTACTCCTGACAGAAATGTCCCCTCTTGTGTCATCCTGTGGTATAACTTTGGATGAGCACTGTGCGGCAGTCGGGATCTTAGTTTTCTGACCAGGGATCAAACCTGTGCCCCCTTGCGTTGAGAGTGCAGAGTCTTAACCACTGGACTGCCAGGGAAATCCTTGTTTCAAGGTTTACAAAAAATACGGATTAAAGAGGGGAATACTGATTCCTTGGTGAGTTCAGTGTTTCTCTCAGAAGCAATGACAGTGTTCGGGAATTAAAGGTGATTGTTGCACAATATTGTGTATACAATCACAGAATTATACAACTTGAAATAGTAAAATGACGAATTTTATCTTATGGGAAGTTCATCTCAAAAAAATTTTAAAAAGGGATGTCACTACCCACTCACCCTAATGGTTAATGTGTTAAGACAGAAAATGCTAAGTTTTGATAAGAATGTGAACTAATTGTTAATAAAAATGGAAACATATTAATAATTCTTGTGGGAGTATATATCGATAGCTACTGTAGAAAATTATTTGGCCTGTCTCCTAAAGCTGAAGGTGCATGCACATATATTAATACACACACTGAATGATCCAGCACTTCCCTCCACCCCATGTATATATAAGTTCACCAAAAGATAACAGTAATATGTTATAGTGTACTTTGTTGTAGCCAAAAACGTAAAAATGAATGTCCGTCTACAGTAGAACACAAAAATACATTGTATATTCAATTAATGAATTACTGTATAGCAGGAGGAATCAATGGATTACAATTATACTTTACAACATGGAAAACTACCACAAACAAAATTTTGAGTAAAAGAAAGTCAGTTGTATAAAGTATGGATATAAGCAAAAGAAATCTAAGATGCCAAATCAGTGGTTACGCTTTGGTTTTGGAGTGATGATGATAAGTTTTTAAAAATTAATTAAAAATTTTTTTTATCAAAATATAGTTGATTTGCAGTGTAACTGCTGTACAGCAAAGTGTTTGCTATATGTATATAAATTCTTTTTTATATTCTTTTCCATTATGGTTTATCATAAGAAATTAAATATACTATGTGCAATAATGTAGGACCTTGTTTATTAGATGTAAATTTCTTGGTGGGATTTGGGTACATAGCAGTTTTGTGAAAACTCAGCAAGCTATATAAGTATTTATGATTTATATATTTTTAAATTTATTTATTTTAATTGAAGGATGATTGCTTTACATCAACGTGAACCAGCCATAGATTTACCTATGATGATGTATGATTTTTTTGTATGTGTGTGTCTCATTACAGTTTGCATTGAAATAGTAGGTATTGCTCATTGCTGCTGCTGCTGCTGCTAAGTCGCTTAAGTCGTGTCCGACTCTCCGAGACCCCAGAGACAGCAGCCCACCAGGCTCCCCTGTCCCTGGGATTCTCCAGGCAAGAACACTGGAGAGGGTTGCCATGACACCAATTGTGAAAATATTTTACAATTGTTTTTTAATTGTAAAAAAATTTTATTTTTGAAAAAATGAGTATACCAAAACATTAACAGGCATGGGATTATAATGGTTTCTACCTCTCTTTTTTCTTTTCCCCTTATTGATTTTTCATAAATTATTAGAAAATATAAAAAGTGAAAATGTTTTCAGGGACTTCACATTTAGTTGCTTTTAAATTGTAAAGTTCTTATAACTCTTCCTCAGGTATCGGAGTAGATTATATGAGTAATTTCTGTGTTTATTTTATAGGCAGATTTTGACAACAAACTGGTAAATGGCCCCAAGTCAGAATCCATGGAATACAGTAGTTGTGCTCATGAGGAAGAACAGAGATTGGAATTGAATTCATGTACCTTAGAAAATGTAACTAAAAATGAAGAAAGTATGACAGGTATTGAAGTGGAGAATTGGACACAAAACAAGAAATCACACTTAACTGATCATGTCAAAGGAGAATTTAATACAATTAAAACAGAAGTTGAAAATTTGAAAAACTCTGAAGATGACAGGAAAAAAATTCTACTTACTGACCTCCTTGAACCTCAAAAATTGTTTGCACAAACTGTAAGAAATGGCATTAAAAATGTACACTATTTACCAACTGAAACAAATTTGTCTTTTAAAAAAATCAACATTGAAGAACTTGGCAAGGCATTTGAAAACAATCCTTATAAATTCCTGAAAGACACCGCAAACCATAACAATGTCATGAGCACCATTGCTTCTAGTGCGAGCTGTGATCATCTCAAGGGGAAGAGTAATGTTTTGGTTATTCAGAAGCCTGGCTTTAATTGTAAGTCTTTCCCAGATCCTGTGAACTGCAACTCAAATAGTCATACTACTATACACAATGAAAGTGATCAACCAAAATCCCTAGAAATTATAGCAAATAGAGAACTAAAAGAAGGATCAACACTTCAACCAAGTCTCCTATCCCTAATGAAAGATAGGAGATTAACACTAGAACAAGTAGTGGCCATAGAAGCTCTCACACAACTTTCAGAAGCCCCATCAGAAAATTCCTCTCCATCAAAGTCAGAGAAGGATGAAGAAACAGAACAGAGAACAGCTAGTTTGCTTAGCAGCTGTAAAGCTATTCTGTATTCTGTGAGAAAAGACTTCCAAGACCCAAACTTAAAAGGGGAGTCACAGAGCCTTCATCACTGTCCGTCTTTGGAAAAGCAAAGCTCGTGCAATGCTGTAGTGTTCAATGGCCAAAATAGCATTTCTAAGTCACACAACAGCTCACCTAGTGACCAAGCATCCACAAAGGCACAGGAAAATTCAACCGTCACAAATTCACTTTTTATACCAAATTCAAATTCATCTAAAACTGATACCAATAAAAATATTCCACAAGGTAGGATTTCTCTTGACAGTTCTAGGAATTTGCAGCAGTTGACCACAATAACTAGCAAATCAGAGTATTGTAACCAGTCACTGGACAACAGCATCAAGTTGGATTCAAAGGATGATTCATCATGTCAAGATTCAGTTCACAGTAAAATAGAAGAAGATGTTGCCGCACAGTTAACACAACTTGCATCAATGATTAAATTCAATTATGTGAAACCAGAGGACAAAAAAGTTGAAAGTACACCAACAAGCCTTGTTGCATATAATGTACAGCAAAAGTATAACCAGGAGATGGGCACACCACCACAGAAACCACCTTCCAGTGTTCAAAATAATCAAGGCTCATCAGTAATAAAGCAAAAGAACACAATCCAGAAAAAGACAAAATCTACTCCATCAAGAGATAGACGGAAAAAAAAGCACATGGTCATAAGTTGTCAAGAAAATGACCAGAAAAAGCAGGAACAGTTGTCATATGAGTATAGTAAATTACATGACATTTGGATAGCATCTAAATTTCAAAGATTTGGTCAATTTGGTCCACACGATTTTCCCATTCTGTTGGGAAAAATTCCTCCCCTAACTAAAGTATGGAAACCACTGACTCAAACAAGTTCAGCATTAGAACACAAAAAATTATTTCCTCCACTTGCTCAGATAAAATTTGAGAGATATTATCCTGAATTAGCACAGGAAAAGATGAAGGTTGAACCCTTGGATTCTATCCCCATAATCCCGTTAAAAACAGAATCCACTGGGCAGGCATTTTCAGAAAATGCATATACTCAGGTACAGCCAACAGTGAATGTCAATCAGAAAGCTCATCCTTTACTCCAGCCAGCCTCTCCAACCAACCAGTGTGCTAATGTCCTGGATGGCAGTGACCAAAGACAGTTCCAAGAGGATGTTAAAGACCAACTCATGCATCAGAGACTGCCAACATTTCCTGGTATCTCTCATGAGACCCCTTTACCAGACCCAGCACAAATTCTCAGGAACCTAAATGTAGTATGTTCAGGTGGAATTACAGTGGTTTCTACCAAAAATGAAGAGGATGTCTGTTCATCTAGTGTTGGAACATCAGAATTTTCCCCAATAAACAGTGCACAGAAAACTTTTAATGATTATGCGATGAACTTCTTTACCAATCCTACAAAAACCCTTGTGTCCACAACGAAAGATTCTGAATTGCCTACTTGCAACTGTCTTGGTAAGTGTATGCATGTGTGTTTTTTTTTTTTTTTGCCTTAATTGCCTCAAGTCATTATCAAATAAAGTTTGATTTGTGTTTTTATATGTGACATTTTGGCCCCATTCATATTCTAGCTAGGATGGACTAAATAATTCTATATCCATTTTTCTGTGGGACCTTTTTTTTCATGCAGCTCAGATAAATGGGAAATGCAACTGGTACTCCAGAAACTTTCTTAAGTGGAAAATTGGAGTTCGCTCAAGCTAGATGTCTCTCAAGTTGTTTATTGTGCACATCATAAGAATGAATCCCTTAATACTTTATCACAGTTTATTCTTCCTATATTCAGAAAAATTTCAACCCTTAGGCCTTTTGTTTAAAATCAAGTATTTTTAAGTTGTACATTTTAAACATGTATGCAGAGAACATAAAATATATATATATAACTTAAATAACCATAAGAAAAGTATCTGTGTAATTGCTAATCCAGTCAAGAAGAAAATGATTCATTGGTAGATTCAAGAATGGGTACTTAAAGGACTGATTGGAAGGATGGAGTAAGTATATCATTCTGATATACTTTTTTAACCACAATAGAAAAAATAGTGAAGTATAACAATTACTTTCAGTTCTTGATTATTCAAAGTGCATTTAATAGTCTGAAATGAATCCTTCCATTTTTCTGCCCATCATTCAGCACTGTTTTGACAGCCTACCTCATGCCAGGCACCAAAGATAGGCTCCTCTCAGAATGAAGAGCCTTTTAGAAGGGTCGGACAGTCTGGAGGGGTGACAGCGCTGTCTGAGTGGGTTGAATTGGGAAAGAGAGATTCTCAGACCAAGGACAGGAGAGTGTGGTAATGATAATGGCTCAGATTCCAGATCTTTCCCTGCAGGTCTCATAACTGCTGCATCCTTGACTTGTTATATTAACAAAAACCCACCAAAGGGAATGCTCATTATCCCCATTTTATAAGTGAAGAGATTGAATCAGAGAAGTTCATAGCTAGTAAATGATTCAACTGGAATTCAAAGACAGGCAGTTCCAACTCCAGAGGCTGTATTTGTAACTTCCATCCTCTTGCATCAAAAATCTGAAAAAGAGACTTTTTTTTTTTTTAATAAGTCATTAAACATGGAAAAGAAGTCTTTAAAATGCCATAAATATGTTATAGACCTGAGCTAGTCTAATTTAACCCTATACATAGTTTCGATAAGATGATTAGCTAGTTTGAAAACTCTTTCCTTATACATACTATCTTGTAACATTGTAGGAATTGAGACAGCCAGGCTTTCAAAGTTTATTCAGTATCTGCAGTGGACCTGGAACTATGTAATAATACACTGTCAGTTACATGTTTTCCTATAATTGTTCCATTTGAGATTATTGTGTTCATTGTGTAGAGATGGGAATTTAAAAAGAAAAACAAAAGAGCAGACTCAGAAATCATCCCAAGTGAGGGTAAAGTATCCCAATCATATCCAAGGGTAAAGGATTTCTAAGAAAGTGTTATGTCCTAGCAAAACTAGGGTAGTTAGTGTTCCTCAAATTTACTGACATTTTAGGTGGGGTAATTCTTTGCTATCTGTGTATTTGTTACCTGTTGCTTTATCTGTTGTAGGCTGTTTAGTGGCCTCCCTGGCCTCTTCTCACTAGCTAGCAAAAACGCACACACATACATGCATACAGTTGTCATAACTCAAAATAGTGCTAAATATCCCCTTTGGCAAAACCATCCATGATTAAGAACCATTGCCTTAGATTGTTGTATTGTTTAGTCACTAAGTCATGTCCAACTCTTTTGCAACCCCACGGACTGTAGCCTGTCAGGCTCCTCTGTCCATGGGATTTCCTAGGAAAGAATCCTGGAGTGAGTTGCTGCTTCTTTATCCAGGGGATCTTCCCGACCTAGGCATCGAATCCATGTCTCCCGTATTGGCAGGCAGATTCTTTACCACTGAGACACCTGGGAAGTCCTGCCCTAGATCACCAATAAATAAAAAATTATTCACTGCTATCTTGCTTAAGTAGCCACAAAAATAATCCTATGTTTTATTGGATATCCAATTAAAATGGTAAGTAATAGCCTTCTGATGTAGGTAGACATGCATTCCCCAATGATTCTAGTTAGACATGATTCTCAGAGGCCAAATTAAAAACGACATTTTCTAAGAAGTACTTAATTCATACTCACAAAAACTCAAATGGTACAGAAATGTGGTGCGAATAACTTTTTTTAGAGGAAACTAGCTGTTACAATTTTTCTATTGAATTAATATTGTTAGTGATTTTAATATTAACAAAATTTTTTTGTAAAAAAAAATTTTATAAGTTTTACAAAATTTAAGGCTTTTAAAACATACTACTTTTACAGCTTGCTTTTTAACTTGGATTTTTCAATGTCTGTAAATGCTATTGTTTTAATAGCTGTATCATATTCCACTGTATAAATAACCCTAAATTTTAACTATTATTTAATTGGAAGATTCCATTTTTCTCTCTTTTGATATTACATATTATTGTAACAATGAAGATTCTTGTGTACACGTGCATTATAAATAATTATGCATGTGTGTAGTAAAATAAATTAGCAGTGCAATTGTTGGGCTCAATTTTTGGGGGGGGCTCAATTTTAATAGGATTCTGAGGCAAAGCTTTTAAGATGTATTGCTCTAGGATAACTTAATTTCGTACCTCAATTTTTATAGGTCTTTTTAAAAGCAGAAGATCTGAGAATAAATGTTAACCACAACTTAAAATATGTTTTTCCTCCTCTGATTCTCAGGAAAGAATGGATTAATTAGGAGCAGAAAAAAGGGATAAGTTACACTCCAGGGCCTGTTGTCCCAGTTTTTAATTACTAAAGCTTACCAAAATCTTGTCAAGATTCATTGTTCTGAATTTAAAAAAAAAAAAAGTAAAACTAGCTCTTCCGCGCCCCTATGCAATTCTGTAAAGCTTTGGGTCTAATAATCTTGTTCCTTCCACAGATCGAGTTATACAAAAAGACAAAGGCCCATATTATACACACCTTGGGGCAGGACCAAGTGTTGCTGCTGTCAGGGAAATCATGGAGAATAGGTGAGGAAATATGCTTCCCTGTTAAAATCATTGATTATTGGGGACCTAACTCAATGCAGAGATATACTCTCTGGGAACAAATAGGAGGTGAATGGAAAACCTTCAGGAATATGAGTTGGATGTTTCTTAGCACCCAGGAAAAGCCCAGTGTCCTGGTGTTCCTGCCAAGTCATTCACATGAGCCATTGGGAACTCAATAAAGACCCTCACGAAGCAAGGCTGTCTTTGTTAAATGCAGACATACTTATTTTCCTGTTACTGTATAATCATAGAAATAGTTAAAATTACCTTTGTCAACACTACATTCACATTGGTTTTGCTTGTCTTGGAGCCAGGCCATTTTTTTAAAAAGTGATCCTTAAGGACAAGTAAATAGAACTGGACAACAAAAATATCTGCCACACACAAGTACATTTTTAACAAAGTTATTATTATGAGGAGTGTTTGATTTTTGTGCTTCTGTAAATCTTATTCCCATAACGATGTTAAAAGTTTATTTCAATGATTTTCCATTCACTGTGTTTCATACTTAGGTATGGTCAAAAAGGAAATGCAGTAAGGATAGAAATAGTAGTGTACACGGGGAAAGAAGGAAAAAGCTCTAATGGGTGTCCAGTTGCTAAGTGGGTAAGTATTTTGTACTTATACATTTTCCAAAATGGATTTACTCTACATAAAAACTAAGTCAGTAATTTTTTCCATGAAAACATGGACTAGGAAAATACCCACTTCCCTTATTCCCAAGGAAATAAGGAAGCTATCTGTCTTAGCCTGGGCTTTTTATATTAATGAACAAAAGGGTATGGCATTCCTAATCTGTATGTAGTGATCTAGAGTCATCATTCTTACCAGGTTTTTTTTGTTTGTTTGTTATTATTGTTACTTTTTAGAGAGTGTAGAGTGCTCTTATAATTAGACAGCATAAATAAATAGTAAGTAAATATATATGTATGTGTTTTACTTGCTCAGTCATGTCTGACTCATTGCAACCCCATGGACTATAGCCTTCCAGGCTTCTCTGTCCATGGAAATCTCCAGACAAGAATTCTGGAATGGGTTGCCATTCCCTTTTCCAGGGATCTTCCCAAACCAGGGACTGAACTCAGGTCTCCTGCATTGCAGGTGGATTCTTTACTATCTGAGCCACCAGGGAAGCCCAAGAACACTGGAGTGGGTAGCCTATCCCTTCTCCAGGGGATCTTCCCAACCCAGGAATCGAACCAGGGTCTCCTGCATTGCAGCCGGATTCTTTACCAGCTGAGCTACCAGGAAAGCCCATTTGTTTCATGGGGCCACCTTAATGAAGGTCATGCAATATTGAAGGCAAAATCAAAAATTTTACAATATATTTCCAAAATTATTTCTATAACTACTTTGAGTTTTCTAAAACTGTGGTGCTATCAGAGGTAAGAACTGGATTTAGCTTCTTTTGAAAGTTCTCAACAGAGAAACAATGTCATTACCTGCCTAGCCAAATGTATATTTTCAGGAAGATATTCACATTTACAAGTATGTTGACCAGTTTCTTTGGAAATTTGCACTAAAGGATCATTTGAGATCCTGTCCTATCATTTGTAATGACGACTATCATGATGATAATAAATAATAACAGTAACCACTACCTTTCATTAAATATCAGGCACCATGTTAAGTACATGACATACATTGCCTCATTAATCCCCACAGAGGGACTCTTAAGATTTTGGAAAAATAAAACTCATTATTTTTATGCCCATTTCAGAAGAACAAAAAAACATTAAAAAAAAAAAAAAGAGGGTTTGGACCTGGCTATTCCTGAAGCAAGACGATTGGTGCACCTGCATCTCTTCTAGAAAACTGTATGTCTTTGTTTTGTTTTTGTTTTTGATCTGGCATGTGGGATCTTAGTTCCCTGACCAAGGATCAAACCTATGCTCCCTACAGTGGGAGCACAGGGAATCCTAACCACTGCAATGCCAGGGAAATCCCTATCTTGGTTATTTTTCAACCAACCTCTGGAAGGTGACAGCAGTGATAGCACAAGAACTGGGCGTGAACACTAAGTGTGTTAGAATACTTCCAGTTTCCTCAGTCTATTTGGAGTGCATAGTCTTGTCAAAATATCAAGTGATTCTCTGCACATATAACACTACTCCAGACAGCGATGTAAATCTTTGTAGCACCCCTGAAGGCTCCCTTTGCCTGCTCCCCATTGGTAACTCCATGTATAATAACCACTATTTTAACCTCCATGTCTATAAAGATCTTTTAGATAGTTTCTATAGAATTAGAGCCATACAGAATGTACTCTTTTGTATCTGTCTCCTTTCCCTCATCATCTATAGAACATGGGTTCAATAGTTGGAGATACAGAAATCATGTGATACTACGAATTGACTTGATAATAGAAAATATATTTTAGGATGGGGAGACGAAAGGAGCCTGCATCTCTGATACCAGTAGAACTGCTGTACGATCTAGTTTCCTGATCAGGGATTGAACCTGGGCCCCCTGTTTTGGGAGCTCGGAATCAACCTCTGGGCCACCAGGGAAGTCCCATCCTCAGGCTTCTTAAACCTGGATTTCTCTAACATAACAGAATTTTTTGGTTTTCACGTCTTTAAAACCTATTAGGAAGTTTTCTGTTTTGTGCAGTAGAATTGAGTCCCAAATAAGATACCTGCCTTTAATTTGTTCAGTGTGGGTGAATTTGGAAGATAAATAGAATTTTAGGATGAGAAAGGTAAGTGAAGGAACTTGTATTTATTGAGAACTTTTCATTGGCAGGCTCCAGGCTAGATACTGGGGATACAAGTGTGAATTAAAGTTTATCAGTCATTTCATTGTGTAGATGGGAAGAAACTGGCCCTGAGACATATCAGCTATCACAAACACATTTTGGACTAAAGTTCGCTTACTCTGTAGTAACACGAGTGTTTCCTGGAGTCATCTTGCTTCTCAAGAACTAAAATTTTCTGAAATGCTCCCTAGAAGTGTAGAATTTTCCCTGATGCTTCCTTCATGTTAGTGTTTGAGGTGACTTGGAGCAGGATGATGTCAGTGTTTGTGAAGTCCTGTTTCCCAAGGATCAGCTTCTTGTCTTGCTGTGTACACTCCTGTCAACTCAGCTGTGAAAGTTACATGGTTTTCCACAACATAAACCCAAACAGGTCAATCACCGCATGTAAGAGTTTTGATGAAGGTAAACCTAAACACTGTTTCACTTCAGTTCAGTCGCTCAGTCGTGTCCAACTCTTTGTGACCTCATGAATTGCAGCACGCCAGGCCTCCCTGTCCATCACCAACTCCCAGAGTTCACTCAAACTCATGTCCATCAAGTCGGTGATTTAGTGATTTTTATATTTTATTCACTCTTGAAAAAGTTGTTGTTTCAAAACATTTTAAAGTAATAAATAATACACATTGTCCATTTTTTTCTGTTGCGTTATTTGGCTTCTATTGATTTTTATAGAAGGTTCTTTAGAAAATTAACCATTTGTGATAAGTTGCAAATATGTTTTCTGTTTGCTTTTTTTGTTTTTTGTTTTTTTTTTTTAAATTTGGGGGATCTTAGTTCCCTGACAAGTGATGAAACTCAAGCCCCTTTCAATGGAAGCATAGTTTTAACCACTGAACAGCCAAGGAAGTCCTTCTTTGTCATATTTTTTAACATTCTGAATTTTAAATGAGATGAAAATTTAAGTTAAATTTTTAATGAAAAACTTTGCTGTTATGGCTCTGCTGCTGCTGCTGCTGCTAAGTTGCTTCAGTCGTGTCTGACTCTGCGACCCCATAGACGGCAGCCCACCAGGCTTCCCCGTCTCTGGGATTCTCCAGGCAAGAACACTGGAGTGGGTTGCCATTTCCGTCTCCAATGCATGAAACTGGAAAGTGAAAGTGAAGTCGCTCATTCGTGTCTGACTCTTTGCGACCCCATGGACTGCGGCCCACCAGGCTCCTCCATCCATGCGTCTCCAGACAAGAGTACTGGAGTGGGTTGCCATTGCTTATGACTTTAGTGTATCTTAATTAGAAAAACTTTTACAACCTCTAGCTTATAAATATTTTTCACATTTTCTTTTTATAATATTTGAATGGTTTCATTTTTCTTTTTTTATTTCATTTTCATACACCTACTTATTTTATTCCTCTTGTATGTAAAATGTTAGTCACAACTTATATTTTTTCAACTGACTACCCAGTTAAACAACACTACTCACCTAAATAATTGTTCATCTACTTCCTATTGATATATTTGTTCATATTTAGATTTTGTATTTTACCACATTGTTATGTTTCTCTTGCATCATAATCAACTTATTCTGATTATTTGGGTTTAAAAATGTATTTCATATCTGATAGAGCTAATCCTTCAGCAATTTCCTTACTCTTCTTGCCTTGTTTATTTTTCCATATGAGTTTATAATCACCAGTGTCTTTGTAATAATAAATTTCTTTTGATATTTTGATTGAAATCATTGGCGAGAGAATTTGGAGAATTTACATTTTTGACATTTAGTCTTCTGACCCTACATGCTATCCTTTTCTGTTTGTTGATGTCTTTCTTTGTCCTTCTGTAGTGTTTTTTTCCCCATAGTTTACATGATTCCTGTTTTTCAATTTATTTCTCTTGTGTATCTCAGGTGTACAATCATATAATATATAATGACAAATTTATATTCTCCTTTAAAATTTAAACTAGTAAATTCTTTTTTTCATTTAATACGCTTATTCTAATAAAGTAATTCCAAATTTAAATTTACTTATCTTTTTCCTCTTTTTAGTAGAGACCTTCCAGAGTTTTCTCCTTAAGGGTCATCAGGGAAGGCCTCTTTGGGAGAGAACTTTTAAGCTGAGAACTGAGTGACAAGAAGGAGGCTTGTATGCAAAGAATACCCCTAAGAGCATAAGGAAGAACATTCCTAGTCAGAGAAAAAAGCAGGTACAAAGGTTGAGGGAGACAGTACATTCTTTAATAATCAGAAATCTAGTGAAGTAAAGGAGGTAGAGAATGGAAACAAGTGAATGTGAAATGTTGGCAGAAGCAATAGCCTAAGTGGTTTTATTAGGCCATCGTGAGTTTTAGTCCATGAATATGAAATCTTTCAAGTATTTTAACTTGGGATATCTTAAAATCCCTATGACTTCCCTCGTGTTCCAGTGGTAAAGAATCTACCTGCAATGCAGGAGTTGCAGGAGACCCGGGTTTGATCCATGAGTCGGGAAGATCCCCTGGTGGAGAGCATGGCAACCCAATCCAGTATTCTTTTAACTGTTAATTAATTTATTTGGCTGTACCAAATCTTAATTGGGGCACTTGGATATTGAACTCGGGCCCCCTGATTTGGGAGCATGGAGTCTTAGCCACTGGTCCACCAGGGAAGTCTCCACTCCAGTATTCTTGTCCACAGAATCCCATGGCCAGAGGAGTCTGGTGGGCTACAGTCCATGGGGTCTCAAAGAGTGGGACACAACTTAATGGACTGAACATGCACGCATGCACACACACACACACACATGTTATCTATCTGGTTTATGTTTTATAAAGAGCATTCTGAGGAGAAGGAAATGGCAACCCACTCCAGTATTCTTGCCTGGAAAATCTCATGGACAGAGGAGCCTGGTAGGCTACAGTCCACAAGGTCGCAAAGAGTCAGACACGATTTCACTTTCACTTTTAAGCTTATTTAAGTATTATTGATGAGCTTTATTGTTGGTGCTTTACAGATTACTCAGATTTAGTAGCTCTGAGCGACAAACATTTATTTTCTCATCAATTTTGTGAGTCAGAAATCTGTCTGTGGGAACTTAGGAGGGTGCTTCCAGAAGAGGGCTTCATCAGTTCAGAACTTGACTGGAGAGGAAGTTGCTAGAGTCTACTTTCCATGTCATTTGCAGGAGGCTTTAGTTATATTGTTTATTTGGATATGTCAGGTCTTAGATGCAGCACTTGGGATACTTGTTCATGTGGAATATTTCATTGCAGTGCTCGGACTCTCTAGTTGTGGCATGAGGACTTAGTTGTCCCATAGTTCCCTGACCTTTGATGGAACCCAGGTCTCCTGTACTGCAAGGCGGATTCTTTTTTTTTCCCCCAAACTTTGAACTTTTTATTTTGTGTTGGCATATAGCTGATTAACAATGCTGTGCTAGTTCCAGGTGAACAGCAAAGGGACTCAGCCATACCTATGTGTGTATTCATTCTCCTCCAAATCCCTCTCCCTCCAGCCTGGTGCATGACTTTGAGCAGAGTTCCATGTGTCATGCAATAGGTGGCTAGAAGGATTCTTAACCGCTGGATTGCCAGGGAAGTCCCAAGACTCACTTTCTTATCATAGGACTTCTTAAGTGTTTTCTCAGTCATAGCAGTTTATTTTTCCCCAGGGTGAGTCAATCAAAATATAACAAGGAAGCCACAATGTCATTTATGACATTAACCTCAGAAGTTGCTGCATAGCTGTCCCTTATTTAGTGTAGGAGAGGACTATAAGGAGACAAAATATTAGGTGGTGGTGATGATTGGGGGCATCTTGGAGACAGGCTATTCATAAAATTCAGTATCACTTCTTCACTAAAAATATCAATATGCTAAGTGAAAGTGTCAGTCATTCACTTGGGTCTGACTCTTTGCAACCCCATGGACTGCAGCCCGCCAGGCTCCTCTGTTCATGGAATTCTCCAGGCAAGAATACTGGAGTGAGTAACCATTCTCTTCTCCCGGATATCTTCCCAACCCAGGAATAGAACCCATCTCCCTCACTGCAGGCAGATTGTTTAGCTTCTGAGCTATCAGGTAAACCCGCATCAATATGTTTAAGATACTACATTGACATTATAAAATGTAACTATCTTCCTTAGCTCTAGCTTCTCAAAAAGGCAAAAAAACGTTAATCTGTAGATCTTAATTCACAAAATAATGCTGTTAAACACCAACATTCTTCATTATGGAATATTTCAAGAAAAAAGGTAATAAAGTTAGAGTTTACCTATAATTATAAGTTGAATACACATCAAGCTACTACCTGGAGAAGGAAATGGCAACCCATTTTCCAATATTCTTGTCTGAAAAATCCCATGGACAGAGGAGCCTGGTGGGCTACAGTTCACAGGGTCACAAAGAGTCGGACACAACTGAGCAACTGAGCACACAAGCTACTACCTGGTGAAAAATACAACATTGCTAGGTTCTCAGAGACCCTAAGAACCACCTCCCCACCTTTTATATTTCCTTATGGTACGGTTACTGTGCTTTTGTATTTTGCCCCTACATCATACCTTGCACATTTGTAGAAATAAGGAGTAAGGATTGGTTCCCAATATTTGACACTGATAATTTACATAGGTTTGTTAATCTGTATCTGTTTGATATTTTTTTACTTACTTGCTTTTAAGTAACAAAGCATAAGGAGAAGGAAATGGCAATCCACTCCAACTCCAGTATTTTTGCCTGGGAAATCCCATGGACAGAGGAACCTGGGAAACTACAGTCTATGGGATCTCAAGAGTCAGACAAGACATACCAACTAAACCAGCAAGGCATGAAGGTATACTCATGGCAGCTGGCTTCCCCTTGACTAAGTGATCCAAAAGAGCAAGGTGGCTGAGTTAAGTGGTAGGATTTTGGATGATTCTTCCTTTCTTTCATCCCTTCTCTAGAATAACAGTAATGCAGTTCAGTTCAGTCACTCAGTTGTGTCTGACTCTTTGCGACCCCATGAACTGCAGCACGCCAGGCCTCCCTGTCCATCACCAACTTCCAGAGTCCACCCAAACCCATGTCCATTGAGTTGGTAATGCCATCTCCAACCATCTTATCCTCTGTCGTCCCCTTCTCCTCCTGCCCTCAATCTTTCCCAGCATCAGGGTCTTTTCAAATGAGTCAGCTCTTTGCATCAGGTGGCCAAATTATTGGAGTTTCAGCTTCAACGTCAGTCCTTCCAACGAACACCCAGGACTGATCTCCTTTAGGATGGACTGGTTGGCTCTTCTTGCAGTCCAAGGGACTCTCAAGAGTCTTTTTCAACACCACTGATAGAATTTTTAGGTTGCATTGCAGAATTTATATATATATATATATATATAGTATTGCCTTAAACTTACTTTTCATCTTGCATACTTTACATTTGTCCTGTATTTGATATTAAACATTAACCTAAATCAAGCATTTTGTGATTTGATGTATATTTTCTCATGTGTGTGCAGACTTACGTGTGGTAATAGTGGTTGAATTCTTTTTAAGATATTTATTTGTTAATTTTTTTTTGGCTTCACTGGTCTCAGTTGCAGCATGTTGGATCTAGTTCCCCAACCGGGGATCCAACCCAGGCCCCCTGCACTGGCAGCATGCAGTTTTAGCCACTGAACCACCAGGGAAGTCCCTAGTGGTTGAATTCTATCCTACTTTTATCATGCTGCACTTGCCTTCTTTTCTTGAAGGGAGTTGTTGGGGTTAGGTCACACACAGGAAGCCTAACAACATATTCTAACTGGGAGCAGAACTTTCTAAGCCAATCTCACTATATTTTGCGTTTGTTCTTAAAAACAGTTTTAATCTTTTCTTCAAAATCTTTCTTCTTTGCTAGGTGGTCTTTAACACTTTCCCATAATTGTTAATTTTTGACAGACGTTTCTAACTCTTCCTTCTGTCATTTTGTGTCTTGGCAGGAAGTAGTTATATCTTGTTATTCAGTAAATTTTGATGGAAAGGGCAATATAGTTTCTTTAATATACTAAGCTCTGTTAATGCCCTTTACTATAAATGACTCAAATGCTGAGAAATTCACACCTGGCCCAACCAAGTTCATGGGTTTCCCTACCTAGGATTGTTATTAGTCAGTAGAGCAGGTGTGACAATGTGTACTACTGAATGTTTTATTGCCTACTTGGGTGTGAAGTGATCAGAGTTTTTAGGGTGTTTTGTAAATGAAGCTGATGTATCTAAAGGTTTTAAAACCATCTTGCCTTGATTTAAACACATATCTTCAAAGACTTCCCTTTTTATGAATTCCTTTCTTCCAAGATTTTGACTCTTAACCTGCCTTGATTGTCTTCAAGCTACACCACAGTGCTGCTTATGTCTGTGCCCAGATCAGGCACTCTATGTGTATTACCATGTCAGAATAATAAACAGGCAGTCATGGGCTGGCTACTATCTGCAAAATCTTGCTAATGTGAAAAAAACCATTTAATACTTCAGTGATTAAAATTGGGCAAACACCAGAGGGGTTGGTACTGACTTACCTTTTCACTGTTCTTTCTTTTTTTGTTATAAAACATTTTTCTTCACTACTGTTTACCAATGTACCATTAGAACTACTTTTATGTTTGCTTACTTGTTTATAGTAAGATCAAATTGCCAACGTCTGTTGGATCAAAGAAAAAGAAAGAGAGTTCCAGAAAAACATCTACTTCTGCTTTATTTACTAAACCAAAGCCTTTGACTATGTGGATCAGAACATATTGTGGGAAATTCTTAAAGAGATGGGGATACCAGACCACCTGACCTGCCTCCTGAGAAATCTGTATGCAGGTCAAGAAGCAACAGTTAGAACCAGACCTGAAACAACGGACTGGTTCAAAATCGGGAAAGGAGTATGTCAAGGCTGTATATTGTCACCCTGCTTATTTAATTTATATGCAGAATACATCATTCGAAATGCCTGGCTGAATGAAGGAGAGAGAAATATCAATAACCTCAGATGCAGATGACACCTTCCTTATGGCAGAAAGCAAAGAAGTAAAGCGCCTCTTGATGAAAGTGAAAGAGGAGAGTGAAAAAGTTGGCTTAAAACTCAACATTGAGAAAACTAAGATCATGTCATCTGGTCCTGTCACTTCATGGAAAAATAGATGGGGAAACAATGGAAACAGTGACTGAGTTTGTTTCTGGGGCTCCAAAATTACTGCAGATGGTGACGGCAGCCATGAAATTAAAAGATTGTTGTTCCTTGGAAGAAAAGCTATGACCAACCTAGACAGTATATTAAAAAGCAGAGACATTACTTTGGCAACAAAGTCCATCTAGTCAAAGCTATGGTTTTTCCAGTAGTCATGTATGGATGTGAAAGTTGGACTGTAAAGAAAGCTGAGCGCCAAAGAATTGATGCTTTTGAACTGTGGTGTTGGAGAAGACTCTTGAGAGTCTATTGGACTACGAGACCAAACCAGTCAATCCTAAAGGAAATCAGTCCTGAATATTCTTTGGGAGAACTGATGGTGAATCTGAAACTCCAATACTTTGGCCACCTGATGTGAAGAATTGACTCATTTGAAAAGACCCTGATGCTGGGAAAGATTAAAGGTGGGAAGAGAAGGGGACGACAGAGGATGAGAGTGTTGGATGCCACGACTGACTCCATGGACATGAGTTTGAGCAAGCTCTGGGCATTGATGATGGACAGGGAAGGCTGGCGTGCTACACTCCATGGGGTCACAAAGAGTGAGACACAACTGAGTCACTAAATTGAACTAATTGACTTGCTTATAGAATTCATTTTTTAAGGAAAGTTTTTATTGAACTGTAAAATACACAAAACTACACAAATCATAAGTGTGCAGGCCACTGAAGTTTTACAAAATCAAATCATCCAGGTTAAGAAATAAATCATCACACCAACTCAAGAAAACCTCTCATGCATCCAATCACCACCATCCCTCCAAAAATGGGGTTGAAGTTCATTAGCTATAATATATAGGACATATTTAAATTATTATTATTTTTTTACTTATTTTTTTACTGGGGCTTCCCTAGTAGCTCAGACTTTAAAGAATCTGCCTGCAATGCAAGAGACCCAGTTTCAATCCCTGGGTCGGGAAGATCCCTGGGAGAAGGGAATGGCAACCCACTCCAGTATTCTTGTCTGGAGAATCCCATGGACAGAGGAGCCTGGTGGGCTGCAGTCCATGGGATCGCAAAGAGTAGAACACAACTGAGCAACTAAGCATAGCACATAGTCAGTTTACAAGGCTGTGGTAGTTTCAGGTGAACAGGGAAGGGAAGGAAGAGAAGAAAGATTTAAAGGTCTTAATCAGTGGATGATTTTGGGTTTTGAGAGGTGGGGACGGCCTCCATCATTTTGTATTGAAAATTTAACTCTAATTTTCTCTCACGGTTATGGATAAACTCAAAAAGTGATCTCTCTTGGGTAATTAATGTAAGCCACACTTGACATAAATGTTGCTCCTAGCTTTAACTATAGTCTATTCTGCGGACCATGGATTTTTGTTTGAGCTTATGCAGGAACCTAGTTGCCTTCGCAGAGAAGGCAATGGCACCCCACTCCAGTACTCTTGTCTGGAAAATCCCATGGATGGAGGGGCCTGGTAGGCTTTAGTCCATGGAGTCGCTAAGAGTCGGACATGACTGAGCGACTTCACTTTCCCTTTTCACTTGCATGCATTGGAGAAGGAAATGGCAACCCACTCCAGTGTTCTTTCCTGGAGAATCCCAGGGATGGGGAAGCCTGGTGGGCTGCCGTCTATGGGGTCGCACAGAGTCGGACACGACTGAAGTGACTTAGCAGTAGCAGTTACCTTCGAATCTTTACTGCTAAGGTTAATATTACAAGGACTATTTAATTTCCTTTCTTTAAATTGTGTAATAAAAATAGGGGGACATATGTATTCTTATCGCTGATTCACATTGTTGTATGCTGGAAGCCAATATAATATTGTAAGGCAATTATCCTCCAATTAAAATTTTTTAAAAATTTAAAAAGAACAATAAAATAACAGTAAAATTAAATTCAGTGTTAATTTGTATCCACGTAGAAAATTAAAACTCCATATTAAATTTCAAAACAATTTAAAATTTTGAAACACATCTTAGTTTTCTCCTTTAGAGATAATGATTTTTAGCAATTTTGAGTATACCCAAATGAAGACTTAGGATGTTAAAAATTGGGTACCTGCTGAAGTATGTTAAGCAGAAGAGTGAAGTCAAATTCTCCAACTTCCTAAATTTCAAGAATGTTTGATTAAGTGAACATAGGATTTGTTTTGTTTTGTTTTTTTTAGCAGAAACTAGTCGTGAGATTTTGCTTCTCTGCATACTGAAATGGAATATATAGCTCAATTCTTCAGGAGTGGTTTGAATTCACTATCATAAATTTTTTTTAAAATAGACATCAAAGAACTAGTTTACTGTAAGAAAAAAATTGCTGGAAATGGATAAATTTTTCCCAGTTTTTAAAAAAAAATTTTAATTGGAGGATAATTGTTATACGAGGTTGTCTTGGTTTTCACCATCACCAAATTCTTAATTCACGATAAAGAATAAATCTCTTTCTTATTGTTGAAACATTTAAATAGAAAAAATATATTAATCTACTGGTGAAAAATCTATTTTGTCATTGTTAACTAGCAATTAAAAATAACTACCTTGATTAAATTTGCATTTTAAGTAGTAAAATTAGGTTTCTTTATATATTTATTATCCATTTTTATTTCTTCTATGAATTCACTCTTCATAGCCTTTTTTTGTTGATGTTATTTTTTGTATTTTTATAAATAACACTTTATCATATATTTGCCATTATCTCATACTAGATTTTCTTTTAGTTTTAGTGATCTGACAGTTATCTTAGTATGAAAGTGAAAGTGTTAGCTGCTGGGTTATGTCCTATTCTTTTGGACTGTAGCCTTCCTGGCTACTCTGTCCATGGAGTTCTCAGGCAAGAATGCTGGAGTATAGCCATTCCCTTCTTCAGGGGAATCTTTTCAACCCAGGGATCGAACCCAAGTCTCCTTCATTTCAGGCAGATTCTTCACTGTCTGATCCACCAGGGAAGACCTATTTTATAGGAGCTTGAAATGTTTAGCAGGTCAAACTTACGTCACTTAATACGTGCCTTAAAGATTTTTCATCTTGCTGTGAAAACTTTTTCCACCCTAATACTATAAAAATAGTGTCTCCCGTATTCTTATAATTTTATGTATTGATTTAGTATTTGGTTAAAAAAGTTTTTTTTTTTTTTAATTTGGTTGCACCTCACTGCATGCAGAGTCTTACTTCCCAGACCAGGGATTGATCTTGTGTCCTCTGCAGTGGAAACTTGGCGTCCTAACCACTGGACCACCAGGAAATTTGCCCCTGTTTTCTGCTGTTGGTCATTGACCCATTAGGGAATACCATTCCTAGGCTGGTACTATGTTTTTTGTTATAGCTTTGCAGAAAACTTTTAAATTTAAAAGGACATTTATCTTTCATATGTAAAAAGTCTTTTTCATGACTTAATGTTCATTTATTCTTTCCTATGAACTTTCAGAAACTAAGTATATGTACAATAGGGAATAGATGGGTGACTAAAAAATCTTTTAATGTCTGACCTTCCATCTAGGAACAACTTAATTAAGATTTACTTACATGCATTTCCCTTAAGATAATCCTCACAGCTATATTTAATTTAATGTTTAATTGAAGCTGTAAACCAAATTTCTATTTGATTATTGCTGGTATATATTAAACCTTTGAGTCTTCAAAATTTATAAGTAGCCACCTGTGTTATTCTCTTTAAAAATCCAGTAAAGTTTTGCTTCTCTGGAGTTTACTTACCGTCTGAGCCACAGGGAAGCCCTCTGTTGAGTTTCCTAGGAGGACTCAAATGTATAAAAAATAATTGTCTCCCAATTATAATAATACTTGTTTTTAAAGTATGTTTAAAAAATCACCTTTAATTCTAGTTTTCAGAAACAATAGTTTGATTAGCCTTTGTTCAGATATCTGCAGGTACCAGTAAATGTTGTAATTCTGACCCAACAAACAAGATGCTGTGTTTCCAAAAGAACAGTTATATAATTATTAGGCTATACTATAAGGTAAATTAATGATTATGCTGCTGCTGCTAAGTCACTTCAGTCGTGTCCGACTCTGTGTGACCCCACAGACGGCAGCCCACCAGGCTCCCCCGTCCCTGGGATTCTCCAGGCAAGAACACTGGAGTGGGTTGCCATTTCCTTCTCCAATGATTATAATGGAAGATAATTAAATGCAAGCATACTATTCATCAACATTATTATTATTTTATTGTTTGTGCAAAGCAAGAGTGTGTATATAATTCTCTGGATTTTGGAGTCAGGGGAATAAAAAACTACTTAAGTAATTCTATTACCCATGTAAATGTACTATGGCTAGAAGTCAAGCTTGACTGCTATGTAGAAACTGCCCTCCATTTTTGAGATTTTTCTTTCCATATTTTTTGTTTTCTTCTATGTCTTAAGAATATAAAAAAATTGTTACCTACAGCTGCTTTCTCATAAATTACAACAGTAACTTTGTTTCTCAGAGCAGTCTTCTCTCTCCAGAGTGGCCTTAAACCTACTAGATGGTCAGAGGTTATTTAGACTATCTGAGATTATTATTCTTGATCATGGTCTATCATGCCTCAAAAGCTCACAGTTTAGAATTTAAATAGGTTATCCCATCCAGACCAAGTTAACAGAAATAGTTTAGAATGTGCATTTCAGAGCTGTACATAGATAGGCTATTGAAGCAGAATAATTGATAATCCAGAAGAAGGGGACTCCATCATAGAAATAGCTAGGAAATCTTTTCCTAATGATCATCAGACTGATCTTTTATCGCCACTTCTGGAGCTATTCAGCACTATCCCAATGATTACTACTGATACTTTATCTGCCAAAGAAAGTCTAAATCCTCAGAACCTTTCTGAAGCAGTTCAAACTATTGGTTCTACTCCCTCTTCTGGGAAGTTTCGCCTGGTTTCTAGGGGAAAAACAGGTCTCCCCCATCACTCTTCACCAGCTCACGTCAGGCTGTCTATAATATACCCTCTTAGGTGATCTTGTTCATGACTACATGTGTGCTAGTTAATCCCCTATCACTCGCCTGCTTGAGAATGGCTTTTAGAGGGAGCAGAGAGGGAAGTAGCTGAGAGCAACTTTTGGTGGGTACAGGAAGGACTTTAATGAGCTGTTGACCTTTGAGCTACATCTTAAAAACTGAGCAAGAAGTTATCTCAGAAATTGAACCAATTATGTATATTAATTTAATGAAGGGAGGTTTATAATCACAGGGTCCACTTGATATGACTGCAAGTGGCAGAATTCTTCCTTAAATAACACCTTTACTTTGTAGACCGGTTTTCCAAAAATCTTAGAATTGCCATTGTATTGGCTTGGCCAAAAAAGTTCTTTCAGGTTTTTCCATGTAATCTTACAGATAAACCTGAATGATTTTTTTTTTTTTTTTTTGCCAATCCAATACTAGCTTATTTCTGGTGGCAAACTATTTTTTCAGTTTTTTACGAAGGGTAATATCCATGAGGGCTTTCCAGGTGGTGCAGTGGTAAAGAATCCGCCCGCCAATACAGGAGACTCAAGAGACGCTGGTTTAATCCCTGGGTCAGGAAGATCCCCTGGAGTAGGAAATGGCTGCTGCTGCTGCTGCTAAGTCACTTCAGTCGTGTCCGACTCTGTGTGACCCCATAGACGGCAGCCCACCAGGCTCTCCCGTCCCTGGGATTCTCCAGGCAAGAACACTGGAGTGGGTTGCCGTTTCCTTCTCCAATGCATGAAAGTGAGAAGTGAAAGGGAAGTGGCAGTATTCAGTATGGGGTATGTTTTTAGCACAAGTACTAAAAGAATGTATGATGTTTCATAAGATATAACACTTGCATGTCATAAAATAAGACTATTAAAAATGACAGGACAGTAGTCATGAACATTACATTACTCAGATTTTGGACACATCATTTACCATCTAAAGTGATTCTGGGGACTCCCTTGGAGGTCCAGTCATTAAGATTCCATGCTTCCAATGCAGGTGGCACAGGATTCCATCCCTAGACAGAGAACTAAGATCCCACATGGTGCTTGGCCACGGTAAATAAATAAAAAGTAAAGTGAATCTGTTGTGAGACCCTGGCTTCAACCACTCACCAATTAATATTTTGTTCCAGTTACCAAAAAATGTGATTTTTGCCAAATGTTTTAAAATTTGGACTGTTTGTTGGACTGTTTCTGAAATGAGAGATTCTGTCTTATTAATAGCATAACTTGTTTTTGAAAGTTTTATAAAATCCAACCACATTGGGTTTTTGTGGTTTTTAACCATTCGTTCAACAAATATTTAATGAGAGTCTTCCATGAGCTGAGTTCTGTTCTCAGGAGCCAAGTATGCATTAAAAAAGCAAAAAAAGTTAGTGGCTAATATTTATTAGATCCTATGTCTGTGCTACTATAGCAAAGTTAAGAAACTTGCTACAGTGTCATGAGCCAGTAAGTGACTAAGCAGTTTTGGGTTTTTGTTTTAAATTTAGATTTAAGTACATTATTTTAGTATATCATACATGCAGAAGACTTCAGAAATTCTTCAATCACAAGTTTTCTAAAGTGCACAAACTTGTGTAACCAGCAGTCAATATTACTTGCCCCTCTGAATCACTCTCCTGCCCCCTACTGTTATTGATTAATCCTGTCTAATTTGAACCTTATGTAAATGCAGTCTTGCAGTATGTGGTCTTCTGCATATATCAACTATCTCATAGCAGTATAATTGTGAGACTAAGCATTGTTAGAGAATTCTCATCTTATTGAGCTGTTCTCTGGTGATTAATGTTTGTGTTGTTATCAGTTTGAGGTAGTCATGAATAGTGGTGCTGTCTTTGGGAAATACAAAAATATATTTCTGTTTGTTTTATACCTAGAAGTGGAATTGCTAGGAGATAGTGGGGGTGTTGCCTATGTGCAGCTTGGGTCAATACAGTTTTCCAAAATGGTTATCTGTTTTTGCATTCTCATGAATAATGTACAAGTTGCAATAATGTACATCTTTCTCAACATGACATTTTCTTTTTCATTCCTTTCCTTTCCTTTTTTTTTAAAAAAAAATTGTGGTAAAATAGCAATAATAAAAAATGTACCATCTTAATCATTTTTGAGTGTACAGTTCAGTAGTATTATATATTCACATTGTTCTGAAACAGATCTCCCAAACATTTTCTTGCGAATAAGAAATTCTGTCCCCATTAAACAATTCTCTATTTGTCTGTCACCCTTGCCCCTAACACCATTCTAGTTTATGTTTCTATGAATTTGACTACTTTAGATAACTCCTAAAATGTTTGGTTTTTCATGACTGTTTTATTTCATTTTGACTTATGTCCTCAAGGTTCATTCATTTGCAGTGTGTGACAGGATTTCCTTCCTTTTTGTGTCTATTCTTTGTGTGCATATACAATATTTTGTTTATCCTTTCATCTATTGATGACCATTTGGGTATCACTTTTACCTCAGGGCTCTTGTGAATAGTGATGAAATGGACATGGGAATGCAAAGATTTGTTTCAGACTTTATTTTCATTTCTTTCTGGTATATATTCAGAAGTGGGATTGCTGGATCATATGACTGCCGGTTCTATTTTTAATTTTTTGAGGAACTTCATACTGTTTTGCTTGGCAGTTAAACCATTTTAAAACCCCATTCACATATGTAGTGCTTAGATGACTAATAATGTTGAGCATATTTTCATATGCTCATCATCTGTTTGGATGTTGTGTTTGTTTGTTTAACTTTCTTGGCCAATTTTCTGTTTTGCTTTTATTGCTCATTTGAGGAAGTTCTTTATATATTTTGGGTAAAAATAGTTTGTTGTTTATATATATTGCAGATATGTCTCCCATTGTACTGATTGCTTTTATGCTTTCTTAATCCTTTATTAGTTAATATTTATGATAAACAGGAGTTCTTAGTATATTCCAATTTCTTAACATTTTCCTTTAGAATTATTAAATTTGGTGATCTGTTTTAAAATATTATAGCCACTCCAAGGTCATGAAGGTATTTTCTTCTAAAAACTTATTAGATCCACAGTATAATTTGTTACTGGTGTGAATTAGGCATCAAGATTCATTTTTTCCCCCCATATGGATGTCTGTCCACTACAGTTTGTGGAAAAGATTACTTTTTGCATTGGACTGCAGTATCATTTGTCATAGTCAAGTGACCACATATATATGGCTCTCCTGCATTCTGTTTTATTCCATTGATCTCCTTATCTGTTATTGCACCAATACTAAACTGTTTTAATTATCATATCTTTGCAATCAGTCTTGATACTTGATTAACCATTTTTTCTGTCTTTGTTCCTTTTTTTCCACTTCTTGGTCCTTTGCATTTCCATATAAACTTTGCAAAACCTTTGTCCATTTCCATGCCCAAACAAAACTAATTCTAGTAGGGCTTTGATTGGAATTGTATCAAATCTAGCAACAAACTTTGGGGAAATTAACATCATTATAATAATTACTATTCCATGAAAATAGTATATCCATTTATTTAGGTCTTCTTTAATTTCTTTCAATAATATTTCTATAATTTTCAAACATTTCATAGAAGTTTAATATTTGTCCTACTCTGATTAGAGTACTAGAGAAAATACCAGAATGGATGGCTTATAAACAGCAAATTCAGTTCTCACAGTTCTGTGGTTTTTAAGTTGAGGATCAGGGTGCCAGCATGATTGGTGGGTCCTTTTTCTCCCTGTGTCTTCAAATGGTAGAAGAAGCTAAAGAGAGAAAGGGGTCTCTTTTATAAGAACACTGATGCCATTAGTGAGGGCTTCCTCCTCATGACCTAATCATCTGCATCTCCCAAAGGCTCTATTGATACCATTGTTTAGATTTGGCATTCATTATATGAATTTTGAGTGAACATAAATATCCATAAGATAGTGATACTTAAGCAGCTTATTGAAACTTTTACAGACTCATTTTGCTTAATTTTCTTTTATTCACTGAAAGAGCTATGACAGATCTAGAAAAGGCATGAATACAATGAATAAATAGCATTTTAGCATTTCCTACACAAAGACTCTAGCACTATAACTTTTTGGTTTGACAGCATGAAGTTTATCTGGTGTGACTTTGTTTGATACAATATCATTTTGCATTTGAGCTTATTTGGAAGCAAATGTATTTTTTGGCTGTAAAAGGACATAAAAACATAGAAAATTTTTTTAATGTAAATAATTGTGTTTAGGGGGAAGGTCCTAAAGCCAACTCTACTCAAGGGATGCCTTGGTAGCAATGATTGTTAACCATCTGGAGTGACAGAAGAAAGTGATATTGGGTAACTAACATCTTAAGAAGTTTCATCTCAAGTTTTTGTAATATTATAGCAACAAAAATGGAATATTAATTATGCTATTGGGTGCTCCATTGTCGTCACAGGGGTGGGCAGTTTCATCATTTACTGAGTACATACTGATTGATCTAATTAGTCTGTCTGTAATATGTGATATATGGAAGGAGTTTTAAGCATAGTAATTAAATGTAATTAACAAAAGTAAACACTAGGACCACTGGACAGTATTTTAAATACTTATGAATCTTTTTTTAGCTACCCATGTGTATGATGCAGTGTAAGATAAATTCACAATTACTTATAATTTGTATTGTCTGTCAGCTGGAACATCTTAATCTTAAGATGGGTATGATAACTATCTGTGGCAGCATGGAAAAAAATTGCAGGAATATTGCTTTATGTACATATGAATTGTTTTTTATATGGCAAAACCATTTGCCCAAGGCAAATATCCACAGTTTTCCTCAGATGCTAAATATCAGTGCTCAGAGTTTATTTTTAATGTTGGGAGTACTAGGTTATTTCCATTTAGCTAGATTTGTCCTATTGTGACAATTATGGAAGAGCAGATGAGTTAATTAGGCTCTTTTCCATGGGATTCTCTGTTGTCTGTTTTGCAATACTGTGTTAACAGTGAAATAAAACACAAACTGTTTCCACAGATTTCTGTTCAGCCTGTTGTTTGTTAGTCAAGTAACCTTGGATACCCTGTGATGAGTTGTTTGGAGGCAGCTAGTCTAACAGCTAAAGGCCTAATAGGCGTCAATTCTTTAAGAAATAGTAAGTTTAAAAAACTAGAATGTAGTGATGAAGCGCTTTAAAAGCAATATCCACTGCGTTTGACATTAGGTTTCTTGTTTTCCATAAATGTATACATTCTGTTTTGGCAGGTTTTAAGAAGAAGCAGCGACGAAGAGAAAGTTCTTTGTCTGGTTCGACAGCGTACAGGCCACCACTGCCCAACAGCTGTGATGGTGGTGCTCATCATGGTATGGGACGGCATTCCTCTCCCGATGGCTGACAAATTGTACTCACAGCTTACCGAGAGTCTCAAGTCATACAATGGTCATCCCACAGACCGAAGATGCACGCTCAATGAAAAGTAATCAAATCTGTTTTGTACTGTTTTAACATCAGTTTTATATCTTGTTAAATTGACTACCAAGTAATAGACATATATATATTATAGGTGAGAACAGAATTTTAGGTATTATGCAACTGAAAAGAATGAACATTGCTTAGAAGGGAGACTTTATTTCATAGTGAGTTAAGGCCATTTTAGGATATTCTCTTTAATTCTTCCCTTGTTTCCGTTTTGACACCTGATCCTTCTTAGCCCTGGAGTCTGAAAGAGAGAGATTTTTCTATAAAGGATCAGCTTCTCCATAGGAATTGTACCATTTTCCATTTTTCTCTAGCAGTGTAAAAGAATATCCATTTTTCTATAGCTTTCATTGTAGTCAAACTTGAATTTTGCCCATTTAATAGGGGATGCTGCTGCTGCTAAGTCGCGTCAGTCGTTCCGACTCTGTGCGACCCCATAGACGGCAGCCCACCAGGCTCCTCTGTCCCTGGGATTCTCCAGGCAAGAACACTGGAATGGGTTGCCATTTCCTTCTCCAATGCGTGAAAGTGAAAAGTGAAAGTGAAGTCGCTCAGTCGTGTCCGACCGGCTCTTCGAGACCCCATGGACTATATAGCCTATCAGGTTCCTCCGTCCATGGGATTCTCCAGGCAAAAGTACTGGAGTGGGTTGCCATTGCCTTCTCCGATAAATGTCTTCAATTTCTTTTGATTTGCATATTTCATATTATGACTGAATATTTTTTCATATGGTAAGAGCATCTGCCGTTTGTGTTTTAGTTTTTTAATTTCATTGAAGTATGGTTGATTCACAATATTTGTTCATTTCAACTGTACAGCAAATTGACTTTGTTTTGTATGTTCAGTTCAGTTCAGTCGCTCAGTTGTGTCTGACTCTTTGTAACACTATGGACTGCAGCACGCCAGGCCCCCCTGTCTTTCACCAACTCCCGGAGTTGACTCAAAATTCATGTCCATTCAGTTGGTGACGCCATCCAACCATCTCATCTTCTGCTGTTCCCTTCTCCTCCCACCTTCAATCTTTCCCAGCATCAGGGTCTTTTCAAATGAGTCAGTTCTTTGCATCAGGTGGACAAAGTATTGGAGTTTCACCTTCAGCATCAGTCCTTCTAATGAATATTCAGGATTGATTTCCTTTAGGACTGATAGGTTGGATCTCCTTGCAGTCTCAGGGACTTTTTTTTAATGTAACTTATTATATCTCTTTTCCCTTACTGTATCTGAATTTTTTGTGATATTTAAGACCATTTTTCTTTCACATGAGCTCTAGAATAATTCACCCATATTTTCTTTTATTTCTTGTTGAAATCAGAAATTTTTAAAACAGAAATCATTTAAGATTTATGCTGGACAGAAGTGAGAAGAAGGGATTCATTTCTATTCTTTTTTCCTTTTATCACAACTCTACTTGCTAAAGAGTTCCTCTTTCCCCCTTGACTCAAAATACCAAGTTTATACAAAAATCAAATCCTTTTTCTTATGAATTCTGTATATTATAGAGGCATTATACTAGCTCACCATTCTTGTTTTTTCAAGGCTTTTTAAAAAATGTTTCTGCTTTCAAATGAACTTCATAATCAATTTGTCTAGTTTTAAGATAAATCTAATGGTATTTTTAATGGGATTAGATTAAATTAGAATAAACTGACATTATTCTGATATTGAATCTTACAATCCCATTAAAAGATTTTTCTTTTCATTTGTTCAAGTGTTTGTGTTCTTCAACAGTGTTTTGTATGATTTTCCTCAAAAAGTTCTCTTTTTTTAAAAAAGAAATGTTGTTATACAAATTATAAAATATCCCCTCTCTAACCTCCTCATAGGATTGTTTGTATATCTTCCAGAGTACTTTTTTAATGCTTAAAATCATTTCATTATGCTTTTTATTATTTTTTAATACCAATAAATATGTATATATAATTTTAATATATCTACTTTATTGTGTGGCTTCATAATAATAGTAATACCTCTAATATAAAGAAACTGTTGTAAATTGTGTACATATAAGCTTATTTTTCCCAATAATTCATAAATAAGTTTTATGCTATTTTACTCAATGTAGATCAAGCCTATTTTTTTTAATTTATAGTTGCAGAAATGAGGCAAGAATACTTCAATGAATTCTTATATACCCCTTACCTTACCTATTTGTGGCATCATTATTTCTAATTCCACAAATAATCACACAATACACATAAGCTTACATGTCATTATCATTACTGCTCTTTTCTATACTTTCTTCTGGATAATTTGTGAAGTAGTTGCAAACTTTTAGTTCTAAATAATACTTCAGAGAATGAGGTACAGTACAATTATCAGTACAATTATCAAAATCAGGTACCAGGTACCAGTACAATTATCAAAACCAGGCTATTTCACTTGGATAAAATGCTATTCTCTAATTCAAATATCATCTACTTTCCTATGAGGTACTGCATACTAATTTTCTCCCACCCAGGCTTTGATGGAATAAGTTATTTTGTCTTTTGGGTTCCTTGGTACTTTTATCTATATTTTTTCAGTGTTTCATAGCACTGTGTTTTTGAAAGGGACAAGGTAATTTTGCAAACTGTTGCTCAATTTTTGATTGTCTTCCTGATTCAATTCAATTCAGGAATTATTGGCAAGAATATTACACTCGGTTCATAATATTAAGAGCTATATTAAAGTCTTTTTGTCTCATCATTGGTGATGTTGACTATTTAGGAGACAATTTTAGGTCTCATAGTTAATAGCTAAACTACATTCTCAGTTCGGGAAGATCCCTGGGAGATCCTCAGGGAAGCCAGTATTCCTGTTTTCCTGGTGGTTCAGACGTAAAGAATCCGCTTGCAGTGCAGGATACCTGGGTTTGATCCCTGGGTTGGGAAAATCCTCTGGAAGAAGGCATGGCAACCCACTCCAGTATTCTTACCTGGAGAATCCCAATGGACAGAGGAGCTTGGTGGCCTACAGTCCATGGGGTCACAAAGAGTTGGGCGTGATGGAGCGACTAAACACAGTACATTTTTCTACTTTTTTGACTTCTTTGAAATTCTGCAATTTAAAGTTTCTCTTCTTTGATACTCTTTGTATCTTATTTTTTTTCTTTTCAAGTAATTGTAATCTTTTGCTCCCTTTAAAGTATATGTTTTATCTTTGTGAAAATTAGAATAATTGAACTATTCCTTCTTCATATTCAGCATTTTCCTGACTTTCACAATCAAATATAGTTTTGATCAAAATCAAATTTCTATATTCTTTTATTTATCATTTTTCAAAAATGTATTTTTAAGTCCAATGAGGTGCTATAATTTTCAAATTCTGATAGGAAACTGATCTATGATTAAAATCCAGGCTTTTTATTTCTTACCTTGGATATCTCCAAATCAAACAAGGTTATATATATTCCAGATCTGTATGGTTTCTTGCCTTTTATTGGATTTATAATCTTGAACAAACATTTTAATTGAAGCTTTAGTTACGTTCAAGTATTATTAGCTTAGTGTTGTTAACACTACCTTAGATAAAATAAGTAATGAAATAGATATGTTAAAATAATTTCATTATCCATCCTTGCTTCTATATATATATGAACCTGAAATGTTCTGTTTGAGGTATTATCCTACATTATCAGTTCATTCCCTTGCAATTATCATCTTACAGTCGTACCTGTACATGTCAAGGAATTGATCCAGAGACTTGTGGAGCTTCCTTCTCTTTTGGCTGTTCATGGAGTATGTATTTCAATGGCTGCAAATTTGGTAGAAGCCCAAGTCCTAGAAGATTTAGAATTGATCCAAGTTCTCCCTTACATGTAAGTGTCCTTTTTACTTATGAATTATACTTATTAATATATAAGTACATTTCTTTAAATTTTTTTAAATTGTAAAAAATTAATATTAGAACGTAGTGACAAAATAGTAACTATATGTGTGTGTATATGTATATATAAGAAAATAGTTTAAAATTCTAAATAATGTAGGTAAAATCTTTAATTATCAACCCAAATTCCAATTGTCCCTGACTCCCTCCTTCCCTCACCCTAAAGAGAATTCACTGTTAAAAAAAAACCTAGAATTTTATACCCAGCCAAAGTAGGAACAATGAATAAAGCTATTTGCCAACATTTCAAAGACTCAGTAAGTTTACTACCCACAGCACTACTATGAAAGAATTACTAAAGGACGTAATCCAGAAAGAAGATATATGAAACCGGAACCAATCTGTCCGGAACACGAGGCCATGGTGAGCAAAGAAATTAGTCAACCTTATTGTTAAGTTTAAATTAAATAAGTTGAGTACTTACATTTTTTAATTGAAATAACAACCTATAAGTATAATTCAATACTCTTCTCAAATCAGGGGTGGGTAGGCAATGGGAGGGGGTGGGGCACCTATATAAATTAAGTGTGGCAATGTTTTATGATTTGTTTGGAGTGGGGAGAATTTAGATAATGATTAACTCCAAGATCAGTGTTTTTCAAGCTTTGTGCTGTGACCAAGAGTGTAAAAACATTTTATACTACAAGTAACTATTTGGAAAAATATATCTTGAAATGAATAGATAAAACTATCACAAAATAACATTTAGCCTTACTACATATAACAAAGATAATATTTAAATATTAAAAAGTTAATATCTGATAGTTATTGCTGAGGATCACTGATGCAGCAAAACATTTTTTAAATAAAATTTCATTTCTTTAAATTCTAGTTTTGACCTACCAAACTGAATTCTTAGCCCACTAAAGAGTCATGACCCACAGCTTGGAAAATACTGCTCTAAATGTTGTCAGAAATATGTATTTGAGAAGTGTATATTTAAAAATTTTTAGATGAATACAAATATAATTTATAAGCTTTGAACTAGTTGTGGGAAAAAACCCATTCTTCAGTCAGCAAGGTTAGTTTAAAAAATGTAACTGAGATATAAGATAATATCTAATTGGGATATAAGATAAATAGGAAACACAAAATAAAGCAACAGGAATTACTCTAATTGTATCTATAATACAAGGAATGTAACATCTTTCAGGAAAGCTCAGAATAAGTAAATAATCCCTTTAAAGATTAATCAAAATTATTTGTTCCCATCTACTATAATAAAAGAGGGAAATCACTCTAGAGAGCACTGTCTTTTGCAGATAAAATACCTTAGAAGAAGTCTAACAAGAAGTTTATCAGACCTTTAGGGAGAAAACTATACTAAAAGGACATATAAAATACCTGATAATGAGAAGGTAACATGTTCAAAGATCAGAATATTGGATAATGAGATGTGAATTCTTCCTTAAAATAAACCTTAAAATTAAAGTTAATTTTTTTCTAAATAATTATCTGATGAAGCTGCCATATTCTATAACACTCATATAATAAATGGACGATCAGTTTTTGCTTATGGTTATTATTAACAATGAGTAATGTTTATGTAGTGTTTATAATACAGGAAGAAGCATTCCTCTTTTCCGGAACTGAGAAAAGACCAGTGTGAGGCTCAGCAGGCTAGGGAAAGTGAGGTGCATAGAGTGGCCTTTAAGAATATGGGAAGATCATTGAAGAATGTTAAAGCAGAGAGTAATAAAATGATACCTTTTTTTTTTTTTAATGGAATGTCTCTGGCTGCTCTGTGGACTGGAGTTGGCCAAGAGTTCATTTAGCAAGATAGGCTAGCTATTGAAGTGAAGTGAAGTGAAGTCGCTCAGTCGTGTCCGACTCTTAGCAAGCCCACCAGGCTCCTCCATCCATGGGATTTTCCAGGCAAGAGTACTGGAGTGGGGTGCCATTGCCTTAGAATAGTCCAAAGAAGCGATAGTAGTGACTTAGAATGTGGTTGTGAGAGAAGAAATGATAAGTAGTAGTTCTGGACAGGTTGTTAAAACTAGGTGCTATTCCTTGACAAAGGGTGTGGTGAAACAAGACTAGGTTTATAGAAGACAGATTATCGATTCAGTTTGGATGCCCTGGCTTGGAGATTCTTAAGAGAAATCCAAATGAGGCTGTCTGGTCATTAATAAGAACCTCAGGGTTAATATGTGATGCAGGTGGGTAGTTGTAGGCACTGATGTGGAGATGATGACCCGAGAGATAAGGTACAGGGTGAGAAGGGCAGAGGGATGTAGGGTGTGAGCCCCATTGTGTAAAGATCTAATAAGAAATCTCCATACACCCACTTACTCTAATGAAACAGTTAGTAAGGATTTTTATAATATGGATAAAGAACCTGCATTCAATAATAATCATCTTTAAATGTTTTAATTTTTTCTATTTACGTGCTTTATTTCATTTGTATACAAGAAATGTTACTTCATAAGATAAAAAATTGCCCAACCTGACTAGTGACACTGAATGATTCGTAACATTCTTCTAGCAGTAAAACACAATTTACCCTACCCAATATCCAAGTGCAATAAAATGTAATAAAGTCTTTTAACTAGCCATTTAAGTAGTAATTCTGAAGTTTTCCTCAAATTATGTGTCAATATAGCCAGGAAGGATTTTTTTTTTTTTTTTGGTCAGTGGTCTGACCTCCTTGACTGTATTTATTAAGCTACATTAAGTAACAGATATATAAGTAGACAGATGAATAGAAGAGAGCAATTTAGATATAGACCCTATGTATATAAATTTCCTTTTCAATGAACACACCAACCGAAATGAGTAGGAAACTAAAAGGATTATCACTGGTGCTTTGCAGTTGCCAAGACTGGGTCTTGTTATAAAGCACTCAAGAATTAACTTCCTATGTCTACATTGCTATGTGGCTTTGGCTTTTATAATAGTTTGCTGTATACCAGAGGTGAACTGATCCTCAGGAAGGTTTTCCTTCCTCATCTACCAGATCACAAATGAGACAGAAACCTTCAAACCGCTGAAGCCCTTCATTGCTGTCAGTTCTTCATCACTTGTCTTTTGTGACTGATCATTTATCAATCTCTGATTTGATTTAGGATACAATCATCTCTGAAAAACTATCACAATGTTTTTCCAGCTAGTGTTACTAAAGGCTCCTTCCTCTCCTCCATACCTCATACTGTCATCAGTGGCATTTTTACTACTCTTGTCATGACAGTTGTCCTTCGAAAAAAGTCTTACATGTTTCTACTATCATTAGACCCCAGAATCTTGATAAAGTGTTAAGGCTTCTCCACAGTTCTATCAAATCTTCCTCAGTTTGTAGACATTACTGTGTAGAAAATAAAACACTGGATTTAGACAGCCTATTGCCTACTTATTATATTTGAAGCTCTTAGCACGGGGATCTGATACACAGTATGTGCCTTATATGCGTTGCTCTCCCATCTCTGTTATAGAACCTTGTTTCACTGTGAGAATTCTTCCACATCTCCACTTGCCACCAGGAAAGTTGTCTTGATTTACTTCAAGTGACCTCTACTATTGAATAAATATAAAATGTGGTTCTTGTTGTGACATGAGCAGCTTTGTAACTTACCTCTAACACCAGTTAGATTTCTCATTAGCTGATAACATAGACTTCTAATTTCAAAAGACTAAATCTAAGCATAACAGTGACTAATAATTTAGATTTATGGTAGCAATCATGTCATTTTCTTTGGTAGCTTATCAGGGTAAGTATGAACTGTGCACCAATAACGAACATATCAGCAGTGAGGTATAATTCATTTTCATATGTTATATAAATTCATCACTCATATGTAATTATGAAACAACTTTTATGGACTGTCTTTTCCTATAGGAAAAAAACCTTGAAGATAATTTACAGAGTTTGGCTACAGAATTAGCTCCAATTTATAAGCAGTATGCTCCAGCTGCTTATCAAAACCAGGTATGTTTTGGGACCTTATATAGAGCTTTTAAACATGGTTGAAATTTACATCTAAACAATGTCCTTGTTAACAGAAATTGTTTTGCAAATTTTACCTCAATGTAGATCTTTTATTGACAGTTTTAAAAATTATCTAGTGTTTTTTTTAAACAGTATTAGGGCAATTGAGGACTTCCCTGATGGCTCAGATGGTAAAGTGTCTACCTGCAAAAAAAGAGATCTGGGTTTGATCCATGGGTTGAGAAGATCCCCTGGAGAAGGAAATGGCAACCCACTCCAGTACTCTTGCCTGGAAAATCCCAGGGCCGGAGGACTCTGGAAGGCTACCGTCCTTGGGGTTGCAAAGAGTAGGAAAGGACTGAGCGACTTCACTTTCACTTTCTTTTCATGGCAATTGAATTAAATATCCACAATGAGATTTAATTCAATTAGGAAGTGGGGGAGATCAGGAGATATTAGCCACAGGGTACAAACTCCCAGCAATAAGATAAATAAGACCTGGTGCACAGCTTGTTGGTTATATTTAATAATATTGTATTATACTTAAAAGTTTTAATTATGTCTTAAATGTTACCTCTACACACCAAAAAATTGTAATTATGTTTAACCTTATTATGGTAATCATTTTGTAACATATACATGTCTCTAGTGATCACATTGTACACCTTAATCTTACATATGTTATGTATGTCAGTAAAATCAATCAAAGTGAGGTGGGAAAACATTTTTTAAAGAAAAGAAAAGGATAACCATACATTGGGAGAAAATAATGGTAAATCATATAGCAGACAAAGTAGAAATAAGTGTAAAATACCTTTTAAATGTAACCAGGGAATTCCTTGGTGGTCCAGTGGTTAAGATTCCTCACTTTCACTGCTGAGGGCAAAGGTTTATCTCTGATCAGGGAAATAAGATCCTGCAAACAGAGCAACTATGCCAAAAACAAACAAAAATGAAAAACATAACCAGGGGTGCATATTTTTAAAATATATGATAAAAATTAAATATTTATTTGTATTATCATGAATAACAAGGTCTCTTTCCAATTCCATTTTATTTATTTATTTAGCTAGGCTGGGTGCTGGTTGCAGCACATGGGATCTTTGGTCTTAGTTGCAGCATGTAGGATATAATTCCCTGACCAGGGATCAAACCTGGTCTCCCTGCACTGGGAGCCTGGAGTCTTAGCCACTGGACCACCAGGGTGCTTCTCTAACCTTTCATTTTAAACGGTTACAAATTGACTTTCTATACTGTTGTTATAGACCTTGAACACTGGATGCATGATCAAAGCACTATATTAGTCTTTTCTCCTAATGAAATATTTCAGGCTACTCTTCTTATTTACCCGCCACCAAGTATCAGTGTCCTCCTGTTGCCTTCAGTGATTGTCATTTTAATTCATATAGCCTCAAATTCTTTACCTTGAATATTACTAAACTACACAATCACTGTGATAATCTAAATCTCTGAAATAATAAGTGTAACTAAGTTATAAACTTGTCATAAAGTGATTTTTTATCTTTATTGAAGGTGATTCTTTTTGTCTCTTAAAACTGTGGGTAATTCATTACTCTTCAGGTGGCGCTTGAACATATTGCCCGAGAATGTCGGCTTGGGAAGAAAGAAGGTCGTCCTTTCTCTGGGGTCACTGCTTGCCTAGACTTCTGTGCCCATCCCCACAGGGACATTCACAACATGAATAATGGGAGCACAGTGGTATGTACCTGGGTAGCTTTTAATTCTAAAGATTCCATCAACATAGTCTCAAGCTGAGATCCTGATATCAACAGTGCTCCCCAAAAGTTATAGAACCAGCCTGAAATATTTTTTTGAATGTTTCAAATTATATATTGTGGTAGGTTTGTTGGGATGGAGGACTACATGGTTATTCAAAGCTACCACTCTTGGCTATCAAACTGGTAGGTAGGAAGTTAAGCTAGTTAATGTTTCTTTTTTTGCCATCTGTACTTCATGGGTTTTTGTTTGTTTGTTGCCCCACATCATGGGCTGCAGGATCTTAGTTCACTGACCAGGGATAGGACCCCATCTCCCTTGCACTGGAAACGTGGAGTCTTAACCACTGGACCACCAAGGAATTCCCCTGTATTTCAGGGGTTTTGTGAGGGAACTGTGTGCCAAAATTTTAATGTTGGTTCTTAATACTAGTTTGTAGGAATATTTAGAAGAAATATTTGCACATATATGTGGTTGTTATGTTTACAGCCATGGAAAACAATCACATGCTTCTAGCATGAAATCAATCAAAATATATTTGAAGTAAGGAGAAGATCTCAGGAGAGATCATGCAATAGTCCTTTTATAAGGGAAATGAGTTTGCTTTAAGTAGATATCTTCTTACCCAGTAAAACAGAGAGTGATTGCCTCTATTTCTGAACTATACCAGTTTGGCCTCTTTGAAGACAGAGCTATGATTGTTCCACTTTGATTGAAAGTGTACCGTCTGATCCATCAAAATGCAGTCTTCCTTCCTTCTTTGGTCTGTGCGGTCTATCAGCAACAGATTAAGGAGCAAAAATAACTTTTTTTTGGTGTATCATGCCTTTTCACTGATGTTGACTCTGGTCTCTGAGACTAATGTTATTTTCAAATGTTGAAATTTTACGAATCCATCCAGATGAATCTTAGCTGAAGAGTAATTCAACATCTTGCTTGGCTAGTACATTTTCCATGAGTTCCTTCATTAGAGATAATTATTAGTGATCAGGTTAGATTAGGTTGAGAATCAAACTAAGTTTTGGTTCCCCTTCTCTTCTTATGTATTATTCAGTGCTTGTTCTTTGCACTTCTCTTATTGCTTATGCAATGAGGCACATGCCTAGAACTTGGCGTGATGCTAGATTTCCCCACCTCTGAAAACGTGAACTGAAAGTTTTCTGCCAACTTTTCTTCCTCCTTATTTCCCTGGTCTTTGTAATTATGCTCTTGTCTTTGTCCCCTTCTTAGTCTCCCTGTGACCAAATAAATTGAAGTAAACATTTATAAATGAAATATTCCAATTCTAAAGATTATTATTTTAAAATTATTAACAAATTACACCGTAAAGAGTTCAGTGTTTCAGGCCTTGATGGTAAATGTGGCAGTAGATGTTTAGAAAGGCATGTGACTTTAAAAACCTTTAACATACTTCATTATCTGTATCCATCAAGTTCTATCAACTTGGAGAAATCAAATCTTGCAGTTTCCAGTCTTAAAATACTTTGCTGTCTTAGGAAGAGATCTTAGTTGTGGAAGAAATGTTTTAATGAAAAATAATGAGATCATTGGATAAATTTTTGTTTTGAGATCATTGGGTATATTTTTGATGGCTCTTTAATGACATTTGAAAATTAATTACCATTAAAATATTAATTTATGATAAATATAATTTTATGTGTCAACATCAGGAATTTCATACATTTCCCTGTATTTTCATTTCTCTACAATGAATAGAAATAATTTAGAAAAAAATTTTTTTTCCATTGGAGTATAATTGCTTTACAATATTGTGTTGGTTTCTGCCATACAGCAACACGAATCAGCCATAAGTAAACATATGTCCTTTTCCTATTGAACCTCCCTCCCACCTCAAAAATAACTTATAAAGTAAAGAGAAGGCTGAGATTGGCTATATTCAAGACAAAATTTTTATTTTTAAAATTTATTGATTTTTGGCTGTGCTGGTCTTCGTTGCTTTGCGCTGGCTTTCTCTAGTTATGGTCATTGGCTGTTCTTGATTGCAGAGTGTGGGCTTCTCATTGCAGTGGCTTTTTTTGTTGTGGAGCATAGGCTCTAAGCACACGGGCTTAGTTTCTGCTTGGTGTCTGGAATCTTCCTGGACCAGGGATCGAAGAAGGTGTCCTCTACATTGGCAGGTGGCTTCTTATCCACTGCACCATTGGGGAAGTCCAAGACAAAGTTTTCTTAAAAAGTCCTATATTACATCCAAGAAAAAGACAGACTTACTGTTATACTCCTAACTAAAATCAAAATGGAGCAGAACAATTATTTATCCAGATAAAATATTTCAGCGAATTTATTTTTAAAAGTATTGGGGTATATAAGTCCTGTTAGAAAATGAAATCTGGGCTTCTTTTGCTTCATTAATATCTGCCAAATTTTTTAATGAAGAAGAGAAAAAAAACTCACCTTGACAAACAGGACAGGGTAATATATGTGTAGATGAATTTCACTTAGAAGCAGAAGTGAAAAAAATCATAGAGAAAATCACAGCAAATTAGAAAATTCCTCATGATTTAGCCACCTTTAACCAAGGAATGTGACATTATTCAAATAGTAAGAAATAGTGTGATTTGTAGCCTGAAGTAATATCTTTTATTCATTGCTATTTAATATGATGATAGTGAACAATTCAGTAACTATTAACTGTGGAACAAGATGGAATAGAACAAAGAAGCCTTCATATTGAAAATATTATAAAATGCATAAACACATATAATATGTACTTAGAAAATCAACTCAAAATTACACTGGTCTGCTTAAAAACAATTGATAAGTTACTCATATTGAATAGCATTGAGTAACTTGATATATAAAATATTTTTCCAAAATGAATTAACTTATCACAGTAACCAATTGAAAATAGTTCCCTTTCACAATGGCAACAATAAATAGGTAGGAATCACTAAGAAGGTAGGAATAACTGTGATGAATGTGCAGGATCTCTGGTTCCCATTTCATGTTTTCTTCCTATCAGGTCTGCACTTTAACACGAGAAGATAACCGCTCATTTGGTGTTATTCCTCAAGATGAGCAGCTGCATGTGCTTCCTCTTTATAAACTTTCAGACACAGATGAGTTTGGATCAAGGGAAGGAATGGAAGCCAAGATCAAATCTGGGGCCATCATGGTCCTTGCACCCCGCCAGAGAAAAAGAATGCGATTTACTCAACCTGTTCCTCGTTCTGGGAAGAAGAGAGCAGCGATGATGACAGAGGTTCTGGCACATAAGATAAGGGCTGTGGAAAAGAAATTTATTCCTCGAATCAAGCGGAAGAATAATTCAATGGCAAACAATAGTAAGGCTTCATCACTGCCCCTTTTAGGTAAGGTTTATGGACTCTGATAATCTTCTGTGCGCAACTTCCATTGGCAGTTGCATTTGCACTTGGCCTTTGCAGCTTCATCTTTGCTACTCTTTTGAGAATGAGGCATTATGAAAGAAAACTTTAGATCAGATACCAGTCAATCCAACTAGCTAATTATTTTTATATAGTTCATTTAGAATTCAAAGGAAGACACAGTATATTTCCATATTCTTACCAGAATTAAAAGTCAACCAGAAAGTGACCTATCAGTATTTCTTGGTATTTTTTCCCCTCTATTTATACTTAAAAAAAAGTACAAAACCAAAGCATGTTCCTATTGTTTGTTCCCCAGCTATTGTGAACCAATAAGCTGTCTCAACACAGATAAAATGACATCACTTCCTTGAAGTCTTACTTCGTCAGCTTCAGCATCAGTTTAAGTAGTTCATTCAATAAATATTACTGAGCACTACTTTGGACTGTTCTAGGTACTGTAGCAGTGAATAAGAGGGGAGATAGTGCTCTGAAAGAATTCCATTTGAACAGGGTTGTCATAAAAGGATTGACTGAGGAATTTGTGTAAAGTCCTAAAGAATATGAGAATCCGCAATGTTTTTATTTGGAGAAATAGCATTCCAGGTAGCAGACGTGGCAAATGCAAAGTTTAGGAGAGAGGAATTTACCTTGAATACTTGATATAAGCAAAAAAGCCATTATAATTGGCGCACAGAGGGCTTCCCAGGTACCGCAGTGGTAAGAAATCCACCTGCCAATGCAGGAGACTCAACAGATGTGGTTCAGTCCCTGGGGCAGGAAGATCCTCTGGAATAGGAAATGGCAATCTGCTCCAGTATTCTTTCTTGGAAAATTCCATGGGCAGAGGAGCCTGGCAGGATACAGTCCATGAGGTTGCAAAGGGTCAGACACGACTGAGCACATGTATGGTTGGAGCAAGGTGTGAAATGGGTAGAACAGCAGGATATGAGATCAGAGAGGTAAGAGGGACATCTGAGCAGTTCACCCTGGGCTTTGTAGATTGCTGTAAAACTTTGGCCTGTATTGTGAGGGAGAGGAAGGTTTCTGGATATTTCATCATAGAGAGGGGCTATGATCCGATTCAAAAATAACATTCTAGTTATTGGATTGTAGCTAGAGTCAGATGGGGCAGAGAAATATTAAGGTGTTGATAAACAAGCTATCCATTAACAACTTAAGAAAGAGGCAATGAGGCTTGGATCAGAGTGGCTAATGAGGAGGACATGAGAAATGTCTGATTCTAGATGTTTTGAGGTAGAATCAATGGGATTTCTGATAGATTTAAATCTGGAGTGTGGACCAAAAAAGTGTAAAGGTTTACCCTGATGAAATCTGAAGCTCACTTTTGGACATGGTAAAAGTTCAAGATACCTGTCAGACATTCAAGTTGAGGTGTTAGGAAAGCAGTTGAATAAGAGTGTTATTCAGAGAAGATGATTCTTTTGTCGTGACCCTGATTGTCTTTGATAACTTCCTTAATTTTCTGTGCTGACAAGATGTTCTAGGCTCCTCTTATATAATCCTGCCCCATATCTAAAATCAGCCATTCCTCTAGGGAGCCTAAAAAACTAATACTATGAATTTAAACTGATACTCAAAGTCAGAGCTACAAGGTATTCTTTAACTTCTTCGATTTTTGTATTTTTAAGAAAAGTTGTTTGTTTTTTTTTAAGATGAGAGAACTGATAGTGCAGACTTTATATAACACTGGGAAAGATTCAACAGAGTTAGGGAAGAGGCGAGGAAGAATTATCATTCCTTTATGCTGGTAGCTCCACTTTACAGATACTTAGGTTTATTTTAAGATTCACATATCTGGTTCCATGCTGCTTGTTTAAGACAGTCATAACATTTTCACCTTTCTGTCATTTCCCAATTGCATCTTTACATGTTATTCTTTTAAAATATGTACTCTATTAGTAGCCAAATGTACAATATTTGCCCTATAACTTCTTGTTCTTTTGTAATATAACCCATGAGAGCTTTTTCTTCTTCTTTTTTTATTGTTTTAAAACAGCACCACTTTACTTTTGCTGTTTTTTGATTCTTAAGATCTACTGCTTTTGCCTTTCAAACTTTTTTTTTTTCCTTTTGTGACCCCATGAACTCTAGCCCACCAGGCTCCTCTGTCCATGGGATTTCCCAGGTCAGAATACTGAAGTGGGTTTCCATTTCTTTGTCCAAGGGATCTTCCCGACCCATGGATAGGAACAGGCAGGTTCTCTACCACTGAGCCACCAGGGAAGCTCCACCTTTCAAGCATTTTGCTAGAACTTCTGAAAAGGAGAACGTCCTCAAGAAAAATGTTTCCATTTGATATGAGATTTGCATGGATATGTCAGAGTGGATGGCCCACATTTTGGCCAATATCATCATCATAATAAATTGCTACCTACTTTGTGAGAAAGAAATGCAGCTTAAATACACTTGTTTTGAGGTTACAAATAGCTTATTTATGTTACTTCCTTTTGCTTAACAATAAACTTTGCCAGTTATGATGCTTTTGCTATCTAGAAATCTTTATCAATTGTTACTTACTTTAATTTTTTCAGAAATTTGATCATGCAATATCTAAAATGTATCTAAACAGTTCTTTGGGTAGTGAAAACCTGCTGTCCCCATATTATCATCTGCACTGCATTCTGATGTATAGTTTTAATATTTACTTCATAGCCAATTAGGGTCATTTCTAGTATCGTACCATTTTAGACAATGGACATCCTGCTAAATTTGTGGACTTTTTAAATGATTATTTCCAAAGTAATCAATTCTAAGTAAAAATGTATTGAATGAAAAAGCATACCCAAACCACCTATAATTTTTAATGTGTGCATATGTCAGACTTTAAATAGAACAAAACTGACCATCATTGCCATCATCTGGTTTTATTCTATTCATCTTTGTATTTATCTTTAAAAGACAACAACTACCAAATTAGTTTATGTTTATCTTTACATTTGGTGTCCTTTTCTCTGTTTAGGAAATAAAACAGAGCCTGCGCAACCTGAAATAAAAAGTGAAACTGAACCCCATCTTATCTTCAAAGGTTCGGACAACACTAAAAGCTACTCACCAACCCCGTCCATTCCTCACCCAGGGAAAGAGGCAAACTTCGCTCCAGCCTTCTCCTGGTCCTCTAAGACTGCTTTGGTCACAACAGCTCCTTTTAAGAATGATGGATCACTTTCGTACGGGTTTTCAGAAAGAGGAAGCAATCCCCACTGCGTAATGCCTTCTGCGAGACACAGTGGTGCTAATGTAGCTGCTGGGGAATGCGCTGAAATTGCACAGCCTAGTGAAGTGGTTCCTCTTCCCACCTTGTCTACTCCTATGACAAATTCCCTGGGTTATTCTGAGCCTCCCATTGGCCCATCTGAGCAGCTAACTTCCAATCAGCCAAACCAGCAGCCTCCATTCATTACTTCTCCTCATGAGCTTGCTTCCTCTCTGGTGGAAGAAGACGAGCAGCCTTCTGAAGCAGATGAGCCTCCATCAGACGACCCCCTGTCAGACGACCCCTTGTCACCTGCTGAGGATAAACTGCCCCACATTGTTGAGTATTGGTCAGACAGTGAGCACATCTTCCTGGATGCCAATGTTGGCGGCGTGGCTATAGCGCCTTCCCACGGCTCGGTTCTGATCGAGTGCGCCCGGCGGGAGCTTCACGCCACGACTCCTGTTGAACACCCCAACCGAAATCACCCTACGCGCCTCTCTCTTGTCTTCTACCAGCACAAAAACCTGAATAAGCCCCAACACGGTTTCGAACTAAACAAGATTAAATTTGAGGCAAAAGAAGCTAAGAATAAGAAAACTAAAGCCTCCGAACAGAAAGACCAGGCAGCTAACGAGGGTATTGAACTGTCCACAGAAGTTAATGAATTTAGCCAGATTCCTTCTCACAAAGCGTTAACATTAACCCATGACAATGTTGTCACTGTGTCCCCTTATGCTCTCACACACGTTGCGGGGCCCTATAACCATTGGGTCTGAAGGCTTTTCTCCCCTTCTTAATGCCTTTGCGAGTGCAGTGTATTTTTTCAAGGTGCTCTTAAAAGAAAGTCATGTTGTCGTTTACTATAGCTTCATCTCACCCATTTGAAGGCTGAGGTTAAAAAAAAATTGGGGGTGGGTATTTCTTAACTGTGACTATATTTTGACAATTGGTAGAAGGTGCACATTTTAAGCAAAAATTAAAGTTTTATAGTTTTAAATACATAAAGAAATGTTTTGGTTAGGTGTTAACCTTGATAGAATCACTCAGTTTGGTGCTTTAAATTGTTTACTATGAAACGAGTCATTTTTAGAGGATTTTAACAGGTTCATGTGCTATGATGTAAAATTAAGACACACAGTGTTAACTCTACACAGCTCCTGGTGCTTAACCACATCGACACAAAAATAAGCTGATTTATTATTTCATGGTGCCATTGTTCCAACATCTTCCAATCATTGCTAGGAAATCGGCATATTCCTTTGAAATAAACCAATGAAGTGTTTTCTCTCTTAAAATATTTCTCCTGTATAAAATAATTCATTATTGTTAGTAATGGTTGGAGGCTGTTCATAAATTGTAAATATATATTTTAAAAGCACTTTCTATTTTTAAAAGTAACTTGAAATAGTATAGTATAAGAATCCTATTGTCTATTGTTTGTGCATACTTGCATACAAGAGAAATCATTTATTCTTGCTGTGTAGAGTTCCATCTTGTTAACTGCAATGTGTATCCTAATCATGTATATGGTTTGTGTTTTTTAAATGTGTCCTTTCTCATTCAAAGGTTAGCTACTTATATAAAATAGTTAGATCATGCAAAAATTGTTAATTCTCTGTAAAATTGGAATTAGGAAGCATATCACCAATATTGATTAACTTTTCTTTGGAACTAAATAAGAGTGATCTCTTCTGATTGAGCAACAATGGCCCTGATTTACTTTTACCCCAGCTTTTGTAATATAATCCGTAAAAGATGTTTCCAAAAGGAGATGAGACATAAGATGATTCTGAAGAGTCAAATGCTTCTAAAGTTTCAAGGTGATAAAATTAAAAAATTATGTGGCAAGAACCTTATCTACCCCTTATTCATTCTGAAAGTCATTCTGGTTCAGAAGACAAATAAAATTCCTGTAGAAATTTTTTTGATAGTAAATTTCCTATCATCATCATCATCACACATTGCCCCCCTCACACACACACACACACACACACACACACACACTCTAAATAAACAGTAGGGATGGTATCCTAAACATGGTTTGTCCGTTAACAGCTAATCCAAAGTAGTTTATCTAAGTATATTGTTTTGGGGAAATGTTAACTTATCTTTTTCTAGGTAACAGGAAAATAGGCATTCCAGTTATTTTAGCTCTCCCATTATTTTTCCCATTGCTTTATTGACTCAACTTATAGCAAAGCAAAAGTGATTTCCCAATTAAAATGTTTAGAACAAGAAGAAATTTCAATGAAATACTTGATTCTGTTAAAATGCAGAGGTGCTACAACATTCAAAGTGTCAGATTCCTTGGGAGTATGGAAAACCTACTGGTGCTTCTCCCTTGGAAATGCCATAGGAAGCTCACAACCGCTAACACTCACATTTCTGGTGCAAAAGCAAACAGTTCCAACAAGCTATCTAAAGGAAAACTCATTGTAACTTATATTAAAATAATATATGGTGCAAAGTATCAGTTTCAAGCTTTTGACTGATTTTGACTAAAGGAATATGAAGGGATTGTAAATAACAAAATGTCCATTGATTGACCATCATCTTGTCAAGTAGATTTCTGCTTCTTGAATATGTAAAATAGAGTAAATCATTGACTTGTTTTAGTATTTTGTGTGCCTTAGATTTCTGTTTTAAAACATGTATATTTTTGTGAGCCTAAGGTTTCTTATACATATAAGTATATAAATAAGTGATTGTTTATTGTTTCCGCTGCTTCAATAAGATGTTACTAGTATTAGACTATCAGGAATACACCCTTGTGATATTTTGTTTTAGACTTTAGGCCTTAGGTCCCACCAGAAATTATTTCCTCAACAGATTTAATGGATAAAGTTGTAAGAACCTTTATCCATCCATCCGTCTATCCATTCTCTATTCAGTTCTCATTGAATGTCTGCCAAATTTAAGTATTAGCTTTGTTTTTCTTTAAGTCACCACCCTGACGTAGTAAACTTAAAGAATTAAAATCCCAAAAGGTACTGTTTTTTTTTTTTTTTCCAAAAACAGCAAATTTCCTTCAAAACAATCCACTGTAATACATCTGCAGTTACTTAAATCAGTTTGTCACTAAGTTTGAATAAATTCCTTAACAATCTAAACTTGAAACACCATTGTTGACGTAGGGGAACATTCAGATCTGTGAAGTTAGTTGCAATTTACCAAAACGAATACATGAAAATACCCTATCTCAACTAAAATATTTCCATTCTCTTATTGTAAGTAGCACCATGAATGGCTTGCCTCTACTGATAACCCCTTGGTGGGAACCACATATGATTCCTGCCTTGTTGAACTCTTTATTTCCCAGGTTTCACAGTGTACCATCCCATTGTGTGCCCTGTGATTTTTTTTCAAAGCTCATGCTTATTATATGTCCTGCAGGATTGTGATTGTATGCTGGCTTTACTGTTTTTAGAATTCTCTTTATCATGAAGCAAGGAAATAAATTTGTTTGAAATGACATTTTCACTCAGAAAACTGGTCATCTAACATTATTTCTACACTTACGTTTTACTGTAAAACCTTTTGCTTTACCTCTTTTATAGCCTTATGTTTCATCTTCTGCCTTTGTTCATGGTGTGATAATTGAATTCATTTATACTTGGCCCTTAAGTTAGCCCAACCTGTTCATCATAGTCTCAAAGTTACCAATTATAATGAGAGAATAACTCCTACTTGATGTAGAACCCTACAAAATGTCATGTTGCCCTTCAATGTCTCTTTAATGGCTCTCAGGCCATTGATGAAAACAGTTTTCTCTTGTGCCTGTCAGCCTCATCTTCATATTTTCAATTCATCCACAAAGTATCAAATAGATCATATCATAAACCTGATTGAAACATATTGAAAATTGAGGCTAGCTGAAAATGTATAGCTATAGGTAAAGTTTTGCAAAATGTTTGCGTCTTAAATACGCTTCCACATTCCTTATTATGCAGTCTGCATGTGGATGAAATAATTTCATTTGTTAAATATAGAATTTCAACTAGATGAGATTCATAAGCAATTTACTTAAGACATAACCCCAATACATAGTTAATTGAATGCATACCGCTGTGTAAATGAGGTACCGAATTCATATGAAGTAACCTACTTTCTAATGTTACTACTTCAGTGGATTCCTACTGATTATCATTTATTTCACAACAGCATGTATGAAAATAACCCCAATCTATTTAAGTTTAGTATTCTTAAATTATATCTTTTATCTTGGACGAACTTATGACATTGCATGACAACTTCCACCAATAATGGGCACAGCATTTCCTTTGAATGTGCCCAGTAAATCAGTAGCTGTATGTGACCTTTAATATATAGCTACCTTCTATTTCACAACTTCCTGATGCATGGAAATCCTTTTTGTCTAGATTTAGTACAACTGGGAATTTTGATCTCTTGTAGAAATTTATGATGAGAGTTGTGAAATAAGGTAAAGTAGTGGCCTCACAGCCCTGGAAGATACCTTAGAAGTCATACAGTCCAGTCACTGGGGCCCAGACAGATGTCAGTGTTGGTGTTCAATTATGTTTGGAAATAAAATTTAAACAGTCAAATGAAGGCCACTTTTTGGTTAGGAGGACTATAGGAAAATTTGATCTGCTCACCCACAGGGGACTTTATCACTATAAAGTAATCTTATCTTTGGTACAAGTCAAAATAAAATGGCTTTTGGGTTCTTTTTCTGAGCAATTCAGGGTAAGAAGTGAAATTGAATCAAGATTTCCCTGCCTGTAGAGTTTTGTGGGCCTTTTGTGGGAAATCTAGCTGACTTTTACCTATGAAGCTGTCCTGTTAATTCATCTCACAAAATGTGGCAATTGTCCTATTTGCTATTTCAATAAATGAAAATCAAGTACTGATAGAGTACAGGTTTTTATTTCCCCTGGAACAAGTGTTTGGCATATAAAGGGAGTTATAAAAGACTGAATGGTTGGAATAATTGGGGAAAGTATATTTCCATTGTATATATTCCCTAGCCATAGTTGTACAGTCTATCCACATTCTTGCATAGTTGGCCTCACAACAGAGTCCTAGACTAGTTATTTTGATGGGACTGTCTATGTGTGTTAGAATACTGTTTTGTGCACAGCTCCTAAACTTGCCCGTAAATGTACTGAACTTGTGTAACTTTGATGTCAGTGATATGGCACACTTAACCAAAATAGAATTCAGTGCCCTGATTTCTGAAGAAGTCTGGATTTATTTAAACCAAATTAGGCTCCGTGTTGAGCTTTCTTCTAATGGTTTACAAAATGATGCCAGGAGCCGTCCCTCAGAACTATCTGAGAGACCGCCTCATGGGCTTGAAGTCCTTAGAAGTTTCGCTGAATAAAACATAATTCTTAACTTGGCAAGTGAAAAAAAAAAGATGCCATCTATGGCTCTGAAATAAAGAATTTGGAAAGAATCAGTATGTTCTTTATCAGAAGTGGAATTTGTGTATTTTCTTGGAATATATTGAGAATCATTGGAATCTTTGCTTTTCTCTAGTGTATAAAATAAGAGTGTGAGTTCTTATGTTAATTTTGGAGATGGTGGAGCTGGTTTTAATGCAGTACATCACTCTTCTTGTCCATAATGAACTTGACAAACTAATTGTCTGCATTCCGGCATCTGGACGACTTCCCTTCAATGCCTGTTTCTTCTCAGTATCGAATTAAATACCATTGTTGACTTCAAAGGGCATGTGTTTTGTTCCTTCAGGTAATCCAGGTGTATTTGTCACTGCTTATTTTCCCTTCTGTGAGGGTCTCACCTTGTGTTTGTCTTTTGCACTGTTTAATATCTCTAGCTGTAAAAGTCTAACATTAATCATTTCTCTTTTGTTTGTACTCCTTTCCCATCCCTACTGTGATGTTCATGATCTTCCTTGGATCATAAATTTTCTTCTAGTTTGCTCAGCCATAGATGTCCCTTAAATTAAAATAAATCTTAGTCTAAGGTAAATGTTATATATAAACGGATTTAACCCCTTTATGTCTGAGTGCAACTTTGGAAACCCTTGGTTAAGAGTATAAACCTAGTTTTCCTAAAAAAAAAAAGTCCTAGTAGCTGTTACGAAAAGCATTCTCTCAATCACCACAAAAAAAAAAAAAAAAAAAAAGAAAACAAAAAACCTCAACTCTCAGAAACATTTTCATTTTTGGAGAAATAATATTGGAAAGTAATTTGGTTTCTTCTCCATCTGGCTAGGTATAAACTTGCATCTTTGAGCAGAAACTCTGGTATTATTTTTCTTTTCTCATTTTACTGCTGAAGCTACATTGTCAGCAAGTGTACTTTCATTCTTTTTACAGTTTTTAGTCCTTTCCTCTGATTTTCTTTAAGACTGTTGCTTCCACTCTCTCTGTTCTATCTTCATTCCCCCATGTATGTCCCTTACACAGATACACATGGTTCATTTTAAGAATAGCAGTGAACTTGGTCAGTTGTCTTTTCCTGTCTTTTAAAATCACTTCATCAATCAATTCTTTTTGGGATAATATCAAAAAGAATTAAAAGCTTTTAGTCAGCCCTTTTGGTTAAGAGGCAAATTCAGTTTTTAGGAACCCCCAGATTAGCATCAAGTGCTCTTTACCTATCCCAGTGATGTTTGACCCTCAATTCATTTGTTAGTGTTTGAATGTTTTACAAAAAGTTGCTTGAGAAGTTAGATATTCTAGCACTCCAGCTTTGCTATTTCTCTGTAACACATCATACTAATTATCAATTTTCTGACCAGTGACTTTGAATTAGTGGGTGTGATCTATAGACTAGATAGTATCTTCTCTCTTTTTTTGGCCTGTTTTCTTCCTTATCTCACAGCTCAATTTTGTGGATGGTTTCTGTTTTCTAAGGTAGATTTATTCCTTTGGAATTTGGTTGTTGGCAATAATAGGAACTGTTTTATAACCTGGATGCGAAAAGTTTTTTTTTAAATGGACTGAAAGTAATCTGAAGAGTTCTTAATTCAGTCATCAGAAGTGCTTTCTTCTGAGCACAGGTGGAGGAAGTTAAGGGGCAGAAAGGAAGAACTGTGTTCCTATAAGCAGCCTGTGGGTTCACCTACCAGCTCAAAACCACGTTATAATGATTCTACTCCTCACTCCATACCAGTTTCTTTCCAAAAAAATAGCAACTCAAAATGAGGAACCCTTTTGAAAGAAAATATGGAAGTAAGAATTATAATACTTGTACTTTATAATGTTTTAGGCTATCAAACTCTTTCCTATCTGCCACTTTTTTCTCCATAATGCTGATGGTTGGACAGAGAACAATGTTCCCTTCTTATCGGTGATAAAGCTGCAGATTGGCAAGAAAAACAAATGACTTTCTCCTAATCACAAAGCAAGTCAACTCATTTGAGACTAAGGTAATAATTGCAGACTGCTGAACAGATTTCTTTGCCATAAACTATGACTTAGAGAGTGTTACTGAGTGAATATTTTGTCCGATCTAATCTAAGAATAATACAAAGTCTACTTATTGTACAGAAAATACGCTTCCGAAGTATTTTGTTTCCACTATTTATTTTAGCCAGCTATTTTCTTATGCATATATTGGAAGGTCCGGTCAGATTCATAGGACTTGTGTATTAGGGCTTAGATTAATGAAGCTTTATTTTTACCCCTGTAAAAGTTTTTTTTGTTGTTGTTTTGTTTAAAGAATGTCCCCATACTACTGAAACAAAGGGAAACAAGGTCAACAACTCATAATCAAAATTCAATGGTTTTGTAATTTGAAATGGTTGAAGGGAATGTGCTGGGTAAACTGATTATTTTAGTTCCCAGGCGTTCATGGTAAACATGTAAAATTGTTGACATCTCTCAGAAATAGCTCTGTCTCCCAGTTATTTGAATTTGCTTTTTTTTTTCTACTTTTCCAGCCATGTAAAATCTGTGTCAAAGGTTAAATATACCTTTGTTCAGAGAGTTAAGAAAAATAATAAGATGTACTAGTTTTTAGTAAGCTCTTTATAAAGAGGAAAGTTGGGCTACTTCATCAGTATATTATGGGCTACTAACAAAAAACATAGTCCAGACTGTTCTAAAAATAGTCAAATAACATTTTTTGTGATTCAGTTCCATAATTGCCTACCCTAATGCTTCTCTGTGATATTGCTAAATAAATCCCTGATGACTTTACAAAAAGAGCTCTTTAAAAAAAAAAAAACAGATATACGGTCTTTTTTTTTTTTTTTTTTTAACTTTTATGAGCTAACATTGTGATAGGTGCTTTAAGAGAAATATTTTTCCAGAATGATTTTGTAGTAAAAGTAAAGGGCAGCTTTTGTATTGTCATGTCTGGGTGGATAGTCATCTTTCGGTTACTAAGAAATCATGTAGTGTTCCCTAAAGAGAAGCTCAAAAATCTGCTCAGCAGAAAGAAAAGTATTGATTATCGGTTTCTTCATTTTCTCTTATGCTATGTGGTGACCTACCAAATAGATTCACAGGTGTATCAATATCTGTTTGGAGGATACCGATTATGCTTATCATTAGTGGGAACAAAATATTCAGATTCTTCACCATGGTGAAGTAGAGTAGTACTAAATTCCCAATAGAGAATTATCGATTTTACAAAATAATATTTATGTCTCCAGCTGACGTTTTCCTCTCTTTGGGGTGTATTTACTATTTATTTTGTATCTTTGATCTTTTTCTTTGGAAGATTTTACCTATTGCTGTCCTACTGTATTAAATATCCCATACAATGAAATAGGTTAGTAAAGATTTTAAAACCCCACAAATATCCATTTTTGGCTCTTAACACATGGGGGGAACAGTTTTTATAAAAGCACTTCAACATGTAGAAGGGAAAGATAATCTTCATTATGATGATTTCAATTCAGGATCAATAGGTAGTGACTCTGCAAACAAGGGAACACTTACCAGCAGTACTTGAAGACTTGTGAGTTGGGATTGCATGTTACTTGAAAGACCTAATTAAGCTAAATTTTGGTGCACAGCAGTTGTACATGATTTCATGTTTATGTAGCAAAATGCTTTGAAATGTACTAGTTTTGAAAAATACATGTAAAGATAGTTGTGAAAATTGTCTATTATATTTTCCTGTGTGTCTCATTTATTTAGAGCATAAAGTTTCTTTTTTAGTTGTTCTAACTGAATAAGGCTAAATGAATACTGTAATTGAAATTATATTTTAAATCTTTGTCATGAGTTTTTAAAAAAAAAAAAACTATTGCAAATTGTATCATTCCTGATTACACAGAACTTTGTGGGTGGTTTTAAATAAATTTTATACTTCTATTTTGCACCTGGTGGTCTAATTTTTCTTTCCTCTTCAAAATCATATTTTTTACATTTACTATCCAATAAAAGTCACATATTTTTAACTACACAGGACTATACGATTTATTTGGAGATAACCAAATATATGCATTGGGTTCAAAACCAAATCAGGATGGCTGTAGCAGAACCCTTGCGTTTTAAACCATTTAATCCCCACAGTGATGCTATTAAGTAAGGGCTCTTACTAACCCCACTTTACAGATGAATTCAGGAACTTAAAGTGGTTAAGCTGACACCCCTAGTAATTAGCAAAGCTGTTAATCAACCTTGTTCTATATTGACTCATGCCCTCCCTTGGATTTATCATTATTTTAATAAAACTTAATTCTGAACACAGAATGCTAACATTATTTTAAATTTGACATCCTAAAAAGTTAGTAGCTCAGTCATGTCTGACTCTGCAACCAAGGGACTGAAGCCTGCCACTCCTCTATCCATGGAATTCTCCAAGCAAGAATAGTGGAGTAGCTAGCCATTCTCTTCTCCAGGCGATCTTCCTGACCCAGGGAAGGAAACCGGGTCTCCCTCATTGCAGGCAGATTCTCTACCATCCGAAATGAAAACAAAACAAAACAAAAGAAAACAAAACACACACACAAAAAACAAATACGTTTTTAGTGATATTCCAGCAAATATTATAGAAAAATAAGTTACTTTAAATTCATCTTGTTAGAAACCTATTTCTCTGTAGCATCCCAGCAGTCTTCCTTCTAGTGATAGAAACTACTCCACTGGCCCACCTCCCCTTCTCCACTTCCTCTCCAGGCAGCTAGAGACTACATTTATTACCTCCTTCCTGACTGGTTAAAAGGGAGACATTAGAGATGCTGAACGTACAGACAGACCTGAACAACACTCTAGGGGATGGAAGAATAAATAGCTCAGCTAATATCCTAACTCGACAGGTACCCTACAAGACAACTATCAGGTTTTTTGAGTCTTCTCTAGGCCAAATAGACACTTCGTCACTATTTCTTTAGTGAAACGGGTTCTAGATCCTTAATCTTAGTTCCCTGACCAGTGACCAGGGATTGAAACCTGGGCAGTGAAAGCACTAATTCCTAACCACGACTGCCAGAGAATGCCCTCCTTTATCTTAATTGATGCTCTTTGAGACAACAACCTGAATAATCCTTTAAAACAGTTATCTTTTAATAACAGATCTTGTGGGTAATTCCTTGACAGTCCAGTTTTAGGGTTCCATACTTCCACATCAGGGTTCATGGGTTTGATTCCCTGGTAGGGGAACAGATCCCATAAGTTGCACAGTGCGGCCAGAAAACAAACAACAAAACAAAAATCTTGGGTCATGACATTCCCCAGCTTAAAACATCCCAGTGACTTCCCCTGTACTTAGTATGAAAGCACACTCCTTACTTGGTCATTTACCAAGTGTGAAGAACAATGAAATAGTTGGTGAATAACTTTCATTTACTCAAGGAGATGCAAGGGAATTTCCTGGTGGTCCAGTGGTTAGGACTCTTATGCCTCCACCGCTGGTTGATCTCTGGTTGGGGGACTAAGCTACATCAAGCTGCAGAGTGCAGTTAAAAAAGCGGGGAAAAGTGTGAGAAATTGAACTGTGATATCTGTAATACATGCTAAAAGAAGACCTAAATAATTGGAAAGAATGGATACTCAACGTTGTTAATCGTGGGAATGTGAATGTGTGTAGTCACTGTGAAAACAAGTTTGCAACTCCTCAACAAGTTAGGCATAGAATTTACCAGATAACCCAGAATCGCACTACTAGGTATAATCTAAGAGAATTGAAAACAGGAGTTTAAACAAACACTCTACATGAATGTTCACAGCGTCATTATTCATAGTAGCCCCAAAGTGGAGGCAACCCCAAAGATCAACTGACAAATGGATAAACAAAATATGGTACTGTTCATATAAAGTAATCGTTTTAGCTATAAAATGAAGTACTAAGGCACGCTACAAGAGGAACCTTGGACACCATACAGTAATCACACAAAAAGCCTGTATAATTTTTTTTTTTTGTAATGGGTCTTCTGGCGTGTAAGCTCTATTTCTCTCACCTGGGATCGAACGCCGGGACCCCAGCATGGGTAGCTTGGAATGTTAGCCACTGAAGCACCAGGCAAGTCCCAGTATGATTCTATTAACAGGAAATGTCTAGGACATGCTAATCCATAGAAAGCTGATTAGTAGTTGCCTGGAGCTGGAGAGCGCTGGGATTAAGGAGGAACTGCGAAATGGGTAGGAGTTCTTTTCAAGTGTTGGACGCATGGTGGTTGCACAGCTTTATGTAAATGCTAAAAGCCTCTGAATTGTACAATAAAATACTTAACCGATGGGATTATATGTTAAGTGAATTTCATCTCAATTTTTTCAAAGTTAGGAAGATGTCACTGGATATAGTCATTCTCCCACGTACCTGAACTACAAAAAAAAAAAACCCCCGAAAATGGCGGCGAGCTCATGGATCACATGACTCCCGATTCTTTCCTTCCCACACTCGGCGAAGCTTCTTCCTTTGAGCTTGCGCAGAGATACAGACAGTTGGCTCATTGTCATACAAGTGGCAAGGTAACCCGTCTTAGGCAAGCTCCGATTCCAGTTGCGTAGTGAAAGGGGTGAGCGCATTGACGGCTACCTCGGGAGCGCGCACGTAGAACGTAAGCCCGTGTGCGCCGTTCCTCAGAGAGATTGGGGAGGGGGCAGAGGCGCGGAGGAAGACGGGGAGGTTGGCGCATGCGCTTAAGCCTGATGGGTTTGAAATGGCTTCGGTGTTAACTGGGATCGGATTCAGGTGAAGGTTTGGTCCTCGCGGTTGGAGCGGCAGGCGGCCGAGCCGGGGTTCCTAACGTCCTGTCGGATCCTCTGAAGCGCCGGGAGCGGCCGTTTTGGTAGCACGGCGTCCGTAGGCCGGCGACGGTGGGGCTCTCGTGGGACTGGGACGGGAGAAACACAGTCCCTTTTGTGCGGGTCGGAGCAGGCCCGGCGCGGCCGGCCCCTCCCCCACCGCCTCGGGTTTTTTTTTTTTTTTCCGGCGGCCCCTCCGGTGCCCCCGGCAACCCTCGGCCTCGGCCTCTGCTTGGCAGGCTCGAAGGGGCTGCGGGCCGCCGTTCCTCGCTCTCCAGCCGGTGAGGCTTTAGCCTCCTGGCTTCGGGTCGGAGCCTTGCCCGGCGGCACGGGTTTTGGGGAGTGGAGGCTTCTCCGCACCGCTGGGGGCTTATGTGTACCGGAGCTCTCGGTATTCCCTTCTTTGCATTTCGCCTAGTCTCCGGGACGGAGGATTCCCTCTCCCTTGGTCTGCGGCCCGCGAGGAGCTGGGGCTGGAGGAAGATGGATGGCACAGCTCTGGCCCCTCCGAGGTGTGGGGGGAAGGGAGTGCGCGGGCTGAGATCTTCGCTTCTTCTGGCTGGATTTGGGGGGGGGAGGGGTCTTCGGGATGGTTCTTTAAGGGGCGTCCGTTGTTTCAACTGTCTTTCTCCTCGAGGAAGGGGAGAGAAGAGGAGCCCCCAGTTTTTTCCCTAGTCTGCAAAGTAAGGAAATGTTCGTTATTTAAATGATGCTCTTGAATACCTTTCTTCGATGTCTCGTCCCAATTTCCGTTATTGGTTTTTCCACTTTTAGCCCCCAGCCCTTTGCCAAAAGAAACAAGCAGGCTATTTTTCTGTTGAATGTAAAGCTGTGTATTTTTTATTGTTAAGAATTGGGTAAGAAAACGGCAGATGGTCTTCTGTTTAAATGTGACAGTTTGTAGTCGATGAGGGAAGTGCGTTTCTTGTAAGTCAACCTCTAATGTCATGTATTGAAATTGGCTACTTTCGAGAACTAATTTGATGTAAAATGTTTTTGCTGCATATCGGACATTCAGGTGCCCTTTGTTATTTATAGTTGGTCTACGAAGATGTCCTTGACAAATTAAACATTTCTTTAAAATAAGACTTTTGTGATGGTTGTAGTTTGGTTGAACTTTAAACTGTGGATCCTTTCTTAATAGATCGCTGCTGTAGAAGACTAACAAGCGAAGGTCCCCCCCTCCCCTTTTGTCATGGCTCAGTTTGGAGGACAGAAGAATCCGCCATGGGCTACTCAGTTTACAGCCACTGCGGTATCTCAGCCAGGTCAGGCTTCCTCTGAACACATGTGCTATAGATGCCGGATTTGGGATATGTTTTAACTGTGTGCATTAATCTGTGCATAATACTGTTAATATAAATTTGCAAATGATGTATCTTTTAAGATTATCTGTGAAGCTTCTTTTAAAAATTGATAGACCAGCTAGCGAAATACCTGCTTTGCACAGCAGTTTGGACAGTTATATGTAGTCTTTTAAACGTTAAATTGGTTTAGTTATGTTAGAGGTTAGCAGCCACTCATTCATTCTAGTTTACCTCATTTGGCATGTTAAGGTGTCAGTATTCATAAGTTATATTTAAAATTAAATGTATTCATACTTTATGAAAAATTATAAGACTGGTTTTCAGGTATTTGAATTTTAAGTGAAAAAACCAACTCTAAAGAATTTATGAAGCAAAGGAAAAGAATAAATAGATGTAAAGGAAAAGAGCAAGTATTTACGTATTCAAAATAAAGCCTACGAAATGTCATTTTCAAAATAAGTAACAAAATACGTCATTAAAAGTGTTTATTTCAGCATTTCTTCCTATTGTTTTTGGGAGGACTTACTTTTTTTTTTTTGCAATTTCTTGACTTATGGTTGAGTCTTCAGTTTACAAAATGAAATTTTGAGTTTCTCTGAGTACCCAGAAAAGTTGCAGCTTATTCTGTTAATTTGAATATATTTTACTTATGATATACTTGATACTAGTTTTTGCTGCATTTTACTTAAATTTTTGTTATTTGAGGTCAGTTGCAGAGACACTGTGATCTTCTAACTCTGATGTTCTAAATTGGATCGACATGATTATCTTGCTGTGTAGGTGACCTTTCTCTTTAAGGAAATGAATATATTAGGGTTTTTATTTTAGTTACTTTTGATTTGAAATATTAAAGGAGCAACAGTTGATTTGAGAGATTAAATGAGCAACTGAATATAATATGAAATAATGGTTATAATTGGTATCCAAGTGTTTCTTCTCTGTGTTAAACAGTGGGGAACCTGATAATGACTTAAGTTTGATAAAACAGGAATTATTACCAAATACTGTGTGTCCAGAAACAAGTGATGTGTACTGGTATTTTGGTAAAGAACATGTTTACCTGATTTCCTGTGTACAATTTGCTTTAATTTCTTATCTGTATTGTTCCTATAGAATAGCTGTTATGGTGAATTTCTATTGTCTATAGTTCTTAACATCTATATTGTAATTACTTAAATATGCGCTGTGCTTTTGTTTTTATTTTGAAACTGAGCAAAGGAGAGACTATAAAGGTTTTAAAACTTGTCAAAGTCAGTAGTAATTATAGACCTCCTTTTCCATATTTGACAGTAGAGATTTCAAATGTAAATAATGGGATTTGTGTAAACAGTTTGTGCTCTAAGAAATTATGGATTTTTCTGGGACCTGTCATTAATCATAGTTTTTCAAAGTCTGATATTTTATTGATGCATCATGACTTTAGTAACTAACTAGGCAAGTATTTTGTTAGCATCTATGTTTAGTTTTCCTGCAAAAATCCTGGAGTAGGTTCTCTAGTGAGTGTTTTTATTAAATGTTTTTATTAAACTATTGAAATTTTTATGTTCTGTAGTTGGTAAAGAATCTGTCTGCAATGCAGGAGACCCCAGTTCAATTCCTGGGTTGGGAAGATCCCCTGGAGAAGGGATAGGCTACCTACTCCAGCATTCTTGGCCTTCCCTTGTGGCTCAATTGTAAAGAATCCACCTGCAATGTGGGAGACCTGGGTTCGATCTGGGTTGGGAAGATCCCCTGGAGAAGGGAAAAGCTACCCACTCCAGCATTCTGGCCTGGAGAATTCCATGGAGAGTCCATGAGGTCGAATAGAATTGGACACGACTGAGTGACTTTCACTTTCATATTTTGAGCTGTTTCCTGAAAGCTTGATATTTTCTAGCCTTCATTTTCAAGCCTTTGTGACTAATCATTATCTTATTAGAATTGATTCTCAGAGTCAAGCTAATTTCTAAGTTGAACTTTTTTCAACTATAAGGCAATTATGGTTTTATTTACACCTCATTTCAATGGAGAATTTCAGCCCAGTATATATATATAAGGCTTTACATTTTCTCCTGTAAGCTTCAAATGCAATTTGATAAAAAACAATTTCAGCAGAGAGGGCATCAGAAGAACTTAATCAGGATAGTAGTGTAGGTGCCTATTTTATTCTAGTTAAAAAAAAATGCATGCATTGAAATATGCCAGATATATTAGTATCAGAGGTCAATGTCAATCAAATCGTGGTCACACAACAGAAAAAGGTTAACTGAAAATTCAATTCAAATGAAAATATTTTGATCTTTGTGCCTGTGTATCTGACTCATTTTCTCCTGAAAGCAATATAAAAAAATTACTGCTATTTTTTTTTAGTATATGACTTAAGGTTATGTTCAGTTAATGGCTTTGCTATTCCATTTTCTAGCAAGATTGTCTTGCATTTGTACTTAACTCTGGAATCAGCTAACAGTGATTTGAACATTTCAGTGCATTCACACAGATGACATTGCTAAGTCACTTCAGTCATGTCCGACTGTGTGACCCCATGGACGGCAGCCCACCAGGCTTCCCCATCCCTGGGATTCTCCAGGCAAGAACACAGGAGTGGGTTGCCATTTCCTTCTCCAACGCGTGAAAGTGAAGTCTCTCAGTCATGTTCGACCCTCAGCGACCCCATGGACTACAGCCTTCCAGGCTCCTCCATCCATGGGATTTTCTAGGCAAGAGTACTGGAGTAGGGTGCCATTGCCTTCTCCGACAGATGACATATCTAAGATTAAAAACTTCAGTAAAAGTATGTACACTAGCACTTAATTGCTAAAATCTGTCATAAAGTTGAAGCTCAGTATTTGAATTATTTCTGATTAATTTTGATGCTGTTTTTCAATTGTGTCTGTACTATTCGCTCAGTCGTGTATGACTGTTTGCAACCCCATGTACTGTAGCCCACTCCTCTGTCCATGAGATTTCCTAGGCAAGAATACTGGAGTGGATTGCCATTCCCTTCTCCTGTGGATCTTCCTAACTTTAGGATTGAACCCCAGTCTCCTGCATTGCAGGCAGATTCTTTACCATCTGAGCCACCTAGGAAGCTGTTCAGTTAAGGAGTTAATAATTTCAAGTTTGTCATCTTTAATTTTCTTTTCCTTTACTCCCCATATTCAAACATATATCAAACTTTGACTTCTCCTTTGAAATGCCTCACATGTATTCCTCTCTTTTACTTTTAGGCTCTCTGTACTTCACATTTGGATGACTGATCCATAACTGCTTTCTCTTGCTTACATAAGCTATGCCAAGGTCTCTCACCTGACTTTCAGGCTCTTCCATACCCTTCCCCAAACTTTATACCCTGATCTGTGATGTGGGCTTCCCGGGTGGCACTAGTGGTAAAGAACCTGCCTGCCAATAGAGCAGACGTAAGAGATGCAGGTTCGATCCCTGGGTTGGGAAGATCCCCTGAAGAAGGAAATGGCTGTCCACTCCAGTATTCTTGCCTGGAGAATCTCATGGACGGAAGACTCTGGAGGGCCCCTGTTCATAGGGTCTCAAAGAATCAGACGACTGAGTGACTAAGCACATGATTTACCATAACATTCACTTAAGTCAGGATGCTCTTTTCCCCATCTGTCATTTGGTCATACTCTATATTTATTATTCTTCATTAAGTTCTAATTGCTTTAATTTGCTTTCCTCTTTTACTAGATATGATAGTTAACTATTTTCCCCCCTACCTCCAGTGTATCTGTCAGATGTGATAATTATTCCTAAAGCATGATTTCTATCTAAATTACAGAATGGGCCCTGAACTAGATTCTGTCTCAGCATCTTTCTCTAACAGATAAAGAATTTGAGGCCTAGAAGAGTGATGAAGTTTATCAGGAGAAAGTCACAGAAGAGTCTGCTGTTAGGACCTCAGAATGTGGTTCATTGCTTCTTCCATTATTCTGTTCTTTTCAGTTCAGTTCAGTCGCGTCCGACTCTTTGCGACCCCGTGAACCACAGCACGCCAGGCCTCCCTGTCCATCACCAACTCCCGGGTTCACCCAAACCCACGTCCATTGAGTCGGTGATGACATCCAACCATCTCATCGTCTGTTGTCCCTTTCTCCTCTTGCCCTCAGTCTTTCCCAGCATCAGGGTCTTTTCAAATGAGTCAGCTCATTTCCAGCCTCGTTTCTAAATTTCCTATTCTGAAATACTTGTTTTTTAATATTTACCCTTGTCTTTAAAATTTACCCTATTTTTCCATTTTGTAGTTGAAGTGCTGTGTTACATATTCAGTGACAGTTATAACTGGGGCCAGAGCTTTTAGGTTTGAAAGTTAAACAATTTCTATTGTGTCAAGGGACATTGAGAGGGATAGCTGGTAAGTCACTGATTGAATCTCTAAATATCCCTTAGATAAATTATAGTGATATAGGAGTATCTTCAGTATATTTGACTCAAAGTATTTGTATGTGTATATGTATATGATTGCAACAGTATTAAGACGTTTGGGTGGATTTAGCCAATTCCAGGACATATTTTCTCACCCATTTCTTTGACCATGTGTATGGTGATGAAGTCATGGTGATTATGTGGTGCTCTAACAAGTGAAGTAATACAGTTGTTTTGAAGGTGACTGCATTTAAACACATTTTTTTGTACAAACTATTATTTATGCTGGGCCACATAGCTTGTGGGTCTTAGTTCCCCAACCTGGGATTGAACCCATGCATTGGAATCATGAGTATTGACCATTGGACCCCCAGGAAGTCCCCCCTCTACAAATTTTATTAAGATCACACTCCATTTAAAGTTACTTCAAAATACTGACTTTGTTTCTTGTGCTGCAGTGTGTTACCTTACACCCAGTGGTTGCATCTCCCCCTCCCCTGCCCTGTCTTGCCCCTCCCTCCCTCTCCTCAGAACTAGATACTAGTCTCTGTATCTGTGACTCTGCTTTTTTATTACATTCACTAGTTTTATTTTTTAGATTCCACATATATGTGATATACAGTATTTTTTCTTCTGCCTTTTTTTCACTTAGCATAATACCTTTCGAGTCTGTCCATATTGCTGAAAAGGCAAGATTTTGGGTTTTTTTATGGCTAAGTAATATTCTATTGTGTATGTATATGTACCACACATCTTTATCTGTTCATCTGTTAATAAACACTTACGATGTTGTTATAAATATGACCTCATTTTTTCTTCCTTTTTAATCTGACCCATTGGTTGTCTTAAAATCCCCATCTCTTGAGTCAGGAGCTCACATTGTTAAATTGCAAGATTCATGGTCTTTTTCAAACAAATAATGGCTGATGTGCTATGTATACTTACATTAGTTATCTCTTGATAGAGTTGGATATATCCAACTCATTTGGTACAAATTGAAGATTGAAGGAATTCCCTGGCTGTCCAGTGGTTAGAACTCAGTGATTTCACTCCCCAGTTTGATTCCTGACTGGGGAACTAAGATTCTACAAGCCAGCATGCTTTCCCCCCACCCCCTGAAAAAAAGGGAAGATTGCCGTTGGTGTGGGCTAGCCCTTTTTAAACACTGCTAATGCTATGTAATAGGAAATTGTCTCTAAAACATTGTTCTAAGAGTAAAAAAATGTACATAAACTCTTAGGCTCATTAGTATGTTTTTTTTCCTTCATCTCTGAGCATGACTTGTACTCTCATCCAGTGAGTATTTTTATTAACATACTATAAGCTACACACCAGTGAGTACTCCATCCTTCTATCCTAAATTGAGTGGGCAACTCATGTTTATGCATTAGTGACTTTGCTTGAACTATTTGTTTTATGATCTGGGAAATAATTTTGGTCTCTTACAGCTGAAAATGTTTCAGAAGTGACTTTGAAAGTTTGAGTACTAACTTTGGGTAATAGAAAACTCTTTGAAAGGAATGGAGTTGAAAACTAAATTTCAGAGTCGTTCAAGGATGGACATGTGACATTGCATATAGTGTCTTTAACTTCCTGAGAGGGTTGTTCTGTGATGATGGATACATTATATGTCTTCGTTATCTAATATGGTGGCCACTAACCACATGTAGCTGTTGAGCCCTTGCTCCTTGAAATGTGGTTAATGTGACTGAGAGACTGAATTTCTCATTTTGTTTAATTTTCCCTAATTTAAATTGAAATAGACATGTATGGCTGGTGGCTGCTTATTGAAAATGTGATTAGTATAGAAGATTACAACATTTAGAATATATTACATTTAAAATACTATTTTATGCCTCAGTTTTTAAAATATGCTCATGGCTTATTTATAACTGGAAGTTTGTACCTTTCACTGTCTTAATTTCTTATTCTTAATGCCTTCTAATTCTTAAAAGATAATGAAGGGGGAAAAAAGGTAATGAATATTTCCAGTTACTTGGGTACGTTATGGGCTTAGAATAGAGTCTCAGAAGCAACAGCAATACATCGACCAGTGAGTATCTGTGCATGGAGGCATCAAAAAGGTTTGTGATTTCTGTGAGGATCACGTCTTAGGAAGGATGTTGAGTTGAAGATGACATTTAGCAGACTTGTTCACATGATTTAAAATTTGGGTTTATATTGTTTTAGTAAATCTACAAGTTATAAGAAGAATCTTCCATGTCTTCTCCCACATTGCTTTTTCTCTCCATAAGGTGTAAGATCGCTTTTGAACATATATTGATATATGGTAATTTCAAAGGATAAAGCATTGCTTGACCAGTGCCTTAAATAATTTTGCAGAAGGTGATAGAAAGTGAAGTTTCTTGGATCAGTTTGAAGTTTTTTTGTTTGTTTCTTTAATGCAATTTATTAAGGTTTTTTTTTTTTTTTTTTAAGGTTACTCCAAATTATTTTTTTAATTGACGTATAGTTAATATACAGTGTTGTGTTGTTTCAGATGTATTGCAAAGTGATTCCGTTATGTGTATATGTGTATATGTGTATATTCACATATGAAGTTTTGAATTTTACTATTTCGGAAGGGTGACTCATCTTAGTAAAGATAGGTATAAAGATAATAAGAATTTTTTAAATTTGTGAGTTTGATAAGATAAAGGGACAGCAAACAGGACAGGTTTCTCTTATGTGTTTTAATGGTGTGTTCCCAGGTATTCAATATATGATAACTACTGGTATGTCATAAAATGAATACTTCCATCATATGAAACTGATTTTACATTTAAAAAAATAATATATTTTACATTTGTCCTTGTTATTAACTTCTGGTAACCTTCGGTCATTTAGGGCTTATTTCATAGGTCTGTGGAAGTATTGATACATGGTTATAAGTGTATCTGTTTCAGATGTATCATGAGACCTCAACAGTCATTTTGAATCAGGTACAGATAAATGAACAGACTGTTCCAATGTGGATAATTGGAAAAAATCTCCAACTGATAAGTGTTAGGCCACTTATGGAGAGAGAAAGATTAAGTCAGAGATTCATACCTTTGTTCTTTGCAAGCTGTAGAATTATCATGCAGAATATTGATTTTATTCAATTCAGAAGAGTAGCGAATGCTATATACAAAAAATATTCAAGGATAGCTTCTTAGATCTAGCTACAAAAGAGAGGAGGATTAATACATTTTAATGAAATGTACTTTATTGAGCTTAAAATCTCAAACGATTTTAAAAAGAGCAATATTATATAGACATATAAAAGCCACAACCTATGCACAATGATTTCACAAAGTTTGAATTAACTAGCTAGTAGTGTGCAGCAGCTACTAGAATGTAAATTTTCTTCCCATAAATTTCTCTCAGCATTTGAGCCTTTCGGTACCTGTCAGTCTGCATTGTAGTTTCTAATTCATCACATTGACTGTCAACAGTGGAAAGAGATTACGGATATCAGCTATCATCCCACCTACTTAATGCTGGGCTGCTATATGTTGTCAGAGTCTAGAACACCTAGAAAAGCTGTAGGAAAAAGAGCTGTTTGTGAGATACTGGCTGTGAGCCCTTTTACTGTGATAGTTATTGATACTTTCCAGTGTTCTGGACATTGGTACTAGCAGAGTGAAACAGTAAATCAGAGGTCAGAGCTCACGTAGGGGAAGGAGATGCAGGTATGATTTGAATCACAAGAGGTTACTTTTGTCAAATACAGAACATCAAATTGAATTTTTAATTTTTCCTTTGTTCTCTACCTTTCTTGTGTTTACATGAGAATTTTGCTTCTGTTATCCTAGAAAAGTGGTTCTTAAGCTTGTTGGGGTTTCTTACCCTTTTGAAAATCTGATTAAAACTTTACACTTTCTTATCTGCACTTTTATGTACAGTTCCAGAAGTTAACAGGGTCTACTGGTTAGAACCTGTGCTGTAGTTTTGTACGTTTCTTTCCATTCTCAGTGCAGTTAACCTCATTTTGAATTTGCATTGGTGTTAAGACATTCCCCACTTCTCTTTATTTTGTTAGTCTTGGTTTCTCCTTTTTACCCATCTATGGCATCTGACTTATCTTAAAAACAAAGAGAATAAAATATTAATGTTGTAAGGGTTTAGGATGGTGTATTCAGGACATGCAGTAGGTTTTTTCCCCCACCTGCTTCATTCTTTTTTAATTTTTAAAAAGCATGTTTTATCAAGGAGTAATGTGTAATTTATATGAATTCCAAACATGATTTCTGGGATTTGCTTGTTTTTGCCTCACTTTGTTGTTCGTTTGCTTTATTTTTAAATAGAATTAATCTGGACACTTTAAACAAGATTGATGATGAGCATCACAGGTCTAAAGATTCTCTGGTAGATTCTAGACTAGGTGCTTTGGTTAATTCATAAATGGTCTCTGTTCTGTTCCTGTAAGACACAGTATTGTTCTTTCTGTACAGTTACTAACTAATAGCTGTTGAGCAGCACTTTTTTCAGGTTACTCTAAGATACAAGCAAGATGCTTTGGAAAAGGGAGTGTTCCATGAGCAAATACTGTTTTATGGTGACCTCTTTTGAGATTCACAGTGCTTAGTGGCATATTAAATGTTCTGAGGATTCTTGCAGTAAAAACATGTACTTTGCTGTTGCGTTAACTTTTAAAACCTTGGACCCCTTTTTTCCAAACTTAATGTCCTGGGGAGCAAGTCATCATTCTAGGAGATAAAGTTTTGGGAAGGGCAGTGCTAGACTGCAGTTTAGCTTTGTGTTTAAACTGTTCCTATCGTCTGTTGGCTAGTTTTACAGTTTTTTAATACAGAGTTGAAGTACAAGAAATACATGAAAACATCCTTGATAGTAGGATGTTTTAAGGGTGGATCACTTCCAGCAACACTGTCCTTAATGTATGATTCTAATCTGCTTGAGGGTAAAACTGTACATTCTAGATGAGTAAAATAAGATAATATATTTTTTGCTCTTCCTGAAAATATTTCTTGAGGGTACTTTAGCCTCTTGGTCTAGCTGAGGTTGGTTGGGTTCATTCTGTAGTTTAATTTTATAGATTAAGTTTTTCTTGTATTTATCATGACTTGAACAAATATTTAAAGCCATTGGAATCTGAGGTGAGGCATTACTGAAATTTTTCTTTAGTTTTTTTTTTTTTCCTTCACTAAGCAGTGGCAGACTGTAATGCATAACTAAGCACTCATTGAAAATTCCTGGAAAGGATTCAAATAATCTTGACTTTTTTTTTTCCTTCCCCCCTTTTTTAATCTCATTTTAGCTGCATTGGGTGTTCAGCAGCCATCTCTCCTTGGAGCATCTCCTACCATTTATACACAGCAAACTGCCTTGGCAGCAGCAGGCCTTACTACACAAACCCCAGCAAACTATCAGTTAACTCAAACTGCAGCATTGCAGCAACAAGCCGCAGCTGCAGCAGCTGCGTTGCAACAGGTGAATGTTTAGGTTTTAAAATGTGACATAGAAAACTTTCAAATCTGAGTAGCCAAGGGTAGGTACTTGTACATTTTAAGGAGTGAGTAATTGTGGAGTTACATTATGCTTATTTTTTTCTCATGATAAGAATTATTTATGCTCAGGACATAACAGAAGTGTAGCTGCAGAGTCAAAATTCTAAAGTCCGTATAGCTTAGTTATTTGAATAAAATTTCATTCTTGATGAATCTGAAAGTATAAATAATCACTATTTTGTTTATTTTAGATGAAGTGTAGCTGTTTAGAAAATTCCTTTTTAGTGTAATGCTGGTTATATATTTGAATGTATGTGTGTGTATATTGCTTTTTGAGAATGACTAAAACTAATATCCTTTTTTTTTTTTTTTTAAATCTTTTTTCCAGCAATACTCACAACCTCAGCAGGCCTTGTATAGTGTGCAACAACAGGTTAGTTTATATTTTCCATGTTAAAAACTGATTTTTAAAAAGTCATTTGTTGCAACTAAACTTACACAGATTTTAGTTCCCCTCAGTAACCTTAATGTGTGATTTGAATTCTTCTGGAGTGGAAGAAATGTGGTAGGTATAAAGAAATGTCTCCAAGGGAGAGGAAGCTAGGAGAGAGGTCCTGAAAACTCAAATCCTAAACCAGCAGCCAGTCTTTGTCACATGTTTTTATGAAAGCATGTAGAAGATAATCTGGAAAGAGTCACTCTGAATGAATCACTCTGAATGAATCTTTGGCCCAATACTCCTGTTTGAAGCCTTCAGGCCTGTGTCCTGTACTAGACTACATGTCAAAATGAAAAGCTCCTTTTTCCCATTTGAAGCCTAAACCCTAGACAGACCATTGACTTTCAGCCTTTATTTATTTAAAGCAATGGAGCCCTACTTCCCCCACCCCCAATCAAATTGTATATTGAAATCCAGTATGTAAAATATAAAAATAGTGTTGGAAATGGGAGGAAGCCTCCCGTTGTAGTTCCCCTATTCCCAGGGCACAGTTGAACAATTTGAAAGCACCTTACTTGGACTAAAATAAGTTTCTTTGGCTCCTTTTCCCCAAGCTCATACTCTAATCATCATCTTCGAGGGTTATTATATCTATGATGGTAAGAAAAACAGAACCCAAGGAAAAACATATCAAGCAAAGTAGAAAGTCTGCCTTTAGACTTACTTTAGTAGTTAGGAAATACATTATCAAAGCCTATGTGTTGTTTTGAACCACATCAAAATGGCAATACTCAAATGTTTTGCCCTAAAAACTGCCATTACTTATCCATTCTTAACTTTCAGAAAAAGAAATTTGATAGATTTAACGTTTATACTGTTTTGAGTTAAAATGTCATATAGATTGTTTTATCCTAGCTTTTTAAGTCTAGTAAGGATTTATTTGGAAGATTATTAGTCACAGTGAATAAAAAGTCATGAATAGAACTGAGATCTTCAGATTCTACCATTGGGCTTAAAACACTAGTTAGAAGCTAATAAACATTAATGATGTCCCAAGAGAAATCTTACTTAAGCCCAAATCTTACCCTGCTCAGGATGTCCACAGCTCAGAAATGATGCCCATGCCTTCCTCAGACTGCTTACCTAACCAGTAGGAAAAAAGACCTTTTCCTCAAGTTATTAAGCATCATCAGGAGATGCCTGCTCTCCTAGCTATATACTCTTTAGTACTGTTGGGGCACTAGAGCATGATAAGAAAACTCCAGGCTGGGCAGCTTAAGAATGTTGAAACGTGACAGGGAGAAGGAGCACCAAGGATAAGTATTTCTTTGGAGACCCTCCTGATGGTGAATAAAAAACACAGTGCTGAAACTTCATAAAGTTACTTTTCTTCCACAGAAGAAAAATTTAAAATTTCTCCCTTCCTAGCAATTCCTTTTGCTTTCTGGTAATGTTCTGTTTTGTTATTGCTGTCAAAACTCTGTCAGAATGTGTGGTCCTTTATCTTTGGCAAATCTGACTGTGAGGAAGTGCTTCTCATTTTATGGAGTTTTATATATATATTAATTAGACATCTAGCAAGTAATATTTTTGATATAGATAGCATACTGATGATATTGAATCATTTCTGTAGCATGGTAATTAATGTGGGACATAACCGGAGGTTTCCCCCACTAGGGACTTGTGGGTTTTTTTCTGGATGTTATTCCTATGAAATAGCAAAAATAATACCTTGATCCTTATTGAATGAGTTATATTTAAGGTCTTCTGCAGTTGTTACAAATACTTGTAGGAAACCTCACTCTGATGACTTCTGTTACTTTTTATCTGTTTCTTAGTTAGAATAATCATTTAATAGAAATTTTTCCTTTTGTAAAGCATCTGTGAAACAGCAATTCCAATTGATCCTTATCTTTTTTCTCTCCTGTTTTTGTTTGGTTTTTGTTTTATTTTTAGTTACAGCAACCTCAGCAGACCCTTTTAACACAGGTTAGTTTGGCATTACTTTATTTCTTTTGAATATCTGAATGCAGAGTAGACTAAAGTTTTATTCCTATTCTGGGTTTTCTTTCAGTATTTAAAAATGAATATTTGTTGGAGTCACATAATAGTTTAGCAAAATAATGTTGAATAAAGCATTGTTTTGCTTTTTCTTTTATGCTATTTGATTGCTGATCCTACTATGATCTAGTTTGAATAAATATGAGGCCTTATTTTAAATTTAATACTGATTTTTTGGCTTTTACATTTTCTTTGTAGCTTAAATTATTTTTAGGGATTTTTTTGTATATGTTATATCTTCATTTGACTTTATTATAGGAAAGTTATTGTAATGCATTATCAACTTAATTTTTCAGCAGCATTAAAAATTTTGTTAACTTTTGATACATAATGCTACTTTAGGCTTTGTGGACCACTTACGGTCTATGTTGCATATTTTTTTTCCTTTTATATAATTCTTTAAAAGTGCAAAAACCAGGAATTCCCTTTGTCCAGTGGTTAGGACTCCATGCTTTCACTGTTGAGAGCTCAGGTTTTGATCCGTGTTCGAGGAACTACAATCCTACAGACTGCATGGCACAGTTTTGAAAGAAATAAAAAATGTAAAACCCATTTTTGGCTAGTAAGTTGTATAAACATCATAAGCTGTGGGCTGGATTTGGTCCTTGAATTTCGGTTCAGTGGCCCCTGATGTACGCAGCTGTTAAGAAAGCAGAACCTGTAATAATACCTGAGGACAGTGATTGCCCCATGGATAGGGAACTAGATGGCAAAGGAGCAGAGAAACTTTTTACTCTGTAACCTTTTGTACCTTTCACAATGTTGAATCTGTTACTTTTAAGAAAGTACACTTCGGTTGAGAAATCAGCCTCATTTTGTTTTTATAAAGAAGCTAAAATTGGGACTTCCCTGGTGGTCCAGTAGTTAAGTTGAGCTTCTACTTCAGAGGTTACGAGTTTGATCCCTGGTCTGGGAACTAAGATCCCACATGCCCTGCAGTGCAGTTAGAAAAAGGAAAAACACAGCTAAAATTGATTAACACATATATCCTATTTTCAGTCTTCAATAGTAGGATTTCCAGACTAAATAGAAAAGGTATAAAAGTTAGCCTCTTAGAATGCTGTGCTTACTTGCTCAGTTGTGTGACTCTTTGTGACCCCAGGGACAGTAGCTCACCAGTCTCCTCTGTCCGTGGGGATTCTCTAGGCAAAGGATGCTGGAGTAGGTTGCCATACCCTTCTCCAGGGAATCTTCCCAACCTAGGGATCGAACCCAGGTCTCCAGCATTGCAGGCAGACTTCTTACCGTTTGAGCCACCAGGGAAGCCTTTTCTTAGAATAGCATTTTCCAAAGTGTACCCGTATTTTTTTTTTCCTTGTATATAATTCTTTAAAGGTGCAAAAACCAGGAATTCCCTTTGTCCAGTGGTTAGGACTCTGTGCTCTCACTGTTGAGAGTTCAGGTTTTGATCCTTGTTCAAGGAACTGCAGTCACACAAACTGAATGGCACAGTTTTGAAAGAAAAAAAATATGTCTTAGGATGTTAAAGAAATGTCATGAGAATTTCATGGCTGTAGTTTTAAGAGATGCCGAGTTCCTTTACTAATTATAGAACTGGACTCACCTATTATTTTTCAATTGTAGAACGTCGAGACTTGCTTTATTGGGAAAGTGTAAAATGAATTATGGAATTTGAGTCGAATCATGATTATTCCTTTATTTTTAATGATTTTATTTCTGTTTATATATAGAAATTTTAATAATATGTTGTTATTCATGCTTGATTATGCCAGAAAAGACCAATGAAACTGTTACCTTTTCCCTCAAGTTTTATTGAGTTATAATTGACGTATGACATTGTATTAGTGTAAGGTGTACAGCATGATTTAATATCATATATATGTATAGTGAGATGATCTTCACAATCAGTTAACATGTATCACCTCACATAAGTGAATTTTTCTTTTTCTTGTGATGAGAACTTTCAAAATCTACTCTCTTAACAAATTTCAAATGTATGATACAGTATTGTTAACCATAGTTACCATTCCGTACATCTCCAGAACTTACGTTTAACTGGAAGGTTGTACTGTCATTTGTCCCAGCAGACTCGCCTCTGGCAGCTACCAGTCTGTTTTCTGTTTTTATGAGTTCTTTGGTTTTTCTAGATTGCATGTATAAAAGTGAGATCATACGTAATTGTATCTCTCTCTCTGCCTCATTTCACTTATCTAGGACTTTCCTGAGTCTTTGTTGTGCTATTATGGATTTTGAGTTTCTAAGAGGGGGCTAGAATAAGCAGTGTTTTTTAAAACTCATTACACTATGGTGGCTTTTTTCCCCTGAAACTTCCCTGTAAAAGCACTCATCTGAGGGAACTTAATCATGAAATTGATTAAAAAAAAAATTTTTTTTTCAGACTTGAGTTGCGTCTTCAAGGTGTACCTACGTATTAAATTGTTTTTAGAATTTTGAGTTAGTTTTAAGTAGTCATTTTTTATTTCTAGACTACTTGTAATCCTTACCTTAATTTGATGTTGATTTTGTTTTATAGCCAGCTGTTGGACTGCCTACAAGCCTTAGCTTGTCAACTCCTCAACCTGCAGCTCAGATAACTGTATCATATCCAACACCAAGGTCCAGTCAGCAACAAACACAACCTCAGAAACAGCGTGTTTTTACAGGGGCTGTCACAAAACTACACGATACGTTTGGATTTGTGGATGAAGATGTATTCTTTCAGCTTAGGTAAACTTAATTAGTTGTTGGCAGATGGCTGCTTGTATCTAGCGTTAAGTATTTTGATAAGACACCTGCTTAGCTGGGGCATGGAATTGTGGTTTAGCTATAGTTTTCTGCTTTAATAATTCAACCTGTACCTGTGGCATTTTTTGATGGAGAACGTGATGAAAGATCTCTTTTGATTATTGAATGCTCTAGTCCTTGTGAATTCTTTATAAATGTTTTATAGGGGTGAGTTTACATTTCTAGCTGTTAATGAACAGACTTACAGTAAGGTTTAAGATTAAAATAATCATATACTTTTTAAAATTTAATCTTCTGTTTGACATACCTCATGATAACATATATGTAAAATGTTGTAGCTTCCCTGGTGGCTCAGACTGTAAAGCATCTGCCTGCAATGCAGGAGACCCAGGTTCAATCCCTGGGTTGGGAAGATCCCCTGGAGAAGAAAATGGCAACCTACTCCAGTATTCTTGCCTGAAAAATCCCATTGGATGGAGGAGCCTTGTGGGCTACAGTCCATGGGGTTGCAAAGAGTCGGATATGACTGAGCGACTTCACTTTCACTTTACTTAGTTGAAAAAAAAAATAGGATTAAATGATTGATAAACTAATGGATTTGAATTATTATTCTGTTCATGTAGTGGTGGTTGCAGGAAATATGTATTTCCTTTGATATTTCAAATTACTTCTAATGAACTTCTTAGAAGTGCTTTGAAATATTAAGTTTAATTGCTGTGTAAGATTTTTCTGTTTAAGTGGGTCTCCTGTTTTCTATATTTTTCTGCTTAAGTCTCAGAGGTGTATCTACTTTTCAAAAGAGATTTTCAGGCTTCCTATTTCTGGTGTACTTTACAGTGTTTAGTATTAACATATAAATCTTTTGGTAGAATTTATTCTAATAGTGTTTGTATTTAACTTAATTTTTTTTCAGTGCTGTCAAAGGGAAAACCCCCCAAGTGGGTGACAGAGTATTGGTTGAAGCTACGTATAATCCCAATATGCCTTTTAAATGGAATGCACAAAGAATTCAAACACTACCAAACCAGGTATATAAAATAGTATTCTAAAAACTTGGTTATTGAGTCTTCCAATTTACACAGATTTTTCTTTGTTTTTTAAAATGTTATTTCTTTTTGTTAAGAATCAGTCCCAAACTCAACCTTTACTGAAGACTCCTCCTGCCGTACTTCAGCCAATTGCACCACAGACAACATTTGGTGTTCAGGCTCAGCCCCAGCCCCAGTCACTGCTGCAGGCACAGATTTCAGCGGCTTCTATTACACCACTGTTGCAGACTCAGCCGCAGCCTTTATTACAGCAACCACAGCAGAAAGGTATTACAGACTAAAACCTAGCTGTTCAGTTATTAAAATAATGAGAGTATGCTACTAATTACAAAAAAAAGCAGGGACTAGTAGAATACCTAAAAATAAAGTTAAATATCTTTTGTAGAGAATTTCTACTTGTATAGCGATCAGGAAGTGTTTTTATAGAGGAAAATGTATCGAGACTTCTTAAAAACATGACATTGTATATGTATGTAGAGTCTGGTGGCAGCACCTCACTCATTGAACAATAGTGTATCAAACAAATGAACTGTTTTAAATTTTCTGAAGCAAATTGATAATTTGTAACTCTATACAGTTTCTTGGAAATGGCAACCCACTCCAGTGTTCTTACCTGGAGAATCCCAGGGACGGGGGAGCCTAGTGGGCTGCTGTCTCTGGGGTCACACAGTCAGACACGACTGAAGCGACTTAGCAGCAGCAGCAGTAGCATCCAGTTTTCTTACCCAAAAATACTAAAAATGATAGTCTTAACTTTTGCAGAAGTCTACTTAATTGGTATTTTTTTAAATGTAATTGTGGCATTTTCTGTTTTGTAAATTGGCACAAACATAACATTTATAAAACTGATTGCAGTTAATTAATTATTATTGAATAAACACCCATGTAATCATTACTTGGGTAAAAAAGTACATTATTAGTTAACTCCTTTTCTTTTTTAACAGTTTTACTCTAAGTATGTATGCTCGTAATATACTTCAGCCTTGCCTGTTTTTGAATTTTACATATGTGATTGTCTATATAGTCTTTTTTATAAGAATTTTGTTCATTATATTTTAAAGTTTTTCATACTTTCTTGTTTTATGTGGCTCTAATTTCTTTGTTTTCATTATTGGATAATGTTCCATTGTATGAATATTGTACAATTTATGTTTTTCTTTGGTAAATGTACTGTTTCTAGTTTTTGTTTTCTGAAAACATTGCAGTGTATGTTCATGATGTAGGCATTTTGACATTTCACCCATTAACGTAAGTGTGCCTTTCCTTAAAGAGAATCTTTTCCTATTATTACCACAATCTATTGTCACTTCTAAAAAAAGCATTTAAATACTTTATTTATATTTAGACACCCCCAGTTGTCTCGCAGATTTCTTTTAAAAAGGTTGTTCTTTGTTTCCTGAATGAAAAGGCAGTCACGTTTCATGTGTTGTATCTGGTTATGTTACTTTGGGCTTTCCAGGTGGCTCAGTAATTAAAGAATCCTCCTGCAGTGCAGGAGACAGCCGGTTCAGTCCCTGAATCAGCAAGATTCTCTAGAGAAGGAAATGGCAACCCACTCCAGTATTCTTGCCTAGAAAATCCCATGGATAAGGGAGCCTGGCAGGCTGTAATCCATGGGGTTGCAAAAGAGGAACTAAACAGTAGCAACAACAGTGTTTCTTTAGTCTTTTTATTCCAAAATAGTTTTCCATTTTTTCTTTCTTCCTTTATAGCATTGACTTTTTAAAATACTGGTCTAGTTGACTTGTAAATTCTCTTATAATGTTTTATTCTGAATTGTGTGGATTCCTTGTGGGATTTTTACCTTGTTCCTCTTTCTGCCATATAAACTATAAAGTAAAAGTTAGGTCTAAAGGCTTCTGGCACATTTTAGGTGATGTTTTCTAATTCGTACTGCATCATACTAGGAGGGGAATGTTGTTAGAGTCTTCCAGTATTATAGGTGGTGGATTACTTGGTCAAAGTGATGGTCGTAGATCTCTTTTTATAAAGGTTTTTCTCTGTGTTGAAAATGTCTGGATGACACTCTGGTGCTGCGAAAATGTCTTGTGTAGCCAACAACAAGGGTTTGTTGTTTTTTAATGTCTTTGCTTTAATATCTGTAGGTCAGAGATTGGCACATTGTAGCCCTATGATTTGGTCTGTGGCCTGGTTTTGTATGGTCCCTGAGCTGAAAATGGTTTCTACACTTTTAAATGATAGTTTAAAAATATATAAATGTGCAAATCATCCCTGGCATTTACCATTTATGGGTCACAAAACCTAAAAGCCAAATTTTTCTATATAAAATTTAACCCAGTGATGCTTTTAAACTTCATTTAAATAAGTTAAAATATATTTTTCTGTATCTTTTAAAGCTGGTTTATTGCAGCCTCCTGTTCGTATAGTTTCACAGCCACAACCAGCACGAAGGTTAGATCCACCATCCAGATTTTCAGGAAGAAATGACAGAGGGGATCAAGTGCCCAACAGAAAAGATGACCGAAGGTATGTTTTTAGAAGTATACTTTTGATAGTGGTGATGGTTGTACAGTGTGAACGAATGCACTTAATGCCACTGAACTGTAAACCTCAAAATGATTAAAATAGATTATTATATTGTGTGTATTTTACCACAGTGTTCAAGAAGTTATTTTAAAATGTACACCGTGAAATGTTGCTTATATTTATACGTATGCTTATACATATTAAATTTACTTCATTAAAGAACTCCTTGATAATGCTAGAAAAAGTAATTTTAGAAAAATTTGCTTTAAGTCGTGAAAGAGAAAGAGAAAGACGTAGATCCAGAGAAAGATCTCCTCAGAGAAAACGTTCCCGCGAGAGATCTCCTCGGAGAGAGAGAGAACGGTCACCTCGGAGAGTCCGACGTGTTGTCCCACGTTACACAGTTCAGTTTTCAAAGTTTTCTTTAGATTGGTAAGTTCTTTTTTTCCCCATTGTTTTCTTAAATTACTAATTTTGTACTTTTTGTAATTTGGAGGAATGTGTTACATTTAGAGAATTTTTTTTCTGTATGATTTTGATTTCATAACATTTAGTTCTTAGTTACATAAGAGCAGAAAGGCAATTTGAATTAGCATTTATGTTCTTTGCAAGATTGCATTATTTTCATACACTCATTATAGGTACTAGCTATTGAAAAAGGCAGCCCCTCTGTAATGAAGTTGTTCCTTAAAAGTGAAATTATTTAAGATTCTAGTTTATTGATGACTTTATTAAGGTCATGCGTAGTTCATTGTGTATGATGAAGTAATGATACAGTACTGACCAGTTACTTCAAGTTCTCTGTGGCTGTGCAGTGTAATAGAAACATGGTTCTGTGTATGTACTTAACAGACATATAACATATACACATATGTGTGTATACATATATACGTATTTTAGCTTTTGAAATCAGAAGTAACTGGAAAGTTAGCAAGAATTTTTAACCTTCACTTGTGAAATGGAAATTATATTAACTATCCAGAACTAATTGTGAGGTTGGGCTGATTTCATGTAAGTAAAGCACTTAATCCATTGTTTGGCAGTTGTAGATAGTGATGGCTGGGATGTGGTGGCCAACTAGGTAATAGGTGCAAAATTGTAATTCATAAAGAGGCAAATTGATAAATGACTAATCTACTCTAAAGGAAGGGAAGAATCCTCTCAAAGCCTTGGAACTGATAATTGTGTATAAGATAAATTAACAGGTGGTAAAAGCAAATTTACAGTAAAATAAGAAATGAATCAGTGAAAGTGTTTAAAACTGTTTGACATAGGAACAAATAACTATGTAGTTCAGTGTCTTGAGAGGGTATTGCTCCATTTGACAAAGTGTTCATAATACTGACCTACAAAAATTAAAATTTCTACTTATTCAGTTTTATATTGAGTAAACCAGGGTAGTGTTTAAGCTACTCCATGCCCCCAAAGTCTTGCTTGATGACTTTGCTTAGTTGTTAGGTAGATGATGTTCATTTACTTTTGCATGTGGTAAAATCACTAACGATTCTTAATTTTATTAGTTTTCTTGTTACTCCTGTTTACTTGTATATTTTAAAAATATGTCTGCATATTTCAGAGGAATTCATTTGAAACAAAACCACATGTCCAGATTAACTAGAGCAGCTCTGCTTTTAAACTCATCTGTTCCTAGCTCAATTGCTATTCTGGGAGGAATTGATACTTAGGATGTAATTTGAGCAGCTGTCTTTATCCTTCCAAGTTAAATCTTCATGGTATCACTTCCTCACTTTGAAGTAAATTCCCAGATATCAGAGGAACACATTACAAATAAAAGTTATTTTAGAGTTGCTATTTTTCTTCTCATCGGTAGTTGTGGAAATCAAGATTTTCTTGTAGTAATGTGGTTATAATAGGGGATATATGCCAAGAAGTGGTGATGTTTCATTCATTTATAGATTTTATTCCTGTGGGATAAAACATGACTTCAGAGATTCTAGTGATGGAAAACTAAAACTATTACAGTTTTTGTTTGTAACACTTCTTTTAAAAAACAATAACAACACTCAGATAACCACATTTTTTATATTTTGACAGCAAAATTTTATCCAAATATGTCAACAACTGTAGTAACAAGCTTATAATTCTATATTTTAGGTTTCAAATGAAAAGACATCCTTGTGGATACATAGAGCTCACATTTTGTACTTTCTGTTTTTTAAAAGGACAGTGTAGTTAATCTTATCTTACACACTATTGGTATTTTCCACTTTTCATTATGTTTTTAACTTATCTCTCAGCCTTTTTACTAGATTGATTTACTTTTGAGTGTCTCTCCTTTAAATGTTCTGTTTCTTAGGAAAAAGGAAATCATCCTTTAAAAATAAATACAGTATGTTACATTTAAAAGACAAGAAACTTATCCTCTCTTTACATAATAAATCAGGTATGGATCTTAATCATTAAATAGAGAGGTATAGAGATGCGAAGAAATAAAGATTTTATTTTTTTCTATACTGTATAAGCCTGATGGAGGAGCTGTCATACTCATTGGTGCTATTCTTATCCCTTCTTTGTATTCATTCTGTATGAACCATAATTTTCTCAAAAATACAGCTTCAACTGAAACAGAATTGATTTTGTTCAGATCTGCTCTGGAACTTGGTTTGAAGTTATTTCAAAGGGTCTTCTCTAAGTGAATTTTAAGCTATACACAAATAATAAAGAAGGTAACACGTAGGTGCTATTTATTCAAAACTGTAAATAAATGTATTTGAAAATGACATTTTCATATGCTTCTATATAAATGTAAAGCTCGTTAATAGTTGACTATTCATTTTCAACTGGCTTTTAACTGTGTCAAATTATATATTTATAGCTTTAGAATTGAGTGAATCTTTGCATAATCTTTGGTGTTAGAGGCACTTTATTCACTACTTATGTCTGTTTTTCAGTCCTAGTTGTGACATGATGGAACTAAGGCGCCGTTATCAGAATTTATATATACCTAGTGACTTTTTTGATGCTCAGTTTACATGGGTGGATGCTTTCCCTTTGTCAAGACCATTTCAGCTGGGAAATTACTGCAATTTCTATGTAATGCACAGAGAAGTAGAGTCCTTAGAAAAAAATATGGCCATTCTTGATCCACCAGATGCTGATCATTTATACAGTGCAAAGGTTTGTATTCTGTGATACACGGCTAAAATTTCTGAGCAGTTATTTGTATTAAGAGTGTATGTGAAGTTAATCTTCAGAAAGTATTATGTTTTAAGACCTGAAAGCCTGTGTTTTCTTCTTGTCTGCCTGATTGTTTGGTTGTTAAAGTAATTTAACCTCTTTTTTGCTTTAATTCTTGAGCTGTAAAACTGTGATACTGCGTCAACATTTTGAACCTTATAAAATGTGAAGATGAAGTTCATTTTATTGAGCTTTTTGAAATGTTCTATGGCTTCTGATAGATCCAGATAAAATGTTTTGTTGGGTAAATGCACCATATTTTAGTCTTTGGGATAACATTGAGTATATTGCTTATGGTCAGTAGTTTTCTGCTATTTGATAAACATAGATCAAAACGCCTTTTCTTCCAAAGTTACCTATATAATTATAAGATATCCAATACCATTTCTGCTGTAGCATTTTCCATTTTTTACAAAAAAAAAAAACTTCAGCTAAATGTTATGGAAGGATAATTAGTAGTGCTTCTCATTTTTTTACATTACTTTAGACTTTTGACAGGATTGAATTATTTGACTGTAATAGGTAATGCTGATGGCTAGCCCTAGTATGGAAGATTTGTATCATAAGTCATGTGCTCTTGCTGAAGACCCACAAGAACTTCGAGATGGATTTCAGCATCCTGCTAGACTCGTTAAGGTAAACTGAAAGATTTACTTTAACTTTAGGTGTATATTTACTTTGCTTAGTTCTGTCCATATATAAAATTTAAAAATACTACCTTTTAAATTTTGTTGATTTGTTTTATAATTTATTTTAATATAGTTACAGCAGTAAATGATGGAGGTGTTTTTCTCATTGCAGATTATGGCTGTATCTTATTTATATGTCGCTAGTTCAGCTGTCGTTTTGATACTATATATTTGAAGCATAATAAAATCTTAGTGGATTTAGTGTATCTGGATGCTCTTAAAGTGTGAATTATAGCTTGTTTTCTTTAAAAGAACTTTTTATCTGAGGAAATATTTTAGAAGGATGAGTTATGATGTATAAATCCTATTCCATTGCTGAAATGCAGTGTGGAACATGATGAACTGAACTCTTCCTTGACTGACAGATACCAGAGGTAGTAAAAATGGTATTGGAAAGGTTTGTTCCTTTCCTTTTCAAGTATTTAATTTGTAATTTGACAGGTTACATAATACATGTAAATGATTCTTTGTTTTAAATTAGTTTTTAGTGGGCATGAAAGGCAAGGATGAAGCCATGGCCATTGGAGGCCATTGGTCTCCTTCGTTGGATGGACCAGACCCAGAAAAAGACCCCTTTGTGTTGATTAAGACTGCTATTCGTTGTTGTAAGGCTCTGACAGGCATTGATCTAAGTGTGTGCACACAATGGTAAGTACTAATTCATTTCTTGATTAGAACGGTTTTTCTAATAGTTTATGTAGATGTTCTTGTCCATCAGCCTTCTCCCACCCCCACCCTCCCGTATTTTAGCAATCTTGATCATGCAGATAATCTCAAAGGAAAATGCTCGTTTGTAGCAAAAGTTTATTTGGTGCCAAAAATGTTTGGGGGAAAAGGATTAAGAACTAATCAAAATAAACTGAAAATATTAATGTTTTGTTACGCTGTACTTTGGAAGTTGGATGTATGTTGAAAATATTTTTCATTTCATGCATAGCTGGAGAAGATCGTCAAGAGAGAACTTCATTTCATTATAATTCTTTTGTTATAAAATGATGTAGTTGCTGATTATTTTTGTTCAGCCATATTTTCTCTTGAGGCTTATTTGTCTTGTGTATTTTAGTGTATTTCTTGTGATTTAATTGAGAACATTCTTTTTTTAGCACATGAAATCTGAACAGCTATCCAGCTTCTTCAGGTATTCTCTAAAATATGGGTAGCTCTGTAATCAAACTTGACAATGCCTTGGGGAACATATTCTTTTAACCATAAAATATTGTACAAATGTACCAAAAGAGGAACTATGGCTTCTATAATTTTTTTTTCTTTAGACCAACCTCAAGTTCTTGCAGCAAAATTTCTTTACTTGATGTGCTACAAGTGAACTAGGGTCTTTAAAATGTATTTTAGAATTTTTTTTCCAACATGCTTCTTCCCTTGCAACAGGTACCGTTTTGCAGAGATTCGCTACCATCGCCCTGAGGAGACCCACAAGGGGCGTACAGTTCCAGCTCATGTGGAGACAGTGGTTTTATTTTTCCCGGATGTTTGGCATTGCCTTCCCACCCGCTCAGAGTGGGAAACCCTCTCCCGAGGATACAAGCAGCAGCTGGTCGAGAAGCTTCAGGGTGAACGCAAGGAGGCTGATGGAGAACAGGCACTGAACGCTAATCCCTTTTTCTATTTCCGCTTCTCACAGGCACAGGAACACAGGCACAAATGCACACCACACACTACATAACAAACACACATGGAGGAACATAACTGGTAACAGCGACTGGTAATCCAGCTTTCAGCAGTATAGTTGTATGTTCTTTTCTCTTAAAAAAATTTGTCTATTATGCTAACTTTAAGAGTGCTGAGACCTCAAAGGAAAATAAGTTGTGCTTAAATTGCACAGAATTTTGTTTTTATCATAGGTCTAGTTGCTGGAATCTGGGACCAGTTGTTGAGCAAGATTCAGTATTAAGCCATTTTAAACATTTTGCCATTTTCTAAAATTTAAAAAATTTTCTCTTTCACGGTCATCATTTCTAGTCATGGATATTTGAAATTGGACAACCACAAGTCTGAGAGATTTGAAATTTCAGGCTATGTGGCGGCATCTTTGGTACATTTGAAAGGTCTGACTAAATCAGTCTTAACTTTGGGTGGTTTGAAAATTGGGGCAAGATCACACACTGTGTGGTTAGTGGAGAACCGGCAGTGTTTGTGCATCCCTGATATCCTTTGTGTTGTAATTTATCACCCTTTTGTGTTTCACAGATCTGGCTTTGATTGGCTGATGAATGTCTTTGTGATCAGTTAAAAGTGGTAGAATGTATGTACGTGGACTTGCCTAAATAATAACTTTAGGAGAAGACAATCTGAAACATTTGTGACCTTGCACAGATCAGCAACAGACTTTTAAAAATTAATTAACCTTTATTTTAAGGTTTCAGAATAGTAATTCTGTTCTTAACTTTGTATATCAGGATGAAGAAGAGAAGGATGATGGTGAAGCTAAAGAAATTTCCACTCCTACCCATTGGTCTAAACTTGACCCAAAGACAATGAAGGTAACTTTGAAAGTAATGATATTTAATTAGAAATCTATGAACAGGAATAGAGGATATTGTAGACAATAGTTTTTCAGATATAAGTCATTAAAAATGAAGTCCACTCGTTAAATATAAAATTCTGTGTTGTGTTTGTGTGTGCAAAAATTAAATAGTTCAGCCAGTATCTGGTGAATGTAATACGCATATGTGTATGGTGTGAGCAATATTGTTTTCTGATTTGGAAACTGACCAAGAGTTGGAATTTCTGCATTTAATTTACTTAAATTCCAGGAGAAGGAATGAAACATAGAAAAAGATTATCCAGTTCTTAAATGAATTTAAAAGTAAAATGTGGATTCAAAATGCATCTGAACTAGGAGGAAGGTAATATAAGACCCTGTTTTGAAAATCTTTGATTGATACTTAACGAGTTTTTCTTTGCTTCCCAAGGTCTTTGGACCTGTTATCTTTTGACCGTTTTGCATCTCTGAGTCTGTACTGTGGATGTAGATCTAGAGAGTCACATATATAAATTCTACGTAGATCAGAAACTTGATTGCTTTTGCAGCTTTCTGTTTATTAACATATAAAAGCTGACCTTTTGGTTAACTTCTGTCCTCAGCAAAATCAGAGTTTTTCTTATGAAACTATAGTTTTTAAGCCAACATTGATTTTTAGTTAGTAGAGAATATATATCATAATTTTGACACTCTTGCACTACTCCTCAACATCAGTTTTCCTCAACATCAGGTTTGATATAGAATCCTATAGATTCAGAAGATTAGATTAAGCCTGCAGCCCAAAGAAATTTTTGTCTAACTGATGGCTTCTCTATTGTTTCTTAGTTTAAAACATTTGTATTTCTTTGACTATAAATATTATGCATGCTTATTTTAAAAATTAGTGTATACATAAAATATTGAAGAAAAATGACTCAAGCCTGTCACTCAAACAGAGCAACCTTTCTTAAAAATTAGATGTATTATCTTCTGTTATTTTTTCTGGGTATAAAGTGTTTGCTTGGCTCTAATAATGTATCAAAAAGTTTCCATCTCATCCTTTTCAATTAATAATAGTGTTTCCCATGTAATTTATTTTTAAATGTTTTATACTGTTCCATTCAAATGATGTACTGTTTTTTCCTTATGTATTAATACTCTTATTGGATATTTTGTTTCTTCACATTTTTGGATGGAGGGATTATGACAAAGAATGTATAACAAATTTTTTTTCTTGTCTATAAATTATTTCCTTAGAGTAAATTCCCAGAGACTAGAATTTCTAGGTCAAAGAGCATTAACTTCTTTGAAAGCATCTTAAAATATGTTGCAAATTACTTAAAAAAATAATTCTGTCAGTTTGCATTTTTACAAATATTTTATGAGCTGTACAAGGGTCCCTTTCACCAAAACTTTTAAAAAACTCATACAGAAGATAATTGCATGATTCCTTGTTTCATGATCCTATTTCCATTTTCTGTGTTTTTATGCTGTGTATGTTTAGGTAAATGATCTCCGAAAAGAATTAGAAAGTCGAGCTCTTAGTTCCAAAGGCTTAAAATCCCAGTTAATAGCCCGACTGACAAAACAGCTTAAAGTAGAAGAGCAAAAAGAAGAACAAAAGGAATTAGAGAAATCTGAGAAAGAAGAGGAAGAGGAGGATGATAGAAAATCTGAAGATGATAAAGAGGTATATACTAAATCATTTCAATACTATTACACTTAATATTGGTTTATAGGGTTCTTTGAATATGTATGTGTATATACTTCTATTAAGATATAATTTACATAATAGTAAAATCGATCCTTTTAGTGAAAAGTTGTGCAAGTTTTGACACATACATATGGCCGTTTAACCACCATCACAGTCATCATATATATAAAAAAGGTCTGTCATCCCCTAAAAATAACTTATATTAATACCTCTTTGTAAGCATTTTCTTCTCCTACCTGGTCAGCCTCTGGAAGCCACTGATTTGTTTTCCTATAGTTTTGCCTTTTCAAGTGTATCATTTAAATGGAATTATATAACCTTTTGAGTCTGACCTCTTTAATTTAACATAATGCGTTAGAGATTCACCCATTTTTATTGTGTGTTTCTGTAGTTCTTGTTAGTTGCTAAATAATATTCCACAGCATCAGTGTATCAGTGTTTATTCATTCTTCACTTGAGAGACATTTGAATGATTTCTATAAGTCAGGTGTTTTCAATCCTTCCTCTTAATGAATAATAATGTTTTAGATATTAAAAAATCAAAGAAAATTTGCTTGACAGAGCTATTAAGTTCAGAGATTGAGTTTTGATGAAGTGCTTGTCTGAGAATTTTGCTGCTTTAAAGCTGTGTGCTTGATTGCATCACAGTTCTTAAGACTCAGAGACAGTTTATTCACTCTTGTTTGTGCCTCAGTCTTATATGCCCAGAAGAATAACTTCCGGGTGTTTTCTGAATTTGAAACATGGGGCTGTCAGAAGTGTGTTACACCAACAGTAATTGGATAAACCAACATTATGTGTGTACTAATGGAATGTATTGTGAAAGTACACATCATTATTTATTAAGTCTTCCTACCAAAAATGTTTTACCTTCATCTAATTGTAAGGAAACAGATTTAGAATGTATGAAATTTTACAGAGCAGCTTGTCGGAACGTTTCATAAATGTTCATGTGATGAAAGTAGAAAAATGGTTTAAAGAAGGTTAATAATGACAACTGAATGCATTGAGTGAAACTTGACTGGACCCTGGATCAGGGTGGGAGGAGGGGAAGCCATTAACAGTATTTTTGAGATAATTGGAGAAATTTGATTATGGATGTAATAGTAGATTTGATAGTGGAATTATCTCAGAGTTGGCCAGCAGGAGGCATTTCAGGTTGACTTCTGTGTTCTTCCAAATAGCCTTGTGTCATCTTTTGAGGACTTCGCTTATTTTGCATTATGATATAAAGTGTTTTAGTCTCATTGATTACTATCTCTGCACTGTTTCTGAAGTCACCCATTTCCCCCGGAAGCCTTGGTACCTTTTAGTGAAGAGTGGTACATCGTATTTACTGTGGTGTGTACGTTGAAAGTGAAGAGCTTACACTAATAACTCTAGTCCTACTCCAACATCACAGACTTCGTTCTGGTTTTCTCTTTCTATATATTTTAACTCCTTTCCCCAATAATGAGAAACATACCTTCTATTATACTTAATGGATTTGCTTATTTCCTTAGTTATATATCACACTCCCTCTCCAATCTGTGTATCCTCCTTATTCCACTTTAGTCTTATTTCTTGTCCTATACTTTCTCTGTATGGATGCCCTCCTTGCTTCATTTGGATATCAGTGCCTGATAACTGGGCAGCTCTTCTACTCGGGGCCATTGTAGCTCTAAACTTTTCTCATCAACCTCAATCCTGTTGTAGACACCTACTTTGCTTGTAGGAATTGCTTTAGAATTGAATTGTTCAGAACAGCAACAGAAGAAAGCAGATTTTCACTTTTTGATGTTAGTGGGCAGTAGTGCTCAAATCCTAAATCCATTGATTTATTGAGGTTAAAAATGGTGGTATTATAATTCTTATTTTGTTTTCACATATTCCTCTCATCTGCTCTTTTGGTTATGCAGTGGTATTTGCCTTTTGGTAAATTCATGCAGAAAAAGGCAGGATCAGTACTTGATTGTTTTCTTTCTTTTTAAAATATAGAATGTTGGGATTTCTCTGGTGGTTCAAAGGTTAAGATCCTGCGCTTCCACTGCACAGGGCATGGGTTCAATCCCTAGTTGGGGAACTAAGATCCCATATATGGCACAGTGGCATAAAAAAAAGGTTTCAGGAATTTGCAGCATTCCTCTGCCATACTAATGTAGTATATATGCTGCTCCATCAAGCACTATTTTTCTGTTGTTGTTTATCCAGTTTTTACAATAGTGAATTGGTTCCCCGCATCTTCAGATGGTTACCTGTTTGTTTTTAAACATTATGAATACATGGATTTGAACATTTTTAATGGGTTTCAATTCCTTGTGATTCTTCTCCTTTTGAAGCTCAAATTGTCAACTTTTTTTTTTTTGCCAGTGCTTGTGAATATATATACAGATACACAATACAAATAAAATATTAGTAGCCCCACCACCAGTATTAAAGTCTTGCTTACTTTAAGTATATTTTTGAATTTCCTATTCCTATACCTGCTTTCTCCCCATTTAAAAAATGTCCTATAAATATATTGTCCTAGCATTTAGCATACATACTGTACTCTCTTTTAATGCTCACTTAATTTTGGTTTTACTACTATATACCTAATGCTTACAACTAATCCTTTTGTCGTTGTACCTGAAGCTCATCTCTAGTAGATACCTCAGAGCTCATGGTAGCAAAAATACTTGGTTTTGTCTCTTGACTGTTGTGAATAATAGTGCTATGAACAAACAAGTTGTGTCAAGTAATAATTTTTTATTTGTTCTGTTCACTTTTGTTTTCTTTAAGGAATTCTGATGTCTTGTGTTTACGTTTTTTGCTTCCTCAATATTGTTCACTTTTTCATTTCTCTTTGATTTTTAACATTTCCATATTACCTCCCTTTCTCTTTAAGACATTATCTTATTTGGTTTTTTAATAAATTTAATTAGAGGCTAATTACTTTATAATATTGTGGTTTTTGCCATACATTGACATGAATCAGCCATGGGTGTACATGTGTCCCCCCATCTTGAACCCCCCTCATACCTCCCTCCCCACCCCATCTCTCTGGGTTGTCCCAGAGCACTGATTTTGAGTGCCCTGTTTCATGCATCACACTGGTCATCTATTTTACATGTGGTAATATGTGTGTTTCAGTGCTATTCTCTCAGGTCGTCCCACCCTCGCTTTCTCTCACACAGTCTTAAAGTCTCTTCTTTATATCTGTGTCTCTTTTGCTGTCTTGCATATAGGGTCGTTATTATTGTCTTTATAAATTCCATATATATGTTTTAATATACTGTATTGGTGTTTCTCTTTCTGACTTACTTCACTCTGTATAATAGGCTCCAGTTTCATCCCCCTCATTATTAGAACTGACTCAAATGAGTTCTTTTTATACCTGAGTAATAATCCTTTGTGTATGTGTACCACAACTTCTTATCCGTTCATCTGCTGATGGACATCTAGGTTGCTTCCATGTCCTAGCTATTGTAAACAGTGCTGCAATGAACATTGAAGTTCATGTATTTCTTTCAGTTCTGGTTTCCTTGGTGTGTATGCCCAGCAGTGGGATTGCTAGGTCATATGGGAGTTCTATTTCCTGTTTTTTACCGAATCTCCATGCTGTTCTCCATAGTAGCTGTGCTAGTTTGCATTCCCACCAACAGTGTAAGAGGGTTCCCTTTTCTGTACACCCTCTCCAGCATTTATTGTTTGTTGACTTTTTGATGGCAGCCATTCTGACTGGCATGAAATGGTACCTCATTGTGGTTTTGATTTGCATTTCTCTGATAATGAGTGATGTTGAGCGTCTCTTCATGTGTTTGTTAGCCATTTGTATGTCTTCTTGGGAGAAATGTCTGTTTAGTTCTTCAGCCCACTTTTTGATTAGGTTGTTTATTTTTCTGGTATTGAGCTGCATGAGCTGTTGTATATTTTTGAGATCAATTCTTTGTCAGTTGCTTCATTTGCTATTATTTTCTCCCATTCTGAAGGCTATATTTTCACCTTGCTTATCATTTCCTTTGTTGTGCAAAAGCGTTTAAGTTTAATTAGGTCCCATTTGGTTTTTTTTGTTTTTATTTCCATTACTCTGAGAGGTGGGTCATAGAGGATCTTCTGATTTACGTCAAGAGAATGTTCTGCCTATGTTTTCCACTAAGCATTTTATAGTTTCTTGTCTTAAATTTAGATCTTTAATACATTTTGAGTTTATTTTTGTGTATGGTGTTAGAAAGTGTTCTAGTTTCATTCTTTTACAGGTGGTTGACCAGTTTTCCCAGCACTACTTCTTAAAGAGATTGTCTTTTCTCCATTGTATATTCAAGGTTTTTTCTTTGTTTTTCCATACAAATTGTGAAATTATTTGTTCTAGTTCTGTGAAAAATACCATTGGTAGCTTGATAGGGATTGCGTTGAATCTGTAGTTTGCTTTGGGTAGTATACTCATTTTCACTATATTGATTCTTCCAATCCCAGAACATGGTATATTTCTCCATCTGTTTGTGTCATTTTGATTTCTTTCATCAGTGTTTTATAGTTTTCTACATATAGGTCTTTTGTTTCTTTAGGTAAGTTTATTCATAAGTATTTTATTCTTTGCATTGAAATGGGATTGTTTCCTTAATTTCTGTTTGTTTTCTCATTGTTAGTGTATAGGAATGCAGGGGATTTCTGTGTATTGATTTTATATCCTGCAACTTTACTATATTCATTGATTAGCTCTAGCAATTTTCTGGTGGAGTCTTTAGGGTTTTCTATGTAGAGGATCATGTCATCTTCTAACAGTGAGAGTTTTATTTCTTTTCCAATGTGGATTCCTTTTATTTCTTTCTTCTCTGATTGCTGTGGCTAGGACTTCCAAAACTGTGTTGAATAGTAGTGGTGAAAGTGGTCACCCTTGTCTTGTTCCTGATTTTAGAGGAAATAAGGCATTACCTGTTGAGTTCATTTGCTTTTTTATTCCTTTACTTTATTCTTAAATTTCTGGAACTCTCTTTTCTGATTGTTCCCTAAATTCTGTCACCTCATTTTCTACTTTTAAATATTTACTCATAAAATAAAATAAAATATTTACTCATGTTGTTCTTTCATATGTTGTAACATTTTCTCTATGTCTTTTAGCACACTTTAAAATAGTCAGTTAAGGTTTTTTTTATCTGTCTTTTGGCCATGTCTTCTGGTCCACTTTCATTGTCTGCCAGAGACGGGATTCTGCTCCTTATTCTCTCACCCCCTTTTTTTTTTTCCAGTAATAACTTTGCATGGAATTTGACCAAAGTACATTTCTGTTGCTAATTTTTATGTGAATGTGGTTTCTCTAAAGTTTGTTAGAAGGAGGTTGCTTCAGATAGCTTTTCTGACTTTATAGAGCTCTATGTTCTGTTATTTTCTTGTTCTGCCAAAAAATATGTGGTGTCTTGCTGAGATTTTATCTGGACCTTTTCCTCCCACGTCTCTATTCTCTCTCTTTTATTCTTGCACTGTTCACTGTTGATTCTGCTCCCAGAAGTTTCTCCTCAGTTTGGCCTGTGCTGAAAGGGTGCCTTGATAAATCAGCTTTGCAAGTGGGCCTAGAATGCCTTGGCCATTTTAGATCTTAACACTGACCCTTTGTACTCACTCACCTTTTCCTAGTTTCAGCTACTATTTTTAAATTTACCTGCTGTGCTTTCCACTGCCTGTTTTATGGTTTTCCTATTCTTAGATTCAGCAGGTAACCTCATTGCTTCCTCTGCTTCCCCTCTACACAGATGTCAGTAACACATAGATGTTTTAGATCTTGTGACTTTTCCCCTCCTACTTGTATATTGGGGTTTGTGGAAATACCTTTGTCATTTCATTTTGTTATGAATATACATGGATTTTGATTTTGGTATCTAGATTATACTGTCTCTTTTTTAAATGTGGGGATTGCCACCATTTTCCCAGAATATCCTGATTTATATGATGGTAATACAGGTTTGTGGTGTCTTTTCCCTCTTTAGAAGGCAGCAGCTTACCCTGGAAAATGAAAAAGAGAATTAGGAGCCGTAAAAGTGGCTATCTTCTTTAGTAAATTTGAACTTCACTCTCTTCTTAGCCCTTAAAGTTGGTATTATCATTGTTAGAAATTCACCCTTTTTCTTTTGGTATGATACATAATGTATGTGGAAGTTTAACCATTATTTAAAATTTCAAATATGTAGGAAGAAGAAAGAAAACGTCAAGAGGAACTGGAACGCCAGCGTCGGGAAAGAAGATATATTTTGCCTGATGAGCCGGCTATCGTTGTACATCCAAACTGGGCTGCAAAAAGTGGCAAGTTTGATTGTAGCATCATGTCTTTGAGTGTACTTTTGGACTACAGATTAGAGGATAATAAAGAACATTCATTTGAGGTAATGTTTTACATTTGAATTGGGGTCCAAATAAGGTTCATATATTTTGATTGGTCAGTATATCTCAAATCTCTTTTGAGGGCCTCCTTCATTGTTTCTGTTTTTAAAATTTTCCTTACAGTGTATTTTTTTATGGGAAAAACAACCAGGTGACATTTCCTACAAACTCAGTTTTGCTGATTGCATTCCTGTGGTATGGTTTAAATGTTTGCCTTCTCTGTTTCCCATAAATTGATACTTGGATCTAAAGTCTCAGTCCGGCAGGTTCAATCATTGTTTTTCTTCGACTGCTTCACAAGTAGTGGTTTGTTTTTTGTTTTTTATCAGGATATCAGGGGTCATATAATACAATAATGTCTAACTACTGCTCTTGGGAATGTAGCAGCACTTTATTATTTACTGTAGAATTTAAAATACCATTTTGTGGGATTGAAACTTTTACATCTGACTGATCTTGGTGTGAGATAAAATAATTGATGTTTATCTTTTCAAGGTGAATCTGTTCCTTTGTATCATTACTCTAGAGCAGCTTTACAACATAATTTGTCATTTTTCAAAATAGTTGAAATGCACTTCTCTTTCTGTGTTAGTGATTGGTTCATTCTTTAAACAAAACGGTGTAAAATATGGCTTTTGTAAATAGCCTATATGAAATTATAATTGTGTACAATTATTGTATCTTATCAACAAATTTCACATTGTTTCATTTGATAAATTATACTGTAAAAATCAGTCATACCTACTTGACCCAGAAGGTCATTCGTTGTCCACCAGATGGTAAGATAAAAGTGATGTTTATAAACAAATAAAGAGGGCTTCTGAGCTTATTAAACATGAAGTGCATTCTTATTCATCTTGATGCAAAGTATGTAACAAATATTAAAGTGTTTACAGTTTTTGAAACACTGAAAATTCCAGTAAATCAGTGTCCTTAAACATCATATGTTATATGATTTTATTTTTATTACCAGTTGCCATAAATGTAACTCTTAATAGTGCCTCTCCTGCAGTAGTCATTAAAAAATAAATTAATGAAAAAAATAGTCTTTGATATCTCTACTTATAATGTATACACTATATATCTAAAGGATGCTGTAAGAGGATCTCAAATTAATGCCATACAGTGGAAAACACTGATTTGAGAAACAGACATCTGCTAGCAAAATGTTGCTTTATTTTTTTCCTCTCCATCTAACATATCCCCTTAATTTCCTTTTAATCTAACATTAGAATGTAAGTCATTTTTGTATGTGAATTTAACATTAGTTTTCAAATGTCACTTGATCAGAAAGGCCATCTCCGGCTGGACTCTTATTACTCTCTATGCTCTTACCCTGCTTGTTTTTATTATAATTTGATACTGATTTTATTATTTCATACTTTGTCCCCCTAGATTAGTTATCTTATGAGAGTTAGGATTTTTATCTGCTTTCTTCACTTCTGTATTCACATTGCTAAAGAACAGTCCTGATACATCGTAGGCATTTCATAAAAACTTGTAGAGTACATCTTGTTGATACACATGATAAAGTCATGCAATTATTTTTTTATACTATTTGGTCAAAAGTACACTAAACACAGTATTTATATCTTCAGAAGAGTTTTTGAGGATTTTGAGGCTTCTTGGCATCATCAACATTAATTATTTATTGTTAGCGCCCATTAGTTCTTGGATGTGATAAGTCATCGTATGATAAATTACTGATTTGCTGGATTTGTTCACTAAGTTGGCTGGGTTACTGTTTTGTCTTTTTATAGGTTTCATTATTTGCAGAGCTTTTCAATGAAATGCTTCAAAGAGATTTTGGTGTCAGAATATACAAATCATTATTGTCTCTTCCTGAGAAAGAGGATAAAAAAGAAAAGGAAAAGAAAAGCAAAAAAGATGAGAGAAAAGATAAAAAAGAAGAAAGAGATGATGAAACTGATGAACCAAAACCCAAACGGAGAAAATCAGGCGATGATAAAGATAAAAAAGAAGATAGGGATGAAAGGAAGGTCTGTAATTATTTGTATGACCAGCAATTGATTTAGTTTTCTAATTAGTCTTCTGTAGTGTAACATAGAACAATAAATTTCATCAGAATAATGAAATATAAAAGTCAAACTAAAAAGTTTTAGTGTATTATTAGAAATTTAAGTCTTTTGAATTAAGCCTACATAAGCATATATAACTAGTTTTGTTTATTCTATTTTTAAGTCTAAGGTATATAGCATGATGGCTTATTTATGTATGTTGTGAATGATAAAAGTACATTATTATAAGATATTTATAATATACTATTTCAAGTAAATTTGGTGAATTTAGTTATTTTGAGATCCTGCTTAATTTTAAGACATTTTAAATTACAGAAAGAAGATAAAAGAAAAGATGATTCTAAAGATGATGATGAAACTGAAGAGGATAATAATCAAGATGAATATGATCCAATGGAAGCAGAAGAAGCTGAGGATGAAGAAGATGGTACGATTCACTTATTTCCCCTTAGGGTGAAAACTACAATTTTTGTTTGGTGACTTCATATCACTGAAATGCATGATTATGGTAATTTTTAGAATAGGAAAGGTAAAATATTCTCTGGTGAGAGTATGTTATATTAAGTACTGTTAATATATTAACTACTATTTTAGTAATTTTTAGGTGAGAGGATTGTTTTAAGAAATGTTTAGTTTTGACTGTCATATGTTCCACATATAATTAATGCTTATTCACCTTGAGTAAAATTTTCCCTAAAAACTGTATTAAAGTGTGTCATGAAAAGGTTATAATCTTCCTTAGAAAACTAACTCTGCTGCTGCTGCTAAGTCTCTTCAGTCATGTCTGACTCTGTGCGACCCCATAGATGGCAGCCCATGAGGCTCCCCTGTCCCTGGGATTCTCCAGGCAAGAACACTGGAGTGGGTTTGCCATTTCCTTCTCCAATGCATGAAAGGGAAAAGTGAAAGTGAAATCGCTCAGTCGTGTCCAACTCTTAGCGACCCCATGGACTACAGCCCACCAGGCCCTCCGTCCATGGGATTTTCCAGGCAAGAGTACTTGAGTGGGGTGCCATTGCCTTCTCTGAAAACTAACTCTAGTATTTTTTTAAATTATGAAGGCTATCATCTAAGCAAAAGAGTATATCTCACATTCAGATTGAGTTTAAAGACTAATAAGAAACACTTGCATATCTATTATCCAGGTTTTAAATAATAGACTTTCACTGGTAGTAATGAAACTCAAAAGGCTTTATAGTAGATGTCTTGACTAATCATATATGCCAGTTCTATAGTACATATGGAGTACCACTGATTATTGGTTTCAATGTAGATTTGCGGCGTTTAAAAAAAAAATTTTTTTTTCTCAAATGAGAAAATCATTACGTTTTCTTTGTAATACCTATCTCTGAGAATTATTACTACTTAAGGTATTTTTGGTTTGCCTCTCTATTTTTTTTTTTTTAGCCTAGCATTTTAATTTTCTTCTAATTGGTGAAAATATTCAAACATACAAGAAGCTGAAAGAATGGAACACAAAAGAAGTTGAACAGCTTATACCCAACAGTTGATTCATTAGTTAATATTTTATCTTATTTATATTGTCTTTGTGTTTGTATGTGTTTCTGATTCATTTGAAAGTAGAAATTCTTCAAGTTGCCTAAGAAAAGACATTCAACTCAGTAGCAGTGATATGATATACATATATCACTGTTTCTTTTATCTTCATTACCTGCTTTGCTCAATGAAGATGAACCCTTTTTACAATCCCATTTTTTTCTCCCCCATTCTCCCAGTATTGTTTTAATCACTGCTTTACTTAAATCACTGAACATTGTTCTCATTTTCTTTTGTGTCAGAATGTCCTGGCTCTCTTTAGTTGTTTTCTTTATTCCTTTTCTGCTGTGTAACTCCCTTAGTGGTGTTCTTTTCCATTCTCCTGACTTAAAATACTATCTACCTGTATTGATAGTTCTCAAATTTATATCTCAAATCAGGCTTCTCTTATTCTTCCATATCAACTGCCTATTTGTCATCTCCACTTACCTGACATTTCAAAATAAACATGTCTTAATCCTGAACTTCTGCTTTTCCTCTTCACCATATGAAAACAAACAAATCCTCTGACCTCTGACTCTTGATGGCTGTCTCATCCTTATAGTTGATTAAGCTAAAATCTAGGAGTCATCCTTGTTTTTTTTTTGGTCATATTCCATTTCCATACTATCAGGAGGTCATATTGCCTCTGTCTTCAAAATATACCCAGAATCAGACCATTTGTCACCAACTTTATAGACTTCCTTGATGAATCAGATGGTAAAGAATCCCATCTGCAGTGCAGGAGGCCTGGGTTTGATCCCTGAATTGGGAAGATCCCCTGGAGAAGGGAAAGGCCACCCTACCCACTCCAGTATTCTTGCCTGGAGAACTCCGTGGACAGAGGAGCCTAGCGGGCTACAGTCACTGGGGTCACAGTCGTACATGACTGAGTAACTAACATTGTCAGTTTCACTTCTGTTTTTTTCACTGGTGTAGCCCTAAGGCAGCCCATACCTAGATTATTTTAATAGCCCCCTATCTGGTTTCCCTCCCTATACCCTTCCTCTAAAGTCTCTTTTCAGTACAGTTGCTAGAATAACTTATGTAAAACAATAGGGAGTTATTTAAATGCATTTTGACATAGACATGCAGTTAAATTCTGTGTAGTCATTGAAAAAGTAGGTAGGGGATAGTGATGTGGAAAAGATTACCAGATAGTTTTTATACGCAGCATGTTCTAAGATTTGAGCAGTGATTACTTGGAATTTTAAAAAATGTTTTAAAATTAGGTTTCTGGAGAGATGGTTACGAAAGTGACACCTTTCAAGTTAAACACTCAAAATGGGTCATGTCTGTAAAATGTGAACAAATGAAAGTGAATACTTAACCATTTCATAATTGAGGAAACTGCAGCTCTTAGCAGTAAATTAATTTATCCATGGTAATAAAACAAGCAATTGAACCACTCTGTACTTTGTATGAAATAATTAGGTTTAAAACACATAGTCTTAAAAAAAAAAAAAAAAAACACACATAGTCTTTCTCTTTTTTAATACTGCTTATTACTGTTCTTGGAGAAGGCAATGGCACCCCACTCCAGTACGCTTGCCTGGAAAATCCCATGGACAGAGGAGCCTGGTGCGGTCCATGCGATCACTAAGAGTTGGACATGACTGAGCGACTACACTTTCACTTTTCCCTTTCATGCATCGGAGAAGGAAATGGCAACCCACTCCAGTGTTCTTGCCTGGAGAATCCCAAAGACGGGGGAGCCTGGTGGGCTGCTGTCTGTGGGATCACACAGAGTTGGACACGACTGAAGCGACTTAGCAATTGCTGTTCTAAGATATATATCACAAACTCACTCATTTTAAATGTATGTAATTTAGTTTAATAATTTAACAATATAATAATTTCTAGTAACTTTATAGAATTGGAAACCATCACCACAATCCAGTAGTTTTAGAACATTTGTCTGTTTCCCTTTATTTATTTAAGATTTCTTCATTTATTTTTCATTTGTTTTTTGGCTGTGGTGTGTTTTTATTGCTACGCATGGGCTTTGTCTAGTGGTGAGCAGTGTGCGGTTGTATCGCGGTGGCTTCTCTTGTGGAGCACAGGGTCTCTGCACACAGGCTTTGGTAGTTGCAGTGTGTCAGGTTAGTAGTTGTGGCTCACAGGCCTAATTGCTCCACAGAACATGGGGTCTTCCCTGAACCAGGGATTGAACCAGTGTCCCTGTATTGCAAGGCGGATTCTTAACCACTAGACCACCAGAAAAGCCCACTGTTTTCTTTTTTTTTTAATAACACCTTAAGATGTAATTTATATATCAATCATTTCACCCACTTATAAACATGCAACTCACTGGTTTTTGATATATACACAATTTTAGACAACATTTTGTATAAATATAATCATGCAGTATGTGGGGGTTTTTTTTGGTGACGGGCTTCTTTTCACTTAGCATAATGTTATCAAGGTTCATGTGTGTTTTCGCATGTGTATTCTATTTAATACAAAGATTTTTCTACATTGTTACTGTTTGCATACAACTTCTCACTTAAGACAGTCCTTCCCAGAGTGTTCCAAAATATTAACTGGTATTAAGGTTACTAAAATATTCTAGGGTCAAATAAATTTGGGAAACTTGGGCTAAAAGTAAAGGTTAACACGTTTTACTATAGAATTTCTTAGCTGCTTATTTATATTGTGAATGTTCAAGAAGGGAATATAGTGTGAATTATTTATGAATATAAGCTCTGTAGTATCTTAAGGACTAATCAACTTCTTGTGTTTACTGTATCTTGTATTTTACCAACAAACCCTTTGTTACTCTGGGCTTTCTGATGGAGATCCATTTGAAAGATCCAGAAACCTCTAGAACTAAAATTTTCTTTTAAAATTGTTGATCATTAAATATCTGCAAAAAAATCCCCTCTAATTTAGAAGGCTAAATCTAAGATGAAAGAGTTGGCTGGGTTAGTTTCTTCTGAGGGCTGTGAGGAAAGGTTCTATTCTAGGCAACTTTGATCAGCTTCTAGATGGCTATCTTTTCCCCATATTCTCATATATTGTCTTCTGTCTGCATGTGTCTGCATACAAATTTCTCCTTTCTTTAGGAACACCAGTCATTGAGTTAGAGCCCTCTCTGATAATCTCATTTTGATTATCTCTGCATAGACCATTTTTCCAAATAAGGAAAAATTCTGAAGTATTAGGGGCTTAGGACTTCAACTAGGCATTTTAGGAGGTAAGGACTGAATCCATAAGCAGATTTATTGTTTAATATTAGCTGAATTTCAAGGTGGTAATGGTATTTACCTGAGGGTGGTGGCCAAGGTCTTCAAAAACTGGGTAGCCTATGGATAGGTAAGAGAAAGGAGTTTACTTTTTTGTCAGTTTTCTGTTTATTTATTTATTAAGAATAATTTATCCAATTTCCTGGGCTTCCATGGTAGCTCAGATGGTAAAGAATCTGCCTGCAGTGTGGAGACCAGATTTGATCCCTAGGTAAGGAAGATCCCCTGAAGAAGGAAGGGAATTGCAACCCTCTCCAGTGTTTTTGCCTGGAGAATTCCATGGACAGAGGAGCCTGGCAGGCTACATCCATGGGGTTGCAAAGAGTTGGATACAACTGAGCTTTAACTTTCACCTGATTTCCTATCTTTTATTATGCAAATCTGGATATTAACATTGTTAGGTCTTCTTAATTATGAAAAAACGTTTCAATTCTCACATACACTTTTATTCTGCAATAATGCATCTGCAGTTAGAATTCCTATATTGGTGTTTCTCCTTTAAGAAAATATACTTGCTCTTTTTTAAAAAAAATTTTAAGTTTCAATCTTTTTGTATTAAATACATTCATTTTTGGAAACTAAATCCCCCCAATACTTATTGAATTAAGTCCTTGTATTTAAATCAGTAAAATCCACTTTCTTCTTCCCTCTGGTCTCCTTATAAGTTTCTTCCTGTTCAGGGCTATAATTGTTTCTTATAAAATCCAAACTATTTTTATTTATATATTTCTTTGCTGTTGTATCTTATGAAAACTGATCATTAATAGAAAAGTATTTTCAATCTGTGTGATAGTTGGAAATTTATCTACTAAATGAGTCTTTTGCTCCTGTTGTATTTACTGTATAGATCGAGATGAGGAAGAAAACAAACGAGATGACAAAAGAGATATTAATAGGTACTGCAAGGAGAGGCCCTCTAAAGATAAGGTATGTATTAAATACTGAAGTGTGTTTGACATACATTATTGGTTTCTTATGTACAACACAACGATTTCCATTTTTTACATAAAACATACTTATTACTAAATGTAACACAGTGATGAACTTTATTGATGCTTGTATATCTTTATAGTACCACTCAGCAGAATTCAGTCAGTTGTATTTTGGTATTCAGTTTAGTTGCTCAGTTGTGTCTGACTTTTGCAACCCCCTGAACCGCAGCACACCAGGTCTCCCTGTCCATCACCAACTCCCGGAATTTACCCAAACTCATGTTCATTAAGTCAATGATGCCATCCAACCATCTCATCCTCTGTTGTCCCCTTCTGCTCCTGCCCTCAATCTTTCCCAGCATCAGGGTCTTTTTAAATGAGAAAAGATATGTCAGATAATCAGTGGGCTTCCTAAGTGGTCAGTGGTAAAAAATCTGCCTGCCAATGCAGGAGATGTGGGTTGGATCCCTGGGTTGGGAAGATTCCCTGGAGAAGGAAATGGCAGCCCATTCCAGTATTCTTGCCTGGAAAATCCCATGGACAGAGGAGACTGGTGGGTTATGGTTCTTGGGATCGCAAAAAAGTCACAACTTGGCGAGTAAACAGCAACAACAGATAATCAATATGTTTTATTTATTTCTTCATACACGTAACTAGATCAACTCAGTTTAGCTAAGATGAGACAAAGGTCTTTTCATATTTTTGTATATTATGGACAATGACTTAATAAGTCAAATTTTGTCACTTTTCAGGGGTTAAAATTATGTACTATATTTTCTGCATTTTCTTTAGGAAAAAGAGAAGACTCAGATGATCACAATTAACAGAGATCTATTAATGGCATTTGTTTACTTTGATCAAAGCCATTGTGGTTACCTTCTTGAAAAGGATTTGGAAGAAATATTTTATACTCTTGGACTACATCTTTCTCGGGCTCAGGTAATCTATCTTAAAATATTTGAAATGAAAAGCATTTTTAAATAACTCTCTTTTTAGTATCTTTGACTTTTTGAAATATAAATGCAAATACAGGCTCATAATAATACAGTATTGAAATAACATGTAAGCAGTTAAAAGTCTCCTCTCTGTCTAATTCTATGCCTTTGGCCTAGTATATAAACTTCTAGATCTTTTTTAAGCAACTCATATGTGTTTATATATGATAGTTCCAGTTTTATAAACAATACATGAAATCATTCTGGTGATATCTGAGACTTTTTTTCATTTAATAATGTATCATCAGCATTCTGCCATGAAAATAGAGACCCATTTTGTTCTTTTTATTACTGCATAGTATTCCATGGTATAGGTGTGCCTTTTATTGCCTTAACTAGGCCCCAGTTGCTGAACGGCTCTCATTTTTTAGAACCACAGGCTATGCTGTAATATGTGTGTTTGTACATAAACTTTAATGTATGTGTTAGCGTTTCTTTCAGTGTTGCTTTTTTTTTTTTAGAAAATTTTTTTCAAGTGATAATTTGAAATTTAGGTTTCTAGAGAAGACAGTTAAAAACGTAAGTGCTCAAATTGAATTTTAGTGGATACCTGAGAAATGGTATTAATGTTCATCATATGTGAAAATTAGAACATAGTTCAAGGAGAATCAAAAACTTATTTTCATCTTTTAAATATGGTTACTTTCTTGCATAACAGGTAAAGAAGCTTCTTAATAAAGTAGTACTCCGTGAATCTTGCTTTTACCGGAAATTAACAGACACCTCAAAAGATGAAGAAAACCATGAAGAATCTGAAGCTTTGCAGGAAGATATGCTAGGTTTGAGTATATTACTTTAAGATCATGCCATTTTATAACTGTATTATTAATTTAAAAAGAAAATAACATAATAAACTATGGTATCTTTTTTTTTTTTTAAGTATGGTATCTTTTAGGGATTTCTTGGAGGTCCAATGGTTGGCACTTCATGCTTCCACTGCAGGGGTTACGGTTTCAATCCCTTGTCAGAGAACTGTGACCCCACATGCTGTAAAATAAAAGTATCTTTTATATTATAGGAAACAGATTGTTACTTCCAACACCAGTAGTAAAACAGGAGTCAAAAGACGTAGAAGAAAATGTTGGCCTTATTGTGTACAACGGTGCAATGGTTGATGTAGGAAGCCTCTTGCAAAAATTGGAAAAGAGTGAAAAAGTACGAGCTGAAGTGGAACAAAAGCTGCAGTTACTAGAAGAAAAGACAGGTAAGGGAAAGCATTGGTATGTTGGTACTTTTAACACTCTACTGGGGTATATATGTGGGCACACATATATGCACACCTGTACACATGCATATCCATCCATACTTTATAGTGTAGATACATAATGTAACTTTACATTTGACTATTTCTGTTAAAGGTTGTAAAATTGCTTAGCATAATAATGAGAATTAATCTTAGATCTTCATGTGTATTCTCAGGTTTGATTGTTCTGTTGTATCCTTTAATTCCTCCCGTAGTTCTGCTTAGTTTTCACCACTTCCTGCTACTTTTTCTAGTCTGTGCAATCATCTAAAAAATGGAACTTGGTTTTAGAAGTAATACTTAGGTAAAGCTTAATTTAACTGAGTATTGTAAGTCTTCATGTGGAGAGTTGACTCATTGGAAAAGGCTGATGCTGGGAGGGATTGGGGGCAGGAGGAGAAGGGGACAACAGAGGATGAGATGGCTGGATGGCATCACCAACTCGATGAACATGAGTTGGGGTTAACTCTGGGAGTTGGTGATAGACAGGGAAGCCTGGCATGAGCAACTGAACTGAACTGATTGTGAGTGAAAGTGAAAGTCACTCAGTCATGTCTCACTCTTTGTGACCCATGGATTATACAGTCCATGGAATTCTCCAGGTAAGAATACTGGAGTGTGTAGCCATTCCTTTCACCAGGGGATCTTCCCAACCCAGGGATTGAACCCAGGTCTCCTACATTGTAGCCGGATTCTTTACAAAGAAGCATTGCATTGTGCTATGCTATTGAAATTGACACTTATGGCCAGTTTAAGGAATTATATACGCTTATTAAGTCTAATCATACACTTATTATTATTTAAGTCTTCTGACTTTAAATATTTTTAACCTCAAGGTTAAATTGGAAATATTAAGTGGTAAGATGGTGAATTTTGAACTTGATTTCTTTTTTTTTTTTTTTGACAGATAAAGATGAAAAAACCATATTAAATTTGGAGATTTCTAACAAAAACCTTTCTGGTGAACTTAGAGAAGTTAAAAAGGACCTTAGTCAGTTACAAGAAAACTTAAAGATTTCAGAAAACATGAATTTGCAATTTGAAAACCAACTGAATAAGACAATCAGAAACTTATCCACAGTAATGGATGAAATCCACACTGTTCTTAAGAAGGTTAGCTATTGTTTACCTTCAACATTTTCATAGTTTATTCTTTTTCAGAAAAGCCTATCTCTGGAAAATTTAATATTATTAAGCTCTTAGTGGCTTTTCTAACAGAAACTAGTGGTAGTATTCTGTCCTTTTCTCCAAAGATAGTATTTTCCTAGAGCTTACTTCAGATGTCAACATGATTTATGTTTGCAGACTTCTTTATAAACAAGATTTACTAATCTAGTAACTTAGTGCCGTTGTAAACTAACTTTAGTAATTGAGAGACCTTCTTTAGCCTGGGTCTCCCTCAGAGAACAAGGGGGGAAAAAGTCTCCACTTCAAGGACTGTATTATTGTTAGTAATGTATTCCTGAGAACCTCTGATTTCTTAGGACTTATATGGCTTTCTCAAATACTAAAAGTCATTCTGCACAGAACTGCGAGATTTCTTTCAAATAGTTCCCCAAGGGTTCATTTTTCCATAGATGGTGAAATGGGCTATCTGGAGTATCTCTGTTTATTGATGGTATTTTTTTAAAGTTACATCTAAGAGAACCTAATAAAATATACTTTTTCTTTGTATATTTTATAGGATAATGGGAAGAATGAAGATAAAGATCAGAAATCTAAGGAGAATGGTGCAAATGTATGATAAAATACATGTAGTGACAAAGAATGGTGATGAATAATGTAATATATAAAATCATGATACTAGAATGAAAGTGATGCACGTTTGATCCTAGTAGTATAAATATCTGTCAGTTCAAATGATGTATAAAGTTTTATGAATGTGAGTCTTTGTTTTTGAAAATTGCTTGTAATTCCTGGCATCCAAATTATTAAACACTCCTTGAGTGAGATAATTTTGCATTGCAAAATGTTTTAGGATGAACTTTGTTATAGTTTTAACCCCAATAAAGTTCATCAGTTTAATTGACAATAGTATTTAATTACAGATGTCATTTATTAAAAACCTGGAAAGTTGTGATTTTATTTATAACATTATCATTACTAGTTTTTACGAAAGATACTAGCCTTTTAAAACCTCAATATAAGTCAGAAAATAGCGTGGTGCTTCAATTTTGCAAGTTTTTTGGAGCACGCTTTTTTTTTTTTACTTGTTCTAAAATCCTAACTAGACTGTAAAAACATTTATTAAAAATTTAATTCATCCAAAAGACAGTACATTGAAAACTGAGAAAATAATAATTATGTTATTATATATGTTAGGCTTTACATAAAACATAGTTTTGATGTTAATGTTAACTGTTTTAGTTTCCCAGAATAGCATGTATATTACTTTTAATTTTGAGGTTTTTTTTTTTTAATGCAGTATATGTCACATGTACAATTTAGTATCGAGCCAGTGGATGTCAGTATGATACCTTAAGTCTTATTTAATTAAAAATATTATTTTTATTAGTCTGTGTACCTCCTTCAGAATTTTAGATACATAAGAGTTTATTAACTAATTCAGTGAAAAGGTAGGAAATGTGATACACTCTAAAGCAATGGTACTCAACAGGGGGTTAATTTGCCCCCAAAAGACATTTAGCTATGTCTGGAGACATTTGTACCTGGCCCAGCTGGGTGAGTGCTACTGGCATCTACTTGTTAGAGGCCAAGAACTTTGATAAATATCCTACTTTGCATATCCTGCCTGCCACTGCTGCCCGCCCCACCCCAGCAAAGACTATGCAGCCCAAAATGTCAGTAGTTGAAAAAAACTTAGGTCTAAAGGAATGTAGGGATAAATTCTGGTCTTTTGCTTGGGAGAGGGCATGCCATACAGTGTGTGGGATCTTAGTTTTCCTGAACAGGGATCAAACCCTTTGCCCCTGCATTGGGAGTACAGAGTCTTAACTCCTGGACTGTCAGGGAAGTCCCAAAATGACATGTCTTTGAAGTAACACTAAAAGCTGAATTGCAGCTTTAGCAAATAATCAGTTTATTTGTATATGAATAACCGTTCCTGGAATGTTTCACTGGCATAGAAATATATACTAGAGTTTTTATGTTTTTTTTGCTAGAATGATGATTTGGTGTTCCTACAGTTTAATATGAGAATGTAAGTACCTTGTTACACACATATTAAGCTAAGTGTAATCCACATAGCTCTCACTAAGAAATAGATTAAAATACCTGAAGTTCTTTCAAACTAATTTTTTTTTAACCATATATTACTCTTTCCTCTCTTAATGGTTGGTTGAACTTCTGTGAAGTTGAACCACTGATTGATCTGTAACTGTACAGTTATTCTATAAGTGGTTCTGTTTCTTTACAGTAAGATTAATCATTATAGAATAGAAAGTTTTTCTCAGGTGGAAATCTTGGAGATAATTTTTAACTAAAAGACAGTGAAGAATATAGTTCTTTAATACAGTATGATTTTGAAAGAAAAATCATAAAGTCTGTTTATCAGAGATAGTTAATTGAAAATAATAATGGAAGAATGGAGAAAAAACTATAAATCTTTGCATTATATTATTGCTTAAAGGTAAACTGGAAGTGGAAAGTGAGAAATTGTCTAGTGAAAATGAGGTAAAGGGAACTTGTTTCTGTCTTTCTAAACTCTTGTGGGTTTTTGATCAGAGGGAGACATGCAATCTATTCTTAAATTCTACCAACCAACATTGACCAAGCCAAAAAAATTAATCAGGTAACAAAATAAGTCTGTGATAACATTTAATTTTGTTTTTCCATCTTTTTTATGTTCTGGATACCTGTTTTTGCATTTGTAATGCTTGGTTCAGTCATTTTAAGACACTAAGATTTTAATATTTTTTTCTGAATTTCCCTACGTCCTAGAAATTACTCCTCAAAATGTAATAGCACAAAAAATCCTTTAAAGATAATTATAGCAATAGTTAGATTTTATACACTTCTCACTCCCATAAGAAACATGTAAAGACCCTGAACTGGGTAGGCTGGAGTAGGTGGGACAGATTAGCTGATGCCCTTTTCATGTGCCCATGCTGTGTACCCTAAGGGCTTCTCTGTAGCATTTCACCTGTTACCATACATCTGCACCTCACCCCTTGTACAAGTATATGACTTGCAGAGAACAATTCATCAGTTGTGTACCCCTGAGCAAATCATCCTCTCTTAAAACCACAAGAGTGGCCAGGATATAGAGTTGTACCTTTGCTAAGGGACCAAGCTTTAGGGACTTTGGTCAAAAGTAGACTCAGGAGGAAAGACATTTGAAGATGCTTTTACATTTCTGGTAAATCTTAGGATCCGTTTTCAGCACCATTGAAGACGTGAACTTTTACACAGGAGCAAAGAACATGACAATCCGAAGAGTCTTACCTCTCGGGTACCTTGCCTGTGCTTCAGGTGAGAGGAAAATATTGCGTGCCTTTGTTTTATGAGCCACAGGTTCTTAGCTGAGAAAAGGAGGAAAAACAGGAATTTCTGCCACAGTGACAATTGTGTTGTGCTGTAATCCAGAGGCAGTCACTTCTTTTCTGGTCAGAAAAGCAGCATTTGTTTAGAGAACAAAATAAAAAGTTTGGAAATTTCTAATTTTCTGCTAAAGGAAGACATTTGAAATACATTAAAACATGGATGAGTTTGCTTATTAAAATATGGGTGAAATTTATTGTAACTGTATTAGGGAATTTACCTGTGGATATCTGTTCTCACAGGCATTAAAGAATTTGGTGGAAAAAGATAATGTTAATTGTACGTAGCAAATAATAAAGACATTTTGTTTAGATACCTAAGTAGAACAGCTGACAAGTCCAGCAGAAAAGCTGTATCTTCAGTGGTTGGAAGAGACCAGGCTAACCTTAGTGAGTTTTCTCTCATCCAGGTGATAATTGACCCTTGAGAGGCTACTGAGAGCCTGAATTGTCTTAGCTGCTTAGATCTGTAAGTGGTGACTAGAATTCATCAGAAATATTACTGTGGAAACTATAGGGTTTGACATAATACTGAAGGGCTTTCAGAACATTGTGCTAGTCATATTAATAGTGTAGAAGGGGCACTTGTTCCTGCTTCCTCCTATATGGCCCTTCTAGCCCAGCATACACTTAAACACATTAGACCTTTGCAAGTCCACAAGTTAATGCTGGGATGGCATTGAATGAATCTTTTTGTGGGTCTGAGATAGCCTGAAGTTGTAATGGTTTCATTGATAGAAGCCATGTAGGTTTGTTCCCAGTGATGTGAAGTCAAAGTAGGTACAAAAAATAAGTCTTGATTTTAGGCAATGGATTGAAGTGAGCATGGTAACTAGAGGCACCAAAAAAGGCCCCTTCCTAGGACATGTGGTGGGCAGCAAACTTCACAGTGTAATTGAACTGCAGTTGCTGTGTCTGTGGGTTCTAGGAAAGAAAGTTGTTCCACTATAGTTTTGTATGTGGACTTTTGGAAGTTAATAAAAACTAATATCTAAGAATATCTTTACAAATTGTTTTTGTCTAATGAAGCTTACTGGAATGATGAGAACTTTTCAGGTATCATTATTAACACATTTTACTGCCTCTGTGTTTTATTAACATTCAATCACTAAGAATAGGTGATACTTAGACCCTGAACTGGGAACCTTTTGAGGGAAGAATAGAGTGCCAAGAATAATTATTAATGTATCAAGACAAAGTGTAAACCAGTCTAAGACAAACTGTTAGCTTATTTTTATTCACCTTATGGGTAAAATTGGCCTACTTTTAGTGTTCACTAGTTTTGGGTTTTTTTGTTTTGGCCACAGCTTGTGGGATCTTACTTCTCCAACCAGACATTGAACCTGGGCTCCCCTGTAGTGGAAGCACAGAGTCCTAACCACTAGGCTGCCAAGGAATTCCTTGGTGCTCACTAGTTTTGCAGCAAGCCTCAGGCTTAAACATAAATGAAGGTTAAGTCCCAAAATACTTTTGACCATAAATTAATATACTTGGTTTTTCCTATTACAGAGAGGACATATTATGTTGGGTACCCAGAATAGGGTACTACTTAAGTTATTGAGTCACCTCTTTGTTTAGTCCTATTAAGGATGGAATCTGAATGTGATCACTGGGCCTAAACTAAGGCTGCTGCTGCTGCTAAGTCACTTCAGTTGTCTCCGACACATAGCGACCCCATAGACGGCAGCCCACCAGGCTCCCCCGTCCCTGAACGCTGGCTGCTGCTGCTGCTGCTAAGTTGCTTCAGTCGTGTCCGACTCTGTGCGACCCCATAGACGGCAGCCCACCAGGCTCCCCCTCACTGGGATTCTCCAGGCAAGAACACGAGTGGGTTGCCATTTCCTTCTCCAATGCATGAAAGTGAAAAGTGAAAGGAAAGTCGCTTAGTCGTGTCTGACTCTTAGCGACCCCATGGACTGCAGCCTACCAGGCTCCTCTGTCCATGGTATTTTCCAGGCAAGAGTACTGGAGTGGGGTGCCATTGCCTTCTTAAACTAAGGCAGTGGTTCTAAATCTGGTGAGTATCAGAATCACCTGGGGTTCTTGTTAAAACACATGGCTGGGTCCCATCCCTAGAATGTCTGATAAGAGACAGTCAGGGCTCAAGAATTTGTATTTCTAACAAGTTCCCTGGGTTAGTGTTGCTGCTTTTCTAGGTTAACATGCTTGGAAAACCTCTAACCCAAAGTATATGCAGCAGTTTTTTCTACCAATACATGATTTTTAAAACTCCAAGAAAAGCAGCATTTTTGTGGAGATATCTCTGGGCATTTTGGTCTTTTTGTAGGGGTAAGTTATTTCTGCATTGGATAATGGTAGACACTGAAATATTTGTTGAATAAGTGGATGCAGGTCTGGTAACCTGAAGTGTAGTCACTTCTGAGAAGCTACTTTGAAAAATCGTTTATGGGAATGGTCACAGTTGCTTATACAACTGAATCTTTATCATTTTACTTTTTAGTCTTTATCATTACATCAGTCTTCATTTTACTTTTTTCTTTTCCACTTCTCATCCTCAACCTGACATGACTGTAATTCCTTTGTGAGCTATCAAATACTAAATGTAATCTGATTAATGTGGAATGACTGATTTAATTGTCCAAAGGTCTGTCTGGTGGGTAGAAAGAGTAAAGAGGGTGAAAAGATGATAATCTTTTAGGCTGTGTTAGTATTACTGAAAATCAGGCAGATTATAATCATAGTTCCAGGGAAAACTGATCAGTTAGAATTAGACCTCAACCAGTGTCAAGCTCATGAAGACAGAGCTTGTTCATCCAGCCCTGAAAGATATTTTGCAGACTGTCAGGATCCCAACCAACCACAGAGGCAGGATTCAGAGCGGGGCCCCATGTTCAGCGAACGAAGTTGAAGCCAGGAAACATCTACACAGATTTTAATTGAAGACGAGTTTTGTGAGGGTGGTGGCATTTCCATTCACACATATTTATGGACAGTTAAGGTAATAAATCCTACCTAGTGGTGTTATTAATCAAAAATATCTAAGCATTTTCATATATGTAATGTATTTTGTTAGTGTGAACCATCCTAATTTCAAATCGGTGGAATCAAATCCAAGGTAAATCTGGATTTGAAATGAAAAAAGAACCCTTCTAAAGCTCAGCCTTCAGCTCCACAGTTAATTTTTCTGTTTCAGAACTTGATCATGTTTAGTTCTTTGTTGCCTGGGACCTCTAGCAGTCTGCAAATAAAGATCACCTTATGAAACTAGCCTCTGGAGGTAAAAGCTGTGATCCACCAATTTCTTGCTATCCCAGGCTTTCAGCATTGCTCCAGCAGTACTCTTGCTTTAAAAGTAAACTCAAGATTGGAAGCAAAATCAATGCTTTTAAAGAGATGCTGAGTTGTTGTGAAACGATGTATGAAGAGATTTTGTGCATGTAAAGTGTATATAAATCAGGAGAACTTAAGTAGATATTTTAAAACATCTGTGTTTTACTAAGTTATTTAAACTTTAAAATATTTTGAAGTCTAGGTCTAGATATTTCAATCACCTTTTAAATATTTGGATCTTGGCATTGTTTTACAGTGTCTTGAGAGTAGATGGCATTGCAGTTCACCAGTTTTAGAACCCACATGCCCTGGACCTAACATCAAAGAATGCCATATAATTACTTTAATTTTTCTCCTTTATTGCAATACTGCAGTTTCATTATTGTTAACATGTGGTTAAGATGGTACCTCTTTATATGAAGTTTGCTCTAGATTCTCAAATTTGGATTAATTTAACTTCAGAATTGAACTTTTTCAAACATTTCTTTTAAAATTCGCATTTATTTGTGTTAATAGCCTTTGTCCTAAAAATTCTCTGGGGCTACTAATCAGGTGCAAGTTTTACCTTTGGTCCAACAACAGGTGATCCTTCACTATTGCTGCAGCAGTTCAGGCAAATGAAGCATCATAAAGAGCAGGTAACAATTTTAAATGTGATCTTTAGGAAGCCATTATATATATCATTATATAGAGAGAGGTTATTACAACACTGATCAAAACTTTCTCACATCTAAAGAGACAAAATATGAGGAATCTGCATGCTGTGTGGTTCATGATCATTCTAAATTTTCAGATTCAAGATAAACCAAAAACAAACTTGGCTTGGGTTTAGTTTGTTAGGATAGATTCTCCTTTGCAAGGGTCATATAAGGGTTTGAAAAGTTGATACAGCAGTTATTAGCCTGTGAAAGTGTTAGTCGTTCAGTCATGTACAACTCTTTGTGACCCTAAGGACTGTAGCCCGCCAGGTTCCTCTGTTCATGGAATTCTCCAGGCAAGAATACTGGAATGGGTAAGCCATTCCCTTCTCCAGGGAATCTTCCTGACCCAGGGATCAAACTCTGGTTTCCTGCATTGCCTGCAGATTCTTCACTGTCTGAGCCACCAGGGAAGTCCCAGTTAGTAGCCTATGCTTCAGCAAAGAAATTGATCGTTATTTTTCCCATTCTAAAAGTTAGAAAATTCAACCAAAAACAATGGAAAGTTATTCCTTTGTGGTCCCCAGATAAATAATGAAGGGTTTAATATTTTACATTATCTGGCCTCAGTAAAACCCTCATATTCACTTAAATTGAACCTAGTCTCTTAGTATTTCCAAGTGCAGCTCACTGGTTATCTTTAGCCTTTTTATCTTCCTTCAGGCAGGGAAAGAACAGAATCTACTTCCAACATATAAATATTTAATGTTCATTCATTTTCTTTCCTAGACCTTTTGAAAGCCAGTCCCTAACTACACAAAGACCACTTGCTGTTTCTGGCTATAACATAAATATTTAATTAAAACCTACTTTGAACCATTCTTCCTTAAGGTATAAATCAAGTACACTAGCCTTGGGCTGCACTTCTGCCATTTCCCAAATCCATCTATTATTTAATCACAGGGTTTTTACCAGCTTTGCAAGTTCAGGAGGCATTCACCTGGCTGTTGGAAATGTTTCTAGGAGGTGAGTTTTTAACCTTTCAGCTAGTGCTTTCAAAATAGAACCAGTCGGTCTGGCTATTATGAATAATGCTACCATGAACATTGATGTATCATGTTCATGATTTATCTTGATTTATCTTTTAGTTTTTGATTTATCTTGGATATATACCTGGGAGTAGAATTGCTGGGTCATCCGTTGAGTTTTTTTCCCTGTTAATATATATATTTAAAAAATTGCCCCCAGTTCTATTAACATGATGTACACCACTGTATTTAAGGTATACAGCATAATGACTTACATGTATTGTGAAATGATTACTGAAATTATTTTTTTAATTAAAAATTTTTGACTCTACTGTGTGGCTTGCAGGATCTTAGTCCCCTGACTGAACCCATGTCCTCTGCAGTGGAAGCAGAGAGTCTTAACTACTGGATGGCCAGGGAAGTCCCATCTCAATAAATTCAGTTAGCAGTCTTCATCTCATATAGATACAAAAAGAAAAAGATTTTTTCCTTGTGACGAGAACTCGTAGGATTTACTCTCTTTCACAACTTTCCTACTGTTATAACTAATATAATGTGATTAACTTGGAAGTTGAAGATACCCCCAAGGTCTTATAGTTATTATTAAATGGGAAGAATACAGAAAAGTTTGTCTATTCCATCTTTTTGTTTTGTTTTTAAATGATTTTATTTATGGTTGTGCACGGTCTTCATGCTGCGTGGGCTTTTCTCTAGCTGTGGCTCCTCTTGTTGCGGAGCATGGGCTCTGGTGCCCACAGACCTCAGTTCTGCGGCTCCCGGGCTCAAGAGCCCTGGCCCAGTGGCTGTAATGCATGGGCTCAGTTGCTCTGCGACGTGTGGTCTTCCCAGACCAGGGGTGGAACTGCAGGGGGGCGATTCTTTACCACTGAGCTGCCAGGAAAGCCCTCAGGCATATTTTAGACTAGTTTTCCACGCTCCTATCTGGTGAGAGAGGCCTGGGAGCCGGGAGTCCTCAGCCACAGTGCTGGCTCTGCCATCAAAAGCTCTGGGGCCTCTAGCGAGCGCCTGCCTCTCCCTCAGTCGTGTCTGACTCTTTGCCCACCAGGTTCCTCTGTCCATGGGATTTCCCAGGCAAGATTACTGGAGTGGGTTGCCATTTCCTTCTCCATGTCTATTCCATCTTGATACTAATATTTTTAATTTAAAATGTGATACATAATATGATTCTATTTTTCTAAACTTGTTTCTTTCTGTCTATATTTACCTAAAACAATGTTTGCCCTGTTGTTAAAGATCGTTTCTGGATGGTAGAATCTCAAGTTAATGTTTTTCTTTTTGTATTTTAAATTTTTAATTATGAGGTATGTCATTTTTCAGAAATAATAGAGGCATTCTTTAAAAAATAAAAAGTGTGTGGTTTGGAGGAATATTGAAGTCGCTCAGTCGTGTCCGACTCTTTGCGACCCCATGGACTATAGCCTACCAGGCTCCTTAGTCCATGGAATTTTCCAGGCAAGAATACTGGAGTGGGCTGAATATTGGGAGATACTAATGTCCCCAAAGAAATGTCTGCAACCTCGTGTGTGTGTGTGTATGTTGGTCACTCAGTTGTGTCCTACTCTTTGCGACCCCATGGATTGTAGCCCACCAAGCTCCTCTGTCCATGGAATTCTCCAGGCAAGAATACTGGGGTGGGTTGCCATTCCCTTCTCCAAGGGATCTTCCCGACCCAGGGATCAAACCCTAGAAAAACCTAGTAAATCTCTGAGTGGTTATAATCAGCTTAAAAGAATTTTTCTCTTATCCTTTAGTGTGATTTACCTCTCTTCACCATTTGGCAATTTGAATGTCCAAGAGGGACAGTTTATTGGTTTAAAAAACAATTCTTGGCTTCAAATTCATTTGTGGAACATGGACAGTGTGTGTGTATGTGTCCTCTTAATAGTCAAAATATTAATATAATAGTATTATAAATATTATAAAAGGCTACATTGACATAAGAAACCATGACATTGTAAATGTAGTGATTGCCACTGAACTGTTCATTTTAAAATAATCTTGATTTATTTAGAATAAATTTATATTATGTGAATAGCACATCACTTTTTGAAAATTAGGAATTCTTTGGAATAACTATGCAGTCTCCAGAAACAAGTTTTTTTAATGAAGTGATCCATCAAAAGGTTTAAGAAGTAAGCTCTGCTCATCTTACTAAAATATTACAGTGTGCACAGAAAAATTTATTTACAGTGAAGTTTTAGGCAATCTAGTACAAAACAAAATTGCCTATAAAAGAATATTTTCACTTGTAAGAAATGCATTTTGAAAACTCACTGGCCCTTGGAGGTGGGTCAAGTGGAAAACCTAATGCTCTTGAATTCCAAGGAAGCTGATCATTACACACGGCTCCAATAAAGTTTTGCCATAAACATCTGTGGGAAATCTGAGAGTAATCTTGTAGAGGGATATTAAATTTGCAGGGCTTGTTGGCTGTTTACCCCTATAGTGTTAGGTCCACTTGTGGTAAATGAGGTACATTCTTGGATGCTTTTTCCTAAGGAGTCTAGAGAGCTCTAGGGCTTTGTAAGAAAGGCTGCCTTTCACTTTTTAAGCCCTGGTTTGACTCTAACCAGGTTAACCTTGTGACCTTGAATTGTTTGTGTGAAATGAGGTGGAGATCTCAGTTCTGCCTTAAGGAAATGCCTTTCACATAGAAATTGGCACTAATTGGTCTCCCTGTTGACAGGGTTAGCTGAGAGGCTCATGATTAAATGGGCAGTGAGAACAGAAACTAAATCCCCCCACCTCAGCTCAGCATGTCGGCTGGAGGACAAGCAGGGGCAGCTACCATTTCTCCCCTCTTCCGGCAGCATCCAGCATGCAGAGCAACTGGGTTGAACCAGGAGGCCTGCCATTTGTGCGCTGAGAATACTTTCCATATGTCTGGCCCTGTTCTGTGAAGCAGTCTTGACATGAATAGAGCTCTAAACCAGGATTCTGCAGTCTTCTTTGAAGGGCCAGAGAGGGAATATTTTAGGTCTTGCAGACCATACAGTCTGTTGGAACCACTTAACTCTGCTGACAAGAGCAGCCATAGAGAATGCATAAATGAAAGAGTGTGTTGGTGTTCCAGTAAAACATAATGGACAACCCAACGTTGTAAGTCAACTATGCTCCAATAAAATTTTAAAAAACGTAATGGCCATAAATTTGAATTTCATTTAATTTCCCCATCAAGAAATATTTTTCTTTTGATTTTTTTTTCTTCAACTATTTAAAAATGTAAGTATCAGTCTTAGCTTGCAGCCCATACTAAAACAAAAGGTAGGCTAGATATGACCCACCATCCATAGTTTGCCCATCTCTGCTCTAGACTTGAGTATCGAAGATCTCTCTCACTCTCTTGGCTCAAACACTTAACTGGCTATGGACCCTGTGCAACTTTTTAACTTCTGTGGCCCTCCCTCAGATTATGAAGTGTTTTGACAGAACAGATGAAACAAAATTCCTTTTAGCTATATTATTAGATTTTCTGATTCCATTACAGGAGAAGTTAACCCAAGAAATGTTATTTTATATATGTGGAATGGAGATCAGTTTACTTAAGGGAAACAAATCTTAATGTATCCTCAGTGTGAATCTTTGTCCTAATATGAGGAACAATGTCACAGCTCTGATCGTAAGATCAAAATTTGTAGTCTCCTAAGAAGGAAATGGCAACCCACTCCAGTGTTCTTGCCTGGAGAATTCCAGGGACGGCGGAGCCTGGTGGGCTGCCGTCTGTGGGGTCGCACAGAGTCAGACACAACTGAAGCGACTTAGCAGCAGCAACTCTATATACAAAGGCTCATTCATACCACTTCTATTTTTCCAGTGCTATTCTTTCCTATTGTTGTTTTGCTTTGTTTGGTTTTGGTGAGTGAAGAGAACACAATGCCAGAGATTATTAGAAAGCAGACATTTTTCTCCTTTAAAGATGTTATTTAAAAATATTAATTTTTTTTTTTTTGGTCTTACTGGCAGCTATATTTTACAACTACTCAGCTACCTAGATGTACTTTTTTGTTAGAGGTGATGACTGAGGGTTAGTAGTAATTTTTACTGAAGAGCAGAAAAGAAATCACCAACTTACTCAATGAATTGACATACATATTTAAAGGTGAAGCTACTTTAAGAGCATATTTGTTTCTTCATAAATCACATTTCACGTGTCCCTTCATTTGTCCTTTTCTTTGTATCAAATATCCAGACAGTGTTTGTATCTCATGTTTCACATTGAGTTTGTTCAAAGTGTTCAGTAACCCAAATAAGGCCCACACTTTGTTGCTTTGGTTGGCATGTTGTAAGTCTTTTTTTAATTTTAGTGGGGGAGGGCTTGCCACGTGGTATGTGGGATGGGATCGAACCCCTGCCCTCTGCACTGGGAGCATGGAGTCTTAACCACTGGACTGCCAGGGAAGTCCTTTTAACCTCTCCTCCCCTGCTTTTTTTTTTTCATGAAAAGAAAAACATTAGATGGTAAACTACTTGAAATAATGGAAATGCATCCTTTATGGTTGTATCCTCTTTATTACCCAAGGCAGTGCCAGGGATTCAGGAGGCTCAGTAAGTACTTGTTCTTGTATTATAGATGCTTCTATAAAGCTTCATGTTTTATTCAGTTCCTCTGTAGAATGTTCAGTGAGTTACATCTGTTTAGGCCTAAAGCAGGGTTGATTGGTATCAACTTGAACTAGTTCTCTGGTACCACACTTTTGTTCTTTATCATCTTGTTCCTTGCTTTTGAGCAGGGCTGTGGGGGCATTCTAGAGGATACATAGATGAATAAAAGGTAATCCTGGATTCCTGCTTAACAACTGGTAACAGGTAGACTGTCAGAACGGGGAAGGCAACACTTTGTTTCACAGTCCATGACAATTTCAGTGTGAGGGAAGTTAGCATCCTTCTTCCCCATAAGAAAGCAGAGAAGAGAGACTTGTACCTGGAAGGCAGGGGCCTCACTGGAAACAGATCGTTTGAAATCTGGGCAACTGGAGTGAGGACAACTCATTTTTGATCAGATCTGCATGTAAATAGTGGGATACCCAGTCAGCACAGTGGTAAAGAATCTGCCTGCCAAGCAGGAGACATGGGTTTGATCCCTGGGTTGGGAAGATTTCCCTGGAGAAGGAAATGGCTACCTGTTCCAGTATTCTTCCCTGGAAATTTTCATGGACAGAGGAGCCTGGCAGGCTACAATCCATGGGGCCACAAAGAGATACGACTTGAGTGCACACACAGGCAGGCTCCTTTAAAATGCCTGAAACTGAATTTGGCACCTTGCATTAGGCCTCCATACTTTATTTTTTGGTGTCAGGGAAATAGTTAATCTGATTTTCCATGTTTCAAGTAATAGGAATTTTGCTGACTAGCTTTGGCTCAGGGCACTTAGTTGCTATGCCTTTTTGACAGATTGCTGTTCCAGCTTTCTTTCCAGAAGTAATATTTTCCAGGTCTGAGACCTGCTCTCTGACCCCAAGTTTAATGGGAAGGTGGAGTGATGGAGTCGGCTCATTTTAGTTAGAAAACGTATTGGTTTTAATGGACCCAGTGCAGAAGAGTCAGCTGCCTTTACTTCCTTTAACTCAAAAATTATTGGGGCCTCTTTTTAATTGTAGAATTTTTTGAAAGTATAGAGAAGCTCATAGAAAAATTGCTTGTAATCTGTCTACAAATAATTTTTGTTAACATGATAATTATTTCAGTAGTCCCCTCCCCAAACAAAAATGGGATTATGGGGTGTTTTAAATGCTTTATGGATATTAATTTCTTTAATGAAGTAGGGAAGGGCAGAGTGATGGAAAGTTTTGTACTGGCTCCTGACAAAGATGTTCCTTGACCAAAGTATACAGTCCTTTATGAGCCCTGTTTTTAAATTTTTATTTATTTATAGTATTTTTTTATTTTTATTGAAGTATGGTGGTGCTGCTGTTAAGTTGCTTTGGTCGTGTCCGACTCTGTGCGACCCCATAGACGGCCCCGCACCAGGCTCCGTCATCCCTGGGATTCTCCAGGCAAGAATACTGGAGTGGGTTGCCATTTCCTTCTCCAATGCATGAAAGTGAAAAGTGAAAATGAAGTCACTCAGTCGTGTCCGACTCTTCGTGACCCCATGGACTGCAGCCCACCATGCTCCTGCGTCCATGGGATTTTCCAGGCAAGAGTACTGGAGTGGGGTTGACTGATAATGTTGGGTTAGTTTTGGGTATACAGCATAGTGATTCAGTTGTACATCCGTATATATATTTTTCTCCAGATTCTTTCCCATTATAGGTACTACAAGATACTGAATAAGTTCTCTGTGCTATACAGTAGGTTTTTGTTGTTTCTTTTCTGAGTCCTCTTTTTGACTAGGCCCCAAATTGGGCCTCATCTTAGTCTTCTGCCTGTCCTGCCCAAGAATATTGTTAAATCAGGTTAGTACAAATCCTTTAACTGATCAGTTCTGCATCCCCCACCTCAGTGTATAAATCCTTGAGGTTTAGCAAGGATTCCCCATCCTTGATGTCTCCTATCAGTAATTTTCTATCCACTGACTTCCTCATTCTGCTCCTTGGCAAAAATCCCCAGCTTCTTTGCTGTCTTTGCAAAGATAGATAGCTCTCTTTGCTATCTAGACTTTGCGATAGCCTTGAGCAAAATTTTCCTTACCGTTTTAACAAGGACCAAAATAGTTTTTTGGTTTTTTTTTAAATCATTTCTCACATCAGAATTATGGAATTTCTGGTATTCTTAGCCTCTTAGTGTTCCAAGCTAAGGATCTTTTTTCTCCAGTGTTTATCTTTTTTTGACCTCTTGCCATTGAGAAGATAAAGAAGTGAAATGTTTAAAGGCAGGCTTCCCTGGTGGCTAAGTGATGAAGAATCCACCTGCCAATGCAGGAGACGTGGGTTTGATCCCTGATCCGGGAATATCCCGTGTCTGAGCACCATGACACTTGAGCCTGTGCTCTAGAGTCTGGGAGCCACAACTGCTGAGCCTACAGGCCCTAGAGCCCATGCTCCACAACAAGAGAAGCCACCCCAATGAGAATCTAAAGCACACCTCAACTAGAGAGTAGGTCCTGCTTTCCACGACTAGAGAAAAGCCTGTGCAGGAACAAAGACCCAGAGCAGCCAAAAGCACATGAATAAAAACAATTTTAAAAATAAACGTTTAAAGGCAAATCTGAATCAACTTGGGGATATCGGACCCTCAGGCTCTTTTTCTCTTAGGACCTCATTAGGCTCAATGATTACCAAAACTGCATTAGGGTTTCTCCTGTTGGGAGTGAAGGTGGAGCTGTAGAATTGTGAAGCTGCAAGGGACTCCAAGAAAACTCTCGGGTCAGTCAAGTGTTCTGGTAACTCAGTTTACAGACAAAGCTACTGTGGCCCAGAGTCTTGCCTAAATAAAACAGCTAGAAAAAAAAGGTAATGTTTTTTCTTTAAAAAGAAATGGCATTAAATGTCCTTCCCCTGCTCCCACTTCCTTTTTTCTGTCCTTGAGTCATCACAGTTGCTTGGGAAAGCCTCACATTTCCCTTTGGGAAATAGAAACAAAAGTCTGTGTGGCTTTTTTTCCCCCCTCTGATAAAGGAAACAAATGTGTTGTAGAAGCAGAAATGGTCATAATAAAGTGAACCCAGATATAAAATGCTCTCTAAATCAGCCTAAAGTGTCAAGGCTTGATTTTCTGAGTTAAGGGGAAAGAACTTCAACTTGATGAATTTTAGTGTGCAGAAAATTTTGAGGTAGTTAATACTGAGTATAACATGTGTCATAAAATGACTCCAGAGAAACAACTGAACTGCAGGTGCCTGGATGCGTGGGACCTGGGTGCATGTTCCTTGAGGCTTTGACCTCAGCATTGACTGTTGGGCACCAAGGTCTTCCTGTGATTCAACCTCAAAACAGAATGCTTCTGTGTATGGTGGGGACACCAGGCTAGCAAGAAAGCAAGAAAAACGGTTATCCTGGATCAAGCACTAGTTAAATTAGATTTGATTCAGATGGAACAAATCTGTGGCCCAGGTACTGGGCTATATGATGGGTCACAGAGATGAATCAAGCAGAAGCCTGGCCCTTTCAAGTTGCCTAACAAGACAGGTAAGTAAATATTATAACTTTGAACACACAGGTATTATGAGAGGGTTAACAAAGCTCTAAGTACAGATTTAATTTTCCTGGATGTGTCACAGGTTTTATGAGCTGGCCTTTGTAGTATACCACCTGATGGAAAGGTGAGAGGCCTTCAAGGCAGAGGAAATAGTGTGAGCAAAGATGTGGAAGCATATTTGGGAAGGTGTGTAGTTTTGAGTAGCTGCAGCATAAGATCCTTGGTGTGGATTGGAGGAGGAAGGCAAAGATGGAGATGGAGGACAGGCTGGAATCAGGGTGTGAAAAGCCCCGAATCAGGATTACTGAACTGGATCATCTGTCCTAAGAGAGGACAGACACCAGGCAGGTGTGAGCAGCAAATGACCCAGTTCGTCTTTTCTGGCAATTATAGTGTAGCAAGAATGAATCTGTTACTCTTCAGTTTTCTAAACCAAACAAGCTCACAAGTTCCATTTGCCAGAGTTGACCATGTCTTGAGCATGTTCCAGGAAGTCTACTCCTTGGAACTGTCACAAACAAGAAAACCTGGGGGTTTACATGATACCCAGAAAACGAGGAAAACAGGGCTTGATATTTTTCCTGGGGTGCTCAGTTACCTCAGCACCTGCTGACACAGAGTACTGATGTCAGTGTCGCTTGCACTCACCACCAGGTTTGTTCAGAGAGGCCCCAGCAATAGTCTTGACTGCATTGCTTCAGAGAGCTTGTCACTGTGGTTCTCAAGGCTGATGCCTTAGACTGTAGTCGCTACAAGTATCCGCAAGTGTCCCTCCATATAGGGTGCTCCCATAGTGCCATTCCCTCAATTCAATCAAAGGCACTAGCTGCCTGTTCCCTTCTCTTAGGATAAGCCATCTCAATCTTCCTAATGGTCTTAAAGCCCCAAAACACTTTACTGAGCCTATGGTCCTGTCCCATGAAATGCCACTATTTTTGCAGACATTAGCAAATTAAATGAACTAAATCTTCACAAAAAGTACAAATGGGAGACACAATGAATGTGCTTTGAGACTCTGGAGACATAGTCTTTCTAAGGTGGGATTGTACTGGCAGAATTTCAGGCTTGATGAAGTGGGCAAGAGAGATCTGGAAATAGGACAATGGAAAAGTGATATACATTGTTGGCAGTTATTTGTTCTGGAGGGAAGATGGGGCTCAATAATATTACCCCCTTTCAGATGGTTAATTCTGAGAATAAAATTACACATGTCAAATTCTCAGTACAGTTCTAGGTAGAGTGAGTTGAGTGTAAATGGAAATTATGTCATAGATACTAGAAATATAGAGATATCATAGACACTGTCATAGATGCTAGATATAAAGATTAAAGTCATAGTTCCCCAGGTTGGGGAACACAGTAATGTCATCTCTCACGACAGAGAGGAGGAGCTTGGCTATACAGACAGACATTTAGTTCATTTGGGCTCTGTGCTGTATTTATCCATCTGTCCATCTCAGTCAGAAATGAAATGTGAGATGGTTGTCTCAGGTTTGCCTGCTTATTTAAACTGAAAATTGTGTCAGACTTAATTTGTCATAGGGAGCTCTGACTTGGAAGCTGTCTGACTCCATTTCTTACTATCTGTTTGACCAGGAAGTGCTTCTGAATCCAACCTAGCTTCAGTTACCTTATCTGTTAGAGAGAGAGGGAGAGATACTAAGAGAAGTTAACATGGAGTTGTGAAATTAAGGCCTCCAGCATACAGTGTTCAATATATGTTAGCTCTAGCTATTAACAACATCCCCTATCATTTACTGTGATAATGACTCACTAGGAGCAAGGTGAAGATTATCTCAAATTATTGTAGTTGTTACTGATAACTAATAAGCTGAGGGAGTGGGAATCTGGACTGACTCCCAAGTGTCCTCAAGCCCCTCTGCTCCCTCTTAAAATGCTGATTTTCGACTGCCCTTCCATTCCTTTCTGTTCTTACCCCCAGGAGCTCTCCTCACCCAGTGCAACAGTCAGGATTCCAGCCTTCTTTCCCCTCAGCATCTGAACTGTCCCCAATGCTGCGAGGCACTGGCTAGAGTCTGCTGTGACAGATCACAAGTTTCTTTCCATACACTCCTGGGGATTTTTGTCTGAATCCCCATCCCAACCGAGGTCTGAATTTCACGGATTTCACTACAGCGCCTCGCCAGCCGATCGAGATGGAGCCTCCGGATCATTCTTTGTCCCTTAACACTTCAAGTGAATGTGATAACCCAGGAGCGGGACCAGACACTAGAACCTCAGAAAGTCACGAAAAAGGTTCTTAGAATTGAGTCCCAACTCCTTATTTTACTAGAGAGTAAACGGAGGTCACAGAGGGAAAGTAACTTACGCAAACTGATTAGAAGCAGACGGAGACCTAACTCCTGACCCGAGGGAGTCCATCCCTCGTGGCGTCTTCTTGGGGACGATCCCAAAGCCAGGGCCAAGGCGGCCGTCCTAGTCCTCCGGGCTCTGCGGAACCCTGACCTGCCGTTCGCGCCGCAGTTGGAGGGAGCTTGATTCGGCGGGAGCTGTGGGCGCCCCCCGCCCACCGGTCGGGTAAAGCCCCAGTGACGGCCCATGGGGGAAGAGGAGCTCGGGTTGCCGGGAAGCAGGAAAGTGGGGAGTCCCCCGGAGTGGGAGTTGGGGGATTGGGTTGGGGTATGGAGAATGACCTGGGAATTCAGCACTTGGAAACTCCTACTGGCCGCCTCTCGGGTGAAAGCAGTGGCCGTCCCCAGGCCACTGGCACGTTCCGCCCCACCCCCTGCCCGGCGCTCAAGTCGACCCCGCCCCCTAGAGCCCCGTTCCCCCGGCAGCCGGCGCCGCGCACAGTAAGCCGATCCCTCCCGCAGACCGCGGCCACCAGCGCACAGAAGCTGCGGAACCTGGCCGCCGAGGCAGCATGGCCCAGCCCGTGCAACTGGCGCCAGGTTCCTTGGCGCTGGTGCTGTGCAGGCTGCAGGCGCAGGAGGAGGCGGAGGGTGCGGAGGAGCCTGGGGGGCGCGCTGTGTTCCGCGCCTTCCGAAGAGCCAACGCGCGCTGCTTCTGGAACTCCCGGCTGGCGCGCGCCGCCTCGCGGCTGGCCTTCCAAGGATGGCTGCGGCGCGGGGTACTGCTGGTGCACGCACCTCCCGCCAGCCTGCAGGTGCTGCGCGACGCCTGGTGTCGCCGGGCCCTGCGCCCGCCGCGGGGCTTTCGCATCCTGGCGGTGGGTGAGTGCGGGGCCCGGAAGGGAGAGCGTCAGGCGCGAGCTGCGGGACCGAGCCCTGGCCTTTGGGGCGGGAACTGGCGGTGGAGGGTGCGGGTTTGGGAGCGCAGACAGAGTGGCTGGAGAAGAACTGTCCTGAGACGTTCCTTCTTGCTGGGACACGAGAGCTTCCACTTTCAACGAGACATGACTGGACGTGCCCTGGGCCAACTTTAGGGTGTCTCCATTCCTCAACTGTTTGAGGCAGTGAAGTGCACAGGTTCCTGATCGAAGGAACTTTCAGTCTGGAAAAGTGATGTTTTAGGGAGAGAGGTTTAGGGCCCCGGGAGCCGGAGGTGTGCGGTCAGGAGACAGGGGCCTCAGCCCCGGCTTCATGGGTGGGGGTGCTTAGGAAATGTACACCAGGAGCTGGCCAGAATCTACCGATTGTGAACTGGCTGATGTTTTGTTTGTTTTGTTTCGAATTACACGCTTGGAGCGGACAACAGGCTGTGGTTTTCATGCCCTGCTGTACTGGGTGGTGTGGTGGTCTTGGAACAGAGCCTAGTGGAGGGTTTGGGGTCGTTAACTGCTAGGGAAAAAGAAATGACACATGGCGTTCTGGACACATCCCATCCCATTAGCTAAATAGGGAGAATTCCTCCTTTCCAGTCTTTTCAGAGTCCATTTGTTAGGAGACAGCAGCTTTTTGCTTGTGTAAAATAGTTTCTCATTAAGAACATAAGCCGCCACATCACTGAGTGGTCTCTGTTACCCACTAAACTCATGTGAGTGTCAGCTCCCTGTGAACAGCCTGGTTCTGTCTGCATTTATGTGGGGCTGTACCATTTGATGGTGTGCTATTCACAAGTCTCCAGTTGTTCCAGCGCTCAATTTTGACTCCTACGGAAGAACCCCTCTCTGTCTCAGCCCATAAATCATCCTGGGAGGAGGAGGAGGAGAACAAGGAGCAGCAATAAAACACATTTGTTTTAGTCCCCAGGTGTAAGGGAGCAGGATAGCATGAGGTGCTTGATGTTGTGTATCATCTGCTCAGAGGTGATGTCTCCACATCCTAGGCCAGTGAGGTCGAACCTTGTCTTCTCACCTCCATGCATCCAATTCTGTGTGGTACCTCTACCCACCCCCCACTTTTCTTCCCTAAAGAGCTCATTTGCAAAGCCACATACACACATTTCATCTCCTTTTACTTGCAGGAGTGAGTGAAGAAAATAGGTTTCTGGCTTTGATAGCGGTGAACCAAGTAGCCAAGCCAAAATTCTCAAAGGGGAAGGGGTCTTTCACACAGGCTGGATGAAAAGCTCTTTTCAGTCCTGTGTCCTCGGTTTTTCTGGTTTGAATTAGCGGCTGCATTCTCTGGTTCCCCCAACCCCCTTTCAAAGGGTGAGCACAGAGCATATTGCAGAGGAGTGGATGGGGTTGGGGTCTGGACCTGAGGGTGAAATAGAGAGGGCTTGTGCTAAGCCAAAGGTAGCTGTGATGCTGCCACCTGGGGTGTAGCCAGCAGTGGTGAATGCTGGTTCGTGGATTGACCCTGTTTGCTGCCATCTGAAAGATGCATTGGACAAAGTGAACATATCACCAGGTACTTCTAATTCTCCACCCACTAGATAGTGCTGCCTCAGTGCGCAGTTCAGGATATGATGGACACTGTGTTCTATGGCATGTGCAGCACAGTGCTCTTACTCTGGGTCATCTCCCCTGATGAGGGGCTCTTGGAGGGAATAGTTTTGAGGTTATTTAACAGAATATTGATAAGAATTTGAACATAATTCATACAAAACCACCTACTGGGATATTTTGAGGAACAAAACAGGGGAGATCTTATTTGATGCTGGTCAGTGGATACACATGAGGAGAGAGGTTTGTTTTAAATGTATTCGCTAATTACTAGTCTAATTTGGGGGTCCTTGGGTCAGATTGCAGGAGAGGAGGCATCAAGGCAGCTCTTGGGCCACCTCAAGAGTCCCAGAAGGTGGTGAGAGGAGGAGGAGTGGATTTCTCTCAAAGATACTGGAAATTTCAGTCCACTTGCTTTCACAAATCTGGCAGGTCTGGCTTCCAGAAGCTAAAATGAGCTTCCAGGAAGGCAAGGAAGAACAGCTGAGAACTAATGCAGGTTTTCACTCCACTCTCAGTACCTTGTGGGAAAGAGCAAAATGTTAGAAAAAGACACAAAGCATCAATTTGGTCAGATGAGTTTGGTCTCTTTGGCATAGATTTTTCATTGTTGTTTTGTTTTTTGAGGCTCATGTACTCCTATGTAAGGGGTTCCCTGGTGGCTTAGCAGTAAAGAATCTGCCTGCCAATGCAGGCGACGTGGGTTTAATCCCTGGGTCCATGGGAGAAGGAGTCCCATGGACACAGGAGCCTGGCGGGCTATAGTCCACGAGGTCACAAAGAGTTGGACATGAGTTAACAACAACTCCTATATAAGAGCATTTGGGCTTAGGAAGTGTTGCTGACCAGCTCAGACAAAATGCAGGGAGGCAAGGAGGAATGGCCCTCAGTTTTATAAGCCCACTGTGCTCCGTGGGGCCTTCTCCTAGGCTTCCAACCCGGGGCTCATGGTGGCCTTGTAAGATTTAAGGAGGGATTGCTGTAGTCAAGCAGACAGGGGTCACCTGAACCCCGGGGACAGATCTGAATTTAAGGGGACAGATCTGAATTTAAGGCTACAGCAGTTTGTTTCTCCCATGTTTTGTGCATCTTCTTTCCCTATTCACTCTCTCTACCCCACTTACTCACTCACTCTGGTGAGAAGAATAGTTTCCAGGCTGACAGTATTTCCCTAAGGGGCCGAAGGGTCTTTAGCAGGATAACCAGGCGCTAACTCTTCTTTTGTGCTCTAGTCCTCAAGTGTTTTCTGTTTCTGTTCTTTTTTAAAAAAAATTAGCAAATGACCTTAACAACTGATGGGTTGAGCTCTGGAAGCTTCCCAAAACTGCAGGTGGTGGAGATGGGGGACACCTGTGTGTGTTTGGATGAATCAGTCCTTACTGGAGGACCACGCCCACTGGGGAGATGAAAGGTTAATGATGGCCTCCTGGGGTAAGGGAGGGGGAGGCCACTTGGCCAAACCAGTTTGTTTTCCGAAATTGATAGTTGAGGTATCCCAACTCTTTCACAGCCAGTGTGGCCTTTCATCTTTTTCATCGAATGAGAATGAAAATAAGAATGCCTGTGTGAGTTCCTTGATGATCCACAGTGGTTAGGATTCTGGGCTTTCACTGCTGTGGCCAGGGTTCAATCCCAGAAACCAAGATCCTTCAGGCTGTGCAGCACTGCCATAAAAAAAAACAAAAAAATGCCTGTGGCTTTTTCAAAACACTTGTTTCATTAATGTATTCATATGCTAGATACTGTTCGAGTTTTTTTTTTCTGTTTTAGTGTACTTTTCACTCAGAGTTGAGTGTGTTCAAGGAGAGGATGGAGTCAGCCTGTGTACTTCATATTTAGTTCAAGAGGGGAGAGCTGAGTGGGAGCCTGTGTTCTGGAAGCTGGCTGGTTCACACGCAGTCTTCTGCATCCTGCAGTGACAGATGTGGGCACTGCAAGACCTGATTCTTGCAAGTCTCTGATTCAGCTGGACAAGAGTACCCTGGTGTGTGCTTTGAAGGGTACTAAAGATCAGGCTGTCGGGTTGGTGAAGGGGAGGTGATGGGAGGATTTTCCCACCTTTCCTCATGTCTCTCTTACCTGCTCCTTGAAACATCTCTGAGCGCAGAGGAATCAAGGTAAAATGACAGGGGCTCCTTCTGAGTCGAGTCCAGCCAGTAATTTATGCTAGGTGTAAATTTCAAACTCTGTTCTGAGATCTTATTTGGGGGAATAGTTCAAGGATACGTAGGCCCTGATGGTGCAAGAGTTGGGCAAACATCAGAAATGTTCTGACTTACTTTATCTGATTTTGGGAATGGCCGGGGGGTAGGATATGGAGAGATGGTGAGGAGAAGGAATGGGACAACTCCTATTCTTCTTTGTTTCTGGAGTTGTGTTGTGAATTCGCATCTTGTTGGGTTCAGTAGCTAATGAAATTTTTAGATGAAATTAACAGTGAAATTCCCAAATTATAAATGTAGCATTTCATGCATTTTTCATATAATATACATGAGTGTAACCCAAATTTCCAATACAGTTTGAAAAATTACCATGACCCTAGAAAGTTCCCTCTGCCCCTTCCCAGTCAGCTCTGCCCCCACCCTCAGAAGTAACCACTTTTCTGTGTAAACCATAAATTAAGTTTGCTTGTTCAAGCGCTTCACATAAGTGAAATCATAGACTATATACTGTTTTGTGTGAGGATTCTTCATTCAGCCCAGTGTTTCTGAGATTTATCTCTGTTGCATTATTAATTTGTTCCTTTTTATTGCTCAGTAGAAATCCATTTTACTAATGTCAATATATCATGGTTTATTCATTTATCCTTAGATGGACATCTGGGATGTTTCCAGTTTATGGCTAATACGAAAAACTTTTATGAATATTTCTGTACACTTTTTTTGTGCTTTTATTTCTTCTGGGTCCTTACTTAGGAGAGGAATTGCTGACTCCTTAGTAGGTTATGTTTAGTTTTATGGCACCTTTTCCCAAAGTGTTTGTACGATTTTACACTCATTTTATATTCCCCAAAGGTTTTCTCCAGTGTTTTCTACTAGAAGTTTTATAGTTTTATGGTTTTACATTCAGGTCTATGAGCCATTTTATTTATGTGAGTTCCCTAGTGGCTCAGTCGGTAAAGAATCCGCCTGCAATGCAGGAGACATGGGTTTGATCCCTGGGTTGGGAAGATCCCTTGGAGGAGGCCATGGCAACCCCTTCCAGTAGCCTTGCCTGGAAAATCCCCATGGACAGAGGAACCTAGAGGGCTACAGTCGATGGGGTCACAAAGAGTCAGACACGACTGAGCGACTAAGCACAGCACACAGCACCTGAATGGTATGAGGTGTAGTTTGAAGGTTTTTCTTTTCTTTTTGCATATGGGTGTCCAGTTGTTCATGACAATTTGTTGAAAAGACTAACCTTTCTCATTGAGTTCCATTTGCAACTTTGTGGAAAATCAGTTGAGTATATATGTAAGGGGCTATTTCCGTTCATCCTGAGTCTGTCCTTTCACCAATACTGTACTTACTGTACTTTATAGTAAGACTTGAAATCAGATGTTGTGAGTCCTCCAACTTTGTTCTTCCACATAAATTTTAGAATCAGCTTGTCAACGTCTTTTTAAAAAAAAAATACACCTGGAATTTTAATTGGGATTGTATTGAAACAATAGATTAATTTGAAGTTAGATGCGAAATTAATCCTGGTTTTCCTCAAACTGCTCTGGTTTTGGAAATGATAGTCTTGCATCTTGGGAACCCCCTCTATCCCAGGCAGACTGGGATGCTTGGTCCCCCTTATTTAGGGAGAATTGACATCTTAACAATTTATGTCTTCATTTGTCTTGGCAGTGATTTGCACTTCTAAGTATTTAAGTCCTAAATATCTTTTGTTAATTTATGTCCCTGAAAACAATTTTGGATTCTATTGTAAATAGAATTACTTTAAAATAAACTTTTTGTTTTGGAAAAATTTTAGATTTACAGAAAAGTTGCAGAGTTTCATATTCATTACCCAGTTTCACATAATGTTTTACCTTACTTTAAAAGAAGTTGAGCTATAATTCCCATAACATAAAATTAACCATTTTAAGGTCTACAATTCAGTGGGTTTTAGTGTATTTACAGTTGTATGATCATTCCCATTATCTAATTCTAGAACATTTTCATCACCTCCAAAGAAACTCTGTATCCACTAGCAATATCTCCCCGTTCTCCCCTTGCCCAAGCCTCTGCCAACCAGTCATCTACCTTCTACCTTTATGAATTTGCCTATGCTGAACATTTCATGTAAATGGAACCCACACAATATGTGGTCTTTTGTGTCTGGTACATTTTACTTAGCACAATGTTTTCAAAGTTCCTTCATGTTATATCTTATGTACTTAATTTTTATGGCTGAATAATATTCCACTATATGGACGTACCACATTTTGCTTATCTACTCGTCAGTGGATGGTTGTTTGCGTTGGTTCCACTTTTTGGCCACTGTGAAGAATGCTATGAACATTTCTATGCAAGTTTGTGTGTAGACATATGTTTTTATTTTGGGGTAGATCCCATTTGGTTATTTTTTAAAAATAACGGATGGGAAATTGTTTTATTATTTATTTTTTGGTTGCGTTGTGAAACTTGTGGATCTCAGATCCCCAGACCAGGGAGTGAACATCCGTCCTTGGCAGTGAGAGAGCCAGGTCTCTAACCACTGGACACCAGGGAATTCCCCATTTGATTTTCTTTTTTAATGATTTGTTTCTCTAATGAGATTTCTAACCTGTTCATTGTAAGTATGTTTTCTTTTTAAAAAAAATCTTTCAGAATAGCTATACTAGCTTCTTTATTCCTTGTATCCCTATATGGGCCACACACACACACACAAAATTCCTTATAATTCTACCATCTCAGTCATCTTAGGATCCATCTCATTGGTTGCCTTTTCTTTGGAATGGCTCACTTTGTTTGTATTGTCTAGACATAGATTGTATCTCTGACATTATGGATTGTGTCTCTGATATGAGTCATATGTTGTGGACACTCTGGATTATTATTTTCCTCAGTAGAGTTTTTTTGTTTGTTTGCTTATCAAGCAACTAATTCGGCTGTGCTCCTATCTCTGAACTCTGTCTCCCCTGCAGTAAATGACAGGTTGAAATCTCTTAAGGTAGGCTGCTTGTGCCCTCTGCATGCATAGTTCACAGTTCAGTCAGTTTATATTTAGAATTTGGGGTTCCACCTCCATGGCTCACTTGTTTTCAGCATCACTTTCTTGCTGATGTAGCTGCTCCAAAGTGGCCTTAGATTCTTTAATCCAGTAAGATCGGCTTTTGGGTTTCTGCCATAGTTTCAGTCTCCTGGCCTGGCTCCTAATGTAGCTTGCCTTTAGGTGAAGGGCCATAAAAAATGAGAAACTTATGTATTGCCATTTCCTTCTGAGAGGACTGCCCTTCCAGTTTCTACTGATTTTGGTTGCATTTCAGTACTTTCAAGTTTTTATATTTTGTCCAAAGTTTATGGTGGTTTTTTGCAAGAGGGTTGGTCTAATAATATCTTGTCCACTATTATTAGAAATGAAACCTCATTAATGGGTGTTTTTAAGTCCTGCCTTTTTTTCTTTTAAAACATCATGACCACAGAGAAATTAATGGTTATGTCAAGATCATTTAGTGTTCGTCATTCAGTTGTGTCCAGCTTTTTGTGACCTGTGGACTGTAGCCTGCCAAGCTCTATCCATGGAATTCACCAGATCAGAATACTGGAGTATTCCCTTCTTCAGGGGATCTTTCCTACCCAGGGATTGAAACAGGGTCTCCTGTGTTGCAGACAGATTATTTAGCCAGTCAGCAAAACAAATGCTTCTGTTCCATCTCTTTTCTCTCCCAAACAGACCTTGGTATCCAGTCTTTTATGGCTTATTCTTTTTCTTCTGTTTAGTAGTAACCTGAAATAACTCTGCCCATTTTGCAGATAGGAAATGGAATGAATCAAGCCTGTGATGTGGCTGGTACTGTTTGGGTTTATTAACTTGAGTTTCTTACCTTCCTCTCTATTCACCACCAGTTCTTCCAGGGTTCCTGTAGAGACTCTGGTAATTTTCACCAGCCAGTGCCCTGGCACTCACTCTCCCTGTGAGCCTGTCAGATTCCTACCAGGCCTTTGGTTCACTCCAAGGTTTGGGAAATGGCAGAAACAGCTGCTCTGACCCTGCTTTTGCTCTCACCTCCCTTTCTACCCGGGATCTCTCCAGCCATGTTTTTCTGGCTTTGTTCTGCCAGATGTTGCCTTTTCCCTTATTCTGGGCAGGGGCAGCTGAAGGGTTTAGTCTGAAAGAGCCAAAGGGCTCACAACAGGGTGTCTTGTAGATATATTTGTTATCAAGCTGGATGATCTGAATGTTGCATCTGGGTAGTTAATGACTGTCCTTGGCTTCATGTTTTGATTTGGCAACTGGTGGATGAGAGGCGGCACCTCTAGTGGCCACCGTGTGTGTTGAGGTCCAGTGGGATGAAAAGCGCTGTCAACTTGAAAATCATCTTGGATTCCTCTTCCTTCTGCCTCATCCCCAGCCAGTATGTCACCAAGTTCCATGAGGCTTACTCCTTGGTGTCTCTCAAACCCACCCCTTTCTCACCATTTCCACTGCTACGGCTTTATCCAACCAAGATCCACCATGTCCTACCTGAATTATGGCTCTGGCTTCCTCCCTTTTTATGGTGCTGTCTCCTGGCTGGCCCTGGACACTCCAGTTCATTCCCCATCCTCCAGGTGGACAGACTATCAGCATCTAAACTGCAGATATGATTCTGCTCTTTATCTGCTAGAGTCCCTTCTGCTTTTCTTCTTATCTTTTCAGGAAAAGTCCAGAGCCTTTAACATGTGCTGGAAGGCTCTCTAATCCAAGTCTAGCCTGAACTTCCCCTCCACCCCATCTCCTCCATCTTCTGAGGTGCCTGCCTTTCTTTATCAGTCAGGGATCATTCAGAGAAACAGAACCACTGTGAAATATATATTAAGAGATTTATTACAAGGAATTGGCTTTGCATGATTGTGAGGGCTGGCAAGGCAAGTCTAAAATCCATTGGTCTGGCCATCATGAAAGGCAGGCTGGAACTCTCAGGCACACGCCCAGGCTGCTCTGCATAAGTGGAGTTTCTTCTTTTGAGGAGCCTCAGTTCTGCACGTAAGCCTTTTCAACTGATAGAAGCCTAAATTGTCAAGGATCATCTCTCTTAAGTTTTATTGACTTTAATCACATCTATAGTTCCAAAGTGAAGCTTAGATTAGCATTTGATTGAACAACAGTATCTATAGCCAGCTGACATATAAGACTAACCATTATTTCCCTTCAACCAGACCTGAGTACTGTGTTCTGAACACACTGGGCTCTCACGTAGGCTACCTTTGCATGCTGTTCCCCCTGGGGTGCCCGAGATGGGTGCTCTTTGTTGTTGTTCAGTTGCTAAATTGTGTCCGACTCTTTGCAACCCCATGGACAGCAACATGCCAGGCTTCTCTGTCCTTCATTATCTCCCAGAGTTTGCTCAAACTCATGTCCATTGAGTCAGTGATGCCATCCAACCATTTCATCCTCTGTTGTCCCCTTCTCCTCTTGCCCTTAATCTTTCCCAGAATCAGGGATTTTTCCAATGAGTCAGCTCTTTGCATCAGGTGGCCAAAGTATTGGAGCTTCAGCTCCAGAATCAGTCCTTCCAATGGGTACTCAGGGTTGATTTCCTTTAGAATTGACTGGTTTGATATCCTAGCTGTTCAAGGGACTCACAAGAGTCTTCTGTGGCACCACAATTTGAAAGCATCAGTTCTTTGGTGCTTACCCTTCTTTATGGTTCAACTCTCACATCCATACATGGCTACTAGAAAAATCATAGCTTTGACTATATGGACCTGCTGACAAAGTGATGTCTCTGCTCTTTTAATATGCTGTCAAAGTTTGTCATAGCTTTTCTTCCAAGGAGCAGACGTCTTAATTTCATGGCTGCAGTCACTGTCTACAGTGATTTTGGAGCCCAAGAAAATAAAGTCTCTCACTGTTTCCATTGTTTCCCCATCTATTTGACATGAAGTGATGAGAATGGATGCCATGATCTTAGTTTTTTGAATGTTAGGTTTAAGCTGGCTTTTTCCCTCTCTTTTACTCTCATCAAGAGACTCTTTAGTTCCTCTTCCCTTTGTGCCATTAGAGTGGTATAATATGCATATATGAGATTGTTGGTATTTCTCCTGGCAGTCTTGATTCCAGTTTGTGCTTCATCCAGCCCAGCATTTCTCTTGATGTACTCTACAAAGAAGTTAAATAAGCAGGCTGACAATGTACAGCCTTGTCGTACTCCTTTCCCAATTTTGAACTGGTCCATTGTTCCTTGTCTGGTTCTGTTTCTTCCTGACCCACATACAAGTTTCCAAGGAGGCAGGTAAGATGGTCTGGTATTCCTATCACTTTAAGAATTTTCCATAGTTTGTTGTGATCCACACAGTCAAAGGCTTTAGCATAGTCAATGAAACAGAAGTAATGTTTTTCTGGAAATCCCTTGCTTTCTGTATGATCCAATGAATGTTGGCAATTTGATCTCTGGTTCTTCTGCCTTTTCTAAGCCAGCGTGTACATGTGGAAGTTCACAGTTCATGTACTGAAGCCTAGCTTATTTTGAACATTACCTTGCTAGCATGTGAAATGAGCTCAATTGTACGATAGTTTGAACATTCTTTGGCATTGCTCTTCTTTGGGATTAGAGTGAAAACTGACCTTTTCCAGTCCTGTGGCCACTGCTATTTTCCAAATTTACTGGCATATTAAGTACAGCACTTTCACAGTATCATCTTCTAGGATTTTAAATAGCTCAGCTGGAATGCCATCACCTTCACTAGTTTTGTTCATAGTAATGCTTCCTAAGGCTCACTTGACTTCAGACACCAGGATATCTAGCTCTAGGTGAGTAACCATACCATTGTGGTTATCCAGGTCATCAAGACATGTTTTCTATAGCTCTTCTGTGTATTCTTGCCACCTCTTCTTAATGTCTTCTGGTTCTATTAGGTCCTTGCCATTTCTCTCTTTTATTGTGCCCATCCTTGAATGAAATATTGCCTTGGTATCTCCAGTTTTCTTGAAGAGCTGTCTAGTCTTTCCCATTTTATTGTTTTCTTCTATTTCTTTGCATTATTCACATAAGAAGGCTTTATCATCACTCCTTGCTATTCAAACTCTGTATTCAGTTGGGTATTTCTTTTCCTTTATTTGGCTTTTGCTTCTCTTCTCAGTTGTTTGTAAATTCTCCTCAGACAACCACTTTGCCTTCTTGCATTTCTTTTTCTTCAGGATGATTTTGGTCACCACTTCCAATACAATGTTACAAACCTCCTTCCATAGTTCTTCAGGCACTCTACCAGATCTAGTCTCCCTTGCATCTATTTGCCACCTCCACCGTATAATCCTAAGGGATTAGATTTAGGTCATACGTACATGGTCTAGTGGTTTTCCCTACTTTCTTCAATTTAAGCCTGAATTTTGCAGTAAGGAACTAATGATCTGAGCCACAGTTGGCTCCAATTCTTGTTTTTGTTGACTGTATATAGCATCACCATCTTTGGCTGCAAAGAATATAATCAATCTGGTTTCAGTTTTGACCATCTGGTGACGTTCATGTGTAGAGTTGTTCCCTGTGTTGTTGGAAGAGGGTGTTTGCTATGACCAGTGTGTTCTCTTTGCAAAACTCTGTTAACCTTTTCCCTGCTTCATTTTGTACTCAAAGGCCAAACTTACCTGTTAATCAAGGTATCTCTTGACTTCCTACTTTTACATTCCAATCCCCTGTGATGAACATCTTTTGTGTGCGTTAGTTCTAGAAGATCTTATAGGCCTTCATAGAACCGTTAAACTTCAGCTTCTTCAGTATTAGTGGTTTGTCATAGACTTGGATTACTGTGATATTGAATGGTTTGCCTTGGAAATGAACTGAGATCATTTTGTTGTTTTGGGATTGTATACAAATACTGCATTTCAGACTCTTTTGTTGGCTATGAGGGCTACTCCATTTCTTCTAAGCGATTCTTGCCTACAGAATTAGACATAATGGTCATCTGAATTAAATTTGCCCATTCCCGTCCATTTTAGCTCACTGATTCCTAAAATGTCGATGTTCCTTCTTGCCATCTCCTGTTTGACCACTTCCAATTCACTTTGATTCATCGACCTAACTTTCCAGGTTCTTATGTAGTATTGTTCTTTATAGCATTGGACTTTACTTTCACCACCAGACACATCCACAACTGGGTGTCGTTTCCACTTTGGCCCAGCTCTATTTCTGGAGCTATTTCTCCACGCTTCCCCAGGAAGCATACTGGACGCCCACTGATCTGGGGGGCTCATCTTCCAGCGTCATATCTTTTTGCCTTTTCACACTGCTCATGGGCTTCTTGAGGCAAGAATACTAGAGTGGTTTGCCATTCCCTTCTCTAGTGGACCACATTTTGTCATCGCTTCACTGAGTCATGCAAGCCCCATCACTGTGACAAAGCTGTGATCCATGTGATCATTTTGGTTAGCTTTCTGTGATTGTGGTTTTCATTCTGGAGTGTGTGGGATTGTAGTTCTTGCTTCTGTCTGCCCTATGATGGATGAGGATAAGAGGCTTATGCAAGCTTCCTGATGGGAGGGACTGGCTGTGGGAAAAATTAGGTCTTGTTCTGGTAGGCAGAACCATGCTCACTTCAGTTGCTCAGTCACGTCTGACTCTGTACAACCCCATGGACTGCAGCATGCCACACTTCCCTGTCCATCACCAACTCCCAGACCCTGCTCAAATTCATGTCGATCGATTTGGTGATGCCATCTAACCATCTCATCCTTTGTGGTCCCCTTCTCTTCCTGCCTTCAATCTTTCCCAGCATCAGGGTCTTTTCCAATGACTCAACTCTTCGCATGAGGTGGCCAAAGTACTGGAGTTTCAGCTTTAGCATCATTCCTTCCAAAGAAATCCCAGGGCTGATCTCCTTCAGAATGGACTGGTTGGATCTCCTTGCAGTCCAAGGGACTCTCAAGAGTCTTCTCCAACACCACAGTTCAAAAGCATCAATTCTTTGGTGCTCAGCTTTCTTTATGGTCCAACTCTCACATCCATACATGACTACTGGAAAAACCATAGCTTTGACTAGACAGACCTTTTTCTGCAAAGTAATGTCTTTGCTTTTTAATCTGCTAAGTTGGTCACAGCTTTTCTTCCAAGAAGCAAGCATCTTTTAATTTCATGGCTGCAGGCACCATCTGCAGTGATTTTGGAGCCCAAGAAAATACAGTCTGTCACTCTTTCCATTGTTTCCCCATTTATTTGCCATGAAGTGATGGGATCTGATGCCCTGATGTTTGGTTTTTGAATGTTGAGTTTTAAGCCAGCTTTTCCACTCTCCTCTTTCATGCTCAAAAGGCTCTTTAGTTTCTCTTTGGTTCCTGCCATATGGGTGGTATCATCTGCATATCTGAGATTATTGATATTTCTAACAGCAGTCTTGATTCTAGCTTGTGATTCATCCAGCCCAGCGTTTCTCATGATGTATTCTGCATAGAAGTTAAAAAAAGCAGGGTGAAAGCATACAGCCTTGTCATACTCCTTTCCTGATTTGGAACCAGTCTGTTGTTTCATGTCCAGTTCTAACTGTTGCTTCTTGACCTGCATACAGATTTCTCAGGAGTCAGGTTAGGTGATCTGGTATTCGCATCTCTTTAAGAATTTTCCACAGTTTATTGTGATCCACACAGTCAAAGGCTTTGGCATAGTCAATAAAGCAGAAATAGATGTTTTTCTGGAACTCTCTTGCTTTTTCGATGATCCAATGGATGTTGGCAATTTGATCTCTGGTTCCTCTGCCTTTTTTAAATCCAGATTGAACTTCTGGAAGTTCTCGGTTTGTGTACTGTTGAAGCCGGGGTGGGAGAATTTTGAGCGTTACTTTGCTAGCGTGTGAGATGAGTGCAGTTGTGCAGTAGTTTGAGCATTCTTTGGCATTGGCTTTCTTAGGAACTGGAATGAAAACTGACCTTTTCCAGTGCTGTGGCCACTGCTGAGTTTTCCAAATTTGCTGGCATATTGAGTACAGCACTTTCACAGCATCATCTTTTAGGATTTTAAATAGCTCAACTGGAATTCCATCACCTCTACTAGCTTTGTTCATAGTGATGCTTCCTAAGGCCCACTTGACTTCACATTCCAGGATGTCTGGCTCTAGGTAAGTGATCACACCATTATGGTTCTCTGAGAGGTCATTAAGATCTTTTTTGTATAGTTCTTCTGTGTATTCTTAAATCTATTTCTCACTTCCACTGTATAATCATTAGGGATTTGATTTAGGTCATACCTGACTGGTCTAGTGGTTTTCCCTACTTTTAAGTCTGAATTTGGCAATAAAGAGTTCATGATTTGGGCCACAGTCAACTCCCCGGTCTTGTTTTTGCTGACTGTATAGAGCTTCTCCAGCTTGGGCTGCAAAGAATCTAATCAATCGGATTTTGGTGTTGACCATCTGGTGATGTCCATATAGTCTTCTCTGGTGTTGTTGGAAAAGGGTGTTTGCTATGATCAGTGCATTCTCTTGGCAGAACTCTGTTAGCGTTAGCCCTGCTTCATTCTGTACTCTAAGGCCAAATTTGCCTGTTACTCTAGATGTTTCTTGACTGCCTACTTTTGCATTCCAGTCCCCTATAATGAAAAGGACATCTTTTTTGGATGTTAATTCTAGAAGGTCTTGTAGGTCTTCATAGAACCGTTCAGCTTCTTCAGAGTTACTGGTTGGGCATAGACTTGAATTACCATGATATTGAATGGTTTGCCTTGAAAACGAACAGAGATCATTCTGTCATTTTTGAGACTGCATCCAACTACTGAATTTCAGACTCTTTTGTTAACTATAATGGCTACTCCATTTCTTCTAAGGGATTCTTGGCCACAGTAGTAGATATAATGGTCATCTGAATTAAATTCACCCATTCCAGTTCATTTTAGTTCACTGATTCCTAGATCTGATAGACAGAGTGCCTGATGAACTATGGATGGAGGTTTGGACATTGTACAGGAGACAGGGAGCAAGATCATCCCCAAGAAAAAGAAATGGAAAAAACCAAAATGGCTGTCTGAGGAGGCCTTACAAATAGCTGTGAAAAGAAGAGAAGCAAAAAACAAAGGAGAAAAGGAAAGATATAAGCATCTGAATGCAGAGCTCCAAAGAATAGCAAGGAGAGATAAGAAAGCCTTCCTCAGTGATCAATGCAAAGAAATAGAGGAAAACAACAGAATGGGAAAGGCTAGATATCTCTTCAAGAAAATTAGAGATACCAAGGGAACATTTCATGCAAAGATGGGCTTAATAAAGGACAGAAATTGTATGGACCTAACAGAAGCGGAAGATATTAAGAAGAAGTGGCAAGAATACACAGAAGAACTGTACAAAAAAGATCTTCACGACCCAGATAAACACGATGGTGTGACCACTCACCTAGAGCCAGACATCCTGGAATGTGAAGTCAAGTGGGCCTTAGGAAGCATCACTACGAACAAAGCTAGTGGAGATAATGGAATTCAGTTGAGCTATTTAAAATCCTAAAAGATGATGCTGTGCAAGTGCTGCACTCAATATGCCAGCAAATTTGGAAAACTCAGCAGTGGCCACAGGACTGGAAAAGGTGTTTTCATTCCAATCCCAAAGAAAGGTAATGTCAAAGAATGCTCAAACTACTGCACAATTGCACTCATCTCACATGCTAGCAAAGTAATGCTCAAAATTCTCCAAGCCAGGCTTCTGCAATATGTGAACTGTGAACTTCCAGATGTTCAAGTTGGATTTAGAAAAGGCAGAGGCACCAGAGATCAAATGCCAACATCCATTGGATCATTGAAAAAACAAGAAAGTTCCAGAAAAACATCTATTTCTGCTTTATTGACTATGCCAAAGCCTTTGACTGTGTGGATCACAATAAACTGTGGAAAATTCTTAAAGAGATGGGAATACCAGACCACCTGATTTGCCTCTTGAGAAATTTATATGCAGGTCAGGAAGTAACAGTTAGAACTGGACATGGAACAACAGACTGGTTCCAAATAGGAAAAGGAGTACGTCAAGGCTGTATATTGTCACCCTGCTTATTTAACTTTTATTCAGAGTACATCATGAGAAATGCTGGGCTGGATGAAGCACAAGCTGGAATCAAGACTGCTGGTAGAAATATCAATAACCTCATATATGCAGATGACACCACCCTTATGGCAGAAAGTGAAGAAGAACTAAAGAGCCTCTAGATGAAAGTGAAAGAGGAGTGTGAAAAAGTTGGCTTAAAGCTCAACACTCATAAAACAAAGATCATGGCATCTGGTCCCATCACTTCTTGGCAAATAAATGTAGAAACAATAGAAACAGTGTCAGACTTTATTTTTCTGGGCTCCAAAATCACTGCAGATGGTGACTGCAGCCATGAAATAAAAAGACACTTACTCCTTGGAAGAAAAGTTATGACCAACCTAGACAGCATGTTGAAAATCAGACATTAGTTTGCAACAGAGGTCCGTCTAGTCAAGGGTATGTTTTTTCCAATAGTCATGTATGGATGTGAGAGTTGGTCTTAAAGAAAGCTGAGCACTAAAGAATTGATGCTTCTGCAATATGGTGTTGGAGAAGACTCTTGAGAGTCCCTTGGACTGCAAGGAGATCCAACTAGTCTCTCCTAAAGGAAATCAGTCTTGAATGTTCATTGGAAGGACTGATGCTGAAGCTGAAACTCCAGTAATTTGGCCACCTGATGTGAAGAGCTGACTCATTTGAAAAGACCCTGATGCTGGGAAAGATTGAGGGCAGGAGGAGAAGGGGACGACAGAGGATGGGATGGTTGGATGGCGTCACCGAGTCAATGGATATGAGTTTGAGTAAATTCTGGGAGTTGGTGATGGACAGGGAGGCCTTGCATGCTGCAGTCTATGGGGTCGCAAAGAGTCAAACATGACTGAGCTACTGAACTGAACTCTGTGTATTCTTGCCACCTTTTCTTAATATCTTCTGCCTCTTTTGGATCCATACTGTTTCTTTCCTTTATTGTTCCCATCTTTGCATGAAATATTCTCTTGGTATCTCTGATTTTCCAAAAGAGATCTCTAGTGTTTCCCATTCTATTGTTTTCCTCTATTTCTTTGCACCGATCAGTTGAGCCATGCCATATAGGGCCACCCAGGATGAACAGGTCATGGTGGAGAATTCTGACAATACATGGTCCACTGGAGAAGCGAATGGCAAACCACTTCAGTATTCTTGCTAATAGGTTTTGGTGAACAATGTTGGATTTGTGACCTCTGAAGAAGTTTAGCTTTGGGACCTGGGACCAGGCTTGATCAGTCAAGAGCTTTTGTGTAGCAGGGTTTTATTAAAGTGAAAATGGACAGAGAAAACTACTGACAGACATCAGAAGTGGGACAGACAGTGTTCCCCCTCGCTAGTCTTATCATGGCCTTATATACTTTTACCAGACTCCCACATATGGTTCTTGTTAAGAAGGAGAAACATGTCCTTGAGCAAGATACATTGTTGTTATATAATCATTAGTACAGAGCTTAACAGAATACATACCCTTGAGCAAGATGAGTTGTTTTGTTGTGTAATCGTTAGATCTGGACTTAAAGAAAATAACATCTTATGTGACTAAGACAAAACAATGTAGTAAAAAAAGTTTGTCCTTTTCTCCTCCTTGAAAGCCCCAGGCCCCTTTCTCCTCCTCAAGAGCCCTGGACCCCTTCCTCCTTGAGGGCCCCAGACTTGTTATCAACCTACCTAAGAGTTAGCTCTCTCATTGCCTTGAGAACCCCATGAACAGTATGAAAAGGCAAAAAGATGAACCCTGAAAGATGAACTCCCTAGGTTGGTAGATGGCCAATATGCTACCAGAGAAGAGTGGAGAAATTTCTCTAGAAAGAATGGATAGAGCCAAAGTGAAAACAATGCCCAGTTGTGAATGTGAGTGGTGATGAAAATAAAGTCCAATGCTGTAAAGAACAATATTGCACAGGAATCTGAAATGATAGGTCCATGAATCAAGGTAAATCGGAAGTAGTCAAACAGGAGATGGCAAGAGTGAACATTGACATTTTAGGAATCAGTGAAATAAAATGGACAGGAATGGGCAAATTTAATTCAGATGACCATTATATCTACTACTGTGGGCAAGAATCCCTTAGAAGAAATGGAGTAGCCCTCATACTCAACAAAAGAACCATACTCAGTAAGTCTTTAATCTAATTGTCTGCTGGTGGGTGGGGCTCTGCTCCCTCCCAGTTAGTTGTTTGTCCTGGGTGAGCCTGAAATCTACAGGCTCTATGGTCTGGCTATTGGCGACACCCAAGAGGACTTAGGTCAACATGCACCTCCCAAAACTGTTGCTGCCAGTGCCCATGGGTGCTCTTTGGTTTCCCCCAGATCTGCCATGGCTAGAGCCACCATCCCTGTATGTACTTACATGTCTGTTGTTCTCCAAGGGAAAAACAAAGTCTTGAGTCATCCTTGAGGTTCAGATACTTCATTCTTACCTCTGGGGCTGGCTGAGGGATGAATGTCCCAGAAAATTTTGTGGTTATCTCCAGACTATTTGTTTTAAAACATGATCATTTTCCTTCTTTTATTGTACCACGTATTAAGCCTCTTAAGTAGCTCTGTGAATCTTGCACACGATACTACTAAAGAACACGAGCATAAAATTATCTTCAGTTGCTGAATTATCTTCAGTCTCAGCAAAACTGAGAAGAGTCACTGAAAGCTGAACGTTTCCTGACCACTTAGAACCACTTTGGTTAGTGGAGAAAAGTCAGGTTCAAATTCCTGCCCTGCCACTTACTAGCTCTGTGACCTGTAGCTAATCACTTAGCCCTCTCAGCTCTACTGTTTTCATAGGTACAAAGGAGGTTATAGTAACTTCTTTGCAGCTTGTTTTGAAGAGGTACCTGAGAGTACTCAGCCTATGGCTAGTCCAGAGTCAGAGTCAGGAAAACAACAAAGACATGGAATCTTTAGCGTGGAGGGAGAAGAAAATGTGTCTCTAGCTTCTCATTCTCGCTAGCCTGTCTCCACTGGGGCCTGTGCTGAATATTGCTGGTCTGGCACATGACCATGTTCAAGATCTCTGTCCTTTTGTCCTTGCTTCCTATTTTACACCAGGCCCTTAGTGCCAGTCAGATCCACAACCCTTTGAACTTTATCTCAGATCCAAAGGGTGCCCGGTGCTATAGAAAGAACCCTGAACTGGGATTTCAATACCTGACTTTGAAACTAACCCTGCTGCTAAGTTGCAGGGGATCTTTAGGTCAGTCTCCTCACTTCTCTGGGCTTCTGGGTGTTCAGCTGTGAATAGCCCACTGCTCACTTTGGCTTTGTTGACTGGCTCAGGCTTCCCAGCTCCTGGCTTGGCACTAGCCTGTCTGAATCAGCCTGCCAGTCACCTATGTCAGGAGGTGCAGGGAAGAACAGATGAAAGCTCACATTAAAGTTGCTTAAGTTATTTTCCACAATCAGGGATTTTGAACCTTCCCCTTATTCCTTCCCACACATCTTGATTCTCTAATAGTATCCTTCTTCACCATGTGTCTGAAGTCTCGAGGCTGTTGGAGCACTCCGTGCTGGGCCTCCCTTGCTCATACAGTCATTTATTAGGTATGCACTGAGCCTTTATTATGTGGCTGGCCCTGTGCACACATGAGGGACAAAACGCTCATACCCTGACCTTAGGGAGCTTGTCGACTAGGGTCAGATGAACAAATAAGTGATACAGAATCATATGAAGCAAATTAAAAAAAAAAAAAAGAATCATATTGAGCAATAGAAGGACAGATGACCAAGAGCCCCATGAGTATGTACACATGATTCCAGGAGAAAGTGATACCTGAACCAAGATAGGAAGAATAAGTAGATGTTAGCTTGATGAGAAGCACACTTTGAGCAGAGGTCAGGGGAGGGCATGTGTCCCTGGGCAAGGCCCACATGGGAGAACTACCAGCATCTGAGCACAGCCAGAGCATGGAGTAGGAGGTGGGCAGTGGCATGAAGGGCCTGGAGAGGGGCTGGCCTGTGACAGGCCTTGACTGCTATACTGGGGAATGTGGATTTGAGCCTGAGGCCACTGAAGAGTATCAAGGAGTCGAGTACATGTTCATGTGTGTGATTACTTTCATACTCTTATTCAACACAATACATCATAGATGTTTCCCAGCCTCATGTGTGTATTATCTTCATAGAGATTGTTGCCTGCACTCATGGTGCCTTTGACCTCTGTGGATCTACTGCAGTTTATGCCATTGGTGCTCGTTAAGTGGTTACTCTGTCATCTGAGTAAGGTCCTAAAAAGAGCCCAAAGGCCATGCAGGAGACCCAAGATCTAATTCTGTCACTAACCAGATGAGTGACCAGCTTTTCATCTGGTCCTTTTGGAGCCTTGGTTGCCTTGTCTGTTGGCAAGTCTTCTATCTGCCCTTTATACTTCACAGCATTGGCATCGGGCTCAAATGAGATACTGTGAAAACATTTTGTAAAATACAAAGCACAAGCACCAAGATATCTTTCCATTTACTATCTTTCATCAATGTTTTCAGGCTCTCACATCCTTAGTTAAATTTATTCCTAAGGATTTTATTCTTTTGATACTATTGCAAATGGAGTTATTGTCTTAGTTTCCTTCTTAAATAATTACTTGGTGGTAAATAAAAATGCAACTGATTTTTTAAAATTGATTTTTGTATGTCAATTTTTATATCCTGCAACTTTACTTAATTTGTTGATCCATTTTAACAGCTTTTATGGGGTCTTTAGGGTTTTCTGCATGTTTTATCATGTCATCTGTAAATATATAATTTTAGTTTTTTCCAATTTGGATGACTTTTCTTTCTCTTGCTTAATTGCTCTGGCTGGGAGTTCCAGGACTATGTTGAATAGAAGTGGTGAGGGTGGGCATCCTTATCTTGTTTCTGATCTTATAGGAAAAGTTTTCAGTTTTTCCCCATTGATTATGATATGAGCTGTGGGCATTTCATGTATAGCCTTTTTTATGTTAATTTAATTAAGGTTAATTTGCAACCCACTCCAGTATTCTTACCTGGAGAATCCCATGGACAGAGGAGGCTGGTGGGCTACAGTCCATAGGGTTGCTAAGAGTCGGACACAACTGAAGTGATTTAGCAACAATGTTCATGGATTGGAGGGCTTAATATTTTGAGCTTTTTATTTTGTATTGGGATATAGCAAATTAACAATGTTATGATAGTTTTAGGTGAACAGCAGAGGGATTCAGCCATATATACACACCTGTATCTATCCTCTCCCAAACCCCCCTCCCATCCAGGCTGTCACATAACAGAGTTCCATGTCCTATATTGTAGGTCCTTGTTGGTTATCCATTTTAAATATAGCAGTGTGTACATGTCCATCTTGTCCATGCTACCTGAGGTGATCTATGGGTTCAGTGAATTCCCTATCAAGATCTCAGTGGCAAGTCTGAATAGCCAAAATAGTCTTGAGAAAGAAGAACAAAGCTGAAGGTATCACACACTCCAATTTCAAAGTATATTACAAAGCTATAATAATTCAAATGATAGTGGTGCAAAAACAACATAGATTAATGGAGCAGAATAGAAAGCCCAGAAATAAACCTATGCTTATATGGTCAATTATTCTATAGCAAAGGAGGCAAGAATATACAATGGGGAAAAGACAGTCTCTTCAGTAAATGATATTGAGAAAATTGGACAGCTATATGCACAAGAATCAAACTAGACTACTTTGTCATACTGTTTACAAAATAAACAAAAGGGACTTCCCTGGAGGTCCAGTGGTTAAGATTCCATGCTTCCACTGCAGACGGTATGGGTTCAATCCCCGGTTGAGGAACTTTGTGTATATGTATAGATATTTGTGTATATAAGACAAAAAACAAATCTCAAATGGATTCAAGACATAAATGTAAGACCTGAAACCATAAAACTCCTAGAGGAAAACATAAGCAGTACACTCTGATATCAAAGAGCAATCTTTTTTTGGATATGTCTCTTCAGGCAAGGGAAACAAAAATCGAAAATAAACAAATGGGACTACATCAAACTGCAGAGCTTTTGCACAATGAAGCAAATTATCAACAAAATGAAAAGCAATCTACTAAATGGGATATTTGCCAATGATATATCTGATGTGAGCTAATATCCAAAATATACAAAGAACTCATCCAACTTGATTAAAAAGTGGACAGAAGACCTGAATAGACATTTCTCCAAAGAAGATATAAAGATTCCGAATAGACTTGTGAAAAGATGCTCAATATTCCTAGTCATCAGGGAAATACAAACCAAAGCCATAGTGAGACATGACTTACCACTGTCAGAATGGCTATTATCCAAGTCAACAATGGGAATTCCTTGGCAGTCCCCTGGTTAGGACTTAGCACTTTTACTGCTCAGGCCTGGGTTCAATCTGTGGTTGGAGAACTCAGATCCCGAATGCCACGTGATATGGACAAATTTTAAAACAACAACAACAACAAGAAGTGTTGGTGAGGATATGGAGAAAAGGGAACCTTTGTGTATTGTTGGTGAGAATATAAGTTGATACAGCCACTATGAATAACAATAGGAGGTTCCTCAAATAATTAGAAATAAAACTACTGTGCCCTCCAGAAACTCCACTTCTGGGTAGTCATCCAAAGAAAGGCACTAATTAAAAAAAAAAAACAAAACCTAATGTTCATTGTAGCATTATTTGCAATAGCAAAGATATGGAAGCAAACTAAGTGTCCATCAATAAATGAATAAATGAACGAATAAAGATGTGGTGTGTATACACACACGGAAACTTATACACAATGGGATATTCAGTTCAGTTCAGTTCAGTCACTCAGTCGTGTCTGACTCTTTGTTACCCCATGGACTGCAGCATACCAGTCCTCCCTGTGCATCACCAACTCCCGGAGTTTACCCAAATTCATGTCCATTGAGTCGGTGATGCCATCCAACCATCCCATCCTCTGTCTTCTCCTTATCCTCTTGCCCTCAATCTTTTCCAGCATCAGGCTCTTTTCAAGTGAACCAGCTCTTCCCATCAGGTGGCCAAAGTATTAGAGTTTCAGCTTCAACATCAGTCCTTCCAATGAACACTCAGGACTGATTCCTTTATGATGGACTGGTTGGATCTCCTTGCAGTCCAAGGGACTCTCAAGAGTCTTCTCCAACACCACAGTTCAGAAGCATCAATTCTTTGGCGCTCATCTTTCTTTATAGTCCAACTCTCACATCCATACGTGACTACTTGAAAAAACATAGCCTTGACCAGAAGGACCTTTGTTGCCAAAGTAATGTCTCTGCTTTTTAATATGCTATCTAGGTTGGTCATAACTTTTCTTTCAAGGAGTAAGCGTCTTTTAATTTCATGGCTGCAGTCACCATCTGCAGTGATTTTGGAGCCCAAGAAAATAAAGTCTCTCACTGTTTCCACTGCTTCCCCATCTATTTGCCATGAAGTGATGGGACCGGATGCTATGATCTTAGTTTTCTGAATGTTGAGCTTTATGCCAACGTTTTCAGTCTCCTCTTTCACTTTCATCAAGAGGCTGTTTAGTTCTTCACTTTCTACCATAAGGGTGGTGTCATCTGCATATCTGAGGTTATTGATATTTCTCCTGGCAATCTTGATTCCAGCTTATACTTCATCCAGCCCAGAGTTTCTCATGATGTACTCTGCATATAAGTTAAATAAGCAGGTGACAATATATTTTACGTATTCCTTTCCTGATTTGGAACCAGTCTGTTGTTCCATGTCTGGTTCTAACTGTTGCTTCCTGACCTGTATACAGATTTCTCAAGAGGCAGGTCAGGTGGTCTGGTATTCCCATGTCTTTCAGAATTTTCCACAGTTTATTGTGATCCACACAGTCAGACTTTGGCGTAGTCAATAAAGCAGAAATAGATGTTTTTCTGGAACTCTCTTGCTTTTTCGATGATCCAGTGGATGTTGGCAATTTGATCTCTGGTTCCTCTGCCTTTTCTAAATCCAACTTGAACATCTGGAAGTTCACGGTTCACGTATTGCTAAAGCCTGTCTTGGAGAATTTTAAGCATTATTTTGCTAGTGTGTGAGATGAGTGCAGTTGTGCAGTAGTTTGAGCCTTCTTTGGCATTGCCTTTCTTAGGGTTCACGGTGCAGGGAACACAAGTTCCCATCCCTGGGAAGATTCCACGTGTGCCACCAACTACTGAGGCCCCAGCACCCTAGAGTCCAAGCTCCACAAGAGAAGCCACTTCGATGAGAAGCCTGCGCACCACAATTGGAGTGTAGCCTCTGCTTGCCACAACTAGAGAAAGCCTGTGCACGGCAATAAGGACCTAGCACAGCCAAAAATAAATTAAAAAAGAAAAACTGATCCTTTTTAGATAAGCAGGTCTTAGTTTTAACAAATGTAAACAGTTTGTAACCACCACCACAATTAAGATATAGAATACTTACATCATCCCCAAAATTCCCTAGTACCCTTTGTAATCATTCTCATCCTTCTATCCCTGACCCCTGGCAACTACTGATCTGATTTCTGTTCCTATAGTTTTTCCTTATCTGGAATGTCGTAAGGACACCATACAGTGTATACTTTCTGTGTCTGGCTTCTTGCACTTTGGATAATGCTTTTGAGATTCGTCAATGTGTATATCATTAATTCATCCCTTTTTGTTGCCAAGTAGTATTCCATCACATAGATGTTCCACAGCATGTTCATCCGTTCACCTAGTTGATGGACATTTAGGTTCGCTTTCAGATTTTAGTGATTATGAATAAAGCTGCAACAAACATTTGCTAACAGGTCTTGGTGTGGATGGATGTTTTCGTTTTTCTTAGGTAAATACCTTGGCGTGGGATTAGAGAGCTATGTTGAAACCAAAGTGTACCATTTTTGTATTCTCAAACAGCAATGTCTGTGTATTCTATTTGTTTTGATATTGTATTTGATTTGATTATTTTTGCCTATTCTAATAGGTAGTGGTATTTCTTTGTGGTTTTACTTTGTATTTTGTTAATGCATCTTTTCAGTAGCTTATTTGCCATTTGTATCTTCCTTGAGGAAGTAACTATTCAAATCTTTTGCCCATTTAAATTGTTTTACTCTTACACTATAGGAGTTCTTAGTATATTTTCCTATGTCTTTTATGAGATATGTGTTTTCTTCCAATCTGTAGCTTGTCTTTTTATTATTATGATTATTTACCAGAATCTTGGGAAGAATAGAAGTGTTTCATTTAAATGAAATACAATATATCAGGTTTTTAAAATTGTATTTATTGTGACCTAAGAAACCTTCGCTGAACTGAAATCATGAAGATTTTTATCCTTTTAGAAATGTTATACTTTTAGGTTTACGTTTAGCTCTATGATGCATTTCATAAAATTTTTGTATCTGGTGTGAGTTATTGGTCAGAGCTCATTTTTTTAATCTTTTTTCATTGATATGTCCAATTTTTCAAGAATCATTTACTGAAAAGACTATCCTTTCTCCATTGAATGATCCTGGCCCTTTGTCACACATTAGTTGGCCACGTGTGCTGGTCTATTTCTGCACTGTACACTGTTCTTTTCATCTAGATGCCGATTTTGTCACCAGTCCTATACTGTCTTGATCACTGTCGTTTTGTAGTAAACCTTGAAATCAAAGTTGTCGAGACTTCCAACTTTGTTTCTTTTTGTTTTTGCTGTTTTAGGTCCTTTGCTTTTCTATATAAACTTTAGAATCAACTTGTCAATTTTTACAAAAAATTCTGCTTGACCTTTTTAGGATTGTATTAGCTCTATGGATCAATTTGAGGAGAATTCACATCTTAACAAAATGAATCTTCTGATGTATGGACGCAGTATGTCTCTCTGTTAAATTTTCTCTGTTTCTGACTGTGTGTTACAAATACAAATTTTGACCTTTGACTTCTGGAGTCTTTGAAGGCCTTCTGTGAAACCAAATGGCTTCCAGGTGCCAAAGAGTAAGCAATGCAGGTGCTCGCTTGCGTGTGTGCTAAGTTGCTTCAGTTGTATGTGACTCTTTGAAACCCTATGAACTGTAGCCTGCCGGGCTTCTCTGTCCACAGGATTCTCCAGGCAAGAATACTGAGGTAGGTAGAAAATGGAAACCCTGGAAGACCCATTTAAATTCTCAAGAGGTGCAAAGGCACTGAGGATCAGAGAGAGACAAATCCCTTGGGAAGAATTAGCAAATTCATACCAGCTGAAAGGAAAAATATTTTGAAAGGCGACAAAAGATGACCCTTGTTTAAGGGTTAAGAGCATTAGCAAATACATGTTGGTTGGGATGGCTTGGGTTGTTAGGGATTTCATTGTGTCAGGTCTGGGTGGGTCTGGGCATTAGAGGGCAGACATATTCTCAAGTCTTCTCTCCTGCCTACATCCTCCCTGGAATCAATTGAGGCTTTTCCTTTAGTTGTTGATCAAGAGCCATGCTAGGCCAGCTTCAATGTGGGTGCCAGGGAGGGCAGAGTGAGGGGCTATGAGTCTCCTTGCCCTGTGCATAGGCTGAGCACCGTTTCCTGCACTGGAAAACATGTCTGTCACTTTTATATCTTCTTTAGGGCAGAGGCAAGGAACCTGCCTCTAGTCCCTGCTAATTATCCATAATTGAAAGGTGCTAGTTCCAGCCAGTGGAGAAGGCAATGGCACCCCACTCCAGTACTCTTGCCTGGAAAATCCCATGGATGGAGGAACCTGGTGGGCTGCAGTCTATGGGGTCGCAAAGAGTCAGAATGACTGAGCTACTTCACTTTCACTTTTCACTTTCATGCATTGGAGGAGGAAATGGCAACCCACTCCAATATTCTTGCCTGGAGAATCCCAGGGACGGCAGAGCCTGGTGGGCTGCCGTCTATAGGGTTGCACAGAGTCGGACACAACTGAAGTGACTTAGCAGCAGCAGCAACAGTTCCAGCCAGACTTCAGCCAGGTCAGGCAACACCCAGCTTCCCTGCCGACTTTCACCTAAGTCCAAGTGGAAGGATCAGACTGTAGAGAACCAGGGCATTCAAGGCATGTCCCTGCATTGTCTCTGGATGGGTGAGTCCTCTCCCATCTGAGCGGTATAAAAGGGAAAGGGAAAGCTAGTCAGGGTCGAAGCTTAGCAGGATGAGGTATGTGTGTTTGTCCCTAGAATCTGTTTCATGATTGTTCTTTCATCCTTGTTCTCCAGATTTTGGTTCCTGTTGGAATACAGCTTGAAAAATTACCTGCAAGGAGCAGCTTTGGTGTTTGCTTTATTTTGTATGTTTGTTTTTGTTGTAGCCTGAATCTGTTTCTCTTAAACTTTCTATCAGCTGACTCTTCACAGTCCTAAGAGAAGAGAATAAAGAAATGGTGTGCCCTTTCAGTGGTAACTGTGGATCACATAAAATGGTCCATCTCTGGACAGCATTATAGCATTTGGTGACGGTGCCTTTCAGAAATCCCAGGGGCCGAGTTTTGTCTTTAAACTGAACTTAATTGTCTAGCCCTGTAGTGGCCCGTAGTTATATTTGCTGGTTGAGAGTCCTGATAATAAAAAGAACATTTTTTTTTTAGTATAGTACTCTAAGTGGATCAAAGTGCTATAGAGGTTAGTGGCTACTTGTGCCCTTCATAAAGAAAGCTGAAATCAGTCTTCTCAAGAGGAAGCCTGATTCTCCAACTCAGGGCACTTTACAAGGACAGTGCCTTCTGTTTTTGGTCTTACTCTTTCATCCTGCACAGTGGATTATGGCATAATTTTAGGGCATTATTTCCCAAAGTGTGGCATGTACAGCATTGGTAGTGCTAACACAACTTGATTTAGACATACATTTAAACAGTCTCTTACTGAACTAAGGTATACCTTCTATTTAAACAAATGCACTGATTTTCTGCTTACAGTAGGGACATCAAGTTTGCTCAGTAATTATTTTAATAAAGTGGATTTGGAGATAAATATTACATATATGGATAGGTCCCAAATCTCAAAGGTGGCCCAAATGATTGATGTTTAGGAAACAGTGGGCTAGAGTTTCTAAGCCATTAACTTTTCAACTTCACTAAACTGCCAGGAAACCCTTGGTAGCTTTTGTGTTGCAAAAGCTCCCTTGGAGTTCAATTCTGTGTTCAGTTCAGTTCAGTCGCTCAGTTGTGTCCGACTCTTTGTGACCCCAAGAGCTGCAGCACACCAGGCCTCCCTGTCCAACACCAACTTCTGGAGCCAACCCAAACTCATGTCCATTGAGTCGATGATGCCACCCAACCATCTCATCCTTTCTCATTCCTTTCTCCTCCTGCCCTCAATTTTTCCCAGCATCAGGGTCTTTTCAAATGAGTCAGCTCTTCGCATCAGGTGGCCAAAGTGTTGGAGTTTCAGCTTCAACATCAGACCTTCCAATGAACACCCAGGACTGATATCCTTTAGGATGGACTGGGTGGACCTCCTTGCAGTCCAAGGGACTCTCAAGAATCTTCTCCAACACCGCAGTTAAAAAGCATCAATTCTTCGGTGTTCAGCTTTCTTTATAGTCCAACTATCACATCCATACATGACTACTGGAAAAACCATAGCCCTGACTAGGCAGACCTTTGTTGGCAAAGTAATGTCTCTGCTTTTTAATATGCTGTCTAAGTTGGTCATAACTTTTCTTCCAAGGAGTAAGCGTCTTTTAATTTCATGGCTGCAATCACCATCTGCAGTGATTTTGGAGCCCCCCAAAATAGTCTCTGTTTCCTCATCTATTTCCCATAAAGTGATGGGACCAGATGCCATGATCTTAGTTTTCAGAATGTTGAGCTTTAAGCCAACTTTTTCACTCTCCTCTTTCACTTTCATCAAGAGGCTCTTTAGTTCTTCTTCACTTTCTGCCATAAGGGTGGTGTCATCTGCATATCTGAGGTTATTGATATTTCTCCTGGCAATCTTGATTCCACCTTGTGCTTCACCCAGCCCAGCATTTCTCATGATGTACTCTGAATATAAGTTAAATAAGCAGGGTGACAATATACAGCCTTGACATACTCCTTTTCCTATTTGGAACCAGTCTGTTGTTCCATGTCCAGTTCTAACTGTTGCTTCCTGACCTGCATACAGGTTTTTCAAGAGGCAGGTCATGTGGTCTGGTATTCCCATCTCTTTCAGGATTTTCCACAGTTTATTGTGATCCACACAGTCAAAGGCTTTGGCATAGTCAATAAAGCAGAAATAGATGTTTTTCTGGAACTCTCTTGCTTTTTCCATGATCCAGTGGATGTTGGCAATTTGATCTCTGGTTCCTCTGCCTTTTCTAAAACCAACTTGAACATCTGGAAGTTCACAGTTCACGTATTGCTGAAGCCTGGCTTGGAGAATTTTGAGCATTACTTTGCTAGCGTGTGAGATGAGTGCAATTGTGCGGTAGTTTGAACATTCTTTGGCATTGCCTTTCTTAGGGATTGGAATGAAAACTGACCTTTTCCAGTGCTGTGGCCACTGCTGAGTTTTCCAAATTTGCTGGCATATTGAGTGCAGCACTTTCACAGCATCATCTTTTAGGATTTGAAATAGCTCAACTGGAATTCCATTATCTCTACTAGCTTTGTTCGTAGTGATGCTTCCTAAGGCCCACTTAACTTCACATTCCAGGATGTCTGGCTCTAGGTGAGTGATCACACCATCGTGATTATCTGGGTTGTGAAGATCTTTTTTGTACAGTTCTTCTGTGTATTCTTGCCACCTCTTCTTAATATCTTCTGCTTCTGTTAGGTCCATACCATTTCTGTCCTTTATTGAGCCCATTTTTGCCTGAAATGTTCCCTTGGTATCTCTAATTTTCTTGAAGAGGTCTCTAGTCTTTCCCATTCTAATGTTTTCCTCTATTTCTTTGCCTCAGAAAGGCTTTCTTATCTCTCCTTGCTATTCTTTGGAACTCTGCATTCAAATGGGAATATCTTTCCTTATCTCCTTTGCTTTTCACTTCTATTCACAGCTATTTGTAAGGCCTGCTCAGACAGCCATTTTGTTTTCTTGCATTTCTTTTTCCTGGGGATGGTCTTGATCCCTGTCTCCTGTACAATGTCAGGAACCTCTGTCCATAGTTCATCAGGCACTCTTTCTATCAGATCTAATCCCTCAAATCTATTTGTCACTTCCACTGTATAATCATAAGGGATTTGATTCAGGTCATATCTGAATGGTCTAGTGGTTTCCCCCCCCTTTCTTCAACTGAAGTCTGAATTTGGCAATAAGGAGTTCATGATCTGAGCCACAGACAGTTCCTGATCTTGTTTTTGCTGACTGTATAGAGCTTCTCCATCTTTGGCTGCAAAGAATATAATCAATCTGATTTCGGTGTTGGCCATCTTGTGATGTCCATGTGTAAAGGCTTCTCTTGTATTGTTGGAAGAGGGTGTTTGCTATGACCAGTGCGTTCTCTTGGCAAAACTCTATCAGCCTTTGCCCTGCTTCATTCCATACTCCAAGGCCAAATTTACCTGTTACTCCAGGTGTTTCCTGACTTCCTACTTCTGCATTCCAGTCCCCTATAATGAAAAGGACATCTTTTTTGGATGTTAGTTCTAAAAGGTCTTGTAGGTCTTCATAGAACCGTTCAACTTCAGCTTCTTCAGCGTTACTGGTTGGGGCATAGACTTGGATTACCATGATACTGAATGGTTTGCCTTGGAAACGAACAGAGATCATTCTGTCATTTTTGAGATTGCATCCAAGTACTGCATTTCGGACTCTTTTGTTGACTATGATGGCTACTCCATTTCTTCTAAGGGATTCCTGCTCACAGTAGTAGATAAAATGGTCATCTGAGTTAAATTCACCCATTCCAGTACATTTTAGTTCGCTGATACCTAAAATGTCGACCTTCACTCTTGCCATCTGTTTGACCACTTCCAATTTGCCTTGATTCATGGACCTAACATTCCAGGTTCCTATGCAATATTGCTCTTTACAGCATCAGACCTTGCTTCTATCACCAGTCACATCCACAACTGGGTGTTGTTTTTGCTTTGGCTCCATCCCTTCATTCTTTCTGGAGTTATTTCTCCACTGATCTCCAGTAGCATAATTGGGCACCTACTGACCTGGGGAGTTCATCTTTCAGTGTCCTAACTTTTTGCCTTTTCATACTGTTCATGGGGTTCTCAAGGTAAGAATACTGAAGTGGTTAACACCCTCATTTTAAAGCTGACGCTTTTGTCAGTAGCTGAGATTTCACCGCATCTTGTTTGTTTATACTTAGACTTAGTGTGGTTCTGCTCTGCCTCTTGCCATATGGGGGCCATGAGGAAAGGCTGTGGGACCTACTGACTGGGAGTGCCAGCTCCAGGTACACAGATTGGAGGCGTAGAGAATGAGCATTGAAAGCAGGAAGGGTGAGAAGTGTTTTTTTCCTTCTGACACCTACTAATTCTCTGATTCTCTGACAACTTGGTGTTGCACAATTAGCTCTGGGTAATTAGTGTCAGATTCCACAGGCTTCAGGGTCAGTCGCACAAGACTGTCCTCTCTTCAGATGTCAGTTGAAAGTATTGGGGCCCCAGGTTATCAGACTTCTACTTGCTTACAAAATCAAGAGTTCTCACAACCACCCTCCCGAGGTTTAAGAATTTTCTTGAACAGCTCGAACTTAGAAAAGTGCTTTAGTTACTGTTACCACTTTAATGGGGCTTCCCAGGTGGCTCGGTGGTAAAGAATCTGCCGACCAATGCAGGAGATGTAAGAGGCGCGGGTTTAGTCTCTGGGTAGGGAGGATCCCCTGGAGTAGGAAATGGCAACCCACTCTAGTATTCTTTCCTGGAAGATTCCATGGACAGAGGAGCCTGTCAGGCTGTATGTAGTCCATGGGGTAAGAAAGACTTGGACACGACTAAGTGACTGAAGACCGGTTTATTATAAAGGATACAACTCAGGAAGAGCTAAACGAAAGAGTGCATAGGACAAGGTGTAGGAGAGAGGTTCAAGATTTCATGGCCTCTCCAACACCTGATGTATTCAACCTGGAAGCTCTCCTAACTCTATTGTTTAGGAGTTTTTATGGAGGTTTCATTACATATACAGGATTTATTAAGTTATTGGCCACTGGTGATCAGTGCAGTTTCCAGCTCCTTACCCATCCCCGTAAGTTGGAGACTAGGCTGAAAGTTCCAAGCTTCTAATCAAGGCATAGTCTTCCTGGCATCCAGCCCCCAGCCTGAGGCTCTCTAGGGGCCTGCCAATTACCTTTATCACTCATGAAATTCCCCAGGTTTTAGGAGCTCTGTGCCAGGAACTAGGGACAAAGACCAGTGTGATATGCTAAGAGGGAACAGGTTTCCACACCCAAGTCAAATGCAACTCCATCCTTGCAAAAAGATGCAAGAGGGAATCTCAGCATTCTAGGACCTTTCAACACACCATGAGTAAACTTAATCATCTGGGTCTTAACTCACTTTCTAATATGGTTGTTCTCCAACTGTGGCAGTAAAAAGTCTTTTAATTTTAAAATATTTTGATTAGAGCACTGTCGGTTTTCTATTTTTTGATACAGTTATTTGGCTCTACCGGGTCTTAGTTGTGACATGCGCACCTAGTTCCCTGATCAGGAATTGAACCCAGGCCCCTGCATGGGGAGCACGGACCTCTGGCCCACCAGGGAAATCCTGCATAGTTGGTTTTTCTTTTCTTTTTTTTAAAGACGTTTATTTATTTGGCTGCAGTAGATCTTGTTTGTGGCATATGGGATCTAGTTCCCTGACCAGGGATTGAACCCTGCATTGGGAGGGTGGAGTCTTAGACACTGGACCACCGGGAAAGTTCTTGTTGGTTTTTTTAATATCCATCTTTCTTAATTTTATCTAGAATTCACACATGACAGTATTCTGGGTAAAAGATTATTCTTTCATCGCTTGAAATATGTTATCACACTGCTTTCTAGGGTACATTGTTTCTAGTGAGGAGTCAACTGTTAGATCTATTTAGGGCTCCCGTATATGTGATGGACAATCAGATGATTGTTGTGTTGATTTCAACAATACTAAGGAGCAAACATGCTCACCAGTCTGGTCCAATTAAATTCTGGCAGGGATTGTTTTTTGAGATCAATCTTTGAGGTTTTTTCCTGACCCCAGGGGGACTCTTCTTAGCTAAGCTGTCTTCATGAGTGCCTTTAGGCTTGAACTTTGCTGAACACTTTTCAAATAAAGCCCATTCCTTTGGGAAGTACTTTGGAACTTTTTCTTATGGAACCCCTCTGCACTCTGGGCAAACTGAGCCACTACTTTGGCTGCTGGACACAAGTTGAAGACCAGCTTGCTCTCCCAGGTCGGAACTTATATGAGTGAGATGAGGTAAAGGTGGTTGGAGTCTCAGTATTCTTGGACTGTGGCTCCTGGGATAGAGCCAGGAGTGGGTGGGTAGAGGCTGTGGAGAGGAAGGGAATCGCAAATCTTTCAGCCACACTCACCAAGAATTTAAATTTAGCCTCTTTGGCTTGGAGTTGGAGGGGATGGAAAATTCTGGCAGCTTGCCCCTCCCAGTGAGATATAATAAACCTTGATTGGGACCTGAGGAGAGGGAGCCCTGACTTCTTGGCCATATTTGCCTGAAGTGGGACTTTTGTCAAACTGAGCTGAAGTGGAGGGACACTTTGGGGAGGGAGAAAGCGGTGGTTCAATTCCCACAGAATCTCATGGCTGTTAACAAGTTGTACAAGATTTTCTTGGATAAATGTTTCCTTGTTTGGTGTATACTGTTAGAAACATTTCCAGAGACTTGGAATAGTGGTCCTTATAGTTTCCACCAGCTTTGTTTTGCTAGTAAGTGGTTCACAGAGTTCTTCACACTGACATCCCGAAGTGGAGCCAGATTGACCATTCCTTACCAAACAACATCAGTCCTGGGGTGACTCCATGAGGATTCTTAGCGGAACCCCCACACCAGTGGCTGGGCATTCCATTCGTGTAGGAGAGAAACACTGATTCTTCTCTGCTCTTACACAGGAGAAAGCCAGTTGCCCTTCCTTCATTTCCTTCATTTGCTTTTGTTCTTTGGAGACAGGATGAGAAGCCCTCTGGTTCTCTAACTTTTTGCAGTGCAAACATCTCTCTAGGGGTCAGATAAGCTCCAGCTTCTTGACCTAGAAATGTCTCCAAGGTCCTGGGATCTCATTTTCCCTTGAAATATAAACACATATCTCCAGGGTTGGGTGAATCTGGAGTTCACTATCTATGTAGTTGCAAATTAATTTCCCAAGACTTGCTCTTAGCCCAGGATCCCAAGTGTTCAGCAGATTTTTTAAAACGAACAAAAGCCCCAGCTCAGCAGAAACACAAAGCTATTTTCTCTCTATCCCTCATTTCCACCTGTTATGTTTTTCCATGATTGGCACCTGGTAAATTTTCCCATAAGATGCTTCTCTATTGGTCATTTTGTTTTAGTCAGACCAATGGGAGCTAGGACCAATCCATTGGGTTTGTCTTAAACAGCACTTACCCAGCAGGACTCCCAAGGGCGGGATAAGGTCAGTCCCACTGTATTGCTCGTAGTCCCTGCTTCCAAGACTCCTCCTGGTTTTATTCGGTTGAACTAACCTCATTTACTAGGAAGTCTATCGGGCTTCCCTGGTAGCTCAGATGGTAAAGAATCTGCCTGCCTCACAGGAGACTCAGGTTCAATCCCTGGGCCAGGAAGATCCTCTGGAAAAGGGATCCCACATGAGTATTCTTGCCTGGAGAATCCCTTGGACAGAGGAGCCTGGCGAGCTACAGTCCATGGGGTCACAAAGAGTTGGACATGACTGAGCGACTAACACACACATGCAAAGTCTACCAGGTGGTGCCAATGCAGGAAACCTAAGAGTTGCAGGTTCTATCCCTGGGTTGGGAAGATCCCCTGGAGGAGGGCATGACAACCCACTCCAGTATTCTTGCCTGGAGAATCCCATGGACAGAGGAGCCTGGCAGGCTACAGTCCATGGGGTCGCAAAGAGTCAGGTGTAACTGAAGCGACTTAGCACGCACGCTACCTGAGACTGCCTGGTGGCTTCTTCAGGTTTCTGCACTAACCTTGCCTACCTGGGACTGAGGTTGGGACCCAGGTAAAGCTGGATATATTAATACTTTGCACAGACTTTGCCATGACCTTCAAGAAGGAAATCTATGGCAAATTCTATCACGCGTGTAACTGGCCTCAGTGAGTGGAAGCTGCCATGAATGCCTTTGAGGATGAGGCAGGGTTATGAATCACATCAGTTAAAAGTCAGGATAAATTTTGTACCATTTTTCTATTTTTTTTTTTTAATACCATTTTTCTAATGGAAGAGCCCCCATCGTAGGTAAGCTTCCCATAGAGTACCTGTCTATCTGGGTATTTCCTTAAACCCTTGAAAGTTTCTGATAACCACCTGCAGGTGTAAGTAAGTGTTTTTACCAGAGATAAACTAATGCCTGCCTTTCATACATCCAGCTGCAGAGGGCACACAGGGCACCCCTGAGAACAAGGAGTTTCCAATTATGAGGGCACCCAAATTGAGCTGTACATCATTTAGGCAGCACAAGTGGGCAGGATCCCTACTGGGGCCTCTGATCTCCCACCAGTGGATACATCTGGGAACTCTGCACTTCAGCCCAGATGATTCAGGTCAGTTCAGTTCTCAGTGTAGTTTCAAGCAGTCCTGCTTCTCATGCCATCAGTTCATCTGTCCCTGCAGTGTGGAAGATATTTGGAGGTGTTCTGCATGGAAACGCCTGTCTGGTCAGTGTCAGGCAGTGGTCAGTTTGAATTTGGGAATGTTCACAATAGCACAGAGGGCAGGGAGGAAAGGGGTCGCAGGGCTGCTAGTCAGGAGAATCCAGCGGCATGGCTTTGCCCTTGGAGGGGGGCTTCAGGAGCAGATTCTGAAAAACAGAGATCATTAATCTCTACCCCCACCCCACTATCTTCCCAGGCCTCAAGTTTTCCCTTGCCTGGAGCCTTGCTTTTTGCTTTCCCTCCATTGTTATAAAACCAGTGTTTCTCATCACTGCAGCTTCACAGGTTTCTTCCCCCATCCTCCTGTCTCACCCAGACCTTTCCTCCAGGAGGGTGGGTGCAAGAGAGGCAGAACGCCTCCTCACAGAATATTTTCATACAGTTCAAACAGACTTAACTATTAAATCTAAATCTCCTAGGACCCTTTTCAGGCACACCAATCTGGGGTTGTTAGGGGACAGAAAGGAAGCTACTTTATGTCCAGAACAATGATCAATGCAGAATTTTGAATTAAAAAATTTTTTGAAATAGATCTATGTGGCCATCACCCTTGTCATCCTAGAGTGATCCAGTGGAAAGATTCAAAAGTGGATCTGAAACCGTTTATCTCATATTGGGATTCGAACCCAGCCAAAACCCAGTTTGGGACTTAAACCCACATGGCTGGGACTCAAACCCAGCCCAAACCCATAGTACCTGATTTCAGGACCTAATGAAGCTCAGGTTCTAGATATCTCATCAGAGAAAGAATTCAGTGAGAGACAAAGTGGTAGGTAAGAAATGGATTTATTTAGATACAGAGAGAAGCACACTCCACAGACAGAGTGTGTGTGGACCGTCGCAGAGGGTGAATGCAGCCACGAAATTTGGTGTGGTTAGTTTTTATAGGCTGGGTAATTTCATCTGCTATGGGAGGATTATCCCAACTATTTTTGAGAAGGGGTGGAGATTTCCAGGATTTGGGCCACCACCCACTCCTTGGTCTTTTAAAAGTGCCCTGGAACTCTCATGGCACCTCTGGGTGTGTCATTTCATTTGTTGGTTGAGGATTAAGGTCTAGTCTTGTCTGCCATCTTGGTCCCATCTGATTCTAATCGGTTTATGTTGTGTCCTTGGGCTATGTCATTCTTTCCGAAGTTGTGCCCTGCCCCTTTCCCTCCTGTTACAGATCAGCCCTCCTGGTGAAGGCTGCATTGAATGATCAAGCTGCCTTAGGAGGTATAACGTGAAAGGGGAGTCGGACCAGCAGCTGATTGGTAGTGACCTCAGCCTGAACCAGAAAAGGCACGCGTTGCCCTGACAGCAAAAATCAGAAAGGCTGAAACGAAAAAGCCAACATCAGTAACACCTTCCCTAGTGGGCGGATGGGCCATGCTTCTCTTGATTGGACCTTACTCAACTCGCAGCTTCCCTAGGAACCCTGCTGGGCAAGAGTCAGGCTTTCCCGATGTGCAGTGACCTCTTCAGAAAACAGGCCGTTCCACAGGCTTCTGTGCTAATGCCGACAAGTCCATCAGCATTCATGATCTGTCTTCCACAGCTCACGGCCCCACAAAAGGGTGTCTTTCAACAGTTTCAGAGTCCAAGTTCTGCTCAGGGACCTGGGACACCACACTTGTTTTTTAGTTTAGCAAAGCTTGAAGCCACAACAGGCATCGGGTGAGCCTGACCCAGGTAATTGAGGGAAACCTTGTGAATCTGTGATTCCCTCTGACTAGCCAGTCAACAAATCAGCAGCTTTTCCTTGCTTGGGGCAGCAGAGGGGATAGCTGCCACTTTCTTGGGCAAAGCTGAAATGCCACCTGGCTAGCAGGACTTTTCTTGCAAGGAGTTTTTTCTAAAGCTCCTTTCACCTGTCTGTCATATGAGTTGACTCACAACTTCATGATATACAAATGGGCAATCTGATTTGTGCAGGAGCTCCTCTGCAAGCTTAGAAGCCACTTTCCAAAAGGCCATGTGTCTAGTAACCATGTCAGAAACTTCTAAAGTGGACCTTAATCTGGAAACAGCCTTCCTTCTCCTGCTCTCTTGGCTTACTACTACACCTTTCCTGAGGCAAACCTCTAGCCAAAATCCAGTACGGGGACTTGTTCTGTCTCCTACACCTAGAGTCCATGAAGACTGCAGGCCTCCAATTTGATGGTAAGAAGCTAGCAGCTTTCTCCTCATGGCCAGAACCTCAGGGTTAAGGCATCCATTTCAGCTACAGGTGGCAAAAAGCAAGGGAACCCCATGAACACTTCTTTTTGCATCTCTCTCTGATCACGAAATGATCCCTCTCAAGCACTTATGACAAGCATATAACATCCAAAATCAATTTCTGCCATACATTCAGATGCAGTAGCCTAGAAAACCATGCAAAGCCTTTTTTTTTTTTTTTTTGCAAAGCCTTTTATAAACTCCTCTTTTTTCATACTGCGAACTTTTGCACAAACTCCTAGCAGTTAAAGTCACCATTTACAGGGATAAAAGTCACAGCTGCAAGGAGAAGCCGTTTTCCTCACTGCCAGTGGGGGGACGCAGCAGGGAGGCAGACTGCAGGCACTTAGAACAGCCCAGATTTCGCCCTCTGGCCTGTGTGAGGAGACTCTGGCACTGTTCTGCTCACTCACTGAGGTTTTGCTCAGTCTTCCTGAGTATCTTCATTTACCCTCTGTCCTGTGTCCCCTTCTCCACATGGCTACATGGTGCTGGCGTCCAATAGAGCTCCCAGCATTCCAATCTTGGACGATCATTTCTGGGGTAGGAAAGGATCAGAGGGGAGCAGAGAAGTGTCTTCAAGACTGTGGTGCAGACTCCGTCCCTGCAGTTCTGGGCAGCGTAGCTCTGCAGTTCTCCTAGACTTGCTCTGGCCGTGGAGCTAATTAACTCACCTTTCCCACTTGAAGGCCACCTTTAAGGATTTCAGGGTCCCGCCGGAGGAGAGAGCTAAATCCAAAAGTGCCATTAGGCTGCCATTTTCCAAGCCAGACACCTGACAGCTGGGCTATCAGGATCTTCTGCAACTCCTGCTAACCAGCCTAAGGGCTCTCATTTATCTCCCAGCATGCCACGAGACACACCGGATCCCATCATTCTTGCCACCAGAGCTATCAGGCTTTTAATATTCATCTCTATTCATTTTATTTTTAATGCACATAGGTATTTTGATCAGAGACAGGGTAGTTATTTTGCAGTAACTTAAAAGTAATATAATTATGTAAGTAATTATACCTGCATCAAGACCCCGTGCCTCAATGCTTACCACTGAGGTAATACGATGAAAGCCAGAGGGAAAAATCTCCAACAGGGGTGGTCAGACACTCCATAGGTGAGGGGTGGAGAAAAGTGAATTTTCTTTGCCTATGTACAAGAGAAAGAGACAACAGCTTCCTTCTCTCCCAGAAAGAGGGGGAAAGAACCTTTTTTGCATGGAGACAGGATGGAAGGATCCTGGGTTCTCCCTCTAAACTTTTGGAATATAAATACATCTCTGAAGCAGCCCAGATCAACCCTGATGACTCAAGTTTTTATGACTTAGAGCTGACTCTGTCTTGGGCCTCATTTTCCCCTTGAAATCTAAACACACCTTCAGAGTTCGTAAAGCTCTCTAGCGTCCTCTTACTAGCAAGTTGTCAGTTAACCTCGCTGAGGATTCTAAGTTTTCAGTGTCATTTATCCAGAAAGCCCCAGCTCTTGAGAGTCAGAGAGCAAGCTTCTCTTGCTAACAGTTTGCTCCATTGGGCCATGCTGGGAGCAGGATGGATGCACAACTCCCGAGCCCCAGCTGTCTGTGCTGCTGCCATAGGCAACTGCATAAGAATTGGTTTGGCTCTCCTGCATCTGAGCTTTGGCACCATGCTTTGGGCTGCTAGGCTAAGGCGGGAGGTGGCAGCGAGAAAGGGAGGAGCTGGCTTTGGCAAGAGGGTTGGTGATTGAGTAGGAGCTGAGAAAACCTTTCGCATGTGGGTAGTGGGAGTACTCGTGTGTGGGTAGTGGGAGTACTTGGTGTGCAGTGCTTGGGGGAGGAATATTTCATGAGTAAATGGAGAATGTTAGTCTTAGACTCCTAGAAAGGAAGAGGAGGGGCCTAGGGACGTAGCAAGCTAGGAAGCAAGTGTATTTAAGAGATGTGTTGGAACCCCTTTTCTGGCTGAAACCCAAGAGATGGAGGAAGAGAAAGCATGGGCATTTGTTCTGTGTGGGGTTGGGGGGCCCTGTCTGTGTGGAAGGCAAAGGAGAGGTCAGGTAACCTCTGCAGATGGACCCTAGAAGCTTCTGCCTGGACAGCCTCACCACACAATGTGCACAAGCCCATGTTCTTTCTCCCAGAATGTGATCTGAGAAAAACCATCTGGCTGCCTTGGGTCAAAGGTGCAGTAATTGTTGGTTTAGTGTGAAGTAGGTGGTCAGCTCCTAGAAGCAGTGACCAGATGACCCTCCCATGTAAAGATCAGAGTCACTGGTAGTGAGCAAGACCTTCAGCCTCTTTTAAGATTTCTCAGGGTGGTGAACTGTACATTTTCATTCCAAAGGCAATGACCTTGTAGAAATACACTGAAGTCCACGTGGAGGTGCAGTCACATTTGCCCAGATGTAAGATGAAGCCTTCTGTGCTGAAGAAAAGGAAACTCACAATCTTAAAACATTTATGCCTTTTAAAGTTTCTAACAGCTGAGAAGTGCTTCTTAGTAAAAATACATTTATGTGAATTGTATCCCTGGAGTGGCTTTTATCTTTTAAAAAGTTAGTATTTCAGGAGGCCAAAAGAGAGTCTGTAATGAACCTGAAGAGCATAGCAGACAGTCTCCGAGAAGTGAAAGAGACTGTTGATACAGAAACTCAGTGATGCTTTCCAGATTTGGTGGGAGAGCAGCCTGCTGGGAGGCCTGGGGAAACACCTGTGGACACTGATAAGCCTCCCTGGATTCTGGGCAGATCCTGTTCATTATTCTGAGTCACCCAACCCCCACCACTTTCAGTAGGAGAAGAGCAGGCAAGACTGCAATGTTTGTGATGTTTTTGGTAAAGTGTGTGTGTGGGGGGAGGGGGGGCGGTGGTAAAAGGCAGCACTGTGTGTGTTACAAAGTAGAACCCTCTCCCAGCTCCCTTCACACCACAGAACCCAGCCCTCTCTTGAGCAGGAGGCCTCTGCTGGGGTTAGTCCACCACCTTGCAGACCCAGGGCCTGTGTGGATCTATGACCAGAGACAGATTTCTTCAACAAAGACAGAGATCACTCACCCCTCAAGTCTAAGTGAGGTTATTCATTATTTTCCTCTTTAAATCCTGAGTTAATCTTACATTGATGTTAATGGTGATATTGACTTACTAGCCCTATTTCACAAGACTTCCTTTCAAAAGAGATTAAAAGGCACTCCGTTCTTAGGGCTGTAACTGTAGATACCCATATTTTGAGATCAAGGTGTATCAACTGTGACATTTCTTATCTTCCCCTCTGTGATTTCTCCATGTAATAAGGATAGCCTTTTTCATCTAAAGTAGAGAGCCCATTGTAACCTTTTTAAGTACAGTTGAAAATGAGTAAAACTCACTAAAGCTTCTGTGTCTCTTCTCTTGGCATGTTTGACTTGACATGATGGGGGGAAAGCAGCAGGAGCCCTGACACCTTTTCTGTAAATACCCACCAGTGTGGCCTTCTAGCTTCATAGCAGTTAAGGTGTTATGCTATGTTGGATGTAAAAACATCCAACTGGTATAAAACCCAGAAACTTACTCAAGCCCTCAACAAGACAAACTTGCCCACAGTAGAAAATACGAGGAGGTAAATGTCAGATGCCCTTGACTAAGTATTGGTTAGAGATGTGTTTTGTTGTAGATTATAGAAAATCTTCTAAGAATGGCATGAACAAATTAAGGAGTAGATTTGTCTCATCACAAGAAGTCTGGAGGAAGGTAGCCCCCTGGGCCAGCACAGTGGCTCAGCAAGGCTGTCAGACACCAGGGCTCACTCTTTCTGCTTTGTCTTCCTTAGCGGGTGAGGGTTTTTGACCCCATGCTTGTCACCTCACGGTCACAAGGTGGCTGCAATCTCTTCAGGATGCAGGCTGGAAAAAAGAGTCAAGAATGGAAAGGTAAAAGATGAAATAAAGACCTTTTCCTCTATGAGAGCTCTTCTCCTGGCACTGGTAGCTGGCTGCCTTTATCCTGTTGACCACCATGATGCCACATGCCCACTAGTTTTAAGTGAGCCTGGGAAACTGGGTATGTAATATGCTTCTCCTGCCTCCATAGTGGAGAAAGGTGATTCGGAATGTGGGTTGAATGAGCCAGCCTACAATGTCTACAAGGGGTCACAAATAAAGTGTTAGTGAATAGAAGAAAGAAGGGCTAGCAGTAGACTTTACCTACATAACTTGTTTTCTCCTAGGTTGGGCTTCCCTGGTGGTTCAGACAGTAAAGCGTCTGCCTGCAATGCGGGAGACCCGGGTTTGACTCCTGGGTCAGGAAGATCCCCTGGAGAAGGAAATGGCAACCCACTCTAGTACTTTTGCCTGGAAAATCCCATGGATGGAGGAGCTTGGTAGGCTATATAGTCCATGGGGTCCCAAAGAGTTGACACGACTTAGTGACTTCACTTTCACTTTTCACTTTCAGGTAGGGAGAAGGTCATGGTCAAGACTGGTGTCTGATCAAATTGGCTCTGGAAGTTAGGAAAAGAAAAGTCAGGATTGGCTAAGTTTATCCATGTGTAGACCCGTGCCCTCCAAGAAGCCTTCAAAGTAATAATAATAACATGGAATAAGGGATGATCAATTTAATATCCCTAATTTGCAAAGAGAAGTTAAAGAGTGCTAATATTGGTAGAACTCATGTGTGTCAAATCTTATCCCAGGTACTTTTGGATGTTTTTCCACAATAACATCTGAACCAAATACTGTTGGTTGAGCAGTAATGATTTCTTGAAGAGGACACTCAGAAAGTGGAAGTGGAGGATCTGAGCCCAGGTCTGGCTGGCCAATTCCAGGACTCTCTTTCTTACCCCAAGCTGTCTTAGGTAACCCAAGGCGACACAGGGACAGGTCTGACTCATCTTCCTTATGATGGTCATGCCCAGGCTCCACAAACTTCCGAGACTGGCATTCAGGAGTAGAACCCAGGAGCACTGAGTCCCAGTCCTACTAGTTGTAGCCCCATGTTGGGTTATGATCGCCTCCAAGCCCCATGTTGGGTTATGATCGCCTCCAAGCCCCATGTTGGGTTATGATCGCCTCCAAGCCCCATGTTGGGTTATGATCGCCTCCAAGCCCCATGTTGGGTTATGATCGCCTCCAAGCCCCATGTTGGGTTATGATCGCCTCCAAGCCCCATGTTGGGTTATGATCGCCTCCAAGCCCCATGTTGGGTTATGATCGCCTCCAAGCCCCATGTTGGGTTATGATCGCCTCCAAGCCCCATGTTGGGTTATGATCGCCTCCAAGCCCCATGTTGGGTTATGATCGCCTCCAAGCCCCATGTTGGGTTATGATCGCCTCCAAGCCCCATGTTGGGTTATGATCGCCTCAAGCCCCATGTTGGGTTATGATTAAGCCCCATGTTGGGTTATGATCGCCTCAAGCCCCATGTTGGGTTATGACGCCTCAAGCCCCATGTTGGGTTATGATCGCCTCCAAGCCCCATGTTGGGTTATGATCGCCTCCAAGCCCCATGTTGGGTTATGATCGCCTCCAAGCCCCATGTTGGGTTATGATCGCCTCCAAGCACCGCTCTTCCACTAGAATGGGAGCCCTCTGAGGGTGAGGACTGTGTCGTGTTCACTGTCGTATCCCCTTTAACTGGCATATGGCAGGTACTCAATAAGTATTTGCTGGACAAGGAATGATTGAGGGACTGTGCTGTCATAACATCAGTGTGTTCAGCGTGCTGGACATCATGCCATGGTAGCTACTGGTTAGGTATTTCTTAAGTGGTCCATGTAGGAAGGAGACTATCTCCAACTGATGGAATTAGAGAACAGTTCATGGGAGAGTTAGTCAGTGTTTGAGCCAGTCTTTGTGGCAGAATTTTGAAGCACTGAGGTGTGGGGAAAGAGTGCTTTAGGTGGAGGAAATGGGAACAAAGTCATGGAGATGAGAAAATACAGACTATTCAGAGAGAGGCCAATTGGAATGGAGAGAAGTCACAGCTGAAGGGTAATAAGTACTGGAGTAAAAACTGTTGCCAAATGTGATTGGAAAACATTGAGTTAAACAAGCTAGGTTTTGTGTTACTGTTCTCAGAACCGTTAACAATGTCCCTGGGACTCTGGGGTTTCTCAAACATTGGCCTTTAGGACCCTTTTCCTGCAGAGCATTTCATGGAATGAATTTTCCATAGAACGCATTTTGGAAAATGCTGATCTAGTTCAGCTCCACACTTATAGACAAAGAAACTGAGGCCCAGAGAAGAGAGGTGGCTTATTCAGAGCCACATAGCAAACCTGGGTTAGAACCCACATCGGATGGCTTGCCTCCAGAGTAATGCTCATTTGTAACATGAAGACTATGTGCATATTAAAAGGCTGCTTCTTTGTTACAGGTAACTTTTATTTATCTGTTGTTCAAACAACAACCTTGGTGCTAAAATTTCCCCAAGTTTTGCACAGTGGTATTTTATATCCATCACCATGATGCCGAGCAAAGATGAGAATTGCTATCATTGCCTGTGCAGCTTCTAGACCCTTGGGAAGAAGGTTCATCTCAAATCAACCCCAGGTTTGCCTGGAGGGCAAAGAAAGGATGTTTTTCTGTGCACCCATTTTTAAGAAGATATAGGGACTGTGGAAGTTTACAACCTGGGCTCTACTCAGCTTGCTGTTGTCCCCAACCCTTATACCTGCTGTGGTGGGCAGAATGGGCCCCCCAAAGATGTCCACATCTGAATCCCTGGGACCTGTGAATATGTTGCCTAACATGGCATAAGGGACTTTGCAGATGTAATTAGGTTATGGACTTTAGGGAGATTATCCTCGATTATATGGGTAGGCCCAATCTAGTCACATGAGCCCATAAAAGCAGAGAAATTTCTCTGGCTGGAAGCAGAAGCAAAGCAACAGAAGGGCACACGAGAGATAATGAAAGAGTAGAGAAGACCCCATGTGGTCTTTGAAGCTGAAGGGGGCAACATAACAAGAAGTCCAAGTGGCTTTAAATTGCTGAGAAGGGCTCCCATCCGACAGCCATTGAGGGAATGGGACCTCAGTCCTACAACCACAAGGAACTGAATTCTGCCAAAAACCTGGATGAGTGGGGAAGCAGATTCTCCCCTAGAGCCTCCAATCAGAGCCCAGGCCATGAGTCCTAGAGCAGAGGAACCGGTGTAGCCCACCAGACTTCAGACTTCCTTATTTAGAAAACTAACTCATCTGGGTAGTCATTAACATATCCCAAGTGGAACCTGGGAAGGGAATAGAGGTTAGGGAATGGTACCACCATGCCTGAGGGCTTTGGGGCTGAGTGTGAATTGGTTTTAGCATTTTTTAAAAAAAGGTCAGCTGATTTCAGTCATTCATGTCCTTCCCTCCCAGCCAGGCATGCCTGTATATCTATAGAGGAAGGCTGCTGGAGGCTCAAAGGGCTCCCTGATAGGGCCAACTATGTGTCTTTGCAAGCACATCCCTGTGCTGTGACAACCAGCTTCTGAAGTCTCCATCATAAATGGCCCAAGAGCTTTGCAACTCCACTACTGGTTAGTATCAGTGGACATGTCACTTGAAAAGAAAGTGCCTTCTCATTTACTAATCCTGACAGGTTGAAGTGCCATTAGTAAAGATAGCACTAAGGATTCCTGCTGGTAAACAGCCCAGCCTTCTTTTCAGGGAAGCCTGTAGCTTTTCAACAGAGGGCATTTCCCAGAAAGGGAGCCATTTGTCTGGGACTCCAGAATAAACATCACTGAGCTGGAGAAGGAATTTCAGCTTCCATGGTAGATAACTTGACTACTCTTAGCCAGTTTCTGAGTCATGGTTCTCTTTTGTTTCTAACTGTGGAGCAAAGTGTTTGCTTTCTTTCATTTTTGTAAAACAAAAGGGAGACATGGAGAGGGGCCTGGCTTTGCTGGCTTGAAACCTTTCTTCTTTTTGTTCCCATTTTGTTTGATTTTCTGAACCTATTTAAGTGTTTAACTCAGTAGATCTAATTACTGAAAGTCATGGAAATATTTACACAGCATCTAATCTCGGCTGATGCACTTTGTTACAGATTACTTTCATTTTTTTAAAGTTCAGAATTAATTTTATTAAAGAAATTTGGAAATTCTGTACTGGATAAAAGCATAGTTTAAAATCAAGGCGGCTCCTTGGATTACTTAGGACAAAACATCCTTTTTTGTGAAACTTGAGTGTATCTGCAGGCTGTTTTTTTCATGCTCTATTGTCATTTCTAATGCACGTAGAAGATATTTTTCCCACAGTGTCATTCAATACAAGCTCCCAAAAAGATGCTCTCCGATTTCATGTGTCCAGGTAATTAGCTGAGTTTGAACAGCTCAGTTAAACCGTTTGAAGGTCAATAATGCATGAATTTCTGGCAGACTGCCTAGTATGGAGTCCATAAACACACTTGTCTAGGGACTAAACATGTTTATAGTAGAGAAAACTTTGTGTTTTAAATATGAAATAATGTTAGCATTAGTTTTGCCTAGAGTTTAATTTTGTGGCCAATTCATGTTTTAGTGTTACCCAGAAAAGTTCTAATGGGAAATGCTTTCCAAATTTCCAAAGACATATTTCCTCTCTTTTGCATATTTGGTAGCAATATCTTCTTATGCCCAATGTCAGAGCATAGATTCCACGAGGAGGCCCTCTTGGAATTTGTTTAGGTGCCTTAATTAAAAGCACAAGATAAATATAAATACTGTATAGTAATTTTCTTCCCCTAAAGGGAACATTTTTACGGAAAACTAATTTTTTTCCCTGAAATCTAACTAGAGTATTCAGATATCAAAATAAACACATTCAATTTTGATAAAGATGCTTTTATTTCCAGTGGACAAAGCAAATTCAAGTTTGGGATAGGCAGTTTGTAACTTGATTTTGGTTCTGCCTGTCTCACTTGGAGAGTACAAAGTTTAGGCTTGTTTTAATTTTACTAAAACTTCCAGCTGATTGTCTATACTGGCAGATTTGGGAGTCCTGTGTTCCTGGGTTGACCATTTCTTCAGTACCACAGCTCCGTGGAGGTGGCAGGCTGGGGAGGTTAGCTTGGTCTACTCCAGCTGCCTTCTGTGGGTCTGATGAAAGGCAATCTTGCTGTGTCCATATTTGTCATGAATGTGCCTCTTGCTGTTTTTCACGGGAGCATGAATATTCATGCCTTATGAATTGTTCAGGAAGTAGTTCTCTCAGCCACTTTTCTTTACTGTTAGAAAACAGCCAGAAGAGGGTTTTCTTCAGAGGACTGAGGCGGAGGCGACTGAGGCATAGGGAGGAGGCCTTTATGTCCCAACATAAAGAAACCACCTCCTTTGTCCTCAGGATTTTGATGAGGTCTTTGATTGCAGCAGATTATTGTTAAGTGATTATCACCAACTCCAGGAACAAGCCACATTTCCAGGGTTCTGCTCTATTGGCCAGAGGCTTCCTTAGACCACTATCATTAGGCACCACGGAGCAGGAATTGGTTGAGTCTATATGAATTCATGTCCATTACACAGGAAGCTGCTTCTAGTCACAGTTTTAGGACTGCAAGCCCCAGAGAGCCTGGCTCTGGACTTTACTGGATGTCTATCTGCTTTTGATAGTTTAGGGCTTCAATTTTCATTTTATCTACATGCTACATACATTTAGTTTGCCTTGCATTGTTTCTTTGTTCCCTAAGAAAGTGGACTTCGAAAGAATAATCTTTTTAAAACTCATATAATTTGCCTCATTGTTACAACTTGGAATTTTTTTTTTTTAATTTATATACAAACTAAATCCTTTGAGGATACAGCAGGGTAAAAAGAAAAATGTCCTGTGCAGAAAAGGTGGCGTTAAATGTAGCAGGCACTAATCTGTACGGTTCTACTTTTTTGGTAGTTTTTGTGAAATCAGCCTCGGGCATAAATACTTCTCCCCTTTCCGTGGCACCCGAGAGTACAAGACTGTGTAAACAGAGAGAACATTGTTGTGAACTATTTACTGTGGCCCACAAGCTCTCCTAGCCTTCTGATCCCTGCTCCAGCTCAAGGGTCAGAGGTCCATAGCAGGCCTGGACTAAAGGTGCTCTTCAATTACTCCAGGATTACTTTGAGGATAAAGACAAAGGGCTGGCCTTCTTTTACTGTGAAATCTAATTACATCTAAAAGAGGAATCCTCTGCACAGAATGTTAAGTTTTGGCGGAAAACTCTAAGGGTCATTGCATTCCAGAAATCCAAGTGCCAAAGTAACTGAAACAAACTATGGCTGCAGCTGGAAAATGATTCCTATGTCTATGAGAAATGTTCCCATGTCAGGGTTCACCCTGCTTTCCTACACAAAAAACTCTTGATGATTTATGCACCTGAAGACGTATCTTAGCAACAGCTGTGAAAGGAATGTGCTGAGAAACTTTCTCTAGGGTTTGTCTAGAGGGAGCTCCAAAGCAGAGGATACATGCGATTCAACATGTTTTCTAAAAGACAGTTGACATATAACTGTAGTAATTAAAAAAAAAAAGGCATTTGTCTTTCTAGTGGATAGTGGATTTGTTTACTCTTTTAAAATATACATCCCCACACTATGGTAGGAATTACGAATAAAATCTCCAAAAGTATCTTTGGATTTGGCAAGCAATGTTGAGATTAAGAAAAAATTGCTTGGGATTTTTAAAATGTCTGAGAAACATCCCATGTATGTCTGCCCCCAGGCCCATAAAAAAATCCATTTTGACTATTCATTTTCCTGTGAAAAGAGGAAACACACTTAAGGGTTGAACTAGAAAATGGGCTGCTTCGGGTCTAACCCCTTTCCTGGACCCTAGTACAGCTTCCTGTTTCGTGTGTACAGAAATGGGCAGTCACTGGCAGGGGGCACAGCAGGGACATCAAACATAAATTGACTTTCTAGCCACTCATCTCTAGCCTTCCCTTCCCTCCCACTCCCCCCTGTCTCAAAGTTCAGAGTGACTGGATTTAGGCCAGGGGTGAGATGAGGTTTGAGTGTGTATTGTGTGGTTGAGCAAATCCTTTTTAGGTTTTGCCCTCTACTTCTCCAACATTCTAGCCCATATATTTCTAGCAGAGAAGAACTTGTCCTTCCTTTTTGGATTAAGGACTTCTAAGTCCACATGAAATGGGCCAGGTAATCAATTTAAGATCACATACAAGAAAAAAAGTCACCAAGAGTGACTTGGAAGGTGGGGAAGAGAGTTATATAAGTTTGTTTTAAATTAAACACATAAAGTTATGTTTAAGAAGCATAAAAATATGTGAAATTGTACTTTAATTCAATATTTTGTCCAGTTGAGGGAGATGAAAGAAAAGAAAGTAAGTCTCATATGTGGAAAGTAAAAAAAAAAGCAAAGAGGGAATGAAGATAGGGAGAAAGGCTTATTACTCTTAGCTCAGAGGTAGGGTTTCTAGGAGAATGTTGAGTTTTAGGTCAGTTAACCTTCCGCTTGGACAGTCAGTTTCATAGCATCATCTCTTACCACACCACCCTTTGAAATGCTAACTGATTAGCCATTTATCTTAGCTTCTCAGAACGCTATAGGTATTTTAGCATCGCCCAATGGAACACCTAGCAGGCCAAGAGGAGATCCTTCCCTCTGCTGCCAAAGCAGACAGCAATTCTGCTCTGTGTTGTGACCTTCCAAGGTTAAAGATACCCCAGCCTATGAAATAGAGAAGCTTAAGTAAACAAGGAAACAGATCAATGTGATCTTTAACAGCAAATGGCTTTTTAGTTTCCTGATGGAAGAGGTCCTTTATCTTTCATGTAGATACACTAAGTATTATGAACCACTTATCAACTTTGGCTACAACCCTTTGCTCCTGGCCAGTCCTCGTCACTTTATTTCCTCCTCAAGAAACAGTGCAATATATTGGCTTCCTCACTGATACTAGGAGAGTCAAATGCAGGGTTATAGCTAGGTTTTCTAAATTCCTTGGCTTCTCTTTGGCTAGAGTGGACTCCCATGCTGCCCCGGGGCCATATTTATTTGTTGACCGGTTAACTACTCTAACACCCTAACCCTCTACCACTCTAAAGAGTGGTCCTCAGAACTGCAACATGAAACATCACCTGGGAGGCTGTTAGAAATGCAGACTCATAGGCTTAGTTTCAGATCGTCTGAATCCCACAGAATCTGTACCCTAGCACAATCGCCCAGTGATTCTCACATGCACATTCAAGTTTTAGAAACTAGTAGCCTCCCTGACTCCCACCCTTTTTGATTTCAGATTGCTTCATCTTCCAGAAACCACACTTAGGAGACTCAGAGCTCCTTCATAATCTTTGTGTTCATTTTAAAATTGTCTAATGTACCCTGAGAATAACTCCCCAAACTCCCTCCTTCCTACTCTTCGCCTCCTCAGTCCCATTTTCTCTCCTCCCATCTCTGTTTTCTTTCTCCCTTTCTCCCTTTCCAGAGATCAGATGACTTTGCTGTACTAATATTTTTTTCCCTTTTCATGCCTCAGAGTATTTCTGGTCATGTGCCATCTTATATTTTCTCAAGTTTCAGATGAAGTACAATCTTTCTCATTTCTAAGATAGTTCTTCTTTTACCTGTGCCTTTTAGGCACTTTCCTTTTCCCCTCCTTTAGGATCTTGTTGTCTTCTCTTCTCTCTCATGGAATAATTTTCATCATTGCCACTAAGTCCTTCTTTTTGGCATCCAAATGTGCAAAGATCTTCTTTTAAGAAAATCACAACCTACACAGTCACATTCATTTGATCCTAATTTTTCCTGGTTCGTGTTCTATTTCTACTCTTTCACAATCAGATTTTCCCAACAAATGGTCTAAAACAGTGGTTTACAACTGAGGTACTTTTGACCCCCAACCCCTTCCTTTCAGGGACATTTGGCAGTATCTGGAGACATTTTTGGATGCTGCAACTGTGGGAGATGCTCTTGGCATTGAAAGGCCAAGGATGCTAATAAACAACCTACCATGATCAAGAGAGCTGTCCACAACAAATAATTCTCTGTCCATGGTGACCAACCATCTCCGTTTGCTTTCAACTTTCTGGTTATAGCCCTGAAAGTCTTGAGTCCCAGGAAACCCCTCAGTCCTTGTCACCCTTGTCATCTGGCCCCATTTGACATCTGTCATCATTTGTCAAAAGTGCCAAAGAGGAGAAACCCTGCTTCAGAAGGAGGACTCATTAACTTCACTTTTCCCTCACCAACTCCCTTCCTTCCATCTGACGGTTTTTGTTTGTTTTGGCTATGTATTACATGGCTTGTGCTTTCAGATTCTTAGTTTGCTGATCCACACCCTCGGCAGTGAATCCTAGTTACTGGACCACCAGGGAATAAATATCGCAAACTGACTTTTTTTTTTTTTTTTAATGTGGCAATGGCTGCAGTGGAAGGTTAAGGAAGTCTTAACCACTGGATACCACTAGAGAATTCCTCATACTAATTATTTCAATTAGGAAATGGTAGAATGACCAAAATATTGGACTGGGAGTCAGAAGACTGATTTCTGTCCCTTGTATTTAGAAAAGGCAGAGGAATCAGAGGTCAAATTGCCAACATTCGTTGGATCACAGAAAAAGCAAGGGAATTCCAGAAAAACATCTACTTCTGCTTCATTGACTATGCTAAAGCCTGTGACTGGGGGCATCACAACAAACTGTGAAAAATTCTTAAGAGATGGGAATACCAGACCATCTTACCTGCCTCCCAAGAAACCTATATGCAGGTCAAGAAGCAACAGTTAGAACCAGACGAACAACAGACTGGTTCGAAATTGGGAATTGAGTATATCAAGGCTGTATATTGTCACCCTGCTTATTTAACCTTTATGTAGAATACATCATGCAAAATTCTGGGCTGGATGAATCACAAGCTGGGATCAAGATTGCTAGGAGAAATATAAACAACCACAGATATGCAGATGATACCACCCTAATGGCAGAAAGTGAAGAGGAACTAAAGAGCCTCTTGATGAAGGTAAAAGAGAAGAGTGAAAAAGCTGGCTTAAAACTCAACATTCAAAAAACTAAGATCATGGCATCTGGTCCCATCACTTCATGGCAAATAGATGGGGAAACAATGGAAACAGTGAGAGACTGTTTTCTTGGGCTCCAAAATCACTGCAGATGGTGACTGCAGCCAGGAAATTAAAAGATGCTTGCTCCTTGGAAAGAAAGCTATGACAAACCTAGACAGTGCATTAAACAGAGACATCACTTTGCTGACAAAGGTCCATCTAGTCAAAAGCTATGGTTTTTCCAGAAGTCGTTTACGGTTATGAGAATGGACCATAAAGAAGGCTGAGTGAGCACTGAAGAATTGATGCTTTCAAAATGTGGTACTAGAGAAGACACTTGAGTGTCCTTTGGACAGCAAGGAGATCAAACGAGTCAACCCTAAAGGAAATCAACCCTGAATATTCATTGGAAGGACTGATGCTGGAGCTGAAGCTCCAATACTTTGGACACTTGATGTGAAGAGCTGCCTCATTGGAAAAACCCTGATTGCTGGGAAAGATTGAGTGCACAAGGAGAAGGAGGCAACAGAGGATGAGATGGTTGGATGTCATGTCCACCTACTCAATGGACATGAGTTTGAGCAAACTCTGGTAGATAGTGAAGGACAGGGAAGCCTGGTGTGCTGCAGTTCACGGGGTCCCAAAGAGTCAGACACAACTTGGTGACTGAACAACTACTACGGGCACAATTACTGAGCTTTTTATGGCTGTATATATTATAAATAAAGAAATACTTCCATCTGTGCTTATCTCTGGTAGCTAATATGAAAAAATGCTTTGAAAGATGTGAACTGCCATATAAGCATTGTCTGACCTGAACTCCAGTAGCGCTTTGAGCTTTCTTATGGAAACTTACTATCTCTTGCTTATAAAGTAGTGACAAATATCACAGACTTCTTAAAAGTAGAGATCATAAAGTAAGCTTTTTTTTTTTTTCCTGTGGTTTTTATCATTGTGTGTATAATGTTAATAGACTGAGTAAAGACTGATGAAAGAATAGCAGTTCCATCTGATATTCAGTCTTTATTCTTGATTAACTAATTTAAAATATTTTCTATGCTGTAGCAAATTTATCACTTTTTTCCCCCTCAAATCTCCAATTTAGGTGATGTCTTTCCAGTGCAAATGAATCCAATAGCTCAATCTCAGTTTATACCTTTGGCTGAAGTTCTCTGCTGTGCTATATCTGATATGAATGCTGATCAGATTGTAGTAACACAAGAATCACTGTTGGAACATTTGATGAAACGTTACCCAGGTAGAGTAACAAGTTTTTCTCTATTAATTTATTGCCTGTGTTTGTTTTCTATTTATAAATCTTAAACACATAAACTGGGCAATATACAATTTTTTTCTTTAAAGGGTTTTTTAAAAATTAATTTTTGGCTGTGCTGAGTCTTTGTTGCTATGCTTGGGCTTTCTCTAGTTGCAGAAAGCAGAGGCTTCTACTGTTCACTGTGGTGTGTGGGCTTCTAATTTTGATGGCTTCTCTTGTTTCAGAGCACGGGTTCCACGTGCTCCGGCTTCAGTAGCTGCAGCACATGGGCTCAAGTAGTTGCCACTCATGGACTTAGTTGCTCCAAGGCACGTGGAATCTTCCTGGGCCAGGGATTAAACCTGTGTCCCCATCATTGGAAGATGGATTCTTATCCACTGTACCAGCAGGGAATTCCCTTTTTTTTTCTATCATAGAAACTTATATTAGAGCCCTGTCCGAAAAAGGTCTGCATCAGCAAATTTATGAATATTTCTTTTATCTTCCAGATGAACTTTTTAAAAAATAATGTTTACGGTAGTAATTTAATTAAGTCAAACTCTGTAGAAAGGAGGGCAAAGCAAAAGATGATTAATCTTCTCCCCATGCCTCCTATTTTTTTTTCTGACTGTACTCTGAAGTATGTGGGACCTTAGTTCCTCAAGCAGGGATCGAACCTATGCCCCTTGCAGTGGAATTGTAGTCTTAAACACTGTATCTACCACAGAGGTCCCTGCCTGTTCTTAAATTGCCACATCCCAGTGGTGACAACTTCTGTCATTTATAGTTTCTCATGGACTCTTCATATATTGTATTTGAATATATGTATCCTTTTAAAGCAACAAATTGGATCATGCTATACTTTCTTTCTGGGCTTCCCAGGTAGCACAGTGGTAAAGAATCTGCGGGCCAACCCAGGAGATGCAAGATGCGGAATTCAGTCCCTGAGGTCGGGAAGATCCCCTGGAGTAGGAAATGGCAACCCACTCCAATATTCTTGCCTGGAAAATTCCATGGACAGAGGAGCCTGGCGGGCTACAGCCCATGGGTTTACCAAGAACTGGACACCACTGAGCACACACATATACATATTCTTTGTACACCTTTTCTTTTTAAAGTTAAAGGCAGATTTTTGATGTCTTTCTGTTGAAGCATATATCAATCTCATTCTTTTCATAGCTGCATGATATCCCAAATGCAGTTACCCAAGAGTATTTTTCATTTTCCCATTATAAAATGTGCATATTGTAGAAAAGTCCAGAAAATACAGAAAGGTAATCACTTATAGTACCACTGCTCACACAAAGGGCTTCCCAGGCGGTGCTAGGAGTGAAGAATTCTCCCGCCAGTACAGGAGACATAAGAGCGGCGGGTTCGATCCCTGGGTTGGGAAGATCACCCGGAGAAAGAGGGCACGGGAGTCCATTCCAGTATTCTTGCCTGGATAATCCCATACACAGAGGAGTCTGCCAGGCCATAGTCCATAGGGTCATAAGGAGTCAGACACGGCTGAAGGGACTGAGCACGCACTCGAAAGAAACCAATATTAACAGACTGATGTACTTTCTTCCAGTGTTACACTTTTAAACATTGTTTTCACAATCTAAATATAATTTTGAACCCTGCTATCTGGAAAGGGAATTTCTTTAAAATTGTTACCTTCCTGTTTTGAAAAACTACCATAATCTAGATGGTAGGTGGTTTGCCTTTACCCAAGCACAGACTGATTTTCATTTTTCCTTTGGATTCTTACTACGATTTAAGCTATGAGACTGGTTTTCAAAAACTATGTTTGCTCTCAAGAAGTCTTTCCTTAATCAAAATTTAAATTTGTAATGAGATCATTTAACTTGGGGTTTGTGTTTGAGGGAACTCATTTTTTCCCCTCTACTTAACTGGTAACCTACCCATGTATCTTTGTGTAGACCAAATTATATTCCTATTATTCAACTGAACTATCATTATTTTTAATGCTTTTTTGACATTTTAATTACATATATTAATTGGTTCACTCATGAAAAACATTTCTTATTCAGAATCTATCAGGGTAAAATTCTTGTTTGTTTTAGGCATTGCAATTCCATCTCGAGATATTCTTTATACCACTCTGGGAACTCTCATTAAAGAAAGGAAGATTTATCATACTGGCGAAGGATACTTCATCGTTACTCCTCAGACTTACTTCATCACAAATACAACCCCCCAAGAAAATAAGAGAGTTCTCTCAGATGAAAATTCCCAGATGCCAACTTCCATTACATATCTGGTGAACATGGAGAGCTGTGCAGAGTTAGCCAAAGAAAATGCGGCCCTCATTTCCCATTGTCATTCTTGCCGGTGTTTCCATGATGTGTGCACTCAGAATGTACAAGAACCACCAGCTGATATAGAAGTGACTAACAAAGGGCAGAAAGGTCTTGTGGAATCCAAATCTTTAGTACACAATCAAGCAGTTTCAGTGTCTGAGGAGAATCACGTCTGTGAGAGTATCAAACCTTTACCACACACAAAAGACAGAGAAAAAGTCAAGAAGTTTGGCTTTAACCTCTTCTGGCGCAACATATCCAGAAAGGAGAAGTCCAGAATAGAGCACAGCAGTTTCTCTGCCCAGTTCCCACCAGAAGAATGGCCTGTCCGAGATGAAGATAACATGGACAATATCCCTCGAGACATTGAACATGAGATAATCAAACGAATTAATCCCATTCTGACTGTTGACAACTTAATCAAACATACTGTCCTAATGCAAAAGTATGAAGAACAGAAAAAATATAATAGCCAGGGTACATCCACTGATATGCTGACACTCAGACATAAGTATTCTTCAAAAGTGGGAGTTAGGAAAAGACAAGGCTGGTCTATAAAGCCTCGAAGGCAGGGCCATTCACATAGGGACAGACACAAAGCCAGGAGTCAGGGAAGTGGGCCTCAGCCAGGAAATGTTAGACTGGAGAAACACCCCAAGCTCCCTGCTACACAGCCTACCTCCAATATTAAAAGCCCAAATGAAGCAGTACTTCAGAAACCACTTGGTGAGAATCCATCAGCACTGGGTCCCCATTTGATTTACAAAAAGCGAATCAGTAATCCTTTCCAAGGTTTGGCTCCCCGAGGGAGCCCAATAACCAAAGGGCACAAAATCCAGAAGACCAGTGATTTGGAACCCAATCAGACTGGACCAAAGGGAAAGCCTTTTGAAAGGTCAAGGTCTTTGGTTTCCTCAAGAATCTTTGAGAGTGAAGCCAAAGAGCTATGTGGCAAACAATGTAATGATATACTGAGAGAAGAATCCACTTATGTGAATCACTCTACTGTCAAATCTATCAGCGATGATTTTAGAGACCACCTCTTAAATTACTCTCAATGTAATGTTTTGCAGAATGGTAGTAAATGCTGTTCCTTCAGGGAAAGCATGTTGAGATGTGATGTGTATGGTGGAGAAAATGAGGCAATCCCTGAAGTCTCAAGGAGGAGTTATTCTCATCTTGACACATTAGAAGAGACAGAAGAGACACAGCATGTCCTGCCATCTGGAGGGTCTTCTTTAAACCAAGCATCCCCTGCTTGTAGATTAGTTGACAATACAGTACACCAGTTCCAAAATCTTGGTCTTTTGGATTACCCACTTGGAGCAAAACATTTGAGACAAATTGAGAGACAAGACCGAGACTCTAAAGAAACTCTGATGGGAAAGGCGCATGTCCAAGAAGCACAGACTGTGTGTCTAGAAAATGAAGGGCTTTCTGATGATGACCAGGCCTTGTATCAGAATGAAGTGGAAGATGAAGATGGGGCCTGCAGTTCACTCTATCTGGATGAGGATGACTTTTCTGAGAATGATGACTTAATTCAAATGCTGCCTGACAACATTCAGTTTTCCTTTCCAGAGGGAAACAAGTGGAATCATTTAGGAAAACAGACGGTGACAGAAAGGTCTCTGACTGAATACGACAGCAACATACAGAGGTTTGAGCCTCAGGTGCTTAAAGGAAATCAACACTACAAGCTCACTAACCCTGGTGAAAGCCAAAAACCCAACCTTTCTGCTGAAAACTGTATCCTCAATTTAGGAATCCAGTGTGGTTTTAACTATGAGGAGGAACCCAGTGTCGCTGAATGTGTACAGGCCTCAGCAGCTGATGATGGAAGTATATTTGATTACTACAGCACAGGGAAAGCCACTGCTGAGGCCGAAGCCCTACAAGGCTCTGTTGGTGATACAGGAAAGAAACCAGGTAGCTGGAGTCAGAGTGCTCAGAGTCAGGAAATGAGAAAACAGTTCACACACAAGTTGGAGCTCTTCAGCACTTCACATATGTCAGCGTTGGCTCAGGATGTCCAACCTGAACGCAGTCACTTGGAAGGAGCAGAAAACCAGAGTCTGACAGGAGACAGTGGAATAGATTCTCCACGGTAAGTGCACGCATAAGTGACCAGCCACTAAGCCACGGGAATTGTTAAAATCAAGGGCATATTGAGTTATCTAGTGGGAGACTCCTGCATAAACTTTTTATAATAATGCAGTTCTGCCAGCCTTTACTGAGTCAATTATATGAAGTTATAATGAAACTCTTACACAATAGGATACAGTTCATTTTTAATGTGAACCAAGATTTGACTGCTCCACTGTTCCACTACTAAAATCTTAAGAAAGATAGGAAGGAACTACCATAAACCAAGCACTTCCTGAAGTGAAGGTTGGATATTTTCACTTAACATTCCTGGTTCTGTACAATATGAGACAGAGATGTAGCTATTTTACACTAATCTTTTCCACACCAATTTGTTTAAATAACATTGCTCAGAGTAGAAACAAAAGTAATTTGGTCATAACAGAATAGTTGAGAAATACTGAAAAGTATTTTTTCTCTTTCTTTGTGGCCTTGTCATGGAGAATGTGGGATCTTAGCTCTCTGACCAGGAATTGAACCGGCATTGAACAAGAATAGACCTCCAGGGAAGTCCCTGAAATGATTTTAAAAAGACACCTATAATCACTCTGACATCTAGATATTTTAAAAATCCTCTTTACATTTGGTGTATTTATAACACTTTTGTCTGAACATATTGATCTGTATGTTTTGTCTATTGAACTCATACTATAGTTACTATTTTGCATGTTGCTTTTTCAATAGAATATAATGAACATTTCCATGTTATTAGTTTTCTAAAAAGTCATCTTAAAATTTGGTGTGTATGTGTATATATATATATATACACATTAGTTTTATTATTAAACAGAATAGTGTACCTCCTTTTGAAACAATAAAGTAATACAGAAAAGTATTAAGTAAAAAGTAAAACTAGAAGTCTCCATTTCCCAGCCTTTTCCATTCCTATTCCAAGGAGGTGACACAAATATTCTTAGCAGTTTGGCATATATCTTTCAGACTTTTTCCCATGCATTTATAATTATTTTCTAACAACAGATTGTACAGAGCTGTGGCTTTCTTTTTTCACCTAACTTATCATGGATATTTTGCAATCAATACATATATATTCAGCTCATTTAAAAAAATGGTTACTTAGCATTATATTATGTGGATTCTTGTTATTTATATAACCATTATTTTCCTCCCTTTGACATTTCAATTATTCCAAATTTTTTCTTTAATAACTTAATCTGTAGTAAATTGTTGTCATATAAATGTTTGCAGACATTTTTGATTATAACTTTGGCTAAATTCCTGGGAGTCTGCATTTTTTAAACATATCTACTTTATTGGGGAACAAGATCCAAGATCTTTCTGCTTGAAATAGTAGTTATATTGTCATTAAAGTATCAAAACATGCTGTCTTGGAGGTGTGAACCAGGAACCCATGGGGTCCCCTTTTTTCTCTCTCTGGCAAAAGCAAAAAGAAAACCAAAACAAACCCAAAACAGAGAGGAGAAATTGACATGCAATTGAGAATTTTTTTGCACAGGTTATTAGTCCCCCTACCAGGGATCTAACCCGTACCTCCTGCTGCAGAAGTGTGGAGTCTCAACTACTGGACCGCCAAGGAAGTCTCTGAGAAACTGAATTTTTTAAAATTGCTTATAATGTGGTTTTCTGGAAAGACTTATTATAACTATAATCATTAAAGACACTTATAGAAAAAGAGAGGGGAAATAACATTTGGACATCAATTATGTGCTATAATTGTTATGAAGATTAGGGAGACAAAGATGAACAAGATGTTGTTGCTGCCTATAGGAAGCTTACAACTTAGTCGAAAAGACCAACAAATGAACAAACACCAGAGTGCAAACTCTTCATAACTGTCAGAGAGATGTAGAATTAAGAGTGATGTGTGGGAAGACACATTTGAGACATCTCGATGTAATAGACAAGAGAGGGAGAGGAGGCAAAGTGGGAGAAGGGACTGTCAAAAGCAAAATGCCAAACCAATAATGTGAGTTGGCTGAAGCAAGGCAGGTATTTTGAATAAGGGACTAACATAGCATACAGCTCTTAGGAAAGAATCATTGTCAATATGAAAAATATTATAGTTGGCTTTTCTCTACCATATGACTTTTCAAAAAAGAAACAAATTACACAAGAAGATATTGGTCACTGCAGTTGTATAGAAGAGTTTTTCAGGGAACTTACAATTTCTGACTAGAATATACTTGATACTAGGTCTAAGAACAGATATTTAGAAAATGTGAACTTCTTAGAAAGCAGCTGTCAAATAATTGAATTGCTTTTGGAAACCCTTTAAAATGTAAAAGAGCACTTTAGAGTTTTAAAAGTTAACTTACTTGATAAGTTAGTTCCTGTTAGTAAATGTACTGCTTCAAAGGGTAACAAATGAAGATATAATGCCTTGGTTAGAAATACTTTTAAAGGCAATAATTCTGTTATTTTTAATATCTTTAGGACACAGAGTCTGGCATCTAATAATTCAGTCATTTTGGATGGACTAAAAAGAAGACAAAATTTACTGCAGAACTTTGAAGGCACAAAGAGCAGTCAAACACTTACATCCAGCTCCTTACTACAGCTAACTCCAGTGATAAATGTTTAATTCTTATTTTTTTGGAAACTCTTGTAAAAATGTATAGCATTAATATAGAGTGTTTTAATCAACTGAGTTTATAAGAATTCTCTAAAGCCAAACATATATGTTATTAATTTCATTACATATTTTGTTGTAGTTAACTGGCTTTTTTCCTTTTTTGACAATGATTTTTTTGAAGCTTATTATAAATGTATTGGGGGTTATATAGTTTACAATAAAAAACATGGAATAATTGCTCTCCTAATTAAATGTAATTAAGTTGACTATCAGACAGACATTTATTAGTTTTTCAAATACGTAAGATGCTAATTTACTACCCAGTAGTGAATTTCTGTGCTCACATCAATGCTGAGTATTTATGGTAAGCAGATCTCACCAGATTTCAACACATAACTCTAGAAAATAGTATTTTAGGTGCATAGACACTTTGTTTGCAACTAAAGTCTTTTATCATCAGAAAGAATTTGTATAGATGTACTGGGTACTGGTACTTTACAACAAGAATTCCTTCTATCCAATCATTGCTGCCTAGGATATTTTTTGTGACCAGCTTTAACATGAGGAAATGGCTCTACACTGTAATTGAATGACAATATCCAGAATACTTGTGGCAGTAGGCATATGGCTCAACTGTTTCTCTGGCTTCTCCCCATGTTTGAGGCTCTCCATAAAATGGCTTTGAGGAGTCAGGATGTTCTCAGTGGTGGAGATAGAAGGGAAGCAGGATGGCTTGTGAGTAAAAGGGAGATTCTGAATTAAGAGATTTAGAGAAAAGATAGAAGATAGCTGATAGATAATTTTCTACATTTGATCCTTTTTGTTCATCATAAGACCTACATAGCCTCGCCAGAATCTTTTCTGTCAAGTCTTTTCAGACCAAGTAGTAGAATGGTCAGTTCTTTTGGGTTTAGGAAACACGTGGGGCAGTCAAGACTGGTTTCAGCATGTTGGGTAGATAATAATGCTGACTTACAGTTGAGGGGATGCTTCTTCTAAGAGGTTTCTAAGGATTATCGGGGATGATTGAATAGAGAATACTTTCCAGCTCTCACCAACCAGGTAACAGTGAAGGCCAGAATGACGAAGCTCAGCACGGTGGGGAGCTGCCTCCAGGCCCTGTGAGAGGGCAGAGGGCCTGAGATCAGACGCGCCCCTGTTCCGCTGCGGTTGGACCACTCACTCCTGACAGTTGGTTTTCATGGCTCTGACCAATCTACCATGGCATTCCAAGATTAACTGTGGTCACTGGGATATTCAAAAAACCCTGGGTAAAGTACCAAGGGTTATCTGGATAGAAAAGCCCTGTGGGGGAGGCAAAGCTTTAGGGGGTCTTACAGCTTGGAGTCAGCACCAGTGAATGGAAGTTAAGAGAGAAAAAAAAAATTCAGCTCAGTATGAAGAACTTATTAGATAAAACTATCTGAAGATTAAGTAGGCAACTCTGTAAACAAATGAACTTCCCACCATTTAGGACATTCAAGCAGAGGCTGTTGTAGAGGTATTTTCAGTACTTTTCTTAAAAGTATGACAGAACTAGACGATTTTGAAGATTCTTTCCAACAGTAGAGTGAAGGTTATATAAAAATATATCCAATTTTTTAAAAAGGGGGAAGAAAAGATTCACTGAGGATCTTGTGAAATACTGAACTCACTCAAAATTCCCAAGTACTGCTTCCAGGTCTCTATGTCTGCACTTTCCCTACCAATCCTTGGTCAAAGGAGTACCGACTACTCTTCTTTGATCTTGGACCTGGACAATTTTCTTAATACAGTGGGGAATCCAGAGTCTTTCGTGACTCTGGCCGCATCTAGGGACCAATGAAATCTATCCAGTTTTGTCAGATACATTTGATACTCTGTAAATGTATTAAATGAAGCCCATTATGAAACCAGTAAACCTCCCTTCTGTAAAACACAACATATGACCACCGATATTAAAGATGAGTGTACATGTTCTTAAATTGTTTGGGAGATTATTCTCTACAATGGGTGACTTGAATTTTTTTCCCACTGTTAATTTTTGTGTGTGGAAATTTTGCTTAATGATTTTCTTTCCCACTTCTGTCTGTTTGCTGAGAGAAAACTGTTCTCTTGAAACAGCATCGGTGACCTGAGTTTAGGAGTCAGATAAGTTTAAATTGTAATTCCAATCCTTCATAGCTGTATGATGGAGAAAGTTACCAAGCTTCTCTAATTCATTTTTTCTCATCTGTAAAGGCAGATAGTAATGATATATACCATATAAGAATTGTTGTAAGATTTGAGAATAATCTATTTAAAGTGCCCAAAGCAGGATGCACCAACATTGTTACAAATATATGTGTGTATTTTTGTATATTTATTCACAAAACTCATCTATACATGGCCTACTATAGAGGTCTCTTGTTTTTGCCAGGTTGTCTGGAAATCCTCCATTTAGAGATTCAGTCCTTCAAGATTATAGAAAAGTATCATTAACCAAAATCCAGATATTCCTGGGCGAGGTATTATGCTTTTGGCTAACAAGTTTTCAGTTAATTCCTTATGCTATAAATAGGAATAAAATATGCAAAGCATGGGCTTTTTGTGGCTTGTCATATAATGTGAGATCACGTTCTTCCTCCTCTTTCGGGGTCTGAGATCCTCAGATTCTGAAGCCTCAGCTGGCTTCTGTAAACAATTTTCAATATTTAATAATCCTAACAGAAACTGTACATATCCTTTGCCTGACTCCTTGCTAACTGAAATATCAGTTTCTTTGCCAGTGGCTAAACTTACACCTGCTCAGTAATGCAACCCTATCACATGCTGGTGTGACATTGTTAAGCTTCATTTGTATCTTATTCTTATATTAGAATAATCATGAATCAATTATTACTAAATGCAGTTTAGCAGACAATGTTTCACAGTGTCAGCTCCACGAGGAAGAGTAGAAAGAGCCGTAGCAGGGAAAAAACTGAGATCAAGTGCATTTTGAGAATCCATCCTACAGTTACCTGAGAAAGCTTTTAAGGAAGGGGGAAGACAGACTAATGTCTAAAAGGAGTGTGGGAGAGACGTGAGAGTCACGAAACAAGAATGGCCAAAGGATATATCAAAAAGAAATTCATGACTATCTTGCTGGCCTCTACAGACCCTGTCTCACTTGAAAAAGAAATTCATGACTATCTTGCTGGCCTCTACAGACCCTGTCTCACTTGAAATCTTAGAAATTTGTTCCCTTTTCAGTAGTGAAAGTGAAAGTCGCTCAGTTGTGCTTTGTGACCCCACAACCATGGAATTCTCCAGGCCAGAATACTGGAGTGGGTAACCATTCCCTTCTCCAGGGGATCTTCCCAACCCAGGGATTGAACCCAGGTCTCCCGCATTGCAGGCGGATTCTTTACCAGCTGAGCCACCAGGGAAGACCAAGAAAACTGGAGTGGTTAGCCTATCCCTTCTCCAGAGGATCTTCCCGACCCAGGAATTGAACCGTGGTCTCTGGCATTGCAGTGGGTTAGCAGTAGCTATTCCATTTCTTGGGGAATGGTGCCCTCTTCTGAAGAAACTGAGTGACTTACTCAGTTTGTTTGAAAGTTTGATTCAAAGCTTCTACAAAGTAATTGACTAAAGAAACAGACCTTCTTCCAAAGGCTAAACATTTAAAAAGCTTTCCCAAATAATTTGAATCATGAGCTAGATACATATAGAAGTATACATATGCTAAATAAATACGTTCAAAGCTGTCTCCTTGCCAACACTCAACATCTGAAGCTAAAAGAAATAGAAGTACCTCTGTACATCATCTCTGTTGTATTGTTATATCAGGGGATCCCCCCAATTCCTTGAACTATCAGCAGGAAAGGCATTTTGCCCCTACTTTACTAACAAAAAGCCAGGTTTTACAGTTGGCCAAGGTCATGTGGCTAGCAAGGGAGAAACTACCTTTTCTGTTCCCTCTTTCATTTTCTTGCTTCTTAGTACTCTCCTCAACCTCTGCCTTCACCATCTCGTGATCCATTTGTAGCTGCCCCTTAAACTATTTCCATGTCCTAACATTTTAAAATGGTGGTTCAATTCCTCACATAGTCTTGACATGAAGATGGCAAAATGGTTCTTTTTACCTTCTACTTTCTGAAATAAAAATAAAAATCTAGCCCGCTAAGGTTTGAGAAAGACCAGAGAGGCAAGTTTATAAATAATCATCTTGTTTTTATAGAGTTTAATGAGCCAAAACCAAGGCAAAGAAAATCTTATGGAATGTTACAACAGAGCAACAGATGAGGCACTTCAACTCTCAAATTTTGAGAAATTGTATCAGGAACTCTGGCAAAATATTTGGAAAACAAAGATGTTCTAGTAATACTGTGTTTTGAGTTACTTGTACATTTTAATTATTCATTCTACCCCCTTTGTGTCCCCTCCAATAAATTTCATCATCTGTACAATCTTTTGAGACTTACAGGGATCAAATATGAAAAAATGAATTATCCATTTCGTTATCTCCATTCCCAACATTTTCATTTGATGCCCACTGAGAACACATGTAGTGGTTTTTTTCAGCTAAGCCACACTTGGGTCAAGTTATTTATGACTCAGTTGAATTTCCCCACAGTTGCCCTCTCCACCTGGCACAGACAGCAGTCAGAGTTTTGATTCAATGAGTTTGGTGCTTAGAATGGTAGGGTTTGTAGAGTGTCCCAAATCATAGAAGGTCATTCTAAAAAATACTAATATACTTATTAGTCTCTTGCCTAGGGAGTCTTGAACAGTCCTTTTTCAGACCTGTTGTATGACCTCCAACATAACAATGAATGCCAAAAATAGTTGAGGCACTAAAGCTTTACTTTATCTGTATTTGATTTGCAACCATAACATAATAACAGCTATTCCTATGATTATCCCAGTTTTGAACATGTGACATTCTTAGCCACATCCACTCCTGTGTTTCTATGCACATCATACCTTGCTGTAGGGCTACAAAGACTTCACAGTGGTAGAATTGGGAGTGGGTGTGAGAGTGGGACATAAAGCTTTTAGAAAACCACCAATCTAGAGATGCATAGCTATTATGATTTAGGGAGAGACAAGCATTTTTTCACCATCAACTGAACACCCCATTTGTTCACAGTACTGAATCCATAAGGTCACTTTAGATAAATGTATAGCCCCTGATTTCAGGCCAACCCATAATTATACAGAAGACCTGTAGCAATCACAGATTTATCTTTGGGGTTTCAGCTATTCAAGTTGAATAATCAAACTCTAGGACGTGTCAGGTCAGTTCAGATACTCAGTCTTGTCCAACTCTTTGCGGACATGTAGCAAACTCAAATGTTGCGAAGACTTAAATTTGATACTCATGTTACAAAGCTGGTGTGCTAGACATTGTCAAGAGGTTTGCCAGTACCCCCGCACCTACATCTCAATTTGTTTTTTCTCCACTCAAGAGTAGCTAGGTTGATGAGGTCATGAAGAGATACAAAGAAAGGGGCTGTGAAAAGAAAGTAAAAAACAAGCTAGCACCAGTGATATAAGAAAAGGTATATGCCAAAGAGCCCTTTGTGTTATCAAAAGGTTTCCAGTTTTGTCAAGGTTGTAATTCACGGTCAGTTAATCCCCATAAGTAAAATCCTTTTATCCACTGCAAATACATAACCTGTCGAAGACATTTTAGGCTTCTTTCCTAGATTTCTCCATATTTTCCCTATTATTCATTCCATGTTTCATGGGAACATCTTTCCCAAAACGTTTTGGTAAACTCAAAGCTTTCAGGTTGGTGTGGCAGAGAAAGCAATGATCTGGGATTCAGGAGATGAGCTTTCTAGTCCTCACTGTGCCACTGATAGTGTGACTTAAGCCAAATTAATCCCTCTTAGGGGGTTGTGTGCTGAATCGTTCGGTCGTGTCCCACTCTTTGCGACACATGGACTGCAGCCCGCCAGGCTCCTCTGTCCATCGGTATTCTCCAAGCAAGAATACTGGAGTGGGTTGCCATGCCCTCCTCCAGGGGACCTTCCCAACCCAGGGATCGAATCCGGGTCTCCCGCCTTGCAGATGGTTTCTTTACCGACTGAACCACCAGGGAAGCCCCTTAGGGGGTTAGTTTCCTCTAATGTCAAATGGGTAGGGTGGGAAGGGCCTAAAATGAACAAAGGATTAACTTCACAACTAAAACCTTGAGGGAAGGTTGCTCGGACCTGGCCTTCACCCCAAGCCCACCTATCCCGTTGCAGACCCCACGACGCCCCTTCCCACCAACGCTAGGTGGCTGGCTTCGCGCGTGGCCGTTAGACGTTAACGCCTCACTCCGCAATGGGCGGGGCCGAGGCCTGCAGCTTCCGGCTGCGAAAAGCAACCCGACGCGTGGCGTTCGCTTAGCTCTCGCACGGGCATGTCCTCCTTCCAGCCAGTCGCGCCTGTGAGCCACGCTCCACCGCCTTTGGGGTTCTCCCCAACGCCTGAACTGCACGCTGGGAAGCTCCAAATTATCTCCGCTGTGCTGCGGAGAATTGTTCGGAGTGGGGGATGGGGAGAGAAAGCGGGGAAAAAAAAAATGCGAACATTTTATGCTAATCAGTTTGCGTATCCTTTATGGAGATTGGCCAGGGTTTTACTCTAGAAGCCAATTATTTCAGAATAGGGGTGGGTCAGTCGAGATTCTTCGCATTGATTGGCTGGGAGACGGCGTCGCAAGGAAGGAGTTTAAACTGGGAGTATCCGGGATTATTTTCCCCCGCCGTGCGATGCGTGTTCCGGAAGTGACGCACGGCCTTGGCCTGGAGGCCGTCCAGCCCCGCTTCCTTTCACGCTGTCGCTACCCGTAGGTGGTTGTGGCCACCGTGCCCAGAGGGAGGCGGCAGCAAGCGGTGGAGGCGAGTGATGCCTGGGAAACTCCTCTGGGGGGACATTATGGAGCTGGAGGCACCCTTGGAGGAGACCGAGAGCCAGAGGAAGGAGAGGCAAAAGGTGCGCTGAGGATGGGCCGCGCCTCCTGGGCAGCGCCGGCTTGGGCGGGGAGGGAAGTCTCCCTGATGGTCTGTCACCAACCGGGCCGGAGCATCCGAGGGCCTCTCCTCGCACCGGCCTCGTTCCTGGGAGGTCGCTCTGGAGCCATTCCAACCTCCACATCCCCAGCCGGAGAAGGGCAGCACTGGGCTTTGGCCCAGCCTCCCGTGGTCCCCCAGTCCTTCCCGTCGGCGCCTAAGAGATGGGCAGACTCAAGTTCTCATCGCGGAATCAATTTTTTCCTCTTCTTAAAGCAGCGAGGCCTGTCGTTTGGTTCTCGTTGGCCGTCTTAGAAGATGATTTAAGAAAAACGATTGCCTTGAATATGTGTAACTTCTCCGTCATCCTGTCCTGTATGCGAGAATCTTGGGGAAAGCGATCTTAGCTTTACAAACCTCGATAACGGGTCAGTAGAGGATTGAGGAAAAGTGTTACAGCCAACACTGCCAGGATTTGGCTGATGGAGATCATGTGGGTTATTATTATTTTTGTTGCTGTTATTACTATTATTATTAATAGTCTTTTCTCATAGTGTTCTCATTCAATTCACAAATATTTATTGAGCCTAATTTATACCAGACTCTTTGCTGGGCACCAAGAAGGTCCCTGCTCTCAAGGAGTCTGTTAGAAGAGTTGCAGAGACTTCCCGCCCCACTTCTTAAGAGACTTAGAGAAAAGGAACAGAGCTTTGGAGGGTAAGGAAGCAGTATCTGAAGCCTGACACTTGACCAAAGAATGAAAATATTCTGCATAGTTCCGGAGAGCCGAACCTACCCTTCTGACCTTGTCAACAAGGTAGACCCGCCATTCCAGCCAAGCAGTTATTTATTTTTTATTGTGGTAAAATACAAGTACCATAAAATTTACATTTACTTTTTAAAATTAATTAATTTTTTTGGCTGCCCTGGCATGTGGGATCTAGTTTCCCAACCAGGAGCTCAAGTTTCCTTGGGTTGAGCGCATTGAGTCTTAGCAGCTGGACCACCAGGGAAATCCCTAATTGTTTTAAAGTATATAGTTTTGTAGCAGTAAGTACAGTCACATTTGTTTGCAGACATCATCTTCCTTGATCTCCAAAACTTTTCATTCTCCCAAACTGAAGCTCTGTGCCCATTAAACATCAACCTCCTCAGTTGCCCTGTCTCCCCAACCTTTGGCATCTACCATTCTCCTCTCTGTCTCTATGCATTTGACTACTCTAGATAACTCCTGTAAGTGAAATCATCAAGCAGTTATTTTAGTTTTTGCTCCTCCAAAAATACTTGTCCCTTGTTTGGCATCCATATCCTGTCCATCTGTCAAAGTTTAGTTTGTGTCTGTTACAGCCACTCCAGTGTACACATACAGTAATCTCATTCCCCCGTAAAGTCTTGTTCCAGTGCTGGCTTTATAATTTGATTAGCATGTATTATGCACTTCCTTGTAAAGTTAGCTCATTCTTCCTGTGTGTATCCTTTCCCCAAATTTCCCGAAGATTCTTGAGGGAAATTACCATATCTTGGCCCATGCTTATATTTCACTTTATCTTTGTAAATTGGTAGTTTTCACATTGTAGTTTCTCCAGAGGTGCTCGTTGATTTTCCTTTAATTATGAAAGATAACGAAAGATTTGGAAACAGATTAGAGTACCAAGTAATAGAAATAGAGCATTCAAATAGTGGTCTGGCATTGAGATGAAGGTAACTGGGTTTGGATGTGTTGAGGTATGGAGCTGGGCCTTAGGTTCTCAGAATTGGAGTGCAGGTTAGGAATGAAGCCTGGAAATGTATGTTGAAGCCATGAAAATGGTATGAAAGTGTACATAAAGAACAGAGACTTAAGCATCCACAAAAGGAGAAAGAGGAAACATCGAAGAAGACAGAGGTAAGAGAGTAAAGAGGGAATATTGTGTGTCTTGGAAGCCAAGAAAGTGGAGAATGTTGAGCACTGTGGATCTGATATGGAACGATGTATTTCATCACCTTGGGGTGTTGCTGGGCTTGGACCTACAGGTCTCATTTTACCTTGCTTCATCTCCCTGAAGTGCAGGGCCCAGGAACAATTCAAACCCCAAGGCTGGGTCTATAAATAATCTTGTTTTTCTATAGAACCTATTGGTTTGATGAGATGTGAGCTAGTTCAGTTAACTAAAGATCAAATGATGTAACATATAACTGTATAGCTTGTATTAATGTAAAGCTCTAATGTTTACAAAGCATTTTCCTATATATTATTCATTTTTCATAGCAACTTTTATGGATGAGAAATTTATATGTGAAAGTACTTTGTATAAACTGTGTAAATCATGGTGAAATATTTGGGTGGTGGTAGTTTTAACAAGACTAGTCATTACTAGGTAATTTATTTTGAACGTTTGACCAAGTAATTTTGAAGTGCTAAATTTCCAAAACATTTCTTGCTGTCTGCCAATATTAAAACACTGGCCACTAGCTTGGCATTTCAAAACTAAAGTTGCAGAAAGCCACCTCCTTTTCCCCGTTTTAAGTCTTGTTAACCAGTTTTTTTTTTTTTTCTGTTATCCAAATTTTAAAAATTTAAATTTCTGGGGTTACTAATACAGTTGTCCTTCCATAGGAGTATTAACAATCATGGTTTTATATAAATTACATACTTTGGTTTCTGTTTATCAGAGTGCAGAGAGGAAGCATGATGTGAAAAGAGCATGGGCTTTCGAATCAAATAGCACTTTCACTTGCAGGAAATCCCATATGTGGGTCTTTGGCAAGTTACTTATATCTGAGAACTTGTTTCCTCGTCTGTAAAGTGGCAAAGCTAATACAGGTTCCCTATCCCTTATCCAAAATCCTTGAGGCTAGTTTTGGAATTCAGAACTCTGGGGATTTTTAAAAGGGTAACATCTTGGTAGAGTTTGGGGCCCCCAACCTATAATCAAACGCTTTAATGTTAAATACGAATTTTCATACTGAATGGAATAAATAAATATTATAAATAGTTTTACGTTTTCTGAAGTCAAATTTTGCCACAAAATGATTTGAGGACAGGTAAGGTTTTGTCTCCAAATAAGTTACAAAAAAACTTTCGGTTTTCAGAGCATTATGGATATCGGAATTTCGGATAAGGGATTATGGACCTGTACTTCCCTTATAGGGTTGTTATGAAGATTTAAACAAGATAAGCTGAAAACATTTTACACAGTGCTGGGTAGGTACTCAATAAATCTTAATTTCTTTCTTGAGATATTAGAAATTTTTGCTTTTTAATTTATAGTCTTGAGTTCTCATTCTTTTACTGAAAAGGAACTATTGCAGTTTCCCTTAAATGTTATAACGGGATTAGAGAGGGACTAGAGGCCAAGTCTTAAGAGTTCAAGAGTTGGGATGAGAAAGAGAACAATGGATAGCAACTAGTCTAGAATTCTACCAGCTAACTTTTAAAGATTGCGATAAATTGAGCTTTGCTGGTTGGGGGGAGTCATACTCTAACTTCTCTAGAGTCTTAAAAGCAGACCTTGTGACCCTCCTGTCACTGCTTCTTTGTTTGTCCACAGAGTGATAGAAGGAAGTCAAGGCACCATTATGACTCAGATGAGAAATCAGAAACAAGAGAAAATGGTGTTACAGATGACTTGGATGCTCCCAAACCCAAAAAAGCTAAAATGAAAGAGAAGCTAAACGGTGACACCGAGGAAGGATGTGATAGACTTTCAGATGAATTTTCTAAATCTCATAAGCCAAGAAGAAAAGATCTATCAAATGGAGATATTGATGAACATGAAAAAAGATCAAAGCGAGTGTCATCTTTAAATAGTTCTACTCATAAATCAAGTGACAATAAAGTAGAAGAGGTATGGATATTTTTTTGTTTTTTATTTGACATTGTCCTTGAAATATAGGATAATTTGACTTTTGTAGACTATTTAGAATTGATTCTCTAATATTTCCTGCTTAATGTCCAATACTCTCAGTTGGACTGGGGGATCTATAGAGCTGAAACCTGAGCCTTTTTTCCTTTGTCGCTTGTTTTTTTCATTATATTGCCTTTTTCTTGGTGCAGAGGTTGGTGGAGAGGGAGTGGTGGTCAAATTTAAACCTTTCCTGTACACTGGGTTCCTAAATAGATTTTCCAAATTGCTAATTGATGGTCACCTACTTGTATTCTTGTGGTTACTTCAGTCCTTGCCAGTACTCATTAATTAAATTCTGACTTTTCTGAAAACAGGGTACATAAAGTCTTCTTGATGTTGTATATTTTGCCTTATTGTACTTCTGTAACAATAGCAACTTTAAATGATGTTTAGGTCTTATTGTAATTCAGTCTTAAACCTGTTTGCTTTTTATAAGCAGAAATGACACATATACAAATGATCTGAAGATCTCTGTTCTCCTGGGTATTAATTTTGGGGGGAGGTATAGAAAACATGCTTAGTATAGAATCTTCATTCCTGGGTCACTGCTTTTATCAGTATCTGTTAGTGTAGGTATTTTCTTGCACTGAATTTATTCAATTTGTTTTTGTATCTTCCTCTAGCAGAGTTCATAGGTTTATCTAGGTATTATAAATTGTCAGTAAATTACTCAGATATTTAGAAAGAAACAACTTTTAATAACTTGGTGTTTAGTATTCTTTATATTTAAAAAATCTGATAGTTGCTATTAATTTAGATACATTTGAACTGAATGTGCCATCTTTGGGAAGCTTTGAGAGAAGATGTTGAATCCTTGCTTTACAGTGTGGTGCAGTTTGTGAGTTTGCTATCTGTCAGGAAGCACATCTGTTAGAAAGTTGATCTAAAGAAGGCCCTGCAAATCTGAGTTGCTCAATAGCGGAATGTACATCTTGCTGTGTTGGGATTTTTGCCTGCTATACTGGTCTGTATCGTAATAAGCGTAACTTTATTAATTTGTTTAGATTATGTTAGAATCCAGGAATTCTACTTTTAGGCGTTTTCTTCCTAAAGACATAATCATGAGGTGTGCAGAGTTGTAGAATCAGTATCTTATCACAGTGATTCTGATAATAGCAAAAAATTTAAACATCTTAAATGTCTGATAGTAGGCAAATCGGTTTAATAAAATGTTGCTATATTCATGCAATAGAATTCATTGATTCTAAAGAGCATAAGTATGTTACAATATTCAGTCTGTCTTATTAAATGCAAAAAAAAGATTACAAAATAGTATATACAGTATGATTTTATTTAATTTAAAAATGTATATATGTATAGAGTGAGGATTGGACAAGTATGTGTTTCAAATGTGGTTTTAACTGACCAGATTGTAGATAACTTGAAAATGTTTTTCTATTAATATGTGGTTTCTAAAATTTCTGCAATGAAAATGTATTACTTTTGTAATAAAATTTTTTCTTTTAATCTTAAAAAAATAACAGCATTTAGGTTTGCTTAAATGGATTACATTTGCATTTGATATTATGTCTTTTATCTGGTTCTTGGTTTGAAAATTGCTATTTTGTATGATTTTATAATTTCTTTAAACAACCAATAATAAAGTTTATAAGTAGATATATTGTCTTTGTTCTATGTATGCATTGACTAATACACAAAGTTTTCAATAGATGTTAAATTATAATATATATATGTATAACCTGTATATATATGTTAGAGAAATTTTCAAGCTTACAGGAACTTTTCCTTGTATGAGTGAACTAAAATATGCTTTTTAGATTCATAGAACAACTTACTTAACTTTTAGAAACAATTTATTTTCCTCGTTGCTTAGTTTCTTTTGAGGCTGGTTTATAGCCTGGTATTAATCTCGTAATTAATACTATCTATATCTGTGAATATGGAGTTATTGAATAACTCTTCTGTAATATCTTAGTCAAGTGGAATTATATTTTGATTTATGTAGTAAATGTGTGTCTAAAGGAAGTTTTATGTGTGAGTTAATTGTTTTTAAATGCTTTATGGGAAAATGTACTAAATAAGCTTGATGTTTAAAGGGATGCTTTTGAGATTAAAAGAATTTCCCATTAATTTATCTTGTAAGATACACAGTTTTTGCAAGTACTAACAAAAAATTGATTTGCTAGCTCCTTTAGTAAAACTAAAAGCAGTAAATGCATGAAAGATTCTAAATACCTAGTTGGATATGAACTATATTAGAACTTTGATTTCATTTTGACAGACCCTAACACGTGAACAGAAAGAAGGAGCCTTCTCCAATTTCCCTATTTCTGAAGAGACTATAAAGCTTCTGAAAGGTACAATGAATTTTAATGCATATGCAATTGAAAATCTAAAACTAGATTGTAGAAAACTCTTGTACCTTTTCTGACCCAGAGGAAAATGTACAAAACATAGAGAAATAGCTTTTATAATTGCAATTATTTCTACATCATTTTTTGGGTATTCTGATCAGTTTTTAACTTTAAAGAATTAAATGTATTTGTTAAAAGCTGAGACCAATTCCTCTTTGGGGTAGGAACAGCTGTAGATGCTGCTAGGTGGTATATCTTTAGGCACATGTTGATGAATCAGAAATGTTAATTTCAAATAAATATATTTTTTCCTAATGCCAGTCTTAGGTAAATATTTCAACGCAATCTCATTTTACAGGTCGAGGGGTAACATATCTCTTTCCAATTCAAGTTAAGACTTTTGGTCCTGTATACGAAGGAAAAGATTTAATTGCTCAAGCACGGACAGGAACAGGAAAGACATTCTCTTTTGCCATTCCCTTGATTGAAAGACTCCAAAGAAATCAAGAGACAATTAAAAAAAGCCGCTCACCAAAGGTAACCATTATAGGGAGTAAAAGGTTTAAACATTACTCTAATGGAAAGAGAAAGAAAGAATATACTGGTCTTGGAAATTTCTTGGTGGTTCAGTGGTTAGGACTTGGTGCTTCTACTGACATGACCCTGGTTCAGACCCTGGTCAGGGAACTAAGATCCCGCAAACTGCATGGCACGGCCCAAAAAAAGAAAAACAGTATACTGGTCTTAAGTTCAAGTGCCCCAGAGATAGAAACGTTACTCCTGGGCATAAAGTAAAACTTTGGGGCCTAAAGCAAAGTTTGATTTTTAAGATAAATCTCAAGTGAAGCTAAAGTAAGTTATTGCATATGAATGTAGTGTCTGTGGATCCATAGATGTCTTTGATAACTGTATATTATGAAGCCAGCGTATCTAATTTCTTCTTTTTTCATTCCTAACCTTTGCTTTTAAACAGTGATTTTGCTAGAGGTATTGATTTATTTGGTCATTCAGTAAATAATATTAATTTTATTGATTGACTTTAAGAGTATTATAGATATGACACTGAAGATCTGTCTTAATAATATCAGCAGTAAAGAACAGAGAGGACCTAGTGAAATTTTGGCCTAAACTTTGACCTTTTTAGAACCTGTGTTCACTTTCAGGTTCATAAACGTGCAGAAGAAAAACAACAGTATTGGGACTTCCCTGGCCATCAAGTGGCTAAGACTCCAGGCTTCCCCTGCAGGGGGCACAGGTTCAGTCCCTGGTACCTGGGGATCCCCAATAGTGTGAAAGTAAATTCACATACATGACTATAATTAAATAATAATGGTCTTGGAACAGAGCTTTTTTAGAGAGTTCTGTTTCTTAGGTGAAATTAGGAAGATTGAAAGTAATAGCAATAGGACACAATCCCAACACTATCTTCAAAACTTTCATGCTACAAGGATATACTGGAGATTCCAACTCTGTCACTTCTAGCTATTTGATCTTGGACGAGACTCAACTTCTCTAAGACTCATGTTCTGCATTTGTAAAATTGGGAAGATAATACCACACCATAGGTTTTTTTTTGTGAGGATTAAATTAAATCGTGTAGGGCACTATTGTTTGCATAATTATAATTGACCCTGTACACAGAAAGGTTATGGCTACCTTTTGTTAAATCTGCAGTTTCAAAATAAAAGGGAAATGAAGTGTAAATCAATTTCTGTATAACCTGTTTGAAGCATGAGTTTTATTTGCTTAATAAAACAAGTAAGTCTCTTGGAATCCTGTGACGAAGAAGCTCCTCTTATTAAACACCAAACAGTTAAGACCATTCTCCGGTGTGTGCGTGCTAAGTCACTTCGGTTGTCTCTGACTCTTTTAGACCCTATGGACTATAGCCCACTAGGTTCATCTATCCAAGGAATTCTCCAGGCAAGAATACTGGAGTGGGCTGCCATGTCCTTCTCCAGGGGATCTTACTTACCCAGGGATCACACTCACATCTCTGTACAACTCCCACATTGGCAGGCGGGCTCTTTACTGCTAGCACCAGCTGGGAAGCCCTCCATTCTCTGGTGCTAGCTACAAATTCAATTTTATATGCTAATTGCAATTTAAATAAATTGAACTGTTTCTTTTTAAAAAATGGCACATGTTGGACATTCATTCATTCATTCAACAAATATTTTTTGAGTATCTGTTTTGTGCCAGGCACTGTTTGAAGGCCAGGAAATATAGTAGCTCCCACTGACATAAATCCCTGCCTTCATGGAGCTTACATTTTAATGAGCAGGATAGACAGTGAGCAAATATGTAGAATATAAATATTTTATACAGTATAAGTGTTAAGAAGAAACAGTTAATCAAGGTTGGGAGGATATGAAGAGAAGGTTAGGAATCCTTTTGAGAAAGTGACTTTTGAAAAGAGATCTGAAGGAAGTAATGGTGGTTTTCAGTTTGTAAGTCATGCCCAACTCTTGTGACCCCATGGACTATAGCCTGCCAGGCTCCTCTATCCATGGAATTTTCCAGGCAAGAATACTAGAGTGGGTTGCCATTTCCTTCTCCAGAAGGAAATAAAGGAGGATATAATAAACATAAGCCATCCTTGTTATTGTTTGTGCTCTGTCTTTAAATACAATGACATTAATGGTGAGATTTCTAGTTTTAAATGCATCTTTAAAAAGTTAAAAAGTCTCAGTTTGAATTTAGAAGTCTATAGAAATTTATTTTTTGTTTCTTAAACCTTTTGCTCAGGTACTTGTTTTGGCTCCTACAAGGGAACTGGCAAACCAAGTAGCCAAAGACTTCAAAGATGTAACTAGGAAACTCAGTGTGGCGTGTTTTTATGGTGGAACATCATATCAAAGCCAAAGTGAGTAACTGTATATGATGGTGGCACAAAGATGTATTTGCTACTGAAATCTAAAAAAAGTATGATGCAAAAATCTATATTTGAAATTTGTGTATTGCTGATACTTCTCTCCTCTCACAGTTAATCATATTCGAAATGGTATTGACATCTTGGTTGGGACCCCAGGTCGTATCAAAGACCATCTGCAGAGCGGCCGCTTAGATCTTTCTAAACTGCGCCACGTTGTGCTTGATGAAGTGGATCAAATGTTAGATTTAGGTTTTGCTGAACAAGTTGAAGACATTCTCCATGAGTCCTACAAAACTGGTATATACTAATTCAAAATAAGCACATTTAGCAATTATTCTCTTATCTAAAAGCTTATGAATTGTTTATTTTATAATTTTTAATATTAATACATGTCCCGTGTTCTAACAAGACTAAAAGTATTTGGTTCTTTTCTTCCTGAACAAGAATGTTTAGTAGTATACATTAACCATTTTCTTTGCTTTCCATGTTTTCTTCCATATATTATTTTATAAAAGTAGTTTTACTAACTTACTGAGTTCTTTGCTTATTGTTCTTTCTTAAATTTGCATCTTCCTCTTGGGTTCAGTTTTCTTCATATTTTCCCTCAGTTTTGAAAATTGAAAGTTTTAATAACTGCAGTAAAGTTCAAAATTCACCCCAAGTTTTGAATTTTTCATAATTTCTTTGAAGTTTGGGGGGATTTTTAAGAGCTTACTGTCTTGTGGGATATTAAGAAATAAAGCATTTGAATTCTTTTTGTTTATTTAAGATTCTGAAGACAATCCTCAGACTTTGCTTTTTTCTGCAACTTGCCCACAGTGGGTATACAAAGTTGCAAAAAAATATATGAAATCCAGATATGAACAGGTTGACCTTGTTGGGAAAATGACTCAAAAGGCTGCAACTACTGTGGAAGTAAGTAGCTTTCCATTATGATAGATTTTAGCTTTTAGTTGGTGTTTTGAAATTTTTTGAAGCTAAATGTATGTTTTGGGTACCAATTCAGGCCAAATCTTTTGTTTTTGGTCCTTAGTCAATAAGATGCCTAGGTATTTCTATGGTCTAAGACTGAGGAGCAGAGTGAAATAGGGGAACAAGTTTGTGAACAGGCAAGTCCTAACAGGGGAGAGATACATATATCCATAGAGACAGATTTAAAGTATGTAGAATGTGAGAAGTGAGGAGACTGATCACAGTTTGCTGGTGTTGGGATAATATATTAAAGCTTAGGTGGAATAAAGATCTTCATTTCATACCCTGTACCAACCGTATTCACCAATATTTTAAAAAATTAAGCCATATAATAATTTACAGCAGTTTGTAGATCATTATTTGATTTCAGGGAGGGAAGGCTTTTTTAGACGTAAAGTAGAAGACACCATAAAGGCTATGAAAATTTAAACTTGTAGTATATTTTTTTAAGAGAATTAAGGTAACATTTGCATTATTTTTGACAAGTATGTATCACATAGGAGAAGGCAATGGCACCCACTCTAGTACACTTGCCTGGAAAATCCCATGGATGGAGGAGCCTGGTGGGCTGCAGTCCATGGGGTTGCTAGGAGTTGGACACGACTGAGCTACTTCACTTTCTCTTTTCACTTTCATGCATTGGAGAAGGAAATGGCAACCCACTCCAGTGTTCTTGCCTGGAGAATCCCAGGGACGGGGGAGCCTGGTGTGCTGCCATCTCTGGGGTCGCACAGAGTCGGACACGACTGAAGTGACTTAGCATAGCATAGCATGTATCACATATGTCACCTTTACATTTGATAGATGTACATACATGTGTACGTAGATTAAAATAGTCCAGATGAACAAGAGTATGATCTGTAAACACAACATAATGGCTAAAAAGAATTTGAGTGATAAAAACCAGATTACAAAATTCTACGTACAGAATCGTACTATTTTAAAAGATACACAAATAATCCTAAATAGATTCTTTAGATATTTACAGGTGGATAGGTGGGAAGGATAAGCATCAAACTAATACTGATGATTACTTCTGGGAAAGAAGAGCTCTTTAAAAACAAAAACACTCACAAAGTTACCATCACAGTAGAAAAAACCAATTTTTAAAAGTATCTTTAAATAGCTAGTGTTCACATTATCCTATTTGTCCTTTCTTTGGTAAGTAGTATGTTTGAATATGGATTCACATAAGATCTTTATATTGCTACTGGTTTATATGTGTTTTAATTTTTTTTTAAATTCTTGTGTTGAATGTTTTTTATTCCCTGTATCTTTTTCTTTTTAAAAACTGAAATATAGTTGATATGCAATATTATGTTAGTTTCAGGTGTACTGAATAGTGATCTGATATTTGCATATGTTATGAAATGATCACCACAATAAATCTGATAACCATCTGTTCCCATACTAAGTTGTTGCAATATTTTTGACCATATTCCTTATGCTGTATATTGCATCCCTGTGATGTATTTATTTTATAACCAGAAGTTTTTACCTGTTAATCCCTGTCACAAGTCCCACCCCCACCTCACTTTGCACTTCAAAACAGTACCACTGTTTTGTATTTTGTATCTGTGTTTCTGTTTTCATTTTTTTGTTTTGTTTTGTTTTTTAGGATTCCACATATAAATGAGATTATACAGTATTTGTCTTTCTCTGACATTTTCTAGATTCATCCATGTAGTTGAAAATGGCAAGGTTTCGTTTTCTTATTTGTCACTGAGTAATATTCCATCGTATATATCTTCTTTATTCATTCATCTATTAAATCTTTTAAATATAGTTTCCTCTGTCCCTTCTTTGCAGTTTTTAATTGAATAAAAGATTGTCTTTCAAGTTTCCCATAGTTTCAGTTTTGTTGATTTGCAACTCTGGTGTTAGTTAACATGTTCCTCTGCTTTAATTTTCCTGTGAGTTGATGGTTAGATTGTCAGGCTTGATCAGATTCAGGATCTTTTTATTTTTATTTATTTGTTAGGTTAGTGTAGACGTAATTATGGTTTGGGACTGTGAGTTTTAAATCAATACAACTAGGTTCAAACATATCTTTATTAATTAAAATAAGAACTGTTACAATCAGCACATTTTTGCCAACAAGAAATAAGTTTGCTTATTCTTGTAGCATAAAAATCCATGCTTTGGGATTCAACGAAATCTTGGAAAGCATTTTCTTCTTCCTGCTGATTGTGGAAGCGTTTTCCCTACAAAAAAGTTGTCAAGATGCTTGAAGAAGTGGTATTTGGTGGCAAGAGGTCAGGCGAATGTGGCAGATGAAGCAAAACTTCATAGTTCAACTTTTGAAGTGTTGGTCGTGCAGTGTGCAGTCGGGTGTTGTCATGGAGAAGAACTGGACCCCTTCTTTTGACCAATGCTGGTGGCAGGGGTTGCAGTTTTCAGTGCTTCTCATCAATTTGTTGAGCATACTTCTCAGATGTAATGATTTTGCCAGGATTCAGAAAGCTATAGTGGATAAGATGGGCAGCAGACCACCAAACAATGACCGTGATCTTTTGGTGCCAGTTTGGCTTTGGGAAGTGCCTTGGAGCTTCTTAGTCCAGCTACCAAGCTGATCATCACTGGTTGTCATATAAAATCCACTTTTCATTGCATGTCATAATCCAGTCGAGGAGAAGGCAGTGGCACCCCACTCCAGTACTCTTGCCTGGAAAATCCCATGGACAGAGGACCCTGGTGGGCCGCAGTCCATGGGTCGCTAAGAGTTGGACACGACTGAGTGACTTCACTTTCTTTCACTTTCCTGCATTGGGGAAGGAAATGGCAACCCACTCCAGTGTTCTTGCCTGGAGAATCCCAGGGACAGGGGAGCCTGGTGGGCTGCCATCTATGGGGTTGCACAGAGTCGGACACGACTGAAGCGACTTAGCAGCAGCAGCAGCATAATCCAATCAAGAAATGGTTCGTTGTTTGTTCCGTAGAATAAGGGAAGACAACGTTCAAAATGATGATTTTAAAGAAATTTTTGGTCAGCTCATGAGGCATCCACTTATCAGGCTTTTTCACCTTTCCAGTTTGTTTCAAATGCCAAACAACCGTAGAATGGTCAACTTTTGAGTTCTTCTGCAACCTGTTGTGCAGTTGTAAGAGGATCAGGTTTGATAATCCTCTCAATTGGTTGTTGTCAACTTCCGATGGCCAGCCACTGTGCTCCTCATCTTCAGGACTCTTGTCTCCCTTTCAAAACTACTTGAACCACTACTACACTGTATGTTCATTAGCAGTTCCTGGGCCAAATGTGTTGCTGATGTTATGAGTTGTCTCTGCTGTTTTATGACCCATTTTGAACTCAAATAAGAAAATTACTCGAATTTGCTTTTTTGTGTAACATCATTTCCATAGTCTAAAATAAGTATAAAATAAGTAATAAGTTATTAGCAAAAAAAAACCCATAAAGCGAGAAATGCACAGTAAAATGATGTATAAGATAACCTCATTTAGAATGTAGTCCAATATCAAATGGCAAATTTCAACAGTGCAAAAACCATTATTACTTTGCACCAACCTGATATTTTAAAAATTTATTTATATCTGTGCTGGGTCATCTGCTGCATGGGTTTTTCTCGTTGCAGCAAGTAGGGGCTTCTCTCTAGTTGTGGTATACGGCTTCTCATTGTGATGGCTTCTTGTTGCAGAACTCTGGCTCTAGGGCACGCAAGGTTCCATAGTCATGGCATGTGAGCTCTGTAGTTAATGGCTCTCGGGCTCTAGAGCACAAGCCCAGTAGTTGCGGTACACTCGATGTGGGATCTTCCTGGATCAGGGATTGAACCCTGGTGTCCTGCATTGGCAGGAATATTTTTTTACTGCTGAGCCACCAGGGAAGCCCTGCTTTTTTATTTTTATTTTTGAGAGGTGGAGAGGAAGAAGCAAGACTTTGATTTACCTGGTACAGATGATTCTTAATTTTCTTCATTGTGCTTGTCTGTGTTTTCCATGTGTTCAATAATTAATTGTTTTAAACAATTTTATTGAGATATAGTATGTTAAAATGTATGGATTTAAAATGTTACAGTAGATTTTTCCTCAACATTTTATCATGAAGATTTTCAAACACTGAAAGCTGAGAGAATTTTATAGTGAACACCCATGTACCCATCAGCTAGATTCTGCCAATAATATTTTGCTGTATTTGCTTATTGCTTGTCTACTCATCCCTTATATCTATCTGATTTTTAAATTTACTTCAAATTACAGAAATCGTATACTTCCTGTAAGTTGTTTCTGTCTTTTGGCTGTACTGAGCCACTGGCAGGACCTTAGTTGAGGGACTGAACCCTTGCCCTCAGCAGTGAAAGCTTGGAGCTCTAACCACTGGACTGACATTGAATTCCCTCCCCATAAGTATTTTAGTGTGCATATCTTTAGCTAGATTTCAATATTTACATGTAATTTTTTAAATTGAGGTAAAGTTTGCATAGCTAAAATTAAACACTTTGAAGTGTGCAGTTCAGAGTCATTTAGTACATTCATGGTATTATACAACCATTGCTTCTATTTACTTCCAAAACACTTCATTACCTGAAAAGGAAATCCTGTAGCTGTTAAGCAGTCACTGTCCATTCCCACCTTATCCTAGCCCCAGGCAGCCACCAATCTTCTTTCTGTCTCTATGGATTTACTTCTTCTGGATATTTCATATAAATGTAATCATTACAACATGTGGCTTTTTTGTGTTGGACTTCTTTGACTTAGCATGTTTTTGAGGTTCATCCACCTAATATTTACAGTTTTTAAGATAAGATTTACATACAACAAAATGCAAGATTTTAAGTGTACATTTGCTTCATTTTGGTAGAGTCATGCATGTGTGCAACCCAAACCCCTATCAAAATAAAGAATATTATACCATCATCACAGAAAGTTCCCTCTGCCTCTCCCCATTCGCCTTTCAGAGGCAAACCATTGTTGTGTTTTTTCCATCATAGATTAGTTTTGCCTGTTCTAAAACTTCATATAAATGGAATCGTATTGTGTGTACTCTTTCTGTAAGGCTTCATTCACCTAGGATATGTTTGAGACTCATCTATATTGTTGTATAGATGAGTAGCTGATTCCTTTTACCTGCTGAATAGGATTCCCCTGTATAAGTGTACTACAATTTGCCTGTCGTTTCACTTGTTGATGGCTGTTTTAAAGTGGCATCGGGGAGTATCATTGTCTTATTGTGTTCCAGGAAGACCAATTCTTGAACAAATAGAAATAAATGTAGACAAGAAATCTTTTCAATAATTTGAATGAAGCAGATATTTGATATTTTCTTTCCTCAAAGCATTTGGCCATCCAGTGCCACTGGTCTCAGAGGCCAGCAGTTATTGGAGATGTCCTTCAAGTCTACAGTGGGTCTGAAGGGAGGGCTATTATCTTCTGTGAGACCAAAAAGAATGTAACTGAAATGGCCATGAATCCACACATAAAACAGGTAAGTCTTTTTTCATGCTTTCTTTAACTGAGATTGTAGATTATGAATCACTGAGTGAAAAAGTCATGTCCTTTGCAATCTAGGTTTGATTGTCATTCTTAGAGTTGAGTCTAATTCAGAAAGATGTTAGAGCCAGCCTGTCATGATCTGTTAAGTCAGGATAGAATTCTCTCCATTTTTTTTTTTTAATATAAGATTTCTAAATCCTCTTGCAACTGTTTATTTATTTGGCTATGCTGGATCTTAGTTGCAGCATGTGAGATCTTTAGTTGCAGCTTATGGGATCTAGTTCTCTGCCCAGAGATCGGCATGTGGAGTCTTAGCTGCTTGACCACCAGGAAAATCCTGAATTCTATCCGTTTTCGTCAGAAGTTTTCTTCAGTTCAGTTCAGTCGCTCAGTCGTGTCTGACTCTTTGCCATCCCATGAATCACAGCACGCCAGGCTTCCCTGTCCATTCTCATCCATCGGAGTTCACTCAAACTCCCATCCATCAAGTCGGTGATGCCATCTCATCCTCTGTCATCCCCTTTTCCTCCTGCCCCCAATCCCTCCCAGCATCAGAGTCTTTTCCAATGAGTCAACTCTTCGTATGAGGTGGCCAAAGTACTGGAGTTTCAGCTTTAGCATCATTCCTTCCAAAGAACACCCAAGACTGATCTCCTTTAGAATGGACTGGTTGGATCTCCTTGCAGTCCAAGGGACTCTCAAGAGTCTCCTCCAACACCACAGTTCAAAAGCATCAATTCTTCGGCACCCAGCTTTCTTCACAGTCCAACTCTCACCTCCATACATGACCACTGGAAAAACCATAGCCTTGACTAGATGGACCTTTGTTGGCAAAGTAACGTCTCTGCTTTTCAATATGCTATCTAGGTTGGTCATAACTTTTCTTCCAAGGAATGAGCGTCTTTTAATTTCATGGCTGCAATCACCATCCGCAGTGATTTTGGAGCCCCCAAAAATAAAGTCTGACACTGTTTCCCCATCTATTTCCCATGAAGTGATGGGACCGGATGCCATGATCTTCGTTTTCTGAATGTTGAGCTTTAAGCCAACTTTTTCACTCTCCTCTTTCACTTTCATCAAGAGGCTTTTGAGTTCCTCTTCACTCTCTGCCATAAGGGTGGTGTCATCTGCATATTTGAGGTTATTGATATTTCTCCTGGCAATCTTGATTCCAGCTTGTGCTTCTTCCAGCCCAGCGTTTCTCATGATGTACTCTGCATAGTAGTTAAATAAGCAGGGTGACAATATACAACCTTGACGTACTCCTTTTCCTATTTGGAAGTTTTCTTAAGACTTTGCAAATGTGATCTTGAAAACACAAGAGTGAAACAAGATGAGTTTCTATGGATAAGAGTGGGTAATGTTGTAGAGTTGTGTATAAGTTGAAATGCAAATATTTACTGAGTGAATGGGTCAGAACGCTAAATCCTTATGTCTTTTTTAAGTTTTTATAACAGAAAATTTCAAACTTATCTAAGACATATACAGAAGTTGACAGTGTAATGAACCCCTGTGTATTCGTTTTTCAGCTGCAACAATTATTTTATCCAAATGCCCCCTCACTTGTTGTGCTTGAATTATTCTGATGCAAATGCTAGATAACATGTTATTATACCCAGAAATAATTTGGGTATGTATTTCTAAAACAAAAGGGTTATTTTTTTCAAAACTCACAATACTGTTAATGACATCTAAAAAATTAATAGTAATTAATATCTTCAAATAACAGTCTTCAAATTCTCAGTGGCCTCATGCATACATGCTTTGTTTTTCTTTTATGGCTTGTTTTTTTTTTTAATCTGAATCCAAATAAGTGATTTCATTAAATCTCTTCAATACATGGATTCCTCTATTTCTTCTATAGCTTTTTAAATTATTTAAGAAACCAAGTTTTCATGAGTGATACCATTTAACAGAAAGCAGTATGCTGCTGTTTTCTGTATTTCCTGTAAATTGAGGTTGGTTTGTTTGTGCACATTTATTTCACAGATGATATACTTCCATCAGGAGGTATGTAACATCTACTTCTTTTTCCTTTTTATGATTTTAACCTATATTGATAACAACACCATTGGCCTTTGTGTCAATGTCTCTTCAGTCATTTTTGCTGTCACTTAGTATCTAGAAGATTCCCAAGGAAGGGCTCATGATTCACTTTTCACTCTCATGCATTGGAGAAGGAAATGGCAACCCACTGCAGTGTTCTTGCCTGGAGAATCCCAGGGACAGAGGAGCCTGGTAGGCTGCCGTCTTGGGTCGCACAGAGTCGGACACGACTGAAGCGACTTAGTAGTGGTAGTATTGATGATAGCTTGTTTGTAACTTTAAAATCATTTTGGATGGATTTAAAATTCTTGGTTTACCTTTTCCTTCAATATCTTACATATGTTTTCCATTGGAATAAAGCATACTATAAAAAGTCTGATGCCAGTCTGATTTTTTTCCTGTTATAAGTGATTGATTTAGTTTTTTTGCCTGAATACAAGTGTTTTTTCCTTTTCCTTAAAAAATCAGTAGTTACACTAGAATATATTTCGGTGTTGTTCACTTTTTATGAATGCACAGTGCACATAATTTGTAGTTTCAAATGTATGTATTTTTAAATGTCAACAAAATTTCTTGAATTCTAATTTTTCTGGTATTTGGTTTGTCTGATTGCTTTGGTTTTTTTCTTCAAGGACTCCTGTTATACATATGTTGGCTCTTTTTTCCTCTCTCCTTTATCACTTGATAACAAATTTTTTAATCTTTATTTAAATTTTCAAACTTTTCAAAATTAAGGCATCATTTGTTGTGTTCAATCAGTCTTGTATTCCTTCCAGTGTAGTCTTCATTTGTGAAAAGTCTTTGCCTTTTATTTCTACTTCTTTGAGTCATTTCATCCCATTATTTTACTTTTTCTCATTCTGATTTTTCTTGTTCTCTCATGTATCAATATTTAAAAATTTTCTTCTAGGTCATTCAGAAATACAATATGTACTCTTTATCTGTTTTGCAGGCATTCCTTTCTAGAGCTCTTTCATTGTTTTGGTGAATATTTTTATTTGTCCCATTATAATTACTTTCTATAGTATTTAACCATAACCTGTTCTGTTGCTCATTTTTAGATGGGATTAATCTTTTCAAACTTTTGATGGGGAGCTATGGGTCAGAATAGTTTTCTCGCTTCACAGGTCTAGAGCTGCTGTTTTTATTTTTGATAGTATTTAAGAATACAGTCTACAAAGTATATCTCAATAAAGCTGTTTAAAAAAAGTCTCCCACTTTTTGAGCTCTGATTGATTTTCCCTTCACTTTCATCTGAGTCATCTCTTTCCTTTGCTTCTGGGATCCCTGTCATCCTCAGTTTGAATTTTAGGTCCAATAATTTCTTAGTGCAGGGCTTTGTCCCTGCAAAGAAGCATTGGTTTGTTAGTTTGAGAGTTCATTTGGGCCCAGACTGTTTCAGGCTTTTTCAGCAAAATTTCTTGAATTCTAATTTTTTTGGTATTTGGTTTCACACTTTACCTCTGGCTCCTCATGATCACCCTTAAATGTGTAAGAATTCTACCAGTTTCAACTGACTTTCTCAAATTATGCTTTCCCCATTATGCTTTCTGGGGAATATCTTTGTGTTCTTAGGGCTAGCAAACCCCTCCCCCACCCCAGTAGGTTTTTGTCTCTACCTGCTTATGTTTGGAAACCATGAAAATACCTTGTCGCTAAATTTTGTCATAGATGTTTGTGGAAAAGTATATTTGCTTTTGACTTTAAAAAAAGTATCTTTTCTTGAAACAGTTCTCCTAACTTGGGTTCCATGATATCACACAGGTTTTCTTCCTTCTTCCCTGGCTAATCTTTCCCAACTTTGTTGAAGTCTTTTTATATTTTTACTTGCACTTTAAATACTGGCATTCCTCACAGTTCTACTTCTGTAATTGTTCTCGCTTATTAACATGTTCTTTCTGTGTATAGTGATTAGTTGCACTTTGGAGTCAGAACACAATATAAATTCCAATTGTGTTATTTCCTGGCTCTGTAACCTGGGGCAAATCACTTCATATTTCACTGCCCATGTTCCCATTTTAAAAATTGGTATTAATTTTTTAATATACTTTTAAGACGAAATAAGGTGTTTATTCAGTGCTTTTCTTATAACAAGCAGTCAATAAGTACAGAAATATAGACGTATAGGTGTGGAATTCCCTGGTGGTCTAGTGGTTAGGACTAAGTATTGTTAAATAGATAAATAGATAAATGTAACTTAATCACTCCTATTGTGAAGTAGTGAAAGTCAGTCGGTCGTGTCTGACTCTTGGGACCCCATGGACTGTAGCCACAAGGTTCCTCTGTCCATGGGATTCTCCAGGCAAGAATACTGGAGTGGGTTGCCATGTCCTTCTCCAAAGGTGATCAGCTTAAGTCAGGTTTAAATCCCTTATGTGTTTACCGATGGCATTTTGTTGATGCTGATCACCACAGTTCTTTCTCTGAACTACCATACTACAATGCCCTGTAATTTTTTTTTTTAAAGGAGGCGGGTGTTTAAAAATGGACTCATTTGTTGGTTTTTTAAGACATTTCCACATAATGTTACTAGTGAGCTAATGATGGAATTCAGCTTGCCCAGGCCATTCTTCAAAGCAAGCTGCTTTATATAACTTTCCCAATTGTGCTAGAATTTTGGAGTTAACTAGCAACAAGCCTGAAAATTTGGTTATGTATATAAGTACAAAGCTGGGTCATCAAATCCCTGTTCTGGCCCTCAACCCAGTGCATTTCAACTAAGGCGTCATCTACCTCCTTCTTAACGTTTATCAGACACTTGAATAAGAAACGTCCAGCCACTCCTTGGAGATGGTTCCCTTTTTCAGACACTGGGCTGCTGAAGGGCTCAGGAGCCTCATGGTCCTGGGCTCCATTACTAGAGCCTTTACAACCTTCCAGAACCTCCATGCCCCCCTTTTCCTCACTCCTTTCATCCTCTGTGGGTTCTGGGTTTTCCTCCTGGGAAAGCGAGTCCTGGCTGGGGCTGTGGCCCCCCACAGTGGCAGACTCGCCTTCCGGTGGAGCAGGACCCCCCAGGGCACTCTCCTGGGGGGCCTGGGCCTGACTACTGCCAGACTCTTTGGGGGCAGACTTTTTCTCTTCCAAGGCTTCGATCACGTTCTTGGGAGCTAGGGGCACTTCTCTCAGTTGTCTCACTCGGTCTCTTTTCTTCCTCCTTAAGTGAATCCAGGAGTTTTCTAGGGCTGTTAGGAAAAGGCTGATTTCCTCCTTTCCACAGGGAACTCATTTATGCTGGACCTTTAGATCAGTGAGGATTTTTTCAACCCATGTTGTCACAACCACGATGCCTTCCACTGTCTCAGGGCCCAGAGATGGCGCTTTGAGGGCTAGTTCTTTCATCACAGACCCGAGGACTACAAACGTAATGGGCTTCCTTGGCTTCTCTAGTTTTCTTCGCTTACTAGGTGGTAATGGTACTGTTAGTCATCATAAAAACTCCAAGCCAAAGCCCATCTCATTGTCTGACCCTGGCAGAATTCAGTATAGGTGACTTTAGGAACCCCTTGTATGCGAAGTTCTTCCTTCAGAGGAGCCAGGCTGCATTTTTTCCCCAGCATACGGCTATACCATCTTAATCTTTTTTTAAGCTGTAAACTGTTGTGGATGATCCTTTTAACAAACTCTAATTTACCTCCTTCTGCCATGATCTTTGTGCTTCCTCCTGTATTTACAGAACTGGGTAGGGGTCTTCAAGGATTTCGAGAATTCACTCAGAATTCACTCCCTTGGCTTCCAACTGATTGGCAAAAAAGGCAGGGTTGCACATGCAAAAGTCATAAGTATCTCAGATTCTTCTTTAAGAGCATCCATCAGGAGTGTCTTCTGTAGTACTTTAACTACTTTTATAAGATCAGATAAGTGGCTCCAGTCATATGTGTATATGCTATTTGTTTATAAACTTCTTTTTATAATACGATTTTACAATAGCTATTAAAATGTTAAATGTTTGTAATTTTTGACCTAGGAATTCAACTTCTAGACATGTAATCTACTGAAATTATACATATACTGAGGGATCTGGAGATACAGTACAAGGTTATTCACTATAGCCTTGTTTCTAAAGGTGAAAGTTTGGATCCTACCCAAATGTTCATTAGTAGGGTATTGCTAAAATAAATGATACTGGGAATTTCCTGGCAATCCAGTGGTTAGCACTCAAGAGCTTTCACTGCTGAGGCTGGGCTGAGTCCCTGGGGGGGAAACTAAGATTGCATGTGTCGCAGCCGGAAAGAAAAGAAGATACTGTAGCCATATGAAGAAATCATATGTAGTTTTAAAAAATTAAGTAGATGTGTATCTATGGCTAAGATACAACAAATTTAGAAGGTAGGTTGTAAAACCATGCATATATAGTATAATCTCTTTTTTTTTTTTTTAAGTTATTTATTTGGCTGCACTAGGTCTTTGTTGCAGCATGTGGGATCTTTAGTGTGGCTTGTGAACTCTTCATTGTAGCATGTGGGATCTAGTTCCCTGAGGAATCAAACCTAGGCTGCATACATTGAGAGTGCAGAGTCTTAGCCACTGGATCAGCAGGGAAGTCCCAGTATAATCCCATCTTTATAAATTCATAAAATTATATGCTAGGATTTGTGAGGTGTGTGTATTTCAAAAATAGTGTGTGGAGGAATATTTAGTGAACTGTTAGCAGTTACTTATTAGGAGACTGATATTAAGGAAAGCTTTTGCATTTTATGCTAAACGTTTTTCTGCATTGTTTGATTTTTAAAAACAATAAGCATGTATTTTTATAATTACCAGATTTAGAAACAACAACAAAAAGAGGAAGGACTTCCCTTTTTGTTGGTCCAGTGGTTAAGACTCCACACTTGCACTCCAGGGGTGCAGGTTCAGTCCCTGGTGGAGAACTACGATCCCACATGCTGCACGGTGCGGCCAAAGAAAAACAGCAACAAAAAGAGCACAGACTTCCTAGTATCTGGATGCTGTCACTGCTAACTATGTGCTATACACTTACTTTTCCTTTTTTTTCCAATAGAATGCCCAGTGTTTACATGGGGACATCGCTCAGTCACAAAGAGAAATTACACTGAAAGGCTTCAGAGAGGGTAGTTTTAAAGTTTTGGTGGCAACCAATGTGGCTGCCCGTGGTTTGGACATTCCTGAGGTTGACCTGGTGATTCAGAGTTCACCTCCGCAGGTAGGAAAGGAGTTTTTTTTCCCCCCAATTTTATTGAAAAATAATTCACATACATCACTGTGTAAGTTTAAGCCATAGTAGCACTATGCTTTGCTTTATATATGTTGTGAATTGATGCCCACAATAGGTTCAACTACCACCCACCTTCTCATATAGGTATAAAAGAAGAAAGTAATGATCTTTTAATTGAAAGTTTGTATCTTTTGACCACCTCCCTTCATTTCTCCTCCCCACCACCCTCTGTTTCTATGAGTTTAGTTTTTTTATTTGTTGTTGTTGTTTTTTAAATTCCATATGTAGGTGAGATCATACAGTATTTGTCTTTCTCTGACTTATTTCACTTAGCATATTGCCTTTAAGGTTCATCCATGTTGTCACAAATGGTAGGATTTCCTCTTTTTATGGCTGAGTAATATTCCATGTAAACCTTTTTATTTGTTTGTCTCTTGATGGACACAGGTTGGTTCTGTGTCTTGACTATTGTAAATAATGCTGCCGTGAACATAGGGGTGTGGATATCTTTTTGAATTAGTGTTTTCATATCCTTTGGATATACTCCTGGAAATGTAATACTGGATCATGTGGTCATTCTGTTTTTAACTTTTGAGGATCCTCCATATTGTTTTCCAACAGTGCATAAAGTTATCTTTTCTCCACTTCCACACCTGAATTAACAAATGTTAATCTGTTCTCTTTTGTCTTTTTGGTGATGGCCATTCTAATAGGTGTAAAGTTGATATTTCGTTGCGTTTTTACTTTGCAAGGAAATGAAATTTGATTTGGAGAAAATAAGAGTAGCTATATAAATTGCCTTTTATTTACAAGACTTTGCTTAGATTAAAAAATACATATGTTATCTATTCTTGCTCTTAGCCAGTTTTTGTTAGTGTAATGTTAAATCGATCAGAATCTGGTACCTTTGCAAATGATTAAGTTCTTTATTTACATTTGAAGTATGTAATCATGCAAGACAAGTATAAAAAGTTGCCATATAAAGAACCTTGGGATAGGCTGGATAAAAAGGTTTTAAATCTCATCCCTTTTACTGCAGAATTCAAGCATAAACATTCTCTGGAATATTGAAAAGAGCAACAGGATTGAAATAAAAATGTTATTATCCATAGTAGTAGTTGTTTCTAGTATTACTATTTGGTTGCTGGAATGACTGTTTAATTTGCCACATTTTTTAAGAAGAGTTACCTCTTTTATTTTTAGGATGTTGAGTCCTACATTCATCGCTCTGGACGCACAGGTCGAGCTGGCCGGACAGGGATCTGCATATGTTTTTATCAACCAAGAGAAAGAGGTCAATTACGATATGTGGAACAAAAAGCAGTAAGTAGAGTTAAATTATTTCAGGCTTATTATCTAAATGGTGCCTTAGAAAAGAGATCAGAGATCTTTTTATATTTGTTCTCACAAATAGATTTTATGACTTCTCCTTTAAGCTGCATTTGGATGTGAAGCATGTGGAGACCTAAATTTATATTAGCTGCAAGACTTTGTTTTAATACAGCTTTTATTATGAAGACAGAAGAGCTGACTTTCTCCCTTTTCCCTTGAATTTCTCCCTTGACTAAAATCAGTGCATTGTGATTTCAGTAACTCTTAGTCTGATATTGTAAATGGATGATTATGACATTATCTTGGTGTAATAGTCAAGATTATACGGAGAAATGTTACAACAGCCAGTTTCTACAAGAAATTACACATTTTTTGTGGTCTCGAGTTTTTGTAGTATTTTTCCTGTTTTTATTATGTATATTTTCATACATTATTTCACATACTTTGTACGATGAAGATAATAAGAAAAAATTTATTGTGAACAGCATCTTTTTTTAAAAATCAGCTGTTTTGTAACTGTAATTCCATGATTTGTAACTACAAGACAATTGAAAGAAAAATTTTTTTTCCATTTTTCTAGAATTTGTTATTGATGATTTATTAGGAAATCTTGTTCTGCTAGGGCTTGGAAATCTTTAAGTCCAAAAATGGAAATTCAACAATCTAGATTAATTTAGGAATTAATTGTAAAGACTTCCATTTTTCTTTAATGTAATTCTTTCATTTTCAGGGAATTACTTTTAAACGTGTAGGTGTTCCTTCTACAATGGATTTAGTTAAATCTAAAAGCATGGATGCCATCAGGTATGCTTTCTGACCTTGCTGAATGATTTTTTCTTTTGTATTAGGCTATACATTTTTAAGCTCTCCTAGTTGACATATCAGAAAATTTAATCACCAGTTTTACCAACAGACATTTAATTATATTAAAATATGAAAACATTGCTCTCTTTTCCCATTACTTCTTTTATCTTTAATCTTTCCCATTTGTCTTGACCAAGAAAATTTGCTGTTTTTGAACCGTAGGTCTTTGGCTTCTGTTTCTTATGCTGCTGTTGATTTTTTCCGACCATCAGCTCAGAGACTGATAGAAGAGAAGGGGGCAGTGGATGCGCTGGCTGCAGCGTTAGCCCACATCTCTGGCGCGTCAAGTTTTGAACCACGATCTTTGATCACCTCCGATAAGGTAGAAATCTGTGAGAAAATTGTATGTGGTTGAGAAAGATTAAAACTGAACCATAGATATTTATCTGGAGAGAAATATAGGACATCTTTACTTTGCACAGTACTGTGTTAACTGAAACTTGTATACCAGAACCTGTTTTCTCATGGAGCCATGCAAATCGAGAAATAGACTCCAGCTAACATCAGTTCAGTTCAGTTCAGTCGCTCAGTCGTGTCTGACTCTTTGCGACCCCATGAATCGCAGCACGCCAGGCCTCCCTGTCCATCACCAACTCCCGGAGTTCACTCAAACTCACATCCATCGAGTCGGTGATGCAATCCAGCCATCTCATCCTCTGTCATCCCCTTCTCCTCCTGCCCCCAATCCCTCCCAGCATCAGAGTCTTTTCCAATGAGTCAACTCTTCGCATGAGGTGGCCACAGTATTGGAGTTTCAGCTTCAGCATCAGTCCTTCCAATGAACACCCAGAACTGATCTCCTTTAGGATGGACTGGTTGGATCTCCCTGCAGTCCAAGGGAATCTCAAGAGTCTTCTCCAACACAGCAGTTCAAAAGCACCAATTCTTCGGCGCTCAGCTTTCTTCACCGTCCAACTCACCTCCATACATGACCACAGGAAAAACCATAGCCTTGACTAGACAGACCTTTGTTGGCAAAGTAACATCTCTGCTTTTCAATATGCTATCTAGGTTGGTCATAACTTTCCTTTCAAGGAGTAAGCGTCTTTTAATTTCATGGCTGCAGTCACCATCTGCAGTGATTTTGGAGCCCCCAAAAATAAAGTCTGACACTGTTTCCACTGTTTCCCCATCTATTTGCCATGAAGTGAAGGGACCAGATGCCATGATCTTTGTTTTCTGAATGTTGAGCTTTAAGCCAACTTTTTCACTCTCTTCTTTCACTTTCATCAAAAGGCTTTTTAGTTCTTCTTCACTTTCTGCCATAAGGGTGGTGTCATCTGCATATCTGAGGTTATTGATATTTCTCCTGGTAGTCTTGATCCCAGCTTGTGCTTCTTCCAGCCCAGCGTTTCTCCCATGCAAAGTAAGGATTGCCTGTATATGTGGAGAGTATGTGTATGTATATAAAACACCATCTGACCTGTCCCCCTGCCAGGTCAGTATCAGATATCAAACCATACCAGAGCCATGTATTCCCATTATAAAAAGTATATTTTACTCTGTAATTAGTAAGAAATCCATGGGGTGTTATTTTAGCACTGAGCAAATACTTTATCCCTAATAACCCACCAGATGCTTCTCAAGAAAACTTAAACCACATTTCTTAAGGAAACATTAAGGTACACTTTTTAAGTCATCAAATTTGTTGGCATAAAACTATTCATAATATTTCATCATTACCATTGTAATATCTTTTTTTTTACTTAAATATTTTTAATTGAAGGATAATTGCTTTATAGTATTTGTTTCATATTTGCCATACATCAACATAAGGTAGACTTTTAAACCTAAGAAGTATTTAAGAGGTCATCTAATCCCAACCTTTATCTAATAAAAAGAATCCTTCTTTGGCAGATGGGTCATCTAACCTCTGCTTAAATATCTTAGCAACAGGGTGTAGGTGGTTTTATATTTCTTTTATGGGTTAAAATCAAAATCCAAAGTCTTTACGAGGAATGTGCTGTCGGGTCTTCCCTTGCTACCTCTTTGGCCTCATCTCCTGTCACTCTCCCCTTGCTTGTTTCACCTATTGTAACCTACTTGCTGATACTCAAACATAAACTTAACCCTACACAAGGCCTTTGTGCTTGTTTGTATTATTCTGAATGTTCTTTTACTAATCTTGGCTCCCTCCTCCACTTCACTCGGCTTTCTATCAGGTTATTCTGAATGTTCTTTTACTAATCTTGGCTCCCTGCTCCACTTCACTCGGCTTTCTATCAGATTATTCTGCATGTTCTTTTACTAATCTTGGCTCCCTCCTCCACTTCACTCGGCTTTCTATCAGGTATCGCTGTATCAGAGGTCTTTCCCCATCACCCTGTCTAAGGTAGCGTATTCCTGCCTTTACTCTCTATTTTCCTTTTCTTCCCCTGCTTTATTTTTTTCCCATGATTCTTATTACTATGACATTATGTGTATTTACTTCTTTGTTACCTGTCTCCTCTCCCACCATTGGACTTCACTGGTGGCTCAGTGGTGAAGAATCTGACTGCCAAGCTGGAGACTTGGGTTTGATCCCCTTGGTCAGGAAGATTTCCTGGAAAAGGAAATGGCATGATCACTTCAGTGTTCTTGCCTGGGAAATCTCATGGACAGAGGAGCCTGGTGGGCTACAGAGTAGCAAAAGAGTTGGACACAAGTTAGCAACTAAACAGCAACAACTCCCATCATCATTCACTACCCCCACCCCAACCCCTTGCTACATGTACACTACAAGGTAACTCCCTGAGACAAAGGACTATTTACTGCTGAATCTCTAGCACCTAGGACAGTCTCTGGCACATATGTAGGGGGCACTTAACCATTTGTTACATCAATGCCTCCCTATATCTTCTTCATGTTGACTGTTTTGTTGTCCAGTGAACTTTTACAAAGCAAGTCATTTTTGCTCAAGTGTAGTCCTTCAAAAGTTTAAACAAGTTTATGTCCTCTTGTTTTTCCACTCAAAGCTAACCTTGAGTCCTTCAGCATTTCCTTAATTCTTCACTACCTTATCTTATCCCTGATGCTGTAGTTTGTATAATTTCCTCTTGAAGCATTATGTTAAGAATTAAATGTAGTCTTACATCAATGTATAGAAGAATGGTACTTTCAATGATCTATAAGCATTAGTCTTATATTAGTATAGTTTATTTTTTTAGTGGTCATGTTATACTGGTCATGTTGGCTTATAAGAAGTGTACGCATGCACACTAAGTTGCTTCAATTGTGTCCAACTCTTTGCGACCCATTGGACTGTAGCCCTCCAGGCTCCTCTGTCCATGGGATTCTCCAGGCAAGAATATTGGAGTGGGTTGCCATTTCCTCCTCCAGAGGATCTTCCCTCCCCAGGGATTGAACCCTTGTCTTTTGCGTCTCCTGTGTTGGTAGGGGGGTTCTTTACCACTAGTGCCACCTGGGACGCCATAAATCAAAAAAGGCTGTTAAGTTAGAATGTTATTGTCCTATTGCTGCTGCTTTTCTGTCAAACACAGTGTGACTTTTATTCCTTAAGGGGTTTGTGACCATGACTCTGGAAAGCCCAGAAGAAATACAGGATGTCAGCTGTGCTTGGAAAGAACTTAACAGAAAGCTGAGTAGTAATGCTGTGTCCCAGATTACCAGAATGTGCCTCCTGAAAGGAAATATGGTAGGCTTTTCTAGACAACTGTTGTATATGTTTATAAAGACTAGTAGATTTTGTTCATTGTTTTTTTGAAGTCTAATGGGATAAATAATACTATTTTATCCATGTGTTAGTGTGTTTCCAGTTGGAAGTTTGGGGAGTTACGTAAGTAACCCATTCCTCTAGAAAGCTGTAAGTCATTCTCCTTAATTTGTAATTCAAGTTATCTAAGTTTCTGCCTTTGAAGGCATATGTGGTCGTGTGTGTTTATTTTTTACAATTGAGCAACATAATTGCAACAGCTAAATCTTTTTTTTTTTTTAAGAGAATACACAATATTGGTTTCTAAGTGGCCTGCTATTGGTTGTTAATGAGGATAACTGAATTAGGTATTTTTGTACAGTTATGAAATAGCGAAGTTAAAGCCATCTGTAATCTTAGTGACTGATTTCTTCTAATGGTTTTGTGAAAAGACGTTATATTTATTCATCTCACCTGATTATATAAGTTCATGCTAATCTAGAATTTATTAACTTGTTTATTGGAAAGTTATCTTTCTCAAAGTTTAATATTACCTTCAAAAAAGATCGTAAGACAACTACGTACATTCAGAAAAAATGTGGAGGGGGAGGGAAAATATACTTACATCCTTAGGCCAAACCATTTGCTATATTTGGATATTAATTAACTTTCAGTGTACTGGCAGCCAAGATCAAAGAGGAAACATCTTCAGTTATTAAATTTTTAAAGGAATTTATTAGATGGGTCATTTTACACAGGACATGGAACATTATAGCGTCTACAAAAACTTTTCTAGGGAATTCTCTAGGTGCTCATTAGTAGTCAATTCTTATTAGATACTGGTTTACTTTTAAATTTAGGAAGTACAATTAACAGTCATTCTGTGTCATATATTATTATGTATTAGCTGGTTTAATTCTGTAAGCATGGGACCCACTTAATCTTTTATTTTTTTATTATTATGTATTAGCTGGTAGGCTGTAAGCATGGGACCCACTTAATCTTTTATTTTTTTATTATTATGTATTAGCTGGTAAGCTGTAATCATGTGACCCACTTAATCTTTTCTTTTTTTAGTTTATATAAAATTATAAGAAGGCATTTTAAAAAATCAACTTGTGTGCATCTAAATAAAAATATTTTCATTTTGCTTTTAGGGTGTTTGCTTTGATGTTCCCACAACTGAATCAGAAAGGTTACAGGTATATAAAAATTTTTATCTGTTAAATAGTTGAATATGTTTCTCTAAAAGACAGAGATTAAAAAGACGTATTTATAATATCTTTATAATGTGTAAATCAGTGAAAGAATCCTTAATAAACTAATAAATTATAAATATCCAGTTTGTCAAATGTGAAAAAATAGAATTGCATACCAAATCCCCATGTACTCATCACCCAGCTTCAGCAGTATCAGCTCACGGTCAGTTGTGTTTGATGTCTGCTTCCATCCACTTACGCTGTATTCCTTTTCTTTTCTTTTTTTTTTAATTTTGTTTATGCCTGTGCTGGGTCTTCCTTGCTGTGTGGGCTTTTCTTTTCCTCAGTTGCAGAGAGTGGGGCTCTTCTCTAGTTGCAGTGGCTTCTCCTGTTGCAAAGCCTGGGCTATAGCGCTCACAGGCTTCCATAGTTGAGGCACATGGGCACTGTAGTTTTAGCTCCCAGGCTCTAGAGCACAGGCTTAATATTTGTAGTACCCAGGCTTAGTTGCTCCGTGGCATGTGGGATCTTCCTGGATCAGGGATCGAACTGCCATGTTTCCTGCATTGGCAGGTGGATTCTTACCACTGAGCCACCAAGGAAGCTCTCTCCTGTATTCTTTTGAAACAAATTCTAGGAAGTCTTATCATTTCAACCATAAATACTTTTATATAGCTAAAATATTAAAAACACTTTCAAAAAACATAATACCATTATTAAACCCCCAAAATAGTAATTCATCAGTATTATCCAACTTTGTGTTTACATTTTCCCCTGTCTCCTGAATATTTTTAAATATAAGAAGGTCTGCAAAGTTCATTCTGTATAATTTGATTTTTGTCTCTTTTACTCTGTAGGTTCTCCAATTCCTTTATCTCTTTAAAAAAATTTTCCTTGTATTTTATCTGAAGAAGAAAGAGATTGTCCACTAAATTCCTACACTGTGAAATTTGTCTATCTGTGTCCCTGATACATACATATTTGACACAAGAACGGGATTATTTGGTTTTCAAAGTCCTTTTTAAAATTCAGAATATGTTGTAAACACATTTCTTTATCAACTATACAGTTACTTACTTTTATTGGCTCCCTAGCATTTGGCCATATGGGTGACCAGCTTAACCAATGTCCTATTTTTCTGACATTTAGATTATTTCCGATACTAGTACTCTATTATAAACAGATTTGCACTGGTGGCTCAGATGGTAAAGAATCTGCCTACAATGTTTGATCCCTGGGTTGGAAAGATCCCCTGGAGAAGGAAATGGCAACCCACTCCAGTATTCTTGCTTGGAGAATTCCATGAACAGAGGAGCCTGGCAGGCTACAGTCCATGGGGTCACAAAGAGTCGGACATGACTGAGCAACTCACATGCATTATAAACAGGTCGGCCTTAAATGTTGGCATAGCTAAGTCTTTTTTTTTTTTCATAGCTAAGTCTTTATGCGTTGCCAAGTTTATTTCTTTAAGATGAACTTTTTAAGATATCTGCTTGGCCAAAAACTGTGTGTATTTTTAAGGCTCTGGTCATATATTGCCACCAGTTGTGTGTGTGGCTATTTGCCTCTGCTCATTCTGACATGTAAGGTATTTTAATATTAACTTGCCTTGGCAACTCATGATCACAATGAAAGACAGTGTAGCAGGATATGACATATTGATGCTCTTAAGCACTGCTGATCTTTATATTTTGTTTACCCCAATACGAAATTGTTTCCAATAGCAACATTTTTAGTCCCTGTTGACAGATTTTTAATCTGCATTATCAGCTCTCAGACCTTGTTTCTGTCAGTATACCTTCTGAAAGCAATGACCACTTATTAGTGGCCTGTTTGTTTTGTGCTGAGAAACCAGTGGGCTCTTTTAGAATGTATAAACCGAGTAGGAATTTAGAGTGCCAAAATTGGCCTGAAAATCTCTCTTCCAACTAATACTTAGCTTTTAGAAACTTTTTTGGGGGTGAGGAGGATCCAAGCTTTGTACTGTTGCATTAAATTTAAGATTTAAGTTTTAACAGGATTTTTTTCATTTTTAATGACATTTATTGTTTTTTTTGTGTGTGTAGTTTTACAAGGAGTAGATGTTCATTGCAGACAACTAGAAACACATAAAAGTATAACGTAATAATCACCTGGAGAAGGGAATGGCTGCCCACTCTAGTATTCTTGCCTGGAGAATCCCATGGACAGAGGAGCCTGGTGGGCTACACTCTATGGGGTCGCAAAGAGTCGGACACGACTGAACGATTAACAAAAAAAGAGTAACAATCATACATAAATTCCCATCCCCCAGAGATAACCACTATTAGCATTTTGAAGCATTTCCTCCCAGTGTCTACATTTAAAAAAAAATTTTTAAAGATATAATTGACCTGCAAAACTGTGTTAGTTTCAGGTATACAATATAGTGATTCTATATTTATATTACAAAATGATCGCTACAATAAGTCTTGCTACTTTGATCATTCGAAAATATTACAGTATAATTAACTATATTCCCCAAGCTGTACATTTCATCCTTGTGATTAATTTATTTTGTAACTGGAAGTTTCTGTCTCTTGATCTCCTTTACCTGTTTCACTCATCCCCCTCATCTCTGTCTTCTCTGGAAACCACCTGTTTGTTCTCTGTATCTGAGTCTGTTTCTGTTTTGTTTGTTCATGAAATTTAGGAAACTTAAGTTCCTATGTTTTAGCTTTGAATATTTTTTGCTTTCTGGTTTTTAGTTTTATTCCAGATACTCTGGACTTAATGGATTGATGACATTTAGCTAATAGATATTCAAAGAGTCTCCTGTACTCATGTGCTTGCTTATGGTTTCTATTTTGCATTTGTATAATCCTGTAAATTACCCCAACAGGCAGAGTGGCATGATTCAGACTGGATACTCTCAGTGCCAGCCAAGTTGCCTGAAATTGAAGAATATTATGATGGAAACACATCTTCTAATTCCAGACAGAGGAGTGGTTGGTCAAGTGGCCGGTTGGGCCGGTCAGGCCGGTCAGGTGGTCGATCCGGTGGCCGGTCAGGTAGACAGAGTCGGCAGGGGAGTCGGACAGGAAGTCGACAAGATGGTAGAAGACGAAGTGGGAATAGAAATCGATCAAGAAGTGGGGGCCACAAGCGGAATTTTGACTGAGATAGTTAATCTTCCAGTGTGAGCTTGCCTGTTTCTGCATAATCATGTACATTATCAACCAAAAATTAGGTCATCATAGCTGAGGTCTGTGTCTGCTATTTGGAAAGAAGTTGGTTGTATTTTTTTAAAAAGTATTTCACAAGAATGGTTGTAAACAAATCTACTTATCAAGTTATACCTTTGAATAAAAAACTTCCTTTTATTGTCTCTTTTCACTGTGTGTGAAGAATTTTCTCAATGTAATCTTTTAAAATTCTTCAAAAATGTGGCAGTTAAGTCAATCTTAACGTTACTTGCATAATACAAAATATGGTGTGTCTGTATTCAGATCATTCCTTCTGTATAATAATAGGGTAGAAAATAAGAAATGCCTTTTGCATTAAAGGGCTGTAAAGACTGGTGACGTGATTGGTTAGATGTAACATTTTAAATTTTAGATAAAGTTAATCAAAAGGTGTGCAAGCAGTGCATCCTCAATAATTTATTCAACAGTTAAAGTTACTTGTTGAATGTCTACTGTGTGCCCATCACTATCCTAGCCCCCAGGGCTATAGTGGTGAATAAGGCATGGTCGCCATCTTCAAGGAACTTACAGTTTACAGCAGCAATTCTGGTTGAGATTAACACCTGATGTTTAGGATGAAAGTAGCTATGGAATGTGAAGGATCTAATTGGGGTGTGCCTAATCAGCCTTAGGAGTCAGGCTTTTTTAGATGGAGTGATAGGAGAAGTAAAGCAGAAGTACAAGTTGATCTAGCCAGTTTAGAAGGGAGAGGGTTTGTAGTCAGAACAGTACAGGCCTACCTCGTTTTGTTGCACTTCACAGATAACTGTATATTTTAGAAATGGAAGGTTTGCGGCAGTCCTGTGTTGAACAAGTCTGTTGGTCCTATTTTTTCTGATACTATTTTTGAATTAAGGTATGTACCTTATTTTAGACATGAAGCTTTATACACTTTAGACTGTTGTATAGTGTAAACATAACTTTTATATGTACTGTGAAACCAAAAAATCTGTGTGACTCACTTTATTGGAGTATTTGCTTTATTGCGGTGGTCTGGAACTGAACCCGCAGTATTTCCTAGGGATGCTTGTATACGCGGCAACCCAGAGGTAGAGAATAGCACTGTAAATCTGAAGGCCTCCACATAGTTCAGTATGGCTTACATGTGATAGAGGACAGTAATAGATAAGGATTTAGGAACCAGATTTCAAAAGTCCTGTGTGCATTTTTAAGGAATTGAAATACTGTATCACAGAACTTTTTTCTTTTTCCTTTTTTGGCCACGTGGCACGCAGGATCTTAGTTTTCAGACCAGGGATTGAACCTGCAACCCCTGCAGTGGAAGCATGGAGTCTTAACCACTGGACCACCAGAGAGGCCCCAGGAGTTGAAATATTTTCTTGAAGACAAGGGAGAATCATTAAAGAGTTTACAGTAAGAAGTGACATGATGAGATTTGTGTTTCAGAAAGATTACTGACTACGTTGAGGAGACTGAATTGCAGAAGGGCCTGACTAGGCACTGTGAGCCCTCTTAAGATGCTGTCAGAGTAATCCCAGGTAGAGGTGGTGGTGGTCTGCACTAACAAATGATAGGTAACATATTTTGAGTGATGAAAACTGAGGCACTTGAGAGGTTATTGCTTATTTAGAATCACTCAGCTGGATGATATATAGTGGAGTGATGATTTAAACCAAGTCTAGCTTCTGAACCAGCACTCTTAACTACTATGCTAAATAGTGGCAGTGGGCTTTGAGAAACATGGCTAGATTTCAGAGGTTTTAGGATATGGAATTGTTAGGACTTGGTGCTTTCAATTGGAAGATAAAAGAGGCAGAAGAATTAAACCTATGTTCGTCACTGAGATAATAGGTACTAGAACAAAGAGCAAGAAAAGTTATTTGGGGGAGAGAGGGAACATGACTAGTTCAGGATTAGATGTATTTTAATATTGAGTAGTCCATATGTGGAGATAAACAGTAGGCTGTTGGATTTATATGAAGGAGAGAGGCTGTTCGAAAGATTTGGCAATAATAAATAAAAAATGGTAATTGTAGTTAAGTTAGTAGATAAGATGATCCAGGGAAAGTACAGTAAGGAAAAAGGTCTGAAAATGTAACCCAACGGCATACCAGTGTACTTACTGCTTAGCAGAGGAAAGGGGATCCCACTGAGAAGGGGTGACAAGAAGAGGGCCCAAAGCCCAGAAATATGGGGCTTCCAGAGCCACCAGAAGAGAAAATTGAAATGGCCTTTGGATTTGGCAAGCAGACATTGATATGGGGAGCAGCCATATTAACACAGTATTGAGTAGAAGCTATTTAGCCATGGCTTCAGAAGCGAGGTGAAGTAGGGATAACAAACAATGAACATGTCTTCCAGAAACTTGGCTAGGAATAAGGAAGAACAAGCTAAAATGACGTAGAAGAAAGGACGAGATTGCAGTGAGAATTTTGTGTTGGCTGGGTGGGGAGATGAGGGCAATTTGAGCATGCTGAAATACTAATATGGAAGTGGGGAGGAGAAAGAATTAATGCATGATAGATCAAAATCTCTATGAAGATCCAAACAAATGAGCTCAAGCACATTCTGGAAATTTTAGCCATAGACAGCAGAAAAGTGAAAAAATGAAAGTGTTAGTCACTCAGTTGTGTTCGACTCTGTGACCCCATGGGCTGTAGTCTGCCAGGCTTCTATATCCATGGAATTCTCCAGGCAAGAATACTGGAGTGGGTTGCCATTTCCTTCTCCAGGGGATCTTCCTGACGCAGGGATCAACCCAGAGATTGAATCTGAGTCTCCTGCATTGCAGGCAGATTCTTTATCATCTGAATCACCAGGGAAGCCCATCTCTAATGTCAAGAGGAAGGTATGATTATCATGGAGGTGAGTTTGCAGGTGTTAAGGTAAAAAGTTGAGAGATTATCTGGCTGCTGCTGCTGCTGCTAAGTCGCTTCAGTTGTGTCCGACTCTTCGACCCCACAGACGGCAGCCCGCCAGGCTCCCCCGTCCCTGGGATTCTCCAGGCAAGAACACTGGAGTGGGTTGCCATTTCCTTCTCCAATGCATGCAAGTGAAAAGTGAAAGTGAAGTGGCTCAGTCGTGTCCGACTCTCAGCGACCCCATGGACTGCAGCCTACCAGGCTCCTCTGTCCATGGGATTTTCCAGGCAAGAGTACTGGAGTGGGGTGCCATTGCCTTCTCCATATCTGGCTAATGTCTTCCTGTTTTTTCCTGTGGTAGTTTTGCATGGTCAGCCACTGAAGGTGAAAAGGGAAGTAGTAGGCTAGGAAATTTGAGGAAAGTGGAGAAACGAGAGGTATGAGAAGAGAACATAATGAAGAACTCACCAGGCAAACAGGGTCACAGAGATCCAGTTGTGATGAGAGACTGAATTTGTAGTGGCATTAGAGTGGTTGAGTGATTTCCTATGACAACACTCAGCATTGTGCTGTACGAGTGGAGGTGGGAGACAGCTGATGGGGGACTGGGGTTTTGCTCTAAGGTTAAATGATAACAAGGTGAAGATGTTAAGGATTCAGCATAAGTGATTAACAGTCCAAGGAATCTAGACTGCTTAGGAATTGAAGTGGAGATGGGGTTGACAGTAGGGAGGACGCAGAAGGGGCACAGGATTGAGGACTGAGTCTGAGGATTTAGGAGAGGAGCTTTTGAGAAGACAATTGCAGAGCAGGCCTGTTGGGGGCAAAGGTTATTTCAGTTTAGGTGGTCAAAGAACTGAGAAGCCAGTTGTTAATGTGGATGGTTTCCATGGATAATGAAGACAAATGAGAATGAAGACAAACGAGAACTGAGGAGGAAGTATAAGACTAATCCAGTTGCCAAAATACCATAAGTGGTGGAGGTTGGCAAATTACTCGAATTAGGAGTGGGAAAAGGTGAGATTACCACAGATTTCCAAAGGCACAAGGGCATTTACAGGAAAGTCAAGGAGTAACTGAGGAAAAGAGGAAGACACTGATACCAGTTATACACTGGATGTGAAGGAATAAGCAATGTATGTGTGAGGAAGCAATAGGGGAGTATTTTCCAGTAAGAGCCAGATTACAGTTAGCCCAAGAGGAAAGAAGGACTGTTGGTGCTGGATTGAGAAGTTTTGATTATGGGCAGTGGGATTCCAAATAGCTAATGGCTTGGGGGAGGGAAATCTAGATGGCTCTGTCTGCATTTGTGTAAGTGTGGGCTCTGTATTCAGAGAAGGCAGTGGCACCCCACTCCAGTACTCTTGCCTGGAAAATCCCATGGACGGAGGAGCCTGGTAGGCTGCAGTCCATGGGGTCGCTGAGTTGGACATGACTGAGTGACTTCCCTTTCACTTTTCACTTTCATGCATTGGAGAAGGAAATGGCAACCCACTCCAGTGTTCTTGCCTGGAGAATCCCAGGGATGGGGGAGCCTGGTGGGCTGCCGTCTATGGGGTCGCACAGAGTCAGACATGACTGACGTGACTTAGCAGCAGCAGCAGCAGAGCTCTGTATTGATACCCAAAATGGAATAAGGGCTGCATTCCTACTGAGGTGTTTGGTACCTCAGAATAAGTTTTATTAATATAAAAGTTAATAAGGAGTGCTCAGTCTCTGCCCTTGATAGCTCAGAATATAGTGAAATAGATGGACACATAAACCTGGGTCCATGGCAATGACGAAGTGTGATGACTGGCAAACTCTGTACCAGAACACCAAGTGCAGCCCAGGAAGCTGGGGTGGGAGGTTCAGAGAAAGCGTTTGGCCACGATGATTGTGAGTTAAGAGAGGTAAAAGAAACAGGCACAGAGTAGCTAATACAACATGGTCTAAGCATGGCGAACGATAAGTAGTTCTTATTGTCAGGGTCTGGACTGTGAGGAAAGTGGTGGTGAGAACACGACAAGGGTCATATATTGGAAGGCTTCATAGACCTTGTTTTAGAAGAGCCACTGGAGGGTAAGGGAGAGTGAAAAAGATACGCATGCAGGTAAATGCCAAGGAGAATGGATTTAAGGGGTCCCCTTGCTAAAGGCCGGCATCCTTATTAGCAAGGAAAGGGGCTGCTGCTGCTGCTAAGTCGCTTCAGTCGTGTCCGACTCTGTGCGACCCCATAGACGGCAGCCCACCAGGCTCCCCCGTCCCTGGGATTCTCCAGGCAAGAACACTGGAGTGGGTTGCCATTTCCTTCTCCAATGCATGGATGCATGCTAAGTTGCTTCAGTCATGTCTGACTCTGTGCGACCCCATGGACAGCAGCCCACCAGGTTCCTCTGTCCACGAAATTCTCTAGGCAAGAATACTGGAGTGGGTTGCCATTTCCTCCTCCGAAGGAAAGGGGCAAATCCTAAGAAAATAAAACAATAGCTTTCTCTGTCTTCTGGAAGCAGGAGGGGCAGGGCAAATTCCTTACCAAATTCTCAGCTTTGGGCTGCGTTCCACCTCTTTATCTTTGCTCCTTCTTCATAGAGCTCAGCGCCTTCAGGGCTCCACCTTTCGGCTATTCAGAGCCTTCTGTATGATGCTCTGTACCCTAGTGCTGTGGTCCCCTGATACCTACTTGAACTTGAATCTATTACCTTGATCTTCAGCTTTTGAATTTGTAAATAATGTTTTATTCCTTTCAGCATTAGAAATTTGATGATAAATTCACACTTTGGTGTGAATGTCTGAAAGCCTCCCATTTTTGTTTTGTATAATTTGGGAGTAGTGCTTAATAGTTATTTTTTAAAAACTATATTCCTTTAAAAAATATTAGTAATGTATGTTCATTGTTGGAAATTTGAAAAAAAAATTGATAAATGGAAGATTAAAATCACCTATAATTACCTCTTGCAGAGATCATTACTGCTTACATTTTGTTGTATAGATTTTTAATTTACTGTGTATGTGTGTGTACATACTTTTTGAAATAGAAAATTCTCCCAATTTTATGAAAACATTACATTATCTACATCAGAGGAGACTGGCTTGGCAGAATTCAAGAAGTACTTCCAATTCCCTATCAAATGGATGTAAGACCCATTTCTTCCACTTGCTACTGAATTTTGTACAGATGATTAGATTAAATATAGTAATCTGGCGACCTTTGAGCCAAAAAGGGCCATTTGCATATTTCCCCTTGGAATTTTGGCCTTGTGCCTATGTGCAGGTATATTAAAAAAGAATTTACTGTATGAGCCTTGACAAAAATTTCCCATTTAGTAGCATTCTGGGCTTATTCTGTTGTTGAACATCTGTTGGTATTAAAAATGTCCCTGTACTGTGTACAGCCATATCATATACAGCAGCATCATGTAATTTTGTGGTTTATTGACTAGACTGCAACTTCCTAATTGCTTTCCTGCCCGGACATATAACTAAAATTTATTTCAAAGGGTTCCTTCCTTACCCCACTACTCGTGGAAGGCTAATGTGTGCCAGGAACTGTCCAAAATCTTAAGGATACAAAGATGGATAAATCAATCAAAGCTCCTGGCTCAAGGATATCACAGGGTGTTAAGTGAAAGCATCGTATAGTTACATAAATTTATCTGCTAAAAAATTGACACTGTGAAACATAATCTGTGAAACATGAACAATTTCCTTTGAACTGTCAGATTAAAGAATGTGCAGTAAAAACTAATCTTATGAAATACAGAAATAAAACTCCCAGTTATTTCCCTTGGTCACAAAGTGATTACATTTTGAGTTTTCTAAAAACCTTGACATACCTATGAGGCTTTTTTTTTTTTCATGTTTTTATTTTTTAATTGAAGTATAGTTGATTTACAGTGTGAGTTTAGGTTAGTGATTCAGTTATACTGATATACATGTATCTATTTTTTTCAGATTATTTTCTCATAGGTTATTACAAAATGTTGGGTATAGTTCCCCCTATCAGTTTAAATAGCTCTTATTTATTGTGTTCTGTGTGCCAGACAATGCTAACCTTTTTCATTCATTATCTTAATTTTGTCAACCGATGAAGTAGGTTTTGTTATCCCCATTATGCATAAGAAACTCAGATTCAGATTAAGAAATATGGCCAAAATCACAGGGCAAACGGTTCAGTTTTTCAAAGACCGTAAAGATTTCAACCCATTAAAAAAATGATTTTATGATGAAGTAGCTCCCAATTATTTGCCTCTCTAGTTCTTCACAGGAAGTTTAGCGATGTTGGTTATACGTCATTCAGTGGACCACTTTCCCTCAACCGCTTTAAGTAGTTTATGTCCAAATTCTGCAAGACTAAGACCCCCGGTATTTTCCAGTAGAAGTTTACATGGTTTTGGGACCCTTTCTACAGGTCCCCACTCCAGTACTCTTGCCTGGAGAATCCCATGGATGGAGGAGCCTGGTGGGCTGTAGTCCATGGGGTCGCTAAGAGTCAGACACGACTGAGCGACTTCACTTTCTCTTTTCACTTTCATGCATTGGAGAAGGAAATGGCAACCCACTCCAGTGTTCTTGCCTGGAGAATCCCGGGGACGGGGGGGCCTGGTGGGCTGCCGTCTATGGGGTCGCACGGAGTCGGACACGACTGAAGTGACTTAGCAGCGGCTACAGGTCCCAAGGCTGGTTATGCCTTCAAAACAACTGACACTTCTCCATCTCCTCCCAGTCTACAAAGCTTATTGAAGACAGACTTCTGTGCCGAATCCCAACCTTGTTTCTCACACCTGACACGGTGAATGCTCAGCAGCTATATGTTGACCGCACGTATGAATGAATGACCAGACCCGCTTAACATCTAGTTCTTATCTAGGCTTGTGAGTCTGGGGTCTCCTTTCAAGGGTTGACGTTTCCACAAGATGACGACACATCACGCGCGTTTGCGCGTGAAAGGACCTTACAAACGCAAGCAATCTGATACAAAGCACTGAAGAGGCGCCACTCAAAAGCAACTCCAAATCTTCATTTATCAGGCTGGGGCTAGCGAGAATCCGGGCAGTGTTCGAACGAGAATAAAATCATCCTTTGTGATTCCTGCTGCTGCTGCTGCTAAGTCGCTTCAGTCGTGTCCGACTCTGTGCGACCCCATAGGCGGCAGCCCACCAGGCTCCCCTGTCCCTGGGATTCTCCAGGCAAGAATATTGGAGTGGTTGCCATTTCCTTCTCCAATGCATGCAAGTGAAAAGTGAAAGTGAAGTCGCTCAGTCGTGTCTGACTCCCAGAGACCCCATGGACTGCAGTCTACCAGGCTCCTCCGTCCATGGGATTCCTACCCTTCTATAGATGCCTTCTAGTGCAGGCGCCATAAGCAGTTAATTCACAGAGTCCTCCGGATGTGAGAAGTAGTTACTTTGGTACTACCACCGACGCCCTCGCCTGCCGGTATCTTCCGCTTCCGCTTTACTACAGGAAGTGACGAAAGCTGGGTGGGCTGTAGGGGCAGCGTTTTCTCTTCCTCTCCACGCGGTAGACGAGACTGGTCGGCCTACATAGCTTGTGCTGAGTGATGCCGGGGAAACTTCTTAGTGACGCGGATTTGGAGTCAGACGCAGCCGTGGCAAAAGTGGAGATGCCGCGAAAACAAAATGAGAAGGTACCACTGAGGGCCGAGGGACTTGGGACCAGGCAGGACGAGGGCCCGGGCGCTAAGAGTAGGAGCCCGGGCCGGGAAACAAGGCGCGCGGCGGGGACCCTGCCCGGCCGGAGACCCGCGTGGGTTTCGGGAATGGTCGGTGCTCTTCACGAGCGGTGTGCGCGTTGCCGAGAAGTCCGGGCAGATGGGAACTAGTGAGCCGGCCGGTGTCCCACGTGGTCTCAGAGTCTGGACGTCCGACACCTGGTCACCGTTAGGCCCCACATTTTGGCCCAGACACGGACCTCCCGGCGTGAGAGTGTGCGGAGGGAATTGTAATTCAAAAGAGGGACCAGCGTTTCCTCCTGAAGTGGCGCAGCCAGAAACCCATCTGCACACGTGGGTGGCGTCCGTCGTGACATTTTTTTACCCTACTGGTGGAAATATAGTTTTCCGGAAAGCGGCCCTTAGACGAAAAAGTAGTTCAGTTCCTCTTAATGTTTGTTGGCCAGATTTCCCGTGGAAATGTAGACGTGTTGTGCTGACTGCACACCGTATTTTTTTTTTATATAGGCTAGCAGTGTGCAGTAGTCTTAAGTTAACTCGATAGCTGTCTGCTTCCTTCCTATTACATCCTTAGAAAGCGATTTAACTTGTGACTGATTCTCTGTTCTGAGGTAAGGTCGGAGAGAACAAAGATTGTCCTTAGGAACTTGTGTTGTTCATGACTTAGAATTTCTTTCCTGCTGTTTCAGGGTCTTTTTAACGGGAGAGTTTCTCCAGCAGCAGTATTTTGGTGTTGTAGGAAACGGAGGTAGCAGAGACTTGTCCCCAAGGGGAGGAAGTAGTCCTGGTTTCCTTGCCTTGCATCGGCCAGCCTATTCAGTTGTGGGATGTTGAAGTTAGAAAGGACACGACCAGCAAACTCCACTGCATTCCAAAGCAGTCCACAGGGACTGAAAATCCGCTCTCGTTGGTGGAACAAAGGGATGGTAGAATTGAAGCCTTAAGATGGAGTGGACCAGATTGTTTTTCAGATGTCTGAAGGATAGGTCATATGAGAGAGATTACCGTTCATCCATGATTTCAGAGCAGAGGCCAAGCCTGAAGTTTTTTGGAGGCAGATTTCAGCTCAATGAAATAGTCCCCATATTTCTTGCCTTGGCCCGAGGCCCTGCCACGGAGGTTTTAACAGACAGTAAAACACATTTTCACTAAGTTTTCAGAAATATGAAAAGTTGGAGATGGTCAGACATTTCAGCTCGGAACTGTAATCTAGTTTGGTTTTGAGGTTTCCCTTGTTCCATTTTCTTGTGACTTTGTGCCGTCTGTTTTTCCCTTTAAGTTAGGTATATCTTTTTTATGCATGAGGTGATAGATTGGGTTTTTACAACTTTTTGGTTCATAAAATGTCTGTATGTAAATTTCTTTGCATTTGTGAGAAAAGCAAGGCAGAGATTATGAACCCCCTTTTTACCTGTAGAGGGCTTCAAGCAGAGAAAGAAATCTGTTTAATATCATCTATCTGTGGACATACATACTTGTATTAACTTAATCAAGTTAAATTAAGTTAAATTGTTCTTGATCATTTCCTGTAGTTTGTGGTTTAGAACATGTTGGAGAATCCTGTGAGCCATTCCAAGTCCCTTGTAAAAATTGGACTGTACAGCTTGTACAATTGAATAGTTACCAAGAAGCATTCTCTTCCAAGCTAATGAAGTTATTGGTATATTATTCTCTCCATGTTAGCCAAGAAACAGTATTAAAAAGCATACTGTTTGATTTTTGCCTTTGTGCAAGGTAGAAGTACACATGTTGAAAAATGCCTCCAAATTATATTTTTCATAATTATGTGATCTTGAAATAATGCATAATTGATATATTATGCAACTGTATCAGTGCTTTGCTCAGCATTTGCATTGTCTTTATTTATTTTTTAGAAAGGTAAAAAAGAGAAGCCAAAATCTAGTAAGACTGAAGAGGCAGCAGAAGAAAAAGAAGAAATGATTTCTTCCAAAGCTAAAAAGGTTACAAAGAAAGTAGAGACTTCTGAGGTTGACGTGAATTCTCCTAAATCTAAAAAGGCAAAAAAGAAAGAGGAGCCATCTCAAGATGACATTATTTCTCCTAAAACCAAAAGTTTGAAAAAATCAAGGAGCCCTGTGAAAAGACAGTTGTTTCTCCTAAAACCAAAAAAGCTATAAAAAATGAAGAGCCTTCTGAGGAAGAATTGGGTGCACCTAAGCCCAAAAAGATGAAGAAAGAAAAAGAAATAAATGGAGAAATTCAAGAGAAAAGCCCCAACCTCAAGAATGGATTCCCTGACTCTGGACCTGACTCCAACTCCAAGGAAGCTGCCAGTGAAGAAAACAGTGAGTTAGAGCAGGTAAAGTTGCATTGTAATATGTACAGTGTATCTTTTGATGTTGATTCAGGTAAATAAGTATATAATTGTTACACATATTATTTAATAATGGGAGGAAATTGGATGTGTCAGCACTTCATAGCGCCTCTCTTGAGGTGCAGGGTGAGTATTTTAAAAACTACACTGTCAGAATACTTCCTTTGCAACTAGGCAAGGTTTAAGTTTAGAGAATGTCTTCTCTTCACACTTGATCTGCTTATTTTCAAGTCAGAAATCAACAGGATGTATATAGTTATGCATATGTACTCCAGCATCCCTCTGAGGGTTTCACCTAGTAAATCATGATTAAGTGGAACTACTGAAAAGGTGCTTGCTTGATTGCACAAGTCTTTTTGTTTAGGTCATTAACTAACTTGAGTTGAATACAATGTTTAAATGTCCTTTTGGAAGCTGATCCTGTTATCTTTCAGAAGCTCAATCATCAAAGAAAAATGCTAAATCTAGTAAATTTCTCTTTGCCGTAGGGTTGTAATCAAGATTTAAAATTTTTTCCTGATTATAAAAAACATATACAGCTATTTTTTGTCAGATTATGATTTTATCCATATTGTATCTTGCCTTTTCCTAGCTTACCTATATTTTTATTTTTTAAATAATTTTATTTATTTATGACTGTACTGAGTCTTTGTTGCTCCATGGATACTCTTGGATGGCGTACCTGGGCTTCTCATTGTGGTGGCTTCTCTTGTCGGGGAGCACGGGCTTTAAGACTTGCGGGTTTCAGTAGATATGGCACTTGGGCTCAGGAGTTGCAGCTCCCAGGCTCTAGAGCACAGGTTCAATAGTTGTGGTGCACATGGGTTTAGTTGCTCCGTGGCATGTGGGATCTTTCCTGACTGGGGATTGAATTTACGTCTCCTGCATTGGCAAGTGGATTGTTTACCACTAAGCCACCAGGGAAGCCCATTGCCTGTATTTTTATATAGGCATTTTCCTTACTTTTAAATATTAAATATTTTTAGTGGTTATGTAATCCATCATGTAGATGTTTAGAAATTCACTTAATTATTCAATTGTTGGACATTCAGATTTTTCACTATCAAATAGTGCCAGTGTAATCATTTGTCATAAGTGCTTATCCCTTATTTTCTGTGGATATGTTTATGAAAGATGTTGCTATGCGAAGTGGTTAATAACCTGTTCACCAGTGTATTGTTGATTTGGAATAACTGGAAAAGTTCTTAGTTGAGGCTGAAGCTGCTTTCACTAGCCATATGTGGTATATCTGTGCTATATATATTTGCCACAAAATTTTCTTCTCTTAGGGTTTTATAGATTACTGTCATCTTTATCCTTTTCAGATCTTGATTTACTTACCAGAGTGTTTGTGTCTTTTTGGTTGATTTAGAAGAAATATTTTAGAATAATTTCTTAGAAGGCTTTCTATATTTAACCTGTAGGGATAAAGTTACTGATTTCTTTCTGTGGCCCCCTTTATTTGATAGGAAATGACTGTGGAGCAAAAAGAAGGCGCTTTCTCTAATTTTCCCATATCTGAAGAAACTATTAAACTTCTTAAAGGTAATATTCTTGGCAATATTGTATAATGTTAGAACACGTTATTTGGAAGCACTCTACTGGTTTTGTTGAGATAAACTGGGACATGTTCTTATTGGAGGATGATATATGCAGCCATATAATAAATGAAGTAGGTCTATATATTTGGTAAAGGACTAAACTAGTGATGGCCTTTACTGCCTCTTAAATGAATGGTTAAAATTTATTCAATATATTATATTCAAAAAAATAAAAAATACATTATATATATTCAGAGGTATAATGACTGATAGTACTGGTGCAATTAAATATTGATGCCATGTTGGTATTTTCTTTTTTACCCTCTTGCACTTCTTGAGGCATCTCTAGGTTAATGATACTAGCCTGACTCAGAACTCAGGTTAGTATTGTGCCTATGAACCAAGTAGAAAGTCACAGATGCTCAACTTAGGTGATTTCTGAATCAGGTGTGGTGCAGTCAAGACAGCAAAACGCCTGATTTTTGGGCTTATATTGGCCTGTAGATGAGATTTCGTGACAAGGGGCTTCATCTCTTAAGATAATAAGTATTTACTGTACTCTAGTGCTTTAAAGTTTATTGATATTTTTTGGTCAAAAGATTCTTCATTGCCAGAATATATTTGAATTTAACTTTGTAGATGTGACCAGAATGTAGAATTCTAGAATTCTGCAGGATCAGAAGCCTGGCTGTGCTTTCATCCTCCAGTATGGCCTAGGCTTTAAGAACTGCACAGTCAGGTAACATGGCTCATTTGTTCACAGCCCGTGGGGTGACCTTCCTGTTTCCTATACAAGCAAAGACTTTTCACCATGTCTATAGTGGGAAGGATTTGATTGCACAGGCGCGGACAGGAACTGGAAAGACATTCTCCTTTGCTATCCCTTTGGTTGAGAAACTTCTTGGAGAACTGCAAGACCGGAAGAGAGGGCGTGCCCCTCAGGTAAGTATCTTTAACATAGTCTTTAGTTTATTGGACATCACTTATATATCCCTTTGTTTTGTTTTGAGTTTTTAAGGCCTTTTTCTTAAGATCTTTCTTACTAGAGATCTTTATCCGAAGACATAAATCAGGATAATTCTTTTAAGACTGTTGACTGCAAACCTTATGTATTTAAATATTGTAATTTGTTCCATGGTAATGATCACCTCTATTATTAATGCTTATATATTTCTTTAAGACTTTTAGATGTCCCTGGTACTCAAGGGTTTTGTCAAGTGTCTGCATTTTTGCCTAAAATGGGGAAAGTATTTTTAATAGAGATGTCTGAATAGGAAGGCGTATTCGATGTGAAGAGGCCATGCCCTCTGATGAGGATGGTGCTTATTGAGCTCATTTCTAAAGAACTTAGCATTCAAACCTTGACCTCCTTGAAATGCCTGTGTTGTCACCTTGGCTTTGGGTTTTGTTGTTGTACCTGACTTTTTGGCCTCACCTCATTCACGGGCTTTCCAGTATCCATGCCCCCTCCTCATTAATTCATTCGTTTACTGTTATTTGTCTGCAATTTCAGCAGCTGTAACAATAAATTATTCTAGCACCTGGAATAGTGCCTGGTATATAATAGACGTTCAGTAAATACCTGTTGAATGGATGTATTAGGTTGTTCTTAAATCACATTTGTTTTCATGCTGTTACCCAATCTGAGGGTCTGTTGTGGTCCTGTGTTGTGTTTCCTGTTACGATTCAAAGCCCTTCACCATATTGGTCTGCTCTTACTCTTCTGACTTCTATTCTACTTCCATTTCACTGTAGTGTGGAGATTTCAGACTATAGATTTTGTATCCTGGCTACCTGAATTTAAATCTAGGCTCTACCTTTTGGTTTGGTAGAAATCTGTTGTGTGTTATTGTAGGTATTATTATAGATATTTTGAAAGTAATTGTTAGGATGACTTGAACCTCCTGGTGTATTGGAAATTTGTTAAACAATTATTGCATAATACTTTGGATTCCATTATTAGTTTTTCTTTTCAGGTACTGGTTCTTGCACCCACAAGGGAGTTGGCAAGTCAAGTAAGCAGAGACTTCAGTGACATCACAAAAAAGCTGGCAGTGGCTTGTTTTTATGGAGGAACTCCCTATGGAGGACAAAGTAAGTTAATCCACAAGTGAGGAAAGGAAAATGCCATCTACTTTTAAGATGACCTGATTGAATTTCTTCTGACTTTGACATCTGTCTTTTCCTACCTGATTTAGTCATTTATGGTGGTTTTCTTTTGTCTTTTTTTTTCTTCTTTTATTTTTTGGTCGTGTTGTGTGGCTTGCAGAATGTCAGTTCCCCAACCAGGGATTGACCCTGGGCCATGGCAGTGAAAGTGCTTAATCCTAACCACTAGACCACCAGGGAACTCTCTCTTTTGCCGTTATTGTTTAAAGATGGTCAGGCACACGGTCCTGCATGATGATATGTCAAATCTGTATATGGATCTTAGGACTTTTGTAATTATTTATCTATGTTTACCTAAAGACTGCCTTACTGAGCCTAAGAGGACAGAATCCAGGAACTAGAAAGTCAGAATTCAAGGTTATTCTTTTTAATCTGTCAAGGACCTTGGGTCTTTGCCTCTTTTTACTGTAGGTAGCCTTTCCTTTTTCTGGTGCCAAGGGCCATATGTATCCCCTCCTATAATATTCCATTATTTCCCAATTTAAGACCTAGAAACTTTGTTTTGTAGGTCAGATACATAATTCAGGAAGGGACTTAAGCATTTTGAAAGTCTTTGTATTGGACAGATGAATGAGTAAAGATATGGTCATACATACAATGGAATACTACTCAGCCATAAAAAGAATGAAATAATGTCAGTTGCAGCAAGATGGATCTAGAGATTATCATACTAAATAACTCAGGCAGAGAAAGACAAATATATGGTTTCACTTATATATGGAATCTAAAAAAATGAAACAAATGAACGTATTTACAAAACAGACTCTCAGAAAACACACTCATGTTTGTGAATTCCCTGGTGGTCCAATGGTTGGGACTCAGTGCTTTCACTGCCAGGGCCCCAGTTTGGTCCCTGATCAGGAAACTAAGATCCTGCAAGCCACACAGCCCAATCCACCCCTAGCCTCCATCCCCTGGAACCCAAAAAGGAAGAAAACAAACTTATGTTATCAAAAGGGAAAGGTGGCAGGGGTGGAGGGTGGGAAATAAGTTAGGAGGTTGGGATTAACATCTGCACACTTCTAGATATAAAACATAGATATAAAACATAATCAACAAGGTGCTCCAGTATAGTACAGAAACTCGATACTCTGTGATAACCTGTATACGGAAAGAATCTGAAAAAGAATAGATACATGTATATGTATAACTGAATCACATTGCTATCTATCTGATACTAAAACAACATTGTAAATCACCTGTTGTTCAGTTGCTAAGTTGTGTCTGATTCTCTCTGACCTTGTGGACTATACCCCACCAGTCTCCTCTGTCCATGGGGTTTTCCAGGGAAGAATACTGGAGCAGGTTGCCGTTTCCTTCTCCAGGTGATATTCCCAGCACAGATGGAATCCATTGGCAGGTGGATCTCTTGCATTGGCAGGTAGATCCTTTACTGCTAAGCCATCAGAGAAGCCCTTAATTTGTATATCAATAAGGAAAAGATTAAAGATGAAACAGCATTAATATTTCACATTATAAGAAAGTGGATTGTAATATATGAAATAAAATTCAGTTTCATTCACAATTAGAGATGTAAATTAAAATTATAATGAATATTTCACCTGTTTAGAGTATCAAAGGATAAAAGATAGTTTGATAATTCCTTGAATGAGAAAACAGGCATATTCTTTGACTACTAGAGAATTAAACCACCTCTTTAAATTGAAATACATAAACCCTTTTACTCAATAATTCTACTTATTAAAAAAAAAAATCTGCTTATAGGAATTTACCTTACCCATATGATACCCATGTAGCCAAAGAGCTACTTAAGGTCCCTGACAGCAACTTAAGGTCCCTCAGTTAAGATGAGTTGACTTAAGAGTTCACGACTTTACAGTGGTACAAAAGTGATACATACTCAGTAGCAACTATACTTTGAATTTCTGTTTCTTCCTGGGCTAGTGAAATGCAATATGATACTGTCTCAGGATGCTGGGCAGTGGCAGCATTCTCAAATATAAAATAAAAATTTACAAATAATATAAAAAATGACAAAAGAAGTCTTAGTATTGGCACACAAGGCTTGTGATTATCTCTTTGGCTTTGGTGGAACTAACATAGGTTTTGGCATCAGAACGGCCTGGGTTTGCCTCTAACCTCTGCTCACAGAGTACCTGAATGATTTTTCAGTTTAAGTCGCTTGATTTTTCTGCACTTTAGTTTATTCATGTAAGATTGCTAAACTCACCCTGCAGTGTTGTGAGGATGAAATTGGGTAAGTATGTCAAGTACCTAGCAGTAGATTCCTCAACTACAGTAACAACTCGATAGAAAGTTACATCCAGATAACTAATCAGAACCTGCTGTATATAGCACAGGGAGCACTTTGCTGTTCACCTGAAACTCATACAACATTGTAAATCAGCTATACAGCAATAAAAATTAATTTTCAAAAACAGGATGGAAACAGTTGTATCATTACCATCTCACCACAGTTACATTGAACCCCACTTTTCTGACCATCTCTGCACTTTGTTATAATGCTTGCCCATCTATCCTGTCATTCTCCCTATACCTGCTTGCCTATGTTGCTGTTCAGTTGCTCAGTCGTATCCGACTCTTTGCAACCCATGGACTGCAGCATGCCAGGCTTCGCTATCCTTCACCATCTCCTGGAGCTTGCTCAAACTCATGTCCATAGAGTCCGTGATGCCATCCAGCCATCTTATCCTCTGTCGTCCCCTTCTCCTGCCTTCAGTTTTTCCCAGCATCAGGGATTTTTTGAGTGAGTTGGTTCTTCGTGACAGGTGGCCAAAGTATTGGAGCTTCAGGATCGGTCCTTCCAATGAATATTCAGGATTAATTTCATATAGGATTGACTTATTTGATCTCCTTGCAGTCTAAGGAACTCTCAAGAGTCTTCTCCAAGACCACAGTTCAAAAGCATCAATTCTTTGGTGCTCAGCCTTCTTTATGGTCCAGCTCTCAACATCCATACATAACTACTGGAAAAGCCATAGCTTTGACTAGTCAGACCTTTGTCAGCAAAGTAATATCTCTGTTTTTTAATATACTGTCTAGGTTTGTCATAGCTTTTCTTCCAGGGAGCAAGCTTCTTTTAATTTCATGGCTGCAGTCACCATCTGCAGTGATTTTAGAGCCCAAAAAAAGTGTTACTGTTTCCATGGTTTCCTCATCTATTTGCCATGAAATGATGGGACTGGATGCTGTGATGTTAGTTTTTTCAGTGTTGAGTTTTAAGCCAGCTTCTTCACTTTGCTCTATCACCTTCATCAAGAGTTCTTTTTCGCTTTCTGCCGTAAGTGTGGTGTCATCTGCATATCTGAGGTTATTGATATTTCTCCTGGCGTTCTTGCCTATAGAAAGTTACTATTTTTAAGATACTTGTTTTCACTTTGTGAAATATTGACTCCCTCCACCAATAAAGGAAATAATCTCTTTCCTGGTGCTACCATCCCTCATTGGTGCATTTTTTTTTTGTTATGTAGTACACTGGACTGCCATGGGATGTGGGATCTTAAGTTCCCCCACCAAGGACTGAATCCGTGCCCCCTACATTGGGAGTGTGGAGTTTTAACCACTGGACTGCAAGGGAAGTCTTTGGACTGTCATTTCTTACAAATTTCCCCAGTAGGTCAAGGAGTGCTTCGAGTGTCTCTATCTAAAGTATTTGGCATAGTACCTTGTATTAATACTTGTAGTTAATAAATACTTTAAAATAAAAAATATATCAAATTGGTTTTCCAGATTAATAAAAGGACTTAAAAATCCAGCATATCTCATCATTGATGTTCTTTACAGTTGAACGCATGAAGAATGGGATCGATATCCTGGTTGGGACACCAGGTCGTATCAAAGACCACCTGCAGAATGGCAAGCTAGATCTCACCAAACTTAAGCATGTTGTCCTGGATGAAGTTGACCAGATGTTGGATATGGGCTTTGCTGATCAAGTGGAAGAGATTTTATGTGTAGCATACAAGAAAGGTAAATTGCACATTCAAGAACTGGCATAAGGGATCGGAGGAAGGGTAGTGGTTAAGTAGTCTTCTGAAAGTTAAATGAAGCCTAAGGAAGTTGGCAGGAAATTTCCATGATTTGCACATAATTACAATAGGGAAAATAAGAGAAGCCAGCTTGGTATACTTTGTTTCTGGTTTATTCCTGATTTGTGCTATTGTGTGTATGTTAACTGTAATCATACTGCACATGTAAAACTCCATGAACTATTTGTGCCATGATAATCTGTCTATATATTGTAATTTTTACATAATATAAATCTGCTGACAGACATTTGTATGTAGACAGCTTACTTCAAACAACAATATTCAAAATTAGTTCTTAAGGATAGATTTCCACAAAGGAGATCTGATTTGAGAGGTATAAATACTTATGTTCCTCAATATACACTGTCCGGTTGCTCTCAGAAGGGTTCTGTCAGTTATGCTACCATTGGAAATATAGGAAAATGCAGTGGTCTTCTAAGAGCAAACTTAAAAAAATTGAGGTTGGGGAGTTTTAGTGTCTGACCTCAAAAAATGAATAAACTAAATTCTAACCTCCAAATGTTGAGGAAATGCTTGGGAGAATAGATGAGTACAGAATCTGTTGTGTTGATTACAGGTTATTTAGTGACTTAAATTCGTTGGTTATTGGACCTGTTTAATTGATGTTATCCACTTAGTAGGTCTCATTAGAAAGGACAGATTTCCCTCATGGTTCATAAGGGCCAATGGTTAGAAAGCAAAATAACTTTAAAGTTCTCTGGGTATTTCAAGAATCCTTTACTTAAATTATTAAGACAATATTTCTTTGCCGACTGGGAACCTTGATGTCTTTAATTTGTATGTCCTCAATGCCTGGCTTGGTGTCAGAAGTGTTTCTTGTAGAATGTTGGATGGACCCTGGAAAAATTGAGTGAAGTGGAATTCTGTTTGTGTAGGCTATTTTGAATTATTCATACTTTTTTTTCCCCCCCTCTAAGATTCAGAAGACAATCCCCAAACATTGCTTTTTTCTGCAACTTGCCCCTATTGGGTGTTTAATGTTGCTAAGAAATACATGAAATCTACATATGAACAAGTGGACCTGATTGGTAAAAAGACACAGAAAACAGCGATAACTGTAGAGGTAAATGATTCATTCAGTTGTTGGCATTAGTTACAAATAGTATATAATGTTTTTCCCTGTCTGATCGTATTTAGATTGCAAATACAAACTCCTTTTCCCGATAAGTACTAAATCTATGTGAAAAGCCAAGTAAAGTTATGTTTCTAATTGAGTGGTAAATGGTATCTGTGCTTTTTCTAAATTTCATCATCTGGTAGCCTGATTGAAGAATCTTTTGAAACTTAAATCTATATAAATTGGTAAGTGGAGTGACATTACACATCGAGTTTATACATTAGAGGGCAACAGAATCGTAGTTTTGCTGTTGAAGCTGTGTTTTTCTTAGGGTCTGGTACCTAGTGGACTTTATTGCATCCAAGCAACAGACCTGTACAGAAACTGACTACTGATTGCATGTTTAAGTGGATGAAGAACAGAACACACAGAGGCTTTCCTGCTGCCTGTTATTTGGTTTCTTGTGGGAGTTTAGGAACAGCATTTCTTTTCTTACATTTTCTGGGTTAGGTCAAAAAATGGATAAAGAAGCCGGGTACTCTTTGGTGAAAGAGGAAAGGCTCTCTGCTTTAGTTGTTTAGTTTTTTTCCCTCTAAACGGTGGTGGAAGTTTTCTCTAGTCAGGCTTAAACAATTGCTTTTAGTATCATTAGACTTGGGCAGATGATTTAGATTCTAGCGAGGCTTTACTGAATAATCTTTTTTCTCCTCTTTCCTAAGCATCTGGCTATCAAGTGCCACTGGACTCAGAGGGCAGCAGTTATCGGAGACGTGATCCGAGTGTACAGTGGTTTTCAAGGGCGCACTATCATATTTTGTGAAACAAAGAAAGAAGCCCAGGAGTTGTCACAGAATGTGGCTGTAAGACAGGTTGGTCTTACCCTCTCTTCCCATAAGGAGGCAGCATCTTTCAGTTAATAGAGTATACATCTTAGAGTTCATCTGATTTGCCCGTCTTACCTCACAGATGAAGAAAGCATGGCTCAAACCCAAGGTTACTGTGACAAATATTTGATCACTCATATTTGGGTAGTTGAATAGTAAAGGACAAGGAAGCCTGGCATGCTACAGTCCATGGGTTTGCAAAGAGTCGGACACGACTTAGTGACTGAATGACAACAAATAATTGAATACAGTTGAATACAGATTTAATGACCACCATTGAAAATTTGAGACTTGTCCATGGAAGGCATATTTTCCCCTTTGTATTTTCAGCAGAGGTGTCACCAAAATGTGAATGTCTTTATAGGCCAAATTGGTGATTTTAAAAGTACCTGCATTATATGATCTGGTATTCTTAAGTGAGCTTGTTTCTTTGGCAGGATGCCCAGTCCTTACATGGAGACATTCCACAGAAGCAAAGGGAAATCACCCTGAAAGGTTTTAGAAATGGTGATTTTGGAGTTTTGGTTGCAACCAATGTTGCTGCACGTGGGCTAGACATCCCCGAGGTTGATCTGGTTGTTCAGAGTTCTCCACCAAAGGTAAGGGATTTACAGTTAGACTCCCCCCCCATTAGTAATTCATCTTGGATAAACTTCATTGGCTATGATACTTCTACTGTGCAAAGCTACACTTAACTTTTATTTTGTTGTTTCTTTTGGGTGTTAAATTGAAAGTCGTATTGCTTCTTTTCAGATGATTAGTGATAGCTTTCTTTGGGGTGTTAGGTTGCTAAGGGTGATTTTAAAATGAACCTGTCATATGTCCCCACGTCTCTCAGAACTGACAGTGTGGTGAGTGGGCAGAGGTTGGAAAGATAGTTTCTGGTTAGAGCATTGTCCTGAAAGGTTGCTGGATGGGGGTAGTGCAATTTTGAACTGGACTTTGAAGTTGGTAAGGCATAGATGGGGTGGTGGTAGGGTAGATAAACTTGAGAGCTAGAGAAGAGAGAAGCGAGAAAGGCCTGTGGTTAACAACTTCTGGTTAAAACTGCTTGGGTGATGGGAACTTCCCAAAGAGGTCCTTGATGAACAGTTTATATGGTGTGGACACTTACATAAAAGTTAGTCTGAAGGAGCTTGTTCCCATCACTTCAGGCATGAAGACCCCATTACCCCCAAATTTGGCAAATCCCTCAGCATTAATATTCACAGTGATGGAAAAATACATTACTACAAAGTCACCATTTCTTACACAGGATGTCCCATAAGTGTGTAACAGAGACATTATTTAAATAAGCCGGTATACCTGCGCTATCTAGTATGAGCACCACAGGCACGTACGTGGCTGTTCAGTACTTGAAATGCAACTAATCTTAGTTGACTTGTATGTGCTGTAAGTATGAAATACACATTGGATTTTTAAAATATTTAAACTTTCTATTATGCACAGTAGTTTTGAAAGACTTGCGGGAAAAGAATGTATAATATCTCATTGATAACATGTCTTGTAGAAATAGCATACTGAAATGGTAAACTTTTGGATATAGTGGGTTAAATAAAACAATGCTTTTTTTAAAAAGCAATACTTTTTGCAGATTTACCCACAGCATAGGGACGGACCACTGTTCTAGAGGTTTCAAAGTTTTTTCAGTTCTTAAAGTTGGAATGCTTAGGTGCCTCCTCCCTCACACCATCCCCTCTCGGGCCAAGTCTGTCACCACCACACTCGGCTCTGCATAGGCTCTCAGGACTATCTTTCTTCATCGTTTGGTATCATTGACGTATTTTACTTCCATAGGATGTTGAATCCTACATTCATCGTTCCGGGCGAACAGGTAGAGCTGGGAGAACTGGGGTTTGCATCTGCTTTTACCAGCACAAAGAAGAATATCAGTTAGCCCAAGTGGAACAAAAAGCGGTAAAACTTTTTTCTTAGCCTTCATTCAGCTTATGTTGAATTCCAAAGTCAGTCTTTGTCTCTTTATTCGGTTTTTGTTAACTTTATTTAAGTTTTATTTTTAAGCATGTGGCCATGATTGAAAGCTTGTCGTTAAATACGTGTTTTATATATTGTCATATCATTTAAAGCCTGTTTTGAATAACTTTGCATTTGAAAGCAGTGGTTTTGTCTTAATATTTATGATGAGAAGGGGTCTTTTTTTTATTGAGATGTTTGAAAGACAGTTTTCTGACAGTGATGCACAATGAACACAACAGAAGTATTTTAAGTGTAGGTTTAGGGGGTTACTTGAAGTTTGGAGAATTGCTTGAAAACCATGAAAGATGAGACTGTCAAAAAGAGAAATTCTTTAATGGGAAAGAACACACTTTTCCTTGCAGAAGAATTTTATACTTTCTCCTATGATAGGTGGAGCTTTAATCACCTTCAGTGGATTTCTCTTAGTTACCATCTTGTAAAGAGCAGAGTGGGATGGGGGTGAGGACTTTCTCCCCTGGGGAGGAGCACCACCTGGCCAGGTGATCGTGGTCAACATCAGTGATGGGCATGTGCCCTTGATATGATGTACTGAGATAGGCATTTACCTCTGGTCATCTTCCCCTAAACCCATAACCCTAGTCTACCCCTGTGTGAAAAACTGATATTCTCAAATTGAGGGACATTCTACAAAATACTGGCTAGCACACCTTAAAACTGTCAAGGTCATGAAAAACAGGAAAGACAAATTGTCACAGATCAGAGAAGACTAAGAAGACATTGTTAACTAAATGTACTGTGGTGTCCTTGGTCATATATCAACAGAAGAAAGGATATTAGAAAAACTAGTGAAATTTGAATGAAATCTGGGGTTCAGTTAATAGTGATGTAGCAGTGTTGGTTTCTTTGGTACATTTCTGACAAATGTACCAAAGTAATAGGTGCAGGTAGACAGGAACTCTGTGTACTATCTTTGCAACTTTTCTGTAAATCTAAAAACCTTTCTAAGATAAAAGTTTTGTTTTAAATAATTATCAAATCTTTGCAACTTTTCTGTAAATCTAAAAACCTTTCTAAGATAAAAGTTTTGTTTTAAATAATTATCAAATATGTTTGGTAAGTATTAGAAAATTGGGGGACTACTGGTTTCAATAGAAATAATTGATGGCCATGTTGTACATTAAATTATGGTTCGTTTCCTTGTAGGGAATTAAATTTAAACGAATAGGTGTTCCTTCTCCAACAGAGATAATAAAAGCGTCTAGCAAAGATGCCATCAGGTATGTTCTCTACCACTGCTGTGGTTTGTTTTATGCTTGCTCTATTTATTACATGTTTTTGTGCATTAATGAAATTTAGATTAAAATGTATTCTATTTAGTGTTTTAAACAATTTATAACCTGCTTGTTAAAAAAAATAGACTGTGCTGAAGTAAAATTGTATAAAATAAAAATTCTCATTTTTGCACATTGTGCCCAATCCTGTTCACCAGAGGAAACCATTATTAATAGTTTGGTTGTGTTGGCATTTTAAATAACTGTGTCTTAGATATGGTGTAGGTAAAAGTTATGGAAAATATCTCGATGGTAAGGATTAGATTAACAGTATCATTGGAGGTGCTACTTGCATAAGGGCAAGAACATTCTTCATTATGTGCAGTTGTCCTACAAACTAAAGAATACTTAATTTTTTTTGGTTGAAATTAAAAGACGCTTACTCCTTGGAAGGAAATTTATGACCAACCTAGATAGCATATTCAAAAGCAGAGACATTACTTTGCCAACAAAGGTTCGTCTAGTCAAGGCTATGGTTTTTCCTGTGGTCATGTATGGATGTGAGAGTTGGACTGTGAAGAAGGCTGAGCACCGAAGAATTGATGCTTTTGAACTGTGGTGTTGGAGAAGACTGTTGAGAGTCCCTTGGACTGCAAGGAGATCCAACCAGTCCATTCTGAAGGAGATCAGCCCTGGGATTTCTTTGGAAGGAATGATGCTAAAGCTGGAAACTCCAGTACTTTGGCTACCTCATGCGAAGAGTTGACTCATTGGAAAAGAGTCTGATGCTGGGAGGGATTGGGGGCAGGAGGAGAAGGGGATGCCAGAGGATGAGATGGCTGGATGGCATCACTGACTCGATGGACATGAGTCTGAGTGAACTCCGGGAGTTGGTGATGGACAGGAAGGCCTTGACATGCTGATTCACGGGGTCACAAAGAGTCGGACACGACTGAGCGACTGATCTGATCTGATAGTTGATTTACTGTATTGTATTAGTTTTAGACTCCTAATTTATCCCTTTTATCCCTCCACTCTATTCCCCTTTAGTAACCGTAAGTTTATGAGTCTGTTTCCTTTTTGTAGATAGTTTCATTTGCATTATTTTTTTAGATTCCACATATGAGTCATATCATATATTTGTCTTTCTCTGATTTCATTTATTATGATAATCTCTAGGTCATCCATGTTGTTGGAAATAGCAATACTTAATTCTTTTTTATGGCTGAATAGTATTCCCTTGTATATATGTACCGCATCTTTATCCATTCATTGGTTGATGGACATTTAGGTTGCTTCCATATCTTAGCAATTGTGACTAGTGCTGCTCTGAAATTTTTTCAAATTAGCGGTCTCATTTTCTTTGGACATATACTCAAGAGTGTAATTGTAAGATCACATGGTAATTTATTTTTAGCCTTTTGAGGAACCTCCATACTGTTGCCTATAGTGGCTGTACCAATTTACATTCCCAAGAGCTCCCTTTTTTCTACATCCTCTCCAACATTTATTTGTGATCTTTTTGATAATAACCATTCTGACAGCTGTGGGGTGATGATCATTGTAGTTTTTCTTTCCATTTTTCTGATAATTAGTAATGTTGAGTGTTTTTTCATGTGCTGGTTGGCCATGCATATGTCTTTGGAGAAGTGTCTGTTTGGGTCTTTTGCCCATTTTTTTGATTGGCAAGGATACTTAGCTGTTTAGCATCCCTGGCTGTGCAGTATATTCCTGAGGTTGAGTGAGGTGGCACCAGAAAGCTCCCAGTCATTTTTCAGATGTTTCCAAGTGGTGAGCTACATCCCCTGCTTAAGAACCAGAGTCTGAGCAGCATTTTTACAGTGTTTTTCATAGTTACTATTATGTATGTGTGAGAAACTTAATTTAAAAAAGAGTTCATGATCAGAAGAAATGTTAAATATTAGCATACTAGTAGCTCAGGAAAGTTTTGCAAATGAAAAGAATTTAACTCAGCATTTTTCAAATTTAGCATGCTTTTCTTTATCCTGCAGACAGGGTTTCCTGTGATGCCAGTTAAGAAAATTTGGGATTAGATGGCCAGAAAGTTGAAAAGAGACCCAGATGCTAGTGGTACATGAGAAGGCCTCTAGAGCAGCAGCCTTGCCAAAAGAAGCTGCTTCATGCAGCCTTGTTCCTCCTTGTCTTGGGTGATCTCTTTCAATTTTGAGATGTGACATTTATTTCTTATCACAAAGATAATAGTCATTTCCTAACAAATGTATAGTCTCGTAAGGGTCTGATATAACCTGATTTGAGAGTTCTTTTATTTCAGAATGAGAATAGCTGTAGTATTTTCTTATTCTAAAAGTAACACATACTTAATTGTAAAAGTTTGTTATTTATTGATACATTTTTAATGGCAGTATGGCATGCCATTGTATCTGTTTTATGGTTTACTTAACCAGTCCATATTGGTGCACATTTTAAAATTATTTATACTCTTTCTGTAACAGTGTAATGAACATCTTAATACTTATTATTTTCTTGGATAAATTTTTCTTGGTTAGATGGTAAATTAGAATTAGACACAATCAAAGGAGTGGATTTATTGCTACAGAAGTGTGATAATTTTATATACTACATCAAAATGATGTTACACATGTGCAAGATTTGGTTTGAAAGATTGATTTATCTCAAGATTGTGCTGTCTTGAAAATGAAATCTGTCCACTTTGACTATCCTTTTTCCTAACAAATCTACTTTCCATCAAACCACAGGCTCTTGGACTCTGTGCCTCCCACTGCGATCGGTCACTTCAAGCAATCAGCCGAGAAGCTGATTGAGGAGAAGGGAGCTGTGGAAGCCCTGGCAGCAGCCCTGGCCCACATTTCTGGTGCCACGTCGGTAGACCAGCGCTCCTTGATCAACTCAGAAGCGGTAGGGGTCCCTGTCAAATTTCTGACACTTTAGTGTCCCATTGAAACTTCCAATTGTTTTAACTTTTGTGTGAAGGTTGATACATATTAACAAATCCATAGAGACAGAAAATTAGTTGTTGCAGTGTCTTACTGGAGGAGGGCAATGGCAGTGATTGCTGAAGGGAATGTGGGTTTTGGTGGGGTAAAGGGATACGGACATATTCTGGAATTTTAAATACTGGTGATGATTGTAGATCTTGTGAAAATACTAAACCCCCTTAAATTGTATACTTTAAAATGCCAGATTTTATGGTATGTGCATTGTATGTCAATTTTTCTTAATCCTAAAAAAAAAAAACCCAGTCATATAAACAATGTAAGTGCATGTGATTCCTTTAGCCAGGATTCCTAGAAACTTAAAAAGGTAATACTTTTCTTTTTTTTTTAAGTTGAAATTTTTGAGATAATTGTAGGTTCTAGTGAAATTGTAAGCGTTAATATAGAAAGATTCCTTGTACACTTGGCCAGTTTCCCGCAGTGGTAACATTTTACAAAAGTTTAATATCATGACCTGGATACCAGCACTAGCACAATGCACCAGTCTTATTCAGAGCTTCTCAGTTTTACTCGTACTAAAATGGCAGGGTGGGAGGGATATGTTTTTAGAAAGAACTTTCTCATAAATATCTTAGAAACATGAGGACAAGTGTTCATATCACGTATGTTTGTTTTTGAGACTTTAACTTTGTTCCTCTTCCATAGGGCTTTGTGACCATGATCTTGCGGTGCTCAATTGAAATGCCAAACATTAGTTATGCTTGGAAAGAACTTAAAGAGCAGCTGGGTGAGGATATTGATTCCAAAGTGAAGGGAATGGTCTTTCTCAAAGGAAAGCAGGTAAGGCTGAGGCCTCTGTTGTAAGCTCCCCTTGGTTCAGTAGCTTCATGCTGGTGGTGAAACACTGTGTGGTGGCTTTTCCCTGCTCTGCCGGGATGCTGCATATTTTCATTCTGTAGATAGTCTTCTCTGGGCAGTGTCTTTCGTGACCCTCAGTTGCCACTTAGTCATTGACGACTGCCCCATGTGTATCTAGCCTGAACTATCTGCATAAAGTGCCAGACTTGAAGACCCATCTACTTCCCTGACATCCCCACCCAGATGGGGTTTATTAAGTAACTTAATGCAGAAATATTCAAAATTGAATTAAAAATCTAAAATCTTGCCTTTTGAACCTAGTGTTCATTCTTCTGACTCCTGCCCTCAGTTAATGGCGTAGACTATTACAGCAATTCTCAAGTATTTTGCTCTAGTGACCTTTTTACATTCTTAATAAATTGTTAGGGACACCAAAATGCTTTTGTTTATGTGGGTTATACCTATTGATATTTATGTATTAGAAATTAAGACTGAAATTCTAATAAAGCATTAAGAATATGTTCTGTTAGTCGTCAGACAATGGTATCAACTATAATGTAGTGTCTTGAAAACCTTCTACCCTTAAGAGGATGAAGAGGACAGAGAACATTGTAGTATTATAAAAATGTGTACTTGGTAGAATGCCTCAAAGATCTCAGGGTTCCAGTGGTACATGGACTATACTTGGAGAACTGCTGACCTTGGAAAACAAATCAGGTTTTTATCTTCAACTCATTGCTTCTCTGACCATGTTGTTCATCTCCTTAAGCACCTCCACATTATCTGGGATAGAGTCCCAACTTTCACAAGGGGATTCTTCATTAGCTGGCTCCTGTCCTCATTAGCAGCTTCCTTTCTATCTCCTCCACCAGCGCCCTCCAGTCCAACAGTGCCAAGTGCATCTTGCTTTCTTTCATCCTAGTGTATGCACAGTCCACTGTTTACAGAGTGTTCCTACCTCCATGGTATTTTTTATGGAGGTTTTTTATTTTTATTTTTTATTTTTAAGGCTAAGCTGGCTCTTGACCTTGGACCACTGCCTGGCCCTCACATGTCGGGTTTTGACATGAATGTCCCCTGCTTGTGGGTTTGGATTTGGGGCACTTAACCCGCCCCACCCCCCACCTGAGAGTGGAGGGCCAAGGGATCTCACCAGAACTGTCTACCCAGCAGCTCTGTTTCTTTCTTCCTTCCTTGGCCTCTGTCCTTTGCTGACTTCCTCTTCTTTAGCCCATGGGCCTTGGTTACCTGGGAACTCACCCTGGGGTGGGCCAGGGAAGAGTGGCCTTGGCAGCCTGGGCCTAGGTGGGTAGACTACAGAAGGGACTGGTAGGAGTCTGCACTGCTCTGACTTCCCTCCTTTTGGTTAATAAACACAAATGCTTGTTTTGCAAAAAAAAAAAAAAAAAAAAAGCCTTAAGTCTTTTTGACTTAGCCTTAAGTCTTTTTGAAACTTCCCCTGGCCAAATGGCAGAGTTGGGGGTACCTCTATGTGTACTTTAGCATTCTTTGGGTTTATTCATGTAACTTTTTCCTTGCTGTGCTTGCATACTGATTGAGAGTCTCAAGAGCACTATGGCCGACTCAAGGGCCAAAACTGTTTTCTAGATGTCTCTATACTGCAGTGAGTGCCTGGTATTGAATGGTTAGTTAATATGTGAATGAAGATTCCCACAGATGGCAAAATCCAACAGTACCTGATGCTATCTGTGGTTATAATTGGGTAAATTGTTAGTGAAATGGATGTTCCTTAAAATTTTGCAGTTAAAGACAGCCAGGGGAGAGGAGTGTCTGTGTCACTTATGAGGGGAATTTGATTATTTTGTGGACACTGAGAAACAGGAGGACTTTTTTCTTCTGTTTTTTTTTTTTTCTTCCTTTTTCTTTGACTGCATCCAGTGGCTTATGGGATCTTAGTTCCTTGGCCAGGGATTGAGGACTTCCTAATTGGAAATGATGGCACTGCTTGTTAACGAAGAAACTGTCCTGTATAGTATTTAATTTTTAAATACTTTTCATTGGAGCTTGAATTACAGATACTAGAAAACGAACAATATAATTTTTTTCCTGCTTTTAGTTAGGTCATCCTGATTACAGGAAGTCAGTGTATTTTAATGGTTTTAAACCATAGGTTTTATTTTAGAGCTATGCTTACCAGGTTTTTAAAATTGCTCTTACCTGCTGTGGGACCTTAGACAAGTTAGCCTCATCAAGCCTTTGTTTTCTCAGCTATAAAATGTAGCTGATTGCTCTGTGAGGATTAGCACAGTGTAATAACCAAGAATGACCTCTAGTCAATTCTAGGCAGTCTTGAGTCCTTTCATAAATACCTCTGGCTTTTTGCTGTTGTTCTTTGGGGATGTATTGTGTTGGGCTTGGCCTAAAGTTTATCTAAAATGGGTTTTTTTTTAAATCTTTTTGTTTTTCTTTTACATATTACCTAGTCTTTTGGAGTATCGATTAATGTGCATTTTATAATTCTTGTCAAAATCTGGATTAACTTGCATTTGTTTTGATTTCTAGGGTGTTTGCTTTGATATCCCTACTGCATCAGTAACAGAAGTACAGGTATTCTTTTCTCTTAGATTTTGAAGTTAATGTGTATCTAAACTATAAAATGTTTGTTATTTAAAGCACAGAATAATAGGGAAACAACAGGTCTAGTCTCTAAAAGACCATTAAGAAGTAAATTTTACTGCTTTTTCTGCTGTTCTTTTTATATTGATATTTTTCTTTATTCAGCCTTCCTGTTTTCCTATTTTTGTTTACAACATTGTGAACAATAGCCAGCTTTTTTCTCCATGGATTTTACAGGGGGTTTATATAGACATTTTAAATTGCTATATCGTTATTTAGTACTGTCAAAAATATGTTTATACATGCTATATTTATATGTTTTACTACCTAACAGCTGTGGATACCCTGTAGTTACTAGATTGGATAAATGATGAGGGTACTCATAGTGATACTTTATTTTTGACCAGTGACCTTTTAAGCACTTAGGTTATCAATCTGGTTTTTCTTTAGAAAAAGGGTAAAAATATTGTCTTTCTCATGCCTTTTAAAACCAAATTCAGTAGAAATCACAGCAGGTAAAAATAGTACCTTCTCTCAACAGGAAAAGTGGCATGATTCACGGCGCTGGCAGCTTTCTGTGGCCACAGAGCAACCAGAGCTAGAAGGTCCACGGGAAGGATATCGCAACTTCCGAGGACAGCGGGAAGGCAACCGAGGCTTCAGGGGACAGCGCGAGGGTAACCGAGGTGCCAGGGGACAGCGGGAAAGAAGTAGAAGCTTCAGAGGACAGCGATCAGGAGGTGGCAACAAAAGTAACAGATTTCAAAACAAAGGCCAGAAGCGGAGTTTTAATAAAGCATTTGGACAGTAACCTGAAGTAGAGGATTTATTTGGCAAAAACAGAACTATGTTCAGCAATGTGGAACTGAACATTATTTTTCATACAAAGTTAAAAGCACGTTGTATTTCCTTCCTGACCACTTGCCCAGTCCCCATCTCTTTGAGAGAGAAAAGCTTCATCTAAATTATTTCATCTGATTGATGACTGTCATTTATAACTTTATTGCTACTTCCGTCTTGGGTATTCCTTTTGAAAAGGTGTATGGATTCATTACGATATTCTAATGTATTGTTTATAGAGTATAAGATAAAGTGAAGCAAGTATCTGCTGATATTTTTTAAGTTGACCTGTCTTTATACTTAGAAATGTCTCTTAATAGTAGGCGTCCCTGGTGGCTCAGATGGTGAAAACTCTCCTGCAATGCAGGATCCCTGGGTCGGGAAGATCCCCTGGAGAAGGAAATGGCAACCCACTCCAGTAATCTTGCCTGGAGAATTCCATGAACAGAGGAGCCTGGCAGGCTACAGTCCATGGGGTTGCAGAGTCAGGCATGACTGAGCAACTATCACTCACACTCATTCTTAATAGTGCCCTTCCTAAATACCATGGGGAATACAACAGTTTCTAGAGAAGCACTTTGAGCACTCAAAGCTTTGTTTTCTAACTGGTATTCCTCAGCCACTTGCCCACCAATTACTCCTGTGGTTCTAGCATATATCTTCTGAGAATTAATAGTGAGCAGTGTTTCAAAGCAAGGTTTCACACTTAACCGTGATTAATACAGTTTATGCCTGCATATGCTCTAGATTTGGAGGATGGTGATACATTTGATAGGAGATAGTATTTAGATTAGCCATTGTTATGTGCATTTTGATACATTTTTAGCTTCTCAATAAAAGGTGATTTCATGCTTCAGTGAATTCTTCACAGATTTAAAAAATAATGTGTATGTGTAAATACACATATTTTACTAGAAAGCAAGTATCTTTAAGGAATTCCACGTGTATAACATGGCCCTGTAACTTTCTTCGTAAGTAAGGAGGGTAGATAAGGTGCTTGATGATAATGTACTCCACTTCCTATTGGAAAATTAACATTATTTACCAAGAAGGAACTAGGGGAATAGGGGGCAGAGATTTGGATTGCTGAAGAGTCAAAAATCCACTGAAAATATTTTCTACATGCAAAAAGGAAACATGTATATTGAGAGCAAAGAGAAGAACAAGTGAAGGTGCATGATAAAGCTTTTTTTTAATGATGAAAACATAATGGTTCATTAGTGTGTCCAGAGCTTAATTTCTAACAGGCAAGCTGGGGATTTTAGGTACAATGATCCAGTTTAGTTTCTCAAAGCCTAGCTGCTATAGCCACAGTATAGGATCTCTTCCTATTAGATTGCTACTGCATTGAAAGGTTGCAGCTTCCTAGAGTTCTTTTTAAGAACAAACTATGGTTATTTTTAAGTTGTTGCTTTGAGGGAACCGAAGAACCTAAAATAGCCCCTGGCCAGTATTGCTCTGAGGTCTCAAGTGTTATTTCTCTGGGAAACTTTGTACATGGTACAGGAGTTTAAGAGTAGCATTGTCTTGCCTTAATTTCTGTACTGGGAATTTCAGAAAATAAATTGTTAAGAGGAATTCAAACACATGGCCTATCTTACTTTGATTTAATTATTTTGAACAATTGAAATCTTGCTAGACACTGGTTTCTCTGACTGGGTCTTGATAGCCAACTGCTTCTTACGCAAGTCACCTTTTCAGTAAGGGGCTCTCAGATACCAGCATTGAGATAGCATTCTTTTTCTGTTAAGATTTCAGTTCTGTTTTTGAATCCTGACTGGATGTCTCTCTGCTCTCACATTCTCTTGGCTTTTCTTCTTTGGTCCACTTGTCAGTTTTATCACTTGACCTCCTCATGGTTTCCCATTCAAACCAGAGGAAGTTAGGTAGTTGATGACCAACAACTCCTGCCTTGTGGATCACGTTTTATTAAATTCTGCTTTTGCTGAAATACTGAGCATACTTAAATAACAACCCAAACATTTAAGTTTGGATAGGAATGGGTTGGTTTCTCAAGTAGGACAGTGTACTTGTACTTTAGGAGGAAATACTCAAGAGAGTAAGGGAGAAGATGAATGGGAATTTCACTTTACACGGCTTAGGACAACATGACTCTCAATAAATGAAGCTAAAATTTCTCCTGGATCCCAGAATTCAAACCATATTTATAAATGTATAATTCAACTACTGTACGGTTTAAATGGGCTTGTTGAGCTAGCCTGGGAAATAATACCATTTTTACCATTTTCTACAGAGAAAGTATTTTCCAACTTATGTATCAGACAACTCAATGAACTTTTAAAAACCAGTTTTTATGTTGGAACTATCTGTGCAGCATTTCTTTACAGTTATACATAAAGTGTTTTTACTGTAAAACTGAGTTAATGTATACAAATAGACCCTTATGCCATAATAAAATTACTAGTACTTACTAATTATGTTTTTGGTGACTTTTTTCCCTAAAATTGAAGCTTGGAATTTTTATTTTAAAAATAATAACTGATGGGTATAAATATCCAAACAGAAAAGCAAGTAAGTCACCATATATCCAACATATTTGTGAACATCTCTTCCAGGAATTCATTTACAAAATTGGAATCATTCCTTCAGTTTTGTGAATTGCTTTTCCCTCTATGGCATGTGCATCTTTTTCTGTGTCTTTTGTTTTTTTAGTTCTCCAACTAGGGATGTAACCCACACCCCCTGCAGTGGAAGTGTGGAGTCTTAACCACTGGACCACCAGGTAAGTCCCTGTGCCATTTTTGATAACTATGCCGTCTTACAGTATAAATATGCCACTATAAGATGGTCCTGTTTGTTCTTCTGTAAACAGCCCTAAAATGAATGTTCTTGTTCAAATCTTTGTGTACTTACCTGATTTCTCACCTCTAGGATAAATCCTATAAAAGAATTGCAGGGTTAAAGTGAATGAATTTAAGTTTTGGTGCAAGTTGCTCTCCAAAGCAGTTCCAGTTTATGGTCCTACCCTCCACTCTAGGAGAGAAACCTGTTTCCCCACAGCAGTAACACCAGGTGTTGGCTTTTGGTCACTTTGCTAGGTGCATTACATGGATTTATTTACGTCTTATAATTGAATGAGGATTAACATCTTAAGTTTATTGGTCACTTGCATTTCTTGAAAAGACTTTATTTGTTGCAAAAATAGAACAAAGTTTGTGTATACTCTCCACTGGACATGAGTGGAGTTTAATAAATGTTTTCCATTATCATAGCACAATGAATGAAACCAATCTATTAACATGAAGCATACCATCCCATAGATGCTTCCTTGAACCTTTTTTTTTCTTCTCAGTATACCCTGGAAATCACATTAGTTCACAGAAATTGTTTGTTCTTACAACTGCATCATACCCCATTGTGAGGGTACACCATAGTTTATTCAACCCTTTTCTTATTATGAATGGGCACATAGGTTGTTTCCAGTATTTTTCAATTACAAACAGTGCTGCAGGGAGAAACCTCCTTATGTGTGTATTTATGTACTTTCAGAGGGGTATCTTCAGAGTAGATTCTTAGGAGTGAGATAGCTGAGTCAGAAGGCAAGTGCATATGTAGTTTTTGTTCTTTATTATCATGTATTGGCAAGGGGAATGCTAGAAGGCAGTTTTTTTCTTGGAATTTATTTTTTGAAGAAGCCAGGCCATTTGTTCTGTAGATTTTACCACATTCTGAATTCTGCTGAGGCATCTCCCATCTGTCACTTAAGCTCCTTTTCCTCCTGTATCAATCTAATACATTGATAATTAGATTGCAAAGTGTACCCATGTCCAGTTGTCCCTCTTTTGATGTTAAGAGCAAGAAGTGATCGTTGCCTAAATCTCAGGTCACTGTGTTCTGGTGACCTGTACTCTATGCCACTCACTGGACAACTTCCACAGGGACTGCTCCCCTGGCAGCCAGAACTCCCCATCTCGTTTCCTAGTCCCATGTCTTTGTGTTTCTCAGGTATGTCTATCTAAGGATTTATCAAAATCCTTTTGTTTTCATCTGTGCATGCTTCTTGCAAGGTCCTTAGAGGTTCGCACCAAGTGTCATGGTGGTTTGATGAGCTCCTATTGCAAGATAGTATTGCATAATCAAAAGTATGGACTCTTGAGCAAAACTGCCTTACTGTATGTGACCTTTGGTAAATTTTTAATCTCTCTAGACTTCAATTTCTAATCTGCAGAATGGGAATAACAATATCTCACAGAGTTGTTCTGAGGATTAGGTGATTTTAATACATAGAATGTTATCTGGCTCATAGTAATGAGATACCAAATTAACCATGTGCGAATCACTTTCCTAGAGACAAATGTATACTGAGCACCTACTATGGTGATTACAGTAGTTTCCTTACGAGTCTTCCGGCTTTTTCCTTTCAGTTTGTTTTCTAAATAATCCTGTTAAATCATATCTTGTCCTTCAGAACCATCCCATCTCACACAGACTATCCAAACTCACTGTTGGTCACTTCAGTTCAGTTGCTCAGTCGTGTCCGACTCTTTGCGACCCAATGAATTGCAGCACGCCAGGCCTCCCTGTCCATCACCAACTCCCAGAGTCTACTCAAACTCATGTCCATCGAGTTGGTGATGCCATCCAGCCATCTTATGCTCTATTGTCCCCTTCTCCTGCCCCCATCTCTCCCAGCATCAGGGTCTTTTCCAATGAGTCAGCTCTTCGCATGAGGTGACCAAAGTACTGGAGTTTCAGCTTTAGCATCAGTCCTTCCAATGAGCACTCAGGACTGATATCCTTTAGGATGGACTGGTTGGATCTCCTTGCAGTCTAAGGGACTCTCAAGAGTCTTCTCCAACACCACAGTTCAAAGGCATCAATTCTTCAGTGCTCAGCTTTCTTCCAACTCTCACCTCCATACATGACCACTGAAAAAACTATAGCCTTGACTAGACGGACCTTTGTTGGCACAGTAATGTCTCTGCTTTTGAGTATGCTATCTAGGTTGGTCATAACTTTGCTTCCAAGGAGTAAGCGTCTTTTAATTTCATGGCTTTAGTCACCATCTGCAGTGATTTTGGAGCCCCCAAAAATAAAGTCTGACACTGTTTCCACGGTTTCCCCATCTATTTCCCATGAAGTGATGGGACCAGATGCCATGATCTTCGTTTTCTGAATGTTGAGCTTTAAGCCAACTTTTTCACTCTCCTCTTTCACTTTCATCAAGAGGCTTTTTAGTTCTTCACTTTCTGCCATAAGGGTGGTGTCATCTGCATATCTGAGGTTATTGATATTTCTCCCGGCAATCTTGATTCCAGCTTGTGCTTCATCCAGCCCAGCATTTCTCATGATGTACTCTGCATATAAGTTAAATAAGCAGGGTGACAATACACAGCCTTGACGTACTCCTTTCCCTATTTGGAGCCAGTCTGTTGTTCGATGTCCAGTTCTAACTGTTGCTTCCTGACCTGCATAGAGATTTCTTCATGACCCAGATAATCACGATAGTGTGATCACTCACCTAGAGCCAGACATCCTGGAATGTGAAGTCAAGTGGGCCTTAGGAAGCATCACTACGAACAAAGCTAGTGGAGGTGATGGAATTCAGTTGAGCTATTTCAAATCCTAAAAGATGATGCTGTGAAAGTGCTGCACTCAATATGCTAGCAAATTTGGAAAACTCAGCAGTGGCCACAGGACTGGAAAAAGTCAGTTTTCATTCCAATCCCAAAGAAAGGCAATGCCAAAGAATGCTCAAACTACCACACAATTGTACTCATCTCATACGCTAGTAAAGTAATGCTCAAAATTCTCCAAGCCAGGCTTCAACAATACGTGAACTATGAATTGCCAGATGTTCAAGCTGGATTTAGAAAAGGCAGAGGAAGCAGAGATCAAATTGACAGCATCCACTGGATCATCGAAAAAGCAAGAGAGTTCCAGAAAAACATCTATTTCTGCTTTATTGACTATGCCAAAGCCTTTGACTGTGTGGATCACAATAAACTGTAGAAAATTCTTCAAGAGATGTGAATACCAGACCACCTGACCTGCCTCCTGAGAAAGTTTTATAAGACCTGGGTATATTCAGCACTTTGAGATACACAAAGGAGCACTGATTCTGGAAGCTCATAGATACAAAGTTTGAATCTCAGATGTGCTTCAAATTGATAGGCTTCAAATTTTTTAAGCTTTACCTTTCTCAAGCAAAACATGAGTGATAATATTATCTTATCTGTACAGATTCTATCCTTTATAAATGCTGGTGCTTCGCAGGAGTCTTTCCTAAACACTGTCCTGGGGAAATCTTAAAAACTTCCAAGATTTCCGTTGCATGGGCTGCTCACTTCCAAAACTTGGTAGCCAGGCCAGATGGCTCTCTGGAGATACAGACTGTAATATTCATCTCCCAACTGGAACAACCACTCCTGGATGTTCAGCTGACTCCTGTATATCATTATTTCAAATTGGAACCCAAGTTTCCTTTTCACATTCTCCTTCCCACCCACACCAAAATGTTCTCCTGTTTTGCATCTCAATGAGTGACACCACTATACACCAAGCTGATTTCCTGCATTCACTCTCCTTTCTTCTCTCATCCTTAAATGTAAAACTAAGCACTAGCCACCTCCAGTCCACCTTCTATAAAGCTCTTACTTTGGTCTACTTTTCATCTCTAGTAGTTCAGACCATCATCTTTTGAATTATTTTAACAGGTACTCTTGCTGCCACATTAGCTTCCTACCAGTGCATTTTCCACAACACTTCAAATGACTAATTTGTTCATTTGATAAATATTTTAAATGTCTGTTAGTCTTCCAGGCACTGTTCTAGGATCTGGAAATTCAGCAATTAAAAAACTTTCTGCCCTAATACAGGAAAAGACATTAAACTATCCAGGTGGCCCAACAGTAAAGAATCCACCTGACAATGCAGGAGACTCAACAGACGCAATTCAATCCCTGGGTTGGGAAGATCCCCTGGAGTAGGAAATGGCAACCCACTCCAGTACTCTTGCCTGGAAAATTCCATGAATAGAGGAGCCTGGTGGGCTACAGTCCATGGGGTTGCAAAGAGTTGGACACAACTGAGCACATGCACACATAGTAATATAAGTTGTTACGGAAACAAAGGTGATAAGGACTGTTAGCCAGTGAGGCAAGGTTGCTATTTTTAAACATGGTGGTCAGGAAAGACTTTCCTGAAAAGTCATCATTTGAGTAAAGATCTGAAGGTGAGGGATTGAGCCATGTAGAATTAGTGGAAGGATGGACGAACAGCAAATACACAGGCTTTGACACAGGAGACTGTCTGATGTGTTCAAGGAAAAGGAAACTTCTTGGCTGGAGTAGAGAGAATGTAGAGAGCCATAGAAGATGAACTCAGAGAACTAGTGTGGACCTAACTATGCAGCGTTTATAAGGCTTTGACTATGCCAAAGCCTTTGACTGTGTGGATCACAATAAACTGGGGAAAATTCTGAAAGAGATGGGAATAGCAGACCACCTGACCTGCCTTTTGAGAAACCTATATGCAGGTCAGGAAGCAACAATTAGAACTGGACATGGAAAAACAGACTGGTTCCAAATAGGAAAAGGAGTACGTCAAGGCTGTATATTGTCACCCTGTTTATTTAACTTATATGCAGAGTACATCATGAGAAACGCTGGGCTGGAAGAAGCACAAGCACACTGGACATGAGTTTGGGTAAACTTCGGGAGTTGGTGATGGACAGGGAGGCCTGGCATGCCACGGTCCATGGGGTTGTAAAGAGTTGGACACGACTGAGCGATTGAACTGAACTGATAAAACTTTCTGGGGCCAGGCTCCTGCCCCTCCTATTTTACTTGGTAATTTTGAAGGTTGTGTAATCGGAAAAGTGTTGCTTGAGTTGTCTTGTGACAGCTCTGGGAATTCACTCCTGTATTGAGAAGTTGTACATAGTCCTACAACCTGTATTTCAGGGTTGAAATGAAAATATTTGTCAATCACTCTGCTTTTTACATTTATAGATCAGATCAGTCGCTGAGTCATGTCCGACTCCTCGCGACCCCATGATTCGCAGCACGCCAGGCCTCCCTGTCCATCACCAACTCCCGGAGTTCACCCAGACTCATGTCCATAGAGTCAGTGATGCCATCTAGCCATCTCATCCTCTGGCGTCCCCTTCTCCTCCTGCCCTCAATCCCTCCCAGCATCAGAGTCTTTTCCAATGAATCAACTCTTCGCATGAGGTGGCCCAAGTACTGGAGTTTCAGCTTTAGCATCATTCCTTCCAAAGAAATCTCAGGGCTGATCTCCTTTAGAATGGACTGGTTGGATCTCCTTGCAGTCCAAGGGACTCTCAACAGTCTTCTCCAACACCACAGTTCAAAAGCATCAATTCTTCGGCGCTCAGCCTTCTTCACAGTCCAACTCTCACATCCATACATGACCACTGGAAAAACCATAGCCTTGACTAGACGAACCTTTGTTGGCAAAGTAATGTCTCTGCTTTTGAATATGCTATCTAGGTTGGTCATAACTTTCCTTCCAAGGAGTAAGCGTCTTTTAATTTCATGGCTGCAGTCACCATCTGTAGTGATTTTGGAGCCCAGAAAAATAAAGTCTGACACTGTTTCCACTGTTTCCCCATCTATTTCCCATGAAGTGGTGGGACCGGATGCCATGATCTTCATTTTCTGAATGTTGAGCTTTAAGCCAACTTTTTCACTCTCCTCTTTCACTTTCATCAAGAGGCTTTTGAGTTCCTCTTCACTTTCTGCCATAAGGGTGGTGTCATCTGCATATCTGAGGTTATTGATATTTCTCCCGGCAATCTTGATTCCAGTTTGTGTTTCTTCCAGTCCAGCGTTTCTCATGATGTACTCTGCATATAAGTTAAATAAACAGGGTGACATTCATAGAGGCTATACATTAATAACAATACACGGATCCTTGTTACATTTTTATCCACTGATGGGCTGGGTTATATACTGTCAAAACGTTTCTGCCTTTCAGCTTATAGCAATTAACGAGAGTAGTTACCCAGCTATGTTTGTAAATATTTCCTTGTGATCTGTTAGTCAATCGATATCACCAGTAAGCAAGAGAGACTCCCTGCCGCAGAGGGCGGGACTGGGCTGGAAATGGTAATGCCTTCGGACAGCTTCCTTTCCATGACAACGGTTGCTGTGGTGACGACTACGCCTTCCCATTGGTCACTGCAAAGCTTACTGCTGTTCCCCGGCAGTACGTCATTGGCTGGCGTTCCGCAATGCGCAGGCGCAGGGCTGTAGCGGCCGTAAGTGAAGCGTCGCGAAAGAGAAGGAAGGCGGGAGTCCCAATTGAAACCGAGGCTGACCAGGCCGCTATGGCGGATTCTCCGTGGGACGAGATTCGTGAGAAATTCCAGACTGCACTGGCCTTATCACGGGTGGAACTGCATAAAAACCCGGAGAAGGAACCGTACAAGTCGAAATACAGCGCCCGGGCGCTGCTGGAAGAGGTTAAGGCGCTATTGGGACCCGCTCCTGAGGACGAGGATGAGCGACCGCAGGCCGATGATAGCTTGGGCGCGGGGGAACACGCTTTGGGGCTGCCGGCTGAATTGGTGGAGGCCGAGGGGCCCGTCGCCCAGGGAGCAGTGAGGCGAGCGGTTATTGAGTTCCATCTCGGGGTGAACCACATTGACACCGAGGAGTTGTCGGCGGGGGAGGAGCATCTGGTAAAATGCCTGCGGCTACTGCGCAAGTACCGACTGTCGCACGACTGCGTCTCCCTCTACATCCAGGCGCAGGTGAGAAAGATGCGGGCCCGTTGCTGTTGGCCGGAGGCCAGTGGGTGGAGAGGGGCCTCAACTCCTGCTGAGACCAAAGGCAAACGTAATAAGGCACAATTTGTCCCCACGTTTTCAAACCTCTGTGGTAAGCGGCTTCCAAACTCCGTCTCCATCCTCTTCGCTTACTCCTTCATCACATTGCTTCACTTAGTCGTGGTCAACGCATCGGTTACCCAAGACCCTCCTACATTGTAAATGCTCTTTCCAACCCTCCACCTTTCCAAATCCAGTTCATTCTATTAAGAAAAACCCGAAGTAATTTGTTTATTAATTTCAGATCTCAAGGAAATTGTAGAGAATAATTAGAGTGCATTCTTAATTTGAAATAAGATGTCTGTCTTGCCATAGTCATTCGTTTGCTTCTCAGGGAATTCCTGCCCACTCTTCAAAACCGATTTCAAGATTCACTTCATAGTTTTACTAACTTTCTTTGGATCGTTGTATTCTGAACTGACTTCCTCCTAATACGTTTGATTTCTTTAATACTTAACTGTTTCGTATTTCTCTGGTGCTTGGTTTATTAAGAAATAAATCTGACGTTCTCGTTGGGAACATAACAGTTCAGAATACAAATATGTATGAACTTTTGTGTCACGTTCTTTGCTTAAGTTAGCTCACAAACCCTTACGTTCAGTAGTTCCAGTTCCTAGTATATGTGATCCAGGGAACATTTACCTCAGTTGATCTTAGTAGGTCTCAGAGTTAAAAAGGACATTGTATAGGACATATTCTGTTATCATGGCCCAATTAAATTAAAAGCTACAAAATAACAGGAACTATAGCTCTTTTTTGCTTATTATTTGTAATCTCAGTCCCTGGCACATAAAAGACCATTTTTGGTTTGTTTGTTGAGTGGATGAATGATCTAATGAAATCCATAAGATGTTGAATTCAAACAAAATCTCAATTATTTGAAATTTTCTTCAACCATTTGGCTTCCTAAGATCTTGCTGCTAAGTTGCTTCAGTCGTGTCTTACTCTGTTCGACCCCATAGATGGCAGCCCGCCAGGCTCCCCCATCCTGGGATTCTCCAGGCAAGAACACTGGAGTGGGTTGCCATTTCCTTGTCCAATGCGTGAAAGTGCAAAGTGAAGTGAAGGCGCTCAGTCGTGTCCAACTCCCAGCGACCCCATGGACTGCAGCCTCCCAGGCTCGTTTGTCCATGGGATTTTCCAGGCAAGAGTACTGGAGTGGGGTGCCATTGCCTTCTCCTCCTAAGATCTTAATGAAGATTTTAAAAATTCCTTCCCTATCTCAAAAATAGAAACCTTCTTTTTTTTTTTTTTCCTACCTTTTTTCCTTCAATGAAAGCCTCTCATCCTGAAAACAAAAGTTTTTCTTTTAGCAACAAAGGCAGCAGAGGAGAGGCTCCTCTACCTTTTCAACACGCTTTTTCATAATACACAGGCCTCTACAAAGCACCTAGTAAGAAAGCCAAAGGATAAGATGTTGCATTTCTTTTAAAATAATTTATGTAATATAGGTCTCCAGTATTTACTGTACTTTTGTGACTTTTAATGTGCATGTTCTTAAGTATATTAATATCTCTGAAATCAGGATCCATCTTACAGCTGATTGATTTTATGTCAAAATTTACTTGGCAGTGTTTTCTTGTTGATACATAAAATAATTGTGTCTTAAAAATTGTAACATCTTACATTCAATGATTTACAGCATTTTGAACAGCCAGCTTTTTCTGAATGGTGAATTATTATAGATATTTTTACTAAAACCAGGAACAAAATCTTGATTAGAAGTTCTGGCCATTGCAGTAATATAGAAAGCAAAAAATAGTATCAATCTTTTAAAATAAAAATCATTTTTTTAATGTGATTTATGTATACCTAAAGTCATCAACTATAAAAGTCTTAGAACTGTTTGATGAAACAGGAGGTTAACAAAACCAAACCAGGAGGTTATATGGTAAATATATAATATCAATAGTATTCTGTCTATAAGCAATAATTTGTTAAAAGTGTTATTTTTAGAAATTACATTTACAAAGGGTGGGATAATAGAACTGATAATCTTAAAAGAAGTGATATACCATGTTCCTCAGTGGCAAGATTATTTAGATTCGGCTTATGCTAGTCTGTTTCTGAAGTCTACTGCTCAGCTGATCTGTTTATTACAGGGGCCTTTTATTACATTTAATATTTGCTTTGATGAGAGATTTGACCTTACTAATATAAAGCAGACTGAAAGGATGGTATAGAATAATTGTATCACATTGGCAGAGATTATTAAAGATATTGATTGCATTCATTTTTGGAGAAACTATGAGGAGATGGATACTGTCCATTAGCATAATTATTGGTGGAAATATAAATCCATAGAACTTTCTGGAGATCAGTAGGTATCTGAGTCAAGACTTTGACTTAAAAATTTCCCGTCAGTATTGTAAAATAATATTGAGACAGGTATGCAAAGGTCTGTTAACATGGATGTTTGTCATATCGTTGTTAATTTAAAAAAGAAAAGAATAAAATAAACATTAGTGAGTAGCTTTGTAGTTAAATAAGTACTGGTACATCCACATAGAAGAGCAGTATGCAGCCTTTAGAAATGATTTATGTTGGTTCAGAAATACACACTTGCATTATCATGCTGAGCAAAATTTAACTTGACAAATTAGTAGATTGTTCTCCCCACTGCCAGGACATATATGTTTAAGGAGGACCTCAGCTTTACTGAGGTACAGCAGACATATAGTAAACAGCAAGTATCTAAGTATACAATTTGATGAATTTCGACATCTCTGTATTCCCATGAAACAGTCACGGCAATCACAGTAATGATCAGATCCATCACCACTAAAAGTTTCTTTGTGCAGGTGCATTTGTAACCCCTCACTCGCTCCTGTATTCTCTTTTCCTTCTTGCCCTCCTCCCCCACATTTTCTAGAATTTCATAATGGACTTATATGGTGTATGCTTTTCTTTTGTCTGACTTCTTTCACTGATCATCATCATTTCATTGCTGCATCAGAGATAATCTTTTTTCTTTTTTTTTCTTTTGTCTGTTAATATGGTGAATTACATTGATTGATTTTTCTAATGTTAAGCCAACCTTTCTTTCCTGTGATAAACTCCACTTGGAGATTTTGCCAAGCCAAAGTTGGGTCAGATATTACCCTTTTTATGTACTGTTGGATGGAATTTGCTAAAATTTTGTTAGTATTTTTTGTATCTTTGTTCATGAAGGATCTCAGTCTGTAGTTTCTTGTTATGTCTTTGGTATAGAGGAACTATTCTTTCCTCTTTGTTTTTCTGGATGAATTTGTGTAGACTTGGTATTATTTTTTCCTTACGTGTTTGGTAGAATTCACTAGTAGTACTTCTTTAGCTGTTTTTGATTCAGTTTTTTCCCTTACCTATTCTGTTATCCCAAGGGCAGGAACATGGTGATGCTCTGTGAATGATACAGTACTTTCTGATATATTATGGGATTTATATTGTAAAAATAATTAGCACATCAAAAAAAAGATTACCTCTGTGGAGGAAACACTGAAGCAAAACATTAACAGTATTTTGAAAAGTCAGGTCAGTTTTAGATCCCTTGCATGGTCCTTAACTTCAGGACCTCAGTAAGTTATGGTTCAGAAGGAAAACCTGTGTCATTTCTAGACACACTCTAGGTCTCTACTTGGTTTCAGATTTACACACCAGAGTTGGTGCTTTCTGTGGCAGAGCTTACCCTGGATCTAGCAGCCTAAATGCATCACCATCCCATCTAAATAGAGTAAATGTGGCTAACTAGTTCCTGGTAGTAGATACTTCTCTAGTTAGGTACAGTCTGCTGGGTTTGCGTTTACTGGTGTCATGGCCAAATGGAGTGTCTCAGACGAAAAATGAATTGACCCAGGGGGTGAGAAGAGGTAACTTGTGGATTCATTTCTGAATTTAAGAAATGAGTTTTAAGGGAGATTATATACTCTTGAGGCTGGATGGGCAGAATAATCATTAAATTAGTACTGAATCTTTAAGCTTCCCCAGGGTACTGCAAAGAAATACAGAGGAGAGAATTGCCCCATCTCAGTAATTTATCACCATAACCTACCTGCAGCTCTAGACACTGAGAACTGATCAAGTCACTTAAAAAAAAAAACAAAAAACTAGAATAGGTATACTATGTAAGGCCATAGGACCAGAGGTCTATGTTCCAGGGCAGTGATCATATTACCTTTAAACTGTAGGATTTCGAAACATTTTTTTGTGTCTGCCACATGCCCCTTTTGCAGTCTACTGAAGCCTGTATTTCATGAAACAGAATAATAATTTTAAATGTATAAAATAAAATGTAGAGGGTTGCAAAAGAAACCAGTAATATTGAAGTTATCAAAATATTTTTAAAAACAAATGTATGATATAGTGATATATAAGGTTCCTTATGAGTCCATTAAATAACATGTTTTTAAATATAATTTTAAAGTATTATTGAATATTAATGATAGTTTGAGATATCTGTGAGCTATAATACAAAGATTTTTTTCACTTCTATAGACCACAAAACCCCAGGTACTGTAACACTGTTACATTTTGTTTCCTGCCTTCATACCTGAAAAGAAAAATGCTAAATTGTAAGAGGATATAGTGAAAATGACTTTGTAATGTTTCCCCATCCACATTCATAGACTCTGAATTCTCTTCGTGGGTAACTTGTGGGTTCTTGGGCCAAGGTTAAGAATTTGCTTTAAAAACATTGTTTCCTTATCCTGTTCCCTTCTCTCTGGGGGAGTAAGCAAAAAAGATGGTAGAAGCCCAGCCTCAGCAGAATCCCTGTGCCTGAAAGACTGTCCTGAGGGTTGGGAGGCTGACTAATCCCATTGTCTAAGCAGGAGCTAGTCTTCAGCACAGGCCTGATTTGCCCTATGATAAAAGAGTTGTGTAGCAGAGGGAAAACTGACTTAGTTTTTAAAATGTAACATTGTACCCCCAAATTCAGCAGCTTGAAACTTAATTACTGAGATAACAGGAATCCAGGCTGGCTTGCCCCTAGCTCAAGGTCTGTCATCAGACTATTGGCCTGCTGGGGCTGCGCTGGAAGGTTTAACTAGAGAATCCGAGCTCAGTTGTGTGGTTCTTGGCAGGATTCATACAGGCTGTTGGTCTGAGGCCCTGACTGTTGACTTCTCTTAGTTCCTTGACACCATAATGTGGCTCAAAATATGGCATTTGACTTCCCTCAGAGAGAACAGCAAGAGGGAGCACCCAAAATGGAACCATAGTGTTTTGTAACTTGATGTTGGAGGGGACCATCCATCACTGTTGCCGTGTTCTGTTTGTTAGAAGCAAGTCCCTAAATCTAGCCCAGACTTAAAGGGAAGAGATTGTACAAGGGCACGAACACCAGAAGGCAGGAATCATTGGGGAACCCAATTTAGTGACTGTCTCCTGTTCTTCCCCGGTGGCTCAGATGGTAAAGCATCTGTCTGCAGTGCAGGAGACCTGGGTTCGATCCCTGGGTCAGGAAGATCCCCTGGAGAAGGAAATGGCTACCCACTCCAGTACTCTTGACTGGGAAATCCCATGGATGGAGGAGCCTGGTAGGCTACAGTCCATGGAGTCACAAAGAGTCGGACATGACTGAGCGACTTCTCTTCCTCTTCTTCTTCCTTCCTCCTGTGACATAAGGACAATAGTATTATGAATAATTAATTCATTGTTAATCAGACACTAGTACTATTTAGGTAAGCATTGACTTTGAAACTATGAAAACTACTTTATTGGATGATTTATATTGTCATTTTTTTCTCTTTTTATTTTCCAGAATAACCTGGGTATCTTGTGGTCTGAAAGAGAAGAAATTGAAACTGCACAAGCTTATCTAGAATCATCCGAAGCTCTATATAATCAGTATATGAAAGAGGTATGTTGCATGTCAGATAAATTTTAATCTTTGATTGAAACTAGTTAAGAATTGGTGAAGAATTCCTCATTCCTAATATTACAATATGACTTTTCAGTGTGCTTTGGGATGTCTTTATACAACTGTCTATGTGGTCACCTAATAGCTAAAATTATTTAATATTTTTTATTAAAGACTTTAGCATTCTTAAAAATAATCCTTGGATAAGGTCTTAATCCAAGTATTACTGTATAAGAAATGTTATTCTAATATCCTGAAATACTGATACTTGCAAAATTTCTATTTTGATTTCTACTGAGGATAGCAGTGCTTAGAGGAAAGCAAACAGCTATCAGTACTTAAGCAAAATATCTGAAATTTTGGAGGCACTGGTTCTCAAGTTTCAGCATGTATCAGAATCACCTGGAGAACTTGTTAAAATACAGTGCTCACACCCCTGACTCTGAGTGAGTAGGTCTGGGTTGGTACCTTTTTAACCGGGTGCGACTGCTGCTACTGGTTTGGCTACTGCACTTTGAGAAGCACTGCTTCAGGGCAGTGATTTTCGATAACTTTATTTTTTTGAATTGTAAAACCCCTCTGAAATACAATATATAAAACTTGATAGAGCTACTGTGGTGAAACAGGTCAGAAGAAGCCTGAGCCCAATCCACTACAGATACCTTCTTCCCTCCCTGCTGTGGTAGCACAAGAGGTGCTGTAGGACTAGTTCTAGGGCTCTAGAGAGCCACGTTGAAAACTTGGGCTTTAGAGGCTCACCGTCCTACAGAGGTGAACTTTGTAACACCTCTGGGTTGCCATTCATTTCCTTAATAAATTTTATGCACCCCTTGACTTTCTGGAGGAGGCCGTACATGTTGGGGGCAGGGAGGTCAATAGGAAATCTCTGTACCTTCTTCTCAGCTTCACTGTGAACTTAACACTGCTCTAAAAAGTGAAGTCTGTTACAAAATATTAGCAGTCTTGTGAAATTAAAATGGATTTAGTTAATTTTGTTCTGAGGCTATGTGTAGCAGTTTTTTAAATAACCAGGTATTTTGAGGTTTTTCAAACTCAAGATTAAGAATCAATGTTTTACCAGTTTCACTAGTGATTCATATATTGCTAAATTCAGTAGTAAATTCTTAGTCTTCATCTTGAGCATTTGGCATAGTTATTCAGTCTGGTCTCTGGCTCAGTTGGGTAGTCTCTCTTCCTTGACATACTTCTTTTTTTCTTTTATACCAAGTTGTATTTTTATTTCTTCATTTTTGGCCACGCTGGGGCTGGGTCTTCGTTGCCGCACGAGGGCTTTCTCTGGCTGCAGTGCATAAGCTTCTCACTGCGGTGGCTTCTGTTGTTGCAGAGTGTGGGCTCCAGGCGTGGGCTCAGTAGTTGTGGCTCACAGGCTCCGTTGCTGTGCAGCATCTTCCCAGACCAGGGGTTGAACCTATGTCTTCTGCATTGACAGGTAGATTCTTAACCACTGGACCACCAGGGAAGTCCGACTGCTTCTTTTATTTAGCTTCCACGTGTTTGTTTTCCCTTCTTCTCAGTTCTTGTTGCTTCATCTTTTTATCTCCAACCTCTAAACAGTGGGGTACCCAGAGTTCAGTGTTTTTGGGTGTCTCTTTCCATCTACATTCACTTCTTTGTTCTAAATACCATCTCTATACTGATGACTCCCAAATTAATATCCCCAGTCTGTACCTCTCTGATTCCAAACTGCTGATTTGACAGTTGCACTTTTTATGAGGAAGGTAGGTATCTCTAAAACTACTGTCTTACATTGGGCTTCTGATACTTTCCCCTTCCTACCTTGCTTGCGATGAACACCTTGAGGCCTGAAACCTTGGAGACTTCTCTCCTACTCACCGTCTCAGCAGATTCTTTTGGCTTAACTTTTATTTTTTAATATTTATTTATTTATTTGGCTGTGCTGGGTCTTAGTTGCGGCACTTGGGATCTTTGATCTTTGTTGTGGCGTGTGGAATCTTGTGGTGTGCGAATCTAGCTCTCCAACCAGGGGCCTAATCCAAGCCTCCTGCGTTGGGAGTGTGGAGTCTTAGCCACTGGATCACTGAGGAAGTCCCTTTGGCTTTACTTTTAAGTTAGGTCTAGAATCAGTCAGTTGAGTCGCTCAGTCGTGTCCAATTCTTTGTGACCATATGGACTGCAGCACACCAGGCTTCGCTGTCCATCACCAACTCCCGGAGCTTGCTCAGACTCATGTCCATCGAGTCAGTGATGCCATCAAATCATCTCATCCTCTGTCGTTTCCTTCTCCTCCTGCCTTCAGTTGTTCCCAGATCAGGGACTTTTCCAATGAGTCAGTTCTTCGCATCAGGTGGCCATCAAAGTATTGGAGCTTCAGCTTCAGCATCAGTCCTTCCAATGAATATTCAGAAGTGATTTCCTTTAGAATTGACTGGTTGGATCTCCTTGCAGTCCACGGGACTCTGAAGAGTCTTCTCCAACACTGTAGTTCAAAAGCCTCAATTCTTCCGCGCTCAACTTTCTTTATGGTCCAACTCTCACATCCATACATGACTACTGGAAAAACCATAGCTTTGACTAGACGGACCTTTGTTGGCAAAGTAATATCTAGAATCAGGCCACTGCTATCACCATCATCTCTTGCTGTAACCTTCTTGTTGGTCTTCCTGCTATTATACCCCCTTCAGTCTGTTCTCAGCCGTGTTCAAAGGTAAATCAGATCACATCACTCCTTTCTTCGGATTTTTCAATGGTTTTCCCATCCTACTCAGTAGACTCTGAAGACCCATGAAAACCTACAAGTTCATTTTCTGATCTGGCTACAGTTACTTCTCTAATTTCATCTGCTACTCTCCCCGTCTCATTCTGTTCTAGCTACACTGACCTTGCTGTTCCTAAAACACACCAGATAAGCTCCCAGCTCAGGACCCCTGCACTTTGTTTCCTCTGCTAATACTGCTCTTCCCCTAGATATCTGTCTGGGTCACTCCCTCATTTTCTTCGGATCTTGACTCACATGTCTCCCATCCAAGGAGGACTCACTGGCTACTCACCTCACACTGCAAACCAAGCCTCCCTAATACTTCCTACCCTGCCCCAGCTTTCCAGCTTTTTTTGCTTTGCACTTGTCACTAACATATTATTCATTTTAATATTTTATTCATCACCCATCTTCAGTACTAGAGTGTATGCCCCAGGATGACAAGGATGTTTTTGCTATTGTATTCACTGCAGCATCTAGAACAGTATCTATTTCTTGATAACCAGTGAGTGATATTTTACCTTGTTCATCCAGAGCAACCAAAAAAGGAATAGTGTTACTACTGTGTGAATGCTTGAATGAATTTAATGGAGAGTTTCAGTTTACAAATGTATAAGCTAGTGTTTAGTTGGAGAAGTTTGATTGCTTATATGGTTTTCTACTTGTTTGGTATCAATAATGAATAATTTTGAATAAAATATTTCATAAATTATTAACCTAGTAGAGGCAGGTTAGAATGCCATTTTTAAAAATCTATGCATACAAAATATAGTTCTAGATAATGGAGAGATCGAAACAAAGTGAGGAATCATTGAATTTGAAGATAGGAAACAGGAAAGCAGATAATAAAGTAGTTAATGCAGAGTCACTGAAAATATGCTGTATACATCCAGTGATTGTAGAATGGTTAAATAAATGATGATACTCTCTTAGCAAGGCAATGTAATGTAACCATTAAAATGATAGAAGTATTTGGATCATTAGTATATGGAAAATGCGTTTAACATATACACCGTGATTACAACTATATTAACATTTTTTCTTGTAAGGCTCTGTAAAGATGAACTAGATGATATAACTAATAAAACTAATGTTTTAGTTTTAGAAGATGCAACTAATAAAGACTAATATTTATTGAGTGCTGAAGCAGGCTACCTTTTATTCTCATAACAACACTATGAAAGAAATACTGTTATTCCCATTTATAAGTAAGGACTTTGTGATTCAGCGAGATTAGCATATACTGTGTGACACAATCAGAATTTAAGTGTGGTTTGTCTGATCCCAAACTCTTGTTCTTTGTCCTGCTGCTTTCCAAGGTGACATATTAGTTATTGTATTAAAATAAAGGGATTCTTTTTCTCCATAAAATTGCTCAAATATAGAATAATAAAAAGAAAATGCATTCTGTAGTTGTGAAGAGTTATTTATTAGCAGGTTTTGGGTGGTGGTGGTTGAAGAGACACAATCTTATAAGCTAGAAGGTTTTTATTTTATTTTATTATTACTGATTTTGGACATTACCGTACGTTTCTTTTTTTCTTTTGGCTGCACTGGATCTTTGCTGCAGTGTGTGGGCTCTGTGTTGCCGGGCACGGGGGCTTCTCTGGTTGTGGCTAGTATGGGCTCAGTGGTCCCATGTTGCGTGGGATCTGAGTTCCCCGACCAGGGATCGAACCTGCATCCCCTGCATTGAAAGGCAATTCTTAACCACTGGACCACCAGGGGAGGCCCTGCAGAGGAATTTTAAACATTCATTCATTGATTTATTTCCAGATTTGAGATACAATTGACATATAATTTGTGTAAGTTTAAGATGCACAGTGTGATGATTTGATTCACAGATATATTGAAAATGATTACCAGAACAGGATTGACTGATATCTCCATCACCCCATAAAGTTACCTTTCTTTTTATTTGTTTTTGTGGTACAAATATTTAAGGTTTACCATCTTAGCAACTTTTGAGTATACGATACAGTATTATTAACTATAGTCAACATGCTGTACGTTAGATCCCCAGAACTTTCTTAGAACTTGAAGTTTGTACCCTTTGCCAAACATTTCCCCATTTCTCCCATCACCTCAGCCCCTGGCAACCACCATTCTATTCTGCTTCTAGGAGTTCACTCTTTTTTTCTTTTTAAGATTCCACATATCAGTGATGCTATACAGTATTTGGAAGATGACCATTTTATAAGCATGTCAGTCATTATAAAATTGCTACAAAAAGTCTCCCAATGTATTCTTACACCACTGGTATATGAGCGTTCTCATCTCCTTCACACATATTCCCTACATAGATTTGAAAAAATTCTTTGCTAATATAGGCAAAATGTCTCATTTTAACTTGAATTTCCTTGATTAAAATGGTAATTTTAAAGTATTATTTTCATTTTTGTATTTTCTCTTTTGAAAGTGTGCATACTTTTTATGCATATTTATTCAATTTTTGTGTTTTCTTGCTAATTTGCTCTTTTATGTTAAAGCTTTTTGAGTTATCATTGACGTATAATGTTAGTTGAAAGTGTACAACATAATGATTCAATATATGTGTATATTTTGAAATGATCATAGTAAGCCTGATTAGTATTCATCACCACACATTTTTAGAATTTTTTTCTTGTGATGAGAATCTTAAGATATACTCTCAACAGAATTAAAAATTTTATTGGAGTACAGTACATTTATATGTTGTTTTGGTTTCAGGTATACAGCAAAGTGAATCAGTTATACATATACATATATCCACACATTTTAGCTTCTCTCCCATTTAGGCCATTACAGAGTGTTTAGTAGAGTTCCCTGTGCTGCACAGTCGATTTTCAGTTGCTGTTTTGGGAAATGGTCACAGGGTGGCTGAATTTCTTCACACCCAGCTCTTCCTATTGCAGTCACTAGAGCCTTCGGGGAATTCCTTTTCCCGGGTTGTAAATTAGAGTGAAATGTGCCAGAATAAACACCCAAAAGTTCGTGTCTCAAAACTCCTTGTTTTTTTTAAAATTTAATATGAATTTCTTAGTGATGTAAACTTGATTTACAGCGTGGTATTTGTTCTAGGTTTACAGAGTCTTCTTCAGGTAAATACACACTTATGTATTCATCTTTAGTTCGTTTCACATACAGATGATTAAAGACTGCTTAGTACACCCCTCTTGCTATACAGTAAGCCTTTGTTGACTATCTGTTTCATACAGATTAGTGTGTATAGGTTGATCCAAACCTCGTAATATATCCTGTCCACCACCTTTCTCCTTGGTGACTGTTAAGTTTGTTTCTGAAGTTTGAATGTTTGTTTCATTTTTGCAAATTAGTGCATTGGTGTCAATTTTTTTTTAACCTATTCCATCTACAAGTAATATCATATTATATCTTTCTCTGAATTACTCACTTACTAAAATTATGTACAAGTCCATGAAGTGAAGTCGCCCAGTTGTGTCAGACTCTTTGCAACCCCGTGGACTGTAGGTTACTGCAAATAGCATCATTTTGTATGTTTTTTCATGGCTGAGTTTTGTTTGATTCTGTGCACGTGTCAGTTGTTTATCCACTCATCTGTCTGTGGGCATTTCGGTGGCCTCCATGACTTGGCTGTTGTAAATAGTGCTGTAGTATTCGTTTGGGTGCATGAGTCTCTTCAGAGTCTGATTTGCTGCACACATACTCTTAGGAGTGTGATCGCCAGGTCATAGGGTGGCTGTGATTTTACCTTTGAAAGGCACTGTTATAGTGTACTCTAGTGGCTGGTAGCATCAGAGGGTCCCCTTTTCTTAACTCTGTTGTAGCCGTTATTGTCTCTAGACTTCTTGATTATGACCATTTTGATTGATGTGAGGGGATACCTTCTGATTTGCATGTCTTTAATAATTCATCATATTGCGCCTGTTTCTGGGTGCTTTTTTTTTTTAAAACACTGAGTTGGACTTCTCTGTTAAAATTGTCTTCTTGAAAATGTGCCCTGTGTTTAATTCATTTCGCTTGCTTGTGTGTGTGTGTGTGTTAGTTGCTTAGTCGTGTCCGACTCTTTGCAACCCCATAGACTGTAGCCCACCGGGCCCCTCCGTCCATGGCATTCTTCAGGCAAGAACACGGCCTTGCCTGAAGGAAGGAAATGGATTGCCATTTCCTTCTCCAAAAGGAACTATAGAAAGAAAAAGCGAAGTCACTCAGTTGTGTCTGACTCATTGCGACTGAACTGACAGTTCTCGGAGGCAGCAGATTTCAGGTTGCTGTTGCGGGAAAGGTCCACAAGGAGGCAGCGTTTTCTCACACCCACCTCCACATACCCGGGCTTGCCTTAGGGCAAATCTGGCTTTGGGGTTGTAAGTTACCGAGTGCAGTGCGCCAGAAGAAGCACCCCAAATTCATTTCTCATTATGTCTCTTATTTATTTTTTTTGGTGTAACTTGGAAATACATGTTGTGTGCGTTGTAGCGTATAGAATCATTTCCTATTACACATGCACATTTATCTACGTGTGTTTGGATTCTTTACGATACAGGTTAATACAGTGTGTTGAGTAGACCTCCCTTGGTAGATACTGCTCTTTGTTGATTGTCTGTTTTGTAGGAAATAGATTGTATTTGTTCATCCCAAGCTTCTAAATTATTCCTTCCATGCTTCTTTCTTTGGTAAGAAGACATGCATGGATGTGCACGTGTAAATTGCACCTATAAGTGACATGTGATACTTGCCTTTCAGATTCTGCCTTACTTCACTTAGTAGGATTATCTCTAGGTTCAGCTATGAGCCAGCAATTGAAACGATTACATTCTTTTTCATGCCAGGTCAGATTGCATTGTGAATGTTTCACCTTTTCATCAACTGTCAGTGGGCATTTTGGTGCTTCCGTGTTTTGGCTGTTGTAAAAGGTCCTGCGGTGCCTGTGTCTTTTCAAAGTCTGGATTGTGGCGCTTAGTCTTTGGAGTGAGAGTACAGGATCATACGGCAGCTGCGGTTTTACTGTTAAAGGCACTTTTATACTGTTCTGTCTGGTGGCTGTTTCTGTTGACATCTCAGCAGCACTTGGGAGGGTACCCTTAACCCTATTGTAACAGTTATTGTCTTCTATAGAGCTGATTATGGCCAATTTGACTGCTGTGAGGGGATACCTAGTTGTACTTTTGATTTGCATGTCTCTAATGATTCACCATATTGTGCATGTTTGTGGGTGCTTTTTTAAAAAATACTGTGAGTTATACTTCTCTGTTGAAATTGTCTTGTTGAAAGTATGGTCTGTGTTTAATTCTTTTCACTTAATCACCTCTGGAAATTTTGGAGGGCAGGTATTGAAACAGCCCACCAGTGCTTGTGAATATTAAGTTCCCATAGCAATAGGTTTCAGGTTACTGTTGTGGGAAATAGTCTCAAGGTGGAAATATTTCTCCATCGCACCTCTAGTTACGCCAGCTAGCCAGCAGAGGCTTAGAGTAAGTCCTGCTTTGGGGTTTTAAGTTACAGTGCAGTGTGCAGGAAGAAGCACCCCAAAGCTTGTGTCTCATTGCCTCTCTTTGGGTTAATTTGTTTTCTTTTGAATTTTTTATTTTGTATTGGGGTATAGCTGATTAACAATGATACGGCAGTTTCAGGTGAACAGTGAAGGGACTCCTTCATACATGTACGTGTATCCGTGCTCCCAAAACTTCCCTGCCATCCAGCCTGCCACGTAACATTGAACAGAGTTCCTTGTGCTATACAATAGGTCCTTATTGGTTATCAGTTTTAAATATAGCAGTGTGAACACGTCTATTCCAATCTCCCTAACTATCCCTTTCCCCTTTCCCCCAGCAACTGCAAGTTAGTTTTATAAGTCTGTGAGTCCCTTTGTTTTGTAAGGAAGTTCATTTGTATCGTTTCTCTATAGATTCCACATATATAAGAGATGTCATACTATATGTCTCCTTCTCTACCTGACTGACTTCACTCAATATGACACTCTTGGTCCATTATTTCATTATTTCATTCTTTTTAATGGCTGAGAAATATTCTGTGGTATGTATGTACCACATCTTTATCCAATCCAGTGTCAATGGAGATTGAGGTTTTTTTTGAGTAACATGAAATACATGCTGTGTGTGTTGCAGGTGTACAGGCTCGTTTCCTGTTACACATACCTGTGTAATACGTGTGTTTGGATTCTTTTCCCATATAGCTTGATACAGAGTGTTGGTTAGACCTCTCTTGGTAGATATTGCTGCTTGTTAATGATCTGCTTTGTAGATAATTGTTTTTGCTCATCCCATCCTCCTAATTTCTCTCTTCCAGGCTACCTACCCCTGTGGTAACCATAAATTTGGTTTTCGGGTATCTGAGTCCGTTTATGTCTTCCAGTTAACTCCGTGAGTGTGCCTGCTGAACTGCACCTATAAGGGCTGTCATGGTTTTTGCCTTTCTGATTCTGACTTACTTCCCTTAGTAGGATTATCTCTGGTTTCAGCTATGGTCTGGCGATGGGCATGGCTACATTCTTTTTCACGCCTGAGTCAGATTACATTGTGAACATTTTCCACTTCTTTATCCATTAACCTGTCCATGGACATTTTGGTGGCTTCCATATCGTGGCTGTTGTAAAAGGTGCTGCAGTGCGTGTTTGGGTCCCTGTGTCTTTTGGACGTCTGCTTTGCTGTGCACTTACTCTTAAGAGTGGGGCTGCCAGATCACATGGTGGCTGTGGTTTTACCATTTTTTTTTTTAAAGCTAAGTGGCTTTATTAGAGAAAACCAAAGTTACAGAGGGCTTAAGAGTTGGTACTAGGTCCTTCTTCTTGCCAAAGGAGGGCACAACATTAATAAACACTCCATGGAGTCACTAAGAGTCAGACACGACTGAGTGACTTCCCTTTCACTTTTCACTTTCATGCATTGGAGAAGGAAATGGCAACCCGATCCAGTGTTCTTGCCTGGAGAATCCCAGGGACGGGGGAGCCTGGTGGGCTTCCGTCTCTGGGGTCACACAGAGTCGGACACGACTGAAGCGACTTAGCAGCAGCAGCAGCAGTACTGCGTATGCTTCTTGACTGGCCCGTTGGTTTCTTCTTTTCTTATTTGACCACCTTTAGAGTCTGACCTCTTACTTTCCCAGCATGGGTTGGGGAACCATGAGCTTTACCTCCAGGTATGCGGCCGGCTACTTCCTGCGTGCTCAGAGCTTCCACCCCACAGTGGCTCAGAGTAGCCTCATCCTGTAGGGTGGTGCCTGCCGGGAGGCAGGACTTGATCTTCCAGAGCGAAGCCCTCCAGTGAGGCTACATGAGCCTCGATTTGGGTGACCGTCCCCTGGCTAGTCACCTCGAGAGTGTGTAGCTCCTCGGTGCGCACAAAGAGCTGCGTGTTGGCGACCAGATCGCGGACAGCGCTGCCACTGCCTCGAAGATAGAGGCGAGAAAGCAGAAGGAGCAAGGGCGTGTGCGTCGTCTTCGCCTGCTGCATGCCACGTCACTGCTTGGTTTTACCTTTTAAAGACACTTTTACAATGGTCTGTCTAGGGGCTGTGACCCTTTGACATTTCGCTGACACCATAGGAGGGTCCCCTTTTCTTAATCCCACTGTGGCATTTATTCTCTGTAGACCTCTGGTTCGTGGCATTTTGACTGGTGCAAGGGAATAATACCTTCTTGTAGTTCTGATTTGCATGTCTAATAATTCACATGTTGCAAATGTTTCCAGATGCTTCTTTGTTTAAACATTGTGAGTTGTAATTCCCTGTTGAAGTTGTCTTCTTGAAAGTGTGCCCTGTGTTTAATTCTTTTGCTTCTAGGAGTTAACTCCTAGAAATTTTGGAAGGTGGGTATGATTTAAGACCTACTAGTGCTTGTGAATATTAAGTTCCAATAGCAATAGCTTTTAGGTTGTTGTTGTGGGAAGCAGCCTTAAAGAGGCAGCATTTCTTCATGCCCAACTCTGGTTACCCCAGCTGGCCAACAGAGCCTTAGAGCAAGTCTAGTTTTGTGGTTGTAAATTAAAGTGCCAGAGGAAGCACCCCAAAGTTTGTGCATTGTTAGAGCTTTTTTATATTAAATTAATTTTTATTTTTTTGAAGTACATTGTGTGTAAGTATACACAGTCTTTTCCGGTTACACATATACGTGCATTCTTTTCCCATATAGGATGTTACAAGAGTGTTGAGTAGACCTCCCTAGAGAGATACTGCTCCTTGATGATTATCTGTTTTCTAGGTAATAGTTTGCATTTGTACATCTCAACCTCCTATTTATCCCTTCCTCACTTAACTATAAGTTTGGTTTCAAGTCTCTGCTCTGTTTATACTTTCTGGTTAATTCATGGGTGTGCATGTGTAAATTGCACCTATATCTTAGGATTTTTGCATTTTTGATTCTGATTTATGTCATTTAGTAGGATTATTTCTAGGTTCAGCTATGTTCTGACAGTTGGAATGATTACATTCTTTTTCATGCCTGAGTCAGATTGCATTGTGGACATTTTCCACGTCTGTACCCATTCAGGGGTCGATGGACGTTTTGGTAGCTTCCGTGTCTTGGTTGTCGTGAAAGGCGCTGCAGTGCGCATTTGGGTGCGTGTGTCTTTTTGCGGCAGAGTTGGAATGCTTGATCATATGGCAGGTATGGGTTTACCTTTTAAACGCAGTTTTATACAGCTCTGTCTGGGGACTGTTACCATCGACATTTCAGCAGCACCATGGGGAGGGGGTTCCCCTTTTCTTAACCCCGTTGTAGCAGATATTGTCTGTAGATGTCTTATGACCCGTTTGACTAGTGCAAGGGATACCTGTGGTTTAAGTTGGCATTTGCATGTCTTTAATAATGCATTGTATCATGCTTGTTTGCAGGTACTTTTTTTTAATACTCTGAGTTGTGTTTCCCTGTTGAAATTCTCTTTCTGAAAGTTTAGTTCTTTTCGCTTACTTACCCCTGGAAATTTTGGGAGCAGGTATCATTTACAGTCCCACAGTGCTTCTGAATATTAAGTTGCAATAGCTGTTGTTTTCAGGTCATTGTTGCGGTAAGTGGCCATGAACAGGATGTGCAGCTCTGGTTACCCAGTTTTGCCAACACAGCCTTACTGCAAGTCCTGCTTTGGGGTTGTAAATTAGAGTGGAATGAGCCGGAGGAAGCACTCAAAAACTTGTGTCTTGTTACCTCTTTGTGTTAATTTTTTTTTTTAAATCTTTGTGTTAATTTTTAATTTATTTGGTATGCTGATGCTGCTGCTAAGTCGCTCAGTCGTGTCTGACTCTTAGCAACCCCATGGACTGCAGCCCACCAGGCTCCTCCGTCCATAGGATTTTCCAGGTAAGAGTACTGGAGTGGGGTGCCATTGCCTTCTCCGTTATTTGGTATAATGTTGCAATAATGTTGTATGTGTTGTCGATGTACAGAAACTTTTACTATGACACATATGCATATAGCTATGCATGTTTGGATTCTTTTCCCATGTAGGTTGATACAGAGTGTTGGGTATAACTCCCTTGGTAGATACTGCTTTTTTTTTTTTTTTGGATTTTGTGCTTTGTAAGTAATAGTTTGTATTTGTTTGGCCTTTCCTCCTAATTTACCCGTTGTCCACCTCTTTCCCCCGTGGTAACCATAAATTTGGTTTTCAAGTTTCTGAGTCTGTTTTTGTTTTCCAGTTAGATCATGGGTGTGCATGTGTAAATCGCACCTATAAGTGAATGTCATATGATTTTTGTCTTTCTGATCTTGCTTACTTCCCTCATTAGGATTGTATCTAGTATCAGGTAGGTTCTGGAAATCGGCATGATTATTCTTTTTCATGCCTGAATCAGATCGCATTGTGAACATGTTGCAGTTCTTTATGCATTCATTTGTAGATGGAAATTTCATTTGGCTTTCATGTGTTGTTTATTGCAGTAGTTGCTACTGTGTATGTTTGTCTCTTGGAATTCGAGTTTGCTGTGCACATATGACTGAGCGTGGGACTACGGGATCATTTGGCAGCTGCGGTTTTACTTATCGTGGCTGTTACTGTTGACATTCGGCCACACCGTAGGAAGGTCCCCTCTTCTTGGCTCCATTGTAGCAGTTACTGTCTGTAGACTCTTGATCATGGCCATTTTGACCGTTTTGAGATCAGTTCAGTTGCTCAGTCGTGTCCGACTCTTTGTGACCCCATGGACTGCAGCACGCCAGACTTCCCTGTCCATCACCAGCTCCCGGAGTTTACTCAAACTCATGTCCGTTGAGTCAGTGATGCCATCCAACGGTCTCATCCTCTGTCATCCCCTTCTCCCGCCTTCAATGTTTTCCAGCATCAGGGTCTTTTCAGATGAGTCAACTCTTCGCATGAGGTGGCCGAAGTATTGGAGTTTCAGCTTCAGCATCAGTCCTTCCAATGAATATTCAGGACTGATTTCCTTTAAGATGGACTGGTTGGATCTCCTTGCAGTCCAAGGGACTCTCAAGAGTCTTCTCCAACACCACAGTTCAAAAACACCTCGTTGCAGTTCTGAGTTGCATGTCTCTAAATCACCATATTTCACATTTGTGGGTGCTTTATTCTTTTTTAAACATGGTGAGTTGCACTTCCCTGTTGAAATTGTCTTTGTGATAGTGTGCCCATGTTTCATTGTTTTCACTTAATTACTCCTGGAAATTTTGGAAGTCAGGTGCCGTGTTCAGCATACCTGTGTTTGTTCCCCTAGGCTATAGTTTTCAGGTTGCTGTTGTGGGAGGTGGCCACAAGGCGGCAGCATTTCTTCATTCCCAACTCTGCTGCTGCTGCTGCTGCTGCTGCTAAGTCGTTTCAGTCGTGTTCGACTCTGTGCGACCCCATAGACGGCAGCCCACCAGGCTCCCCCGTCCCTGGGATTCTCCAGGCAAGAACACTGGAGTGGGTTGCCATTTCCTTCTCCAACGCATGACAGTGAAAAGTGAAAGTGAAGTCTCTCAGTCGTGTCTGACTCTTCACGACTCCATGGACTGCAGCCCACCAACTCTGGTTACCCACAAAAGTGGATAGAGCCTTAGAGCAGTCCTTCTTTGGCTTTGCAAATTACAGTACAGTGTGCCAGAAGAAGCACTCAGCAGCTTGTGTTTCACCTTTGTTTGTTTTGAATTGTTATTTTTCATTATATTATTCAATCTTACTCAGGATTTAAATACATGTTGTGTGTGTATAGGTGTACAGAATTTTTTGTGTTACACATAAGCATATATCTATGTATGTTCAGATTCTTTTCCAGTTAGGTTGTTACAGTTTTGATTAGACCTCCCTTGGTAGATGTTGCTTCTTAATTGATTATCTGTTTTGTAGAGAGTAGATTGGGTTTGTCCATCCCAAGCTCTTAGTTTATCCCTTCCCTACTCTTTCCTTTTGACAACCGTAAATTTGACATTCAAGTCTCTTATTCCATTTGTTTTCCCCGTTAGTTCATGGGTGTGCATGTAAATTGCACGTGTAAGTCATATCATATAATTTTTGCCTTTCCGTTTCTTTTTACTTCCCTTAGGATTATCTCTAATTTCAGGTAGATTCCGGAAATTGGCATGATGATGTCTTTTTCACGCATTAATCAGATTGCATTGTGAACATGCTGCAGTTCTTGTTTATCTGTCAGACTGTCGATGGAAAGTTTTTTTGGCTCCCATGTCTTGGTTATTGTAAAAGGTGCTATAGTGCACTTTTGCATGCCTTTGTGTTTCGAATTCTGGTTTGCTGTGCACATACTCTTAAGAGTGGGAGTACGGGATCATTTGGCAGCTGTGGTTTGACTGTTTATGACACTTGTATACTGTTCTCTCTAGGGGCTGTTACCATTGACATTTCAGCAGAACCATAAGAGGGTCCCCTTTTCTAAACCCCATTGTAGCAGTTATTGTCTGTAGACTTGTTGATCATGGCCATTGTGACTAGTGGGAGTGGTTACGTCTTCGTAGTTCTCAGTTGCATCTCTCTAAATAACCATATTCATGTGTTCGTGAGTGCTTTATTCCCTTTTAAACTGTGTGAGTTGTACCTTCTTTTAAAATGGTCTTCTTCAAAGTGTGTCCTGGGTTTCCTTGTTTTTACTCACTGACTCAGTATTACATACAGCCCGCCAGTGCTTGTGAATATTCTGTTCTCCTGCCAAGTCGCTTCAGTTGTGTCCGACTCTTTGTGACTCTATGGACTATAGCCGGCCAGGCTCCTCTGTCCATGGAATTCTCCAGGCAAGAATACTGGAGTGGGTTGCCATTCCCTTCTCCAGGGGACCTTTCTGACCCAGGAATTGAACCTGTGTCTTTTACGTCTCCTGCATTGGCAGGCAGCTTCTTTACCACTAGCACCACCTGGGCAGGCTCCTCCGTCCATGGGATTCTCCAGGCACGAATACTGGAGTGGGTTGTCATTTCCTTCGCCAGGGGACCTTCCCAACCCAGGGATCAAACCCATGTCTCCTGCATTGGCAGGCAGGTTCTTCACCACTGAGCAACCAGGGAAACCCCTTCTCCTCCCCTAGGCAGTATTTTTCAGGTTGCTGTTGTGAGAAGTGGCCAGGGTGACAGCATTTGTTCATTCCCAGCTGTGGTTGCCCTGGCAAGCTGACAGAGCCTTAGAGCGTGTCCTGCTCTGGGGCTGGAAATTACAGTGCAGTGTGCCAGAAGAAGCAACCAGCAGCTTGTATTATTACCTCTTTTGTGTATTCAAGTAACTAGTATTTTTTGCTGGAGTATGATTGTGTTTAGGTGTACAAAATTTTAATGTTACACACACATATATATATCTACGTATGTTCAGATTCTTTTCCCAATTAGGTTATTACAGAGTGTTAATTAAACCTCCATTCATAAATACTGCTCCTGGTTGATCATCTATTTTGTGGAAATAGGTTGTTTTATTCTACTGAAGCTCCTAATTTATCCCTTCCCCACTACTTTCTCCTGTGGTAACTGAAGGTTTGATTTTCATGTCTCTGACTCTGTTTCCCAGCTGGTTGAAGGCTGTGCATGTGTAAATTGCACCAGTAAGTGATGGCTTAGGATTTTTGCCTTTCTGATTCTTCATTACATCACTTAGTAGCATTATCTCTGGTTTCAGGTAGGTTCTGGAAATTGGCATGATTACATTCTTTTGGATGCCTGAATCAGATTGCATTGTGAACATGTTGCAGTTCTTCTTTATCCGTTTGTTTGTCAGTGGATAATTTTTTTCCTTTCCTTGTCTTGGTCATTATGAAAGGTGGTGTGGTGCATGTTGGGTGCCCATGGCCTTTGAATTCTGGTTTGCTGTGTACATGCTCTGAAGAGTGGGAGTACTGGATCGTTTGGCAGCTAAAGGCACTTTTATACTGAGCTCTCCAGTGGCTGTTTCCATTGACATTTCATCCACACCAGAGGAGGGTCCCCTTTTCGTAACCCCACTGTAGCAGTTACTGTCTGTAGACTTCTTGGTCATGGCCATTTTGACTGGTGCGAGCGGATACCTCCTTGCAATTCTGAGAGCTTGTCTCTAAATCACCCTATTTCACATGTTTTTGGGTGCTTTATTCTTTTCCCAACATTTGTGGTTATACTCCCTGTTTAAATTGTCTTTTGAAAGATGCCTTGTTTATTTGTTTTCTAATTTATCCCTTACAGCTTCTTTTCCTGTGGTAACCGTAACTTTGATTTTCAGTTCTCTGACTCTGTTTATGTTTCACCCACATAATGAAACCATGGTGGTTCATGGTGTGCATGTGTAAAGGGCATCTACAAATGATATCGTATGATTTTTGCCTCTCTTATTCTTGCTTACTTCACTTAATAGGATTATCTCTAGTTTCAGGTATGTTCTGGAAACTGACATGATTGCATTCTTTTTCATCTGTGCATCAGATTGCATTTTAAAGACGTTGCAGTTCTTTATCCGTTCTTCAATAGAAAATTTTTTGGTCCATGTCTTGGTTATTGTAAATGGTGCTGCATTGCACATTGGGTGTTCTTTTTTTGAAGTCTAATTTTGCTGTGCACCCCTCTTTGTGTGGGAGTATTAATTATTTGCCAGCTGTGGATTTACTGTTGAAGGCACCTTTATACTGTTCTCTCTAGTGGCTGTTACCATTGACATTCAGCATCTTTGGATTTTAGTTTTCTGACTCTGTTATTACTTCACTACCAGGTGACCTCCGAGGGGATACTGTGTAAAGTGTCTCTCAAATTCACCATTTTTTGCATGTTTATTCTTGCTTACTTCTTTAATAGGATTGAGTTATACTTTGTTTGAAATTATCTTCTTGAAAGTGTACACTGTGTTTGTTTCTTTTTTTCACCTCTGGAAATTTTGGAGGGCATTTTAAACAGCCCAACAGTTCTTTATCTCCAATAGAAATAGGTTTAGGTGGTTGTTGTAAATGGTGCTCAATTGCACATTCACTCATTTTCACTCTAGTTTACCCCCCCAAGCCAGCAGAGGCTTAAGAGATTCCTGCTTTGGGTTTGATTTGCAGTGCAATTACCTTGAAGCACCCCAAAACTGTTCTCTAGTGGCTGTTAACCTATAGCTGATTAACCCCATTGTAGCAGTTAACAGTGAAGGACTCTGGATTTGGCTGCTAGTATCAGTGTTCCCAAAACTTTTGCCAGTTCTGAGCCTGCCACTGAACAGAGTTTGCTTGTTTGCCATTTCCATATTGGTTATCACTTTTAAATGTACCAAAAAGATGTCTATTTGAATCTCCCCAACTATCCCTTTTCACTTACTGACTCCAGCAACTTTGCAGGTTAGTTTTATAAGTCTGTGAGTCCATTTGTTTTATAAGGCACAAGGCTGTTAGGAATTCCACATATCCTGGAGATGTTTCTTGTCTCCTTCTTGACTGACTTCACTCAATTGTTTGGTCCATCCTATTTCATTTATTTCATTCTTTTTAATGGCAAGAAATATTCTGTTTATGTGTTGTACCCACATCTTGGTCCAGTTAAATGATTGTTTTTTTGAGTAACATTGACAGGTTTTTTTCACGTTACACATACCTGTGTTCTGAATGTATGTTTGGATTCTTTTCCAATTAGCTTGCTACAGAGTGTTGATTAGACCTCTGTAGATATTGCTTGTCTGCTTTGTAGGTAATTGTTTTTTTGCTCTCCTCAAGCTAATTTCTACCTTCTCCAGGCTACCTACCCTGAAGGTTTTCAACTCATTTTACCTGTTTATGTTTCCAGTTAACTCCGGCTGTGCATGTGTAAACTGCACCTATAAGGGCTGGCGCATGCTGCGTTTTGCCTTTCTGATTCTTGCTTACTTCACTTAGTAGTATTATGGTGGTTTCAGCTATGGTCTGGAAATTGGCATGATGACATTCTTTTCACGCCTGAATCAGATTACATTGTGAACATTTTCCACTTTCTTATCCATTAACCAGTCCATGGAAATTTTTGTTAGTTCCATTTGTTGTAAAAGGTGCTGGTGGTTTGGGTCCCTTTGTCTTTTGGACGTCTGCTTTGCTGTGCACTTACTTCTTAAGAGTGGGGCTGCCAGATTCACATGGTGGCTGTGGTTTTACCATTTTTTTATACAGCCCAAGTTGCTTTATTAGAGAAAAACCAAAGTTACAGAGGGCTTTTGGTACTTGGGAGTAAGGAGGCACAACATTAATAAACACTCCATGGAGTCACTAAGAGTCAGACACTGAGTGACTGCCTTTCACTTTTCACTTTCATGCATTGAGAAGGAAATTTCAGCACAATCCAGGTTCTTGCCTGAGAATCCCAGGGACGGGGAGCCTGTGGGCTTCCGCCTCTGGGGTCACACAGTTGTCGGTTTAGACTTTTTGTGTTTTTTTGAGCAGCAGCAACATATGCACTATTTGACCACCTTAGAGTCTGACCTCTTACTTTCCCAGCATGGGTTGAACCAGATGAGCTTTACCTCCAGGTATGCGGCCGGCTACTTTTGAGCTTCCACCCACAGTGGCTCAGAGTAGCCTTCCTGTAGGTGGTGCCTGCCGGGAGGCAGGACTTGATCTTCCAGAGCGGCACCTGGTGAGGCTACATGAGCCTCGATTTGGGTGACCGGGCCCTGGCTAGTCACCTAGTGTGTAGCTTACTTGGGTTCATAGCAGTTACTGCCTCAAGATAGAGGCGCTAGAAAGCAGAAGGAGCAAGGGCAAAGTCTTTGAATTCGCCTGCTGCATGCCACGTCACTGCTTGGTTTTACCTTTTAAAGACACTTTTATTCTGTCTAGGGGCTGTGACCCTTTGACATTTCGCTGACACCAGATAGGAGGGTCCCCTTTCTTAATCCCACTGTGGCATTTATTCTCTGTAGACCTCTGGTTGTGGCATTTTGACTGGTGCAAGGGAATAATACTTGTAGTTCTGATTTGCATGTCTCATAATTTGACATGTTGCAAATGTTTCAGATGCTTTTTGTTTAAACATTGTGAGTTGTAATTCCCTGTTGAAGTTGTCTTCTTGAAAGTGTGCCCTGTGTTTAATTCTTTTGCTTCTAGGAGTTACTCCCCAGAAATTTTGGAAGGTGGGTATGATTTAAGACCTACTAGTGCTTGTGAATATTAAGTTCCAATAGCAATAGCTTTTAGGTTGTTGTTGTGGGAAGCAGCCTTAAAGAGGCAGCATTTCTTCATGCCCAACTCTGGTTACCCCAGCTGGCCAACAGAGCCTTAGAGCAAGTCTAGTTTTGTGGTTGTAAATTAAAGTGCCAGAGGAAGCACTCCCCAAAGTTTGTGCATTGTTAGAGCTTTTTATATTAAATTAATTTTTATTTTTTTGAAGTACATTGTGTTGTGTGTAGAGTATACAGTCTTTTCCGTTACACATATACATGCATTCTTTTCCCATATAGGATGTTACAAGAGTGTTGAGTAGACCTCCCTAGAGAGATACTGCTCCTTGATGATTATCTGTTTTCTAGGTAATAGTTTGCATTTGTACATCTCAACCTCCTATTTATCCCTTCCTCACTTAACTATAAGTTTGGTTTCAAGTCTCTGCTCTGTTTATACTTTCTGGTTAATTCATGGGTGTGCATGTAAAATTGCACCTATATCTTAGGATTTTTGCATTTTTGATTCTGATTTATGTCATTTAGTAGGATTATTTCTGGTTCAGCTATGTTCTGACAGTTGGAATGATTACATTCTTTTTTCATGCCTGAGTCAGATTGCATTGTGGACATTTTCCACGCCTGTACCCATTCAGGGTCGATGGACGTTTTGGCCTTCCGTGTCTTGGTTGTCGTGAAAGGCGCTGCAGTGCGCATTTGGGTGCGTGTCTTTTGCGGCAGAGTTGGAATGCTTGATCATATGGCAGGTATGGGTTTACCTTTTAAACGCAGTTTTTATACAGCTCTGTCTGGGGACTGTTACCATCGACATTTCAGCAGCACCATGGGGAGGGGGGTTCCCCTTTCTTAACCCCTGTTGTAGCAGATATTGTCTGTAGATGTCTTATGACCCGTTTGACTAGTGCAAGGGATACCTGTGGTTTGCTGGCATTTGCATGTCTTTAATAATGCATTGTATCATGCTTGTTTGCAGGTACTTTTTTTTAATACTCTGAGTTGTGTTTCCCTGTTGAAATTCTCTTTTTCTGTTTAGTTCTTTTCGCTTACTTACCCCTGGAAATTTTGGGAGCAGGTATCATTTACAGTCCCACAGTGCTTCTGAATATTGTTGCAATAGCTGTTGTTTTCAGGTCATTGTTGCGGTAAGTGGCCATGAACAGGATGTGCAGCTCTGTTACCCAGTTTTGCCAACACAGCCTTACTGCAAGTCCTGCTTTGGGGGTTGTAAATTAGAGTGGAATGAGCCGGAGGAAGCACTCAAAAAATTGTGTCTTGTTACCTCTTTGTGTTAATTTTTTTTTTAATCTTTGTGTTAATTTTTAATTTATTTGGTATGCTGATGCTGCTGCTAAGTCGCTCAGTCGTGTCTGACTCTTAGCAACCCCATGGACTGCAGCCCACCAGGCTCCTCCGTCCATAGGATTTTCCAGGTAAGAGTACTGGGTAGGTGCCATTGCCTTCTCCGTTATTTTTGGTATAATGTTGCAATAATGTTGTATGTGTTGTCTTTGTACAGAAACTTTTACTGACACATATGCATATAGCTTTGCATGTTTGGATTCTTTTTCCCATGTAGGTTGATACAGAGTGTTGGGTATAACTCCCTTGGTGATACTGCTTTTTTTTTTTTTGGATTTTGTGCTTTGTAAGTAATAGTTTGTATTTGTTTGGCCTTTCCTCCTAATTTACCCGCTGTCCACCTCTTTTTCCCCGTGGTAACCATAAATTTGGTTTTCAAGTTTCTGAGTCTGTTTTTGTTTTCCAGTTAGATCATGGGTGTGCATGTGTAAATCGCACCTATAAGTGAATGTCATATGATTTTTGTCTTTCTGATCTTGCTTACTTCCCTCATTAGGATTGTATCTAGTATCAGGTAGGTTCTGGAAATCGGCATGATTATTCTTTTTCATGCCTGAATCAGATTGCATTGTGAACATGTTGCAGTTCTTTATGCATTCATTTGTAGATGGAAATTTCATTTGGCTTTCATGTGTTGTTTATTGCAGTAGGTGCTACTGTGTATGTTTGTCTCTTGGAATTTGGAGTTTGCCGTGCACATATGACTGAGCGTGGGACTACGGGATCATTTGGCAGCTGCGGTTTTACTTATCGTGGCTGTTACTGTTGACATTCGCCACACCGTAGGAAGGTCCCTCTTCTTGGCTCCATTGTAGCAGTTACTGTCTGTAGACTCTTGATCATAAATTTTGACCGCTTTGAGATCAGTTCAGCTGCTCAGTCGTGTCCGACTTTTGTGACCCCATGGACTGCAGCACGCCAGACTTCCCTGTCCATCACCAGCTCCCGGAGTTTACTCAAACTCATGTCCGTTGAGTCAGTGATGCCATCCAACGGTCTCATCCTCTGTCATCCCCTTCTCCCGCCTTCAATGTTTTCCAGCATCAGGGTCTTTTCAGATGAGTCAACTCTTCGCATGAGGTGGCAAGTATTGAGTTTCAGTTTCAGCATCAGTCCTTCCAATGAATATTCAGGACTGATTTCCTTTAAGATGGACTGGTTGGATCTCCTTGCAGTCCAAGGGACTCTCAAGAGTCTTCTCCAACACCACAGTTCAAAACACCTCGTTGCAGTTCTGAGTTGCATGTCTCTAAATCACCATATTTCACATTTGTGGGTGCTTTATTCTTTTTAAACATGGTGAGTTGCACTTCCTGTTGAAATTGTCTTTGTGATAGTGTGCCCATGTTTCATTGTTTTCACTTACTGACTCCTGGGAATTTTGGAGGTCAGGTGCCGTGTTCAGCATACCTGTGTTTGTTCCCCCAGGCTATAGTTTTCAGGTTGCTGTTGTGGGAGGTGGCCACAAGGCGGCAACATTTCTTCATTCCCAACTGCTGCTGCTGCTGCTGCTGCTGCTAAGTCGCTTCAGTCGTGTTCGACTCTGTGTGACCCCATAGACGGCAGCCCACCAGGCTCCCCGTCCCTGGGATTCTCCAGGCAAGAACACTGGAGGGGCTGCCATTTCCTTCCAACGCATGACAGTGAAAAGTGAAAGTGAAGTCTCTCAGTCGTGTTGACTCTTCACGACTCCATGGACTGCAGCCCACCAACTCTGGTTACCCACAAAAGTGGATAGAGCCTTAGAGCAGTCCTTCTTGGCTTTGCAAATTACAGTACAGTGTGTGCCAGAAGAAGCACTCAGCAGCTTGTGTTTCACCTTTGTTTGTTTTGAATTGTTATTTTCATTATATTATTCAATCTTACTCAGGATTTAAATACATGTTGTGTGTGTATAGGTGTACAGAATTTTTGTGTTACACATAAGCATATATCTATGTATGTTCAGATTCTTTTCCAGTTAGGTTGTTACAGTTTTGATTAGACCTCCTTGGTAGATGTTGCTTCTTAATTGATTATCTGTTTTGTAGAGAGTAGATTGGGTTTTCCATCCCAAGCTCTTAGTTTATCCTTCCTACTCTTTTCCTTTGACAACCGTAAATTTGACATTCAAGTCTCTTATTCCATTTGTTTTCCCGTTAGTTCATGGGTGTGTATGTAAATTGCACGTAAGTCATATCATATAATTTTGCCTTTCCGCTTTTTTTTACTTCCCTTAGGATTATCTCTACTTTCAGGTAGATTCCGAAATTGGCATGATGATGTCTTTTCACGATTAATCAGATTGCATTGTGAACATGCTGCAGTTCTTGTTTATCTGTCAGACTGTCGATGGAAAGTTTTTTTGGCTCCTATGTCTTGGTTATTGTAAAAGGTGCTTGCACTTTTGCATGCCTTTGTGTTTCAAATTCTGGTTTGCTGTGCACATACTCTTAAGAGTGGGAGTACGGATCATTTGGCAGCTGTGGTTTGACTGTTTATGACACTTGTATACTGTTCTCTCTAGGGGCTGTTACCATTGACATTTCAGCAGAACCATAAGAGGGTCCCCTTTTCTAAACCCCATTGTAGCAGTTATTGTCTGTAGACTTGTTGATCATGGCCATTGTGACTAGTGGGAGTGGTTACGCCTTTCGTCTCAGTTGCATCTCTCTAAATAACCATATTCATGTGTTCAGAGTGCTTTATTCCCTTTAAACTGTGTGAGTTGTACCTTTCTTTAAAATGGTCTTCTTCAAAGTGTGTCCTGGGTTTCTTTGTTTTTACTCACTGACTCAGTATTACATACAGCCCGCCAGTGCTTGTGAATATTCTGTTCTCCTGCCAAGTCGCCTTAGTTGTGTCCGACTCTTTGTGACTTATGGACTATAGCCGCCAGGCTCCTCTGTCCATGGAATTCTCCAGGCAAGAATACTGGAGTGGGTTGCCATTCCTTCTCCAGGGGGGACCTTTCTGACCCAGGAATTGAACCTGTGTCTTTACGCCTCCTGCATTGGCAGGCAGCTTTTTACCACTAGCACCACCTGGGCAGGCTCCTCCGTCCATGGGATTCTCCAGGCACGAATACTGGAGTGGTCATTTCTTCGCCAGGGGACCTTCCCAACCCAGGATCAAATCCATGTCTCCTGCATTGGCAGGCAGGTTCTTCACCACTGAGCAACCAGGGAAACCCTTCTCCTCCCTAGGCAGTATTTTTCAGGTTGCTGTTGTGAGAAGTGGCCAGGGTGACAGATTCTTTTCCCAATTAGGTTATTACAGAGTTTTAATTAAACCTCCATTCATAAATACTGCGTTTTGATCATCTATTTTGTGGTAATAGGTTGTTTTATTCTACTGAAGCTCCTAATTTATACCTTCCCTACTTCTTTCCCCTGTGATAACCGTAAGTTTGATATTCAACTCTGTTACTCTGTTTATGTTTTATCAGATAGTTCATGGCTGTGCATGTGTAAATTGCACCTGTAAGTGATATCGTATAATTTTTCCTTTCTGATTCTTGCTTAGTTCACTTAGTTGTACTAACTCTAGTTTCAGATAGGTTCTGGAAATTGGCATGATGACATTCTTTTACACGCATAAATCAGATTGCATTGTGAACATTTGCTGTTCTTCTGTATCCATTCGTTTGTCGATGGAAAAGTTTTGTTAGTTCTATGTCTTGGTTGTTGTAAAAGGTGCTGTAGTGCACTTTGCTTGCCAAAGTCTGTCAAATTCTGGTTTGCTGTGCCATTCTCTTAAGGATGGGACTACTGGATTATTTGGCAGATGTGGGTTTTACTGGTTAAGGAACATTTTTTACTGTTCTCTATGGTGGCTGTGAGTCTCAGTGAACTCCGGGAGTTAGTGATGGACAGGGAGGCCTGGCGTGCTGCGATTCATGGGGTCGCAAAGAGTCGAACACGACTGAGCGACTGATCTGATCTGATCTGATCTGATGGTGGCTGTTACTATTGACATTTCAGCCACACCATGGGAGGGATCTCTTTTCTGAAACCCTATAGTAGGAGTTATTGTAGACTTCTTGATCATGGCCATTTTGACCAGTGAGAGTGGCTTCCTCATCTTTGTCAGTTGCCAGTCTATCAATAACCATATCTCACATGTTTCCTGGTACTTTATTCTTTTTTTAAAAACCGCGATTTATACTTCCCTGTTGAAATTGTCTTCTTCAAAGTGTGCCCTGTGTTTCATTCTTTTCACTTACTTTCTCCTGGAAATTTTGGAGGGCAGGTACCATATACAGCCCACCAGTGCTTCTGAGTACTCTTCCCCTCGGCAGTATTTTTCAGGTTGCTGTTGTGGGAAGTGGCCACAGGGAGGCAGCATTTATTAATTCCCAGCTCTGGTGGCAGGGCAAGGGGACAGAGCCTTAGAGCAAGTGCTGCTTTGGGGCTGGAAATTACAGTGCAGTGTGCCAGAAGAAGCAACTAGCAGCTTGTATTGTTACCTCTTTTGTGTATTAAAGTAACTTACCTTTTATCAGAGTACACTTGGAATACAAGTTGTGTGTGTTTAGGTGTATGAACTTTTTTGTATTAGACCTATACATATATCTTCATATGTTCAGATTCTTTTCCCAGTTAGCTTATTAAAGAGTGTTGATTAGACCTCCTTTGGTAGATATCCCTTCTTATTGATTCATATCTGTTTTGTAGAAATAGATTGTGTTTTTTCATTCCAAGCTCCTTATTTGTCCCTTCCCTGCTTCTTTCTCCTGTGGTAACCAAAAGTTTGATTTTCAAGTCTCTGACTCCATTTATGTTTTTCCAGGAAGTTCAAGGTTGTGCATGTGTAAATTGCACCTATATGTGATATCATATGACTTTCGCTTAGTAGGATTATCTCTAATTTAGTAGGTTCTGAAAATTGTCATGATTACATTCTTTTTCATGCCTGAGTTAGATTGCTTTGTGAATATATCCCAGTTCCTCCTTATCAAGATGTTTGTTGATAGAAAATTCATTTGGCTCACGTCTTGGTTATTGTAAAAGGTGCTACAGTACACATTTAGGTGTCCGTGTCTTTTTGAATTCCAGTTTTCTGTTCTTATATGATTCAGCATGGACTACCAGATCGTCTGGCAGCTGTGGTTTTACCACTGAAGCTAATATATACTGTTCTCTGTGGTTGCTGTTACTGTTGACATTCAACCGCACCATAGGAGAATCTCCTTTTCTTAACCCCATTGAGCAGTTATTGTCCGTAGACCTCCTGAGCGTGGCCATTTTACCGTTTGGAGGGGATACCTTGTTGTGCTTCTGAGTTGCGTGTCTCTAAATCCCCATATTTCACATGTGTGCGGGTGCTTTATTCTTTTTAAGCACTGTGAGTTGTATTTCCCTTTTGAAATTGTCTTCTTGACAGTATGCCCCGTGGTTAGTTCTCTTACCCCTGGAAGTTTTGGAGGGCAGATACCGTTTACAGGCCCCGGTGCGTGAGGATAGGATGTTTCAGGTTACTGTTGTGGGAAGAGGCTGCAAGGCGGCAGCGTTTCTTCACGCCCAGCTCTGGTTCCCCCCAAGGCGGACATAGCCTTAGAGCAATCCTGCTTGGTGTTCCAAATTACAGTGCAGTGTGCTAGAAGGAGCAGCAAACAGCTTGTGTTACTTCCGTTGGTATTAAATTCATTTTTATTTTTTACTGGAGTAAGATTGAAATACACATTGTGTGTGTTGTTATGTGTAGAGATTTTCATGTCAGACATATCCGTATGTTTACATATGTTCAGATTCTTTTCCCAGTTAGATTGTTGCAGAGTTTTGATTAGACCTCCTTGGTGTAGGTATCGATCTTATTTATTATATGTTCCGTAGGTAATAGATTGCATCTGTTCACCCCAGCTCCTAATTTACCCCTGCCCTGCTCTTCCCTTGTGGTAACCGTATGTTTCCCCTTGTGGTAGCCGTATGTTTGATTATCAGGCCTCTGACTCCATCTGTGTTTTTCCAGGTAGTTCATGGTGTGCATGTGTAAGTTGCACCTGTAAGTGATATGTGACTTTTGCCTTTCTGTTTCTTTTTCCTTTATTTAGTAGGATTATCTCTTATTTTCAGGTGAGCTCCAGAAATTGGCATGGTTACATTCTTTTTCACCCCTGAATCAGATTGCATTGTGAACATGTTTCAGTTCTTCTTTATCCGTTTGTTTCTCAGTGGAGTATTTTTTGGCTTCCAGATCTTGGTTTTTGCAAACAGTTCTCTAGTGTACTTTTGGGTGACCATGTCTTTTGTATTCTGGCTTGCTGTGCACATACTCTTAAGAGTGGGATTACCGTGTCGTTGGCAGCTGTGGTTTGAGTGTTTAAGGGAATTTTATACTGTTCTCTCTAGTGGCTGTTACTGCTCACATTTCAAATGCACCATAGGGGAGGGTACCTTTTTTTTAAATCCCAACTGTGGCAGTTATTCTTTGTAGACTTCTTGATCATGTCCATTTTGAAAGGTATGAGTGGATAACCTTTTAGTTGTTGGTTGCATGTCTATAAATCACCATATTGCACATTTGTGGTGCTTTATTCTTTTTTAAACACTGTGAGTTGCACTTCCCTGTTGAAACATTCTTCAAAGTGTACCCCCTATTTCATTGTTTTCACTTGCTTCTGGAAATTGTGGAGGGCAGGCACCATATACAGCCCAGCAGTGCTTCTGAATTCTGTTTCCCTAGGCAATATTTTTCAGGTTGCTATTGTGGGAAGTGGCCACAGGGAGGCAGCATTTGTTAATTCCCAGCTCTGGTGGCAGGGCAAGGGGACAGAGCCTTAGAGCAGGTGCTGCTTTGGGGCTGGAAATTACAGTGCAGTGTGCCAGAAGAAGCAACCAGCAGCTTGTATTGTTACCTCTTTAGTGTATTAAAGTAACTCTTATTTTTTGCCATAGTACATTGGAATACAAGTTTTTTTGTGTTTAGGTGTACAGAATTTTTCGTTTGAGACATATATGTATATGTATGTATGTTCAGATTCTTTTCCCAATTAGGTTATTACAGAGTGTTGATTAGACCTCCCTTGGTAGGTATCTCTCCTTATTGATTATTTGTTTTGTAGAAATAGATGGTATTTTTTCATTCCAAGCTCCTATTTTATCCCTTCCCTCCTGCTTTCTCCTGTGGAAACCAAAAGTTTGATTTTCAAGTCTCTGAGTCCATTTATGTTTTCCCAGTTATTTCAAGGATGTGCCTGTTTACATTGTACCTCTGAGTGATACCATAATAGATTTTCCTTTCTGATTCTTGCTTACTTCAGTTAGTAAGATGGCTCTGCTGCTGCTGCTAAGTTGCTTCAGTCACGTCCGACTCTGTGAGACCCCATAGACGGCAGCCCACCAGGCTCCCCCGTCCCTGGGATTCTCCAGGCAAGAACACTGGAGTGGGTTGCCATTTCCTTCTCCAATGCATGAAAGTGAACAGTCAAAGTGAAGTCGCTCAGTCGTGCTCAACTCTTAGCGATCCCATGGACTGCAGCCCACCAGGCTCCTCCGTCCATGGGATTTTCCAGGCAAGAGTACTCACGTGTACTCTTTAAGAGTACTAGATTATCTCTAGTTTCAGGTAATTTCTGGAAATTGGCGTGTACATTCTTTTTGATGCCTGAATCAAATTGCATTGTGAACATGTTGCAGTTCTTTATCCGTTGGTTTGTTGATGGAAAGTGCTTTTGGCTTCTGTCTCTTGTTTATTAAATGTGCCCGTGCATTGGATACCTGTGTGTTCTTGAAGTCTGGTTTGCTGTGCACATAATCTTTAAGAGTGGAGCTAACGGATCATTTGTCAGCTGGGGTTTGACTTCTCAAGGCACTTTATACTGTCCTTTCTAATGGCTTTTACCATTGACGTTCAGTCGCACCTTAGGAGAGTCCCCTTTTCGTAACCCCTTTGTAGTCCTTATTGTCTGTAGACTCTTGATCATGGCCAATTTGACTGGTGTGAGGTGATACATTGTTGCAGTTCTGGATTGCATGTCTGTAAATAACTATTTTGCATTTTTTTTCCGGAGCTTTATTCTTTTATAAACACTTATGAGTTGTATTTCTCTGTCTCAGTTGTCTTCCTCAAAGTGTGCCCCATGTTTGTTTTTGCTTGCTTTACTGGAAATTTTGGATGGCAGGTACATTCACAAGCCCACCTGTGCTTGTGAATATTCTGTACCTCCAGGTCGCTGTTGTGGAAAGTGGCCACAAGGTGGCAGCATTTCTCCATTCCTGGCTCTGGTTAACCCAACAAGGGGACAGAGCCTTAGAGCAAGTCCTGCTTTGGGGTTGTAAATTACAGTGCAGCGTGCCAGAAGTACCCAACAGCTTGTGTTGTTACCTCTTTTTTGTATTAAATTCATTTTTGTTTTTTGAGTAAGATTGAAATACACTTTGTGTTGTTGGTGTAGAATTTTTCATGTTACATATATTTATATCTATATATCTATGCATCTTCAGATTCTCATCCCAAACAGAATCTGAGTGTTGATTAGACCTCCGTTGGTAGATCACTCCTTATTGATGATCTGTTTTGTAGAACTAGACTGTATTTTTCATCCCAAGCTCCTGATTTATGCCTTCCCTGTTTCTTTCCTCTGTGGTAACCATAAATTTGATTTTCAAGTCTCTGACTCTGTTTATGTTTTCCCAGTTGGTTCATGGGTGTACATGTGTAAATTTCACATATAAGTGATATCATATGATTTTTGACGTTTTGATTTTGCTTACTTCACTTAGTAGGATTATCTGTCTTTGCAAGTAGGTTCTGGAAATTAGCATGATTACCTTCTTTTTCATGTCTGAATCAGATTGCATTGTGAATGTATTGCAGTTCTTTATCCATTCGTTTGTTGATGGAAAATTTATTTGGCTTCCATGTCTTTTCAAAGTCTTGTTTGCTGTGCACATACGCTTAGGAGTAGGGCTACCGGATCATTGTCAGCTGTGTTTTTACTTCTCAAGGCACGTTTATACTGTCCTCTCTAGTGGCTGTTACCTTTTGACATTTCAGCTCCTCTGTAAAAGCGTCCCCTTTTCTTAACCCCATTGTAGCAGTTATTGTCTGTAGACTTCTTGATCATGGCCATTTTGACCTGTGCAAGGGAATAACTCATTGCAGTTCTGAGTTGCATATGTCTAAATCACCATATTTTCCCTGTTTTTGTGTGGTTTATTCTTTTTTAAACAGTGAGTTGTACTTCCCTGTTAAAATTGAATTAAAATTCCTGAAAGTGTGCCCCGTGTTTAATTGTTTTCATTTACTTATTCCTGGAAATTTTGGAGGAAGTTACCATATACAGCCCACCAGTGCTTGTTAATATTCTGTTCCCCCAAGCAATAGTTTTCAGGTTGCTGTTGCGGATGTGACCACAAGGCGGCAGCATTTCTTACTTCCCAGCCTTGGTTCCTCCTACAAGTGGTCAGTCTTACAGCAAGACTTGCTTTGGGGTTGCCAATTACAGTGCAGTGTGCTAGGAGAAGCACTCAACAGCTTGTGTCGTTACCTCTTTTTTGTATTAATTTTTATTTTTTATTGGAGTAAGATTTAAATGTTTTGTGTGTTGTATGTGAACAGAATGTTTTCGTGTTACACGTATACATACGTCTTCGTATGTTCAGGCTCTTTTCCCAATTAGATTATTACACAGTGTTGATTAGACCTTCTGTGGTAGATGTCACTCCTTATTATCTGCTTTTTAGAAATAGATTTTGTTCATCCCAAGTTCCTAATTTATCCCTTCCCTGCTGATGTTCAGATCTCTGACTCTGTTATGTTTCCCCAGTTAGTGCATAGGTGTGTATGTGTGAATTGCACTTGTATTGATGTCTTATGATTTTTCCCTTTCTGAATTTTGCTGAACTTCACTTAGTAGGATTATTTCTAGTTTCAGGTAGGTTCCAAGAATTGACACCATCATATTCTTTTTCGTGCCTGAATCAGATTGCATTGTGAACATTTGCATTTCTTCTTTATCCATTTGTTTGTCAATGGAAAAATTTTTTGGCTTCTCTGTGTTGGTTTTTGTAAAAGGTGCTAAAGAGCACTTCCGAGTTCCCGTGGTTTTTTCGAATTTTGGTTTGCTGTGCACTGACTTCTGTGAGTGGGACTACCAGATCATTGTCAGCTGTGGTTTTACTGGTCAAGCACTCTTACACTGCTCTCTCTATTCTCTCTAGTGGCTTCTGCCATTGACATTTCAGCAGCAACATAGGACGATCTCCTTTTTTAACCCCATTGTAGCAGTTACTGTGTGTAAACTTCTTGATTATGGCCGTTTGAACAGTGCACAGGTATACCTGGTTTAGTTTTGAGGCTCATGTCTTTAATACTGTACCACAGTCTGTATGTTTATGGGTGCTTTTTTTTTTTTTTTAAACACTTCGAGTGGTGTTTTCCTGTTGAAATTGACTTCTTGAAAGTGTTCCCTGGGTTTAATTGTTTTCACTTACTCAACTCCTGGAAATTATGGGGCGTGTATCATATACATAAAACCCACCAGTACTTGTGAATATTCTTTCTTTCCTTTAGGCAATGGTTTTTAGGTTGCTGTTGCGGGAATTGGCCACATGGCAGAAGCATTTCTTCTTTCTCAGCTCTTGTTACCCTGGAGCTCCCAGAGCCTTAGAGCAAGTCCTGGTGTGGGTTTTTAAATTACAATGCAGTGTGCCAGAAGTATCACCCAGAAACTTGTGCCTTGTTATCTCTTTTTTGTATTATTATTTTTTGAGTAACATCAAAACACGTGTTTTGTGTATTTTAGGTGTATAGCATCTTTTCCCGTTACGTATATAAATCAGTTCAGTTGCTCATTCGTGGCTGACTCTTTGTGACCCCATGGGCTGCAGCACGCAGACTTCCCTGTCCATCACCAACTCCCGGAGCATGCTCAAAGTCATTCATGTCCATTGAGTCGGTGATGGCATCCAACCATCTCATCCTCTGTCTTCCCCTTCCTTCAATCTTTCTCAGCATCAGGATGAGTCAATTCTTTGCATCAGGTGGCCAAAGTATTGGAGCTTCAGCTTCAGCATCTCCTTTAGGATGGACTGCTTTGGTCTCCTTGCAGTCCAAGGGACTCTCAAGAGTCTTCTCCAGCACCACACTTCAAAAGCATCAATTCTTCAGCACTCCGCTTTCTTTATAGTCCAACTCTCGCATCTGTACGTGACTACTGGAAAAACCGTATAGCTTTAACTGTACTAACCTTTGTCAGCAAGGTAATGTCTCTGTTTTTTAATATGCAGAGACATTTAATATTTTTAAGATGTCTAGGTTGGTCATAGCTTTCGTTCCAAGGACCAAGTGTCTTTTCATTTCATGGCTGCAGTCACCATCTGCAGTGATTTTGGAATCCAAGAAGATAAAGTCTGTCACTGTTTCCATTGTTTCCCCATCTATTTGTCAGGAAGTGATGGGACCGGGTACCATGATCCTTGTTTTTTGAATGTTGAGTTTTAAGCCAGCATTTTTACTCTCCTCTTTCACTTTCATCAAGATGTTCTTTAGTTCCTCTTCACTTTCTGCCATAAGGTTGGTGTCATCTGCATATCTGAGGTTACTGATATTTCTCCCAGTAATCTTGATTTCAGCTTGTGCTTCATCCAGCCTGGCATTTCACATGATGTACTCTGCATATAAGTTAAATAAGCAGGGTGACAATATACAGCCTTGATGTACTCCTTTCCCATTTTGGAACCAGTCTGTTGTTCCGTGTCTGGTTCTAACTGTTGCTTCTTGACTTGTATCCAGATTTCTCAGGAGGCAGGTAAGGTGGTCTGGTATTCTCATCTCTTGAAGAATATTTCCATATATACTTGTTTGGATTCTTTTTCCCAGATAGGTTAATACAGAGTATTGAGTAGACCTCCCTTGGTTGATATTCTTTTTTTAATCATGTGCTTTGTAGGCAATGATTTGTATTTGTTCATCCCACCCTCCTAATTTATCCCTTCCCCACTTTTTCCCCCTGTGGTTACCATAAATGTAGTTTTCAAGTCTCTCCAGTCTTTTCATGGGTATGCTTGTTTATGGGTATGTTCATGGGTATGCTTGTTTAAATTGCGCTGATAAGTGGTAGCATATGATTTTGCCTTCCTAATTCTGACTTACTTCACCCTGTAGGATTCTCTCTAGGTTCAGCTGTGTTTTAGCAGTTGGTGTGTGCAGTTTTTATGCCTTATTCAGATTGCACCGTATGTTCCTCTTCCGTATCGACTCTTCTGGTGATGTGTATTTTGGTGCTTCCGTGTCCTGACTATTGTAAGTCGTGCTGTAGTGCGTGTTTGGGCCCCTGTCTTTTCGAGGTCTGGTTTGTGGTTCACATACTCTGAAGAGTAGGACCAAATATTTGACAGCTGTACTCTTACTGTTGTTAAAGATACTTTTCACTGTTCTCTCTGGTGGCTGTTACCATTGACATTTCAGCAGCGCATAGGAGGGTCCCCTTATCTTAGTCCCATTTGTAGCTTTTATTGTCTGGAGATGTCTTGATTATGGCTAGTTAGCCCACTAAGAAGGGGATACCTTTCTTGATTGTGATTTGCATGTCTCTAATAATTCACCATGTCTTGTATGTTTGCGAGTGCTTTATTTTTTAACACTGTAAGTTGCACTTACCTGTTGAAATTGTCTTCCTGAAAGTGTGCCCCATGTTTATTTCTTTTTGCTTGTTTACTCTTGGAAATATTAGAGAACAGGTACCATACACAGCCCACGGGTGCTTGTGAATATTCAGTTCCCCTGGGACAAATAGATTCAAGGGATTAGATCTGACAGACAGAGTGCCTGAAGAACTATGGTTGGAGGTTTGTGACATTGAACAGGAGGCAGGGATCAAGACCATCCCCAAGGAAAAGAAATGCAAAAAGGCAAATGGTTTTCTGAGAAGGCCTTACAAATAGCCGTGAATATAAGAGAAGCGAAAGGCAAAGGAGAAAAGGAAGGATATACCCATTTGAATGCAGGGTTCCAAAGAATAGCAAAGAGAGATAAGAAAGCCTTCCTCAGTGATCAGTGCAAAGAAATAGAGGAAAATAGTAGAATGGGAAAGTCTAGAGATCTCTTCAAGAAAATTAGAGATACCAAGGGAACATTTCATGCAAAGATGGGCTCAATAAATGACAGAAAGGGTATGGACCTAACAGAAGCAGAAGATATTAAGAAGAGGTGGCAAGAATACACAGAAAACTGTACAAAAAAGATCTTCACAACCCAGATAATCACGATCAACCTAGAGCCAGACATCCTGGAATGAGAAATCAAGTGGTCCTTAGGAAGCATCACTATGAATAAAGCTAGTGAAGGTGGTGGAATCCCTATTTCAACAGTTGAGCTATTTCAAATCCTGGAAGATGATGCTGTGAAAGTGCTGCACTCAATATCCCACGAAATTTGGAAAACTCAGCAGTGACCAAAGGACTGAAAAAGGTCAGTTTTCATTCCAATCCCGAAGAAAGGCAATGCCAAAGAATGCTCAAACTACTGCACAGTTACACTCATCTCACACTCTAATAAAGTAATGCTCAAAATTCTCCAAGCCAGGCTTCAACAGTATGTGAACCGTGAACGTCCAGATGTTCAAGCTTGATTTAGAAAAGGCAGAGGAACCAGAGATCAAATTGCCAACATCCGCTGGATCATTGAAAAAGCAAGAGAGTTCCAGAAAAACATCTACTTCTGCTCTATTGATTATGCCAAAGCCTTTGACTGTGAGGATCACAACAAACTCTGGAAAATTCTTAAAAAAATGGGACCACCAGATCACCTGACCTGCCTTCTAAGAAATCTGTATGCAGGTCAGGAAGCAACAGTTAGAACTGGACATGGAACAACAGACTGGATCCAAATAGGAAAAGGAGTACGTCAAGGCTGTATATTGTCACCCTGCTTATTTAACTTATATGCAGAGTACATCATGTGAAATGCTGGGCTGTATGAAGCACAAGCTGGAATCAAGATTGCTGGGAGAAATATCAATAACCTCAGATATGCAGATACCACCACCCTTATGGCAGAAAGTGAAGAACTAAAGAGCTTCTTGAAGAAAGTGAAAGAGGAGAGTGAAAAATTTGGCTTAAAACTCAACATTCAGAAAACTAAGATCATGGCATCCAGTCCCATCACTTCATGGTAAATAGATGGGGAAACAGTGGAAACACTGACAGACTTTATTTTTGGGGGCTCCAAAATCACTGCAGATGGTAACTGCAGCCATGAAATTAAAAGAAGCTAGCTCCTTGGAAGAAAAGCTGTGACCAACCTAAACAGCATATAAAAAAGCAGACACCTTATTTTGCCAACAAAAGTCTGTCTAGTCAAGGTTATGGTTTTTCCAGTAGTCGTGTATGGATGTGAGAGTGGAACTATAAAGAAAGCTGAGCGCTGAAGAATTGATGCTTTTGAACTGTGGTGTTGGAGAAGACTCTTTAGAGTCCCTTGGACTGCAAGATCCAACCAGTCCATTCTAAAGGAGATCAGTCCTGAACATCCATTGGAAGGACTGATGCTGAAGCTGAAACTCCAATATTTTGGCCACATGATGTGAAAAACTGACTCATTGAAAAGACCTTGATGCTGGGAAAGACTGAAGGTAGGAGAGGAAGACAGAGGATGAGATGACTAATGGCATCACTGACTCAATGGACATGACTTTGAGCAAGCTCCAGGAGTTGGTGATGGAAAGGGAAGCCTGGTGTGCTGCAGTCCATGGGGTCGCAAAGAGTCGGACACGACTGAAGTGAACTGAACTGAGGCAGTCGTTTTCAAGTTGCTGTTGCCTGAAGCGGCCACATGTGGGCAGCATTTCTTCATCCTCAGCCCTGTTTTCCCTGGCAAGCAGACATTGAACCTTAGAGCAAGTCCTGCTTTTGGGTTGTAGAGTGGAATGCTCCAGAAGCACCACCCCAAAACTTGCCTTTGGGTAGCTCTCTTTTGTGTTAACTTTTAAATTTTTTATTGGAGTAACATTTAAGTACATGTTGTGGGTGATGTAGGTGTACAGACTCTTCTGTTTTACATATACATACATCTTTGTATGTTCAGATTCTTTTCCCATTTCAGTTACTAAAGAGTGTTAATTAGGTCTTCCTTTGTAGAATATCACTTGTTGTTAATTATGTTTTGTGGGTAGTAATTGTATTTGTTCATCCCAATTTCCTAATTTATCCCTTCCCCGCTTCCTATTGTTACCATAAATTTGGTTCTGAAGTGTCTGCATCTGTTTTCCCAGTTAGCTCATGGGGTGTGCCCATTACACCTGCAAGTGATATAAAACGTTTGCCTTTCTGGCTTCATTTAGTAGGATTCTCTCTATTTCACGTAGGTTCTGGCGGTTGGCATGATCACGATCTTTCATGCCTGAGTCAAGTTGCATTGTGCACATGTTCCACCTCCTTACCTGTCGTCCAGTCCATGAACATTTGTTACTTCCGCGTCTTCGCTGTTGTAATAGGTGCTGCAGTGCATGTTTCGTGCCTGTGTCTTTTCAAAGTCTGCTTCTCTCCCATTTACTCTTTAAGAGTGGGACTGCTGGATCATATAGTAGGTGTGTTTTTCTAAATGTTTTAAAGGCACTTTTGTACTCCTTTTCATGTAGGTGTACCAGTTTACTTTGCTACTAGCAGTGTGGAAGTGTTCCTTTTTCTGTACACCCTCTTGAGCTTTTATTGTTTGTAGAAATTTTGATGATGGGTTTTCTGAGTGGTTTGAGATGATGTCTCGTTTTTAATTCTGAGTTGAATTTTTCCAATTATTATTAGAAAACAGTTTTGAGCATGTTTTCATGTGCCTCTTAGTTGTGTGTTTTTCTTTTCAGAAAATGTTTTTTTTAGGTTGTCTGACCATTTTTGATTAGTTTAACGTACATTTTTGAATGTGCATTTTTAGGCCATTAACACTTTTTCTGAGGAATATATCACCAAATTGAATTTTAAAAGCTGTGGATATTCTACCTTAGTTTTAAAAATTTCCTCATAAAGTGCTAAGGGCAGAGCCTCACAAAGCCAGATTGATGTGTTTGTTGCCTTTATGAGTTTAGGATCATAGTCTTACACATGACATTGTTAGTTTAAAATGTGAAGATTGTATTTCATTAAATACTAGTATTAATTAGCATTTAATGTCATTTCATTTAATACTATTATTACCTATATTTCATTAAATACTAGTATTAATATAAAAACATAAAACACATAGCAAAATTCTTTGTTCTTAATTGTACCTCTTTTTTATTTAAGAGACTGGTTTGACTGTGTTACAGTATGATGTGTGATATAGTATGTACATAAAGAATACATTAATTCCTCTCATCAGGACAGGGCTAAGCATTCAAAACAGCCCTCAAAGTTGTTAAGGAGGTTTCTGAAGAATACTTAGTTTGCCTTAGGCCTTGCTTCCTGTCTTAGCCATTCTTACTTTTTGTGAATTCTAGGAACAGAAGTGATCCTTTTAATGTTTGCATCCAGAATATAAGGTCACTTTTTTTTTTTTTTTTTTTTAACGAAAACCATGGTTGCTATTTGAAGTTTAGTGAATTTAGTTTAAGGCAGATGAGCCTGTCCTCCCGGAAGTAGAATGAGGCAGTGGTTAAGTAGTTCTGCTTTTTTTGGACGGAGAAGGCAATGGCACCCCACTCCAGTACTCTTGCCTGGAAAATCCCATGGGTGGAGGAGCCTGGTAGGCTGCAGTCCATGGGGTCTCGAAGAGTCGGACACACTGAGCGACTTCACTTTCACTTTTCACTTTCATGCATTGGAGAAGGAAATGGCAACCCACTCCAGTGTTCTTGCCTGGAGAATCCCAGGGATGGGGGAGCCTGGTGGGCTGCTGTCTATGGGGTCGCACAGAGTTGGACACGACTGAAGCGACTTAGCAGCAGCAGCTTTTTTTGGAAGACCTCAGATGAGATTATATGGTTTTTTATATGTATTAATTCAGTGAATCCTCATAACTACTTGTTGAGGTAGATGTTTATTATCCTTACTTTATAGATGAGGAAACATAACAAGAGATGGGGTAACTTGCCCAAGGTAATAAATGATGGAATAACTGACTTTAATTTCCCTGTGTTGAAAGGGGGGTAATCTGTGTATGCTGTCCTTGTTTCCCTGACAATATTGGAATAAATATTGGAAACTTTGATTTTTACTGGTGGTTAGCTTAGAACAATATTGCTCTGAGGACTTATATACATTTTGTTACACGTCATGCTTATGTAAGTTTTCAGAAGAGCTTTTGTTTGTGAGAAGATTAAGACTTAAGATACCTATAGAATTATACATCTCTAAAAATGAAAGATTTTTAAAGTGTATTTGAAGTTCTCCTGAGCAGTAATTAAAGTATTGTTAAAAAAAAAATAAAGTATTGTTAAGTGTGAGCTTGTATGTATTCTCTTTTTATTTGTTTGACTCTAAGATTATTGTTAAGAAGTTACTTCTTAGATAGTATGTGAAAATAAACTAGTTAAAAATGAAGTAAAAATTAAAAAAAAAAATCAAATTTGATTTCTCAAGTTCCTCCAGAGGAAAGCGCTTGGTGTTTACAGTAAAAATTTAGTTTCTTCTTCTTTGATTGCAGATTGGGAGTCCTCCTCTTGACCCTACTGAGCATTTTCTTCCTGAAGAAGAGAAACTTCCTGAACAGGAGAGATCAAAAAGGTGAGCAGGTCTAGAGATCAGCCCTCACAGGTATTTCCACATAGTGTATTTGAGATGATTGCTCAATATTTTCTCTTTCAAGGCAAAGGTTACAGATTAAAACCTTCATTTGCCACTTCCTAGATGCGTTACCCAGTTTATATCTGGGACTCAGTTTCCTTATCTGTCAAATACAGTAGTCATACGAACTGGAGGGTCAAGATAACAAGTTCCTTATAAATTTGATAGATTTGAAAGTTCCTTATAAATTATACACTGTTACAGAGATATTTTTTCCTTTATAGATTTGAGAAGGTTTACACTCATAATCTGTATTACCTGGCTCAAGTCTACCAGCATATGGAAATGTTTGAGAAGGCTGCCCATTATTGCCACAGTACCCTCAAACGCCAGCTTGAGCACAACGCCTACCATCCCATGGAGTGGGCTATTAATGCTGCTACCTTGTCACAGTTTTACATCAATAAGGTAAGCTACTCAGAGTAGTTACCTACCAGAGTTACCAATATGTGTATAAAAATAGAACTGAAAGAATGTTGAAAATGTCATCTTTTAAAAACAGATAGCTTGTCGTTTATGATGTAAACTAAATAGAAAAATGCAGTCCAGTTTGCCAGTGTACTCAAGTTTGTAGCTTTTGTTGCAATAATCCTTTTGAATCTTAAAATAATTTTACTATGTCCTACATGTTGCTTAAGACCAATTCTTTTTTGATACAGGCAGGCTATCTCTGTTTTCGTGAAATGTTACCTTAAGTTGCAGATTTTATCTTGTAGATTTAACTTTATCTTTATGCATTGGTAATCTGGCAAGTGTGAGAATTTGTCTGAGGAAGTTGACTGTTAAATGTGGGCTTTGATAGAAGCATGTAATGCTCTCAGTTATTCTTTAGAATTAACTCCTTTGTGAAACTTATTCTGTGTTGGGAATGTCTTGCTCAGTTCCAGAGTTCTGGGTGGTTATATTTTTTCCTAGAGTATTACACAAGGACAAATTTGAGCTTCTTCATTGCTTTCAGAATTATCCTGAATTATGTAGATATCTTTTTTTTTATGTAGATATATTCTTAATTGACCTTTTCAGTTTTTTAGCCCTTAAAAGGATTTTTAATGCTAAAACACTTTAAAGCCTCCTTTTCCAGCCAGATTTTATATTAATTCTCAATATCTCAGTAATAGAAATAACTTTTCTTTGTATTTTGAATTCACATGCCTCTGAAACTTTGGTAATTCTTTGCTTATCAGAGTTCCTTCTTAGATCTCTCTTTATCTGCTGCTGTATCCTTACTGGGCCTATATCCTTCCTAAGTGTCTTGTTAGTGCTGGTTCTATAAATGCGCCCTGTGTTTAAAGTATTGTCCCACAGAATTTCATTCAGAAAAGCTATTAGCAGGAGAGAAAGGGCTGTGGTGACTACAGCATCGCTTCTAGGACTTTGGTCTAAGATCAAGCGTGTAAGTAACGCTACTGCATATATCAGAGCATTCAGTTAAATCTAAATCTCATTAATTCATTTCATTGTGATCATCAAAACTTACCTGGTGCTTCTGCTTGTGGCACTTTTTAAAATAGTTCCCAGAAGCACCTTATTTTGTTTAGCAACTTTAAAATTATTCACTGTAATTGTACTAAGATATCCAGATGTTAAAGTGTAATTACAAGTTTAAAGTTGTTAAGCATTGCTTATGTAGAGCATGCAGTAAATTTCATGAGGACGTCCCCCCACCCTGTGCTTTTATTTTTTCTTTTTTTACCAAAGTGTTTTGTAAGTTTTGTTCCAACTAGCTAAGTTATAATGTGAAGAGAGATTTGAGCCTTTTTATTTTTTTAAATACAATTGTCATTTATGTCACTGTCATTTCATCTGGTTCCATGAGGTTTTGCTACGTAGTGAGTCCCTGCCTTGCAGGTGCTAAAGTCCCACATTTACCAGCCACGTAGGGGACACCATGCACACTCACTGTTAGTTCTAACAGTGGTTGCTTTCAGATAACCAGTCTGGACAGTGCTGAAGTGATAATGAATAAGAAGTCACAGACCAACAGTTAAAACTTCTTTATAAACTGTAACTGTCTTTTGGATTTTGAGGTTTAACACCAATATTTTGATCTGTAGATACTGCTGGGCTAGTACTACACATGGTACCCAGCTGTGCTCAAGATGGCTTCTGAATTTACCATAATGGGGAGATACATTGAGTGCTGAGATTTTAAAGTCATAGTCAACTGTTAAAAACCACCTTAGCAAAATCAGTGTTACTAATATGAAATAGACATTTAACAAGGGTGGCTTCCAACTAAAATTTGACTTTTAACTTGGTACTTCTGCCGAGTATTCCTGTGACTTACATGACACATGTAAAGTAAGTAACAAGGAGATCTTCTCCAAGGGTTTGAGAAGCTTACCATGCCCTGGTTTGATTGTAAAGTCTTCAACTGTGTTGGTAAAGCAGTTCCATAGAGTTTGTCTGTGGAAGTCTGTTGACTTCAAAACTTGGGAAGCCTCATTATATGTACAATTGGAAAGATTTCAGAAGACAGGAATCTCTTATCAGTATTTATCCTGCTTGCCTTTGAATGATTGGATTTAAAGGGGATCTCTAAACTTGAAAAAGATGAAATCTTCCAGTCCGTTGACACAATGTAACTCGGCTATTCAGACTGAAGCTTAGAGGACGCGGATGCGTGGTGGACTCTAGGATGACAGCCGTTCTTTTCTGCTGACTGATTCCTGAAGGGGCTAGTTTCCAATCAGCAAGCATTTCTCCAGGCAGTTTGGATTATTAAGAGTTTGAGGGTATTGTTATTTTAATCTTTAAGATAGTTTTTTAACCAAATAATATTCAGACATATCTTATATACTTTCTTGTTTAGTTACCATACAGGGTCTCCTTAGTAGTGTTTTTTACCTGAATTTAGAGCTTTTCCCATATTAAGAGACTATGCAAGTATCTATTGCAAATAAGGTTTTGTGATAATTGAATTTATTCTTATTTCTGCAACAGCAATGCTTTATGGAGGCCAGACACTGTTTATCAGCTGCTAATGTCATTTTTGGTCAAATTGGAAAGATCCGAACCACAGAAGACAGTAAGTTTATGTGTACATGTTTCATTATATAACTTTTAAAAAAATCATTTTATTTTTGAAATCATGTTACTTTAGAAAATTCAAGAACAGAACAAAGAATTACCATAGGCCCATCTGAACTCACCAAATTTTTATATTTGCCTCATTTGCAGATATGTTTAGGCTCCATTACCCCCTAATACTTCAGCGAGTTTTTCCGAAAAATATTTTCTTACATAATCATAGAACAGGAAGTAACATAGATACAGTTCTTTTATCTATAATTCATATTTAGCAGCTGTCTCCATAACATCCTTTGTAGCAGTTTCTCTATAGTACTAGTTTCTCTCAGTTCAGTTCAGTCGCTCAGTCGTGTCTGACTCTTTGCGATCCCATGAATAACAGCACGCCAGGCTTCCCTGTCCATCACCAACTCCCGGAGTTCGCTCAAACTCATGTCCATCGAGTCAGTGATGCCATCCAGCCATCTCATCCTCTGTCGTCCCCTTCTCCTCCCGCCCCCAATCCCTCCCAGCATCACAGTCTTTTCCAATGAGGTGGCCAAAGTACTGGAGTTTCAACTAGTTTCTCTAGTACTTAAAAAAAAATTTTATTGACGTATAGTTGATTTATAGTGTTGTTAGTTTCTGCTGTACATCAAAGTGAATCAGCTTTGCATATACATCTATCCAGTCTTTAGATTCTTTTCCCAGGGGCTACCCTGGTGGCTCAGATGATAAAGATTCTTTTCCCATATAGGTCATTACAGAATATTGAGAAGAGTTCCCTGTGGTATACAGTATGTCCTTATTAGTTATCTGTTTTATATATAGTAATGTGTATATGTCCGGAGAAGGTAGTGGCACCCCACTCCAGTACTCTTGCCAGGAAAATCCCATGGACGGAGGAGCCTGGTAGGCTGCAGTCCATGGGGTCGCTAAGAGTTGGATACAGCTGAGCGACTTCACTTTCACTTTTCACTTTCATGCATTGGAGAAGGAAATGCAGCCCACTCCAGTGTTCTTGCCTGGAGAATCCCAGGGATGGCGGAGCCTGGTGGGCTGCCGTCTATGGGGTCGCACAGAGTCGGACACGACTGAAGCGACTTAGAGAGAGAGAGAATGTGTGTATGTCAGTCCCAGTCTCCCAGTTTGTCCCTCCCTGCCCTGCTTTCCTCCCTGTTATTTCTATTTTATAAATAGGTTCATTTGTACCGTTTTTAAGATTTCCTGTATGAGTGATAGCATATGATACTTGTCTTTCTCTGACTTCACTCATATCTCTAAGTCCATCCGTGTTGCTGCAGATGACATTGTTTAATTTTTTTTATGTCTGAGCAATAATCCATTGTATATATGTACCAGATCTTTATCCATTCTTCTGTTTATCCATTCTTGCTTCCATTTCCTGGGTATTGTAAATAGTGCTGCAGTGAATATTGGGGTGTGCATATCATTTTGAATTATGGTTCTCTTTGGATATATGTCCAGGAGTGGGATTGCAGGATCATAGGGTAGGTCTATTTTCAGTTTTTTAGGGAACCTGCATACTGTTTTCCATAGTAGTTGTCACATCTCTTTAGTCGTCTTTAATCTGGACCAGTTCCTCAGCTTTTCTTTCATCAGGCATTTTTGAAAAAATATAGGCCTCTTATTTTATAGATTTTCTACCATTCGGTGTTTGTTTCCTTACACTAAGATTCAGATTATACGTTTTTGGTTGGAATACTATATATGTGATGTGTCCAAATATCTAGTTTTAATTATAGTGTTTCACTTAGTTTTATAAATCACAGCACAGTCAGCGTGTGTATTTGAGCCAGTCAGAACCAAAACAAGCTATCGCTTCACATGTATTAATTGGCCATTATCAAGAAGACAAGAAATAACAAGTGTTGGTGAAGGTGTAGAAAAGGGGACCCGTGTGCACTATGGTGGTATTGTAAATTGGTGTAACCACTATGAAAACTGTATGGAAGCTCTGCAAGAAATTAAAAATAGAGCTGTATGTGATCCAGCAATTCTTGGGTGCAGTTGCCCCTTGGTGTCCACAGGAGATTGGTTCCAGGACCGCCCCCCCATCCCCCCCCAGATAGCAAACACCTGTGGATGCTCCAGTCATAATGCATATAACCAATACACATCCTCTCTTGTATATATTAAATCATCTCTAGAGAATTTACAGTACTAAATACAGTGTAAATGCTATATAAGTAATGGACAACATGTGGCAAATTCAAGTTTTGCTTTTGGAACTTTCTAGAATTATTTAAAAATTTTATTTTATATTGGAGTATAGTTAGTTAACAGTGTTATGTTTCAGGAAAACAGCAAAGTTCCATGTGCTCTACAGTAGGGCCTTGTAGGTAACCTATTGTAAATATAGCAGTGTCTTTTTAATGGCCAAGTAATATTCCACTGTGTATATATGTGCCACACCTTCTTTAGTTAATCTGTCAGTGGACATTTAGGTTGTTTCTATGACTTGGCTGCTGTCAACGGTGCTGCAGTGAACACGGAGGTGCATGCATCCTCCTGAACCGTGGTTTTCTCCAGATATATGCCCAGGAGTGGGATTGCTAGATCGTATGGTAGTTCATCTGTTTTTAGTTTCTTAAGGACCTTCCATACTGCTCTCCATAGTGGCTGCACCAAATTACATTCCTGCCAACAATGTGGGAGAGTTCCCTTTTCTCTACACCCTCTCCAGCATTTATTATTAGTAGACTTTTTGATGATGGCCATTCTGACTGGTGTGGGGTGATACCTCATTTCTCTAATAAGTAGCAATGTTGAGCATTTTTTCATGTGCCTCTTGGCTATCTAAATGTCTTTGGAGAAATGTCTATTCAGGTCTTCTGCCCATTTTTGATTAGGTTGTTTTGCTGTTGAACCATGTGAGCTATTTTTAAATTTTGGAGATTAATCCATTGTCCATCACATCATTTACAAATATTTTCTCCCATTCTTTGGGTTGTCTTTTCAATGAAATATTACTCAGCCATTAAACAGAATGGAGTAGTGCTGTTTGTAGCAACATGGATGGACCTGGAGATTATCATACTAAGTGCAGACAGGAAAAAACAAATACCATATGATACCACTTTTAAGTGAAATCTAAAAAAGATGATACAAATGAACTTCTTTACAAATGAGAAACAAACTCCCCAATTTGGAGAATAAATTCATGGTTACCAGGCGGGAAAATTGGGAGAAGGGTTAGATTGGGAATTTGGGATTGACATGTACACACTGTTGTATTTAAAATAGATTACGTGAAAGGACCTCCTGTATAGCATAGGGAACTCTGCTCAATATGCTGTAATAACCTAAATGGAAAAAGAATTTGAAAAATGATACATGTATATGTATAACTGAGTTACTCTGCTGTACACTAACACAACATTGTTAATTATGCTGCTGCTACTGCTAAGTCACTTCAGTGGCGTCAGACTCTGTGCGACCACATAGACAGCAGCCCACCAGGCTCCCCCGTCCCTGGGATTCTCCAGCAAGAACACTGGAGTGGGTTGCCATTTCCTTCTCCAATGCATGAAAGTGAAAAGTGAAAGTGAAGTCGCTCAGTGTGTCCGACTCTTCGCGACCCCATGGACTGCAGCCCACCAGGCTCCTCCGCCCATGGGATTTTCCAGGCAAGAGTACTGGAGTGGGGTGCCATTGCCTTCTCCGTAATTAACTATAATATTAAAAAAAAAAAAAAAAACAGTAATATGCCCACATAGGACCTCTGAGCACATTTTAGTATGGTATCAGTCCAGTTACTTTTGGTTCCAGACCTTAAGGAGGTCACTTACTCATATCCATAAGCTATAATCCATAAACTATGTCTAAAAAGGAAAGATCAAGGGCTTCATATCTTTGAATTTGCCTACTTGCTACAATGTACTTATAACCCCAAGATTATTACTCGAGGCACTTCTGTGGTCATTTGCAGAGAGCCAGAGGGTTTAAGACACCTGAGGTGCACATTACCATTTGAGGTTGATCAAGGTAATGCTCTGCCTTCTCATTTCAAGCCCTCATACTATAAGCAAGTATACTTTTTGTGGTCTATTTAGTTCCACACTTTTCAGATTGTTCTGCATTTTGTTGTTTAAAATGGCCCCCAGCTGTAGTGCTGAGGTGGTATCTAGTGTTCATAAGCACATGAAGGCTGTGAAGCACCTTCTGGAGAAAATGCAGTGTTAGACAAGCTTCATTCAGGCACAGGCGACAGTGCTGTTGGCCACGAGTTCATTGTTAGAGTCAGTAGTTAGACATGAAACAAGGTGTCTTTAAACAGAAATGCATGTAAAATGTTATATATTGATCACTTGATGAAAATAGTGTGTCCAGAAGCTCATTAGAACCTAACTCTGTTTCCCCTAGGTGTGGTATTTTAGCGTTCCCTAATTTATTATTCACAGTGACTTTATAGAACATAACTACCATGAATGATGAGAATCAGCTGTATATTGTTTCCTTAGAATCCAGGTAGAAAAGTTTTACTGTTGGGATTAAAAATCGCCTTTTCTACAGAACCAAACATTCATATGAAGGACATGATCCAGCTGATCAGTGACTTATCACTGCTGGGAGATGAGCAACTTGCTTCTCCCCAGGTAGAGCCGCTGTCCTGATCTCTGCTCTCTGAAATTGGTTGGGGGGCTCTGCAACCTTGCAAAGGCTCAGGACAGATAAAAATCAAACCTACAGTGTTTGGGAAAAAGTTTTCCCAAACTTGTTCTGTACAACAGGCTGAACATCATGATAATGGGTGTTGGTTTCTAATAAGATACTTAAAATACCTAAAGTGTATGTTCTTACTAGGGATGAAAATGGTTTTTTGGAAAGTGAAAAGTAAATTTTAGCTATTACAATGGTATGTGGAAAGATAGAGAAAAAGAAGAAAACAAATCTTGCCATTTTTGACAACATGAATGGACCTTAGGGCATTATACTAAGTGAAATCAGAGAATGGCACACACTGTATGATTTCACTTCTATGTGGAATCCAAGAAAACACAATTCCTAGGTACAGAGAACACATTGGTGGTTGCCAGAGGTGGGTGTGGGTGAATGTGAAGGGCGTCATAAAATTTATAAGTCGTGGGGATGTAAGGTACAGCATAGTGTGTTACAGTGTATTGATTGCATATTTGAAATTTGCTAACAGAGTAGGTCTTAAAAGGTCTCATCCCATTATGTTGTACACCTGGAACTAATATAATACGTCAGTTATCTCAGTCTAAAAACTGTGTTGGTCACCTAACAAGTTTTATAATAAAGTAACTGTATCATTAAGGATCAGAAGAATACAGAGGCTGAGTTAGAGGAGTATACATTATAAAATTAATTTTTTTTCTCTTATTACATTCAATTAATCATAGATTGGTTGAAGTCTAAAAGGTTATTTGTCCACAAATATAAATAGTTAATGAGAACTAAACCTCCAGTGAGAGGCTTTGTTTTTACTCTTCAAAGTAGAAAGCTAAAACATTGGCTGTGTTCAGTGTTTTTAAAATGACTTTATTGAGCAGCCTTATATGTTGTTAGAGTATTTGTTGAAAATAATTTGGCGTGTGTATCAAGAACATTTTAAATGGTGTAAACTCTGACCCAGTAAATTTCACATCTAGGAATCTATCTTAAGGAAATAATTGAAAATCCAGACAAATCTATGTACAGAGATCTTCCTGTTTAGAGTTGTTTGTAAAGAGGAATTGGAAACAGTGGCCAGTATTAGAAGAATGACTGAAGTATAGAAATATATTTCTATACATTGTCCATGATGCTGGACTTAAAAATGACGTTAAAGAGTTGATAGTGATAAGTATGTTGTGTTAGTCGCTCAGTCATGTCCGACTCTTTGTGACCCCGTAGACTGTAACCCACCAGGCTCTTCTGTCCATGGAATTCTCCAGGCAAGAGTTTGGGTTGCCATTCCCTGCTCCAGGGTATCTTCCCGATCCAGGGATCGAACCTGGGTCTCCCGCATTGGGAGCAGATTCTTTACCATCTGAGCCATCAGGGAAGCCCTCATTTTATTACATTTCACTGAATTAAAAAAAAAAATGTTTTGTGGCAACTCTGGAGCAATTGATCAATACTGTTTTTCTTTTCTTTTTTTTTTTTTTAATACTGTTTTTCTAAGAGCATTTTCTCAATTCATGTCTTTATCACACTTTGGTAATGCCTATATTTCACACTTTTTCATCATTATTTGTTATGATGGCCTGTGATCAGTGATCTTTCACTGTTGAAATTGTTTTGGGTGCCACTGACTGTGTCCATATAAGATGGTAACGTTAGTTGGTAAACGTGTTCTGACTGCTCCACTGACTGGCTGTTGCCTTGTGTTGCCCTCCCTCTCCTTGGGCCTCTCTATTTCCTGAAGACACAGCATTATCAAAATTAGATCAGTTAATAACCCTACCATGACCTTGAAGTAAAAGGAAGAGTTGCACATCTCACACTTGAAGCTAAAAGCTAGAAATGATTAAACTTAGTGAGGAATGCATGTAAAAATGGGCCAGAAGATACTCCCTCTTGTGCAAGTTAGCCAAGTTATGAATGCAAAGAAAAAGTTGCTGAAGGACGTTAGAAGTGCTACTCCAGTGAACACACAAATGATAAGAAAGCAAAACAGCCTTACTGCTGATAATGGAGAAAGTTTTAGTGGTCTGGATAGAAGATCAAACCAGCCACAACATTCCTCTAAGCCAAAGGCTAATCCAGAGCAGGGCCCTAATTTTCTTCAATTCTGTGGAGGCTGAGAGGGGTGAGGAAGCTGCAGAAGAAAAGTTTGAAGTTGAGATTTACAGAAGGAAGTCGTCTCCATAACATAAAAGGGCAAGGTGAAGTAGCGAGTTACCCAGAAGATCCAGCTAAGATCGTTAATGAAGGTGGCTACACTACACAGACTTTCAGTATGGCCGCAACAGCCTTCTGTTGGAAGAGGCCATCTAGGACTTTTCATAGCTGGGGAGAAGTCAGTGCCTGGCTTCAAAGGACAAACTGCTGACTCTTGTTAGGGGCTAGTGCAGCTGGTGATTTTACCATTCTGAAAATCCTAGGGTCCTTAAAAATTATGCTGATTATGCTTTATGCCAGTCATGCTACCTGTGCTCTGTAAATGGAGCAACAAAACCTGGATGACAACACATGGTTTCCTGGAAATTTTAAGCTCATCGATGAGACCTACTGTTCCAAAAAAAAAATTCCTTTCAAAGTATTATAGCTCCTTGACAGTGTACCTGGGTCATCCAAGAGCTCTTATGGAGATGTACTTACGATTAATGTTGTTTGCTAACACAACATTCATTCTGTAACCCATAGATCAAGGAGTCATTTCGACTTTCAAGTCTTATTATTTGAAGAAAAAAATCATGAGGCTATCACTGCCGTAGATGCGACTCCTCTGATATATCTGGGTAAAGTAAATTGAAAATCTGCTGGAAAGGATTCACCATTCTAGATGTCATTAAGAAGATTTGTAATTCATGGGAAGAGGTCAAAATATCAACATTAACAGCAGTTTGGAATAAGTTGACCAGACCCTCAGGGATGATTTTGAGGGCTGCAAGACTGTAGTGGAGGAAGTAACTGCAGATATAGTAGAAATAGCATGAGAACTAAAATGAAAAGTTGAACCTAGGGGACTTCCCCGGTAGTCCAGTGGCTAATAGCTCTCAAAGCAAGGGACCGACATTTGGTCCCTTTTCAGGTAATTAGATTCCACATGCCACAACCAGAGCTCTCATCCGTCACGACTGAGACCCAGTGCAGCTGAATAAATAGGTAAATAAATATTTTAAAAATGTTGAACCTGAAGGTTTGTCTGAGTTGCTACAATCTCATGCTAAATTTTGACAGATGAGGACTTGATTCTTAGGGATGAGCAAAGAAAGTGGTTTCTTGAGATGGTATCTACTCCAGGTGAAGATACTGTGAAAATTGTTGAAATGACAACAAAGGAGTTAGAATATTACATAAACTTGATAAAGTAGTGGCAGGGTTTGAGAGGATTGACTAATTTTGAGAGAAGTTCTACTGTGGGTAAAATGCTATCAAATAGCATTGCATTCTACAGAAGACATTGTTCCTGAAAGAAAGAGTCCATCATGCAGCAAACTTCTCTGTTGTCTTATTTTAAGGAACGGCCACAGCCTCCCTACCTCAGCCTTCAGTAACCAGCACCCTGATCAGTCAGCAGCCCTCAGCAATGAGGCAAGACCCTCTAACCAAAAAAAAAAAGATTATGACTCTGAAGCCTTAAATGATGTTTAGCATTTTTTTTAGCAATAAAGTATTTTTTAATGAGAATGTGTACATTGTTAAGACAATGCTATTGCACACTTAATAGACTAGACCATAGTGCAAACCTTAACTTTTATAAGCCACAGAAAACCAAAAATTCATGAGACTCATTTTACTGCGGTGATCTGGAACCAATCCAGCAATATCTGAGGTGCTTGTACTCAAAATTTAATATATGTGGTGACCTTAGTTTCTACCTGTAGGTAATACAAAAGAAAAAAAACTAGAAAGAACCTCTGGGTGGTAGGAATTTTGGGTGAGTTTCTTCCCACTGCTTCAGTTAGGACTTGTTATTTTTATAATCAAGAGTGATATAAAGAAGAATGGCATACACAATGAAAATTACAGTTGTGACCATTGGCTTACACAAGTCACGTTGTACCTTTTAGCTACGGAAGCTGAAGGAGATGTGCCAGAGCTTTATCACCAAAGAAAAGGGGAAATAGCAAGATGCTGGATCAAGTACTGTTTGACTCTCATGCAGAACGCCCAACTTTCCATGCAGGTAATACAGTCAAAAGTGATCTTTTCTGTCTTAAACAGTAGGATGTAAGTAAAAGCTTAAAATGGGAAGTATGCTCATTGGCTCACTGCATGTGTATTATTCGTGGCATGCAGAAAGCTTGTTTCTTGCTTTCCCTGTCTCAGCCTATCCAAATCTTACTCATCCATTAAGGCTGTCTCAAACAGCACCTCTTCCTTCAAGACTTGCCATTGGATAGAGCATAAGCCCCATCAGAGGGAAGTCTTCATCATATTCATACTATGTACCAATTTCTAGACATAACAGGTGCTCAAAAACTATTGAATGTATATACAATTCTTAAAGCCTACAGATCTCTTCTCCCTCAAGAACCCTCCCTAAGTCACTTGACTTTGTATTATTCTTATTCATATTCTTATCTTATTCCTTTACCTCTTCTTAGACTGGAAGCAACCTGATGGCAGGAAATCTTACTAATCTTTATATACTTCAGACAGTAAATATATATATTGATAAAAATCTAAGTATGAATGTATCTGGAAACAGCCCTGTTAGTTTGTGGCTGTGTCTCCATGGCAGTTAACTTCTCTGTGTCTCAGTTTCCTCACAAGTAAGATGGAGATAATAATATTACTTAATAGTGTTCCTGTGAGTTAAATATGTATAAAGGGCTCAGAAAGAGGTAACTAAGTCCTCAATCAGTGTTAACTATCATTGTTGATACCACTATTACTAATCCATACTTAATGGATTCTAGTTCCAAATCAGAGCTCTGGTGGCTCAGATGGTAAAGAATCTGCTTGCAATGCAGAAGACCCAGATTCTATCCCTGGGTCAGGAAGATTCCCCTGGAGAAGGGAATGGCAACCCATTCTAGTATTCTTGTCTAGAGAATTCCATGGACGGAGAAGCCTGGAGGGCTACAGTCCCTGGGGTCACAAAGAGTCAGACACAGCTGAGAGACTAACACTACAGAGGAAAATAAATCATTTGGATGCATATTCTCCAGGAGACTTTCCTGGAGGAGTTGTCAGGCCTCTCTTCTGTTTACATGCATTAAAGTGTAACTGCTTTACTAGTAAATATAGAACCTTGTGAAACTACTATACAAAATAAAAGCAAACAAACCACAAAACCCCAGAAGCAGGAGTGTTTCAAAGGTGAGAGCACTTTGGAGGTAGTGCAAAGATGAGGCATATTTGGAAAAGGAAGGGTGTGGGGAGAAGAACTAGGGAGTTTTACGTCTAGAGAAACTGCAGCCTGGAAAATCTGTCAGCATTCTTCTGCTCGGAAAGCAGTCTAGAAAGTGTGTAAATAAAGACACTGCCAGGAAGCAGGTAAGTAAACACGATTTAGAGGCTTGGGCCTACATTTGAAGTGACCGTGTCGAGCAGAGCACCCTGTGGCTTACGCTTGCCGTTCCTTTAGTCCGTGCGTTCCAGACTGGGCACTGGAATTTACCACCTGCTTGTTTTAAACTCACACAGTGACCACACCACTAAATTACTCAGATTTCCTTTAATCTGGCTGTTACCTTAGCTTCATCCTTTGGTCATCTGCTTATCTGAAAAGCCTTCTTTAATTCAAGTTTAATAACATAAACAAATTTAGGTATTTATTTCTGACAGGTTTATAGTAGTCATTGTACTATGATGAACAAAAATAGACCTGGTTTTTTACGTCATACAGAAGTGCAACTTCAGTAAGTTCCACAAAGGAGAGACACAAGATATAAAAAAGTCACAATGGGAGGAAGTAACATCCGAAGGAAGCTCTGGGAATGCGTAGGAATTTCTAGACTGGAGAAAAAGCACAGCATTCCAAGGAGCTGAAGCAGCATGTTGAAAAGTGCTGAGGTGTAGGGAGCATGGTGGTGGAAATGATGGAGCAAGGCCTGTGAGGCTGGAGCAGAGAGAGCATGTGTGATAGAAGGCCGAGTTAGAAAAGGGCTGGAACATGCTGGGCCTTCCATAACTGGAAGCCTTGGTGGGGGGCGGGAGGGTTTGGACTGATCACTTAGGTGGCAGAATGGAGGATTGAGGGAAGGCAGGCGTGGACGAGGAAGATTACTTAGGTCACTGGAACAGTGTGGGTGAGATGTGAAGGGAGCTTGGGCTAGGATGGTGGCAGAAGAGATGGTGGGAAAGAGTGGGTGCAAGAGGTTATTTAGGGGGCAAGACAGAAAGGATTTGATGATAGACACGAAGTGTGGGCTAAGAGAGGAGAGAGACATCAAGGATGATTCTCCCGCATCGGCTGGCTGTCCAGATCGAGGGAGTGACCTTCACTAAAATAAGAGTAGAATAGGAACCTGTTTGCGGAAGAGGGAGAGTTCCATTGTGGACATATTGAGGATGAGGGGTCCTAGTCTCCTGAGAGGAGCAGGAGGTGTGTGAGGTGCTTTAGTTATGGGTCTGGAGCCTAATAAGAGCCCGGTGTACCTGAAGATTTGTGGGTGCTTCTCCTGTGGATGGCAACCATGGGCACAGATGGAGACACCTGTGTAGAGCTGTGCTGAGTAACAGAAATAGAAAACCAGTTACATATGTCACTTTAAGTTTTCCAGTGGCTACATTGTGCTCAGTGCTAAGTCGCTTTAGTCGTGTCCAACTCTTTGTGACCCCATGAACTGTAGCCTGCCAGGCTCCTCTGTCCTTGGGATTCTACAGGCAAGAATACTGGAGTAGGTTGCCATGCCCTCCTCCAGGGCATCTTCCCGACCCAGGGATCGAACCCATGTCTCTTATGTCTCCTGCATTGGCAAGTGGGTTCTTTACCACTAGCACCACCTGGGAAATGGTTACATTAGACAAAGAAAAAAGCAGGTGAAATTAATTTTAACTTGTATTTCTTCCACCTAGAATATATAAAGAAATATTCATTTCTATTTGTCATTAATACTAAAAAGTTGTTGCACTATTTTATAATTTGTACTAAGTCTTGGAAATTGGGTGTATATTATTTTACACTGATCACATCTCAGTTTGGACATTTCAAATGCTCAGTAGTCATCCACGCGCAGCACATGACTCTGTTCTGAACAATGCAGATCTAGAGAGAAGACTTTTCAAATGAAGAGAAGAGCTGGCTTTGGGGCTGACCACTGGTTATCTGATGTTTAATTTTATCGTCCAGGAAGAAGAGAATGAACTGACTATTTTTCAACCATCTTAGTTCCTTCCTCTTTTTTTTTTTTTTGCCCCAGGAGGTAGGGGAGATAACTTTAACTATGATGGTAGATTTAACACTGTCTTTATTTTAGTATCTTTGAGAGACCTAGAGCATTTCTCTGTAGTATATTTTATTAAATAACTTAGCATAAACATTATGCTATTAATGGAATTTCTTTGCAATATTTTTAAGACAGATTTCAGCCTTACTGTAATGTTAAAATATCTATACTAACAATGTGTTACATGTATGTAATATTTCTTACTCTTACCGTTTTCATATGCATTTGTGTTATCTGAAGGAGTAACTATAAATGAGTTAGTTCCCCAAAGAGGAAAGTAATAAACAGTTTAGTTGTGTTATTTACTTTTTTCCTAGTTCCTTTCATTTTTAATTACTTGGAATATAACTAGAAAGAAGTCAGGATTTCCTGGTGGTCCAGTGGCTAAGACTCCACGCTCCCAATTCAGGAGGCCTGGGTTCTATCCCTGGGTCAGGGAACTAGATCCTGAATGCCTGCAAGTAAGAATTTGCTTGCCACAAACTAAAAAATCCCACATGCCACAGTTAAGAGCTGGATCAGTCAAATAAAAAAAATAGATACATATTAAAAAAAACTAGGAGTTTTAAAAAGATGTGGGCTTCCCTGGTGGCTCAGGTGATAAAGAATCTGCCTGCAATGTGGGAGATCTAGGTTGGATCCCTGGGTTGAGAAGGTCTCCTGGAAAAGGGAATGGCAACCCACTCCAATAATCTTGCCTGGGAAATCTCATGGACAGAGGAGCCTAGCAGGCTACAGTCCATATGGTCACAAAGAGCTGGACACAACTGCGTGTCTAAAAGATGTGATTATAATACCTCCCTCCACCAGATTGGGAAGTAAGAGGGTTTTCTTGTCTTTACTGTTGTGTGTTAGTTGCTCAGTTTTGTCCGACTCTTTGCAACCCCCTGGACTGTAGCCTGCCAGGCTCCTCTGCCCATGGATTTCTCCAGGCAAGAACACTGGAGTGGGTAGCCATTCCTTTCTCCAGGGGATCTTAAATTTGCTTTAGTACTGACAGCAGGAGACAAGTCAGTGTCTGTCTTCCTTAACCATAATTTATTTTTTTCTTTCAGGACAACATAGGAGAGCTTGATCTTGATAAACAATCTGAACTTAGAGCTTTAAGGAAAAAAGAACTAGATGAGGAAGAAAGTGTTAGGAAAAAAGCTGTGCAGTTTGGAACCGGTGAACTGTGTGATGCCATCTCTGCAGTGGAAGAGAAAGTGAGCTATCTGAGACCTTTAGATTTTGAAGAAGCCAGAGAGCTTTTCTTAACGGGTCAGCACTATGTCTTTGAGGCAAAAGAGTTCTTTCAGATTGATGGTTATGTCACTGACCATATTGAAGTTGTCCAAGACCACAGCGCTCTGTTTAAGGTGCTTGCATTCTTTGAAACTGACATGGAGAGACGGTGCAAGATGCATAAACGCAGAATAGCTATGCTAGAGCCCCTGATCGTGGACCTCAATCCACAGTATTACCTGTTGGTCAACAGGCAGATTCAGTTTGAAATTGCACATGCTTACTATGATATGATGGATCTGAAGGTTGCCATAGCTGACAAGCTGAGGGATCCTGATTCACACATTGTGAAAAAAATCAATAATCTGAATAAGTCAGCACTAAAGTACTATCAGCTCTTCTTAGACTCTCTGAGAGACCCAAATAAAGTCTTTCCTGAGCATATAGGGGAAGATGTTCTTCGCCCTGCCATGTTAGCTAAGTTTCGAGTTGCCCGCCTCTATGGCAAAATCATCACTGCAGATCCCAAGAAAGAGCTAGAAAATTTGGCAACATCATTGGAACATTACAAATTTATTGTTGATTACTGTGAGAAGCACCCTGAAGCTGCCCAGGAAATAGAAGTTGAGCTAGAGCTTAGTAAAGAGATGGTAAGTCTTCTTCCAACAAAAATGGAGAGATTCAGAACCAAGATGGCCCTGACTTAATTATCCTTGTTTCTAATGACAGAAGATGTGCAATAATGAGGAGATTTTTCCCCCTTAGTTAAACAGACCCAGTTCCATTGTGATGTTTAACTTAATAGCCAGGTGAGTGCTGTTTGAACTGGAGATAAGTCAGCCCAATTGAGTCTTTGCTAGGACCTTAATCAGCATAATTAATAATTTATACCTAATTATGTAAATACATTGCCTTGTTAAGTGACATGTGATTGGTATTTTAGATTGCTCGTTTCCTATTTAAATATAAGCCTTTTCTGCCTCATTTTCTAAAAGTAGGTTTTTTGTTGGCTAATATTTACTTGATGGATTTGTTAAGGGAAAAAATGCTGGCTAATATACCTGGGGGGCAAACTGTTACTGTATTAAAATTGAAAAAGTAACTTCTTGTAGTTATTCTTCCCAAAATATTTACTTTCCTTAAAAAAAAAAAAGTTTCCTTTCTGAGATATTAAAAAACTAAGTTATGTTGTAAAATATTGTAGTATGTTTCATTATAGAGAAAAAAAAGGCCTTGTTGGAAATACAATAAATTGACTTGTTTCACTAACAAAAGCTTCCATTTATTCTTTTGTCTTCTTGCAAGAATTGGTTTATTTTTGATACTTCAAAAGTATTACCTTATTTGAAGCCAGAGAAGAATATTTCTTTGGTAATGTTGTACAGAGAGAACACGTAAAATCTTACTGAGTATCCTTACTGAAATACTGCCATGTACCAGAAAAGTTCTACTGGCTTCAGTTTCTCAGAGGATCCTAGTGTATTGGTGAACCTTAAAGCCTTGTTGAAAAAAGATCTGTACATAATAACATTGTTAATATATGTTATTTTAAGTAGATGCAGGATTGAAATGGAGCTCCTCTTCTGATAGTGCAAAATTCAAGATCAGTTGTAAAATTTGATACAGAGAATAGCACTGTGTTAACCTAGTCCTAAGGTTCTGAAGCCAAGCCTAAGGTTCTGTGATGTTTATGTGTGTGTGGTAAGTACCTTGCTTTTCCTTTGAGGTCAGTTTGCTGGAGCGGGAGGGGAGCGGGGCTGTGGATCTTTGAATGTAACAGCATTGTGTGATTCACTGAATATTTAATACTTATTAAATACTGTGGGTCAGGCACTGTTCTTGTTTTTCTGAGCTTAGAGGATACAATAATGAAGATCAACAAGGTCCTATTCTCATGGAGCAAGTAAATAGAGAAGCAAGAAGATTTCAGGTCATGAATGCTATTAAGAAAGAAACCAGAGGGACTTCCTAGTGGCCCAGTGGCTAAGACTCCCTGCTGCCACTTCAGAGGGCCCAGGTTTGATCCCTGGTCAGAGAACTAGATCCCACACTCTGCAACTAGAGATCCTGTATGCTGCAACTGAAAGAGCCTGCATGCCACAGCTAAGACCAGCACAGCCACATAAAATAAATATTTTTTTAAAAAGGAACCAGAATGCTAGGTTGACATTTAATGGGAAGTGGAGCTAGTTTAGTGAAAGTGACCTGAAAGGCTGCTGAAAAGGTGGGAAGTGACACTGAGATAAGAATTTAATGGGCTAAAAGGGCAGAATCACTGCAGATGGTGACTGCAGCCATGAAATGCAAAGACGCTTGCTCCTTGGAAGAAAAGCCATGACAAACCAGGAAGCATATTAAAAAGCAGAGACATTACTTTGCTGACGAAGGTCCATCTAGTCAAAGCTGTAGTTTTTCTAGTAGTCACATACAGATGTGAAAGTTGGACCATAAAGAAAGCTGAGCACCAAAGAATTGATGCTTTTGAAATGTGGTGTTAGAGAAGACTCTTGAGAGTCCCTTGGACTGCAAGGAGATCAAACCAGTCAATCCTAAAGGAAATCAGTCCTGAATATTCATTGGAAGGACTGATGCTGAAGCTCCAGTACTTTGCCACCTGATGTGAAGAACTGACTCATTGGAAAAGACCCTGATGCTGGGAAAGATTGAAGGCAGGAGGAGAAGGGGACGACAGAGGATGAGATGGTTGGATGGCATCACTGACTCAATGGACATGAGTTTGAGCAAGCTCAGTTGGTGATGGACTGGGAAGCCTGGTGTGCTGCAGTCCATGGGGTCGCAAAGAGTTGGACATGACTGAGCGACTGAACAGAACTGACTGAAGAGAGCAGCAAAATCAGTGTTCTTTGGGAGAGTATTCCAGAGAATATGAGGCCCTCAGGTTGGACTGAATTTAGGAAGGAGTTTTGAATTTGAGAAGATAGGAAAGGCCTGTGTGACTGCAGCAGAGGATGTGGGAGTGAGATGGGGTGGGGCAGGTGTGGGAGAGGACTTTGTAGATGAGGGTAAGGAGTTAGGATTTTATTATAGGCTTAGTGGGAACATTTGTGGATTTTTTTTTTTTTTTTTTTTTAAGGGAGAACATGATCTGATTGGCATATTAATGAAAAACTGATCTGGGTCCTGGGGGGAGAATAGACTGTAAGGAGACGGCTGCTGCTGCTGCTAAGTCGCTTCAGTTGTGTCTGACTCTGTGCGACCCCCATAGACGGCAGCCCACCAGGCTCCCCTGTCCCTGGGATTCTCCAGGCAAGAACACTGGAGTGGGTTGCCATTTCCTTCTCCAGTGCAGTAAAGTGAAAAGTGAAAGTAAAGTCGCTCAGTTGTGTCCGACTCTTAGCGACCCCGAGGACTGCAGCCCACCAGGCTCCTCCATCCATGGGATTTTCCAGGCAAGAGTACTGGAGTGGGGTGCCATTGCCTTCTCCGGTAGGGAGATGGGGGAAGCACCAAAAGAGAAGCAGGGAGACAAGCCACATTCCATTAGGATTAATCCAAGGGTGATCGAGTAGGGATGGAGAGAAGTGGATAGATTCAGAATGTGCTTTGGAAGTAGAACCACAGGACATGCTAGAGGATTATGTGGAAGGCCTGAGAGGGAAAGGAGTTAAGAACAGTATTAGGCTGAAGTGTGCAGGAGACACACATGTCTCTGAGGGAGATGTGGGGTTAGAATAAAGAGTTCTGTTTAGGATATTAAGATACTTGAGAGGGAATGATTGCTAACGGCCTCCTTTAATCAGACTTGAAAGTGAAGGGATCAAGAGGAGGCAAAGAGGGGAGGGAGGTTGACTGGGGATGTGAGACGGCTCTGCATCTCAGGGCCGCTCATTTCTTCAACCCTCATGAGAACTGACTCTAGAACAAGTCCCCCTGTTATAAGCCTTTCTTGATATGGCCGTTTTGTTCTCAACATTATTCAGTGTCATAACTTCCTTTTATAGTCATTCAGGTGTTTCCTTAACTGACTGAGCTCTTTTTGTGTGCTAGTTGTGCTAAACTCTAGAACATGATTTGTAAGGCACAGCCTCTTAAACCCTGATAGCTTTTCCTCCTCTCAACTGTTACTCAACTTGACTTTAAAAGGTAAAATTCAACTGTAACAGGCACTGGTCTTAAAACCAGTCTTTATCCTCGTAACCATCAACATACTTTGCTATTTACTATTTGCTGTCTAGTGACTTTTCATATTTTAAGACTTTGTCTTTAGTTATCAGCAGAAAATCTGGCTGCTTCCTGGCCTGCACTGTTCACAGAACCTGTTTCACAGACTGCTTTCCTGAGCGCAGGGTCCCAGAGACAGCTGTTCTCTGAGGGTTTGTTGTTGCCCTGGATTAGTAGTTCTCGAACTTGTTTGTCTCAAGGCCCCTTTGCACTGAAAACAGAAGATGCCAGAGAGCTTTTGTTTTATGTAGGTTATAAGGTTATATCTTTCTGTGTTTACCCTATTTGAAATCTAATTTTGGGAAACTTTAATAATTTAATGTTAATAAATCATTGGATTTTTTTTTTTTTGGCTGCATCCTGTGGTATGTGGGATCTTAGTTCCCTGACCAGGGATCGAACCCAGAGCTTGTGCAGTGGAATTGCCGAGTATTAACGACTGGACCACCAGGGAAGTCCCTGGATATAAACAGTTTTATGAAAAAAGTGGAAAACTTTACTTTTGAAAAAGTGACATACTTTACATTTTTGAAACATAATGTCTGACTGAATAAGAAACAGGTTGATTCTCATAATTGGTGTGATGTAACGTGTCATGTAGCCTTTGGAAAACCCCACTGTACACTTGTGACGGTGTGAGTGAACAAAGTAACGTCATATTATCATGAAAATAGTTTCATGGGACATCATGCTCCAGTCTGAGGTTCCCTGGGCCCTACCTTAAGAACTGCTGCCCTACTTTATCTCCCAAATATTCAAACAGCTCTTACAACTCAACAACAAGAAAAAACAACACAATCAATAAATGGTCTGAAGACCTAAAGACATTTCTCAAAGAAGAGACACAGTCAGTCACAGGCACATGAAAAGATGCTCAGCATCACTAATTATTAGAGAAATGCAAGTCAAAACTACAATAAGGTACCACTTCACAGCAGTCAGAATGGCCATCATTGGCCATTTGTTACAAATAACAAATGCTGTAGGAGGGTATGGGAAAAGGGACCCCTCCTACACTGTTGGTGAGAATGAACATAAGTTGTCACTATCAGAAACAGTATGAAGGCACTCAGAAAAGTAAAAATAGAATTACCATATAGTCCAAGAATCCCACTCCTAGGCATGTATCTACAAACTATAGTTCAAAATGATGCTTGCATCCCTGTGTTCATAGTAGCACTGTTCACAACAGTCAGAACATGTCAACAACCTTAATGTCCATCAATAGAGGAGTGATAAAGAAGATGTGGTCAGTTCAGTTCAGTTCAGTCACTCAGTCGTGTCCGACTCTTTACGACCCCATGAATCACGGCACGCCAGGCCTCCCTGTCCATCACCAACTCCCGGAGTTCACTCAGACTCATGTCCATCGAGTTGGTGATGCCATCCAGCCATCTCATGCTCTGTTGTTGTCCCCTTCTCCTCCTGCCCCCAATCCCTCCCAGCATCAGAGTCTTTTCCAATGAGTCAACTCTTCGCATGAGGTGGCCAAAGTACTGGAGTTTCAGCTTTAGCATCATTCCTTCCAAAGAACACCCAGGACTGATCTCCTTTAGAATGGACTGGTTGGATCTCCTTGCAGTCCAAGGGACTCTCAAGAGTCTTCTCCAACACCACAGTTCAAAAGCATCAATTCTTTGGTGCTCAGCTTTCTTCACAGTCCAACTCTCACATCCATACATGACCACAGGAAAAACCATAGCCTTGACTAGATGGACCTTTGTTGGCAAAGTAATGTCTCTGCTTTTCAATATGCTATCTAGGTTGGTCATAACTTTCCTTCCAAGGAGTAAGTGTCTTTTAATTTCATGGCTGCAATCACCATCTGCAGTGATTTTGGAGCCCCCCAAAATAAAGTCTGACACTATTTCCACTGTTTCCCCATCTATTTCCCATGAAGTGATGGGACCAGATGCCATGATCTTCGTTTTCTGAATGTTGAGCTTTAAGCCAGCTTAGACACACACAATGGAATACTATAATGGAATACTACTCAGCCATAAAAAGAATGAAACAATGCCATTTGCAACACCATGAATGCAACTAGATCCTATCATACTAAGTGAAAGAAGTGAGAAAAAAGACATACCAGCTGATATCACTTATATGTAGAATCTAAAATACGGCACACATGAACCTATCTATAAAACAGAAATAGACTCATAGATAGAACAGACTTGTGGTTGCTGTTGGGGTAGAGAGAGGGAGGGACTGGTAGTTTGGGGTGAGTAGGTGTGAACTATTACACTGAGACTGGATACACAACAAGGTCCTACTTTATAGCACAGGGAAGTATATCCAATCTCCCGGGATAAACCATAATGGAAAAAAGTATGAAAAAGTTTGTATATATGTGTATAATTGAGTCACTTTACAGCAGAAATTAACATAACATTGTAAATCAACTATACCTCAATTAAAAAAGAACAGCTTCCCTTGCCTGTTCTGTGTTGGACAAGGTGCAGAATGGATATTGAGACTTAGTTTAATGTGGCTGCAGTTGCATGTCTAATCCTCCCATGAAAAGAAAAAATAATCTATTTATTCCATGTTGGTTTTGGTTGAGTGTAGAGTCACGGCAATGTCATGTCTTTATTATCTTATCACGAATGTATTGGGCGTCTTGGCAGTGCTGGATTCTTTCATCCTGTTTTGTCTGCTTCAACTCAAGTCAAAGCTGTTCCATTGTTATTTTCATCCCTGTTAGTGTGGAGTTGCTGAAGGGTAATAGTGGTTCCCCCTTATGAAGCTGGTTCATGGTTCTGGGATTCACTTTCATGCATTGGAGAAGGCAATGGCAACCCACTCCATTGTTCTTGCCTGGAGAATCCCAGGCACGGGGGAGCCTGCTGGACTGCTGTCTGTGGGGTCGCACAGAGTGGGACACGGCTGAAGCGACTTAGCAGCAGGAGCAGCAGCAGCAGAACCCTTAGATGTGTTGGCAGCAGGACAGAACTTGGGCCAGAGGCAGTGACCTATCAGAGCCACAGAGCCTTGTGTTCTTTCTCTTACCCCTACAACTAATTACCACAACTCGTGACTGTACACCGAGGTAATAAAAAGTGGGCTTTTTTTCAGGGAGCAAGCAAGGGAAACTGTTGCCTGTCCTTACTCCCCTCTGCTTCAGCAAAGGCCCCAATAAAGCCTTTCCTGAACTTCTAGTCTGTTTTCTGATCAATTTCTATTGATGAAAGAGACCAACAACCCTGGTTGGTAACAATCTGTGGTGCCCAAAGTGGGGATCGACCCCTACTGAGGAAAGGATCTGGGCACCTCTGGGACACCTAACACAGCTTCCACATGGGTGACAGAAGTCTGAACCACTTGCTTCAGAGTCACCTCAGTTTGTTAACTCTTCCTCGCTGGCCCCTGGGGCCTCAGTCCCCTCACTCAGGCAGTGCTTTTCCCTTGCCTTTGTGCCTTTTCGTTCACCACCCTTTCCCCTTTCCCTCTCCTGAAATCTCTCTACTTTTCTCTCTGTCCTCTCCTTTTGAAAGAGTGGACTGAGCAGCTGTAGCATCACTCCTCTCAGCTCGTGAGACCTGCTCCCTCTGGCCGGCAACAGCTCACCTTGATGGGTGACGAGCGGAGGTGGGAGAGGCTTAGCTCGTACCCTGCAGACCTTGGTCCAGGGGCCCCCCACTGACTGGAGGTTTATGAGAAGGATACAGGTTCAAACCTCATATCCTGTAGTGACTGGAAGTCTGATCCTCCTAATATTCTCACCTTTATTTTCCTGCTGCCAAGAGAAGTCCCACAGGGGACGGGCTGAAGCAGCAGATTTCTATACACTGGTGTACGTGAGGCCCACTTGTGGGTTGCAGCCCCACACAGGACGGACAATTGGCTGATCCAGGCTCTTTCACCCCAGTGGGCAGGAGACGGGTGCTCCCTCCTTCACTAGCCCTTTCTGGAAGCGCGTGGCTGGGTGTCTGAGTAGACACCCGCAGGGGATGGGTTGAAATGGTAATCTCTCTGTGTGTCTCTTTTTTGCAGTGTTTTCTGTCCCTCCTCCCTTCACCTCTCCCTCTGTCCTCAACCCATACTCCTATCCCCTTTATCCTGAAAACTTCTCTGTTATTATCATTGGTATCTCTGTGAAGTAGTTTTGTCTGTCCAACAGCTCCTGCAAGTCTTTGCTGACATTGTGGTCACGGTGGAGCACTGAAGCCTTGAAATACAAACAAGCCTGCATTGCCTTGGACTCGGCCTTGTTGGGGTACTTAGTGGATTTTAAAAAACAAAAGACAAGACTTTTAAAATTTTAAAAAACAAAAGACATGCCTGCTCTTGCCAAGGGCTTGTAAGTCTTCCGCCTGGGCTCTCAGGAAATACCTGACTCATCTGTAGTCCCCTAGACAGCGGGGGGCGGGGTGGGTGGATGTAAAGAGAGACATTTTAAATACAAGTGGGAAAACTGAGATCTCTGGTTCTATAGAAATTAACTTGTCTAGCTTAAACCTATGACTAATTAATAGACTTTTTAAGAGTTATCAATATTAAGGATAATACTTTCACTGTACCCAGAGTTACATGAATGTAAGTGCATATTGTTTCTGTTATAAATCCTGTTAACAGGGAAAAATAACCTGATATGATTAAATTTTTAAGTAAATGTAACTTGGATAAGAAAGTTTTTGGAAAACTATAGGAATAATTATGTCTTGGAAATGTTCATCTAAAAGAGTCTCTCCAAATTTTGATAAATTTGAAAATAAATGAGAGTAATTGGATATTCACACCATTTCAAATAAGATAAAATATTGGAACATTAATCGTCTTCTTGTGAGACAAACCAAAGATGTTTGCTGCCACCTTACATGTTCTTTAGCAATGAATGGAAGGGTCACGTAAAGGACAGTTCATGGTTGCTTAAGTAGGATGTGTGTTTTCAGAAAAGAGGGCATGAGGACTGGAAATATATTTTCTGAAAGGAAAATGGGTGATTTTTCCCTAGAGCTGGCAATTTTTGAGTGGGGAAAGAATACGGGACAAACTTCGGCTACAGAAAGTTTTAGAAGATTTGCAGAAGAGAAACACTGAGAAAAGAGTTTGTATGTGGTCAGGATTTCTAAGGTTGGATTAAATTTCATTAGGTAATTGGATTTTTTTTTTAAAGTAGGTTGATGCAGGGCTGGATTTGGTTCTTCTCTCTCATGAGAGAGTAAAATTGTCCTGGATGCTGCTTTTGAGAACAGAGCGTGTGAGTTTGTGCCTTTAACTGATGTACATTTACTTTTTGTTTTTTTTTTTTCCCCCAACTTAGCCCAAGGAATAAGTATTGTTTCACAGAAACCTATGATCCCATATGACCGAGTATTAGAAAACTTCTACAAATTTTAGACAGACTTTCCAAATATGAAGTTCTAATTGAAATTCTCTGGACTAATGCCCAGTTAACTTTGGGGTGCTTCAGGGGTCCCCTGTGTGCATGTAGGTGCGTGTTCAGTTCTGTCCGACTATTTGTGACCCTGTTGCACTCTAGACTGCTTGTTGCCATTCAGCTGCTAAGCTGTGTCTGACTCTTTTCGACCCCATCGACTGCAGCATGCAAGGCTTCCCTTTCCTTCACTATCTCCAGGAGTTTTCTCAAATGCTTGGAAGATCCCAAAGAGAAATCCTAAACTAATTGGGTTCATCTGTAAGGAGAGGTTTGGCAGGTTCTCAGAGAACCCTGACAAGTTCAGGGATGGATTTGTCAGTCTGGGTTGGCAGTCTCTCTCACCTGGCGGGACATCACAGTATTTCAGGCCCACTGTTGCACCTGGGATGAAGCGGAACATATACCGATAAAGGCCAGGGAACATGCAGATGGCCTCCTGCCACCCATCCACAACAAATTTACCAGGTGGAGGAGGTGCAGTCCCAGAACATGACCCATACCTGGACTATGAAGATTGTGTAAGCCAGGCTAGGATGAGACATTTTACTACTTGTCTGTCAGAGGAATGAAAAAGTGTATGGTGAAGCCTGTAAATTATGATAAAGTCTGAGACATTTACACAGGGAAAAAGATGAAATCTCAGCAGTCTTCCTGGGCCAGGTGATAGCGGCATTCAGAGAGGACACCAGTATAGACCGTGAGTCCATAGAAGGGAGGACAGCACTGGCCATGGATTTTATCACTCAGGCTACTCCTGACATCCAGAGGAAACTGCAAAGGCTTGAGGCTGGGCTTGAAACCCCATTGTCAACTTGATAGAGGAGGCCTTCAAGGTCTATAACAACCAAGACTCAACAGAGGAGACCAGTAAGGATAAGAGGCTAATGAAGAAAAAGCAGCTTTTGTCTGCTCTAATTCACCTGTCATGTTTCGGGAACCTAGAGGGGTGAGAAGACCCAACAAACAGCCAAGAAGCCACCTGGGCTGAAACCAGGGTGCCCTTTTTCTGAAGGAGGGACACTGGAAGGGGCAGTGGGACATTCGAGTGGGACATTAGAGCACCCTCCAGTGTGACATTCGAGAGGTACCCCTGACCAGCCTCAGTTTCTCGATAAGTTCTCAAATGAGATTCCTGTGCACTGTCCGGCAGGCTTAAGTGCCTGCCTGGCTCCAGATCCTACTCGACCATCCTCAGGCCTCCAGCAGAGCCTCAGGTCACCTTAGATGTGGCAGGTAGGAGAACTGAATTGCTTACAGACACCTGAGCCACTGCTGTGTTCTGACTTGACCAGCCAGCCCCCTCTCCAGCCATGACTGTACTGTGATGGGAGATGATGGACGGCCAACGGGAAGGTGGTTTATGTCTCCCCTTGCCCGCAGACTCAGGTCTGTTATCACTACTCACTCCTTTCTGCCAGAATGCCCTGTCCCCCTCCTCGGGAGAGGTTTGCTAAATAAAGTAGGAGCCATGTAGTCTTAGGATAGGTGAAATCCAGGGAGGAAGGAATTCAAACAGAAAATGCATCTGTTGGTAGTGATAGCTCCAGATGACCCACCTGCTGGTCATCATAATGTTTCCCAGGACATCCTCTAAGACATTAGAGAACAGGTGGATCTTGTAGTTTGGGGTAACTTGGTTCCAGGAAAGGCGAAATTCCTCCCCTTATAAGAATAAGATTAAGGCCTGGGGCACAGCAATCCTACTACTGGGCATGTACTGCTGAGAAAATCATAATCCAGAAAGACACACATACCCCAGTGTTCACAGCAGCACTATATACAATATCCAGGACATGGAAGCAACCTAAATGTCCACTTACAGATGAAGGGATAAAGAAAATGTGGTACAGAAATACAATGGAATACAATTACTCAGCCATTAAAAAGAATGAAATTGGGTTATTTTAGTGATGTGGATGGACCTACAGTCTGTCATACAGAGTGAAGTAGCTCAGAGAGAGAGAAACAAGTATCAGATATTAACAAATACATGAAGAATAATGAGCACCAGCATACCAGCACCAACATACCAGAACACTGCTTAACCTGTTTCATTTCCTTCCTTCCCACTTCTAGCCGCAGAGGTCCTATTTGGTATTTATGCATACTACATAATTTATCAGTTAGGAGTTACATATTCAGGGCATTCCAGTGGTTAGGACTCTGCTCTGCCGTTGCACGGGCTGCAAATTTGATCCCTGTTGTCGGGAAACTAAGATCTCACATGTCATCCAGCATGGTCAAAGATAAATAAAGAATACAGACTAAGGCCTGGAGCATATACCGGGACAAAACTATAATTCAAAAAGATACATGTGGACTTCCCTGATGGTCTAGTGGTTAGGAATCCACCTGCCAATGCAGGGAACGTGGGTTCAATCCCTGATCCAGGATGATTCCACATGCCATAAGGAAACTAACCCTGTGTGCCACATTACTGAGCCTGAACTCTGCAACAAGACAAGCCATTGCAATGAGAAGTCCAAGCACTGCAATGAAGGGTAGCCCCCAGTCACAGCAAAGACAGAAAGCATATGTGCAGCAAGGAAGACCAAGCACACCCAAAAATAAAAAATACACTGCACCCTCTGTTCATAGCAGCACTATTCAGAATAGTAAAAACACGGAAATAACCTAAACGTCCATCCACAGATGAATGGATAAAGAAGATGTGGTACATATATACAAGGGTATACTACTCAGCTATAAAAAAAAAACAATATAATGCCATTTGCAGCAACATGGATGCAACGGGAGATAATCATACGAAGGGAAATACAGAAAGAGAATAATAATACCACATGGTATCACTTGTATGTGAAATTTTAAAATATGACCACAAATGAATATGTCTACAAAACAGAAACAGGCTTACAGACTAGAGACCAGACTTGTGGTTCACAAGGTGGAGGTGGGGAGGAGAGGGACAGACTGGGAATTTGGGGTGGGCAGCTGGATTTAGAAAAGGCAGAGGAACCAGAAATCAAATTGCCAACATCAGTTGCATCACAGAAAAAGCAAGGGAGTTCCAGAAAAACATCTGTTTCTGCTTTATTGACTATGCTAAACCCTTTGACTGTGTGGATCACAGCCAACTAGAAGATTCTTAAAGAGATGGGACTACCAGATCACCTTACCTGCTTCCTGTGAAGTCAAGAAGCAAGTTAGAACCAGGCATGGAACAATGGACTGGTTCCAAATTGGGAAAGGAGCACATCAAGGCTGTATATTGTCACCCTGCTTATTTAATCTATATGCAGAGTACATCATGCAAAATGCTGGGCTGGATGAAGCATAAACTAGAATCAAGATTGCCAGGAGAACTATCAATAACCTTAGATATGCAGATGACACCACCCTAATGGCAGAAAGCTGCTGCTGCTGCTAAGTCGCTTCAGTTGTGTCCAACTCTGTGACCCCGTAGACGGCAGCCCACCCAGGCTCCCCCGTCCCTGGGATTCTTCAGGCAAGAACACTGGAGTGGGTTGCGATTTCCTTCTCCAATGCGTGAAAGTGAAAAGTGAAAGTGAAGTCGCTCAGTCGTGTCTGAGTCTTCACGACCCCATGGACTGCAGCCTACCAGGCTCCTCCATCCATGGGATTTTCCAGGCAAGAGTACTGGAGTGGGGTGCCATTGCTTTCTCCGATGGCAGAAAGCTAAGATGAAAGTGAAAGAGGAGAGTGAAAAGCTGGCTTAAAACTCAACATTCAAAAAACTAAGATCATGGCATCTGGTCCCATCATTTCATGGCAAATAGATGGGGAAACAATGGAAATAGTGAGAGACTTTATTTTCTTGGGCTCCAAAATTAAACTGCAGATGGTGACTGCAGCCATGAAATTAAGACACTTGCTCCTTGGAAGAAAAGCTGTGACCGACCTAGACAGTGCATTAAAAAGCAGAGACTACCTTGCTGACAAAGATCAGTATAGTCAAAGCTATATTTTTCTAGGAGTCATGTATAGATGTGAGAGTTCAACTATAAAGAAGGCTGAGTATGGAAGAATTGATGCTTTTGAACTGTGGTGCTGGAGAAGACTCTTGAGAGTCCCTTGGACTGCAAGGAGATCAAACCAGTCAATCCTAAAGGAAATCAGTCCTGAATATTCACTGGAAGGACTGATGCTGAAGCTCCAACACTTTGGCCATCTGATGTGAAGAACTGACTCATTAGAAAAGATCCTGATGCTGGGAAAGGTTGAAGGCAGGAGGAGAAGGGGACAACAAAGGACGAGATGGATGGCCTCACCAACTCAACGTACATGACTTTGAGGAAGCTCCAGGAGACAGTGAAGGACAGGGAAGCCTGACATGCTGCAGTCCTTGGGGTTGAAAAGAGTTAGACACAACTGAGCGACTGAACAACAAACAAGATGCAAACTATTATATTTAGAATGCATAAGCAACAAGCTTCTACTATATAGCACAAGGAACTATTTCCAATCTCCCAGGATATAATGGAAAAGAATATTTTAATGAGTGTATTTTATGGAAAAACTCAGTCACTTTGCTGTACAGTAGAGATTAACACACACTATAAAAGAACTACACTTCAATTTATAAAAACAAAAAAAAGTCAATACATGAAACAAGAACAGAAACATCAAACACTGCCAATTTTTTTCTGATAGAGTTAAAAAAAAAAGGATTAAGACCTTGGGACAGATACTGCTGAAAGAGACAATATCTTTTCTTTTAGAGCCTGAAGGGAATCCAACCACTGGTCAGAAAATTCCTAAAACACAGACTCTTTAGGTCCTACCAGTCCCCTTGCAACACCGCCATCCTTCCCATTCAGAAACCTAGTGGGGAGTAACTGTTCGTGCAAGACTTTGGAGCAGTGAGTGAGGCAGTCATCCCTGTTCACCCCCTGGTGCCTCAAAGATTCTTTTTCTGTATCCATCTACATTCAGACTCTTAATACCATTTTGCCTCTGAATGGAGGAACCCTGACACCTTGACGGATACTCAGTACACATGACAGTATTTCTGCAGGGTTTTTGAGACAGCTGCCAACCTTTGGAAATGAATTAGCAAGGCAACTGAGGGAACTGGGCCTTGAGATGGGAACTCTTCTACCATATGTTGGTGATTATTGATTAAGTAGTGTGACCAAACAAGATTCACATCAGAATACTGTTAGCTGCTAAGTCACTTCAGTCGTGTCCGACTCTGTGCGACCCCATAGACGGCAGCCCGCCAGGCTCCCCCGTCCCTGGGATTCTCCAGGCGAGAACACTGGAATGGGTTGCCATTTCCTTCTCCAATGCATGAAAGTGAAAGTGAAGTCGCTCAGTCGTGTCCGACTCTTAGCGACCCCATGGACTGCAGCCTACTAGGCTCCTCCATCCATGGGATTTTCCAGGCAAGAGTACTGGAGTTGGGTGCCATTGCCTTCTCCAGAATACTGTTAGGGTCCTAAATTTTCTGGCAAAGGGGCTATAAAGCCTCTCTAACAAAGGCACAGATCTCACAGCAATGGATTCAATATTTAGGATTTCTTTTGACCCCAGCAGCACAAGCCCCGATCATAGATAGAAAACAATTAGTGCATTACCATCTCCAAAAAGAGGCAACTCCAAGGCCTCTTAGAATGGCTGGCTTCTGTTACATCTGGATTCTAAATTATGGCCTTATAGCAAAACCCCTACTTGAGGCTCTACAGGGAGGAGAAAGGGAACCCCTTCAATTGAATAAGAATCTCTAGCGAGGCCAGGGTCAGCGGGCGGGAAGAGCTACCCCACGCCCCTAAGCCTGAGGCCAGGGGCGGTGGCTGGGAGGACCAACCCCATGTCCAAGGAGCCGTGGCTGTGCAGGCACAGGAGGAGCTATCCCACGTTGAAGGTCAGGAAGGGCGGCGGTGAGGAGATACCCCTCTTCCAAGGTAAGGAGCAATGGCTGTGCTTTGCTGGAGCAGCCGTGAAGAGATACCCCACGCCCAAGGTAAGAGAAACCCAAGTAAGATGGTAGGTGTTGCAAGAGGGCATCAGAGGGCAGACACACTGAAACCATACTCACAGAAAACTAGTCAGTCTAATCACACTAGGACCACAGCCTTGACCCAAGATGGGCGGGTCATGGTGGAGAAATCTGACAGAATGTGGCCCACTGGAGAAGGGAATGACAAACCACTTCAGTATTCTTGCCTTGAGAACCCATGAACAGTATGAAAAGGCAAAATGATAGGATACTGAAAGAGAAACTCCCCAGGTCAGTAGGTGCTCAATATGCTACTGGAGATCAGTGGACAAATAACTCCAGGAAGAATGAAGGGATGGAGCCAAAGCAAAAAGAATACCCAGCTGTGGATGTGACTGGTGAGAGAAGTAAGGTCCGATGCTGTAAAAAGCAATATTGCATAGGAACCTGGAATGTCAGGTCCATGAATCAAGGCAAATTGGAAATGGTCCAACAAGAGATGGCAAGAGTGAATGTCGACATTCTAGGAAAGAGCGAACTGAAATGGACTGGAATGGGTGAATTTAACTCAGATGACCATTATATCTACTACTGTGGGCAGGAATCCCTCAGAAGAAATGGAGTGGCCATCATGGTCAACAAAAGAGTCCAAAATGCAGTACTTGGATGCAATCTCAAAAACGACAGAATGATCTCTGTTCATTTCCAAGGCAAACCATTCAATATCACAGTAATCCAAGTCTATGCCCCAACCAGTAATGCTGAAGAAGCTGAAGCTGAACGGTTCTATGAAGACCTACAAGACCTTTTAGAACTAACACCCAAAAAAGATGTCCTTTTCATTATAGGGGACTGGAATGCAAAAGTAGGAAGTCAAGAAACACCTGGAGTAACAGGCAAATTTGGCCTTGGAATACGGAATGAAGCAGGGCAAAGACTAATAGAGTTTTGCCAAGCAAATGCACTGGTCATAGCAAACACCCTCTTCCAACAACACAAGAGAAGACTCTATACATGGACATCACCAGATGGTCAACACCGAAATCAGATTGATTATATTCTTTGCAGCCAAAGATGGAGAAGCTCTATACAGTCAGCAAAAACAAGACCAGGAGCTGACTGTGGCTCAGACCACGAACTCCTTATTGCCAAAATCAGACTGAAATTGAAGAAAATAGGGAAAACCACTAGACCATTCAGGTATGACCTAAATCAAATCCCTTATGATTATACAGTGGAAGTGAGAAATAGATTTAAGGGCCTAGATCTGAAAGACAGAGTGCCTGATGAACTATGGACAGAGGTTTGTGACATTGTACAGGAGACAGGGATCAAGACCATCCCCATCGAAAAGAAATGCAAAAAAAAAAGCAAAATGGCTGTCTGCGGAGGCCTTACAAATAGCTGTGAAGAGAAGCGAAGCCAAAAGCAAAGGAGAAAAGGAAAGATATACACATCTGAATGCAGAGTTCCAAAGAGTAGCAAGAAGAGATAAGAAAGCCTTCTTCAGCAATCAGTGCAAAGAAATAGAGGAAAACAACAGAATGGGAAAGACTAGAGATCTCTTCAAGAAAATCAGAGATACCAAAGGAACATTTCATGCAAAGATGGGCTCGATAAAGGACAGAAATGATATGGACCTAACAGAAGCAGAAGATATTAAGAAGAGATGGCAAGAATACACAGAAGAACTGTACAGAAAAGATCTTCACGAGCCAGATAATCACGATGGTGTGATCACTGACCTAGAGCCAGACATCCTGGCATGTGAAGTCAAGTGGGCCTTAGAAAGCATCACTATGAAAAAAGCTAGTGGAGGTGATGGAATTCCAGTTGAGCTATTCCAAATCCTGAAAGATGATGCTGTGAAAGTGCTGCACTCAATATGCCAGCAAATTTGGAAAACTCAGCAGTGGCCACAGGACTGGAAAAGGTGTTTTCATTCCAATCCCAAAGAAAGGCAATGCCAAAGAATGCTCAAACTACAGCACAATTGCTCTCATCTGACATGCTAGTAAAGAAATGCTCAAAATTCTCCAAGCCAGGCTTCAGCAATATGTGAACTGCAAACTTCCTGATGTTCAAGCTGGTTTTAGAAAAGGCAGAGAAACCAGAGATCAAATTGCCAACATCTGCTGGATCATGGAAAAAGCAAGAGAGTTCCAGAAAAACATCTATTTGTGCTTTATTGACTATGCCAAAGCCTTTGACTGTGTGGATCACAATAAACTGTGGAAAATTCTTCAAGAGATGGGAATACCAGACCACCTGATCTGCCTCTTGAGAAATTTGTATGCAGGTCAGGAAGTAACAGTTAGAACTGGACATGGAACAACAGACTGGTTCCAAATAGGATAAGGAGTTCGTCAAGGCTGTATATTGTCACCCTGTCTATTTAACTATATGCAGAGTACATCATGAGAAACACTGGGCTGGAAGAAACACAAGCTGGAATCAAGATTGCTGGGAGACATATCAATAGCCTCAGATATGCAGATGACACCACCCTTATGGCAGAAAGTGAAGAGGAACTAAAAAGCCTCATGATGAAAGTGAAAGAGGAGAGTGAAAAAGTTGGCTTCAAGCTCAACATTCAGAAAACGAAGATCCTGGCATCCAGTCCCATCACTTCATGGCAAATAGATGGGGAAACAGTGGAAACAGTGTCAGACTTTATTTTTCTGGGCTCCAAAATCACTACAGATGGTGACTGCAGCCATGAAATTAAAAGACGCTTACTCCTTGGAAGGAAAGTTATGACCAACCTAGATAGCATACTGAAAAGCAGAGACATTACTTTGCCAACAAAGGTCCATCTAGTCAAGGCTATGGTTTTTCCTGTGGTCAGGTATGGGTGTGAGAGTTGGACTGTGAAGAAAGCTGAGTGCCGAAGAATTGATGCTTTTGAACTGTGGTGTTGGAGAAGACTCTCGAGAGTCCCTTGGACTGCAAGGAGATCCAAGCAGTCCATTCTGAAGGAGATCAGCCCTGGGATTTCTTTGGAAGGAATGATGCTAAAGCTGAAACTTCAGTACTTTGGCCACCTCATGCGAAGAGTTGACTCATTGGAAAAGACTCTGATGCTGGGAGGGATTGGGGGCAGGTGGAGAAGGGGACGACAGAGGATGAGATGGCTGGATGGTATCACTGACTTGATGGACGTGAGTCTGAGTGAATCCGGGAGTTGGTGATGGACAGGTAGGCCTCGTGTGCTGCGATTCATGGGGTTGCAAAGAGTCTGACACGACTGAGCGACTGATCTGATCTGAGCAGGTCTTTGAGACTCTAAACACTGAGTCAAGTAGAGCACCAGCATTGGGCTTCCAAATTTGGACAAGCCATTTACCCTGTATGTTCAGAAGAGGTCAGAGATAGCACTAGGAGTCCTGACCCCAAAGCTTGGACTGACTCAGAGAGTACTGGCTTACTTTTCACAACAACTGGACTCAGTGGGCCCTGGGATAGCTAAGTTGCAGCCACAGTCCTGTTTGTTAATGAGGCTTCCAAGCTTACCCTGGGACTACACTTAATTGTGTTCATGTCTTATCAGGTACAATATGTGCTGGAGGTTAAAGGACATCATTTTTGACTGAAGGAAGGTTGGCAAGATATCCCTTGACATTACCTTGAAGGTGTGCCAAACCCTGAACCCAGCAACTCTGCTTCCAGTGGTTAAGAGTGGAGACTTAATGCAGAATGTATAGAGACTCTAGAATAAACTTATGCCAGTAGATCTGATCTTCCAAATGAGCCTCTTGACAGCCCTGAGGTCGAATGACTTAATGATAGGAGCAATTTTGAAGAAGTGAGAACCCAATGGGCTGGCTATGCCTTGGTTAATCTAGATGAAATCACAGAAGCCAAAGTCCTGCCATCCCTGACTTTAGCCCAGAAGGCTGAACTAATTGCATTAGTGAGAGCATTGCAATTAGCAAAGGATAAGATATTAAATATTTTTACTGACTCTAAATATGGGTTCCATGTGCTAAATGCTCATGTCATCATTTGGAAAGAAAGAGGAATGTTAACGATTGTAAATTCCCACATAAAACAAAGATTTCATTCTGGTTCTTTTAGAAGCAATGAAGCTCCTGACATGGGTAGCAGTGATCCACTGTAGAGGCCATCAGAGAGATGCATCTTCTGTGAGCCAAGAAAACAGCAAAGCTGATCAAATTGCAAAACAGGAGCTCAACTGCAAGAAGCTGAACAGGTTATGGCTCTAGTGATTGTCCCCCTGAACTCTCTAGCCTTTCCCAGTATTCTCCACAGGAAGAAGAAAATGCTGAGAAATGGGGCTATGAGAAAAAAAGCACAGGCTGGCATGAAAAGGAAGAAGGCCCAACAATGGAAATTCATGAAGAGCTTACTGATGCCACCTGCTATGGGAGGGATGCATATGGGCAGAAGGCTTTGCAGGAAGCTGGCGAAGCGGACAGTAAAGCAAGTGATGCTTGCCTGGGATTTATGTGCCCATAATAACCCACACCCCCATCCAATCCCTCTTTGCTGCTCAGATTGATTAGATGCTGAGGGACATATCCAGGGGAAGACTGGCAGTTAGATTTCACCCAAATGTCCTCATGAGCAGGACATATCTTCTGAAGTTTGTTGATATTTTCACAGGATGGGTTGAAGCCTTCCCCACCTGATCTGAAAAAGCTGTAGAAGTCTGTAAGTCCTTTTCAAAAGAAATAATTCCTCAATTTGGACTTCCAAAGTCCCTCCTGAGTGATAACAGGCCCTCTCCATAACCACAGTCACACACGGGCTCACAACGGCCCTAGGAACAGACTACAAGCTATACCCTTGGCTATATGATAGAGAAGTGAACCATACTTAAGGAAAACCTTAGCAAAGCTCTGGCAAGAAACTCAGGAACCCTGGACCAGCTTACTTCCTATTGCAGTCCTCAAGGTCTGTGTATTCCTCAGGAGTGATCTGAGACTTAGCCCATTTGAAATGACCAAAGGAGACCTTTTCTTACTACTGACATTCTAGTGAATGAGGACATGAACCAGGCCTTGAGATATATCATTTGCCTACGACAAGTTCACAAGCAATCCAGGACTGTCCCCACAAGACACTGCCAGCTCCCCCTAAAAATACACAGGAAGGAGCAGTTCCTTCACAAAGAAACCCCGGGCACCAAGTTCTTCTTAAAACCCGGAAAGGGGTTCCCCCAACCAACCATTGTCAAAAGGGAAGGCCCCTATAGTAATTTAAACCATCCACACTGCTGTCAAACTGAAAGAGAACAGGTATACTTGTCCAGACTAAGGATTTTACCTCCAGAAACCCCAACACAAGAGAACAGAACATCTGTGAGCCAGTGGAATATCTGGGGTACCTAGTCAAAAGACAAGCACCATCAACAGGTAAGTAAAAGGATGTAGTGGGTTGGATCCTATTTGAAGCCTTTATGGACTTGGGACCACTACTGTTTCCTTGGCTGGTGTGGTTCTTGCCAATTGTCTGGCCCTTGGGTACCTTCTGGCAGAACAAAGTAGAATTTGTGGGATAACTAGTACTTCCTGCTGCACTCGGATCAATGTGATGGGACACATGAAAGTTAATATTAAGGACATATAAGTCCAGGCAGACTTGGCGTCATAACTTTGGTAGGGGATTTAGCGCTTCCTTTAACTGGTCAACAGCTTAGGAAGACCAAAGTTAACCTGGTTCCTTCCCTTTCTAGACCCTTCAACAGCTATTATTGTCATTCTCCTTTTTAGCTCTTGTTTATTTAACTTTTTGGTTAAGTTTGTGTGCTTAGGCTCCAAAAGTTTGAAATAAGACTCATGATGGTGCAAGGAATGCAGTCCATTTCAGTGGAGACTGGCCCAGGTTCCTACAGATCCTTGAAACAGTCAGCGAGCTAAGGTCAGCAGTCTGTCCAAGAAGCAGTTTCAGAACAAGAGACCTTCAACCCCTTACCCCTTTAGAATAAGGGTGCAGATCTTTTTGGGAGAATGAGACAGGCTGGGACCTGGGATCCTTTGCTGAAGTGTTGCAATGCTTGTACCTGAACACATGTCTCTTCAAGCAACGAAATACCAAGAAACTGTATGGGACTGAAAATAACTGCCTGCATGCACCTTGAGGGTAAATTTTGGAGAAAAGATGCAAAAAGGCCCCAAACCCTGCCTCTTTTGAAGCTCTGAATCAAAAGAAGATTGTCCAGAGCAGAAGCAGGGTACTGCACTTGCCCCCTGCACACACCACCACCTATGAGGTGGACGAAACACCTCAGTCACCCTCTGGCCTGAGCCCTGGACACACTCTACCCTCACACCATGTGAGAAACAAACTGGGCCCCGTCCTCTCAGAGAGAGAGCAAGCAACGGAATTTGCTGTTTGTTCTTGCTCCCCCTTCTGCAGCAGGGGCCCTAATAAATCCTTGCCTGAAAAAAAAAAGAGATTTTTTTTTAATGCAAAAGTCCTTTGCCATTTTCTATTCAATCTTGCTACATTTACATATATACATATAATGGAACATTGTATTCCATTATATTCCCTACTCAGGGAATTCCCTGCAGGCCTTTCCCTCCTCTAGGGGATCTTCCCTGACAGACCCAGGGACTAAACCTGTATCTCTTGTGTCTCCTGCACTCGCAGGAAGATTCTTTACCAGTGGAATATTTCTCAGCCATTAAATGAATGAAATAATGCCATTTGGAACAAGATGGATGGACCTAGAGATGATCATACTAAGTGATATGAAGTAAGTGATTTGAAGTAAGTCAAAGACAAACGTTATATGATATCACTTATATGGGGAATCTAAAAAGATGGTACAAATGAACTTATTTATCAAACAGAAACAGACTCAAGACTTGGAAACACAACCTGTAGTCATGTATGGATGTGAGACTTGGACCATAAATAAACCTGAGCGCTGAAGAATTGATGCTTTTGAGCTGTGGTGTTGGAGAAGACTCTTGAGAGTCCCTTGGACTGCAAGGAGATCTAACTAGTCCATTCTGAAGGAGACCAGTCCTGGGTGTTCATTGGAAGGACTGATGCTAAAGCTGAAACTCCAGTACTTTGGCCACCTCATGTGAAGAGCTGACTCATTGGAAAAGACTCTGATGCTGGGAGGGATTGGGGGCAGGAAGAGAAGGGGACGACAGAGGATGAGATGGCTGGATGGCATCACTGACTCGATGGACGTGAGTCTCAGTGAACTCCGGGAGTTGGTGATGGACAGGGAGGCCTGGCGTGCTGCGATTCATGGGGTCGCAAAGAGTCCGACATGACTGAGTGACTGAACTAAAAGGAGAAGAATGTAGGGGGGTGGGAATTAGGAGTTTGGGAATATCATATACACACTCCTATATACAAAATACATAATCAGAGAGATCTCTGGTGGTCCAGTAGTTAGGTCTTTGTGCTCTCACTGTCAGGGCTGGGGCTCAGTCCCTGGTCGGGGAACTCAGATTCCACAAGCCATGCAGTGTGGCCATCAATAAACAAACAAGGACTTCCCTGGTGGTCCAGTTGTTAAGAATCTGCCTGCCAATGCAGGGGGAACGGGTTCAATCCCTGGTCTGGGAAGATTCCACATGTTGTGGGGCAAGTAAGCCTGTGCACCAAAACTACTGGCTCATACTCTGGAGCCTAGTGAGTTGCAACTATTGAGCCCAAGTTCCACAACTACTGAAGCCAGCGTGCCCAGGAGCCCGTGCTCTGCAAGGGGAGAAGTCACTGCAATGAGAAGCCTGAACACTGCAACTAGAGAGTAACCCCTACTTGCCACAACTAGAGAAGCCATGCAGCAACAAAGACCCAGCACAGCCAAAAATAAATTTTTAAAAATTAAAAAATAGGTTTAAGATAAAATAGATAATCAACAAGTACCTACTGTATAATCCAAGGAACTCTATTCAAAATTCTGCAATAACCTTTATGGAAAAAGAATCTGAGAAAGAGTGGAGTTTATCTAAACACATGTCCATTGAGTCGGTGATGCCATCCAACCAACTTATCCTCTGTCATCCCCTTCCTCTCCTGACTTCAGTCTTTCTCAGCATCAGTTCAGTTCAGTCGTTCAGTCATGTCTGACTCTTTGTGACCCCATGAATTGCAGCACACCAGGGCTCCATGTCCATCACCAACTCCTGGAGTTCACCCGAACTCATGTCCATTGAGTCGGTGATGCCATCCAGCCATCTCATCCTCTGTCATCCCCTTCTCCTCCTGCCCCCAATCCCCCCCAGCATCAGAGTCTTTTCCAATGAATCAACTCTTCACATAAGGTGGCCAAAGTATTGGAGTTTCAGCTTTAGCATTAGTCCTTCCAAAGAACACCCAGGACTGATCTCCTTTAGAATGGACTGGTTGGATCTCCTTGCAGTCCAAGGGACTCTCAAGAGTCTTCTCCAACACCACAGTTCAAAAGCATCAATTATTTGGCACTCAGCTTTCTTCACAGTCCAACTTTCACATCCATATATGACCACTGGAAAAACCATAGCCTTGACTAGATGGACCTTTGTTGGCAAAGTAATGTCTCTGCTTTTCAATATGCTATCTAGGTTGGTCATAACTTTCCTTCCAAGGAGCAAGCATCTTTTAATTTCATGGCTGTAATCACCATCTGCAGTGATTTTGGAGCCCCTAAAAAGAAAGTCAGCCACTGTTTCCCCATCTATTTCCCATGAAGTGGTGGGACCGGATACCATGATCTTAGTTTTCTGAATGTTGAGCTTTAAGCCAACTTTTTCACTCTCCTCTTTCGCTTTCATCAAGAGGCTTTTTAGTTCCTCTTGACTTTCTGCCATAAGGGTGGTGTCATCTGCATATCTGAGGTTATTGATATTTCTCCCGGCAATCTTGATTCCAGCTTGTGCTTCCTCCAGCCCAGCATTTCTCATGATGTACTCTGCATATAAGTTAAATAAGCAGGGTAACAGTATACAGCCTTGACGTACTCCTTTTCCTATTTGGAACCACTCTGTTGTTCCATGTCCAGTTCTAACTGTTGCTTCCTGACCTGCATATAGGTTTCTCAAGAGGCAGGTCAGGTGGTCTGGTATCCCCATCTCTTTCAGAATTTTCCACAGTTTATTGTGATCCACACAGTCAGCATCAGGGTCTTTCAAATGAGTCAGTTCTTCGCATCAGGTGGCCAAAGTAATGGAGTTTCAGCTTCAACATCAGTCCTTCCAATGAACACTCAGGACTGATCTCCTTTAGGATGGACTACTTGGATGTCCTTGCAGTCCAAGGGACTCTCAAAAGTCTTCTCTAACACCATAGTTCAAAAGCATCAATTCCTTGGCACTCAGCTTTCTTTATAGTCCAACTCTAACATCCATACATGACTACTACAAAAACCATTGCTTTGACTAGATGATCCTTTGTTGGCAAAGTAATGTCTCTGCTTTTTAACGTGCTGCCTAGGTTTGTCATAGCTTTTCTTGCAAGGAGTTCAGTTCAGTTCCGTCACTCAGTCGTGTCCTACTCTTTGTGACCCCATGAACTGCAGCACACCAGGCCTCCCTGTCCATCACCAACTCCCAGAGTCTACCCAAACCCATGTCCGTTGAGTCTGTGATGCCATCCAACCATTTCATCCTCTGTCGTCCCCTTCTCCTCCTGCCCTCAATCTTTCCCAGCATCAGGGTCTTTTAAATGAGTCAGTTCTTCACATCAGGTGGCCAAAGTATTGGAGTTTCAGCTTTAGCATCAATCCTTCCAATGAACACCCAGGACTGATCTCCTTTAGAATGGACTGGTTGTATCTCCTTGCAGTTCAAGGGACTCTCAAGAGTCTTCTCCAACACCAGTTCAAAAGCATCAATTCTTTGGCGCTCAGCTTTCTTTATAGTCCAACTCTCACATCCATACATGACTACTGGAAAAACCATAGCCTTGACTAGATGGACGTCTGTTGGCAAAGTAATGTCTCTGCTTTTAATATGCTGTCTAGGTTGGTCATAACTTTCCTTCCAAGGAGTGTCTTTTAATTTCATGGCTGCAGTCACCATCTGCAGTGATTTTGGAGCCCCCAAAAATAAAGTCAGCCACTGTTTCCCCATCTATTTGCCATGAAGTGATGGGACCAGATGCCATGATCTTAGTTTTCTGAATGTTGAGCTTTAAGCCAACTTTTTCACTCTCCTCTTTCACTTTCATCAAGAGGCTCTTTAGTTCTTCGCTTTCTGCCGTAAGGGTGGTGTCATCTGCATATCTGAGGTTATTGATATTTCTCCCAGCAATCTTGATTCCAGCTTGTGCTTCCTCCAGCCCAGCATTTCTCATGATGTACTCTGCATATAAGTGTAAGAGTCTTTTAATTTCATGGCTGCAGTCATGATTTGCAGTGATTTTGGAGCCCTCCAAAATGAAGACTCTCACTGTTTCCACAGTTTCCCTATCTATTTGCCATGAAGTGATGGGACCGGATGCCATAATGTTAGTTTTTTGAATGTTGAGTTTTAAGCCAGCTTTTTCACTCTCGTCTTTCAAGTTCATCAAGAGACTCTTTAGTTCCTTCACTTTCTGCCATTAGGGTGGAATCATCTGCATATCTGAGGTTGTTGATATTTCTCCTAGCAATCTTGATTCCAGCTTGTTTCTCATGATGTACTCTGCATATAAGTTAAATAAGCAGGGTGACAATATACAGCCTTGATGTACTCCTTTTCCTATTTGGAACCAGGCTGTTGTTCCATGTCGAGTTCTAACTGTTGCTTCCTGACCTACATATAGCTTTCTCAAGCGGCAGGTCAGGTGGTCTGGTATTCCCATCTCTTTCAGAATTTTCCACAGTTTATTGTGATCCACACAATCAAAGGCTTTGGGATAGTCAATGAAACTGGTTTACTTTAAAAAATTTCTTTATACCTTGTATATAAAATGTACTTATAAAAACTAATGTTATTGAGCACTACCTAGTCTATTCTAGGTACTCTGCTAAGCACTTTATATGCATTATTTCATACAGTTGTCTCAAACTTTGACATGGGTACTGTCATCCTCCTTTACAGAATGTGTCACTGAGGCTTAGAGAGCCTCAGTGACTTGCTTAAGTTCACAGAGGTTCACAGAGCTATTATTTAAACCAAGGTCAATATGAGTATCTTTTAGAAAGTTAGCAAGCTGCTGGTTCTATTCATTTTAGTTTAAATGGACTATAAGAAAAGACCACATCCATTGACAGATAAATGAATAAAGATGTGGTATATACACACAATAGAATATTCCTCAGCCATAAGAAAAGGATGAAATCTTGCTACTTGCAACAGCATGGATGGACCCAGAGGTTATTATGCTAAGTGAAGTCAGAGAAAGATAATACCGCATGATTTCACTTACATGTGGAATCTAAAAAACTAAATAAACAAACAAAATAGAAACTGACTCACAGATACAGAGAAAATACTGGAGTTTTCAGATGAAAGAAGAGGGTGAGAGGTTGGGCAAAACAGGTGAAGGAGATCAGGGTTATAAGTCAAGTCACAGGGATATAACATACAGAATAGTCAACAATGGATGTAATGTATAGTCAATAGTATTACTTATAATATTATCATACAGGAATTTTGTATGGTGGCAGATGGTTACTAGACTTATTGGGGTGATAATTTTGCTATGTACATAAATGTCAAATCCTGTTCACTTGAAACTAACATTGTATATCACCTGTGCTGTGCTTAGTCAATCAGTTGTGTCTGACTCTTTGTGACACCATGGGACCGTAGCCTGCTAGTCTCCTCTGTCCATGGGGATTCTCCAGGCAAGAATACTGGAGTAGGTTGCCATGGGAATCTTCCCAAGCCAGGTCTCCTGCATTGCAGGTGGATTCTTTACCATCTGAGTCCCCAGGGAGGCCCGTTTATCATCTGACATCAATAAATTTTTTTTAAGTGACAACTACATGTCAAGTAAAATTGCTGACAAGCCATTGAACCAAGCTGAAGTTATATTAAGTAAAGATTAACCTAAAATCATACTGTCCAAATTACAATTAGAACTATATGTACATACAGATACATAGATGTTAAAAATAGTCCTTTTTGTAGCTAAGTAGCTGCAGTATTTCTAAACTTTTCATAGCTACCTGCATTGCAGGTCTGTTTTTGATTATCACAATCAGTTACCAGTTGTGAGATATGAAGAAAAACTCAAAATACCTTAGGGGAATGATATTTTTTTTAAATGGCTCTGTCTGTGTAGAATACTTGCATTAATAGGGTGTCAGTGGGCTTCTTCCCTGGTGGCTCAGTGGGAAAGAAGCTGCCAGACAATGGCAGGAGATACAAGGTCAATCCCTGATCTGGAAAAATTCCACATGCAGTGGAGCAACTAAGCCCGTGCACCCCAAATATCGAGCCTCTACTCTAGGGCCTGGGAGCCCCAACTACTCAGCCTATGCACCCTAACTACTGAAGCCTGCTCACCCTAGAGCCTGTGCCCCACAACACGAGAAGCCACTGCAGTGAGAAGCCCACACCACAACTAGAGAAAAGCCCGCACTGCAGTGAAGACCCAGCAGAGCCAAGATAAATAAATATAATTATTTGAAAAAATAGGATGCCAGTACAAACTGGGCCTTTTACTCATTTTGGACTTCAGAGAGCTGTGATCTTTTTGGGAAAAAAATCAATTGGCGGTCATAACATCCATTCAGGTTGACTCTATCAATACTTATCATTTTGGGACTTTGGAAAAACCTAAAATAGGAAACAATTTCAAGAAAGCAAGGAACCATTTGTCAAGGAGAAATCCCACAGAAAGTACAGCTCTCATAAAAAACACCCATCCCACCCAATTAGACACTTTAAGTCAGAAACTTCTCAGTGATGGAGTTGGGATGGAGAGAAGTAGGTAAGTTCAGAATGTGCTTTGGAAGTAGAATCACAGGACATGCTAGAGGATTACATGGAAGGTGGGAGGGGGGAAGGTCAAGAACCGTATTAAGTTAAAGTGTGCAGGAGAAGCACATGTCTCTGAGGGAGACGTGGTGTTAGAATGAAGACTTCTGTTTAGAGCAAGTGAGTTTAGGATATTAAGATGCTTGAGATGGAATGATTGCTAACAGTCCCCTTTAGTCAGACTTAAAAGGAAAGTGAAGGGGATCAAGAGGAGGTGAAGAGGGGAGAGAGGTTTACTGGGGATGTGAGATGGCTCTGCATCTCAGCTCCTCTCCTTTCTTCAACCCTCTTGAGAACTGAGTCCAGAACAAGTCTGCCTGTTATAAGTCTTTCTTGATATGGCCGATTTGTTCTCAACCTTATTCAGTCTCATAGCTTCCTTTTATAATCATTCATACATTTGCTTAACATATACTTACTGAGCTCTTTCTGTGTGCTAGTCTTTGTGCTAAACTCTGGAACTTGATTTGTAAGTCAAAAGTCATAGCCTCTTAAATCCTGATAGTTTTTCCTCCTCTCATCTGTGTTATTCAACTTGAGTTCAAAAGGTAAAATCGAAGTTGAGCACTGGTCTTAGAACCAGTCATTATCCTAAAAACCATCAACATATTTTGCTATTGACCATTTGCTGCCTATGGTGACTTTTCATATTTTAAGAGTTTATGTATCAGCAGAAAATCTCACTGGCCGCTTGTGGCCCGCACTCTGTTCGCACAGCCTATTCCACAGACTGCTTTACCTGGGCACAGGCCCCCAGAGACAGGTGTTCTCCCAGACTTTCTTGTTTCTCTAGATCAGCAGTTCTCAAACTTCGGTATCAAGGCCCCTTCGCACTGACAATGGCAGATGCCAGAGAGCTTTTGTTTATGTAGGTTATATCTTTCTATGTTTACCCTATTTAATAGTCAATTTAAGGAAATTTTAATAATTTATGTTAATAATAACGCACTGGATTTTTCTATTTTTGGCTATACCTTGTGGCATGTGGAATCTTAGGTCCCCAGCCAGGGCCTGAATGTACAGCCCGTGTGGTGGAAACATGGGGTCCTCACCACTGGACAGCCAGGTCCCTTGATTTAAACAATTTTGTGAAACAGTTATTTTCCAGAAAAAGCAGCATGTTTCACATTTTGCAAACATCTTTCATCTGGATTAAGAGGAAAAATGTTGATTCTCATAACTGGTGTGATGTAAACTGTCGTGTAACTGCTGAAAAACTCCACTGTACATTTGTGAGAGTGTGTATGAACAAAATAATGTCCTATTATTAGGAAAATGGATTCATGGGTCTGGTTCCCTGGCCCCCAATTTCAGAACTGCTGCCCTCCTTAATCTGCATATTATACCAACAGCTCATACAACTCAGCAGCAACAAATAATGAAAAGGAAAAAACAAGGAGAATACTAAACATGCGTTTCTCAAAGACATACAGTTGGCCATAGGCATATGGAAAGATGTTCAGCATCACTCATTATTAGAGAAATGCAAATCAAAATCACAGTGAGGTACCAACTCACACCAGGCAGAATAGCCCTCATTAAAAAGACTACAAATAACAAGTCCTGGAGAGGGTGTGGAGAAATGCGCACCCTCCCACACTATTGGCGGGAATGTAAGTTGCCACTATGGGGAACGGTACGAAGGTTCCTCAGAAACTGAAAAATAGAATTATCATATGATCCAACAATTGCACTCCTGGGCATACATCAGACAAAACTATAATTCAAAAGGTACATGCACCTCTGTGTTCATAGCAGCATTGTTTACAATGGCTAAGATGTGGAAACACCCTAAATAGTCATCGACCGGTGAGTGTATAAAGAAGGTGTGGTACATACTATTCAGCCATAAAAAAAATGGAATAATGCCATTTGCAGTAACATGGATGCAACTGGAGATTATCGGACTAAGGGAAATAAGTCAGAGAAAGACAAATACTAAATCATATCACTGACATATGGAATCTAAAATATGCATAAGCAAAACTGTCTACTAAACAGAGACTCCAAGCACAAAGAACAGGCTTGCGGTTGTCAAGGGACTGGTGGAGAGGGAGGGATGGACTGTGAGTTTGGGGTTCTTACATGCAAACTATTACATTTAGAATGGATAAAAAGCAGGATCCACTGTATATCACAGGGAACTATATCCAATCTCCTGGAATAAACCACAATGGAAAGAATATAAAAAAGTGTACATATATATATAACTGAATCATTTTGCTGTACAGCAGAAATTACCATAACAGTAAATCAATTATCAGATCAGATCAGATCAGTCGCTCAGTCGAGTCCAACTCTTTGCAACCCCATGAATCGCAGCACACCAGGCCTCCCTGTCCATCGCCAACTCCTAGAGTTCACTCAGACTCACGTCCATCAAGTCAGTGATGCCATCCAGCCATCTCATCCTCTGTCGTCCCCTCTCCACCTGCCCCCAATCCCTCCAAGCATCAGAGTCTTTTCCAATGAGTCAACTCTTTGCATGAGGTGGCCAAAGTATTGGAGTTTCAGCTTTAGCATCATTCCTTCCAAAGAAATCCCAGGGCTGATCTCCTTCAGAATGGACTGGTTGGATCTCCCTGCAGCCCAAGGGACTCTCAAGAGTCTTCTCCAACACCACAGTTCAAAAGCATCAATTCTTTGGCGATCAGCCTTCTTCACAGTCCAACTCTCACATCCATACATGACCACAGGAAAAACCATAGCCTTGACTAGACGAACCTTTGCTGGCAAAGTAATGTCTCTGCTTTTGAAAATGCTATCTAGGTTGGTCATAACTTTCCTTCCAAGGAGTAAGCGTCTTTTAATTTCATGGCTGCAGTCACCATCTGCAGTGATTTTGGAGCCCAGGACTTCTGCCCTAGCCTGTACTGTGTAGGGCAAGGTTCAGGGTGGATATTGAGAGTTATCTGGGGACGCTAACGTGGCTGTGGTGTCTGGTCCAGGCCTTTGTTTAAAGAAAATATAGACTCATCTCTTATTTATTTAGTCCACATTTGTTTGGTTGAGTCTAGAGTCATGGCAGTATCATGCCTTTATTATTTTATCATGGAATATACTGGGTGTCTTGGCGATGCTGAGTTCTTTGACACTGTTTTGTCTGCTTCAACTATGAGCTGTTCCATTGTCATTTTCATTCCTATTACTGTGGAGTCACTGAAGGTACTAGAGTTCTCCCTTACCTAGACAGTTGGTTCATGGTTCTGGAATAAGTGCTGCAAAATCTTCCACGAAACACATATGCCCAGAACCCTTAGATGTGTTGGCAGCATGACAGAATTAGGGCCAGAGCCAGTTACCTATTAGAGACATATAGTTATTTCAAACAGCCTTGTGTTCTTTCCCTCAACTCTACAACTAGTTATTGAGGCAAAGATTATACAAAAGTGAAAGTTAAAGTGAAAGTCACTCAGTTGTATCGGACTCTTTGCGACCCTATGGACTGTAGTCTGCCAGGCTCCTCTGTCCATGAAATTCTCCAGGCAAGAATACTGGAGTGAGTTGTCTTTCCTTTTTTCAGAGGATCTTCCCAACCCAGGGATTGAACCCAGGTTTCCTGTTTTGCAGGCAGATGCTTTACTGTCTGAGCCAGTAGGGAAGCCCAAAAGACTATATACTGAGCTACTAAGAAGTGAGATTTTGTTTGCATGAGCAAGCAAGGGAATCTGTTGTTTATTCTTGGTCCCCACTGCTATCTCTTTGTCCCCAGTAAAGCTTTGCCTGAATTTCTAGTCTTGGCCTCTGATCAATTTCTATTGATTAAGGAGGGCAAGAACTCTGCTTGGTAACATATTTTGTGGTGCCCAATGTGGGGTTTGTCCCCTTCTGGGGAGAGGTTCTGGGACCTCCAGGACCACCAATCGCACCTTCCCTGTGGGTGACAAGTGGCCACCTGATCCTCTTGTTTCAGCCTCACCTGTTTGTTAAGTCTGCTTCCAGGCCCCTGGGGTCTCAGTGCCCTCACTCAGTCCATGCTTCCCTTTCCCCTTTCCCTCTCCTGACATCTATTTCTCTCTGTCCTCTCTTACTTCTATCCTATCCTTGCATGAGTGTGGACAGTGTGCAGCTACAGCATCACTCCTCTCAGCTTGTGAGACCTGCCTCCTCTGGCCGGCAAAGGCTCACCTCGATGGGTGATGAGCAGAGGTGGGAGAGGCTCACCTCATACGGTGCAAACCTAGTTACAGCGGGATCTGCCTGATGGGAGATTAATGACAATGATACAGGTTCAAACCTCATATTGTGTAGTGGCTGGGAGTCCAATTGTCCCAATATTCTCCCCTTTATTTTCCTGTTTCCAAGAGAAGTCTAGTTGGGAACAGGCTGAGGATGTCTATGTACTGATGTACTGTGTGGCTGCAGGCCCACACAGGATGGACAACTGTCTGGTTTCTGGGCTTGACCACCCTGGTGAGCAGCAGACAGGGTGCTCCCTCCTTCACAGCCCTTGCTGGAAGAGTGCAGGCTGGTGCCGGACAGACATCCTCAGGGGGTGTGTGGCAATGGCAACCTCTCTCTCATGTTCAGTGTTTTCTGTCCCTCCTCCCTTTACCCCTCCTTTGGTCCTCACCCCTATGCTCCAGTCCTCTTTGTCCTGAAAATTTCTTGTTTGTGTCTTTAAGTTTTGTCATTGGTATCTTTGTGATGTAGTTTTGTCTGTCCAACTGCTCCTGCGAGTCTCTGTTGACATTGTGGGCACGGCTCAGCACTGAAGCCTTGAAATACAAACAGCCTGTATTTCCTGGGACTCCTTCTTTAGATTACTTAGTGGGACTTTAAAAAAACAAAGGAAAAAACAGGAGCTTGCATTTTCCCCTCCTCTGTACTTGCAATCTAACTATTCTGCCTGGGCTCTCAGGAAATATTAATACCTCATTTATTTGATCTCCTAGATTGAGGGGGGAATAAAAAAGCACCATTATAAATTTAAGGAGGAAAGCTATAAACTCATTGGTTCTGTAGAAATTAACTTGTCTAGCTTAAACCTGTGGCTTTAATTAATACAGACCTTTCAGAGTTATTAAGGATAATTCTTTCACCGTACCTAGAGTTATAGGAAATCAATAAGTACATATTGTTTCTGTTACGTAACCTCTCAACAGGGAAAAATAACCTGATGATTATAAGTAAATGTAACTTGGATAAGAAGTTTTTGATAATCTATAGGAATAATTATGTTTTGGAAACATCCATCTAAAATAGTTTCTCCAAATTTTGATAAATTTGAAACTAAATTATGTCTCAGGGAACTCAAACAGGGGCTCTGTATCAACCTAGTTGAGTAGGATGGGGGGGAGGTTCAAGGGGGAGGGGACATATGTATACCTGTGGCTGATTCATGTTGATGTTTGACAGAAAACAACAAAATTCTGTAAAGCAATTATCCTTCAATTAAAAAAAATAAATTAATAAAAAATAAATTTAAATGAGAGGAATTGGATATTCATACCATTTCAAATGAGATAAAATATTGGAACATTAATTACTAAACAGGGCCAAGTTCATATACTTTTGTCTTCTTATGAGACAGAAGCTAAAGATGTTTGGTGCCACCTTGACATGTTATCTGCCAATGAATGGAAAGGTAATGTAAAGGACAGTTCAGTGTTGTTTAAGTAGGATGTGTGTTTTCAGAAAAGAAGGTATGAGGAGTGCAACTGTATTTTTTGAAAGGATTGGGTGATTTTGCCCTAGAGCTGACTATTTCTGCATATGAAAAGAATAAAGGACAAAATTTGGCTACAGAGTTTTAGAAGATTTGCAGAAGAGAAGATTGAGAAAAGAATTTTGTACGTGGTTAGGATTTTTAAGGTTGGATTAAATTTAGGTAAGTGGGTTTTTTAAAAAGTGGACTGATTCAGGACTGGATTTGCTTTTTCTCTCTCTCTTGAGAAAAAAATTGTCCTGGATGCTGCTTTTGAGAACAGATCACATGAGTTCCTACGCCTTTAAGTGATCTCTCTTTACTTTTGATTTTTTTCCCCAACTTAGTGTGAAGAATAATAATTGTTTCAGAGAAACCTCATGGTCAACAAAAGAGTCCGAAATGCAGTACTTGGATGCAATCTCAAAAAAGACAGAATGATCTCTGTTTGTTTCCAAGGCAAACCATTCAATATCACAGTAATCCAAGTCTATGCCCCAACCAGTAATGCTGAGGAAGCTGAAGTTGAACAGTTCTATGAAGACCTACAACACCTTTTAGAACTAACACCAAAAAAGATGTCCTTTTCATTATAAGGGACTGGAATGCAAAAGTAGGAAGTCAAGAAACACCTGGAGTAACAGGCAAATTTGGCCTTGGAATACAGAATGAAGCAGGGCAAAGACTGATGGTTTTGCCAAGAAAATGCACTGGTCATAACAAACACCCTCTTCCAACAACACAAGAGAAGACTCTATACATGGACATCACCAGATGGTCAGCACTGAAATCAGATTGATTATATTCTTTGCAGCCAAAGATGGAGAAGCTCTATACAGTCAGCAAAAACAAGACCAGGAGCTGACTGTGGCTCAGACCACGAACTCCTTATTGCCAAATTCAGACTGAAATTGAAGAAAGTAGGGAAAACCACTACACCATTCAAGTATAACCTAAATCAAATCCCTTATGATTATACAGTGGAAGTGAGAAATAGATTTAAGGGCCTAGATCTGATAGACAGAGTGCCTGATGAACTATGGGATGAGGTTCATGACATTGTACAGGAGACAGGGATCAAGACCATCCCCATGGAAAAGAAATACAAAAAAGCAAAATGGCTGTCTGGGGAGGCCTTACAAATAGCTGTGAAGAGAAGCGAAGTCAAAAGCAAAGGAGAAAGGGAAAGATATACACATCTGAATGCAGAGTTCCAAAGAGTAGCAAGAAGAGATAAGAAAGCCTTCTTCAGCAATCAATGCAAAGAAATAGAGGAAAACAACAGAATGGGAGAGACTAGGGATCTCTTCAAGAAAATTAGAGATACCAAAGGAACATTTCATGCAAAGATGGGCTCAATAAAGGACAGAAATGGTATATACCTAACAGAAGCAGAAGATATTAAGAAGAGGTGGCAAGAATACACAGAAGAACTGTACACAAAAGATCTTCATGACCCAGATAATCACGATGGTGTGATCACTGACCTAGAGCCAGACATCCTGGAATGTGAGGTCAAGAGGGCCTTAGAAAGCATCACTACGAACAAAGCTAGTGGAGGTGATGGAATTCCAGTTGAGCTATTCCAAATCCTGAAAGATGATGCTGTGAAAGTGCTGCACTCAATATGCCAGCAAATTTGGAAAACTCAGCAATGGCCACAGGACTGGAAAAGGTCAGTTTTCATTCCAATCCCAAAGAAAGGCAATACCAAAGAATGCTCAAACTACTGCACAATTGCACTCATCTCACATGCTAGTAAAGTAATGCTCAAAATTCTCCAAGCCAGGCTTCAGCAATATGTGAACCGTGAACTTCCTGATGTTCAAGTTGGTTTTAGAAAAGGCAGAGGAACCAGAGATCAAATTGCCAACATCTGCTGGATCATGGAAAAAGCAAGAGAGTTCCAGAAAAACATCTATTTCTGCTTTATTGACTATGCCAAAGCCTTTGACTGTGTGGATCACAATAAACTGTGGAAAATTCTGAAAGAGATGGGGATACCAGACCACCTGACCTGCCTCTTAAGAAATTTGTATGCAGGTCAGGAAGCAACAGTTAGAACTGGACATGGAACAACAGACTGGTTCCAAATAGGAAAAGGAGTACGGCAAGGCTGTATATTGTCACCCTGTTTATTTAACTTATATTCAGAGTACATCATGAGAAATGCTGGACTGGAAGAAACACAAGCTGGAATCAAGATTGCTGGGAGAAATATCAATAACCTCAGAAATGCAGATGACACCACCCTTATGGCAGAAAGTGAAGAGGAACTCAAAAGCCTCTTGAAGAAAGTGAAAGAGGAGAGTGAAAAAGTTGGCTTCAAGCTCAACATTCAGAAAACGAAGATCATGGCATCCGGTCCCATCACTTCATGGGAAATAGATGGGGAAACAGTGGAAACAGTGAGAGTCTTTATTTTGAGGGGCTCCAAAATCACTGCAGATGGTGACTGCAGCCATGAAATTAAAAGACACTTACTCCTTGGAAGGAAAGTTATGACCAACCTAGATAGCATTTTCAAAAGCAGAGACATTACTTTGCCAACAAAGGTTCGTCTAGTCAAGGCTATGGTTTTTCCTGTGGTCATGTATGGATGTGAGAGTTGGACTGTGAAGAAAGCTGAGTGCCGAAGAATTGATGCTTTTGAACTGTGGTGCAGGAGAAGACTCTTTAAAGTCCCTTGGACTGCAAGGAGATCCAACCAGTCCATTCTGAAGGAGATCAGCCCTGGGTTTTCTTTGGAAGGAATGATGCTAAAGCTGAAACTTCAGTACTTTGGCCACCTCATGCGAAGAGTTGACTCATTGGAAAAGACTCTGATGCTGGGAGGGATTGGGGGCAGGAGGAGAAGGGGACGACAGAGGATGAGATGGCTGGATGGCATCACTGACTCAATGGACTTGAGTCTGAGTGAACTCCTGGAGTTGGTGATGGACAGGGAGGCCTGGTGTGCTGCGATTCATGGGGTTGCAAAGAGTTGGACACAACTGAGCGACTGATCTGATCTGATGATCCTATCTGACCAGGTGTTTTAAAACTTTTACAAATTTTTGACAGACTTCACAAATATTACATTGTAACTGAAATTCTGTTGATTTCCAGTTAATTTTGGGGTGCTTCAGGGGTCCCCTGTGTGCATGTATGTGCGTGCTTTATGTCCAACTATTTGCGACCCTGTGGACTTTGTTGTTGTTCAGTCACCAAGTCCTGTTGACTCTTTGTGATACCATGGACTGCAGCATGCCAGGCTTCCCTGTCCTTCCCTACCTCCTGGAGTTTGCTCAAATGCCTGGAAGATCCTAAAGAGAGATCCTAGACTAACTGGATTAATCCGTAAGGATAAGTTAGGCAGGATCTCAGAGAACCCTGACAAGTTCAGGGATGAATTTGTCAGTCTGGGGTTGGCAGTCTCTCTCACCTGGTGGGACATCATGGTTATTCTGGCCCATTGTTGCACCAGAGATGAAAAGAAGTGTATGCTGAGGAAGTTGGGGAACACACAGATGGCCTGCTGGCCGCCCATCCACACCAAATTCACCAGGTGGGTGGGCATCTAATCCTAGACCATGACTCTACAGTGGGACTATGAAGACCATGTAGCCTGGGCTAGGATGAGAAATATTACTTATCTTTCAGAAGGAATGAAAAGGGGTATGGTGAAGCCTGTAAATTATGATAAGGTCAGAGAGTTTAACCAGGAAGAAGGTAAAAACCAGGCAGTCTTCCTGGGCCAGGTGACAGAGGCATGCAGAGAGGACACCAGAACAGACCCAGAGTCCACAGAAGGGAGGACCACTGGCCATGCATTTTATCACCCAGGCTGCTCCTGACATCCAGAGAAAACTGCAAAGGCTTGAGGCTGGGCCCCAAACCCCACTGTAAACCTTGGTAGAGGAGGCCTTCAAGGTTTATAACAACCAAGACATAACAGAGGAGGCCAATAAGGATAAGAGGCTAACAAAGAAAATGCAGTTTTTATCTGCTCTAATTCACCTGCCATATTGAGGGGACCCTAGTGGGTTAAGAAGACCCAATAGACAGCCAAGAAGCCACCTGGGCTGAAACCAGTGTGCCCTTTGTCTGAAGGAGGGACACTGGAAGGGGCAGTGTCCTGAGCACCCTCCAGTGGGATGCCTGAGAGGTACCCCTGACCAGCCTCAGTTTCTTGATAATTTCTCAGATGAGATTCCTGTACACTGTCTGGCGGGCTCAAGTGCCTGCCTGGCTCCAGATCCTACTTGACCATCCTCAGGACTCCAGCAGAGCCTCAGATCACCCTAGACGTGGCAGGTAGGAGAACTGAATTTCTTACAGACACCCGAGCTACTGCTCCATTCTGACTTAACCAGCCAGCCCCCTCTCCTGCCATGACTGTACTGTGATGGGAGCTGATGGACAGCCAACGGGAAGGTGGTTTATGTCCCTCCTTGCCTATGGACTTGGGTCCATTATCTCTACTCACTCCTTTCTGTATATGCCAGAATGCCCTGTCCCCCTCCTTGGGAGAGATTTGATAAATAAATTAGCAGTGATGTAGTCTAGGGTAGGTAAAATCTAAGGGCGTAAAGAATTCAAAGAGAAAGTGCATCTATTGGTAGTGAAGACCCTCCTACTTGTCATCAAAATATATCCCAGGACATCCTCTAAGAAATTAGAAGACAGGTGGGTCATGCAGTTTGAGATAACTTGGTTCCAGGAAGGGTGAAATGATAAAAGTAAGATTAAGGTACTTAATGTACATGTACATGTACACCTGTGGCGGATGCATGTTGATGTATGGCAAAACCAATACAATATTGTAAAGTAAAAAAAAAAAAAAGACATAAAAAAAAAAAAGACACGTGGACCCCAATGTCGTGTAGCACTATTTACAGTAGCCAGACATGGAAGTCACCTAAATGTCTCTTGACAGATGAATGGATAAAGAAGATGTGGTACATATATAAGATGAAATATTGTGTGTGTTAGTCACTCAGTCATGCCTGACTCTTTGTGATCCCATGGCCATTAAAAAAAAAAAAGTCATTTGTAATGAAGTGGATAAACCTCACGTCTGTCATACAGAGTAAAGTAGATCAGGAGAGAGAAACAAATATCATATATTAATGCGTGTATAAATGGAATCTAGGAAAATGGCACTGAAGAACCTATTTGCAGGTTAGGAATAGAGATGCAGGTGTAGAGAACAGACATACGGACAAGGTGGGGGTGGGGAAAGAAGGTCAAAGGAACTGGAGAGCAGCATTGACTTATGACTGCCATGTGTGAAATAGCTAGCTAGCGCAGGCTGCTGCCCAGCACAGGGAGTGCAGGCCAGTGCTCTGGGACGACCTAGATGGGTAGGATGGGGGGTGGGGCAGAAGGAAGTCTCAAGAGGGATATATGTATGCGAGTGTGCTAAGCTGCTTCAGTTGTGTCCAACTCTTCGGGACCCCATGGACGATAGCCTGCCAGGCTCCTCTGTCCACGGGATTCTTCAGGCAAGAATACTGGAGTGGGTTGCCATGCCCTCCTCCATAGGATCTTCCTGATGCAGGGATCTAAGTCTGTCTTTTACATAGCCTGCATTGGCAGGCAGATTCTTTACCACTAGTGCCACCTAGGAAGCCTGGGCTGCTTGTTATTGTTCAGTCGCTAAGTCGTATCCAACTCTTTGTGATCCCATGGACTGCAGCACACCAGGCTTCCCCATCCTTCACTATCTCCCAGAGTTTGCTCAAACTCATGTTCATTGAATCTGTTGTGCCATCCAACAGATGGCACGCCTCCTGATGGGTGTGATCCTCTTTCACCCCCTTCTCCTCCTGCTCTAAATCTTCCCCAGCATCAGGGTCTTTGCCAGTGAGTTGGCTCTTCCCATCAGGTGGCCCAAGTTTTGGAGCTTCAGCATCAGTCCTTCCAATGAATATTCAGGATTGATTTCTTGTATGACTGTTTTGAAAGCCCGGATATATGTATACATATGCCAAAGAATTGATGCTTTTGAACTGTGGTGTTGGAGAAGACTCTTGAGAGTCCCTTGGACTGCAAGGAGATCCAACCAGTCCATTCTGAAGGAGATCCAACCAGTCCATCTGAAGGAGTCCATTCCTGGGATTTCTTTGGAAGGAATGATGCTAAAGCTGAAACTCCAGTACTTTGGCCACCTCATGCGAAGAGTTAACTCATTGGAAAAGACTCTGAAGCTGGGAGGGATTGGGGGCAGGAGGAGAAGAGGACCACAGAGGATGAGATGGCTGGATGGCATCACTGACTCGATGGACGTGAGTCTGAGTGAACTCTGGGAGTTGGTGATGGACAGGGAGGCCTGGTGTGCTGCAATTCATGGGGTCACAAAGAGTCGGACACAACTGAGCGACTGATCTGATCTGATCTGATAGCTGATTCATGTTGTTGTACATCAGAAAAAAAAAAAAAAAACTAACACAAAAATGTAAAGTAATTATACTCAAATAAATATACTGCAAGGATATACTGTTCAGCATGGGAATATAGCCAATATTTTATAACTTAAAGTGAAGTATAATTTATAAAAATTTCAATTTTTATAAAATGTGTACTATGTAGTACACATAAAACTAATATTGTAAATCAAATATGCTTCAGTTTAAAAAATAGAATGAAATATTTCAGACTTATGAAAAGATAAAAATAATGAGCACCCAGATACCCAGAACACTGCTTAACCCCTCTTTCATTTCCTTCCTTCCCACTTCATCCCCCAGAGGTCCTAAGTTCAGTTTTTATGTATACTATATAATATAGAGTTAGAAGTTTCATATTCAGAGGACTTCCCTGGCAGTTCAGGCATTAGGGCTCTGCTCTACTAATGCATGGGTGAGAATTTGATCCCTGGTTAAGGATTTAAGATTTCATATTTAAGATCCCAGAGGCCAAGCAGCATGGACAAAGGATAAACAAATTAAATAATAAAGACTAAGGCCTGGGGCATATACTGGGACAAAACTGTAATTCAAAAGGATACATGTGGACTTCCCTGATGGTCTAGTGGTTAGGAATCCACCTGGCAATGCAGGGGATGTGGGTTCGATCCCTGGTCCAGGAAGATTCCACATGCCATGAGAAAACCAAGCCCGTGTGCCACAATTACTGAGCCTGCACTCCAGAGCCTGAGCTTCGCAACAAGAGAAGCCACTGCAGTGAGGAGCCCCAGCACTGCAATGAAGAGTAGCCCCTACTTGCACAATTAGACAAAGCATGTGTGCAGCAAGGAAGACCAAGCACAGCTAAAATAAAAAAGTACAAGTAAAAAGGATACACGCACCCCTAAGTTCATAGCAGCGCTATTCACAATAGCCCAAACACAGAAACAACCTGAATGTCCCTCGACAGATAAATGGATAAGAAGTAGTTGTACATGTATACAGTGATATACTGTTCAGCTGTAAGAAGAACAAAACCATTCGCAGCAGCATGGATGCAACTGGAGATGATCAAATTAAGTGAAATACAGAAAGAAAAAATATCAAGTGATGTCACTTATATGTGGGATTTAAAATATGACACAAATGAATATGTCTACAAAACAGAAACACACTCACAGACTACAGAGCAGGCTTGTGGTTCACCAGGTAGAGGGGAGCAGAAGAGGCGTAAACTGGGAATTTGGGGTGAGTAGATTCAAACTATTGCTATAAGAATGCAGAGACAAGGTTCTACTGTGTATCACAAGGAACTCTATCCAATCTCCTGGGATAAACCATGATGGAAAAGAATATTTAAAAAAGAATGTATGTTTTTAAAACTGAGTCACTTTGCTGTGCAGCAAAGATTGACACACACTGTAAAAGAACTACAATTTTTAAAAAGTAATAAAAAGAATATCAATACATGAAAGAACAAATCAAATTAAACACTGTCAATTTTTTTTCTGATAGAGTTAAAAAAAAAAAAAGATTAAGAACTGGGGAAAGATACCGCTGAAAGAGACAAACATCTTTTAAGCTTGAGGCCCTGAGGGGGATCCAACCAAAGGTCAGAAAATTCCTAAAACACAGACTCTTTAGGCGCTGCTAATACCCTTGCAGCAGTCCTGTTCTCCTGGTTTGGAAGTCTAGTGCGGAGTGTGGGTTTGTGCAGACTTAGGAGCACTTTGGCCACCTGATGCGAAGAACTGACTCATTGGAAAAGACCCTGATGCTGGGAAAGATTGAAGGCGGGAGGAGAAGGAGACGACAAAGGATGAGATAGTTGGAGGGCATCACCGACACAGTGGACATGAGTTTGAGTAGGCTCCAGGAGTTGGTGATGGACAGGGAGGCCTGGTGTGCTGCAGTCCATGGGGTCGCAAAGAGTCGGACACGACTGAGTGACTGAACTGAACTGAACTGAGGAGCAGTGAATGAGGCAGTCATCCCTGTTCACTGACTGGGGTCAAACCCATACACCCTCCTCATCCCAGTGCCAGGAGCACCCAGTATTCCTCTGTGTTGGAACTGAAAGATGCATTTTTCTGTATTCCCCTTTAATAAAAACCTTAATCCCGTTTTGCCTTTGAATGGAGGAACCCTGACAACCTGAAGGATACCCAGTATACATGACAATATTTATGAAGGGTTTTTGGGACAGCCCCCATCTTTTTAGAACTGCATTAGCGAGGGAACTGAACCTTGAGAAGGGAATTTGCTGCAATATGTTGATGATTTATTTATAAGTAGTGACATCAAAAAAAGATTCAGATCAAAATACAGTTAGGATACTAAATTTTCAGGCAAAAGGGGGTATAAAGCTCCTCTAACTAAGGCACAGATTTCACAGTAATGGATTCAATATTTAGAATTTGTTTCAACTCCAGATGCATGAGCCCTGGCCATAGGCCAAAAAATAGCATTTAGTACATTATCATTTCCAACCAGAAAGAGGCAATTCTGAGGATTTCTCATAATGGCTGGGTTCTGTCTTACCTGGTTTTCAAATTATGGCCTTATAGCAAACCCCCTACATGAGACACTAAAGGGAGGAGAAAAGGGAACCCTTCAACTGAATAAGAACCACCAGCAAGTCTATGAGACTCTAAAGACTGAGTAGAGCACCAGCTCTGGGCTTTCCAAATGTGGACAAGCCTTTAACCCTATATGTTCACAGAAGGTCAGGCATAGCACTAGGAGTCCTGATCCCAAAGCTGGGAACAGATCAGACAGCACGGGCTTACTTTTCAAAACAACAGGACTCTGTGACCCTGGCTGGCCACACAGCCTCTAGGCAGTAGCAGCCACAGTCCTCAGTTGGTTAATGAAGCTTCCAAGCTCACCCAGGACAATACTGAGTTGTGTTGACCTCTCATCAGGTATAATCTGTGCTTATAGTCAGAGGATATCACTGGTTGACTGGAGGAAGGTTCACAAGATATCAGGCCCTCCTAGCGGACACCCCAGAAATTACCAAGAAGATATGCCAAACCCTGAACCCAGCAACTCTGCTTCCAGTGGTTGAACGTGGAGACTTATTGCCTCAGTGTATAGAAACCCTAGAACAAATTCACTACATTAGGTCTGATCTACTAGATGAGCTGAGGTCGAATGATTTACTGATGGGAGCAGTTTTGTAGAAATAAGGACCCAACAGGCATGGTATGCTATAGTTAGTCTAGCTGAAGTCACAGAAGCCAAGGCCCTGCCATCCCAGACGTCAGCCAAGAGGGCTGAATTGATTGCATTAATGAGCTTTGTAATTAGGGAAGGATAAGAGATTAAGTATTTTTAGAAACTCTAAATATGGGTTCCATGTGCTACATGATCATACTGCCATTTGGAAAGAAAGAAAAATATTAACTGCTAGAAATTCCCCCATAAAACATAAAGATTCCATTCTGGCTCTTCTAGAAGCAGTGTAGCTCCCCACCCGGGTAGCAGTAATTTCCTGTAGGGGCTATCAGAGGGAAGAGACTTTTATAAGCCAAGGGAACAGCAAAGATGATCAAATTGCAATACAGGCAGCTGGAACCTGAACAAGTTATGGCTCTAGTGATTGGCTCCTCTGAATTCTCTAGTCTTCCCCAGTATTCCCCACAGGAACATGAAATACTGAGAAGTGGGGCTATGAGAAGGGAAGCACAGACTGCTATGAAAAGGAGGCTAAGGTTCTATTCCCTGAAGTCCAACAGTGGAAACTCACTAAGAGCTTACATGGTGCCACCCACTGTGGGAGGGATGCACTATGAGACTTGGTGCCAAAGCGTTTTTCAGGGAAGGGGTTAAAAGAATAGTAAATCAAGTAAGGCTTGCCTGTGATTTATGCACCGGTGATAACCCACAGACCATCAAGCACCCCCTTCCTTAGTCAGGCCAGTCCAACACCAAGGGACATATCCGGGAGAAGACTGGAAGTTAGATTTCACCCAAATGCTCTCAGGACCAGGATATAATATCTTCTGGTATTTGTTGACACTTTCACAGGATGGGTTGGAATTTTCCACACCCGATCTTAAAAGGTGATGGAAGTCTGTATGTCCCTTTTAAAACATATAATCACTTGGTTTGGGTATCCTAAGTCCCTCCAAAGAGTTAACAGGTTGTCACTTACAGACAAAAACACACAGGGGCTCACGATGGCCCTCGGAATAGACTAGAGGCTGTATACCTCTTGGTACCCCCAGTCTTCAGAGAAGGTGGAGAAAATGAACCATATTTTAAAGAAAACCTTAGCAAAGCTCTGCCAAGAAACCCAGGAACTCTGAACCAACTTGCTTCCTATTGCAGTCCTCAGGGTCCATGAAGCCCCCAGGAGTGGTCTGAGATTTAGACCATTGAAGAGACCTACAGGAGGCCTTTTCTTACTACTGACATTCACTGATGAGGAAGTGAACCAGGCTCTGACATATATGATTAATCTAGGACAAGTTCAGAAGGCGATCCAGGATTATGCCCACAAGGCACTGCCAGCTCCCACTGAAAACTACAGGAATGGAGCTGTTCCTTCACAAAGAAACCAAATCCTTCTTAAAACTAGAAAGAGGGGTCCCCCCAAGACTAACGATTGCCAAAATGGGAGGATGCCTGTGAAGTGTTCTAACCACCTCCACCACTGTCAAATTTCAAGGGATATCTATCTGGGTTCACTTGTCCAGATTATAGCTTTTACCTCCAAAAACCCCGCAGGTCACAAAGAGGAACAGTAAACCTGTGAGCCAGAGGGAGATCTGAAATATCTAGTCAAAGGACAGGGATCAGGCTTCTCCGGTGGTCAAGTGGTTAAGAATCCGCCTTTCAATGCAATGGACAGCAGTTTGACCCCTGGTCCAGGAAGATCCCACATGCTGCAGAGCTGAGCCCATGTGCCGCAACTACGGAGCCCATGAGCCTAGAGCCTGTGCTCCATGGTAAGAGAAGCCACTGCCTCAAGGAGTTTGCACACCAACTAGAGTACCTCCTGCTAGCCACACTAGAGAAAAACCTGCACACAGCAACAAAGACCCAGCATGGCAAAAAATAAAAATAAGTAAATAATTGTTAAAATGCTTAAAAAAAAAAGACAGGCACCATCAACAAATAAGTAAAATGATGTAGTGGGTTGGCTCCTATTTGAAGCCTTCATGGGACTTGGGACCTCTCTTGTTTCCTTGACAATTTTCTGGTCCTTGAGTACCTTCTGGCAGAACAAGGTAGAGTTTGTATGATAACTAATACTTCCTGTTGCACTTGGATCAATGAGACAGGACATGTAAAAGTTACTCTTAAGGAAATATAAACCCAAGCAGAGTGACTTCATAATTTCGGTAGGGGCAATATCACCTCCCTTGCCTGGTCACCAGCTAAGCAAGGCCAAAATTAACCTGGTTCCTTCCCTTTCTCGGCCCTTAATGGCCATTGTTTTTCCTCTCCTAGCCATTGTTTGCTGACCCTTTGGTTTACATTTGTGTGTTTAGCTTCCAACAGTTAGAAGTAAGGCTCATCATGGCTCAAGGAACTCAGTCAATTCCAGTGGAGAACGGCTCAGGTTGCTATAGATCCTTGGAACAGTCACAAGGGATTTCTGTACCTCTTGGGTGGGCTAGGGTCTGCAGTCCCTGTCCAGGAAGAAGAAGTTTCAGGAGAAGAGACCTTTGATCCCTTACTCCTTTAGAATAAGAGTGTAGAGTCTTGGGGGTCATGAGACAGGCTGGGGCCTGGGACCCTTTGCTGAAGTGCACAATGCTTCACCTGAACACACCTCTCCTCTAGCAAGAAAATACAAAGAAACTGTATGGGAGTAAAAATAACAGCCTGCATGCACAGTTAGGGCGAATTATGGACAACAGATACAAATGAAAAAAACCCAAATGCCACTTTTGAAGAGCCTGTAGCAAAAGCAGGGTAGTGCACTTGCCCTCTGCACATGACCTCACCTAAGGGGTGGGCAGAACACCTAAGCCCCTCAGGCCCGACCAGCAGACACGCCCCTACCTTCACCCCAGCCTTAGGGAGTGAGTAAGTTAGGGAACCTATCGTTTGTTCTGCTCCCCTCTGCGGCAGCAGGGGCCTTAAGAAAGCCTTACCAAAAAAGTGGGATTTTTGATACAAAAGTCTCTTGCCATTTTCCTTTCAATCTTTCTCTCTCTCTCTCTCTCTATACACACACACACACACACACACACACTGCTGCTGCCAAGTCGCCCCAGTTGTGTCCAACTCTGTGTGACCCCAGAGACAGCAGCCCACCCGGCTCCCCCATCCCTGGGATTCTCCAGGCAAGAACACTGGAGTGGGTTGCCATTGCCTTCTCCAATGCATGAAAGGGAAAAGTGAAAGTGAAGTTGTTTAGTCGTGTCTGACTCTAGCGACCCCATGGACTGCAGCCTTCCAGGCTCCTCCATCCATGGGATTTTCCAGGCAAGAGTACTGGAGTGGGGTGCCACAGTGGAACATTATTAAATCATAGCTGTAAAGAAGAGTGAAATAATGCCATTTGCAGCAATACAGATGAACCTAGAGATTTTCATACTAAGTGAAGGCAGACCAAAAAAATATATCACTTATAGGTGGAATCTAAAAAGATACAAATGAACTTATTTACAAAAGAGAAAGAGTCACAAAAACAAATGGTATGGTTGCTAGAGGTGAAAGTTTAGGGGGAGTGATGAATTAGGAGTTGGGGGTTAACATATATATACTGATGCTAAGTCGCTTCAGTCGTGTCCGACTGTGCAACCCCATAGACGGCTGCCCACCAGGCTCCACCGTCCCTGGGATTCTCCAGGCAAGAACACTGGAGTCAGTTGCCATTTCCTTCTCCAGTGCATGAAAGTGAAGTCACTCAGTTGTGTCTGAGTCTTCGAGACCCCACGGACTGCAGCCTACCAGGCTCATCCGTCCATGGGATTTTCCAGGCAAGAGTACTAGAGTGGGGTGCTATTGCCTTCTCCTAACATATTCATACTTCTATGTATAAAATAGATAGTCAGGGATTTCCTGGTGGTCCAGTGCTTAGGACTCCAAGGTCTCCCTGCTGAGGGCTCAGGACAATCCTTGGTTGGCAACTGAGATCTTACAAGCTGTGCAGTGTGGCCATAAATAAATGAATAAATAGGTTTAAAAATAAACTAGATAATCAACAGGCTTCCCTGATTGCGCACTGGTAAAGAATCCACCTGCAAAGTCTTTGCAGGAGACAAAGGAGACGTGGGTTTGTTCCCTGGGTAGGGAAGATCCCCTGAAGGAGATCCCTAGAGGGGAGGGATCTGGAGGCAATCCACTCCAGTATGCTTGCCTGGAAAATCCCATGGACAGAGGAGCCTGGTGGGCTACAGTCCACAGGGTCACAAAGAGTCAGACATGACTGAGCACAGGAGCATTAGGACCTACTGTACATAAAGGACCTACTGAGCAGAAGGACCTACTGTGTAGCGCAGAGAACTCCACTCCGTTAATAACCTATATGAGTACATTACCATATATAAAACAACCAGTGGGAATTTGCTGTATGAAGCAGGGAATCTAAAGCCAGTACACTCTGTGCCAACCTAGAGAGGTGGGGAGGAGAGGGAAGAGGCAGGGTGGCATAAGAGGGAGGGAATATCTGTATATCCATGGCTGATTCACCTTGATGTACGGCAGAATGACCACAGTATTGTGAAGCAATTATCCTCCAATAAAAATAAAATGAATAACCTGTATGGGAAAAGAAGCCGAAGAAGAATAATCTATGTACATATACAACTGAACCACTTTGCTGTACATCTAAAACAAATATAGTTCAACTATACCTCAATGTAAAAATTAAATTAAAAAGAGAACAACTTAGGTAGAGACCAGGAAAAGTCTGTGAAAATTAAAGTATATAATTTAAGTAAAAGTTTAGGATAAGAAGAAAGAAATACCCCAGTGTACTGACTGCTTTAACTGCTAGACAAATGACAACACACGTATAGCTTCTGACTAGTGGGAACGGAATAGGCATTAGAAAGCAGTGGAATTAATAACACTGCTCTTCATGATATGTGAAAGCTGTTGAGAGTAAATCCAAGAGTTCTCATCACAAGGAAAAATAATTTTTTGCTTTTATATCTGTATGAGATGATGGATGTTCACAAAACTTACTGTGGTCATTTCATGATGTATGCAAGTCAAATCAATATTCTGTACAGTTTAAACTTAAGCAATGCTTAAGTCTCAATAAAATTAGAAGAAAAAGATTTCAAAAAAAATCATGCTATTTTAGGGAACTAATAGCTAAGGGCAAAATTCCTTCATTCATACACTTATTTGTCAAGTGAACCTCGAATCAGAAGACTGCATTTCACCTGTCAATTGTGGGGAGTTATCTGAGAAAAACACTGAAATGTGTCTATAAATTTTAGGGTCTTTCAGATAGTGCAGGCTGTCTTTGGGGGAGAAAACTGGTTATTAAGGACAGGTTTGTTTACATGCTGTTCTCATCTCTGCTGTTAGTTCTCAGGAGCCCACACTGGATGCAGGACTTTTCTTCTCCCCTTGCAGTTGCCTTGTGGAAAGTTTTTGCAGTTGTCTGTAGTTCAGTGGAGTTTTCTGGGTTATCTACATCTTGCTCATCTCTGCTCTTCAAGTCAGTTTGAGTCACTGCTGTTAGTTTCTCCCCAGATCTCGTGAGAGGGAGGGCTTGATAGATTTTTGTTTTTGTCTAGAAAATAGCCTCATCCACATTTCAAATGTATTTGAAATTTTGTTTTGGCCAAATCAAGTTTATTCCTTGTACTTGGGGGTTGGCAAACTCTCTGTAAAAGGTCAGATGGTGAAAGTTTTAGACTTTTCAGGCAAGAGGTCTGGTGCAGATATTTAATGCTGCTGTGAAAAACCATACATAAATGAAGAAATGTGGCTGTGTTACAGTAAAAATTTACTTGTGACAATAGGTGGCAGGCTGGATTTGGCCTGGGGGTGTGGTGTACTCCTTTTACTGGGGTAAACTGTTGCTTTTCTGGTTTACTCTTGGAGTTTCTTTGTATTTATGTATAAAATGTACTAATAAAAACTAATATTATTGAGCACTACCTAGTCTATTCCAGATACTCTGCTAAGCACTTTATATGCATTATTTCATATAATTGTCTCAAACTTTGACATGGATACTGTCATCCTTTTACAGAATGTGCATCGGAGGCTTAGAGAACTCCAGTGACATGCTCAAGGTCATACAGGCAGCAAGTGGCAGAGCTATTATTTGAAACAAGTCAATATGAGTATCTTTTACCAAGTTAACAAGCTGCTGGTTCTATTAATTTTAGTTTAAATGGACTATATAAAGATACAACCATCCATTGGTGAATGGATAAAGAAGATGTGGTTTATATACACAATAGGATATTCCTCAGCCGTAAGAAAAGGATGACATCCTGCCACTCGCAACAACGTGTATGGACACAGAGGGTATTATGCTAAGTGAAGTCAGTCAGACAAAAGCAATACCACATGATTTCACTTACATGAAGAATTAAAAAAAAACAAAAACGAATAAACAAAATGGTAACAGACTCAAGGTTACAGAGAAGAAAGTGGGGTTGCCAGATGAGAGGAGAGGGGTAAGAGGTTGGGCAAAATACGTGAAGGAAAGCAGGAGGTACACTCTTACAGCTGTAACATCACAGGGATGTAATGTATAACACAGGCCACTATGTAATGTATAGTCAATAATATTACTTATAGACATCGTATTACCATATAGTAAATTTGTATGTTGGCAAATGATTGCTAGACTTATCAGAGTGACCATATCACAGTATATATAAATGTGAAATCATCTTGTATCCTTAAAACTGATATTGTGTATCAGCTTTACATCACTTTAAAAAATTTAAAGGGACAGTACTCTCAAACTTTGACATGCATACTGTCATCCTCGTTTTACAGAATGTGCATCTGAGGCTTAGAGAGCTTCAGTGACTTGCTCAAGTTCACACTGGATGAAGCTCAAGCTGGAATCAAGATTGCTGGAAGAAATAGGAATCAAGATTGCCGGAAGAAATATCAGTAATCTCAGATACGCAGATGACACCACCCTTATGGCAGAGAGTGAAGAGGAACTAAAGAGCCTCTTGATGAAAGTGTACAGGACAGTGAGAAAGCTGGCTTAAACCCACCATTCAGAAAACTAAGATCATGGCATCCGGTCCCATCACTTCATGGGAAATAGATGGAGAAACAGTGGAAACAGTGTCAGACTTTATTTTTTTGGGCTCCAAAATCACTGCAGATGGTGACTGCAGCCATGAAATTAAAAGACACTTGCTCCTTGGAAGAAAAGTTACGACCAACCTAGATATCATACTAAAAAGCAGAGACATTACTTTGCCAACAAAGGTCTGTCTGGTCAAAGCTATGGTTTTTCCAGTGGTCACGTATGGATGCGAGAGTTGGACTATAAAGAAAGCTGAGCACCAAAGAATTGTTGCTTTCAAACTGTGGTGTTGGAGAAGACTCTTGAGAATCCCTTGGACTGCAAGGAGATCCAACCACTCCATCCTAAGGAAATCAGTCCTGAATATTCACTGGAAGGACTGATGCTGAAGCTTTAAATCCAATACTTTGGCCACCTGATACGAAGAACTGACTCATTGGAAAAGACCTTGATGCTGGGAAGGATTGAAGGCAGGAGGAGAAGGGGATGACAGAGGATGAGATGGTTGAATGGCATCACTGACTTGATGGATATGTGTTTGAGTAAACCCTGGGAGTTGGTGATGGACAGGGAGGTCTGGTGTGCTACAGTCTATGGGGTCGCAGAGAGTCAGACAAGACTGACCTGAACTGTCAGGACACAACTGGGCCTTTTACTCATTTTGCAATTCAGAGAGATGTGATCACTTTAGGGAAAAAAATTAGAGGTTTTAATATTCACTCAAGGTTTTTTTTTTTTTTTATTACTTACCATATGGGGACTTTGAAAAAACCTAAAATATGAAAAAAAAAAAAAATCAAGAAAGCAACCAAGAACTGAGTGTCAAGGAGAAATCCCAGAGAGAGTTCAGCTCTTATAGAACATCTCACCCATACAACTCTTTAAGCCAGAAACTTCTCAGGGATTAAATAGGGATGGAGAGAAGCGGATAAATTCAGAATGTACTTTGGAAATAAATCACTAGTGCAGACATGCTAGAGGATTACATGGAACTCATGAGGGGGAAAGGAGTCAAGAACCGTTATTAGGCTGAAGTGTATAGGAGAAGCATGTTTCTTTGAGGGAGATATGGGGTTAGAATGAAGACTTCTGTTTAGGTCATAGTGAGTCTAGGATATTAAGATGCTTGAGATGGAATGATTGCTAACAGCCCCCTTTAATCAGAAAGGGGAAAGTGAAGGGGATCAAGATGAAGCAAAGAGGAGGGGAAGGTTTACAGGGGATGTGAGATGGCTCTGCATTTCAGCTCCTCTCAGTTCCTCAACCCTCTTGAGAACTGACATTAGAACAAGTCCCCCTGTTATATAAGCTTTTCTTGATATGGCCATTTTGTTCTCAACGTTATTCAATCTTGTAACTGCATTTTACAATCAATCATGCGTTTGCTTAACATATACTTACTGAACTCTTTCTGTGTGCTAGTCTCTGCACTAAACTCTAGAATATGATTTGTAAGGCTCAGACTCTTAAATCCTGATAGCTTTTTCCTCTTCTCAACTGTGTTATTCAACCTGAGTTCAAAAGGTGAAATTTATCTGTAACAGGCACTGCTCTTAAAACCAGTTTTATCCTCATAGCCATCAACATACCTTGCTATTTGCCATTTTCTGTCTATAGTGACTTTTCATAGTTTAAGAGTTTGTCTTTAGTTATTAGCAGAAAATCTCAATGGCTGCTTTGTGGCCTGCACTCTGCTCCCATAGCCTGTTCCATAGCCGCTCTCCCTGAGCTCAGAGTCTCAGAGAGAGCTGTTCTCCAGGTTTTTTGTTTCTCTAGCTTATTAGTTCTCAAACTTTTTGGTCTCAAGGTCCCTTTGCACTGAAAATGAAGGATGCCAGAGAGCTTTTTTTCCTGTGGTTCTTTCTTTCTATGTTTACCCGATTTGAAATTTAATGCATGGAAACTTTAATAATTTATGTAATAATACACCCAATGTATTTTTTCCTTTTTCAGAATGCCCAGCAGCATGTGGGATCTTATTTCCCCAGCAATGGGTGGAACCCATGCCCCCTGCAAAGGAAGCATGGAGTCTTAACCACTGGACAGCTAGAGAATGGATTTAAACAATTTTTTAAAGAAATTATTTTCCAGAAAAAGTGGTATATTTTACATTTTTGTAAACACCTTTAATGTCTGATGTAACAGGAAACAAGTTGATTCTCATAATTGGGGTGATGTAACATGTCATGGAGCCTTTGGAAAACTCCAATGTACATTTGTGAGTAGGTAAGTAAGAAAGAACTATTATAAAAACAGTTTCATGGGGTCTCTTGCCCTAGTCTAGGTGCCCTGGACCTCACTTTAAGAACTTCTGTTCTTAATCTATAAAATACACAGGCAGTTCATACTCAGCAACAAAAACAACCCAATCAAATAATGGGTAGAAGGCCTAAACAGTCATTTCTCAAAGAAGACATTCAGTTGGCCACAGGCATATGAAAAGATGCTCAGCATCACCAATTTTTAGCAAATGCAAATGAAAACTACACACCTCACACCAGTCAGAGTGGCCATCATTGGGACTTCTCTGATGGTTCAGTGGCCGAGACTCTGCACTCCCAATGCAGGGGGCCTGGGTTTGATCCTCCACCACTTCCGTGGTGGCTCAGATGGTAAAGTGTCTGCCTACAATGCAGGAGACCTGGGTTCAATCCCTGGGTTGGGAGGATCTCCTGCAGAAGGAAATGGCAACTCATTCCAGTATTATTGCCTGGAAAATCCCATGGATGGAGGAGCCTGGTTGCTACAGTCCACAGGGTCACAAAAAGTTGGACACGACTGAGTGATTTCACTTTCACTGGGAACTAGATCCTGCATGCAAATAAGAGTTTGCATATCACAGTGAAGATTGAGAACCTCCGTGCTATAACTAAAACCCAGCTGCTGCTGCTGCTGCTGCTAAGTCACTTCAGTCATGTCCGACTCTGTGTGACCCCATAGTCAGCAGCCCACCAGGCTCCTCCGTCCCTGGGATTCTCCAGGGAAGAATACTGGAGTGGGCTGCCATTTCCTTCTCCAATGCATGAAAGTGAAAAGTGAAAGCGAAGTCACTCAGTCATGTCCAACTCTTCGTGACTCCATGGACTGCAGCCTACCAGGCTCCTCGGTCCATGGGATTTTCCAGGCAAGAGTACTGGAGAGGGGTTCCATTGCCTTCTCAAAAAACCCAGCACAGACAAATAAATAAAGAAAAGAAAAAAATAATGGCCATCATTAAAAAGTCTACAAATAACAAATCCTGGAGAGGGTGTGGAGAAAAGGGAACCTTCCTACACTGTTGGTGGGAATGTAAGTTGCCACTATGGAAAACATTATGAAAGTTTCTCAGATTTTTCAATATGATCCAACAATCCCAATCCTGGGCATATATCTGTACAAAACTGTAATTCAAAAAAGTTCATGTTCTCCTATGTTCATAGCACTGTTCACAACAATCAAGATATGGAAACACCCTAAAAATCCATCCAAGGTGAGTGGAAAAAGAAGGTGAAGTACATACATACAATGGAATACTCCTCAGCAATAAAAGAGAATGAAATAAAGCCATTTGCAGCAACATGGATACAATTGGAGATTATCAAGATAAGTGAAGTAAGTCAGAGAAAGACAAATACCAAATGATACCACTTATATGTGGAATTTAAATATGAGATCAATGAACTTATCTACCCAAACAGAAATACACTCACACAGAGAACAGACTTGAGGTTGCTGGGGGAAGAGGGGAGAGGGAGGGATGGACCGGGAGTTTGGGTGGGTAGATGCAAACTCTTATATTTAGAACGGATAAACAACAAGGTCTTATTATAAAGCCCATGGAACACTATCCAGTCTCCTGTGAGAAATCATAATGGAAAAGAATATGAAGAAGAATGTCTGTGTGTGTATAACTGAGTCACTTTGGTGTACAGCAGAGATTAACGTAACATTGTAAATCAACTATACTTCAGCTGGAAAAAAAAAAAGTACTGCTCCCTTAGCCTGTTCTATGTTGGGCAAGGTGCAGAGTAGATGTTGAGGGTTGGTTGAGAAAACTAATGTGGCTGATCTGGGTATCCCATTTAAAAAAGATATAGACGCCTGTCTTACTTAGTCCACATTGGTTTTAGTTGAATCTAGAGTCATGGCAGTTAACATCTTTACTATTATCATAGTAGGGCCTAGAGCTCTTGGCAATGCTGGGTTTTTTGATACTGTTTTGTCTGCTTCAACTCTGTCAAAGCTGTTTCATTGTTGTTTTCATCCCTAGTACTAAATGAGTCACTGAAGGATAATAGGAGTTTCCCCTTACTTAGTCAATTGGGGTCACAGTTCTGGAGTAGTTTTGCAAAATTGTCCATGAAATACACATGCCCAGAACCTTAGAAATGTTAGCAGCAGGATAGAATTTGGGCCAGAGCCAGTGACCTATCAGAACAATCGAGTTATTTCAAGCAGCTTTGTGTTCTTTTGCTCACCCCTACAGCAGGTGATTGAAGAAAGACTACATGCTGAGCTACTAGAAAGAGGGGTTTTTGCGTGAGCAAGCAGGGGAAACTTGTTTGTTCTCACTCCCTCCTGTTGTAGCAGGGGCCTCAATAAAATCTTGCCTGAATTTCTAGTCTTAAGCTCTCATCAATTTCTTTTGATTAAGGGGTCTGAGAACTCTGCTTGGTAACATATTTTGTGGCCCCCAATGTGGGGTTTGTCCCTTTCTGGGGAGAGGACCTGGGACCTCCAGGATCACCAAACACAGCTTGCGCATGGGTGACAAGCAGCCACGTGAGCCTCCTGTTTCAGCATTACCATGTTTGGTAACTCTGCCTTCCTGGCTCCTGAGGCCTCGTTCAGGCAATGTGTCCCCTTCCCCTTGGTCCCTTTCTCTCTCCTGAAGTCTCTCTTCTTCTCTTTCTGAACTCTCCTCTCTCTGTGTCCTCTCTTACTTCTGTCCTATCCTCGCAAGAGTGCCGTCACTCCTTCGGCTTGTGAGACCTGCTCCCTGTGGCCTCAGTGTCTCACCCTGATGGATGATGAGCAGAGGTGGGGGAGGTTCACCTCATACAGTGCATTCCTTGGTCCAGCGAGCTGTCTCTGGCCAGAGATTTATGAGAGGGATACAGGATCAAACCTCATTACATGTAGGGGTTGGAAAGCCAATCATCCCATAATTCTCTCCTTTATATTCCTGCCACCAAGAGAAGTGTAGCTGGGGACAGAGCAGATTTCTATATACTGCTGTATGCGTGGGTGAGACTCCCACCTGTGGGTCATAGTCTCACACAGAAAGTACACGTGTCTGGTTTCCAGACTGGATCACCCTGGTGGGCAGTGGGCAGGGTGCTCCCTCCTTCACTGGCCCTTTCTGGAAACATGCAGGTTGGTGCCTGAATGAACACCTGAAGGGAGTGGGTGGAAATGGCCTTTGTCACTTTTTCCCCCTTTTCTGTCCCTCCTCCCTATACCTCTCCCTTGGCCCTCAACTCTATATTCCAGTCCCTTTATCCTGAGAACTTGTTTGTATCTTTAAGTTTATCATTGGTATCTTTGTATGTGATGTAGTTTTGTCTGTCCAACCGCTTCTGCAAGTCTCTGTTGATATTGTGGGCATGGTAGAGCACTTTAGCCTAAAATACAAACACAGCCCACATTGCCTGAGACTCCAGCGTTGGGTTATGTAGTGGGATTGTAAAGAACAAAAAGAAAACACAAGAGCCTGCATTTTCCCCTCTTCTGCTTTTGCAATGTGATTATTCTGCCTGGGCTCTCAGGAACTAATGTGTTTTAGCTGTGGTCTCCAAGACTGAGGTGAGAAAAAAAAAAAGCACCATTTTAAATTCAAGAAAGAAAGCCATGAGCTCTCTGGTCCCTGTAGAAATTAACTTGTCTAGAGACTTGCCTGGTGGTCCAGTGGTTAAGAATCTGTGCTCCCAATGCAGGGCCCTGTGATTTGATCCCTGGTCAGAAAACCAGATTCCCTATGCCACAACTAAAGATCTGACATTCTGCAACAAAGATCAAAGATTCCAAGTGCTACAACTAAGACTTGGCACAGCCAAATAAGTTTAAAAAATAGATATTAAATGATAGGAATTAGTTGAATATTCAGGCCATTTCAAACAAGATAAAATGTTGGAACACTAACTGCTAAACAGGTCTAAATTTGCCTACTTTTGTTTTCACTTGAGAGAGAAACTAAAGATGTTTGGTGCCACCTTGACTTGTTCTCTACCAATTTATGGAATGCTAATGTAGGAGAAGGCAGTGGCACCCCACTCCAGTACTCTTGCCTGGAAAATCCCATGGACGGAGGAGCCAGGTAGGCTACAGTCCATGGGGTCGCTAGGAGTCAGACACGACTGAATGACTTCACTTTCACTTTTCACTTTCATGCACTGGAGAAGGAAATGGCAACCCACTCCAGTGTTCTTGCCTGGAGAATCCCAGGGACGGGGGAGCCTGGTGGGCTGCTGTCTATGGGGTCGCACAGAGGCAGACACGACTGAAGAGACTTAGCAGCAGCAGCAGCAGCAGCAATGTAAAGGACAGTTCAGGATTGCTTACGGAAAGTATATGTGTGTTTTCAGAAAATAAGTTATGAGGAATGGAAGTATATTTTGTTGAAAGGATAAAGGGTGATGTCTTAGAGCTCGTTATTTCTGAATGGGGAGAGAATAAGGATAAAGTATGTCTCCAGAAAGTTATAGAAGGTTTGCAAAAGAGGAACATTGAGAAAAGAATTTTCTCAGGGGTCAGAATTTTCTAAGGTTGGATAAAATTTAATTAGGTGAGTGGCTTTTATTGGAGAGTAGACTGATGCAGGATGGGATTTGGTTTCTCTCACTCATAAGAGAACAATGTTGTCCTGGAGGCTGCTTTTGATAGCAGGTGGTGTGAGTGCCTGTGTCTTTATGTGGTCTGTACTTGAGCTCTTTTTCCCACTTAGCTCAAGAAATAAGGATTGTTTCATGGAAACCTATGATCCCATCAGACTGGGTGTTAAAAACTTAAAAAAAAATATTTGACAGACTTCCCAAATATCAAATCCTGATTGAAATTCTCTTGACTACCATTTAACTTTGGGGTTAACTTTGGGGTGAGATCCTAATCTAACTGGGTTAGGAGAGGTTTGGCAGATTCTCAGAGAACCCTGACAAGTTTAGGGATACATCTGTCAGGCTGGGGTTGGCAGTCTCTCTCACTTGGCAGGATATCATGGTTATTCTGGCTCACAGTTGCACAAAAGATGAAAAGGAGTGTATACTGCAAAAGGCCAGAGAACACGCAGAATGCACACTAAATTCATCAGGTAGGTGGGGATGCAATCCCAGAACATGATCCAAACAGGGACTGTGAAGATCGTGTAGGCCAGGCTAGGATGAGACATTACTGGTCTGTCAGAAGAAATGAAAAGGTGTATGTTGAAGCCTGTAAATTATGATGAAGTCTGAAGGTTACACAGGAAAAAGATGAAAACTCAGCAGTCTTCCTGAGCCTGGTGACAGAGGCATTCAGGATGTACACAAATATAGACCCTGAGTCCACAGAAGGGAGGTCACTATCAGCTGTGCATTTTATCATCTAGTCCGTTCGATATCAGGAGAAAACTACAAAAGCTGGTAGCTGGGTCCCAGATCCCACTGTCAACCGTGAAGAAAAGGCCTTCAAGGTCTTAACAATGGAGATGTAACAGAGAACGCCAATAGGGATAAGAGGCTAGTAAAGAAAGCTCAGCTTGGCTGCTGTAATCTACCTGCCACATTGAGTGGACCTAGAGGGTTGAGAAGATTCAACAGACAGCCAAGAAGCTACCTGGGCTGAAACCAGTGTGCCCTTTGTCTGAAGGAGGGACACTGGAAGGGGCAGTGTCCTGAGCACCCTCCAGTGGGATGCCTGAGAGGTACCCCTGACCAGCCTCAGTTTCTTGTTAATTTCTCAAATGAGATTCCTATACACTGTCTGGAGGGCTCAAGTGCCTGCCTGGCTCCAGATCCTACTTGACCATCCTCAGGACTCCAGCAGAGCCTCAGATCACCCTAGACGTGGAAGGTAGGAGAACTGAATTTCTTACAGACACCCGAGCTACTGCTCCATTCTGACTTAACCAGCCAGCCCCCTCTCCTGCCATGACTGTACTGTGATGGGAGCTGATGGACAGCCAACGGGAAGGTGGTTTATGTCCCTCCTTGCCTATGGACTTGGGTCCATTATCTCTACTCACTCCTTTCTGTATATGCCAGAATGCCCTGTCCCCCTCCTTGGGAGAGATTTGATAAATAAATTAGCAGCGATGTAGTCTAGGGTAGGTAAAATCAAAGGACATAAAGAATTCAAAGAGAAAATGCATCTATTGGTAGTGAAGACCCTCCTACTTGTCATCAAAATATATCCCAGGACATCCTCTAAGAAATTAGAAGACAGGTGGATCATGCAGTTTGAGATAACTTGGTTCCAGGAAGGGTGAAATGATAAAAGTAAGATTAAGGCCTGGGACACAGCAATCCCACTACTGGGCATGTATCCTGAGAAGACCATAATTCAAAAGACACGTGGACCCCAGTGTTCATGTAGCATGGAAACGACCTAAATGTCCACTGACAGATGAATGGATAAAGAAGATGTGGTACATTTATACAATGGAATGTTACTCAGCCATTACAAAGAATGAAACTGGGTCATTGGTAGTGACGTGGATGAACCTAGAGTCTTGTCATGCAGAGTGAAGGAGTTCAGAAAGAGAAAAACAAGTATAGTCTATTAATGCATGCATAAGAAATGGTACAGATGAACCTATTTGCAGGTCAGGAGTACAGGTGCAGGCATAGAGAATGGACATATGGACCCCAGAGGTGGGTAAGCGGAGGTGAGATGAATTGGGAGAGTAGCATCGACATATATACACTACCAGGTGTAAAGAGACAACTCGTGGGAAGCCGCTGTATAGCACAGGGAGCTCAGCTTGGTGCTCTGTGGTGACCTACATGGGTGGGATGGTGGTGTGGGTGGGACGTTCAAGAGGGAGGGGAAATATATACACATATAGCTGGCTCATGTCACTGTAAAGCAGAAACGAACACAATAGTGTAAAGCAATATACTTCAATAAATAAATAAATAAACCAGAAGGATGTACTGTTCAGTACTGGGAATACAGCCAATATTTTATAATACATTAAAAATGAAGTATAGTATATTAAAATTTTGAAATACTATGAGGTATACATAAAACTAATATTGTAAATAAACTGTGCTTCAATTAAAAAAAAAGGAAAGAAATATTTCAGACTTATGAAAAGATATAAAGAATAATGAGCACCAATATACCCAGAACACTGCTTAACCCCTTCCTGTTTCATTTCCTTCCTTCCCACCTGATCCCCCAGAGGTCCGAAATTTGGTGTTATGCATACTCTGTGATATATTAGTTAGAAGTTACATACTCAGTGGACTTCCCTGGCTTTACAGTGGTTAGGACTCTGCTCAGCAATTGCCTGGGGCATGAGTTTGATTCCTGGTTGGGGAACTAAGGCCTCACACGCTATGTGGCATGGCCAAAGGATAAATAAATAGATTCAAAGAAAGAAGATTAAGGCTTGGGGTACATACCTGGACAAAATTATAATCCAAAAGGATACATGCAGACTTCCTTGGTGGTCTAATGGTTAAGAATTCGCCTGCCAATGCAGGAGATAGGGTTCGATCCCAGGTCTGGAAAGATTCTATATGCCATGAGACAACCAAGCCCATGTGTCCCAGCTACTGAAGCCTGCATGCCTGGAGACTGTGCTCAACAAGAGAAGCCACCACAGTTAGAGACTCGCTACTGCAACAAAGAGCAGCCCCCACTCAGCAACTAGAGAAAGTCTGCATGCGGCAGCGAAGACTCGTCACAGACCAAAAAATTAAAAGAACATACACACACCCCTATGTTCACAGCAGCATTATTTACCATAGCCAAAACACAGAAACAGTCTAAATGCCCATTGATAGATGAATGGATAAAGAAGATGTGGAACATATATATGATGGCATCCTCCTCAGCCATAAAAAACAAAATAATGCCATCTGCAGTAACATGGATGCAACTGGAGACTATCATACTATGCCAAAACCATATACCCTCCTCATCAAGGGCCAGGAAGACCCAGTATTTTTCTGTTTTGAACCTCAAAGATGCATTTTTCTGGATTCTCAAGATGCATTCTCAGAGATGCATTTTTCTGGGTTCATCCAGACTCTCAGTACCGTTTTACCTTTTTGCCTTTGAATGGAGTCGCTCTGACACCCTGGAGGCTACCCAATATGCATGGATAGTGCTCCCACAGGATTTTAGGGAGAGCCCCCATCTTTTTAGAAATGCATTAGCAAGGGAAATGAGGGACCTGAACCTTGAGAAGGGAACTCTGCTTACAGTATGCTTATGATTTATTGATAAGTAGTGTGACCAAAAAAGATTCAGATCAAAATATCTCAAACTGCTTGAGATATCTAGTTGGGTACATTTGTCCAGACTGAAGCTTTTATCTCCTAAAATCCCTCAGGTCACAAGAGAGGAACAGTACACCTGTGAGTGGAAGATATGGCTAGAAACTTATTCAAAAGATAGACACCATCAGCAGATAAGTAAAAGGATGTAGTGGGTTGGCTCCAATCTGAAGGACCTCTACTCTTTCTTTGGCAAGTGTGGTTCTTGACAATTGGCTCTTGAGTACCTTCTGATTGAACAAGGTAGAATTTGTGATAACTAATACTTCCTGCCATACGTGGATCAATATGACAGAACATGTAAAAGTTACTATTAAGGAAATGTATGTCTAGGCAGCTGTTGCTTCATAATTTTAGCAGGGGAGATAGCACCTCCCTTGTCTGGTCTGGGAATCAACTGGATTGCTTCCTTTCTAGGTCCCTTAATGGCAATTGTTGTTGTTCTCCTTTTTAGCCCTTGTTTGTTTAACATTTTGGTTAAGTTCATGTGTTTGGACTCCACAGGTTTGAAGTAAGGCTTATGATGGCTCAAGGAATTCAGCCCATTCTAGTGGAGATTGGGCCAGGTTCCTATCAGTCCTTGAAACAGTCACTGAGGGACTTCTACATCTCTCAGGTGGGCCAGGGCCTGTGGCCCTTGTCTAGCAGGAAGAAGTTTCAGAAGAGACCTTTGGTTCCCTCACCTCTTTAGAATAAGGACGTAGATTCCTTTAGGGGGAATGAAACAGGCAGGACCTGGGACTCTTTGCTGCAGTGTTGCAATTCTTGCAGCTGAACTCACCTTGAGCAACAAAATACAAGGAAACTGTATGGGACTAAAAATAACCGCATGCACAGTTAGAGCACATTTTGGACCAAATATGCAAAGAGACCAACAAACCCAGCTGTCACTTTTGAAGAGCCTGGTACAAAAGCGGGGTACTGGGGGTGCTCCTGCACGCAACACCACCTAAGGGGTGAGCAAAACACCTAAGCAACCCCTCTGGTCTGACCGCTGGACACACTGTATCTTCACTCCATATAAGAAACGAGCTCAGCACCTCCCCTTCAGGGAGTGAGCAAGCACGGGAATTTTTTGTTTCTTCCTGCTCCCCTTGCTGCAGCAGGAGGCTCCAATTTTTATTTTTTCATAAAAAAATCAAAAGTGTTCCCCTGTGGCGGATTCATTTTGATATTTGGCAAAACTAATACAATTTGTAAAGTTTAAAAATAAAATAAAATAAAAATAAAAAAATTAAAAAAATCAAAAGTGAGTTTTTTTACACAGAAGTCCTTTGCCATTTTCTAGTCAATCTTGCTAGATTTACATATGTGCGTGTGTGTGTGTATATAATGAAATATTATAATCCATTATATTCCCTACTCAGGGAATTCCCTATAGGCCATTCCCTACTCCAGGAGATCTTCCTGACCCAGGGATTTAACCCACATCTCTTGGGTCTCCTGCATTGGCAGATGGAGTCTTTACCACTAGTGCCACCTGGGAAGCCCCAGTGGAATATCACTCAGCTGTAAAATGAATGAAATGATACCATTTGCAGCAATGTGGATGGATCTGGAGATTATCATACTAAGTAAAGTAAGTCAAAGATAAATATTATATGAAATCACTTATATGTGGATTTTAAAAGATGATACAAATGAACTTATTTACGAAACAAACAGACTCACAGACTTGGAAATCAAATTTATGGTTACCAAAGCGGAAGAAGTAGGAGAGGGATAAATTAGGAGTTTGGGATTAACGTATACACACTTCTATATACAAAATGTATAATCAGGGAAACCTCTGGTGGTCAAGTAGTTAGGTCTCCGTATTCTTACCGCCAGGGCTGGGGGGAACTAAGATCCCACAATCTGTGTGGTGTGGCCATTAATAAATAAGAGCTTCCCTGGTGGTCCAGTTGTTAAGAATCTGCCAATGCAGGGGAAACAGGTTTAATCCCTGGTCTGGGATTAAATTCCACATGCTGTGGAGCATCTAAGGCCATGCACCAAACTACTGAGCTCACACTCGAGAGCCCAGTGAGCGACAACTCCTGAGCCCGAGTACCACAGCTGAAGCCAGTCTGCCCAAGAACATGTGCTCTGCACGGAGAGAAGCCTGAGCACTGCGACTAGAGAGCAGCTCCAGTTTGCCACCACTAGAGAAGCTGCATGCAAAAACGAAGACTCGGCACAGACGAAAATAAATTAAAAAAATAAGTTTAAAAATAAAATGGATAATCAACAAGGACCTACTGTATAGCACAAAGAACTCTACTCAATATTCTGTAACAACCTATATGGGAAAAGAATCTGAAAAAGAATGGATATATATGTATATAACTGAACCACTTTGCTGTACACATGAAAATAACATGACATTGAAAATCAACTATATCCCAATATAAAAATTTTATAAAGAACAATCTAGGCAGAGACCAAGAAAAGTCCATGAATATTAAATAGAAGTATCTAATTTAAATAACAGTTCAGGGGAAAGAGTAAGAAATATCTCAGGGTATTGAAAGCTTTAACTGCTAGGTAAATGACAACACAGACATAACTTGTGGACCTGAATAGGCATAGAAAGCAGTGGAGGGACTTCCCTCGTGGTCCAGTGGTTAAGACTTGGAGCTCCCACAGCAGTAGCACAGGTTCAATCCATGGTTCCAGAACTAAGATCCTGCATGCAACCTGGTGGGGTCTGCCACCCCCCCAAAAGCAATAGAATAACACTGCTGTATGTTATATATGAAAGTTGTTAAGAGTAAATCCTAAGAGTTCTCATCACAAGGAAAAAGTATTTTTTTAATTTTCTACCTGCATGAAATGATGGATGTTCACCAAACTTATTGTAGTCATCATTTCATGATGTAAGTAAAGAAACTCATTATGCTCTACACCTTAAATGTATACAGTGCCGTATGGAAATTATATCTCAATAAAGCTGGAGGAAAAAAGATCTCAAAAACAAAGTTTGCTACACAGCTAATAGGCTAAAGGTGTCATTCCTTCATTCATTCACTTATTCAAAAAGTGAATGCCTTCTCTCAGAAGACTGCTTTTACCTGTCAATTCTGAGAAGTTATCTGGGAAAAAAGGTGAAAATTGTCTATGAATTTTAGTGTCTTTCCGATGGGTTAATATATCATAATGGGGAAAACCTGATTAATAGGTTTGTTTACATGCTATTCTCATCTCTTTGCTGTTATTCTCAGGGGCATACACTGGGTGTAGGAGAGACTTTCCTTCTCCGCTTGCAATCACCTTGGGGAAAGTTCCTGCAGTTGCCTGTAATTCGGTGGAGTTTTCTGGGTTATCTACATCTTGCTTATCTTTGTTCCTCAGATCAGTTTGAGTCAGTGCTGTGGGTTTCTCCCCAAATCGTGTTAAAGGGTGCGTTTGATAGATTTTGTGTTTTTCTTTTTTGTCGTTTTGACTAGAAAATAGCCACATCCACATTTCAAAACTTACTTATGTTTCAGCCAATTTAAGTTTCTTCTCCGTGTACCTGGGGGTTTGCAAACTCTGTGTAAAAAGCCGTATGGTAAAAATTGTACACTATTCAGGCCATGCAGTCTATTGCAGCTGTTCAGTTCTGCTGTGAAAGAAACTGAACAATACATAAGTGAAGGAATGTGGCTGTGGAACAATAAAATTTACTAGTGACAATAGGTGGCAGGCCAGACTTGACTTGGGGGCATAGTTTACCAACTCTTGCTTTTACTGGTTTACTTCTAGAATTTCTTTATACTTTATGTATGTAACATACTTATAAAAACCAATGTTATTGAGCACTACCTTGTCTATTCCAGGTACTCTGCTAAGCATTTTATATGCATTATTTTATGTAATTGTCTCAAACTTTGACATGGATACTGTCATCCTGTCTTTTATAGAATGTGCATCTGAGGCTTAGAGAGCTTCAGTGATTTGCTCAAGATCACACAGGTAAGAAGTGGCAGAGCTATATTTGAACCAAGGTCAGTATGAGTATCTTTTATCAAGTTAGCAAGCTTCTATTTCTATTAATTTTAGTTTAAATGAACTATAGGAAAAGACAACCATCTTCTGATAGATGAGTGGAAAAAAGAAGATTTAATTTATGTGGACAATATTTCTTAGCCATAAGAAAAGGATGAAATCTTGCCACTTGCAATAGCATGGATGGACACAAAGGGTATTATGCTAAGTGAAGTCAGACAGAGAAAGACAATACCCCATGATTTCACTTACATGTGGAATCTAAAAAACTAAATAAATGAATAAACAAAATATAAACTGACTCAGATACAGAGAAAAAAACCGGGGTTTTCAGATGACAGAAGGGGGTGAGAGGTTGGACAAAATAGGTGAAGGAGATCAAGAGGTACACACAATTATAAGTCAAGTCACAGGGATGTAATGTACACGATAGACAATGATGACTAACGTACAGTCAGTAATGTTACTTATACACATGATATTACCATACAGGAATTTTGTATGGTGGCTGGTGGTTACTAGATTTATTAGGGTGACCATTTCATTATCTATGTAAATGTTAACTCATGTTGTACACTTGAAACTAACATTGTATATCAACTAGACATCAATATGAAATTTCTTTAAAATGACAACTAAACCTGAGGTAAAACTGCTGACAAGCCATTGAACCAAGCTGAAGTTATAATAAGTGAAGATTAACCTAAAAGCATTTTGTCCAAATTATAATTAGAGCTATATCTATATGCAGATATATAGATGTTAAAAATGATCCATTGTGGAGCTAAGTTGCTAAGCTGTGACAGTATATCTAAGCTTTTCATAGCTACCTGCATAGCAGGTCTGTTTTTGGTTATCACAATCAGTTACCAACCATGACATATGAAGAGAAACTCCGGTACCTTAGGGGAGTGATGTTGCTTTTAGTAGCCCTGTGTATGTAGAACAGATGCATTAAAAGGGCATCAGAGGGTTTCCCTGGTGGCTCAGTGGGAAAGAATCCACCAGCCAGTGTACGAGTTCAATCCCTGATCTGGGAGACTGCCACATGTAGTGGAGCATCTAAGCCGGTGCACCGCAGCTACTGAGCCTGTGCTCTAGAGCCCGGAGCTCAGCCGCCTAGACCACCTGCCGCAGCTACTGAAGCCTGCTCACCTTGAGCCCATGCTCTGCAACAAGAGAAGCCACCACGATGAGAAGGTTGCACCACAACTAGAGAAAACCCCTCACAGTAATGAAGACCCAGCAGAGTTAATATAAATGATAAATAAAATTATAAAAAAAACAGAATATCAGTACAAACTAGGGCTTTTACTCATTTTGCACTTTAGAGAGATGTGATCATTTGGGAAAAAACTGGGGTCATAATATCCATTCAAGTTGTTCTTCTCATTACTGATTATTTTTGGACTTGGAAGAAACCTAAAATAAGAAAAAAACTTTCAAGAATTAAGGAACAATTTGTCAAGGAGAAATCCTAGAGAAAGTACAGCTCTCATAGGAAATCTCACACATACAGCCCAATCAGACACTTTAAGCCAACAAATTCTCAGAGATCAAGTCAGGATGGAGAGTAGTAGATTAATTCAGAATGTGCTTTGGAAGTAAAATCACAGGACATGCTAGAGGATTATGTGGAAGGCGTGAGGGAGAAAGGAGTCAAGAACGGTATTAGGCTGAAGTGTACAGGAGAAGCATGTTTCTTTGAGGGAGATGTGGGGTTAGACTGAAAATTTCTGTTTAGGTCATAGTGAGTCTAAGATATTAAGATGCCTGAGATGGAATGATTGCTAACAGCCCCCTTTAATCAGACTTTAAAGGAAAGTGAAGGGGATCAAGAGGAGGCAAAGAGGGGAGAGAGGTTGACTGGGGATGTGAGATGGCTCTGCATCTCAGCTCCTCTCATTTCTTCAACCCTCTTGAGAAATGACTGTAGAACAAGTCCCTCTGTTATAAGCCTGTCTTGGTATGGTCATTTATTTCTCAACCTCATTCAATCTCATAACTTCATTTTATAATCATTCATGCATTTGCTTAACATATATTTTCTGAGCTCTTTCTGTGTGCTAGTCTGTGCTAAACTCTAGAACATGATCTGTAAGGCACAACCCCTTAAACCCTGATAGTTTTTCCTCTTCTCATCTGTTACTCAACTTGTGTTCAAAAGGTAAACTTCATGTTAAAAGGCACTGGTCTTAAAATCAGTCATTATCCTTGTAACCATCAACATACTTTGCGATTTACCATTTGCTGTCTATAGTGAACTTAACCATATTTTAAGAGTTTGTCTTTAGTTATCTGCAGAAAATCTCTCTCGCTGCTTCGTGGCCTGCACTCTGTTCACATAGCCTATTCCACAGACCATTTTCCCTGAGCAAAGGGGCCCAGGGACTGGTGTTCTCCCAGACTTTCTTGTTTCTCTGGATTAGCAGTTCTCAAACCTTTTGGTCTCAAGGCTCCTTTGTACTGAAAATGGAGGATGTCAGAGAGCTTTTGTTTTGTGTGGTTTTATCTATGTTTGCCCTATCTGATATTCAATTTTGGGAAACTTTAATAATTTAATGTTAATAAATCCATTGGATTTTTTTTTTTTTTTTTTTGTTTGCTATACCCTATGGCATATGGCATCTTAGTCCATGGACCAGGGATCCAACCATAGCCTGTGCAGTGGAAGTGCAGTCTTAACCACTGGACCACCAGAGAAGTCCCTGGATTTAAACAATTTTATGAAAAATTTATCTTCCAGAAAAAGTGGTATACTTTACTCTTTTGGAACATCTTTAATCTCTGACTTAATAGGAAAGGGTTGATTCTCATAATTGGTGTGATGTAACGTGTCATGTAGCCTTTGGAAAACCCCACTGTACACTTGTGATGGTATGAGTGAACAAAGTAACATCATATTATCATGAAAATAGTTTCATGGGACATCATGTTCCAGTCTGAGGTTCCCTGGGCCCTACCTTAAGAACTGCTGCCCTACTTTATCTCCCAAACATTCAAACAGCTCTTACAACTCAACAACAAGAAAAAACAACACAATCAATAAATGGGTCTGAAAACCTAAAGACATTTCTCAAAGAAGATGTACAGTTGGCCATAGGCATATGAAAAGATCTCAGCATCAATAATTATTAGATAAACGCAAATCAAAACTACAAGGAGGTCCCATCTCATACCAGTCAGAATGGCCATCATTGAAAAGTCTGTAAATAACAAATGATGGATATGGTATAGAGAAAAGGGAGCCCTTCTACACATTTGGTGGGAATTAATAGAATTCCCATAGTCACTATAGGAAACATTATGAAGGTTTCAGAAAACTAAAAATTGAATCACCGTATGATCTAACAGTCCCACTCCTAGGCATATATCTGTGTCAAACTATAATTCAAAAAGATACATGCACCCCTATGTTCATAGTAGCACTGTTCACAATAGCCAGAACATGTCAACAACATTAATGTCCATCAATACATGAGTCGATAAAGAAAGTGTGATACATACATACAATGGAATACTTCTCAGCAGTAAAAAGAATTAAACAATGCCATTTGCAACACCATGGAAGCACCTAGATCCTATCATTCTAAGTGAAGTAAGTCAGAAAAAAGACATATCAGATGATATGACTTATATGTAGAATCTAAAACATGGCACACACGATCCTATCTATAAAACCAAAATTGACTCACAAATACAGAGAACAGACTTTTGGTTGGCATTGGGGGAGGGGCAGGGAGGGACTGGGAGTTAGGGGTGGATAGGTGCAAGCTATTACATCGAGAATGGATGAACAACAAGGTCCTGCTGTATAGCATATCCAGGGAAGCATATCCAACCTCCTGGGATAAAGCATAATGGAAAAGAATATGAGAAAGAATGTATATATGTGTGTAATTGAGTCACTTTGTTGTACAGCAGAAGTTAAGATAACATTGTAGATTAACTATACTTCAATTAAAAAAGAACAGCTTCCCTAGCCTGTTCTGTGTTGGACAAGATGCAGAATGGATGTTGAGACTTAGTTTAAGTCTGGCTGCAGTGGCAGGTCCAATTCTCCCATGAAAAGAAAAAGTAGACTCCTCTATTACTTACTCCACATTGGCTTTGGTTGAGTGTATAGTCATGGCGATGTCATGTCTTTATTATTTTATCATGAATGTATTGTGTGTCTTAGCAATGCTGGATTCTTTCATCCTGTTTTGTCTGCTTCAACTCTGTCAAAGTTGTTCCATTGTTATTTTCATCCCTGTTAGTGTGGAGTTGCTGAAGGGTACTAGTGGTTCCCCCTTATGAAGACAGTTGGTTCATGGTTCTGGGATTGTTTTGCAAAATCTTCCATGAAATACGTATGCCCAGAACCAGTAGATGGGTTGGCAGCATGACGGAACTTGGGCCAGAGCCATGCCTTATCAGAGCCACAGAGCCTTTTTCTTTCCCTCACTCCTGTAGCTAATTACTGGGGCAAAGACTGTATACTGATGTAATAAAAAGTGGGGATTTTTCAGGGAGCAAGCAAGCGAAACTGTTGTTTGTCCTAGCTCCCCCCTGCTGCAGCAAGGGCCTCAATAAAGCCTTTCCTGAATTTCTAATCTGGCCTGTGATCAATTTCTATTGATGAAGGCAGACAACCACCCTAATTGGTACCATTTTACAGCACCCAGTATGGGGCTTGTACCCCTATTGAGGAAAGGATCTGGGCACCCGTGGGACACCTAACACAGCCTCCCCATGGGTGACAAGCAGCGACCTGAACCACCTGTTTCAGAGTCACCCGTTTGTTAACTCTGCTTCCCTGGTCCCTGAGGCCTCAGCCCCCTCACTTAGCACTTCCCTTTGTACTTTTCCCTCACCATTTTCCCTTTCTCTCTCCTGAAATCTCTCTACTTCTGTGTCCTCTCCTCTCTCTCTGTCCTCTCTTACTTCTGTCATTCTGAGAGTGTGGTCATCAGGCAGCTACAGAATCACTCCTCCCAGATGGTAAGACCTGCTCCCTCTGGCCTGGAAAGGCTCACCTTGACAGGTCACAAGCAGAGGAGGGAGAGACTTAACTCATACTCTGCAGACCTTGGTCCAGGGCCTCCCCACTGTCGGTAGCCTTATGAGAGGGACACAGGTTCAAACCTCAGATCATGTAGGGGCTGGAAATTGACCCTCCAATATTCTCACCTTTATTTTCCTGCTGCCAAGAGGAGTCTAGTTGGGAACAGGCTGAGGATTTCTATGTACTGGTGTACAAGTGGGTGAGAGTCTCTCCTGTGGCTTGCAGTCCCACACAGGACGTGTAACTGTCTGGTTTCCAGGCTTGATCACCCTGGAGGGCAGTGGACAGGGTGCTCCCTTCTTCACAGCCCTTTCTGGAAGCGTGCAGGTTGGTGCCTGAATAGACACCTGCGGGGGTGGTGGGAATGGCAATTTTCTCTGGGTCTCTTTTTTTCTGTCTTTTCTGTCCCTCCTCCCTTTACATCTCCCTTGGTTTTCACCCCTATACTCCAGGCCCCTTTATCCTGAAAACTTCTTGTTTGTCTTTAAGTTTTGTCATTGGTATCTTTGTTTCTGGTGTAGTTTTGTCTGTCCAATTGCTCCTGCAAGTCTCTGCCAACATTGTGAGCACAGTGGAGTACTTCCTCTGTTCATGGAATTCTCCAGGCAAGAATTCTGGAGTGGGTTGCCACACCCTTCTCCAGGTTGAAGTACAGACACAGCCCATATATATGTCCTGGAACTCCATTCTTTGGTTACTTAGTGGGATTTTACAGAACAAAAATAAAGTACAGGAGCTTGTGTTCTCCTTCCTCTGCTCTTGCAATGTAATTATTCTGCCTGGGCTCTCAGGAACTACTTGATTCAACTGTAGTCTCCCAGACTGAGGGGGGAAAGGGCCATTTTAAATTCAGGTGGGAAAACTATGAGATCTCTGGTTCTGTAGAAATATACTTGTATAGTTTAAACCTGTGGCTTTAATATAGACTTTTCAGAGTTATCAATATAAAGAATAATAATTTCACTGTACCTAAAGTTACATGAAGTCAATAAGTACATATTGTTTCTGTTGTAAAACCTGTCAACAGGGAAATAATCTGATATGATTAAATTTTTAAGTAAATGTAACTTGTATAAAAAGTTTTTGGTAAACTATAGGAATAATTATGTTTTGGAAACATCTATCTAAAGTAGTCTCTCTAAATTTTGATAAATTTGAAACTAAATTAAGTTAAATGAGAGGAATTAATTGGATATTCAGGCCATTTCAAATCAGGTAAACTATTGTAACATTAATTGCTAAACAGGTCTAAGTCCTCATCCTTTTGTTTTCTTGGGAGATAGAAGCTAGAGATGTTTGCTGCCACCTTGACATGTTGTCTATCAGTGACTGGAAAGATAATGTAATGGACAGTTCATAGTTTCTTAAGTAGGATGTGTGTTTTCAGAAAAGAAGGTATGAGGAGTGGAAATATATTTTGATGAAAGGAAAACAGGTGACTATAAAACAGGTCCTAGACCTGGCTATTTCTGAGAGAATAAGAGACATAATTTGGCTACAGAAAGTTATAGAAGGTTTGCAGAAGAGGAACATTGAGAAAAGAATTTTGTATATGGTCAGAATTTCTAAGGTTGGGTTAAATTTCATTAGGTAAGTGGATTTTATAACGAACAGGCTGATGGATGGCTGGATTTGGTTCCTCTCTCTCATAAGAGAACACTGTTGTCCTGGATGCTGCTTTTGAGAACACTTCATGTGAGTTCCTGTGCCTTTAACTGATGTATATTTACTTTTGATTCCCCCCCCACCCCCAACTTATTGCCAGGAACATGTATTGTTTCACAGAAACCTATGATCCTATCCAACTGGGTATTTTAAAACTTTTACCAATTTTTGATAGACTCCTCAAATATCAAATTGCAATTGAAGTTCTCTTGACTTCCAGTTAACTTTGGGGTGCTAAAAGCATTCCCTCTTTGCATGTGTGTGTGTGTGTGTGTGCACCCAGTCAGGTCTGACACTTTGTGACCCCATGAACTGCAGCATGCCAAGTTTCCCTGTTCTCCACTATCTCCTGGAGTCTGCTTAAATGCCTGGAAGATCCAAAAGAGAGGTCCTAACTAATTGGGTTAATCTGTAAGGAAAAACCTGGCAGGTTCTCAGAGAACTCTGACAAATTTAGGCTGGAGTTGGAGGTCTCTCTCAACTGGTAGGACAGCCTGGCTATTCTGGACCACTGTTGCACCAGGGATGAAAAGGAGTGTATATTGAGAAAGTTGGGGAACACACAGACGACCTATTGGCCACCCATCCACAGCAAATTTACCAGGTGGTTGGAGATGCAATCCCAGAACATGACCCACACCCAGACTATGAAGATCATGTAGGTCAGGCTAGGATGAGATATTACTTGTCTATCAGAAGGAATGAAAAGCTATGTGGCAAAGCCTGTAAATTATGATAAAGTCTGAGAGATTACACAGGAAAATGATAAAAACAGGCAGTCTTCCTGAGCCAGGGGACTGAGGCATTCAGAAAGGACACCAGTACAAACCCTGAATCCACAGAAGGGAGGACATACTGGTCATGCATGATATCACCCAGGCTACTCCTGATATCCAGAGAAAATTACAAAACCTTGAGTCTGGGCCCCAAACCTCATTGTCAACCTTGATAGAGGAGGCCTTCAAGGTCAAAAACAACCTAGACGTATAACAAGGGAGGCCAATCAGGATAAGGGGCTAATGAAGAAAAAGAGCAGATTTTGGCTGCTCTGATTCACCTGCCATGTTGAGGGGACCCTAGAGGGGTGAGAAGATCCAACAGATAGCTAGAAAGTCACCTGGGCTGAAACCAGTGTGCCTTTGTCTGTAGGAGGGACACTAGAAGGGGAACTGTCCTGAGCACACTCTGGTGGGATGACCGAGGGGTACCCCTGACCAGCTTCAGTTTCTTGATAAATTTCTCAAAGGAGATTCGTGTACACTGTCTGGTAGGCCCAAGTGCCTGCCTGTCTCCAGATCCTACTTGACCATCCTCATGACTCCAGCAGAGTCTTAGGTCACCCTAGACATGGCAGGTAGGAAAACTGAATTTCTTTGGACACCTGATCCACCTGCTCTGTTCTGACTTGACCAGCCGACCCCCTCTCCAGCCATGACTGTACTGTGATGGGAGATGATGGACAGCCAAAGGGAAGGTGGTTTATGTTTCTCCTTAACGTGCAGACTCGGGTCCATTATCACTACTCACTCCTTTCTGTATATGCCAGAATGCCCTCTCCCCCTCCTTGCGAGAGGTTGGCTAAAAATAAATAAATAAATAAAAATTAGGAGTTATATAGTCTCAGGATAAGTGAAATCCAAGTAGGTAAAGAATTCAAACAGAAAATATATCTATTGGTAGTGATGATACACCTGCTGGTAATCAAAATATTTTCCAGAATATCTCTAAGAAATTAGAAATCAATAGCCAGGAGATGGCAGAGGAATAGGATGGGGAGACCACTTTCTCCCCCACAAATTCATTGAAAGAACATTTGAACGCTGAGCAAATTCCACAAAACAACTTCTGAATGCTGGCAGAGGACATCAGGCACCCAGAAAGGGAGCCCATTGTCTTCGAGAGGAGGTAAGACAAAATATAAGAGACAAAAAGAGAGACCAAAGAGGTAGGGATGGAGATCTGCCCCGGGAAGGGAGTCTTAAAAAAGAGAGAAGTTTCCAAACACCAGGAAACACTCTCTCCAGCGGGTCTGTGGTGAGGCCTGGAATCTGAGAGGGCAAAATAACCGGGAGGAAAAATAAATAAATAATTAAAACCCACAGATTATGTACCTAACAGCAACTCCCAGCGGAGCAGCAGCCCAGACACCCGAATCCCCCACTAACAAGCAGGGGATGGACAGGGAGGCGCGGGCTGCATTGCTTAGGGTAAGGACGGGCCTGAATGCCCCGAGGGCAATCTGAGGGAACTAGCTTGAGATAGCAACCCACACTGTGGGATAGCTATCCCAAAAAGCCCTAACCAAAGACACCACGAGGACTGCTCACAGGACAAAGGACTGAGCAGAGCTAGCCAGCTGCAGACTGGCCCATCCCCCACCAGAGCCAGCCAGAGCCAGAAGGGGGGCAATTGCGGCCCCAGAGAGGTATCCTATACCAAAATGCTAGCAGACTTCATTGCTAGCCAAGACTTCTTGGGATTCTGGATGGTCGACATCGCCGGGAGGGTCGCAGCCAGAGATCAGCTCCCCAGAAGAGACATAGGGCACATCTGAGAAGGCACGCCCATTGTATACCCAGAAAACCAAGCAGCTGGGACAGGGAAGGCGATAAGTGGCAGCCTTCAACTGGGGGTGACTGTGCTCACCAAGCACCTGGTCACCTGAGCTGCTTGGACCTGGGACGGGCACAAAATGCAGGCCCAACCAAGTCTGCACCTTTGTGGAGTACCCGAGAACCTGAACCTGAGAGGCTTAGACCTGGGGAGTGCATGCAACCCAGGGCCCGCGTCAGAGAGTTCCCAGCGGAGCAACCTGGAGCCTGAGTAGACTGGGAAAGCACACATGCCGTGAGCGGGGCCAAACCCAGTGTGGCTGAGGCACTGTGAACACACACCACAGTGCATTTGTTTGCAGTGTTCCTCCCTCCCCACAGGATGACTGAACAAGTGAGCCTAAAAAAAGTGACCGCCACCGCCCTCCTTGTGTCAGGGCGGAAATTAGACACTGAAGAGACCAGCAAACAGAAGAAGCTAAAATACACAGAGGGAACCGCTTTGGAAGTGACAGGTGCAATAGATTAAAACCCTGTAGTTAGCACTGACTACATAGGAAGGAGCCTATAGACCTTGAGAAGTACAAGCTAGACTAAGGAACTATCTGACAATGAACTGACCCCACACTGTCTGCAACAGCTCCAGAGAAAGTCCTAGATATATTTTTACTATTATCATCTTTTAAATTAAAAAAAAATTTAAGTCCTCCATTACTCCTTTAATTTTCATTTTTATAACCTACTATTACCTTGCAAAAAAAAGACCCCATTTTTTTAAGACCCCATTTTAAAGCAAATTTCATATATATATATATTCTATAATTTTTGTGACTTTTTAAAAAATATTGTATTTTTGAGAATCTAACCTCTACTCTAGATTTTTAATCTTTGCTTTTTGGTATTTGTTATCAACTTTGTACCTTTAAGAACCCAATCTCCAGTACCCATTTTTACTTGGGAACGAGATCACTGGCCTGATTGCTCTTTCTCCCTTTTGACTCTCCTTTGTCTCCACCAGGTCTCCTGTATCTCCCCTCTCACCCTTTTCTTTTCTACCCAATTCTGTGAATCTCTTTGTGTGCTCCGGGCTATGGAGAACACTTAAGGAACTGATTACTGGCTGTATCTGTCTCTCTCCTTTTGACTCCCCCTTTTATCTTCCTGGCCACCTCTGTCTCCTTCTTCCTTCTTCTCTTCTCTGTGTAACTCCATGAACATCTTTGAGGGATCCAGACTGTGGAGAGCACATAGGGAAGTGATTGCTGGCTAGCTTGCTTTCTCCCCTTTTGATTCCCCCTCTTCTCCTCCTGGTCACCTCTATCTCCCTCCTCCCTCTTCTCTTCTTCATGTAACTCTGTGTACCTCTCCGGGTGTCCCTCACTGTGGAGAAACTTTTCATCTTTAACCTAGATGTTTTATCATCAGTGCTGTATAGATGGAGAAGTCTTGAGGCTACTGTAAGAATAAGACTGAAAACCAGAGGCAGGAGGCTTAAGTCCAAATCCTGAGAACACCAGAGGATGACTGAATCCAGGGAACATTAATCAATAGGAGCTCATCAAACGCCTCCATACCTACACTGAAACCAAGCACCAACAATTTCCAGAGCAATACATACCACCCAAACTCTCCAGCAACACAGGAACATAGCCCTGAGCTTCAATATACAGGCTGCCCAAAGTCACACCAAACCCATTGACATCTCAAAACTCATTACTGGACACTTCATTGCACTCCAGAGAGAAGAAATCCACCTCCACCCACCAGAATACAGACATAAGATTCCCTAACCAGGAAATCTTGACAAGCCACCCGTCCAACCCCACACACAGTGAGGAAACTCCACAATAAAGAGAACTCCACAAACTGCCAGAATATGGAAAGGCCACCCCAAACACAGCAATATAAACAAGATGAAAAGGCAGAGAAATACCCAGCAGGTAAAGGAACAGGATAAATGCCCACCAAACCAAGCAAAAGAGGAAGAGACAGGGAATCTACCTGATAAACAATTCCGAATGATAGTGAAAATGATCCAAAATCTTGAAAACAAATTGGAGTTACAGATAAATAACCTGGAGACAAGGATCGAGAAGATGCAAGAAATGTTTAACAAGGACCTAGAAGAAATAAAAAAGAGTCAATATATAATGAATAATGCAATAAGTGAGATCAAAAACACTCTGGAGGGAACCAACAGTAGAATAACAGAGGCAGAAGATAGGATAAGTGAGGTAGAAGATAGAATGGTAGAAATAAATGAAACAGAGAGGAAAAAAGAAAAGAGAATTAAAAGAAATGAGGACAACCTCAGAGACCTCTGGGACAATGTTAAATGCCCCAACATTTGAATCATAGGAGTCCCAGAAGAAGACGACAAAAAGAAAGACCATGAGAAAAATACTTGAGGAGATAATAGTTGAAAACTTCCCTAAAATGGGGAAGGAAATAATCACCCAAGTCCAAGAAACCCAGAGAGTCCCAAACAGGATAAACCCAAGGTGAAACACCCCAAGACACATATTAATCAAATTAACAAAGATCAAACACAAAGAACAAATATTAAAAGCAGCAAGGGAAAAACAACAAATAACACACAAGGGAATTCCCATAAGGATAACAGCTGATCTTTAAATAGAAACTCTTTAAGCCAGAGGGAATGGCAGAACATACTTAAAGTGATGAAAGAAAATAATCTACAGCCCAGATTACTGTACCCAGCAAGGATCTCATTCAAATATGAAGGAGAAATCAAAAGCTTTACAGACAAGCAAAAGCTGAGAGAATTCAGCGCCACCAAACCAGCTCTCCAACAAATGCTAAAGTATCTTCTCTAGACAGGAAACACAGAAAGGGTATATAAACTCAAACCCAAAACAATAAAGTAAATGGCAAAAGGATCATAATTATCAATAATTACCTTAAATGTAAATGGATTGAATGTCCCAACCAAAAGACAAAGACTGGCTGAATGGATACAAAAACAAGACCCTATATATGTTGTCTACAAGAGACCCACCTCGAAACAAGGGACACATACAGACTGAAAGTGAAGGGCTGGAAAAAGATATTCCATGCAAATAGGGACCAAAAGAAAGCAGGAATAACAATACTTATATCAGATAAAATAGACTTTAAAACAAAGGCTGTGAAAAGAGACAAAGATGGACACTACATAATGATCAAAGGATCAATCCAAGAAGAAGAGATAACAATTATAAATATATATGTACCCAACATAGGAGCACCGCAATATGTAAGACAAATGCTGACAAGTATGAAAGGGGAAATTAACAACACAATAATAGTGGGAGACTTTAATACCCCACTCACACCTATGGATAGATCAACTAAACAGAAAATTAACAAGGAAACACAAACTTTAAATGATACAATAGACCAGTTAGACCTAATTGATATCTATAGGACATTTCACCCCAAAACAATGAATTTCACCTTTTTCTCAAGTGCACACGGAACCTTCTCCAGGATAGATCACATCCTGGGCCATAAATCTAGCCTTGGTAAATTCAAAAAAAATTGAAATCATTCCAAGCATCTTTTCTGACCACAATGCAGTAAGATTAGATCTCAATTACAGGAGAAAAACTATTAAAAATTTCAACATATGGAGGCTGAATGACACACTGCTGAATAACCAACAAATCACAGAAGAAATCAAAAAATAAATTAAAATTATGAATAGAAACGAATGAAAATGAAAAAACAACAACCCAAAACCTATGGACACTGTAAAAGCAGTACTAAGGGGAAGATTCACAGCAATACAGGCTTACCTCAAGAAACAAGAAAAAAGTCAAATAAATAACCTAACTATATATACATCTAAAGCAACTAGAAAAGGAAGAAATGAAGAACCCCAGGGTTAGTAGAAGGAAAGAAATCTTAAAAATTAGGGCAGAAATAAATGCAAAAGAAACAAAGGAGACCATAGCAAAAATCAACAAAGTCAAAAGCTGGTTCTTTGAGAAGACAAATAAAATTGACAAACCATTAGCCAGATTCATCAAGAAACAAAGGTAGAAAAATCAAATCAACAAAATTAGAAATGAAAATGAAGAGATCACAACAGACAACACAGAAATACAAAGGATCTTAAGAGATAATTATCAGCAACTATAGGCAAATAAAATGGGCAACTTGGAAAAAAAGGACAAATTGTTAGAAAAGTGCAACTTTCCAAAACTGAACCAGGAAGAAATAGAAAATCTTAACAGACCCATCAAAAGCACAGAAATTGAAACTGTAATCAGAAATCTTCCAACAAAAGCCCAGGACCAGACGGCTTCACAGCTGAATTCTACCAAAAATTCAGAGAAGAGCTAACACTTACCCTACTCAAACTCTTCCAGAAAATTGCAGAGGAAGGTAAACTTCCAAACTCATTCTATGAGGCCACCATCACCCTAATACCAAAACCTGACAAAGATGCCACAAAAAAAGAAAACCACGGGCCAATATCACTGATGAACATAGATGCAAAAATCCTTAACAAAATTCTAGCAAACAGAATCCAACACATTAAAAAGATCATACATCATGACCAAGTGGGCTTTATCCCAGGGATGCAAGGATTCTTCAATATCTGCAAGTCAATCAATGTAATATATCACATTAACAAATTGAAAAATAAAAACCATATGATTATCTTAATAGATGCAGAGAAAGCCTTTGACAAAATTCAACATCCATTTATGATGAAAGCACTCCAGAAAGCAGGAATAGAAGGAACATACCTCAACATAATAAAAGCTATATATGACAAATCCACAGCAAACATTATCCTCAATGGTGAAAAATTGAAAGCATTTCCCCTAAAGTCAGGAACAAAGCAAGGGTGCCCACTCTCACCACTACTATTCAACATAGTTTTGGAAGTTTTGGCCACAGCAATCAGAGCAGAAAAGGAATCCAGATTGGAAAAGAAGAAGTAAAACTCTGTTTGCAGATGACATGATCCTCTACATAGAAAACCCTAAAGACTCCACCAGAAAATTACTAGAGCTAAGCAATGAATATAGTAAAGTTGCAGGATATAAAATCAACACACAGAAATCCCTTGCATTCCTATACACTAACAATGAGAAAACAGAAAGAGAAATTAAGGAAACAATTCCATTCACCATTGCAACGAAACGAATAAAATACTTAGGAATATATCTACCTAAAGAAACAAAAGACTTATATATAGAAAACACTGATGAAAGAAATCAAAGAGGACACAAATAGATGGAGAAATATACCATGTTCATGGATTGGAAGAATCAATATAGTGAAAATGAGTATACTACCCAAAGCAATCTATAGATTTAATGCAATCCCTATCAAGCTACCGACAGTATTTTTCAGAGAACTAGAACAAATAATTTCACAATTTGTATGGAAATACAAAAAACCTCGAATAGCCAAAGCAATCCTGAGAAAGAAGAATGGAACTGGAGGAATCAATCTGCCTGACTTCAGTCTCTACTACAAAGCTAAAGTCATCGAGACAGTATGGTACTGGCACAAAGACAGAAATATAGATCAATGGAACAAAATAGAAAGCCCAGAGATAAATCCACGCATCTGTGGACACCTTATCTTTGACAAAGGAGGCAAGAATATACAATGGAAAAAAGACAATCTCTTTAACAAGTGGTGCTGGGAAAACTGGTCAACCACCTGTAGAAGAATGAAACTAGAACACCCTCTAACACCATACACAAAAATAAACTCAAAATGGATTAAAGATCTAAATGTAAGACCAGAAACTATAAAACTCCTAGATGAAAACATAAGCAAAACACTCTCCGACATAAACCACAGCAGGATTCTCTATGACCCACCTCCCAGAATATTGGAAATAAAAGCAAAAATAAACAAATGGGACCTAATTAAAATTAAAAGCTTCTGCACAACAAAGGAAACTACAAGCCAGGAGAAAAGACAGCCTTCAGAATGGGAGAAAATAATAGCAAATGAAGCAACTGACAAAGAATTAATCTCAAAAATAATACAAGCAACCCTTGCAGCTCAATTCCAGAAAAATAAACCACCCATTCAAAAAGTGAGCCAAAGAACTAAACAGACATTTCTCCAAAGAAGACATACAGATGGCTAACAAACACATGAAAAGATGCTCAACATCACTCATTATCAGAGAAATGCAAATCAAAACCACAATGAGGTACCTTCTCACGCCAGTCAGAATGACTGCTATCCAAAAGTCTACAAACAATAAATGCTGGAGAGGGTGTGGAGAAAAGGGAACCCTCTTACACTGTTGGTGGGAATGCAAACTAGTACAGCCACTATGGAGAACCGTGTGGAGATTCCTTAAAAAACTGGAAATAGAACTGCCATACAACCCAGCAATCCCACTGCTGGGCATATACACCGAGGAAACCAGAATTGAAAGAGACACGTGTACCCCAATGTTCATCGCAGCACTGTTTATAATAGCCAGGACATGGAAGCAACCTAGATGTCCATCAGCAGATGAATGGATAAGAAAGCTGTGGTACATATACACAATGGAGTATTATTCACCCATTAAAAAGAATACATTTGAATCAGTTCTAATGAGGTGGATGAAACTGGAGCCTATTATACAGAGTGAAGTAAGCCAGAAAGAAAAACACCAATACAGTATACTAACACATATACATGGAATTTAGAAAGATGGTAACGATAACCCTGTATGCGAGACAGCAAAAGAGACACAGATGTATAGAACAGTCTTTTGGACTCTGTGGGAGAGGGTAAGGGCGGGAAGATATGGGAGAATGGCACTGAAACATGTAAATTATCACATGTGAAATAAATTGCCTGTCCAAGTTCGATGCATGATACAGGGTGCTTGGGGTTGGTGCACTGGGATGACCCAGAGGAATAGGATGGGGAGGGAGGTGGGAGGGGGGTTCAGGATGGGGAACACATGTACACCCATGGCAGATTCATGTCAATGTATGGCAAAACCAATACAATATTATAAAGTAAAAAAAAATAAATAAATAAAACTGGAAAAAAAAGATACATTGTTATATTGACTAAGACAAAGCAATGTAGAAAAGAACATTTGTCATTTTCTCCTTCAGAGCCCCAGACCCCTTTCTCCTCCTCGGGAACCCTGGACTTCTTATCAGCCTACCTAGGAATTGACGCTGTCAGGAACTTCCTGATTCATCTGTAGTCCCACAAGACTGAGGGGGGAAAAGAAGTCCATTTTAAACACAAGTGGGAAAACTATGAGATCTCTGGTTCTATAGAAATTAACTTGTCTAGCTTTAACCTGTGGCTTTAATACAGACCTTTTAGAGTTATCAAGATTAAGGATAATACTTTCACCATACCAAGAGTTATAAGAAGTCAGTAAGTGCATATTGTTTTTCTTATAAACTTGTTAACAGGGAAAAATAACCTGATATGATAAAACTTTAAGTACATGTAATTGGAATACAAAGTTTTTGTAAGCTATAGGAATAATTACATGCTTTGGAAACATGCATCTAAAACAGTCTGTCCAAATTTTGATAAATTTGAAACCAAATTAAGTTCAATGATAGGAATTAATTAGATATATAGGGCATTTGCCTGCAGTGCGGGAGACCTGGGTTTGATCTCTGGGTCAGGAAGATTCCTCTGGAGAAGGGCAATGGCAACCCACTTCAGGATTCTTGCCTGGAGAATTCCATGGACAGAGGAGCCTGGCAGGCTACAGTCCATGGGGTCACAAAGAGTCAGACATGACTGAGCAACTGACACACACAGGGCATTTCAAATAAGATAAAATACTGGAACGTTAATTGTGAAACAAACCTAAATTCATTAATTTTTCTCTTCTTATGAGAGAGAAACTAAAGATATTTGTTACCACCTTAGTACTCATGCCTGGAAAATCCCATGGACGGAGGAGCCTGGGTAGGCTGCAGTCCATGGGGCCGCTCAGAGTTGGACAGGACTGAGAGACTTCACTTTCACTTTTCACCTTCATGCACTGGAGAAGGAAATGGCAACCCACTCCAGTATTCTTGCCTGGAGAATCCCAGGGACAAGGGAGCCTGGTGGGCTGCCGTCTATGGGGTCGCACAGAGTCGGACACCACTGAAGTGACTTAGCAGCAGCAGTAACATGTTCTCTACTAATTTATGGAATTCTGATGTAAAGAATGGGCTTCTCAGGTGGCTCAGTGGAAAGTATCTGCCTGCCAAAGCAGGAGGCGCAGGTTTGATCCCTGGATTGGGAAGATCCCCTAGAGAAGGAAATGGCAACCCACTCCAGTTCCTTGCCTGGTGAATTCCATGGACAGAGGAGCCTGGCAGGCTACAGTCCAAGGGGTCTCAAAGAGTCAGACAGGCCTTTGTGACTGAGTGTGTGTGTGCACACACACGCACACACACACACCCACACACAATAAATTAATGATTGCTTAAGAAAAGTAGGATGATATTCAGGAAAGAAAGTATGAGGAATGGAAATATATCTTATTGAAAGGTAAAAGGATGATGTTGTCTTAGAGCTGGCTATTTCTAAACGGAGGAAAGAATAAGGGACGATGTATGGCTGCAGGAAGTTGTAGAAGGCTTAAGGAAGGTGAACATTGAGAAAAGAATTTTGTATTTGTCAGGATCTTCTAAGGTGGATTAAATTTAATTAGGTGAGTCGATTTTATTAAGATTAGGCTGATGCAGGATTGGGTTTGTTTCTCTCTCATAAGAGAACAAAGTTGTCCTGGATGCTGCTTTTGAAAACAGGTTGTGTGAGTTCCAGTGCTTTTAACTGATCTATATTTACTTTTGACTTTTCTTCCCCCACCATAGAACAAAGAATAAGCATTTTTTCACAAAAACCTATGATCTTATCTGATTGGATGTTTTAAAACTTTAAAAAAATTTTTGACAGACTTCCCAGATATCAAATTCTAATAGAAATTCTTCTGACTTCCAGTTAACTTCGGGGTGCTTCAGGGGGCTCCTGGAACATCCCAAAGAGAGATCCTAAGCTAATTGGGTTAATCTGTAAGGAGAGGTTTGGCATGTTCTCAGAGAACCCTGACAAGTTTGGGGATAAATTTGTCAGGTTGGGGTTGGCAGTCTCTCTCACCTGGCAGGACAGCATGCTTATTCTGGCCCACTGTTGCTCCCAGGATGAAATGGAGCATATACTAAGAAAGTCCAGGGAACACACAGTAGGCCTACTGGCCAACAATCCACACCAGTACATTTACCAGGTGGGTGGGGATGCAATTATAGATCATGACCCACACTGGGACTATGAAGATTGAGTAGGCCAGGCCAAGGATGAGACATTATATTACCTATCAGAAGGAATGAAAAGGTGTATGGTGATGCCTGTAAATTATAAGGTCTGAGAGGTTACACAGGAAAAAGATGAAAGCCAGGCATATTCCTGAGCTAGGTAACAGAGGCTTTCAGGAAGGACACCAATAAAGACCCAGAGTCCACAGAAGGGAGGACATACTGGCCATGCATTTTATCCACCAGGCTACTCCTGATGTCAAGAGAAAATTACAAAACCTTGAGGCTGGGCCTCCACTGTAAACCTTGGTAGAGGAGGCCTTCAAGGTTATAACAATCAAGACATAACAGAGGCGGCCAATAAGAATAAGAGGCTAATGGAAAAAACACGGCTTTTGGTTGTTCTCACTCACCCACCACCTGAGGGGACCCTAGAGGGCCAGGAAGACTGGACAGACCATCAAGGAGCCACCTGAGCTGGAACCAGTGTGCCTTTTGTCAGAAAGAGGGGCTCTAGAAGGGGGAATGTCCTGAGCTCCCACTGGTGTGATGACTGAGGGGCAACCGTGGCCAGCCCCAATTCTTGTGAATTTCTCAGAAGAGAGATTCTGCACACCAACTGATGGCGCCCAAGCACCTATGTGGCTCCAGATCCCACTTGATCCATTCCCAATACTTGTGCAGAGCTCCAGGTCACCCTCGATGCAGCAGGTAGGAGAACTGAATTTCTTGTAGACACTATTCTGACTTGGCCAGCTAACCCCCTCTCCAACCATGACTGTAGTGACAGGAGTTGATGGGCAAAGGTAAGCAATTTATGTCTCTCCTTGTAAATAATAATCAGACTGTTATTATTACTTACTCCTTTTTGTATATGCCAGAATGCCCTGTCCACCTCCCAGGAGAGATTTGTTAAATAAGTTAGGAGCTAGTATATTCTTAGGACAGGGTTAAGTCCAAGGAGGTAAAGAATCTGAACAGAGAATGCATTTGCTAGTTGTCACAGATGAGCCACCTGTTGGGCATCAAAATATTCCCCAAGACCTCCCCCAAGAAATTTGAGAACAAGTAGATCCTGCAGTTGGGTTGGTGCCAGGAAGTGCAAAACGTATTCCCCCAATAAAAATAAGGCCTGGGGAAAACACCCCTGGAAGAGACAATATCCTTTAAAGTCTGAGGCCCTGAGGGTAATCTAACCACTGTTCAGCTAATTTCTAAAACACAGACTCTTTAAGCTCTGCTGATCCCCTTGCAACACCCTGGCCTCCCTGCTCAGAAGTCTAGCAGGGAGAATCAGTTTGTGCAAGACTAAGGAGCAGAGAATGAGGCAGTCCCCCCTGTTCACCCCTGGTGCCAAAACTGTACTCCCTTCCCACACAACTGCCATGGAAAGCTGAGTATTACTGTTTTGGAGCTCCAAGATGCATTTTTCTACATTTCCCCCCATCCAGACTCTCAATACCTTTTTGCCTTTGAATGGAGAGGCCCTGACACCCTGGAGGCTACCCAATGTACATGGACAGTGAGTACACAGGGTTTGCAACATAGGCCCCACTTTTTTGAGAAATACATTAGCAAGGGAATCAAGGGAACTGAGTCTTGAGAACTCTGCTACAATTATGTTGGTAATTATTGATGAATAGTGAGACCAAACAAGACTCAAATCAAAATACTGTTAGGGTCTAAATTTTTGGGCAAAAAGGGGATATAAAGCCTCTTTAACCAAGGCACAGATCTCAGCAATGGATTCAATATTTTGAATCTGTTTTGACTCCAGGGGCATGAGCCCTGGCCATAGATTAAAACCCAGCAATTAGTGCATTACCATCTCCAATCAGAAAGAGGTAACTCCCAGCTTTATGGGGATGGCTGGGTTCTATCTGGATTTCAAATTATGGCCTCATAGCAAAACCCCATATGACATTCTAAAGGGAGGGGAAGGGTACCCCTTCAATGGAATAAGACCACGAGCAGGGCTTGGAGACTCTAAAGATTGAGCTGAATAGAGTACCAGCTCTGGGGCTTCCAAATCTGGAGAAGTCCTCTACTCTGTATGGTCACAGAAGGTCAAGGATAGCACCAGAAGTCCTGACTCCAAGGCTGGGACTGGATCAGAGACCAGTGGCTTACTTTTCAAAACAATTGGACTCAGTGGCCCTGGGAATGCCAAGCTGCTGTGGGCAGTAGCAGTCACAGCCAAGTTGGTTAATGAGGCTTCCAAGCTCACCCTGGGACAACACTTAGATGTGTTAACCCCTCATCAGGTACTATCTGTGCTGGAAGTCACAGGACATCATTGGTTGACTGGAGGAAAGTTTATAAGATACCAGGCCCTTTTAATGGACATCCTTGACATTACCTTAAAGGTGTGCCAAACCCTAAACCTAGTAACTCTGCTTTCACTGGTTGAGAGTGGAGACTTATTGCCTCAGTGTATAGAGACCCAAGAACAAACTTACTCCAGCAGGTCTGATCTTCTAGATGAGCCTCTTGACAACCCTGAGGTTGAATGGGAGTTTGGTAGAAATGGGAACCCGACAGGCAGTATATGCCACAGCTAGTCTAGATGAAGTCATAAAAGCCATGGCCCTGCCACTCCAGATATTAGTCCAAATGACTGAACTAATTGCATTAATGAGAGCTTTGCAATTAGGGAAGAATAAAAAATTAGATGTTTTCACTGACTCTAAATGTGGATTCTACCTGCCATATGCTCATGCTACCATTTGTAAAGAAAGGGGAAGGTTAACTGCTAAAAATTCTCCCATAAAACATAAGATTTGGTTCTGGCTCTTTTAGAAGCAGTGTAGCTCCCAATCTGAGTAGCAGTAATCCTCTGTAGAGCCCATCTGAGGGAAGGATCTATTGTCAGCAAAGTGAACAGCAAAGATGATCAACTTGCAAAGCAGGCAGCTAGAATGCAGGAACCTGGGCTTCCCAGGTGGCTTAGTTGTAAAGAATCCTCCTGCCAAAGCAGGAGACGTGGGTTCGATACCTAGGTCAGGAAGATACCTTGGAGGAAGAAATGGCAGCCCTCTCTAGTATTCTTGCCTGGGAAATTCCATGGATAGAGGAGCCTGGTGGGCTGTAGTTCATGGGATCCCAAAGAGTTGGACACGACTGAGATACTGAGCACATATGAACAAATTATGGCTCTAGTGATTCAGTTCAGTTCAATCCCTCAGTTGTGTCTGACTCTTTGTGACGCCATGGACTGCAGCACGCCAGGCTTCCCTGTCCATCACCAACTCCCAGAGCTTGCTCAGACTCATGTCCATCGAGTCAGTGATGCCATCCAACCATCTCATCCTCTAGTGATTGCCCCCCCGAACTTCCTAGCCTTCCCCGATATTCCCCAGAGGAACACAAATACTGAAAAATAGGGCTATGAGAAGGGAAGCACAGGCCAGAATAAAAAGGAATATAAGGTTTTAATCCCTGGGGCCCAACAATGGAAACTCACTGATTTACATGATTCCATCCACTACTGGAGGGAAGAGGCTCAAAAGAACAGTAAAACAAGTCATGCTGACCTATGATTTATGTGCCCACAATAACCCACACACCCATCCAACCCCCCTTTCATTACTCAGGTTGATTCAACCCCGAGGGACATATCCCAGGGAAGACTGACAGTTAGATTTCACCCAAATGTACTCATGATCAGGACATAAACATCTTCTGGTATTCCTTGCTACTTTCACAGGATGGTCTGAAGCCTTCCCTACCTGATCTGAAAAGGCTATGGAAGTCTGTAAGTCCCTTTTAAAAGAAATAATTCCTCAGTTTGGACTTCCAAAGTCCCTCTAGAGTGATAACAGGCTCTCTCTTATAGCCCAAATCACACAAGGGCTCCTCTCCCAGGGATAGACTACAAGTAACACATCCCTTGGCAACCTAGTCTTCAAGTAAGGTAGAGAAAATGAACCATACTTTATAGAAAACCTTAGCAAAGCTCTGCCAAGAAACTCAGAAACCCTGGACAACTTGCTTCCTACTGCAGACTCTGTGTAGTCTGTGTAGCCCCAGGAGTGGTCTGAGACATAGCACATTGCAATGACCTGTGGGAGGCCTTTTTGTACTACTGACATTCACTGATGAGGAAGTGAACCAGGCTCTGACATTTATTATTAATCTGGACAAGTTCAGAAGGTGATCCAGGATTATGCCCACAAGGCACTGCCAGCTCCCACTGAAAACTACAGAAATGGAGCTGTTCCTTCACAAAGAAACCAAATCCTTCTTAAAACCTGGAAAGAGGGGTCCCCCCAGGACCAAGAATTGCCAAAAATGGAAGGACAGCTATTAAGTAATTTTAACCACCCCCACTGCTGTCAAACTGCAAGGGATATGTAGTTGGGTACATTTGTCCAGACTAAAGCTTTTACTTCCAGAAACCCCATAGGTCACTGGAGAGGAGCAGGAAAGCTGTGAGCCAGTGGAAGATCTGAGACACCTGGTCAAAAACCAGGCACCGGTCTTTCCTGATGGTAGAGTGGTTAAGAATCTATCTTGCAATGGAAGGGACACCAGTTGAATCCCTGGTCCAGGAAGAGCCCACACGTTAAGGGCCAACTAAGCCCATGTGCCACAACTTCTGAAGCCTTGAGCCTGTGCCTTGCAAAAAGAGAAGCCACCACAAATAGAAGCCTACACACTGAAACTAGAGAACAGCCCCTGCTTGCCACAACTAGGGAAACACCCACACTCGGCAACAAACACCCAGCACAGACAAAAATACGTAAATAAACATATTTTTAATGCTTAAAAAAAAAAACCGTCAACAGAAAAGTAAAATGATGTAGTGGGTTGGCTTCTATCTGAATCCTTAACAGGACTTGGGACCTCTCATTTCCTTGGCTGATGTGGTTCTTGCCAGTTGTCTGACACTTGAATATCTTCTGGCGGAACAAGGTAGAGTTTGTGTGATGACTAATACTTTCTGCTGCACTTGATCAATGGGATAGGACATGTAAAAGTTAATGTTAAGGAAATATAAGCCCAGGAAGAGTGGCTTCATAATTTTGGTAGGGGCAATTTCACCTCCCTTGTCTGGTCAACAGCTAAGAAAGCCCAAAGTTAACCCGCTTCCTTTCCTTTCTAGGCCTCTTAAGGGTGATTGTTGTTCTCCTTTTCAGTCCTTGTTCGTTGAAACTGTTGGTTAAGTGTGTGTTTTTTAGGCTCCAACAGTTTGAAATAAGGCTCATGATGGCTCAAGGAATTCAGCCCATTCCAGTAGAGTGGCCCTGGTCCCTATAGGTGCTTGGAACAGTCAGCAAGGGACTTCTACACCTCTTGGGCAGGGTAGGGTCTGTAGCCTCTGTCCAGGAGGAAGAAGTTTCAGAAGAAGAGAACTTTGACCCTTTACCTTTTTAGAATAGGGTGTTGAGTATTTTGTGGGGAATGAGACAGGCTGGGACTGGGACCCTTTGCTGAAGTGCACAATGCTTGCACTGAATGCATCTCTCCTGGAGCCTGCATAGGCAGTTGGGGCAATTTCTGGACCTAAGAGATACAAAGACAGCAAAAAACCCAAACCTCCATTTTTGAGGAGCCTGGAGCATAAGCAGATGGCTGGGAGCAAAAGCAGGGTACTTTGCATGGCCCTGCACACTCCACCACCTAACAGGTGGGCAAATTCCTAAGCCACCCCTCCAGTTGGACCCTAGTCACAGCCCTACCCTCACCCCATATAAGGAACAGACTTTCTTCTCCATCAGGGAGAGAGCAAACAAAGGGAAATTTCTTTGGTCTCACTCCCCTGTGCTATAGCGGGAGCCCGAGTAAAACCTTGCCTGAAAAAAGAAAGTGAGATTTTTTGGTACAAAAGTCCTTGCTTGCCATTTTCTTTTCAATGTCACTAGCTTTACATATATATATAAAATGGGATATTATTCAGCCATAAAGAATGAAATAATGCCATCTGAAACAACATGGATGGACTTAGAGATTATCATGCTAAGTGAAGTAAGTCAGACAAAGACAAATATATGATATCACTTACATGTGGAATCTAAAAAGATGATACAAACGAACTTATTTACAAAACAAAAACAGACTCACAGACTTGGAAAACAAATTTAGAGTTACCAAAGGGAAAGATGTTGGGGGAAGGGATAAATTTGGAGTTTGAGGTTGACATATACACACTTCCATACACAAAATACATAACCAGGGAATTCCCTGGTGTTCCAGTGGTTAGGATTTTGTGCTCTCACTGCCTAGTGCTGGAGTCCAGTTCCTGGACGGGGAGCTTAAATCCCACAAGCCGGGTGGCATGGTCATAAATAAATAAATAAATAAGGACTTCCCTGGTGGTCCAGTTGTCTGCCTGCCAATCAGGGGGAAGGGTTCAATCCCTGGTCCAGGAAGATACATGCCTCGGGGCAACTAAGCCCATGAGCCACGACTACTGAAGCCGGCACTCTAGAGCCTGCGAGATGCAAATACTGAGCCCGAGTGCCACAACTACTGAAGTCACTGTGCCCAGGAGCCCATGCTCTGGAAGAAGAGAAGCTACCACAATGAGAAGCACGTGTAACACAACCAGAGAAGATCTGAGTACAACAAAGACCCAATGCAGCCAAAGATAAATTAAAAAAAATTTTTTAAGTTTAAAAATAAAAAGCACTTACTGTATAACACAGGGAACTCACTCAATATTCTGTAATAACCTATATGGGGAAAGAATCTGAAAAAAGAATGGATATATGTATAACTGAACCACTTTGCTGTATAACTGAAACTAACACATCATTGAAAAACCACCCTATCCAAATATAAAAATTAAAATAAAAAAAAAAGAACTAACAATCTAGGTAGAGATGGGGCAAAAGTCCATAAAAATTACATAATTTAAATAATAGTTCAGGGAAAAGAGTAAGAAATATCTCAGGGTATTGAATGTTTTAACTGCTAGACAAATGACACACATTTGGATCTGAATAGGCATTAAAAAACAATGTAGGGACCTCCCTGGCAGTCCAGTGGTTAAAGCTCAGCGTTTCCACTGCAGGGGTATGAGTTCAGTTCCTGGTCTGGGAATTAAGATCCTGGATGCCACATGGCAGGAAAAAAAAAGAAAAGCAATGAAATTAACAACACTGCTGTATGTTATACATGAAAGTTGTTAAGAGCAAATTCTAATAAGAGTTCTATCACAAGGAAAAAATAACTAAAAATTTTTCTACCTGCATGACATGATGAATTGTCATTAAACTTATTGTGATTATCATTTCATGATGTATGTAAATAAAATCATTATGCTGTACACCTTAAATTTATATAGTGCTATATGTCAATTATATATCAATAAAACTGGAAGAAAAAAGATCTAAAAAAATATGGCTAGATTTAGACAACTAATAGGCTGAAAGCATCATTCATTTATTCATTCACTTATTCAACAAGTGAATGACTACTATCAGAAGACTATTTACTTGTCAATTCTGAGCAGTTATCTGAGAAAAACACTGAAAACTGCCTGTGAATTTTAGGGTCTTTCAGATGGTGTAGGCTATCTTTGGGCGAAAAGCCTGGTTATTAAGGACAAGTTTGCTTAAATGCCATTCTCATTTTTTTGCTGTGCGTCTCAGGGGCCTACACTGGGTGTAGGAGAGACTTCTTCCCTTACAGTTGCTGTGGGGAAAGTTTTTGCAATTACCTGTAGTTCAGTGGAGTTTTCTTGATTATCTGCATCTTGTTCGTCCGGGTTATCTACTTTGCTCCTCAGATCAGTTTGAGCCAGTGCTGTTAGTTTTTCTCCAAATCGTGTGACGGGGGAGAGCTTGATAGATTTTGTGGGGTTTTTTTAATTAAAAAAAATTTATTTTTAATTGGAGGATAATTACCATATTGTGATGGTTTTGGCCATACATCAACATGAATCAGCCATAGGTAATAAAAATTTGGAACGTTCCAAGGATTTGCGTGTTGTCCTTTTGCAGTGGCCATGATAATCTCTGTATTATTCCAATTTTAGTATATGTGCTGCCAAAGCAAGCATTTATTTTTGTTTTTGAATAGAAAATAGCCACATGCATATTTCAAATGCTATTTTTTTTTAGCCAATTAGTTTTCTTCTCCATGTACTTAAGGGCTGGCAAATACTGTCAAGGGCCAGATGGTAAATACTTTAGACTTTTCAGGCCAAGTGGTCTACTGTAGCTATTCAGTGCTGCTGTGAAAGCACCTGAAGACAGTACATAAATGAAGGAATGTGGCTGCGCTACAAAAAAATTTACTTGTGAAAATAGGTGGCAGGCTGGCTTTGGCCTGGAGGCATCGTTTACCAACTCTTGCTTTTACTGGTTTACTTTTAGATTTTCTTTATACATTATGTAAAAAACATACTTACAAAAGCTAACATTACTGAGCAATACCTAGTCTATTCCAGATATGCTACTAAGCACTTTATATGCATTATTTCATATAATTATCTCAAACTTTGACATGGATACTATCATCCCCCTTTTACAGAATGTTCAGCTGAGGCTTAGAGAGCTTCAGTGACGTGCTCAAGGTCATACAGGTAGGCACTGGCAGAACTATTATTTGAACCAAGGCCAATATGAGTATATTTTACCAAGTTAATAAGTTGCTAGTTCTATTAATTTCAGTTTAAATGGACTATAAGAAAAGACAACCATCCATTGATGGATGAATGGATAAAGAAAATGTGGTATATATACACAGTAGACTATTACTTGGCCGTAAGAAAAGTATGAAATCTTGCTACTTGCAACAACATGAATGGATGCAAAAGATACTCTGCTTTGTGAAGTAAATCAGACAGAGAAAGACAATACCCCATGATTTCACTTACATGTGGAATCTGAAAAACAATAAATGAACTAACAAAACAGAAAACAAACTCATGGATACAGAGAACAAATGGGGCTGCCAGATGAGGAGAGCAAGTGAGAGGTTGGGCAAAACAGATGAAAGAGATCAGGAGGTACACACTCACAATTATAAGTCATGGGGATGTAATGTATAGCATAATCTGTAATGAATGTAACATATAGTCAATAATATTCTTTATAGATGTAATATTGCCATGCAATAACTTTGCATGGTGACAGATGGTTACTAGACTTACCAGGCTGACCATTTTGTAATGCATATAAATGTCATGTTGTACATGATGCAAATATTGTATATGAGCTATACATCATATGAGAAAAATCTAAAGCAACAACTGCGCATGAAGTAATTTGCTGACAAACCACTGAACCAGGTCCAAGCTATAATAAGGGAAGATTAACCTAAAAACATAATTTTCCAAGTCATAGTTATAGCTATACCTATGTATATATTGATGGCCTCTCTGGTGGCTCAGTGTTAAAGAAGCCATCCGTCAATGCAGGAGACTCGGTTTTGATCCCTTGGTTGGGAAGATCCCTTGGAGAAGGAAATGCAACCTACAACAATATTCTTGCATGGGAAATCCCATGGACAGAGGAACCTGGCAGGCTACAGTCCATGGGGATGCAGAGTCAGATATGACTTAGGGACTAAACAACAACAATATATAGATACATAGATGTTAAGATTAAAATTATCCATTTTGTGGATACATGTATATTTATAACTTAGTCCCTTGCTGTTCACCTGAAACTACCTCAACATTGTTAATTGGCTATACCCCAATACAAAATAAAAAGTTTGAAGTTACAAAATTTTGTATCAAAAATAAATAAGTGACCATGTAAAAAAATAAAGTTACAAAATAAAATTATCCATTTTATAGCTAAGTTGTCATTGTAGTATTTCTAAACTTTTCATAGTTATCTCCATTGCAGGTCTGTTTTTGATTATTACAATCAGTTGCCAATCATAAGACATGAAGAGAGAAAACTCAAATATGTTAGGGCAACAATATTTTTTTAAATGGCCCAGTGCACGTGTAATAGATCCATTAATAAGGTAAGTGTCAGTACACAATGAAGCCTTTTAGTCATTTTGCACATCAGAGAGATGTGATCTTTGGGGGGAAAAGTCAATTGGGGCTTATAATATCCTTTCAAGTTGTTTCTTTAATCATTAACTATTATTTTGTGACTTTGAAAAAACTTAAAATAGGAAAGACAATTCAAGAAAGCAACCAAGAACTGTGTGTCAAGGAGAAATCCCAGGAAAAGTACAGCTCTCATAAAAAAATTTGCTCATACTACTCAACCACATACTTTAAGGCAGTAACTTCTCAGTGATCGAGTAGGGATAGAAAGAAATGGATAAATTAAAAGTGTACTTTGGAAGTAGAATCACAGGACATGCTAGAGGATTATGTAGAAGGCATGAGGGGGAAAGGAGTCAAGAACCATATTAAGTTGAAGTGTGCAAGAGACCCTCATTTCGAGGGAGATGTGGGGTTAGAATGAAGACTTCTGTTTAGGTCATAGTGAGTTTAGGATGCTTGAGAAGGAATGATTGCTAACAGCGCCCTTTAATCAGATTTTCCAAGGAAAGTGAAGGGGATCAAGAGGAGGCAAAGAGGGGAGGGAGTTGTACTGGGGATGTGAGATGTCTGCATCTCAGCTCCTCTCATTTCTTCATCCCTCTTGAGAACTGACTCTAGAACAAGTCCCCCTGTTATAAGCCATTCTTGGTACAGCCAATTTGTTCTCAACCTTATTCAACCTCACACTTTCACTTTATAACCATTCATTCATTTGCTTTACAAATAATGAGCTCTTTCTGTGGGCTACTCTCTGTGCCACACTCTAGAACATAACCTGTAAGGCACAGCTTCTTAAAATCCTGATAGCTTTTCCTCTTCTCAACTGAATTCATCCTGATCTAAAGATAAAATTCAAGTGTAACAAGAACTGGTCTTAAAACTAGACTTTAGGGGCTTCCGTGGTAGTTCAATGGTAAATAATCCACCTGCCAATGCAGGAGACACAGGTTTCATCCCTGGTCTGGGAAGATCCCACGTGTGGGGGACAACTAAACCCATGTGCCATAACTCCTGAGCCAGCGCTCTAGAGCCCATGAACCTCCACTACCGAAACCTGCGCACCTAGTGCCCAGGCCCTGCAACAGGAGAAGCTACTGCAATGAGAAGCCTACACACCAGAACTCAGGAGTAATCCCTGCTCACTGCAACTGGAGAAAGCATGTGCAGCAAAGCAGACCCAGCGCAGCTAAAAATAATATTAAATCATAAAAAAACAGCCTTTAGTCTCATAACTATCCACACACTTTCCCCTTTGCCATTCCTGTCTATAGTGACTTTTCATATTTTAAGACTTTGCCTTTAGTCTTTTCATATTTTAAGACTTTGCCTTTAGTTATTGGCAGAAAGTTTCACTGGCTGCTTGTGGCCTCCACCTTTTTACTCATATAGTCTGTTCAACAAACTGCTTTCTGAGCTTCCAAGAGACGGCTGCTCTCCCAGACTTTGTTGCTTGTCTGGATGATTAATTCTCAAACTTTTTGGTCTCAAGTTCTCTTTGCACTGAAAATGGAGGATGCCAGACAGCCATCATTCATGTGCGTCTGTGCTTGGTCTCTCAGGCATATCTGACTCTTTGCGACCTCATGGATGGCAACCAGCCAGGCTCTTCTGTCCATGAGGATTCTCCAGGCAAAAATACTGGAGTGAGTTACCATGCCCTCCTCCAGGGGATCTTCCCAACTCAGGGATCGAACTGGGGTCTCCTGCACTGCAAGAGGACTCTTTACCAGTTGAGCCACCAGGGAAGCTCACTGTTTATGTAGGTTGCATATTTTATGTTTATTTGAAATTCAATTTAAGGAAATTTCAGTAATTTGTGTTAATAATAAACCCATTGAAATTTTTTTTGGCTGCACTCTAAGGTACACGGGATCTTAGTCCATTGACCAGATGTTGAACCCGGCCTCCTGCAGTGGAAGTGCAGAGGCTTAACAACCTGATTACCAGGGATGGCCTTAGATTTAAACAATTTTATGAAAAATTGTCTCCCAGAAAAAGTGGCATATTTTACAATTTTGCAAACATCTTTAATGTCTGACAATAGGAAACAAATTGATTCTCATAACTGGTGTGATGTAACATGTCATGTAGCCTTTGGAAAATTCCACTATACATTTGTGAGAGCATGAGTGAACAAAGCAATCTCTTATTATTATGGTAACAGTTTCATGGGCTCTCTTGCCCCAGCCTGAGGTTCCCTGGCCACTAGTTTCTGAACTGCTGTAATCCTTGATCTACAAAGTATAGAAATGACTCATACAACTCAACAACAACAACCAACCAAATGGAAAAAAAATGGGCAGAAGACAAAACAGACATTTCTCAAAGAAGACATACAGTTGGCCATAGGCGTATGGAAAGATGCTCAACATCACTAATTATTAGAGAATCACGAGTCATTAGAGAAATGCAAATCAAAATTATAATTAAGTACCAACACACACCAGTCAGAATAGCCCTCATTAAGAAGTCTACAAATAACAAATGCTGGAGAAGATGTGGAGGAAAGGGAACCCTCCTACACTGTTGGTGGGAACATAAGTTGCCACTATGGAAAACAGTATGAAGATTCCTCAGAAACTAGAATTACCATACGATCCAACAATTGCACTCCTGGGCATACATCAGACAAAACAATAATTCAATAAGATACATGTACCCCTATGTTCATAGCAGTACTGTTCACAATAGCCAAGACATGCTGCTGCTACTGCTACTAAGTCACTTCAGTCGTGCTGACTCTGTGTGACCCCAGAGACGGCAGCCCACCAGGCTCCCCCATCCCTGGGATTCTCCAGGCAAGAACACTGGAGTGGGTTGCCATTTCCTTCTCCAGTGCATGAAAGTGAAAAGTGAAAGGGAAGTCGCTCAGTCGTGTCCGACTCTTAGCGACCCCATGGACTGCAGCCTACCAGGCTCCTCCATCCATGGGATTTTCCAGGTAAGAGTACTGGAGTGAGGTGCCATCGCCTTCTCCAAGCCAAGTCATGGAGGCAACCTAAATGTCCATCAACAGATAAGTGGATAAAGAACGTGTGGTACACTACAGTGCAATACTATTTAGCTATAAAAGAATGAAATAATGTCATTTGCAGCAACATGGATGCAACTAGAGATTTTCATACTAAGTGAAATAAATCAGAGAAAGACAAACACCACATGATATCATGTCACTTTTATTTGGAATATATGGCACAAGCTAGTGAGTGAAGTGAAGTCACTCAGTGGTGTCCGACTCTTTGGGATCTCATGGACTGTATCCTATCAGGCTCCTCCGTCCATGGAATTTTCCAGGCAAGAGTACTGGAGTGGGTTGCCATTTCCTTCTCCAGGGGATCTTCCTAACCCAGGGATCAAACCCAGGTATCCCACATTGCAGGCAGACACTTTACTGTCTTTTCCACAAGCAAACCTATCTACAAAACAGAAATAGATTCACAGAGAATAGACTTGTACTTGCCAAGGGGGTTGTGGGGGAGAGGGAGGGATGGACTAGAAGTTTGGGGTGCATAGATGCAAACTATTACATTTAGAATGGATAAAGGAAAGCTCTTACTGTATAGCACAGGGGAATATATCCAATCTTTTGAGATAATTCATAATGGAAAAGAATATGAAAAATAATGTTCAGTTCAGTTCAATCACTCAGTCCTGTCTGACTCTTTGTGACCCCATGGACTGCAGCACGCCAGGCCTCCCTGTCCATCACAATACCTGGAGCTTACTCAAACTCATGTCCATTGAGACGGTGATGCGATCCAACCACCTCATCCTTTGTCATCCCCTTCTCCTCCCACCCTCAATCTTTCCCAGCAACAAGGTCTTTTGAAATGAGTCAGTTCTTCACATCAGGTGGCCAAAGTATTGGAGTTTCAGCTTCAGCATCAGTCCTTCCAATGAATATTCAGGACTGGTTTCATTTAGGATGGACTGGTTGGATCTCCTTGCAGTCCAAGGGACTCTCAAGAGTCTTCTCCAACACCACAGTTCAAAAGTATCAATTATTCGGTGTTCAGCATTCTTTATGGTCCAACTCTCACATCCATACATGACTGCTGGAAAAACCATAGCCTTGACTAGACAGACCTTTGTTGGCAAAGTAATGTCTGCTTTTTAATATGCTGTCTAGGTTGTTTTATAGCTTTTCTTCCAAGGAGCAAGTGTCTTTTAATTTCATGGCTGCAGTTACCATCTACAGTTATCGTGGAGCCCCCCAAAATAAAGTCTTTCACTGTTTCCATTATTTCCCCATCTATTTGCCATGAAGTGATGGGACCAGATACCATGATCTTAGTTTTCTGAATGTTGAGTTTTGAGCCAACTTTTTCACTCTCCTCTTTCACTTTCATCAAGATGCTCTTTCTGCCATAAGGGTGGTGTCATCTGCCTATCTGAGGTTATTGATATTTCTCCTGGCAAACTTGATTCCAGCTTGTGCTTCATTCAGCCCTGAATTTCGCATGATGTACTCCGCATATAAGTTAAATGAGCAGGGTGACAATATACAGCCTTGATGTACTCCTTTCCCTATTTAGAAACAGTCTGTTGTTCCATGTCCAGTTCTAACTGCAGTTCTAACTTCTTGACCTGCATACAGACTTCTCAGGAGGCAGGTCAGGTGGTCTGGTATTCCTATCTCTAAGAATTTTCCATAGTTTATTGTGATCCACACAGTCAAAGGCTTTGGCGTAGTCAATAAAGCAGAAGTGGATGTTTTTCTGGTATTCTCTTGCTTTTTCAATGATCCAATGGAAGTTGGCAATAGAATATTACTCAGCTATAAGAAAAGGATGGAATCGCACCACTTGCAACTACATGGCTAGATCCAGAAGGTAGTTTGCTAACTGCAGTCAGTCAGACAAAGAAAGAGAAATACCATGTAATTTCACTACATGTGTAATCTAAAATATAAAATAAATGAACAGAAACAGAGTCACGGATACAGAGAAAAAATTGATGGTTGCCAGATGAGAGAAGTGGCTGGGCAAAATATGGGAAAGAGATTGAGATACACAGTTACAAATCACAACAATGTCATATCCAGCATAAGGAATATAGTCAATATTACTTATAGACATAATATTACCATACAGTAACCTTGTATGGTGGTAGATGGTTACTAGATTTCGGGTGACCATTTCATAATGTATATAAATGTCAAAACATGTTATATACTTGAAACTAACACTGTATATCAGCAATACATCAATAAATTTTTTTTTATAGGAACAACTACACCCGAAGTAAAATTGATGACAAGCCATTGAACCAGGCTGAAGCTATATTAAGGGAAGATTAACCTAAAATGATTATCCAAATCATAATTATAGCTCTATGTGTATACAGACACATAGATGGTTAAAAAATTCTCTACTTTGTAGCTTAGTAGCTATTGCAGTATTTCTAAATTTTTCATAGGTACCTGCATTGCAGGTCTGTTTTTGATTATCACAATCAGTTACCAATCATGAGATATGGAGAGAGAAAATTCAAATACGTTAGGGCAACAATATATTTTTTAAGTGGCTCTGTGTAAGTAGATGCATTAACTGGGTAAGTGTCAGTACACAACTGGGCCTTTTAGTGGACTCTTAGCCCGTGGACCATCTCAGAGAGATGTGATTGTTTTGGGGGGAATCAATTGGGGGTCATAATATTCATTCAAGTTGTTATCGTTACTTATTATTTTGAGATTTTGAAAAAAACTTAAAATAGAGGAAAAAATTCCACAAAGCAACCAGGAACTACGTGTCAAAGAGAAATCCCAGAGAAAGTATAGCTCTTACAGGGGGGAACATTTTGTCACCCATACAACCCAATCAGATTCTTAAGTCAGTAACTTCTCAGGGAGGTCATGACCCAATATTAATTTTTCATCTACAGGAAGTGACAAGAAAGCCTTATACATACTGTGTATAAAAACATATAGTTTTTATATGTTCAACCCATATAGTTTATATGGGTTCAAACATATAGTTAAGAAAAACCAACCAGAGAACCTGCTGGATGATAATGAGCTTCTGAACCTGACGTGACCTGCAGCAGCCACTCACCATCTATCAATAGATTTCCTTCCGCATTATCTCACTCACTCTTCCTCCAACGATTTTAATCACTTTGGCTTTCCTGTTATCACCCTAAGTCAGGTTTTGTTATTAGGAGACTCATCATTCTCCAAAATCATCTGTGATCTCCTTTGGATGACTTTTATGCTTTTAATTTTCACCCTACATCTATTGCCTGGACACTAAGAAAATGGTACAATCACATCAGAAATTATAAAAATGAAAACAGAATAATTGCCAATCTACTGTACTGGGCTGATTACACAAAACTATAGAATGACTTTGTTAACAACTTATTGTCCTTTTATACTGGAGTTTTGAACTTTGCTTCTGAATATTTAATCTTCTGTTTGTTTTTCTCTGTCTGGAGCCCACAAAATCTAATTACGTTCTACTTAAAAATAAGGGGAAATGATTCCGAAGCTCTTCTAGAAGAATACCTTAATTTTCACTTGTTGAGAATGTGCCAGAGTGTTCCAGGTTGTAATTTAATTCAATTCCACAGGGCTGCTTTGACTTTTAAAAGAATTTATTTTTTAAATTGGAATATAACTGGTTCAAAATTGAGGAAGGAGCATGTCAAGGCTGTATATTGTCACCCTGCTTATTTAACCTATATGCAGAGTACATCATGAGAAATGCCAGGCCAGATGAAGCTCAAGCTGGAATAAAGATTTCTGGGAGAAATATCAATAACCTCAGATATGCAGGTGACACCACCCTTATGGCAGAAAGTGAAGAGGAACTAAAGAGCCTCTTGATGAAAGTGAAAGAAGAGAGTGAAAAAGTTGGCTTAAAGCTCAACATTCAGAAAACTAAGATCATGGCATCTGGTCCCATCACTTCATGGCAAATACATGGGGAAAAAGTGGAAACAGTGTCAGACTATTTTCTTCGGCTCCAAAATCAGTGTGAACAGTGACTGTAGCCATGAAATTGAAAGATGCTTGCTCTTTGGAAAAAAAAAAAAAAAACTGACAAATCTAGACAGCGTATTAAAAAGTCACAGACATCACTTTGTCGACAAAGGTCCATACAGTCAAAACTATGGTTTTTCCAGTAGTCATGTACAGATGTGAGAGCTGGACTATAAAGAAGGCTGAGCACAGAAGAATTGATGCTTTTGAACTGTGGTGTTGGAGAAGACTCTTGACAGTCCCATGGACATCAAGGAGATCAAACCAGTTAATCCTAGAGGAAATCAACTCTGAATATTCATTGCAAGGACTGATGCTGAAGCTCCAATGCTTTGGCTACCTGACGCAAAGAGCTGACTCATTGAAAAAGACCTTGATGCTGGAAAGACTGAAGGCAGGAGGAGAAAGGGGAGACAGGCTGAGATAGTTGAATGGTGTCACTGACTCAGTGGACACGAGTTTCAGCAAACTCCAAGAGGTAGGGAAGGCTGGTATGCTGCAGTCCATAGGGTTGCAAAGAGTTGGACATGACTGAGCAACTGAATGATAACATAATTGTTTTACAATATTATTGCTTTTACCTTCTTAATTTGAATATATATCTTATCACACAAACTTAGTAAAGCATATTTATCAAATACAGTGGGTATGTTTGCAATGATCGGACTTGATATATGATTATACATTAGAAATGAAAGTCACTTTGAGATTACTTGGGGTGCTTACAGAAATTGGCAGACACCTTCCAGAGGAGATGATATTAGAGGCTTGGTTGACCACTGTTCAGATGGCACTAAGCTGCCAGAGATAGAATACAAATACTTTTCAAATATGATCTCCAAATTCAAGTCCTGACCGCTAATTAAGCTGCTTCTCATGTGGGCAACTCTGTTTTTCCAGGGTCAGCAGCAGGAATTTGTTTATATATTTAATGATAGTTAATGACTATTGAACAATTTGGATAATTGAGATTTTTTTTTTCAAGCTTTAAATACATTTAATATCTCATTTCAAAAATGATTTTAATAATCTATTTCTTAAAGAAAACACTGGATGAAATTTTGAGGCCTAATGTTTTTAAAGGCATAGTTTTATCTTTAAAATCTAGTTTACCATCAACTTGTAAAATTATTTGAGAAAATACAGAACTTGTTTTATTTACATGTTTATATGGAACCTGCATATAAGGTATTTGGGGGCATATGTTTAAAAGGGAACACCACCTCTGAATTCTCTCTAAGGCAGAAACAGTGGTCCCGAATCACTGTGCTCATACCTAAGTTGAAACTTATTTCTACTTTTATGCTGTTATGATTTAAGCTGGCCAATCAGTGTTTTAAATAAGGAAGAAAGATAATAATTCGTAAGGCTGATGTTATACAACTGAAAGTAGTTAGAAATATGCTCTCTACTATTCTACCAAATTTCTCTGTTCCCTCTCTCGTTATACACTGATCAGGAATTTCTAATATTTTAAAATTAGAAATTATGTACAGAGTATTTTAAATCATTGGGTTTTCTTTTTGTTTTTTAGAAAATTTCAGTCTTTATCTTTCTTTCCACCTGGTGGGTATGATCCCATTAGGGATAATATAGTATTATCCCAAACATTCAGCTTTTTTCATTCATACTCTTAAGTATTCAATAAATTGTGCATCCTTTTACTTAGCAGAAATTGCCATATCAAACAGGTTTTGCTGTTAAAAGTGGGAGAATTGTGGAAAGAAGAAATGACATTTTAAGAGACATAAGGGTGAAATACTGATGATTCTCTTATGATGTTACAGGAAAAAATATAATTTTCTATCTCTTTGGACAGAAAAGTTTCCGTTTTTATTTTTCTAATTTTTACAAGTCATGAGTACTATTTTATTTAATCAAGCCTAATTCCATTTTAGAAAATTATAGTTCTTGATATGCAGGCAATTTTTATTTTCAAAACAAACGTTATGAAAGATTTCCAGTTTCTGAAGCTGCATGTTTGACTCAAATCTCTGTTCACTTTCTGAATGAGACCCAACTTTGTGCCCAGAGTCCCACCCACTGGTGATGTATATACTTTCTGGGCATTTATTCCAAAGTGGGATCAACTGTGTGCACTTGGCCTCTGGCCAGAAAGTCTTTTGCTTAGCTGATATTTGGATGATGTCTCTACATGGAAACAATAAAAATAAGCCTCTAGTTTAGTATCGCATTATTTATTTTCCTAAGGAACAGTCCTATGATTTTATCCAGCATCTTTTACCTATGAATTCATGCTGTGATAACTGCCTTTCCTTCCTTTCTTGCCTTTAAATACAAATTTCAGTTCTACACCAGTGAAACATTAAAAATTGCCAATGCAGATTGATGTACTCTGTCTTTGATTTGACAAAATCTGTCTGTCATTTGTTACCTAGGATGTATGCTTATTACACTAGAGGAGCTGAGTGCTAGTAATGAAGAGTAGAAGGAACAGCCATTGTGCTGCGTGGCGGCAGGACCATTGCTGTACCTCACCCAGAGCCCTCTTAACTGCCTTCCTCCTGCTCCACTCCAGAGCGTTACCAGTTCTTGCTGACGTCTCCTCGCAAGTGTCATTCAGAACCATCCTTCTCCATTCCCGTAACTTCAATTGAGATATTTTTAATAGGTTGTAATAGGGCATTGTTTGCTCGAGTCAAGTCCCAGGATCCATTTGCGTCAGAATCATTTCAAGGCACTTAAAATGCAGGTTCCCAGGCTCCAGCCCCAAAATAATCAGCAACCTGGTGGGAACCAGGTATCTACATTTTAGTAGAACCCCATTTGATTCTTACAAACATCAAGTGCAAGAAGTTCTGTTGTTCAAATTCAGAGAAGGAAGCTAGAGTGTATTAGAGTAGCTTCTATAGGGAGAATCGTCCTGAACCACAAAGCTACTCTGTGCCTTTGGTTCCCAAGGAGCACCAAGCCTGGGGACAGAGTGTTCCCAGCAGCTGTAGGCAGCCGAGGAGCTGCAACCCTCTCCTAGGTCTCGTAAGGCCCTCCTCCTGTATGACGGGGAGCATTCTTTTGGGTGCATGCAAATGGGGGGCTGAGACTGGTAACCACAACACTAGGTCTTTCAGGGCTCAAGAGGAGGCCTCCTACACGAAAACTAAGGATTCTCTGGTGAGCTCTGAAGAATCTTTTAGAATGCCTCAAGGGAGGCAAGGAAAAAGAAACAGGTTGTTTGGCAAGGAACACAGATGAGGCAAGCAGCAATTCTTGGAGGATAAATGGAAATGCTCAGTGGTTGTCCCAGGGGTGTGGTACTATGCATGTAAAGCCAGGACCATCTCTCAGGAGCTGGAAAAGTTTGAGGTGGAGCGAGTACTTAAGATTCTCCCACTTTCACATCCCAAGAAAGAGTGTATTCTGGTGACATTCTGCTCAAAAAGAATGAGTGCCTGCTTGTGGGGATGCCATCATCTCTCTGTTTGTAGAGCATCTCTTCCCTAGGAAAATGCCCTAACTGTAGACTAGAGACATGCTTGTAACTTGGACCTGCCATTAACACTCTTCTTTTGGAGGGGATGAGAGTCACATGCCGCCTAGAACTCAGCATGCGCCGAAAAATGCACTCCTCCCCTCATATTTCTGAAGTAAGGCAGTCCAAGACACCAACATAGCAAATACAGTGCTTATGGTCCAATATACCAAGGGATATGTACATGGAATATAGAGGACTTAGTCACTGGCCAGAAGTTCAGAGACCTCCATGCTGATCAGCCCAACGGGAACTTTTCAGTTCTCAGTCATTCATTTGTGACCCTCCCCCATTTAAAGCCTTTTAACAACATTAATATTTCTTAAAAGTTAGCATGCACATAACAGGAAATCAAAAAACACAGGAAGCAAAAAACAAAGTCATCCATAATCACAAGCAGCTTACCTTTTGATATGTCCTTCTAGGTCCAGGAGGAGAAGGGGACGACAGAGGATGAGATGGCTGGATGGCATCACTGACTTGATGGACGTGAGTCTGAGTGAACTCCGGGAGTTGGTGATGGACAGGGAGGCCTAGCGTGCTGCGATTCATGGAGTCGCGAAGAGTCGGACACGACTGAGCGACTGATCTGATCTGATCTGAGGTCCATTTATGTATTCATACAACTAAACATCCATTTTTACATAATTAAGATCATACAGTTATGCACCATGCTTTTTTAACACAGCATGAAGATTTACCATTTCAGAGTCCCAAAGCTGTATTTTGATAACTAAGAATACACACCAACTCAATTTGGAAGGAAAAAAAAAATGTAATCCTGCCTTTCTTGGCAAACAAAAATTTCAGAAAAGATAAATATGGCAACAGGCCTCTAGATAAAGATATTGGCAGAGTTATGATTAAAATACTACATTCCCTTAATGTTCAGTTAAAAATGAATATAGTAAAGAGTACACAAAGTATAATGCTTCTAAGAGGATTTTTTTTATCTGATATAAGCTATTAAAGTATTAGCAAGGAGGTATATTTCCATTGAATTAATTAACAATGCATCCTATAGTACAGCTGAGAGGTGCACACACATTGATGGGTATCATTAAAATATAGACATAAACACATCCACACACATCCCTCTTGTTATACTTCCTCCTGCCACTCTGCTGCCAACCTAAGGAGCAAGTCCTGGTGTACATTTTTCAGCAACCGTTTAACAATTCCCATGCCCCAAATATTTTTTTAAATCAATCATACCAAATATATTTACAAATTGATTAATTCATCTATGTTTTATCATACCTTGTAACCTCAGGACATCTAAAAAGCATCATGCTGTGTCATGCTCAGACATGTCCAACTCAGCGATCAAATGCAATGCAGGTCTCCTGTGTCTCCTGCATTGGCAGGCGGATTCTTTACCCCTAGCAACACCTGGGAAGCCCTGTAACAAGCATGAGAAGCAAAAGTGTTAGTCATCAACCATGTCTGACTCTTTGTGACCCCATGAACTGCAGTCCCCCAGGTTCCCCTCCTTGCCGTGGGATTTCCCAGGCAAGAATGCTGGAGTGGGTAGCCATTCCCTTCTCCTTTGGATCTTTCCAACCCAGGGATTGAACCTGGGTCTCCTGCACTGCAGGCAGATTCTTTATTGTCTGAGCCACCAGGGAAACCCCTGAAAAGCATAGATGTTGCAAAATAAAAGAATGAACTTTGGCCACAATAAACACAGATACTTTACAAAAATGCACACACAGACCTATGGTTATAACCTATAACTATCTTCTAAATATGGAGCCCTGCCCTTCACCCTTCCTCTTACCCCCCCTCAGAATTTCAGTGACTAGAATATAGAACTGTGTCTAGCTCCAAGAGGTGGATTAACATACAATTCCCAGAACACATAGCCCCTCCTAAAAACAAACAAAAGCACATATATTAAGGGATTATTTTATACTTCTACATTTAATGTACTCTGGGCATTAGGACTTGCTTATTTTTTTTTTTTTTTTTTAACACACAGCAATATTAACTAGAATGCACAGATGGAACAATGGTGAGACCATTACTTTGAACTCGTCCAAAGCGTGATGGGCGCAGAGAGAACCTTTCTCTCTGCACTCCCTTCCCTGTCTCCATCCCCATCCCCTAACACCCAGTGAACAGTCAGCTTACTCTCCAAGACTCAAGTTTAACAATTCCACTCCCCAGATACATCCAATCCTATGAATTAACAGAATACTTGGAAGGTGCTACTTTAACTGTCTACTTTCAACACGTGTACTTTTACACATCGAGAAAGATTCAGTTCAGTTCAGTTGCTCAGTCGTGTCTGACTCTGCGATCCCATAAATCACAGCACGCCAGGGCTCCCTGTCCATCACCATCTCCTGGAGTTCATTCAAACTCATGTCCATCGAGTTGGTGATGCCATCCAGCCATTTCATCCTCTGTCGTCCCCTTCTCCTCCTGCCCCCAATCCCTCCCAGCATCAGAGCCTTTTCCAATGAGTCAAGTCTTCGCATGAGGTGGCCAAAGTACTGGAGTTTCAGCTTTAGCATCATTCCTTCCAAAGAAATCCCAGGGCTGATCTCCTTCAGAATGGACTGTCTGGAACTCCTTGCAGTCCAAGAGACTCTCAAGAGTCTTCAACATCACAGTTCAAAAGCATCAATTCTTGGCGGTGCTCAGCTTTCTTCACAGTCCAACTCTTGCATCCATACATGACCACTGGAAAAACCATAGCCTTGACTAAACAGACCTTTGTTGGCAAAGTAATGTCTCTGCTTTCCAATATGCTATCTAGGTTGGTCATTTCAAATAAGGATTTAAGTTTGTTCACCACACACACACGTATGCATTTCCTGACCTCTAGATAGCATGGCATTTCCTTGAAAAGGCTGTTTCCTCATCCTTCCACAACACTGCCTTCCCCTACTCTACCTTGCTAGCAACTTCTTGGGTTTCCTTTAAGGGCTTTTAAAATCACCTAAATATATGATCCTGAGCATTCTGACCTAGTGTCAGTCTCTCCAGGTCCCCCACAGCAATGTCATCCACTTTTAAGATACTGGTTACTACTGAGATGTAGTTCTTGATATTTTTAGTTCATTTGTCCCCAAATTAGAATTTGTTGACGGTTGCTTACACTCAATTATCACATTTATTTCCTTGTTTAAAAAAAAAAACTTTTATTTTAAATACTAAAAAACTCAATTTAAGAAATACCCTTGACTGAAAAAAATAGCTTCAAGGAGTTTAAGATGAAAAGGAGTAGTTTCTAGTGCTGTCTTTTCCTACCCCCACCTTCCCCCAACCACTCCAAGGAGGAAACTTGTTTAGCCGCGTTTTGCTGGTTACCTGGTTAAGTGTGACAATATGCTCATGTCACTACTTCTTGATTTATCAATTTAAAACACTATCTATTGACTTTTTCCAATGATGGTAAAGGATATATATCTCAACAACTTACTGCCCCTTGTCATCTCTTTCAATATAGCTCCAATATTAAAATTGTTTTTGGTTAAACTATACATGTGCCATATAGAATATATGTAGTGAATTTACATATAAATATGCAGGTATACTTATGTAAATAACAAATATATTTGTTTATACTTGTGTATATTGTTCCATTTCTTTGTTTTTTCTTCTATTGTTCAATTTCTTAATCATCCACCAAGTGTCCAAACCCTTGCCTTTAACTTTCAACTTTCCTCACAAATCATCTATATTTTCATTTATACATTGGCAGTGTTGATAAACACACATTTTACTCTATTATAATCAAATACTATATCTTTGTAGAAGGATTCTAAAGTTAATGATAAGCTGTATTTACATTACAATGATTGTGTAAATATTACCCACTGCAAAATTAAGAATATATACTATGATTATATTCTTTTCTTGCGCAGACTTTTTTTTTTTTTTTTGGCTGCACCACACAGCTTGTGAGACCTTAGTACCCCAGCTAGAGATTGAACCCATGTCCCCTGCCCTAGAAACATGGAGTCTTAACCACTGCACCACCAGGGAAGTCTGATCTTAGAGTTTCTAACTGCTCCTATCCCCTCAGTATTGCCGTGTCAACATACTCTGGCTGCCAATCCATCATCATAGTTATCTAGTCGTCCTTTTCCCATCAAAGACCTCCCTCCAGGAGCCCTCCCTTCCTCCTGCTCCAGCCTGCACTGATTGCCTTCCAGGTCAGATGCTCCACTTCCGTCCTGGGACTCCCCTCTACTTTCCCTGTGTGTAGCCACTCTTTCCTGGAGCATGTATCTTCCTTTTTCCTGGTTTATGAAGATTTCTAATTTTAAAATATATTATGCTTGTAGTGGTGGTGGTGGTTTAGTCACTAAGTCATGTCCAACTCTTGTGACCCCATGGACTGTAGCCCTCTAGGCTTCTCTGTCCCTGGGATTCTCCAGGCAAAAATACTGGAGTGGGTTGTCATTTCCTTCTCCAGGGAATCTTCCCAACCCAGGAATCAAACCTGGGTCTCCTGCATTGCAGGCAGATTCTTTACCAACTGAGCTACAAGGGAAGCCCCATATTATGCTTGTAAAAACAAGCATATAGATATATAAAAATCTCTCTCCCAAACTTTCAGGGGAGGGAATCTAAATTAGCAGCATGGTGGGTGCCCTTCTACACCTTCATCTATCCTCAAATACACATACTCAAACATATGAACATGTACATGGGTTCCTTCTCTTCTTTCACAAAAACAGAATCATATTATACATCTTACTCTGCAAACCTGCTTCCCCAACCCTGATTTAATGATTTATCATAAACCTTTCTGCAGCTCAATACAGATTGATATAACTTTTTGAATCATCTGCTTCTGGTTCCACAGTGGGTATATACATTGTTTATTCATCTATTTCCTAAGAACAGTCAGGTTATTTTCAGGTTTTATGTCACTGCAAATCAACATGCTTGTGAGTGAATCCTTACATTTGATACATGTTGGTGCTTTTATTTTTGTAGGATAGATTTCTAAAACTGGCATTACTGGATCAAAGGACAAGCATATAACACTTTATCAGAATATAACATACCAGAAAGTATGCCATAAATGTACAGTTGTTCATAATTGAATTCTCACCAATACAACACAGTGTGACCAGAACCCAGGTCAAGAAATAGAATACTGCCAGCACCTGAGGAGCCCACCCTCTAGATGCTTTTGGTCAATACTCCCAATGGTGTGTTACCCGCTCCCAAGGGTGCCCTCTCTCCTGACTGATGACGGCATACTTATTTTTCATTTGAAGATACTGCAACACTCTTCTCCCCAAGGACTGGAGCAATTCATCTTCCCACAAGTAATGCACAAATGTACCATTTTCCCTCTAACATTAGAAATCACTTTTTACAGCGTTTTGTTTACCTGCTGGGTAAAAATGGTATATTGCTGTTATTATAATTTGCATTTTTCTGATCAACCAGTGAGAATGAGCACAATGGCACACAGTCCTTATATACAGATGAGGAAACCGAGGCTCAGAGCAGAGCACTGATGTTGCCCAAGTCAATTTAACACTCGCTTCATTTCTGTGTTTAGCACAGTGCCTCGGGGCTCAACAAGGAATCAGAGATCCCTCTTGCATCCCTAAAGCTCCCTAAGCACACCTCATTCACGCTGTAAAGGAGAGCAGGGTAAAGGACACACGTATACCCCACTTTACTCTGCTGGGCGAGGAGACAAACATTGTTCTGCTCCTACAAATCTCCTGTGATTTGTAGACTTGCCTCAAAGACTGGTTCTGATAGGGACAGAGTAATGGGACAAAACAGGTGATTAAATAGGTCATCCCACAAGGGGATTGTGCGAAAAAAGTATGGGAGACCCCTGTAAGTGAATGACTACTCATTCACTCACAGTCTACTTAACCACAAAACCAAGCAGACTTGCTTAGCCACAAACCCATGCAACAGAAGTATGAGATAGGCCTCCTCCCGAATAAAGCAACAGTGGGATGAGACCCACATCCTGCCCAGCGAGCTCAGTAAGATAATGATTCCTAGGACATGCTCCTCTGCACGCTGGAAACAAAAATACAAGGAAAAGGTGTTATACTGAAACCTGAGATGGTTTACCACATTTATTATATGTTACCACCTTTTTGCTCATTTCCACTGCACTTCAATATTCCTAATTTGACCATGTAGGGACAAGAAAACTTCCTTACCCGGTGTGGAGGAGGAGCTGATGATGAAAGCAGATCTTCTCCCCCTCCCTGCTTTTCCTTTGATTATAAAACAGTGGTCCACTAAGCTCTCAGAATTCAGCACTCCCTTTGCCCGCCATCCTCCTATCAGCCTCACAAGCATCCTATTCTAATAAATCTCTTCTTATCTATCACTTTGCCTCTTGCTGAATTATTTCTGCATTAAAACATAAAGAGCCAGCCTCGAAGCCCCCACATCACAACCCCATGCACATTTTTGCTGGCTGGCCTGTGGAGGTAGGCGACTCATCCAGCTGGGCTGAGAAATCAAAGCATCATACGCAACACATGTCTACTGAGGGCCTGAAGGCCGCAAACACAAGTGGAAAGACCGGTGGAGTGAAAGTCAGGAGGCTTTGGGGGGCATCGCTTACCCTCTCAGAGCCTATTTTCTCCTCCTAAGAAGCACTTGTAGGCACCAGATGCCCAGCCTGGGAAGGAGGCAACCCTCTAGGACTGACAACGCAGCACCAATGGGACAAACAATTGTCCTCAGCTCTGAAACAGTCATAGTTTTAGGCAGGAGTGCAGGAGTGTCCGCGTCCAGTGGAGAAGGCAATGGCAACCCACTCCAGTGTTCTTGCCTGGAGAATCCCAGGGACGGGGGAGCCTGGTGGGCTGCCATCTATGGGGTCGCATAGAGTCGGACACGACTGAAGCGACTTAGCAGCAGCAGCAGCAGCAGTCCGCGTCCAAATGAGGATCTGTGTACAGCAGCTGAGGATGAAGGTCACCCAGAGGAGGTGGGATGAGAGCTGAGCCCTGAAGGGAGGGACAGGTAGGTTGCAGTGGCAGAAAGGAGAGTGGGAAAGGAGGGGTGGGTCAGTCTTAACACCAAATGCCCAGGGAGAAAAATGGGAAACTGGCTGATGAAGATATTGAGAGAAACACCAGTAGAGACATGAAGCTGGAAAGACAGGCTGGGGCTGCTGGGTGGCCCATGAAGGACCTCAGTTTTCAGTGAGAAGTGTAGATTTGGCCTGCCGCTGAGGCAACAGATAACTACAGGCTAGGCAACAGATAAAAGACAAGGTGTTTTAGTTTTCTAAGTCAAACTGTAACAAATTAGCACATACTTGATGACTGCTATAACAAATTACCAAAAACTTGCTGGCCTAAAATGACACAAACATATCATTTTATAGTTCTATAGGTTGAAAGTCTGACATGGGCCTCACTGGGCTTCAAACTAAGGTGTTGGCAGGGCTGCATTCCTTTCTGGAGACTCTAGAGGAGAATCTGCTTCCTCACCTTTTCCAGCTTCTGCATTCCCTGGCTTGTGGCCCCTAATCCCAGCTTCACAGCTAGCAAAGATGAACTGAGTCCTTCTCAGACCACATCACTCTGACCTTTTTGTCTGGCTTCCATTTTAAAAGGATGCTTGTGATTACACTGGTCTCACCTGGATAACTCAGGCCATGCCCAATTGTAAGATCATCTGATTATGTATTAATTCCATCTGCAACCTTAATTTCCCTTTGCCGAGTAAGATAACAGCTTCCAGGGATTAGAATGATTAGGATGCTGTTAGGGAAATTAAAGGGGCTTCCCAGGTGGCTCAGAGGTAAAGAATCTGACTGCCAACACAAGAGAGGCAGCAGACGGGGGTTTGATTCCTGGGTCGGGAAGATCCTCTGAAGAAGGGCATGACAACCCACTCCAGTATTCTTGCCTAGAGAATCCCATGAACAGAGGAGCTTGGCAGGCTCCAGTCCATGAGGGCGCAAAGAGTTGGACACTAGCGAGCGCACAAGCACCCCCTCATGGAAATTAAAATGGAGGAAGTCTGGTTCAGGCTTCAGAAGCAGGGGAGCAGGCCTCTGATCCTGCTTCTGACCTGCATGGACACTGCCTGGATTCTGTGCCTGCCCACAAGCACAACTAGTCAGGTAGCATTTTAAATAAGAAAGGGAGTGGGTCTTGGAATTCTTGAGCCCCAGGAGGTCATAGTAAACACCCTCTTCCAACAACACAAAACATGACTCTACACATGGACATCACCAAATAGTCAATACCATGATCAAACTGATTATATTCTTTGCAGCCAAAGACGGAGAAGCTCTACACAGGAGCTGACTGTGACTCAGGCCATGAGCTTTTTATTGCAAAATTCAGAATTAAATTGAAGAAAGTAGGGAAAACCACTGGGCTTCTCAGGTGGCTCAGTGGTAAAAAATATGACTGCTAATTCAGGAAACGCGAGTTTGATCCCTGAGTTGAGAAGATCTCCTGGAGAGTAAATGGCAGCCCACTGCAGTATTCTTGCCTAGAAAATTCCATGGACAGAGGAACCTGAGGGGCTATAGTCTATGGGGTCCCAAAGGAGTCAGACACAATATAACAACTAAACAACAAGGGAAAACCACTAGGCCATTCATGTGTGACCTAAATCAAATCCCTTAGGATTATTCAGTGCAAGTGACAAATGGATTCAATGGATTAGATCTGATAGACAAAGTGCCTGGAGAACTATGGACGGAAGTTTGTAACACTGTACAGGAGGCAGTGACTAAAACCATCCCCAAGAAAAAGAAAAGCAAGAAGCAAAAGTGGTTGTCTGCGGAGGCTTTACAAATAACTGAGGAAAAAGAGAAGTGAAAGGCAAAGGAGAAAGCGAAAGATACACCCAACTAAATGCAGAATTCCAGAGAATTGCAAGGAGAGATAAGAAGGGCTTCTTAAATGAACAATGCAAAGAAATAGAAGAAAACAATAGAATGGGAAAGACTAAAGATCTCTTCAAGAACATTGGAGATATTAAGTGAATATTTCATGCAAAGATGGGCACAATAAAGAGTAGAAATGGCGAAGATCTAACTGAAGCAGAGGAGATTAAGAAGAGGTGGCAGGAATACACTGAAGAACTATACAAAATAAAGGTCTTAATGACCCAGATAACCATGATAGTGTGGTCACTCACCTAGAGCCAGACATCCTAGAGTGTAAAGTCAAGTGGACCGTAGAAAGCTTTACCATGAAATGAGCTAGTGGAGGTGATGGAATCCCAGCTGAGCTATTTCAAATCCTAAAAGATGATGCTGTTAAGGTGCTGCACTCTGTATGCTAGAAAATTTGGAAAACTCAGCAGTGGCCACAGGACTGGGAATGGTCAGTTTTCATTCCAATCCCAAACAAAGGCAATGCCACAGAGTGTTCAAACTTCTGCACGACTGTGCTCATTTCTTTTGCTAGAAAGGTAATGCTCAAAATCCTTCAAGCTAGGCTTTAACAGTACATGAACTGAGAACTTCCAGATGTACAAGCTGGGTTTAGAAAAGGCAGAGGAACCAGAGCTCAAATAGTCAACATTTGTTGGGTCATAGAGAAAGCAAGGGAAGTCCTGAAAAACATCTACTTCTGCTTCATTGACTATGCTAAAACCTTTGACTGTGTGGCCAGACCACCTTACAGTACATCAAGGCTGTATATTGTCACCTTGCTTATTTAACTCATATGTAGAGAACATCATGTGAAATGCTGGGCTGGATAAAGCACAATCTGGAATCAAGATTGCCAGGAGAAATATCAATAACCTCAGCTATGCAGATGATACCACCCTTATGGCAGAAAGTGAAGAACTAAAGATCCTCTTGATGAAAGTGAAAGAGGAGAATGAAAGAGCTGACTTCAATCTCAACATTCAAAAAACTAAGATCATGACATCCGGTCCCATGACTTCATGTCAAATAGATGGGGAAACAATAGAAACAGTGACAGACTTTATTTTCTTGGGCTCCAAAATCATGGTGGATGGTGACTGCAGTCGTGAAATTAAAGATGTTTCCTCCTTGGATGGAAAGCTATGACAAACCAGAGCCCGCACACTCAGTCATGTTCAACTCTTTGTGACTCCACTGATTGGAGCCCACCAGGCTCCTCTGTCCATGAAGTTTTCCAAGCAAGAATACTGGAGTGGACTGCCATTTCCTTCTCCAAGGGATCTTCCCAACCCATGGATCGAGTCTGCATCTCTTGCATCTCCTGAATTGACGGGCTGATTCTTTACCAGCTGATCCACCAGGAAAGCCAAACCTAGACAGCATATTAAAAAGCAGAGACTTTGCTGACAAAGGTCCGGGTAGCCAAAGCTATGGTTTTTCTAGTAGTCATGCATGGATGTGAGACCATAAAGAAGGCTGAGTGCCAGAGAAATTGATGCTTTTGAACTGTGGTGTTGGAGAAGACTCTTGAGAGTCCCTTGGACTGCAAGGAGATCCAACCAGTCCATCTTAAAGGAAATCAGTCCTGGATATTCATTGGAAGGACTGATGCTGAAGCTCCAATACTTTGGTCATCTGATGCGAAGAGCCAACTCACTGGAAAAGACCCTGATGCTAGGAAAGATTGAGGGCAGGAGGAGAAGGGGAAGGCAGAGGATGAGATGGTTGGATGGCATCACCGACTCAATGGACATGAGTTTGAGTGAACTCAGGGAGATAGCGAAGGACAGGGAAGTCTGGTGTGCTGCAGTCAATGGGGTCACAATGAGTCAGATACAACTGAGTGACTGAGCAACAACAAAAATGAGCCTGGAACTTATTTAGCACTCAGTTGATGTGACCCATTTCTGTTGTTACTGAAGTTTGGGGCCAGGGTGACCAGGCAAGTAGTGGTGTAATTGGCAGGAACAGGGATGTAAAGGGTAAGGAGGGGAAGGAGGGTGAGACCAGTTTGATAGGGTCCTAGTGAGTTGGGCCACACAGACTGACCAGCTGGGCTGGAGCTCCTGGGTCAGATCCCAGCTGGAGGTCAAGGTTAGTGAGCCACTGATTCACACAGGGAAGTGGAAGGTGTAAAGGCCAAGAATGCCACCTCTGCAAGGGCAGAAACAGAGTTGTGGAGCCCCAACTCTGGTTGTGTGGCTGATGCTCTCTGGAAGGAAATTTTCTGCTCTGGACTGGAAGTGGAAATGAACCAGGGAACGGGAAGGACAATCAGTGCTGGGGCTACAGAGAGGAAGGACGGCTCTGACACTAGGAGAGGAACAGGAATGCTGATCTCTTCTGAAAACATTTGCTCTTAATCAACAAAGCCATCCTCTGAAGCTTTGGTTGAAACATCCATCTGTTAAATTGGGACCACTGAACTAGACTCCAGATCTGGACACACAAGGTTCAGCAAGGGGTCTTGGCTGTGCTCTGGCCCTCTAGGTGTCCCTTTACATTTAGTTGTTCATTTACATACATAGGTTACCTTGCCCCTGACCTGTCTTACTTCCTGTTGTGGGAAGGAGAGAAGGTGTGTTTTCATGTGATTCTTTTTAAAAAAAATTTTTTTTGATATGGACCATTTTTAAAGTCGTTTTGAATTTGTTACAATATTGCTTGTGCTTTATGTTTCGATTTTTTTGGCCATGAGGCATGTGGGATCTTAGTTCCCAGGTCAGGGATTGAACCCACAACCTCTGCATTTGAAAGCAAAGTCTTAACTATCAGACTGCCAGAGAAGTTCCCTCATGTAGTTCTTCTTCTTCTTTTTTTTAATGTTTCTTTATTTATTTGCCTACATTAGGTCTTAGTTGCAGGGTGTGGAATCTTCACCGCGCCATTCGGGGTGTTTCGTTGCGGCGCGTAGGCCTAGCTGTTCCATAGTATGTGGGATCTTAGTTCCTCAATCAGGGACTGAACTCATGTCCCCTGCTTTGGAAGGTGGATTTTTAATCTAGTGGAGTCCCGTCATGTGATTCTTGAACTTGGGATTTATAGTAGAAGATCATTGACACTCTAGTCTTTCTGTGATTCCTCTTCACAAAAGAATAAAGAGAAGGTACAGGATAGACGCTCACATCTCTACCATCTGCATCTGTTCCTGTCACAGACGTGCACAGGGTGTGGGAATGGGAGCTTTCTGTATTCACCCTCACCTTGGCCGAATGCTCTCCTTTTCCAGAATATGCATGTAGTCCATTGTCTTGGAGGCAGCAGATGTGTATTCCCATAAATTTCCCATCAAAGCTGGGATGGATATTTTTGAGATCAGTATGATTTTTAAAAAGTTGTTCTTTCTTAATTTCAAATTTTATTTCATGCATCTTAGGGCAATGTCAGTGGTTGAAAATGACTGGATAATGGAAATGTGGGTACCTGGCTAGATTTGAGATTTTAATTCTGAGGGAAATATTTCCCTTTAACATGTGTGTTTGCTATAAGCTGTGTGTGTTTCAGGCTCAACTTTGTCATACAAGATGAACTTTCTGCTGAGGGTCTCCTGGGGATCCTTTTTTAGATGAATGTATCTGATGGCCTGATCCTTCCTCTAGGGTGAAAAGAGATGCAGAGACAGATCACTAGAGCTGGCCCTTCAGCTAATTCATTGGCATCACTGCCCTCAGGAAGAAAGTGACCCTTAATAGACTAAATACCTTCCCCAAAACATCTAGACTGGCCTTTAACGAAACAACTGGGTACCATACCTTAACCAAGCCCAGCCAAATCCAGTTCAGGGTCAGGTCATCTAGAGAGAGGCAGCTGTGCTTCCATGGTCCTCAGGAATGAGAATGGGTCTCTACTCCAAGCTGCTCTCTGACCTGGCCGAATGCATGTACTTGGTTGACAGGTGGATCAGCTGCCCCTGCCACTCATATCAGCAGTCTGAATCCACCCCCCCACCTCTGCCATACACCACTCCCAGGGGTCCCACCAGGACCTGACCACACTTACCATGAGCCAGGCACTGTGCTAAGTGCTCAGGTGTGCACCTCATCTGACCCTCCCAACACTTCTATGACATAGATGTCATCACTGAGGCCCACGTCACAGCTGTAAGTGCCTGAGATGGCTCATTTTATGTGTGAGCTTGGTGAGGCTACTGTGTCCAGCTGTTTGGTCAAACACCAATCTAGATGTCACTGGAAAAATATGTTTTAGATGATGTCTTAGTCCTTTCAGCATGCTGTAGCAGAGTATCACCCAGAGATTGGGTGGGTTGGAAGCAGCAGAATTTTATTTCTCACACTTCTGGAGGCTGGGATTCTGAGGCTGGGTGGGTCAGCATGGTTTGGTTCGGGTGAGAATCCTCTTCCAGGTTGCAGATGACCATCTTCTCCCTGTGTCCTTGCAGGGTGGAAGGAGAGTGAGCTAACTCTCTGGTCTCTTCTAATCCCATTCAAGAAGCCTCTACCCTCAGGATCTAATGACCTCCCAGAGGCCTACCTCCTAGTACCATCACACTGGGATTAGTGTTTCAACATATGAACCTAGTGGAGGGCACAAACAGTCCATTTCAGAAGAGACTAACATTTACCTCAATAGACTGAGTAAAGTGGAGTCTAAATATGGAGCCCATATGAGTAAGGGCTTCATCCAATCAGTTGAAGGTCTTAAAAGAAAAGACTTTGATCCTCTAGGAAAAAGGAATTCTGTTTCTAGACACCCTTGAATTCAAAACTGCAACATCAACTCCTGTGGGAATCTCTAGCTCACCTGCCTTTCCTGCAGACTTGGGACTTACTCAACAGTCTCAATCTCTGTCTAATTATGTATATGTATATGTGTATATACTCTTGAGAACCCTCCCACAGTGCTTAAGATGGGATTTGAACCTGGTTTAGACTCCAAAGTCCTGGAGTTTAGTAACTACCCCATTCTGCCTTTCACAGTCTGTCAACTGTGCTTATTGACTATCAATGGGAAGAAAAATACACGGCCTGACTGAAGTTCAGTTCAGTTGCGCAGTCGTGTCCGACTCTGCAACCCCATGGACTGCAGCACACCAGGTTTCCCTGTCCATCACAAACTCTTGGAGCTTGATCTGGAGCAGCAAGACAGGACAGGATCCTCTGTCATCCCGTTCTCCTCCTGCCTTCAATCTTTCTAAGCATCAGTGTCTTTTCCAGTGAGTCAGTATTTCACATCAGGTGGCCAAAGTATCGGAGTTTCAATTTCAGCATCAGTCCTTCCAATGGATATTCAGGACTTATTTCCTTTAGGATGGACTGGTTTGATTTCCTTTCTGTCCAAGGGACTCTCAAGAGTCTTATCTAGCACCACAGTTCAAAAGCATCAGTTCTTTAGTGCTCAGCTTTCTTTACGGTCCAACTCTCACATCCATATGTGACTACTGGAAAAACCATAGCTTTTTCTGGATGGACCTTTGTCAGCAAAGTGATGTCTCTTCTTTTTAATATGCTGCCTAGGTTGGTCATAGCTTTTCTTCCAAGGAGCAAACATCTTTTACTTTCATGGCAGCAGTCATCATCTGCAGTGATTTTGAAGCCCCAAAAAAGAAAGTCTGTCATGTTTTCCATTGTTTCCCCATCTATTTTCCATGAAATGATGGGACTGGATGCCATGATCTTAGTTTTCTGAATGTTGAGCTTTAAGCCAACTTTTTCACTCTCCTCTTTCACTTTCATCAAGAGGCTATTTAGTTCTTCACTTTCTGCCATTAGGGTGGTGTCATTTGCATATCTGAGGTTATTGGTATTTCTCCCGGCAATCTTGATTCCAGCTTGTGCTTCATCCAACCTAGCATTTTGCATGATATACTCATCATTTATGTTAAATAAGCAGGGTGACAATATACAGCCTTAATGTACTCCTTTCCTGATTTGGAACCAATCTGTTGTTCCATGTCTAGTTCTAAGTGTTGCTTCTTGACCTGCATACAGATTTCTTAGGAGGCAGGTCAGGTGGTCTGGTATGCCCATCTCTTTCAGAATTTTCCACAGTTTATTGTAATCCACACAGTCAAAGGCTTTGGTGTAGTCAATAAAGCAGAACTAGATGTTTTTCTGGAACTCTCTTTGTTTTTCAATGATCCAATGGATGTTGGCAATTTGATCTCTGGTTCTTCTGCCTTTGCTAAATCCAGCTTGAACATCTGGAAGCTCACGGTTCATGTACTGTTGAAGTCTAGCTGGGAGAATTTTGAGCATTACTTTGCTAGTGTGTGAGATGAATGCAATTGTATAGTATTTTGAACATTGTTTGGCATTGCCTTTTTGGGGATTGGAATGAAAACTGACCTTCTCCAGTCCTGTGGCCACTGCTGAGTTTTCAAAATTTGCTGGCATATTGAGTGTAATGCTTTCACAGTATCATCTTTTAGGATTTGAAATAGCTCCACTGGAATTCCATCATCCCCACTAGCTTTGTTTGTAGTGATGCTTCCTAAGGCCCACTTGACTTCCCATTCCAGGATGTCTGGCTCTAGGTGAGTGATCACACCATTGTGGTTATCTGGGTCATGAAGATCTTTTTTGTATAGTTCTTCTGTGTATTCTTGCCACCTCTTCTTAATATCTTTTGCTTCTGTTAGATCCATACCGTTTCTGTCCTTTATTGTGCCCATCTTTGCATATAATGTTCCCTTGGTATCTCTAATCTTCTTGAAGAGATCTCTAGTGTTTCTCATCTATTATTTTCCTCTTTTTCTTTGCATTTGATCACCGAGGAAGGCTTTCTTATCTCTCCTTGCTATTCTCTGGAACTCTGCCTTCAGGTGGATATATCTTTTCTTTTCTCCTTTGCCTTTAGCTTCTCTTCTTTTCTCAGCTATTTGTAAGGTCTCCTCAGACAACCATTTTGCCTTTTTGCATTTCTTTTTCTTGGGGATGGTCTTGATCACTGCCTCCTGTTCAATGTCATGAACCTCTGTCCATAGTTCTTTAGGAACTCTATTAGATCTAATCCCTTGAATCTATTTCTCACTTCCACTGTATAATCGTAAGGGATTTGACTTAGGTCATACCTGAATGGTCTAGTGGTTTTCCCCACTTTCTTCAATTTAAGTCTGAATTTGGCAATAAGGAGTTCATGATCTGAGCCACAGTCAGCTCCCAGTCTTGTTTTTGCTGACTGTATAGAGCTTCTCCATCTTTTGCTGCAAAGAATATAATCAATCTGATTTTGGTATTGACCATCTGCTGATGTCCATGTGTAGAGTCTTCTCTTGTGTTTTTGGAAGGGGTGTTTGCTATAACCATGCATTCTCTTAGCAAAACTCTGTTAGCTTTTACCCTACTTCATTTTGTACACCAAGGCCAATTTGCCTGTTACTCCAGGTAGCTCTTGACTTCCTACTTTTGCATTCCAGTCCCCCATGATGAAAAGGACTTCTTTTTTGGGTGTTAGTTCTAGAAGGTCTTGTAGGTCTTCATAGAATCATTCAATTCAGTTTCTTCAGCTTTACTGGTTGGGGCATAGACTTGGATGACTGTGATATTGAATAGTTTGCTTTGGAAATCAACAGAGATCATTCTGTCATTTTTGAGATTGCATCCAAGTACTGCATTTTGGACTCTTTTGTTGACTATGATGGCTACTCCATTTCTTCTAAGGGATTCTTGCCCACAGTAGTAAATATAATGGTCATCTAATTAAATTCTCCCATTCCAATCCATTTGAGTTCACTGATTCCTAAAATGTCGATATTTACTCTTGCCATCTCCTGTTTGACCACTTCCAATTTGCCTTGATTCATGGACCTAACATTCCAGGTTCCTACACAATATATATATATGTTTTTACAGCATTGGACTTTACTTCCATCACCAGTTACATCCATGATTGGGTGTTGTTTTTGCTTTGGCTCCATTTCTTCATTCTTTCTGGAGTTATTTCTCCACTCTTCTCCAATAGCATATTGGGCTTGGGAGTTCATCTTTCAGTATCATATTTCTTTCCTTTTCATACTGTTCATGGGGTTCTCAAGGCATGAACTAGGAACTAGAAACTAGGAAAATAAAGTCCAGAGATTATCATGGCCTTGCCTGGTGAGGGGCACCTGGGGGCTCTGCCCCATGTCTTAATGATTCCACGTCAACATTGGCTTTCCCTGACGGTAGAAATTAATGTCCCAGATATTCAGTGTGAAGTACCTCCTTAGGACCCTTGATGCTTCTGATTTACTTTGGATGTAGACCTGTTTCGTTGTGTTTTTTTGACTGTGCCACACAGTATTATGGGATCTTAGTCCCTTGAAGAGGGTTCAAAACTGTGCCTTCTGCAGCGGAAGCTCAGAGTCCTAACCACTGGACTGCCAGGGAAATCCCCCAGACTTTTTTTTTAATTGTTATATCTACATATAAAGCAGGTAGTTTACTATGTATTTTTTTCTTTTCACTGAAATTGGAAAAATTGTGCACCACTTATGTGAGCAGTCAGTTCAGTCCCTCAGTCATGTCCGACTCTTTGTGATCCCATGGACTGCAGTACATCAGGCCTCCTGTTCATCACCAACTCCTGGAGCTTACTCAAACTCATGTCCATCAAGTCGGTGATGCCATCCAACCATCTCATCCTCTGTCGTCCCCTTCTCCTCCTGCCTTCAATCTTTCCCAGTATCAGGGTCTTTTCAAATGAGTTAGTTCTTCACATCTGGTGTCCAAAGTATTGGAGTTTCAGCTTCAGCATCAATCCTTCCAATGAATATTCAGGACTGATTTCCTTTAAGATGGACTGGTTGGATCTCCTTCCTGTCCAAGGGACTCTCAAGAGTCTTCTCCAAAACCATAGGTCAAAAGCATCAATTCTTTGGTGCTCAGCTTTCTTTATAGTCCAACTCTCACATCCATACATGACTACTGGAAAAACCATAGCTTTGACCAGATAAACCTTTGTTGGCAAAGTAATGTCTCTGTCGAGGGTGGTCATAGCTTTTCTTCCAAGGAGCAAGCATCTTTTAATTTCATGGCTGCAATCACCATCTGCAGTGATTTTGGAGCCTCCCAAAATAAAGTCTCTCACTGTTTCCACTGTTTCCCCATCTATTTTCCATGAAGTGATGGGACCAGATGCCATGATCTTAGTTTTCTGAATGTTGAGCTTTAAGCCAACTTTTTCACTTGCCTCTTTCACTTTCATCAAGGGGCTATTTAGTTACTTTCTGCCATAGGGTGGTATCATCTGCATATCTGAGGTTATTGATATTTCTTCTGGAAATCTTGATTCTAGCTTGTGCTCCATTCAACCTGGCATTTTGCATGATGTATTCTGTATATATGTTAAATAAGCAGGGTGACAATATACAGCCTTGACATACTCCTTTCCCGATTTGGAACCAGTCTGTTGTTCCATGTCCAGTTCTAACTGTTGCTTCTTGACCTGCATACAGATTTCTCAGGAGCCAGGTCAGGTGGTCTGGTATTCCCATCTCTTTCAGAATTTTCCACAGTTTATTGTGATCCACACAGTCAAAGGCTTTGGCATAGTCAATAAAGCAGAAATAGATGTTTTTCTGGAACTCTTCTGCTTTTTAAATGTGAGCAATATAAACTGGAAAAGTCAGGTGCCTCTATAGGAAACTGTGGGGTCTGACTGCATCTATATCCGTGTGTCTGTGTGATGTGCATAATCAGAATACTTTTGTGTGGTTTTGGGTAGAGCTTCCATCTGTACAGTGTCAACAGTGCTTGTGAAGCATCTGCAAACCCACTCATTCATTTATTAATTCAATGCGCCCCTGAAGCCTGGATTTGAGGGGAAATGAGAACAGTAGAGTTGGGACCAAGCTATATGTCATTACATCCAAGGTACAATGAAGCTAGTAATAGTCTTCATTTGAGTCAAAGATATTGGAATTTTTTATACAAACAGCCTACACAAGTCAATATCAAAAAACCAAACAACCCAATCAAAAAATAAACAGAAGACCCAAACAGATATCTCTTTAAAGAAGACATACAGATGGCCAACAGGCACGTATAAAGATGTTCAACATCACTAATTATTAGAGAAATGCAAATCAAAACCACAACAAAGTATCTCTTCACACCAGTCAGAATGTCCATCATCAAAAAGTCTACAACTAATAAATGCTGGGAAAAATGGAACCCTCCTACACTCCTGGTGGGAATAAATTAGTGCAGCCACTATGGAAAACAGTACAGAGATTCCTTAAAAGAGTAAAAATTGAGATATCATACGATCCAGTGTTTCCACTTCTGGGCATAAATCCAGAAAAGATGAAAATCTAATTTGAAAAGATACAAGCACCACAATGTTCACAGCAGCGCTATTTACAACATCTAAGATGTGAAAACAACCCAGGTGCCCTTTGACAGATGACTGGTTTAAGAAGATGTGGTACATTTATACAATGAAATATTACTCAGCCATGAAAGAATGAAATATCACCATTTGCAGCAACACTGATGCATCTAGAGGTAATCACACTAAGTGAAGGAAGTCAGAAAGAGAGAGACAAATACTTTTGTGGAATCTAGCAAGTAATACAAATGAATCTATATATAGAACAGAAACATCCTCACACACATAGAAAACAAACCTATGGTGACCAAAGGGGAGAGGAATAGAAGGGGCGGGGTAATTAACAAAAGGGTAGGGGTAATCACCAAAGGGGTTTGGGAGTAACAGATACACGTTATTATACATAAAATAGATAAGCCACAGGGATTTTCTGTATAATTTAGGGAGTTATATCTAATATCTTGTAACAGCCTTAATGGAAAACAATCTGAAAATATATATATAAATGAATCACTTTGCTGTATACCTAAAGATAACATGATATTGTAAATCAACTATATTTCAGTTTAAAAAAAAGATACTAGCATTATTTTGAGCAGGCTGGCTAAAAGTCATGTCCTTAAACATTAACTCCACAAACTCTCTATGAAGACTCACTATGGCACCTTCACTTTCTGCCCTTGACATGTGTGTGATGTGATGCCTATGTGTCCATGTGTTGCCATCACCCAGATCTGGGCATGGGTCCCAGCCATACCATTAGCCCTCTGTGTAATCTTTGCTTCATGACTCAACCTCTCTCAGCTTCCATTTCCTCATCTATAATACTAATCTGAGAAAGATACCAGTTTTGTATCTACCTAGTGGGCCTACTGGGGATTTAGTGAGATGATATATACTGTATATAGTATATATGATATATAGTCTATGCTATATACTATAGTACATTGCTTAAATACTAAATATGCTCATTGTGCTCAGTCATGTCCGACTCTTTGCGACCCCTTGGACTGTAGCCTGCAGGCTCCTCTGTCCGTGGAATTTTCCAGGCAAGAATACTGGAGTGGGTTGCTATTTACAACTCTGGGGATCTTCCTGACCCAGGGATCGAACCCTCATCTTCTGTGTCTGCTGCACGGGCCAATTCTTTACTACTAGCGCCACCTGGGAATCCCAGAATACTAAATACATATTTATTAAATATTTTGTTTCATATTTATTTAATAAATAAGTTTCCATAATATTATTTTCATCATTGTTATCTATCTCCCCTTCATTGTTACTTTTCCCCCTTCTCTGTTTGTTGTTGTTAAGTCGCTTCCGTCGTGTCCGACTCTGTGCGACCCCATAGACGGCAGCCCACCAGGCTCCCCCACCCCTGGGATTCTCCAGGCAAGAACACTGGAGTGGGTTGCCATTTCCTTCTCCAATGCATGAAAGTGAAAAGTGAAAGTGAAGTCGCTCAGTCGTGTCCGACCCTCAGCGACCCCATGGACTGCAGCCCACCAGGCTCCTCCGTCCATGGGATTTTCCAGGCAAGAGTACTGGACTGGGGAGCCATCTGCTTCTCTGCTTCTCTGTTTACCCTCCACGTTATTTGAAATAGTATTTAAGGCAAATTTCAGCAGGTGAGGAAAATAGAGGAAAAAATGAAGATGTGAAAATAAAATGAAACCTGTCAGGAAACTAATACAGAAATGGACATTCTCACTTCGGTGGGTCACAGGATTTACCCTGAGCTTCTTAACAACCAATGAGAAAAGGGAAACTAAACCAGTTACATAGTTCAGCACTGTGTCCGTGAAATAAAATAAGCTAATGACTCAGGAAAAACACACTCTGGGCAGTTTTTTTTTCCTTCTCAACATGCTTCCCCTTTGACTTGCTTAAGGGAAGCCCTTTTATGGAAAAGTGTTTCTGAATATGACATACGTTCTAACCCTGAGTAGAGGCCCACCCCTGACTGTCTTCAGATGATCCAACAGAGGAGACCTAGTACTTAGCCCAGAGAACTAGTCTTGCAATAGGCCTTTTTTCTGAAACCAAAAGCGTCACACGCAGATAGTAAACAAGATATGTGCACACTGTGGTTAGGTTGTTTTGTAGCAAACCCTGTTTCCTCTCTTTTGCAACGGCTGGTTCAGTGAAACAGCCTAAATATGAGTCATGGAGACCCAGGTCTCAGATTGATATAATTTATATCTGGGTCCTAAGTTAATTTGACTTTCCACTTCCACACCTTGGAGGGCTTATCTCATCCAACTATCGGCAAAGCTTTATTGAGTACTTCTTTAGTGCAAGGTCCCTGCAACTGGACCATGCCTGGCAATCTGGCTTCTAGTAAAGAGGTCAAGGAGTAAGTGCAGATAATCAAGGCTTTGGGAATTCAGAAGAGAGAGTCTGCAAACTCAGGGAACTGGAGAGGCCTGGAAACTTCTTGGAGAAAGTGGGACTTGAAGGATGAGAAGGGGCAGAAAGGGAAAGAGGGCACAAGTGATAATGAGGACTCAGGCTAGGCTGGTCCAACGGTGTTTGGACACCAGGAGGAGGTTTGCCTACATGGAGTGGAGGTCATGACGGGCAAAAGGGGACGAGAGTGTGGATGTCAGGCTGTGCTGTGAGGCTAAGCCTGCTGGAGCTGCTCCCTGCCCCCCATCATCCACCCAGCATAGGGCAGAGGGAGATACATACTTGTTCCTCATCATACACCCCCTCCCAGGGGATCTCTCAGAGTAATCTTAATATGGGACTTTCTGAAACAATTTGTTACTGGGGGTTTATGGACTTTTTGAAATACATGGTCTCATAGCCACATGTAAATCAATGAAGTCAGAACCCACCATCTTCACCATACACAAAAATAAACTCAAAGTGGCTTAAAGACTTAAACATAAGACATGACATGATGAAACTCCTAGAAGAGGGACTTCCCTGTGGTCTAGTGGCTGGGACTCCACGCTCCCAAAGAAAGGGGCCCAGTTCAATCCCTAGTCTGGGAACTAGATCCCACATGTGGCAACAAAAGAATCTCTCATTCAGCAATGAAAATCGAAGATCCTGTACAACCAAATAAATAAATACTAAAAATGTATATTATATATTATATTTAGTATATATATATTTATTTAAGTATATATATATATGTATATATACTTTAAAAAACATTAACTCCTAGAAGAGAGCATAAGCAAAACATTCTCTGACATAAATTGTACCAGTGTTTCCTAAGATCAGACTCCCAAGGCAATAGAAATAAAAATAAACAAATGGGACCTAATCAAACTTACACGCTTTCACACAGCAAAGGAAACCATTAACAAAATGAAAAGACAACCTACAAATTGGGAGAAAATATTTGTAAATGATATGACCAACAAGGGCTTAATTTTCAAAAGATACAAACATCTCATACAGCTCAACAAAAACAAAAAACAAACAACCCAGTCGAGAAATGGGCAGATCTAAGTAGACGTTTATATAAAGAAGACATACAGATGGCCAGCTCAACATCACTAATTGTTAGACAAGTAAAAATCAAAACTACAATGAGGTATACCACCTCACACCAGTCAGAATGGTCACCATTAAAAAGCCTACAAATAACAAATGCTGGGAAGAATGTGGAGAAAAGGGAATCCTCCTACACTGCTGGTGGGAATGTAAATTGGTGGAGGCACTATGGAGAACATTATGGAGGTTCCTCAGAAAACTAAAAATTGAATTACCATGTGACCCAGCAACCCAACTTGTGGGTATATATCCAGACAAAACTATAATTCAGAAAGATACGTGCACCCGTATGTTCATAACTATTCACAATAGCCAAGACATGGAAACAATATAAATGTCCATCAGCAGATGAATGGATAAAGAAGATGTGGTACATACATATAATGGAATACTACTCAGCCATAAACAAGAACAAAATAATGCCATTTACAGTAGCATGGATGGAACTAGAGATGATCACACTAAGTGAAGTTATGTCAGAAAGAGAAAGACAAATACCATATGAGAGTACTTATATGTGGAATCTGAAATACAGCACAAATGTACCTGTCTATGAAGCACAATCCCAGAGAACAGACTTGTGGTTGCCAAGGAGGGAGGTGATTGGGGGAGGGGTGGAGAGGGGGTTGGGATTAGCAGATGTAAGTTTTTATATATAGAATGGGCAAACAACAGGGGCCTACTATACATCACAGAGAATCATATTCAATACCCTATGAAAAACCATAATGGAAAGAATACTAAAAAAAGAATGTGCATATATGTATAACTGAATCAATTAGCTATACAGCAGAAATTAATACAATGCTGTAAATAAGTAAAAAAATCCAACAAACTTTATCTCCAAGGCAGTGTGCCTCTGTTGATGGAAATTGCAGGACCTTAGCCTGGTAGGCTGCAGTCCATGGGGTTGCAAAGAGTTGGACACAACTGAGTGACTTCACTTTCACTTTTCACTTTCATGCACTGGAAAAGGAAATGGCAACCCACTCCAGTGTTCTTGCCTAGAGAATCCCAGGGACGGCAGAGCCTGGTGGGCTGCCGTCTGTGGGGTCACACAGAGTCGGACACGACTGAAGCGGCTTAGTAGTAGTAGCCTCTGGACTTGTGGGAAATCTGCAGGGTCACTTGGGACCATGTTAAGACTCTGAAATTGGTTGCAAGAATGGTCTTTCCAATGGGGCAGGGGATGGAAATAACTGTATGATTATTTTGGCATCCTAGAAGGAGATCAAGGAAGTGTCTTGACCCCAATGTGCTGGTGTCTGAAACATTCAAGTCACTAGACCACATTTTTGAAAGAAAGTTCCCATTTAGATGGGGTTGGGGGGGAAGCGCAATGGCACCCCACTCCAGTGCTCTTGCCTGGAAAGTCCTATGGACGAAGGAGCCTGGTGGGCTGCAGTCCACAGGGTTGCAGAGAGTCGGATACAACTGAGTGACTTCACTTTCACTCTTCACTTTCATGCATTGGAGAAGGAGATGGCAACCCACTCCAGTGTTCTTGCCTGGAGAATCCCAGGGATGGCAGAGCCTGGTGGGCTGCCGTCTATGGGGTCGCACATAGTCGGACACGACTGAAGTGACTTATCAGTAGTGGGGGGGAAGTGCTGGGCTCAGAAGGTATTATCTGCAGTGCTGTTATACCGCCTAATGATTTAATCTCATATTATCTCTATCCTGCATGTAAGGAAATGGAGGCTCAGAGAAGTAAAAATAAAAATGTGCTCAAAGTCACAGAGCTAGAAAGTGGCAGGAGTCCAACTTCCAAATTCAGGCCACTGCAAAGACCAGCTCTCGCTCTGCCACTTTCCTTAGGAAAAGGCAATCCAAAGGCAACTACAAGTGGAATCACTAGGAGACCCTATCAGTAGAGGATTCCTGGGCCCTTTCCCCAGAGCTTTGGGTGGAATGAGTCTGGGGCCCAGGCACCTACATTTTTGCCCCCAAGTGTTTCTGATGACCAGCCAGATTTGGGGACCCTTACTGTGAAGAGTCTTCACTGTAGGTCTGCCCTGGGTTAGGCTGTGAAGGGTTTCTACTGGGAGCCTCCCTTCAGGTGGCAGGGTGGAGACTCACAGCTGATGGCTTTTGATGAGGAAGATGGGGCAAGAGCAGAAAAAGAGGAAGTGTTCTTTCCGTGGAAACTTGCATGAGAACTGAGATGAGTACAGAAGAACGTGTCACGCTTGTCGCGCAAGAGGCTGTGGAAACTACTGCTCACTGACTTCAGCTTCCACCTCCACCCACTCCTACTGCTGGTGTCATGCCAAGAATCTGAGCTGCCCTCCGGCGGGGAATGAACAGTCCCGGGGATGGCTTCTAGTCCAGGCTGTGTTCGCTGAGTAAGGACCCCCTGCCTCTCTGTTCATAGACTTCCTGTGCTGCAAAATGAAGACGCTGGACTTGGTCCTTAGCCTATAAAACTGGACCTACTGTGGGAGTTCTTAACCTTTGGCCCAGACTTCTTTGAAAATCTAATAAAACTATCTCTTTAGGAAAAACCTCATGCACTCAAATTTTGGCTAGCAATTTCAGGGAAATTCATGGACTTTCCAAAGCTCATTTGTGAAGCCCATAGGGGTCCACGGCCCCCTTGTTAAACTCTGCCAGTCTGTCTGGAAGCCTCTATGACTGCATTGTTTGGTGTGGCAACCTCTAGCCACACGTGGCCACTGAGTGCTTGAAATGTGGCTGGTCTGAATTAAGAAGTGCTGTGAGTATAAAATACACACTGGATTTTGAAGACTTTGTATGAAAAAAGAGTGACTGTGTCTCAATAATTTTTATATGGATTATATATTAAAAGAGAGGGGCTTCCAAGGTAGCAAAGTGGTAAAGAATCCACCTGCCCATGCAGGACGCATGGGTTTGATCCTGGGTCGGGAAGATTCCCTGGAAAAGCTGAATATTTGGGGTTTAAAATATTTTATTAACACTAATTTCACCTATTTCTTCTTACCTTTTTAAAGTGTGGCTAGAACATATGAAGTGACCCCTGGGACTGGCATGTGTCTATTGGGAAGCGCTGCCCTGTGATGCAAGCCTTGTCAGCAGAGGCTCCCCACCCTTTTCACTCAGTCAGCTCATGCCCTTCACAATGTATGCTTGCTTCACTGCATCCCATCACTTCCTCTTTCTGGAATCCTGTCAGAAGAGGCTCCCGACCCTTTTCACTCAATCAGCTGATACCCTTCACAATGTATGCTTGCTTCACTGTATCCCATCACTTCCTCTTTCTGGAAGATGCAGTTAAGAGAATTGGCAGAGAAATCTTGGCAAGCACTAGCTGTAAGTCGTGTCTTCCCAACTAGATAGAAAGCACCTTAAGGGCAGGGGCATGTCTAATGCTGCTGGGTCTCTCCTGGGAGGGGAACCCAGCAAATGGAGTGATTTATCTTTGGCCACTTAAGACACCAGACTCTCAGGTAACGATGATGTATTGTTCTAGGGATGCCCTAATAAAGCACTGCAAACGGATTTAAGACAGCACTTTATTCTTTCTTACTTCTGGAGAGCAGAAGTCAGAAATTAGATGTTAGCAGGATCATGTTCCCTTTGAAGGCTCTAAGGGAGGATTCTTCTTTCCTTTCTCCTAGCTTCTGGTAGTGGCCAGCAATCCTTGCTTGTAGATGCATCGCTCCAATCTCTGCCACCACAGTCCTGGGCCTTTCTCCCTCTGTCTAGCATCTTCTTCTTCCTTCTGTGTCCAAATTGTCCTCTTCTCATAAGGACTGTTGGATTCTCCAGTATGACCTCATTTTAACTAAATTACATCTGCAAAGACTCTATTTTCAAGCAAAGTAACATTCTGAGGTTCTGGTAGACATGAATTTTGGGGAGACACTATTCAACCCAAAACAATTGGTGAGCATTTGTGGTAAAGACATTTCCAAAGAATCTGGTTAGTGATCAGGTATATTTCCCCCAGCATCTTCTAATCTCAAGAAAGGACAGAACACAGACAAAACTCTGCTTTAAAAAGATACATCATACACCACTGTGTTCATAGCAGCACAGTTCACAATAGTGAAGACATGGAACCAACCTCAGTGTCCATCAACAGAGGAATGGATAAGGAAGATGTGTATATGTGTTGTGCGGTGCTTAGTTGCTCAGTCGTGTCCAACTCTTTGCAACCCCATGGACTGTAGCCTGCCAGGCTCCTCTGTCCATGGGGGTTCTCCAGGCAAGACTATTGGAGTGGGTTGCCATTCCCTTCTCCAGGGGATCTTCCCAACCCAGGGACTGAACCCAAGTCTCCCATATTGCAGGCAGATTCTTTACCATCTGAGCCACCAGGGAAGCCCAAGAATACTAAAGTGGGTATCCTATCCTTTCTCCAGGGGATCTTCCCAACCCAGGAATACAACTGGGGTCTCTAGCATTGGAAGCAGATTCTTTACCAGCTGAGCTTCCAGGGAAGCCCTCGTAGTATGTAGGTATGTGGTTATTGATATTTCTTCCGGCAATCTTGATTCCAGCTTGTGGTTCATCCAGCCCAGTATTTTGCATGGTGTACTCTGCATAAAAGCTAAACAAACAGGGTGACAATATACAGCCTTGATGTACTCCTTTCCCGATTTGGAATCAGTCTGTGTTCCATGTCCAGTTCTAACTGTTACTTCTTGACCTGCATACCGATTTCTCAGGAGGTAGGTCAGGTTGTCTGGAATTCCCATCTCTTTCAGAATTTTCCACAGTTTGCTGTGATCCACACAGTCAAAGGCTTTGGTGTAGTCAATAAAGCAGAAGTAGATGTTTTCTAAAACTCTTTTGCTTTTCTGATGATCCAGCAGATGTTGGCAATTTGATCTCTGGTTCCTCTGCCTTTTCTGAATCCAACTTGAACATCTGGAAGTTCATGGTTCATGTACTGTTGAAGCATGGTTTGGAGGATTTTGAGCATTACTTTGCTAGCATGTGAGATGAGTGCAATTGTGCAGTAGTTTGAGCATTCTTTGGCATTGCCTTTCTTTGGGATTGGAATGAAAAGTGACCTTTTCAGTCCTGTGACCACTGCTGAGTTTTCCAAATTTGCTGTCATGTTGAGTGCACCACTTTCACAGCATCATCTTTTAGGATTTGAATTAGCTCAACTGAAATTTCATCACCTCCACAAGCTTTGTTCGTAGTGATTCTTCCTAAGGCCCACTTGACTTCACATTCCAGGATGTCTGGCTCTAGGTGAGTGATCATACCACTGTGATTATCTGGATCATGAAGATCTTTTCTGTATAGTTCTTCTGTGTATTTTTGCCACCTCTTCTTAATATCTTTTGCTTCTGTTAGGTCCATACCATTTCTGTCCTTTATTGAGCCCATCTTTGCATGAAATGTTCCCTTGGTATCTCTAATTTTCTTGAAGAGATCTCTAGTCTTTCCCATTCTATTATTTTCCTCTTTTTCTTTGCATTGATCACTGAGGAAGGCTTTCTTATCTCTCCTTGCTATTCTCTGGAACTCTGCATTCAAATGGGTATATCTTTTCTTTTCTCCTTTGCCTTTAGCTTCTCTTCTTTTCTCAGCTATTTGTAAGGCCTCTGCAGACAACCTTTTTGCATTTATTTTCTTGGGGATGGTGTTGATCACTGTCTCCTGTTCAATGTCATGAACCTCTGTCCATAGTTCTTCAGGCACCCTGTCTATCAGATCTAATTCCTTGAATCTATTTGTCACTTCCACTGTATAATCATAAGGGATTTGACTTAGGTCATACCTGAATGGTCTAGTGGCTTTCCCTACTTTCTTCAGTTTAAGTCTGAATTTGGTAATAAGGAGTTCATGATCTGAGCCACAGTCAGCTCCTGGTCTTGTTTTTGCTGACTGTATAGAGCTTCTCCATCTTCTGCTGCAAAGATATAATCAATCTGATTTTGGTATTGACCATCTGGTGATGTCCATGTGTAGTGTCTTCTCTTGTGTTTTTGGAAGAGGGTGTTTGCTATGACCAGTGTGTTCTCTTGGCAAAACTCTGTTAGCCTTTACCCTACTTCATTTTGTACACCAAGGCCAATTTGCCTGTTACTCCAGGTAGCTCTTGACTTCCTACTTTTGCATTCCAGTCCCCCATGACGAAAAGGACTTCTTTTTTGGGTGTTAGTTCTAGAAGGTCTTGTAGGTCTTCATAGAATCATTCAATTCAGCTTCTTCAGCTTTACTGGTTGGGGCATAGACTTGGATGACTGTGATATTGAATGGTTTGCTTTGGAAATCAACAGAGATCATTCTGTTATTTTTGAGATTGCATCCAAGTACTGCATTTTGGACTCTTTTGTTGACTATGATGGCTACTCCAATTCTTCTAAGGTATTCTTGCCCACGGTAGAAAATATAATAGTCATTTGAGTTAAATTCACCCATTCCAGTCCATTTAGTTCACTGATTCCTAAAATGTTGATGTTCATTCTTGCCATCTCCTGTTTGACCACTTCCAATTTGCCTTGATTCATGGACCTAACATTCCAGGTTCCTACGCAATATTGCTCTTTACAGCATCAGACTTTACTTCCATCACCAGTCACATCCACAACTGGGTGTTGTTTTTGCTTTGGCTCCATCTCCTCATTCTTTCTGGAGTTATTTCTCCACTCTTCTCCACGCTTGCTCTTGGAAGAAAAGCTATGACCAACCTAGACAGCATATTAAAAAGCAGAGATATTACTTTACCAACAAAAGTCTGTCTAGTTAAAGCTATGGTTTTTCCAGTAGTCATGTATGGATGTGAGAGTTGGACTATAAAGAAAGCTGAGCACTGAAGAATTGATGCTTTTGAACTGTGGTGTTGGAGAAGACTCTTAAGAGTCCTTTGGACTGCAAGATCAAACCAGACCATCCTAAAGGAAATCAGTCCTGAATATTCACTGGAAGGATTGATGGTGAAGCTTAAATTCCAATACTTTGGCCACCTGATGTGAAGAACTGACTCATTGGAAAAGACCCTGATGCTAGAAAGATTGAAGGCAGGAGGAGAAGGGGATGACAGAGGATGAGATGGTTGGATGGCAACACCAACTTGATGGACATGAGTTTGAGTAAGCTCCAGGAGTTGGTGATGAACAGGGAAGCCTGGCATGCTGCAGCCATGGGGTCTCAAAGAGTTGGACATGACTGAGCGACTGAACTGGACTGTTATATATATATATATATGAATATTAGTCATGAAAATGAATTGAAATAATGCCATCTGCAGCAACATGGATGAACCTAGAGGGTATTATACTAAGTGAAGTAAGTCAGAAAGAGGAAGACAAATACCATATGATATCATTTACATGTGGAACCTAAAATACAATACAAATCAACATATCTACAAAATAAAAACAGACTCACAGATATAGAGAACAAATTTATGGTTGCCAAGGTGGGGGGCAGGGATGGGTTGGGAGTTTGGGATTAGCAGAGGCAAACTATTATATATAGGATGGATAAAGAACAAGGTCCTATTGAATAGCATGGGGATCTAGATTCAATATCCTGTAACAAACCATGAAGTAAAGTATATATATTCTTTTTCATGTTCCTTTATATATATCACCGAGTCACTTAGCTGTGTAGAAGAAATCAACACAACATTGTAAATCAACTATATTTAAATAAAATCTTAAAAAATTTTAAAAAGGGCAGAACAGAGTACTTAGCGTGTGGTAGGCGCTGGTCTAGACTCTAGGGACACGGTGATGAATATACACCGTCTTTGTCCATGGAACCCACTTTTTAGCGATGGAGACAGACAATCAATGCGTCAGCACATAATATGGTGTCAGGTTGTGGTAAACAGGGCAGGAGGATAGAGAAAAACAGTGTGGTAGATATGCTGGGATATTTTTATAGGATGGGATGGGCAGGGGAGACCACTCTGAGGTGGTATTTGAGAATAGAACTGAGGTGAGTAGGGGCAGAGATTCAGGGCAGAGACAAAAGCAAGTACGAAGCCCCTCAAACAGGACAGTGCTTGATGAGTTCAAGGAACACAGGGAGAGCACAGGTCATGTGGACTGCCCATCAAAGGTGCCAGGACCAACCCGGAGCAGTGAGAAGGCCTGGCTGGAAGCTGGGCATCTGGACCCTCTGTCCAGAGCTGCTGGACTTGCATGGGACTGGCAGTGGGGAGGGCCTTCCCAGGCCTCTGGCTCAAGGGTTCACTTCCTCTAGCCCCTTTTCCTCTGTTGTTTGGCTGGGGTGGAGGCTGGTTTTCTGTGGCTCTCACTGAATCAGTGCAATACAATTGTCACATTGTTTCATTCCAGACAATGAGAACCCCACTGGGTCTTTTTCTTTGCTACATACTCTGGAAGCTCAAGGTCCTTCCTCCATTTCTTCCTTGCTTCCCCCAGGGGTTACTGGCAGACTTTTGCCTCTGTGTCTCCAAGATGGTTTGAGGCTGACTTCTGCTCTTCTCTGGAAGGAGGCAAGTAGGCCCCGGGCTCCTGCACAGGTGGGTGCTCCACCTGCCTTACTCCTCCACCTTCAAATCTCCACTCAGATGCTATCTTCTCAGGAGAGCTCCTTGAATTATTTAAGAAGAGTGCATCCCACCACAAACTGCCTGTCCTCTTTGATTCGTTCATCTCCCCCTGCAGCATACTGTGCACTTCCCAGGGCATGATGTGTGACTTTGTTCCTCCTCCATGCCCTACCCTGATCCTATGAAATTATAAGCTCCATGAGGGCAAAGATTTGTACCTTGTTTACTCTGATGGAGCCCAAGCCTCTAGTCTAGTGCCTGGCACATGGTAGGTATTCAAATGTTTGTGGATTGAAATGAATAGACAAGTGAATATGTTTTGGGAAAGAATCTTAAGTGGCTGAATTACAAGAACCCAGAGTACGGAAAATCCCATGGATGGAGGAGCCTGGTAGGCTGCAGTCCATGGGGTCACTAAGAGTCGGACACGACTGAGCAACTTCACTTTCACTTTTTACTTTAATGCATCGGAGAAGGAAATGGCAACCCACTCCAGTGTTCCTGCCTGGAGAATCCCAGGGATGGTGGAGCCTGGTGGGCTGCCATCTGTGGGGTTGAACAGAGTCGGACACAACTGAAGCGACTTAGCAGCAGCAGCAGCAGAGTAATTACTCCTTTGTGCCTTTCCCTACAAGGGAAATGAGATGCAAAAAACAGGAATTCTTTAGGATACTACTAGAGAATGCCAGGCTTGGTGCCAGAAGCAGAGAGGCAGCAGGGAGAAGAGCCGGACACAGAACCTGCCCTCGGGAGTTCACATTCTAATTGGGGTAAGTAGATCCCCTCCGTGCACACCAGGGGGACATCATTTTCACAGAACATGATATAAGTGGTACCTATAGTTCTTTCAAGATAGTTGCCTGCGGGTGAGGTAAGTGGGGAGAGGATGGGGTGGGTCATGTTATAGAGCTCACAAGAAAGAGGGGGCACAAATGTGCAGGAAGTAACAGCACAGAGGAAGGGCCCAGCCCAAGAATATTACCAGTCTAAGGCCAGGAGGAGTAAAGTTCAAAGACGGCCTGTATGGTGTTCCCTGTGCCCAGTACAAGGCTGAGCCAGGGCCAGTGCCTAGTAGCTGAAGGCTTGATGAGTGAGGAGTGATGCTCAGGCTCCAGTCTTGGGAAAAGAGAGCAGGCTTGCTCTTACACCTGGCCCCCTAACCCAGTAGGGCTTGACTTCCCTTGACTCTGTTCCTCTAGCTGGTGACTCTTCATTCTGCCTGCATGGAGAAGCTTAAACTCAAAAATGAGAAATTTAAAAAACCCCACCAGATGCTGGAATCCTCTCCTCAGGGATTCTAATTCAGGTGGTCAGGAGTGGGGCCAGGCAGCACCTTACTAGATGCTTCTACCGTGTAGCCAGTTTGAGAACCACTGCCCTAGAAGTCTTGCTGCTGTCCCAGGACTGTGGGAGGATCCAGGTTAAAGATTCTTAACCCTGTAGCTTCACAAACAGAATTAGAAGGAGTCTGTGAACTTGAATGGAAAGAACTCACACCTTAATATTCACCAACCTCTAACTGGAATTGAGCATTTTCTCTCTTTATGGATGTGGATATCAAGCAGTAGTGTCAACTATGCCTATGACTTTGTCACCCATAAGAGTCACAGATACTGTCATATCAATTTATGGTTGTTGAGGGTATCTCAACATGTAAGTTCATCCCTACTTCAAAATTAAGGTAAGTACTAGACTTGCCTTAGACTGGGTTATTTAATGTATTCATATAGGTGCACATGTAACACTACATCACAGTGTTAAAAGTATTTTGATTCCTGGTATTCAGTATGATCATTTCCATTGAGACTGTATGTATATTGTATGCATTTTTAAACAGTACTCTGAGAGGGGGCCCATAGGGTCTCCCAGATGGCCAAAGGGGTCCTTGATCAAGGCAAACCTTAAGAGGAAGTTCCCTACTTACCCCAGAGGAGAATCAATTGGCATGTATTAGTGTTCTTGCCTGGAGAATCCCAGGGATGGGGGAGCCTGGTGGGCTGCCGTCTATGGGGTCGCACAGAGTTGGACACAACTGAAGCGACTTAGCAGCAGCAGCAGCAGAAACAGTAACTCGATCTCGTGTTCTATGTGGGCCCTCCAGCAAAAGTCACACCATTCGTGGTCAGGGCTGTCTGACTGCCCTTGGACTGGGCACCCCAGCTCACTCACCCCATTTCCCCTCTCTAGGCAAAAGTGCCCCTTTGCCCCACCTTGGCAGCCCTGAAGGAGGCCTGTCTATTGGTGCTGGTCTGAGGCTATTCTTTCTGTCACATTGGCCCACTGTGGAGGGGGCAACCCAGACATCTAGGCAACAAGAAGAGCTTGGACTGGAGGAGAGCGATTGTTCCCTGAGCCTTGCCTAGTGTGTGTTGACCACTGGCTCCCAGATGCCTTCTCACCACTCCTTCTTGCCCCTGTTATTAGTATAGTAATCAGCCAGGTGGAGGAAAGGGGAGACCCACTGATGTAGAGCCCTTCTTCACTCCTGCAGACAGAGGGCATCCAAGCCTGAGCCAGAGTTCCTGCCCCTCAGGAGCTTGCAGTCTGGCAAGGGAATCAGAGCAAAGAACTCAGAGTAGGAAGAGATTAAAACCTTACAGCCAACATGGACCTACTGTGTAGCACAGCGAACTCTACTCAATATTCTGTAATAACCTGTATGGGAAAACAATCTGAAAAAGAATGAATAAATGTATGTGTATAACTGAATCACTATGCTGTATACCTGAAACTAACACAACTTTGTAAATCAACTATACTGCAATAAAAAATTAAAAAAAAAACTTGTAAAGGTTTGGAGGTAAAGTCTGATCTAAGTGAGTGGAACAAATTGGAAACAATTAAGTTAATTTTAAACGGTGCTTCCTGGGCTGTTGGTGGGTTGCTCAGAGGGGCTGAGGTAGTTTAGAGTAAATGAAAAGTAGAGGCACAGTCAAGAGCTGCAAAGAGGCGTCTGGGCCCACTTCCTGGGCTGCTCAACTCTTGCTGACAAGACACCATTTCCAGGCAGCCTGGATGCAAAAGCCTTTGGCCTACTTTCCATTCAGATTTCAGCAGAGGCAAACACTCTGGTTCACCGTGCTTTGGTTCTTGTTAAGACCCTGAATATTTTCTCTGCTTGAGGAGGAAGGTGTCGGATGAGAATAGGCTAGAGTGTTAGCTGCCCAGATCACGGCAGTGTCCCTGGGGCGCATGCCCCACCCTGCGGACATGAACACTGTAGGCAGCAGTGACCAGTCAGTGGGAGACGGCAGTTTCACCGTGAGGGACCTTGACTTCTTGGCTCTGCAGTCAAAAGCAAGGCTTTGTTAAACAAAAAGAATAGTAATTGTGGGTGGCAGGCATGGGGGAGGCGGGGAGATCACTGAGACAAGAGCCTGCATGAAACCCTGTCCAATGGCAAGGAAATGGCAGCCAGGGCTCCCAGAGTCAGAGAACAGGGCCCTCAGACACAACTTCATCCACATGGGGTCAGGGAATTACTTTAGTCCCTGGAGAAAATTACAGATGTTTCTTCCTAGGAGAATGCACGTGTACCATATAAATCTGCACAGCATTCAGAGGTCCTCAACCAAAAGGTGGAAACCCCCTGTTTTCAGGAGAAAGACATAAAGCCAGAGGAGTGGAGTGACTGCCCCACAACCCACTGCACAGCCGGTGGCAGAGCCAGAACGCCAGGTCTGATGCCCTTTCCCTTCCCTACATTGTCTCCTTTGGAGGGTAACTGGGATGGAGGGCAGGCCACACATCTGGTTCCACACTACACCCAGGATGCTACTTGGTAAGAATACACACAGGATACTACGGGCACAAAAAGTGGAAGAGGCTTCGAGTTCCCCCCAGTTCTCATCCTCTCTCTGAATTCTTGATCCTATTGCAAAGGACCAATAAGTTTTCTCCCTGAGGCATAATCTGGGGATATTATAAAGAGCCTTCTAGCTTCCTCTGTATTCAATACCTTCCTCCTCAAGCAGAGAAAATTTTCAGAATTTTCACAAGAAGCAAACCATGGTGACCCTACAGTGTTCTCCCTGCTGAAAACTGGAAGGAAAGTAGGCCAGAGGTTTTATACCTAGGGCGCCTGGAAGTAGTGTTTTCTCAGAATGAGCTGAGCAGCAGAGGGCAGACTCCTTTCCCCCACACCCCCAGCAAGGCACAGGGGCTGTGGTGACAAGAGGAGCCTGATACAAATAAATAGAGGATCACCCACAATCTCTCAACTGCCTCTACCTACAAACAAGGAGGAAAGGGTAGGTAATGTGCTTCCAGTGAGCTAATCCCTCCCAGAGCTGGGGCTGATCTCCAAAGGGTTCAAGAGTGATTCAGGCTACAGGTATCTGAGAGTTACATTCAAGAATGCTGTGCCCAGAGGCCCTGGATTTTCTGAATCAATGTTCATTTCAGATTTGCTATTTCCCTTCAGTTGTATGTCCTGGTTATTGATTCAGAAAACACGTCATTATAAAGGCTGGGGCAAAGCCTTGTGGTGTCTACTGTGGGCAGGGCTCAGCAGTCTACATAGGAGTCTGGATTTGAGAGTTCTGTCTCCAGAGATCACTCTCCGGGTTTTATTGTGTTGTATGTTAGTTGCTTAGTCGTGTCCAACTCTTTGCAACCCCATAGACTGTAGCCCACCAGGCCCCTCTGTCCATGGGATTCTCTAGGCAAGAACACTGGAGTGAGTTGCCATTTCCTGCTCCAAAAGGAACTATAGAAAGAAAGAAAGTAAAGTCACTCAGTCATGTCTGACTCTTTGTGACCCCATGGACCGTAGCCTACCAGGCTCCTCCATCCATGGAATTTTCCAGGCAGGAGTACTGGAGTTGGGTGCCATTTCCTGCTCCACCAGGTTTTATTGGTTTCTGTTTAATATCAGTTCATTGTGGACCAATTCATTCCTCTTCTCTCTTTCTCTCTTTTCTTCTGTGTTGCCTAATTTTAGCCACTACCAAAGGGAAGTCAACTGTCTCTTCCTGTCACCAACCAATCAGTTTTTTATTTCATAGTCAAATTGACCAATTTGGGGCAAAATACAGCCTGATTCATGAAGAGTCTATCTTAGAGAATATTGAAAAAGAGGACTGTAGATGAGACTGGTTTATAATTGGCGTGTCTCTTAACTAATCTGGAGTCTTAGAAGAGTTTATTCTCTTTAAGTTTTCTTAAGTCATTAGGAATGCCACTCTAACCACTCCCAACCCTGGGTCTACATTTGCACAATTTATTTGCTCTATCTCAGGAGTTTACTAAGTAAAGGGGAATTTCAGGTCCCCCCCTGCCGAAATGAGTAAGATTTCTTTGAGTTCAGAATTCTGTTTGGGGGCTCCTTCTGTGCAAAATTCTCCTGGCTGTAAGAGCCTCTGAATTCAAAACAGACATGAAGCAGAAGCTGCCATAGCCCCTTTTCAACCTCCCAGCTACTGTGGTGAGACTCTCAGGAATGATAATCCTCACACAGCTGCTGCCTCTCAAAATTGCCACAGAAAAAAAAAAAATGGAAAGCCACTTTAAAAAAAAAGTGTGTGTGTGTGTATGACTTTTACTTTTGAATTCTTGTTCATTGCAATAGAAAAATTCTGTGACCACTTTTGACACAAATAAACAGCTCATCCTTAATGACGCCCACCTGAAGAAAAGACACTTCAATGGCAAACATGGTATCATTCCTTGTGTGCTTCTGAAGATCAAATATGGGACATGCACTGCGATCTGTGGTCTCCTTGGCAGGGTACCATTGAGTTGGAGGAATTTTTAACTTAATTACACTAATTTAACTAAATTAACTTAATTTACAACTCTGTTGTAACTCTTAAGTAATGTGATAGGAGTTATATTATTTCTCGGACTTATGGGCTATGGTGCTGGCAGTTTGAGAATTACATAATCTCTGCTCACATGCATTTCTTAAGAAGTCACTGGATGTAGTTAAATGAATACTTCTTGCCCCTGTTGGCACTTTTATAAAAATAGCAAAAGGAGCATCTATGAGATTGGGAAAGGAAAACAGCCCAAATAGCAAATTCTGTTCCACTCAACCCCATGTACATGATAGTGATCAGAGGACATCTCTGATGGCTCATTTTCCTCCTGACGTCTTTGTACTTCCTGTACTCAGCTGCCTCTGCTGGGCGTGCCGCCCCTGCTGGGCTCCAGCTCCTCTGGCAGCACAGCCATGATGAGACTGCTGGCAAGCATGGGCTGCTAGAGTCTTTCTGGCTCAAACAAGGAACTTCTGCTGCTCACTATAGATCCACCACAGCTCTGAGAAGCCGCTCCCCCACCATACACATACATTTCATAGATGAGACAAGGAGGCTCAACAACCTGCCCAGGGCAGGCTACTCTAGGTGGAGGAGCAGAGCTCAGGACCAGGTCTGTCTGGTTCCAGAGCCTGCACTCCTGTAGCCCTACCACCCACTCTATGACTCAGCCTCCGTTTGTTTTCCTCACCAAAATGTTTTTGAGCAGTGCAGAAGTGAGAAAGCCTGGCTTCAAGAAGCCCACAATCTGGTTAAGGAGAAAAGATGAATAGATGACAAAGCATTTCCTTCTCTGAACTATGAGGAACCTGGTATCCAGGGATTCTAATTGGGGCACCAAACCAGATGAACTGACCTGCAGGACCCTGGAACACAGCACTGTGGGAATTCTGCTTAATTCTTGGCTAGAGCTGTGTGTATGGGCAGTAGGGAAATGGAGTGGGTAACAGAGCAAGTTGGAGGGACCAGAGTTTGTACTCCAGAATGATGGGTAAAGTGTAGAAGGTACAATAGCTACTTCAACAGCTAGTATTTCTTTGGGATTTACCAAGGCCAGGTTTTAAGTGCTTTACAGATTTTGATGTACTGAACCTACCTTATACCCTCAGTATGTGCTATTACCCTGTCCATTTTCCACATAAGAAAAGGAGGCATGGGGGTAGGGAACTTGCCCAAGTCCCTCGACTAGATGTGGAGAGTAGGGATTTGAAACTGGGATGGCTGGCTCCAACCCAAGCTCTTCCTCACTACCCAATGAACAGGATAAGTTAAGACATACCCTCTCATAGACTTCACTGTGGTGCTTGTCAAAGCTGTAATTATTTTCTGTTTTCTCTACTGGACTATGTCTCTGAGAAAGTGGGGATTCTATCTACCTTGCTTTTAGAGGCAATGTCAGTGCCTAGTCTAGTGATTGGCACGTAGAAGGAACTCGAAAGTTTTGAAGAATGGATGAAATGCTTTGGAAAGAGGATTCCTTTTCATGGGCACCCCCATCCGTCCCCTGGGTCTGCCATTCAATAGCTGGGGGATATGAGCAAATCACCTCACTTCCTCCCCACCTCAGTTTCCTCATCAACAAAATGAGGATGATGACAAAGGTAAAACTTTAGAAAACAGTCTGGCAGTTCCTCAAAAAGTTCAACATAGAGTTACCATATGACATAGCAAGTCTACTCCTGTGTTTATGCCCAAGAGAACTGAAAATACAGTTCATGTCTACACAAAAATGTGTACATGAATACTCATAGCAGCATTCCCATATTAGTGTCAAAATGTGAAAACTCAAATGTCCAACATTTGGATAAAGTATGAACAGCATTTGACTGTAAAAGGGAAAGAAGTGCTGACATATGCTACAACACAGGTAAACTTCAAAATAGGATTCTAAGAAGCCAGTCAAAGAAGGCCACATATTATATGATTCCACGGATATGAAAATGTCCAGAATAGACAAATCCATAGAGGCAGAAAGTGACTGGCAGGGACTGGGTGGAAGGAGGAGTGGAGAGTGACTGCTGATGGATACAGGGTTTCTTTTTGGGCTGATGCAAATGTTCTGGACTTAGTGGTGAGGATACTAACAAACTACTGAATTTTAAAGGGTGACTATTGTGGTCTCTGACTTACATCTCAAAAAAATAATGGAAGTGAAAACAGTATACTAAGTTCTGCATAGATTCAGGTGGCCTGCTTAGGTATGTTTTGTAGGAATGTGGCGGTCTGAGCATAAGTCTCAAAAATTAAGTTTTTGTTTGTTTTTGTCTTTGATCTAGTTCAGGTATTGATATTAAATAGGAAGGCAAGAAAGAGAGAGGTTTTACACTGGGTTCCCCAGGACTAATATGTAGGGGATGGTGAAAGAGCACTTGGGCTGGGGACCAGCCAGCTCTAGAATTGCTCAGCCTAGCATTCCAGAATTCTTTCTGCCCTTTGCCTCTATTTCCTCTGCTTCCATTCTTTTACAAGACACTGTCATCTTGTGTCTGAACTACGGCAGTTAGTTCAGTTCAGTCGCTCAGTCGTGTCCAACTCTTTGCAACCCCATGAATTGCAGCACACCAGGCCTCCCTGTCCATCACCAACTCCCGGAGTTCACTCAGACTCACGTCCATCGAGTCAATGATGCCATCCAGCCATCTCATCCTCTGTCGTCCTCTTCTCCTCCTGCCCCCAATCCCTCCCAGCATCAGGGTCTTTTCCAATGAGTCAACTCTTCGAATGAGGTGGCCAAAGTACTGGAGTTTCAGCTTTAGCATCATTCCTTCCAAAGAACACCCAGGGCTGATCTCCTTCAGAATGGACTGGTTGGATCTCCTTGCCATCCAAGGGACTCTCAAGAGTCTTCTCCAACACCACAGTTCAAAAGAATCCATTCTTCGGCGCTCAGCTTTCTTCACAGTCCAACTCTCACATCCATATACATGACCACTGGAAAAACCATAGCCTTGACTAGATGGAACTTTGTTGGCAAAGTAATGTCTCTGCTTTTGAATATGCTATCTAGGTTGGTCATAACTTTGCTTCCAAGGAGTAAGCATCTTTTAATTTCATGAACTACTGCAATTCCCTCTTAATTGTTTCAATCATTCCAGAAATATTTATTGAACACCTACTAGGTTGGTTTTCCTTTCTTTTTTTTTTGACCACACTGAGCAGCTTGTGGTATCTTGGGATCTTAAGATCCTAAGATCCCACCAGGGACTGAACCCAGGACTTTGGCAGTGAAAGCTCAGAGTCCTAAACACTGGCCCACATGGAATTCCCCTGAACACCTACTAGTGTTGCAGTGTTCAGGTCCTGGGGATCAGCAGTGAATAAAACATACAAAAATCCCTCCCCTAAAGCAGCTGACATTTCAACAGAGACAGACAATAAACAAGTGAATATACAAATCATTTGACCGATAGAAAGGTAAGTACTCTGGAGATAAATAAAACAGAGGATGGATATGGGGAGTAGTGGGTTGAAGAGTTAGAGTTTTAAATTTGGAGGTGGGCAAGGCAGCATCAAGAGGATATCATCTGAGCAAAGACTGACAAAGAGGGAGTGAGCCATGCAGCTATCTGGGGGAAAGTGTCTAGGTAGGGGGAACAGCCAGTGTGAAGGACTCAAGGTAATAGTAGCCTGCAGTGGATGGAAGGCAGAGGCCAGCAGTGAGTGAGGCTGCAGGAAGGAAAGGAAGCAATGAGGTCAAAGAGGTAAATGGGGGAGGAGGGGTGCTATGGTCTGAAAGGCATCCATCCTTTCCTCTCTGTAAAACCTTCCAGTGGATTCTAGCTCCTCAGCTATAAGACTTTCAGACCCCAGTACCCCCTCACTGCTTTGCCAAGTTCTTTCCCATCTCAGGATCTTTTCCCTTGCTGTTCCCTTTGCCTGGAAAGCCCTTCCCCCCATCTTCTCCTGGCTGGTTTGTTCTTACCATTCAGGTCTAAGCTCAAACATCACTTTTTCTGCAGACCCCATGTAAAGTACTCTCCCCACACATACACATCCTTTATCCATTTCTGGTTTTATTCTCTTCTTGCTTCCCGATGACCTAAAATGATCTTGTTTTACACATGAGTTGTCTGTTTTCTGCTCCAGAAAGGACACTCATGAGGTCAGGGTCTTCCTCAGACCTCTGAACAATACCTTGGTATCCCTGCAGCCTTCCTCAACAGTTATTTACTGAATGGATGGGACATTTGATGACCTCATCCTCCTGGAAATTCCTCTGATTAAAGGGGTGGCCTCTGCGTGTCACCATAGCCCTGAAGCTTTCCTGAGGGGTTTATTACTGTCATATCCAGACCGTCTTTGTCCCTGGGAAAGACTGATTATTTCTCAGGTGGGGCCAGCATTCTTTCCCTCCTATCTCTCTTAAGAACTGTGTTTTGTATCTTCCACATTCTGTGCTGTGCTTAGTTGCTCTGTTGTGTCTGACTCTTTGCTACCCCATAGATGGTAGCCCGCCATGCTCCTCTGTCCATGGGGATTCTCCAGGCAAGTATACTGGAGGGGCTGCCACGCCCTTCTCCAGGGGATCTTCCCAACCCAGGGGTCGAACACAGGTCTCCCGCACTGCAGGCAGATTCTTTACCAGCTGAACTACCAGGGAAGCAGGAAGCTTCCACCTTCTATTCATCCTCAAACACTTCCAAAGTCACGCATGCTTTCCTCTTTCCAATCTCATTTTAGGTGGCTTGCTCTCTAAGAACTAGGGGACTTCTGAAATCACTGATATGTGAGATTTGAGATTGTATGGCCAATAGAGTCTAGCGAATTCATGTTACAGATGGGGAAACTGAGGTCTACAGTAGGGAAGGAATATGTCCAGGAGAAGTGATGGAAGAGTTCAGGTGGAAAACATCAGAATAGAAGGTTTAACTCCAAAATCCCTAAATTTATGTGAATAGTTTTATGGTTACAGTCATTTTTCCAAAAAGAGTGTTCATCAGTTGTCTTAAGGGGTTCCTGTCGTGGCCTTAGGAATTTACATCAAGAGCACAGACTCCTTCAAGAAAATTATAACTGGACTCCTTGGCTGTCATGGCACCATTCTACTAAGTACATAGCAGTGCCAGCTCACATCGATGACCCAAAACTACCTATTGAATGAGTGAATGGATAAGGAGTAAAATAGATTAATGGAGTGCTAAGTGAAACTACCTTCTCCATTTAACCCCAGTGCTCTTTTTACCAAGTCACAAATGTAAGAAGTCAATCTGAGTCCAAAAAGGTCTGAGGTCCTTGGATCCCTGCCCCTTCGGGATGGTCTCTGGGATGGCTGCAGGTGTGTGCTTTCAGAGGTGGGCAGACCTTGAGAAGCAATCTCTGACCCTCCCTTGGGGCAGGCTGTCAACTGACCTGAAGGTGCTCCTATTGTAGGCAAAAGACTCAAACTCTCCCAGTCTGACTTTGCCAGGCATCTAGAAACACAAGCTTGTGCTCAGTTCTGGCCATTGGCAGTGCAGCTCAGGCAGGGGCAAAGACAGGGACTGGAGCCAGAGGAGGTGAGTGTCTTCAAGTTCAAATTCTCCTGTCTTTCCTGGGCACTAATTAGTGATTCTTCTGGGGGTGGTTGGGTTGGGACGCAATAAGTTTTGTTAAAAGAAATTCACCAGACAGGTTCTTGTTTTTAGACCTCAGTCATGTTGGCTTAGAAATACTCGGACCAAGAGTTTGGGATCAGCTGAGAAGGTGGGCAATGCTGGGGGCTGCTCACTTGGAGACAATTGTCGCTGCCCTGAATCTGAGGACAGGTTGACTTGTGGTCTCTAAGACCTTCCTGCAGCTGCTGTTCTGAGACAAACAGCAGCTATTGGGAAAGAGCGAAAGCCCTGGAGTCTGGAGGCTTGGATCTGAGCTTGACTACTTAGACGCTGCATAAGTCCAGTCTTTGGAGACACATATGGGTTTAGACTCTGGCTCTCTCTTTGCCAGCATATGATTGGCAAGTTGCTTCTTATCTGAGTCTCAGTTTCCTCATCTACAAGAGGAGAACCCTGGTTAATTTTGAACCCCACCATCCTGTAAGCTTCTTTCCTGGTATTTGAGGACACACTCAGGAAGACAAAACATTGTCTGGTCCATTGGATTGCCCTGGGGCCGAGAGTGCTCTCAACTGCTCTTAGATCAGGCAGAACTCTTTCCCTGTTTAATGTTGAGTCTCCCACCTTGCTTGGGGCCTGGGAAAGTGACAAGCTTACTTTGAGGAACAACCCCTCCTCCTTCTGTCTCATTTTCTTCCCTTTCCCATTGTTCCCCACAGCATTATTATTATTATTATTATTTTGGCTACACTGCACAGGTTGTGGGATTGTAGTTCCCCCATCAGAGACCAAACCCTTGCCCCCTGCAGGGGAAGAGCAGTGTCCTAACCACTGGATCACCAGTGAAGTCCCTTCACAGCATTTTTTGAGGACATTATTTACCAAATCTTTTTAGACAAGAAGGTGAAAAGGAGTTCTGTGTCAGTCACTCCTTTTAATGGCTTCTCCAACCTCCTTGGTAACCCCAGGGAACAAAGGTAACAATTCCAGAGTAAAGGGCAAGCTGGTGGCAGAGCAAGAAGCAGCTCTACATCTCATGCTTTGATTCCATAAGTATGGCTTGAGATTGATGATTGAGCAAATTAGCAATCACGGAAGCCACAGAACTCCCTTCTCACCTACCCTCTTGAAGTTGGGTGCAGGCCTGGAGTGAAGGGAATTGCAAGAGAGATGCAATGATACCAGAGTACGTTTCTCATACTCTACTTATTTCAGAGAAACTTTTCTGGTATTTTAAATCTCCCAGGTGATTGAAATGTACAGCAAAGTTTGAGAACTAGAAGGGAGCTAACAAAACCACCTGATTGACATAAACAATGGGTAATATATGGAGGTGGAGAGTGGGGTCAACAGTGGATCAAGGAGCCAGGGAACCTGGCCCTAATCTCCCCAGTGGGCTCAGTTCCTGACTGGCCTGAGGAGGGGCCTGGGCACAAACTCTGGTTAATATCAGAGTCACTGGGGAGTTATGAAAAAGAGTATAGGCTCCTAAGGCCTAATTCAGAAGGTCTGAGCCTCGTTCTGGAATCGTGTTGATTACCCCTGCCAAATTCCTTAGATGATCCCAATGTGCAGCCAAGTTTGGAAACCACTAGCTTTAGCTAGCATGCACCAGAAACAATGGAAGATGTTTCTTAAATAACAATTGTTGGGTCTACCACCTGAGTTTCTGATTCTGTAGATTTGGAATGAAAGTGTCAGTTGCTCAGTCATGTTTGATTCTTTGCAACCCCATGGTCTGTAGCCTGCCAGGCTCCTCTGTCCATGGGATTCTCCAGGCAAGAACACTGGAGCGGTAGTCATTCCCTTCTCCAGGCTATCTCCCCAATCCAGGCATCGAGCCCGGGTCTCCTGCACTGCAGGCAGATTCTTTAGCATCTAAACCACCAGAGAGATTTGGAAAAGGGCCCCAGAATTCACATATCTAACAGGTTCCCGGTTGATGCTGATTTTGCTGGTCTGAACCACACTTGCCACATACCAGACAAGGAGAGTCAACCTTGGTGGAGTTCTTACAACTCTTGATGCAAAGGCTGTACCAATTAAGTGTCTCTCTAGGTTGAGACCAGGCATCAGGATTTTCCTTCCAACAATGCATTATGAAAATTTTCAAATAGATAGTAAAATTGAAAGAACTTTGCAGTGAACAGCCATATAGTCACCGCCTAGACTCTGCCATGGCCACCCAACTCTGCTTCCTTAATCACACATCTTCCCATCTATCCCACGCCCTTAACATGAGGGTTTCTTAATGTTCATTACTCAATTTCCAGCTGAGTTTGAGGACCAGTTGCTAGTTATTTCTGGGCTCTTTCTCTTTCTGGCTCTTTCTGGCTAAGTCTCTTTCTGGCTATGGCCTGCAGAATCTCTGCCAAGAAAATAGACATGCATTTATTTAGCACCTACTGAGTATCATTGGAGATATGTTTCCCTTGAGCTGAGTCTGGTGGGAGAATTCATTTTCTGAAATGTTTCAAAGCCAGAGAGATCCAGACCAAGAAAGCTAGTGAACTTAGTATGTGGCCCTCTACTGGTGAGGAAGGTCCCACTGTTGTCCCATCACCAGGACCTGACTGGATCTGGATGTGACTTGCCTTGGGTCTTCTCTCTAGTGAAGACTGGGATGGGATGAAGCTTCCAGAGAGGGCTCATTAGTCACTGATTACAGAGTACTGACCACACTGTCATTGTGAGATCTTTGCCTACCCCCAAGCTCAAGGCTTTGTAGAGGCAAGTAAACTCCCTTCCTGGAGAAGGAAATGGCAACCCACTCCAGTATTCTTGCCTTGAAAATTCCATAGACAGAGGAGCCTGGTGGGTTACAGTCCACGGGGTCACAAAGGGTCAGGCAGGACTGAGCAACTGAGCACCAACTCCTTTCACAATGAGTGATAAGTGCTCTGCCAAATCCCCCGAGGTTTACCAAATACTGGAGATAGACTTCGGGGCCAGCCTTGGAGAGGAAAATGATAAAGAGTTTCTGCTGTTCAGAAATTCCTAGAAGGGCAGTATCTGACCAGTAACCATTCTTCCTCCCACATCACTGGCCACACAGCTGATCCTGTGGGGCCTCAGAGTCTAAGGAAGAGGGCAAAATCACAACTCCCAGGTTGTCTGAGGCCTAGAGTTTCCAGCTGGGCTGTGTACCTTTAGTGTTTCTTCTACATCAGTCTCTGGCAGTTGGGTTAGGATGGGGACTGGAGAAGAGGGTTTCACATGAGAGACAATCTTGGTGGGGTAGAATAAGTGAATGTGAGTTCTTTTATTTCTAAAGAAAGAGTAGAGGGACTCTCCTGGTGGTCCAGTGGCCAAGTCTATTCTCCCAATGCAGGGGGCATGGGTTCAATCCCTGGTCAGGCAATTAGACTCTACATGCTGCAACTAATTAATTGAAGCACAGCCTGATTGATTAATTAATTTAAAGAAGAAAGAGTGAAGGGATTCTCTGGTGGTCAACCCAGTGGTTAGGACTCAGCACTTCCACTGCAGGGGACTCTGGTTTGATTTCTGGTCAGGGAACTAAGATCCTGCAAACTGCATGGTGAGGCCCAAAAAACCCCATCAAATCCTCCCCGCCCAAACAGTAGAAAAGTCAAATAACAAGAAAATCCAAGCCACAGGGCTCCTTTCTCACCCTCTGTTTAGAGTGAGAAGTGGAGAGAAGACAGGAAGGTCCAGAGAGAGGCCAGCCTGTGCAGTAGCTCCACCGTGCCAGACATGGGCCTAAATTCTCTCTCCTGTGCATGGGCAAGGCGTCTGGGATTTCCTGGCTGGCAACAGGGTTAGGGAATTCATTCTGAAATAAAGGTGGGTTTTCCCTCAGTTGCCAATGAAATCAGAAGACTTGCTGTTTAGAAATACAACCTTGTGTGGAGGCAGTTTCAAGTCTGCTGGTAAATGAAATTTGGGAGCTGGGACTTCCTCAAACACTTTACTTCAGTCATTCTGAAAATGTAGAATTCTTTTGGGCCCCTCATACTTCAGTCCCTTTTGCTGGGGCTTTTAGCATGATTCACTCGGTATGTCTTCCACGGTGTCTTTGCATTTTGCCAAAATGGTTTGCTGGTGTGCTTGGGGACTTTATGGATCAACGGAACCTTGGGCTCTGACAGGACGGTGGCTGGTGACTCCGTGGCCCTGAAGCTCTCAGCACAGGACCTGGGTGGAAGAGATGCTCCACAGGCAGTGCTGGGTCCATGAACACCGCACTGCTATCCACACTCCAAGAAAAAAACAGTAGAAGTCCAACAATAGGGAATAGTTTGTAATTCTGGCACAGGAACCAGAATAGAGCAGCCTATAGCTTTGTGAAAGTGTGAATTATGAAAACTAAGCAGGAATATATAAAAATATAAATGGTGGAAAAGTATTCTCTGGTAAGTATGTTGTGATTGCTTCTGCTATAGAACATGATGTGTACGCCATAGTTAGGAAACAAAAGGAAAGACAAATGGAGATAGTTGTGCTAAGACAGTGAGATTATGTGCAGTGACTAGTCAAAGTTTTTCTTAAATTTTAATGTTTGCATCATCATTATAACATAAAACCCAGACCTCTGTGGGAGTATTCCTTGGTAGGCATGACCAGAACTCAGGGGGCCAAAGTCCTTTACTTATCCTGGTCAGATGGAACTCCTCCATTACTTATCCTGGTTAGATGGATCTCCTCCAGGCAGGGTCTGTGTTTTTCATACCTCACCCTCATGGCCCTGTATCTCACACATAGTAGGTGCTTGATAAACACTTGCTGAACCAGTGGATCAGTGGGCAGCTTATTCCAAAGGTTTGGGCCCATTTTGAAGGTACCTAGAGGTATTTAGATTGGAGGAGGAAAAGACCTGGGAAAAGAATCACTTCTTAACCACATACCACCCATCAAAGGAAAAGTTTAAGCACTGTTACCTCTTGTCTAGATTGCATGTAAGTTAGTTCTTTATAGTTAAAGTGGTTTAGTAAACGTATAACCAAATGATTTAATTTTTTTAACCTCTAAGGTTTTTTTGTGTATGAATAAGATCACAAAAAGGAGGGGAAAACCCCTGTCCACTTGGAACCCCTTCTGAATTGAGAGAACAGCGAAGTAAAAAAGTCTGGCCCTCAGGGAGGAGGCACTTCCTAACATCCCCTTTTGGCCCAAGACTCAGAGCTAAGAACTGCAGGTTGACCTTCCTCATGTTCCAGAGGTTGGCCTCTGTGAAGCTGGGAGGCAGGCACTCACTGCCATCTTTCCCTTCCTGAGGTCCTGGTGTGTATAGGACCCCCACTCTGCCAGTCTTGTGGGGATCTTTGAGTCAGCAAGTGGTGGAGGACTTGGTTTGGGGACAAGGAACAAGTAGGGTGTTTTTAGTTTGGTTTGACCTTTGCTAACTAGTAAAGGTCCTGCCTTGAATAATCCCTCACTAACCACTCTTTAGTCAGAAAAAAGCATCTATTTCTGCTTTATTGACTATGCCAAAGCCTTTGACTGTGTGGATCACAATAAACTGTGGAAAATTCTGAAAGAGATGGGAATACCAGACCACCTGAACTGCCTCTTGAGAAACCTATATGCAGGTCAGGAAGCAACAGTTAGAACTGGACATGGAACAACAGACTGGTTCCAAATAGGAAAAGGAGTTCGTCAAGGCTGTATATTGTCACCCTGTTTATTTAACTTATATGCAGAGTACATCATGAGAAACACTGGGCTGGAAGAAACACAAGCTGGAATCAAGATTGCCAGGAGAAATATCAATAACCTCAGATATGCAGATGACGCCACCCTTATGGCAGAAAGTGAGGAGGAACTAAAAAGCCTCTTGATGAAAGTGAAAGAGGAGAGTGAAAAAGTTGGCTTAAAGCTCAACATTCAGAAAACGAAGATCACGGCATCTGGTCCCATCACTTCATGGGAAATGGATGGGGAAACAGTGGAAACAGTGTCAGACTTTATTTTTTGGGCTCCAAAATCACTACAGATGGTGACTGCAGCCATGAAATTAAAAGATGCTTACTCCTTGGAAGGAAAGTTATGACCAACCTAGATAGCATATTCAAAAGCAGAGACATTACTTTGCCAACAAAGGTCCGTCTAGTCAAGGCTATGATTTTTCCAGTGGTCATGTATGGATGTGAGAGTTGGACTGTGAAGAAAGCTGAGCACTGAAGAATTGATGCTTTTGAACTGTGGTGTTAGAGAAGACTCTTGAGAGTCCCTTGGACTGCAAGGAGATCCAATCAGTCCATTCTGAAGGAGATCAGCCCTGAGATTTCTTTGGAGGGAATGATGCTGAAGCTGAAACTCCAGTACTTTGGCCACCTCATGCGAAAGAGTTGACTCATTGGAAAAGACTCTGATGCTGGGAGGGATTGGGGGCAGGAGGAGAAGGGGACGACAGAGGATGAGATGGCTGGATGGCTTCACTGACTCGATGGACATGAGTTTGGGTAAGCTCCAGGAGTTGGTGATGGACAGGGAGACCTGGCATGCTGCGATTCATGGGGTTGCAAAGAGTCGGACACGACTGAGCAACTGAACTGAACTGAACTGAATCCATCCTTGAGGGTAGGGTTTTGAGACTCCCGCTCAGGCACAGGTCTTTCCAGAGTACCATGGAGCCTCTCTGAGACATTTCTCCAATGGAAAGAGGACCACTAGGTGACTCAACACTGGAGGAAATTAACCAGTGAATCAAGTTGATGGATGGTGTATCTGGAAGCTATTCTTGATGTGCCCCCAACAAGGGAGGTCCAGAGTATGTTTATCTTTTCCAGAGTCCACCTGGACTATTAATATATCCAGCCAGTTGTTCACTCAACTAAGAAGACCCTGAAAGACTGGAATCAATTCGGTTCAGTTGTGTTGAACTCTTTGTGACCCCATGAACAGCAGCATGCCAGGATTCCCTGTATATCACCAACTTTCAGAGCTTGTTCAAACTCACCATCAAGTTAGTGATGCCATCCAACCATCTCATCCTCTATAGCCCCCTTCTCCTCCCGCCTTCAATCTTTCCTAGCATCAGGGTCTTTTCCAGTGAGTCTGTTCTTTGTATCAGATGGCCAAAGTATTGGAGCTTCAGATTCAGCATCAGTCTTTCCAATGATTATTCAGGACTGATTTCCTTTAGGATTGACTGGTTTGATCTCCTTCCTGTACAAGGGACTCTCAAGAGTCTTCCCCAACACCACAGTTCAGAAGCATCAACTCTTTGGCACTCAGCTTTCTTTATGATCCAACTCTCACATTCATACATGACTACTGGAAAAACCGGAGCTTTGACTAGATGAAACTTTGTCAGTAATGTCTCTGCTTTTTAATATGCTGTCTAGGTTGGTCATAGCTTTTCTTCCAAGGAGCAAGCATCTTTTAATTTCATGGCTGCAGCCACCATCTACAGTGATTTTGGAGCACAGAAAAATAAAGTCTGCCCAACACAGTAAATGGCTGACTTCTTACCCATTGTTTTCCAAGCAGTATACTAAGTCCTCTGTACATGATATTCTCAGTCTTCCCAACAACCCTGTGAGGTGGATAATACCACTACTTTACATAAACAAAAACCAAGGCTCAGAGATGTGATTTGCCCAGTATTATGCAGCTAAATATAGTAGTGCTAATTGGCAGTTAACAACCATTGAGCACTTACTACTAGAGAGCTTCCTGCTTCAACTCACTTAATTCTCATAACGTCCTTGTGAAGGAAGTAGTATTGCCCCATTTTTAACAAGTGCGGAAACTGGAGTACATGCAAGTTAAAGGCTCCCCAAGGCATTCAGCTAGCAGATGTCAGAGCAGGGAAGTGAACATAGGCAGCTTGGTTCAACCATGCTCTGAACCCTCATGCTGTATACAGTATGCACTGGATCCAGCTGTGTCTGGTCTACAAAAATATCCTGAGAGCCTCCTCTCTGCTGGCTACCAGTATAGAACCAGTCTCTGCCCTTACCAGCTTCATGCTGGTGTCATGACAGGCCAGAATGGGGAAAGGGTTGGGACAGCCAGGAAAACGGCATCCAGGGGACACTGGACCTAAGCAGAGCAGGACCCTGCCTCCCATCTCCCCTTGCCTGCAGAAGGCATTAAGGGGTGACACTAACCTCATCCTCTGTGGCTGCTCTGAGATAGTATCTATCCTCTTTAGGGGACTAAACAAGGTTGGAGGTCTCTAGAGCCTGCTTATCTCCAGGGCTTGGACCTCTGTGGGGTCTTGCCTCACAAGCCCATCATTAGGTTTTCCCTATCTCTGCTTCACATACACACCGCAGAAGAGGAGACGCTGCAGATGGATCCTATCAGAGAAGCTCCTTCTAAGGAAACTTTGAGGCCAGGATTAAGAGGTCTTAAATAGAAATTTCTGCTAGGGAGAAATTGTGCTTGACTGGGTGGCTGTGCCTTCGGAAGGTCTGGTGGGGTGTGACTTGATCTGATTTGTGTTATAACAAGCTGGCTCTGGCCACTGGGTGGTAATGGGATTAACGGGGCCTGTGTCTGGGCTCTCCTCTAGGGTCAGCCCTCTGGGAGCCCACCTCAGCCTCAACTCTGGAGGCCTGCCCTGTGCTGGGGAGGTCCCCTCTGCTCTATACTTTTGGACCTTGGCCTCAGCTGATCAAATTCTATCCTCAGCTTCCTCACTACTACCATCCTCAGTGGACTGTGACAGGATTAAATGTGTTGATATGTGAAAAGTGCTTAGAACAAAGCCTGCTCATCTTTTACAAGGGTGATGATTATTGTAATCATGTGTGGCTGCATGAACAGAGTGGAGAAGGCAATGGCAAACCACTCCAGTACTCTTGCCTGGCAAATCCCATGGATGGAGGAGCCTGGTAGGCTGCAGTCTATGGGATCGCTAGAAGTTGGACACGCCTGAGTGACTTCACTTTCACTTTCCACTTCCATGCATTGGAGAAGGAAATGGCAACCCACTCCAGTGTTCTTGCCTGGAGAATCCCAGGGACAGGGGAGCCTGGTGGGCTGCCATCTATGGGGTTGCACAGAGTCAGACACAACTGAAGTGACTTAGCAGCAGCAGCAGCAACACGAACAGAGATGGACAGACGCCTCAGTCCATCCTGGCTCTTTCCCTTTACCAGCCAGCTTGAACTGGTCCGGTCAACCTGGCAGAGTTGTGTGGAGGTCAGATTTCACACCCACACCCTGCCTGGCACCTAGTAGGTTCCTCCTCACCCAAGATTTTAGAAAACAACTTAACAATTGCTCAGGAAGCTTTAAAATTTTTTTTAAATTAATTTATTTATTATAATTGGAGGCTAATTACCTTACAATATTGTGGTGGTTTTTGCCATACATTGACATGAATCAGCCATGGGTGTACATGTGTCCCCCTGTCCCGAACCCCTCCCCCAGCTTCCTCTCCATTCCATCCCTCTGGATTGTTCCAGTGCACTGGCTTTGAGTGCCCTGTTTCATGCATCAAACTTAGACTGTTCGTCTATTTCACATATGGTAATATTCATGTTTCAGTGCTATTCTCTCAAATCATACCACCTTTGCCTTCTCCCACAGAGTCCAAAAGTCTCCTTTATATCTGTGTCTCTTTTGCTATCTCACATATAGGGTTGTTGTTACCATCTTTCTGAATTCCATATATATACATTAATATACTGTATTGGTGTTTTTCTTTCTGACTTACTTACTCTGTGTAATAGGCTCCAGTTTCATCCACCTCATTAGAACTGACTCAAATGTGTTCCTTGTAATAGCTGAGTAATATTCCATTGTGTATATATACCACAACTTTCTTATCCATTTCTCTGCCAGTGGACATCTAGGTTGTTTCCATGTCCTAGCTATTGTAAACAGTGCTGTGATGAACATTGGGGTACATGTGTCTCTTTCAATTCTGGTTTCCTTGGTGTGTATGCCCAGCAGTGGGATTGCTGGGTCATATGGCAGTTCTATTTCCAGTTTTTTAAGGAATCTCCACACTGTTCTCCATGGTGGCTGTACTAGTTTGCATACCCATCAATAGTGTAAGAGGGTTTCCTTTTCTCCACACCCTCTCCAGCATTTATTGTTTGTAGACTTTTTGATAGCAGCCATTCTGACTGGCGTGAGATGGTACTTCATTGTGGTTTTGATTTGCATTTCTCTGATAATGAGTGATATTGAGCATCTTTTCATGTGTTTGTTAATGATCTGTATGTCTTCTTTGGAGAAATGTCTGTTTAGTTCTTTGGCCCATTTTTTGATTGGGGAGCTGCATTACCTGCTTGTATATTTTTGAGATCAATTCTTTGTCAGTTGCTTCATTTGCTATTATTTTCTCCCATTCTGAAGGCTGTATTTTCACCTTGCTTATAGTTTCCTTCACTGCACAAAAGCTTTTAAGTTTAATTAGGTCCTATTTGTTTATTTTTGCTTTTATTTCCATTATTCTTGGAGGTGGGTCATAGAGGATCTTTCTGTGATTTATGTCAGAGAGTGTTCTGCCTATGTTTTCCTCTAGGAGTTTTATAGTTTCTGGTCTTACGTTTAGATCTTTAATCCATTTTGAGTTTATTTTTGTGTATGGTGTTAGAAAATGTTCTAGTTTCATTCTTTTGTAGGTGGTTGACCAGTTTTCCCAGAACCACTTGTTAAAGAGGTTATCTTTTCTCCATTGTATATTTTTGCCTCCTTTGTCAAAGATAAGATGTCTATAGATGCGTGGATTTATCTCTGGGCTTTCTGTTTTGTTCCATTGATCTATATTTCTTTCTTTGTGCCAGTAGCATACTGTCTTGATGACCATAGCTTTGTAGTATAGTCTGAAGTCAGACAGGTGGATTCCTCCAGTTCCATTCTTCTTTCTCAAGATTGCTTTGGCTATTCAAGGTTTATTGTATTTCCATACAGATTGTGAAATTATTTTTTCTAGTTCTGTGAAAAATACCATTGTAGCTTGGTAGGGTTGAATCTATAGATTGCTTTGGGTAGTATACTCATTTTCACTATATTGATTCTTCTGATCCATGAACATGTATATTTCTCTATCTATTTGTGTCATCTATGATTTCTTTCATCAGTGTTTTATAGTTTTCTATATATAGGTCTTTTGTTTCTTTAGGTAAATTTATTCCTAAGTATTTTACTCTTTTCATTGCAATGGTGAATGAGATTGTCAGGAAGCTTTTGCTCCTGCTTTTTTACCTTCTAGAGTTCCCAATTGTCCACCCTCTCATAGCCTCCAACCCCCAAGTTTACCACCCTCCAGTTCCCAGATGTAGTGTGTCTCCTTGCAGCTTCTGTCTCCATTAAGATTGCCCTGTGGTCCCTATTTCAGTTTTCCATCTCTACCTTTAAGGACTACTAAATTCACCATGCCCATATGGTAAGAGAGCCTACTTACTGGGCACTGACTGAGGGCCTGCCTGATTTTGTTCTTTATTGAAAGGTGCCAGATCTTCACAGGAAGGCGAATGCACTTGTCTGATCCTCAGAGGTTGATGCAATTATTACCCCATTTAAAAGGTAGAAAAACTGAGGCATAACTTGTTAAACAGCTTGCCCAGCATCATAGCTAGGATGTGTCAGGTTTAAACCCAAGCAGTCTCAGTGTAAGCCTCAGCTCCCAACCATACCATTTTCTTGCCACAATATGACCCTAATGTTTAGAATCCAGAATTGGGAAAAGGAACATCAACTTTGTCATATGAATGTAAGAATTTTACTTGTTTGCTTTTTTTTTTTTTTAATGTTCTCTCTTTCTTTCTTTCTGGCTGCCTTGCACAGCATGTGGGATCCTAGTTCCCCAGCCAGGGATTGAACCTGTGCCCTCTGCAGTGGAAGGGCAGAGTCTTAACTGCTGGCCTGCCAGGGAGGTCTTTACTTTTTTTTTAATCAGAAGTTTTTTTACTCCAGAGTTAGGCATCTCGAATTTGCCCTGATTATATTCTGCTGCTATTTCAAATCCTTCTAAGGCAAGTATTCTCTAAATCTCATTTGAATGCTCTTATAGTCAGAAATGGGCATTTTTCTCTTGCTCTGTCACCTGTAGGGATGGAAAATTGCCCATCAACATGTTCTTTCTCATGCTTGAAAATAGTCTTATGATGTCTCAAAATCTCTCTGAGGAAGAAGGACTTGGCTTCTTTCCACTGGCCTGGTTTCCTGTCCCCTGCCCTGAGAACAGTGTTTGGAGTTTACAGGCTCTCTCCTTCCACTGGTTACATGCAGAGACAATGAGGGTCACACCCAGAGAGCACATGGGGTTTTCAGAGTTTTGTTTTAGCTTGATTTGTTATTTTCATATTCCAGACAGGAAATAAAAGTGAAAAGAAGTAGTAAAAAAAAAAAAAAGTTATCCATAAGACCTCCTCTCCTGACATTTTTATGCAGATTAGAATTTACATTGATCACAAGGGCTTGTCTATGTGCTGGGCACTGCACTTGTGGGCCTGTGGCAGGGACACAGAGCTTGCCCTGAAGTTCTTACTGGCTGAACTGGTGAGCATCAAGAACAGCTTTGAACAATTTCCGTTTTACCCAGTGTTTACTGAGCACCTACTGTGACCATGGGTTCTTCTGCACCCTTGAGCAACATCAATGAACAAAAACCGCTGTTCTCATGGAGCTTATATTTTAGAGGAGAAGGAAGACAATTAGTTGATAAATGCTATAGAAAAAAAGAAAAGGAAGGGGGCTGGGAGGCTGCAGTGTTGGATAGGAAGCACAAGATCATCATCTGTCTCTTTGTGACCCCATGGACTGTAGTCCATCCAGTTCCTCTGTCAAGGGATTTTCCAGCAAGAATACTGGAGTGGATTGCCATTTCCTACTCCAGGGGATCTGGAGAAAGAAAGATTCTTTACCGCTGATCCACCAGGGATTCCCGGCTTCCCTGCTGACTCAGAGTGAAGAATCTTCCAGCAATGCAGGAGATGAGGGTTCAATCCGTGGGTCGGGAAGATCCTTTGGAAATGGCAACCCACTCCAGTATTCTTGGGTGTAAAATCCCATGGCCAGAAGAGCCTGGGAGCCCCAGTCCGTGGGGTCGCAAAGAGTCAGACAAGACTTAGCAACTAAACCACCACCATCTCCGGGGAAGCCATTAGATGGGAAGCAGGGCCTTATAAGAAGGTCTTTCAAGAAGACTTGAAAAAGGGAAGGGATTTAGCCTTGAGGGTGTCTGGGAATCCAGCATTTCAGGCAGTGGAAATAGCTAAAGTCTCAAAGAAAAAATCCAACACAAACATCAGGAAGTGGCTACCCGAAAGATAAGGAATCTGAGAAGAGGCCAGGGGAAGGAGGCAGGAGGCCATGCATGCCTATGCTAATTGCTCTGTGGCTGCCCTGTTGGGAGGATGATTTATCTGACCCAGGGAACCAGGCTTTGCCCGAACCTCTGGCCCAAGCTAAATTAACTTCTATCCAGGCTCTTACACAATAGGCCATGGCCTTGACTGCATTACATGCTCCCTGGGCCTCGGCTACCAGGTCTATCAAAGAAGACAGGGAACATCTGCCCACTCCCCACTCCCCACCAATCCCCTGAGTGCACTTTATAATAATAATAATAGTAATAACAATAATAGTTACAATAATTAGAACAAAGTTACAAATAAGATGGCAATTGCGGCATCTTTCCAGCAATAGTAAGAAAATTATTCTTATTTTTGAGCCTTTTTAAAAGCAAAACTATCTAACTTCAGTGGTTTCTGAGGAAACCAAAGGCAAGAATATGGCTTTTGGTCAGGAGAAAAAAAAACGAGGTGACAGAGGCAAAAGGCTTCCTCTCACCAGCATTTAACTGTCATCCCTTTGTGGGAACTGGGCTCTGAGGGCCTCTGGGCTGCTCCCTGAGAATATTTCCTTAGCTGAGCTTCAGAATATTTGCAAGCAGCCAACTGTCAGTTTGGAAAAGTTTGAAAAGTATTATGTAAGGTGAAAAAAACGGTTTCTGACAAATTGAAAACCCGGCAAAACTTCCTAGCCTTTAGGCTGCAGGGTCCAGAAATGCAAAACTGTGTTCTCACAACCTACTGAGTTGCTAAGTGGAGTTTGAGAGCACCGTATTTTCAGGTTCTTGGGTTTGCCCTAACTCCAGGATTCAGAGTCCTGAGGGTAGGGGCTTTCCCTATCCGTGTCAGACTGGTGTTTGATACTGTAGTGTCAGGGCATAGTTGAGGTGGGCCTGCTGGGGAAACAAGACTAACAAAGAAAAGTACCCCCAGAAACTACACCCAGGAAGAAGAGCTTATGTGAGGGGTCGCAGAACAGCTACAAGTCAGCATCTGAAGTCTGACTGCCAAAAGTCAAATCCCACATGCATTTATACCTCTCTGTGCCTCAGTTTCCTCGTCTGTATAATAGATGTAAAAACGATGCTATTGTACAGTACAGTTATGATCATCAAGTGAATTAAACAATGAAATCCAATTGTACATATGTCCTAATGAAAAAGTCAGCAGTGGGTGTTTTTTCTTTGGGTTATGTGGATTCCTCCTGACCAATGAGTGTTTTTCATTGAGAAGTACCTATTTAGGGCCATTTTCAGTACAAGCACACTTGCAGGTCATGCATCTCTCTCTGTCTTTATTTTTCTTAATTTTTTGTTATAGAAATATTTACTTTTAATTGAAATATACTTGATTTATAGTTGTGTTAATTACTGCTGTACAGCAAAGTAATTCAGCTAGATATATATATTGCTTTTTAAAATAATATTTTCCATTGTGGTTTATCACATGATATTGAATATAGTTCTCTGTGCCTCTCTTCTTTCTAACCAGTATGTTTTTTAATCTTAAAAGAGCCTCCATTTTTCTAAGCCAAAACTGTCTAATTGAAGCACAGAGCAATCCACAAATTCAGGCCACCGTATTTGATTTCAGCTTTTCTGGTAGTCACATTTAAAAAGTAAAATGAAATAGGTGAAATTAATTTTAATAATATATTTTAACCTAATATATCTAAAATAGTATTTTGACATATAATACAAATACATAGAGAAATTATTAATGAGATTTTATATTCATTTCTTCTTACTATATCTTTGAAATCCAATGTATACTTTACAAATAGAGAACATCTCAATTGAGACTAGTCACATTTCAAGTACTTAATAGCCACATGTGGCTACCCTGATGGACACTACAGTTCTAAATGACAAGAGGATGGTTCTGGGCAGGGAGCTTGGGTGGGTTAGTCATGCTGTGTCCTGACTTTGGCCCAATCACTACGATGATAACCTTTATGGCCTCTGGGAAGAGGGGGTCTCCTGGTCATATGGAACAAGGAAGTTCTTGATGCAAGCCCTACAAGTCCAACAGTGTGGTTTTGAACAGAGATAGATTGAGCAAGCTCTTGCTTGCCCCTAACGGTCTATCCCACCCCACTAACCCCATCCTCCGCCTCTGCTTGTCTTGAGGATTAAAATCTAAAATAAGTTTATTAATGGTTATCATCCTCTATTAAAATGCAAATGTTGGGATAATACCTTCATTGAGTATCACCTGAGACTAAGGCAGTTGAGATAGAGATAAAGATGGTAAGTAGAATGTCTTTTTGGGTTCTGTTTGGAAGCTCTGGGAAGTAGCATTGTAGGAAAGTGAGCAGTGATAGGAAAGCCTTGCAGAGCTAATTCTGCAGTGTCCTGCTCTTTAATGAGCCCTTCTAGCACAAGTCACTTAGCTCTAGTGGGAACCTCATTAGCCAAAAGACAGCAGCTATGAGAATGAGAGCAGACACTAACATTCTGAGCAACCTTGGGTTTATATTTTTTTTAGGTGCATGAATCTGAATTTAAAACTATATCCCTTAAAATAGGAATTTTGCAGACTTGACCTACTCATCCATTCCTAGCAGCCCAGAAGAAGGAGAGACCACCCCTTTTCCCCTGGGGAAATGCTCTTTGATTCCATTCAAGGAGATTTCAGTTTGGTCTTTAGAGTAGGATGTGCTTTGGCAAAGGCTAATGTGATTTCTCTCTTTATCTGTCCTTTTCTTCATTCTGTTGTTTTAGGGTAAATTTGTACATCTTTCCTCCAATTCATTATTTGAAGAGGGTCTCATTTTCCTATTTCCAAGTCCTTGGAAAGAGTGAAAGAGACCTCATTTCCACCCCCATGTTGTTGGTGTTTAGTTGCTAAGTCATGTCCAGCTCTTTTGAGACCCCATGGACTGTAACCCTCCAGGTTTCTCTGTCCATGGGATTCTTGTCCCAGGCAAGAATACTGGAGTGGGTTGCCATTTCCTTCTCCAGGGGATCTTCCTGACCCAGGGATCTAACCCTGTGTCTCCTGCATTGCACGCAGATTCTTTACCACTGAGCCACCAGGGAAGCCCCCAACCCCCATGAGCTGGTAGCATTATTATCTCTGTGGATATTCTAAAATCCGAAAAGAAACTCTTCTTGTTTCATCTGTGATGGTATTGGACTATTTACCTAACTCACAAATGTTCTTTCCCCTCAGCCTCCCTGACTGCTACTTTCCCTGTCTGTGGTGTTCCTGGGGCCTCCCAGGTGGCACTAGCGGTATAGAACCTGCCTGCCAATGCAGGAGACATAAGAGATGTGAGTTTGATCTCTGGGTTGGGGAGATCCACTGCAGAAGGAAATGGCTACCCACTCCAGTATTCTTGCCTGGAGAATCCCATGGACAGAGGACCCTGGGGGTTACAGTCCATAGTGTCTCAAAGAGTTGGATGTGACTGAAGCGACTTAGCGCATGGTATTCCCAGCAACATTGCCTTGAGGAAAATTACTTTTATCAGGCAGTTCCTGAGAGCTGATCTCTGACTCAGCTTCTTTAGTCTCACTGTGTCTCAAGGGAGGTTATCCAAAGAATGCTTGCCACTAAAAGTGTTGGTTTGTTTTAAGATAACTTTTGTCAATGACCAAAATATTTTTATTGTGTTTTCCTTGATTACTAAGATGATCCATAATTTTATTCTACAAAATTTGGCATAGTTTACAAAGAATAAAGAAGAAACATTTGTCATCTTGCTGTCTAGAAAATACCACTGTTAACTTTTTGGTAAGCAATAGTTATTTGAGCCCATTATATTCTGCTGCCGCTGCTGCTAAGTCGCTTCAGTTGTGTCCGACTCTGTGTGACCCCATAGACGGTGGCCCACCAGGCTCCCCCGTCCCTGGGATTCTCCAGGCAAGAACACTGGAGTGGGTTGCCATTTCCTTCTCCAATGCATGAAAGGGAAAAGTGAAAGTGAAGTCGCTCAGTCGTGTCCGACTCTTCAGGACCCCATGGTCTGCAGCCTACCAGGCTCCTCCATCCATGGGATTTTCCAGGCAAGAATACTGGAGTGGGGTGCCATTGCCTTCTCCAATTATATTCTACACCAGTCAAAACTATATCCCTGGAATAATCAAGATGTGAAGACAAGACTAGCACATACAACAAAATAGAAGTATTCAATACAGATTTCATTCATTTATCCATTCATTCATTGCCTTATGGGAAAATACAGAAACATGGTAACCTCATCTAGAAGTTCAGTCTACTTGGGCATGTATGTCATCAAATAAAGGTCATTAAATGCAATGCATAGTGTTGAGGTCAGAAGAGCAACTATTCCAGCAGTAGATTCTGTCTCTTTGGATGGAGGGTAGGCAGTTTCTTTTCATTCTTTAGGGGGGATTAAAAGTTAAGGTTTCCCATGACGAAAACCTTTACTTATCTCAATGTAGTAACTGTGACCAAATGGTGAAGCTTCTAAAAAGCATTTAACTAAGAGATTTTGTTCATTTTCATGTTTGTAACAAAAACAAGCTCCCTACCCCAACTCCTGCAAAAAAGAAAAAAATGAGCCTAGAGTTTGGGAAAAAAATAACCAACTAAAATGTAGTAACATTATCGGCAAATGTGGTCAGCCTCAAGAGGATTGAAATCAACAGGCCGTTGAAGATCTGGTTTATGTCCTGTGGTTACAAATTAAGGGGCAAGAATTTCTCTCTTCCTTAGTGACCAATAACCTTAAATATAATTGCAGGTGAGTGAGTGGAACTTCAGTATCTGTGTATTTTGGGGAGTAGGAGTGAGGTTGGGTTGTGAAGCCTAGAAAATATTATCACTGAACTTGGGAACTTGGATAGTTTGTTAGCTCAGAGCATTCAGGTGGTGAATTGATAGATTGGTGATAGAATTGACTGGAATCAAGTTAGTTCTGGAGACATGTTAGGTCTGGAGACACTTGTGAGGCCAGGTAGTGCCACAGGTTAAGGTGCAAAATAAAAGCCATAAGAGGAGATAAGCAGGACCCCAGTGAGCAAGAAAGTGGTGTATGCTACTTTGAATTGCCAAAGGCAGGACATAGAAGAGGTACTCTGGATGGAAGGTGATAAGGGATTTGTACTTTCCTGTGAGCCCCTTTTGCCATCCCTCAGCCGCCCACTTTTCCATAGTAGGCATTTATTAATTTCTAACAAGGAAATACAATTTAACAAAGATATAAAAATAATTTAGAATAGTATTGATAGTATGTCTTGGGAAAACATAAGACTTAAGTCAAATAAAGACCTTCTTTCTTGATTCATTTTCAAAGGGTCTTATTCCCCCTAATCATGTGTCCATTCCCATTCCCTCACATCTGAAATATTTTCTAAGAGATTTGTTTCCCATATTTTTGATCCCTGTGAAAATATTCCCAAGAAAAGTAACACATCCCCCTGTTCCTGGTTATTTATATCAACAATATTCAACAAGTTCCACTGCAACTTTCAGTTCTTCAAAGCCCTGTAATTTTGGAATTGGAACATCATATTCTACTAGACTCTAGTTAGTATTTGAGAAGTTCTTTTATGCCTCTTTTTAAAAATAGAATGTATTTTTTAGGGCGGTTTTAGATTCATAGCAAAGTTGAGCAGAAGTTATGGCGATTTCCTATCTACCCTCTGTCCCTTTGTTTTTCTGCTTTTTTAATTGGAGGACAATCGCTTTACAATGTTGTGTTAGTTTCTGCTGTACAACGACATGCATCAGCCATAAGTATACATACATCTCCTGCCTCTTGAGCCTCCCTCCCACTCCACCCCGCATCCCACTCCTCTAGGTCATCACAGCACCAAGCTGAGCTCCCTGTGTTGTACAGCAACTTCCCACTAGCTCGCTATGTTACACATGGTAATGTATATGTGGCAGTGCTACTCTCTCAGTCCATTCATCCCACCCTCTCCTTCCTCTGCTGTGTCCATAAGTCCATTCTCTACGTCTGCATCTCTATTCCTACCCTGCAAATAGGTCCATCGGTACCATTTGTTTTTCTTCTTGTCAAATTATAGACCAAACCCTGGGGGGCAGGAGAGCCTTTCCCTCCCTTATTCCCAGTTCAAGATTAAAACAGCCAAGTTCCAAAGCTTATATACTTGGCAACACCTAGGGCAGCTTCTGGAGTAGGATTGTGGAAACCTTCAACAAGGGGGCACCTGCTCCTGGGAAGCTGGATATGTGGTGTCAGTGATGAGAAGGAAGGATCAAGGAAAAGAGCTGCTGGAGATGCCTGTGCCCTCTCTGAGGGCACTCATCCTGTGGGTGCCCATCCACAGATACTTGGTGAGAGGTCTGAGGACACAATGAGCTGCTCCTGTTGTACCAGAAGCATCCAGATACTTTTCTGTCTTAGCTACAGTCTCCCCATGCACTGAAGGGAGGGGAGGGGAGAATGAGAGTAGAACTGAAAGAATGGGAAATTCAAAGGATGACGGAGATCTAAGAATAAAAATATGCTTTTTAAAGAAAAGAATTTTTTTTCTGCAAAGCCCTATTTTTACTCAGGAGATGTTTTCTTATTTATGTGGATTCCAAAAAGATAAAGACGCCTTTTTAAAAGGTTGATTTTTTAAAAGGTGTTTTATTATGGAAATTCTAAAAACATTTTACGGTAGGGAGACTAGTATAATGAGCCCCCACTTTTCCCATTGCTCATCTTCAAAAGCAATCATCAGCCCACTGATATACCTCTCTTAACCCCTCTCCTCAAACTGGATTATTTAGAAACAAATCCCAGTCATTTTATCATTCTAATCAGGAACATTTCAGTACATACCTCTAAAAAGAAGACTAAAAGGAAGACTTCTGATGATTACAGATCTTAATCTTGTTGCTTCCTTGTTCATCCTCTGTCACTGGACTATGAAGTAGGAAATCTGAGTTCTGACCTGGTATTGACACTTGCCAGCTGTGTGACCAGCTGCAAGTCACATAACCTTTCTGGACTTGTGCTTTTCCCATCTGAGTGGGTGAGGTAGGTGATTTCTAAGGTCTCTTCCAGTTCTAGAAATCAAAAGTTCATGAAAAATCACTCTTTTATCCTCCAGAAACATAATGCAGATTTGCTACAGTATCTATTTCCTGTTTTCTTGGGTGGCGGGAGTGCCCAGTTCAGAGTCAAGACCTTCTCAGTGAAGAGCCAAGAAAGTCCCAGAGGCTGCTGAGTGGCAGAATCTTTAACTTGGAGTTTTTGAAAAGAACTGAGCCCTGGAGCTGTCCCTTGGGACAGTTTTGTGCTGCCTTCAGTATCTCCTCTGACAACCTCAATTTGTCTTAAAACAGCATCACTTTGTTGTAACAAGTGTTCTGCTGAGTTGTGATGCTAGGAAAGTTCAAGTGCTCCAGACTCCCCTTTTCCAAAGACCACCCAGATACCAATAGCTAGTGAAAGATAGTGTTTGTATTGCTCTGGAATGGGGTGGGGGTTAGTTACACTTTAAGACAACAAGGAACTGTTCCAGGATGACTCTTAAGGCATAAAGATACTCATTTTAGAGGTAAATCAAGTAAAGTAGGTGCATTTAAGGTTGCCTGGTGAGGGGCTCCCCTGGTGGCTCAGTGATAAAGAATCTGCCTGCTAATGCAAGAGACAACGGGTTCGGGTTCGAGGTTTATCGGGGAAGACGCCACATGCCGCAGGGCAGCCTGTGTGCTGCAATTACTGAAGCCCGCCTGCCGAGAGCCTGTGCTCTGCAAGAGAAGCCACTGCAATGAGAAGCTTGTGTGCTGCAACAAAGAGTAGTCCCCGCTCGCCGCAGTGAGAGAAAAGCCCTCGCAGCAACAAAGACCCAGCATGGTCAAAATTAAATAAATACATAAATAAACATTAAAAAGAAGAACTCCATTAAAAAAAAAAAAAGGTTGCCTGGTGAATGAAGGATTAAATGGAATGGAATTTGTCTTTTGTAGAGGTTGAGGTTTAGGGAAAGATAGGGGTCCTTTTTGACTAACGGAGGACACTTTGGGCAAGAAGACCATACCCAACCCACAGGACCACTGCCAACACGACTCTCAGAGTCATGAGCTCTCATGGGTGCCCCTCATTGGTGTCCCACATCATCCTTAGAACTAGAATGATGGGCACGCAAGGAGTATGTGGCCTAGCATCTCTCATCTGGTCAGTGAGCTCAGACCCAGGACTTGTGGCTTCTGCAGGCATGTGTCCTGCTCTTGCACAGCTTGAAGAGGACTAGGGAACTGAAGCCGGGGGACGACTATTTGGAAAAAGAAACTTGGTTGTCAGTGTAGCAGAAACAGGGCAAATGCTAATGAATATTGTGAATACTTAAAAAAAAAAAATTACTAAAACCTAGAGAATAAAAAAAAATACTCAAGAGGAAAAAGGCTCCAAAATTACCATTTTAAAGCACAAGCTCTAATCAGATCTGAGAACTTACTGAAAGGGGACTTATTTAAGCTATTGACAGGGATTATTGTTTTGGTGCCAGGGTTTTAAATTGGGGGATAGACTTAAAAGGGGCCAAAGATGAGGGTTGTTATTTCAATCTGAAACTAATATTCCACGGTGGGGAACTCACTGGATTTGAGAGTCTGGGGGTTGTTTACTGCACTTGGAGTTGTCCCTGGACACATTTCCAGCTGGTTCTGAGGAGGGTCAAAATGTGCATGCTTTGCAGCCTTTGTGGACTTGCACCACAGCTGCTCAGCGATTAGTCTGAGGCCCCTCCTTGGCAGGAAATGGTAAAGGAATCAGCAGGAAGCCAAGAACAAGGGAAGGGAAACTCCTCCCTCCTGTCAAAGGACAGGCCAGAGGGAGGATGAAAATGGAAAGTGGGCATTGCATTAGACATGCATTTCAACATTAGACATGTTGAAATGGAGAGAGTGTGTGTTTCAAGGGCAAGAGTGTGTGATAAACTGTTGTGTTATTATGTGACTTTATTATGGAGCCTGTACCTCGTGTTCCTCAGGCTTCAGTCAGCATATGATCCCCAGGATATGGGGGAGATGCTATTCTTTTACTTTGTTTTGTGTTTTCTGAGGTCCAGCAGCCCATTGACAGGAAAGCCTCCCCTTGTTTCTGATTTCTGGCTTATTCAAGGCCAGAGCACCTGAAAGTCAAGTTGAAAATTTTTACCAGGAGGAAACAACAAAACAAAAACAGAGTATAAATGGAATCAAATCATAAGAAATGTTCGGTGTGAAGGAGCAGAGGACTGCAAAATCATTTTTGTGTTTTACCTAGTTCTTCATAACCAAAAATCCTCACTAGATTCTTGAGGCAGAGGGAGAGCTGGTGGTCCAGTGAGAGAAACTGAATCTGATAAGAAGAAACCAGTTATCTGAAATCCAACAACACTTTCTTGTAGATTAGAACTCAGCTTTGAAGTTTCACTTGTTATGCTTGGCTCTGTGAGTTATGCTACCCCTGATGAAAAATAAAATCAAGAATATTTTACTTTGAAGGGCCTCAGTGATGAAAAGGCAACATCCAACTCTCTTATCTCATCAGCTGTGCAGTGGACTAGCAAACTTGTGTTTAGATTGTTACCTGAAGAAAGAAAAAACAAAGTGTCCTGAATGCTGATTCTACTGTTTCAGTGGGAAACAATTTCTAACAGGCAAGTGTCAAACAACAAAACTTTTGAGAAAGCAGACCTGGGGAGAGTTCACTGCAGTTTCATAACGGGTATGAAACTGCCTTTTTCTTTTTTTTCTAAATCTTTCTGGGGTTGATGTGGATCTCTTTCTATTTGTTCAGGAAACTGTGACGTGTGTTCTGGGCAGGGTTTGAGGTTTTGGAACCTTTTCAAAAAGGGACAGAGAGCACCCGGCTACACTTCCCTGCTGTGAGGTTGGTGTGTGAGTGGTGGAGCTGAAGCAAGTTGGTCACCATGCAGGTGCTCCTCCAGTGCGCTAGGCTTGTTCTGGCTCTTGCCTTCATCCTGTTTTCATCTTCAGTTCAAGGTAAGACCCAGTAATCTTGTCACCTTATAATGTTGTATGCCCCAGGGTCCACACAAATGATTATAGTCACTCTAAGGCATAGAATATAGTATATTATGGGAAAGTAGGCCGAGAAAAAAAAAAAGAATTTGGAGTAGCTGAACTCCTTAGAGTGAAGTTGGTTAAGTTTGGTACCAAAAAAAAAAAAGTTAAACTCTGAGGCAGCTACGGCCTTGTAAGTTCGTAAAATGATTGAAATGTATTATTTTATTGTCAGGTGAAAATGGCCTACAAATTTTTAAAGGTTCAAGAAAGGAATAGAGAAAATGGTTTAACCTCTATGTGCCCACATCTATCCCAAGTTTTAATAATTAGTGATGTTATAATTATTTTGACACTGGGAAATACTATTTTTAAAATCAGAGTAAATTTACTTGTATTTTCTCTTTTAAAAACCTGGTTCTAAGTGAAAATTCAATTACGTTTAGACACAGCTAATGAATACCCTCTCAGATTTTAAAGAAAGGCCAAAGAATTTTAGTAATTGTGTCGTTGCTCAGAGAAACAGCATATTTGGAAAATTCTTGTTAGGTCTATCTTTTAGGATTGTTTAGTCAGAATGAAACAACTTAAAAACCTTTAATGACTAAGAAAATGAAAATGATCAGTTTGTAAGAAAAACACAGTTTCTTCTCCTTTGGTAAATAAGGGATTATAGTCATGGCCTGATAAGTAGAAGGGAGAATTTATAGTAGAAAAACACTAAGTTCCTCCGCATCGTAAAGGAAATATTGAGTCATAGTGATGCACACATCTAGATACGTTTCTTCGAGGTGACTTCTAGTTGTCTTGTTTTTACTTCTGGTGGAAATGAAATTGTACACATAACCTCAGATACATTCATTATATATTGGAAATTTATAAAATCACTTTCTTCTTGTTATACAATTATTGAAGAAAAACCAGCAAATAATGTTGATGAAAACTTTCCATTAATCTATTTATTTTTTTAAAGGATAAAACATTGTCGATTGTAAGGAACAGGCTTTACTCCGATCTTTCAGGGAAAACCTTCAGCCAATGAAATAATTCCCTAATGTGTTCTGACAAGATCCAGGCAGTCAAGTCCGTGTTTGTAGAGCGGACCTGAGTGACCTGTTGGTGTTGGGTCTTCTCTGACCAGAGCTTGATGAATCTTTACATCTTCAAAATCTCCCAGAAATGTCACATTTCCCACTAAGATTCAATAGGGAAAACTAAAAACAAAACTGTTCTTTGTATAATAGGTATTTTCCAGAAAGTAGTGAAGAAACCGTTATAAAATTTTATAAAGTACTAATATTTATGCCATCACTAGGTACGTTTTGCTCTGTGTTGGGAAGGGAACCAAAAATGAGAGAATGAATAGACTGAAAAACTAGGGAGTTTCCAAAGGAGAAGTGCAGTTGGTATTGGAATTAAGGGTTTGTGCCTACATTTGAATAAGAAGGGAAATAGGCGCCCACCCACTGGCTCTGTGTGTGTGTGTGTGTGCGTGCGCGCACACGTGACATCAACTCAAGGCTGCGAAGAGGTCTCTATTTCATAATATTCTATGTGATGCCAGATATGATTCTGTAGCCCTCTTTCCCCACTTAAAAATACTTTTTTTTTTTAACCCATTGATTTAACGGAATGATCAATTCCACTAGGCTTTTGGCTTGTTTTTACTGAAACGAAACATCTCAGGTTACTGTATTAATTTGCTAGGGCTGCCATAACAAAGTACCACAGGCTGGGTGGCTTAAACAACAGGAATTTATTTCCTTACAGTTCTGGAGACTAGAAGTTCAAGATCAAAGTGTCGGCTGGGTTAGTTTCATCCTGAAGATTTTCTCCTCGGCTTGTAGATAGCCATCTTATCTCTGTCTTCACATGGTCCTTTGTGTGTTTCTGTGTCCCGGTCTCCTCTTCTTATAAGGACAACAGCCATACTGGATTAGGGCTCACCCATGTAAACTCATTATATCTCAACTATCTCTTTTAAGTCCCTATCTCCAAATACAGTCCTATTCTGAGGTATTAGGGGTTAGCACTTCAATACATTGAGTTGGAGTGACACAATTCAGTCCACATCAGTGACTATAAGTGAAGCTGAAATAAAAACATGCTATAAAAGTCCATCTATCAAGTGCAAAGAGTCGGAAGTTTGGCAAGGTGTGGGAGACCCTGGAGAGGACAGATGGCTAATCAATTTAATGTAGAGCTCCAGGAGATTACTGATGAGGCCTGTGAATCCCAAATTCTTTTATTAACTCTCTTTTTCAAAGATGCCCATAAAGAAGGAAAATGGAAAATCCATGAGCAGGTGTAGCCGGGGGGTCATTGCCAGACCCTATGTCCACTCTACACTGCCTCTGAGTTCACAATAATATTGATTCCACCAGTGTTCACTGCTGTTCAATTGTAAAGTGATTTAGCATCCATTCTCAGGTAAATGGTCATCACATTCCCTGTGAGGAGGAATTAATACCAATTTATAGAGACGAAAACTGGATCTTAGATTCATTATCTCATTTCCTCTTTACATCAACCTCTTGCAAAAAATGCGTGAGACTTGCCCTAGACCCATTACAACTAATTAATGGCAGAGCTGGTCACCTGATTTCAAGTTCAAATTAACTTTCTACGGCAATTTAGCTGTTTCCTAGGTGGAGTAGAGATTGTCTTTATTTAAAACAACCTTGCTTTGACTACAGCTCTTACTACAAAAACCACTGAGTTGAGGGACAGAGAGGGAGAAATTGAAAGTAAACTTGGAACTTTTTATAGCTTGTCAAAAAAACACACAAGGGTGAGCTGATTGGCCAGGAGGAAGCAGCTCCAACTTAGATAGTGGTGTCTGTTTGGATGCCACTAAACAATGAATGAAAATGGTCTTTTTTCTCCCCTAACACGGCAATTTTAAAGTTTTTCTAACAAACCCGCAGCAAGTCTCCATTAAGAATAGGAAATTAGTAAACTGTGATGACGTTGGGGAAATATTGATACTACAATGTAAAAAGATCCAGAGAGATTACTGGGGTAAGTTATTTGCCCAGTGTCAGAGGTTTATTTTTATAAATGGTAATATTTATTCATAGAAAGTGTTTTGCTAAAGTAGAACTAGTAGACTCTGTGTATGAGATGAAGACAGAGACACAGAGAGAAAGGACAGGGGTAGGCAGTGAGGGAAGTGATTCCAAATAAAAAACATTCTTCTTCCTTGCATCCACTACAGAATTAACTAGGAGACCTGTAAGTGGGACCTCTTAGGAAGATCATTTTTCTGTCCATGAGCATGTTTCCTCTTATGTTTTAAATTACGGTAATCACAAGACACTTCTCTCAAGCAGAAGAGAATCAAGATACTCCCACACATTGCGGGGTTGGAACTGTCGAATTTTCACATCCTGCCAACACTCTTGAATAAATATATCAGGAACTTGGTATCTGTAACCATGTTCTTTATTTTAAAGCAGATTTAAGATCCCCAGTCTGTGTTAATCATTTTGTAACGTGTAATAATGGAGGATCACTATGTTATGCATCTGAAACAAATATAGTGTTATAGGCCAGTCATACTTAAAAAGAAACCCACCTCATATTGTTTTATTTATATAAAATGTCCAATTTGGTAAAAAATACAGAGACAAAAAGTAGATTGATTACTGGTTACTTAGGGATGAGACACATAAGATACAGGAGTTGGATAGCTAAAGAACAGAGGATTTCTCTGTGATGATAAAATTGTTTTAAATTTGTGCACATACCTATGAACATGCTAAAAAAACCCCCACTGAAATGTACATATTAGAAGAGTGAATTGTGTGCCGGGTTAAATATGTTAAATACCAATAAAACTTTTTAAAATTAAAACAAATGAAGTAAAATCATCAGTCTCAAGTTGTTGTTTAGTCGCTAAGTCGTGTCTGATCCTTTGTGACCCCATGGACTGTAGTCTGCCAGGCTCCTCTGTCCATAGGATTTCCCAGGCAAGAATACTGGAGTGGGTAGTCATTTCCTTCTCCAGAGGATCTTTCTGACCCAGGGATCAAACCTGTGTCTCCTGCATTGTAGGATTCCTTACTGCTGAACCACCAGGGAAGCCCCAATCTCAAATTAGATAAACATTTTTTTGGAGAAGATGGACTTCTCCTTTTGATTTCTTATAAATTTTGGAACATCTTTATTGAGACAGAGTTCATATACCATACAATTCACCCATTTAAAGTGTACATCAATGGTTTTTTAGTATATTCACAGATATGTGCAACCATCACTATAGTCAATTTTAGAACATTTTCATTACCCAAAAAAGGAAATCCCTCTTGGGGACTTCCCTGGCAGTCCAGTGGTTAAGACTCCACACTTCCAGTGCAGGGGGCATGGGTTCGATCCCTGGTCAGGGAATTAAGATCCTACGTGCTGTGCCGTGCAGCTAATAATAATAAAAGTTGGAAAGAAATGTCTTGCCTTAAAGAGAATTTTCACATTCTATCTCTCAAAAAAAGAGGCTTGTTATAAATTTTAAAAGCTAAGATGCCAAACTCTAGAAAGATTTGTATTTTAGTTTTCTAGTTTATCAAAGTTGTGTTTTTTTAGCTAGTGAAAAGATACACTCTTTCACTTGGATTCTTCTTCGTAAACTATTAGTTTTACTTTTGTGTTTAACTTCCTGTCTATGCAGGCACTTTGTTGGTGTGATACTCAGTCATCATTGGCAGTAGAGGAGAATGTCTAGACCTGCTCTATCCAAAATGCTGGCCAGGAGCCTCGTGTGGCTACTAAGCACTTGAAATGTGTTAAATGTGGCAAGTCCAAACAGACCTGGTATAAGTGCAAAACGCACACCCGATTTAAAATCCTAGTATGAAAAAAAGTGTAAAATATCCATTAACAACTTACATTGTTTGTTGGATATGTTGGTTTAAGCAAAATGTTTTAAAATTAAGGTCACTTATTTCTTTTTTACTTTTTAAAATATGACTGTCCTAATATTGAAAATTTCATACATGTACAGATGGTTCCTCTTGTTTCTACTGGACTGCAGTGGTCTAGATGGCATAGGGTGTGAAGACATTGCCCTCTGCTGGAGGAGATGTTGAATTTTCACCCGACTTCACATGATGAAGCTTCTAAGCAGCAATTCATTAGATGGCAAAGTTCTTCAAGAAAGAATCAGAGAGGGAGAAAGAGCTAAAATGTATTAAATACCTACCATACACAAAGGCTTGTGCTAGATGTGTCACCTACTTCTATCTTGTTTAAGCTGGAACTCTTTGAAAATGAAAGCTGCTCAGTCCTGTCTGACTCTTTGCGACCCCATAAACTATACAGTTAGGCCATGGAATTCTCCAGGCCAGAATACTGGAGTGGGTAGCCTTTCCCTTCTCCAGGGGATCTTCCCGACCCAGGGATAAAACCGAGGTCTCTTGCACTTCAGGCAATTTCTTTACCAGCTGAGCCACCAGGGAAGCCCAAGAATACTGGTGTGGGTAGCCTATCCCTTCTCCAGTAGATCTTCCCAACCCAGGAATCAAACCTGAGTCTCCTGCATTGCAGGTGGATTCTTTACCAGCTGAGCTACCAGGAACTCTTTGGGATACTATTATTCCCATTTCAAAGATGAGAAATTGAGAATCAGAGAGGTGCTCAATGGTGGGACAGGAATTTAAATTTGGTTTATCTCTATCAGAGATAGGTCAATAGGTCGTTGTCATCCTCTTCATCACAGAAACTAGCATTTAAAGAGCTCTGACCATGGTGCCAGGTACTGTTCTAAGAACCTAATATTTGTATCTTATTATGACATCTATTACTGTCCACATTTTATGGATGAGGAAACTGAGGTACAGGGAGGTTACAGTTATATAGCTAGTAAGGGTTGGCCATTGTGATGTCATCTGGCAACCTTACCTTCAGCCTCTAAGCGGTGACAAAGCTAAGCCATTCTGGATGACTAGTGTCCCAGACCAGAAATTTGTAAGCTATATATTCAGGAAATATGGGAAAGAGTACAACAGAGTAGTAGTCCTAAAAGAAAGAAAAAAATGAAAGCAAGACAGAAAGAAAGAAGAAAAACAATGGGAGAACATTTCTACATTAGAGTCTTTGCTTTGTTTATATTTTAAAAGAATATTGTTTATTACAGTGATTTAGAAAACAAAGTGAGAAAAAAATCACCAGAGCCTACCACTACAGCTATTTCTGTGTATTTCCTCCCATCCCCATATCTATATATGTAGTTGTATTAACAACTGTTATGCATAGAATGGCATTCTGCTATTTTTAACTCATTTTTTAATATAAATTTTCCTATGATGCTATGTAGTCTTTTCCATAGCTACTACTTTTTTTCCATTTGGTTAATATTCTCTCATATTAATGCCTCATAATTAATCTCAGAGTTTTCTCTTGTTTTGATTAGTTATTTAGTTAGTTAGTTTTCCTATTTTATTGAACAGCATCATGAATTCTTTATATGTTCCCCTCCATATATATGTATATCTTAATGAAACCTAATAAAGCTATATTTATAAAATTAATCAGAAATATTAACTAGGACAAAGTTGAGTATAAATAGACATAATAGAGGTTCATAAGGAAAGAGAACATTTTGCAAAATTCTGTGGGTCTGCAGTCTTTTAGGAACAAAGTCCTTGGCCATCCCATTTAGATATAAAGTGAATTTGACCTTGGTAGAGGCTCCCCTTTTCAACCTCTGATAGTTGAGAAGGGAAACAACTTGTGCATACTTTCTGAGAAATACTAACACCCAGAAGGAAAGAAAACTCTAAAATTTATAGTCTCTAGGGGTTTGGGTAATGAGATTAGGAGTAATTTTTTTTTCTTTGTTTGCTACATTTTTCAAAGTTTTAAGGAATATCTAAATAAACTCTCCACTTTTAGGAGAGAGTACTATAAAAGGTAGAGAGCCCTCTAGACCCAGAGTTAAAGTCAGAAAACTTTTGACAAGTAGCTGTATGAGTCCATTTACATAAAATCTAGAAAATGCAAACTAATTTATAATGACAGAAAGAAGACTGATGATTGAGGGGGTTTGGGGGGAGTCAGGAGAAGGGAGGGAGAAGGGCAGGATCACAGAGGGGCACAAGAAAACTCTGGGGGATGTTGGATATGTTCATACCCTTAATTGTGGTGTGCTGTATCCACTTGTCGAAACATTAGATTGTACACTTTAAATATGCACAGCTGTTGAATGTCAAATCCACCTTAATAAAGCTATTAAAAATAAAAATAATTAATTTTGAAAGATAATACATAAGTATAACTCACGAATCTAAAAGTTCAAAAGGATATGCAGTGAAAAGTCAGTGTTCTTCCTTCCACTCTCTTCTAGCCACCAATTCCCTCCACTAACATGATCAGTTTGTTGGGTATCTTTTAAGAGGTGTTCTGTGCATGTAAGCTTGTATGTAAATAAATTCCAAAAAACCACAACACACACAAATGGTTAACACACAATGCATAGTGTTCTTTACTTTTTTTAACCTTGGAGGGAGTTCCCTCGAAGTCCAGTGGTTAAGACTCCATGCTTTAACTACTGAGGACATGTTCAAATCTCTGTTCGGGGAACTAAATTCTTGCAAGTCACATAGCATGGCCAAAAATATATATATATGTACACACACACACACACACATACATATACATATATGTACTATGTATACACACACACTTGGAGATTATTATATATCAGTACCCAGAGAACTGCCACATTATTTTAATAGCTGCATAGTATTGTAGGCTGCACCTTAATTCATTAACATTTAATTTTATAGTCTTTGGTACTGCAAAAAATATTGCAGTGATTATCCACAACACTGTTCTTCATTTTATTTTGTTTTCTTAAATATGTGTTATCAATTGCATCTCAATCTGTACAGAGCAATAATGTACTGGGCTTTCAAACTCTTGCAGGAAGTGGGACCCCTTCCACGGCCTAAGAGTGGATTCTTGTCTAACACTCAGAAATAAATTGTCCAAGAAGACACATGTACTGAGAAAGCAAGAGACTTTATTGGGAAGGGACACCTGGGCAGAGAGCAGCAGGGTAGGGCACCCAGGAGAACTGCTTTTCCATGTAATTCGCAGTCTCAGGTTTTTGGTAATGTGGTTAGTTTTCAGGTTGTCTCTGGCTAGTTATTCTGACTCAGGGTCTTTCCTGGTAGCATGCACATCACTCAGTTAAGATGGATTCTAGTGAGGAGGATTCTGGGAGGTTTGTAGGACATATGGACTGTCATCTCCTCTTTCTTTTTGACCTTTCCTAAATGCTTCCGCGTGGTAGCTTGTTAGTCTGCATTCTTTACCAGGACCTCCTACTGTATGATAGATAACTTGAGCAAGTGCTAACGATGGTGCTTGGCCAGGACAAGGTAGCTTTAGTCTGTGGTGCCCCTAACAAAATCTCCTTTTCTGCTTTTCAGGAGTTTTAGATGTGCTCCTTCATGTTAGGTGATGATTAGCTGTACTTGTGTGAATCAAATATGTACTTGAGGTTGGGGAGGAGACGATCCTTCGGCAGGGTAGTGAAGTATATCTCACCACCAGGGCTCCATCCTTGCTAAACTGAGGAATAAAATTTATTTTGTAAATTAATAAGCGATCTCCTATATAACCTCTTAACACAGGATATGGAGCCTTTATGTAGAAATTAAAAGAGGCTGTGAAAGCCCAGCTTTGGTGAACAGAAGAGCCTCGACTTTTGAAATCTCTGACTAGATGTGAGGCCAAAGAAAGAGGTTATGTTTTTAATCTGCTTTTCATTCTCAAGAATACCACATGGCCCCAAAGAATTAGGGTTCTGTAATATCTCAGGACTATTTGGTACATTTCTTAACCTTTCTGAACATAATTTGACTCCTCTCTATCAGAAGAGGCAGACTTCGGGGTCAAATAGAAGGTTGAATTCTGGGTGCTTAGTACCTGTGCAGCCTCAGTTTTCCTTTGTATAAAATGGAAATAATAGTACAGAGACAATAATAGTTAATATTATTAGGCGTTTATTTACTGTGTGCCTGGCACTATGTTAAGATCTTTACATGCATTTTCTCAGTTAATTTTTGTGACCAGCTTATTAAAAAGAGATACTCTTAGTACCTGAGTTTTCTGGTGGGTACTTGGGGAAGTGAAGGTTTCACAGGTCACCAGTAGCAGAGGCAGCTAACTGCCAAAGCCTATTCTAATGTGAAACTCTAGGCCACTTTGCACAGGTGTAGTGTGAGAAGCATAAACTATGTATAAAGGGCTGGGAAACAGTGGGTGCTCCTGTTATATTAGGTCATAAAACCTGGCCACACCTTACCTACCAAATTTAAAATCTATTTAATTAAAAATTTCTTAGGGAAAGAGTGATTAGAAGCTGTGTAAGAGATACTTATTGACCATGCGGTTTCCTTGTTTGGGCAGGTTCTCCCGTGCAGAGAGCCAGGTACCAGTGCAATCCTGACAGTCCTGACAGTAATTCTGCAAACTGCATTGAAGAAAAGGGAACAGCGTTTGATATACTTCGAGGTGAATCCAGCAGAATCCCGCCTCCAAGGACTGACATTTCCCGGTAAGTGGACTTTCTTGATTTTACTTTTGTCAACCTCTGTTGAGATCTTGGCATGGAGGTAGAAGGGTTGCCCAGAGTGTTTTCTTTAGGCTCTTGCTTCCATGGTTCAGTTTTCACTGCATAGTACAGGGTAAAACTGTAGTGTACTTACTGGTATATGAGATGTACAAGAATACATGACTCACACTTTCGCAAGGTCTTTTTCTGGTGGCAGAAACAAAAATTGAATACTTTTCACCAATAGGTATTGAAAATAATTGAACATTATTTTATTAATGTAAATAGAGCATATTATATATTAAAATCCAGTACAAGTCTATCACCTGAGTGGATAAACAAAATGTGACATATACATAAAGTATAATATTATTTGACCATAAGAAAGAAGTACTGATAAATGCTGCAACATGGCTGAATCTGGAAAACATTATGCAAAGTAAAGAGAACCAGACATAAAAAGCCACATATTATATGATTCCATTTATATGAAGTGTACAGAAATAGGCAAAACCCACAGAAAATAGAGTGGTTGTCAAGGACTGTGGGGGAGGGAGGAATAAAGAGTGACTGCCATTACTGCTGCTAAGTCACTTCAGTAGTGTCTGACTCTGTGCGACCCCATAGACGGCAGCCCACCAGGCTCCCCCGTCCCTGGGATTCTCCAGGCAAGAACACTGGAGTGGGTTGCCATTTCCTTCTCAATGCATGAAAGGGAAAAGTGAAAGTGAAGTCGCTCAGTGTGTCCGACTCTTAGCGACCCCATGGACTGCAGCCCACCAGGCTCCTCCGTCCATGGGATTCTCCAGGCAAGAGTACTGGAGTGGGGTGCCATTGCCTTCTCTGGTGACTGCCATTAGGTACAGAATTTTTGAGGGGTAATAAAAATGTTCTGTTTAGATAGCAGTGATAAAAAAAAAAGAAATTAGGGGAAGGAAGAATAAGTCCCCGTCACTCATAAAAAAGAAAGCCATACCTCTTCTTGATCAAATAAAACCTGCCTTATACTTGCAAAAAGGATCCAATAGGAATTCATAAGTAACAAAAAATTGTATTAGAGCCCATTATTTCACTGAATATCAAAGTTACATGTGGCAAAGATATATTATGAAAAGAATTATCATAAAAGTTTTAATATTCAGGCTTAAATAGAAAATCACTCTCCTGGGACTTCCCTGGTGGTCCAGTAAGAATCCTCCTGCCAATGCAGGGGACACGGGTTCAATCCCTAGTCCAGGAACTGAGATCCCACATGCCGCAGAGCAACTAAGCCTGTCAGCCACAACTACTGAGCCCATGTGCTCTAGAGCCTGTGCTTTGCAATAAGAGAGGCCACTGAAGTGAGAAGCCTGCACACGGCAACTGGAGAATAGCCCAAGAGAGTGGTTTTCTGCTCACTGCCAGTAGAGAAAGCCCACTCACAGCAACAAAGACCCAGCACGGCCAATAAATAAATCTTTTTTAAAAAAATGAAGTGAATCAGTGATGAAAATAGCCAAATCTGAGCATCTGAAGATCTCCTAGTCTACCTGATGTATGATCTCTGTAGTTCTGAGAAGCAAAGAATAATTGAAAATAAGGTGTGCATGTGTGTAAAAGTAACAATGGATAACTGAGGACTTACAGGTGAGTGAGTGAGAATTGGCTGCAGGTGTGTGTGTATAAAAGGCTGATCAGTTCTGAGCAATGACGAAAAGGTTTTACTACAGACCTTTATAAAGATTTCTACACTTGATCTGAGCTCTAAATTAAAGAAAAAAATAATAAATAAAAGAAAATCACCCTTCTTAAAGCCACATAAGTCATTGTGCCCAAACCAGGTAAGCCTATTATCACTTTGGGAATGCTGGCAACCCCCTTCATCACTGAAATTATATCATCACCATCCTCACAATACAACTCTGCAAGCCTGTGCTTCTGTTTTAATTCTCCAGCACAAAGTTTGAACCTGATGTTACAACTTCCTCCATTATTTTAAGTCATGGATTTCAATACTAATCATTTAATCTAAAATATTAGAGGAATAACCTAAGTCCTCCACAACAGCTATTTTATACTATTTCTTCCCTCCTCAAATCTCCATAATCTTCCACACTCTTTGACATAAATTGTAGCAATATTTTTTCTGGATCTGTGTCTCATGGCAAAGGAAACAGAAGCAAAAGTAAGCAAATGGGACCTAACTAAACATAAAAGATTTTGCACAGCAAAGGAAACCATTGACAAAACAAAGAGATGACCTACTGAAATGGGAGAAAATATTTACAAATGATATGACTGATAAGGGGTTAATATCTAAAATATATAAACAGCTCACATGACTCAACAAACAACCTGAAAAGTGGGCCGAAGATCTGAACAGACATTTTCCCAAAGAAGAATGTGCAACACACACATGAAAAGATGCTCAACATCACTAATCACTAGAGAAACGCAACTAAAACCCACACAAAATATCACCTCACACCTGTCAGAAAGGCTGCCATCGAAAAGACCACAATTAAAAAATGTTGGTGATGATGTAGGAAAAGAGAACTCCTGTACACTGTTAGTGGGAATGTAAATTGGTGCAATCACTGTAGAAAACTCAGAAAACTAGAAATGGAATTGCCATATACTCCTGCAATTGCATTCTTAGATATTTGTCCAAAGGAAATGAAAATACTAATTTGAAAAGATATATGTACCCCAATGTTCACAGCAGCATTATTTACGATAGCCAAGATGTGGAAGCAACCTAAGTGCCCATCAACAAGATGAATGGATGGAGACGATGTGATACACACACACACACACACGGACACACATGTTGGAATACTACTCAGGCATAAAAATCCAAGATATTTTTCCCATTTGTAACAACATGGATGGACTTGGAGGGTATTATGCTTAGTGAAATAAGCCAGAGAAAGACAAAGACTGCATATTACTTATATGTGGAATCTAAAAAAATAAAACAAATTCATGAATATAACAAAAAAGAGATACACAAATATAGAGCACAAACCAGTGGTTACCAATGGGGACAGGAAAGTGGGGAGGGGCAAGATAGGGGCAAGGGATTAAGAGGTACAAAATACTATGAATAAAACAATCTACAAAGATGTATTATATATAACAGGGAATATGGTCAATATTTTATAATAGGTATAAATAGAACATAACCTTTAAATAGTTTTTTAAACATCTGTATAATCTTCCCTTTTCTCGGCCAGTAACTTTCCTTCCTGTTCTGAAACTCCTGTCACCATGGATGCACAGCCTCTCCTTCTGTGTCAGTCTTGGACTCTTTTGCTCTCAGATGCATTTCTTCTCCTCCCCATCCCTGCTCTGTATTGGGTGGAGGGATGAGGGCTGATCCCTGTAATCTGCATTTCTCATACTCCCAGATCTGTGGCTGAGTTTGGCCAATGGGATGCCCAGAAGGGAGACTGCTCAGCATGGGTGGCAGGGAGAGAGAAGTCTGTTTCTTCTCATTCCTGCCTTGGTGGCACCTCTGGCAAGGCTAATATCTCATACATGACTTCAGCTTCCACCAGCGCTCTTGGTCCCTGGGCTTAGGTAGTACCACTTCGTCTCCTGTCCTTCTAGCCCAGGGAGAGCAGTGTTTTCTTGCTGTTGCTCATCTCTGGAGTTCCTCACTGTTCCCTATTTGGCTTTCCTTCTTTTCCATCTCATGTGTAAGCAATTCCCTGTCTTAAATATTTAGATTAAGTTTCCTGATTGGACTCTGACTGTGGCAGCTTTGAAGGCCACCTTCCTTGTGCTGGGTATCTTATCTGATGCACCTTCTCCAGGACTTTAATTCTGCAGTCCACCCTCTGAAGCCAGCATTAATCTGCAGACACTCTCTAGTATCACCTACTTTTAGGTAAAATCTTCTCTTTGATTCTGCTTCCTCTCCAGCTGTTGTCCCTTTCTCTGCTTACTGTCACCCCTCTCCTCTCCTCAACCCCTGCTGGTTCTACCATCTACCCAGAGTGCTTGGTGGAAGCACTTACTTTTTTTCTTTTTCTCTTTTTATTTTTTGGCTGCTTGGCATGTGGGATCCAAGTTACCTGACCAGATATCGAACCTGAGCTCTCAGCAGTGAAAGCTTGGAGTCCTAACCACTGAACCACTAGGGAATTCCCAATTTAAGTTCTTTTTTATTTTCCTTCACACTGGCAAAAATTCTGAGGGAATTTAAAACTTTGTAAACATTTAAACTGGGATTCCCTGGTGGCTCAGTCTGTAGAGAATCCACCTGCAATGCAGGAGACCTGGGTTCGATCCCTGGGTTGGGAAGATCCCTGATGGAGTATTCTTGCCTGGAGAATCCTCATGAACAGAGAAGCCTGGCAGACTACAGTCCACAGGGTCACAAAGAGTTGGACATAACTAAGCGACTGAGCACACACAAACTGAATTGTTAACATGTTGGTATATATAATTCTTGACTTGTTACAAAGAATTACCTAAGAGTGAGCTTTGTTGAAGTACTGTGAAGTTATTAGAAGTTTTGTAGAAATTTTAAATTAGGAAAAATATCATCTATCTATTGAGTGGGAGAAAGTATAAAAATGGGAACATTTCTGTTAAAAAACAAAAGAAAGAAATTCCAAATATAGGATTGCCATGTTAGTGATAGCATTTTGTATCCATCTGCAATGAGCAGATGTGGAACTGATAAAGGCAATGAGTTAGTTACACTATGCTATGCTAAGTCACTTCAGTCGTGTCTGACTCTGTGTGACCCCATAGACGGCAGCCCACCAGGCTCCCCCATCCCTGGGATTCTCCAGGCAAGAACACTGGAGTGGCTTGCCATTTCCTTCTCCAATGCGTGAAAGTGAAGAGTGAAAGTGAAGTCGCTCAGTCATGTCTGATTCTTAGCGACCCCATGGACTGCAGCCCACCAGGCTCCTCCATCCATGGGATTCTCCAGGCAAGAGTACTGGAGTGGGGTGCCATCGCCTTCTCCGTTAGTTACACTAAGTGTATGCAAACATGTGGAAAGGCTGACTTATTTTTTTGTTTCAAAGCATTAAATAACTGGAAACTTTTAACTTCTAATTTCAGCAACTGAGTCACTACATTTACTTTCTTACCTTAAAAAATGTTTCATGATTATCTTTTTATGTCTCAAACTTTAATGGTTTTTTTCCCTCTTTTTTTCTGTCTTACTTCAGACTGATGAATTCCAAGAATTTGAATGAAGTCTTCCCTCTTTCTGAGGACATCTCAGGATCAGGTTCTGGAGCAGAATCTGGAAGTGGCTTCCTAAATGAAATAGAAGAGGAATACCAACCAGTAGAAGAAAACGATGCTTTTTATTACACCTTTAGATCTAGGAAGAGAAATGTGCTCTCATACAACCAGGACTTGGGGCAGGATGGACCAGAAGAGGATTTTACTATATAAAAGAGAGGGTTTCCCATCTTCACACCAGGCAATGTATTTTGTATACCATGGTTAAATGATTAATTTGAGGACAAAAAGCTTTTTAGAAAACTTAAAACATCTGAAAGGGAAGTAAGTTTTATCATCTTTTTTTTCTCATGGATTCTTAAAGCCTCCTTTATCTATCCTGTTGTCCTGGAAAATACCTGCATTTCTTATGTATCATATTCAACAACATCACTATGAAATTAGCTAGACTCTCCATATCTATAAATTTGCTTTAAAGAATAAATTATAGTGTTTTTAAAAAAATTAGTTGGAGAAACTAATTGAGAAGCACTATTTCATATCTAAGTCTTCATGAAGCTGACTCTGATTACAAAATCTAGAGATGCCTCTTTTTTGTGAAAAGACACAGACACAACATACCATGAATGTACAGAAGAGGTATTTAACATGTTTTACAGTATGAAGTTTACTGTTCTAATATCACCATCAAATGTGTTTGCAAGCTAGTGGACATTGCTTGCTTAGAAGTGTGATTGCTGCCACATTTAGAAACTCAACACCTAAATTAAAGCACAGTTGTGTTCTCAATACTTCATGTTGCATTACCTTTTCCCCTGGATATCTATATATGTGCAAACAGTCTATTAAAGCAGAAGTATTATCAAAGGGTTACGCTGTCTGGGCTCTCTTTTGTTCATGAAAGGATTATTTTTGTTTAAATGTTTCTAGATTCTCATCAAGTGTAAATTTACTTTACAGTGAGACCACATTTTATAACTAGAATCAAATCCTATTAACTAGCAGATGAAGAAAACAATCATTATATAGAAAGAGGGTTATTCTTGTCCAAACACTTCCTCTTCTTGAAGGCTATACTGTACCCATCCCTGTTCCCCCTAGTTTTGAAAAGCCTGTCATGGATCCTGCACTATCCGGAGCCCCTCTTCAGAACTGATACCTTATTGAACTTAACCTCTGTGGAAGAGATGCACCTTGTCTAAGGCCACACCACTTCCCACAGCAGCCTTCACCCAATGCCTGGTCCATGTGGGATACCAGATTCCTCCCCTGAACTTGGGACAACTTGGCAGGGAAATCACAGATTCAGAATTCCCTGAGGATTTGGCTAAGGCTTTGTTGGGACTGCTTTGTAGCTCGGTTTCTTCTTTTACTTAGTCTTGCTTCCTTGTGTCCCCCCGAGAGAGCTCCCTTAGGAACTTTATGCACACTAGTTTTCATATCAATGTTTCTTCCATGGAGATTCCAACCTGAGAAAGTTGGTGCTAGGATGGGGAGAAAGCAGTTGCTAAAATGAGATTTTGCAGCTGGATCACTTACCGTCTTGGCTGGTAACAAGGACCCTATCCCTGGCTGTAAGTTCAGAAAACACACAAGAGAGCATTGCAATTATTCAGACTTGCACTGATGATGAACTGAGATGGTGTAGCAGTGGAAGGAAGTGCACCAGGGTGCAGTATATGAAACATCTGAGAATATGGAGAAGCAGTAATTATAAAGATGATGGCATTAGGTAGCTCTTGCTGGAGATAATTAATGAAAGATCAAGGATGATTAATTAAAGACTAACTGTGAAAACCAATGGGTCTCCTCAGCAGCATATTAAGAAACTCTCTTCTGCAGTGGGAGGGCTGGAAAAGTTGAGGCCCAGGTCCAGGATATAATCAGAAGAATAGAAGAGTTCAAGAATGTTAAGGTGCCAATCTAACCAAGTCTGTTATACAACATCAGGACCCTGATTTGGAAAGTACTGGACCTCAGAAATGAGGGCATCTGGGTATAAATGTATCTGGGTCGATACATTCAGAATTTGAACCCCTAAACTTCTTCAAACCCTTTGGTTTTATAGAATAGGCTCACTCCTTAAAAATTAATTCTTTCCTCTGGCTTGAAGATGGTTAAGAGGCCTATGCCCTTTAAGGCCATATGCACTCTCCCTCAAGGTCTGCCCCACCTCCCTGCCTAGCCAACAGATCCATAACTAAAGTTACATTATAAACCAACAGGAGAGTGTTGGGCCTGGCAAGGAGGAAAGGTGAAGGTTCTACAGAACTTAGTTGTTATGCACCTCAGAAGCCAAGAGAGTGTCTATGAGACTTAACTCTATTGTTGTTTGGTCGCTAAGTCATGTCTGACTATTTTGTGATCCCATAGACTATAGCCCGTCAGGCTCCTCTGTCCATGGAATTTCCCAGGCAAGAATACTGGAGTAGGTTGCCATTTCCTTCTCAGGAGATCTTCCCAGCCCAGGGATTCAACTGCATTGGCAGGCAAATTCTTTACCTCTGAGCAACTAGGGAAGCCCAACTTAATTCCAAGAGTGCTAGATCAAGGGATGGAGACAAATCATAAAGTTGGATAAGGAAGTGTTCACCAGTACAGAAGTGTTAGGGGAATCACTGACCCAAACTGCCTTACCCTGTTCAAGCAACTCAGTATTAACACTCGTATGAGTTACAGGTGATTAACAACAGTTAACTTGTATGAGTTACCAGTGGTTAACAACAGGCAGTCCAAGCAAGGAATGTGGAACTGACAGGCTACCACCAACTGGAAGGATTTGGGAAAGGTCAAAAGGGAGAGGAGACACAAGTCAGTATGTCTTACCAATCTCCCAGGATCTTTGTCACTAGAATCCATCTTGGCTGAGTAATGTGTGCAGCACCAGAAAGGACCCTGAGTCAGAATGATTGGCCAGAGACAACTCGGAAACTTACTCCATTACCATAAAACCTGAGACTGTGAGCCACATGGCAGAACAGTTCTAGGTTCCCTTATCCTGCTGTTCTCTGCCCAGGTGTCCCTTGCCAATAAAGTCTCTTTGTCAGCATGTGTTCTCCTCAGACAATTCATTTCTGAGTGTTAGCCAAGAGCCTACTCTCAGGCCCTGAAAGGGTCCCCATTCTTGCAACAGGAGTACTCATCCAGGAAACATGTTTTATCATCCTGGTAAGAACCCTGGGAGAAAGTGTTGACATACTCTAGAATGGCCCTTAGGAGCCTGGAGAAAATAAAAGCTCACCTTAAGTAGAAATGCTAGAACTACTATGGCAGACAGTGGAAAAGGGGTCAAAAATTTAAGGAAGTGAGCATGCTAGAATGGACAGATTGTGTAAGCTCTAAAAACCGACCAAATGGCTTGGTTCTGTAGGAAAGTCAAAGCAATGAAGAATATGCTGCCAAGAGGGACAGCATCTCTGAACTATCATTGGTAGCTCTCCCCTTACAGGGCAGAGTTGATGGTAGAAGGTTGTTAGAGAATTGGGCTCACTAATAGCAGTGGGAATGATGGGCATCCCAAAATAAGAGAGGCCAGGTGAAGCTGTTCAGCCATCAGAAGCCAGATGGTATGATTATCATGTGAGCAAGGTCAGAATGGAAAGCAGGGAAACCTGATGGGCAAAGTTATGAAGTGGCATCTTCAGAGGTAACATAGTTGGTTAACAGTCTGCACCCAGTTCCATTGCAGTAGGGGTAGAGAGAAGGAAATGGCAACCCACTCCAGTATTCTTGCCTGGAGAATCCCAGGGATGGGGGAGCCTGGTGGGCTGCCGTCTATGGGGTCGATAAGAGTCGGACACGACTGAGCGACTTCACTTTCACTTTTCCCTTTCATGCATTGGAGAAGGCAATGGCAACCCACTCCAGTATTCTTGCCTGGAGAATCCCAGGGACAGGGGAGCCTGGTGGGCTGCCGTCTATGGGGTCGCACAGAGTCGGACACAACTGAAGCGACTTAGCAGCAGCAGCAGCAGCAGCAGTGAGGGAGTAGGGAGGAATTTCCCCACACCAACAAGCAAGTTTCTGACATCAGCTAGGTTTCTTACAATTCAGCTCAATTCTGACACTGTCTACCTGGAGTCAGCATCAGATTCCACAGGGTAAAGGCTCGGCCCCATAAGACTTCTCTTCACCTCAGATGCCTAGGTTGTTTCCTATGCCTCTAACTGATGGGGTATAAATTGGAGCTTCCAATGGTCCCCTCCTCAGGTTCAGCTAATTTGCTAAAGCAACTTACAAAACTTGGAGAAACATTTTACTTACTTGACCACCAGTTTATTATAAAAGCTTATAACTTGAGCTAGATGAAGAGATACCCAAGATGAGTTTCCAAATAACCTTGTGGAGTTTAGGGCCTGGTGTTTTGCTGAAAGTTTTAACTTTCAGGTTTGAAGGATTCATTAACAAAAGAAACCACTCATTTTACAGAAATAAACAATTTTAATATTTTTTTTAAAAGTTAGCATTATCTTTTTAAATTTTTAAATTAATTTATTTTAATTGGAGGATAATTACAACATTGTGGTTATTGCCATACATTGACATGAATCAGACACAGGTGCATAATTTCAATATTTAATAGTGAATTGTCTAACTTATTTTCAACATATGATCATGAAAAGCAAAGATAAATAGAAACAGCAGAGGAGAGTAACAGTACATATATCACCAAATTGGGCCGACTAACATCCAGGTTGAAATAGCACTGGGAAGTCCTGAGTAACAGCAATCTGGAGTCCCAGTTGGGAAAAGGTCCTGGGCAGTGTGTCCCTGCCATGGGCAAGACTACAAATTGAGTTTGGGGGCTCTTTATAATCCAGGGCCACAAACTGATATCATCATCAGTTTGAGAGCAAATATGCAGCTCTGGTTTCACATTAATCTTTTTACAATGCTGTTTATCTGGTGAGTAATGAGATTTTTTGAGACCCTGGGAGATTGGCCAGATCTTCAGGGGCTTCCCTATCTTATCTGTAGTGCCGCTTGGCTTACTGGTAACAATTGGTGCACTCACAAGCAGGCACATGGTCAGGCAGTGTCTAGGCAGGCCAGAAGCAAGATGAGAGGCTTGCTCTGCTTTCTTGTCTCTGAAGTCTGAACAAGACTTCCTCCTTTTTAATTTCCCTAACACCTGGCACAGTGGCAAGCAGAAGGTTCTGGTTCCCCAATCTGGAAGTTCTCTGAACCCTGTCCTTTAGGTTTTTTTGAAGCCTTCATTATAGAGGTATGATTAATTAAATAAATCATGTTGTTGTTGTTTGATTGCTAAGTCATATCCAACTCTTTGTGACCCTATGAACTGCAGCACGCCAGGCTTCTCTGTCCTTCATAGACTCTTGGAGTTTGCTCAAACTCATGTCCATTGAGTCAGTGATGCCTTCCAGCTGTCTCAGCCTCTGCCAACCCCCTCTCCTTCTGCCCTCAAACTTTCCCAGCATCAGGGTCTTTTCCAATGAGTTGGCTCTGCGCATCAAGTGGCCAAAGTATTGAACTTCACCTTTGGCACCAGTACTTCCAATGAATAACCAAGGTTGATTTCCTCTGGGATTGACTGGTTTGATCTCCATGCAGTCCAAAGGACTCACAAGAGTCTTTGCCAGCACCACAGTTCAAAAGCATCAGTTCTTCAGTGCTCAGCCTTCTTTATGGTCCAGCTCTCACATCCATACATGGAAAAACCAAAGCTTTGACTATATCAACTTTTGTTGGCAAAGTGACATCTCTGCTTTTTAATATGCTGTCTAGGTTTGTCATAGCTTTTCTTCCAAGAAGAAGCATCTTTTAATTTCATGGCAATAGTCACCATCTGCAGTGATTTCGGAGCCCAAAAAAATAAATCTATCACTGTTTCCACTTTTCCCTCATCTATTTGCCATGAAGTGATGGGAATGGATGCCATGATCTTAGTTTTTTGAATGTTGAATTTTAAGCCAGATCTTTCACTCTCCTTTTTCACCTTCATCAAGAGGCTCTTTAGTTCCTCTTTGCTTTCTGCCATTAGAGTGGTATCATGTGCATATCCGAGATTGTTGATATTTCTCCCAGCAATCTTGATTCCAGCTTGTGATTCATCCAGCCCAGCATGTCACATGATGTACTCTGGTACTGCTACTGCTGCTAAGTCACTTCAGTCGTGTCCGACTCTGTGCGACCCCATAGACGGCAGCCCACCGGCAGCCCACCAGGCTCCCCCGTCCCTGGGATTCTCCAGGCAAGAACACTGGAGTGGGTTGCCATTTCCTTCTCCAATGCATGAAAGTGAAAAGTGAAAGTGAAGTCGCTCAGTCGTGTCTGACTCTTATCGACCCCATGGACGGCAGCCTACCAGGCTCCTCCGCCCATGGGATTTTCCAGGCAAGAGTACTGGAGTGGGGTGCCATTGCCTTCTCCGATGATGTACTCTGCGTATACGTTAATAAGCAGGGTGACAATATATAGCCTTGATGTACTCCTTTTCCAGTTTTGAACCAATCTATTGTTCCCTGTCTTGTTCTAACTGTTGCTTCTTGACCTGCATTCAGGCTTCTCAGGAGGCAGGTAAGGTGGCCTGGTTTTCCTATCTCTTTAAGAATTTTCCAGTTTGCTGTGATACACACAGTCAAAGGCTTTAGCATAGTAAAAGAAGCAGATGTTTTTCTGGAATTCTCTTGCAATTTGATCTCTGGTTCCTCTGCCTTTTCTAAATCCATCTTGTACATCTGGAAGTTCTCAGTTCACATACTGTTGAAGCCTAACTTGAAGGATTTTGAGCATTACCTTGCTAGCATGTGAAATGAGTTCAATTGTGCAGTAGTTTGAACATACTTGGCATTGCCTTTCTTTGGGGTTGGAATGAAAACTTACCTTTTCCAGTACTGTGACCACTGCTGAGTTTTCCAAATTTGCTTACATATTGAGTGTAGCACTTTAATAGGATCATCTTTTAGGATTTTGAATAGCTCAGCTGGAATTCCATCACCTCCACTAGCTTTGTTCATGGTAATGCTTCCTAAGGTCCACTTGACTTCACACTCCATGTCTGGCTCTAGGTGAGTGACCACACCATCATAATTATCTGGGTCATTAAGACCTTTGTTATATCTGTGTATTTCTGCCACCTCTTCTTAATCTCTTCTGCTACTGTTAGGTCTTTGCCATTTCTGTCCTTTATTGTGCCCATCTTTGTATGAAATGCTCCCTTGGTATCTCCAATTCTCTTGCAAAAAATTGTATTTCCCTTCATATTGCTTTCCTCTACTTCTTTGCATTGTTCATTTAAGAATGCCTTCTTATCTCTCCTTGCTATTCTCTGGAATTCTGCATTCAGTTGGTTATACCTCTCTCTTTCTCCTTTGCCTTTAGCTTCTCTTTTCTCAATTACTTGTAAGGCCTCCTCAGACAGTCACTTTGTCTTCTTGCATTTCTTTTTGGGGGGATGGTTTTGGTCACTGCCTCCTGTACAATATTATGAACCTCCATCCATAGTTCTTTAGGCAGGCACTCTCTCTACCAGATCTAATTTTTCAAATCTATTGGTCACCTCCACTGTATAATCAGGAATTTCCTGGTGGCTCAGAGTTTAAAGCATCTGCCTGCCATGCGGGAGACCAGGGTTTGATCTCTGGGTTGGGAAGATCCCCTGGATAAGGAAATGGCAACCCACTCCAGTATTCTTGCCTGGAGAATCCCATGGACAGAGGAGCCTGGTTGGCTACAGTCCATGGGGTCTCAAAGAGTTGGACACGACTGAGCGAGTTACTTCACTTCTTCACTGTATAATCATAAAGGATTTGATTTAGGTCATACCTGAATGTGGTATGTGGTTTCCCCTACTTTATTCAATTTAAGCCTGAATTTTACAATAAAGAGCTCATGATCTGAGCCACAGTCAACTCCAGGTCTTGTTTTTGCTGACTATATAGAGCTTCTCCATCTTCGGCTGCAAAGAATGTAACAATCTGATTTCAGCATTGACCATCTGGTGATGTCCATGTGTAGAATCATCTCTTGTGTTGTTGAAAGAAGGTGTTTGCTATTACCAGTGTGTTCTTTTGGCAAAACTCTCTTAGCCTTTGCCCTACTTCATTTTGTACTCCAAGGCCAAACTTTCCTGTTACTCCAGGTATCTCTTGACTTCCTACTTTTGCATTCCAATCCCGTGTGATGAAAAGGAAATCCTTGGAGAAGGAAATGGCAACCCACTCCAGTACCCTTGCTTGGGAAATCCCATGGGGAGTCTGGTGTGCAACGGTCCATGGAGTACAACAGGGCCGGACACGGCTTAGCGACTAACAGCAAATGGCAGTTCTAGCCAATGTGTGAGAACAAAGACTTGTAAGGAATCGGGGGTTGGGGCTGAAACCAACATCCTATTGTTTACAGATGTGAATGTCTATTTAGAAAAACCAAAATAAACTGCAAGCAAATATTTTAACTAAAAAAAAAAAAGGAAATCTTTATTCTTTGATGTTAGTTCTAGAAGGTCTTGTTGGTCTTCATGGAATCATTCAACTTCAGTTTCTTTAGCATTAGTGGTTGGGGCACAGACTTGGATTACTGTGATGTTGTATGGTCTGTCTTGGAAATGAACTGAGATTACTCTCAGTTTTGAGATTGCACGCAAGTACTGCATTTCTAACTCTTTTGTCAACTATGAGGGTTACTCTATTTCTTCTAAGGGATTTTTGCCCATAGTAGTAGATACAGTGGTCATCTGAATTAAATTCACCCATTCTTGTCCACTTTAGTTCACTGATTCCTAAAATGTTAGTGTTCATTCTTGCCATCTCCTGCTTGATGACTGGTAATTAAACTTAATCTTCAGCCCCTCTCCCATCTCCATTTCCTGGAGGTCAGGAGGGAGAACACACAGAAGTCACTTGCATTTCTATATACTAACAATGAAAAATCAGAAAGAGAAATTAAGGAATCAATCCCATTCACCACTGCAACAAAAAGAATTCAATATCTAGGAATAAATTTACCTAAGGAGACAAAAGAACTATACACAGAAAATTATAACACACTAATGAAAGAAATCAAAGATGACATAAACAGATGGAGAGATCTTCCATGTTCCTGGGTAGAATGAATCAATACTGTGAAAATGACTATACTACCAAATGCAATCTACAGATTCAATGTGATCCCTATCAAATTACCCAGAGAAGGCAATGGCACCCCACTCCAGTACTCTTGCCTGGAAAATCCCATGGATGGAGGAGCCTGGTAGACTGCAGTCCATGGGGTCGCTAGGAGTCGGACACGACTGTGTAACTTTCAAGTAGACAACCTGAGCGACTTCACTTTCACTTTTCACTTTCATGCATTGGAGAAGGAAATGGCAAGCCACTCCAGTGTTCTTGCCTGGAGAATCCTAGGGACGGGGGAGCCTGGTGGGCTGCCGTCTCTGGGGTCGCACAGAGTTGGACACAACTGAAGTGACTTAGCAGCAGCAGCATCAAATTACCAATGGCATTTTTCACAAAACTAGAACAAAAAATTTCACAGTTCATATGGAAACACAAAAGATCCCAAATAGCCAAAGCAGTCTTGAGAAAGAAGAATGGAACTGGAGGAATCAACCTTTCTGACTTCAGATTATACTACAAAGCTACAGTCATCAAGACAGCATGGTACTGGCACAAAATCAGAAATAGAGACCAATGGAACAAGATAGAAAGCCAAGAAATAAACCCATGCACATATGGGTACCTTATTTTTGACAAAGGAGGCAAGAACATACAATGGAGCAAAGACAGCTTCTTCGATAAATGGTGCTGGGAAAACTGGACAGCTACATGTAAAAGAATGAAATTAGAACACTTTCTAACACCACACACAAAGATAAACTCAAAATGGATTAAAGATGTAAATGTAAGACCAGAAACTATAAAATTCTTAAAGGAAAACATAGGCCGAACACTCGATGACATAAATCAAAGCAAGATCCTCTATGACCCACCTCCTAGGAAACAAAAGAAAACAAGTGGGACCTGATTAAACTTAAAAGCTTTTGCACAGCAAAGGAAACTATAAGCAAGGTGAAAAGAAGAGCAAATCTCTAAATTTCTGTGGAGAAATTAATTGACAACATGGAGTCAGTCAGGCTCTCCTGGCCCACTCTCTCATAGCCTCATATCTTATGTTCTGTAAACAACAATATTCCTGACCTTGGTAGCACTGGGCCTGCATGCCCACTTGGTCAAGGGCCACTTTTGTCTGTCTTAGTATATCAGTAGTCTTTGAAGACTCGCTGCTACTGCTACTACTGCTGCTGCCCAGAGAGAATAAACATGTCTGCAGTCTCCACAGCTCCTCGAGTCTTCCTCCAGCTTCCCTGGTCATGCCTTATCTACCCTAGGTCCAGTGAAGTGTGTGAGCAGCAAGACAGTGCCTTTCTATAAATCACAGTATCACAGCTGGATAGCCAACAAAGGTATTTCTGAGTATATTCAATCAGAAAAATCGAGGATGAATGATCAGCAGGCTTAGGGCAGCTGCCTCAATAAAAATACATCATCCCTTTGACCAGTTTTTTCCTTACCTGAGCCGGTTTTCAGACCTGGAACCCACTGACTAAAACAGAGGTTAAGTGCTCTGGAATAAGACCCTGTGGCACCATGACAAGTATTTACAGCACTGATTCCTCTAATGCTTACCCAAAGGAACTGATGGCCATTACCTCAGGTTGGGAAAGGAGAGTATCCTGGGGAAAGGAGATTATTCCAGTATTTCAAGGCCAGTCAGTTAAAGGGTTTAGTTAACTTTGATACATGGAGATCCACAACATCATCATGGCCTCCCTGTTAGTAGGGCATTAGGTGATCAGGTAATAAATGGAATCTTGACCCAGCTCATAGTGATCATTTTTTCAGTCCCCAAATATATAATTAGAATGGGCATAATTGGTAGCATGACTCCACATTGATTTCTTGACCTGTTGTGATATGAGCTATTTTAATGAGAAGACCAAGTGGAGACTTCTAAATCTACCCACCCTTAACTACCAACAAATCAAAAACATCATTTCCTGGGAGGGATGTCAGAGATTGGTAACACCTTTAAGCAACTGAAGAATGCAGGGATACTGGTCCCCAATTTTATCTCCATTTAATTCATCAGTTAGGGTTTTTCGAAAGCTGGATGGATACTGGAGGGTGACAGTAGACTATCATAAATTCAATGAAGTGGTAGTTCTAAATTGCAGCAGCTTTGCCAGATGTAGTACTTTTGCTAGAGAAGAGTTACACAGCTTCAGGTACATGGTAGGCAGGCACTGAGTTGGCAAATGCTTTCTTTACCATCCCTATCAAAAAGGAGAATGAGAAACAGGTTATATTTTTTTGAAACAGGTAAGAGTCATTTAGTCTGTTTTCAAGGCTATATTAAATCTTCTACCCTCTGCCATAATATAATCTGAAGACACTTGGACTGGTTGGACATCTCACAGAATTCCACAGTAGTTCAGTGCATTAATAGTTCAAGAGCTTGTATCCAGACCCTCATATCATGGTGGCACTGATGCACTGACGTATCTCCTTCAGTTCATATATACGGCCATATGACGGGGCAGGGAGTGTTCTTTATGACTAATTGACAAAGTAGGAATAAGATCAATCTGGGTTCACAGGTAGAGTGGTATGTTATATAGGTTCATGTCAAAACAGGATGATATTCCTTTACCTTTCCTACTGTTCTTTTCCCCTTGCAGTTAATCTTTAATGTATATAAATCTTCTTTATCTACCTCTATTTAACTTTGCATATCTATTCTTTCTTTCTTTTCTTTCTTTCCTTTCTTCTCAAAATTTTGTTAGTTTTATTTTCATTGCTTTATTCCTCAATTAGCACCTTGCTTCAGTTTTGTTTTCCAGTTTGTGCTTTAGTTTTGTTCTGGTAGATATGATTTTTGGTTTCCTTTGTTCACCAGGTCAGTCTATTGTACTTTATTTTTGTTGGACTGTTTTGATTTTGCTTATGGGTGTATATGTATATGTGTATATTCAGTCACACTTTTTATTGTAGTTATAAATCTTTGCCTCTATGTTGGGCTTTTGTAGTTTGATGGAGTTTTCCTTTTTTTTCCTTTTTTCTTTCTTCTTCCATTTTTTTTTCTTTTCTCATTTTTATAATTTTAATTTTTTAAACCCTATTATATTTTTTCTACATTTATCTCTGTTTGCCTTCCCTACTGTTCTTTCCCCCTTGCAGTTAATCTTTAATGTATATAAATCTTCTTCATCTACCTCAATTTAACTTTGCATATCTATTCTTTCTTTTCTTTCCTCTCAGCATATTTGTTAGTTTTGTTTTCATTATTTTATTCCCCACTTGGCACCTTGCTCTAGTCTTGTTTTCCAGTTTGTGCTTTAGTTAGTTTTGATCTTAACTGGTTAATATAATTTTTGATTTCTTTTGTTTGCTGGGTCAATCTACTCTATTTTTGTTGATTGTTTTGACTTTGCTCATGAGTGTATATGTGTACATTCCATTATTTTAATTATTATTTGCCTGATTTTGTAACTGCCATTTGTCTGGGGTTTATCTTTGGCTTCTCATTTTTGGATATTTGTTTTAATCTCACTTAATGCCATATCATACCACTTGTAGAATCTTTGTTCCTGACCAGAGATCAAGCCCTGAGACTCTGGAGTGAGAGCACTGACTCCAAGACCCTAGACTACCAGAGAACTAACCCTAGGGGGTATCAGATAATGAGAATTCACACAAAGAAAACCACTTAAATACAAGACCACTGAACCACCAGTAGCACCCTATGCAGAACGCCTCATCTAAACAACAAACAAAACAAAAACACAAACACAATCATCAACAGACAGGATTACCACCTCACTCAGCCTTACCCATCAGAGGAAAAACAAGCAAACAAACAAAAACTCAGCACAAATCTCACCCTCTACAAAGCTTACACAAACCACTGGACCAACCTTAGGAGGGCAGAAACCAAAAACAAGAAAGAATTCAACCTTGAAGCCTGGGAAAAGGAGATCTCAAACACAATAAGTTTAAAAAAAAATAATAATGAAAAGGCAGAGAAGTACTACACAAATGAAGGAACAAACTAGAAATACAGAAGTCCAAATAAATGAAGAGGAAATAGGCAAACTACCTGAAAAAGAATTCAGAAAAATGATAATAAAGATGATCAAAAATCTTGAAAACAAAATGGAGGAAATGCAAGAATCAGTTAACAAAGACATAGAAGAATTAAAAAATAAACATACAGAGACAAACACACAATTACTGAAATTAAACATATCATTAAGAATATCTGAAAAAAAAAAAAGAATATCTGAAGCAGAAGAATGAATCAATGAGTTGGAAGATAAAATGGTGGAAATAACTTCAGAAGAGCAGAATATAGTAAAAAGAACGAAAAGAACTGAAGAGAGTCTCAGAGACCTCTGGGACAATATCAAATGCACCAACATTTGAATTATAGGGGTCCCAGAAGAAGAAGAGAAAAAGAAAGGATATGAGAAAATTTTTGAAGAGATTATAGTTGAAAACTTCCCCAACAAGGAAAAGGAAACAGTCAATAAAATCCAAGAGGTACAAAGAGTCCCATACAGGATAAACCCAAGGAGAAACACACCAAGACACATATCAATCAAACTAACAAAGACTAAACACAAAGAAAGAGTATTAAAATCAGCAAGGGAGAAGCAACGAGTAATATACAAGGGAAACCCCATTCGCTTAACAGCTGATCTTTCAGCAGAAACTCTGCAGGCCAGAGGAAATGGCAGGATATATTTAAAGTACTGAAAGGGAAAAATCTACAGCCAAGATTACTGTACCTGGCAAGGATCTCGTTCAAAAGTGATGGAGAAATAAAAAGATTTTCAGACAAGCAAAAGTTAAGAGAACTCAATACCACCAAACCAGCTTTACAACAAATGTTAAAGGGACTTATATAGCCAAGAAATACGAGAGAAGAAAAAAGAGCTACAAAATCAACCCCAAACAATTAAGAAAATGGTAATGGAAAAGAAATGCAAAAAAGCAAAATGGCTGTCTGGGGAGGCCTTACAAATAGCTGTGAAAAGAAGAGAAGCAAAAAGCAAAGGAGAAAAGGAAAGATATAAGCATGTGAATGCAGAGTACCAAAGAATAGCAAGAAGAGACACGAAACCATTCCTCAGCGATCAATGCAAAGAAATAGAGGAAAACAACAGAAGAGGAAAGACTAGAGATCTCTTCAAGAAAATTAGAGATACCAAGGGAACATTTCATGCACAGATGGGCTCGATAAAGGACAGAAATGGTATGGACCTAACAGAAGCAGAAGATATTAAGAAGAGGTGGCAAGAATACACAGAAGAACTGTACAAAAAAGATCTTCACGACCCAGATAATCACGATGGTGTGATCACTGACCTAGAGCCAGACATCCTGGCATGTGAAGTCAAGTGGGCCTTAGAAAGCATCACTACGAACAAAGCTAGTGGAGGTGATGGAATTCCAGTTGAGCTATTCCAAATCCTGAAAGATGATGCTGTGAAAGTGCTGCACTCAATATGCCAGCAAATTTGGAAAACTCAGCAGTGGCCACAGGACTGGAAAAGGTCAGTTTTCATTCCAATCCTAAAGAAAGGCAATGCCAAAGAATGCTCAAACTACCACACAATTGCACTCATCTCACATGCTAGTAAAGTAATGCTCAAAATTCTCCAAGCCAGGCTTCAGCAATATGTGAACCGTGAACTTCCTGATGTTCAAGCTGGTTTTAGAAAAGGCAGAGGAACCAGAGATCAAATTGCCAACATCTGCTGGATCACGGAAAAAGCAAGAGAGTTCCAGAAAAACATCTATTTCTGCTTTATTGACTATGCCAAAGCCTTTGACTGTGTGGATCACAATAAACTGTGGAAAATTCTGAAAGAGATGGGAATACCAGACCACCTGATCTGCCTCTTGAGAAATCTGTATGCAGGTCAGAAAGCAACAGTTAGAACTGGACATGGAACAACAGACTGGTTCCAAATAGGAAAAGGAGTACGTCAAGGCTGTATATTGTCACCCTGCTTATTTAACTTGTATGCAGAGTACATCATGAGAAACGCTGGACTGGAAGAAACACAAGCTGGAATCAAGATTGCCGGGAGAAATATCAATAACCTCAGATATGCAGATGATACCACCCTTATGGCAGAAAGTGAAGAGGAACTCAAAAGCCTCTTGATGAAGGTGAAAGTGGAGAATGAAAAAGTTGGCTTAAAGCTCAACATTCAGGAAACGAAGATCATGGCATCCGGTCCCATCACTTCATGGAAATAAATGGGGAAACAGTGGAAACAGTGTCAGACTTTAATTTTTGGGGGCTCCAAAATCACTGCAGATGGTGACTGCAGCCATGAAATTAAAAGACGCTTACTCCTTGGAAGAAAAGTTATGACCAACCTAGATAGCATATTCAAAAGCAGAGACATTACTTTGCCAACAAAGGTCTGGCTAGTCAAGGCTATGGTTTTTCCTGTGGTCATGTATGGATGTGAGAGTTGGACTGTGAAGAAGGCTGAGCACCGAAGAATTGATGTTTTTGAACTGTGGTGTTGGAGAAGACTCTTGAGAGTCCCTTGGACTGCAGGGAGATCCAACCAGTCCATTCTAAAGGAGATCAGCCCTGGGATTTCTTTGGAAGGAATGATGCTAAAGCTGAAACTCCAGTACTTTGGCCACCTCATGGGAAGAATTGACTCATTGGAAAAGACTTTGATGCTGGGAGGGATTGGGGGCAGGAGGAGAAGGGGAAGACAGAGGATGAGATGGCTGGATGGCATCACTGACTCGATGGATGTGAGTCTGAGTGAAGTCCAGGAGATGGTGATGGACAGGGAGGCCTGGCGTGCTGCGATTCATGGGGTCACAAAGAGTCAGACAGGACTGAGCGACTGAACTGAACTGAATAGGAATATATATATCTATAATTACTTTAAATGTAAATGGATTAAATGCACCAACCAAAAGACACAGACTGGCTGAATGGATACAAAAACAAGACCCATATATATGCTGTCTACAAGAAACCCATTACAGACACAAAGACACATATAGATTGAAAGTGAGAGGATGGAAAAATATATTCCATGGAGATGGGAAGCAAAAGAAAGCTAGAGTAACAATCCTCATATCAGACAAAATAGACCTTAAAATAAAGAAGATTACGAGAGATAAGGAAAGACACTACATAATGATCAAGGGATCAATCCAAGAGGAAGAAGTAACAATTGTAAATATCTATGCACCCTTGGAAGAAAAGTTATGACCAACTTAGATAGCATATTCAAAAGCAGAGACATTACTTTGCCAGCAAAGGTCTGGCTAGTCAAGGCTATGGTTTTTCCAGTGGTCATGTATGGATGTGAGAGTTGGACTGTGAAGAAAGCTGAGCACCGAAGAATTGATGCTTTTGAACTGTGGTGTTGGAGAAGACTCTTGAGAGTCCCTTGGACTGCAGGGAGATCCAACCAGTCCATTCTAAAGGAGATCAGCCCTGGGATTTCTTTGGAAGGAATGATGCTAAGTCTGAAACTCCAGTACTTTGGCCACCTCATGCAAAGAGTTGACTCATTGGAAAAGACTCTGATTCTCGGAGGGATTGTGGGTGGGAGGAAAAGGGGATGACAGAGGATGAGATGGCTGGATGGCATCACCGACTCGATGGACGTGAGTCTGAGTGAACTCTGGGAGATGGTGATGGACAGGGAGGCCTGGCGTGCTGCGATTCATGGGGTCACAAATAGTCAGACACGACTGAGCGACTGAACTGAACTGATGCACCCAACATAGGAGCACCTCGATACATAAGACAAACACTAATAGACATAAAAAGAGGAATTGGCAGTAACACAATAATAGTAGGAGACTTTAACACCCCAAGCAGCAACAGCAGCAGCAGCACACCAATGGACAGATCATCAAAACAGAAAATTAATAAGGAAACACAAGTCTTAAATGATAGATTAGATGATATGGATCTCACTGATATCTTCAGGACATTCCATATAAATGCAGAAGAATACACCTTCTTCCCAAGTGCACATGAAATATTCTCCAGGATAGACCACATCTTGGATCACAAATCAAACATAAATTTAAGAAAATTGAAATTGTATTTGAAGCATCTTCATCTGTAATTGAAGCATCTTCTCTGACTACAATGTTAAGAGACTAGATATCAGTTACAAGAAAAAAACTGTAAGAAACACAAACACATGAAGATTAAACACGTTTCTAAATAACCAACAAGTTATTGGAGAAACCAAAAGGGAAATAAAAAAATTTCTAGAAACAAATGACAATGAAAACACGACAACTCAAAACCTATGGAATGCAGCAAAAGCAGTTCTAAGAGGGAAGTTTATAGCAATACAATCCTACCTCAAGAAACAAGAAAAACATCAAATACACAACCTAACTTTACACCTAAAACAACTGGAAAAAGAACAACAACAACAACAAAAAACCCCCACAAAATTAGTCGAAGGAAAGAAATCATAAAGATCTGAGCAGAAATAAATGAAAAAGAAATGAAAGAAACAATAGTAAATATTAATAAAACTAAAAGCTGGTTCTTTGAGAAGATAAACAAAGTTGACAAGCCTTTAGCCAGACTCATCAAGAAGAAAAGAGAGAAGAATCAAATCAGCAAAATTAGAAATGAAAAAGGAGAGGTTACAACAGACAATGCATAAATGCAAAGGATTATACGAGACTACTATGAACAACTATATGGCAATAAAATGGATAACCTGGAAGAAATGGACAGATTCTTAGAAAAGTTCAATCTTCCAAGACTGAACCAGGAAGAAATTAAAGTTATGAACAACCTAATTACAAGCACTGAAATTGAAGCTGTGATTAAAAAAAAAAAAAAAAAACTCCCCCAAAAACAAAAGCCCAGGACCAGATGGCTCCACAGGAGAATTCTATCAAACATTTAGAGAAGAGCTAATGCCTATCCTTCTAAAACTCTTTCAAAAAATTGCAGAGGAAGGAACACTTCCAAACTCATTCTATGAGGTCACCATCACCCTGATACCAAAACCCAGACAAAGACAACACAGAAAAAGAAAACTACAGGCCAGTATCACTGATGAACATAGATGCAAAAATCCTCAACAAAATTTCAGCAAACAGAATTCAGCAACATATGAAAAAACTCATACACCATGATCAAGCTGGGTTTATCCCAGGAATGCAAGGATTCTTCAATATATGCAAATCAATCAATGTGATACATTACATTAGCAATTTGAAAGATAAAAACCATATGATAATTTCAATAGATGCAGAAAAAGCCTTTGGCAAAATTCAGCATCCATTTATGATTAAAACTCTTCAAAAAATGGGCATAGAAGAAACCTACCTCAACATAGTAAAGGCCATATATGATAAGTCTACAGTAAACATTATTCTCAATGGTGAAAAACTGAAAGCATTTCCCCTAAGATCAGGAACAAGACAAGGGTGTCCACTTTCACCATGATTATTCAACATAGTTCTGGAAGTCCTAGCTACAGCAATCAGAAAAGAAAAAGAAATAAAAGGAATCCAGATCAGAAAAGAAGTAAAGCTCTCACTGTTTGCAGATGACATGATACTGTACATAGAAAACCCTAAAGGTAGTATCAAAAAATTACTAGAGCTAATCAGTGAATTTAGCAAAGTTGCAGGATACAAAGTCAATACACAGAAATCACTTGCATTTCTATATATTAACAATGAAAAATCAGAAAGAGAAATTAAGGAATCAATCCTATTCAGCATTGCAACAAAAAGAATTCAATATCTAGGAATAAATTTACCTAAGGAGACAAAAGAACTGTACACAGAAAATTTTAACACACTAATGAAAGAAATCAAAGATGACATAAACAAATGGAGAGATCTTCCATGTTCCTGGGTAGGAAGAATCAATACTGTGAAAATGACTATACTACCAAATGCAATCTACAGATTCAGTGTGATCCCTATCAAATTACCAATGGCATTTTTCACAAAACTAGAACAAAAAATTTCACAGTTCATATGGAAACACAAAAGACCCCAAATAGCCAAAGCAGTCTTGAGAAAGAAGAATGGAACTGGAGGAATCAATCTTCCTGACTTCAGATTATACTACAAAGCTACAGTCATCAAGACAGTATGGTACTGGCACAAAATCAGAAATAGAGACCAATGGAACAAGATAGAAAGCCAAGAAATAAACCCATGCACCTATGGGTACCTTATTTTTGACAAAGGAGGCAAGAACATACAACGGAGCAAAGACAGCCTCTTCAATAAATGGTGCTGGGAAAACTGGACAGTTACATGTAAAAGAATGAAATTAGAACACTTTCTAACACCACACACAAAGATAAACTCAAAATGGATTAAAGACGTAAATGTAAAAAAATGTAAAAAAAAAAAAAAAAGACATAAATGTAAGACCAGAAACTATAAAACTCTTAGAGGAAAACATAGGCAGAACACTCGATGATAAAAATCAAAGCAAGATCCTCTATGACCCACGTCCTAAAGTAACAGAAATTTTAAAAAAAAGTAAACAAGTGGGACCTGATTAAACTTAAAAGCTTTTGCACAGCAAAGGGAATTATAAGCAAGGTGAAAAGACAACCCTCAGAATGGGAGAAAACAATAGCAAATGAAACAACTGACAAAGGATTAATTTCCAAAATATACAAGCAGCTCATACAACTCAATGCCAGAAAAACCATCCAATCAAAAAGTGGGAAAAAGACCTAAACAGAGATTTCTCCAAAGAAGACATACAGATGGCTAACATGTGAAAAGATGCTCAACATTATTATTAGAGAAATGCAAATCAAAACTACAATGAGATATCACCTCACAGCAGTCAGAATGACCATCATCAAAAAGTCTACAAATAATAAATGCTGGAGAGGGTGTGTAGAAAAGGAAACACTCTTGCATTCTTGGTGAGAATGTAAATTGATACAGCCACTATGGAAGACAGTATGGAGATTCCTTTAAAAACTAGGAATAAAATCAGCATATGACCCATTAATCCCACTCCTAGGCATATACCCTGAGCAAACCAAAATTGAAAAAGACACATGTATCCCATTGTTCACTGCAGCACTATTTACAATAGCTGGAACATGGAAGCAACCTAGATGTCCACTGACAGATGAATGGATAAAGAAGTTGTGGTACATATACACAATGGAATATTACTCAGCCATGAAAAGGAAGGCCTTTGAGGCAGTTCTGATGAGGTGGTTCAACCTAGAACCGATTATACAGACTGAAGTGAGTCAGAAAGAGAAAGATAAATACTGTATTCTAACACATATATACAGAATCTAGAAAAATGGTATTGAATTTATTTACAGGGCAGCAGTGGAGAAACAGGAGAAGGCAATGGCACCCCACTCCAGTACTCTTGCCTGGAAAATCCCATGGACAGAGGACCCTGGTAGGCTGTAGTCCATGGGGTCGATAAGAGTTGGACACGACTGGGCGACTTCACTTTCATTTTTCACTTTCATGCATTGGAGAAGGAAATGGCAACCCACTCCAGTGTTCTTGCCTGGAGAATCCCAGGGATGGGGGAGCCTGGTGGGCTGCCGTCTATGGGGTCGCACAGAGTCGGACATGACTGAAGCGACTTAGCAGCAGCAGTGGAGAAACAGACATAAAGAATAGACTTATGGACATGGGGAGAGCGGAGGAGAGGGTAAGATGCATGGAAAGAGTAACATGAAAACTTAATTACCATATGTAACATAGATCAGATCAGATCAGTCGCTCAGTCATGTCCGACTGTTTGCGACCCCATGAATCGCAGCATGCCAGGCCTCCCTGTCCATCACCAACTCCTGGAGTTCACTCAGACTCATGTCCATTGAGTCACTGATGCCATCCAGCCATCTCATCCTCTGTCGTCCCCTTCTCCTCCTGCCCCCGATCCCTCCCAGCATCAGAGTCTTTTCCAATGAGTTAACTCTTCGCATGAGGTGGCCAAAGTACTGGAGTTTCAGCTTTAGCATCAGTCCTTCAAAAGAAATCCCAGGGCTGATCTTCAGAATGGACTGGTTGGATCTCCTTGCAGTCCAAGGGACTCTCAAGAGTCTTCTCCAACACCACAGTTCAAAGGCATCAATTCTTCGGCGCTCAGCCTTCTTCACAGTCCAACTCTCACATCCATACATGACCACAGGAAAAACCATAGCCTTGACTAGACGGACCTTTGTTGGCAAAGTAATGTCTCTGCTTTTGAATATGCTATCTAGGTTGGTCATCACTTTCCTTCCAAGGAGTAAGCGTCTTTTAATTTCATGGCTGCAGTCACCATCTGCAGTGATTTTGGAGCCCAGAAAAATAAAGTCTGACTCTGTTTCCACTGTTTCCCCATCTATTTGCCATGAAGTGATGGGACCGGATGCCATGATCTTCATTTTCTGAATGTTGAGCTTTAAGCCAACTTTTTCATTCTCCACTTTCACCTTCATCAAGAGGCTTTTGAGTTCCTCTTCACTTTTTGCCATAAAGGTGGTGTCATCTGCATATCTGAGGTTATTGATATTTATCCCGGCAATCTTGATTCCAGCTTGTGTTTCTTCCAGTCCAGCGTTTCTCATGATGTACTCCAGCGTTTCTCATGATGTACTCTGCATACAAGTTAAATAAGCAAGGTGACAATATACAGCCTTGACGAACTCCTTTTCCTATTTGGAACCAGTCTGTTGTTCCATGTCCAGTTCTAACTGTTGCTTCCTGACCTGCATACAGATTTCTCAAGAGGCAGATCAGGTGGTCTGGTATTCTCATCTCTTTCAGAATTTTCCACAGTTTATTGTAATCCACACAGTCAAAGGCTTTGGCATAGTCAATAAAGCAGAAATAGATGTTTTTCTGGAACTCTCTTGCTTTTTCCATGATCCAGCAGATGTTGGCAATTTGATCTCTGGTTCCTCTGCCTTTTCTAAAACCAGCTTGAACATCAGGAAGTTCACGGTTCGCATATTGCTGAAGCCTGGCTTGGAGAATTTTGAGCATTACTTTACTAGCATGTGAGATGAGTGCAATTGTGTGGTAGTTTGAGCATTCTTTGGCATTGCCTTTCTTTGGGATTGGAATGAAAACTGACCTTTTCCAGTCCTGTGGCCACTGCTGAGTTTTCCAAATTTGCTGGCATATTGAGTGCAGCACTTTCACAGCATCATCTTTCAGGATTTGGAATAGCTCAACTGGAATTCCATCACCTCCACTAGCTTTGTTCGTAGTGATGCTTTCTAAGGCCCACTTGACTTCACATGCCAGGATGTCTGGCTCTAGGTCAGTGATCACACCATCGTGATTATCTGGGTCGTGAAGATCTTTTTTGTACAGTTCTTCTGTGTATTCTTGCCACCTCTTCTTAATATCTTCTGCTTCTGTATTAGTCCATACCATTTCTGTCCTTTATCGAGCTCATCTTTGCATGAAATGTTCCTTTGGTATCTCTGATTTTCTTGAAGAGATCCCTAGTCTTTCCCCTTCTGTTGTTTTCCTCTATTTCTTTGCATTGATCGCTGAGGAAGGCTTTCTTATCTCTTCTTGCTATTCTTTGGTACTCTGCATTCAGATGCTTGTATCTTTCCTTTTCTTGTTTGCTTTTCGCTTCTCTTCTTTTCACAGCTATTTGTAAGGCCTCCCCAGAGAGCCATTTTGCTTTTTTGCATTTCTTTTCTATGGGAATGGTCTTGATCCCTGTCTCCTGTACAATGTCACGAACCTCATTCCATAGTTCAACAGGCACTCTATCTATCAGATCTAGGCCCTTAAACTGATTTCTCACTTCCACTGTATAATCATAAGGGATTTGATTTAGTTCATACCTGAATGGTCTAGTGATTTTCCCTACTTTCTTCAATTTAAGTCTGAATTTGGCAATAAGGAGTTCATGATCTGAGCCACAGTCAGCTCCTGGTCTTGTTTTTGCTGACTGTATAGAGCTTCTCCATCTTTGGCTGCAAAGAATATAATCAATCTGATTTTGGTGTTGACCATCTGGTGATGTCCATGTGTAGAGTCTTCTCTTGTGTTGTTGGAAGAGGGTGTTTGTTATGACCAGTGCATTTTCTTGGCAAAACTCTATCAGTCTTTGCCCTGCTTCATTCCGTATTCCAAGGCCAAATTTGCCTGTTACTCCAGGTGTTTCTTGACTTCCTACTTTTGCATTCCAGTCCCCTATAATGAAAAGGACATCTTTTTTGGGTGGTAGTTCTAAAAGGTGTTGTAGGTCTTCATAGAACCGTTCAACTTCAGCTTCTTCAGCATTACTGGTTGGGGCATAGACTTGGATTACTGTGATACTGAATGGTTTTCCTTGGAAACGAACAGAGATCATTCTGTCGTTTTTGAGATTGCATCCAAGTACTGCATTTCGGACTCTTTTGTTGACCATGATGGCCACTCCATTTCTTCTGAGGGATTCCTGCCCGCATAGTAGATATAATGGTCATCTGAGTTAAATTCACCCATTCCAGTCCATTTCAGTTCGCTGATTCCTAGAATGTCGACATTCACTCTTGCCATCTCTTGTTTGACCACTTCCAATTTGCCTTGATTCATGGACCTGACATTCCAGGTTCCTATGCAATATTGCTCTTTACAGCATCGGACCTTGCTTCTATCACCAGTCACATCCACAGCTGGGTATTGTTTTTGCTTTGGTTCCATCCCTTCATTCTTTTTGGAGTTATTTCTCCACTGATCTCCAGTAGCATATTGGGCACCTACTGTCCTGCGGAGTTTCTCTTTCAGTATCCTATCATTTTGCCTTTTCATACTGTTCATGTTCTCAGGGCAAGAATACTGGGTAGGGTTTGCCATTCCCTTCCCCAGTGGACCACATTCTGTCAAATCTAGTCCCCATAACCCGCCTGTTGGGTGCCCCACAGGCATGGCTTAGTTTCATTGAGTTAGACAAGGCTGTTGTCCCCACCTGTGATTAGATTGACTAGTTTTCTGTGAAAATGGTTTCAGTGTGTTTGCCCTCTGATGCCCTCTTGCAATACCTACCATCCTACTTGGGTTCTTACTACCTGTCTGTCTACAGGAATTTGCTGTTTGGCTCAGGAAACTATAACAGGGCTAAATCTCAAAACAGAGGGATGGGATGGGGCAGGAGGTGTGAAATAGGTTCAAAAGGGTGGGTCCTATCCTACCTATGGCTGATTCATGTTGAGGTTTTACAGAAAATAACAAAATTCTGTTTAAAGCAATTATCCTCCAATTAAAAAAATAAAATAATAATAATAAAAAAAGGTACAGCTGCTCTGCCATCAGGAGAGCTGCTCTGCTCACATCAGGAGTAGTGATGAAAACAGCTGTGAGGGGAAACACTCCCAATGAATAGAGCTTCAAGTGGTGTACCTAGTTATTTACCCTGTATAGAAAGAGAAGTAGTCCAAATAACAGTTAGTGGTTCAAACATTCTGGTAAATGTTTTGGTAGATTTGATGCTGGTGAAGGCAACTGAACAATGACAACAACAAGGGGCCTAAAATAGAAAAGATTGGACGACTGAGGACTAGGAGTCCTGCAACAGCACATGAATGGGTCAATGAGAGAAGATGCCAAGTGTGAAAATCTTTGGGTCAAATGTCAATCAGAACACATCCAGTACAGAAGAGGCACTAAACAATCAGGTAAATAAAATGACTTAGGTGGTTATCAGTCAGTCTCTGTAATGGGCTACCCTAATGATAGCACAGTGAATTGATGGAGGAGTAGCCATAATACAGAGACTGAGGCTGATAACCACCCACTGACCAGGGCAAATTTACCTAGATGTTTGTTTGTCCCATATCTGTAACAGAGCTCACTGCTGTGTTGCTGATATGGAGCTATTCTTCAAGGAGACTCTGGTGGCAGGTTGACTCCTTAGGCCCCTTCCATTTCAGATATGCCGGAGATTTGTTTTAATAGGAATAGATATGTATTCTAGGTATATATTTGTTTTTGCTACTCTTGGGGCCTTCACCAGCATCAATATCTAAGGGCTTACAGAATGTTTGATCCACTAACAGATTTCATGTATAACATTGTGTCAGACCAAATGACCTACTCTACAGCAAAGAGATTTACCAGTGGCACATGAAAATAGGATCCACTGGTTCTAGATGCCACCAACATGATAGAATGATGGAAGGACCTACTGAAGGCACAGCTGGGGTACCACCTTGGATATGACATACTGAGTTTTGCACACCAACTGCCAGGATGCAATATACATGCTAAATCAATAACATTTATGTTATCCTTAATATGTAGAGAATATATAGCTCTAGGAACCAAGGAGTGGAAGTAGGATAGGACAAACTTAACATCAAGCCTATTTGGGGAATTTGTGCTTCCGATTCCTGCAACTATGTTTTGCAGATTTAGATGTTATAATATATTTGGGGAAATGTTTCTACCAGTAGACAGACATAGTAAGAATCCTATTGAACTTTAAGCTATGACTGTCATCACTCGGGCACTTTAAGCTCTTTTTGCCAAGGGTTCAACAGTCAATATGAAGTAATCGTCTAGGTGGGGGCAATGGACCTGATCATCAAGAGGAGAGAGGGCTGCTGCTACACAACAGGGACACGGAGGACTATCTTTGAAAGCCACTGAAATCTACTCAGGCTTCTCTTAGTACTTCCTTACCCAGTTTTCAGAACCCCATGAACAGTATGAAAAGGCAAAATGATAGGATACTGAAAGAGGAACTCCGCAGGACAGTAGGTGCCCAATATGCTACTGGAGATCAGTGGAGAAATAACTCCAGAAAGAATGAAGGGATGGAGCTAAAGAAAAAATAATACCCAGCTGTGGATGTGACTGGTGATAGAAGCAAGGTCCGATGCTGTAAACAGCAATATTGCATAGGAACCTGGAATGTCAGGTCCATGAATCAAGGCAAATTGGAAGTGGTCAAACAAGAGATGGCAAGAGCGAATGTCGACATTCTAGGAATCAGCGAACTAAAATGGACTGGAATGGGTGAATTTAATTAGATGACCATTATATCTACTACTGCAGGCAGGAATCCCTCAGAAGAAATGGAGTAGTCATCATGGTCAACAAAAGAGTCCGAAATGCAGTACTTGGATGCAATCTCAAAAACGACAGAATGATCTCTGTTCGTTTCCAAGGAAAACCATTCAGTATCACAGTAATCCAAGTCTATGCCCCAACCAGTAATGCTGAAGAAGCTGAAGTTGAACGGTTCTATGAAGACCTACAACACCTTTTAGAACTACCACCCAAAAAAGATGTCCTTTTCATTATAGGGGACTGGAATGCAAAAGTAGGAAGTCAAGAAACACCTGGAGTAACAGGCAAATTTGGCCTTGGAATACGGAATGAAGCAGGGCAAAGACTGATAGAGTTTTGCCAAGAAAATGCACTGGTCATAACAAACACCCTCTTCCAACAACACAAGAGAAGACTCTACACATGGACATCACCAGATGGTCAACACCAAAATCAGATTGATTATATTCTTTTGCAGCCAAAGATGGAGAAGCTCTATACAGTCAGCAAAAACAAGACCAGGAGCTGACTGTGGCTCAGATCATGAACTCCTTATTGCCAAATTCAGACTTAAATTGAAGAAAGTAGGGAAAATCACTAGACCATTCAGGTATGAACTAAATCAAATCCCTTATGATTATACAGTGGAAGTGAGAAATCAGTTTAAGGGCCTAGATCTGATAGATAGAGTGCCTGTTGAACTATGGAATGAGGTTCGTGACATTGTACAGGAGACAGGGATCAAGACCATTCCCATAGAAAAGAAATGCAAAAAAGCAAAATGGCTCTCTGGGGAGGCCTTACAAATAGCTGTGAAAAGAAGAGAAGCGAAAAGCAAACAAGAAAAGGAAAGATACAAGCATCTGAATGCAGAGTACCAAAGAATAGCAAGAAGAGATAAGAAAGCCTTCCTCAGCGATCAATGCAAAGAAATAGAGGAAAACAACAGAAGGGGAAAGACTAGGGATCTCTTCAAGAAAATCAGAGATACCAAAGGAACATTTCATGCAAAGATGAGCTCGATAAAGGACAGAAATGGTATGGACTAATACAGAAGCAGAAGATATTAAGAAGAGGTGGCAAGAATACACAGAAGAACTGTACAAAAAAGATCTTCACGACCCAGATAATCACGATGGTGTGATCACTGACCTAGAGCCAGACATCCTGGCATGTGAAGTCAAGTGGGCCTTAGAAAGCATCACTACGAACAAAGCTAGTGGAGGTGATGGAATTCCAGTTGAGCTATTCCAAATCCTGAAAGATGATGCTGTGAAAGTGCTGCACTCAATATGCCAGCAAATTTGGAAAACTCAGCAGTGGCCACAGGACTGGAAAAGGTCAGTTTTCATTCCAATCCCAAAGAAAGGCAATGCCAAAGAATGCTCAAACTACCACACAATTGCACTCATCTCACATGCTAGTAAAGTAATGCTCAAAATTCTCCAAGCCAGGCTTCAGCAATATGCGAACCGTGAACTTCCTGATGTTCAAGCTGGTTTTAGAAAAGGCAGAGGAACCAGAGATCAAATTGCCAACATCTGCTGGATCATGGAAAAAGCAAGAGAGTTCCAGAAAAACATCTATTTCTGCTTTATTGACTATGCCAAAGCCTTTGACTGTGTGGATTACAATAAACTGTGGAAAATTCTGAAAGAGATGAGAATACCAGACCACCTGATCTGCCTCTTGAGAAATCTGTATGCAGGTCAGGAAGCAACAGTTAGAACTGGACATGGAACAACAGACTGGTTCCAAATAGGAAAAGGAGTTCGTCAAGGCTGTATATTGTCACCTTGCTTATTTAACTTGTATGCAGAGTACATCATGAGAAACGCTGCATCATGGAAACTGGACTGAAGAAACACAAGCTGGAATCAAGATTGCCGGGATAAATATCAATAACCTCAGATATGCAGATGACACCACCTTTATGGCAAAAAGTGAAGAGGAACTCAAAAGCCTCTTGATGAAGGTGAAAGTGGAGAATGAAAAAGTTGGCTTAAAGCTCAACATTCAGAAAATGAAGATCATGGCATCCGGTCCCATCACTTCATGGCAAATAGATGGGGAAACAGTGGAAACAGAGTCAGACTTTATTTTTCTGGGCTCCAAAATCACTGCAGATGGTGACTGCAGCCATGAAATTAAAAGATGCTTACTCCTTGGAAGGAAAGTGATGACCAACCTAGATAGCATATTCAAAAGCAGAGACATTACTTTGCCAACAAAGGTCCGTCTAGTCAAGGCTATTGTTTTTCCTGTGGTCATGTATGGATGTGAGAGTTGGACTGTGAAGAAGGCTGAGCGCCGAAGAATTGATGCTTTTGAACTGTGGTGTTGGAGAAGACTCTTGAGAGTCCCTTGGACTGCAGGGAGATCCAACCAGTCCATTCTGAAGGAGATCAGCCCTGGGATTTCTTTGGAAGGAATGATGCTAAGTCTGAAACTCCAGTACTTTGGCCACTCATGCAAAGAGTTGACTCATTGGAAAAGACTTTGATGCTGGGAGGGATTGGGGGCAGGAGGAGAAGGGGACGACAGAGGATGAGATGGCTGGATGGCATCAGTGACTCAATGGACGTGAGTCTGGGTGAACTCCGGGAGTTGGTGATGGACAGGGAGGCCTGGCATGCTGCAGTTCATGGGGTTGCAAAGAGTAGGACATGACTGAGCGACTGAACTGAATTGAACTACCCAGTTTTGATGGTAAATGGACAAATTTAGCAGTCAGGCCTGAGAAATGTATGGTAACCAGAGGCTCATATCCTCATGATTAAATGTATACATCAATCCTCCAACTAAGCCGTCTAGACCACTAGTGATGTAAGTAGCTAAGGATAAGAAAAACCTACACTGCTAACAAAGGAGAAATTTGATGAGTATCAATTATATCTTGCTACCAGCTGCAGCAGAAGCAGCTGCAGTTCATTCCATTGAACCTCCCCTCATAAGTTTCCCCAAGAAATCTCCAGTGTCCTTAAGAAGCTGCTTCCAGAATTGATATGGAGCAAACAGATCTGAGAGGCACAAGGATGGACTGTGCTGTACTGTGTTGCCCAGATTCCCCCTTGAGAATCAGAGGACTTATTCCCCCAGCTACAGAGAAGGCCGGCTGATAGTCATACTCCCTTCCTAGGACAGCTCACAGCCAAAGACTTCTGTATGTGGCAGTATAAAGTTTCAGACTTCATGCTCCCCTTGGGGCAACTCTGAAGGGACAGCTACTTCAGAACTTTTTATGGTGTCATACGAAGCTTTGCTGTGATTCCATTGCAGCTCAGTTTATGCCTGTCTAACCCTGCTTCCTTCCAATCATCCACAGGCATTGATCCCAAGGACAATCCCTAATAAATTTCTTCTATGGGTTTGCTTTTCATAGGATCCAACTCATAGGAATTATCTTTATAGCATCTTACTTCTGATGACAGTTGTTAAGTTATACCTTGAATTTTCCATGAATAAATTTGTGATTTATTTAACAGGAATTTAGAGTTTTACGCCCAGTAGGATGTTACTGTCATGAGACCTATTTTTGGGCTCCCCAAAAACGCAGCAGGAAAAATAAGGCATGTTTTAGAAAGTACACATACTATTTTTGCATTTTCTAGTTAAGTACAAGGTTTTACACTTTTGGAAAGGATAATCTAGGTTGATTTTTTTAATTAAAAAATGACCTTTTTTTGGAGAAAGTTCTTAAACTTGCCACAAAGAAAATGTAGAATATGTCTATGTTTAGGCAAGTAATTAGATTAATAAAAGAAGTATGAACTTTAGAATTTCAAAGTCCTGGCTTAAGTACCAATTTCACCCTTTACTTCACTCTTTTAAGGCAAGTTAGTTAATTTTGCTAGTTTGTCTAGGGAGGGCAATTGTGTGGCCTCTGAAATCAGATCACCTGGGCTCAAAGCTGTCACTAAGTTACAACAGATGAGTTAACTCAACCTCTGTGTACCTCAGTTTACATGTATACCTGTGGTGGATTCATTTCGATATTTGGCAAAACCAATACAATATTGTAAAGTTTAAAAATAAAATAAAATTTAAAAAAATTAAAAAAATTTAAGGTGATGATAGTGACTACGTTATAGGTTTGTTGAAATTAAGTAATGTATTTAAAATGCTTAGAACAAGGTCATTGAGTGATCAATAAATGTACAAGCTGTTATTATGATCTGTACTACAGGTTAACAACATTTGCCCATAGGGTTGTGGTGAAGATTAAATGAGGCAATGTATGAGATTTGATTAGCTCAAAGCCCCTAAAAATCATAATCATGAATATGTGTTACAGCTACCTCCTAAGATTATTTTAAAGATTCCTGGCATAGCCAGGTATTGTGCTAGGCACTTAAGATACAAAGGGAAACAAAGACACACCAGACAGCTTTTGTCCTTTTTTTTTTTGGCTGTACCTTCAAGGCTTGTGGGATTTTAGTTCTCCTGAACTCCAGCCCTCCGGAATGAGAGCTCACAGTCCTAACCAGTAGACTAACAGGGAATTTCCAAGCTAGACTTTGACCTTGAGCTTAGAGTGTTTTTTTTTTTTTTTAACTTTACAATATTGTATTGGTTTTGCCATATATCAAAATGATCTGCCACAGGTATACATGTGTTTATATGTTAGTCTTGCCTGGCACAAAAGAAGATAGATAGATAAAAGTAACTATTCTCAAGCACATAGGGGAAATAGTATATAACCCATGTTCTTTCTCATTCTTACTCTTTTACCTTTTTTAAAAATCAATCATTTGCCATAATTATAGAGTATGAGGGAAGGGGAAGGGTTGGGCTTTTTCCCAGTTTGAACTTTCTGTACCCCTCTAATTCACAGTCACTTTTTCTCATATTATGCAATCAACAAAAATGTACTAAGGACCAAGATACTAGGAATAAACAGTTAAGATTACTCACAATGTGGTGTTCTTGCCTGGAGAATCCCAGGGACGGGGGAGCCTGGTGGGCTGCAATCCATGGGGTCACTGAGGGTCGGACACAACTGAGCGACTTCACTTTCACTTTTCACTTTCATGCATTGGAGAAGGAAATGGCAACCCACTCCAGTGTTCTTGCCTGGAGAATCCCAGGGACGGGGGAGCCTGGTGGGCTGCCGTCTATGGGGTCACACAGAATCGGACACGACTGAAGCGACTTAGCCGCAGCAGCAGCAGTGGGGGAAACAAATAACTGTAATACATTACATTATGCTTTTTTCCCCAATTTTTAACAGTTATAAACAAAATGCTAAGGTAGCAAAGAGAAGGGAGTGAGTGATTTTGCTGAAGCTTTGTGTCTCTATTCCCTCAGCATGTAGTCTGTTTTACCACTCAAGTCATTGCTTAAAATATTATATAATTGATCTTCCGTAATTCTGTTTGTCTTCTTAGATTTATACTAACCCAGGGTTTCTCAGCCTTGGCATTATTGACATTCTGGACATGATATTTCTTTGTTGTAGGGGCTTGTCCTGAGCATTGTTAAGATGTTTAGCAGCATTTCTGATCTTAGTAGCACTCTCCCAGACTTGACAATTAAAAATGTCTCCAAACATTGCCAAATATCCATTGAGGAGAATTATCCTCTCCTCTTGAGACCGCTGGTGGGTCAGATGGTAAAGCGTCTGCCTACAATGCGGGAGACGTGGGTTCAATCCCTGGGTTGGAAAGCTCTCCTGGAGAAGGAAATAGCAACCCACTCCAGTATTCTTGCCTGGAAAATCCCATGGACAGAGGATCCTGGCAGGCTACAGTCCATGGGGCTGCAGAGTCGGACACGACTGAGTGACTTCACTTTTTTTCTTTCTTTCTTTCTTGAGAATCACGGCACTAAATCAATAATTATTTGTGGACTAACGTCTCATTAGTTATCTTCTCACCTTATAATGGAATAGTATGATTTATCTGTGGTCCATAGGAATCAGGAACTTTATTATCACGATCATTCAGCTACTTGATATATCATCTGATACAACGGAAATTACATCAGTGATTTATGAAAAAATCTGCAATTTTAGATGTTTATGTGTTGATTACTGGATGTTTTGTTTCTTTATCTTCACAAGGACAACATGCTATTAAAATGGGACTGTCAGAGAATAAAAAGAGTTCTTGGAAATAAAAAATATAACATCTATTAGTTATCTATTGCTGTATGATAAATTGCCTCAAAACTCAGTGGCTTAAAACAACAATAAACGTGTATTATTTCAAACAGAGTTGCCATTGTTGTTGTTCGGTCACTAAATCATGTCTGACTCTTTGCAACCCCATGGACTGTGACACACAAGGCTCTTCTGTCCTCCACTACCTCCTAGAGTTTGCTCAAATTCATTTTCATTGAGTCTGTGATGCTATCTAACCATCTTGGTGAGATTGTCTTTCTGGCTTTGGAAAATAGGAAAGAAAAAGAAAGAAAATGACAAAATCAACCAGGAAGCCCAATATGATGAATATAAGATTCAGGAAAAGAGGAGAGAAAAGAGAAGGGAGGAAACTAACAAAGAAATGTAACAAGATTGCAAGTTATAAAGTCAATATGGAATATCTTTCTGTCTCTTACACATACACACACACACAAGCATGGAAAAACTGGAAAATGAAAATTTAAAATTCCATTTGTAATATAAAAATATTAATGCTCAGGGATAAATTTAACAAAACATGTGCAAGAGCTTTACACTGAAAATTATAAAGCACTGCTGAGAAAAATTAAAGACCTTCCTAAATAGAGAAATATATCATGTTCATGGGTTGCAAAGCTCAATATTGTTAAGAAGTCAATTTCCCTCAAATAAAGCTAAGTGTGAAAGTTTCTCAGTAGTGTCCAACTCTTTGCCACCCCGTGGACTGTACCTGCTAGGGCCCTCTGTCCATGGAATTCTTCAGGCCATAATACTGGAGTGGGTAGCCATTCTCTTCTTTAGGGGATCTTCCCAACCCAGGGATCGAATCCAGGTCTCCCACATTGCAGGTGGATTCTTTACCATCTGAGCCACCAGGGAAGATCAAATAGAGCTAAAGGTTTAGTCAATCCCAACAAAAATCACAGCAGCCTTAAGAAAAATAAAAGTGAATTAACCATTCAAAAAGTTATATACAAGGTATTTCCTAGTGGTCCAGACAGCAAAGAATCTGCCTACAATGCAGGAGACCCAGGGTCAGGAAGATCCCCTGGAGAAGGGAATGTCTAACCACTTCAGCATTCTTGCCTGGAGAATTCCATGGACAGAAGAGCCTGGTGGGCTACAGTCCATAGGATCACAAAAAGTCAGACTCAGCTGAGCAACTAACACACACACACAAAGAACTTAGGACAACCAAAATGTTCTTGAAAAAGAACTAATTTGGAGTAACTACCCTTCCTTACCTTTCCAGGCTTACTATAAATCTATAGTAATCATGGCAATGTGGTATTGCAGAAAGACAAATAGATCAACAAAACAGAAATAAAAGTCCAGAAATAAATCCATAATCACATACTCAAAAATCTGGGGGGCAGGTGCTGGGAGGCATGTGGTGAGATCTTAGTTCCCTGACCAGAGATTGAACCTGTTCCCCTTGCATTGGAAGCACCAAGTCTTAGCCAAAGGATTGCCAAGGAAGTCCCTGTAGTCAACAGATTTTTAACAAAGGCACCAAAGCAGTTTATGGGGAAAGGAAATTCTTTTCAACAGGTGGTGTTGGAACCATGTGGACAAAAATAAGCTCTAAAATCTTACCTCACATTATCTGAAAAGTTTAATTAAAAATGGATCACATAGCTAAATGTAAAAGCCAAAATTCTCATGTCATCCAAAAACATTATTAGGAAAATAAATAGTAAAGCTATAGACTGGGATAAAATATTTGCAATTGATATATCTAATACAGGACTTGTATCCAAAATATTTAATAACCTATAACTTGATGTCTTTTTAAGTCAATGCCAAAGAATGTTCACATTACCAGACAATTGCACTCATTTCACATGCTAGGAAGGTAATGCTCAAAATCCTTCAAGCTAGGCTTCAACAGTATGTTAACCAAGAATTTCTAGAAAAGGCAGAAGAACCAGAGAACAAATTGCAAACATCCTCTGAATCACAGAAAAAGCAACAGAATTCCAGAAAAACATCTACTTCTGCTTCATTGAGTACACTAAAGTCTTTGACTGTGTGGATCACAACAAACTGGACAATTCTTCAAGAGATGGGAATACCAGACCACTTTACCTGTCTCCTGAGAAACCTGTATGCAGGTCAAGAAGCAACAGCTAGAACTGGACATGGAACAATGGACAGGTTCCAAATTGGGACAGGAGTATGTCAAGACTGTATATTATCACCCTGCTTATTTAACTTATATGCAGAGTACATCATGCAAAATGCCAGGCTGGATGAAGCACAAGCTGGAATCAAGATTTCTTGGAGAAATATCAACAATCTCAGATATGCAGATGATACTGTTCTAATGGCAGAAAATGAGGAGGAACTGAGAGCCTCTTGATGAAAGTGAAAGAGGAGAGTGAAAGAGCTGGCTTTAAACTTCAACATTCAAAAAACTAAGATCATGGCATCTGGTCCCATCACTTCATGGCAAATAGAAGGGGAAAAAATGGAAACAGTGACAGACTTTATTTTCTTGGGTTCCCAAATCATTGAAAGTGGTGACTAAAGCCATGAAATTAAAAGATGCTTGCTCCTTGCAAGAAAAGCTATGACAAAACTAGACAGCATATTAAAAAGTTATTAAAAGTTATGGTTTTTCCAGTAATCATGTATGGATGTGAGAGCTGGACCATAAAGAAGGCTGAGTACTGAAGAATTGATTGTTTCAAACTGTGGCACTAGAGAGGACTCCTGAGAGTCCTTTGGACAGCAAGATCAAACCAGTCAATTCTAAAGGAAATCAATCCTGAATATTCATTGGAAGGACTGGTGCTGAAGCTGAAGCTCCAATACTTTGGCCACTGGATGCACAGAACTGACTTATTGGAAAAGATCCTGATGCTGGGAAAAATTGAGGGCAGGAGAAGGGGTTGACAGAGTATGAGATGGTTGGATGGCATCACTGACTCAATGGACATGATTGAGCAAATTCCAGGAGATAGTGAATAACAGGGAAGACAATAGTCCATAGGGTCACAAAGATTCAGACATGACTGAGCAACTGAACAACAACAACAAAACCTATTTAATGGCAATTTCCCTTTCTCCTCCCTTCAGTCTCTGGTAACTGCTATCCTACTTTCTATTTCTATGACTTTCACTACTTCAGGTATCTTATAAAAGTAGAATCATACAGTATTTGTCTTTTTGTGACTGGCTTATTTCACTTAGCATAATGACTTCAAGTTTCATCTATGTTGTAGCATATGACAAAATTTTCTTTCTTTTAAAGACTGATTAACATTAATCTGTCCATGAACCTTTGGGTTGCTTCTATCTCTTGGCTATTATGAATGAACAGGAATGTTAATATATGCTGTGCAACTTGTATGCAAATACCCTACACTCAATTCTTTTGGATATACATCCAGAACTGGTATTGCTAAATCATATGGTAGTTCCATTCGCACTTTTTCAAAGAACCACCCTACTGTTTTCCATAAGGGCTGAACCATTTTGCAATCTCACCAATAGTGCACAAGGATTCTCATTTCTTTACATCCCCATCTATATTTGTTCTTTTCTTTAACAGTAGCCATCCTAATGGGTGTGAGGTGGTATTTCGTGGTTCTGATGTGCATTTCTTTGATGATTAGTGATGTTGAGTATCTTTTTATATGCCTGTTGAACATTAGTGTATCATCTTTGGGAAATGTTTTGTCAAGTCCTTTGTCCATTGTTAAATCAGTTTATTTGATTTTTTGGCTACTGAGTTGTAGGAGTTCTTCAGATATTCTGGATGTCTTATCACACATATGATGGGCAAATATTTTCTCCATCCATAGGCTGCTTTTTCACTCTGCTATGTCATTTGATACACAAATGGTTTTGTTTTGTTTTTTGACCATGCTGTATGGCATGCAGGGTCTTCGTTCCCCTACCAGGGATCAAACCCATGCCCCCTGTAGTGGAAGGGCAGTGTCCTAACCACTGGACCACCAGGGATGTCCCACATAAAAGTTCTTAAGTTTGATGTAGCCCCATTTGTCTGTATTTGCTTTTGTTGTCCATGATTTTTGTGTCATAAACAAGAAATCATTCATTGCCAAGTCCAAGGTCCTGAAGATTTTCCCCTATGTTTTCTCCTAGAAGTTTTACAGTTTTAGGTCTTAGGTTTAGGTCCTTAATCCATTTTGAATTAATTTTTATATATGATATAATGGTTCAAGTTCATTCTTTTGAATGTGGATACCCAATTTTCCTGACACCATTTGTTGAACAGACTGTCCTTTTCCCAATGAGTCATCATTGCACCTTTGTCAAAGATCATTTGACTATATACCTGCTGCTGCTGCTGCTAAGTCGCTTCAGTCGTGTTCGACTCTGTTCGACCCCAGAGACAGCAGCCCACCAGGCTCCGCGGTCCCTGGGATTCTCCAGGCAAGAACGCTGGAGTGGGTGAGGGCTTTGTTAAAATATAGTTTTCAGAGCAGGTTTAGACCCACAGCAAGTACAAAATTCTCATGTATCCCTTGCTGCTCCCCAACCCACATGTGCTTTTAGCTTCCTGATGTAAACTTAGATTATAAAACTTTCTTTTCAAATATATGCATGTAAAGCTACAGATCTTCCTCTAAACACTACTCTTACTGCATCGCACACATTCTCTTAGATCGTATTTTCATTATCTTCCAGTTCAAACCATTTAAAAATTCCCATTGAAGTGTTCTTTGATTTAGAGGTTTAGAATTACATTGCTTACCTTCCAAATATTTGTGGATTTTCTGGCTTTTTGTTATTTCTAGTTTAATTCTGTTGTGGTCAGAGACCATATTCTAATTTCTAGCCTCTTAAATTTGAGACTTGTTTAATGACCCTGCTTAACAAACTTGATGTGGTTTTGTTATGATGGGAAAACCGGTGGGTTCAGACTCTTTTTTTCCTGCTTTGGTCTTGTATAGATAGAGTGCGCTGTGGTAGCGCAACACTAAATTCTGATATCTTAAAACAGTATTCCACTCAGGGATATGTCCTCTAAACTTCCACTACAATGATTAGGACGCGCTTCAAGAAAGGAGTACCTCAAGGCTGTATATTGTCACCCTGCTGCAGTCCACGGGGTCGCAAAGTCGGACACGACTAAGCGACTGAACTGAAAGTACTTTCGAGCAGCATCATCGGACTGTTCAGGAACGCTTTCTACCCGTGACGGAATGGCAGGGCGGTACAACTGTTCTGAGTCCGGCACAGCTCGAGACTGATACTTCACCAGCCATCTGTGTATCTCTCGAAGCAACGGATGTAGTACTCTTTTTCGGGGGTGGGGACTGTCAGAGGTGACAAAGCTAATAAATTCTCAAAACTCAGAAGCTGTCTGAGGGAGAGGATATAAGTTAGGCAAAGCTCGAGAATGGTGGCAGAATGCCTCTTTCCTGAATTGAGGGAGCCAGTCTCCTGCAAGGTCTAACGAAACAAGGCCTCGGGTAACAGCTACCCTTCAACTCCGCGGCCCCATAACCCATCCGCAGGGACAGCCTCCCGCAAGAACCTTCTTTCTACCTTCTTTCCCAGCAGCTCAAATTTCCACCAAGAAGAGGAACTGGGTGTGGCAAAAAAAAAAAGTCAGTCAGGGAACCGCCTGTCACATGACAGGAGGGCGCGGAGGACCTGGGGAGCCTTGGTCCGCCCTGGCCCCGCCCCCTTGACGCCGTCCCAGTGACCCCGCCCCCTCCGCCGTGGGGTGGAGCACGAGGCCCCTCCTCCAAACGGCCTCCCCTCGGAGGGCCAGTCTGGCCAGTAGGGTGGGGCGAGAGGCCCAGAGGGGGCCTGCTCTAGGGGAGGGCAGGAAAGGAGAGGACGGGTCACGTGCGGCCGGCGGCCTGAGGTCACGTGACGGGCGCCTGGGAGGAGGGAACTGGGGCTAGGAGTTCTCCTAAAGGAAGAGGCGTGAAGTGGGGGGGACGCGGCGGCGGCGGCAGCGCTGACAATGGTGAGTGCACGGCCGCCCGCGCGCTCGCCCGCAGCCTTTGTCCCGGAGCGTGCGGCGGAACGGCCAACGGCGGGCCCGATGTCGCGGGAACGGCTCTTGGGAGCGGCAGGAGAGGGTAGGCGGGCAGGGCGGGGAGCCGGGTTAGGCCTGTCTGGCCGCCGCGGGGCTAGGGAAGAGCGGGCTGCGCCGCTTCTTCCCGGTCTCGGCGAGGCCCGACTACCTGCGGGTGACGAGGCGTTCTCCTGGCCATGTCGGAGCCTCTGCCAGCGTTCTTCGATCGGCTATGGGGGGCCGTGGCTGGGTACTCGGATCCCGCCTCTGCGGGCCCGCCACCGCCTCCCCTTCCAAGGTAGCCAGACCTTCTGCTCCTCCTGGGCAGCCTCACTTCCTTTCAGATGGGGTGACCCAAGAGTCCCCCAGTTCGGGACTCGGTGGACTTGGTCACTCTCTTCCAGTGTTGATCAGGAGCTTGGTAAACGTTGAATTTACCAAGCTCCTTGAGTCTTTTTTTTTTCTTTTTAAACTAGCATATGGTGATACCCTGCGATTTCCTGACCCCAGGTTAGCCTTAACGTTGACATTTGTAGAATGAGAGAGAAAAAGAAAAGGACGTTGGAGGGGAGGACGTTTTTAAGTCAAAGGCAGTAGTTTCGTGCCCCCTGGTTTAAACGTTGGCTCTCATTTCCTTCACCAAGCCATTCTGGAAACTTATCTCTTCGGGATGTTGAAGTGGCCTAGGGAGCAGAGGAGGGAGGGAAATCAGTACTTTAACCACAGTTAGTGGGAAGCACAAGCGTGAGCACGATGGCATTTAGCTTTGTGTGTGTTGGCGATTTCCTCTAGATTGGATCTCATTTCACTCATTGTATGGTAGTATTCATTTACTTGGTTCACTTAGCATGCATATGTTGAGCGCCTACTGTGTACTTTCATTTAATAGTACTTGGTTTCCCAGAGCTCACCCAGTTCCGTAAGCTGCTTGAGACTTTTGGCTTAAAGACTAAGCTAGGTTTATTTTTTGAAAAAGTTACATTTGATGAATACATTTTAAAGTCAGGAATCGAGTTGTTTTAAATTTAAAAAAGAAAGGAGCACAGAAAATGTTCATTCTTAAACTTCGAGCCCTTTTCTCTTTTTTTCATCAGATATACTTAGGCGCTCCCAGGGGCTCTGAGCAAGACTGAATCAGCCCTTGCTCTCTTATAGCTTGTAGTCCAGAAGGAGATAAACATTTGTCTTGTTTAACGTGGAAACAAAACAGCTGTGATAAGAAGGAAGTATTGGGGGACCTTGACTAGTCAGGGGCTTAGAGATGGCTTCTTTAATTGAATATAATTTGCAAAGAAAACGTAAAAGGCCCTATTTTTTGCTTACATTTAGAATTACTACTTTTAACGCATTATTTTCAAGAACAATTTTTATTTTCAAGTTACTCGTGAAACAAATACAATTGTAAAGCTCGGAAACACTGAAATAGGCACAAGTGTAATAATATATGTATGAAAATTTGCTGTTTCATTGCTCCTGTATGCACTAAGTGAATAAATTTTGAGAGCTTCTCTTCTGCCTCACCTTGAGTTGCGTTTCTTTACACCCAAAGGATGTAGTGAAATTTCTTCAGTGAGGGCTATAAAATTCATCTTTTAACATCCACTTGTAATTTTGCTAGATAGTAATGCTCAATGTTGGGTTACAAATTACGTGAAAAATCTTTTTATTTAAAGGCTACCTAAGAGTTTTAATTTGTATAATTTCTAATATTGCTCCTGAAAATCCCACATTTTGAATACATACTTGAAGGTATCTTTTCTAAAAGATCTTGGCAGTCTTTCTCTTAAGATTTCAGAAGTGCCTCTTGTAATTTCAGCAGAAGTGTATGTTAATATATCCTAACCTTCTTTACGGCTTTTATTCCTTTGCCTTGTAGTCCTCACCATTCTGACAATTCTGTATTTTTCTCTCTTTATATAAATTAGAAGTATTATCATTTGACTGTGAATAATTTTTAAAAGATTTAAATTTTGTAACATTTTGTTTGAAATGATAGGATGTGCAAGAAGATGCACATCTTGAAATACAAACTTTATTTGTTTAATTTTTGGCCACACGAGGTGGCTTGTGGGATCTTAGATCCCTGACCAGGGATGGATCAAACCTGTGCCCTTGGCAGTGAAAGTGCTGAGTCCTAACCACTATTTATGAAATACTTCGTGCATGCAGAAAATGATTGAGGACAACAGATAGTTTTTATATATTTTTAGTGCCTAACAATTTTTAAGTTTTACATATGGGGTCAAAACAAGACTTATTGTTTACAATTACTAATTGTCGTTAGTTAATTGTGAAGTTTATGTACTTTTAAGTCTGTTTTATACCATTTTAATTAGTGGCAACTTTGACATTTTATTTTTGATTATTGATATTTTAATATAAACTTTCAAATCCCAGTTCAGTTGTATATGTTAAGCATTATGTATGTGGGAAAAAGTGACCATAATATTTTGTTTCATTTGTAAAACAGTTCTTACAGTTTTCAAATCTCATTTTTCCTGGAACTAACTCTAGGAAGTATTAAGGGGGAATAAAAAAAATAAATTTTATTTTCCTGCCTCGGTTTTATAATTAAAATTTTGAGACTGACATCATCTATTCTTTCATAATTGTTTCTCTCACAGCAGCTCCCCACTACCTGCCCCCTTTGCTGGATCAGTGCTTTGCAGGTAGTTGATGATTAGTAAATACCAGCTGACTGATTTTGACCTGCTGTACATTCTCATATTTGTAGCTCTTAGGAGAATGTATACCATTTTGAGCAAGTTTTGAGTTTAAAACTTGGGGGTATGAAAGCTAACTAGGAAGGGACAAAACATCTTGTCAAAAGGAAAATTTGCTTTTTATATATTTGGAGTATAAGTACTAATCTGGTAATTCATTGAGTTGCTTTCTTGAAATTATAATCCTTTCCTTGTGGTCCAGTGGTTGGGACTCTGTGTTTTCACTGCCAAGGGCCCAGGTTTGATAACCAACGTGCCACAAGCAGTGTGGTGTAGCCAAAAAAAAAAAAAACCCAAAAAACAAAGAAGCAAGCTCAGAATTTAGGAAAACAGTCTCCGTCCATCATATTAGTTGTATCACCCTGTGATCCACATAGCCTTAGCAGGATTGTTAGCTTGTTTGCTGTTACCCTTCCTCCTGAGCACAGAACTGAGCCTTAACTCAAGCTCCTTGCTCTAGACTTTACTACTGCATCAATGCCAATTTCCTGGGGGAGGGCGGGTCTTACCAAACATGCCAAGTTTTAGCTCATTTCTTTTATGTATCCATTTATTTTTTATTATCAGGACAGTATGTGTTTTACTCAGAATTAACAATCAACAAGTGTTTGAATGCCTTCTACTAAATGCCACGTGCTGCCCCTGGCCACTGAGTCTTCAGTGTTGAGCAAAGGATAAGGGCTCTGTCCTCATGAAGTTTATAGTTCAGTTGGGGAGTCAGGTACTCAGTAAATACACAGATTAAAATAAATGGGCTTCCCTGGTGGCTCAGACAGTAAAGAGTTTGCCTGCAAGGCAGGAGACCTGGGTTCAATCCATGGGTTGGGAAGATCCCATGGAGAGGGAAATGGCAACCCACTCCAGTACGCTTGCCTGGAAAATTTCATGGACAGAGAAGCCTGGTGGGCTACAGTCCATGGGGTTGCAGAGTTGGACATGACTGAGCGACTAACATTTTTATAATAAATGATGAAGTAAACCTACATGGTGTTGCACTTCCCAAATTTGGAGAATTCAGTTTTGATTAGGAAGTTAGGGAAGGCCTCTTTGTGGAGGTGAGTCACAGTGAAAGGATGACTTTGTTAGGATTCCTTGGTCTAGGACAAGGAGGAGACTGGGCGTATTTGAGAACTTGGATCATTTGAGGCTGGTGTGGCTGGAGGGATGAATAGAGCAAGATATGTATAGGCCATGTTATGGAATACATTGTATATGTGTATGTTTAAAATAGCATTTCATTAAAGTAAGTGTTAACTATAGAAAAGTACACAAGTAAGTGTACAGCCTGATGAACTTTCACAAAGTCAATATACCTGTGTATTAAGCACTCAGATAAAACCAAACAGAACATTAATAGTACCCCAGTGCTTTCTTCCAGCTACTTCCTGACTTCTAATACCACTATAATGTGCATCATGTTTTTGATTTTTTAGTAAACGGAATAATACAGTGTGTATTTTTGTGTCTGGTCTCTTCACTCAATGTGTATGTGAGATTCATCTTTGTTTTCTGTCCTGTAATTGATTCCATTGCCCACTGTATGAATATAGATAAAAATATATGTATCCATTTTCTCATTGATAAATATTTGGATTATTTCCTAATTGGGCCAGTTGTGAACAATGATATTATGAACATTCTTATATTGGTCTCCTGGTTTATGTGTGTAAGTTTCTGTTTAGGGTAGATACCTAGGGGTATAATTCCTGGATCATTGATGTATATATATATCTTTAGCTGTACCAGATAATGCCAACTATTTTCTAAAGTAGTTGTTCCAATTTATACTGCCACCAGCATATTGAAGGATATGATTGGGTTTATTTATTTATTTTTTTCTGTTGCACTGCACAGCATTCCAAATCTTAGTTCCCCAACCAAGGATTGAACCTGTGCCGGTACAATGGAAGCATGACGTCCTAACCGCTGGGCCTCCAGGGAAGTCCCCAGATTTATGTTTTTAAGAGATAACTCTGTGTAAATTTTTAAAAAGACTAGAAAACTAGCTTTTATAGCAGGCAAAAAATAATCCACAACTATATCTGACATTGGAATAGCCAATGGATTCTGTATTATTTCTAGCTAATGTGTTTTGCCATTCATAAGCAATTGATCTTTGTCTCTTTTACTTCTGTCATATTCAGGATTTACAGAACAAGGCTTATACACTTTGTTTAGAAAAATTAACAAATTTAATTAGTCTCCTCTATTAGAGCCAGTTTTTTTTTTTTTTTTTTTTTAGGTACCCAATCTAATTTTATTTTATTTTTAAACTGTACAATATTGTATTAGTTTTGCCAAATATCGAAGTGGATCTGCCACAAGTATACATGTGTTCCCCATCCTGAACCCTCCTCCCTCCCCATACCCTCCCTCTGGGTCATCCCAGTGCACCAGCCCCAAGCATCCAGTATCATGCATCAAACCTGGACTGGCAACTCGTTTCATACATGATATTATACATGTTTCAATGCCATTCTCCCAAATCTTCCCACCCTCTCCCTCTCCCACAGAGTCCATAAGACTGTTCTATATTACAGTGTACTGCTTATGGAAAGCCTACTGCTATATAAGTCTGAACAGGATATGTTACATTGTGTAAACCCTTGAAATAGAGCCAGTTTTATTTCAAGGGTTTACACAATGTAACATATCCTGTTCAGACTTATATAGCAGTAGGCTTTCCATAAGTAGTACATTGTAATAATTCATGAGTAATTGGGATTGTATGAGTTTCATTATAGCAGTATAATGAAAGAACCTCAAAGATGTATAACTAAAGGTAACTTTCAATCCAGATGTTAAGATTAATTTTTTAGATTTTTGGTATATGTTAGAATTTGATTATAGTGGTTACTTGTAGAAATGATTGAAATTATAGTGTGTTTCAATTTCTTTAGTTTTGGGGGGCGCTATTTTATTGTGGTAGAGAACAAATTTATCTGCAATAAATTTTTAAGGGTACAGTGCAGCATTAGCTTTATGTATATTGTATGAAATTTATTTAGTTTTGATGCAGTATTTGGTATGAATTCTTACTTCATCCTGAATTCATAGGTTAACTTCAGGTTATAGGTAATCAAGTTTGAATTTTAAACTGTAGTGCTGACAAAACAATTGTGAGAATTTTTCTTTTATTTTAGAGTTTTCTTGGAGGATTTTTTGGTCCCATTTGTGAGATCGACGTTGTCCTTAATGATGGGGAAACCAGGAAAATGGCGGAAATGAAAACTGAAGATGGCAAAGTAGAAAAGCACTATCTTTTCTATGATGGAGAATCTGTTTCAGGAAAGGTAAATATTCTGTTTGGAGAATTATCTAGTTGTAGAATATTAGAATTAGTCATGAAAGTGGCTTGTGCTGTATCTAAATTTGAATGATTTTATTAGAGATGGAAAATGTTTTTCAGAATGTCAGCTGGAAGCTTTGATTCAACAGAACACTTGCAGGAATGGTTACTGGGCAGAGTCTAAATTAAACTGTGTGCAGAATTTTGTGTTTGTGACCATGTGAGTCTGTTTAACATAAGACAGTTTCTACAGTGGGGCTGTGATCCACTCAAAGTTTGTTTCTCCTTTAATTGAGTTATGGAGATTGGGGATAATTCTCCAGTTCAGTTCAGTGGCTCAGTCGTGTCCGACTTTTTGCGACCCCATGAATCACAGCACGCCAGGCCTCCCCGTCCATCACCAACTCCCAGAGTTCACTCAAACTCATGTCCATTGAGTCGGTGATGCCACCCAGCCATCTCATCCTCTGTCGTCCCCTTCTCCTCCTGCCCCCAATCCTTCCCAGCATCAGAGTCTTTTCCAATGAGTCAACTCTTCGCATGAGGTGGCCAAAGTATTGGAGTTTCAGCTTCAGCATTAGTCCTTCCACTGAACACCCAGGACTGATCTTTAGGATGGACTGGTTGGATCTTGCAGTCCAAGGGATTCTCAAGAGTCTTCTCCAATACCACAGTTCAAAAGCATCAATTCTTCGGCGCTCAGCTTTCTTCACAGTCCAACTCTCACATCCATACATGACCACAGGAAAAACCATAGCCTTGACTAGACGGACAGCTTTCTAAAAGTTTTTTCTCATCTTTATAGGTTATCAGTCTGTACTACTGCCGTTGTGTCTGTATCTCATTTCTTGATACTCTGTAGAGGATTTAAGCACATTTAGAATGTGTCCATGCATGGTCAGATACATTTGTGATACCTTCTGTGGTTTAACTTTTTCCCCCTTTTCCTTACCAAGAATTATTCTTATACCTTACAGAATATGATTACTACTCATTAATTTGTGATACTGAAGAATGGTAATATCCTAGATAAAATCAAATCATAAAATGTTTGAAATAATTTTTCTAAATATAAATGATTAAAAAAATATTAAGAGTTTTTCTCTCCTGTTCGTTAAGGTAATACATACACATGGTAAACAGTTTGGGAAATAAAATAATTATAAAATAATTATAATTATCTATAGTCCCATCATATGGAAATAACTCACTATTAAAATTTGAATGTGTTTCTTCCTAGTCTCTCTGCATTAATTAATGTTTATGTATAGGTAATATATTAAGCATACCTTTTCCCTACTGTTGGATATTTAACTCATTTCTGTTTTTCAAATTGCTTGTAATATATCCCCATATCTTTAGTAATACAGACATTTTATACATAAATATAAAGACCTTATATGAAGGGTCCTGCAATACAGGAGACCTGGGTTCAATCCATGGGTTGGGAAGATCCCATGGAGAGGGAAATGGCAACCCACTCCAGTATGCTTGCCTAGAAAATTCCATGGATGGAGGAGCCTGGTGGGCTACAGTCCACGGGGTCCCAAAGAGTTGGACACGACTGAGCGACTTCACTTTGAGTAGAAGGGGTAGAGATACCAATCTAGTTTTTCTAGGGAGAGACTGAACCTCAGATTTTCAAAATTTATAGACATAACACCACCAAAAACAAGTCTTACCACACTAGTCTAGGCTTTGTAAAATGTCTGAATATAGTTAAAAGATCATTGGGCTGGGGTTGGAAGATCTAGCCTTGGACTTTACCACGGTCTTGATAGGTAGCTCTGGGCAGTCATTTAACTTTCTGGATCTCACCTGTAAGTTGAGGTTGGACTAAATCATTGGTTTCCAAACTTTGTTATGCATTGTAGGAAGAATACTTCATGTATTAGAAAAAAAAAATCTTAGAGACTGGAAGACCTGACATCCTACCTAGAGCAAGAATATTCGTGACATGTGAGCTGTCTATGTATACTTTTTTTTTTTTATGTATACCTTTTTTTTTTTTTCCAGGTTTTTTTCTAAGAGTAGTTTTAGATTTACGTAAAATTGAGAGGGAGGTATAGAGGTTTCCCATTATCGACATCAGTGCCTAGAATGGTACAGTTTTGATCAAGGATGAACATACATTGACACATTATAGTCACCCAAAGTTTGTAGTTTACCTACGGGTTCACTTGTGGTGATGTATATTCTATGGGTTTGGACAAATGTATAATGTATAATATATAATAATAATAATATACTCTACAAATGTTGTGTTTCCTTTTTGGTAGTGCTTTTTGTATCCTATTTAAGACATCTTTGCCTACCTTATGGTCATGAAGATATTCTCCTGTTCCTCCTATAATTTTAAGTAGTTTTATATTTCACATTTAGATTCTCTGTTTTTTGAAATTGATTTTGTCTTTATGACATAAGAGTCAAGACTACTTATTATTTTTTTCCCCATATGGATATCTAATTGATCCAGGACATGTACTGAAAAAGCCATCCATTCCACCACTGCATTGTAGCATCACCTCTGTCAGTAACCAGAGGTTGTGTGAGTCTGTTTCAGCCTCTCTGTTCTATTCCATTGTTTTATTTGTGATATATACTTTCATTTCTATTAAAAAAAATAGCTTTATTGAGTTATAATTCACATAAGTTTACCCTACTGAGTATATACAGTTAAGAGATTTTTACTACTTTTGCACAGTTGTGCAGCTGTCATCACTAGCTCATTCCATAATGTTTTCATCACCCAGAAACCATAACATTAGCAGTCATTCACTTGGCACCATATACTAAATGTTTGTATGTAAGATTTGTGTGTTAAAACTTAATCCTTAGTATGATGTACTTGTAGGTGGGGTGGGGCCGAGTGGAGGGGGAGGGGGAGTGGCTTTGGGAAATGATTAGGTCATGAGGGCTGTGCCCTCATGAATGGGATTAGTGTCCTCAGAGATATCTTGTGTGCACCTTCTGACATATGAGGACATAGTGAAAAGGCAGCCATCTGTGAACCAGAAAGCAAACTCTCCCAGACAGCAAATCTGCTGGTGCTTTAATCTTGAACTTCACAGCTTCCAGAACTGTTAGCAGTAAATTTATGTTGTTTTTAAGCCACCTAGTCTGTGGTTTTTTGTTACAGCAGCGTGAGTGAACTAAGACACCTAGCATCCACTAATCTACAGATGTGCTTTCTTTCTCTGTGGATTTGGCCTATTCTGGACATTCCGTATAAATAGAATCATACAACGTGTGGCCTGTGTTCGGCTCCTTTCACTTAGCATGATGTCTTCAAGGTTTATTACTTTTAAGAAAATTTTTGGTCAAAAATATAATACAGTTTGCTATTTTAACCATTTTTAATGTTTATAATTCAGTAGCCTTAATCACATTCACAGTGTTGTACAATCATCACCACTATTTTGAAATTTTTTCATCATCTCGAACAGAAACTTTGTACTCATTAAGCAATAGCTGTCCTTTTCCCTTTTCTCCCAGTCCATGGATACCTCTAGTCTACTGTTTTTCCCTGTAAATTTGCCTGTTCTGGGCTTCTTCTATTTCCTATAAGTGGTTATACAGGATCTGTCTGTGTCTGCCTCATTTCATGTAGCATAATGTTTTCAAAGTTCTTTCATGTTGTAGCATTTATCAAAGCACGATTCTTTTTTATGGCTGAATGATGTTTTAGTATATATCTGTCTAGTATGTGGATGTACATTTCTTCATCCTTCAGTTGAGGACATTCCAGTTAAGTATACTTGGGTTTCTATTTATTGACTATTAAGAATATTTCTGTACATTTGTGTATACGTTTTTGTGTGACTGTTTTCATTTCTCTGGAGTGTAGACTTAGGAATGGAATTGCTGGGTCATGTGTTAGCTTTTAGGGGAACTTCCAGACTTTTCCAGAGCAGCTGTGCCATTTTATATTCTCTCCAGCAATGTATGAGAGTTCCAGTTTCTTCACGTTCTTGGCAATACTTATTATTGTCTGTATTATTTTTTTGTGGGTGAAAAGTGGTCATATGGTTTTGATTTGCATTTCCTTTAATGATGAGTAATACTGAGCATCTTTTCATGTGCTTATTGCTGTTTGTATATCATCTCTGGGGAAAGTCTGTTCATATCATTTGACCATTTTTAATTGGGTTGTCTGTCTTTTGATCATTGAGTTGTAAGAGTTCTTTATGTAGTCTAGATACAAGTCCTTTATCAGTAATATTTTGCAGACATTTTCTGTGAGTTGTCTTTTCATTTTCTTGATGGTATCTTGAAGCACAAGTTTTTTGTTTGATGATGTCCAATTTATCTTTTTTTTAAATTTCACTTCTCATGCTTTTGGTGTCATTTGAGAAACAGTTTCCCATCCAAGATAATGAAGATTTACACCTGTGTTTTCTTCTAAGAATTTCATAACTGTAGCTCTTACATTTAGGTCTTTGCTACATTTTGAATTAATATTTGTGTGTGATGTGAGGTAGGGATCCAGTTTCTTTGTTTTGTATGGTGAGATTGAGTTGTTCTACTACCGTTTGTTGAAAAGAATATTCTTTCCCCATTGAATTGTCTTGGGACTCCTGTAGCATATACTTTTTAAAGTTAAACTTAATTGCTGTTTGTCAAAAAAAAAACAGGTGTAAAGAAGGAAACAAAATTACCCATAGAATTTTTATTTTCTGTAGTTTAAAAGATATAATTGGCATTATACTTGTATACAGTTTGACCATGCTTCCTACATGTAACATATCATGCACATCTTCTCACATCATTAAAAATTCTTTGACCTTATTATTTTAATTATACTCCATCATGTGATATACTCCAATTTAATTATTTACTTCTTTTTCTGACATATTAATTTGGAAGGTGAATAACTAAACCCACCCTGGTTATAGATGTTGAAGATATAGTAGTATGAATATTTTAATTACATAGTTTATAAACAAGTATTTGAACTTCTTTTTATTGGTCCTTGATTTCTATTGAGAAGCATTGTTTGAAAGAACAGCTTTTAAGAGTCACATTACCAATATTTTTTACAGTAAAGAACAAACCTGGAAGTATGTGTTTTTTTGTTTTTTAGCTAATCTTTAAATGGTTGAAATTTTGTTTTTAATATTTGTGTACTTTATATTTTGTCAAATTAAAATGTGTAATAAGGTTTCCATTTAGCAGATACAAATTTAGGGATTTTAGATTATATACTTTATTTCAAAAGTATGTAAGATATATCATACTTAAAATTTAAATCTTTAGACATTCTATTTTTAGGATGAATAGCAGACTCAGGGCAATAACTGTTGCTTTTAATATCAAAAATTATAGCAATATATGGTTGGTTATAAAAAGCTGAAAGTGATCTTTTAGGTCAGTTTTTGGAATTATTAATAACCTTTATATTAAAATGCTATTATAGAATTGTTTATTTGACCAGAAAACGTATTTGAATAGTCGAAAGTTTTCCCTTTTATTGATTCTTTGTAGTTCTCCAGCTCTAAAGAAACACTGCTTCCTAACAAAGCAGATGCTTTAAATGTACGTATAAGTTCATTAGTGATTGTAGAGGAGTAAGTTTTACCTTCTCTGGAGGTACAAGATCATCATAATCTAGGTATGTGGTGGTTTCTCAGACTTCAGAAATGAACACCTGAAGTATTTATATATTACATTCATCTGGAAGGAATCTGCTAGTAGGCCCACAAAGGATTGTTAACATTTCTTAAAATTTCATGTTTTGGCAGGTGAACCTAGCCTTTAAGCAACCTGGAAAGAGGCTAGAGCACCAAGGAATTAGAATTGAATTTGTAGGTCAAATTGGTGAGTTTTAAAATAGTATTACTTTTTTTGTTGTTAACTGAGTTTGAAGAGAGTTTGATATGGCAGTTAAATAATTGAATTAGAGTTTAGTTTTATGGAAAGAAGGAATTGATTTTGCATAATAAAAGGATTTATTTTATAAACATTAAATAATCATGTTTCTTTTAATTATATTAAATGATATTTGACTCATGCTGCCTTTACTTGTGATGAAATCTGATTATTAAAAGTGAAAGGAGTTATGTAAGCTACCAGCCTTGAAAAATAATTCAAGTAAATTAGTTGACTCCCTGAAATTTCCATCTGCCTAGGTTTTTCACCAGCTGTATTCACAATTAGCAGTGTCACCTTCATCCTTCACCTGCTAATTACTCATGCCATTTGTCTTCCTAACTTAGTTTATACCTGTAGCCAGACTCACCTGTTAACAGAAAATTCCCTGTGAAAAGGAAAGTTGTAATTTCTTCTTGACTTAGATCAACTTGTGTATGTTTCCATACATATATTTCTTGCTTTAGCAGGAGTTAAACTATATAAATCTTTGGGTACTGCAGATGCAGAACGAGAAAAGAAAATAGATCCTAGCTTTCTAAGTTTTACTGTCTATTTTGAAAGTATCAAAATTGGAATGGGTAGATGTTTGTTTAGATATCTATTTTGGATGAGATTATACTTAAGGGGCAAATTATGGTAATTAACTGATAGTTGATTTTAGTCTTTTACTTAGTATAGTTTTATCAGGGTAATATATTTGCCTAACTAAAGCAAAACAACAAAGCATTTTTTGTCTTGAAGGGATGAAGTTCAAATAATTGCTGGAAATGTAGCAATTTAAACAGCTTATTATTGGGCAAAGCCTACCTAACTACACTAAAGGATTGAATTCTTTCATAACAGAAATTTTTATTTTGCTATGCCACTTGAATTTTTTTAAGCCCATGTGGAGTGAAATAGGATAATGGAATTCAGATCATAGCTCTGGTATTTAAAATGAAGGCAAATCCAAGAAATTCTTTTGATAAAAATTACTTGCTCTGGAAGTAGAAGTTTGGGTTTTGATGAGATGGATATCAAACATAATTGGTCTTTCACTTTTTTAAATTTCTTAGAGCTTTTCAATGACAAGAGTAATACTCACGAATTTGTAAACCTAGTGAAAGAACTAGCCTTACCTGGAGAACTGACTCAGAGCAGAAGTTATGATTTTGAATTTATGCAAGTTGAAAAGCCATATGAATCTTACATCGGTGCCAATGTCCGCTTAAGGTATGAATGGACTTTGTCTACAGTTTATGATACACAAAACAGAAAGTAATGACTACTGTTGAATGTCTTGAAATTCTAATTATAATTTTGGACTGGAAGACTTAAGATTTTGAAAATTCTGTCAAATATATATATATATATTTTTTTTTTTCTGGCTAATGCAGATCTGATGTAATAAGATCCTTCTATCAGATTTGTGTGTGTGTTCGTGTGTGTGTGCGTGTGCACGCACGCATGCTCAGTCATGTGCAACTCTTTGCGACCCCATGGACTATAGCCTGCTGGCTCCTCTGTCCATGGAAATTTCTAGGGAGGAATACCAGAGTGGGTTGCCATTTCCTACTCTAGGGGATCCTCCTGACCCAGGGATCGAACCTGCATCTCTTGGGTCTCCTGCATTGGCAGGCAGATTCTTTACCACTGTGCCACCTGGGGAGCCCTCTATAGGATTCAGAGGATCCCATTATGAGAAGTTTTAGTCACATACTTCCCTTGTATGTACCTTAGTTTCTTAGATACTTCATTTGTCTTGTAAGTGGAATTACCCTCTAAATCCATTAGTTTCTCAATGAATCTCATTTAGTTTATGGTTAAAAAGTGATGTAGAAAAAAAAGAAAAAAAGAATCCATCCAGAGAGATGTCCTCAAATAAGCTTGATGGTAGTACTCCAAATTGATCTAAAACGTATGTCCACTATTCTTAAAATTGAACTTTGTATTTTTTCCATGGTGAAGGCATTTATTTAAAAATGAAAATTTCTTCATGAAGCAAATGGAGTAAATTGATCCCTAAGGAATTTCAGGAAGGAGAAAGCTAAAGTTTGCTTATTTAAAACACTGAGATATCTCACAGGAGGTTTAACTTGTCCTCTCCATTGACTTTTGTAGGTATTTTCTTAAAGTGACCATAGTAAGAAGACTGACAGATTTGGTAAAAGAGTATGATCTTATTGTTCACCAGCTTGCTACCTATCCTGATGTCAACAACTCGATTAAGATGGAAGTGGGCATTGAAGATTGTCTACACATTGAATTTGAATATAATAAATCAAAGTAAGTACCTTTTACAAACAGATAAATGGTCAGGGAAAATTAAGAAATAAACCTTTTATGTCTTTGTAAATTGGTCAAAGAAAGGATAGAGTCAACATTAATCTGATGTTAAGAGACCATCAGAATCTCTGAACTGAAAGAAAGAAACTTTAGAAGGAATTTGGTTTTGTTTTAGTAGGAATTTGACTTGGTGCGGATGTCTTTCATATTCTATGGTAAGACTCCGCTTGGCCATTTTTTAATAGAGGATCTCACCATCTCAGAAGGCAGCTAATCCTGTAAATCTGTGAAAGTTTATCTTACTGTCTTGGCATCATTTCAGCTGGTCATCTCTTTAAAATAAGCAAAAATGCTTTTTTCTGACTACATGAACAATACCTTTTTATTATTAAAAAAATTGACAATGTAGAAAAGTCAAGGGAAATAAAAATACCACGTATTTTCACCTTTACCACTTAACCACTATTAATATCCTTTTGTATAGCTTTCCATGGGAGGGGGTATATGTATTTATATATATTGTGTTTTTTCAGAAATGGGCTCTTATTTTATTTATTGTCTTTTTAAACTTTCACCAAAGTATATATCTAAAAATATTAATAATTTCTTAACATGTTCACATATCTAGTAAGTATTCATTTCCTTAAATGACTTATAAAAGTTTGTTCCTGTCGGTATCCAAACGATTTGTTCAAATCCAGTGGATGCAAACTCACTTAACAAACACACTAATCAAAAAACATTTGGTTTTTTGATACTTAAATCTGTTTGTTTTCCCTTTTATTTATTTTTTCATTAAAGTTTGTTGAAGAAATGAATGTTCATTCTTTTATCTTCTTCCTGTGCACTCTTCTGGTATATGAATTTTTAAAAAATATATCTATTTGTTGTTGACTGTGCTGGCTCTTTGTTGCTGTGGGGGGTCTCCTCTCTAGTTGAGGTGTGTGGGCCTCTCATTGCAGTGGATTCTGTTGTTGTGGAGCCTGGGCTTCATGGTGAGCATGCCTCAGTAGCTGGGACTCACAGGCTTAGTTGCCCCATAGCATGTGAGATGTTCCCAGACCAGGGATCAAACCTGTGTCGTATGGATTGCAAGGTGAATTCTTAACCATTGGGAAGCACTACATGATATTTATTGCTTGTCATGTCCCAGTTTATATCACTGAAATTGTGATACACATGTGTTCAGAGTCTTAAATTATATTGTTGATAAAATTATTAGTTTAGGACCTAAAACTTGTCACTGGAAGTCTCCCTTCAGAGAGACATAATTGCATTAGTCAACTCTTGGGATATTATTTTGAGATTCAAACCTAGAGAAGGTCTCTTTGTGACCAGGTGATTTTTTAACTGTGCTATTCTAGCACTTGGAGTAATACACTAAACACATGTATAAAGTTTTTAATGTTCGGAACATCTTCATATGCCAAACATTTTCAGGCATAAAAATCTTAATTTTCCTCGCTTAAGTTCTTTAGAAATGAAGTTGACCTCTAAATAGGTGACTAACAATTACTCTGGCTAAGTTTACCCTCTGAGGTTTATTGATGATAAGTAAAAGTTTTTTTCCTAATTTTTATAGTAAAATGATGAATACTCTTGAAAAAAAGGAACATTAAATACATGAATAGTCAGAATGGTATTCTTAAATAGTAATTATCCTATAGATACCTAATAAACCTTTTCAGGACATATTTCACTCTTTGTTTTGTAAACTGATATTTAGTAAATGACAAATATTCTTTCCCTTAAAGGTATCATTTAAAGGATGTGATTGTTGGAAAAATTTACTTCTTATTAGTAAGAATAAAAATCCAACATATGGAGTTACAACTGATTAAAAAAGAGATCACAGGAATTGGTAAGTTAAAGGGTTCTTGAATTGAAGTTCATTTTAGTTGAAATTTTAAAATCTTAAAATACTGTTTAAACTTAAATATCTACCTTGGATACTAACTTTGATATTTAATATTGCTGGCAGTGAGTTACTCATTTATGTTTTTTAAAAATTAGTTTTTGAGTAGATAATTCACATGGTTTAAAAATAAAATATGAATGATTATACAGTAAAAAGTGTCCTATTTATGCATTCCAGCTACTCATAGGTGATACAAGTTTTAAAATCGTTTAAACATTTATTCATACACATGCAGGTGCCTCTTTATTACACCCTTCCTTTTAGTCAAGTGGTTATGTGCAGTGCGTACTTTAGAGACACTCCAGTTAATAATATCATTTCACGTGTGTTGGTTTACATGCAGAATAAAATCTGAGAAGTGGAGTTGCTGTTTCCAAGGGTTTATTCATTTGTAATTTTGATTAATACTATCAGTTTGTCCTCTTTATGGACCGTACCAATTTGCATTACTGCCAGCAATGAATGTAGGAAGGTGCCTTTTTTCCGTGTGTTCTCATAAGCACAGTGTTATAAAGCTTCCTGGTCTCATGGGGAAAAGGCTCCCCATTGTACTTTTGATTCATTTTTCTCATTCGAGTGAGGGTGAGTATGTTTTCATGTGTATAAAAGCCATTTGTATTTCTTTCCTATAAACTGCCTATCCGTATCCTTTGCCGCATCTCTATTGGATTATTAGTCTTTTCCTTTTGAAGTGTAGAAACTCTTTATATGTTAGAGAAATCAACCCCATTCTCTGTATTAAGAGCAGCAAAATTTCCCATTGGTCTTGCTTGTGGTAGTTTTTACCATGTAGAAGTTCTTGATGTTTGTGTAAGTCACCTGTGTCAGTTTTTCCTTTTACGGATTCTGAGTTTTGTGCCACAGTGAGAAAGGCCTTTTTTACATTGAGGTTATAAAAATAATCTTCTGTGCTTGATTCTACTAAAGTAATATATTGTAGTTTAGGAATTTTGTTTAAAGTTTTAATTGATTTGGAATTTATGGATCCAGCTTTACTTTTCTCCAGATAGCTAATGAGTTACCCTAAATCATTTATTGGTTCATAACTGCTTTTTAATTTTTCCTTTTTTTTTGGCTGCACTATGGGGCTTCTGAGATCTCAGTTCCTTGACCAGGGATCAAACCCATGCCCCCTGCAGTGGAAGTGAAAAGTGTTAACCACTGGATCGCCAAGGAATTGCCTGTTTTTTCCCCCTAGTTTTAATTAGTATATAGATTTAATTTGTTCCCTTTAATTTTCCTGGTTTTCTGCTAAAAAGAATTTTAGGCACCACTTTTTAAGAATTTGTAATTGATAGTCATAAACATCTGTAATTTCTTAATCTCCATTTTTTATCTGCTAAAGTGATTTAAAGATATTAAAACCAAACTTCAGTTTCCCATTTGTTGTTTAAAAAAGTTATTTAAACATTTTTTCTAGTTATAAAAATTATGTTTGGGTGTTCTAGAAAATTTTAAATAAGAAATATTTGTACTCATAATCCAGAACAGAGCTTAGTCTTTGCATGTTATATACTTTACAACATTGGGATCATTACCATGTGTTTTGGTGTACTTTTAAAACTTGTGTCATTGACTCTTCAAAACAACTGTCAATTAAGCATTCACTTTGATATTTTATCTCTGTTAAAGTTAACAAGAAAAGACATTTTGGGTGTTACAGAGAAAACTAGCATGTCAGTGCACTGCTGTGCCTTCCTGGTTTCTATTTTAGCAGATATTAGAAATGATGGAAGGAAGTCTTTGGAGACTTCCTTATTATTTCTGAGCTGTATACAGTTGACCTGTGAATAACATGAGGTTTGAAATGCGTGAGTCCACTTACAGTGGATTTTGTTTAGTAGTAGATTTTACGAGCTTTATGATCTGCAGTTGGCTGAATCTGCATAGGAAGGAACTGTGCATAGGGAGGAGTGGAGGATACAGAGAAGGGACTGTAAATTACATGCAGGTTTTCATGTGTGTACAGTGAAGCACTTCAGCCCCTGCAGTTCTTCAGGCGTCTACTGAATTACCTTTGAGAAGAAGGGACTGAGACCTCAGTTGGGTGGTAAATAAGTGTACATCAAGAAATAGAAAAGAATGATCAACATTTTCACAAAAGGGGGAAAGTCAGTTAGGACTAAAATAATGTAGTCAGAAAATAGGAAGAAGGTATAAGCCTGGAAATTATATTCTAGCAATATTTAAATTGATATCATTTACATTATTGCCTAGGACCCAGTACCACAACAGAAACAGAAACAATCGCTAAATATGAAATAATGGATGGCGCACCAGTTAAAGGTAATGAGCTTTTCTTTTGCTTCTCTTGTGTTATAGGGAGTGCAGATAGCAGTGTTCATGGCAGTTTAGCTTGAAAGTATTTATTCAGTGTGAATATGTGAATTCTTAAAATGATTTTTACAATGATTTTTAAGATCATCTTTGTATAAATACTGAGGAGACTGTAGTAGTACTTTCTGGTTTGAAATAAGGTTTAATTTTCTTATGCAGCTTAAATTTAGAATTTAGGAAAGACTTTGATGTATATCTGTTCCCTAGTTCTGAATTTATAATATTTTGTCTTCTGTTAAAAGAGTTTCTCTGTAAATCTTTTTTTACTCATGCTGAACATAAGGTACAGTATAGCTGAGCATTCATTCTGTGGGATTTTGGAATTCTGTACAGCCCCCAAGAAAATAAGCAGCTCCCTTACTAAATAATTTTTAGTATCTAAGATAATGAAGCCAGTATTTATCATTTTAAATTTATGTCTTTGGCTTTTCTTACTCTGTTAGTAATTACTTCAAAAAGCAGTTAACCATTTATTGAGTGCCAGCTACTGATGAGGCATTGTACTCTCAGGCGCTCTGAAGTTCCCTTCCATATACACTTTGAGGTAGGTAGTGGTACCCACTCCAGTGTTCTTGCCTGGAGAATCCCAGGGACGGGGGAGCCTGGTGGGCTGCCGTCTATGGGGTCGCACAGAGTCAGACACGGCTGAAGCGACTTTGCAGCAGCAGCAGCAACCCTTATTTTATCCCTGAAACTGAGATGTAGAGGTTAAAAACTTAAGGTAGGCAGAACTACCTCTACCCACTTAGATTTTCAGCTAGAATTGTTTAACAGAATTAATGAGAGAGAAACAGTTTATTAATGCATGCAGTGCATATCACGCAGGAGCGTGAAAGTGAAGTCGCTCAGTCGCTCAGGAGCAGGCTACCAGGCTCCTCCGTCCATGGGATTTTCCAGGCAAGAGTACTGGAGTGGGGTGCCATTGCCTTCTCCTCATGAAGGAGAAAAAAAAAACAAAAAAGTAACTCAAAGCAGTAACTTAGCATTTCAGCTTATATAGCATCTTCAAAAGAACAGTAAATTTGGAGAGAAACAACTGGGCAAAAGGAAAGCAGCTTAGGCTTCCAAGGGCACAGACTATGGGAAGGTAAATATGAGGGAGGAAGCTAGCAGAGTCGGCTTGTTTGCAGATTCCTCTGGTGCCATCCCTGGGCTAAAGAGAGGGTGTCGCCAATAAAATAATTGATATCCTGCCTTTAGGCAGAATAGGGGAATTCTTTTTTGCTTTCACTGCTGCTTAATTGCCTTCAGCTCACGAATAATTTTAATGTCAAAGAGGCACATTTTTTGGTGACATATTCTGGTTTCCTTCAAGAGCTAATCATTGCAGAGTTGGCGTTTGAGCCTGGGCCTTTCTGACTTCGAAACTCATGCCTGTGTACTTGTGTGTTATGCAGCATTACTTAGTAAAATTCCAGCAGCCACAAGTTTTTATGTAAAGAAATCGGTTGTATATCCTTTTTCCCCGCCTCTGGTTACAGCTTAGTTTTACTTGGTAAACAAAGGATAGTACACCCCTCAAGGCATGAGGGTGGGCTGACCCCTGAAGGAGTGGCCCCAACCCATCTGGCTCCCTCTTTTTGTACTTTCTGTCTCCTCCCCCCAGCCTGCCCTATATAAATTAGGGCTAGCACCCATGATTGGTCTGGAGCAGGGCATGTTTGTTTCACCTGAGGTTTCTCCCTGGTTCCCTTTCCATGCCCTCGGTTGTATATCTTTAAGGAAATAGATACACATAAGAAAAGTATTACATAAAAAGAATTCAAAACAGAATATGCCAATAATTACTCTTAGGAAAAGAGAAGCTATCAAGTCACCAAAAATAGCAATCTAGTCAGTAATAAGTATTCAAGAATTTACACACATGATGAGAAATGGCAAAATTCATGAAAGCTTGAAAGTGACAAAAGTGCTAGAGTGGAACTTAACTGCTGGCACTGTTTTAAGCTTTTACATATGTCAGTCCATATAGTCCTTATAGACCCTTTATAGGATGGACATACTTGACTGGAGTTAGAATTCGAATCCAGGCATTTGACTTTAGAGCTGGTGGTTCTCAACTAGGTGCACTTTTACCCCCTCCTCCCCACAGGAAATTTGGCAATGTCTGGAGACATTTGGTTGTCATGTTTGGGGACTGTTAACTGGCATCTTATGGGCAGAGACCAGGAATGCCCTGAACTTCCTACAGTGTATATGACCTTACCCACAACATAGAATTATTAGGCCTAAAATGTCAGTAGTGTCAAGACTAAGAAACTCTGGTCTAAAGTTTTTGTTACGCTCCTGTCTCAGGAGGAACCGAAGCATTAGTGTCTTTATAATACTTAGTTTTAGGTGTTATGTAACTGTATTTGGTCATCCTTTAGAACTAAATAGAAATTGCTTTTCTTTCAGGTGAATCAATTCCAATAAGACTATTTTTAGCAGGATATGACCCAACTCCAACAATGAGAGATGTGAACAAAAAATTTTCAGTAAGGTACTTTTTGAATCTAGTCCTTGTTGATGAAGAAGACAGAAGGTACTTCAAGCAGCAGGTATGGTGCCACCTACATGGTATTTTGTTCTGTGGTGGTTCTAAAAGCACCTGGAAAGCACTCACTTTTCTAAGCTTTATTGTACTGAGCAAGCGGGGGTTTCTACGTAAGTGAAAACACTGAAAGTGTGACACAGAAGTAAGGCATGAATGGATCTCTGTTGTGATCAGTCATTCTGCAGGACTCCAGGATGGGCTATAATTTGGCAGGGCTTCTATTTTTTTTCTCTTGAAACTTTTGTTTTTTATAAAAACAATATCTGGTATTTGTTTTTTTAAAAAACCAGGCAAAAAACAGTAAAATAAAGGTCAAAAAAAATTCCACCACCATTGTGATAGTTTTCCAGACAAATTTGTATATTTGTTTTTAGATCATATTATGCTCATATATGATCATATTAGATCATATTTGTTTTTAGATCATATTATGATTTAGATCATATCTATGTTTTAGATCATATTTGTTTTTAGATCATATCATATTGATCTTTAATTTGCTTTTTCATTCAATAGTGTCTTGAATAGATTTCCTTTATCAACAAATAAAGATTTCCTTTCATTTTTCATGACTGCATCCACTTGATGGATTTCAGTTTTCCATTTTTCCCTAATTAAACAATCCTTTTATAAATGTCTTTGAGATGACCCAAATCTATTACTTTTTAAATACATTTATCATAAAACTTGTTCTTATTTGAAAATCAATTAAAAGCTTTTGGTGAATTTTGAGTAAAGCCTGTGATTAGAATGGTCTTCTCTGTTCTGTATCAGAGTAATAAATATTTGAATGTCAGTTGAGTGTTCAAAGCTAAATTGGAAATTATTCTAGGGGGAAAAAAGAAAGCCTTCTGTGCTGAGGACTGTGAAGAATATAAAAGCCACCTTTTTAAACATAGTTTTTCCTCACAATTCTCACATTGCATATTTGTGGGAAAAAAAATTATATAATTAATGGAAAACTTAAATAATGGTTTGACAGCAATTTGGAAGAGAGAAAACTTACTTTGCTAATGTTGCCATAATGCTATATAGTTAAACATAAGTGATTTATAACTTCAAATTAGTTTATGTGAAATTTACAATTTTCAAATCAATTACATATTATGACCCTATTGAATAGTATATGCCTCCCATAGTCATTCATTTAGATGTTTAAATTCTGCTATGTTGGTTAAAAAACAAACAGCCTGCCATGACTTCATGGAGCAAGTAATTTAAAGAATTGAGAAGATGGACCTCCCTGGTGGCTCAGTGATAAAGAATCTGCCTGCCGATGCAGTGTTTGGTCCCTGGTCTGGGAAAATCCCAAATGCCGAGGAGCAACTAAGCCTGTGTGCCACAACTATTGAGCCTGTGCTCTAGAGCCCATGTGCCCTATAGCCTGTGCTTCGCAACAATAGAAGTCACCACAATGAGAAGCCTGTATACAGCAACTAGAAAGGGCTTCCCTCCTAGCTTAGTTGGTAAAGAATCTGCCTGCAACATGGGAGACTGGGGTTCGATCCCTGGGTCAGGAAGATCCCCTGGAGAAGGAAATGGCAACCCACTCCAGTATTCTTGCCTGGAGAAAATCCCACGGACAGAGGAGCCTGGCGGGCTACAGTCCATGGGGTCACAAGAGTCGGACACGACTGAGCGGCTACACCACCACCACCTGCTCACTGAAACTTGAGAAAAAGGCTGCACAGCAACAAAGACCAAGCACGGCCAAAAATAAATTACTGTTTTTCAAAAAGAGTTGAGAAGAGCTCTCAGGAAGGATTGGTTAGGGTAAGACAGGCAGAGGAATAGAAATTTGAAGAATATAAAGGGGAGGATGGAGGGAAAGTTTAATTTGAAGTGCCTCTAAGGGCAGAGAGTAACCCAGTTCGGCTGGCTGGGTACTGGGACCTTGGTAGGGAAGAGTGATATTAGTAAATTGGATAAAAGTTGCGGAGGACCTTGAACACTGGGTTGGAGATTTATCCTGGAGGAACTGAGAGCTACTGAAGAGTCATCCAAGCAATGTTTTAGACTAGTCTGGCAATGATGGGTAGGACAGGTTAAAAAAGGGTTTCAGGCAAGGGAGGGAGAGCCATCTATCAGAAAGCTGAAGTATTTAGTGACAGGGGCTTGAATTTGGGTAAGGACAGGGGAAACAAACTAAAAGACAGATTTTAGGAATTCTTTAAAGCAGTAGCAGCTAGACCTTTGTTTCAGTTTGGATTCATAGTGGTGGTGTACATAGATGTTGTTGGGGGTGCAGACTTGGCAGAAGGGGAGACCCATTATTAGAATTGGAAGAAAGTAGGTCCATCAGGAAGAGAGCTTTTGTAGGGAAGAAGTTAGTTTTGTTATGGTTAAAATTGAAGTGCATTATTTCTGTGGTGAAAATTTAAGGCATAATACAAGAATATTAATTTGAGGATGTTAATTTGTTATCATGCATTTGTTTTCTAGGAGATCATTTTGTGGAGAAAAGCTCCTGAAAAACTGAGGAAACAGAGAACAAACTTTCACCAGCGATTTGAATCACCAGAATCACAGGCATCTGCTGAGCAGCCTGAAATGTGAACTGAATGGGAGAAAAAAAAGAAAAAAAACCTCCTATATCCGTTGAGATTTAGGTTTGGCAGGTTAAAGATGGTTGCAGCGTGTAGGGCAGGGAAAAGGCCAAAACTCCATTTATGATAGTCTTCCTTTATCTTACAGTGCTGAATTTATTTTACAACATAACTGTTCTTCGTGTATATACATTTTAAAAAGTGCTTTCTTTGAAACACTGGAACTTTCTTAAACTGCCGTTTTTTTGTTTATTTGTTTTTTTAACTGCACACTTTGATTTGATAATAAGCACTCAGATATACATCAGCATAAACATTATATTTTCATGTGAGTAGGTTGGTATTTGTACTTGTGCTTTTTTTCTGCATAATGTTGATTATAAATTCTTTTCTTCTCCTTTTTCATGCTAATGATTACCTCTTGCTCTTTCTACATGCAAAAAAATTTGTATTCAAATAAAATTAGAAAACCTGAGTGGCCCTTACAGCCTGCAAAGATTTAAAACACGGCATCTCAATATTTTTGAAAACTACATTTATGTTTTTCTATATGTGTTTGAGACGTGCATACGAGTGTTTCACTGTAGGTGCATCTGAGTCTACCATTCCATGGCTTCCTGAATTTTGTTCTCTTTGAAACCTTCTGTGGTATATTAAATTTTTCCCCTAAGGGATTATGTAGCATGTCATTGCAGCTTTTTTTTGAGGGGGGGGACCATATTAAGTAACCATTTTGCTACTGCTATCCAACAGGTACCACTGTATGTTTTCTGCAGTGTGGAGTGGATTCTATGTTGGCAGTTTAGAATTTGTTAAAATTATATGATTGTTCCATAATACTTTGAAAACAATTCTTTTGATTTAAGGAATCTTTTTAGCACATGTATGCAAATATAAACTTTCTTGCAAATATTCTCTTTTCAGGAGAAAATTCGAGGATGAGGGCACTCAGGAGAACTGGTGAAGCATGTAGTTACCCAGATCTGGACAATTTCACATTGTTAAATCAGAACCTTGACTAGTTCAAACCCAAATTTAAACTTCTTTGTCCATTATGTTTAAATTCTTTTAACATTAAATTCAAGCATTGTTCAGAGCCTCTAAAAAAGAAGGTTGCAGTCATCTGTTTTTATGCTATGCATGGGGTCTGATCTCAGATACACTAAATACGGGGTGTAGGAACTAAAACCTGATGTATGAAACTGCTTTCACTTATGGTTCATTGGTTTTTGTACAAATATTTTTTTATACACTTCAGTGCAAGTCTTGTCAGTTAACCTTACTTTATGAGTAAACTAAGTAACCCAAATTACATTTCTTTAAGCCTATTTTACTACTGTGGCTCTTTGAAAAATGGTTAGTAACCAACTTCTTAACTGGCAAAAAGTTCCATGTGCTGGAGCACCGGTTATAAATGTGGATATCTGTGAATGAAAATGTTTTCCTTCATGTAAGTGCCTGTTCAGAGTTTCAAAATTTTAAAATGCCAAATATTTTCATGGTCACTTGCATGTAGTAATCTGGAAAATATTCAAAGAAAAATTGGAAACCAATTGTATTTAACCAGCCTCAAATTGTGCAACCATGATGTATAATAAAGAATTTGAAACAGATATTAAGCTTGCTATTTGAATGATTAAAATATTTATATTCTGAAATATCTTCTCATTGTCATATTTATCTTTGAGGACAAAATTGCTCACTAGTTTAAGAAGCTGTAATTGTGATAATTAGAAGTTTTTACAAATAATTTCACTTTTAAATATCTATTATAATTACTTTTAACTAGGTGGCTTAAAACACTGTCATAAATAGGATGCTTATTCAGCTTGCTTGAGACTTCGTGCATAACCAATTTGAAAAATAAAAATTTGAACAGTATTTGGTGAACTGTAAAAAAGTTAACCAGTTAATTAGAAATGAACTGAAAAAAAATTGTGTCTGTTAGAATACAATATCTAATGCAGTGGTTCTCAACCCTGGCTGCATGGTCAAATCACTTTTAGGAGTTTTAAAAAATAATCATGCCAGATCCTATTCAGGCCAATAAAATCAGAATTTCAGGGGCTCGGACATCAGCGTTTAAAAACCACCCAGGATCGAGAACCACTGTTCGAACCATTTAATTAGTTATTTCTCTCACTGGTGAAGTTTTCATTGTTCTGAATTGCTAGGGAGGAAAAACTTCTCTCTGCTCTCTTTTGTGTTTGAGAGCCTACTATTAAACGGATAGATTAGCAAAAGAAAAGGATTCTAATTGAGTTAGAGGATGTTCACAAAAATGTGACTTACAGGAGTGGTTAGAATTTGGGGGTTGTTTACCATCTTGCTGGGGAATGGGGGCGAAGGACACTTAAACTGACTTAGTAGGGGAAGCTGTGGGGAGAAAAGAGCACTAATGGGAAAGTGGGTGACTTTTAGGAAAGATAAAGGGTCCTTAGGAGAACAGGTGGTAGATAGGAGCACTCTGTAACCAAAGTCCGTTTAGGTGTTAACGCCAGTTTCTCATGGTGATGAGTTAATCCTTCCAGTTTGCTCCCTGTGAGGGGATTTAATGCCAGTGGAGTTCTGGGACGCTCTGCATTTAGGCAGACAGGATTTCAGGAACTCAAATGCATTCTATTAAAAATTTTATGCCACAGTGATGTATTCTGGATCCCTTTAATGTGGATCAAGTAGCTGGAATATTCTAATTACCCTCTGAGTTAGCAAAGTCTTTAATTCCTTTTATATTCAGCTGAATCTGGACATACATAAAGGCCCTCTCCAGCAGGTTTATATGCACCTGGATTGAAATGTAACATTTTACAGTTTCAAATCAGATAAAGGCAGAGTGAGGAAAATATGCACCCTTAAACAACATTGTTTTTTAGGCTTGAGGTCTTCTGTGAGCGTAATTCTTAAGTCACTCCGCTGATCAAAATCTTTTAGTGACTCAATTGCAGGAAAAGTTCTAATTCTTTATTACACAACACCTTCAGCTCCAGTTAGCCAGACTCCTTGGAGAATTCATTCCCTTATGCCAGCCCTTCAGTTAAGACTCTCCAGGCCATTTTTGTCTGACACCATCTCCGTATCTTAAGTCAAAGTGTTACATGTCCCTTTGTTATGTTGACAAGTCATGCCAGGCACATCTCCAAGACTGTTAACCCCACTTTTAGAAGACTTTTTAATTGTATGGACTTAGTATAGCTCATGGGGGTTCAGCCTGTTTTGTTTTGCTATACTTTGTGCTTATCTGCACATTAAAATATTTGAGAAAATGGATGACACTTATTTTCCCAGAGAGTGATTATAAAATTAAAGTGGCCTCCTTTAGAAGAAAAAACTGCCTACATGTAGTAACATTATGGTAAGAACTGTTAATGCAACTTAGAATAAAGGAAATAGACTAGATTCTAGGAGTCTTATCTGGTCCTGGAGAGAAAGCAAGACAGCAGAGCAGGACCATGTGGACACTACAAGTTCTACAAATGCATTTGATAGTTGGCTCCCTTCCTAAGATAGGGAAACTGGACCAGATAAGCTCTGAGACCCCTTCCATGATGAACAATTTGGTATCTAGATCATGATAACCTTACATTAGAAAAATGCCAGAAATGTCAAAGTACAGAATTTGTAGGGAGATGTGAGGGGGAGAAATCTAGAATGCATTTTGTGAAACTTCATAAACCAGGTTTTGTTAACAGCAAAGGCAAAGAAGAGAGAACTTGCTTATTTTATTCCGCACCACAAGAGATATCTTCATTTCTCCCACTTCCCTTCCCTGTTCCACATTTATTTGTTTTCACACACACATTCAGCATTTTCCTGAGTGCTTCTTGAGTGCTATTTTATTGGCCCTGGCCCTACCCTGAAGGAACTATAACCCAGAGCTGCTGCTAAGTCGCTTCAGTTGTGTCCGAGTCTGTGCGACCCCATAGATGGCAGCCCACCAGGCTCCCCCATCCCTGGGATTCTCCAGGCAAGAACACTGCAGTGGGTTGCCATCTCCTTCTCCAATGCATGAAAGTGAAAAGTGAAAGTGAAGTCGCTCAGTAGTGTCCGACTCTTAGCAACCCCATGGACTGTAGCCCACCAGGCTGCTCCATCCATGGGATTTTCCTGGCAAGAGTACTGGAGTGGGTTGCCATTGCCTTCTCCGGTAACCCAGAGCACTGGTTCTCAAAGTGTGGTCCCCAAACCATCAGGATCAGTACCACCTGAAAACATAAATTCCAATCTTAGGCACTACCCCAAACATTCTGAATCAGAAACTCCAGAAGTAGGGCCCTAACAATTTTAACAAAATTTCCAGATGACTCTTAAACGCCCCTAAAGCTTGAGAACTACTTGAGACACAATTACGATACAATTTTAGCCCTGTGACAGCAGTTGCACCTGGCACCCTATGAGGTATGGACTTGAGAAATGATGACATAACTAACAACTGGCCTGTAGTTTTGACGTGAATTGTTCTTTGACCTCTCATTAGCTTATATATTATATAATAATTAGCTTATATATTATATAATCATATACTTAACTTATATATTGTATAATAAATATTTCCATTAGTTAACGTTAACCCTTCATATGACCAAAACCAGATCAGAATCTCTTTGAGGGCAAGAGGCTGTCTACTTGAATCCCTGATGTTTAAAAAGTATCCAGTGAATAAAAGGCATATAACGTTGTTACTGAAATCCTGCTTGACACACACTTATTAAAGGTCACGTGACATATTCCTTCAAGTTGCAAGGCATTGATGTTTTAAGTATAATAAAGAGATATGGAAAATGCAACGGCCTACCTTGAATTTAATATGTTTCAACTTCATATGAAACAGTATCCAACTAATGCAAAAGAAACAACTTTGGCCTGGGTAGGACATATTTTTGCTACGCGCTTGTAACATAGCAGCAGATGATGTACACTGCTCCTATTAAAGTACAAGAATTTACACGCATGTCATACAAAGGGTTTACCTAAGAACTCATAGAATTCCTTAGCAATTCATAGAACTTCTACGGTCCTGAGGGTAGATCAAGATATGTTCTCTAACGCTACTCTATCCGGAAACTAAAGTTAATTATCCAAAGAACTTAAGGGAAATGCTCTTCAGAGTTTCCAATCCGCAAGGAACGCTGGCGCTACATCCTAGGCACCCGCATCTCCACCAGTGGCACCCACACAGCTCACAGCACTGCCCACGTGCTTTGAACACTTACCCGTTCAGGGCCAGCTTGCTAACATCACGTGACACACTTCACCGGCCCCCGTCTCTCATGTGTGACATCCCCAAAGGTGCCTGATTATTTTCTTTAAAGAAAGCTGTCGCCAATCTCCGATAAAAGAAAACAAGGACTTACAGGAACGTATCTTTTCTGATTTTCACTTCGAAGTTTTTACTCCCCTTTATGAGCAATTTTCCGGCTCTGCTTTTTCCTTATTGATCGGGCCTCTTCTTGGGCAGCTCCCCTGCTCTGGGTCTTTGAGAGCTTCAGGCACTGGCGGTTTGCGTCACTGTCGGTGGCCGCGCGTCACTGTCCGCCGCCGCGTCCCCAGGCTGCTCCAGCCCGCCTCCTTTGGAGCCTGCAGTCTCGATGTCCTTACCGCGGTGTGCCCTGTTGTGGGCTCGGCTCCCCGCGGGGCGCCAGGCTGGCCACCGGGCAGCCGTCTGCTCTGCCCTTCGCGCCCACACCGGGCCCTTTCCTGGGGCTCTGGGACGCGTTCCTGCTATTGCCTGCGCCTCTTCCTCTGCCTCCGGAGGCTCCAAAGCTCCAAACACGTCCTTGTTCGTGCCGCTGACTGTGAAACCTCAGGGTCCTAGCGCAGATGGCGACGTCGGGGCTGAGCTAACCCGCCCTCTGGACAAGAGTGAGTGCAGGAGCTGGAGAGGGCGGCGAGGGTGGCTGGTGCAGGGCTGAGACGCTTCTCCGAGGAAGCTGCTTTTCCATCCCCTGGAGACCCAGGTCCCTTCGAACTTTGTCATTGTGCCTCAGTGCCTGCCTCCCTTGCTGGTTTTGAGCCCCTCAAGGCTTGGGATTGTGTCTGATTGATCCTTTGATGTGCTGCCCTTGAACTGGCATTCTCCCTTTCACTGTTCCCCTGGGAATGATCTAAGTCCCCTTGTGACGGGACGATTCATCTTTTTTGAGCCGTTGGGTGCACGACTGACTTTCTAGTATAGTCTCCCCACCCCCACCCCCACCCCCCGCCCGCTGCTTATTACTATTGCTCCCAGAAGGGACAAGGGAGTGGGGTGGTGAAAAGCCAGAGGAAGACTTCTTTCAGGACTTTTTGTCATTGACTGGGTACCTACGCAAACCAGACACTGTTAGGCTGTATGGTGGTTGCAAAGAGGAACCAGACTCAGATCCAGATCTCTTCCGCTCCAGAAACTTACAGCCTTGTGGGAGGAAGGACCGATGGATGACCAACTATGCTACAAGGTAGAACACAATAAGGGTGAGCTTACCAAAGGTGGAAGGTACCCTGATCATCCAGGGCTCCAGAGAGAAAGCTCTCGCTTAGCATCAGCAAATGGCAAGATCTAATCCTGTGGCTCCCCTGCAAAAAATTGCTTAATGCTTTTCCATTGTCCCCAGTTTGAAAGGGTCCTCACTCCCTGCCTGATCTGGCCTGGGTAGCTCTTGGAGAAGCTTTGTTGCACACCACTCTCCTCCTTTCAGCCAGATTGATGAAATGGGCACTTGTGCTCCAGGGCTTTTTACATAATGCTACTCCCACTGCCTAGAATATCTCTGTGGTTCCTTCTTTTTCTAAAAAATAACATTGGCTAACACTGAGTGTTAGAGACAGGTACTGTTTTAAACATGTGGCCCATTTAATCTTCCTAAAAACCCTTATGAAGTACAGTTTTTATCCTCGACAAATCTTATTGAATACCTACTATGTGCTACTTTCCAAGCACTCTTCTAGTCACACAAGTAGGTGCCTATGTATGTGTGTGTGTGTGTATATATATATATATATGAAAGTTACATATAATAATATATATGTATAAAATATACACATTTTTCTGGTTGATTGTAACACACATATATAAGTATATGTATATATCATATATATACACTGCTGCTGCTGCTACGTCACTTCAGTCGTGTCCAACTCTGTGTGACCCCATAGACGGCAGCCCACCAGGCTCCGCTGTCCCTGGGATTCTCCAGGCAAGAACACCGGAGTGGATTGCCATTTCCTTCTCCAATGCATGACAGTGAAAAGTGAAAGTGAAGTCGCTCAGTCGGGTCCGACTCTTAGCGACCCCACTGACTGCAGCCTACCAGGCTCCTCCGTCCATGGGGTTTTCCAGGCAAGTGTACTGGAGTGGGGTGCCATTGCCTTCTCCGATATATATATACACATATATAGGTAAATGTATATATCATTTTTTTTCTGGTTGATCATAATACACTTAGGCAAGTAAGGGTAGACTGACTACAAGCAGAAAATGTTGCACATTTGTGATAGTCATACATCACTTAACTGACTGGAACAATTTACAGTTTACTTACCTTTTGTCCATTTCCCAAATGCTAAAATATAAATAATATTTTCTCTGCCTGTATCTCTGGATTGTGAAAATCATTATAACATGTTTGGCAAAGCACTTTGAAAAGTGTGAAGGGATGAATAAGTGTAAATTAGTATCACTTGTACTAAACATTTGCTATTTAAAAAATGGAATTACCCTACAGTAGAATCTGATGTGTGGAAGCTGGGAAAACTGTTTCCCTAGGAGGCCAGATAGTCTACCCCAACTATATAACATAGGTTGATGTGAGGATTTAACAAAATAAGTATTTTTAGGTTACTGTATAAATAAATGTTCTAAACCTCTCTCTTTTTTTAAGTTGTTAATGCAATCTAAGCTTGATTAATTTAAAGTATTTTCACCTGTAAAATCAGTGATTGATAGTGGCATTTCAGCAGGCATCTAATTCAATCTCCTTTGCAGCATAGTAATTTCTCTGCTGTCACCCTTGAAATACAGTCATCTAAGCCTTCCTTGAGTACAGCTGGTACTTTTGTCAGGCAACCCCTTTTCTTATTCTAATTATTAGGAAGTTCTTGTATAAATTCCACCGAAATCTGTTTCCCTCACTTCCCACTGACTTTAGTTATGCCACTAATTTGTTCTCCCTCAAATCATCTTCAAGCTAAAGGTTATCCGTGGCTCCTTTAGTCATTCACATAAAAGCATGAGGATCTGCCCCTTGCAGTATTGGTTATCTTTCAGCTAAAAGATAGCCTTTCGCTGCTCACTATTAGATGTGCAGAATGGTTGTGAGTAAACCAAACAGAACATGTGTATCTAACAGTGGCCCGGTGGAGGATAGGGTGATGCCAGTCCTATGGCACCTTGCTTAGACTTCTGCAGTATAACGGGAATGTTGATTGCATTGTTGGACTTTATACTTTTTCTTGACACTATTAAACCATAAAAAGTTTGTGATCAACTAACCCACCTTCAAGTTCTTGCAACACTCAGTAGACCACTGCCTTGAGTGTTAGGACTTCCAAATTTCTTTTACTTTGGGGGTATTTCTCTATCTAGAAGACAAATGTTAAACGTATGTTCAATTTTGTTATCTTTCTTCCAGATGAAGTAAAGAAGGTCTTAGACAAGTTTTACAAGAGGAAAGAAATTCAGAAACTGAGTGCTGATTACGGACTCGATGGTAAGGCTAATACCATTTCCATTAGAGATACCTTATTGCTGCTTAGATTACAGCTTTTTCATTATTGTGTGGGACCTTGTGTGGCCTGAACATAAGTTCATAGTTATAATATGGAGAACGTCCCTGACTTTTGCCTCTGTCTGGGCAGGAGATCGTCAGTATGCAGTTGGTGAGCCAGACACATGGCAAAGCAGCTGTGTGTTCAGCTTTCCTTCGTGTTGTACTAGAATTTCAGTTTTAGCCCAGATCATAACAAACCAGCTGTACTACAAGAAAGGAAAAAGACACTTCGACGAGTTATGTGTGATGTGTGTATGTACTTTTTAAAATGAGAAAATGAAAATGAAATGAAAAATAAAATGAAAACTAAGTCCTACCTGTTTTGATTTTGTGTTTCCCACAGCTCGTCTCTTCCACCAAGCATTCATAAGCTTTCGAAACTATATCATGCAGTCTCATTCTCTGGATGTGGACATTCACATTATTTTGAATGATATTTGCTTCAGTGCAGGCAAGTGTTTAGAGACTTTTTAAAATCCTCTGAACATACTTGCTATTTCTTTTGTTTTTTTCTCATTAGCTTATTTGCTTTAGAATAAGCCCTGTTAGCATCCTCTGTAAATAATTCGGTGCTTTCATAGGAGGCCTTCTAGGTCTTTTTGCTTTATAGCAGGCCTGGGTTGGTTACTAAGTCACCTATGTGTCTTAGACTGGAGGAGGACTGGGACCTCGATCTGTCACCATCTGCTCTTCACTAGTATAGGCCTCGGTGAAATGAACTCTCACACAGGGTAGAATTAATACAATACAGATTCCATCAGTTTTTGCCACTGACTTCTTTCTCCCTCAAACTTTGACAGACCTCTTGCTGTAAAAGAAAAAAATGTAGAAATATCATTATTTTATTCCTAAGGGCGGTTTGACTTTGGTTATGTTTTTCTGTATTTGACTGTTAGAACATTGCCCTGGGCCAGGCACTGAGGTAGAACCGGGACACAGAGCAGAATGGAACTCAGCCCCCGCCTCAAAGCCATAAGGTGTGGTGACTCCTGGCTGAGAAGTCAGTTCACTTTCACATTTTGTTTCTCAGTGGTATCTGTAGTTTAAAAACTACTTGCATCTGGGTCCTGTATTTTGCTTCAGTAACCGTGGAGCCTTCTTGCTAATGTATATTCCCAGGTTTTTTGTTTTGTTTTGTTTTTTGCTGTCCATGATCCTACCTTCCCAACCAGGAATAGATCCCAGGGCACTGACAGTGTGAGCACTGGGCCCTAAGCACTGGACTCTCAGGGAGTTACCCCAAGGTTCTTTGTTTTCACTTTAACTTTCATCAGTGCTGATCATCAGCGCTGGTGCATTGAACAAGTGGAACATGGTTGTTGACAGCCAAAGTTTTCTGCTTTCCTAGAAAATACAAGTGAAATAAGGAAGAAAACATAAGGCAAAGCAGGATCTCAGGAAAGGATAGCATTCCTTGTTCTAGGGTTTACCTTTTTTCCTGACAATGTCCCCTTAACTTAGCTCACTAAGAATAAAGCTTTCATTAAGTTCAGTTGTGAATAACATTTAGCTTGCACAGATTAATGCAGTGTTTTATTTTCCAGCTCACGTGGATGACTTATTTCCATTTTTCTTGAGACATGCAAAACAAATATTTCCTGTGTTGGAATGTAAGGATGATCTACGAAAAATCAGTGACCTAAGAATACCACCTAACTGGTTAGTTTCTTTATTGTGGATTTGAAATTTTCAGTTTCTGATCTTGGGAGATTAGTGAACACTATATATTTTTTTATTGTATACTAGATGATAAATCAAATAGTCTAGATTGTTTTGTTTTTTCTAGAAAAATACACGATGAGTTTTGGTAGGCAGTTAGCTGGTATCTCCTCCTAAATCCTAATCAAGCTTGGTTTAAGGTTTTATTAGGGCAGATCTAGAGTAGGTCTTTTGGTTGTCCTTAGAATTCAAGTGGGACCTTTCTGGTGTCTCAACTGAATATGCTGTTAATCAGTTCCCTCCACCACCACCGTGCCTGGAACTCTAACATCTCCTAGCACTTTGCCATTTCTTTGAGACTTTCTACTTAAACTCTTAGCAAGCTGTCCACTACTAAGCCCTGCGTGTGTTCAGCCCAGCCATTGGCCAAGGACCCAAGGAACCCCCACACAGACTTACAAGGCTCCCTCTCTATTGCACCTTTCTTCTCTTCCACACTCAGGCCTTCAGATTCCAGCTGCTTCAGCAGCTTTAATCTTGATCTCTACTGCTCAGCTCAGTGGGACTATTTTAACTTGCTTGGGTTCCACCTCCCTGTGCCTCTTGGGGTCCAGTAGGGCTCATCTCAAGTGTTTCTTTCTTTTGGAGCTTATAGTCCTGCACTGCCTCTTGTCCATATCCCCAGGGAGCTGCTATATCTATTTTGTCCAGTTTTGTAGTTGTTTATCATGATAGGTCAAGTCCAGTACCATTCATCATGGCCAGAAGCAGCAGATTCAGTCATTTTATTGTGTATGCTAAAATTCAGAAGCCTGGGAATATTTACTTCTAGGGCATATGTAGAGAATGTGAAAATAATGTGAACATATCTCTGGAGCTGATAGCAGTTTAAATTTATTTTAAGTAACTCTTGGGGAAAAGGAATTTGTACAATGGCAAGAATATCCAAGAAATTAATTTGCATTTGGGTTTTTCTGTCCTCTAGTTAGTAAATGCCATTCTTGGAAAGCAGTCATTTTGGTGTGGACATGAAACTCACCATTTAATTTAGTTTTTCAAAGATGCTGCTATTTTGTGAATGTTAAGAGGATGTTTCATTGGAAGTTTTTTCAGTTAATACCTTTGCCAGGATTTGGAGGTTAATGGAATTAAGCAGTTTCTCTACTCATGTTTTAGGTACCCAGAAGCTAGAGCCATACATCGGAAGATAATATTCCATTCAGGTCCCACAAACAGTGGAAAGACTTATCATGCAATCCAGAAATACTTGTCAGCAAAATCTGGAGTGTATTGTGGCCCTTTAAAACTACTGGCACATGAGATCTTCGAAAAGAGTAATGCTGCTGTTAGTATATTACCAAATATTCTCTTTTTCTTGCTAATTTGGGGGAATGTAGAGTGTAGTGGGTGAAGGGAGAGGGTGTGTGTAGTAGTAATTTACTATCAACAAAAAGTGCCATATTTCATTGCCTTTAACTTAAGGCCATCAAGTGTAAGATGTACTATTATTTTATGCAAAACTGAGAAAGAAGCTGATGCTGCCAACTGAATTCTGACATGCCACCCATTGTTAAGAGATATCCTGGTTTTAGAGATACTAAAATGTGAAAAAATATGTGTATTAGAATGAGTGAAATACAATATTAGAGTATTTCACATATACAGAGAAATGAAGGAGTAACATTCAAATAACTTGGGTCCACTACCCAGCTCCCATCAGAGTCTAACATTTTGCCATACTTACTTATTTTTTTAACTTTTTTAAGAAATAAAATATTGGGGAATTTCCTGGTGGTCCTGTGGTTAGGACTCCATGCTTTCACTGCCGTGGGCCTGGGTTCAACCCCTGGTTAGAACTAAGATCCCACAAGCTGTGTGGCATAACCAGAAAAAAAAAAAAGCAGGAAATAAAATATTATTGATACAGATGAAACTCTCTCTGAACCCCTCCTTTACCCCCTCAGAGTTACCCACTATGTTGTATTCAATTTACCTTTTTTTTTTACGATTAAACCTTTGATGTAATTGCTAGAACTAATGACAAAGACTGAAGCCAGCTTTCCAACCTGAAAAGGACTGAATGGTCTGTGGTCTGAGGCATCATTTCAGAAAAGGGGCCACATTTTGGTTCATTGTTTTATTATGACTTTATAATGTGAGATTAACCAGTTTTGTAGATAGTTTGCATCATGTTCTGGATAATTTGTATAATTTGCATACATAATACCTTCTTGTTTATAAATACTTAGAAGTATTTCTGCAAAACAAAGACTTTCTTTTACAAACCTTCAGGATATTCATGTGAAGCAGGACATTTAATATTGATAGAATGCCATTATTTAATCCACTGTCCATACTCAAATTTTGCCAGTTGTTCAGTAACACCACCACTACTCCGCTTCCCCTCCCCGCTGTGCCCCCGCCACCTCCAGCATTCCCTTCAGGGACTTCTGCTGTATGTATTGTCATGTCTCCAGTTTCCCCATTAATCTGGGACAGTTCCTCAGTCTTTGTGTTTCGTAACTGGTACAGCTGGAAAGATTACAGGTCAGTCGTGTTGTAAGCTGTCCCTCAGTTTGGATGTCTGATGTTTCCTCGTTAGTTTCAGGCCATTAGGGAGACCAGCTGTTCCAGTTTGCCTGGACTTTCCCAGATTTATTACCAAATGGTCTTTGTCCTGAGTTATCCCTCGGTTCTGAGTGGATTGGGGTAGTTGGCTACTCACATATGTACCATAGCACTGATATGAGTCTTTCTCAAAGAAATATATTAGCAAGTCTTTATATTCTTAAATTTTACTCATAATGTTTTTCTTGAACATAGAAACAATTTCATTTTAATAAGCTAAAATAGTACAGGAACTATTGACATAATACAGAGTTTATTTAGTTAGTTGCACCATTGCCTTGGTTCGGAAGGCTCTTGTTGCAGAGCATGAGCTCTAGGCATGTGGGCTTCTTTAGTTGCAGCGCTCAGACTCAGTAGTTGGGGCTCAGGGGCCCTAGATCACTGGCTCAGTTGCTCCATGGCATGTGGAATCTTCTTGGACCAGGAATCGAACCTTTGTCCCCTGCATTGGCAGGCAGATTCCCATCGAGTGTGCCACCAAGAAAATTCAGTACAAAGTTTAAAAAATAAAAGTGCTTCAATTGCTTTTGTTACCTGAGAATTTAGCTGATTTGAGATGTTCCAAGTGTACATAGGTTATATGAAAGTGGCTTTTATTTTTTACTAAAAATTTTTTTAGAGGATTGGGAATATTTGTTTCAAGTATTAGACAAATAAATTTGATGTAATGGAAGGAAGTGAAAAGAAAAACAAGTGCAAGCATTAATCACTCAGTCGAGTCCAACCCTTTGCGACCCCGTGGACTGTATGTAGCCTGCCAGGCTCCTCCATCCTTGGAATTCTCCAGGCAAGAATACTGGAGTGGGGAGCCATTCCCTTCTCTGGAGGACCTTGCTGACCTACTCTATTAAATACTCTATATTTAATAGAAGGAATACTCTATTAAACATCCACATCTTCTTTTTGCTGTGGTTTTCAAGGTGGAGATAATTCCAGTTTTCTTTTTGTCATCCTAGGGGGTGCCGTGTGACTTGGTAACAGGTGAAGAGCGTGTCTCAGTAGACCCAGATGGTAAACAGGCTGCCCATGTTGCCTGTACTGTCGAGATGTGCAGCGTTACAACTCCTTGTATGTATCTACTATTTTAGAACTTTATGGTTCAGTCTTTTTTTAATTTTAAAATACAGATGAACATGTGGAATGTGTTTTTTATTGTGAAAAAAATTTGTAATTGAGGCAAAGACTAGTAACAGCAAATACCCAGTATTTGCTGCTACTACTTAAAAATGCCAAACTTTCCATCATGTTTGCTCTTGAATTTTCTTTCCCTTTTTCTCTTAAAAGAACTGAAATATTAACACATGAATTTTCCTTTGTGTCACTCCACAGTTCAATTCCTCTCCCCTCTGTGATCCAGTTGCTGTCAAATATTTGGTATATACCTTTCCTGTCTTTTTTGGCGTCACTATTATATATTACCTATCAATACTATAGTTTGTGTTTTAAAATGTTTACACGACAATCATATTGTATTATTGCTCCACAACTTGCTTTTTTTTCTACACATGTATTTAGATCTAGTCTTATTTACATGTATATGTATCATAAATATATATATATCGCATATATTCATTTAAAATGTTACATATTCCATATTATGACTAAATGTATTTATTCCTTATTCTTCTACTAAATAGTATTTAGGTTGTTTTAAAGTTTTTCACTATTATATATAGTACCACAATGAACTTCTGTATAAGTACGGTAGTTTTAAAAACATTTAAAGTGAAAATTAACTTTTTCCTTACTATATAGACAATCGTTCCTTCATTGTAGAAAATGTAAAAATAAATGCAAAGAGAAGAAAAAAATATTAATCTCCCAATTCCATCCATCCAGAATCAATAAGTATTAATTCTGTGGTATGTTTTTCTAGGTTGTGTTCATATGCATATGCTTACATGTGCATTGGGGGTGTGTATATTAAAATGGGGATTATACATTATGTACTGTTTAGTAGCTTGCTTTTTTCATTTTAATAATCTTAACTTTCTGAGTAAATGGATAGTTTTTAAAAATCAATATATTCTAAAAGTAATACATTATAAATATTAAAATAGCACTTATAAATCAAAATTCCCTCTTCTGCCCCCCTCTTTTCTAATCTTATTTGTATACACTCAGATATGCTAAGTAATTTTTAATCTAATGGTTTTTCAGTATAAAATTAGCTTTCTTTTGTTTCCTCAGTGTCATTGTGGGCATATTAAATTTTTCTTTAAAACATGTTCCTCTCAAATCTTTGGTATTTTGGGAAGAGAACTAAAATATAATTTATGTGACTTAAAAAGAAAAATATAATATGGTTGGAAGCATTTTGGCATTAGAAAATAAAATGAGGCTTTTTTTTTTTTTTTTATCATAGTAATGAACTTTAAAACCCCAAAGAATGAGCAGAGCTATAGCTCAGGGAATTACACTTTCCACTCCGCTTCTCCTAACACCCATCTGGGTTCCTAAGGTGCTTCATTTACAGCAGGGTTATCTATTCCTTGGTCCTGGGAGCTGCTTTCACTGCTGTATGGATATATTCTTATTGGGCAGATTCTCCAGGTTTCTTCTGAGATTGCAAAAAATAGGACAATTGAACATGCTCAGTTTGGGAGACAGTGGAGTAGAGACGGTCTGGGTTTGAATTTTATGTTTCAAAATATTACACTTTGGTCATTTTTCCCTTTTATTAGTGATGCAATAAAAAATCTTTTTAGCCATCACTTTTTATTATTTCTTTAAGATGGGCTCCTGGAAGTGGACTTCTTGAAGTCCACGGACATGAATGAACGTTTCTCCTGGTTGATCTTTGGAGTGATTTAACTTCTCTGGGTCTCAGTTTATTCTTCTTTAAAATGTAAATGTAGGGGAAGTCCCTGGCAGTCCAGTGTTTTAGGACACCGCACTTTCACTGCCGAGGGTATGGGTTCAATCCTTGTTCAAGGAACTAAGATCCTGCACGCCGGATGGTGCTGCCAAAATTTAATCATTTATTTGGCTGCATTGGGTCTTAATTGTGGCACATGGGGTCTTTGAGCTTCAGTGTGGCAGGTGAACTGTTAGGTGCAGCATGTGGGATCCAGTTTCCTGACCAAGGATTGAACTTGAGGCCCCTGCTCTGGGAGCTCAGACTTTTAGCCACCGGACCACCAGGGAAGTTGCCCACCCCCCGCCCCCCAATTTTCTTTTTTTAATTAAAAATACAAGTATGAGATTTTTAAAAAAAGGAAATGTAAGTAATGATGACACTTAGTGGGTGTATTGTGAGGATTAAATGAGTTGCAGTTTTAAAGCGCTTAGAACAAGCCTGCCAGCAAAGAAGCACATAGTAAGTAATGATGATGATTATGGTGGTGTTGAAAGCTTGAATTTTGATATTGTGATTTGTTTGTAATACTATTGAAGTAGATTGTCTTGCTCACGATAACTTTCTATTTTAAGATGAAGTGGCCGTGATTGATGAAATTCAGATGATTAAAGATCCAGCCAGAGGATGGGCGTGGACCAGGGCGCTGCTAGGTTGGTGGTTAATACTGTAAAATCTGTGCTTTGTGACATCTGCACTGGGAGGCATTTATGTGCTGGGCATTGCCAAATAGAGCCAGCTAGATCCTGTCTTGACACAAACGAAACAAAAAAGTCAGCTAGGTGTGAGTTTTAATTTTCTAAATATTTTAATTATAGGTCTATTTTTTATATTATAAAACATAATCATTTAATAAAAGTGTTCAAATATTATCATATTTACGCAACCACTAGTAACCTTTTGGTGTTTCCTGACAATCTTTTTTTCTCATTTTTATGGTGTTTTGTGAATATATAAATTTTGTATCTTGCTTTTTTTTTCAGTGCTTTTTCATAGACTTTTTTTTCATACTACATACTAATGTTGTATATTATCCATTGAAGAGCTGTGCTATAGTCTTCCTTCAGTATCTGTGGAATATTGGTCCCTGGACCTCTGCAGATGCTCAGATCCCTTCCAGGTGGATGGGTTCTGCATCCATGAATTCAACCAGGGGATCCACCACTGGTTGAATCTGCAATGTCAAGCCTGTGGACGTGGGAGACCAGTTGTAATTTGTCCTAAAGAGTTGAACATTTTTCCCTATTATTAGTGATGCAATAAAAAAATCTCTGTAGCCATAACTTTTTATTTATTATTTCTTTAAGATAGGCTCCTGGAAGTGGACTTCTTAAAGTCCACGGACATGAATGAACATTTCTCCTGCTTGATCTTTGGAGTGAATTTTTGATCAGCATGCTGTAGGGCAGGTGTTTTCAAATTTACAAACAAATAGGTGAACTCTTTCTTTAAACCAAGAGTGTACACAAAAACCTGTAATATAAAATGGATGAAAGTGTATATGCTAAGTGGTAAGGATCTTGGAGTTTCTTCTACCCACCAGCCCCTACCCCCCACCCCCAAGTCACCTCAGTGATTCCATGGAGCCTGATTTGAAAAGAAAAGTATAGGACTAATGTTCAGTGCTAACCATCAAAATGCCAGATTCTAGTTCAGACTGGCTTCACCATCTAGTAGACTCAAAACCTTGGCCCCAGCAGCTTAAAAACCCTAAGATTTGTAAAAATGGTGATAATTTTGCCCACTAGAAGATTTTTGTTTTCAGGGTTGAATCACAGAGATCGCATTTATGATAACCCTTCTTAAAGTTGTAAAGCAGTAGGTAAGCAAAGTATTTTGGGTATGTGAAGTATTACATATTTACTTTTGTATCTTTAAAATTTAAAAAAAAATCCCAATTTTGCACTTAACAGGACTCTGTGCTGAAGAAATCCATTTGTGTGGAGAATCTGCTGCAATTGACATGGTTACCGAGCTTATGTACACAACTGGGGAGGATGTGGAGGTACTCAATTATATGCCTTGTTCTCAAGGTGGCATAGCAAGTACCCAGAGTACCCAGGCAGTGGCTTCATAGGCCCCAGACGATGGCAAAGTGAGAACTTGAAAGATCAGCTTCATTGCCCTGTAGTTGACTAGATCATGCATAGTTGGTTGAACCTCATGATCTAAAGTTCTGACCGAGTGGTTCTCACACCCTAAGTCTTCAAAAGTCCAAGCAGATTCCTTACCTTTTCTTGACAGAACCTTTTGGAATTTGAACAGATCTCTTTAGAATTAAGTAAATCTGGAATGTTAGAAATTGGAGGCTCAGCAAAAGTTTGTAATTTTCAAAGTCTCAAATGTCAGATACTGGGTACTCTGATAGATATCTAATTGCTAGAGATGGTTTGTATCCTTTTTTCACATTCCTAGAATAGGAAGCAACTCATTTCTGCTTACTCCTACTTTTTGCTTTCTTTACCAGACTTCTATAATAAAATGAAATATTTAAAAACTGGTCCATTACTTTAGTTTTGTACTCAGTTTTCAAGGAGAGATAGTGGAGTATAGTGGAAGAAATTCTGGGTTTCAGTCTTGGTTTTGCTGTTAACTCACTTTGTGTTTTTAGGCAAATCACAAAAGGCTACAGCTGGAAAAATCCTCATCAGACCTGATCTTTTCTTTTTTTTGGCTTGATCACTTATTAGACTCTATTTTGCTTGTTCATAAACTGGAAGTAACAGTTAATAACCCTTCTGAACTTAGCAAGTTCCTGTACAAATCAAATATATATGAAAGTGCTTTGAAAATTTATGAAATTCTCTGTAACACTTTACTAATTTAGAAATACCAATGAGAACTGATGGTAACACTTATAATACCAAAATAAATGTTTTTCTGTGTTTTCTCTTGAAAATGTTGGAACTTGTCTAACTTTAGCAGTTTTTAGCTACTTGACTGCTTTGTGAGTTTTTCACAATGCTTAGTCATAAGAAGTTCCGTTAGGTATGCTATTTTACAGTATCGTGTCTTTTATTATAGGTTCGAACCTATAAAAGGCTTACCCCCATTTCTGTGCTGGATCACGCACTAGAATCCTTAGACAACCTTCGGCCCGGGGACTGCATTGTCTGTTTTAGCAAGAATGATATTTATTCTGTGAGTCGACAGATTGAAATTCGGGGATTGGAATCAGCTGTTATATATGGCAGTCTCCCTCCTGGTAATTATTGACTTTCCTCATGATAGGATATGAAGTCTCTTGTTTTTGCCATGTATTTTGAGATACGTATCGATAACACAGTGAGCTACTGAATTAAGTTGCTTGGTGTATAATTTGTGATATAAAGCACATACTTCTCTAGTCATCTTTATGATGATAGAAGTATTTTGATTATCTATAGCTCTTGTTAATTGTTGTTATTAGTAGACTGTATTTTAAATGTTGAGCTGATGATTTTCTTACAGAAATGTCACTAAAATATGATCCTGGTAATATTCTTAAAATATTACCAGAAATCTGTTAAAAGTGTCCTCAGAAATGATATAGCTAGTGTGGTAGGGGACTGTGTTGCTCTTTGTGAGGTTATTTAGAGGAATAGAAATAAAAGAATAAGTGACTATTTGAGAATAATATTTAAGTTTGAAACAGTGAGAGTTTTATCCATAAAATGGACAGTTGGAGGTGAGGGTTTCCAAGACACTACAAGATACTACTTAGTGTGATGTAGTAAAAGACAGAGAACATTAATTTAACATAAACTGTTCTTATTTTAGGGACCAAACTTGCTCAAGCAAAAAAGTTTAATGATCCTGATGATCCATGCAAAATCCTGGTTGCTACAGATGCAATTGGCATGGGACTTAATTTGTAAGTAATTTGTTTTTAATAATCGTGGATATTCAGTGGGTTAGATAGCAATTTAAACACTTCTCAATGGCATTAGAATGACCAAACTCTTTGGCTTAGGTGAATGGGTATTGTAGTATAGATCCTAGATTTATCTTGCTCACACCTAAAGGAATAAAATTAAAATATCACATAACACTTGGACTTTTAAGTGCTGCTCCCTACCACTGCTAACCTATTATGTTCAGTTCAATTCAGTTCAGTCGCTCAGTCGTGTCCAACTCTGTGACCCCATGGACTGCGGCACGCTAGGCCTCCCTATCCGTCACCAACTCCCAGAGTTTACTCAAACTCATGTCCATTGAGTCGGTGATGCCATCCAACCATCTCAACCTCTGTCATCCCCTTCTCCTCCTGCCCTCAGTCTTTCACAACATCAGGGCCTTTTCCAATGAGTCAGTTCTTGGCATCAGGTGGCCAAAGTATTGAAGTTGCAGCTTCAGCATCAGTCCTTCCAATGAATATTCAGGACTGATTTCCTTTAGGATGGGCTGGTTACATCTCCTTGCAGTCCAAGGGACTCCCAAGAGTCTTCTCCAACACCACAGTTCAAAAGCATCAATTCTTTGGTGCTCAGCTTTCCTAATAGTCCAACTCTCACATCCATGCATGACTACTGGAAAATCCATTGCTTTGACTAGATGGACCTTTATTGGCAAAGTAATGTCTCTGCTTTTAATATGCTGTCTAGTTTGGTCATAACTTTTCTTCCAAAGAGTAAAGTGTCTTTTAATTTCATGGCCGCAGTCACCATCTGCAGTGATTTTGGAGCCCCCCAAAATAAAGTCTGTCACTGTTTCCACTGTTTCCCCATCTATTTGCCATGAAGTGATGGGACCAGATGCCATGATCTTAGTTTTCTGAATGTTCAGTTTTAAGCCAACTTTTTCACTCTCCTCTTTCACTTTGATCAAGAGGCTCTTTATTTCTTCTTCACTTTCTTCCATAAGTGTGGTGTCATCTGCATATCTGAGGTTATTGATATTTCTCCCAGCAGTCTTGATTCCAGCTTGTACTTCCTCCAGCCCGGCATTTCTCATGGTGTACACTGCATATAAGTTATATAAGCAGGGTGACAATATACAGCCTTGACATATTCCTTTCCCGATTTGGAACCAGTCTGTGTTCCATGTCCAGTTCTAACTGCAGTTCTAACTTCTTGACCTGCATACACATTTTTCAGGAGGCAGGTCAGGTGGTCTGGTATTCCCATCTCTTTCAGAATTTTCCACAGTTTGTTGTGATCCACACAGTCAAAGGCTTTGGCATAGTCAATAAAGCAGAAGTAGATGTGTTTTTGGAACTCTCTTGCTTTTTCAATGATCCAGTGGATGTCGGCAATTTGATCTCTGGTTCCTCTGCCTTTTCTAAATCCAGCTTGAACATCTGGAAGTTCACAGTTCATGGACTGTTGAAGGCTGGCTTGGAGAATTTTGAGCATTACTTTACTAGTGTGTGAGATGAGTGCAATTGTGTGGTAGTTTGAGCATTCTTTGTCTGTGCCTTTCTTTGGGATTGGAATGAAAACTGACCTTTTCCAGTCCTGTGGCCACTGCTGAGTTTTCCAAATTTGCTGGCATATTGAGTGCAGCACTTTCACAGCATCATCTTTTAGGATTTGAAATAGCTCAACTGGAATTCTGTCACCTCCACTAGTTTTGTTCATAGTCATGCTTTCTAAGGCCCACTTGACTTCGCATTCCAGGATGTCTGGCTCTAGGTTGATGATCACACCATCATGATTATCTGGGTTGTGAAGATCTTTTTTGTACAGTTCTTCTGTGTATTCTTGCCACCTCTTCTTAATATCTTAATACCTATTATGTTACCTCACTTTATTTTCAGTGTCTCAGTCGGCATGTGGGGCTAGCCATTATCTTCAGGGGTTAACAATATTAAACATAAATATTCCTCTGTGGGAAATGAAAACAGCTATACCTTTATGGATGAGCTATTCAAAGCCATTAATAGAAGCTAGCATTTAAAAGTCAGAGAAGGCAATGGCACCCCACTCCAGTACTCTTGCCTGGAAAATCCCATGGACGGAGGAGGCTGGTGGGCTACAGTCCATGGGGTCGATAACAGTCGGACACAACTGAGTGACTTCACTTTCACTTTTCACTTTCATGCATTGGAGAAGGAAATGGCAACCCACTCCAGTGTTCTTGCCTGGAGAATCCCAGGGACAGTGGAGCCTGGTGGGCTGCCGTCTATGGGGTCGCACAGAGTCGGACACGACTGAAGCGACTTAGCAGCAGCAGCATTTAAAAGTAGCCTAAGAAGACCTTGTATGGTTTATTTGTAAAAAGAGTTATTTTCTAGAGCCTTACTGAAGTATAATTTATGTATTATACTTTTCACCCACTTAAATGAATAATTTGATGATTTTTAGTAAAAAATGCTATTTAAGGGAAAGAAAAATAATTACTGACAAACCCCTTTACCTTACTTTGTAAACAGTGGGCAATATTGCAAGTAGGCCTAACTAGAATTAGAGTGAGCCTTTGTACAATGAACCAAATGATGGACGACTTTTCAGATAGCAGCTCATGAGATCATCTTTATTTCTATTTCAGGAGCATAAGAAGAATTATTTTTTACTCCCTTATGAAGCCAAGTATCAATGAAAAGGGAGAGAAAGAAATAGAACCAATCACCACCTCTCAAGCCTTGCAGATTGCTGGCAGAGCTGGTAGGTTCAGTTCAAAATTTAAAGAAGGAGAGGTTACAACAATGAATCGAGAAGACCTCAGTTTATTAAAGGAAATTTTGAATAGGCCTGTGGATCCTATAAAGGTAAGGTTTAATTAACATAGTAATTAATTACCTCTTCTCTGTGAAGGACAGTCCTTCCTTCCTTCACTCCCTTTCCAGACTTTCACCTCAGATACCTGGAAACAAATAAGCCAAAGAAAATTTTGTGCCGTGAAAATCATGTCAAGAAAGCCCTGCTTCGGAACTTCCCTGATGGTCCAGTGGCCAAGACTCCATGCTCCCGGTGCAGGGGGCCTGGGTTCGATCCCTGGTCAGGGAACTAGATCCCACATGCCACAACTAAGAGATCCCGCACGTGCTAACTAAGACCCGGTGCAACGAAATAAAGAAAAACATTTAAAATGAAAGAAAACCCTGCTTTATTGCTTTTGAGAGGCCTAATAGAGAGCCCCTGGTTAGAGAATGGTATGCAAGTGAAAGATCCAGATTTTATAAACGTAGCAATAATGTAACGAGTTTAGTAAACCTGATTTTACGTTAATTCTTCCTGTAATTTAACAGGTGGGGATTGGGGCCTGGTTGCTTCAGGTGGGCACATAGCTTTGTCAGCAGACTGAAAATTGCCAGAAACTTGACAGTAGAAGAAACCTTTGCATGTTGGGTAAAAACAGCATTGAGCTATACAGCTTTGAATCATTAAGGGCAAGGTTAAGTTTTGGTTAGTGCAGTTAATGAGGCAGACATGTATGTATTTTAAACAAACTATTACAATTTAAAGTTTGCCTGGAAAATTCACTTAATAGGGCTTATCTTACTCTTAGGGATCTCAAGTAAAAGGGTATATGAATGAGATAACATGAGGGAAAGTTCCTGGAGGACAGCTGTGGCTGGAATCATTTCTGTAGCTTTTGTTAAGAGTATAACTGTGGGACTTCCCTGGTGGTTTGATGGCTAAGACTCAATGCAGTGGGCCCAGATTCTATCCCAGGTCAGGGAACTACATCCCATGTGCTACCATTAAGACCTGATGTGGCCAAATAAATATATTTTTTTAAATGTTTAAAAAAAAGAGTGCAGCTGATAATGGACCTCCCCATCTCCTGGGTACCTCCTTTCTTGTGTTTATTCTCTTCCTCCCTCCCATGATTCATCTCTCTCTTCTTTTCCTCTTTGTTTTTCCCATTCTCTTTCTTTTTTTCTTTCTAATGCTTCAGTTCAGTTCAGTTCAGTCGCTCAGTCGTGTCCGACTCTTTGCGACCCCATGAATTGCAGCACGCCAGGCCTCCCTGTCCATCACCCACACCCGGAGTTCACTCAGACTCATGTCCATCGAGGCAGTGATGCCATCCAGCCATCTCATCCTCTGTCGTCCCCTTCTCCTCCTGCCCCCAATCCCTCCCAGCATCAGAGTCTTTTCCAATGAGTCAGCTCTTTGCATCAGGTGGCCAAAGTATTGGAGTTTCAGCTTCAGCATCATTCCTTCCAATGAATATTCAGGACTGATCTCCTTTAGGATGGACTGGTTGGATCTCCTTGCAGTCCAAGGGACTCTCAAGAGTCTTCTCCAACACCACAGTTCAAAAGCACCAATTGTTTGGCGCTCAGCTTTCTTTATAGTCCAACTCTCACATCCATACATGACTACTGGAAAAACCATAGCCTTGACTAGAGGGACCTTTTTGGCAAAGTAATGTCTCTGCTTTTGCACATGCTATCTAGGTTGGTCATAACTTTCCTTCCAAGGAGTAAGCGTCTTCTAATTTCATGGCTGCAATCACCATTTGCAGTGATTTTGGAGCCCAAAAAAATAAAGTCTGACACTGTTTCCACTGTTGCCCGTCTATTTCCCATGAAGTGATGGGACTGGATGCCATGATCTTCATTTTCTGCATGTTGAGCTTTAAGCCAACTTTTTCACTCTCCTCTTTCACTTTCATCAAGAGGCTTTTGAGTTCCTCTTCACTTTCTGCCATAAGTGTGGTGTCATCTGCATATCTGAGGTTATTGATATTTCTCCCAGCAATCTTGATTCCAGCTTGTGCTTCCTCCAGCCCAGCATTTCTCATGATGTACTCTGCATATAAGTTAAATAAGCAGGGTGACAATATACAGCCTTGACATACTCCTTTTCCTGTTTGGAACCAGTCTGTTGTTCCATGTCCAGTTTTAACTGTTGCTTCCTGACCTGCACACAGATTTCAGAAGAGGCAGGTCAGGTGGTCTGGTATTCCCATCTCTTTCAGAATTTTCCACAGTTCGTTGTGATCCACACAGTCAAAGGCTTGGCATAGTCAATAAAGCAGAAATAGATGTCTTTCTGGAACTCTCTTGCTTTTTCAATGATCCAGCAGATGTTGGGAATTTGATCTCTGGTTCCTCTGCCTTTTCTAAAACCAGCTTGAAAATCTGGAAGTTCACAGTTCACGTATTGCTGAAGCCTGGCTTGGAGAATTTTGAGCGTTACTTTACTAGCGTGTGAGATGAGTGCAATTGTGTGGTAGTTTGAGCATTCTTTGGCATTGCCTTTCTTTGGGATTGGAATGAAAACTGACCTTTTCCAGTCCTGTGGCCACTGCTGAGTTTTTCAAATTTGCTGGCATATTGAGTGCAGCATTTTCACAGCATCATCCTTCAGGATTTGAAATAGCTCAACTGGAATTCCATCACCTCCACTAGCTTTGTTTGTAGTGATGCTTTCTAAGGCCTACCTGACTTCACATTCCAGGATGTCTGGCTCTAACTGTGGGCAATTCTTGACATTATGAATATTCAGGTAAAGAGATAACTGGTCTCCAGTTTAGACATTTTCTCTTCTATATATGTATGTCAGTTTTTTTGCCCTGGTTAAAGTGATTGGGTTTTCCTTTTTTGTTTTGTTCAATGGAGAGAATTGAGACCCTGGAAAGCGCTATGTGTACTTGTGTGTGCTGTCAGATCACCAGAGAGTTTAGGAATATAAGTAAAATATAAGCAGAAAATTAATTCCGTAGTGGATGTACTTGGTAGTTGGTAATAAATGGCAAAATATGATGCTTGTCTCTGTTTTACTCAAATTCTTGTCCCTTAACTCATTTGGCAAGGGCCTATCCCAAATATAGGACTTTATCTTGAAATAACTTAAGAAAACTTACGCTTAAAAAAAATAAGCTTATGGTTGTTTTTTCTTTTACTCAAGGCAGCTGGTCTTCATCCAACTGCTGAACAGATTGAAATGTTTGCCTACCATCTCCCTGACACAACGCTTTCTAATCTCATTGTAAGTAGAAACTCCTAAATCTCTTTTCTAAAAAAGTCAGTATGTGATTTCCCTGATGGTTAAGACTCTGTGCTCCCAATGCAGGGGCATGAGTTCAGTCGTTTGTTGGGAAAAATAAAAACATTTAAAAGTTGGTGTGTCAGACAATTACTGGTTAACCTTGTGAACATGACTGGATAGTCTGTTTTTGTGAAGTTGCTATTCATGAAGTTTATCTTGAAAGTGGAAACTTTCTCTCAGAAGTTTTAGGGCTTTTATCCTGAGGAATTTTCTGAGTATTTCAGGTTGAGAAGGCTGATAAGGACGTCTGTTAGCTTGAGGAGGCAGTGAATTAAGCAAGCCTTTCTAGACGTCTGTTAACGTATTAAAGTGATTGTCTCTTACAGACTTGAGTACTTTATTCATGCCCAGCTAGGTAGTCCAGTAATTAATGTATTTTTCCCTCCCAGGATATTTTTGTAGACTTTTCACAAGTTGATGGGCAGTATTTTGTCTGCAATATGGATGATTTTAAATTTTCTGCAGAGTTGATCCAGCATATTCCGTTAAGTCTCCGAGTGAGGTATGTTTTCTGCACAGCCCCTATCAACAAGAAGCAGCCTTTCGTCTGTTCTTCATTGTTGCAGGTAAGCCTTTATCTTTTTGATATTTTGAGTTGTTTCGGGTTGATGCATTTTCCCCAAACAATATTTTGTTAATCAGAATAAAGAAATAAGACAGTGTACCCTTTTATATGAAACACTGTGTAAGAACTTAAATAAAACATGACTCTTTTGTTCTTTCAGATAGTTTTGGGGGTGGGGAGAGAATTCTTGCTTTGTATTTGGTTTTATGTGGTAGCCTTTTTGCAGAAGCTAAAATAAAAATAATTAAACATAATATTTTGAGCGAAAGGAGTCTGCCTGATGGTAGATACACTTTTTCCTTGTTGGTGTTGGGGCATGTATTCTGGAAGGGATGGGGCTTAGGAGTCAATGGCGGCAGCAGTATCAGTTCTGTTAACCGTCAGGGATGGCTCTTTGTGTGAATTTGGTGCCAAGGTTCCAGCCCCTTTTCTTTTAACTCATTTGGGTAGAGAGACACATCTCTGACTTCTGATCCCAAGAGTCACCCAAACAAGGGGTGGGCAAAGGCAGCAGAAGCTAAACTTGCAGTCTCGCCGTGTTCTCTGCTGTCTCTGGGCCATTGCTCCCCCTGTTGGCTCTGCACGCTCTCCCTGCCCCACTACGCCCAGAGGTCGTCTCTTTAAATCTTTTCCTGATTCATTGATGTCATTTCACTGCCATCTTTTTTTATAGCTGTTAACATTCTGCTTATTAGCTTTGTTTGGATCAAATCTAAGTTTATGTTTTAAATTATTTTAAAATTTTATAAATAATACACAAGTACTTTTTTGCACAAAATTAAAACATTAGAGAAGGTTAAATTGGGCTGCCACCCTGACATAAGTGCTGTTATCAGCTTTGCTGTAATAGCTGATATCAGCTATTCTTGCAGACCTTTTCTGTTACATTTGCCTACATACCCATAGGAGTAGAAATTCTAGTTTTTGTTGGGTGGGTGTGTTCTTCCATAAATGCCATAATGAAGTAGTCTGCAGTTTGTCTTTTTCCTTGAATATGTCTTAGAGGTGTTCCATGTCCAGGTATTTACCTAAGAAATATGTTTCTTAGAGCTGGTGTTTGTGAGAGAGCTAACCAGCATAAGATTGAAGTTTATGGAACAAAGGCTTAAACTTAAAAGACCCGAGGACTTCCTTGGTAGTCCGGTGATTAAGACTCTGTGCTGCCAGTACAAGGGGTGTGGATTTGATCCCTGGTTGGGGAACTGATCTCACATGCTGTGCAGTGCTGCCAAATATTAAAAACATAGCAAAGAACTGACCTGGATGGAACTGGAGCCCACGGGCCTGACCCCATTTAAACCATCCTTCAAACTGCTCTCTAATAAAATAGCAGCATGTTACTAAGGAGTAAGGAGTCTAGAAGCCAATAGTTGCTTATGTGTTGTGTTTACAGGTTAAAATGTGAAATCTGGAGATTTTCCTTATCTCCATTATTACTGAATAAAAGAGCTCAATTCCGCTAATGGTCTCTGATGCCCCTTAGGAAGTAGTTTAGGAACTGTTCCCTGGAGCTCCTTTAGGGCTGGCTCTTGGATGGGTCTCTCTCCCTCTCTGTCTCTCAGCAGCTCCATACTCACATACTGGGCTTCCGCTAGTTGTTTGTGGCCTAAATGGTAAACCACTGCTTTTGTAAGAGAACTGTGTTTTGGCATGTTGGCACCCCACTCCAGTACTCTTGCCTGGAAAATCCCATGGACGGAGGAGCCTGGTGGGCTCCAGTCCATGGGGTTGCTAAGAGTCGGGCACGACTGAGCGACTTCACTTTCACTTTTCACTTTCATGCATTGGAGAAGGAAATGGCAACCCACTCCAGTATTCTTGCCTGGAGAATCCCAGGGATGGGGGAGCCTAGTAGGCTGCTGTCCATGGGGTCTCACAGAGTCGGACACAACTGAAGCAACTTAGCAGCAGCAGAAGCAGCTTATTAGCAGGTTAACGTGGTCACGTTTCCATTCTTCATGGCCATTCTTACCTGGCATGTATTAAACAGCAGAATGAACCAGACTGAAACAAATAAAATTGTAACATTTAATCACAGTTATTTGAAAACTATCCTGCATTTCTAAAGTTTTGATCTTGCTTAGGTTAAATATTTAGAGATAATTTTCCCTAATTAAGAAATGAACCTTTCAAAAATCACCTTATCCTTGAAGCTAAAGATTGTAAACTTATGCTTGCTAGTTTTTGCATAATTTTATTATCTCCTATAGATATTGTGATGCATAATAGCATCTAGCGTTGTTTGGGAGGCAGCATGATTTGAATGTCTTGGGGTTCAAGAAGGTGTGGTGATATGGTATTGAAGAAGTTGAATCACAGTGGTGACTTGGCCAGAACTCTATAACCATACGACTAGTGAAGAGGCAGAGTCTCTTTACTAGTTTGATTGACTCATGGCCAACCTTGTACCAAGTCAGCTTAAAGAGTTTCTTTTTCTTTTTTTGGCCATGCCATGTGGCATAGGGAAACTTAGTTCCCCAACCAGGGATCGAAACCAACACCCTTGGAGTGGAACCATGGAGTCTGAACCTCTGGACCGCCAGGGAAATCCCTCAAAGACTTTTTAATATAATAAGGGATGATATTGACAAAATACAAGCTCCTATTTAAGGCTATAGGACTATTACATGAAGGGACAGAAGTCTCTGGGTACTGTCTGCCTGTAACTTGGAACTTAGAACATAAAATGTTCGTAAATGTTAACAGGCAGTCCCTGGAAGGTTAGTTCATAGGCGTTTTATTGCCCTGGTTTTGGAAAAAGAAGGAAATCATTCCTTTCAATGACAAAAACAAAACACAAACTTTAAAGAGCATGAAATGTTCTTTAAAATATAGAAAAGTGTAAAGAAGGAGAGAAACCAGCCTGCCTATTGAGATAACAGCCACAGTTAACATTTTATTATGCTGTCTTTTTTTGGGGGGCGGGGGAGGGTCACAGACTAAAGTGAATTCTGATTCTTTTGCCAAATTCCTTTCTTCTGTCTTAGTTTGCCAGACAGTATAGCAGGAATGAGCCCCTAACCTTCTCATGGTTACGCCGATATATTAAATGGCCATTACTTCCACCTAAGAATATTAAAGACCTCATGGATCTTGAAGCTGTCCACGATGTCTTGGATCTTTACCTATGGCTAAGGTACCAAATTTTTCCATTATGCGCCTCATTTTTTCCAAGTAATAGGACAAATCAAAAGTTTTTATGATGGTCTTTTACACTTTCAAATTAGGCACATACTTGCAAGGTGTTTTATTGTCCATTTAGGCAGCTGAGCCTGGTTTATACCCATTCCAAAAATGACTTAAGAGTTCTTATGATTCTAGTTAAGTAGGTGAGAAACTCTACTAAATCCTATGCAAATAGTAGTCCCTGGACCAAAAGCATTGGTATTGATTGGAAACTTGTTAAAAATAGAGAATATTGGGCCTACTCCAGCTTTAATAAAACTCTACATTTTAATAAAATTTCAAGGTGATTCATGTCTGTATCATGATTTAAGAGGGACTGCTGTAGATCAGTCATTCCCAAAGGAGGGGCATGTCCCACTAGGGAAGCAGATCAGAATCACTTAAGATAGGAGTGGTGAGCAACTCTCATAACAACATATTCCTTACATGAGCTGGGGGCAGAAATAAAGGTTGAGCAAAGGCACTGGACACAGTTTGCAAGAACAGAATATTTGGAATGAATCAGTATCAAGATTTAGTCACTTCATTGACAGTAGTCCAGCAACTGCCCTAAGAACTCTTCCTATCATGTAATGTGTTTTTTTTCTTTCCAGCTACCGGTTTTTAGATATGTTTCCAGATGCCAGCCTGGTTCGAGAGCTCCAGAAAGAACTAGATGGCATTATCCAAGATGGTGTACACAACATCACCAAACTGATTAAAATTTCAGAGACACACAAACTGCTGAATTTGCAGAACTTGTCAGCAGAGAGCCAGTCCCGTCTGTCAGCTGCAGCAAAGAGCCAAAGCAGAAGGAATCGGGGCACCAAAGCTTTGGGGAGTAAAGCTGCTGAGCCCCTCGGCCCTGATGCAGAAGAGAAATCCCTTGCTTCCAGGTTGGTGCAGCAAGGACTCCTCACTGCAGACATGCTGAAACAGCTGGAAAGAGAGTGGATGACACAAAAAACCGAACAGGGCAAAGGAAGACTAGAAACTGGGACTTCCTTAAAAGGGACAAGAAGAAAGAAGAAAGAACCTGATTCAGATTAGTTTGATTTCTATTTTTACAAATAAAAATATTTTAAGCTCCTTTTATCTTTACATGCATTTACTGCCTGCTGTGGTTTTGTGGCTATCTTTTACTGCGTTTTTGGCTAAGAAAAATGAACTCTTAAAGATAACTGAACTATTTGTTTCATGTCTTAGAGGTTTATTCAAAGCTTTATTTAATGGCCATTTGTAGTATAGCACTAAGACAATGCATTCTGAGGAACTCTGCATGGGGATAAAATCAGCATGGTGAATTGTTTTGACCAGTTTCCCTACACCTTTGCGAGGATGTCACAGGTGGAATTCTTTGGCAAACATTGCTGTCTGTTGTACCCACATACCAGAGGCTCTTCTCTGTGCTGTAAATATGTAATAAATGAAACATTATATCCATGCCCTCATGGAGATTATATTTGGTATGGTGACAGATAAGAATAAGTTAACAAATAAACAACGTCAGCTCTATGAGGGCAAATATTGTTGTCTGTATAGTTCACAGCTATATGTATGGTGCCTAGAATAGAGTAGAAGCACAAATGAATGTGAAATTAATAGATGTGATTTCAGAGATAAATGCTAGAAAGTCATAGAATAAGGAAAGCAAATGGGAGTAGTTGGTGGGGTATATCACGTGGAATGAGGGGTCTTCTCATGTCCAAAGGCCAGTCTGATGCATAGCGGCCTTCACTTGTCCAGTAGTGTTTTAAGCTTTGGTTGGAGACACAGCTAATAGGAGCTTAAAGACACAGGCTTTGGGGTTGGACACACCGTGGTTTAGCTTCTGTCATCACTACCAGCTCAGTGACCTTGCCCTCTCTATGGCTTGGTCCTTACATTCAAAAAAGATGGCTAGTAATGCCTACTTAGAGTTGTTTGGGAGGTTAAATGGCATCTCATGACATTAAAGTCCTGGTATATAGGAAGTGTTTTATAAAGGAACCTGAAGGTTTGAGTTCATTCTGGGCTGTGAATTGAGCTCTTAGGTCATTGGAAGAACTTATTTCTTGAGCAACTGCTAAGTTGAGGCTGATTACAGCCTGGGGATTAAAGTGATTTGGTTCCATTTGGGTCAAGGAATAGCCAAGTTTGCAGTTAGTCATCTCTCTCTGACTTTTTCTTCAATAGTTCAGAGTTCAGATGGTATTTAATTGAGATAGCAATCTTTATTTTTCTAACCTTTGCCTTTATAGAAGTAAAAGCTGAACAGGTGGCACTGACTATCTTTCTCCCTTACTTGTGTATAATCAGTAGTGAAATGCCTGGAAGGGCATGTTTCTTTTAATATTTTGTGTTTGAGCAACTTTAACTTATGGAACTTGCTTTCCACTGTGACTTACATCGTAGCAGACATAGCCCTTTCTTGCCTAAGTGGTGTCAAAAGATACCTGTGAACTGAATTGGATAATGGATTTGGTTTCATATTTAAGTGAGGATATACATCACTTGGGCTTCCCAGGTGTTACTAGTGGTAGAGAACCTGCCTGCCAATGCAGGAAACATAAGAGACGTGGGTTCGATCCTTGGGTCGGCAAGGTCCCATGGAGGAGGTCATGGCAACCCACTGCAGTATTCTTGCTTGGAGAATCCCATAGACGGAGGAGCCTGGCGGGCTACAGTCCATGGGGTCACAAAGAGTCAGACAGGACTGCACACGCATGCCCATGTACGTCACTTAGCGTGTTATTAATTCTCCCACTCTCTCCAGTTTGGAAGTCCGAATTGGTAAGTCAGAGAAGACACTTTAGGCAAGACACTTGCAAACTCAGGCAAGTTTAAATGTTAGTGAAGCCTCAGATAAAAGGGGTGGGGAGAGGGGGTGCTGTTAGCTGCTCGAACATTGAGCTAAAGTGTATTTATAAATACTAGTGATAGTTTACTTTTTACCTGTCCTGTCTGTGGGGGGAAAGAGCTCTGTGGTTAGGCAGAATAAGATTAAAGAAAGATGAAATCAGATGAAACAAAAAAGGAAAAATATAATTGGAGTGGTCCTAATTAATTCTCTGCAGTATGTTTAAAATTGTCACTGTGAAAACAAATCTTTCTTCTCTGCTAAAAGTTGGACGTGTCACTTTCTTTTTGGCCTTATGGGCAAGCTGGTCCTGTTTTCAGTCTTTCCAAAACACAACTTTTTTTGTTCTTGAAGTTTTCTAACAGGTTTTGAAACACTTGTCTGAAAACCCTCCTTGAACTATCGTGGATTCAGCTCAACATCAGCACTGAATATGGACTGAGACTCAGATACTGACTTCAGTTCTGTCAGTATAGATCTAGGGAACGTAGTAAAAGCAGAGACATGACTTTGCCAACAAAGGTCCGTCTGGTCAAGGCTATGGTTTTTCCTGTGGTCATATATGGATGTGAGAGTTGGACTGTGAAGAAGGCTGAGCATCGAAGAATTGATACTTTTGAACTGTGGTGTTGGAGAAGACTCTTGAGAGTCCCTTGGACTGCAAGGAGATGCAACCAGTCCATTCTGAAGGAGATCAGCCCTGGGATTTCTTTGGAGGAATGATGCTAAAGCTGAAACTCCAGTACTTTGGCCACCTCATGCGAAGAGTTGACTCATTGGAAAAGACTCTGATGCTGGGAGGGATTGGGGGCAGGAGGAGAAGGGGACGACAGAGGATGAGATGGCTGGATGGCATCACCGACTTGATGGATGTGAGTCTGAGTGAACTCCGGGAGTTGGTGATGAACAGGGAGGCCTGGTGTGCTGTGATTCATGGGGTCGCGGAGTCGGACACGACTGAGCGACTGAACTGAACTGAACTTAGTAAAATGTGGTTAATACATTACTGGTTAACAATAATAACCAATGACTTGTAAAGCATTGTACGTTGTGTTTAGGGACAAATGTGAATCTACAAAATGGAATTGAGCCTTTTGAAAAATGACTTCTTGTGAATCACAAAGCTATCATCAGGAACCACCAATGATTCTTAACACCTCGAAATTGGGAATCTGTAATGATGTAGTCATTCTTTGTCCAATTCGAAACAAACCTATGAGTATATAATGAAAAGTTGTGGTTTAATAAGAGAAGAAAATGGATAAATGAATTAGGCTATTTCCTTTCTGTATTTCAAAGGTTATAAAATACATACACTTGAACAGAGATAGCAATGTTTGTAAACATCCTTCTGAATTAGCACTATTATCTAAAAGCCTGTCACTCAACATAGTAGGACACTTCCACATAGAGGTGATAAGCGACAGTTGTCTTTATGGGCAAAAAGATGCCAGAGACGGGGGGAAAAAAGCTTTGCAAATAGGATCAGGCTTTGAAGACTGAATTTAAGAAGTTACTTCTGGCAAATTTGGGTTGAAGAGGCGATTTTGAAGTCCTTTAGGCTACACTCCTAGAATCCGCCCAGAGTCTCAATATCAAGTGCTCCCTAAGCAGTCCAGGCCCTTGAAAAGCCTCTGGTGCTTATAGAGGCTTTGGTAGAGGCTTTGGTAAAGGCTTGTAACCCGGTGACTACTTTGAACTGCTTTTTGACACACCTGTAAAATGCAGCGAAACTGATAATTTCCTGCTGGGAAATCGCTTTTTTCTCAAGTGCTTGTAATTAGGTCGAGATCATATATATTTTTTAAAGTCCCTTAAGTAATTTGTAATGTCCACAAATTGCCTTTTTCTTTCCTCTTAACAGCTACATTTTCATTTTCTTAACATGTTCATCACTCACTGTTATTCTTTAAAAATTGATAAATAGATGTTGATCACATGTATTTAAAAGTACTGTATAATAGAAATTCAAAACAAAGCTCCCTTGAAAGTAAGAACTTCCCCCTAAGTCACACTTGTGTACATTAGCTTACCTCTAGCTATACACATAAGCCAAGGAAGCTTAAGCCACTTTTTTAAAAGTAATTCTTGTCAAAGGAATACATACACAGCTTTAAAAACCACAATCACTTTCAACTCTGTTATCTATTTCGTCTCATATTTACCTCATTGACTGCATAATATACATCCTCTGCTAACTCTTTCGTCATCATTTTAAAGCATTAGCTACTGATTTCTTGTTATATTAGATGAGGATTTAGCTTTCTTAAATTGCTCCTTTTCTCCATTTCTCTTTTGATATAGCTATTATTCCTTTTTGTTTTGTTATTAATAAGTTAATTAAATAAATTAGTTATTAATTTTAAATCCGTGTTTAAAATTGTGTTTGTGACCTTTTGGCTACTTTCTAGGCAATGTCTCCAATTTTAACCCCTTGAAGATTTAATTTTTTCTGTGAGAGTTTTCATTTCTTAGACATCCTTATTATTTGATAGTTCCTTTTTATTTTGAAAATAAGAGGAGTGACAATAAACAGTGTAATGTCTGCGTCTGAGGAGAGATTCAGATACACATTTGCTAAGAATCACAATTCAGAAGAATAAAGGGGAGTATGGCAATTGAGAGAAAAAAGGTAAGACTTTTGTGGCTTGTTATGAGAATATTGGCATTTTAAAAAAAAAAATGGAAGTATAGTTGATTTACAATCTTGTGTTTCAGGTGTATAGCAAAGTGATTCAGTTTTTATATATATAAAAATATATATATTTATATTTTATATATATATTATAATATATAAATATATTAATTATAGTATATAATTATAATATAATATATTGTATTAATTATATTAATAATAAAAATATATATTATAAATAATATTTATAATATAAATATAATATATAATATTATATATATATATACACACACACACATACATACATATATATACACATATATTTTTCCAGATTCTTTTCTCTTATAGGTTATAACAAAATATTGACTATAGTTCCCTGTGCTATATAGGAGGTCCTCATTGGTTATTTGTTTTGTATATAGTAGTGTGAATGTGTTAATCCCAAATTCCTAATTTATTCTTCCCCCTTCCTTTCCCCTTTGGTAACCATAAGTTTTGTTTTCTATGTCTGTGAGTCTATTTCTGTTTTGTACATAAGTGCATTTGTTTCATTTTTTTTTAGATTCTACATATAAGCATTATCATATGATATTTGATATTTTGGCTGGCTTCACTTAGTATAATAATCTCTAGGTCGATCATGTTGCTTCAAATGGCATTATTTCATTCTTTTTTATGGCTCAGTAATATTCTATTGTATATATTTACCATATCCTCTTTAATCTATTCATTTGTTAGTGGACACTTAGGTTGCTTCCATGTCTTGCCTGTTGTAAACAGTGCTGCAGTAAACATTGGGGTGCATGGTATATTTTCAAATTATGGTTTTCTACGGATATGTGCCCAGAAGTGAGATCCTTGAATCCTATGGTAATTTTTTTTTTTTTTTTTTTGTTTTAAGGAACCTCCAACTGTTCCCCATAGTGACTATACCAATTTATATTCTTACCAACAGTGTAGGAAGGTTGCTTTGAGAATACTGGCATTCTGACAGTCCCGAGTTCTTAGACAGGAGGTACTTTCAGCACTGGCCTTTTCTTGGTGGCTGTCAGCCACGAGCAGAGTCTCTGTCTTGTGGTGATAGAAGAATAACCTCCCGTGATGTAGTCTCCTAAATTCTGCACAATGATTTAATTTCATCACCACCTGGTCCATATACTGTGACTTTTTATCCAATGATATATATAAATTCACATAAATTATTTCAGCTGAATTATCAGTTCTGACTCCTGCTATTTAATTTTTAGTAATATTAGAACTCATGTGTTTTCACATATTCTTTTAACTATAATTCTTGCCCTGATCTTGAAAGATTTTAGCTTTTCTTGCTTATTTTCTGGGCTTCCCTGGTGGCTCGGTGGTAAAGAATCCACCTGCAATGCAGGAGACCCAGCTTAGATCCCTGAATCAGGAAGATCCCCTGGAGAAGGACATGGAAACCCACTCTAGTGTTCTTGCCTGGAGAATCCCATGGAGAGGGGAGCCTGGCAGGAACAGTCTATAGTGTCTTAAAGAGTTGGACACAACTGAAGCAGCTGAGCATGCTTATTTTCTAGGGTAAGGCTCTTCTTCCCTTACCAACTTAATACATCATATCTTGTATTGTTAAAGTTTACAATGTATGGGTGCATGTCTTATCCCTATTTCATTTGCAGACAGTCCTGGTACAGTATAGTATTTCTCAGAGGCCATTATCTTACTAGCAGAATTTAAACTGTGCAAAGCTAATTAAAAGCTGTAAAATGTAACCAGAGAATATGAAAGTTTAATACTATCAAAAATAATTGGAAAATTTGTTAGAGTGTATCTTTATTCTCTGAAGTTTTATTAGGATGTTCTCTAAAAATTCATATAAACTTTTTATCAGTTATGGCTCAAAGATAAATTTCTCATTTTGAGCTTAAAATTCTTGCTAAGGAAAAAGTACAGAATTTTTTTGTGTGTGTCATATAATTCCTCTCCCACTCCCTGCTCCCACTCTTATTTTTGGTTATCATCTTGTTCTTGTTTCATGAATGCAATCAATCTCTTTATTTACCTAATGATATTATAGTTTTTGTCTTAAATTTTCTTGTTTCCTTTTTCTTTCTTGTGTGGTTTCTGCCTTTGTTGTTGGAAACTTGTCTTGAGTGTCTAGTAGTCTTTGGCTATGTTCCTATTTAAAAGTAAATTAAGCTAATAGGCAATGGCACCCCACTCCAGTACTTTGCCTGGAAAATCCCATGGATGGAGGAGCTTGGTAGGCTGCAGTCCATGGGGTCGCTAAGAGTCGGACACGACTGAGCAACTTCCCTTTCACTTTTCACTTTCATGCATTGGAGAAGGAAATGGCAACCCACTCCAGTGTTCTTGCCTGGAGAATCCCAGGGACGGGGGAGCCTGGTGGCTGCCGTCTGTGGGATCACACAGAGTTGGACACGACTGAAGTGACTTAGCAGTAGCAGCAAGCTAATAGGAAGCTCTGTTTACATGGGTAATGCTTTGGGTTTTGATGCAGATTGATTGTGGAGAAGGCAATGGCACCCCACTCCAGTACTCTTGCCTGGAAACTCCCATGGATGGAGGACCCTGGTGGGCTTCAGTCCATGGGGTCGCAAAGAGTTGGACACAACTGAGCAACGTTACTTTCACTTTTCACTTTCATGCATTGGAGAAGGAAATGGCAACCCACTCCAGTGTTCTTGCCTGGAGAATCCCAAGGACAGGGGAGCCTGGTGGGCTTCCGTCTCTGGCGTCGCACAGAGTCAGACACGAATGAAGCGACTTAGCAGCAGCAGCAGCAGCATGGCCATATAATATTCTGTTGTATAAATATACCACATCTTCTTTATACATTCAACTGCTGACCGACACTTAGACTGTTTTCATATCTTGGCTATTGTGAGTAAAGATACAATGAACTGGGTGTGCAGATATGCTTTCGAGATACTGATTTCAATCCCTTTGGATGAATACCCAGGAATGGGATTGTTGGATCATATGGTAGTTCAGTTTTTAGTTTTTTTGAGAAACTGCCATACTGTTTTCCATTATAATGGTTGTCTCAATTTATAATCCCACCAACCATGCACAAGGCTCTCCTTTTTTCCATATCCTCACCAATGTTGTTATCTCTTGTCTTTTTCAAAAAGCCATCCTGACAGGTGTGAGATGAAATCTCACTGTGGTTTTGGTTTGCATATCACTGATGATTAGTGATATTGGCCATGTTTTCATAGATCTGTTGGACATTTGTATGTCTCCTTTGGAAAAATGCCTATTCAGGTCCTTTGCCCATTTTTTATTAGATTATTTTCTTTTTTTGCTGTTGAATTGCATGAGTTCTTTATATATTTTGGTTATTAGTGCTTTATCAGATACATAGTTTATGAATATTTTCTCCCATTCTATAGGTTGTCTTTTCAATTTATTGATTGTTTCCTTTGCTATTCAGAAGCTGTTTAGTTTAATGTAGTCCCACTTGTTTATTTTAGTTTTTGTTTCCTGTGTTTTAGTGACTAATCTAGGAAATCACTGCCCGGACCAATGTCAAGGATCTTTTCCCCTATGTTTTCTTCTGGGAGTTTTATGGCTTCAGGTATTGATTTTGAGTTCATTTTTGTGAATGGTATCGGGTAAGTCTCCTGGGTATTTTTGAGGGGTCATGGAACTAATCCCCCACAGATACTAAGAGATGACTGTACATGTATGATTCCAGAATTATTAAGTCATGCTCTTGGGGAAAGCAACTTTACCAACCATAGGACTCACTCATTTCCAAAGTTACTCAGGTCAGTGTCTTTTCTTCCCATCCCCTTCAGGGAGGCTATTTATACATTTATAATAGTGTTATTTTGTCATTCCCATTACATCCATCATCTCCTAAGTATTCTCTTAGATTCACATACATTAAATTCACTCTTCATGCTATAAAGTTGTATGGATTTTGACAAATGTATTTTTTTTGTTTTATTTTATTTTTTTTATTTTTCCCCATCCTGCAGCCCCCTCCCAGCTCCCTCCCCATCGCATCCCTCTGGGTCATCCCGGTGCACCAGCCCCGAGCACCCTTGTGTCATGTACTTACCATTACAGATCACACAGAAGAGCTTCACTGCCCTAAAAACTTCTCGGTGCTTCCCTTACTCAGTCCTCCTCTCCAGCCCCTTGCAACCACTGGTCTGTTTACTCTCTACTGTTTTGCCTTTTCCATATCTGAGGTCATTTAATTTTACCAGAAGAAAAACTGGATTCCCCAACTCCTCCCAGTGGGGGAAGAAAGGGATATATTCAGATAAATATTTGGTGGTGGAAATTGGAAATAAGTGGTTTAGGGTCTCACTGTTGACTTGAGGGTTTAATTTGATGGCCATATTTTCTGTCTCATACCTCATTCCCACTTCCCATGGTGCCTAATGGTCCCAGGTCCAGAGGTTGTTGGATTCAATCTCTCCAAAGAATAAACACCTGTTCTCCTCTAGGGGGTGGGATGCGATGGTCACTCATTGCTCTAGGCAGAGGAGCATACCTGGGACCTAATTGCCTTGTTATATACAGTTTTAGCCAATCTCTTTTTTCCTCTCCTCTCGCTTTTCTGAAGTATCAAGGCCTCCAGTTTCTGAGCAGTTCTAGAGTTATAGATGTCATTACTCATTTCTTGGTGGAATCACTCTCTGCAGGCACTTAGGTATCAGTGTTTCCCCTGCTAATCTTCTCTGTCAGCTTTCTGTCTTCCAAAATCAGTTAAGTTCTCTTGTTTGTGTGGATTTATGCCATGCTTATGTATTTTGCAAATACAGCTCTTAATGTATAGTTGTGATAAAAAATAATGTACAGTTGATTTCTTTTTTGTCTTTACTCAAATTTAGGTATCATTTATCTGTATAATATGTACCTATTTTTAAAATTAATAAAAAAGAAAGAAATCAACTGTACATTGTTTTTATCACAACTGTACATAGAGCTGTATTATTTAATTATTTTTTTTAGAACTATAGTTAATATACATGCTCATTTCTTCATGAGTGTTCCCTGGATGCTCTTGGGTCAGGAATAAACCTGTAAAAAAATAAATAAATAAACTATCAGTAGTATTTTTTTGAAACTTGCTGAAGTTAACATTTCAGCTTCATTTGTGGTTGCTCCCATGGAAACACCATAGCAACTGCAACTGCTGGCAGAGTTTGGAAGTTTCTGCACTGACTTTCTTTTATGGTAGTTTGCTCTTTCACACACTCTCTTTCTTATTCTTTGGCAGCAAGTGGAATACCAGCACGTCAGACTGACTTATATTAGGGGCATCTTAACTTTGTACATATTATTTAAAAAAAAATCAAGGACAGAATTCAAGACCTGTTTTCTTTAGTAACAGGAATAAAATAATTATAAAATTACTAATTGTTTCTATAATTCCAGTAAGTGAAACTAGTAACTTTTAGTGGTTTTGGTTATGGAATATTTTTTAGGTTTATTCAAGTTATTTATTAATATTTATTATTGAGGTATCACTGATGTACAATATTATATACAAGTTTCGGGTGTACAACTAGCAAGTCACAATTTTTAAAAGATTACATTCCATTTGTAGTTATTATAAAATATTAGCTACATTCCCTGTGGTATACAATATATCCTCATAGCTCATTTCTTTCTCCCTTTTTTTATAATGATTTCACTAGACCTTTATTATCCTTTACTGTTTTCTAGGAGTCTCTGCCATGGAACTTTCACCTTAGACTTTTTTTAAAATTTGCATTTATGTCATACATGGTAGTTTGTATTCCCCCTACTCCTATCTTCTCTCCCCCCTTCTCTCTCCTCTGAGATAATCACTAGTTTATCTTCCATATCTGTGAGTCTGTTTCCTTTTTGTTTTATTCACTAATTTATATTTTGGATTCCATAAATAAGTAATATCATGGTTTGTAGTTATGTTTTACTGAATGTACTGAAAGGGCTGCCATGTATTTTCTTATCCTAAGGGCTTAAATGGGATGAGATGAAACAGCAATTTTAAGAAGGGGTTTGTAGCTAGGTGACGGCTTAAAGAGATGCTTTTAGCGTGTCCACTGTGGGATGCATGACTTCTCCTATGTGATCTCATTTACTTTTATTTTCCAAATGACCACTGAGGGAACTATGAACACTTTACACATTCAAACTTGGACCCTTTGTCTTCAAACAGGGCAGAGCCAAACTGGGAACCCAGGGCTTGTGCACTTTCCACTGGGCCCGTTTCCCTAGCTTGGGTTCCGTATTTCCCCTGTGCTTTGCTTCCGGGTTAGCAAGAGCCAGTGGAGGACAGTGGATAAGCATGGACCCTGAAGCCACACTCAGTTCATTTCAGTTCAGTTCAGTTGCTCAGTCGTGTCCGACTCTTTGCGACCCCATGAATCGCAGCACGCCAGGCCTCCCTGTCCATCACCAACTCCCGGAGTTCACTCAGACTCATGTCCATCGAGGCAGTGATGCCATCCAGCCATCTCATCCTCTGTCTTCCCCTTCTCCTCCTGCCCCAATCCCTCCCAGCATCAGAGTCTTTTCCAATGAGTCAACTCTTCGCATGAGGTGGCCAAAGTACTGTAGTTTCAGCTTTAGCATCATTCCTTCCAAAGAAATCCCAGGGCTGATCTCCTTCAGAATGGACTGGTTGGATCTCCCTGCAGTCCAAGGGACTCTCAAGAGTCTTCTCCAACATCACAGTTCAAAAGCATCAATTCTTTGGCGCTCAGCTTTCTTCACAGACTGGTTCCAAATAGGAAAAGGAGTACGTCAAGGCTGTATATTGTCACCCTGCTTATTTAACTTATATGCAGAGTACATCATGATAAATGCTGGGCTGGAAGAAGCACAAGCTGGAATCAAGATTGCCGGAGAAATATCAATAAACTCAGATATGCAGATGACACTACCCTAATGGCAGAAAGTGAAGAGGAACTAAAAAGCCTCTTGATGAAGATGAAGCCATACTGCCTGCATTTAAATATCTATTCCATGTACCACTCGGGCTCTGTGCCTGTTTATTTGTAAAATAGAAGAGAATGATAGTTGCTATGGGAATTAGTATTGTAAAACACCCAGTAAACATTACACAAGGGTTTACTAAATAATAGGTAAATTCTGCTGGATTTCTTATCTTTCTGCTATGCTCAGTACTTAAAGGAAAGTAGATATTGTCTTTAGGCCTTCCCCTAGGGGCCAGCTCTATGGAAACAGAAGTGTGTATAGATGTCAAAGTTCCTTCTTACACGGAAGGTTTGGGCCAGACAGATAATACATTTTCACTGAAATGTTACTCGGTTTCCCTGGTGGCTCAGCCATGAAAAATCCACCTGCCAATGTAGCAAACAGTGGGTTTGATACCTGTGTCAGGAAGATCCCCTGGAGAAGGAAATGGCAACACACTCCAGTGTTCTTGCCTGGGAAATCCCATGGACAGAGGAGCCTGGCAGTGTAGTCCATGGGGTTGTAAAAGAGTCGAACATGACTTAGCGACTGAACAAAAAGAAAAAAAATTGTCACTTAGCTGGCCAACCCTCAAATGGTGTTCTTAAGCAAAATCTAAGTGCTTATAAGACTTGTGTATAGCTACATGGAGCTTTTTTTTTTTTTTTTTTTTTTAATTTTGCTGTGGCAAGATCTTAATTCCCTGACCAGGGACTGAACCTGTGCTCCCAGCAGTGGCAGTGTGGAGTCTTAACCACTGGACTGCCAGGGAAGTCCCCCACAGAGCTCTAATAAGGGTGAATAATTCCAACGGTTATACTGAAATAATCAGATGAAGGATGGCAAAACAATCTAATTATTCAGTGTTTATAAGTTGAGAGGGCTGAGCTAGATGACTCCAAATACATATGACTTTTATAGTCATTAAGCTTCTTGATTTAGTCATCCAACTCAGACCTGGAATGTATGAATCGATGCTAATGTGCTTAGATTAAAAAATGGAATGATACAGCAGATGAAAATCCTCAGGTGTCTTTTGCCTGATTAAAATTCCAGAGGCTGCCTATCTGGCACATAGAAGCAACCACAAGATTGCAGAGATCTTTGGTTATAGCTTCGTTCCTTTTGTCCACGAGTCATCGTAACCCTTTATTCCCATGTCGAGTAGATCGATGATCTCGGTGCCACACTGCACCTCAGAGGTTACTTTTTCAATGAAGGAATTAGGACAATGCTGTTATCCCTCATGGGCAGGTGACCTGCCTGGGATGTTATCCTCAGCCAGTGTAGACTCAGGGACAACACGATCTGTCTCAGGAAACCAACAATTCCACATGCCGAGGAGTGTCAACAACAGAAGATTAACCTTTGCTTGCTTGTAGGAATGACAGGGGAGCTGAAAGCATTCAGAGTCTGAGGGGTAAACACACTGAAAAGGATAGTTTCTCAGTCTGGGAGAGGGTTTTATATCAATCTGAGAAAAGCATTTGAGTAATTGTAATCGAGCATCCTGGGCTCAAGCTAGACCTCTAGTGGCTATCCACATGATGGATGGGCAGTGAGCACTGACTGGAGAATCAATGCCTTCTGAAGAGGCAGCTGTCGAAGGTTCTCACCCTGGCAATTGTCTGGAAATTGTTTTGGTTAATGAGATTATGCTGCTGAAAAGCAAACAAAACTGAGGCTGTTGAGCTGACCAGGAAACAGTGTTTTCCCTTTGTATTGTAGAGCAGGTGCCTATGGGAGCAGAGAAACACTGGGGTGCCCATCTGACCGTCATTTACATCAGGCAGTTGCTAATTTTAGGAAGCGTTTGGTTAGTGTTTGGGACCTTGTGCTCAGAAATTTCCTTATTTAGCCATTTCCCGCCACTGGGAAGATCCTGTTGTAGTGATACCTCTGTGTTTAGTTTTCCGAGTACTGTTGACCCTTGAACAACTCAGAGGTTAGGGGCACCAGATCTTCCATGCAGTCTAAAATTTAACAGTTAACAGCCAGCCCACCATGTATGTGGTTCCCCCGTATCTGCGATTCCACACCTGCAGGATTCAACCAGCCCTGGATCATGGAGTACTGTAGTATTTACTGTTGAAAAAAATCCACATATAAGTGAACCCATGCAGTTCAAACCCCATGTTATTCAAGGGTCAACTGGAGTTGGAATTCTTGACAATAACCCAACAGAACGCTGCTGCTAGTAGTAGCTATTAATTATCTATCATGTGGAAAAAGAAGAAAGGCAATGCTATGTATTGGTTAAAAGCTGGGCCCTGAAATGAAACTCCTGGATTCGATTCTTCATTGTACTGTTTGCAAGCTTTGTGATTTTGAGTAAATTAACCTTTCTGGGCCTCAGTGTTCACGTTTATAAAATGGAAATAGTAAGTGTTCCATCCATGTTAGCTACTGTTGTTAACATTGTTGTTGTTGGTTTTATTAGCTGACCAACGACTCTAGGAAGAATGCAAGGTCTGTCGTACCCATATGTTGGCTCCTTTATGGGCCCTTCTCACATCAAGTATGATGCGTGAGATACATGAACCAAATATCCTAGTGGCCTGAGACATTTCCTGCTTGTGACTTCGATTTTTCTCGCCAATAGCACAGTGAGTACAATGAATACAGGTGATTTCATTCCTTCTCATGGATATTTTCCCCCTAGTTCCTTATCTGGGAAATGAAGGTTTTCTGGCTTGCCATTCTGAAAAGATAAACCTTTATTGATTTTTTTTTCCATTACCACAGGCTGTTAGCTAAGAGATCTTGATCTGTCACAAATGAAGGAATTTGCCCCAACATTCTTGAAATCTCTGACCAGGGCAATACTTAGTCTTAATTAAGGTAGTGCTCTAGAAGAGCAGGGATCCAAGAGTTACGTCCCTGTGTTGAGAAGAAAGGACCGAAGAGAAAAGCCTGAGACTAGACTTTTGCAGAGCAGCTCAGCCGGTTGGGAGTTGGCTTTGTTTAATGGTCAACTCCTCAGAAGATTTTCCTCAGCTGAGTGGGCTTGGTGGGGCACTAGCTTGAGCACGTTGCTTAGCAACGAGATTTTGTGACACCCAGTTCTCAAAGACTCAAGCAACTCACCCCTTGCCTGCCCTCCACCAACCTTCAGCTACCACCTCAAGCCTCCTATTAGACAATCTAGTGCGTGCTGGAGGGAGGGACCAGAGACTGGGGGCGAAGTTTAATCATTGAACTGAGCAGCCCACAAGTATTTAATCTGTAGCACCTAGTTCCCCGGAAGCCTCCAGGCTGGACTGGAAGTGGGCAGCTCTCCAGAGACGTGGGAGTAACACGGCACGGAAACCTCTGCTCACCTCAGGAGAAACCATACTTGGAGAAAATGTTTGCGGTACACTTGATGGCGTTTTACTTCACCAAGCTGAAGGAGGACCAGATCAAGAAGGTAAGCACTCTCAGAGCTGAGAGACACCTGGTTCTGTCTTCCCTGATAAACTGGCCCCTACGTGTAAAAAGATTTAAGAGAGCTTATTAGAGTAGGCACAAGGGACACAGGAGTGGTTAAAAAAAAAAAAAAAAAAAACTCACAGAAGGGGACAAAGAGGTAAATCTCCCACCAGCTGTACATTGCATAGTGTCCTGAGCCTTCAGTTTCACTCAAAAATTCCTGGCAGACACCAGACGGGAAGGGGATGAGGAGAAAGTCTGTAGAAAGCCTGGAGATGATTGTGTTTGATGTGAGAGATGTTTAGGAGGGAGGGATACAAAGGAGAATCATTTTGTTTTGTTTTTTTAAAGACTTTGAGAACTTTAGAAGTAATTCACGTGATTCTTCACGTGCTTGAAAAGATATAAATGCAAACACCAAAAGGGGTGTGAGATTCCACGTATAGTAATCAAAATATAAATTATTGGTATGTGCTGTTTGCCAGGGGTGTGTGTGCTGTTAATGATGTGCATTATTTTGCCACTTTGCCCAAGAAACCTATCTATGGAACTGATTCCAAGGTGGGCTGATTAAAAGTTGCCAAGGCTGGAGGCCAACAGCATTCTCTCTTGGCAGCCTGGAATGAGGCCAGCCTGCCACTCTAGCCATACCAATGGCAGGGCTCTGGGCACAAGAATCTAGAGACCAGAGGTCCTCCCAGCAGGTCAGTTCAGTTCTGTTGCTCAGTCGTGTCTGACTCTTTGCGACCCCATGAACTGCAGCATGCCAGGCTTCCCAATTCCCGACTTCCATCACCGACTTCTGGAGCTTGCTCAAACTCATGTCCATCAGGTTGGTGATGCCATTCAATCATCTCATCCTCTGTTTTCCTCTTCTCCTTCTGCCAGTAGGTTGGTTTAGCCAAGATTACCCAGGTATTTAAGGTGGAGTAGGGATTAAACCCAAGCTTCTGACTCCTCCTCCAGCATTCTTTCCATTGTGTCATGATGCTTCCTAGCCTTTCAAACTGGAAGGAAGGAAGCATGGCACCTTTGGGCAGCCCTCCTGCACTGGGTGGGATAACCTCCCTCCCTACATTCATTAGGGAGCTGACTTGCTTCTCCGGAAATATTGTAAATCAGTCAGAGTTAAGTTATCTGACTTTTCATTTATCAATTAGATTCATGGAGCCCTCTACTAGCTTAAGGAGGTGGAAAAGTGCTAAACAGCACTGCTTAAGAATTCATTTACTTCTTAATCAAGATGCAAGCTGCATGGTGTCTCTCCAGCCCCCAAGGGGAGCCTTTGCAACCTCTATACCTCCAATTCTAGCAAATGAGTTTCATTTCCTTGGGCCCCGTTGTGGTGGTTAACCTTTAGTCACACCCTGGAATCAGGCTGGACGTGTTTGTCCACCAGCACAGGTGCAGGCCCAGGAGGCAAGGTACGCAGCCTCCAACAATCTATTCTCGGTCCTTCTGGGAGGAGGATCGGTGTTTGTCAAGGCCTGGAGGTGACCCCTCTCTCTCTGGGGAGAAAGTTAAGAGTGAGGTGAGCAAGGATATTCAGGAACATTTTCCAGCCACCTGGAGTGAGTGGGCCAGCAGGTGTCTGGCATAGCAAGGTTTTATGAGCTGCCTGGATGAGTCACAGGTTTAGAGAAAGAACAACTCATTCAGCCTCCTCATGGTGACAATACATCTGGTCAAAAGGCACAGGCTCGTTCTCCCTCCTGGTCAAGCAGCCAGTCCCCTCCAGAGTTTCTGTGCTTCCTTCCTTGAGAGTTGTCAAGATCCTGGGCCCTACTTGCCCGCAAGTGTTAGTATTCAAAACCTGGGACGATTTTTGAAACCTGCTTATACCAACATTAAAATGAAAATAAAACAGAAAGGAAGAATAAAGGGAAAGAGAGAGGGAAGATAAGAAGAGAGAGGAGAAACCACTCTTACAGCTGCTTTTCCAATTCCATGCATTGACATTATTTGACCTAGGGATAGCATTGAGCTGAGTTTGGTCACTGACCTGTAGATTGTACATTCATAAAAGAGAGGACTGGCTAGGGTTTTCTATGTGTACTTTTTACAGTTTAGTAAGTCAACATTGCAAAAAGTAGAGATGTTACCTTTAGTCCCATCCTTCTCATAAACACTGTCATATTTGCCATGTGGAAGACTTTGTAGTCTTTTTTCACAGTGGATGTTTTTATAGTTATATGGTGCATATTGTTCTGGATCTGTGTCCTTCACTTACTGTTATATCGTAACCATGTATATAGATTTCTCCATAATTATCATTTTAAGACCTTTCTAATATTCTGTTCAGGCTTTCCTGGTGGCTCAATGGTAAAGAATCCACCTGCCACGATTAAAAAATAAATAAAATTTTAAAAAGAGAATCCATCTCCCAATGCAGGAGATGTGGGTTCAATTCTGGGTCAGAAAGATCCCCTGGAGAAGGATATGGCAACCCACTCCAATATTCTTGCCCAGAAAATTCCTTGGATAGAGGAGCCATTGGGCTACAGTTCATGGGGTTGCAAAAGAGTCTTAGTGACTAAATAATAACAATATTCAATCAAGTTGGATATGCCATAATTTAAACTTCCCCATCTTTTTGGACATTCAGCTACTTTCACAAACACTTTTTGCCAATTAAAGTATTGCTATGTTAAACACAGGCATGCATTTAATTTTCTCCATATTTGGGATTGTTTCCTAAGGGTAGGTTTCCAGAAGTGAAATCACTGGGTCCAAGAGTTGAACCATTTTATGACTCTAGCTTCATAATATGGGACCTTTGGACTAAGTGATCTGTAAAGTCCCTTCCAGCTCCCACATTCTGTAATTCAGCAGCTTTGAGCTTACATTTTTGAATTTGCTCTTTGTATGTTAAATGTGCTACTTGTTGGTTCTTTTGTTTAGAAAATATCTCATGTCGTATGATTTGTGAGTCACTCCAAGAGTAGGCTTGGAGTGACTCACAAGTGAGTGACTCACTTGAGTAGGCCCTCAGGTACCTTCTTTGGTGCCTGCAATGTGTGTTCCTGGTTATACAGTCCTCAAATCACCTGTTTGGGTTTAAAATATAGCATTGTTGTCCCAACATAGGTTTCATTCTTCTTTTCTAGCTACTTTACCAGGTGTTGTGGAAGATAAAAAATATATATACAAAACAAGAAAGCCATACCAGTTGACATTTTTTTTGGACATAACTTTAACTTATTGAAACAGCAGGAGTAGTAACCCCAAGTCCTGAATGACTCTTTTAAACATCAGCTGGCAAATGACTCCAAAGGGTCTCAAAACCATTCCTTACTTACAAAGGATGATGCTATGGGAATGCCTAGAGAAGCTCATTATACTCTGGGGATGGGAAGAAATGAGCAGTAGGTTCAGGGCCACTGTCTGAAGGGCCTTGGGGTGGTAAAAGAGCAAGTTTAGTTTCTGAGGGGCACATCTCACCCTTCTCTGAGCCCCAATTACTTGGGTCATGTCCTTTCTGTCGGCTGTCTCCTTGTCTGTTGCTGTGCCAACCAATTAGTCATAAACAGACTCCGAGCGAACAGAAAGCCCTTAATGAAGCATGACCTGGTTCCATCCTATCTCCTCAAATATGCTGACAGCCCAATTGTCCTCTTTTGTTAATGGCTCTCTGATGGTCTTCTGGCCTCTTTCTGGCCCCCAGGCTCCCAAAAGCCATGGACCACTTCACTGGCTTAGGACTCCATATTGGCTCTGGACTGAACTGAGATGCCTGCCCTCTAGGCTTGGCTGAAGGCTGGGTACCTGTCTTATGATAAAGGTCATGTGACCCCTGGCTTTGGTATAATTTGTCTGTTGGACTCGTGGGTCCTGCACAAAGCTGTGAAGCAAAACCAGGCCATTGGAGTGAGGAACATGGAGGAATTAGAATCCCAGTGCTGCCCCTGACATACAGCTCTCCTAATGGCTCTGAGCCTTGGAGTCCCCATCTCTCAATTAGGAGCCATCATTTTGGCCTTACCTGGCTGCCTCAAGGGGCTTCCCTGGTGGCTCAGATGGTAAAGAATCTGCCCACAATGCAAGAGACTCAAATGGATATCTTGGAGATTAGATGAGGTATCACACACAAAAGCATTTTTCAGACTGCAACCAATGTTCTTAGCCTTAGGGAAAAGTGTGGGGAAGCAATTCCTACAGGAATGTGCCCAGATTAAGCCTTCTTGTGACTTGGATGAATAGCAAGGCTGTTCAGTATATAAAGCAGGGTGGCACTACAAGGCGCCTGTCCCACTGTCCCTTCTGATTCTCCAACCCAGCGAGTCCTGGGAGTCCAAGCCACACCACCGAGTGACTCGTGTTAGCATGGGGAGGCAGGTAGTAAGATGTGACTCCTACCTTAAAATGGACTGTGTACAGCAAGAATAATTTTTATCTTTCCTCCATTGGGGTGTTTGTCCTTTGTCCCAATTTTCTGATTATGTGAGTGACATCCACTCATTTCTAATAGCAATTTGAGCTGGCTTTAAAAATTAAACTTCATCTTAGTTAAAACAACCTCAGTTAAAAAGGAAATTTAAAGCACTGGACTTCAGAGATTGTGACTTCCCTGGTGGCTCAGAGGGTAAAGCGTCTGCCTACAATGCAGGAGACCTGGGTTCGACCCCTGGGATGGGAAGATACCCAAGAGAAGGAAATGGCAACCCACTCCAGTATTCTTGCCTGGAAAATCCCATGGATGGAGAAACCTGGTAGGCTACAATCCATGGGGTCGCAAAGAGTCGGACACGACTGAGCAACTTCACTTTCAGAGATTGTACTTGGAAACTGAATTTGGCTTTGAGCTTCCTAGCAGCCCATAAACAAGGGGAGACATGTGAATAGCTATTATTATCACTGCATAAAAGAAAGCTTCCTTGTTTTGGAATTTGAGGTTCACTCTATAAGCTAGTCTCTTCCAGTGGAGAGCCAATGGGAAAATGGTGAGGACCTTGAACTAGGAATTAGAAATCGAGTCCTTGTTTTTGCCCCTCTATTGTCCCATCAGAAAAGTGGGGGAACCATTTTTTCCTCAGGGCTTGTCCTTCAGAAGAAGAAGTCCCTACCCCTCACCCCTCAGTTTTCCATTCAATTCTGTTCTAAGCTCAGCGAGGGGTCAGGCAAGGGACCTTTGGGGATCCATATCAAGAAGCTGTCCCAGGGACTTCCCTGGTGGTCCAGTGGTTGAGAGTCTGCCTGCTGATGCGGGGGACATGGGTTCAGTTCCTGCTTCGGGGGGATCCCACATGCTGTGTGGCAGCTGAGCCCACGAGCAACAGCTACTCAGCCTAGAGCCTGTGCTCCTCGGGAGAAGCCATCACAGTGAAAAACCTGCACGCCACAGCTGGAGAGTGACCCCTGCTCTCCGCAACTGGAGAAAGCCCGTGCACAGCAACGAAGACTTGGCAGAGCCAAAAATAAATAAATAAATTTTAAAAAAAAAAAAAAAAAAGAAGCTGTCCTGAGTCAGGAATGCAGCTTTCTGCCTGGAGTGGGAATTAATAGCCTTGAATGGAGGGCAGGTGCCCCCAGCAGCCAACCCTGATCACTCTGCACTCTGTTCCAGGTGGACAGGTTCCTGTACCACATGCGCCTCTCCGATGAGACCCTTTTGGACATCATGGCTCGGTTCCAGGCAGAAATGCAGAAGGGCCTGGGGAAGGACACCAACCCCACAGCCTCGGTGAAGATGCTGCCCACCTTCGTCAGGGCCATTCCAGACGGCTCGGGTGAGTGAGGCTGGGGGCGGCCAGGGACACTGCTCCTCCTGGCTCCCTTTTGGCTGATGGGTACCTGAAGTTGTCTCCTGTTTCCTGGCTTACCTCTCCAAGCCCTCTCTCCACATTCCCCCCTCCCACCTTCCCGACTCCAGTAATGTTCCATATCAAAAGTTTGGAGCCAAAGTTCCAATACATCTTGCTTTCTCCCTGCCTGCCTTGGCCCTACACATTCTGTTCCCTCTCCTGCTGGAGCATCCCAACACTCTTCCCCTTAATGAACACCAACCTGGCCTTCCCACCTGAGTGTAGAGATCACTGACCACCTGGGAAGCAACCCATGCTGGGTTAGGCGCTTGTCACCCTGCTGTGTATGCGAGTCTCGCCACAGGACCAATGCGACCTGAGGGCAGAGTCTGCATCTTCTTCAAACAGTGCTTTGGTGCTGCATAGTCCTGGATGCAGACTAGGCCTGAAATGTTTGCAGAACGGATAGTAAATGGCATTTCACTCCTAAGTACCTAGGTTCTGGGCTACAGATAGCAAGTAGTGGAAGACAGAATAGTGGAAAAAATACTAAATGGTAATTGAAGAAACCTGAGTTCTAGGCCCAGATCTGTCATTGATCACTGACCTTTGGCAAAATGTTTAGCTTTGATTTTTCTATCTGTAAAATGTGTTCTCTCTTGGTGCTATAATAAGTTAGCACACACTTAGTAGCTCTAAACAACACACATTTATTCTCTTGCAGCCCCAGAGGTCAGAAGTCTGAGATGGGTCTATAATCAAGGGCTATCATCAAGATGTGGCTGAGCTGCATTCCTTGCGGAGGCTTTAGGGAAGAGTCTCTCTGTTTCCTCGCATTTCCCAGCTTTTCCTATGTTCACTGGCTCATGCACTTCCCATCTTCAAGCCCCAGTGTAGCATCTTCAGATCTCTGACTCTGACCCTTCTGCCTCCCTCTTGCATACTTTAAAACCCTGTGATTACATTAGGCCAACTGATGAACAGTTTTGATTCTATCAGCAACCTTCGTTCCTTCTTATCACAGAACTTAATATATTCATAGGACCCATGATCAGGATGTAAACATCTTGTGGGAACTATTATTTTGCCATCAAACTGCTCTACTCTCAGCCTCTGGGTAAAGCCATAGGAAGGAAAGAAATTGGTATCTACTACACACCTCCTGTGGTCATGGGATGCTAGGGACTCGCTGTCTCATACAATCCCCATAGGAACCCCATGGTGGAGCTCTTATCCCCAACTCAGATGAGAGCAATGAGGGCCAAGGGGTTCCCCCCAATGTCAGAGTCTCAGTGCTCCAACCAAGCTCCAGCAGGGGCTTTGGGGCTTTCGAGGGAGCAAGGACTAAAGTTTAGGGAGCTCTCAGGGATGTTTGATTGGATTAGCAGGGCTCTGGGCCCCTCTGGGAGAACACATAGGCCAAAGTTGCTTGACTCTGCCATGTGAGAGGCTCCTGGGAACTGTGATGGGAAAGACCCGTTCCCTCGCTGGTGGGGGTTGTGCGGCATGGGCACTGTACCATGTGGAGAAACACAAGCTCTGAAGAGAGACAGTCCTGCTTTGAAATCTCTGCTGAGTTCTGACACTGCTCTTTGAGAATGCTGAGAAGACTGTGGTCCTTGATGGGTCCTCTGGGGCCATTCAGAGAAGCACCTGGTCATAAGGTATGTGTGTGTTGGGAGCACCAGCTCAGAGTCCTCCTGGCTTCCAGTGCTTTGGCTCTTCTTGTGGAGGTGTGTCCCCAGAAGCAAGGGAAAGTGGCCTTCAATGGTCTGGAGGCTGCTGGCTGCTTCAGGAAGGTTTGGAAGTGAAACTGACCAAGTTTTAGAAATTACCTCCTCATCAGGCCAGGAGATGCCACCTCCTGTCTTCATGGTCTCCTCAGAGCCTCTCACTAACACAATCGGTCTCACCAGGGATTCTGCAGCAGTGAGGTCCCTGGGCCCAGAGTCCTTATGGAGCCATATGCCTTTGTAAAGTCCCAGAACCACTGTACCCCTGTTCTCATTAGTAAAAGAGATGTGGCCAGTTTGTCCACCAACTTGTAGGTTTGGTAGCATCAGATGAGGTCATGTACAAGGAATGCTCGAAACTCTCCAAGATGTCCCAAGTGCTATGGAGCTCCTGTGAGCTCCTGATCTGATTTTAGGATTATTTCCTAATCTCTTGGGGCCTCCATTTCTGAAATGTGTGCAGTTTCCAGAAGAAATCCTTCAGAGCTGGCCCACTCTCTAGTTTCCCCTCCTCCATCTGCACCTGCCTGAGGCGGGTAAGCTGATAGAGCCTTAGTTACCTCCCAGCTGTCAGTCGGGGAGCTGCACTTGACTGTTCTTACAAGAGCCTTAAAAGCATGGTTGTGATTTGTGCCTTCTTCTCCACCAGTCACAAGGGAAGGGGGGCAGGAAGTGCCCATCTTGTGATTTGAATGTGTCAGTGATTCTTTAGGCCCCTCTCCAGTGGCCTCTCTTCTTGACCTCTGCCTCCAGGCAGCCTCCTAGGTTGCCTGGAGGCTAAGCCTTGTGGGTGAGACCAGCCGCCTCTGTGTTATCAGCTGATGGCCCCAGACGTCTGCACTGGGGCAAAGGTTCCACACTTGCCTAAGCTCCTGGGGGACTTCCCAGGTAGCTCAGACGGTTAAGTGTCTGCCTACAATGCGGGAGACCTGGGTTCGATCCCTGGGTTAGGAAGATCCCCTGGAGAAGAAAATGGTAGCCCAGTCCTGTACTCTTGCCTGGAAAATCCCATGGATGGAGGAGCCAGGTAGGCTACAGTCCATGGGGTCACAAAGAGTCAGACACAACTGAGCGACTTCACTTTCACTTCAATGGGTAATTCCTAAATATACAGTTTCCCAGGCTTCTCCCCTTGGAGATCGTGAATCTCCAGAAATCTACTCGTTCAGTCCCTGTGCACCTTTGGGAGATGCTGCACTAGAGAGTGGAGAAGGAAGAGGGGCACAAGCCAGACATAGCACAAGCCAGGGCAGGAAAGCCCAATGTCTATGGTTTCAGTGTACCATGCGGCCACCTTGGCTACCAGCTGATCTCTGATGTGCAGGACACTTCCATTTCTGTTTTTACTAGCAATTTCCCTCTGTGTTTTATTTCACATTTTACAAGGAATGAATCCGAATGGCCAGCTGGTCCCTTAGATTCAGGCAGCTGTGTCTAGGGTCACATGGTACCAAAAAAAGGCCATTTGGGTGACCAGATTGGTGTGCATGGAGTTTCATTTATACATGCCTTGGGTATATGTCATGAAGTATGCCTGGTCATGTGCAGCCAGTTTTCCAGCACAGTTAATTTTGTACAAAGACTTGTTGGTTCAAGGGTCTGCACACATGAGCTCTCATCCCATATCTGTGGCTGATGCTAAAGACACTGGCAGGGTCCTAGGCAGGAATTCTGGCTGGCTGGATGCTGATGACTGAGTTGAAGTCATCAGGGTGGGCCACCCCACCCCAACACGTGTGTCATTTCTGCCATCTTATTAATAGCATCTGTCTTATACTGGGCTAGGTCATGTTACATTTTCTCCTTTTGGAATGACTCTGGCCCAAAATATTAAGCATCCTTGGCTCCTTAAGGGCCAGGATTAGGTGTTTGTCTCCCTTCCCTCCTAGAGTATTTTCTCTGTCCGTGAGACTGAGGCTTGTATGAAGCTGGTTTCTCTTGCCTGAAATCCTCCTGTCTTTTCTGCCTTATTTGCGTTTTGTGGAGTATCAACTCTCCCTTCCTGGTTGTGGTGGTTGTGGTGTGCCAGAATAAGCTCCATCCTCGAGGCTCGTTTCTTTCTTTCTTTTTTAATTTCTGGTTGTGCTGGGTCTTTTTGCTGCCTGCAGGCTTTCTCTAGTTGCGGTGTGCGGGCTTCTCATTGCATCTTCCCCTGATGCGGAGCACAGGCTCTGTATGATGGGCTTTAATTTCTGGCTTGTATGATGGGCTCTTTTTGCAGCAGTTTCCCCTGATGCCTGCAGGCTTCTCATTGCAGCAGTTTCCCCTGATGCGGAGCACAGGCTCTGTATGATGGGCTTCGGTAGGCTTCTCATTGCAGCAGTTTCCCCTGATGCGGAGCACAGGCTCTGTATGATGGGCTTCGGTAGTTACAGTGCGTGGGCTCAGTAGTGGTGCGTGGCCTTAGTTGCTCTGCAGCATGTGGAATCTTCCCAGACCAGGGATTGAACCCGTGTCCCTTGCATCAGCAGGCGGATTCTTATCCACTGTACCACCAGAGAAGTCTCTCAAGGCACATTTCTATTACCGCCTGCCAAAAGTGCATTCACATTTCCCCTCTCCCAGTGAACACATTTATTCCCAGTGGGCACGGCTGAGGCGCCAGAGGCAGGCAGACTTGGGTCACACCCCAACTTTGCCCTTCACTGGGAGGGTGCAAATCAACAGTCACACTTCTAGAATCTTGGCACACGGGCATACCTGGCTTGTGGGGGTGTGAGAGTTCGTATTTATCACAGTCCAACTTCTAATGCAGAGCTTGTGTATAGCAGACTCTCAGTAAATGATAACTTTTGGGGGTTTATATTTTTCATAGAAAATGGGGAATTTCTCTCCCTGGATCTTGGAGGATCCAAGTTTCGAGTCTTGAAGGTACAAGTCTCTGAAGAGGGGAAACGAAATGTCCAGATGGAGAGTCAGTTTTACCCAACACCCAATGAAATCATCCGAGGGAATGGCACAGAGGTACCAAGGCCGGGGGCTCTGTGAAGGTGGTCCTTGGTACCAAGTTTCTGGATGACCTTAGCCCTGTGTGTTATGCTTTCTCTTCCCTGCAGCTGTTTGAATATGTAGCTGACTGTCTGGCAGATTTCATGAAGACCAAAGAACTGATGCAGAAGAAATTACCTCTTGGCCTAACCTTTTCCTTTCCCTGCAAACAGACTAAATTAGAAGAGGTAAGACTGGTGCAAGGGAGGGAATAAGCTGTGTAGGATTTGGGTTTGGGGCTGGAGAATGTGGCATGTGCGGGGGTCAGGCTGGGAACAGGAAAGATCAGCAGGAGTTTTCTTGTTTGTTTTTTCTTTGTTTTTAAACAGTGAGGCAGAGAATATGGTACCACGGCTGCCCTGAGTTTACATTTACCCTGGGCGCAGCACAAGGAATGAAATGGTTTCACCACCAAGCTCAGTGGTTCTCAGACCTTGGTTTAGTCAGAACCCCTGGTGGGCTTGTTAAACACAGATTGCTGGGCCCCATGCAGGAGTTTCTTAACCAATGGAGCCTTAGATTTGTATTTTTAATATTCACTGGGTGGTATGGATGTTGTTGGTCTGGCGACCACACTCGGAAGCACTGACACAGTTAACTAGAATAAGAAGGGGAAGGCTGGGGGAGTCTCCCTCTACAGTGAACCCTTAGGAGGAGGGCTGAGGTGGGGTCCCTGGAGTGACAGTGTTACTGAGCAGACCTGGTGTCTGGGATGTACTCTTAGCTGTGCAATTAGCCAGCTGGGCACTCGGGTAATCCACCTCTCTGTGCCTCAGATTATCAGTTTGTAAATGGGGAGAAGGTAAACCTGATCTTACGTGAATCTGTGAAAATAAATAAGGGGCCATATAACAGGACAGGGAGCTTTCTGGGGCCAGGAGGCTATTGTCTTGAGTCAGGTCTCCTGCCTGGGGTGATGGTCCCTGAACTCTTGCTGCCCAGACAGGTCATGGCACCCAGCTCACAGCCAATCCATGGACCCACCTTGACTTGGGATGTGTTTGATGTTGTTGCCTTGAGACGTTTATTGATTATGGGATAGTGGAAAGGGAGTGGGTTTTCACATTTAATAGACCTGGCTTTGAATCATGGCTCAGGACCTGTTGTGTCCCCTGGGCAAGTTACTTAACTTCTTGGGTCCCTTGTTTTCTTATCTGTAAAACAGGGATACTGTCTACTCGCTGGGCTGAGGTGAAGCTTAGACAAAGCTTCTGTAATGTGCTGAGCACTGCGCCTGGTGCATCAATGGTAGCTTCAGTTTTAATGAATGTCCCCATACAACTTGTCTCTTCATGCTTTTGTACCTTGTCCCTCAACTGAACAGATATTTCTGGAGGGCAGGCACTATTTTATATTGTTCTTCCTGTCCATTTCTAGGGTTTCAAGCGCAGTGTCTTATATTTAATAGCTGCTTGATAACTATCTGACAATTGAAAGGTGTAATCAATCTTTTACCGGGTTCCATTGAATGGGAATTTACCATTATCTATCTATACAGGATATGGGCTAAGGTTTACTGATTAGTTATTTTCTAAAGAAAGAATTGGTGGGGGGTGGAAATAGTGTAAAGGTTTCAGGAAAGTTAGAAGAGGCCAGGTGGAGCTTTGCTTGTCTTTGCAAGTTTAAAGGACAGAGTTCCCCCAAGTCAGTAGGGGCAGTGGGGGGAGTCAGGAAATCAGGCCTCAATTCTCCAGATAGTTAAACACCTCTTATTTGAGCTTAGGAACAGAGACCTTAAGAAGAAGGAAGGTTATGATAATGATGATAGACTACACCTCAGATTTTTACACTTGTGCTGTGTTGAACCCTCCATGTGTATAACCTCATTAAAATCCCAAAGCAATCGTATGAGGCAGATAAAATTATTTCAATTTTATATTTGAAGAAACTGCAGTTCAGAGAGGTTAAGAGACTTATCCAAGGCCACACAGCCAAGAATTGCTCAGCCCAAGCTCACAAACTCTCTGACCACACTGATTTTCCAAAAAGACAGAGCTCTAGAATGTTGTTTAAAATGCCACCAGGCGACTCCCTGGTGATCCAGTGGTTTATTCTCTCTGCTCCCAGTGTAGGGGGGTGCAGGCTTGATCAGTGGTCAGAGAACTAAGATTTTTACATGCTGTGCAGCATGCCACACACCCCCCGCCCAGAAGTAAGTAAATACAGTTGTTTTTAAAAAAATACCAACAGGTGCCTGAAAGCATTTTGACCCATTTTGTGTTGCATCCCAAGGAGAGTTTTCGGATGACATTTAAACTAGGAAAGGGTGGCTTGATTATATCAAGTAAAGGTGCAAATGTTTCTCTTCCAAGTCTAGTTGAATTACTTGCATTTTATAAAATTTCCTCCCAGGTTGCCTTTCAGAGAAGTCTAAAGCAGAAAAGTTTCAGTCATAAGGAAATGCATTAGTAATAACAACCAAGAGTGGGCATAGCTGTTTAACCATGATTTTGCTGCATGTAAATTTGTGACATGAAAATAAGGGCTTTGGAGAAGGTGCAGTCTGATCAACCATGTAGGTACAGAAGGAGGTGGGAAAGGGAAGACTTCATGAGGGGGTGTGACTGAGGAGGATTCTTTGTGACACTAAAAAACGATTAAAGAAGATCAGGGCATTGGACTTAAAGGACAAGGTCATTTTGTTGTTGTTTTGTTTGTTTAAATGAGGAAACAGAAAAGTCTTAATCAAAGAAAAATTTCTGTGTGTGTATGTATGTTTCTGATGATAAAATGGCAATATTTCTTAAAGGTAGGGGGGGAAAGAGAGAGAAAAGAAGGTCGGAATTGAAAACTTTAAAGAAGAAAATAGAAATCTCCTCTAATCCCAACCTTCAGAGATAGCCACTACTAGAATTATTGGGTTTTCCTTGCAGTCATGAAAGTGTTAGTCACTCCGTCGTGTCTGACTCTTTGGGATCCCATGGACTATAGCCTGTTAGCCTCCTCTGTCCATGGAAATATCCAGGCAAGAATACTGGCGTGGGTAACCATTCCCGTCTCCAGGGGATCTTCCTCAACCAGAGACTGAGCCTGGGCTTCCTGAATTGCAGGCAGATTCTTTTCTGTCTGAGCCCCTTGCAATTGTATCTATATTGAATACTGGTGCTATGCTGTATGTACAGCTTTTTTTCCCCACTTAACACTATGTCACATGCATTTATTCCCCACTCCGCCATATATCTCCCCTTAACAGGTCCCACATTGTCCCTGGCATCCTTTTTGAGGGGATACCACCAAACAATCTCTCACTCCTCTGTCCAGCGGGGCAGGAGTTACCATAGCCCAAGAGGGCAGAAGTTAGGGGGAGCTACCACTAGGTAGCGCTGTGGTGCAGGGAAAAAAACCTGATCTCTGAAGTGGGGGTGGGGGGTTAGAGGGGTGTGGGGGAGGGGGTTAGTTTCAGAAACCTGCATACCAATTGGGCTGTCTCCTTCACTGACTACGAGACTTGGAGCATCTTCCTTCTTTTCTGAAGCTTGTCTGCTTTATTCATAAGCTGAGGGGGTGGGGCTAGTCAGGGAGTTTGTAAGTTTGGGCTCAACTCCTCTCCACTAGGTAACCTTGGGCATTTTTTAATCTGCAAGTTCTCCTTCAGTCTGAAAAATCCTGTGATTATTTGCTATGTTAGACATGAAACTCTTTGAGAAATACCACTTGTAAGCAGATAATTGATAATGCATATTGAGATCCATTTTTCCAAGTTGGAATTAAGTCCCCAGAAGAGTCTTACAAGGTAACACGTTGGTTCTGTTTGTGGACCTGGCAAACTAGACATTCTGCACACATCATGTGTCTGCCACATTCCGGGCACTTCCATCAGAACACTCCTGTGGCAGGGAGGTGATGTTTCCATTTCCAGATGAGTAAACTGAGGCTCAGGGAGGTTAAATTATTTGAACAGTGTATTGTGACCCCAAGCATTCTGACTCTGCAGCCATTGTTCTTTCTGCCCCTGTGTATAATATTTTAAACTGCTCAGATGAGAGTAATACACATGTCAAAATTATTAGAAAAGGCCTCTAAGGAAATGAAAGAATTGGTGTGACTCAACTTAAACAGAAGGCTACAGAGGACCCACTGTAGTAAGCATGAAATTTCTGCAGCTCATTTTCAGAACTGCGTGCCTTCTTTATTTTGTCTGGATCTAATATCTTCCCCCAGGGTATCCTGCTTTCATGGACGAAGAAGTTTAAGGCGAGGGGAGTTCAGGGCACAGACGTAGTGAGCTCTCTGACGAATGCTATGAAAAGACACCAGGTAAGGAACCCATCTGAGTGTGGGGAGCTCCCCTAGTTCTGGCCCTTATCTCTTGTGGGGGTGGGGAAGGGTTGTCTCCTGCCGTGTCTGCCCTCGAAGGAGAATCAGAGAGGGACTTGATCTTAAGAAAGTTCTCACTGTAGCACAGATGTGGCCAATTTGGATAAACCCTCCTGTGGGCCTGGTATGTGGCAGTTACTGTTGAAGGGTGACCCAATACTTCCCTGGGACCTCCCCAGCTGCCACAGCCTCTTCAGGGGGTCTTGGTTAGACTTGATGCTGCGTGATGCTCCAGCCCTCACCTTTCCTCTCTGAAGCATGAAAGGTCATTTTCTTTCCTGTCTGGTTCTCTGTCCCATTTTCCGCACCCTACTCACTGAATATCTCTATTTGTTGGATACATTTTACAATAATTTAAAGAACTATTAAAGCAAGCCATGCTCCTGGCTGAGCTGAGTACACAAATTAACCCAGTTGACTTGTTACACTGACAATGTGAGAAATATTTTGAAGTATACCCTTCCAGTCTTTTTTCTCTTTAAAGTTGCTATCATAGTCTTTTGTATACTTTTTCTCTTATTGTTTTCATTTTGCTTTAAAATGCTCTCCCAAACATTGTGGAACCGTGGTGCAATAACCCTAGTTGACTTGATAGAACAGAAAACCCCTCGTGCTGCTCACGGAGAGGACTTGGCTGCGGCTGGTTAAAATGTCCCTGTGGGCGAGGACTTTGGTGTTTTCTCCTGGAGGCACCATTCCTCCTAGGATAAACATGATTCCTCAGCGTTCTTCAAACACTGGCTGGAGTCCTGGAGATCTGTCCCTCATGTTTTCATTGCTCAGAGGTCTTCACCCATGAAACAGGAGCATGGGTTTCATTCACTCTTTAGTCTCAATTGCTCTTTTTCTCCCCTGAACCTTAAACCTTGACAAAGTCCTTCTTTCTTTTTTTTAACAATTTAAATTTTTTCTAGAAGATTATATAACTTAATTTCAATATACGGTCATTAGAAGAAACAGAAACAATAGAGAGGAATAACAGTGTATACATCACCAAATTGGGCCGACAACCTACGTCCACACTTGAATGACACTGGGAAGTCCCAAGTAATAGCAATCTGGAGCCCCAGCTGGGAAAAGGGTCCAAGGTGGTGCATCCGCACCATGGGTGAGACTTCAAATCGCAGTTCTGCTTATAAGCAGGGGCTTCTGCTTATAATTCCAGCCTGCAAACTAATACTATTAACCGTTTTTCTCATGAAAATGCAGCTCTGGTTTTCCTTTAACTTTTACATGCTATTCATTTCAACTTGTGAATCTTAAGATTCCTTAGACCCTGGGGGACTAGTGAGGTCTCCAGGGGCTTAAGAAAGTCCAAGACCCACTCCTTTTCTTATCTAAAGTGCCACTTGACTTGCTGGTAACCACCAGTGTGCTTGCAAGCAGACATGTAGTTCTGCCAAGGTCGGAAGTCAGTCAGAGGCCTGCTCCCCTAATTTTGAATCTCGAACAAGACTACCTCCATTTTAATTTCCCTAACAGTTCTTTCCTGTTTTGCTAGTTCATCTTGAGTCACAGGTGTGTAGGATCTAGGGGTCAGCAGGAAAAGTCAGAACGTCTTGACTGAAGGCAGACAACGGCTGTGGGGCAAAGGCCTTTTTTCTTACAGGCAGGCCCAGAAGACAGGATCTAGTGATTCTCTCAGCCAGGCACCTTCGTTACTTTTGCTTCCCCTATGGGGAAAAATAAGGAAATAGTGCCTCTCTCCCACACACTGATGCCCTCTGGGACTTGTGTTCCAACAGGACTTAGATGTGGACATCCTGGCTTTGGTCAACGACACCGTGGGGACCATGATGACGTGTGCCTATGACGATCCCTACTGCGAAGTTGGTGTCATCATTGGTAACTCAATTTGCCTTGCTCTTTGGAGGTGGGTTGAAAGGGGCTGGTTTGGGGCTTAGTTTCAGGAAACTCTGAGTAAATTCTGTGGGAAGAGTATTGGTGGTTTCTACTTAGAAGAAGCAACATAGGGAGATAGAAAATTAATACACGCATTCATTCAACAAGTGTTTACTGAGTTACCATTGTGTGCTAGGCCTTGGGCTCTGTGTTGGATTCTCGATGGTGAGAGTCCCAAAGATTCCTGTACTCAGTGAAATTTTCAGTGCAGAGGTGGGTGAGAGACCAAAATGGCCTAAACAAATCACATTTCAGGTGGTTAGTGTGATGAGGAATATAAACCAGGGTGATGTGACTGAGAGGGAGGGCAGTGGGGTTGTGAGGTGAGACCTCACCGAGGGCTGACATTTGAGCAGGGACCTCCGTGATGAGCAGGAGGGAGCAAAGCAGAGATGGAGAGGAAGCAAATCCTGTGGCCTGTGAGAGGGGAATGAGTCTGGGCTGCTTGAGGAGCCCTAAAAGGCTGAATGGTTGTGAATCAAAGCGAGTGAGGCCACTCGGGTGAGAAAGAGTGGCTGGGACTGGGCAGATCAACTAGGACGTGGGACACAGTCCCTGGAAGGTCTTTGACTTTAAACCCACGGGAGAGAAGGCACTAGAGGACCTTGGATGGTGGATGGACAAGTGGGGTGTGCATTTTGGAAAAGCTCGTTTGGCTGCTGTGTAGAGAATCGACTACTGGGGCTAAGGCCAGCCAAGAGGCCACTGCATTCTGTGGCGCAGGACCAGGGGGGCCACAGCAAAGTGGGAGTGTCCGTGGGTGGTCTCAACACCTGAGCTGGAAGGGGGCCCTCCCGGAGGGGTCCATGAAAAGGGCTGTGTGGGGTCAGTAAGGCCAAATGGACTGGATTTATAGGCTATTCTCAAATGTCTCTTCAACCCTCCTATTCCTTTACTACTATTGGGGAAAGTTTTCTGACTTGTTTTTTCCTAATTTGCATCTCACTCTCCTCAGTCTGACTTTCCCAAAGAGTAGGATCTTTACATCTGGGGGTCTTGATTTGCCTTCCAGTTCCTGGAGCCTCACACCTCAGAATGGGCCTGGCGCTTGCCCCGCATGGCACCTGCCACGGTCGGCTGTGTCTGTCTTACTGACTGTCTGATAACCTGCTAAGTGGGTGCCAGTGTCTGTACTTTTCTGAGAAAAGCCTTTTCCGGATATTGTATTACAATCTGATTGCCTACGTCTCTTATTTCTCATGTTGCCTTTAAAATCCTGAGACTAAACATCAGCCAGGGAAAGATACTTAAAATTAAAACAACAATAACAACAACAACAAAAATAGCTTTACTGGGACTTCCCTGGTAATCCTGTGGCTAAGACCCCACATTTCCACTGCAGGGGGCACAGATTTGGCCCCTGGTTGGCCAACTAAGATCCCACATGCCACGTGTCACGGCCAAACAAAGACTACCTTTGAAGCATGGGGTTTGAAGCATAAAAACCCTCTCATTTAGGTAATAATAAGTGATTTTAGTGAATTTATAGAGTTTTGTAATCATCACCACAGTCCAGCTGGAACGCTTCCATCATCCCAATATATCTCAAACAGGTTGTACCTATCTGCAGCCACTCCTCACTACTCAAGTGTTTGAGGCATTTCCTTGGAGCGAATTTATGTTTGAATAATGCATGTTGCTCTCTTATGTGATAGCTCATCACTGTCAAAGATAAGGATGTAGCTTATGCTAGGAACAATTTGTGGCAAGCTATGAGTAAGGAATATTTTTAGTATCAAATAGAGAAGAGGCTAAGTGGCACAGGGAAAGGATTAAAAATATTAGTGAGTCGGTGAATTTTTAAAAACATGAGATTCAGTTTACTCATCGTCCTCTCGGTAAATGTGCTCAGTCAGCTTTCATACATATTCATCGGGACTTCTTCACAATTGACTCCATTCATAACAGCACACCATTAACACCCCGACAAGTGTGGACTTGACATGTCAGCTTCATTCCTCATGAACTCCCGGGCTTGCCAAAGCTGCTTCCCTCAGCAGGAACCAGCCCCGGGAGTGCATCAAAAGCACTTTGTGGCGCTTTCAGAGGACTCTCGGGCGGTTGAGGGCTTCCTCTGTCTTTGCCCAGCTGGGAGCCCTCGCGTCTGTCCGTTTTCTCTCTGCTCCCTCGTCCAGGTACCGGCACCAACGCGTGCTACATGGAGGACATGAGCAACATCGACCTGGTGGAGGGTGACGAGGGGAGGATGTGCGTCAACACCGAGTGGGGGGCCTTCGGGGACGACGGGGCCCTGGAGGACATCCGCACTGAGTTCGACCGGGAGCTGGACCTCGGCTCTCTTAACCCCGGGAAGCAGCTGTGAGTACCCTGTGCTGTAATCTGGGCATCGGCACCAGTGACTGTCCACTCACTCAGGTACGCTTCATACCTGGGAGACTCCTTAGCTGTCGCTTGTTCTCCGTCACAGGGAGTTTAAGAGGCAAGGCGTGTATTGATATTTCAGTTTCACCAGATAGATGAGGAAAGGGAAGCCAAAGAAACTGAGTGACTTCTCCCAGGTCATATCCCTGATCAAATTCAATCCAGAGGCAGGGGAGAAACAGCTGTGAACCCGGTGACTCAAGTCCTGCCTTTTTGGCCCATTGGAATGAATGGTCACAGAGCAAATCAGTGCAGCCCGAGGAAGCACACATTCCTCATTTGTGTTTCAGGGCTCCCCTGCACCTCACTGTCTCCTAGGCCTCATCGCAAAGCACCTGGTGTGAGTCCCTCCCAGCCTCAGGTCTCATGGAGACTTCCTGCACTCTCATCCCACACCCACAAGTGGTATAAGCCTTCAGGGTCTGCCTCAGCTCTGACTGTATGCTAAGCTCCCTGAAGGCAGCTACACTTGGGAATTCCTTTCCTTTCTACACATAGCGTCTTTACACATTGTTGCAGCTTTAAGTGTTTGTTAAAAAACAAACAAAAAGTGTCTGTTGAATGAAAAAATGTTTGCGATTTTAAAAAATAATTTCAGATTTATAGAAAAGTAGTGAGAATAGTACAACTTTCAGTCAAATTCCCAAACAGTAACATTCGATCTGTGTGTATATGTATATACACAGACACATACAATATACACCTGTATAAAACATACACCTGTATAAACACATGTCTGAATGAAATCATTTTTCTGAACCATCTGAGACTACAATTGCAAATGTAGTATCCCTTCACCCCTAAATACTTCAGAGTATTACCTGAGAACAAGTGCATTCGCTTATATAACCAAAGTGTAATTATCAAAATTAGAACATTAGCATTTAATCAGTTCTAATATCTAATTTATAGATCTTACTCAAAACTCACCAGCTGCCCCACTAATGTCCTTTATTTAAAAAGAAAACTTGTCCAGGTCCAGGATCACACATTATATGTTGCTGCCGTATCTCTTTCAGCCTCTTTCAATCTTCTGTAATATATTTTTGCTTTTCGTGGTCTTCAAGAATACAGACCATGTGTTTCACAGCATGTCTCTCAGCTTGTAGCTGACGTTTCTCATGACTGGATTCAGGTGGTGCATTTTCAGCAGGACTATCACACAAGTGGTGTGTGTCCTTCCGGGGCATCAGATCTGGAAGTGTATAATATTTATTCAGTTACTGGTGACACAAATTCAAATCACTTGATTAAGGGAATGTTCGAGAGGTTTTTCCACCACAAGGTTATTCCCTCTGTAATGAATAAGTATCTGGTGAAGAGATACTTCGAGACTATGCAATTATCCTATGTTTCATTAAACTTTTACTCTCTAGTTTTAGCGCCCATTGATGAATTTCTAGATCCATCATTCTCTCTGCAGTTATTAGTTGCTATTCTACTGTAAGGAATACTGTAAGGAAGAGCTATCTCCTCTACTTACTTTCTTATACTAATATGGATTCTTTTATAATTTAATGAGTTATAATTTTTTCCTATCATTATTTTATCATTCCTTCCTATCAATTTTGTTTTTTCAGATTTAGCCAGTGGAAGCTCAAGCTAGTCCCTAAGTGCTTTTGACATGTTCCCATCACTACTGTGAAGTAGCTCAGTCATGTCCGACTCTTTGCGACCCCGGTGGACTGTAGCCTACCAGGCTCCTCCGTCCATGGGATTCTCCAGGCAAGGATACTGGAGTGGGTTGCCATTTCCTTCTCCAGGGATCTTCCCGACCCAGGGATCGAACCTGGGTCTCCCACATTGCAGGCAGACGCTTTACTGTCTTAGCCACCAGGGAAGTTGCTCCTTATACTAATATGGATTCTTTTATAATTTAATGAGTTATCATTTTTTCCTATCATTATCATTCCTTCCTATCAATTTTTTTTTTTCAGATTTAGCCAGTGGAAGCTCAAGCTAGTCCCTAAGTGCTCTTGACATGTTCCCATCACTCTTTAAGTACTTCCTTATTTTCTTGCACAGTAAGATGCTCCAGGCTCACCATGTACTTTCCCAGTCCCAGCAATGGAATCAACCATTTTCCCAAGAAGCCCTGGTGAATAAACATTTTAAGTACCTCCTGGAAACCACTCAACACTAGAAGTGAATATCTGAGGAACGAATTTCTGCTTTTGATGTACTTGTTCCCCAGCACACACCCATTCTGCTGGTGACACAGAACAGTCACAGCCTAAGGAACTGGGTCCATTGTGAGGACTTTAGCATCCTCACACTATTCATTTCATTTAACATAATTCCACTATCCCAAGCTCAGCTGGGATTTCTTTCTATTGTCTTCTATTTTTGCAGTGTTTTAAGACTTTTTATAATGAAATAGATAAAGTTGATTAGGAAACTGGTTGTCCTTGATTTTGTATTTTATTATGTTTGCAGAATAAAAATTATATTTAATAGTTTACTTGGGAAACAGTTAGTAATTGCTTGTTGTATGCAGACTGAAAGTCCACATGTGGGTAACGTGGTGGGACATTTCATCCATATTATTTTGTGTGTGTCTATAGATTTTATTTTATTACTATGTTTAAAAATTTTATTGGAGTATGGTTGATTTATAGTGTTAGTTTCAGGTGTACAACAAAGTGATTCAATTATACGTATACATATATTCATTATTTTCCAGATTTTTTCCCATATAGATTATTACAGACTATTGATAGAGTTCCCTGTTCTGTACAGTAGGTCCTTGTTGGTTATCTATTTTACTCATATTATTGTGGAACCTCTCTGAGGCGATCTAAGCCCAACTAACAGACGCAACATCTTTTTCTCTTGGGCAGAAACATGTAGGAGTTGGAAAAAACTTCAAATTAGGATTTGTCATGCTGTGGTTAGTGATCTTGGGAAAGTACCTAAATTCTCTGAAGTTGAGATTCCTTATATCTGAGAGTGGCACCCCACAGTTGAGTGTGATTTGAGATAAAGATTCTTGGACTCAAGCACTTTGTGATCAGAAAAGAATCATAGGTTTCCTCTAGTTCAGTGTTCCTCTTTTATACGCGGGGATAATGCAGCTCCGAGAGCTGCACTGGGCTCCGAAGGGCACCTCAAGGTGGGGCAAGGACTGAGGCCTCCTGACCCGGAAAGAGGCCTTTCCACTACTTGTGTTCCTGACCATGGGCCATGGCTCACGGGCTTGGGAAAGGAATGCTGCATAACCAAAGGCATTGCTGCTACTTATCTGTTCACCAAAATGTAGGTTTGAAAAGATGATCAGCGGCCTATACTTGGGTGAACTCGTCAGGCTCATCTTGCTGAAGATGGCCAAGGCAGGCCTCCTGTTTGGCGGTGAGAAATCCTCTGCTCTTCACATTAAGGGCAAGATTGAAACACGGCATGTGGCTGCCATGGAGAGGTGAGCTACTGGCAGGGTCCCTCCCACCTTGACTCTGAAGAGGGTAAGGTGGGCAGCCAAGGCATGGTGTGCTCATGGGAGTGGTGCACAGGAGGAACCAGATCTTCTTCTTCACCGGGATGATTTCAGACCTGTGCACAGCTTCAGGTGGATTAGCAGTGCCTGTCATGCCTCACATGTGGCTTCTGGTTGGTTTCAATAGCCAGGTTTTCTGCTGTTGGAGGTTTACCCCCTTCTTATTTTGCCTTTTTCCTCCCTAAACTGGTGATATAACCTTTTTAGGGTTGCAGATCCCTTTGAGAGTCTAAGTTCTGGACCCTTTACCCCCAAAATGCACACTTGCACACAATTCTGCTCTTAATATCAGGGCATCTTTGGAACCATTAAGGCCCTAGCGTGGAATCCAAGTTAAGAATTCCCACTACAGCAATAATTTTCTCTACCTGCTGCTGTCAGGGATTGCATTTGGCTTTGGCTTTGGTGATTAGAGAGAAGAGCTCACACAAAGGTGTGCAGTAGGGAGCTGACTGCTGAGGCTGACTGGCCCCGGTTGACTCAAGATCCTGTTAGAAACCCTGGCACTGCCCTGAGCTTTGCAATCAGCTTAGATTCTGAGCTCAGCAGGGTGACATCTGACTTCCAGAATCTGTTTATGCAGAGCTTGGCAGGGACTGAGTTTCTATGAAAGGCAGTGCAGTATAGGGTGCTTACAAGGGTGGGCTCCTTAATCTAACTGCCGGGGTTCAAATCTTGACCCTTGTACTCACCAGCCGTGTGCCATGGACAGGTTACCTACCCTGTCTGTGCTTCAGATCCCTCTTCAGCACAGTAGGATAATGACGGTCCTCCCCCCAGGTTTGTTGTGAGGACTAAGTTAACACACATGTCAAGTCCTTAGACTAGCACCCGGCCCATAGTGAGTGAGCAATAAGTGGTGGCCGCCATGATGATTGTTGAATCATCATTATTATTATAAGATGATGTGCCAGCCTGTTTATGGTCACAGTCCCGAGAGGTGGGAACACTCTCTCTGAGGGGGATTCCCATGGGATGGGGCAGTGTGATCCTCTCATTCCTGTCCCCTGGCCAGGTACAAAGAAGGCCTAGCCAATACGAGAGAGATTCTGACAGATTTGGGCCTGGAGCCGTCCGATGCAGACTGCATTGCGGTCCAGCACGTCAGCACCATCGTCTCCTTCCGCTCGGCCAATCTCTGCGCAGCCGCCCTGGCAGCCATCCTGACACGCCTCCGGGAGAACAAGAAGCTGGTGCGGCTCCGGACCACGGTGGGCGTGGACGGCACACTCTACAAGATTCACCCCCAGTGAGTGCTGGTCTCCGGCCCACACCCTCCGCAAGCAATCTCCCCTGGAGCAGAGTCCAGTTTTCTTTCTAAACTAGGCTGCTTTTCTGGGTTTCCAGAACCAACCATATTCTATGGTTCTGAGATTATAGAGCAAAGGGTGAATTCAGAGATTACATTCATCTAGCTGGCAGGGCTGCTTTAGGGGATCATTCTTAAAGGAAGATTTTGCTAAAGCCAATAGCCTGAACTACCAAGGCCATCCATCTATGTGCTTATCCATCTATCTATCCCTATATTCATCTATCTATTATTGAATACTCACTATGTTAAGATAGGAAAATAAGATATGTCCAGTTATAAATGGGGCAATAACTGGATGGCAGAGTTTGCCGTGTTCACATGAAGGATACCGGAAGGAAAACACAGAAGTAGGGAGAATGAAAGCCCCTCTGACTAACAGAGGTGTAATTCAGTCAGGCATGTACACCTGGGAAGAGCTGGGGAAAAAACCTTTTCCTTGTGGGCAGAGATGATGTTCAATCAATATATTATGAGTGTATGCATGCTAAATTGCTTCAGTTGTGTCTGACTCTTTGCGACCCTATGGACTGTAGCCCACCAGGCTCCCCTGTCCATGGGATTCTCCAGGCAAGAATACTGGAGTGGTTGCCATGCCCTCCTCTAGGGGATCTTCCCGACCTGGGAATCGAACCTGCAGCTCCTGCATTGCAGGCAGATTCTTTACTGCTGAGTCACCACGGAAGCCCATATACTAGTTGTAATATTAGTGATAAAATAACCACTTCTTTGAGGCTTCCAAGGGTCCCTTCCACTCCCTCAGATGACCTGGACCCTACCCTAGTCACCCCCATCATCTCCCTCCATCCAGCAACTAAAGCGGTGAGCCTTGGCCCAGCAGGGCTCCCCAGGATGCTGTCCCACTGCTCCACCTGTATCTGTTTCTATTGGCTGGGCCTGGGCCTTTATGGTTTTTACATATTTTGCCATCACCCCTGCCTCCAGATACCCGAAACGCCTGCACAAGGTGGTGAGGAAACTGGTCCCGAACTGTGATGTCCGCTTCCTCCTGTCAGAGAGTGGCAGCACCAAGGGGGCTGCCATGGTGACTGCAGTGGCCTCCCGGCTGCAGGCCCAGCGGAAGCAGATTGATAAGGTGCTGGCTCTGTTCCGGCTGACCCAAGAACAACTTGTGGGCATTCGGAACAAGATGCGGGTGGAGTTCGAGTACGGGCTGAAGAAAGATACCCACCCTCTGGCCACAGTCAAGATGCTGCCCACCTACGTCTGTGGGATGCCGGATGGCACAGGTGGGCCCTGCACCTCTCCCTTCTCTGATGGGCCACCCGGAGCTCCATCCAAGCTCCTTAAACCCAGTTAGGATCTTTGTTTCAAGAGCCTTGTGTTCGTCTCTATAATGGAGGGAGGGAGAGTACTCTGCTGAATCTGTTCTTTGGTTGATCCAGGGCACTGGCAGTGAAGAATACCTAAGTTAGGTTCCATGTGTGTGAAGACCCAGATGCTGTCCCCGGGAGCTACCATCTGGACACGTGGCATGTCTGGCTGGTCTTCCTCCCTTTCCTCCAGCTTTCTTCTCTCCTGGGGCTTGGCTGTCTTCCTCTCCCCTCTCTTCATTTTCTGCCCCGACTTTTCTGATACTTGATCCTTTTCCTGGTCCTCTGTGCTCAGCTGACAGGAGCTACAGAACAGTGAAGTCAGTTCTTTAGACAAGTAATTCATCTCTTTGCATCTCGTGAATCTCACCGAGATATACTGATCTTTGTAAAATGCTTCATCTCTTTAATTTGCTTTTGACTCTTTAGTTTCATTTTGTGCTCACAACCACTCTGTATGTTATGTAAAGAGAGAATAATTCCCATTTTATGGATGCCAAAACGGAGACTCAGAGAAGTTAGGTGACGTACTTAGGGTTACACAGCTGTATTTGTAGTCTCTCAACAGCAAAGATCTTTTCCAGGGCTAGTATCCTTCGAGTCTACTTGGGGGAGAAAATGAGATCAGGAAAAGACGCTATTCAATTATTCATTCTTTCATCTCTTTTTTCCTTTTGCTTCCATTCCTCAAAGTTTCATTAAGTACCTGTTATAGGTCAGGCTCTGTTGTGGGCACAGGGACAGAGCAGTAAAGAAAACACAGTCCCTGCCTTTATGGAACCTTTGCTCTGTTGGGCTGACAGACAGTAAGCAAATAAACGCCAGATGATGCCATGTCATAAAGGGCTATGAGGACAAATAGAGCAGAGTCAGAGGTAAGAGAGCTGGCCGGGTGTGAGGGCTTCGGCAAATTCAAGGAACAGTAAAATGACCAGTGTGATTAGAACAGAGTGAATGAGGCAGTCAGCGAGAGGAGGGACACACAGAACAGACTATGATGCCCTGAGATGTCAGAGAAGCAAGAGGCGCTGCCCTGGGTAGTAATGGGTGTTGGACTTGATATGGTTTCTTATCAGTCTGGTGGGGGTGTGGGAATCCAGGGATGGGAAGAGCGGAACAGAGATCATTTCAGGCTGGGGATGAGCAGTTCCTCTAGGCCCTGCAGACAGAATGGACGCACCTTCCCGAGTCTACTGTAGTCAGGTAGCCTGACCTGGATTCACCCTCAGAGGTTCCTTGAGTATAAGTATCATGCGTGGCTGTTAGCAGACACCAAGGAAAGCAGGCTGGCCTCAGATGGGCTCAGGATGCCCGCCCAGGGCTCTGACACCATGCTTGCTGACCAGCACGCCCCTTTGGCCCCCGAACCTCAGGCCAACAGGCTCTAGGCCTGCTCTCTTTCGGCATCTCTTCTTCCCCCAATGCCTGCACACGAGGCCCTGCTTAGTGCATGCTAGTGGAACGCCACCCTCACTTCCTCTACCACAGAGAAAGGAAAGTTCCTCGCCCTGGATCTGGGGGGAACCAACTTCCGGGTCCTCCTGGTAAAAATCAGAAGTGGACGACGGTCAGTGCGGATGTACAACAAGATCTTCGCCATCCCCCTGGAGATCATGCAGGGCACGGGTGAGGAGGTAACTGCCGGCCGGGGGTTCACCCTCCAGGGGGCCAGCCTGCCATCCACCCCGTCCAGTGCACGTCCAGTACGACTGCTGCTCTCTCTCTCCCTGCAGCTGTTTGACCACATCGTGCAGTGCATCGCCGACTTCCTGGACTACATGGGCCTCAAGGGAGCCCAGCTGCCTTTGGGCTTCACGTTCTCATTTCCCTGCAGGCAGGCGAGCATTGACAAGGTAAGACGGTCCAGCCTGGCGGGCCTCCCTCCTGCACCCGGGGAGTCTCAAGGCAGCTCTGAGTCACTGTTCACTTTATTTAGGGGTCTCAGGTTCAGGGCAGCTGGGGAGACATGATCAAGAATTTAGACTATTTACTTTTTTTTATTTATTGTGTTCCATTTTCACTATTACTGTATTATGGATTGAAGTTTGCAAGATGCTTTCGGGTTGTATAAAAAGACACATGGATAAAATTATTGTTAAAAGAGAGGTCAAGTCATATTATCAAGAGATAGGAGGGAATGACCAGTTAAGGCAAATTATAAAACTCTTAGTGTGTAATATTACATGTATCTTCCTGGGTGGTCATTATAAACAGGGAAACACAGTACATTGAAAGGCTTTTATTGTCTGATGAACAAAAGCTTACCAATGCTTCTGAAGAAATGCATTTCTTTCCTGATATTAGACTCTCAGGAGACATTGATCACATTGACACATATTTTGTTGACACTGAAGAACTTCATGGATGATGATTTTAATAAATTGTTCATAATAATTTAGAAACATGTATCACATGACTTTCTTGGATAAAAGCACCATTCACCTGCTCAAGGAGAACAGAGTACCCTCCTGCTCTCTAAGAGGCTTATGTCAGTCAAGCTATCTGATCTGGTGTAAAAGCAGAACAGCACTTTCAATTTACAGAGAGAACCCTGGTCAGCACAGCAAGGCAGCCAGAGAGCTCATGACGATAATAAGAATGGCACCAAAGATTTAAGACTCTGTTTGATCCAGTCAGTGTCTCCATGATGTACACATTATTTTTGTTTTATTTTACCATCTTTTATTGTGGTAAAATTTAGATAACATTTACCATTTTGGCTGTTTTTAAGTGTACATTGCAAAGGTAATGCATTCTTGTATTACTGCTGCTGTTAAAATTTAATACACATAGAAATGGAAATTGGGGGTGGAGGGGGGAAAAGCCACGTGCTGCTGTCCATGGTCCTGAGTGGTCCACAGGCACCAGCACACAGCTGCTCCTCCTGACTTGGGGCACTGGGCCTCCAGGCCTCCCTCCCAGGAGTTCTGACAGGTTCACGAAGACATAACTAAGAAGGAAGGGAGACCAAGGGAGAGCTTGGAGCAAAGACACCAATGGCTGAGGAGAAAAAAAAAACTTTCTTTAAAAATAAATGCAATGTAATGGCATTGAAACATGTATAGTATCATGTATGAAACGAGTCGCCAGTCCAGGTTCGATGCATGATACTGGATGCTTGGGGCAGGTGCACTGGGATGACCCAGAGGGAGGGTATGGGGAGGGAGGAGGGAGGAGGGTTCAGGATGGGGAGCACGGATTATACCCGTGGCAGATTCATTTCAATGTTTGGCAAAACTAACACAATATTGTAAAGTTTAAAAATAAAATAAAATTAAAAAAAATAAATGAAATATAGATTTACAATACTATATTAGTTTCAGGTATATAACATAGTAATTTGATATTGTTATAGGTTGTACTCCATACAAAATTATTATAAAATACTGACTGTATTCTCTTGCTGTACATTACATCCTTGTAACTTATTTATTTTATACCTAGTAATTTATATCTTTAAATCCCTTTCACCTATTTTGCCCCTCTCCTCACCCCTCTTCCTTCTGGTAACCAGTAGTTTTTCAAAAAAGAGAGACTTTAAAAAAATATGATTTTGTATAATTGTAACTAATTAGAAAGATTTTTCAACTGGGGTTGAATCTCTAAGGTTCTACATATATTCACCAGGAAAGGAGCAACGAAGCCTAGGTTCCCAAGGACTGTGGAGAGGAGGGGGAGCCCGGAGCTGAGGGCCTCAGGGTGAGGTGGCCGTTCATCCCCTGGGGTTGGGGGTACTGCCATTAGAGTTTCTGGCCATCTCTCCTATCCCAGCTGCTCTCCTGGCCTAGACACCCCAGCTTTCCCTGCACTCACCCACCCCCAGCTCTAGGGGTGTGGAGTTTGAGGCTAGATAACTCTTGCTTCTGGCTAACAGTGTAACCATCTTTTAAAAATTAGAAATACTTTTCCTTGGTAGTATAAAAAGTTAGACATATTAATTTTAGGAAAATCAGAAAATATGGACAAGCAAAAAGGAGAGACTGAAAGGTACCTATAATCTTACACCTAAAGAGACCACCGTCAACCCTCTGGTGTATGCATTGTTCGAGACCTTTTTCCAGATTTGAGTGTGTGTGTGTGGTTTTTAAAAGACTAATAGAATAATTCATCATCTGTATTTGTTTAATGTGAGTTCACTTAACAGTGTATGGTAAACATCTTCCTCTAATGGCTAACATTCTCTTAAAGGATTATATTTTTGTGGCTATAGAGCATTTCCTATATTGATATACAATGATAGATCCATGTTGTTGGAAAGACAGAATGTGTGTGTGTGTGTGTGTGTGTGTTAGTTGCTCAGTTGTGTCTGACTCTTTGCGACCCCATGGACTATAGCCCACCAGGCTCCTCCATCCGTGGAATTTTCCAGGCAAGAATACTGGGGTGGATAGCCATTCCCTTCTTCAGGGGATCCTCCCAACCCAGGGATCAAACCACATCTCTGGCATTGCAGGCAGATTCTTTGCTGCCTTAGCCACCCATTTTTCCTGTGAAACAATGCTTTGATGAACATTTTGTAGCTTTATCTTTGATCATGAAGATGTGATTGATTGGATAAATCAGAAGTGGTCTTTGTTCTGTGCAGTCATGGCCAGGGAATGTGAGTTGATGTAAATTTCTGCAGTTATTCCACTCAGCAGTAGACCTTGCCTGAGCATCATGCTTCATGGTGCCTTTGGGTCCAGTGTTAGGGATCCAAATAGAAGCACAGTCAAAAGCATTTGACCAGCAGTTAGCTGCGGTCCCTTGCATCTATTTGATGCTGAGGTTGTGCAGTGGTTCCAGCAAACTATTGCTCAAATGAATTTGCCTTCCTTTCTTTCAGGGAACACTCATTGAGTGGACCAAAGGCTTCAAAGCTACTGACTGTGAAGGGGAAGATGTGGTGGATATGCTCAGGGAGGCCATCAAGAGGAGAAATGTATGATATGGCATTGAAGCTCATACCTGACCTGTCCTTCCCCAAGGCCCCTGTGCTCTGTCATCAGACACCAGCCCTCGACTCTGGCCTCTGCCCACTTCAGTCTGATGTGCCCCTCTTGAGACTGGCCTGCACATCCTACTTACAGCAGAGCTCTCTTCCTTTTCAGGAATTTGACCTGGACATAGTTGCAGTTGTGAATGACACAGTGGGAACCATGATGACCTGTGGCTATGAAGATAGTAATTGTGAGGTTGGCCTGATTGCAGGTAAGTGATCAGGCATGTCCCATTGGCCTGCTCCCATCAGATCTTTTGGAAGTTACCTTTTAACATACTGAGGGGCAGGGGGCCATTGTTCCATTACATAGGGGCTCTGAAGCCAGCTTTGTCTATGCCTGAGATGAAGTTAAGATTGGGATTTCAGGTCTCCTAATTCCCAAGTCTTTACTTAATATCTTTTTCCCTAAGGGTTCTAAGCCAAGGTTGTCCTTTCTGTTGAGGAAGGAGAATAACATAGAAAGAGGGAGCTTTCACATTTGGGCCTTGGGGCAGATTTTACTTGGTGGAGGGAGACCATAGTTGGATCATGTTGGTTGGCCTGGAGCTGAGAGAGCTAGATTTTCATTCCAGCTCCAACTTGTACCTCCTCTGTTCTCTGACCTCTTCTGGTTGTCAGAAGGTGCACAGGATGGGGAAGAGTTGGAAAGAAACCTAGGAGAGGAGCAGGGAGTGGCCTGAGGTATGATATAGGCATTTTAGGAGTCTTCCAGAAAAGTCTGGCGGTGATTAAGGGCAAGGGTAGATTCCAGGGGAATGACTGTAAGTGGTGAGGGGACAGGTGGCATTTGAACATGTGGAGACAGGGGCAGTGGGCATTCCAAGTGGCAGGCACTGGTTAAGTAATCACAGAATCTGAGAAAGTTGTTCCAGCTGGTTGTCTGGGTTTCCTGAGGGTAAGTAGTGCATAGCACAAGGAGACAGGGATATACTGAGATGTCTTCAGTGCCAAGGAGAGGTTTCATCTCACTCTAAACCTTGCCTGCTTTGTGACCTTGGGCAGGTTCTTATTCTGTCTGGACTTGAGCTTCCTTATCCATGGGAAGGGTTGGGCTAGATCTGGGAGGTCAAAGAGGTGAGATTTGTTTGATTGAAGATGATAATTACCTGGACTGTTGTCTTGAGAATAGTTCTGAGACCAGGTCATGGACAAAGGAGAAGAGGGTGGCTTTCAGATACCAAGTGTCTGCTTATCCAAGACTAGATGGTTCCTCATGGTCCCTTCCAGCTCCGCTAACTCTGTGACTACTTGGGGCTCACTTTGTGTGCCTATGGCTTATCAATAATAAGGAGGGTGAGGAGGAGGATAATGGTATCACAGGTACAAATTCTATGTGGAGAAAACTTACAGACATCATCTCATTTTTTTTTTTTTTTGATAACAAATCTGTAAGGCAGGCTTTAGATCCTTTTTTACAGATGAAGAAATTGGATCTATGAAAGATGAAATACTTGCCTGTAGTCACCCAACTATAAATATAAAGCTGAAGTCCACACCCAGTTGTATCTGACTCCAAACCTAAATTCCTATCTACTGTACCCTGCTGGCTCTTTAAGACCTAGTGGTGTCTTCTGAAGACTAAAGTCCCTTTGTGATTCCTTCTAGGAACAGGCAGCAACATGTGCTACATGGAGGAGATGAGAAACATTGAACTGGTGGAAGGGGATGAAGGGAAGATGTGCATTAATACCGAGTGGGGAGGATTTGGAGATAATGGCTGCCTAGATGATATCCATACCCAATATGACAAGGAGGTGGATGAGGGGTCCTTGAATCCTGGCAAACAGAGGTGAGAAGGGGGTGTGTGTCCATTTCTGTAGGTCATCCAACTTCAGCAGATCTATGGGGGTGCCCTTTTCATATTAGAGATATTTGTATAGTTTGTATATTTATGACAACTCGTCAGATGTCAGTGAAGTGTCTAATTTGAGCAAAAGCAAAGATGGCCCGGTAAAGAATCCTCGTGCAATGCAAGAGACGCAAGAGACACAGGTTCTATCCCTGGGTCAGGAAGATTCCCTAGAGACGGAAATGGCAACCCCTTTCAGTATTCTTGCCTGGGAAATCCCATGGACAGAGGAACCTGGCAGGCTACAGCCCATGGGGTCACAAAGAGTCTGACACAACTAGAGCATGGACACAGCAGCAGCAAAATTTATGACCAGTTTCCAACAAACAGAAGGTGTGCCTTTTTCTAATTACCATAAGGTTACCATAGGGTCTAGGGGTGGCCTTGGAAATGAGGCCAAGGTTGTCAGGAAGTCTACTCACCGTGGCCTCGATGTCACACGGCAGGGGCATGGTGGGCCTCTCAAGGTGGGTTTCTACTAAGTCCTGTTTAGAGGTCGACATCCTCAGTCTTTCAAGAGCAGGCTGCCAGGTTGCTGACCTCTGTGGTTCTGGGGTTGGGGAAGTAACTGCAAGTGAAGGATGGGAATCCTGGTTCTCAGCCATGACGTCATGTCCCAGCATGGGTCACAATCACTTGTAAGGGTTATTCCAATTGCTAACCATACTAAAAACACTGAAAACAATGAATGGTTAAAAAAAACAAACACAAAACAGAGTACATTTTCATTTGCATTCTCATATAGCTTCTTTAGTAGGAGAGAAAGGGGTAGAGCTAGCGTGGGGGGAACTGATTATTAGCCTGGGCCCATATATTTCCACAGGGGTTGGCATACTTTTTCTGTAAAGGATCAGAGAGTAGTGTTTTACTCTCAGGCCATGTGGTCTTTGTCACGACTAAGCTCAGTGTCTTTCTATATAAAACAAGATGAAAATATAGATTGACTGTGAGACAATATCCAAGTGGAAAAGTTGAGCTAGGAAATGTGATGGGATGCCTGGGTCATAGATGCCTTGCTGACTATTCAACTGAGAACACTCAGTAGGAAGAGGCTTGACAAGACCAAGACCAGCCCTGGTGGCCCCACATCTTCCTTTGGCACTAGTCTTTGTAGCTGGGAGGCAGGCAAGTTACCGTAAGCCCAGCTGAACCAGGGGCCAAAATCACAAGGGACCTGAATTCCAAGTTGGGGCATCCAAGTTTTGTGTCTGAATCCATTGGAGGTTCTCATTTCTGGAGTGGAGAGTGTTAGGGGGCATATACTTGGATTTACTTTGCTGTCCCCATTGTTTGTCTAAGTGTTGGTTCCTTAGACTGATGAAATCCTGAGCAGTTAAGAGAACGCAAGTCCAGCATGTAAGCCTCAGGCACACTCGGATTTTCATCTGACCCTGCAGGCAGTGGGAGTCCAGCTCCACCTCACTGTTATTAATACTGTCACATGTACCTGGGCAGAGTGCCTGGTCAGTGCCTGTTGATTGTAGAGCTTCTTTTTCTCTTGCACCTTCCATCATGGAGCTCACAGCCTGGTAGGAAGAGGGAAGGGAGCTCATATTTTGGACCACCCTTGGTGTGTGTATACACTTCAAATGTGTTATCTCATGGAGCGCAAGATCTAGTGGAGAAGATTTCTTCAAATACAAAGCCAAGGTAAACTAGCTTGGGGGCCAGAAAAGGGACTTATTTTAGCCTAGTGTCTACTGTGCACCAGATGCTTGGCTCCCAACAGTCTTGTGGGGTCAGTGCTTTGCTCCTGGTTTCATAAATGATGGTTTATAGTCCTTACTCAGGTCATGCAGCTAATGTGTGGCGAGCTGGAACTTGACTTCTGCTCAACATGTCTCCAAAGCCCAGCCTTCCCACATCATACTATCTCCTGCATGCGCTTCTCTGGGCCTGCTGCCCACTCCACACCACTGTGACCCAGGCAGCTAGTGGATGCCAGTGGCACACCTTCCGCACTCTGACATGTGATCCTCTTGGGAACCACTCACCAGCACTGATTTTCCTGCTCTTACCCACCTTGTCTCTCTTTCTCTCAACAGGTACGAGAAAATGACCAGTGGGATGTACCTGGGGGAAATCGTGCGGCAGATTCTGATCGACTTGACCAAGCAGGGTCTCCTCTTCCGCGGCCAGATTTCAGAACGTCTCCGGACCAGGGGCATCTTTGAAACCAAGTTCTTGTCTCAGATTGAAAGGTGACTCATGATCAGTTTCACCTGCTGGACATAAAAGGCCCTATATTGGGACATGATGCTGTCTCACCAGGCTCCAGCAGATTGAAATTTAAAAATAGAGAGTAAGAGCCCGTCCTGGGGCTACTCCCTCTCTCCAGCTACATCAGTACCACAGCACCCAGCTGAGGAGCCAGAAGCCTATCTGGGCCCCTAGATTCCTAAATGGTTACAGAAGAGTTAGGTTAGGTTAAAAAGTGATCCTCTTCAGGGACTTCCCTGGTGGTCTGGTGGCTAAGCCTCTGTGCTCCCAGTGCAAGGAGCCTGGGTTCCATCCCTGGTCAGGAAAATAGATCCCATATGCTGCAACTAAAACCCAGTGCAGCCAAGTAAATAATAAAAAAAAAATGATCCACTTTTGATTCTGAAAAGATGATGTGCTCATACTTTATTCTTTAAAGATGATGGGACTTCCTGGGGGTGACAGACCTTCTCGAATCTCAGCTTCTAAGGCATCCTGCTCCAACCTTGGCTTTGCTGGGACCATTTCTTCTCCTGCTCAGGCACCTAGGGATGGGGGACTGTGAGCCCTGGGGAGCAGGTTCCAGGGCCCCAGCAATAGCTCTTGACATCCTGCTCTGCTTGCTGGCAGCGACCGGCTGGCCCTCCTCCAGGTCAGGAGGATCCTGCAGCAGCTTGGCCTGGACAGCACATGTGAGGATAGTATCGTGGTGAAGGAGGTGTGCGGTGCTGTGTCCCGGCGGGCGGCCCAGCTTTATGGTGCTGGCCTGGCTGCCATCGTGGAGAAGAGGAGGGAAGACCAGGGACTCGAGCACATGAGGATCACCGTGGGTGTGGATGGCACCCTGTACAAGCTGCACCCGCAGTGAGTGCTCCAGAGTCTCAGGGCTGGGGGCTGAGGCTGAATGTGGACCCCATTGGGGCTGACGGACAAAGGGGCTCTGCTTCCTAGTGCTGTGATGTGGGCGTGCTCATCACCCTCCCTAAACCCCAGGCTCCTCATCTGTATCAGGCAGGCAGAAATAATCTCGAGGATTGGGTGAGTTCATACATGTAAAGGGCTTTACACAGTCCTCGGGTGGCGCTAGTGGAACTCACCTGCCAATGCAGGAGACATAAGACACATGGGTTCGATTTGTGGGTCAGAAAGATCCCTGGAGGAGGGCATGGCAACCCACTCCAGTATTCTTGCCTGGAGAATCCCATGGATGGAGGAGCCTGGAGAGCTACAGTCCATAGGGTCACAAAGAGTCAGATAGGACTGAAGCAACTTACACATGCAGTAAATACAAGTGGTTATCATTAACACAGTCCAACCTGACCTCAAAGGGAGCAGTGAGAACTAAGTATTTTGCACATCACAGAGTGTGTGTCAAGTGTGAGCTCAGAATCAGCAGGCAGAAGGATGAAGAGTGAATTTGAATCCTGGCTCCACTGCTTAGAAGCTGGGAGGCCCAAGGCCAGTTTCTTACCCTCTTTGACCCTAGTTCTTTATCTGTAAAAGGATGATAAAAATCGTACCTACCTCATAAGTTGACAGGAGAATTTAGTTAAACAGTGTCTGTAGACTATGTGACATATTACAAAGACGGCAGTGATAACAACTTTTATTTTTATTTAATGTTTTACATTTTATCTTGGTAGATGAAGAAAGGTATTAGCCAGCTTGTAAAATTTTCTAATCATGCTGAAATATATAGATAAACATATTATTACTGTAGTCCTTGATGCTTAGCCCTTCCTAAGATGCTGACTAATTATCCAGGATAACTGACTGATATCTTTTCTTGATTCTCCCCTTGAGGTCACATATTTTTGCTGTGATTCCTGCAAGTCTCTTCCTTTGAACCAAGACCTGACCAAAGGACAAAAACTATATGTTCATTTCAATAGGTGCAGACAAAACTTTTGATAAAATCTAGCACAACAGACTGGTTCCGAATAGGAAAAGGAGTATGTCAAGGCTGTATATTGTCACCCTGCTTATTTAACTTATATGCAGAGTACATCATGCGAAGCGCTGGGCTGAATGAAGCACCAGTTGGAATCAAGATTGCTGGGAGAAATATCAATAACCTCAGATATGCAGATGACACCACACTTATGACAGAAAGTGAAGAAGAAATAGCGAGCCTCTTGATGAAAGTGAAAGCGGAGAGTGAAAAAGTTGGCTTAAAGCTGAACATTCAGAAAACTAAGATCATGGCATCTGGTCCCAACACTTCATGGCAAATAGATGGGGAAACAGTGAGAGACTTTATGTTTTTGGGGCTTTAAAATCACTGCAGATGGTGACTGCAGCCATGAAATTAAAAGACGCTTACTCCTTGGAAGGACAGTTATGACCAACTTAGACAGCATATTAAAAAGCAGAAACATTACTTTGTCCACAAAGCTCCATCTAGTCTAAGGCTATGGTTTTTCCAGTAGTCATATATGGATGTGAGAGTTGGACTATAAAGAAAGCTGAGTACCAAAGAATTGATGCTTTTGCACTGTGGTGTTGGAGAAGACTCTTTAGAGTCTCTGGGACTGCAAGGATTTCCAACCAGTCCCTCCTAAAAGAGATCAGTCCTTGTTCTTCACTGGAAGGACTGATGTTGAAGCTGAAACTCCAATACTTTGGCCACCTGATGTGAAGAGCTGACTCATTTGAAAAGACCCTAATGCTGGGAAAGATTGAAGGCAGGAGATGAAGGGGACAGCAGAGGATGATATGGTTGGATGGCATCACTGACTGAATGGACATGTTTGAGTAAACTCCGGGAGTTAGTGATGGACTGGGAGGCCTGGCATGCTGCAGTCCATGGGGTCACAAAGAGTCAGACACGACTGAGCAACTGAACTGAACTGAGCACCTTTTATGATAAGAGCACTCAACAAACTAAGAATAAAGGAACTCCTTCAACCTGATAAGAGCATCTGTGGAAAACACACAGCTAATGCCATACTTACTGGGGAAGCACTGGATGGATGATTTCACCTTAAAATTAGCAACAAGACAAGGATGTCCACTCTTGCCACTGTTCTTCAACATTGTACTGCTTCTAACACTGCCTACAGATGATTGTGTGGGTTTTGTCTCTCAGTCAAGTCTTTATTTAAGGGAGGGGCTTATAGGATCCAGGTCAAAAAATTATGTGACTTCAAAGGGAGAATCAAGTATAAATCTAGACAGGCAGTTAGGCAAGAAAAAGAACTAAAAGGCATCTATATTGGAAAAGCAAAACTATAACTATCTTTGTTTGCAGATGATATGATTTTGCATATAGAAATCCTAAGGAATCCACAAAAAACTATTGGAACTAAGAAACAAATTCAGTCAAGTTTCAGGATGTAAGATCAGTATATAAAAATCAACTGCATTTCTATGCATTAACAATAAATAATCTGAAAATGAAATTAAGAAAACAATTCCATTTAAATAGCATCAAAAAGAATAAAATACTTAACAATAAATTAACAAAAGAGGTATAAGACTTGTACACTGAAAACTACAAAACATTGTTGAAATTAAATGGCAGCCCACTCCAGTATTCTTGCCTGGAGAATCCCATGGATGGAGGAGCTTGGTGGGCTACAGTCCATGGGTCGCAAAGTGTCGGACACGACTGAGCGACTTCACTTTCACTTTAAATAAATGGAAAGATATCCTATGCTAGTGGATTGAAAGCCTTAATGTTGTTAAGGGAACAACTTACCATCTTTTTTTTAAACTGAAGTATAGTTGACATGCAATATTATATTAGTTTTAGGTATACAGGATAGTTATTTGATATTTATATACATTGCAAATTGATCACCGCCATAAGTCTAGTAACTATCTGTCACTGTATAAAGTTATTGCAGTATTATTGACTATATTTTCTATGCTGTACATTATATCCCCCTAACTTACTTATTTTATAACTGAAAGTTTGTACCTTTTAATACCCTTCACCTGTTTTGCCTGATCCTCTAGTCCCCTCCCTCCTGACGACCACCAGTAGTTTGTTCCCTGTATCTGTAACTCTGTTTCTGTTTTGTTTTGTTTGTTCATTTGTTTTGTTTTGTTTTTTGTTTCACATATAAGTGAAATCATGCTGTATGTCTTTCTTTGTTTGACTTACTTCACTTAGCATAATTCCCTCTAGATCCATTCATCTTTTTGCAAATGGCAAGATTTCATCCTTTTTGTGACTAATATACCATTGTGTGTATATGTGTGTGTTATGTATCATGTCATATTTCTTTATCCATTCATCTACTGATGGGCACATGGGTTGCTTCCATATTTTGACTATTGTAAATAATGCTGCAGTGACCTTAGGAATACATGTATCTTTTCTATTTAGTGTTTTGTTTTCTTTGGATGAATATCCAGAAGTGGAATTAGTGGATCATGTGCTGGTTCTACTTTTAAATTTTTGAAGACCCTCCATACTGTTTTCTATAATGGCTATGCAAGTTTACATTTTCATCATCAACTGATGAGTGGATAAACAAAATGTGGTACATCTATACAGTGGAACGTTACTCATAAAAAGGCAGGAACCACGGACACATGCTCCAATTAAGTGCCAATGGTGTTTTCTCTTTCTCTTTTTCTGTAGCTTTTCTCGGATACTACGGGAAACTGTGAAAGAACTAGCTCCTCAGTGTGATGTGATGTTCATGCTGTCAGAAGACGGGAGCGGAAAGGGAGCAGCTCTGATCACTGCTGTGGCCAAGAGGTTACAGCAGGCACAAAGGGACCACTAGGAACCCCCTGGGGTTGGGCCTGGTGTTCTTCGGCTACTGACCAGCCTTTCCTCTGGCAGATGAGTTAATCAGAGACCAACACGCAAGCTTCTGGCTGGCTTCACCTTCTGGATGGTCAAAAGAGAACCCCAGGTTCTTGGGTACTCTTAGAATTTTGTTACTGGCTTTCAACAACATTAAATGACTCTATTTGCCATCTTTGTACCAAAGATGGACCAACTTGTAAAACCAAAGCATTGGTCCCGAGAGCTTCCATTTCAGCAAATTTCTCATTTGAGACCTGAGCTGTTAATTTTCTGTGGCTTAGGGTCCTGTGGCTGCTGGACTTGGAAGCAAATACATAATCTGCCCAGGTGGCCTGGCTGGCTGAATTCCTTATGGGGATGCTTCAGTCATGGCTTGTATAGCAGATTGGGCCATCTACTGGGAATGCACATTTCAGAACGATAGGGGCTCATGTAATTACCTGGGGATCTAATCTAACTTGTCATGTTGACTTCGAGCATGAAGTGAGAACAAAAACTTTGGAGCATTCAGCCCCAGGATGAAGAAATCATCCCAGGATGATTGCCAGGGATCTCCATAGGAAACTCTTCATGCTTAAAGTGAGTTATATCAGTGCCCATAGGATTTGTTTCTCAATACATGTGAGTGACAGGGAGGGTGCTGTTCGGGGCACCTGTTAATCATTTTACAGGTGGCACATGATAGCTTTTTAAAGGACTATCAGGTATATGAAATCCAGTAAATAAAAAAAAAATATTTGATTTCCCAAGAATCTTTGAATGAAGTTTTAATATTTCATCTGGGAATGAAATGATTTCATCACTTGGGAACTCCATGCTCTGTTGGTGGAAGAAGAGACACATGGAGTCAGAAGTTGTGGTTTAAACTCTCTAGTTTAAACTCCCTACCAACAAGGAGAAAATATATGGACTATTTTCTATAATATCTTTAACAAATTATCTGAATTTGATTTGAATGAATACTTCCTGTGACCAAGGCATTTTACCACATGCTCCTACAGCTCTTGCTTTTGAACAGCAGGAGTTGACCAGAAGAACTTCCATCTTCCAAACTGACCCCTGCCTCTCTGGAACTTGGCCCCTCCTACATGCTCCATCTGTCTCTATTCTACCCTCCAGAACTAAGAGGAATTGGCCTGTCCTTGAACTTTTTCCCACTGGATGTCCTCTCTCTTTGCCTTTCTATTCATTTAATTCCCTGCTTCCCATTCTCTAAACCACCTGTAACCTTCTACCTAGTCACAGAGTTATCTGTACACATTTCTTATCAGGCCTGGTAGATTGTAAGTGCTTTGTTAGAAACATTTTTGTTCTGGCCCAGTGAACCCAGCACTGTGCCATTCCTATTAAATATTTCCTAGATAGAGGCATGATTGAAATAAAGTCTTCCAAGAAATTTTTCTTAGAAAAAGTTTAGGCCATTATCATGGGTAACAAACTGAGTAGAATGATATTTGATATTCCAGATCATCCAAGTTGATTTATTTCATGTACTTAATGGTGCTAATTGTCTCCATTTGCTAAAGCAAGACATTCAAAGAGAACGGAGGAGGTTGGAGGGAGGGTAAGAGAGAGTCTAGTTGAGGCTGGGGACAGATGAGGGAGTTCCCTAGGAAATATTTTTTCACACATTTATGAAATAGGTATGGAGATACTGTTGTGGACAGGTTCTAGATTTACCAAAATGAACTTTTTTTTTGCGTTGGCATAATACCTCTCCTCAAGGATATTGTGTGGGTTTGTTAAAATTATCTTTTTGTATTTTGAGGTTATGCCTCCTTGGGGAAATGTTTCACCTTAACAGATTTTGCTTAGTTAGCCCCAGACCTTGTTGTCATTATCCTTTCCCCAGTTCTGCTATTCCTAAGGTACCCCCAGCTCCAAGTCCCTTTCTCTCCTGATTCTGCTGGGATCTCCCCCTTTGCCATCCTGCCTGGATGGATGACCTGGCCCAGAGATTCAGGGATTTGTGCCACCACATTCTCCCACCACCTGGTCTTTCAGCACACATTTGGCAGGTTCGAAGTCACCTGGCCTGCTTGTCTCTCGGGTTGGTTTCTTGTGAGAAAGAGAAGCCCCAAGGTATCTAGGCAACATTCTGACTAACTGATAGCATCATAGAATCCTTGAACCAAAACGGAACTGCAGAGAGGGCAGATACCCTTTTTGCTGTCTTCAGACAGGCCGGTCCCAGAAACACCCAGGGCAATGGAGGGCTAACTTCTCACAGTTTACTAGGCAGGACCAGCAACCACACAACAAGGTAATCTGTCCTCACGCACATCCCACAGGCTTGTCCTCTTAGGAAAGACATCGTTGTCCATGTTTTCTACCTCTGTGGGGACTCTCCCAGGAACCTTTTATCCAGAAACAACTGATGCATATAAGTGTAAGAACTAGAGTTTCCCCATGACTATGACCCCAGAACAAATGGGGTCATTCCCACTGTCTCTCTTCAGAAATCTTGTTTTCTCTCCTTTCCATAAGATGGAATGGGTGCTCCATGAGAATAAGGAGTTGGGTTTCATTTTTCCTGTTGTCCCCAGAGCCTACCACAGTGGCTGGCCCTGAGTACCACTGGATAGTTCTCTAAATGAACAAATGAACGAGTGCTCACACAAGCGTGTGAATGAAGTTTTGCTCTCCTTTGAATCACGCCATTCTTCTACCCCACCCAATGGACTTGAGCCTTACACAAAATAGACACTCTATAAATGGTAGCTCAGCAAATGCTGAGCCCTGTTCTAGGCACTGAGGAACCAATGAAACATAAGGTACCGTTCCTGCTTCGTGAGGACTCACAGGCTACCAGGGAAGGAAAGGTAATAAATATATATGATACAATATGGTAAACAGGAACGAGGTGAACACGCAATTCATGACCATGTGCTTCATCCTTTAGGTAAGGAGCTCAGTCTGTGTGTGCACATGCCTGTGTGTGAACGTGACCATAAGCCCCTTTGGCAATCATGAGAAATCTATGGATTCTTTCTCAGAATGTTTTTAAATGCATTAAATCCATAGGATTTCAAAGGAAGTCGGTGGTAGTGAATTACAGTTATTAGAATATTACAGGGGCAGTGTATTAATAGACATGCTTATCGTTAATGCATTCTATGACAAACGTAATAACAATCATAGTCTTCCTGATGACTATAAACAGTATTTTGAGACATTTGCAACAATAGCTTTTATATGAAAATTTCCATGGTTTTCACTGGAGAGAAAGTTATAGGTGCAGCTGTTGCCCATATTCGTAATGGAAGGAAAGGCTAAATTATAATTAGAAATGATTAAGTTTATGAACTCCTTGCTTTGAGAGTTATTGCACCCTCCACCCCCTATCCCTGACCATGGGGTCCAGGTTAATAATCTCTGATCAAAATAGAACCGGTGCTTACTTAGGGATAGCATATTAGCTGGCAAAGAGAGAGTATGGTTTGGATTCAGAAGAACTAGGCATGCTATTTAAACTTCCCGAACTTCCACTTCTCATGTGAGAAAGGAGAATAATATAACAGCCAAACACAGTTGTGTGAGCAACACAAGCTGAACATGTGGACTTGTGGATAAGCTATAAGCCATTTGTACACATGTGAGGTGGTTGTGTTATGGTCGTTATGGTTGTTACGGGCATCTTATCAGGGGTGTGATCAACTCAAATGTCAGCATTAAGGCCCTTCAAAGCCCATTGTCTGGACATACAAATGGCTAACGACTGGCAATTCAAGCAAATGCATTTCCCACAACCCCTTCCTTCCATCTCCACTGTCTTGTTATTCCCTCTCTTGCCATTTCACAGTTGAAATTTCTAGTGAACCATATTTTATTAGAGAAAGCAGGGGATTTGGGAGAAGTTGGAAAGTAGATAATAGAGGAATCTGGTAGCTCATATTTAGGGTGAAATACGAGGTGATTAGGATAAAAGGAAATGGCAACCCACTTCAGTGTTCTTGCCTGGAGAATCCCGGGGATGGGGGAGCCTGGTGGGCTGCTGTCTATGGGGTCTCACAGAGTCGGACACGACTGAAGCGACTTAGCAGCAGCAGCAGCAGCAGAATAAAAGAGTTGGGTAATTTCCTGCTCCAGTCAGGGAAGGAAAGAAGCTTGGGAGAAAGTGAAAATACAAAAACTCTTCCAGCTTTTTTTTCTTTCATTTTTGGTTTTTCTAATGAGAAGGAGAGAGAGAGGGGAAGAAAGGTAGGTTATTGACAACCTGAGGAATCAGAATGGTTGAGGGATTGACCTCAAGAGCAGGGATGGATTAACAGTACAAGGGACAACTGCAAGGTCTGCAGTTCACATCATGATCTGAATGTGACCCAGTTCCTACTGAATCATCTGTGTGGTAGCTCACATGGTGTCAAGTGGCCTTTCACAAGGAATGTTCTAAGTTTAACTGGATATTCCCAAGTTCACTAGTCCCTGGAGTCAGTCGCTGTTTCCTTTAATACTTGAATGAAATGGCTTATTTCTCCATACTTATTTCCAGATACTGCAGAAAGCTCTGTCCCCCAGCCCTAGCATTTCAGCAGTTCTTAAAGGGAATGCTTATATCTTCCCATTGCTTCTCTAATTCCTGCTTCCAGTTTGCTTCCCACTCATCTTAGCTGATATCACAATTCCTACAGCTGCTGCCTCTCTCTGTGTTTTGCCTAATCTGTGGGACTGTCCCTTTTTGATTCCCCAAAACACCATTAACTCAAGGCCAGTGACTGGAACACACTTAGCTAAATATTTGGGGACTGTGGAGGGGGACTCCATCACAGAATAGGAAACAATTAATCAATTAACTGATGGCATAAGATGGCAGAATAGAAGGATGTGTGCTCATTTTCTCCTGTGAGAACTCCAAAACTACAACTTGTTGCTGAACAACCATCAACTGGAGAATGTTGGGTCCCACCAAAAAAAGACACCCCATGATCAAGGGCAAAGGAGAAGCCCCAGCAAGGCAGGAGGGGCGAAATCCCGTTTAGAATCAAACCCCTTACCAACCAGAGATGCTAGGAGGGCTCAAACAAACCTTGTGCCCACCAGGACCCAGAGACCCCACAGAGACTGAGCCAGAACTGTGTTTGAGTGTCTTCTGCAAAGGTACAGGTCAGCAGTGGCCTACTGCTGGGGCAGAGACTCTGGGTGCAGCAGACCTGGGTATGGCATAAGCCCTCTTGGAGGAGGTCACCATTAACCCCACCATAGAGCTGCCAGAACGTACACAGGACTGGATAAACAGACTCTTGGAGGGCACAAACAGAACCTTGTGCACACTAGGACCCAGGAGAAAGGAGCAGTGGCCCCACAAGAGACTGACCCAGACTTGCCTGTGAGTGTCCAGGAGTCTCCGGCAGAGGCATGGGTCGACGATGGCCTGCTGCAGTGTTGGGGGCACTGAGTGCAGCAGTGCATGCATGGGACATTTTGAAAGAAGTTGCCGTTATCTTCATTACCTCCATCACAGTTTGGCCTTAGGTCAAACAACAGGGAGGGAACACAGCTTCGCCCATCAAAAGAAAATTGTATTAAAGATTTACTGAGCATGGCCCTGCCCATCAGAACAAGACCCAGTTTCCCCCTCAGTCAGTCTCTCCCACTAGGAAGCTTCCATGAGCCTCTTATCCTTATCCATCAGAGTGAAGACAGGATGAAAACCACAATCACAGAAAACTAACCAAACTGATCACATGGACCATAGCCTTGTCTAACTCAATGAAATTATGAGCCATGCCATGGAGGGCCACCCAAGATGGATGGGTCATGGTGGAGAGTTCTGACAAAACATGCTCCACTGGAGAAGGGAATGGCAAACCACTTCAGTATTCTTGCTTAAGAGCCCCATGAAAAGCATGAAAAGGCAAAAAAATAGGACACTGAAGGATGAACTCCCCAGGTCGGTAGTTCCCAAATATGCTACAGGAGATCAATGGAGAAATAACTCCAGAAAGAATGAAGAGATGGACCTAAAGCAAAAACAACACCCAGCTGTGGATGTGACTGGTGATGGAAGTAAAGTCTGATGCTGTAAAGAACAATACTGCATAGGAACCTGGAATGTTAAGTCAATGAATCAAGGCAAATTGCTGCTGTTGCTGCTGCTAAGTCACGTCAGTCGTGTCCGACTCTGTGCGACCCCATAGACGGCAGCCCACCAGGATTCCCCATCCCTGGGATTCTCCAAGCAAGAACACTGGAGTGGGTTGCCATTTCCTTCTCCAATGCATAAAAGTGAAAAGTGAAAGTGAAGTCGCTCAGTCATGTCCGACTCTAGCGACCCCATGGACTACAGCCTACCAGGCTCCTCCATCCATGGGATTTTCCAGGCAAAAGTACTGGAGTGGGGTGCCATTGCCTTCTCCATCAAGGCAAATTAGAAGTGGTCAAACAAGAGATGGCAAGAGTGAACATTGACATTTTAGGAATCAGTGAACTAAAATAGACTGGAATAGGTGAATTTAACTCAGATGATCATTAACATCATCACATCCGGTCCCATCACTTCATGGCAAATAGATGGGGAGACAGTGGAAACAGTGGCTGACTTTATTTTGGGGGGCTCCAAAATCACTGCAGATGGTGACTGCTGCCATAAAATTAAAAGATGCTTGCTCTTTGAAAGGAAAGTTGTGACCAACCTAGACAGCATACTAAAAAGCAGAGACATTACTTTGCCAACAAAGGTCCATCTAGTCAAGGCTATGGTTTTTCCAGTAGTCATGTATGGATGTGAGAGTTGGACTGTAAAGAAAGCTGAGCACCAAAGAATTGATGCTTTTGAACTGTGGTGTTGGAGAAGACTTCTTGAGAGTCCCTTGGACTGCAAGGAGAGCCAACCAGTCCATCCTAAAGGAGGTCAGTCCTGGGTGTTCATTGGAAGGACTGATGTTGAAGCTGAAACTCCAACACTTTGGCCACCTGATGTGAAGAGTTGACTAATTTGAAAAGACCCTGATTCTGGGAAAGATTGAGGGCAGGAGGAGAAGGGGATGACAGAGGATGAGATGATTGGATAGCATCACCAACTCAATGGACATGAGTTTGAGTAAACTCCAGGAGTTGGTGATGGACAGGGAGGCCTGGCATGCTGCAGTCCATGGGGTTGCAAAGAGTTGGACACGACTGAGCAACTGAACTGAACCGAACTGAACTATGGGCAAGAATCCCTTAGACGAAATGAAATAGCTATCATCATAGTCAACAAAAGAGTTCGAAATGCAGTATTTGGATGCAATCTCAAAAACGACAGAATGATCTCTTTTCGTTTCCATGGCAAACCATTCAATATGACAGCAATCCAAGTCTATGTCCCAACCAGTAATGCCGAAGAAGCTGAAGTTGAATGGTTCTATGAAGACCTACAAGACCTTTTAGAACTAACACCCAGAAAAGATGTCCTTTTCATTATAGGGGACTGGAATGCAAAAGTAGGAAGTCAAGAGCTACCTGGAGTAACAGGCAAATTTGGCCTTGGAGTACAAAACAAAGCAGGTCAAAGGCTAACAGAGTTTTGCCAAGAGAATGCACTGGTCATAGCAAACACCATTCTCCAACAACACAAGAGAAGACTCTACACATGGACATCAGCAGATGGTCAATACCAAAATCAGATTGATTATATTCTTTGCAGCCAAAGATGGAGAAGCTCTATACAGTCAGCAAAAACAAGAACAGGAGCTAACTGTGGCTCAGAACATGAACTGCTTATTGCCAAATTCAGACTGAAATTGAAGAAAACCACTAGGTTTAGGGAAAACCACTAGACCATTCAGGTATGACCTAAATCAAATCCCTTACGATTATACAGTGGAAGTGACAAATAGATTCAAGGGACTAGACCTGATAGAGAGCCTGAAGAACTATGGATGGAGGTTCATGACATTGTACAGGAGGCAGTGATCAAGACCACCCTCAAGAAAAAGAAATGCAAAAAGGCAAATGGTTGTCTGGCCTTACAAATAGCTGAGAAAAGAAGAGAAGCTAAAGGCAAAGGAGAATGCAGAGTTTGAAAGCATTTGAATGCAGAGTTCCAAAGAATAGCAAGGAGAGATAAGAAAGCCTTCCTCAGTGATCAGTGCAAAGAAAGAGAGGAAAATAATAGAATTGGAAAGACTAGAGATCTCTTCAAGAAAAGAATGTTCAAACTACCATACAATTGCACACATCTCACAAGCTAGCAAAGTGATGCTCAAAATTCTCCAAGCCAGGCTTCAATAGTATGTGAACCATGAACTTCCAGATATTCAAGCTGGATTTAGAAAAGGCAGAGGAACCAGAGATGAAGTTGCCAACATCCGCTGGATCATCAAAAAAGCAAGAGAGTTCCAGAAAAACATCAACTTCTGCTTTACTGACTACACCAAAGCCTTTAACTGTGTGGGTCACAACAAACTGTGGAAAATTTTTGGAGATGGGAATACCAGACTACCTAACCTGCCTCGTGAGAAATCTGTATGCAGGTCAAGAAGCAACAGTTAGAACTGGACATGGAACAACAGACTAGTTCCAAATCAGGAAAGGAGTATGTCAGGGCTGTATATTGTCATCCTGCTTGTTTAACTTATATGCAGAGTACATCATGCAAAATGGCAGACTGGATGAAGCACAAGATGGAATCAAGATCACTGGGAGAAATATCAATAACCTCAGATATGCAGATGATACCACCTTTATGGCAGAAAGTGAAGAACTAAAGACCCTCTTGAAGAAAGTGAAAGAGGTGAGTGAAAAAATTGGCTTAAAACTGAACATTCAGAAAACTAAGATCATGGCATCTGGTCCCATCACTTCATGACAAATAGATGGGGAAACAGTGGAAGCAGTGAGAGACTTTATTTTTTGGGCTCCAAAATCGCTGCTGGTGTGACTGCAGCCATGAAATTAAAAGACACTTACTCCTTGGAAGGAAAGTTATGACCAACCTGGGCAGCATGTTAAAAAGCAGAGACATTACTTTCCCAACAAAGGTCTGTCTAGTCAAAGCTATAGTTTTTCCAGTAGTCATGTATGGATGTGAGAGTTGGACTATAAAGAAAACTGAGCACCGAAGAATTGATGCTTTTGAACTGTGGTGTTGGAGAAGACTCTTCAGAGTGTCTTGGACTGCAAGGAGATCCAACTAGTCAATCCTAAAGGAAATCAGTCCTGAATATTCATTGGAAGGACTGATGTTAAAGCTGAAACTCCAATACTTTGGCCACATGATGCAAAGAACTGGCTCATTGGAAAAGACCCTGATGCTGGGAAAGATTGAAGGCAGGAGGAGAAGGGGACGACAGAGGATGAGATGGTTGGATGGCCTCACTGACTCGATGGACATGAGTTTGAGTAAAGTCTGGAAGTTGGTGATGGACAGGGAGGACTGGCATGCTGCAATCCACAGGGTCGCAAAGAGTTGGACGCGACTGAGTGACTGAACTGAACTGAACTAATTAATTAATTATTTGGCTATAACACACAGCTTGCAGGATCTTAGTTCCCTGACCAGGGACTGAATCCTGACCCTGGGAGCAAGAGCACTGAGTCCTAACCACAGGACCACCAGGGAAATCCCAAGAAAAAATTAAATATGAATATCAAAGTTCTATCACCCTCTCTGCCCCAGAGAATTTCTCAGCAGCCATCTTTCTCCATAGGCTCTGCTGGCTACATGTTTTATGGATTCTTCCCACTTTCTCTGAAGACTTCTTTCTCCTCTTTTCTTAATTCTGGATTCCTCTATAAAGTGAAAACTTTCTATAATTTTTTTTTAAAACAGAGTAAGTGATTTCTCCTGTGGTCTCCACCCACTTCTAGGACAGCCCAAGGAACCTCACCTTTCCCAACCAAAAAGACCCATTGAGATGTTTGAATAAAAAGGGTTTTTCTCCCTAAAATGAAATCATTCTGTTCTCCTAGAGTCAAGTTACAACAAGTGCTTTTTCTTGACATAATTAAACTGCATCTGTTTAAAGTGTGCAATTTGATATAATCTGATGACCCCATTACTAAAATTAAGACAATGAACATTATCCATTACCAACAAAACTTTCCTTGTGACCTTTTGTAGTCCCTCCTTCCTATCCCTCTCTTTCTCATCCGTATTTGGGTAACTACTGACTTGCTTTGTTTTTAAATAATTTCTTCTGCATTTGCTAGAATTTTATATAAATGGAAGCATTTGTTGTTGTTGTTCAGCTGCTCAGTCATGTCTGACTCTTTGCGACCACATGGACTGCAGCACGCCAGACTTCCCTGTCCTTCATGATCTCCTGGAGCTTGCTCAAATGCATGTCCATTGAGTTGGTGATGCCATCCAACCATCTGTCCTTCACTGTCCCCTTCTCCTCATGTATTTTTACATGTCTATTGATGTATTTTAAATTTTTTCTCAATTACTTACAATAATGAGTATCACCTATTAATTTAATAATATTAAACCATCCCTGCAACACTGGAATAGACTCATCTTAGTCATGGTTTATTACCATTTTTTATAACTATTGAATTTGATTTGCTAATATCTTATTTAGAAATCATGCATCTTTCCAAGTGGAATGAGCTTATAATCTTTCATTTTCATATTGTCATTGTCTTGTTTTTGTAAGGTTATACTAGTCTCATAGAAAGAGTTTTTATTTTCTGGAAGAGTTAATTGAAAGTTTTGTGAAACCCACCTATAAAGTCATTTTAACTACTTCTTCAATTATTTTGAATAATCAGACTATCTAGGCTTGCCATTTTTTTCTTGAATCAAGTTTGTAGATTATATTTTTCCAAGAATTTATCCATTTTGTCTTATTTTTCAAATATATTTGCATAATTTTTTAGATTTATGTAATTCATATGACATAAAATGCCACAGTTTAAAGTATAAAATTCAGTGGTTTTTTGAGTATTAACAAGTTGTGAGACCATCACCACTATCTAATCCCAGAACATTTCCATCACTCTAAAAACTACTCTCTGTGGATTTGCCTATTTTGAAAATTTCATATCATGGAATCACACAATATGTGCCCTCATGGGTCTGACTTCTCTCAACATAATATTTTCAAGTATTTATCCATGCTGTAGCATGTATCAGAACCCATTCCTGTTAAATGCCAAATAATTTTGTTTATCCGTTCATATGATGATGGATGTATGCTTGTTTCTACCTTTGGCTATTAGAAATAATACTACTATGAACATTTTAAAATAAGTTCTTGTGTGAACATATGATTTTGAATCTCTCAGATATATATCTAGGGTGCAACTGCTGGGCCAAATGATAATTCTGTGTTTTAACTTTTTGAGGAACTTTCAAATTGTTTCCCAAAGTGACTGCATCATTTACATTCCCAACAGCAAGCTGTGTGTGTGTGTGGTGTGGCGTCACACCACCACTTCCTCACCAACACTTGTTAGTATCAGTCTTGTTGTTTACAGCCATCCTAGTTGGTATGAAGTAATACCTCACTATGGTTTAGATTTTCATTGAGCATCTTATTATGTGGTCTTGGGCCATTTGTCTATCTTCTTTGGAGTCATGTCTACTAAAATCCTTAGCCCATTTGAAAAAAAAAAGGTTATTTCTCTCTTTATTGTTGAGTTTTTTTTTTTTAATTAATTTTATTCTATTCTCAAACTTTACATAATTGTATTAGTTCTGCCAAACATCAAAATGAATCCACCACGGGTATACATGTGTTCCCCATCCTGAACCCCCCTCGCTCCTCCCTCCCCACACCATCCCTCTGGGTCGTCCCAGTGCACCAGCCCCAAGCATCCAGTATCGTGCATTGAACCTGGACTGGCATCTCGTTTCATACATGATATTTTACATGTTTCAATGCCATTCTCCCAAATCTTCCCACCCTCTCCCTCTCCCACAGAGTCCATAAGACTGTTCTATACGTCAGTGTCTCTTTTGCTGTCTCGTATAGAGGGTTATCGTTACCATCTTTCTAAATTCCATATATATGCGTTAGTATACTGTATTGGTGTTTTTCCTTCTGGCTTACTTCACTCTGTATAATAGGCTCCAGTTTCATCCACCTCATTAGAACTGATTCAAATGTATTCTTTTTAATGGCTGAGTAATACTCCATTGTGTATATGTACCACAGCTTTCTTATCCATTCATCTGCTGATGGACATCTAGGTTGCTTCCATGTCCTGGCTATTATAAACAGTGCTGCGATGAACACTGGGGTACACGTGTCTCTTTCCCTTCTGGTTTCCTCAGTGTGTATGCCCAGCAGTGGGATTGCTGGATCATAAGGCAGTTCTATTTCCAGTTTTTTAAGGAATCTCCACACTGTTCTCCATAGTGGCTGTACTAGTTTGCATTCCCACCAACAGTGTAAGAGGGTTCCCTTTTCTCCACACCCTCTCCAGCATTTATTATTTGTAGACTTTTGGATTGCAGCCATTCTGACTGGTGTGAAATGGTACCTCATAGTGGTTTTGATTTGCATTTCTCTGATAATGAGTGATGTTGAGCATCTTTTCATGTGTTTGTTAGCCATCTGCATGTCTTCTTTGGAGAAATGTCTATTTAGATCTTTGGCCCATTTTTTGATTGGGTCATTTATTTTTCTGGAGTTGAGCTGTAGGAGTTGCTTGTATATTTTGAGATTAGTTATTGTTGAGTTTTAAATGTTCTTTATATTCAGACGTATGGTTTACAAATAATTTCTCTCATTTTGGTGAGTTATTTTTTCATTTTCTTGATAGTGTCCTTTGAAGCAAATAACATAAATGATTTTATTATTCCTTCTGTTTCTGCTTTTGGTGTTATGTCTTGAAAACCACTTCTTAACCCAAAGCCAAGAAGATTTACCCTTCTGCTTTCTTTTGTAAATTTTACCTAATTTGCCTTAACCCTACTCAATGAGTTCTTTTTCCTCCTTTCCTCCTTTCTCCCTTCCTTTTCTTCTTTTTCTTTTCTTTTTTTTACAAAATATTATATGAAAAAAATGTTTATCACAGGACTTGAAAAGGGGAGTGTACAATAAATTATCATTAGGATGGGTTAAGAGAAAATGCTTTTTGTTATTTTTATCTTGATTTCTAGTTTTATTCGGTAGTGATAATAGAATGTCTTTATGGCAACATAAAACAAATTGATATTTATAAAAAATTTATTGACATAATAGTGTTGTATTAGTTTTAGATGCATTACATGACTCGATATATGTACATATTGTAAGGTGATTACCACAATAAGTTTAGTTAAAATTCTATCCCACACATAGTTAACAATTTTTTTCTTGTGATGAGAACTTAAAAAATGTAGTCTTCGTAGCTTTCAAATATACAGTACGATATTCTTAACTATAGTCATCGTGTTGTACGTTATATCCCCAGGAATTATTATCTCATAACTGGAAGTTTGTACTTTTTGATCACCTTCACCTATTTTGCCCATTCCCTATGCCTCATGTTTTGTAACCACACAAAGGTGGTATCTATGAGTTTTTAAGATTTTACACATAGTTGAGGTCATATAGTACTTGTCTCTCTCTATCTGATTTACTTAGCTTAGCATAATGCCCTCAGTGGAGAAGGCAATGGCACCCCGCTGCAGTACTCTTGCCTGGAAAATCCCACGGACAGAGGAGCCTGGTGGGCTGCAGTCCATGGGGTTGTAAAGAATCGGACACGACTGAGCGACTTCACTTTCACTTTTCACTTTCCTGCATTGGACAAGGAAGTGGCAACCCACCCCAGTGTTCTTGCCTGGAGAATCCCAGGGACGGGGGAGCCTGGTGGGCTGCCGACTATGGGGTCGCACAGAGTCGGACACGACTGAAGTGACTTAGCAGCAGCAGCAGCAATGCCCTCAAGGTCCATCCATGTTGTCACAAATGGCAGGATTTTCCTTTTTTGTGGCTGAATAAGATTCCATTCAGTATACATGAATACCACGTTTTCTTTATCCATTCATCAACTGAGGGGTACTTAATTTCTATGCCTTGACTGTTGTAAATAATGCTGCAATGAATATGAAAGTGCAGATTATCTTTTCAAGATAGTGATTTCATCTCCTTCAGATAACTGCCCAAGAGTAGGATTGCCGATTCATGTAACATTCCTATTTTCAATTTTTTGAGGAATCTCTAAATTGTTTTTCCTAGTAGCTGAACTGATTTATATTCCCATCAACAATGCACAAAAATTACCTTTTCTCCATATTCTTTCCAACACTTATTTCTTCTTTTTTGGGGGGGGATGGGGAAGAATGAGGGCAGGAAGAAAAGGAGGCAGAGGATGAGATGGTTGGATGGCATCATCCACTCAATGGACATGAGTTTGAGCAAACTCTGGGAGATGGTGAAGGACAGGAAAGCCTGGCATACTGCAATCCACAGGGTCGCAAAGAGGCAGTCATGACCAAGTGACTGAACAACAAGCCTACATAATACCCTATATCTAGCTTTTTGGCTTAACAATACATCATGGATAACTATTATGATTTATGTCTTTTTTTTTTTTTTTTTTTTTTTGGTAGCTCCTTATAAGCTTAAATGAAATAACACTCACCAGCTACCACAGTGCTGATTAAAAAAAAAAAAACAGTATGTTTTACAGTGAACTATTGAGGGACAGGGGATAGGGCTGGGCACAAAAATAAATCTGAAGGAGCACAGGAAAGGAGGTTGACATTTCCCAGAGAAACTGATGCGTTTGACCCATGTCCCAGGTCAGATTTATCTTCTTGGAAGCACCCAGCAGTCCCTCTGACACCTAAAGCACTTAGTGCAAAGCTCACTGCTCACAGCTCACACGGTGGCTGCGTGGCTTGTTTTTAGATATGTGCATGCGTAATCTGTTCTATCATTTTGCCTTTTCATACTGTTCCTGGGGTTCTCAAGGCAAGAATACTGAAGTGGTTTGCCATTCCCTTCTCCAGTGGACCACATTCTGTCAGACCTCTCCACCATGACCCACCCATCTTGAGTGGCCCCACACAGCATGGCTTAGTTTCACTTAGTTCGAAAAGGCTGTGGTCCATGTGATCAGATTGGCTAGTTTTCTGTGATTATGGTTTCAGTGTGTCTGCCCTCTGATGCCCTCTCACTTAGGTTTCTCTTACCTGGATGTGGGGTGTCTCTTCACGGCTGCTCCAGCAAAGCACAACTGCTGCTCCTTACCTTGAACAAGGTCACCCATCCTGACCTTGAATGTGGAGTAGCTCCTCTCGGCCCTCCTGAACCTGCACAGCTGCTGTTCCTTGTACATGGGGTTGCTCCTCTCGGCACCGCCCCTGACCGTAGGCATAGGGTAGCTCCTCTCAGCCTGCGCTGTTAGCCTTTTAGAACTAACACCCAACAAAGATGTCCTTTTCATTATAGGGGACTGGAATGCAAAAGTAGGAGGTCAAGAAACATCTGGAGTAACAGGCAAATTTGGCCTTGGAATACGGAATGAAGCAGAGCAAAGGCTAATAGAGTTTTGCCAAGAGAACACACTGGTCATAGCAAACACCCTCTCCTAACAACACAAGAGAAGATTCTACACATGGACATCACCAGATGGTCAACACCGAAATCAGATGATTATATTTTTTGTAGCCAAAGATGGAGAAGCTCTATACAGTCAGCAAAAACAAGACCAGGAGCTGACTGTGGCTCAGATCATGAACTCCTTATTGCCAAATTCAGACTTAAATTGAAGAAAGTAGGGAATACCACTAGACCATTCAGGTATGACCTAAATCAAATCCCTTATGATTATACAGTGGAAGTGAGAAATAGATTTAAGGGACTAGATCTGATAGATAGAGTGCCCGATGAACTGTGGAATGAGGTTCATGACATTGTACAGGAGACAGGGATCAAGACCATCCCCATGAAAAACAAATGCAAAAAAGCAAAATGGCTGTCTGAGGAGGCCTTACAAATAGCTGTGAAAAGAAGAGAAGCGAAAAGCAAAGGAGAAAAGGAAAGATATTCCCATTTGAATGCAGAGTTCCAAAGAATAGCAAGGAAAGATAAGAAAGCCTTCCTCAGTGATCAATGCAAAGAAATAGAGGAAAACACCAGAATGGGAAAGACTAGAGATCTCTTCAAGAAAATTAGAGATACCAAGGGAACATTTCATGCAAAGATGGGCTCGATAAAGGATGGAAATGGTATGGACCTAACAGAAGCAGAAGATATTAAGAAGAGGTGGCAAGAATACACAGAAGAACTGTACAAAAAAGATCTTCATGACCCAGATAAGACATCCTGGAATGTGAAGTCAAGTGGGCCTTAGAAAGCATCACTATGAACAAAGCTAGTGGAGGTGATGGAATTCCAGTTGAGCTATTTCAAATCCTGAAAGATGATGCTGTGGAAGTGCTGCACTCAATAAGCCAGCAAAGTTGGAAAACTCAGCAGTGGCCACAGGACTGGAAAAGGTCAGTTTTCATTCCAATCCTAAAGAAAGGCAATGCCAAAGAATGCTCAAACTATCGCACAATTGCACTCATCTCACACGGTAGTAAAGTAATGCTCAAAATTCTCCAAGCCAGGCTTCAACAATATGTGAACTGTGAACTTCCAGATGTTCAAGCTGGTTTTAGGAAAGGCAGAGGAACCAGAGACCAAATTTCTATCACCTGCTGGGTCATGGAAAAAGCAAGAGAATTCCAGAAAAACATCTATTTCTGCTTTATTGACTATGCCAAAGCCTTTGACTGTGAGGATCACAATAAACTGTGGAAAATTCTGAAAGAGATGGGAATACCAGACCACCTGATCTGCCTCTTGAGAAATTTGTATGCAGGTCAGGAAGCAACAGTTAGAACTGGACATGGAACAACAGACTGGTTCCAAATAGGAAAAGGAGTACGTCAAGGCTGTATATTGTCACCCTGCTTATTTAACTTGTATGCAGAGTACATCATGAGAAATGCTTAAGCACAAGCTGGAATCAAGATTGCTGGGAGAAATATCAATAACCTCAGATATGCAGATGACACCACCCTTATGGCAGAAAATGAAGAACTAAAAAGCCTCTTGATGAAAGTGAAAGAGGAGAGTGAAAAAGTTGGCTTGAAGCTCAACATTCAGAAAACAAAGATCATGGCATCTGGTCCCACCACTTCATGGGAAATAGATGGGGAAACCGTGGAAACAGTGTCAGACTTTATTTTTTGGGGCTCCAAAATCACTGCAAATGGTGATTGCAGCCATGAAAGTAAAAGATGCTTACTCCTTGGAAGGAAAGTTATGACCAACTTAGATAGCATATTCAAAAGCAGAGATATTACTTTGCCAGCAAAGGTCCTTCCAGTCAAGGCTATGGTTTGTCCAGTGGTCATGTATGGATGTGAGAGTTGGACTGTGAAGAAAGCTGAGCGCTGAAGAATTGATGCTTTTGAACTGTGGTGTTAGAGAAGACTCTTGAGAGTCCCTTGGACTGCAAGGAGATCCAACCAGTCCATCCTAAAAGAGACCAGTCCTGGGTGTTCATTGGAAGGACTGATGCTGAGGCTGAAACTGCAATACTTTGGCCACCTCATGTGAAGAGTTGACTCATTGGAAAAGACCCTGATGCTGGGAGGGATTGGGGGCAGGAGGAGAAGGGGACAACAGAGGATGAGATGGCTAGATGGCATCACTGACTCGATGCACATCAGTTTGGGTGAACTCCAGGAGTTGGTGATGGACAGGGAGGCCTGGCATGCTGAGATTCATGGGGTCGCAAAGTGTCGGACATGACTGAGCGACTGAACTGAACTGTTCTACCATCTCTTCAAGTGCCTCAGAGTCTGTTCTGCCCTCCCACTCCCCACCACTCACCCATGCCCTTTCCCTCTTGTGTCTGGTACCCAGAAGGCAGCACATACTGGCTGAAATTGGAGATCCATGTATCCTCTCAGAGAAGGCTGGAGCAACGTGGTCAGTCTCTGGGCCCCAGATTCTAGTCCATCTAGATTTCTGAGTCTGTTAGTGAAGTCGGGGAATGCTTTTGGGGGAACACAGGGTGGACTGTCCTGGGACTGAAGCTTGGATCTGAATGGTTGGAGAATGTCTGGAGTTTTGTACAAAGGAGAATTGAATTGTGAATGGGCTGGGAGGTTATTGTGATAGCCCTGGTGCCCTGCGCCTCCAGGGGACTGGCAGCCTGTGGGAGCACATAGCTGGCATTTTTTGCTTGAGATTACGAAGCCTTTTGCTTCCTCTGGGTAGAGGCTTGAATTCAATGAACTGTTGTGGTGGGATGTAGTCTTTTTCTTTCGGGAAAATGAAACAGAGATTTGGCTCCAATTATTATGAGGTGGTGGGCAAATGAGCCGACTCTGTGGCGTTCGGTGGAAAGCCAGTGTAAGAGCATGTGGTCACATTTTTGTCCGGCATCATCAAGAGCACGGAGAAGCTGTGATTCCAGCCTCAGAGGAGGGAGCTTTTATCTCGATATGATTCTCCAAAGACCATCTTTATGCAAGAAATATCAGAGCCCCATTTCATAGTAAGTTTCTTTGGTGCTTTATTTTGGTTGAAGATAAATTTCATATAATCACTCAAGGACTGACATCATCTTCAGATAGTGGTGTTTGGAGAGCCTTCCCAGGCCTGGGAAGTGCTGAGTGGTGGTGGGATGACCAGGCTGGAAGGCTGATCCCTGTGTTGCATTCTAGGTTTCGTCTGGCTCTCCCTGGGCTGATCATCTTTCGACCCTCTTCCTCATGTTCCGAAGGAAGTTGGGAGAGCATGAGAATGCGGGTTCAAAAGCGAATTTAAGTTACTCTTCCACACAGTGTCACATTTCTGTTTCTCGAGCTCTTTGTTAGCATCAACTTTGGAGTAGGACTTGCCTAGAGTTCTCTTAGGTTTTTCAGCTTGGAGAAGAAATTGGGTAGTGCCCAACTGCAAGTTGATTGAGGAGGCTAGACTGGACTGGATGTGCAGAATGGTTAAGTGAATGTGTGAATGAATATACAATTGGTAGAATGTGATTGAGAACCTCAGATTGACACGAGAAACATGTTATGAGGGATGTTTATTCCAGAAACTAAGTAGATCCTGGCTGTTATGTAGTTAATACCCATAAGCACTGATAGTTTACATATGCAGTCCAAAAACTTCTTCCTAGCCAGCCAAGTCATGAACGCAGGACTTGAAATAAACCACATGCTAGGTGTCATGGGAAGCTTGGGCCAAAGTTAGGAATCAGATCCTTGTAACCTTTGTTGAACATTCTCCAGAATGTGAGTCAGTCTGCAAAGCCAACTTCATGTCAATCAGCCCAGCTGAAAGCACGTGTACTTGTAGTTGTCTCTATCGTGTTTTCTCTTGCTTTAATAAAAGCATTTATAAGTATGGGATCTTCTCTTATATTTCAGATGGTCAATTATTGTGTCTTCACTAAGAACCTTAGATAAACAAGATTATCATCCTTGGGAGGTCATAGGAAAGAAGACTTTTTGCAAGAATCCAGAGAACTAAGGTTGATGAAAGGAAGTCAAAAGGAGGCAGATTTGGGGGCTTCCCTGCTGGTCCAGTGGTTAAGAATCTACCTGCCAATGCAGGGGACATGGGTTTGACCCCTGCTCTAGGAAGTTCCCACATGCCGTGAGGCAGCTAAGCCTGTGCAGTGCAACTTCTGAGCCCAGGCTCTAGAGTTCGAGGGCTGCAACTACCGAAGCTCATGTGTGGCCTGGAGCCCAAGCTCTGCAATAAGAGAAGCCACCACAATGAGAAGCCTGTGCATCACAGTGAAGAGCAGCTTCCACTTGCCACAACTAGAGAAAACCTGCAGACAGCAACAAAGATCCAACACAGCCAAAAATAAAAATAAATCTTTTTTTTTTAAGAAAAAAGAAAAGGAGGCAGATTTCATCCCAGACATGATTAACCATCAATGGAAAAGGCTACTTTAAAGGGTAGGGTATCACCTACCCAGATCTTGTCTTGAATGGGGTTAAGAATAGGATATGATATGCCAAGTTATTTCCAGTTTTCAAAGAATCTGATTTTACCTCCTGGAGTCTCATGTCTGGGGCAACGGATCTCAGACTTGCTAAAATGTTTGTGTTTTATCCCCCATTCTCAACAACATCAAATCACTTGTCCCATTTCTCTCTACAGCTGCAGATCCCTATCAGGCTTACTCACAGAAGATCATCTGTGAATTCCTCTTCCATAGGGAACACATGAGAAAGTGAGAGAGAACCAGAACCTATCATACTTTTAGTGGGTGAATCCACTCGACTGTCCTCAAAGTTTTCAGTTCAATAGTTCTGCAACAGGGCCTGAGAATGCACATTTTAAACAAGTTCCCAGATAATGCTGCTCCCACTGGTCCAGGGAGAAGAATTTGAGAACCACCTGAGAACCCTAGAGGCCCAAGCCAGTCCACTCTCAGTAAGACCCAAATCTGGAGGGATAGATTAATAATCAGTTTTAGGGCACACCCTCCTCCTTCATCTTTCTCTCCTTTTCTTTCATCAAGACTCACTTCTCCCTGGCTCAGAGGCCTCAGAGAAAACTCTGAGGACTTCCCTTGTGGTCTGGTGGTTAAGACTTCACCCTCCAATGCAGGGGATTCAAGTTCAATACTTGGTCAGAGAGCTAGGACCCCATATGCCAAAAAACAAAAATGTTAAACAGAAGCAATATTGTATCAAATTCAATAAAGAGTTTTAAAATGGTCCACAACAAAAAAAATCTTTTTTTTTTTTTAAAGAAAATTCTGACCCAGACCAATGTGTCTCAGATCCAAGTTTGTAATGTGTGACTTTCAAAAAACTTTCTATTTTTATTTTTGGCCATGCTGCTTGGTTTGTGGGATTTCTCTGACCAGGGACTGAATCCATGCCCCAGCACTGAAAGTGCCAAGTTCTAACCACTGGATTGCCAGAGAATTTCTGACTTCTTTTCTAAGTTGCTTTATTATTTATTCTTTACAATTATACTATTGAAATATTATTGATGTACAATATTGTATGTTACAGTGTACAAAATAGCAATGTACAATTTTGAAAGGCTATACTCCATTCAGAGAAAGGCATTTAAAACTTTTTAAAATTTTCTTTTGCTTTTGGCCCCACGGTGTGGCATGCGGGATCTTAGTTCCCCAACCGGGGATTGAACCCTTGCCCTCAGCAGTGAAAGTGCAGAGTTCTAACCACTGGAGCCAGGGAATTCCTTCATGTGATTTCTTAACTAATCTCTCTCTCTCCCAGAGACTCTACGCTCCATGAGGGCAGGATTTAAGCAAGAAAGAGGTGAAGGGACAGTAGTAGGTTACTTCCAGGATTGTGAAAGAAGGTGGAAGAGCAGGGGTTTTTGTCCTGAAAGAAGGGCCTATTGATGGAAGGAGGAAAGGAGGAGGTGACCTGGGACAGTAACTAGGACTTTTGGCTCAAGTCTACCTCAGCTCAGTCTGGCACCAACAGATGAGGTTTGTGTGTGTGCCTGCTAAATCACTTCAGTAGTGTCTGACTCTTTGCAACCTTATGGACATGTAGCCCCCTAGGCTCTTCTGGCTATGGGATTCTCCAGGCAAAAATCCTGGAGTGGGTTGTCATTCCCTTCTCCAGGAAGTCTTCCCAACCCAGAGATCGAACCCGCATCTCCTGTGGCTCTTGCATTGCAGGCAGATTCTTTACCGCTGAGCCACCAGGAAAGCCCGGATGAGGTTTATCTTCTTTATTTTTTCCACCAACCTGAGCATTTCATTTCTTCCCAGATTTAAAAACCTGAGTTGGTTTTACTAATTCTGAACTACTTGCTAACTCTAAGCCTCAGCTGCTGCACCCATAAAATGCAGAAGTCAAGCCCCAGGATGGGAGAGATCTGCGTTCAAAAGCCAGCTCTGCTTTTTCTGCTGTTTCCATGAGCCTCTGACTCAGCTTCTCTAAGCTTCAGCTTCCCTAAGCTTCAGCTTCCCTAGGTATAAGGAAAAGGTTTCTATTTCCTAAGGCTGTTGGGAAGCCTCTGGAGTCCATACACAGGAAATCTTTAGCACAGTACCTGGCACAGTGAGGGCTCAGTGCACATGGGCTTCCACTGCCATTACCGTCTTCACCATCCTCTTCACCACGGTCACCATTCCTGTCCTCCCCACCCAAGGCTTCTGTGAGATCCCAGTGGGACAAAGAACTTTATAACCATAAAGCATAACCATAAAGCACAACCATAACCCTGACCTCTGAATGTCAAGGGCACCAAGGTCCCCAGCCCCTGCCCATAAGGCCATAGTAACATCCCCTTTGTTGAAAACAAGGCCTGTGTCCTTCCATCCTCAGGATGCTGGAGCAGCCTCTACACCTTCCAGTCCTTTGGTGACCCTTGATACAGTGACAAATGCATCTTTTGTCCCTTTCTGTTCTCAGGACTCCAACTAACCAACCGAAGAACTGTTACCCAGTGCATTGTTCCCAAGGAAGAAAAGAGCCAAACACCCACCCACACTTGCTTTGTGCCAAGAATCTACAGCTTGGTTTGCAACACAGCATATGTTGTCCTTTTGGAAAAATGAAAGTGAGACCAAGTGAAGAGCCAGCAGAGGTGTCTCAAGTCATCCCAAGGCAAGTGAGTGGGTGGCCAAAACCTGGTGGTCTGACTCTACCCGGAGCCACGCCTTCCCTGACCCTTGCATTAGACAGCTTCCTGTCCTGTGTAAAACAGGACGAATAAAGAGATACTATGATCTCAAAGGGTAGATCCTGGAGTTCAAACCCACGTACTTGACTAATGGCTTCCCTGGTGGCTCAGACAGTGAAGAATTTGCCAGCAATGCAGGAGCCGCAGGTTCAATCCCTGGGTCAGAAAGATCCCCTGGAGAAGAGAACGGCAACCCACTCCAGTATTCTTGCCAGGAGAATTCCATGGACAGAGGAGCCTGGCAGGCTACAATCCATGGGGTTGCAAAGAGTCGGACACGACTGAGAGACTAACACTTACTTACTTGACTAAAGAAGCCCAGAGAGGGACAAATACTTTCCTAAGTTTACCCAGTGATATATTTATTTATTTTTGACGGCACTGACTGGGTCTTGATTGCTTTGCACAGGCTTTTCTCTAGTTGCAGCAAGTAGGGGCTGCTCTTCGTTGCAGTGCATGGGCTTCTCACTGCAGTGGCTTCTCTTGTTGCAGAGCATGGGCTCTAGTGCGTGGGCTCCGTAGTTGTGCCACAAGGGCTTACTGTTCCACAGCATGTGGAATCTTGCTGGACCAGGGATCGAACCCATGTCCCCTGCATTGGTAGGCAGATTCTTAATTCCTGAACCACCAGGGAAGCCCTACACAGTGATTTTTCAACTGGACCCAAACTCACTTAAGTCTTTTGGTTTTAAAGAACTGGGCTAACAGTGTGATTTTGTTTTTTTTTTTAAGGTAAAAGCTGTACTGGTATTCATCATAGCTTAATAAACTGTAAAGGGTCTCTCTCCCCTGAGTAACATTTGCCCTTCTTACTAATGTCAGTGTTTGAGCTGATGCTCTGCTGTTGAGGGAGAGTGTAGTACAGAAGTGAAAAGTGCAGGAGCTGGACCCAATCTGATCTCCAATCTCAGCTCTGCTACTTACTTGCTGTGTGACCTTGGGAAGTTACTTGACCTCTTTGAGCCTCAGTTTCTTCATCTGTAAAATGGGGTAATATTACTTATGATATGTTCTTGTGAATTAGTGTCTTGACTTATTTGTAGCAGTGCCTGAGAAATAATATGCTCTCAATAACTGCTAGTTACAATCACCTCCAAGTGAGTTGTTTTAGGGAAATATTTGAAGTCAATTGATTAGAAGATTCATGCTCTCTCATAAAGTCTCAGATGATACCAAGAAAGCATATCTGGAAACCAACAAGGAATTTGATCACTGATATGTGCAAATGAATTGTGGATTTTTTGTTGTTGTTGTTATTAAATTCAGGTAAATAACTTAAATTGACTTAAATTTAATGACTTAAATTCAGGTAAATGACTCAAGAAATGAAGCATCTGTTTGGAAGTTGTGTTAAGATGTTGGCTGTGCCAGGTTTTTTGGGAAGGGCAACTCTCAATTTACACAGATGCTCTAAATTCTGAGAAGGGAGTTGAAGAGAGACTGTCTGAGTCCCAGAAAGAGGACTCATGGGCTTACAGGGTAATGCCAGCTCCTAGAAGGAAGGAGGATATGTATGCTGATAGAACCACAGTGGGCCAGTGGAAATACCACCACTTTCCACATGAGCTCTGGGCCAAAGCAGTTTCTTAACAAAAAGAAACACTGCTTTGAATGACCTTCACACTGAGTGCCCTGGGCCAGTCCCGAGGGTTTCTTTCTCCCCTCATTCCCATCTCCTGGGTAACAGCAGATAGGAAGCCAGCAAAGAAGAGGATGAGAGCATAATCTTCTCGGCCATGTGACAGACCCGTGGTGTTTTTAAGAAACAAATACCAATGGGAAAGATGGACATTTATTCTCTGTTAGGTTGCTTTGGTGATTCAGGGTAGTGTTTGAACTAGACTTGGGAAGCTGCCTGGGTATCAGAAAGAGTGCATGTAGAATGTGTTGACGAACTGCTTTGAATGCTAGTGGGCAACTCAGCTCCTGCAGACTCTCTTTGGAGAGGGGCTGGACCTGGGGAGTGTGTGATTCACTCCACTCCAGCCTTCAGGAGGATGAGGCGCGAGGAGGCGTGGATGACATGACAGAGACTCTGGAGGACAGGCAGCTTGTGGAGGGGGACAAGGTCTCGGGAGTCTGTGAGATCGTCCCCTGTGCTTGTTTCCCTGTGTCCTGCTGTGTGACCTTGAACAAGTTACAGCACCTCTCTGAATGTCTGCATCTTCTTACAACTGAGTGTCAGTCGTATTATCCCCCTTGCAAAGGTGTTACCAGGATCAAAGGAAAAAATGTATAAGAACTGCAAATGCAACTCTTTCTTCTTATAGCATTATTAATAATTGGAAGGCAAAGTTTCTTTATGGCCAGCTGCCATTCAGGCCATGCTAATAGCTTCCTTGAGGGATACAAGTAATTGGATGAGATCTTCACAAAGACCTACTGAAGTAGACAGGAGAGCAGTTGTGATCAGGCGACACTCTGAGGCTTGGAGGGGTTGAGCGTCTTCCCCGAGACCATTTAGGTAGCAGCTGGTGGAACAAGGCTAGAGGGAGGCAGCTCTCTGACTCCTGGCTCAGCACTCTCCTATTATAGATGCTCCTGGAGGGCTCAGTTATTTATTGCGATGTTAAAAAAAAAACACCCCCAGGGACTTCCCTGGAGGTCCTGTGGTTACGACTCCATGCTTCCACTGAAGGGGGCACAGGTTCAATCTCTGGTCCAGGAACTAAGATCCTGCATGTTATGTGGCATGGCCAAGAAATTAAAAAACAAACAAACAAACATACTTTGTGGTTTACAACAATAAGCTTGAGATTCTGTGTTACAGCAATGTAGGCTGGGCTGAACTGAATGGCTGTAAAGGAAGATCCATTTCATTTGTGTATCTTCTACTCACTCCAAACTCTTCTGGTCACCAGGTGGACGGGGTTTCTCTCCCAAACCAAACAATTCCATGACACCAGAATTATAGACCATTCTATAACTTTATTCTGACACCATCTACCAACTCCATGGGTTAAGGGCTCAATCCCACAAGGCCACCTCTTCAATGCCAGTCACAAATCCAGGTTGTCATCTGTGCTCTCCCAAACCAAACAATTCCATGACACCAGAATTATAGACCACTCTATAACTTTATTCTGACACCATCTACCAACTCCATGGGTTGTTAAGGGCTCAATCCCACAAGGCCACTTCAATGCCAGTCACAAATCCAGGTTGTCATCTGTGCTTCCGACCAATTGACTCTGTGGATCAGAATTTCCCACAATCTTCTCTTCAAGTTTAAGTTGCTAGAACAGCTCACAGAACTCAGGGAAACAATTTACTTATTAGATGGCCAGTTTATTATAAAAGGATGTAACTTGGGAATATCCTGGTGGTCCAGCGGTTAGAAATCTGTGCTTTCACTGCTGAGGGTGCACGTTCAATCCCTGGTCAGGAAACTAAGATCCCTCAAGCTGTGTGGCATGGCCAAAAGAAAAAAATTTATAAGAGTATTACTCAGAAACAACAAAATGGAAAAGATCCATAGGGCAGGGTAGGTGGGAAGGGACATCCAGCCTCCATGCCCTCTCAGGGGGCACCTTCCTCACAGAACCTCCATGTGTTCATCAACCTGGAAGCTCTCTGAACCCCATCCTTTTAGGTTTTCAAGGAGTCTTCAATACACAGACAAGACAGATTAAATCACTGATATTAATTCATCTTCTAGCCCCTGTCCCTTCCCCATGGGTGGTGTGGCAGTGGGGTGGGGAGGGGCCTGAAATTCCAACCCTCAAATCACAGGGTTGTTTCCCCCTGGCAACTAGCCCCATCCTCATTAACATAAACTTGAAAGGGGCTTGTGAATAATAAGGCACCCCCCTTGATCACTTGAGTTGTTTCTGGAATTGAAGCTATTTGCGGACAAAAGACCAAATATTGTAACAAAAGAGTCTCCCATTATTTTTATCACTTAGGAAATTACAAGGGTTTTAGGAACTATGTGCCAGGAACAGAGACAAAGACCAAATGTATATTTCTTATTGTAAATCACAGTATCACAGTGCTACTGCAGATCTGAGGCACACGTGGCTGGTCTTGGTCAGACTCACTCCTGCATTTCTGTCAACTCCCTGGTTGGCTGGGGGCTAGCCAGCCACAGATACTCAACTGGGATGGCTAATTTCTGCCCCACTGTTGCTCCTTATTAGCCAGTAGGCCAGCAGGGGCTTCTTCCCATGACAGCAGTGGCAGGGCTGCCAAGAGCAGCAAGAGAAAGCCCTTCAAGTCTTTTCCTGTGGCACAGTTGCTATTGGCCAATTGCCCAAGGCAAGTCATTGGTGAAACCTGGGTCTTTGTATATGGGAACTACCAAGGGCATGGATACAAAGAAACCTATCCACAGTTGCAACAATCTGCCATGTGTACAGTGATGAAAGGGAGAAGATGAGTACCAGGGCTCCAGTTTTTATTCAACCTAGGATTCTGTGTCATGGGCCAGAGGTTGGTGTTCTTACTCTGAGAAGTCTCCTTGGATTCCTAAAATACAGTTCCTTGTTCTTCCCCATCACAGTGCACTACTCTTGGGGGAGTTTGTAATTTCTTCAGTTCTGTCTCGCCCCAGCAAAAATTTAAATCGACAGACAGATCGGTGTTACAGCTCAATTTTACTCGGCATGCAAAGGAAAATACATCCTCAAAGCGTGAGGGTGGGCCGACCCAAAAGACGTGAGGAGAAGAGAAGCCCAATTTTGGCTCCTCTTTTTATGTTTTTTCCTCCTCCCCCTGAGCCTGCCCTATGTAAATTGGGCTAGCTAGGAGGACTGTTTGTTTCCCTGAGGTCGGTCCTCCGACCTTACTTTGTTCTATTTTGGGGGGCTTTTCCCTTCTTTGTCTTTTGGCTATCACCATTCTGGACTCCTTTTTCCTATTCTGTCTACCTAACATTCCCCCCTCAAGAGATGGGAGCCCCAATTCTTTGGGAATTGAGACATCGAGGTCTCTCTGGCTACTTCCTGCAGAGCTGGGATGGTGAGGGGCAATGGGCCTCCCCCTCTTGCTAGTCTCAAGCCTCAGAGTCTTTATAATGGTGTCCATCTAAGGATGAGTGATATTTTCTGTGGTTGGGTGTAGTTTTCTAAATCCTTGTTGAACTGGCACTGCATGTTTTAGCTTGTTGACCTGGGCAGAGACAAATGGGTTAAACAATTGATAATATATGAGGCAATCATAAGCAGCATCAATATGGTGATAATAAGGATTAGTAGGGGCATTCAGTTCAGTTCAGTTCAGTTGCTCAGTCGTGTCTGACTCTTTGCGACCCCATGTTCGCACCATGCCAGGCCTCCCTGTCCATCACCAACTCCTGGAGTTTACCCAAACTCATGTCCATTAAGTCGGTGATGCCATCCAGCCATCTCATCCTCTGTCATCCCCTTCTCCTCCTGCCCCCAATCCCTCCCAGCATCAGGGTCTTTTCCAATGAGTCAACTCTTTGCATGAGGTGGCCAAAGTATTGCAGTTTCAGCTTTAGCATCAGTCCTTCCAATGAACACCCAGGACTGATCTCCTTTGGGATGGACTGGTTGGATCTCCTTGCAGTCCAAGGGACTCTCAAGAGTCTTCTCTAACACCACAGTTCAAAAGCATCAATTCTTCAGCACTCAGCTTTCTTCACAGTCCAACTATCACATCCATACATGACCACTGGAAAAACCATAGCCTTGACTAGACGAACCTTTGTTGGCAAAGTAATGTCTCTGCTTTTGAATATGCTATCTAGGTTGGTCATAGCTTTCCTTCCAAGGAGTAAGTGTCTTTTACTTTCATGGCTGCAATCACCATTTGCAGTGATTTTGGAGCCCAAAAAATAAAGTCTAACACTGTTTCCCCATCTATTTGCCATGAAGTGGCAGAATAGTCCCACTGATGGGACCAGATGCCATGATCTTCGTTTTCTGAATGTTGAGCTTCAAGCCAACTTTTTCACTCTCCTCTTTCACTTTCATCAAGAGGATCTTTAGTTCCTCTTCACTTTCTGCCATAAGGGTGGTGTCATCTGCATATCTGAGGTTATTGATATTTCTCCTGGCAATCTTGATTCTAGCTTGTGCTTCTTCCAACCCAGCATTTCTCAGGATGTACTCTGCAAATAAGTTAAATAAGCAGGGTGACAATATACAGCCTTGATGTACTCCTTTTCCTATTTGGAACCAGTTTGTTGTTCCATGTCCAGTTCTAACTGTTGCTTCCTGACCTGCATACAAACTTCTCAAGAGGCAGGTCAGGTGGTCTGATATTCCCATCTCTTTCAGAATTTCCCAGTTTATTGTGATCCACACAGTCAAAGGCTTTGACATAGTCAATAAAGCAGAAATAGATGTTTTTCTGAACTCGCATTAGCCAACTCCAAATTCCCCCTCGCCATGAGAAAGATCTCCCAAAGAGAGATTGTAGTCACCCCAAGAATTCTCCAACTCGTTCTTTGAGATCCTGTAGGATCTAAAGGTTTTTCTTGAGGACTGTGAGGCTTTCTTTAACTTAGTTGGAGGTATTTACCCAGAAACAACATGTCTCATTCAAGATGTCTCAAGTCCCTCCTTGTTCAGGGAGCAAGAGATCTCAGTTCAGTCGCTCAGTCATGTCAAACTCTTTGTGACACCATGGACTGCAGCACGCCATGCTTCCCTGTCCATCACCAAGTCCCAGAGCCTACTCAAACTCATGTCCATCGCGTTGGTGATGCATCTCCTGTCTATTTTGGAGTACAACCCCTGCCAAGCTGTGTTGGCTCTTTAGAGCTGCCCTGAGAAATCTTATCCCTAGAAGCTTAATTTTGGGGTTGTTCATTAGAATGGCACTCATTTGTAGTCCTGAATAGGTATCTGAGAGCTCCCAGGAGTTCACAGGTATATTGAGTGACCTCTTCTGTTTTCTTCCATGGTTTGACTCATGAGTAGTGAATCCAGGAGTTGTGTCCTGATATCTTAACTGCTGTGGGGTAGAAAGTATTACAGGGTAGGGGCCCTTCCATGTGAGCTGGAGTTTGAGCCTTTGGGGACCCATCTTTCCAGACTTTAATTAGGATTTTAATTAGTGGTGACTCTTTAGAATTTTTTGGGTCCTGGTTGACATCCCACAAGTGTATATCTTGTTGGAATTGCCCAGTAGCCATGGTAAAGACCAGAGGGCTTGAGCCTCTGCATCTAGGAAGAGGTCATTGACATAAACAAAAGGTCTCCCATAAAGCATCTCATAAAGACTAAGACCAATCTGTTCCTTTGGGTCAATATGGGTGTGGAGGAGAGCTATTGGTAAGCCTCCTTCCATCCCAAGGAGGTCTCCTGGGTTTTCTTTTTTATTGCTGATTTTAAGAATTTGTTGACTCTCTCTACTTTTCCTGAAGACTGAGGCCTCCAGGCACAATTGAGATAATAAGTAATGCCCAATGCTTTAGAGACCCCTTGGGTGACCTTAGAAGTAAATGATGTCCCATTGTCACTTTGTAATGACCTGGGCAGACCAAATCTTGGAATGATTTCATGGAGCAGGTTTTTTGCCCCTCCTCAGCCTTCTCAGTCCAGGTGGGAAAGCCTTATCTATCTTGTGAATGTATCTATCATGACTAGTAGGGGTTTATAACCTTGAAAAACTGGCATCTGTGTGAAGTCCATCTGCCAGTCCTCTCCTGGGTAGGTCCCATGTCATTGGACAGACTGGGCCAGCTGGGGTCTTCGAGCTCCTTGGGGTTGTTTAATTGGCAAGTGGGACAAGAGGAGACAACCTGCTTTATAGTTGTTTGGAGACCTGTTCCTCTGAAGGACCTTTCTAGTAGTCTTTGGAGGACCTTTTCCCCTAAATCAGTGGTGGCATGTAAGGAGTTAACCAACCTCCATTGGAGGTACCCAGGCAGAAAAAGAAGTCCCTCCTTTTGGAACCACCCCATATGATCTTCTTGAAAGCCCTCACTCTTAGCTTTAAGAGTCTCACGTTCAGTCTATGAAGGAGTTTCTGGCAAATTTAGTCTGTGGAACTGAGGTGACAACCCCTATTAGGTCCTTGTTCTGTAATGCTGCTCTCTTAGCTGCCTGATCAGCTGTTTGGTTCCCTTGTGCCACTTCCATGCTCCCTTTTTTGTGTCCTTTACAATGGAAGACTGGAACTTCAGTGGGCAGATGAACTGCCTCCAAGAGCCTAAGGATTTGATCACCATATTTTATTGGGGACCCTCAGGTGGTCAAGTGGCCTCTTTCTTTCAAAATAGCAGCATTTGTATGTAGCACCGGTAAGGCACATTTGAAGTCAGTGTAAATGGCTACTCTTTTTCCTTTTCCCAGATCTAAAGCTCAAGTCAGGGCTAATTGGGCTGAAGTACCTGGTGGCAAAGTTTTAGCCTCTATGGTCTCAAAATTGGAGACTACTGCATATCTGGTCTTCTTTTTCCATCCAAGACAAAGCTGTTTCCATCAGTGTACCAGATTTCCTCAGGATCAGAGGATCTTCTGACAATTCCTCTTGGGGTTTTGTCCAGTGGTCCAAGGTTTCTAGGCAAGAGTGAAAGGGGAGAGAGCCCTCAGGGATAGGCAAGAGGGTAGCTGGGTTAAGAACCTTACAAAGGGATATTGTCAGGCCTGGACTTTCCATCAGAACTACTTGATATCTGAGGATTCTTTGATCAGACATCCATAAATGGCCTCTCCCATTCAGGAGTTATTTCACTTGGTGGCTGATAAAAATAGTTTGCCTGCAAGAGAGAGTTTTAAAGCATCTTCTATCAGGACTGCAATAGCTGCAAGATTTTGAAGCAGAGAAAGATCTTTTCCCAATAAGGGAATAGGACACTCAGGGACCACCAGAAACTGGTGGGAAAATATTTGTCCATCCCAGCAATGAAGAAGTGCTTCGGTGAATTTTTTTGTAACTGTTTTTCCTGTAGCACCCAAAATGGTACAGCTTTGGGAGGAGAAGTCTCCAGAGTAGGAGGTCAGGACAGAGTAGGTAGACCCTGTGTCAATTAAGAAATTCTTGGACCTACCTGCCACATCCAGTTGCACCCTTGGCTCCAGCCCCGTGATGCAGGCTGGCTGGAGCAGATCACTTCAGCCCTGTTGAACCATCATGAGGGAAGGCTTGGCACTTGACCTTGAGGCTCTTGGGTCCTGAGGGTAGAGTGCCACCCAATGTCCCAACTGATGGCATTTGTAGCACATTTTAGGAGACTAGTTACAGTTTGGACACTCTTAGGCCCAATGTCCTGCCTGTGTACAGATTAGGCATTTGCCTTGTGCTTTGTCCTTTAAGGACTCAGGGTTTACCATAAGGCTTCCCTGGAGGGTGTCCAGCATGCTTGTCTCTTTCCTTTTCTCCCTTTCCTGGGCCTTGACCTCCCTCTCCTGTTTTCTGTTATAAAAGGTATCGGTGGCTGTCTGGATGATCTCATCTAAAGAGGTAGCACAGTCCTGCTACTGTAGCTGTTGTAACTTTATTCTGATGTCTGACGAACACTGGGACAGGAATTTGTCCTTTAAAATCACCTGTCTTCGTAAGAGTCTAAGTCCAGATTGATAAACTTCTGGAGGGTCTCTTTTAGCCATTCCAGAAAGGCAATGGGGTTCTCATTGGGCTCCTGAGTTATTGCTGAGCCCCAGGCATAGCTGATTACTTTGTGCTGGGCTGCTTTTAGTCCTGCCTTTACACAGATTAGAGAATGATCCCTTTCCCAGATGTGTTCAGGGTCATTATAATTCCAATTAGGATCTGAGAAGGGTGCTGCAGTTCCCCCCACTGGGTATTTATCTCTTGACATGTGAAGCCCCATATCATACCTTTGGGCTTCCTTTAAGACCCTAGCATGCTCAGTTCAGTTCAGTTGCTCAGTCGTGTCCGACTCTTCGCGACCCCATGAATCGCAGCAGGCTAGGCCTCTCTGTCCATCACCAACTCCCAGAGTTCACCCAGACTCACGCCCATCGAGTCAGTGATGCCATCCAGCCATCTCATCCTCTGACGACCCCTTCTCCTCTTGCCCCCAATCCCTCCCAGCATCAGGGTCTTTTCCAATGAGTCAACTCTTCGCATGAAGTGGCCAAAGTACTGGAGTTTCAGCTTCAGTATCATTCCTTCCAAAGAAATCCCAGGGCTGATCTCCTTCAGAATGGACTGGTTGGATCTCCTTGCAGTCCAAGGGACTCTCAAGAGTCTTCTCCAACACCACAATTCAAAAGCATCAATTCTTTGGCGCTCAGCCTTCTTCACAGTCCAACTCTCACATCCATACATGACCACAGGAAAAACCATAGCCTTGACTAGACGAACCTTTGTTGGCAAAGTAATGTCTCTGGTTTTGAATATGCTATCTAGGTTGGTCATAACTGTCCTTTCAAGGAGTAAACGTCTTTAAATTTCATGGCTGCAGTCACCATCTGCAGTTATTTTGGAGCCCCCAAAAAAGTCTGACACTGTTTCCACTGTTTCCCCATCTATTTCCCGTGAAGTGGTGGGACCAGATGCCATGATCTTCATTTTCTGAATGTTGAGCTTCAAGCCAACTTTTTCACTCTCCACTTTCACCTTCATCAAGAGGCTTTTGAGTTCCTCTTCACTTTCTGCCATAAGGGTGGTGTCATCTGCATATCTGAGGTTATTGATATTTCTCCCAGCAATCTTGATTCCAGCTTGTGTTTCCTCCAGCCCAGCGTTTCTCATGATGTACTCTGCAAATAAGTTAAATAAGCAGGGTGACAATATACAGCCTTGACGTACTCCTTTTCCTATTTGGAACCAGTCTGTTGTTCCATGTCCAGTTCTAACTGTTGCTTCCTGACCTGCATACAAATTTCTCAAGATGCAGATCAGGTGGTCTGGTATTCCCATCTCTTTCAGAATTTTCCACAGTTTATTGTGATCCACACAGTCAAAGGTTTTGGCATAGTCAATAAAGCAGAAATAGATGTTTTTCTGGAACTCTCTTGCTTTTTCCATGACCCAGTGGATGTTGGCAATTTGATCTCTGGTTCCTCTGCCTTTTCTAAAACCAGCTTGAACATCAGGAAGTCCACGGTTCACATATTGCTGAAGCCTGGCTTGGAGAATTTTGAGCATTACTTTACTACCGTGTGAGATGAGTGCAATTGTGCAGTAGTTTGAGCATTCTTTGGCATTGCCTTTCTTTAAGATTGGAATGAAAACTGACCTTTTCCAGTCCTGTGGCCACTGCTGAGTTTTCCACCTTTGCTGGCTTATTGAGTGCAGCACTTCCACAGCATCATCTTTCAGGATTTGAAATAGCTCAACTGGAATTCCATCACCTCCACTAGCTTTGTTCGTAGTGATGCTTTCTAAGGCCCACTTGACTTCACATTCCAGGATGTCTGGCTCTAGGTCAGTGATCACACCATCGTAATTATCTGGGTCGTGAAGATCTTTTTTGTACAGTTCTTCTGTGTATTCTTGCCACCTCTTCTTAATATCTTCTGCTTCTGTTAGGTCCATATCATTTCTGTCCTTTATCGAGCCCATCTTTGCATGAAATGTTCCCTTGGTATCTCTGATTTTCTTGAAGAGATCTCTAGTCTTTCCCATTCTGGTGTTTTCCTCTATTTCTTTGCATTGATCGCTGCTTTCTTATCTCTTCTTGCTATTCTTTGGGACTCTGCATTCAGATGCTTATATCTTTCCTTTTCTCCTTTGCTTTTCGCTTCTCTTCTTTTCACAGCTATTTGTAAGGCCTCCCCAGACAGCCATTTTGCTTTTTTTGCATTTCTTTTCCATGGGGATGGTTTTAATCCCTGTCTTCTGTACAATGTCACAAACCTCTGTCCATAGTTCATCAGGCACTCTATCTATCAGATCTAGGCCCTTAAAAATATTTCTCACTTCCACTGTATAATCATAAGGGATTTGATTTAGGTCATACCTGAATGGTCTAGTGGTTTTCCCTACTTTCTTCAATTTAAGTCTGAATTTAGTAATAAGGAGCTCATGATCTGAGCCACAGTCAGCTCCTGGTCTTGTTTTTGCTGACTGTATAGAGCTTCTCCATCTTTGGCTGCAAAGAATATAATCAATCTGATTTTGGTGTTGACCATCTGGTGATGTCCATGTATAGAGTCTTCTCTTGTGTTGTTGGAAGAGGGTGTTTGTTATAACCAGTGCATTTTCTTGGCAAAACTCTAATAGTCTTTGCCCTGCTTCATTCCGTATTCCAAGGCCAAATTTGGCTGTTACTCCAGGTGTTTCTTGACTTCCTACTTTTGCATTCCAGTCCCCTATAATGAAAAGGACATCTTTTTGGGTGTTAGTTCTAAAAGGTCTTGTAGGTCTTCATAGAACGGTTCAACTTTAGCTTCTTCAGCGTTACTGGTTGGGGCATAGACTTGGATTACTGAGATATTGAATGGTTTGCCTTGGAAATGAACAGAGATCATTCTGTCGTTTTTGAGATTGCATCAAGTACTGCATTTCGGACTCTTTTGTTGACCATGATGGCTACTCCATTTCTTCTGAGGGATTCCTGCCCGCAGTAGTAGATATAATGGTCATCTGAGTTAAATTCACCCATTCCAGTCCATTTCAGTTTGCTGATTCCTAGAATGTCGACATTCACTCTTGCCATCTCTTGTTTGACCACTTCCAATTTGCCTTGATTCATGGACCTGACATTCCAGGTTCCTATGCAATATTGCTGTTTACAGCATCGGACCTTGCTTCTATCACCAATCACATCCACGGCTGGGTATTCTTTTTGCTTTGGCTCCATCCCTTCATTCTTTTTGGAGTTATTTCTCCACTGATCTCCAGTAGGGTATTGGGCACCTACTGACTTGGGGAGTTCCTCTTTCAGTATCCTACCATTTTGCCTTTTCATACTGTTCATGGGGTTCTCAAGGCAAGAATACTGAAGTGGTTTGCCATTCCCTTCTCCAGTGGACCACATTCTGTCAGACCTCTCCACCATGACCCGCCCATCTTGGGTTGCCCCACAGCCATGGCTTAGTTTCATTGAGTTAGACAAGGCTGTGGTCCTAGTGTGATTAGATTGACTAGTTTCCTGTGAGTATGGTTTCAATGTGTCTGCCCTCTGATGCCTTCTTGCAACACCTACCGTCTTACTTGGGTTTCTCTTACCTTGGGCAGGCGGCTGCCACCGGCGCGCTAAGCGCAGGCGGCTGCCACCGGCGCGCTAAGCGCAGGCGGCTGCCACCCGCGCGCTAAGCGCAGGCGGCTGCCACCCGCGCGCTAAGCGCAGGCGGCTGCCACCCGCGCGCTAAGCGCAGGCGGCTGCCACCCGCGCGCTAAGCGCAGGCGGCTGCCACCCGCGCGCTAAGCGCCGCTGTGAGGAGCTACCCCATGTCTGAGGTCAGGGGCGAAGCCGGGAGGACCCTATGCCCGAAGGGTGGCGGCCAAGAGGAGTTACCCCACGTCCGAGGTCAGGGGCAGTGGCCGAGAGTGCCAGGCTGCGATGGCGCAGGAACGGCCGAGAGGAGCTACCCGTGTCCGAGGTCAAGGGCGGCGACGAGAGGAGTTACCCTGCGTCCAAGGTCAGGGGCGGCGGCCGGGAGGAGCTACTCCACACTCCCACGCCTGAGGCCAGGGGCGGCGGCCGGGAGGAGCAACCCCACGCCCGAGGCCAGGGGTGGCGGCCGGGAGGACCAACCCTACTTCCAAGAAGCCATGACTGTGCGGGCGCAGGAGGGCCTAGAGGAGCTATCCCATGTTGAAGGTCAGGAAGGGCGGCAGTGAGGAGATAACCCTCGTCCAAGGTAAGGAGCAGCCGTGAAGAGATACCCCACGCCCAAGGTAAGAGAAACCCAAGTAAGACGGTAGGTGTTGCAAGAGGGCATCAGAGGGCAGACACAATGAAACCATACTTAGAGAAAACTAGCATGCTCAGGGTCAGATAAAGTTTTACTAAATATGACCATGATACCCTTCCATGTCAAGTCAAAGGCTAAGGTAATGTGTTGGAATGTATCTATATATTTGCCTGGGTCATCTGTATAGCTTTCCAGGTCTTGTTTGATCTGTCTTAGTTCTAAGAGGGAGAAGGGCTTGTGACCCTGGTTGGTCTGAATTCTCCTCCAGTTTCAACTAAGGGACACACTCGAGTTGGTTTTCATGGAGGGGGTGCTCCTGGATATGGGGGCACATTTGGATACAAGGAAGGAGTGCTAGGCAACTCAGGAGCCATGGGAGATGAGCCTTCACGAGGAGCTTCTTTCTTGATTGTTCCTCACACCATTTGCCTAGTAGGCTCACTTTTAGGGCATACAACAACCCCATACTTAAGACAGAGTTCCTTTGTATCTCTTAGTTGGAAAAAAATTTGCACATAGGGGATCTCTGTCCATTTCCTTTGTCTTTTGCAGAATAAGTCTAGCTGCAGGATGGTATTGTAATTTAAGCTCTCATCCTCAGGCCAGTGTTCCTTGTCCCCCAGAGGATACTGTGGCCATGCAGTAGCACAAAAGAATTTTAAGAGACTTCTCCTTGGGGTTAGAGGATCGAACAGCTTCCAGTTATCAAGGCTGCATCTCAAGGGTGTCTGTTGGGAAGTGGATTGGTTATTTCCCATCAGAAAGACAGTCATGACAGGCAGGGAAAAAAAAAAAAAAAAACTAATAGGCCTCCTTCTATTTTTATGGGTGAACTTCATTAGGGGTGAGTCTTTCTAAAGCTTATCCTACCCAGTACTGTTGCAACCTGAGAGCCAGGCATCCCTGGGTCAGGGTGCAGATCCCCAGGTAGGCTTAGGCCTGACAGCCTCCTGGAGATTGAATCCCCGAGCAGGTTGAGGCAGGTCGGCCTTCCGAGAATTGGGTCTCTGGGCAGTCGAGGCATGTCGACCTCCTGGGATCCCTGGACAGGCGGATCCCCAAGCAGGTTGAGGCATGACAACCTTCCGAGGACCAGATCCCTAGGCAGGTCGAGGCAGGTCGATTTCCTGGGGACCTCAGACTGGAGTTGGGCATCCCCAAGGTCTCCAGTGTGACCAGTGCTGGGTAGAATTAAGGGGACACGATTGAGCAACTGAACTGAACTGAACTGAATCTTAACTCATTGCTGGTTTGTCCACTGTGGATGGGAATAGATACCATGATGTAAAGCAATCCAAGTCTGTGCCCTGAGACTGAGAACCTGGTGAAACAACCATAAGCCTTATCCTCTTATTGCTCTGTGAAAGTGAAGTCGCTCAGTCGTGTCTGACTCTTTGCGACCTCATGGACTGTAGCCTACCAGGCTCCTCCATCCATGTGATTTTCTTATTGCTCTAAGGGAATGTAAATCACTGATTTCCTCTCCTAGTCTTCCATAAGAGCAGTTTAGGGTGTTTTCAGTGGTAAACATTTCATTGTTATAGACCCACTCTAGGTAATAACAGAAGTAGTGACAAAGGAGTGGGTTATCTGGTCCTGTTAGAGGCATTAAGAGTATTTTAATTCTAAGCAGGATGGAGCAAAGTTACCTACAAGGGGGGAGGGTCCTGGTTGTAGGAGTTAGTAAGTGGCTTAAAAACAAATTGACAAGGGGCAACAAACCAGATGTTCCATAAAAATGGAGTGGAGATTTGATCTGGGGGTATGTTTGTAACTTTAGGAGAAGGATGGTAAGGGTCTGGGTCCAAACAGCCTGCAGGGCTAACTCCCAAAGTGGCAAACATTATCCCTTGAAGCCCAATTGCCCTTGGAGGGATGCCACCAACAGATGGACTTCTAACAGGCATTGTGTGCCTGTCACCCACCCTAGCGGGTTCACTGAGAGATGCTGTTGTTGCACATGTTATAGGAAACATGGAAGATGAAGGCCTGAATATCTAGAAAGATTGGATATTACACAGTATTTCTCTTGCAAGGGCTAGCTATCTTCTGTTTGTCCATCCAGAAGATTGTAGCAGCAACATTGTGAGCCTAGACAACATTGTGGGCTCAGGAAAAGAGCATGTAACAGGAGGGAAGGGGGCAGGGCACAACTTTTGAAAGAACGACATGGCCCAAGGACATAACATAAACTGACTAAAATCAAATGGGTTCAAGATGACAAGTCAAATTCAACTAAACCTTGATCCTCAATCTGCAAGCTAATTGACACACCCAGAGGTGCCAAGACAGTTCCAGGGCACTGTCTAAAGACCAAGGAGTTGGTGGTTCCCCAATTGTTGGGATGGTCCTCCCACTCATTAGCATACGAAATCACCCAGCTTGGAAAAACTAACCATACCACATTCCATGGCCACCACATTCACCCTCTTTGATAGCCCACACCCTGTGGACTGTACTTCTCTATAAATCCAAACAAACCCACCTCTTACCTATTGCTGTGTCTCTCACTGAATTTTTTTGCAATGAGACATCAAGACCCTGAGCTTCATTAGGTCTTAAAACCAGGCACCATGGGTTTTGGCCAGGCTCAAGTCTCAGGAGAGAGGACCTGAAGGATGGGAGGAAAAAGCAGTGGGAAAAACGTGCCAAGGAATCCCCTTCATAACCTGCTGGAAAATCTACTAAATACCTGACCTGTGCTCACAGTTTTCATTGGCCTGATCCTTGGCACAAAGAAGATTAAGGACAGAAGAACCCCCACCTGCTTGGGCAACAGCTACAAGGGCACAGAGGACAGTGGAGCCTTTGTAACACACTGGGGAGTAGCCTCTCCAGAGTCCCTCAGTTGCACCTACTTCCACTCGCCTGTTTGCAGGGTGTTCAAGGAGACAAGCAACAGGAGATTGTAAAGGAATTAAGATTTTGTTAGCCATATGTCCTTCAAGCCATATGGGCGAGGACTTCCTACCCCAACCAGAGGTCTTCTAGAATCTGGGACTGAGCTGCATGAGCTTCCTGCTGAGTTTGTTTTTGTTGTTGCAGTTTCCAGCATGCTGGGCTTCTTGTCACTTCCACTGCACTGAGGTTTCTTTGCATTCAGCTTCCACCGCAGGAGCTTTTGCTGATTTGGGCTTCTGCTGTGTTTGACCTCTGCCTTTCAGGGACCAAGCTGAGCTTGTTTCAGCCAGGTTAAATCCGAGAAACGGCACCATAGATGTCCGAGGAGTTTGTAATTTCCTCGGTTCTGTTTCACCACAGCAAAAATTTGAAGTGACGGACGGATCAGTGTTACAGCTCAGTTTTATTTGGCAAGCAAAGGAAAATACAACCTCAAGGCATGAGGGTGGGCCGACCCAAACGATGTGAAGAGAAGAGAAGCCCAATTTTGGCTCTTGTTTTTATGTTTGCTCTCCTTCCCCTGAGCCTGCCCTATGCAAATTGGGCTAGCCAGGAGGGCTGTTTGTTTTACCTGAGGTCTTCAATCCGGTCCTCAGACCTTCTTTTGTTCTATTTTCACCGACTTTTCCCTTCTTTGTCTTTTAGCCATTGCCATTCTGGACTCCTTTTTCCTATTCTAACTACCTAACACTATCATTGCTCTTTAATTGCTATAAACTCTGCAAGGGCAGGGAATGTGTCAATCTTTTTCACTACAGTGCTCCTAACATCTAGTATAAATAAATACTCGGTGAATGGACATCTTTATAATTTCACCTTTGAGAATTACAGAGAGGTATTTTCTCATGCTTCATAATGAGGCTATATCTGGCAGCTTGATACCCACACCTGGGCTTCTCTGAGTTAGAATAATCTGTTGCCCGCTCTGAGTTGGTAAGTGTAGATATAACATTAATAATAATAATGGCCATATTTATTTAGTACTAATAGTTGTCACTTATTAAGTACTTATGTATGCCAGGCTTTCCACATTACTTAATCTGCAAAGCACATCAGGAGAGTTCCTAGACTCTACTAAACCTCCAGAATCAAAAATTGCCACAGTCCACACTTGGCCCCATTCTGCATGCAAGACTATAAGACAGGAACCATAGCTTGCCTGCAGGACAAGTCCAAGTGTTTCTTTTCTGAAGGAGTCTGTGTAGCAGTTCACAGATAGGAGGAGACAAAATCTCATCAGGCAGGTGCAGAATTCCTTTTAGCTTAAAATCTCCCTTCCCCACAGGAGACAAATTTTCTTGTAACAATTCCATGGGGACATCTTCCAGGGTCCCTGTGGGGACAGGACAAGAATCACCACTCTGAGGGAAACCCAAAACTATGGTATTCTATCTAGTGTTTATAGTTAGTCCAACCAAGAGCAATCTACCAATCAGGGATGATCTTTATCCTAGGAGATGTTGCTTAGAAATAAATTTGACATACTACCCTTACCAGGTAAGTAGGGGAACAGAGCTGGAGCACTAACTAAGGCCATGTTCTAGTGCAAATAGGGGTGTACCCTGGTGGTTTAGTGGTTGGGATTTCAGGCATTCACTGCCATGTCCTGAATTCAATCCCTGGTGAGAGAGCTCAGGGTCTTCCCAGGTAAATAATCCATCTGCCAATGCAGGAGACACAGGAGACTTGGGTTTGATTCCTGGGTTGGGAAGATCCCCTGGAGGAGGAAATGGCAGCCCACTACAGTATTCTTGTCTGGACAATTCCATGGACAGAGGAACCTGGCAAGCTACAGTTCATGCGGCTGCAGAGTCAGACACAACTGAGCATGCACACACGCAAGCATGAGAGAACTGAGATTCTGCAAGCCGTGTGGTGCAGCCAAAAAAGAAAGTGGAGAAGGGTCATTCGTTGTCACCTATTATGACCTCCACTTTAGATACAAGGAAACATAGAGAAGTTCAGTAAGTAGCAGAGCAAGGATTGAGCCCAGGTCCTAGGCTGCATTGCTATTTTGTTATTCTATCTAACATTCTTTTTATAAAAATTGAATTAAATCATAAATTGCAAAGAAAAATGTTTGTTGCCCATAGGTCATACTTTTCTTTGGACTGTGCCAATGACTGGAATTTCATTAGCACTAGATTGATAGAGCTTATTACCTTTTGTTAGTGCCTGTGGAGCAAACTAAGAGGAACCAGGGATAAAAGTAAGCTGGCTTTACACTCCCAGCCGGATGTCTCCAAACTTTTTTTGGTCATGCACTCTATTGGTAAGATACTTTTGCAGGCACATTCCCAAATGCATGTATTTTAATTATTTTGAGATTTTATACACATATGATTCCACATATGTGGAATGTTCAAAATAGGCAAATCCACAGAGAAGAAAGTAGCTTAGTGGTTGCCAGGGACTAGGGTGGGGAGAGTAAGTGGGGAGTATCTGCTGATGGGTACAAGGTTTCTTTCTTTCTTTCTTTCTTTCTTTTTGGCCATGCCACTCTTCTCTTGGGATCTTAGTTCCCTGACCAGACGTGGAACCTGTGCCGTCAGCAGTGAAATCATGGAGTCCTAACTACTGGACAGCCAGGGAATTACCTATAGGGTTTCTTTGAGGGTGATGAAAATATCCTGGAATTAGATAGTGGTGATGTTTGCACAACCTTCTGCATACACTAAAACCACCAAAGTATACACGTACTTTGAAATGTGAATCTTTTGGTATGTGAATTATATCTCAATTTTTTAAAAATTATATACATTTAGTAAGGTACTAAAATAATGTACGCATTATAAAGACTAGCCTAAAAAAGTTACAGGTTTCGATTTTAAAAAGTTGTAAATAAAAGTCCTGATCGCATCTTCAGTCACCCCAACAGACTGTCTTGTGTTCCCTGTGGACTCACTTTTTTAAACCATCTCTGAACAGGCTGTGCCCCCTAATTATTAGCCTTTTCTGGCTCTCAGTAAATGCGCTTTCTTCTTTCACAGCTGTTTTGGATTTCAGTAAATTTGCTTATCAATCAACAGGAATGATGGTTGATGAACATATCCTGAATACGCACTAGATGCCAAGCTTCTAAGTGTATGTACCTCATTCCTGTGTGGCTCTATTATTATTCTCCCCATTTTACAGTTGAGGAAACTGAGACTCAGATAGGCCAAGTAACTTTTCCAGAGTCAAGGCTATTATGTGGCTGAATAGGGCTCCAAACCAAGTAGCCCAACCTGTAGACTATGTTCGACACCCACCATGTGCCTAGAACCAGGGAATGCGCCAAGTCCCCATATCTTGGGAGCTTATCCTCTGATGGAAGAGTTGGGGGGCAGTTAGCAAGTAAATGTCAAAGCACTGATATTTCTAAATTCTCTGAAGAATATTTGATAGCCAAGTTTGTGTCTTTTCTCTTCCAGAAATTCTCGGGATAAAGGAATTAAGTGTGAACTTTAAATGAAATTTTGTTTAGGTAAACAAATAACAAAGCAACCCCACAAGTTTTGTTTATGCCTCTGAGCTGGGCCAGGGAGGCTTTGGGGTGTCAGGGGTGCTCCAGATATCCTGCCAAGACCAAGTCTGGCAGAATTCACACACCCTGAACTGTTGGGATTCAGTGGCTGCATGCCCAGCTTACGCCAGTGTTTAGAAGCTTGGACTCTTGGCTTACCCTCTGAGAACTGAAAAGGCCCCAAATTGTAGGGAGGCTTTGGATTTGCTGCAGCACCCTAATTGTTAGGCAAATCACATTATGTTTGTAAGCTGTTCATGATATGTAGAGACAATAATATTGCTATGAATTTTGACTTTAGGCTATTGAATAAGGATTCTTGAATTAGCCTTTCTGTATACAAATTCTAAATCTCTACTCAGTGTAACCAACAAAAAACGATGAGATCTTGATTATTGTTGTTGTTGTGTAGTCGCTCAATCATGTCCTGCTCTTTTGCAACCCCAAGGACTATAGTCCAGCAAGCTCCTCTGTCTATGGAATTTCCCAGGCAAGAATATTGGAGTGTGTTGCCATTTCCTTCTCCAGGGGAATCTTCCTGACCCAGGAATCCAACCCACATCTCCTGCACTGGCAGGCAGATTCTTTACCACTGAGTCACCAGAGAAGCCACTGAGATCTTGATTAATTGACATGAGAAGATTTTCATAATATGGTATTCCATGGAAAAAAGTAGATTTTAAAAGTATATTATAGCATGATTCCATCTTTGTATTCATATTGGTATGTAGTTATCTGGAGAAAAATATAAGGAAGGGGCAGGTACCACAATGTTAATAGAGCTGGTTTCTCTAGGAATGAAGCTGATCTAAAATTTTAAACTACTTGTCTGTATTTTCTGACTTTTGTTGTGATGAGTGTACATTGCTTTTGTAATTAGAAAATTATTTTTTTACACAGAGATACTCCCTGTGAAAGTCGCTCAGTTGTTTCTGACTCTTTGCGACCCCATGGACTGTACAATCCATAGAATTCTCCAGGCCAGAACACTGGAATGGGTAACCGCTCCCTTGTCTGGGAGATCTTCCCAAACCCAGGTCTCCCGCATTGCAGGTGGATTCTTTACCAGCTGAGCAACCAGGGAAGCCCAGAGATACTCCCTACCCTCTTTGTTTATTTTTTTAAGATTTTTTTCTTAATATGGACTATTTTTAAAGTCTTTATTAAATTTTTTACAATACTGCTCCTGTTTTATATTTTGGTTTTTTGGCCGCTGGGCATGTGGGATCTTAGCTCTCCAGCCAGGGATTGAATCTGCACCCCTTGCATTGGAAGATGAAGTCTTAACCACCAGACCACCAGGGAAGTCCCTACCCTGTTTTACACATGGGAGAAGAATGATACTGTGATGAAGATCACGCTTCTGAAACATTGGAGTTGTCTTGGCTAATTTCCGTTCCTACTTGGTTCCTTCCCCAAAGGAGCACCCAATACCAGACCTCTTTCTAAGCAGAGGCAGCTGAGGCTGGGATGAAGCACCACCTGCAGACTAGGTTCCTGGGAATTTCTTCTGGAATGATAAGCTGCCAGAAACCTCATGACAGTTTACTTTTGGAGACATGGGCCTACACTCAGCCCCCAGTCCTGCGTATCTGCCTCTTTAGCATCCCAGCTGGTGAGGACAGGAACGAGGTGACAAGCCCCTGACGCTGCATCCTCTGGACTTTGCTTTTCTCCAGGTGTCAGCGCCCCTGCTGCTGAGAGTGGAAGAGAGGAAAGGACCTCCAGACAGCAAGTGTCCTCCCCACCATGGGGCAGACCTGCCAGCGAGGATGGGTAAGAGCTCCTCTAGCTTTTCTCTGACTTCACAAGGTCACATGTGCCCCTTCCTGCTCAGCCCACTCTCTCTGGCAGGAGTTACATTAGGATCCATTTTACAATGGAAGCCCCAGACCAAGAGCCCTGCAGGGACTTGTTATGGAACAAGTCAGGAGCCCCTCAGATCCAGCCTTTCTCTGTGCAGTTGAATTTTCACCTGAGCCAGAAATGTCCTGACTAAGGTGAGCCCAGAGGATTATTCATGTAACCTCTCTGTTTAATTGCTTCCTAGATAGTCATTTGCAAATTCACAGATGTGTGATGAAAACAAGACTGTGACTTTTTCTATCTAAGAGAAGACTTCCAGGGCTGTTTTCTATGTTGCCATGTAAAAGCTGAAGCCCATTCTTGCCTCTTACAGACAGCTTTGCTCCTCCTTTGGATGTTGAAACACATCCTGGAAGATGTTTACAGGACAGTGTTCTGAGTGGGCTGGCTCATTTTAAATTAACTTGTGCTGCAGCTGGCCCCTCTGGGCAAGGACGCACTTGCTCCTTTTTAAAGTTATGGAAATAGAGTCACTGAGGGGTTTTAAGCCCAACAGACAGTCGGACAATCGCAGAACTAAAGTCTTGGGGACAGAACTCTCTCACACCAGCATCTTACATCTTAAACACTCCTGTGGCCCAAAGCACTCCTGGATGTCAAATTAATTCCCAAATATGAGCTTGTGAGCTGCTTTAGCCTCCAGGTGAGGGGCTTGGGCACACAGGAGTGGGGTGAGGTGGGGGCTCTTTCCCTCAGTCCTGCAAGACTGGTTTAAAATGCGCCTTTCATCATTTCTGAGATGGACTTTGCAAAGTGTAGCCCAAACACATCCTTCCTACCTCGCAGGGTGTTGAGAGAATTGGATTTAATCTCTTTTCTAACTCCCACGTGGAAGCTCAGTCTTTGTCTCTTCTGTGGAATCTGAGGCGCCTGTTTGGTTACAGTCGGAGACTGTGGGTCCCTGATCTTCAACTTCTTTTCCTTCCCTTATCTCCTTTACTCCACAATCAGAACGAGACAAGTTTTGCCTGCCCAGAGGAGGAGGAGGACCTCCCAACTAGAAGGTTTATCTGGGGTGTCGTTGCCACCTCTCCTGGTCCCCACTGCCCCTTTCCTGTGCCCCTGCCTGCTTTTGCCAGCTCCAGGCAGAATGCCACTGAGTGTTTAAAACAGGCCAGGCCAGCCTTGGACTGGGGGCACAAAGCAGCCAGTGTCAGAGGCGCCAGGTGGCAGTCAGCAGGCTTGGCCACTGGCACTTGGAATTTGAGGTCAATCTGTGGGTCTAGGACTGGTCCTCCATGGTACTTAGGGGCCCAGAGAGAGGAACATGGGCTCTGGGGTCTCAGACACAAGCTGAAAACTGCCGATTTGGAGGCTGCTTTGAGCTCTCAAGTAGCCCGGGGTGAGTTGGGATAAGTTGGTGTTGTTGCCCTGTGCTTCTGTATAAATACATGATCTTTTCTGCAGCTGCTGCCATTTCAGGAGCAGTACCCCATGCCGGCCTCTTCAGTTTACATTCCTTTAATTTTCACAAAGGCTCAATAAAGCAGGTATTATTCCCATTTTACAGATGGAGAAACTGAGGCTTGAAGAGGTTAAATTACTTGCCTAATTTTGCACAGCTAGTCAGTGGCAGATCTAGGATATAAATTCAGGTCTCTCTGACCCAAAACCTCGCTCTTTCTACCTTCACATCAAACTTAAGGCTCAGGGCAAGGCATGCCACTCAAACCATAACTTCCTCAGGACAGTTCTATTTCCAGTTGTTTCAAGCTTAGGAATGTTGTGCTTTGAATATTGAATTCCTACTCTTCATCTAACAAAGGGCCAAAAATTATATGGTTCATTCAGTTTCTTTTTCTTTGGTTCCCTGGCTATCCCAAGCCCCAGACAATATTTTTTACTGACCGCTCACTCTTCTTTCTAGGCCTACAGATATCTGCAAGATTTCATGAGAGCCCTTTCAGGGGAGCTTGCTGTCATGAAGTATCAATGTAAAACCTAGACTGTTTGGGTCTTGGGCATGCGGAAGACATCCCTGGATTGTCTTGGTCATTTGATGCCTTTTCTTGTTTTCCTAGCTTCCCTAGGACCGTGATTTCTCTCTTTCTTTTGCGATCGAACCCAGGCCCGTGCATGGGGACCATGGAGTCTTAGCCACTGGACCACCAGGGAAGTCCCAGGGACCATTATATAAGGGCTTCTTTGGTTTGGAGTCTGCTTAGAAGAGGGCGTGGCTTCTCAATTTATAACTGCAAACATTAATTGAGCACCTACTCTCTACTTGAGGCAGGACAAGAAATGCTGAAAAGATAGGGGTTGCCTTTCAGGGGGATGCAGATTTTCCTGCTGGTTCTCACAGGGACTGGCTGCATGTCTGCTGGCTGCCATGCAACCTTCTAGAAACCTCGGTCTCCTTCCTTGAAAGGAGGATTTCCTCTTGTGCTCTGTCACTCTGGATTCCATTCCCTCTCACCCACTGAGAGTGGTGTTTGCAAGAGTCCCAACAGCAGCAAGAGAGAGCAGGCCCCAGCACAAGCCATTGTTCAAGTGCTTGCATCCTGTTGCTACTGTGCTACTGGCCCAAGCAAGTCACACAGGCAGTCCCAGAGTCCCTGTGGGAGGAGACAACACTAGAGCATAGATACAGAGAGGCGAACTGTTGTGGCGGTTTTGTTTGGGTTTTTTTTGCAAACAATGTACTATTTATATCCTCCTTATCACCTCAGCTGCCATGATGAAAAAATCCACATGAGCCTGTCTCTTGTTTGGCAGTTCAGTTCAGTCACTCAGTCATGTCTGACTCTGCGACCCCATGGACCGCAGCACACCAGGCCTCCCTGTCCATCACCAACTCCCAGAGTTAACCCAAACTCATGTCCATTGAGTAAGTGATGCCATCCAACCATCTCATCCTCTGTCGTCCCCTTCTCCTCCTTCCCTCAATCTTTTCCAGCATCAGGGTCTTTTCCAATGAGTCAGCTCTTTGCATCAGGTGGCCAAAGTATTGGAGTTTTAGCTTCAACATCAGTCCTTCCAATGAAGGACTTGATTGGCAGCAGCTCTCCAAATCTGTTTGGCAGGGGAAATTGTTAGAGGGTTATGGAAGGACGGGGTGTTAACTCAGCAAGTGGTCACTGCTTAATGCCCACAGTTCCTCCACACTCATCTGGGAAGCATCTCACCCTGCAGTCTTGGGGATGCAGTGGGGCCAGTGGTTCAGCAGAGACAGATTCCTGTGTTCCCATGGCTTCCCTACCCACCTTTCTAGCAGCTAGCTCAGCCAGCTGTGCTTTCATTATTGATGAGCATGTCTGCCTTCGCTCGTGGACTGTGGCTCCCTGAGGGCAGAGCCACTGTTGTTTTCATCCTTGAAGCTCCGCCTTCTAGCACAGGGCCCAGCACATTTGTAAATACCTAATGAAGGCTGATGTGAATCAATTCCTGAATCGAAGATTTCTGAGCTCGGCTGCATTTCATCCAGAGGCTCATTTGCCGCTATAGGATATGCTTAGGTATTTCAAGGTTACATGTAATTACTTTCACTTTCTGAGCATTGTTGGTTAATTATAAGCACCAATGTGCCGTGAATGCAACTTGCATGCCTCTATAACACCTTATCTTGTCCTGTCTTTAAGGGTACAGAAACTGAAAATTCAATCCAGCCCCCACTTACTGAAAGTAAGGTAAGAGACCTCAGTGTTATTTCCATTTCCTTCTGTAATGTTTTTGTAGAAGAGACCTAGTGTAGGGCAATTCCCTTTGGAAATTCTGATCATGGTTTTACTGAGAAGCCCTGCAGTGGATTCTGGGGTGAGGGCCCAGACCACCCTCCAGGGCAGAGGCTTTTGGAGAGGACTTTGTTCCTAGGCTCCCTTCTTAACCCTTTTTTTTTTTTTTGAATATTATTAAGTTTTACTGGAGTATAGCTGCTTTACAGTGTTGTGTTAATCATCCATGCATATACATATATCCACTCTTTTTTGGATTTCCTTCCCATTTAGGTCACCACAAAGCACTGAATTGGGGCTCCCTGAACTGTACCATAGGTTCTCATTTGTTATCTATTTTATACATAGTATCAATAGGATATATGTGTCAATCCCAATCTTCTAATTCATTCCACCCACTGCCTTCCCCTCTTGGTGTCCATACATTTGTTCTCTATGTCTGTGTCTCTATTATCATTTTGCAAATAAGACCATCTATACTATTTTTATAGATTCCACATATATGTGTTAATATACAACATCTGAGCCCTTTCTTAGAAGCAAAATGCTAAGCATCAGAGCAAAACACAGCGCTCTGCAGTCTTGGAGCTGTGTGGCATCCTGACTGTGGGAGACTCTGGGAGATGGAATGGAAGGGTCTCTCGCCTCTCTTGTCTCTTCCAGTGTGCTGGAGCAGGCTTGTCAGGAAACTGATGCCCACTCCTCCACCCCAGAGGATGGACAGGTCTCAGATCTTCCCTACTGGCATCACCCATGTGCTCCCAAAACAGAATGTTCTGTGCCATTTGAGGTGGGCACCCCCCTCTCATTCCCCAAGCTGGCACTTTACAGTGTCTTTAAAATTGCAACAGGGAGTTCCCTGGTGGCCTAGTAGTTATGATTCTGGGCTTTCACTGTCATGACCTGGGTTCAATCCCTGGTTGGGGAACTGAGATGCTGCAAGTCATGCTGGTGCAGCCAAAAAAAAAAAAAAATATATTTTGCAACAAGTAGATCTGAGGTGGATTGCTTCATGCAAAGCTGGTAAATTAGAGCCCTTAAGGCCAATTTGCTGGCAGAAAAGCAGAATAACTCTTGATTTCTCCTACATCTGGGCCCACTATCTGGTCCTAGGTGAGGCTCAAGGCTGGGTTGGCATTCATAGCCACCTCTGCCCTGACCCTTATTCCACTGATTGTATAGCTCTATTTTTCTCCTTTCCAAAATAAATAAGAGTCTCCATTGTTTGAGGATTTATGGTTGAGAAGTGAAGCTCAACAGAAAAAAGTTACAACATAGGGTGACATGTGACTTAAGAGCCAGATGAAGGAGGACTCAGCCATGTCTTGGGAAGAGAAGGAAGGTTGGATAGAAGAGGTGAGATCTGCAGAGGGTCTTGATTGAGGAAGGAATTTGTAAGGGCAAGATACACATGCTCAGCAGAGAGAGTAGAGCCTGGAACAGATGGAAAGGAGCCTGCAGAGGCTGTCTGGTGTGATACTGATGAGGAAGACACAAGGGGAGGCTGATGAAGTTGGGCGGGGCGGGCACCGGGTGTCTGGTTAAGGAACTCTAGCGGCTGGGTCCAAAAGATCTTTAGGCTGAGGCATCATGTGACTACATTGCATTCTGTCTGGCAGTGGCAAGGAGCATGAGCCTTGGGCATCCAGGAAACTCAGACATGGGGATGTGGGGATACGTCTAGAGAGATCCCCAGAGGTGTGTGTGCAAGATAATCCACTCAGAGTGGGAAGAAAATAGTACAAGTTCCACTGTTACAAGTTCCATTGTAACCGATTTCTTGATGGTAACCTTGCTTGGTTAGACTCTCAGATGGTTAGTAGTATCATCTTGCACCTAGGGTCTCACAATGAGAAGTGGTTGTTAGCGGCCGCTTTGTTTCCTGAACCATTTTAAGCGTATTATGAGGCTTTATATCTTCAAACTGCTTGGTTGAAGATTTTTTGTTCTTTATTTTTGTTTTTTCATATGTTTTGTTTTTCAGTTTTCTGGGTAATGTTTTATTTTTATATAATTCCAAAATTAAACTAGTTGAAGTTTTATGCATGATATTATCTGGCTTTAACTAGACTGACCCTTACAAAACACGCAAGTGGCTGAGAAAGATTTCTACATAGAAACTGGATTAAAGCTAATGAACAGTGAGAAATAAGAGTGCTGATTACTTTCCTATCTCTAATACAAGCTACTCATCAGTCACACCTTGGGATTAAAAGAAACAAAAGGTCTGATCAAATATAATAAGTAATCAGTCAAAAAAATTAAAGTGAGCAAGGCTATTTGAATTCTGTCTCTACTTCATATATCACTAATGATGAGCTAGTCCCTATTTACATAGAAGGCCTTGAAATAATTAGCTAGTGATACATTAGGCCACAGCCTTTTAAAATGGTTTATTTCATCTTTATCTCTTTATTTTTATTAAAGTATAATTGACTAGCAGTCAAATGCATAAATCCTAAGTGTTAGATCAATAATTTTGAACACACGTATGCACCTGTATGGGCTTCCCTCACAGCTCAGTTTGTGAAGAATCTGCCTGCAATGCAGGAGACCCCGGTTTGATCCCTGGGTTGGGAAGATCCCCTGGAGAAGGGAAAGGCTACCCAGTCCAGTATTCTGGCCTGGAGAATTTCATGGAGTGTGTAGTCCATGGGGGTCGCAAAGAGTCTGACATGACTGAGCAACTCTCACTCACTCACTCATGCACCTGTATAGGCTTCCACGTGGCTCAGCTGGTAAAGAATCTGCCTGCAATGCAGGAGACCTGGGTTCGATCCCCAGGGAGGGAAGATCCCCTGGAGAAGGGAATGGCAACTCACTCCAGTATTCTCGCCTGGGAAATCCTAGGGACACAGGAGTCTGGCGGGCTACAGTCCAAAGAGTTGGACATGACTGAGCAACTATTACTCACACTCATATGCACCTATATAACCATCATGCAGTTCAAAATATAGAACATTTCCATCACTCCCCAAAATCTCCTCATGCCCCTTTCCAGTCACTGCTTCCCCATCCCCTGTCCTGAAGTTTTCCTTGTTTTGATCTCTAGCACCATAGGTTGGGTTTCTTGTTCTTGAACCTCATGTAAATATAATCATACACATGTGCTCTTTGTTATCTGGCTTTAATGTTTTTATATTGCTGCATATATTCATTCCTACATGATTTTGTATATAGAAGGTCCTAAGATACACACACCCCCCCCCAAAACTGTTAGAATTAATACACACATCCAGCAAGGATAGAAAATCCATACACAAAAATCAGTGGATTTCTATACATTTACAAAGAAAATCCAAAATTAAATTAAGAAAACAATTTCATTTATAATAGCACCAAAAAGAACAAAACATTTAGGAGTGAACTTAAAAGACGTGTAAGACTTATACTATGAAAACTACAAAACATGTTGAAAGAAATTAAAGAAGATCTAAATAAATGGAAAGACATGCCATGTTCATGTATATTGAAAGCCTTAATACTGTTCAGATAGCAATATTCTTCAAATTGATGTATAGATTCAACACAATCCCTATGAAAATCCCAGCTGGCTTCTCTGCAGAAATTGACAAGTGAATCCTAAAATTCATATGGAAATGGAAGGAACTCAGAATAGCCAAAACATCTTCATAAAAAGAAGGAAGTTGAAGGATTCATATTTCCTATTTTCAAAGCTTATAAAGATAGTGTGGTACTGGTGTAAGGATGGACATATAAACCAATGGAATAGAATTAAAAGTCCAGAAATAAACCCCAACACCTTACAATCATTTGATTTTTGACAGGGATATCAGAACAATTCAATGGGGGTTAAGAATAGTCTCTTCAACAAATGGTGCTGGGACTATTGGATATCCACATGTGAAAGCATGAGGCTGAATCCCTACCTCATTCCATAAGCAGTTCAGTTCAGTTCAGTCACTCAGTAGTGTCTGACTCTTTGCAACCCCATGGACTGCAGCACACCAGGCTTCCCTGTCCATCACCAACTCCCGGAGCTTGCTCAAACTCATGTCCAGCAAGAAATATGAAAAACTTAATTCAAAAGACCTAAATGCAATAGCTAAAATTATAAAACTCTTAGAAGAAAACATAGGTATGAATCTTGGTGACCTTGGTTTGGCAGTGTTTTCTTAATGTGATACCTGTTATGGACTGAATTGCCACTGCTGCTGCTGCTGCTAAGTCGCTTCAGTCGTGTCTGACTGTGCGACCCCATAGACGGCAGCCCACCAGGCTCCCCCGTCCCTGGGATTCTCCAGGCAAGACTGAATTATGTCTCCACAAAATTTATGTATCGAAGTCTTAGCCCCCAGTACCTCAGAATATAACCATATTTGGAGATAGGGTCTTCAGTAAGCTAAAATGAGCTCTTCGGGGTAGACTCTCATCCACCCTGACTGGTATTTCTACAACAATGAAGTCTGGATACACAAAGAGATATCAGGGGTCTGTGCACGAGAGAGAAGATCATATCAGGAAGCAGCCGTCTACAAGCCAAGGAGAGAGGCCCCGGAAGAAACCAAACCTACTAACACTGTGGTCTTGGAAAATTCTAAAATTTGGAAAGCTTCTAAAATTGTGAGAGGGTAAATTTCTGTTGTTTAAGCTTAACATCCAGTCAGTGATATTTTGTTATGGCAGCCCTAGCTAACGAATACAATACCAAAAGAATCCCTGAAGTGGAGACAACCAGCTGTATATTAACGATGAGTGGATAAACAAACTGTGATACAGCTGCACAACAGAATATTATTCAGATATTTAAAAGACTGAAGTTCAGATATGTACTACAACATGAATGAAACTTAAAAACATATGCTAGTACAGAAGAACCTATTTTCAAAACAGAAATAGAGACACAGACATAGAGAATGGACACACAGATACCAGGGTTGGAAGGCGGTTGGGATGAAGTGGGAGAATGGGACTATACTCATTGCTCCCGCTAAGTTGCTTCAGTCGTGTCCGACTCTGTGCGACCCCATAGATGGCAGCCCACCAGGCTCTGCCATCCCTGGGATTCTCCAGTCAAGAACACTGCAGTGGGTTGCCATTTCCTTCTCCAATGCATGAAAGTGAAAAGTGAAAGTGAAGTCACTCAGTCATGTCCGACTCTTCACGACCCCATGGACTGCAGCGCACCAGGTTCCTCCGTCCATGGGATTTTCCAGGCAAGAGTACTGGAGTGGGGTGCCGTTGCCTTCTCCACTATACACACTACTGTGTATAAAATAGGTAACTAATGAGAACCCACCGTATAGCACAGAGAACTCTACTCAGCGCTCTGTGGGGACCTAAATGGGAAGGAAATCCAAACAAGAGGGGATATATGTATAGACAGAGCTGATTCACTTTGCGGTACAGCAGAAACTAACACAACATTGTAAAGCAACTATACTCCAAAAAACTTAAGAATGATGAGAAAATATGGTAAATAAAAGAAGCCAGTCACCAAAGATTGTATGATTCCACTTTTACGAAATGTCCAGAATAGGCAAATCTGTAGAGACAAAAAGCAGATTAGAGGTTGCTCGGGGCTGGGGAGTGTGGACTTTGGATGGGAAGGGACAGGTAATGGATATGGGGTTTCTTTAGGGGATGACGAAAATGTTCTAAAATTGATTGTGGTGAGGATCTCGCAACTCTGCAACTATATTAAAAATCATTGAATCTTATACTTTAAATGTGCATATATGGTAGTCAATTATATCTCAATAATATTGGTACCCCTAAATTGTTTTTCGTTTTTTATACCTGAGAAGTATAAAGTATGTATGGATATACTACAATTTGTTTATCCCCTGTCTTGCTCATGGACATTTGGGTGGCTTCTAGTTTTGGCTATTACTGATAACGTGTTGTGAATTTTTGTATACAAATCTTTGTAGGGACATATACCCTAATTTCTCTTGGCTAAATACCCAGGAAAGGTATTGCTGGGTCATGGGGTCGGTGCCTATGAGACTTTATTAGAAACAACCAAACAGTTCTAAAGTAGCTGTATCATTTAAACTCCCATCTGTCTCATCCATTTTCATGTGTAGCATAGACATTTAGGTGTGTTTTACAACATACTTATTAGTATAGTAAGTGAAACTAAGTAAGTGAAGTCACTCAGTCGTGTCCGACTCTTTGCAACCCCATGGACCGTAGCCCACCAGGCTCCTCGTCCATGGGATTCTCCAGGCAAGAGTACTGGAGTGGGTTGCCATTTCCTTCTCCAGGGGATCTTCCCGACCCAGGGATCAAACCGGCGTTGCAGGCAGGCGCTTTAACCTCTGAGCCACCTGCATTAATAGTTGTAAAACGTTTTTACTACATTGAGATACATGATCAAAACTTTTTTACTATAGGGATTTCTAAACAGATAAGCTCTGTAGCCAGGAGCTAAGAGAGAGTAGATACTGTGCTAAAAGAAATGTATTCATTTCCTAGGGCCACAAGAACAAATTGCCACAATCTTGGTGGCTTAAACAAACAGGAATACATTGTCTCACACTTCTAGGGGGCCAGAAGACCAAAATCAAGGTGTCAGCAGGGCCAGGTTCCTACCACAGGCTCTAGGGAACTTCTTGCACTGCGGGGGGCTCTCAGCATCCTTTGGCTGGTTTTCACATGGCATCTGCCTCTGCCCTCACACGGCACTTTCCTTTCTCCTCAGTATGTCTTGTCTTCTGCCTCTTAATGAGGACAGTCATGGGATTTAGGGCCCATCAGTAATCCAGGCTAATCTTGAGATCTTTAATTTAATTACACATGCAAAGACCTTTCTTCCAAATAAGGTCACATTCACAGGTTGTGGGGATCAGGCCATGCCTTGGGGGGAGGGGGTGCCATTCAACCCACTCCAGTCCTGCTCCAGCAGAATGAATCAGAAGGAGAAGATGGATTCAAGAGAGTCCGTAGGTTTGATTTGTGTTGTGTTTGTTCTCAAGACCCAAGTATAAGTAGACTTGATGGGTTTTGGTGACAGATTAGATGTGGGGCATTTGGGCGGGGAAAGAGCTCAAGGATGGTGTTCAGGTTTCCAGCTTGGGTGGCAGGGAGTTGGTTCTGTCTGGAACATTCTTTTCCTAAGAGAGAAGAGAAAGCACAGGCATGGCATACTCCCTCCTTTTATTCTGGTCTCTGCTCATATGTCACATACTCAGAGAGGCTTCCCTTAGCCATCCTATCTAAAATGATAGTCAGATTCTCTGTGGTTTTATATTATAATTTAGTTTTTCTCTCTCAAGCTCTGGAAATCTGGAGGTTGTCAGTGTAGGGCTGATATGGGGTCCCTGGGTGAGAGGGAAACAGGCTCTTTCTATTTTATTTTGTTGCTTTGTTTTGTATGGCTGCCATTCTCAAGGTTATCTCTTAATCCAAGACAGTTCCTGGATCTCCAGCCAGTCTGTCTGTAGTTCAGCCAGCAAGAGGAAAGGAGGTGGGATGGCAGAGGGGAAGCTGCGCAGGAATGGCTCTGGGAAGCTTCCATGAGATGCTCTCACTTTTTTTTCTGTTACTGATGGAACTTGGGTCCTACCGTCTGATGTGCAGCAAAATCAATCTACAGACACCGGGTGGGTGGTAGAGAACAAAGTCCCGAAGTACCGTCTGTTCAATGTTTACTGTGGGGCCCCAAGGGGCAGCTCATGCACAACAGACTTTCAGGCAAGGGTTTTTTTTTTTTCCAGGAAAGGGCTTTTTAAAGGGAGCATTAGGGGTAAGGGTCGCAGGGTGTGTGATAGGTTAGCAGACATTCTTCTGATTGGTTGGTGGTGAATTAAGAGATGTTTTCAGGAGTCCTATTCATCAGTCTTTTAGTTCCAATCAGTCTGGGTTCTACATGCTTGGGGTCAGCAAGTTACCATCCTCCTCTGAGTGGGGGTCTTACTTTCTGCAGAACTACTCAAAGATACACACACGCTTCAGATGTTATCTTGGTCCCTTCAGGAGGCCCAGGACCATTGTTCTAATCATTAACTCCAGGAGTTGGTGATGGACAGGGAGGCCTGGTGTGCTGCAGTCCATGGGGTCACAGAGTCAGACACAACTGAGCGACTGAACTGAACTGAAATACTTTTGGGGGCTCAGGGAAGGCCAAACAAGAAGGCAGATGGGGAGCGGGCAGCATGGAGGGATTTCTGGCTGGGAAGACCCTACAGGGTCCCGCTCAGTTTCAGACCCCCTTTTCTTGGATATTCCTCAAGCCTGAGGGGAACAGGGTTGGGAGAAGAAAGGGAATAAAGTTTTGCAAAGAGAGGTTAATCATAAACTTGGCAGGGGAACTCAGTTTTGGGGGACAAGGGGAAATAGAAATTGTAAGAGGTAGTTGTGTGGCCAACACTTTGCTTTATTTTTCCTCCTACCACCTGACATAAGGTACCTTTAATTTGTGATTTGTTTACTGTCTCTCCCCACAGAATGTAGGCAGAGACTCTGTCTTTCTCACCTACACATTTCTAGTGAACTAGGAAGTACAGGGCACCTTAAGTGCTTCACAAGTACTTGTTGAGTGAATAAATGACAAGGAGAGCAACCAAGAAGAAAATAAATTTAAGAAGAAATGACTGTGATGGGAGACAAATTGAGTTTCAGGTGCCTGTGGGAGCTAGGACTGGATATTTACAGGCAGTTGGAAATATGAATCTGGAGCTCAGGAGAGGTGGGGGCTGCAGTTCTTGACAAACAAGAGTGATTCTTTGGGTAGGGCAGGCTGGGATGCACCCACAGGAGACTCAGAGAGCAGGGAACACTCAGCTCCTTTGACCAAACTAGATGCCCCACCCCCACCGCACTGGGAGGGGCCGCTGCTTTCCTGCCCCCCTTACAGGCCCCTCTCACTGGATCAGCCTCAGCACTTGGTCCGAAAATGCCCTTTATAAGATGGCTCTGCAGAGCCAGGCTCCACGTGCTATGTTTTATACATCTAACCAAAAATGGCTCAGTACACTAGGGGAGACAGGCTCCCCAACTCAGTGCTTGGACCCAGCTGTGACTGAGCCATCACTGGGCTTGGGTGAAATGAATATTTTGCCTTCTTAGAGCAGCAGGGTGGTCTTGAGTCAGACTGCCTGGGCTTAGATCCCAGCTCTTCCAATCAGTAGCCCTGTAACCTTGGAGAAGTCACTTAATCTCCCTGTGACTTGGTGTTTACACCTATAAGATGGGGATAAAATTGGTTTTTACCTCATTGGATTGTTCTGTGGATCAAGCATGTTAACATATGTAAAGATTTTAGAACAATACCTGGTATGTAGTAAATCCTACCTAAACACTATTATTATAAAGGGGACTTCCCAGGTGGTTTAGTGGTAAAGAATCTGCCTGCCAAGCAGGAGATACAGGTTTGATTCCTGGGTTGGGAAGATCCCCTGGAGAAGGAAATGGTAACCCATTCCAGTATTCTTGCCATGTACAGAGGAGCCTGCTAGGCTACAGTCCACAGTTTGTAAAGAGTCCGACATGACTTAGCAACTGTGTGTGTGTCAGTCGTTCAGTTGTGTCCAGCTCTTTGTGACCCCATGGACTGCAGCCCAGCAGGCTCCTCTGCCCATCAGATTTTCCAGGCAATAATACTGGGGTGGGTTGCCATTCCCTTCTCCAGAGATCTTCCTGACCCAGGGTTTGAACCCAGGTCTCCCACATTGCAGGTAGATTCTTTACCATCTGAGCCACTGGGGAAGCCTCAATTTCATGACTAACCAGCAGTAAACATTATTATGAAACCAAAGTATTTGATTTAAAAAGCAGCCCTTATTTTTACTTCTCTGGGCTAAAATATATTTTCCTTTAGGATATTATGGTAAGAGGAGATGGAAATTACAATGAAAAAAAAAAATCTTTCAGCAAAACAAAAAGCCAGTGCCTAGGTTTTGTTTGTGTTTAATTTGCTGGCCTGTGCAATCCCACAGGCTGGGGACCCCGCCTAGGTGTTGACGTGGATTCTCCTATGTGAGCATTTCCCTCTATATTTTGGAGCTAATTCCAAGAGGCAGGATCGAGAAACCTTTTTTTGGACACATGAGGGTGGTTTGTGTGGAGGCACTGGGGAGAAATAGCCCAGGAAACTCAGGGCAGCCAGCAGGGTGATTTAAGATTGCTCTGTTCCAACACGATATGGGTGTCCTTTGGGGAAGGAGCTGGCCTCAGATAAGAAGCAGGCCTGAGGCCAGGCAGGCCTAGCAGTCTGGTTAACCCTTCTTCCTCCAGGCCATTATTCTTTAAGCACAGGAGGCTCGTCAGGTTCAGAGGTAATGGGAGGAGGATGGGGTGTTCAGGGATTGACAAGACTGGATTGGGCTTCCCTTGGCATCCCTGAGGGAGTCATCCTTAAAGGAGAATAGAAGACTTTTGGGGACAGAAGCGGAACAAGGTGTCTTGGAGGTGGGGGGTGGTGGTGGTGGTGGTGGTTTCAGGCCCTTTCTGAACCAGGTAAACAAGTCAGAGGTGAACAAAAAGCACGCATGTGGGACCTTGATGATACCTGAGAGGGCTGGGACTTGAGTGAAGCAAAAGAAGTGCTAAGAGTAAAGAGTTGGAGATGACAGAGCGACTGAGCATGCATGCACACATGCAGGGCGCAAGGCCTCTCTTACTTCATCTCAGTACCGCTCTGATACCTGAGGCCTTGGGTCTGTAAATTCCAGTTATCAGTTGAAAGTTGAAATGCCTACCGGGGCCAGTCAACTGTGTGTACCAGTGAAGCAGGTGGACTGGGTGGGGTCTGGGGCAAGCCGCAGTACCTCGCCTTGTCTGAAGGGGGCAGTAGTGCTCAATGCCAGCTGATTGTTGTCAGTAATAACATGGGCTCTGTGAGGCTAGACTTTAGATGCCAGAAATCTGGATTTTAAAGTGACATCTGGGACTTCCCTGGTGGTCCAGTGGGCAGACCATGCTTTCAACATAGGGCATGTGGGTTCAATCCCCGGTGGGAGAATTAAGATCCTGCAAGCCAGGCAGTACAGCCTAAAATTTTTTTAAAAATAAGGTGACATCTCCTAATTTTCAAGGGTTGACCCATACATTTAAAACATTGTGCATGTGTGCTCAGTCATGTCCGACTCTTTGCACCCCTTGGACTGCAGCCCACCAGGCTCCTCTGTCCATAGGATTTCCCAAGCAAGAATACCAGAATGGGTTGCCATACCCTTCTCCAGGGAATCTTGTTGACCCAGGGATTGAACCCATGTCTCCTGCATTGGCAGGCGGACTCTTTACCACTGAGCCACCAGGGAAGCACATAAAACATGAGGTGGGTCCAATACCATGTTTCCACCTGGCAGTTGCCAATTTGTAACTTCTGTTTTGAGGCTGTTGGAAGGCAGCACTCTAGGCAAATGAAGGAGGAAGGGAGCAGGCTGAGGTGATTTTACGACCCCAGCCACTCCTTATCCTTCTCACGCAAGAAGCAGAACTGTGGAAAGTTGATGAGAAAGTCACAATGAACTTTCATCCCAGTGTTCTCCAGATTGACAGGATCTCTAGGACCCTGGAGGAACCACGGCCGGCAGTGTCTGAGGGAGCCTACTAAAAGTATTACCGGTCAGTTCATTTCAGACATTTCCCCCAGATGTCCCTTTAGAAAGTTAGGGTCTAAATCGGTCATTCTCATTCCTGACAGTCCCTGGCATTCACCTAGGGAACCTTTAAAAGGCTGTTTGGCGTGCACCCCAGATCAATTCAGCCATCATCTCCGGGATTAGAGCCGGGACATTAGCATTTATAAAAGCTCTCCAGGTGATTATTATTATTTTTTGCTGCACTGCCTGGCTGAGGGATCTTACGTACCCCAACCAGGGATCGAACCAGGGCCCACAGTAGTGAAAGTGTTGAGTCCTAACCGCTTTCACCACCAGGGAATTCCCTCCAGGTGATTCTTCTATGCACCCAGGTTGAACACCGCAGATCTAACTAACAGAAACACTGGGTCAGTCTCCCCTCCTGGTGGTGCTTTTCAGAATGTGTTCTGCATGCATGACAGGCCCCCCACTGTCAGTATTCCAAGATGCTGCCCTAGTGTGGGTTTTCTTTCTTCTCTTTCTCTTTCTCTTTGGGACCTTAAACAAGTTCTATAAACCCCATAACCCTCATTGATTAAGGGTGGATAATGATATTTGCCCTTCTAACCTCACCAGCCTGTTATCAGGAGAAACGAGGCAATAAATGAGAAACTACTCTGTAAACTGTCAACATAATCCAAGCATTGCTGTTACAAGTGTGCTGCCAGATGCTGGGGTACAGCCTTGTTCCTCGGCAGAGAACTTCTGGAATAAAGTTCCTAGTGCCCATGGGGCTGACGCAAATGATTTCATTCTGACTTGGCTGCAGCCCTCACTTTCTTACCAGCAGGGGTGTTTCGTGGCTTGGTAGCCCAGCAGTCTGATCCTCTACCCCCACCCCAACTTGAACAGAGAAACCCAGCAGACGTTCAGGAGGAGGGGGCATCTAGAGGGGAGACCTGTGGAAGTAGGTTTCCTATGGTCCAGATCTTTGCTGCTCTTCCTCAGAGTCTGTAAAGTAATTAGCAAAGGGACTTCACTGGGGTCCAAGAGATCCGTGATAGCAACAAAAAAGAAGCAGAATAATAAAGAAGTACAAGGGGTGATAAATGGCATGACATAAATGAGCAATTCTGAGCCTAGTATGGGACACAGCAGTGCAGCATGGGCCCCGGCCTCAGGAAGCTGTCTGATTGGGGCAGATAAGGCCACCCTCCCCCAGAAGACAGCCAGCAATATCAGGCAGGCTGTCATGACTCAGTGTTACTTATCTGTGGACCAGGCTTACAGTAAGGTGGTGGGAAAGGATGAACAGGACACTGGCTGGGCATCAAGACTGGGTTTGAGTCCCAGCTCCAAACTCTACCACAACCTGATGCTGGGCAAGATGGTCCACCTACTGCTCCTCACATTCTTACTCTGTAAGGAAGAGCCTTGGTCTAGATCTAGATGGACTCTGACCACAGTCCGAGTTTGCCCTGTGGAAGTGCTGAGGCCTGGGAAACTGCAGTGAGTAGCCATGGTCAGGGAAGGCTTTATGGGGAGGGTGGGAGAGCTGGGTTTCCGGTGAGAGGGACACTGGTCAGGTGGAGGTGAGTGGAGAAGGCTGAGCAAGCAAGGAAATAGTGCAGGGACTCAAACAGGATGGACCTGGTGTGGGTCAAGGACAGGGGGAAGCAGCCTCCTTGGGGTGGAGAAAAGATAAGTGGGGAAGAGTGGAGTCAGATTACATAAGGCCTCAGACACAAGGCAGAGATGTTTGAATTGGCTCCATCAGGAAGGAGGGGGCCATCAAGGGATTTAGGGCACGGTTATGATGTGATTAGGCTGCTTTTTAGCAGGAATAATGTGGCTCAGACCTCAGAATGACTTGGATGGCGGGAAGCCAGGAGCCAGGAAGGGCAGCTAGAAGACTTGTAATATTTCTGGCATGGGCTGATGAGGACTGAGGGTTGGGAAAAAGCAGTGGGGCAGGCCTAGAGATATTTCTCAGGAAACCTTGATAGGCCTTGGGACCTGGCTGCATTCTGGGGATGGGGAGGAGTGAGTCCTCTTAAGAAGCAGATTCTCTCTCAAAGGCAGCGAAGAGAAAGTACTGGCAGCCTCCCTGCCTGCAAACAGAACATCTCAGGGTAGCCAGTGGAAGTGTTAGTTTTCCCCTGGCTCTGGCTCAGATAAACATCTCAGTTGTAATGGGGGCTCAGTGATGATGCTGGCCGGGCCTGGGTAAAAGGGTATGTGTACTCCTGATCACTGCCCTGGACTCATTCCATCTTTGAGTGCCAGGCCCTGGGCTGAGTGTGAGACAGAGCAATTAACAAAGCACAATTCTTGGTCCTTGTGAGTCTGGCAGAATTACATTAGCAAGACTTGAATGGCACTTGAGAACAACCAAATTGTTATCATCCTCCCAATTTTGCTTTATGGAATTGCAGGTGGTGTAAATGTTTGATGGCTGCCAAGAGAATCTCTCTGTTCCTGGCTTATAAGGATACTATCCAGGGGGTGAGGCTTTCCTGATGGCTCAGCAGGTAAAGAATCTGCCTGCAATGCAGGAGACACAGGAGATGCGGGTTTGATCCCTGGGTCAGGAAGATCCCCTGGAGGAGGAAATGGCAATCTACTCCAGTATTCTTGCCTGGAGAATACCATGTACAGAGGATTACAGTCCAAAGAGTTGCAAAGAGTCAAAAAGGACTGAGCAACTGAGCACACATCTAGGAGGCAGAGCCAGGTTTTGTGAGGCTGGTAGCTTAAACAATTTGGGGGAGCGTCTTTGGAAAATAATTCAAAATTGCAAAATAAAGTTGATGGGTCCTCTCAGGGCCTAGACTCAGGGAAATGTGAGCATGAAGTCTCAAAGTGTAAACCTCATCAGCTTCCAAGTCAATCTTATAATACCCACCATTTATTATTTGCATATTATAAGCAAGTGTTTTATTTGACTATTTCACAGCAACCAAGGGAGGTAGGTGCCATTAGTATCTCCATGTTATAAGATGAGAAAGCAGGCTCAGAGAAGTGACTTTGGATGCCTCAGCCATAAAGCAAGGTGGGGGGCGGTGAGGGCTATGCTCTGGACTGACAGCTCTGGGCTCCAGGGCCACAACTGAGATCTTCTTCAATTGATGATGGCAAAAATCATGCTCCTGAGGTTCCTGAGAAATGTTCTGGTCCTAAACCATCCCCTCCTGACTCCACTGTACCTTTCTTAGGCCTGGCCAGGGGCTCCCAGGATCCAGGGCTTGTGTAGAGGTTATGGGGCTGGACAGTGGCCATCTCTCCTGCCTTGGTTCCAGTCCCATGGCCTGTTTAGGCAGAGAGGCTACCTACCACTGGGAGGACATAAAACCCAGGGGTGAGCACGGGTTTGAAAACACACTGACTCAAAGTCTAATCCTAGATCTACAGCTTTCTGGTTGTACAGTAAGACACATGGCCTCAGTGAGCCCCTACTTACTTGCTTACCTGCTGAATCAGTAACCACTTCTTTGTATTTTGAGTTCAGTTCACGTCCTCTCGTAAGGCAGTAAAGCGCCTGGTGGTGTCTGGCACACAGAAGCAATTAATCTAAGAATCCTATGGCTGCCATCAGTCCTAGTAGCAGCATAAACACCTCTGATTCCGCAACTCCCTTCCCTATTTTAGAATTGAATGGTTTTCTGGGGATTCCTCCCAACCTAGCTGACTTCCTTCAGGAAGTGAGAAAGGCGGCATCTAAGAGGGGCGCCCAAACTGTCCTCCACACTCCACCGAGTCTGGGTGCTCAGGAGCCCAGGGGTTGGGGCTAGCGCCTGCAGCTCAAGTCCCGCCCAACGGCGTGCGGCGTGCGCCCTTGGGGAAGACGGCTGAAAGAACCTGTGACTCAGGGACGGACGCTGTGGGGCGTCGCTCTTGGTTTAGCAATACAAATCCGCCAGCTGGAGGATCAGGCCTAGAGGCGCTGCAGCACGGGCGGGCCAGGGTGGAGTGGGGTGATGCCCGGTCGGTGAGGACCCAGGTGGGGCTCTGCGCTCGGCCCCTTGGGCCCGCGAAGGCTGGCAGGCGTGGGGCCCCGGTGCGAGGACCGCCAAGCCTCCCAAGCCTCCAGGTCTCTCGCATTCGCCGCCACAGGCCCCGCTCGCTTTTCAAGCCCACTTCTTCGAGTCCCCTTAGGGCGTCTCCCGTTCCTTGGAACTAACAGGGGCTAACCCTAATTTCCGAGGAAGGGGACTGCGTCCCCGTCCCTCTCTCCCCTCCCCCTAAGGCTGCCCAGTTCCCCAGCCGGCCGGGCCGGGCGGTGCCGCCTCCCCGCCTGCGCCCCGCCCAAGCAGGGCGCCGCCACGCGTGGCGGTGCGCGCGCGACAAAACCTCCCGCCCCTGCACCGGCTCCCTACGTGGGGGACGTGCCGGGAGATGCCTGGCCGTGGGGGATTTCGCAGCGTCGCCCGCCCTCTTTCAGACGCTGGGAGGAGCGGCCACCGCGCCCCCCAGGTCCTGGCCCGCCCGCCGCCGCCCGGCACAGCCGAGGCGCGCGGCAGCCAATGGGCGCCGAGGAGGTGGGCCGGCTGGCGACAGTCACCCTCGCGCGGACGGGAGCGCGCAGACGGGGAGCGCGAGAGCCGGCGCCGCGCTCCGGGTGGTGGGGGAGGAGCCGCCGGAGGAGGAGGAGGAGGAGCCGCGGAGCAGCCGCCAGAGGACCACTGTTAGCCCGGGCTGCGGAGGACAGACGCCGGCCGCCCGCCTGTCGCCCCGAGCCCTCAACCGCCAGCATGATCGCCGCGCAGCTCCTAGCTTATTACTTCACCGAACTGAAGGATGACCAAGTCAAAAAGGTGAGCCGGGGCCGCTGCCGCCGCCCGGCGCTCTGCCCGCAGCCTTGCATTCCGGCATCCGCTCGCCGCCGCAGCCGCCTCCATCCTCCCGCGCCCAGCCTCCCTCAGGCCAGCATTGGTTGGATTGGCGGGCGGTGGGGAAGTCTTCGCCCTTCGATTCTTCCTGGGGCCGTCTGTGTATGTGTTGGGGAAAGACCCTCGAGACTGGGCTGCCTGCTGCAGTGTCCTTGAAACGGGCTGTGGAAGTCAAATGGGCCCCCGGGCCATGCGGGGAGGTGGCCATGTGGGGACTGGTGGGCTGGTCCGTAGGGCCTGTTTGGTACGGTCCTAGCGCCGTGGGCGGAGTGATCACAGAGATGCTGGGGAGGTGAGTGCGCGGCAGGCGGGGGTGCTGGCTGGAGGCCAGGCATCCCATATTTGGGGTTCCTGGTGGAGGGCGTCAGGGGTCCGGGAAAACTGGCACCCCAGCTCTCCCAGCTATTGCGGCTGCTCCCTTAATCTGAGGACCGAGCGACCCGCATGGCTTCCTGAAACAGGGAGGGGCGCGGAGGCCACCGGAAACTTTGCTCATAGGCCTCAGGTCTGGAGCGGTACGTCTGAATGGAATTTTTTTTTTTTTAATCATCCCTTTATGTGACCGCTCTCTTACGCTGTAATTTCCAGCCAGCCCAAGGGAGCTCAAATAAGAGACTGCTCTTTTGAGTCGGATGGAGGTCTTGACTTGCATGCTTATGGCATGTGTGTTCTTGAACAAGGACACATCTCCCTCCCTTGACTTCAAACATAAAAAACTGTCAGCTGGCAGGTGTGAAAGGTGTATCTCTCCCTTCTACCAGCTTTGGCACCAAGTATTTAAGAAACAGCCTAAACTGTAGGGAAGGACGCCCATTTTATCATTGCCAAGCCTGGCATATGCTCCTGACCCACACCCAAAGTGAGTGACATTATTGCTGGGATAAGGTGGGCTGGAGAGCAAAGTCAACGTGACTTTGGAGTTCCAACAAGGGAGCGCTACCTACAGGTGAGAGGCAGGAGCCACAGACCTGCAGCCACCGGGAGTTCAGTGCTCTTCATAATCACCCAGGACAGCCCCCGCCTCTGGCACAAGAGGAAACAGGCCTGCTGAGGGTAGTGAGATCACCTCACCAAGGTCACCCGAGGAGTTAGGGGGAAAGCCAGGGTGTGACCCGAGTTTTTGCCTCCCTCCACTGGGAACTTGACCAAGGCTCCTCCTTGAAGTCAGCTGAGGGGGAGGTGCTGAGACAGAGGATGCTGCTTGGATCTTGGATCCTGTGCTCGGTGGGAACCAGAGTTGGGTAGTTAGGAGACAGGCCTGGGAACCAGCCAGAGTCCTTCATGGCTACAAGTGGCAGTGTCTGGAGTTGTCAAACCATGGGACTCCACTCCTGAGGAACACCCTGGAGCCTCCTGCCCACTGAGCTCTGGGAGCTGTGCATGCCAACGTGTGCATTTCACAGTTGTCTGCAGTGGTGTTGCGTATCACTAATGCTCTTCCCATTTCACAGTGGGGAGTTGAAGACATAGATGGGTTCACTGTCCTCTCCTTGCACGTGGTGCCCTCTGTAGCTCAAGACGGCCGATCACCAAGGTGGGGATCCAGATAACCTTGTAAGCCTCCAGCATCCACACCCACTATCATCTGTGGCTGCCAGGGGCCAAGTTGAGTTGAGGTTTGGACTGCCCTTGGTGGGACCCATTTTATCATGTGGGCAGTTTCTAGTGTGGCCAGAGCCCTCCACTCCTCGTGGTAGCCTGACTCACAGTCTATCCACCAGGCTCCTGTACACATCTGACTGTGTGATTTCTGAATCACTTGATCCTCAAATCCCTCCTCCTCTGAGACTGGCTTTCTGAAATTCCTTCTCTGCCTTCCTCTGACCTCAGAACCTTGCTGGAGGAGGGTCTTGAGGCCAAAGCTTCCACCAAATAATATTATTGGTCAAGGAGAGTCTTAAAAACAAGCTGGCATTCTTGCATCTCATGGAGGAGTTCTCAGGCTGCTTTCTATGGGGAGAGGATGTGGATTCCTGCCAGAGGGTCGCCTTGGCCTTCATGATGGGCTGTGTGGCTCTTCCATTGTGTGTGTGATCCTCAGGAAGCTTCCTGGGCCCCCTGAACACATAGTGGGCACTTGTTCTGATAGCCTAGTCAGTTTTCCCAGCCCCTACTTGTGCAGATCCTGAGAGACTGCATCTGTTCTCCTGGGACTCTGGATTATTAGAGACCACTTACCGTAGGGATCCAAGGTAAGTCCTCCACCTGCAGGACTCCAAACCCTGTTCTTCCTGCGGAACTGGGCCCTACTTGCAACCCGATGAGGAGCCAGTGAAGACAAGCCATGATGATTCAGCCCTCCAGCCCTGGGTGGCCTCTGGAGTACTAAGACAGCTCTGGCACCCCCAACTAATCTTCATCCATCTCCTTGCCCTCTATCCTCGGGGTGGAAAAGGGGAAGATGGGGATGGTGCCAGCGAAGGTTTATGGGATTGCTTGGGATACAAAAGTGATCATGAAAGGGTATCTTTTCTCTCCCCATTGCTTATGGGACATCAGTAATTCAACCTCATAAATACATCCTGTGTTGAAATGCGCCAAGCATCTGGCTTCCCAGCATGGATCGCTGTTTTCCAGACTGCGTATGCATAGTGTTAGATGATGGGGTGCAGTGAAAAGGGTGCCCTGGCATTAGACTGAAGTACAAAAGTATAAAACATAGATATCCCTTTTACTCTTCTATTGCTTTTGGGAGGAAAAGGATGCTCGTGTGCATTCCATTCATCAGAATTCTAGCCACCTGTTAATTTTGCAGCTACAGCCTGTGTCTTTTGACCTCCAAGCAGCTTTTAACATGCCTCTCCTCTCACCTGCTTCCTCCACTTGGGTTAGCCATTAAGAGCCTGAAGAATGGTGAAGGATTTCATAGAGCTGCATTCCTTCAGGAAAGGAAGATTGGCCCCGCAAGGTTAGAACTTGGCTTCTAAAGAAAGGCTAGACTTCCTTTCCTCCAGAGTTGTCATAATGGTGAACAAATGCCAGTGGATTTTCCCTGGGAGGGATCCCCACGATCTGACAGAAACCCCACAAGCAGGTGAGCAACAACTGTGATTTGTCCAAAGTCCTCCAGTGCTTGTTTTGTGAAGACAGAGAAGAGTATGCTTAGCAGTTACAGGGCTACCGAGTTCTAGTTCCCTGGGGCCCATGTGTCCCAGTGGCAAAAGCAAGCGTTTAAAAAATGCTTGTTTCCTTATTGATTGGGGGTAGGGTGGGGGGAATGAGAGAGAAATGATAGAAAACCGTCACAGGCACCTTTTGATCTGGTGTTATGCAAATACTCAGAAAGAGCCTCACTCCCTGGGGAATCTTCATTACACAGCCCCTGTCCCCTCTACCCTTTGGAAGTTCCTTGGAGTTCTCCACCCAGAAAATCCCCAACACTTCCTTTGGCTTCACAGTTTGGGATTGTCTTGAGGGAATAAACTGGGAGTGCTGGTAGGTATGAGGGACTTTGACATCTGGCCATGCCGTGCAGTCCTCCCACACTCCTCCTGTTTTCTGGAGAAAGCATGGGCAGCTTTCTCCTAGAAGGACTGTGCGCCTGCAGTCAGGGGTTCCTGCCTGGTAGAATTAGCCACTGGAGTCAGCTCTGAACATGCCTGAGGAGGCTCTGGGGGAGATGCTGGAGAGGCCAACATACACCTCTGCCCCCAGGAAGTAGTCCTGGCTAGACCGCCGACACCTGCTTAATTGATTTGAGGACATTTAGAATCAAATCCAATCATGGGAGTGCAGTCATTTCTTCAGAAACTGTTTGAGTCCTTTATTTGGTGCAGAGTATATACTAGGCTGGAGTGCTGACTATAAACCTGGACAAAATAGTCCCTGTTTTCTCATGGAGTATAAATAATTATCTGCTGTCTTATGATAAGTGCAAAGCATAGAATGCTATGAGAGCTCTTGGGGCCATGGTCAGATCTTTAGGTGGGAAGTCACTAGCCTAGGAGTTGCTTAAAGTCAGGCTCTAGGGAATTCCCTGGCAGTCCTGTGATTAGTACTCCATACTTTGACTGCCAAGGGCCCTGGTTTGATCCCTGGTCAGGGAACTAAGATTACACGTGGGCTGTGGGGACCTGGGGGGAAAGCTAGACTCCAAATGTACAAATGGGAACGTTATACTTAGAAACTTTGTAAGGGTGAGTCAAATGGATAGTTACCAAAATGTAGTTTTGCCTTTTTTTAAATGGTTCTCTTTTTAAAACACCTTCCGGGTGCCATGTGCATGGGTGGTAAGTTGCCTTCAGTTGTGTCCGACTCTGTGACGCTGTGAACCATAGGCCTCCAGGCTCCTCTGTCTGGGATTCTCCAGTCAAGAGTACTAGAGTGTGTTGCCATGCCCTCCTCCAGGAGATCTTCCCAACCCAGGATCAAACCTGTCTCTTAACGTCTCCTGCATTGACTGGCAGGTTCTTTACCACTAGCACCACCTGGGAAGTCCTATCAGATACCAGTTGGGTGTGTAGGTATATATGTCTGTCTATATCCAACAATACACACAGACGTACTGACACCCACATGGGTATGTGTGTGCTTTCATCTGATCTTTCAGAAACCTCAGTGAGGTTGTCACGGCAGGAAGTGTTATCCGTCCCCCTCACTGCTCCTTCCCTGCACATTCTGCTGCCTCGTGTGTATGGACAGAAGGCAGAGATTTTATTCCCCTTTTAGAAACAGGGACTGGCTGGAGGCCCAGAGGAGATAAGTAACTTTCTCAAGGTCTTAGAAAACCTGGAATGGGATCCAGAGGGCTATTGTTTTTAGTGATTTAACTTGGAATCTGTATTTTAATTCTCTCCCCCCACCAAATCAGTACATAAGAGTTAATTTTTTATTGTGAAATATTCAAGGTGCACAAAAAATATTGAAGCTAATATAACAAACACTTGTGTATCCACTGCATAGCTTGAAAAGTAACAGACACGATTGCAATTTTATTACAGACACAACTGAATCCGTTTCTATGCCTGTCTTCAGTCCCATTCATTTCTCCTCCCAGAGGTGACCTCTGTCCTGAATTTGGTGTTTATCATTTCCTGCATGTTTAATATTTTTTTATTACATATCATGTATCTATTAAGCAGTGTGTACTGTTACTTTATATGGCTTGAACCTTTTGTAAATGGTGGTATTCTGGTCTGTATCCTTCTGCAACTGGCTTTCTTTAAAAGCTCAATATTGTATATTTAAGACTCTTCCATGTTGATCCATGTACCTGTGTTTCATCAATTTCAACTGCGGTATGCTCTCACATTGTGTGAACACACTAAACTAATTTATCAGTTCTTTTGGTGTGCTTTTGCATTTCTGATTTTTTAACTTGCAGTGCCATAGGGATCTTCTGTCCATAAAGAAGTTGCTCTAGGCTGTGATTCTAGGGCTGAAATTGCTTGGCGGAAGAGTGTGTATATCTTCCCATTGTTAACGTTTGCTAGATTGCTTTCGTGATCAGGCTTCCAGTTAGAAGTTTTGTACAGGTTCTGAACTTACGGTGGCCAGGGGGAGGAAGTGGGGAAGGGATAGCTAGGGACTTTGGGTTGGACATGTACACACTGCTATGTTTAAAATGGCTAAGCAACAAGGACCTACTATGTATAGCACAAGGAGCTCCGTTCAATGTTATTGGCAGCCTGGATGGGAGGGGAGTTTGTGGGAGAACATGTATATGTATAGCTGAGCACCTGAAACCATCACAACATTGTTAATTGGCTATCCCCCTATAAAAATAAAAAGTTAAAAAAAGTAGAAAAAACAAAAGTTTTGTACAGGTTCCTGTGGTTCCACAGCCAACCCTTGGTGCAGTAAAACCTTTAACATTTTTCATAGACAATTTTTAAACAGACTGTTTCTTCCCAGACATTTCCACGCACATGACAGCATTTGAGCTTGGTTTAAAAATAGCCATTTCCTAGTTTGCCTTACGAAGGGAGCCCTTGCTGCCAGAGTATTACTGACTGCGGCCGAAAACTCATTGTGAGCAGTGCCCGCCTCCTTGGCTGTTTTCTCAGTGCATGCGGAGGGGATTGGGGTGGGGGGTACAGAGACAAGCTTGTGAGGGCTCTCTGTGTCCCCTTGTGCTCTAGTGTGAATCCTCTAAACTTTCCTGGGAGTTGAAACACACAAGTGTGCTTTTGCCCGTGCGTCCTCTCTCTTCCTGGGTGGATCTGGGTGGGCAGGGCTGGCTTATCAGCCCCGTAAACATTTCTGTTAGAGAACGCTCAAAGCCGGCAGCCTCTCTCAGACTATCTTCCCTAAAAGGAGAGGGTGGCTGTGTCCCCCGCAGCAGGGAAACTGAAATGTGAAGTCTGCAGCCCAGCCCTTTGCAAATAGAAGCAGATCTTGTGAGCCCTGTGAGAGGCAGAAAATGTCGGATCATGTTCATCCAATTCCACGCTTAGTTACCGGCTTGCAGGCGCTGAGGCGTTGAGGGGACCTTGGAGGGAAGGTTGCACTGAATGCCTTCTAGGGGCCTGTCTTTCCTAAAATGGTTCTTATTTAACCGTCAGTAGTAACAATACTAACCGAAGCCAACATGTGATGCCTGTCCTGTTTACTGCACTGAAGGCATTGCATCCCCCCAGCTTCCCTGTTAGTGGGGATCTCTTATGATCACTGCTTTTGGATGAGAACCCTGAGGCTCAGGTATAAACAGAAGAGTCAGCATGCAGACCCATCAAGTCTGCTGGCAGAGCCCCTGCTTTTTTCTACATTGAGATATAATTCACATACTACAAAACTTAACATTGTAGAGTGCAAGTCTGTGGTGTCTAATACATTCACGAGCTTGTGTAACTGTTACCACCATCTCATTGCAGAACATTTTCCTCAACCCCAGGAGAAACTCTGTACCCGTTAAGCAGTCACTCCCCATTGCTCCCTACACCTTGGTATCTACTAATCTATTTCTTTTTTAAATGAATTTACTTCTTCTGAACATTTCATATGAACAGAATTGTATAATAATGTGACCTTTGTGTGTGGTTTCTTTCGCTTAGCATCTTTTCATGGTTCATTCATATGTACGTACTCATAAGTACGTGTACTCCAGTTCTTTTTATTGCTGAATAGTGCTCATTTGTGCTTATCTACCACGTTTTGTTTACACATTTGTTAGTTCAGGATGTTTCTGTTGTTTCCACTTTGAGGCTGTTATGATAATGCTGCTGTGAGCAGTTTTCCCTGTGTGGACATACTTATATTTCTCTTGGGTATGTGTGTAGAAGTGGAATTGCTGGAAGAGATCCTTCTTCTGCTTTCCTCATTTCTGGAAGGAATGAGGAAATGAGGAAACTGAGGCCCCAAGTGGTGGAGGGACTTGCTGACCACATGGCTTGTGAGTGATAGAGACAGAAACACCGTCAGGTCCCCTAACTCAGAAACCCATGTTCTTTCTACCATAATACATCCAGCTCTCGTTTTGCTGTTGAGGGAAACAGATTCAAAGGAGGAAAGAGCTGGGGACAAGGCAGAGCTGGGCGCAGAATCCTCAAAATCCCCGATTCCCATCTCCCCTTCCTCCCCAGCACCAGCACCCTGGTTTGTGCCTGCCCATCCCCACCCTCTGCCCTCTACCTCTCCACGCCCCACCCCTCCACCCCCACCCCTCCACGCCCAGGCTGCTCAGTGTTGGCCAACTCCTTCCACCTGTGAAGGAAATGGACCCAATAAAGTCTTTTACAGTGAATGTCGGGGATTTTCTCTGGTTTTCAAATTTCTTTCTGTCCCATTTCTCCATTTGTCCCCCTCCCTCCATCCTGTTTGCATTTAAAAGAGGACTTTTGGGGAGGCCAGTGCTCACCTTGCAAGACCTCCCTATGCTCCCTGTAATGCATTATCAGTCTAGCTTTCTCTCCCAACGTCTGCCTGGCCCTTCTGTAAGCAGCTGTTTTCCTTGATTGATTGATGCATGGGGTTCGCCTGCAGCCTTGTTACTCAATCTGACCTCATTTCTCTGATGTCCCCCAGTGCCTTCCAGGACCCTGCCTGGGTGGGTGTGATGAATCAAGTAGGAGACTCCAGGCCACCATTGTAACAGAGACACTGGCTCACATTTGTAAAGTTCTGTTTCATTTTCAAAATACTTTTACGTGCTTGATTTAGTGGAGTCCTTCTGGCAAGCTTAAATGTAGGTATTTCTTCCTACCTCTTATATGCGGGGCAGGGAAGCCTCAGGAAGTGGAATTGACATGATCTTTGTTGGCCAGAGAACAGAAGAGCTGGGATGGGGCACAGGTCTACCTGACACCAGTGGGTGGCTGTCACTGTGCATACAGATCCATGACTTTGGTCCAGGGCCTTAGGCTTCCACAGCAGTGCATGGCAGTGGCCTCCTAGCAGAAATTGTCACTCAGGGCTCCCATGATGGGGATGTGACTGGAGTGTTAGAGCCCTGCTGTCCAGAACAAGAGCCTCTAGCCACGTGTGGCTGCTGCTGCTGCTAAGTTGCATTAGTCGTGTCTGACTCTGTGCGACCCCATAGACGGCAGCCCACCAGGCTCCTCTGCCCATGGGATTTTCCAGGCAAGAGTACTGGAGTGGGTTGCCATTGCCTTCTCCACATGTGTGGCTATTGAGCACTTAAAATGTGGCAAGTCTGGTTTGAGATGTGCTGTTGAACTAAAATACAGGGTTTTGAAGACTTTGTATGACAAAGAAGATATATAAAATAGCTCATTGATAATTTAAAAGATATTAATTACATGTGGGAATAATAGTTTGGATATATTGGGTTAAATAAAATGTTATTAGAATTAATGTCACCTTTTCAAAAAATGTAGGTACTAGAAAATTTTAAATTACATATGTGCCTTGCATTATATTCCTGCTGGAAGCACTCTGTTAGAAGTGAATTTTATGGCTCAAAGGTTTGGACAGAGGCACTCTGCATTTAAAGCAGTAGGTTCCTGGGGTCCTTGGGCCTCGATTTCCTCATCTGTAAAAGCAGGAGGCTGGAATCCTTTATCTCGCAAGGATCCCTGTAGCTGAAGCAGTTTTGTTAGGTGGGCATCAAGCTCTTTGGGTCTCAGTTCCCTTATCTGTCAGATGAGGTGATTTGTGTCTCGCTGCCCATTTATTAAATCAGAGAATGGGTATGGAAACCCTTGGAAAGTGTACTGAATTACATAAATGCCAGATGTTAGCATTGTTCATCCAGAGCACACCTGTAGGCACCTGCAGAAGGAGTGCAGCTTCCTGGATAACAGAGGTAGGTGGCCGGACCCCCAAGCTGGGCAGGAATCCTGGGTCCCATTCTGCTTGGCCACCATAGGATTCTGAAAAGCTTGTATTCTGAGGATCCATGGTGTCATGGAGCTCCGGTGCCCACCGTATGTGACGACGAGAGGGTAGTTTTCAATGATGCTCTTTTACTGATAGGAAAAACACAGATGGAAGTGATGTGCCCAAGGTTATAGGAGGAATCCGTGCAGCCGGAGGAGGCCTGAGGTCCTTTGCTTTCCAGACTGTTCTGCCCCCACCAATGCAGTACTTTGGAACCATGACTCCGGGGTCTCGATGTCTCATGGTGGAAGCAAAGCTCTTTGTACTTCAGATTTTCTCTTCCCCTACCTGGAGGCACCTGAGACGTTGGAAACTGTGAGTCTGGAGCCTGGCTCTAGCCCAAGCCATTGACCACGAGGCCCAGAATGAAGCCTGTTGTTCTTGTCCTGCCACATTCCAGGGCTGTTCTGTTCACCTTCAGAGACTGGGTACCTCCTTTATTTTTAGCTAGTTCAGTATGACAGCTGTGTTCTCATCCTGGGCAAGGGCTTGGTCTCTCACCAGCAGAAAGTGCCTCATAGCAGGAGCCCAGGTCACCAGGAGGACGTTGGGTGTGACCTTTGGCCTCCTGCGGTCCTCCTAGCAAGAGGAGTCAGGGGAGCACTGGGTTGGGGTCTGAACCCAGAGCCGCCCTACATCCTAGAGGCTGGATGCCTTTCCCTTGGCTGCTTGACCCCAGGTTCCTCCCATGAAAAACGGGGCTGACAACGCCCACCCTGCAGGTGTGCTGCTTAGATCAGGGCAGGTTGAAGTGTCCAGCAGGGGCTCCAGGCCGCTTCTGTTATCTCGGTTCCCAGAACCTCAGTTTCCTCATCAAGGATGGGGATCCCATTTTCCTCCGGATTTGTTGTGATTAAACAGAAGTGTTGTATGAACAGTACTTGGTGCTTAATACGTGCTCAGTCCATGCCCACTGAAATGGAACTAACTGTTCAGGAGCACAAAGGACCGAGAGCTGTATCTGAACCTTGGAAAGGGCCTGGGAAAGGGAGCCTCTGAGGACAGTGTTTGAACCTGCCAAAGGGACCCTGATGCCTTGGGGATGTTTGCACACACAGTTCTCTCTCAGAAGCCTCTAAAATGGAAATTATGTTCCCAAACATGTTTCCTCTCTCAGGTATTCAGCAGCCTCTGGCCACCTTGAATAGTGGAGACTCCTGATTATCTGTAGAACTTTTGTGTCCCCCTGGACCCCAGGGTGCAGATGTCGTGAGGGGTGGGGGGATCGGAGAGTGCCTGGAGCAGTCCCTCCCTCACAGAGGGGCTGTTGGCTCCACACAAGTCACTGTGAGGCTGAAGTAAGGGGCTGGTACTGGAGAAGGGCTGTGTCATTCAGGGAAGAGGACTCTGCTGCATTATCTGAGCTAGCAAACCCTTCTGAGATGACCTTCTGGGTTAGGCATCACTGGAGGCTTCTGTTCACCCAGGAGAGCAGCCATTCAGCCCAGCTGAGCAGCCACCTGAGGGGGTGGGGACACCAGTGGCCTGGAAGTGTGGTCCCTGCACCCCTGGCGCTCCTGGTCTGGCGGGAGGCACACACCATGCACATGTCACCGTGGTGGCCGGGGAGGACTCACTGCCACTGTCCCCAGGCAGGTTGCTTCCTCCACACTGAGCACAAGGGCCAAGGGGATGCTGAGAAGAGCGGCAGCTGGTGCTGGGCAGGCGGGTCACCTCGCCCTTTGGAGGAGGTGTTCGTCAAGAAAGGAGCGGGGTGTTGAGTGGCATAGACGGGCCAACGCAGTCAAATGGAAGTGGATCTGTCAGGAAGGACCATCGGTGGGGCAGAAGGCAGGAGGGTGCCCGGGACGGATGATTCTGGTAGGGAACCCAGGGCATCCAAAATGTCTCTCTTTGTGGCCAGTGCCCTGCCTGCTCAGGGACTAGCTGCCAAAAGTAGGATAGAAAGGTAGGTTTCCTGGGCCACCACCCTCAATGGTGAGGTGGGGCTGGGCAGGCAGGAAGGGGGTTGGACCTGTCAGAGCGGGGCTTGGGATGGTACCCACCATGGTGGAGGGTGCCGTTAGGCCAGGACCTTTGGGTTTGCTATGGCCTTTGAGCATCCTTCCCAGGATGGTGTGAAAGAGAAAATGAAATGAGCAATTCAGATCGCTGGTGGCTGCTGGGGGGTGAATGAGGCCTCCAGAATAATCAGGCTGCAGGGTGTGCTTTTGATGAGGCAAGGGAGCCTGTACACTGCTTCTGTAGTGGATGGAGTGGTGGCATTAATGCCACCGTTTTCCCACATCTCCCTGCTCTCTGACCCTGAGGCTGGGTTCGCCCTGGGCTGAGCAAGAAGCGTACTGAGGAAGGAGCACAGAACCAGGAACTTGGTGTCCACTCCAGCTCTCTCACTGACCAGTGATCACCTCGAAAGTGTTCATCGCTCAGTCGTGTCCGATTCTTTGTGACCCCATGGACTGTAGCCTTCCAGGCTCCTCTGTCCATGGAATTCTCCAGGCAAGAATACTGAGTGGGTAGCCATTCCCTTCTCCAGGGGATCTTCCCGACCCAGGGTTCGAACGCAGATGTCCTGCATTACAGGCAGATTCTTTACCGTCTGAGTCACCAGGTGGTCACTGTGGCCAATTGAATAACCTCTCTAGACTCTGATGTTTCCTAAGGGCAAAAGATGTGATGGCACCTGCCCTGCTTCTCTGGATAGGATAGCTTAAGGATCATCACATGAAATCGCCGTGCAAAGTAGAAGGTCTTCGTAGGTCAAAGTCAGGTGAATACAGCCACATTACAGATGGAAAGACTGAGGTGCCTACAAAATGGCCAAGTTGGAGTCCAACATCGGTGTCTGCACTGTTCAGTCCACGCCTTATCCTTGAACCAGGCAGGGTCCTAAAATCTAAGTTGGCTGTTAGTGCCTTAGAGAAAGTGCCCAGAAGAAACAGAGATGGAGTTAAGGTTTCAAGGGAGAAACTGTTTATAGTATCATTCCATTTTTGTAACAAAATATAAACAAACCAAGCTCTGTATGCATGGGCGTTTAAGTAGGAAATCTGCCCTAGAACATAAAGCTGTATTAGCAAGGACTTCTCTGGGAAGATTGAGGGAAGAACTCAGACTTTTTATTAGTACTTTTATGCGTTGTTTGTGTTCTTTAATAATAAGTATATATAACTTGCTGTTAGTTTAAAAGAAAAGAATAAAACAATCCAAACGTTTCAGAGGACTTTTGTGAGCATCTTTCACTTGCTATGATTTCATGCAAATGACCACCTGCCTTTCATTTTCTTTTTTACAAGATGGGTTAGTAATATCTGGTAATCAATGCATTTCTCTAGATATTTAGGTAAAAGGAATTAGGGACATGTGATTATGAGCTAGACAGGTGAGTGAGAGAGATGGATTCCCTTTTGGTAATTTCAGTGGAAGGATGGGAAGAGTTTTTGACACATTATTAAAATTCTCCCAGTAGCTTTCTGAGGTGAAAGTATTGCGTGCATGCTCAGTCGTGTCCGACTCTGCAATCCCATGGACTGTAGCCTGCCATGTTCCTCTGTCCATGGAATTTTCCAGGCAAAAATACCAGAGTGGGTTGCCATTTCCTAATCCAGGGGATCTTCCAGACCCAGGGATAGAAGCTGTGTCTCTTATGTCTCCTGCCTTGGCGGGCGGATTCTTTACCACCGTGCCACCTGGGATGCAAAAATATTATTATTCCCATTTGAAAGAGGAAATCAAGAATCAGAGAGATTGAGTAATTTGTCCAAAGTCACACAGCTAATAAATGGCAGGTATTGAACTCGGTTCTCTTCATCCACAGCCCTGGGTTCTTCCCACATGTGAGAAAGAATAGAAATCCATAAGGAGGAGCCCCAAAAGAGGGGTTGGAACCTGGCGTCTAGATCCAGCTGCCACTTATAAACCACGTGACTGTGTGTGAGTCATGGGTCTCCATTTCCTCAGCTATAAAATGAAGATAATGATATCTTTCCTGCCTGCTTCACTGACGTATTGTGCTGGGAGAAAGGAAACTAACACACTGAGCCCCCACTTCATGCCAGGCACCTGACATCCACGAGCTCGTTTCTTTCCTTTCTATGACATCCAGATGGGAAATTTATGTGAAAGTCATGTGTGTAAGTGGCAGAGTCCTCTGCAAACATGAGCGCTCATTAAAATAATATTCATCACCTTGGACCCATTCTTTCCTGAGTCAGTCCCCTTAAGAAAGAGAAGTGCATCTGATGTTGAAATCTCTGCTCTGCCCTTAAGCAAGAGTCCTTCTTAACCCTTCACTGCCTGTTCCCCAGTTTCCTCTGTGAGTAAAACATCTCACTTGGGACGTTCACTTCACAGGCCTGTGCTGAACCACTTCAGGCACATCTGTTACTCTGCTGAGAGAGGCAGTGAAAAATTTTCCATGGCTGTGCCCCTTCCCATGAGGGGTCAGAGTGCCCAAATCACCAGTAGCTACGGTGCCTCCTGCCACAACTGGCCTATTCACTTGGGCATGTCCAGTCTTGAATTGTTTTTTTATGCATGTCTGTTGGGAGCAGGAGGTGGCGTCGGGCACAGATACTTTTGAGTTTAGACCAGTGTGGGGCGACTGGGTACTTCTGCTGGCTGGGTGGCTCTGCGGGGCTTGGTAAGGCTGTGTTCTCTTCCGACATCTCCCCCTTCCTCTAAGCTGAGTCTGCAGGATCCGGTGCAGCGTGTGGTGTCTGGGACCCTGGCATCCCTGCCCCCATCTCCTTCCCAGCCTGACCCGAGTCCTGCATGCTCATGTCAGACACCAAGTGTGAACGTGAGCTCCCCAGAGCCCAAGGAGTTCCTATCATAGACTCCTGGGAGCCTCTGTCTGTGTCTGTGATAGACATCCTATGATAGATGGCTTGCAGCTTGAAGCCACCAGAAGAGGTGCCGTGCCCTCCTGTCACCAAAATGTAGGGCTAGGAGTTGAAGGCACATGTGGGATGCGTTGGACACCAGCGTTTGGCCAGAGCAGCAGAGTTTGGAGGCAGTATCCCAAGGGAAGAGGAAGGACTGGAAATGTGAGAGGTAGGGAGAGAGAGTGGGGAGGGAAAGATCTGGAGTTGTTTGGAGAGGGGACAGAAATGGAAAACTGAGAGGACCGCGGCTTCGGCCAAGTCTCCCAAAGCCAGAAGTTGTCCTTCTCCGGCCCTGCTTCCCTCAATTTCCCCCCCTGGGCTTCTGGGCCCACCTTCTATAAGAAAAACAGCTCTTGCACTGGGGTTCTTGCAGAGCTCTGGAGCAAACAGACAGGAGAACCCCCTTCCTTTCTACCTCCCTCCACCCACTGCCCATTCCCAGCTTCTTTCCCAGGTGGAACAGAGGGCGGCCCAGCCAGCTGCCAGGCAGGGCTCATCTGATGAACAAGAGGAAAGAGGCCCCTTGTTTGGTGAGGTTCTGGGCACTTCCCACGGAGTATCCTGCAAGTGTCTCTTGACGTGGCTCCAGTGCTTCCTGGGCTGCTTAAAGGGCCACAGTCCGTATGATGCGAGTCTGCTGAGCCCTGCACCAGGTGCCTGCCTGGCCGGGCAGGGTGGGGGGTACTGCAGCCCAGCCTCGGGATCTGTGCTATTGTTCAAAGGCCCCTCCTGAGCTTCTGAGGACCGGAAGGTACCACCTGAGATCCTAGAGGCTTCAGAGTCAGTTCCAGCTCTGCCCTGTGCTCTACCCTTTGTCTGGCCCTGATTTCCACATCTCTGCTGAGAGGAGTTGTACCATGTGATGATTCATGAACATGAACCAGAGAGGGAAAGCCCTTCTTCCTTCAACACTTGGGGGCCAGGTTGTCTGGCATCTGTGTCCCTAGCCTGCTTTCCTGTATGAGCTTCTTGGCTCTATTTGGGTTTGTCTCTGTGCTGAGCTGCACCTTGAGTCAGGAGGCAGGCTGGCTGTGGAGCCCTGCTCTTTCTAGAAGTTTCTCCTTGTCCAGCTAGAAAGTCTCAGCAGCTTTGCCTGGGCCTGATGCCTGCACCGTAGAGGGGACTGGCCTTCCCCAAGGGGTGGGAGTGGTTGTAGGCTCCACTTAGCTTCTTGAAGCCTCAGTTTCTACAACTGGAAAATGGGGCTTAAGAATGTCCCCCTGACAGGGTTATTTTGAAGGTAAAATGACGTATTGGATACGAAAGCACTTGATATACTGCAAACCCTGATATAAAGTATTCTTGCACCCAGCATTCGTTGAATTCCTCCTTTGTTCCAGGCAACCAGGTAGTTCCAAAGGTCTACTCGACATGTTTCCTTTCCCTGGGAAACTCATGAGTTATCAGAGGAGACAAGCATGTCAGTAGACAGATGATGTAAGAGGGTGAGGAGTGTGGTAGGGAAAACACGTCCAGATGCCAGAGCAGCGCCGTGACTGTCTCTTCTCTGCTCCTGCTCAACCGTCCCCCCCAGCACACAGCGTGATCTTTCTGAGCCACATCTCACTGTCAAATACTCCGTAGAGTCACATTTAGAGTCTAAATGTGTCCACCTGTCTTACCAGGCCCTGCACGGCTTAGCTCCTGACACCTTTCCAGTTGCTTCATTCTTGCACCTGTGCTCCGTCATCACACAGACCGCCCTACCTCCCTCGTCTTTGGCCTTTGCTCTTGCTTGTGCCCTGATGCGCTCTTGCACTCAGTCGCTGCCCCCACCGCCGTGTGCTTCTGTGGCTCACGCATGAGCGACTGCCTCTTCCAACCAGCACATGGTCGCCATGACTTGCAGCAAGAACTGCCGATGGGCGCTGCCAGCCTTGGGGGTAGAACAGAGCACGTCTCCTGGGGCTGTGTCCTGGCCATTTCTATTCCAGCTCTCGGCGGTTTCTGATTGCCCTTCTCTTATTACGAAGGGGAAAGGAAAAAGGTGGTTGCAGTAGAAGAGTTGGGGGTGGGGACAGGGCACAGGCCGCAGAGGACGCTGGAGAACTCCTGCCTTGTCTGTGAGACAGGAGACAGGCAGGACTGGGAGCAGCAGGAGGCAGGAATCCAGAGCAAGAAGGCTGCCCGAGAGCAAGATATGCAGAAATTACTCTGTGTCCTTGAGTTGAATGTTTCCAGCCACCCTGAAATGTAAGCATGAGATCCCATTCTCAGAAGCCAGTCAGCATCAAAGGCCTTTGTAGCAGCCTCATGGAGTCATAAATCAGCCTCTTCATCGACCGGGAGCTTGCTATGTGTGAGGCTCCTTGTGAGGCACTGGGAGGTCAAGGTGAATGGAGCAAACACTGTCCCCATGACGGGTCTAGCGGGCAGTGAGCCAGGCTGGACCATGCGGAGAGAGAAGTGCTGAGGGAGTCATTATCTGTACCCTGAGGGTCTCAGACATCTGCTGGAGGAGGTGACATTTGATTTGAACCTTGAAGGGGAGGTGAGATTTGAGTAACTGGGAAGAGAAGGAAGGGTGGTTTGACAGGAGAGCCCAGGAATGGTAGGAGAGGTTTGGCTGGAGTTCAGAGAGCCCAGAGCTGCACCTGCAGGGCGTAGGGGCCTTGGACATGGGAGGCATTGCAAGGTTTTGAGCAGGGGAGTGAAGTGATCAGGGTCCCAGTTTAAGAAAGCGAAATATCCTGGACAAGCCCCCTGCCTCCCGCCCTCCCTTCCCCGCCCCCCCAAAGGCAAAATGTGGTCATGGTATAGAAGATAGATTAAAAAGGGAGAGAAATTGAAGACTGAAAACCATTGCAGTGAATGGGTCAGGAGTCAGGAATCCAGGCACATGGTTATCAGGACTTCCTAAAGCAGGACGTGGCAGAAAGAATGAGCCAGGAGACAGAGAGACTTCCAGTGAACTCCATGAGGACAGGTGTCTAACCCAGAGCCAAACATGTAGTGGGCGCCCAGTCAATACCTTTTGGGAGAGTCATTGGGAAGGTACTATGAAGAAAGAAAAACAAATGACGACAAGGAGGCCTGAGGTTGGGAGCCTGGGATCCTTGAGGAGAGCGGGTAGCCCAGGAAGATGGGCAGGTTGGTTCAGTCCTGGTTGAGTCAGGGGTGGTCTGATCTGGAAGAGTGGGCACATGGGCCCTGGCACACAGGCATGGGAACTTGGGCTCTTCCAGACCTTTTGGGGATAGTGAGGTTAAGGTCTCTGTGCCCTGGGCCTGAAGCACCATGTTCTGAAGGGCTCCAACCCTTCACTCGCCATTTCCATTCACCTAGAAGTCATGCCCAAGGAAACCCACCAGCACCACTGCCTCACGATCCTAGCAATAGCTGATGTTTATTGAGCACTTTTCTGTGTTCTAAGGGCTTCTCTGTCTCCTTTGATCTTGTAACATTCTGCGAAGTAGGTTCTATTTATCATCTCAGTTTTTCAGTTGAGGAAACTGAAATTCACACAGCTGTTAAGTGATGAAGCTGGGATTTGAGCCCCAGGTGATGGCTTTGGAGCCCTTGTTCTGGGGCACTGCCATCCATGTGAGGATGAGCCAGAGGGAAGGAGTCACGTGGAGGCTTAATGTGTCTCTGGCTTGTACTTGGGGATCAAAGGACAGTTTCCATGTAATATTCAAGGGTTGGTAGGGACCTTGGAGGTGTCTCGTTCATTTTACAGGAGAGGAACCAGGGCTCAGAGCATTTGCAAACGTGCTCTGAGCAACATGGTTGATGGCAGCTCAATGATGGATCAGCATGGGTGCTCCAGAGCCCATGGATCTGTATGGTCTTAGACAGATGGGTGCCTCACCCTGCCGTCCCTGTCCTCCTCCAACCAGACTGGAGCTGAAACGACCTTCCTCAGCCTTGGCCTCACTTTTTTTTCTTTTCATCCTTCCTCCAGATTGACAAGTATCTCTATGCCATGCGGCTCTCTGATGAAACTCTGTTAGATATCATGAATCGTTTCAAAAAGGAGATGAAGAATGGCCTCTCCCGGGATTTTAATCCGACAGCCACAGTAAAGATGTTGCCAACGTTTGTAAGGTCTATTCCCGATGGCTCAGGTGAGTCTCACACCCAGAGACTGGGCTCTCAGGGCTGAATGCTCTGTGAAACCATCTTTCCAACTTCCATCATTTGTTCATTTATTCATTTACTTACCCACTCATCCAGTTATTCATCCATTCACTGTTCCATCCGTCTGTTCTCCCATCCATCCATTCACCTATCCATCCATCCATCCAATTTATGTTTGTTGAGATTCTGTCTTGTGATAGGGGACACCATGTTTGGACCAGGCTGACCTCCCCTGATCGTCCTGACTGTCCAGTGACTTGTGGAAAGAGAGCATAGTGTTCACGGATCTTCCAGATGCTGTGTGAATAACTCTTACATCTCCAGGACAGGAAAGGTTCCAGAACAAGCCAAGAGTTCATGTTAGGAGAATCTCTCCATCAGGGCACCAGGGCCTCCCTGTACTATCCCAGATAAGCAGCAATCCTAATGGCCAGGTGGATCTCAGACCCAGAGGGGAGATTCAGGTCCCCATTTGAACAAATTTCATAGATGCTAAGTCAGGGTAGCCCCTCAAGCAGAGCAATGGTGAGGGGAGTAGGATTGGAAAAGGGAAATTACCCTCTTGGTCTGCATCGTGTGGCTCATGTCCCGCAGTGGGCATTTGGGGGCTTCCTGAGAATTGTCATTGCCCCCGCCCTAGGGGAGTGGCCTCAGTCCCTCCACTTGGCAGAGTGGAAGCTGAGAGGGCATAGCCTGGCCTTGGCCTGCTCAGTGGAGGTCGTTCTGTCTGGCTGACCCAGTGGTGGGTGTTGTGCCTACCCCAGCTTAGCACATGCCCAGGAATCCCGCCTTGAGCTGGGTTCTGTACTCTAGGCTGGGGTTCACCTGCCATGTGCAAGGGAGGGAGAAAGATTATGAAAGTCAGATTTCTCTTGGGGTTGTGAGTACGCACTCCGAGAGTGTGGCCCTTACACTCTCTTCCTATTTCCCCTCTGCTCTTGGGACTCATTTAAAGCTGGGATTTGAGGCATCTGATATGCAGCCTTCAAAATGGCCATCGGGAAAACTGCAGCTGTTTCAGCTGATGTTTATGAAAGATGGGCAGGTGCACCGTGTGTTGGAGTGACTGGCTGCAGTGGGAAGGTCCTCTTGTGCCAGCAGCCGGCCTTTAAAGTCCTAAACGAGATTGGGACACCGTGGAAGGGCGGGTGCTCTTGTGTGCGCTGTGGCCACAGGTGGGGTTTACTTCACGCACACGCACTGGTACTTGTATCTCTCATGTTTCCTGACTTTTTAAAATCTCCACTTTTATCCTTTTGTTTTCCTTGAGGTCTTGCTCACCAGCAGTTTAGGCTCTTTTATGACTACCGAAGAGACTCTGGCCATCAGAGTGACCAGACCACAGTGTCCCCTGGGTTTTTTTTCTCATGTCTCTGGCTTTGTAGTTTGCTCCTACTTTTCCCAACCCCGAATGGCACCCATGTCCAGAAGCATTTGTGTCTTTACCAGGTTCATTGAATTCTGTAGGAGAGATGTGGCTCTGCATGCTGTCAGCTGAGAGACAGGGGAAAGGGAGATAAGATAGAGGTGCGCCCCCCCAGGACCCCCCTCTGGCTTTGCTTAGATAACTCAGAAGGATGCCTGATGCTTGGGGGACCCCCGATCCTGTGTGACTGGCCCCGGGCTGGCCTGTCCCATGAGACGTTTCTTCCCTTTCCTCCTAAATGCTGCCTGCAAGCCAGCTTCCCTTCCGTGGCCCGTGTGTCAGCAGGGGATGCCCTACCTCATACCTTCACACACCATTTTTAGGGCTGAGGGACTCAAAGTGTGATCCAGATACACTAGTAATCTAGCCATTTGAAAACAGGGCTCCAAATGCATTCTTATTTGGGAAAAACAACATTTCCAAAGCAGGGACTTGGTAGTCCCGAGGTTAGGACCCTGCACTTCCAGTGCAGGGGGCATGGATTTGATCCCTGATCGGAACGAAGATCCCATATGTTACGTGGCATGGACAAATCAAAACGAAAACAAAAGAAATTGGAAGCAGATACCAGGGTGCTAAAGGCCCTGAGCAGTCCTACAGGAGAGAAACCTGTTAAACTCGGCTACCTGCCTTTTCCCCAAACCTGTTTGCTCTTTCCCCCAATATTTACTACTATATTTCATCTATTTTGAGACCCTATTTTTGTCTTCGTTGTTGAGTCCTCTGAAATCAGCAGTGCATTGTGCAGCAGTTGCCTCTTTAAATTACTGTGAGCAGAATTTTTTTTCTCTCTTCGCATTACATAAAATAACGATGTGTCCACATTCAGTGCTGTCTTAAATGTGATGATGTAGGTGGTGATCACGCCCATGTTGGGAAATGCTGTCCTAGGGTTTGTGGAACTGGAGCCAGCAGCCTGGGCCCCGTGCCTCCTTCTGAGCCTCTCTCATGTCCAGTGTGAAGGGAAGTGAATGGGCCCGAATGTTCAGGGCCCCTCAGGAACACAGAGCAGTGCTGAGAGCAGGAGAGGAGGAAGGGGAGACGCCAAAGCCCTGAGCCCCTGGCCTGCACGGCTAGCCCTTCCCCAGCTCCGCCTCCCTCTGCCCTCCCTGGGGACTGTTTCTTCTGCTCTGTGTTAGTTTCCAAGGCTGCTGTAATGAAGTACCATGAACTGGGTGGCTTTAAATGAGAGTGATTGTCTCACAGTTCTGGAAGCTTGAAGTCCAAAGTCATGGTGTCAGTGGGGCCCTGCTCCTTCTGAGACACTGGACTAACTCTTTCCTTGCCTTTTCCTGGCTTCTGGTGGAGGCTGTCAGTCCCTGACATTCCTTGGCGTGTAGCTGCATCTCTCCACTCTCAGCTTCTGATGTCGTGTGGCATTTTCCTCTAATAAGTATACCAGTCAGATTAGAACCCACACTCACGACCTCATCTTCATCCGATTACATCATCTAAAAAGACCCTTTTCCAAATAAGACCACATTTACAGGTACCCAGGGTTAGGACTTCTACAGAAATACCTTTTGCGGGGGATACTGTGCAACCATAATATACTGTATAGCTCTTCTCTCTATGACTGTTCCTAATATTCACGGGTGGGTTCAAGTCAGGTGTCCAGGGGCCCACACTCCTCCAGGAATGGTCCCTCCAGCCCCACATAGACACTGACATTGATGCCAAGGCCCTGGACACCAGTCCAGTCCCTGCCACTTTTTGATGGAAGTGCCTCCAACCACAAGGTCCCTTGGAGGAGCCAGAATGTGGGTCTCCTTCATAGTAAACCATGGTGCTAGTCTCTTTTCGAGATGTTAATTACTGCTTCACCTGTATAATTAGTCAGTGACAAAATTAGTGGTAATCCCAAACCACCAAAGGATAAATTGGAGTCACTGCAGTGGAGAGGTGCCCCTGCCTGTCAAGCGGTGATGTGACTTCCAAGTCAGAGGGAGAAACAAACCTTTCCTTTCCTGCTGACCTCGACCCTGATGACTGGATTACTGGAAACTGTTGGCTTTTGAAACTGTATTGATTTTTTTGAAAATGTCATCAGCCCATTTTTGTTAATTTCCCCCCTTTTGACAATTTTAATGGGCAGTGCTTTTTCTTTAATTGTTCTCAAGTAATCTATACATTAGGTTAAAAAAAGATGCAAAACCCTAAAGTGGCTTTTAGCTGCTACATATCCTTTTTGCAATGGGAAAGATATGAATAATACATAAAGGAGGAAGATACTGAAGCCTTTTTATGCTGGTGACTTGGCTAAACAGAAACCCTTGTTCAAAGGTGCCCAGTTTCTGGGGATAGCTGCCCACCTGGATCCAGCTTCTGTCAGAAGGCCTGCCCGACTTTGGTTCTCACTTGGGAAACTTCCCCTTTTTTTCTCATCTTGTCATTTATCACTCAGGATATTGTAAATATCAATTAGACTGTAAGCTTCTTGAGGGTAAATTGAGTTGAAGATTTCCTTGTTTCTGCTTTGTGGTTCCTTAGTGTGCTCTTCACCCAGAGGATAAGTTTAGAATGTTTGATTTGCGATGTGGTCCTGGGCTTCCCTGGTGGCAATACGGGAGACCTGGCTTTGATCCCTGGGTCAGGAAGAACCCCTGGAGAAGGGAATGGTAACCCACTCCAGTATTCTTGCCTGGGAAATCCCATGGATAGAGGAGCCTGGAAGGCTACAGTCCATGGGGTCGCAGGGTCAGACACGACTGGATGACTAACACGCTTCTTCCTGGACTTCCCAGGTGGCGCTAGTGGTAAAGAACACACCTTCCACTGCAGGAGATGTAAGATCCCTGGGTCAGAAAGATCCCCTGGAGGGAGGGCATGGCAACCCACTCCAGTAATCTTGCCTAGAGAATCCTCATGGACAGAGGAGTCTGGCGGGCTACAGTCCGTAGGGTCGCAGAGTCAGACATGACTGAGCACCTTAGCACACTCACAGTTAAATTGGTGGGGCTTAAGATATACTGCTTTCCAGCCAAAGGAAGGAAAACATTTCCTTTTCTCACTGCATTTGGGCTGTTTACTTACCTTTCTCTGTCCTTATGTGGGAAGATGGTTGGATTATCTCACAAATTCTCTCATTTGATGAAATCTCCTAAATGCCTAGCATTCCAGTTGGGTTTCTGATGAAGGTGTAAACTCTCATTGGCTAGCAGGATTGCAGACAGGAGGCTTTGTGTCTTGTGTACAGGATTAATTCATGGAGCAGGCAACGGGAGGCATTTCATGAACGCTGAGTTCTGTTTGCACTGTATTCCAGCACAGGTCTGGACTCGAGAGAGACATCTGTTTCGGTGTTTGTTTTCCATTATTTGCTGGTAATAATGACTGTCATTAGAAAGTGGAGAGTTGCCAGGGGCCCTTCAGATGCTTTGTTTAATGAGGCTTCTATAGAAGAGCAGTTCTTCTTGGCTTCAGTGGAAATGGGAAATGTAGGATGAAGTCTCGGCAGTGGCAGGCAGGAAGGTTGAAGCCAAAGATTTGAAGAGGAAGTAAGAAGGAAGCCGACTGCTGCAAGGAGACTGAACTTGAAACTGAAGGGGAAAATAGAGTTTCAGACCACTGGATTAATCTCTGGCTCTGCTGCGTATTATCTGTGTGATCTTGGAGAAGTCCCTCAACTGCTGTAAGCCTCCATTTCCTCATCTGTAAAATGGGCGTGGCAGTCCTGCTGTGCCTGCCTCACAAAGCTGTCAAAAGGATCAAAGTGCTTTGGAAACTGCAAACCACCATGAGAGTCACAGAGAGTCATTGTTCTGCTGGTCATCAGTATAACTTAATAAATGACTTTCTAAGAATTCTTAATGAGCTTCCCTGGTGGCTCAGTGGTAAAGAATCTGCCTGCCAATGCAGGAGATGTGGGTTCGTTCTGAGGGTTGGGAAGATCCCCTGGAGAAGGAAATGGCAACCCATTCCAGTATTCTTGCCTGGGAAATCCCATGGAAGGAGGAGCCTGGCGGGCTATAGTCCATGGGGTCACAAAGAGTCAGGCACAGCTTAGCAACTAAACAACAATGAAGAATTCTTTGGAAGAATTTCCCAACTTTGGAAGGCCCTTCTCATCTGATGCGGCCAAAGGACCCCTACCCATCAGACCTAAATGTAGAGGTCTAGCCCTGGAGGAAAATGTCAGAGCTTTTCAGAATTCACCAGCATCCCTGTGATGTTATGGGAGGGAGGAGACAAAAAAAGGGGGGAAGCAAAGGCAGGCTGTCTCCCCGCCACCCCAAAACCCCTCATAATGTGGATGAGCCTACAGACTACAGCTCTGGTTCCTCTGCAGCTGGGTGATTGAACACCACGACTCTGAATGGGGGGACCAACTGAGATAAAGGGGAGGATACCTCCTTTATGGAGGGCAAGTTGGTATTTGGAGCGCCCATTGCCTATAAAGAATGTTGAACCCAGCAGCCTCTGCTTGTAACTGAAAGAAATCTAACTCAAAGTTGTATAAGCAAGAAAGGGAATTCTAGGTTCACATAATGGAAAATGTAGTTGTAAGTTGGCTCCTGTAACCAAGGCCTCATCTGTCTCTTAACCAAGGCTTCATTCGTAGGCTACTGCTGCTGCTGCTAAGTCGCTTCAGTCATGTCCGACTGTGTGAGACCCCATAGATGGCAGCCCACTAGGCTCCTCTGTCGCTGGGATTCTCCAGGCAAGAATACTGGAGTGGGTTGCCATTTCCTTCTCCAACGCATGAAAATGAAAAGTGAAAGTGAAGTCGCTCAGTCGTGTCTGACTCTTTGCGACCCCATGGACTGCAGCCTACCAGGCTCCTCCGTCCATGGGATTTTCCAGGCAAGAGTACGAGAGTGGGGTGCCATCGCCTTCTCTGCATTTGTAGGCTGCCTGTCCCTTATGGGGGCAGAGAGAGCCCCAGCGGCCATAGCTGACACATCTCCAAACTAGAGGTCCCAAGGTTGTCTTGAAGAAGGTGGTGATTGGCTGATGTGGGTCACGTGCCCACCCTGAACCAATCACGTTGGCCAAAGTTGGGGACTCTGGATGCTCTTGGGTCACATGGAACAGGCGATCAACCCCAACCCCAATTCAGATGACAAAACGGGAAGGGTGATTATCTAAAGAGACGCCAGACAGCAAACAAAGCTTTTTTCCAGACACCTTGCTGTCCTTGCCAGAAGTCATTCCTTGATGCCCGTTGCCTGGCAGAGGATAGGGCTGAACAGACCATGCATTTAACCCAGGTGTTCTAACTGAACTAGCTGCAAACACTTTCTGATTTGTCTACTGTATATGGGACTCAGTACTGGGAAAAAGGAAGTAAGCCTGCTAAATTACCCTTGCCTTCAAATTGCTCATCACCCAGATGAGGAAGATAAAAATTTTATGTGTATGTGTGTGTGTGTGTGTGTATGTATTAATGAGCATCCCAGTATTTGCAAGTATATGAGTGACTAAGGAAAGGGAAGGGCCCTGGCCTTACCGCAGGTGTGACCATGAGCAAGTCATTCAGCAGGTTTGGTTGGAGCTACCTTATCCATAGATTGAGTAGGTGAGTTAATATTTGTCCCATATTTCCTGTGCTGCAAATGTGATTTACAGAAGAGATGCCAACTGCCATTTCTTTCAGCAAGCACAAACACACCCTGGAATCAGGGTCACTGCTCAGGAAGGGATCAGGGGCTGCATTGGGCTTAACAGTGACTGCTTGTAAAATGCCTTCAGGGAAAGGCCCCTTCACAAATCATCTCAAGACTAACTTTTCTGGTCTCCTTCTCTGCCCCTAACTCCCTGAAACCCTATTGACCTGTGTTTGTTGAAAAAAAAAAAAGAAGTGAGATGGACAGACTGTGGTGGGAGGCTGGGACGGGGCAGGGGTCTTACAGAGCTGCAGAAGTGTGGGCCGGCCCCATGCACCCTAAGGCCAGGTTCTTCCCTGACCTAGAGACAGATGAGATCATTTAAACTTATCCTGCTTGAAAACTTGAGACCTGGGACTTCAGAGGTGCTGCCTGAAACCTGATTCCTTCCTGCACAAAGGGCTAAAAACTCTTACCTGTTGTGTGTTGACAATGACACCAATAAGCAAGAGATCCCCCATCACGTGGAACTTGAGCACAAGAACCTGCTTTTACCTAGTCCCTTGATTCAACTGAAGATGAGACTTTTGACCTGACTGATTTATCAAGATTTCTCAAGCTATTTTTTTAAGTTATGATGAAAGCCAGTGCAAAACGTGAAATAAATAACTGTTTTTATTTTTTAAATTAAAACAGTAAATAAATTAATTAAATAAAAATGTTAGGAAGGAAAAGCACCCATATTTTCATCCTAGCACAGTGTCCGCTTTTCCGTGTGTTGTTTCCCTGTATACAAGTGGTTTATAGAGAGATATAGCCATTCCTGACATGCTGACATCTCACGCTAATGCTGTCCCTGGGGATCCTTGTTCCTGAGGTCTGTCCAAGAGGCAGTTGTATCCGATGGCTATGTATTTGGGCTTTGGATTCAAATTCTGGCTCTGGCAATTACTGGCTATGTGCTTGGGCAAGTTCCCTAACCCCTCTTAGACTTTACTTGCTCATCTGCAGAGTGGGGATCATAATAGTACCTACTTCACAGAATGGAGAGGGGTTAAAAGTAAAATGAGACAGAAGAAGTACTTAGCAATTGGAGAACAGAAGGGCTTAATGAATGATAGTAAGTTAAGTGTTTCTGATGTTCTAGTAATTCATTCTCCTGGGAAGGGACCCTCTCATATCCCATTTACTTTTTTACCCAGTAGTAGTGTAAGCACTATAGGGATTAGGATTCTGATGGGAACTCAGGGAAAACCCAAAACTCATTTGAATGACCTGTGACATCAGGGTCAGAATTTCTCACAAAGCTGAGACACCTTCTTCCTAGCAGCCTCACTTGGTCTCTTTCCTTTGGACTATCGGCTCAGATGCTAAGTTGTGTCCAACTCTGAGACTGATGGACTGCAGCACGCCAGACTTCCCTGTCCTTCACCGTCTCCCAGAGATTGCTCAAACTCATGTCATTGAGTCGCTGATGCCATCCAACCATCTCGTCCTCTGTCGCCCCTTCTCCTCCTGCCCTCAGTCTTCCCCAGCATCAGGGTCTTTTCCAATGAGTTGGCTCTTCACATCAAGTGGCCAAAATGTTGGCGCTTCAGCTTCAGCATCAGTCCTTCCTGAACATTCGGGGTTGGTTTCCTTTAGGACTGACTGACTGGCTTGATCTCCGTGATGTCCAAGGGATCAAAGAGTCTTCTCCAGCACCACAGTTCGAAAGCAACATTTCTTCAGTGCTCAGCCTTCTTTATGGTCCAGCTCTCACATCTTGTACATGACTACTGTAAAAACCATAGCTTGAATTATACAGACCTTTGCTGGCAAAGCGATGTCTCTGCTTTTTAATATACTGTCTAGGTTTGTCATAGCTTTTCTTCCAAGGAGCTAGCCTCTTAATTTCCTGGGTGCAGTCACCATCTGCAGTGATTTTGAAACCCAAGAAAATAAAGTCTGTCGTGGTTTCCATTTTTTCTGTATCTATTTGCCATGAAGTGTTGGGGCTGGATGCTGTGATCTTAGTTTTTTGAATGTTGGGTTTTAAGCCAACTTTTTCACTCTCCTCTCTTCACCTTCATCAAGAGGCTTTTTGTTTCTTCTTTGCTTTGTGTCATTTAGGGTGGTATCATCTGCATATCTGAGGTTATTAACATTTCTCCTGGCAATCTTGTTTCCAGCTTGTGATTCATCCAGCCTGGCATTTTGCTTGATGTACTCTGCATTCAAGTTAAATAAGCAGGGTGACAAGTAACCTTGACATACTCCTTTCCCAATTTTGAACCAGTCCATTGTTCCATGCCTGGTTCTAACTGTTGCTTCTTGACTTGCATACAGGTTTTTCAGGAGGCAGATAAGATGGTCTGATATTCCAATCTCTTTAAGAATCAGCAACATCATGTGGTATATCCATAGTGTGGAATATAACTTGTCACAGAAAGGAATGAGGTACTGGTATATGCTTCAGTGCAGGTGAACCTTGAAAGCATTATGGAACATGAGAGAAGTCAGCCGCAGGGGACCACATATTGTACGTGTCCATTGTAATGAAATGTCCAGAATAGGGAAATCTCAGAGACAGACAGTGGATTAGTGGCTGGTAGTGGATGAGGCAGTTTGGGAGGAAATGGGGAGTGACTGCTAATGGGTATAGAGTTTCTTTTGTGGATAATGAAAAATTTCTGTATAGTAGTGGTGATGTAAATATACTAAAACTCACCAAACCGTACACTTTAAAATGTGATAGATGGAGACTTCCTTGGTAGGCCACTGTTGCAGTTAGGACTTTACTCTTTTATTGCAGGGGGCATGGGTTTGATGCCCATGCCCCCTTGAGCCATGTGGCATGGCCAAATAATAAAAATAAAATCAAATGTGATATTTTAATTATTTCTCAGTAAAGCTGTTACTAAGAAAACAACCAACCAGTCAGTGGTATGACTGCTTCCTGTTTAATGAACAAGAAGCCAAACTTCCTTGAATGAATGAATGGGCCACCAACCCTTGTGATCAAGCAGCTACCAAGCACTTATTGAACTACCCTGGGTACCAAGGGCAGATGTAAAGAATCCTAACTTGTGATTTTTCCCTCAAAGAGCTTGTGAGGATAAGAAGAGAAATTCAGTTGTAAATGTCTTTGGTTTATTCCTCGATTCCTTTGCCACCCTCATTAATTCAAGTATTAATATTGGTTGTGTTCATACTATATGCCAAACAACCATTCTAAGTTCCAGAAATAGAGCAGTGTGTCAGAGCCTAAAGTTTGTTGGAATCAAATACAAAGAGGGTGTCAGTTTATAAAACAGAAGTTTAAAAAACCCAACAATCCATTACTTAAAAAAAAAAAAAAAAACTTCAAGGGGCTCAAAATAGTGAAAACAATGTTGCAAAAGAAGAGCAGAGTTGGAGGACTTTCACTTCCCGGTTTCAAATTTTCATAAGCAGTCAGGTCAGTGTGGTACTGCTGTTAGGATAGATATACAGATCAATGAATCAGAATTGAGTGTTCACTGTGTCAATTACATCTCAAAACAGGGGGAAAAAAAGAATTGAGAGTTCAGAAATAAATCCATACATTTATGGTCACTTGATTTTTCACAAGGGTGTCAAGACTGTTCAGTGAGGGCAAGAATAGTCTGTTTAGCAAATGGTATTGCTATTTGACAGTGCCTGCCTGGTAGCTCAGTGGTGAAGAATCTGCCTGCCAGCGCAGGAGATTCAGAGGAGACATGGGTTCGATCCCTGGGTTGGGAAGATCCTCTGGAGAAGGAAATGGCAACCTACTCCAGTATTCTTGCCCGGGAAATCCATGGACAGAGGAACCTGGTGGGTTATAGTCTGTTGGATCACAAAAAACATGACTCAGCAACCAAGCAGCAACAATCCATGTGCCGAAGAAGGAAGCTGAACCTCTACTTCAGACCATGTACACAAATTAACTCAAAATGGATCAAATACCTCAATGTAAGAACTAAAACTATAAAACTCTTAGAAGGAAACATAGGTACGAATCTTTGTGGCCTTGAATTTGGCAATGGATTTTTAGATATGACACCAAAAGCATCAGCCACAGAAGAAAAAAGATAAGTCGCACTTCATCAAAATTATAAACTCTTATGCTTCAAAAGTCATCATCAAGAAAGTAAGATGATGGTGAGACAGTGATAATGTAGCATCAGAAGTAAAATTAACAGATTTTCGTTGATTTTGGAGGGGACCTGGGATAAAGAATGCTGGGTGGAGGCTTAGTGGCTTGGTTTCTCATCGCGCCACCTCCACTGGTGCTCTGTGGCAGTCTTGGCACACAGGCCTGTTGTCTTTCTCTAACCCACTGAGGTCCACCCCAATCACTGCTCACACTGGTCGTGAGGAATAACGCCGGTTCAAGCCGGTTGACTCTTGTAAACCGGTTTACTCTTGACCAGGAGGGACTTCTGTTAAAAACATCCCCTGGGCAGAAACAGCATGCATGTCCAGTATCTGATGAATGGATACACATACAATGAAATATCACCCAGCCTGAAAAAAGGAGTAAACTACTGATAAAAGCTAAAACAGGGATCAACCCTGGAGACTTGATACAATGTGAAATATCTAGAACAGGCAAATTCATAGAAATAAAAAGTAGAATAGTGTTTGCCTGGGGCTGGGGACAGGGGAAATGGGGGATTACTGCCTAATGGTTAAGAGGTTCTGTTTGGGATGATGAAAATTTTTGAGAATGGTGGTGGTAGTTGTGTAACACTGTGGACATATTTAATGTCAAGGGGTTGTACACTGAGAAATGGTCGCAGTGGAAAATTTTATGTTATGTATATTTTACTACAATCTAAAAAAAATCCCCTGGGGAATCAGTGGAGCTATGAACTAGCTGGAATTGGTGTCTCAGCTGATGGGAAAGGAACTCAAGGCATGGAATAGACCTCGGATGTAGGGTTTTCTCTGAGTTGAAGTGCTGTTTTTATTTTTACCTTATGGATAACATAGCCATTTGTGAGAAGGGGTAAAGGGTTGGAGAACAATGGTTCGTACTTGAATGAAGTTCATACTTCCATTCTCCTGCAGTTGGGACTGAGCGGGACTGTGTGAAGCTGTCTGCCTAGGGACGCCTGGCTGGGAGAGGGCTTCTCTTGCCCACTCTTCCAGGTGGGGCTGTACTGTGATGGGGTCTACATGACTCCTATTTTGTGGCCGAAAGCACGGTGAAGTGGGGCCAGACCCTGTTGAGAAGTGGGTGAAGCGTGCGGCCTTCCCAGGGGACTTGAATCTGATGTGATGTTATTGTCTCCCTAACAGAAAAGGGAGATTTCATCGCCCTGGATCTTGGCGGATCTTCCTTTCGAATTCTGCGGGTGCAGGTGAATCACGAGCAGAACCAGGCTGTTCATATGGAGTCTGAGGTTTACGACACCCCGGAGAACATCATGCATGGCAGTGGAAGCCAGGTGGGTCTCTACTTCCCTTCTGACTAGCCCCTGTGGCCTAAGCATCAGGCTCCAGGGTACCCCCAGGAACCAGCCCCAGAGCAGTGGTGGGCCGAGCCCTGGGGCGAGTCCATCATAGGCATACATAGAGAAGGACTCCCGGGTGGAAGGGTGTGACTGCCTGAAGAGATCCCCACTGTGTGAATGAGCTGGAGGGTGGGAGGGGGCTACTGGTCCTTTCAGCTGCGGGGCCTGTCAGGTGAGGGGTGTAAAGAGGAGGCCCAGCGGGTAAATGCATTCATTCCCTAAGGATCCTGGGGTGGTTCCCCAGAAGAGGGACAGCAGAGCCCTTGGGTGAAAACCCTTCTTCCAAGTCATTGTCCTCCTCACCCAGTCCCCCAAGACCTCGGCCTCGTCAGTTGTGGCTGTCACCTTGTGGGACAGCAGGAATCTGAGTTCAGAGCCCCAGGACTATTCTAAAGGGCTCCTGGCTTCCCAACTGAATAGTCTCCTCGAGACCTTGGCATGGAAAGCAGTGAGGGCAGGGCCTTGCCTGGAAAGTCACCATCCCTTCCTCTCACACTTGTAACCCCTGCCAGCGGAAGGGCTGCCTTCCTTTGCTGGCCGAGGCCATGCGCGTGCTCAGAAGGGCCTGTCCACCCTCCTGCTTCCCCATCTGGTTGTGGTGGGTGGTAGGTCGCAGGCTCACTGAGGACCCTGTGATCAGGTTGTGGACAGCCCTTGACAGGCTTGCAGTCATTTCTGGTCCTGTTCTGCTCCTCCCCGTCTCCTGCAGATGTTCTGACCCCTCCCCTCCCATTTAGAGCTCGCCTCCTAGGTCATGGCTGTTGTCAGGATATGTATTATTCAGAGCTTGCCAAATATTTGTTTTAGGGAGGGTGTGTTCACAGCAAGGTTCATGACTAAGTTCTGCAGAAAACCTAATGGCTCTGGGCTGGACTTTGGGATGAAGCCCAGCGCCTTCCTTGACTCCTCCTTGTTCCTAAATTCCCATGGATGGGACCTAATGCAAATCCCACCTTTTCCTTCTACCAGAAAAAAGGGCTAATCCTGGTCTTTCACCTGCTGCCGAGGAGGGGCGGGGGTTGTGTTCAGAGCTTTTCAGACTGTGAGCACTGATGGGGACACTGTCCTTAGGCCACTTTTTATCAGTCACTGAAACGGGTGCATCGTTCATCAGATGCCCCTGCCCAGAGGTCTCTCCGCTATCCCTCCATAACAGGGCTGCAGAGATTGGCTCATTCATTCAGTGTGTGCATGAAGGTGTGTGCATGAAGGCTTCCAGCGAGTGGGTCTCCTCACCCTGCCCAGTGCTCGCCACACTGCTCCTTTCTGCAGGTGGCCAGCAGCCTCCGGTTGGCATCTTGCTCTTTCTATTTGCCAACAAATACTGATTAGTCACTCTTCCCATGGCCCTTGGGAGGAGCCACCTCTGCCTCCTGCCTTCACCTCTGGGACTTGCCCCCCATGCCATGGACATTCCTGTGAGTCTTGGCTTTTTAGGAGCAGGGTTTGTAAATTAAGGGGATGCCCTCCTTCAGGTGCATGCATGCTGCATCACTTCTGCAGTGACTTTTTTTTTTTTTTAAGATTTTTAGAAAAACATTTATTTCTTAAAAGTTAACATGTGCATACTAGGAAACCAAAAAACACAAGAAGCAGAAGACACAGTCATCCAAACTCGTGAGCAGTTTACCATTTGATGTGTCCTTTTAGGTCTCGTTTGTGTATTTACACAACTAAGTGTCCATTTTTATGTAATTAAGATCATACAGTTGTGTATCATGCTTTCTCACACATCGTGAATATTTATTGTTTCAGAGTTCCGAAGCTAATGACTCTTCTAATTGCTGCCCCCAGGACCTTGTCTGTCCCAGCCTCTGTCCCCTTCTTCCCAGCTCCAAGATTACTTTGTTTGCAGCTGTTTCTGTAGCTGCCCCTTTCAAGCAGTTTGCAGAGAAAAGATGTTGATGTTGATGAGGATAATGATAATATTATTAGAGCAAATACTTGCATAGAACTTGTTATGTATGTCACTGATATAAGCCCTTTATACAGATTAACTCATTTAATCATCATTACAACTCTGTGGGTAGATATTATTATTATTCCTGTTTCACAGATGAGAAGATTGAGGTTCAGATGTTAAGTGATCAGCCCCTTGGGTCACACAGCACATAAGCGATAAAGCTGGGATTTGAACCTGGGCAGTCTGGCTCCAGATGTGACAGTTTTAGCAATGTGGGGCACTCTTTAATTAATTAATAAATTAATTAGTGTTTTTACTAAAAATTTTTGAGAGTGTAGAAATGTGTGGGCAAGGAGGAAGGCTCAAGAGATGGAGGGAGGAGAGGGTTGGCAGTTGAAAAATAGGGATGAAGAGGCAACCTCTCGTCTAGAAGTTTGGTGTGAGGTTAGCAATAAATATCGGTGGCCCATTTTTCTGATATGTCTTGTTGACCTATAGAATACTCTAGTCCACAAAGGGCCCCATTTTGCCCATGAAGCAGTTCAAACTCACAGCCTGTGAATTGTGCTGAATTCTTGGGGCTATGATCTCATGTTTAAACATAGGCAGGAATTTTTAACAGATTTTAAAACCTTTTACTCTAAATAATTTTAAACTTTCAAAAAAACTTTAAGATAAGCACAAAGAGCTTTTTATGTCCTTTATCCAGATTTCCCAATTAACTATTTGTTTTACCCTTTTTTCTCTCTTGCTCTACACACACACACATAACACACACAGAAATAAAGTATCTTGAAAGTGTCAGCACAGTTTTAAGCGTTAATAATTTCAGAAATATAATTGCGTCCTTCTTAAAACATCACTTATTTAGCTTGGGGAATTTTGAATACTAAATAAATAACTTAAATTTATTTAAATTAAATAAATGTGCATGCTGTCAGGAAAGAAAAAAAAATGTTTTTTAGTCACTAAAATTTTGAGTGCAGAGAGGCTGGATAACTTCCCTTTTTGGTTGGCCAGACACGAGTTAGCCTGGGGGAAGCTTCCTGTCTATTCTGAGCAGGCTTGTCACCCCTGCGTTGGGGTATCCCACAAATGGCATTTCCTTTTTAGCAGAGTGCAAAGGGGTGGGTGTGTTTGACTTCAATCCAGAGGCTGCTTCCAGCGCCCCAGCCCTGTGTAACTCACTTCCCTGCCTCTTCCTGCCCGCAGCCTGCCTGCCTTCCGCCCAGCTGGCTCCCCTGAGGGCCACGGGGAGCCTGGAGCTTCTTCCGGCAGATGACGTGGGGCGAGCTGTCGGGCTTAGTAACGGGTTTACGTTGCTCAGAAATGTAGGTCGCAGGAAGCTTAGCTGGGTTCTGCCAGGGAAGGTGGTCATGTGTCTCCTTGGTCAGAGTTGCCGCTGTCACCATGGCCTCAGTAATAGTGACTCAGGGACAGAGGCTCCCAAGTCAGAACTGACAAGGTTTCCTTTCCTTTGGCAGGAAGATCAGACTGCAGAGCTGGGTCAGAGACATCTGGGGAAAGATGGGGATGGGAATATTGACTTCCGGCCTCCTCTCAAGGAGACTCTACAGAGTGGCTGTAGGGGCAGCCGTGGTGCCTGGCCCAGCTCTGGCTGGGTCCTTCCTGGGTTCCTCCTACACAATTTATCCGACGTTTAATTTTGGTTTCCTCTGTCCCCTCAATCTGTCAGGGAGCTCCGACAGAGTGGCCTGGAGTGAGTAGACCATGGTTTTGGTGAAACTGTCTCTTCTCCCCTCGAACCAGAGCCCTAGCGGGGAGAGGAAGTGGGTGCTGCTTATGGTCTAGTTGTGTTTTATCTGCAAATTCAATCTGGAATCAGAAAGCTGTGGATTCTGGCAAATGGTCCTTGTGCCATTCCCCGACTCCTCTCTGGTCTGGGTTCTTGTTCCTCCATAGCCCTTTATCCCAGGCACCACCCCCACAGCCTGGGGACCAGCCTCCTCCCCTGTATAGGTCTCCCCCCAAATCCCTTTAGATGAGGAGGGAAGAGAAGGAGAGGGGAGGGGACCTGCCCCCTCCTCAGGCATTTGGGGGGGATCTACCCCCATGGACTCCACCCTTTCCCGTGGGCTCTCTCCTGGACACATTTGTTAAAATCAAACCTGAATAGAACTATAAGTTTAATATGGTGGGGGGGAGGGGAAGGACCCTGCAGAGAAAGCCTTCAGGCAATTGGCCTTGCCTTGGCTGAGCTTTCTTCCTGTGACTGTGGTTCAGCCCTGCAAACGCTGCATTCTCTGGGCTTCAAGAAGCTCCATTAGCTGTGTCAATCCCATGTACACGGGAGGCCTAGTGTTAGATGACAGCCACGTGAAAAAAAAAAGAGGGGTTACCTAGACTGTGGCATGGTTGCCAAAAGAGCATATATATGGTTTGGTTATATTAATGGAGGTAGAGAGCTAAGAGAAAGGGAGGTTCTTAGTTTAACTAAGCTTTTTTTTTTTTTTTTTGATCAGAGCACATATGAAATATTATATTCAGTTCTGGATATACTTTAGAGAAAGAGGGAGGTATTGGATAAATCCAAGAAGTTGCCTTAGAGGTGATGAGCTTGCCGTCATTGACAGTATTCACACAGAGGCTAGGGGAACAGTGTTCTGACTTCTTTCTAGTGGATTCTAAGATACATATGCATATCCTGGCAGCATGTTGTAGAGCCAGCAAGTTCTACAACATGTCATAGAACTTAAATTTCAGTTCACTAAATAAATCGTAGTCGATTCACACCATAGAATACTGTGCAGCAGTGAGAAGCAGTACACAACTACGTGGATGGCCCACACACATAATGTAGAGGAAAGGAAGGCAGACGCCACGGAGCGCACACTGCTGTTCCTTTTATCCGTGGTAGACAACCATGCAAAGGGCGTTGGAAGTCAGAGTGGCTTGCGAGGCCTTGTGAGCGTGGGTGGCAGTAGCAGTGACTGCACGGGAGGGTGTCCGTGCTGACACAGGTGGGTGCACCTTGTGAGAATCCAGTGAGCCCTTCACCTAGGATACGTGCACTTTTTTGCATGCATATTGAACTTGAGTTAAAAGTAAAAATTGGATACCTCAAAGATTGTGAGATCACTCAAGTGGCCTGGAGGCTAGGGAATTGACTCACAGAGCTTCTGTAACTGACAGTGAGGGAGAGAGAGATGGAGTTAGAGAGAAGGGGCCAGATGGCCACTCTGCCTGGGTGGCTGCTGGCGGTCCATGGCCTGTGTGTAGTGGAGGATGAACTGTTTTTCTCTTATTTTCACATTTCCTAAATACCCAGATGATACATCTTAGTACCCAGGTGATACACAAGAGGCCACGTGAAGGCTTAAAAAGGCCTCCTAAGCCGTGCTGGCCCACGAGGCAGGCTGTTTTCAAGGGACTCTTCTTTGCCAGTCATGCACTTCTTGGCTTCTCTTTTCCTTTTTTTTTTTGACTGTGCTGCACATCATACATGATCTTAGTTCCTTAACAAGGGATCGAACCCACATCCCCTGCAGTGGAAGCATGGGGAGTCTTAACGCTGAACCTCCAGGGAAAGCCCCACCTGGCCGCCAGGTGCCTTGGGATGGGCAGCAAGGTAGCCAGGCTCCTTTCTGTGTTGGGCAGAGAATCCCTCACATTTTTCCTGAAGTGCTAAGTCCTCTTTTTCCTTCCCAACTGCTCTCTTGTGCTTCCTTCAGCTTTTTGATCACGTCGCTGAGTGCCTGGGAGACTTCATGGAGAAAAAAAAAATCAAGGACAAGAAATTACCTGTGGGATTCACATTTTCTTTCCCTTGTCGGCAATCCAGAATAGACGAGGTAAGACGTTCTGGGATTATCAGGCTTCCCAGACACCCCAGAGGGGAAATGCTAAGGAACCCTTTTCCTTTCTCTTACTGGATGGTCTGCATGTCTTGTATTTTTTTTTTTTTTTCAGAAGCATTTGTAGAATGAATGTAAGGTCATGATAACCATGTTTATTTTTCAGTTGCTTCAGTTATATGTGTATTTTTCGTGACAAATCACGGTATTCGTGGCCATTTGGTAGAGAAAACCATTTCTTAAACTCAAGCATGTGGAGGAAAACAAAGCAGGGTTAGTGGCCTTTCACGAGGACCATTGTCAGTACTGGTTTCCCTTGGCTTTTGAGAGCTGAGGCTTGACAGCCACGCTCCTGGGCAGAAGACAGGGTGAGACTTCCCTGCTCCCGCCGGAAGAGGCAGGAGATGGGCCGGGAATGAAGCGGCTGCTGGCTGTTTGCTTGTTCATCAGTGGCCGTGGACCGAGTACGGTCCTTGTGGGTTGTGGGTTGGGCTAGGCCCTGGGAGAAAGCTGCACACAGATGTGGCCTGCCTGGCAGAGGTGCTGTCTTCCAAGAAAGAAGGCATTGCCGAAGTGGATAGGGAACGTCCTCGGGGGCACAAGAGCCCCACAGGGCAGAGCAGAGCAGATGGTGCCTGGCGGAGAAAGAGCCAAAGTGTGGCCGCCACCTGCCAGCCTTGACCCTTCTCTGGGGAGGGCTTGCTCAGCCGGGCATGCTGCCTGCTGGGAAGCCAGTGGATCCCAGGGTCTTATTACCCATCTGGAGGCCTGTGCCCGCTCCTCAAGGCTGCCTGGGACCTTCAAGAGTGTCTAGACCAGCTGCCTTTTTTGACAGATGAACAGAGTCACCCTCAGAGGAGTTGGGAAGACTGCCCACGAGGAAATGGACAGAAGTGGTGGGGATAAGATCGATGTCCTGATTTCCAGTTCACGTTCTTTCCACAGCACTGTGTTTTCCAAGGCTTTGGGGGGCCTGAGCATTGAAGGGGTGATAACAGTGTCTGGGGGCTTTTGGAATGCCTGGTCAGCTGCAGGCTGCTGCCTGCCCTTCCAGATGCAACCTTCATGGAGGCTACCCGGCTTTTGGAGCACAGGGCGACTCAATGTGGACATTTCCCCATCCCTGTGTCACCCTGGAGACGACAGGGCCTAAATAGCAGCTCTTCCCAAACAAGCCTCATTTATAATGACTTCCTGCACTCGGGGAATAGTCACATAGAACAATATTCTTTTCTTGGATCCTTGATTTAAAGAAAAAGATACAGAAGCAACATGTAAAACTATTGAAATAATATAAAGGTATAAAGCACAACGTAAAATTCCTATGCTTCTATAGTCTCAAGTGAATAACCACTGGGTATCTGTCCTTAGTGTTTCTCTAGAAATATACACACGGAAATGGATTATACTGTATACATAGAGTCATCGCTTACAAATGGGAGTTACATTCCAAACTTGTGGAAGAGGCATGAATCACTGTTAGTGTTATCCTTTAAGCTCAGGACTTGGCTCTTAGAAGCACAGTAGCCCAGAATTATCTTAGCATTTTGTTTCTCTTCGAAATTTGGCTCTGACGAAAGAAAGTTCCTTGGGGCCATGGAAACCAAGGTCTGGTTTGAAGATACAGAAAGGTGATCAGGTAATAACAGCATTTCTCTTTCTAAATGAAGTCTGGCTGTGCAGTTGACACCAGTTAGATCTGCATGCTGTGCGACACCACCGCACTAGCCAGCCACTGACTGTGTTTGAGTGTGAGCAGCAGGGTTTTTTTTCCTGTGGCAGCCCCCAGAGAATTCCATTGTGTGGATGGATAAACAGGAGATAAGAGTCTGGGTCTGTTACCCGATGTGATGTGTCCCCCGCCAGCCCCCTGGGCCTTGAGCAGACTCCCTTGAGTCACTGTCTTTGAGCAGACTCCCCAGGGACCTGGAGATTGCGGAGGCCTCCTAGCCCTCTTCCAACCCCTCTGTGCTCTCCTATGCAGGCCATCCTGATCACCTGGACAAAGAGATTTAAAGCGAGCGGCGTGGAGGGAACTGATGTGGTGAAGCTGCTTGACAAAGCCATCAAAAAGCGTGGGGTAACTTCTCACTAGCCACTTGCCTTGACCACCTAGAGCTGGGGAGTGTGGGGAGAAGGCTGTGTGACTAAGGTTCTTTTGGGGGCGGTGTGGTGGGTGTGGGTCCTTGAAGACTGAGGCAGGTGAGCAGTGAGAGCTCACAGTCTGGAAGATTGGGGCTGGTTCAAAGCAGAGCCGTCCGAGGTGCTACCAAAGAGCCAAGCTCTTGGGCAGGGGTTGGCCTCCTTTTGACATGAGGGCAGCTGTGCAGGGAGCTGGTGTGATCGAGTGCAGCATGCCAGGGTTGCAGCAAATGCAGAAGGCACACGGATGCATTGGGATGTTTACACAGGTCTGTGGCCCTGTGAGTCAACTGCACATTGAAAAGAATTGTAAGCCAAATAACGAAGGGCACCTTTTTGTCTCCATACCGTGATCACTGGGCTTGAATGTGGTGAATTTGAGTGCCTGCAGTGATGAAAGCAGCAGCGGAGACTATGAAATGGGAGCCCTCCAGCCAGGCTATCTCAAAGGCTGGTGATCTCTGCTCCACATGTGAGTGGGCAGTGACCCCCTCTTCTCTCCCTCCAGGACTATGATGCCAACATTGTGGCTGTGGTGAACGACACGGTGGGGACCATGATGACCTGTGGCTACGACGACCAGCAGTGTGAAGTCGGCCTCATCATTGGTAACGCCCACCCTGTCCTTGTCCCTTCCTGAGGCTGGTGTTTCCAGCTGGCGCTGCCATCTCTCTCGTGACGTGGTGTGGTCACAGCTGCTGATCTCGTCTCCCTCGTCCAGGTACCGGCACCAACGCGTGCTACATGGAGGAGCTGAGACACATCGACCTGGTGGAGGGCGACGAGGGGAGGATGTGCGTCAACACCGAGTGGGGGGCCTTTGGGGACGACGGGGCCCTGGAGGACATCCGCACCGAGTTCGACCGGGAGATAGACCGGGGGTCGCTCAACCCCGGGAAGCAGCTGTGAGTCCCACCCTTTCTTACTAGTCAGAGAGAGGACCTACGGGACGCTTAAGGGGAGATTTGGGGTGGATGACGAGAGGGGCAGGAAGCCAGGTGATCACAAAAGGATCACCCATCAAGTGTATATTATCTCACTTTTTTTGAGACACACACAGCTGTGGTGTCTGCAACATTGAAAGTGTATTTTAAATTATTTTCTCCTTATTAATTTTTATTGAAGTATAGTTGATTTACAATGTTGTGTTGGTTTCTGCTATACAACAAAGCAAATCGCTTATATTGATACATTTATCCACTCTTTTTTAATTTCTATTCTCATATAGGTCAGTGTATTGAGTAAAGTTCCCTGTGCTATACAGTAGGTTCTTATTAGTTATCTGTTTTATATACAGTAATAATATGTATGCATCAATCCCAATCTCCCAATTTACCACCCCCCACTTCACCCCCAAATTTCTGTTTAATTACACTGTGATTGTATTCTTGTAAACATTTTAAAAATTAAAAGCACACAAGCATTAGCCTGAAGCTAAGGTTTAACAACATTTCCATATGCTGTCCTCAGTAGGGTTTGCTGCTGAGGGTGGGAGAGGCCACTCAGCATGTGGGGTGTCTGGCAAGCAGGGAGAGTGAGCAAGTGTCCATTCATTCTGCACACACTTCTTGAGCACCTGAGATGTGCCAGCTCAGTGCTTGGCTCCAGGCATACAGAGTAGCACCTTCCATTCCAGAACTTAAAGTCCCGTTGGGGAGGGAAGTCACATATACAAATACCTGTCATGCAGGGGAGTGGTTGGGAGCCATGTGAGTCATGCAGACTGTGGGGAGACCTTCTTCCGTGTCATGTTTAAGCCAGATGGGTCACAGCTGATAACAGACACAGTCTGATGTCATAGCATCAGACTTCTCTGGCAAGTTGGTCTTGGTCTTGGAGAGCTCTGGCCACAGAAGTATGAGTGATATTATTTAGGCTGGCGTGGACATTGCTTCCTGTGAGCTCCTTGTTTCCTGCATATTCATATTTCTCTGTGATGCTAGCATGCTGCCCTCTTTGACCTCCCAGCAGCCTTATTCTGAAGTTGGGTGCTGTCAGCACGCTGGGAGATGTTCATTGACCCTGTGAGCTTAATTGCCTTTATCCTTTGCCAGAGAGACACTGTCAGGGAGTTTTTCATTTTGAAATCTGTCACCCAAAAGATCTCAGTCCCCCAGGCTGGCTGATTGGGCCTTCCACCTGAGTTAATGGAATTGCATAAATGGCCAGCCTCCCTCCACTGGGAGTGGTGGTGGTGAATAAATGAGATCTCTCACTGGGAGAATCCTGAGTTCTTAGTCCCAGTACTGAACATCTGCTCTGCATGCTGAAACACCAGCTGGATAATAAAGAGCCCCAGCTCTGATAACCAAAGGTTTTTTCCCCTCAATCCATTGACCTAAACCCCAATTCTAAAACCTGACCCCAGCTGCCTTGAAGCTATTTACTTGTGTGTTTATATATGTCACTGGAGATGTGTGCTTGATTATAGTCCTGCTTCAGACACCCTGGGGCTATTCTGTACTATGGGGCATGTGTACCATATTCCATCTCTCAAATCCTCAAATGTCCACATTCCCAAGCATATGTGACCCCAGGGGTTTCAGATAAGAAACGATGTACCTGTAGTTACTGTCAATCACTGAGTCTCAAGTCATCCCTCTCAGCAGAGCAGGTTGGGCAGTTGCCTGTGATAACTGAGCAGATAAGGCCCAGGGCCTTGGCTGTTTCCTTAGCCTTAATGTAGGGATCCTGCGTGGCTTGGCTGGAAACCTGGATTTTCTGTCATCTGTTTTGATGTAGTTCTGAATTTCTCTAAAGAGTTGAACTGTATCCTCGGGCTGAAATGTGAACTGGCCTCCCAGTTGACTTTCAATAAACCTATTTGGAATAGGGGATGGATAGAAGATGGACACGCGAAGATAGGTGGATGGATGGATGGATGGGGGTTGGAGGATGAGTAGTGAATAAGAAGTGCGGCTGGGAAATGGGTGGGAAATACGTGCGTGTATAAAAGAGTGAGACAGGTGGGATAAGGTCCATCTCCACCTTCCCTGCTGACTGAACCATAGGTCAGGTCTTGGGAAGAACAATCCCGAAGAGATGACAGATCTTGAGTTGTATCATATATTGCTAGAAATAGGCTATTGGTCAGAGGGTTTTTTGCCAAAGTTAATGTAGCTGGTCTCCTAGGCATCTGCCTGATTTTGGGGGTCTTCCCTGTGTCTTCTGTACAATGTCAAGTTCTTCAAAGCGTTTCATTTTCCTTGTACCAGGGAAAGGTGTTTGCTCTGTTTGACTGATGGGGAAGTTAAGGCACTAGGACCCTGTGACAGGGCGGCTGGCTTAAATTGAGGTTTAATTTGGCTTAGGTTTGTGGTTTTCTGTCCTGCTGGAAAGTACATGTTTTTCATAGTGAACTTCCAGAATGTCTTAAGAGGCATTTCATCATTTATGAACAAACATTATCATGAATGGTCTAAAGGAATGTTTTTCTTTTTTTTGGCTGTGCTACACGGCTTGGGGAATCTTAATTCCTTAGAAGAATTCCCCAGGACATCCCCTAGAGGAATGTTTTTCACTAGAATTACATTAAAACATTTTTTTTTTTTTTAAAGGGGAATTCCCTGGTTGTCCAGTGGTTAGGACTCTGCGCTTTCACTGCCAAGGGTCTAGGTTCAATCCCTGGTCAGGGAACTAAGATGCCAGAAGCTGCATGGCATGGCCAGAAAAAATAAAGAAGAATTACGTAGAGACCTTTAAAAAACATATTATTGCCTAGGTATTTTCCCACCCTACCCACATTCCCTCCCAATCCTACTTGGCCTAGGCTGAGGCCTGTCTTCAAGACCCTGCAAGTGATTCTAGTTTTTAACCAGGGCTGGAAACAGAGGTGTGCTAGCTAGCTAGCTAGTATCTAGCTAGCTCTATCTAAAGGCTCTGTGCACAGGTGGGCTCTAGACCGCTGTGCATCCACTCGTTTGTTTTGATTGAAGTTTACATTTACTGAGTACTGACCATATACAGCAGACAGGAAGGGTATCAGCACAGAGGCTCTATGGCTCCTGCCTCCGTTGCTGACAGCTGCTTCAGGACCCCTCCCCTAGCTCCCAGGTTAGAAGGTTTCTCCCTCTAAAAGGGATTGGCCTTGGCCTTCCTTCCTCCCTGCTGCCCTCTGTCCTGGTTCCACACCTGTCTCCTACTGTAGATGTAGCTCCCACTTCTTTCATTTTTAATTTTCCTTCTTCTCTTCTTGTCTTCTTAGGCCTTTTGCTCTTCTATTTTCTTTTATTTTCTGCTTTGTTAGGAATTCTGAATCCCATTCCCCTGTGATTCCCTCCCACATCTTTCATAGTGAAGGAGACACCGCCCCCCAGAGCAGCAGCAGCAGCAGTGATTGTGACAGCAGGGAGGTCTGGCCTGGAGAAATCTTTGGCCTTGATGGTGGTAGACTAATTGCACCTCTTTTCAAATCATCCCCCAAACACCTTCCTTACTGTTGCTCTGCCTGCTCCATAGACTCTCTCAGCAGTTCTAATCCTCTTTAAGTGCTCACAGACCTCACCTTCCTTCTCTGACCCTGAGCTGCCCGTTGGAGCAGACCCTGGCTGCCAAGGGCATTCCTTGTCAGCATCCAATCCCCTGCCCACCTTTCCCAGACTCCCCCAGGCCCTGTGGGCCACAGCTCTGCCTGTGCCCACCAGCATGCAGCGAGGCTGCAACACCATGGTGCCACCCACTGGCCTATGGTCATAGGTATCTGACTGCTGAGCAGCAGATCACGGCTTGCTGGCTTTTGCTGGAGGCTTCTGATAAGTGCTGTTTCCTTGTTCTGCTGCTCCAGCGGGGACTCTAGGGACTGGGAAAGGACAGATTCTTGGCCTCAGGCTTCCTTTATCTGAAAAGGGGGATGGCAGTGTCTATGTGTCTAAGAGACCATCATGTAGAAAAGGGAGCAGATCATTCTGAGTGTCTCCAGAAGGCAGAACTAGAAGCAATGGGTGGGACTTCTCTGGTGGTCCAGTGGTTTAGGAATCCACCTGCCAATGCAGGAGGCGTGGTTTGATCCCTGGTCTGGGAAGATCCCACATTCTGTGGGGCATCGAAGCCTGTGCCCCACAACTGCTGAACCCCGATAGCATTCGAGCCCATGCTCCGCAACTAGAGAGTAGCCCCTGTTCCCCGCAACTAGAGAAAGCCTGGGCACGGCAATGGAGACCTGGTGCAGCCAAAAATAAAAAAGAAGCAGCAGCAGCAAGGTAGGGAGGTGTACAAGGCCGACTAGTCCACCGTAAGGGGGAAGAACCTTCTTGTTGTCAAATTTGCCCAGTTAGCGGGGGCAGACTGCCTAGAGGAGTGAGCTGGAGGTAGACGAGCAGAGGCTGGGCTGGGCTGGGGCTGGTGGCTGCCAGCATGACAGTAATACAGGTGACTTTTAATGACACTGTCCATGGGAGAGACAGAACAGCACAGTGCTTAGAGCTTGGAATCCGAGCTAGATTTAACTGGATTGAAAATAATTTGCCACTCATCAGCCCTACAACTGTGGGCAAGTTATATAACCTTTCTGTGCCTCAGTTTTCTCATCTGTGGAATGGGGATAATGATAATATCTATCTCATAGGGTTTATAATAAGGATGAAATAAGTTAATACACATAAAGTGCTTAATTAGGTAGGAGACACAGCAAGGACCATGGCTCAGTATTAGTCAGGCACTGGAGCATTTTACCTATATCCACCTCTATCTTTCATACAACAACCTTATAGGTGGGCCCTGTGTGATCCCCATTATGCAGGTAAAGAAACTGAGGCCCAAAGAGGTAAGTAGCATAATAAAGTGGTAGGGCTGGAGTTCCGTTCAGGCAGTCTGGCTCCTGTCTGCTGAGATTCCAGTTTGGGTGGCACTAAAGCTGTTCCCACAGGTGCCTGGGACAGGAGCTAGGTGGGGCAGCAAGGACTCAGCAGGGTGCCCTCCTGCCAGGGATCCTCAACACAACCGTGGCCAGGGCAGTCCTGTCTGGTCCTGTCTGAACAATGAGAGCTCATGTTTCTCCACTCCTTGATTTGGGGGGAGGGAGGGCGCGTGCTCAGGTCCCAGCAGCATCCCTGGCTCCCACGCCTGGCTCTGAATGGAGCAGATTCTTTTGCTGTGTCACAGCCAGCCCTGGGTGTGCCAGCTGGGCTCCCTCAGAGCAGAGGCCAGCCGCCTGGATGTGGACCTGCCTCTGATCTGTCCTGCCCTGGGCTTCCTCCTGGCCCCTTGTCAGCCAGGACTCAGGACCTGGCTCTGGCTCAGATATGGCTTCGAGCCCTAGTTCCTGGCTGCCTCTGCCCTGCAGTGTTGAGCTCAAAATGGCTGCTGCAGTCACAGCACTCACACCGCCCACCACACCTCCCAGGGGAGGCAGGAGGGCCGATCCACTGTGATTGGTGGCTGAATGTGGCTGGAGTGGTAGGAGGAGCTGGTTGGTTTTAAGCTACTCGGGGAGCCCTCTCCTGGAGTGTAAGGGCAGGTCAGTGGGGAAGGAGTGAGTTGCACAAAGCACTTTCTTGGAGACCTTTTTTCTTGGTCTCTCTTGGCTGGAGAAGAGAACATCGGTGCCACGAAGGTGACCAGTGACAGAGGTCCCATGGGGAATGGCTGCGTTTCAGCCCTGTCATCTTCCCTCAGAGAAGACGTCTACACTTTCTGAGCTGGGAAATGGAGAGAATACTTCCTGACCACCTTGCCTGACCAATCAGGAATTGGAGAGCTTCCTGATAGAGGATAAAGATGAAAGCCCTTTAAAAAGTACAGTAATTGGAATTCCCTGGCACTCCAGTGGTTAGGACTCAGTGCTTATACTGCTAGGGCATAGGTTCGATCCCTGTTCGAAGAGCTAAGATCCAGGCAAGCTGAGATCCTGTAAGCCAGGTGCCATGGCCCCAAAATAATAAAAATAAAAAGTAAGGCATAAAGCTTTGCACGAGATGATCATATCCTACTCATTCCTGTCTGGGTCCCTCCTCATTACTCTCCATCTAAATCCTGATGTTCCCTCCACTTCCAGGCAGCCTTCCCTGACTGCCCCTGCCCCTGGTGTTCTCCTCCTGTTTCCTTCCTTGGGAATGGGTGTGGGGTCAGGATAACCCTGCTCCCCCACCATCTGTTCATTGTTTACTCACACGCATGTGTGCTCTTGCCTGCCAGGGAGACTGTGCGCTTGTGATAATTGAGGCCGTGTCTTCCTCTCCTTTCACGTCTCTCCCACCACTCATGAGATGCCACAGTGATGAGTACCTAGGAGGGACTGACGAGTGCCTGGTGCTTTGCTCCTGCAGGTTTGAGAAGATGGTCAGTGGCATGTACCTGGGCGAGCTGGTCCGACTGATCCTGGTCAAGATGGCCAAGGAGGGCCTCTTATTTGAAGGGCGGATCACCCCAGAGCTGCTCACCAGAGGGAAGTTTAACACCAGTGACGTGTCGGCCATCGAAAAGTAGGTGCTTCCTCTCAAGGCTTTACAGGGGGCATGGGGCAGAGAAGAACAACGGGTCTCTCATTACCTGCTTGAGTCCTGGTTTGCTGGGCTTCTCCTGAGGAGTGTTAGGGCTTTCTGGGCCGGTCTCCCCTCTCACTTGGCTGACCCACCCTGGGCTGCTCTCCCTGCGGGCACCTGGTGGCAGCACATTAAAAAGTCGTCGAGCTAGGGGCAAATGCTTCTTGAATGGTGTGATTACCAAAGCATCCCCTTCTCCTTCACTCTCCCCCAACCCCACATACAGCTGATCCTGGAGATGAACAGGAACTGATTGAGCTCAGGCCTGGGTTAATCCCGCCTTGGGATATCAGGGTCTTCACCAGACAGTGTTCCAGGGAACCCTACTGACCTCAAGATCATTAGGTGTTCCCCGAAGAAATGGGTTTTGTGGTCACTAGGACTGGGAAATATTTAGAGAAGTATAAGTACTCATTAGCATATAAAAGAAAGCCTAGTTCACTTTGGTTAACTGGTCATTTCCCACAATCCTTTTGTACCTGAAGCACCCTCTGCACTCTCCCTACCCCACTCCCCTCTCTGTCTCCCACCCTCCACCCCCATTCTTTCACTTGTTCACAGCCACACATGTTCCTTGGCACAAGTTTGAGAAGCACTGGTTAACAGATGAGATAGGACAGATAGACACAGAAGGACAGAGTCCAGCCAGCAACCTAGCTTCTATCTTTTGACCTCAACATAAGAACCCCAGACTTCTCTGTCTCAAGTCCACCCAAGGCCTGCAAATAACAGGCCTTGATGTAGCCTAATGTCTGAAGGGCACCTGTCCTGTGACTGGTTCCGTGTGCCACCAGGTTCTATTCTGGATTCAGGAGACTCCACATAGCCATGTGAGGCCACCTGCTTAAAGATAGGGTTAGCCTGATGCTAGAGATGCCCTTTCATGCCCACTGCCCATGGTGTGGTCCTGGAAATTCAGAGCCGGTGGCATCGTAGCTTGGCTCCAGGGAGAAGATGCTGATGTAAATGGAAAGGGGTTTATCTGAACCTACTCTTTTTGAGTCCTGGCCTTTTCTTAGGACCTCTCCTTCAGGACCTGCAGTGCTACAGTCAATAGGGAGCCACACTCCCGAGTTTCCAACAGTCTCCCTTCTCAGGTCTCCTGCTCAGCTGTTGGGAGGGGAGGGAGCAAGAGACGTGTGGCTTATCTCAGAATCATTGACAAAGTCAGGAAATGCCTGCCTTCCTCTGGGCCTGTTTACGGTGTTGGCTCTTTGGTTACCAAGAAACAAAACCCACTTGAACTAGCTCAAGAAGGCATCTATGTTGTAATAAAGCCTATCTCAAAAAAAAAAAATTTATTAAGAACATCTTACCAGTGAAGATATATTGGAAGCATTCTCTTTAAATTCAGGACCAAGATAGTATCACCTGATTCTTTTTTTTGTTTGTTTCATTGGAGGATAATTGCTTTAACAATGCTGTATTGGTTTCTGCTATACAACAGCATGAATCAGCCATAAGTATGCATATGTCCCCTCCCTCTTGAACCTCTCTCCCACCCCTTCCCACCCCTCTGGGTTTTCAGAGCACCTAGTTAAGTGCCCTGTGTTAGTATCACCTGTTTCTATTTAGCATTGTCCTGGAGCCTTAGCTCCAATATTTTTTTACAAAACAAAAAAGGAAAAGAAATTAAAGGCATAAGAATTAAAAAAGAGGAAGTAAAACTGTCGTTAATTGCAAATATATTTGTATGGAATACCAACATATCTAGACAAGTGATTAGAATAAAAAAGAGGTTAGGAATGATGTCTGGAGATAAGATACAAAAGTTAATTATATTTCTATGTATTGACAGTAATTAAAATATGTACATATTTTAAAATCTTTTAGACTATTTTTAGAATTACAGAAAAACTACAAAGATAGTATGTATCTCTTACCCAGTGTTTCCCGTTGTTAACATTTTAATATGGTACATTTAAAATACGTGTATATATGTACTTTTTTTTAAGACAACATCTACAATAGTAATAAAACTACATCCTCCAGGATATACTTTAAATCCAACAAAAGCTATACAAAGCATATATGCAGCAAATTATGGACTTCCCAGGTGGCTCAGTGGTAAAGAATCCACCTGCCAAGCAGGAGAAGTGGGTTCGATCCCTGGGTCAGGAAGATCCCCTGGAGAAGGAAATGGCAACCCACTCCAGTACTCTTGCCTGGGAAATCCCATGGGCAGAGAAGCCTGGCAGGCCACAGTCCATGGGGTACCAAAAGAGGTGGACATGACTTAGCGACTAAATAACAAAAATGCAGGAAATTAAACGCTGACTGGAAAAATCGTGGAAGAATGTGTAAGAATCCAGGGGCATACTACAGACCCAAAGACTAGGAGATTCCCTCACATCTCTGAAGCACTGAGCCCTGGGATGCAAGCAGCTATTTCTCCACCTGTTCCGGGCCCATGTGGTCTGCCTCTCTTCTCCTCCATGTGCCTGACATAACTTAACCATCACAGTTTTTCCTCCTGCTGCTTTCTGACTTCTTAACGGAGGAGACCCCGTCTCAGGCACTTTTCCCTTGCCACACACACATGATGAATGATCAGTTCACCTCCCCAGGACCTTCAAGCCCCAGTGCTCACAGCAGTGCACTGCCTGCTGTAGTCCTTAACTAACGAGTTTTGGCCTCTGACTTCACAGGAATAAGGAAGGCCTCCACAATGCCAAAGAAATCCTGACCCGCCTGGGAGTGGAGCCGTCTGATGACGACTGTGTTGCGGTTCAGCACGTGTGCACCATCGTCTCATTTCGCTCTGCCAACCTGGTGGCGGCGACCCTGGGTGCCATCTTGAGCCGCCTTCGAGATAACAAGGGCACGCCCAGGCTGCGGACCACGGTTGGTGTCGACGGGTCCCTTTACAAGACGCACCCACAGTGAGTCCCCTTTGCTCTAATTGGCACTCAGCACCTGCCCTGGCTAAGGACCGTCTCCAGAGGTCAGACTTTTGCACCCAGTGAAAGTTTTTGGCAGATAAGACAACATCTAGTTTTGGACAGAAGGGTCAGAGTTGCCCACTTGGAGAAATGTCTGGCTCTCAGCTGATTCCCACTGGTGTTGCTTCTGCACTGCTCTGTCATCTCTCCTCATTTCAGAAGTCTCGTTAGAGACGTCTCTAGCTGCCGGGAGCACTGGGTGGAATGTGTCTGTATCTTCAATTCTCTTACTTGTCTGCATTTAATCAGGGACCATCATCCTCACTGTAGTTTGGGTCATACATGTGCTGCCCACATGCCTGTGTTAGAAGCTCCTGTGAGTTTCTAAAGCTCCCCAAACACTCAGATAGTACACAGGCGGCTTGTCGACGCTTTGCATCTGCAAGCCAATGAGAGATTAGGTTGTCAGTGCTGCTGCTGCTGCTGCTGCTAAGTCGCTTTAGTCGTGTCCGGCTCTGTGCGACCCCATAGACGGCAGCCCATCCAGCTCACCCGTCCCTGGGATTCTCCAGGCAAGAACACTGGAGTAGGTTGTCATTTCCTCCTCCAATGCATGAAAATGAAAAGTGAAAGTGAAGTAGTTCAGTCCTGTCTGACTCTTAGTGACCCCATGGACTGCAGCCTACCAGGCTCCTCCATCCGTGGGATTCTCCAGGCAAGAGTACTGGAGTAGGGTGCCATTGCCTTCTCCGATAATCCTGACTAAACCAAATACCGAAAGGTTGTCAGTAGTCCTCACTTAGACGCTGCCTTCTTGTCTGTTGGACTCCTTAGTGTCAGAAGCCTTCTTTGGCCACTAAGAACACGGTTTGTATTTTTTTTAAAAGCTAAAGGTGAATTCTAAGTCTTTATGTACTGAGTTTTATTTGTTTATTTTAATTAATTTTTTAAAGCTTTTTTTGATGTGGGTCATTTTAAAGTCTTCATTGAATTTATTACATTGTTGCTTCTGTTTTTTTGGCCATGAAGCATGTAGGATCTTAGCCCCCCTTTCAGGGATTGAACCCACACCCCTGCATTGGAAGGTTAAGTCTTAACCCCTGGACTGCCAGGGAAGTCCCTGTATTGAGTTTTTTAAATGACTGCCTATAAGTTGTTTGTTTGTTTGTTTTTAACACATGACCTCAGATATTTCTCCCATTGTATACATAATGTGCCTGTGACATGGCTTGCAGATACTGTGCCTTCATACTAGGTCTCGAAACAGATAAATGAAGATTGACTTAAACAGATAATTCAGTGTTACTGAGGGGATGGGGTTTGAGCTAGTTAGCTGTTGTTATCTGCCAGGTTCACAATTTTATTTCTTTGTATTCTTAGAGTGTTTGTAAAATTTTTGATAATGCAATTAGCCATTAAAAAATTCCTTGGCTTATTTTTGGACAAGAAAGCTTAGGCATTTACATCACATTAAAATAATTTTCTAGTTGTGATAAAATGTACATAATATAAAATTTACCATCTCAACCATTTTTTGAGTGTACAGGTCAGTAAATTTAAGTTCATTCATACTGTTGTGCAGCCATCACCACCAGCCATCTCTTGAACTCTTCATCTACAACATCATATTAAAAAAAACAATTGTTTAAATACAGATTAAAATACAAAGTAACATATTTTTGGTATAGAAACTTCAAATAGTTCCAAAAATGCCAGAGGGAAGTCATTTTTGATCCCATCCCCTGGAACTGACCATTCTTATCATTTTGGGGTTCTAGATTCCCATTTTCCTTTGGCAAGCAGCCTTCCATACTTACAACAGACCACAAACCTGGAGAAAATTCTGTGTCTTACTGAGTCCTGTCCTAAAGTCCTCTTCTAACCACTAAAAAATAGCTCTTGGGGACTGAGGGAGAGGGCCAAGTGAAAATGAAAAACAAGAGCAAGTCTTTATTGAGCCCCTGCTTAGCGCCAGTTATTCATTGAAGCATTTGATGAACTCAGTTGAGTTCCTTCCTCATCATTGTCAGCCAGATGCTGCCATCTGAATTGACTCCAGGATTAAGTAATAGGCCCAGGTCCCCTGGTGTGGAAGTGGGGACTTTTTTTTTTTTTTAAGATTTTTTTATGTGGACCATTTTTAAAGTCTTTATTGAAGTTGTTCCAACACTGCTTCTGTTTTACATTTTGGTTTTTTAGCCCTGAGGCATGTGGAATCTTAGCTCCCTGACAATGGATCTAACCTGTACCCCTTGCACTGGAAGGCAAAGTCTTAACCACTGGACCTCCAAGGAAGTCCCTTCCGGTCTGACTTTTAAGCACTGGGCTCTTTCTTAACCAGTGAACTGTATTATCTCTTTGTCAGGGTGGACAACAGATTTTTGAACCCTGAATTTTCTGTACTCGATACAATTTTTTTTTTGGCTGCACGGTATGTGGGATCCTAGTTCCCTGGTCAGGGATCAAACCTGTGCCCCCCTGCACTGGAAACATGGAGTCCTAACCATTAGACCACCAGAAAAGGCCCTCGATATTCGTATAATAATGAGAGCCCCCTCTTTTTGTCTGTGACTATGGGTAATTTCAGTTTTCCTTTTTTACCTGTCTGCGTTTGCTAACTTGTCTACAGTGGATGTGTTGTAGACTTGAATAACGAGGAAAGTGAGTGTAGAAGATGGAATTAAAGTGTGGAAAAAGAAGGGGATCCTAGGGGTCCCTACAGTCTGGCTCAGTCTGTCTACTGTGCACCCCTCCCCCCAGGTATTCTCGGCGTTTCCACAAGACTCTGCGGCGCTTGGTACCCGACTGTGATGTGCGTTTCCTCCTCTCCGAGAGCGGCAGTGGCAAGGGGGCCGCCATGGTGACTGCCGTGGCCTACCGCCTGGCTGAGCAGCACCGGCAGATAGAGGAGACCCTGGCCCACTTCAGCCTCACCAAGGAAATGCTGCTGGAGGTGAAAAAGCGGATGCGGGCTGAGATGGAATTGGGGCTGGGCAAGCAGACGCATGACAAGGCTGTGGTCAAGATGTTGCCCTCCTTCGTCCGGAGCACTCCTGATGGGACTGGTGAGGACCTGAGCTGGGGGTTCACACGTGCCTCCTGCTTCTCATACCAGTGGCCAAGTCACTGGGGCTGCCGGGAGGTTGGCTTCTCCAGGGGACACATTGACACTGGGATGGGTGGCATGATTTTGGCAAGAGTTAGAAACTCACTGAAACCTCTCAAAGATTTTTTTTTTTTTTTATGTAGACCATTTCTAAAGTCTTTACTGAATTTGTTACAATGTTGCTTCTGTTTTATGTTTTGTGTTTTTGACCATGAGGGATGTGGAATCTTAGCTCCCTAACCAGGGATCGAACTCATATCCCCTGCATTAGAAAGTGAAGTGTTAACCACTGGACCACCAAGTCCCTCTCCCATTTTTACCACTGACTTGCTTGCTGCATGTGAGACTCCAGGCAGCTGACCTCCCCTGGTCCAGACTCCCACGCAGGCGCTGTCTTTAAAACCACATCCCTGACTCCGAATTAGAAAGTATTGTTTAAAGAACAGAGCTGGGCGGATTCTGAAGCACTGAGATTGCTTGTAGGTCCTTTGCTAAACACAGTAAGGCAGAGGAAGGGTAACACTGAGCACCTCCTTCCTAGGTGAAGAGTGTGAGACGCCCGCAGAGGCCTGGGGAGTTTTACATCCAGGCACATTGGAGCTCAACATCCAACCTGTGCTGTGACCTTGCTGATCCAGTTGGTTCATTCACGGAGCCTTTTGTCTTCTCGTGTGACTTGGAGACTGTGGTGGTCATGAGTTCGTGCCCACCTCTCTGAGTCTGGGCTGTATGCTGAGAAAAGACTAAACAGTTTCTCCCCTGTGTTTGATAAGGGTTTCCTCCCTTGAAAGTTTGAAGTCTTGGACTTACTGGCTGCCAGGAGGTGAAATTCACTCTTCTTGACCTTCTTAATGTTCTTTACTACAACAGAGAACGGTGACTTCTTGGCCCTGGATCTTGGAGGAACGAATTTCCGTGTCCTGCTGGTGAAAATCCGTAGTGGGAAAAAGAGATCGGTGGAAATGCACAATAAGATCTACGCCATTCCCATTGAAATCATGCAGGGCACTGGGGAGGAGGTAAGATAGTGTTGCTTTTCCCTCGCCAAGGCACGTGTGCGTCACACACGTGGCCACTGGCGTTACTGGGCCCAGAGCCTCCATGTGATACGCTCTCCAGGGCAGTTGGGTCCGTGCAGCCCGAAGGTGTCGGGTGCATTCAGCCAGTCTGGGCTGCGGATGCTCGGGCCCCTCTGAAGATCCGAGGGAGGGCACCTTGCTCTGCCTGTGTCATTGTGTGTGTGTGTGTGTGTGTGTGTGTGTGCACGCGCGCATGCTGAGGGTGTGAAACCAGAGGTGCATGAGTAATCCCTTCTTTTCTTCTAAAGCTGTTTGACCACATCGTTTCCTGCATCTCTGACTTCCTGGACTACATGGGCATCAAGGGCCCTAAAATGCCTCTGGGCTTCACATTTTCGTTTCCCTGCAAGCAGACGAGCTTAGATGCGGTGAGTCTCTTTTTTTCCAGGCCTCAGACGTCGGGCAGTGCTGACCGACTGTTGGCCAGTGTGGGTCAGCTCTTGAAGCCTCCTCCAGACTCTGTGTCACCCCTCGATTCTGGACAATTTAGCTGTCACAGAGGGTTGACCCAGCTCTTAGGCCACACCCTCCGAAACATCTTCAGACTCTTCTCTGCTCTTCTTTTATTATTTAAAGCATGTGCCTCTTCTGGGAGCCTTCTGGGCCTCCAGGCAAAAAGAATCTCGCCCTCCCTAGTGTCTCCTGTTTCTTCTCATGTTGCCTGGTTGTAGCACTTTTTACCCAGTTTTTAGTGCTCTTCTGTATCTTTCTTTTCTTCAATGTCATTTGATTCTTGAGCCAAGGATCTGTGTTCCCCACAGGCCCTAGCCCAGTGTGCCAGCAGAAAAGATGCTTCATAAATGTTTGTTCAGTAAATGGAAGGACACAGGGTTCAAGGTCAGGGCTTGAGCACCTGCTGAGGACTGAGAACACTGGGCAGGCAGTTCCTGCCCTCAGGGAGCCCCCAGTCAGTGAAGCATCCCAGCCCTTAGACCAGCAGCTCCAGCGCCACGCTTAGGGGTCCTGGTGGGGCAGGGGGACAATCCGTGTGGAAGGAGCTGACTGTTGAGAGTCATGCAGGCAGGCCCCATCCTGTTGTTGCGGGTGCCTGTGTTTTCCCAGGTAGGGGTATGGCCAGGGAGGAAGCTGTGGTGCTGGCATCACATGACATAGGTCTTAGGCCAGGGTTTGCAGCGTATGATTGGCAGCAGTTGAGAGGCTGGGTAGGGCCACCTGCCTCTGGAAGCCAGTTAATCCAGTCACAGTGCTGACTCGGGGCTTTTTCCCTCTTAAAGGCTTTGAGATCTCAACAGGTGGATCCACGTAAACTTGTTTTGGGCAGTTTTTAAGGGTGATTTTTTAAAGGTCTGGTGGTTTTTAAAAGCAGTTCACTTGTACCGTCATCATAGTGAGTACATAGCTAGCAAGTATATAAACTCCAGTCAAGCCTAAAGTTGACTTTAGGTAGTAACAGAGTTACTGAAAGTTTGCATTTCTCCACTTCTGTTTTGGGCAAACTGTTCTTCAGGGGAACTAGTTGGTTATACCACGGGCAGCACCATTAACTCTCTATGCTTCAGTTCAGTTCAGTCGCTCAGTCGTGTCCATCTCTTCGTGACCCCATGAATTGCAGCATGCCAGGCCTCCCTGTCCATCACCATCTCCCGGAGTTCACCCAAACTCACGTCCATCGAGTCAGTGATGCCATCCAGCCATCTCATCCTTTGTTGTCCCCTTCTCCTCCTGCCCCCAATCCCTCCCAGCATCAGAGTCTTTTCCAATGAGTCAACTCTTCGCATGAGGTGGCCAAAGTACTGGAGTTTCAGCTTTAGCATCATTCCTTCCAAAGAACACCCAGGGCTGATCTCCTTTAGATTCTCCGTTTGTGAAGTGGCGCTTATAAACCAGGCCACTGTGAGAACGGTGAGAGGGGGCAGGCCTGGGAGGACTCTTCATATTCTACTCGTTTGTGCCTCAGATGTTCCAGCGTCATCTCACTGTACTGTCTTAGCAGGTGTTTACTCTGGAAGGAGGGAGTGGCATTTTGTGTTCTGCCTGGAAGGATTAATGACACAAGACTCTGCGGTGCCCTTCTTGTTGCAGGGTATCTTAATCACCTGGACCAAAGGTTTTAAGGCAACCGACTGCGTGGGGCATGATGTAGCAACCTTACTGAGGGAGGCGATAAAAAGGAGAGAGGTAACTATTAAAAGGATGTTTTTAAAAATCTTTACTGCTTTTTTCAGGTTATGTTTTGATCTTTTGGCTGTACCACATAGCATGTGGAATCTTATTTCCCCAAGCAGGAATTGAACCCTTGGCCCTTGCATTGGAAGCTCGGAGTCTTAACCACTGAACTGCCAGTCTTAACCACTGAACTGCTCCTTTCTTCAGATTATAAAAACTGTACTTGATTGGGAATTCTCTGGTGACCCAGTGGTTAGGACTCCACAGTTCCACTGTAGGGGGCACAGGTTTGATACCTGGTTGTGGAACTAAGATCCCACCAGCTACTCTGTACGACCAAAAAAAAAAAAGGTTGTACTTGTATAGAATTCAGTCGATATAGAGGTATGCGACAAGAGTACTAACATTCCCTGCAACTGATGGCAATAAAATATCAGAACAGTTTCATGTTACTAAGGGATAGTTTAAGGAATGTAAAATCATGGCTCTCCTCTAGCTTGAAAAAGGGAAAAGCAGCTCCTGTCTATGCGGCACAGCCTGGCACTGTCACGGGGCACAGCCACCATCACAGCCCCCCTGCGACAGTGATGGAAGCAGGTGAGAAAGAAGCACTCCATCATCACAGCAGAACTTGGCTCACACTTGGAGATGGCCCTGCCTCCTGACTGCACCCAGTCCAGAGCCAAACCCCACTTCTTGGCACCCTCCCTAAAACCACCAGCACAGGCTCAAATCCCATTCTTGTGCTTTTTAACACATTCTGAGTCGCCCCATGGGATGTGTTTGCTTGTGTTGCAGCCAACCAGCCAGGAAGCCCAGCTTTATCCACTGTGGGTGCGTGTCTATGGGTGTGGTCTTTGGCTGGAGGACATTGACAAAACGTAAAGTGAAAAATCAGCTCCTTAGTTAATGAGAGAATCAGTAAGAAGTTAAAGAAAAAAATCCATTCAAGTCTCTCTGGTTCAGAAGAGCAGATAAATACACAGGCAGTTAGGAAGGCTGAAATGAATAGGCACGAAGAGGAGCTGGTTGTTCCTAGAAGAATATGCTAGACAACAGTTAATGTTTCATTGAAAAGTAACCTGATGACTCATTTTGCCCATTTCACAAACTTTTAGTGTTATTCCAGTGTACTTTCCATGTGTATACAAATACACACACATTTTAAAAATGGGAGTCATTCCATATTTACTATATTACAGCTGCTTGGTTTTTTTTTTCCATTTAATATGAAACCAGGAGTCTTTCACGTTACTACATAGAGGCCAACCTCACTCGCTTTCTTGGCTGCACAGGATTCCAGGGTTTGCCTGCGTAGGCCTTCCATAGCCCCCTTTGATCTGCATTCCAGTTGTTTCTCCTGGCTCTCCTGAGTCACGGAGAAAATACGCTTGTATGTGCCTTTGTGTACTTGCTTGCCTGGACAGATTCTGAGACGTGGATTTGGTATTTCTGTCACACCCTCTGAAGGCTATCGTTTTTACCTGCTGAGACGGAGAGCTGCGTGGCCATGATCCCTCGGCTTTTCTCCGTCCCACAGCGCCCTCTGGGCTGCCTCTCTGGTGCTCAGTGGCATCTTGGAAATGGGTAGAATGCATCCTTCTGAATTCAGGCTTCAGATGCACCTTTAATAGCAGATGATTAGTGAAGGAGCATCTCGTTACCTTTCACAGGCTGGTAAGGAAACAGTTTCAGATGACTCACCAGTGGCTTTCTGACTGGCATGCAGCGGAATGAACCTGCAGACCTCAAGCCGGGCAGTGCGTGTCCTTCCCCTAAAGCTAAACTTGTCTCTTTCTTTCCAAAGGAATTTGACCTGGATGTGGTGGCTGTGGTCAACGACACGGTGGGCACCATGATGACCTGTGCTTATGAGGAGCCCACCTGCGAGGTTGGACTCATCGTAGGTGGGTGTCCTAGAAGGTCTTTTTCCGTGGCAGGGAAGGCTGGGTTTTCCTGTTTTGTGGGGCCCTGAGTCAGCATCTCAGTGCTCGATGGGAGACATCGTACATCTGTCAGCACTGTCCCCTTACACCGCCAGAGTTGCGTTGTGGACTGAGGCTGCAGGGCTGTCCAGAGGTTTCCCCTCCTAACACCCACCCCAGGAGGCTGTGCACTGACCATGAGCAGATTGTCAGAAACTGAACTTTCCGGGAGTGAGGCTCCTGGTAGCTCTCATGGGCCCAGTGGACAGGGTGGGAGGGCCTGGAGCTGACCTACTCAAGAGGGCTTGTATGGAGGGACTTGGGCAGGTGTTGCAGGGCCAGGTCTGTGGCTGGGAAGGAAGCAGAGCCTGCTCTTTTGCTGACTGTAGAGAAGGGCCAGAGGGCAGTCTGGATGCCATTTGGCCTTCAGCAGCAGTGGCCCACCAGCTGCTGAAGAGAGAGGCATGTTACTGAGCCAACCTGGGTCCACTCGCCCAGTAAAGCCAATCTACTGACACTGGGATATGGTGAAGGGAAAACCACTTTTTTTTTTTTTTTGGATAGAAAAAGAGGTAGTTCATTAGCATAGGATAAAAGTACAGCATTTATTGTAAGGCACCATACAAGGAATCCAGGACAGTCAGTGCTCAAAAAGTCTGAACTCCCCAGTTGGTTTCAGCAAAGTCATTTTAAAGGGCTTCCCTGGTAGCTCAGATGGTAAAGAACCCACCTGCATTTCAGGAGACTGGGGTTTGATCTCTGGGTTGGGAAGATCCTCTGAAGGAGGGCATGGCAACCCACTCCAGGATTCTTGCCTGGAGAATCCCATGGACAGAGGAGCCTGGTGGGCTACAGTTCATGGGGTCCCAAAGAAGGCCAGGTGAGGGAGGGAGTCCCAGAATGTGATCATCTCATGCACAATTCTCTGACTGGTTGATGGTGAGACAGCAGGGTGGTGTCACAGGGGTTAACATTATCAGTCCTTAGGCTCCACCAGGCCTGTGGGCTGTGTGCCCAAGGTCAGCAAGAAGCTAGTATTTCCATTTGGTGGGGGTTTTGGCATCTGTAAAACAACTCAGGAAATGTTCTTCGGACATATTATCTAGGCACTTCAGAGAGGAGCTAAAGCAGACTGTGGGAGAAGGGTCTGTCCAGGGAAGGCCCCATAGGTTCCTGCTTGGTTATAGGCAGAAGGATTATCTTTTGGCTTTTCAGGCTTTTCCTTTATAATCCAAGTAGGGGTCTGGGCCTTGAGAGCACAAAATTCCAGAAGCATCTTGATTTAGGTTGCAAGAAAACCATTTGTTTAATTGATCCTGCTCCTAGTCTCAGGAATGCTGAGAAAATGCCTGGTTTCTTAGTCAACACCTGCAGACCTCCCTGGGCAGAGAGGGTTAGCACCCTGCTGCATAGACCTGGGCGATTGGGAGAAGGCCCCAGCAGGCTGCCTTCCTGGTGCCAGGAAGACCTTTTCCTTTATTAATCCACTTTTGGCTTCAGTGGAGATTTAAAAGACTGAGGAGCAGCTCCAGGGGAAGGTTGGTTGAGGCCTGACTTTGGGGCGCTTTGTTTCTTTCTTTCTTTTGCAAAGCTTGCTTTCTCCTCCTGGTCCCCTCCCCTTTCTGCTTATGAATGGCCTTAGGTGTGAAATGCAAAGCTAGAGTGACTCAGCACTTTCTCTGCTTCCGGCCTGACTGAGTAAGACCCACAGATGTAGGGACAGGGGTGTGGGGGAGGTATAGGAGGGGTTCTGCTGCCTTCAAAGTCACTCTTTGCCATCAGTTGATCTCAGCGCAGAACTCGCCCAGCAAGTTTGCATATTTCGTTTTTTTTTGTACCCCTTCCATTTCTGGGCCTCTTCTCTCAATTTTACACTCTAGGTGAAAGAGAACTGAGAAAGCAAAAGTAATCCAGTGATGTTAATCCAAAACTGGGCTGGCTTCTTGGTGGGCATTGAGCCAAAAGACACAGCCAAACCAAAGATCAGAAGGAGAACATTGGGGATCTTTCCCAAAGCAGTGTTGGGGAAGTTTTAAGCTAAGGGTACTTGCATATGCATGAAATACCTTGGGCTTGGTCGGAGGAGAATTCAGTATAGAGTTGGGGCAAAAGTTGACAGTCCAGGTTTAATTTGATTTAAGTCACAAGGGTCAGAAAGGTCAACATCATCATCCCTTCAGTCAGTTCAGTTGCTTAGTCGTGTCCGACTCTTTGCGACCCCTTGGACTGCAGCACACCAGGCTTCCCTGTCCTTCATTATCTCTCTCGGAGATTGCTCAAACTCATGTCTATCGAGTCAGGGATGCCATCCAGCCATCTCACGCTTTGCTGTCCCCTTCTCCTCCTGCCTTCAATCTTTCTCAGCATCAGGATCAGTTCTTTGCATGAGTCAGTTCTTTGCATCAAGTGGCCAAAGTACTGGAGCTTCAGCTTCAGCATCAGTCCCTCCAATGAATACTCAGGACTGATTTCCTTTAGGATTGACTGGTTTGATCTTCCTGCAGTCCCAGGGACTCTCAAAAGTCTTCTGCAACACCACAGTTCAAACGCATTAATTCTTTGGCGCTCAGCTTTCTTTATGATCCAATTCTCACATCCATACATGACGATCTGGCAGTTGAGTGCCTGAGCAGGGTTTAAAGTCTGCAAAACAGCTCAGGAAAGTGCTTCAGGCTAATCTTTAACATGAAACAGAACTAGGAATCTTTACAACTGATTTATTATTTTTGCTATTATTACTTCTCTTGCCTGATAACAGTTTATTCTTTTGTCCCTTAAGATCATTATTATTGAGATTTGTTGAAGAGCAAGAATTGTGGCCAAACTTAGATCACAAAATGCATTAGGCCAAAATGGCTTCACTAATGTCAAGAAAGTCATGCCTGTTTATCTTTCTCCAGGGACCCCCTACCCTATCTGCTTATAGTTATACAGTCAGAAGCATCTGCAAATTCTACTTAAGTTTCTTTAAAGGGCATAAAACAACCTGAGCCCACTTGTCTACTTGGTAGGGGTGTCTTTGTGTCCCTTAATGATGTTGAAAATCCATCTACTGTGCATCCCACCCAGGGTGGGTCCATGGTGCTCTAGGGCCTTGTGAATCTCACGTGTGGTCCATGGACCAGCAACATCAGCATCATCTGAGAGCGTATTAGAAATGCAGGGTCTTGGGACTCACCCTTCACCTCCTGAATCAGGAAATCCATCTTAACAACTCCTCAGGGGATTCAGGTATATAGAAAAATATCTGTGTGAGGGACTCCTTGTTTGGTTGATTGGTTTTTAAATTTCCCGTCCATTCACCGAGACAAAGCCAACAACCACAAGTTTGATATCTGGCAATTAAAACTGTTATGAAAGTTTTAGAACACTTCCTCCCAACATCTGTACCTAAATCCTCCTGGATGAGAACAGCAAACAGTTTGGGTTCCAACCCTAGTCCTTAAGGGGCCACACTCCGAGTAGCCCTGTCCTGGGAGATCACGGATGGAAATCAGAGGCTCCTGATCCCCTGGAAGCCATTTGTCAGACTATGTGTATACAGTGTGTGGGTGCACCTGGGGAAATGGCCCTTTTCTCAGGAGTGTGTGTATGCTAAGTTGATTCAGTTGTGTCCGACTCTTTGCCAGGCTCCTCTGTTGGATTCTCCAGGCAAGAATACTGGAATGGGTTGCCATTTCCTCCTCCAGGAGATCTTCCTGACCCAGAGATCAAACCCATATCTTTGACGTCTCCTGCACTGACAGGAGGGTTCTTTACCACTAGTGCTACCAGTTCCCAGGCCAGGGATCGAACCCCGGCCCCCCGCATTGGGAGCACACAGTCTTAGCCCCTGGACCACCAGGGGAGTTCCTTTCTCAGGAGAATCATCAGAATTTCAAAGAGATCTGTGATACCAAAATGGTGAGGAACCATTGCTTTAGAAATGTACCCTGGACATGCTCAGGACGCTGTCCTTCGGTGAACTAACCACAGGCCTCATTGTAGAACACGCAGGAGAGTTTATTCAGGCAGAGTCCATGACCAAGTTTGATAAGATATATGGACATAAGTGGCTGGATAGTAGACAACACCTCCATGTATTAATAGTATTTTATATATGCATGCATGCTAAGTCGCTTCAGTTGTGTCCTACTCTTTGCGACCCCATGGACTGTTGCCTGCCAGGCTTCTCTGCCCAAGGAATTCTCTGGGCAAGAATGTTGGAGTGGATTGCCATGCCCTCCTCCAGGGGATCTTCCTGACTGATCTCCTGCTTTGGCACGCAGGCTTTTTACCCACTGGGAAGCCCATTTATATATATACACACACACCACACACACACACACACACACACACACACACACGTGTGTGTGTGTGTGTGTATCTGTGGCCAGTGTGTTGGGGGGGGTGGGGGAAGAGAGACGGAGAAATACCCTTTCAATCTGAATGCTGCATAAACCTCCGCCACTTTTAAGATGCATCCCTTTGCTCTAACACCATCTTGTATTCAAGTAAGCATAGCCCTGCTTGGTGGAGAAGGCAGTGGCACCCCACTCCAGTACTCTTGCCTGGAAAATCCCATGGACAGAGGAGCCTGGTGGGGTGCCGTCTTTGGGGTCGGACAGGGTAGGACACGACTGAAGCGACTTAGCAGCAGCAGCAGCAGCCCTGCTTGGACAGGTGAACATATGAGGCTCTTAGTATTGGTGCCTTGGTATAAAGTGAGTTAATCAAATGCTCTGGGCAGTTTTCACTCTAACTTTCCCATTATAGTTTGAGATTTTCCTGGAAGACATTGGGAAAGTGAATGTTCATCTCAGAAGTGTGCCCCAGTGGAGCGCCAAGCCTGGTTGCAATCCCCCTCCCCACTAAGGGCCATTCATTCCCCACTTTATGTATTTCAGGGACTGGCAGCAATGCCTGCTACATGGAGGAAATGAAAAACGTCGAGACGCTAGAAGGAAACCAGGGACAAATGTGTATCAACATGGAGTGGGGTGCCTTTGGGGACAACGGGTGTCTGGATGATATCAGAACAATCTATGACAAACTGGTGGATGAGTTTTCTCTAAACTCTGGGAAGCAAAGGTAATTCCACCTGGTAGAGGAGACAGGACGGTGGTGGGCGGGTGGGGGGCGGGGGTGCAGGGTACGTGGCTGTGTTTCTGCCTGTGTTTGTTTATTTTTTGGCCGAGTCATGTAGCGTGTGGGATCTTAGTTCTCTGACTAGGGATTGAACCTGGGCCCCCTGCATTGAAAGCATGGAGTCCTACCTAACCACTGGACTGCCAGGGAAGTCCCCTGCCTGTTACAGTGAAAGAAGTTTCTAGTGGGAGGGCTTTGCACAGAGCCTGGAGACTGTGGTCCCTCAGGTTAACTCCTAACCTTTTCTTTTGGCCCAAGGAGAACAGAGAACTTAGGGGTAGCAGTAGCACGTGGTACAAGATGGCCCAGGTTGATGTTCTGTCCAGGTGCCTCCTCTGGGTACAGGGTGGCAGTGGTCACACCAGTCCTCTCAGTGACCATGTTTATTCTGGAACATTCTGGTCTTGCTGTTGCTCTATGTTTCCTCCCCATAGACTAATAGAAACCTCTTGGTCAGCAGGCTGCTCCCTTGTTTAGTGGAAGCAGAACACCCTTGACTTGCAGTTGTTAATGGGCAAGGGAAGTTAGGATGTTGCCAGGGCGGGTGGGGATGGGAGTGGGGGGCTCCGGGTCAGGGCTGAGGCTGAGGCCCGCCTCCCTTTAGCCTTCCCATAGCAGACCTCTAGCGCCTAGTGGCTATTTGGAGCTTTGCAGCTTGGGTTTCAGGGACCCTCCCCAAGATGCCAGTGTCCCCCTTCCCAGCAAAGAGACAAATGATCTCTTGTCTCAGGCTCCCAGGGATCAGGCCATCCTCTGCCACAGCCAAGATGGGGTGGTCAAGTCACGTCCCCAGAAGCAGAACGAAGAGCTAGGGTAGTACCTCTCAAACATAAGTGATTCTCCAGCTAACCTCAAGATTTATGTCTTTTCCAAATACCACCTATGCTGCATGTTTTTCTTTAAATCAGCTTGTGTTCTTGAGTTTAATGAGGGAGGAAAAACCAGTATTATTACCATAAAATGGATATAGTGAAGAAGAGCATTATTTCAGTCCTACCTACTGTGCCCACCAGCGCTCTACAGGAAGACCCTCTTTGTTAAGAGGGAGATGTGTAGGGGTTGGAAGGGGTTAGAGCCATATCAGCACCAAACTGTTCCACACCAAGGAGATGTCTCCTTGGTGAAATGAGAAAGACTAGGTGAGAATTGAGGATAGTTGTGCTATTTCTTGTTGTTTTTTTTTCCTGTGGAGCACCCCAGATCTTCTGGTGTATACAGATTCCAGGGGAGTCTTCCCAGCTTAGGGACACTGAGACATGGGGTGTGTGCATGGAAGCAGTTAAATCTCTTGTCATTTCTTGAGGCCCTTGAGCATGGAGAGGGCAGGAATTAAAAGCCCCAAGAACAGGTGGCCCCCAGGGGTGTGGTGGCTGCCTGGGTCCTCCAGCCCGTGTGGCTTTGTCACTCTGTGGGTGCTTGACAAGCACCCTGGGTTGTGGCAAAACCTTCCGAAAATCTAGTGGAAACATTCCCCGTGTTCTTATCCCTTTAAGCTGCTTGCTAGTTCTGCAGTTAGGTATTGAGCGCTTGACCGAGAGCAGCCCTATGTTGTGCTAGGCCCTGGGACACAAAACTGAGCAAGGTACTCACACTCTGTCCCCTCGAGGCTTTCACTGCAGGGATGCTGAGAGGGCGAGGACCCATGTGTGTTGGGAAGAACGGAGGGTGCCTGGAAGCTGAGCAGGCAGGTGGGGAGGACAGACCCCTTGGAGCAGTGATGGTTGAACTGAGAGCTAGGAGCTTGAGTGGGATTTCACCAGGCAGAGGCAGGGAGTCGGGTGAGGAAGAGGATGATCCAGCGATGAAACAGCGCCGGTGGTAGATACCGCATCTGATCCTGGGAGGGTTGGGGATTCCTCAGTCCTTCCTGGTCTTGCACTTTGCCTCTGCCAGGGAGCACAGGGCTGGGTACACGGGGTGGTGATGCCCGTGAGCCACAGGAAGGCGCCCATGGTTACTCGAGACCAGAGGCCTCCTAGAGATGCCCAGCCTCCCTCCTCTCGTTCCAGGTATGAGAAGATGATCAGCGGTATGTACCTGGGTGAGATTGTCCGCAACATCTTGATCGACTTCGCCAAGAGGGGCTTCCTCTTCCGGGGGCAGATCTCTGAGCCGCTGAAGACCCGGGGCCTCTTTCAGACCAAGTATCTCTCTCAGATCGAGAGGTGAGCGGGCAGGGCCTTCAAGTCACAGGTGGGCCTGGCCAGGGGGCCGTGATGGGGGTGGTAGGCAATCTAGGGGACATTCTGGCCGTTTGTGAGGGTTTTCTTCTTCTCTGGAGTAGTATACCCTGAGCAGTTGCATGTTGAAGTTCCATAATTTTACTGTAAATCATTCCCTTTTATTCATTCTATATGTTAGGGCGTTATATTGATTTGTTTGAAATCGTCCTGTGTGTAATAGGTTACATTTCAGGATAGGAAAGGTGCATCGCAGATATTTGAATTGAAGGAGCATCGAGTCCAAAAGAGCCAAGCGCCACTGGTCTGACCTCACCCTCTTCTCCGAAAGGCAGCTGCGGACGCAGGGCTCACCACCCACAGTGTCCCAGCGAGCTGCTTCTGTCTTCCTCCTGTTTTTCTCAGATGGAGTGAACATTTCATCTCTACCATCGACATCTTGCACAGTGAACTGTGGGAGAAAGTAGGAAAGTGCTCAGCAAAAGCGCTTGTGCAGAAGCCTCCTACATTTTAGGATGGTCATGATAGCGGCACTGGGCCAGGGCCTGCTCCTCACTGTCCCCCAAGCCTGGGTCTGTAACCTGCAGGTGAAACTCATTGCCCCCCAGAACCCATGCAGTAAAGTGCTCGCTGCTGTAGACAGCAGCCCCGAGGCCCCGACCTTGGAAGTCTTGAGCATCCAGAGTGGTGGCATTTCACAGTCTCAGGGGAGGGAGGGGCCATGATAGGGAACCAAGTTTCCCACTTCCTTCTCTCTTCGTTCTCAGTTCACCCATGAGCCAGGGTGTGGAAAATAGCAGCCAGAAAAGAAGGAGAAAGTATCAGTGAATATTTCTTGTTAATATTTTTTTATCATGGTCAAGTGAAAAAGTCTGACTTTTCACTGTCGAGTCTGACTCTTTGTGACCCCGTGGACTTCTTTACGACTTCCATCTGTCCATGGCATTCTCCAGGCCAGAATAGTGGAGTGGGTAGCTGTTCCCTTCTCCAGGGGGATCTTCCCAACCCAGGGATCAAACCCAGGTCTCCTGCATTGCAGGCGGATTCTTTACCAGCTGAGCCACAAGGGAAGCCCTTTTTACTGTGGTAGATACACATAGTGTTAACTTTATCATTGTGACCATTTTGGAAGTAGACAGTTCAGCGGCATTAAATACATTCACTTTGTTGTTCGACCATCTGCACCATCCATCTCCAGAACTTTTTTATCTTCCCAAACTGAAATTCCATACCCATTAAATACTAACTCTCCATATCCCCCCTCCCCCAGCCCCTGGCAACCACTGTTCTACCTTCTGTGTCTATGACTTTGACTTCTCTAGTGACTTCATGTAAGTGGAATCATACAGCCTCTGTCCTTTCACATCTGGCTTACCGCACTTAGCATAGTATCATTAAGGTTCATCCATTTGTAGCAGAATTTCCTTTTTTAAGGCTGAATATGAGTAATTCCTTGTATGGTATACACCACGTTTTGCTTATCCATTCATCCATCCATGGACACTTGGGTTGCTTCCACTTTTTGGCTGTTGTGCATAATGCTGCTATGAACATGAGTGTGCAAATACATGATCACATCCCGGCTTTCGATTCTTTTGGGTATATACTCAGAAGTGGAATTGATGGATCACATAATTATTTTACTTACTTGGAGGAACTGCTATACTCTTCCACAGAGGCTGTACCATTTTACATCCCACCAACAGTATATACAAGGGCTCCAACTTTATATCCTCGCCAACACTATTTATTTTCTGTTTTTATTTTTCTTTTAATAAGAGCCATCCTGATGGGTGTGAAGTGCTGGGGAAGGTCTTTTCAAGTGTCATATCAAAGGGAGAAATAATAAAGAGAAAATTGCAAATTTTAGCCGCATGGTTTCTGTAAGTTAAAAACAATATCAATCATTAAGCTTAAAAGACAAAACAGCAAACCAAAGAAAGAAAACATCTGCATTCTATATGACAAGATATGGCATGGTGGGTGAGAGCTTTGGTAGTTCTGGTCCTGAGACCTGCTCTACGTCACTGGCTGTGAGCTCTGGGTGAGTTACTCAATCTCCTCCAGCCTCAATTGCCACATCTTTAAAATGGGAACAGTCACATGTGGATCAGTTGGCTGTTAGGAAGAGGAATGAAGTGATGTATGTAAACACCTGTCACATAGTGAGTCCTCAAAAAAGGCTCACTGCTGTTGTCACTGTTGTCGTCATCGTCACTGTTTCATTGTCAACTCTTTCAATTTCATGAAGAGACAAATATCCCAGGAGACCAAGAATCAACTTTCAGAAAGGCACTTGCCTTCTGGGTCAAAAGCCCTTTGACCCAGAAATGTATCCTAAAGGAAAAATCTGAGTTGCACACAAAGACTTATAAACAGGAATGTCATCAGAGTGTAGCAAAAAATTTCAAGTTAAATTTCTCTAAATAAATTATGGTCATTCCCAGAATGAACTACTATGGCAGCCTTTTTCAATCCTGGTCTTGGATAAGGAGGTAGGAACTCCCTCAGATATATGAAGTAAGAAAAAAGCAAGAAAGAAAACCATATATAAAGGGCAAGCCCACAATATTATTAATCAACTATGTGAAAGTGAAAGTCACTCATCATGTCTGACTTTTTGTGACCCCATGGACCGTCCAGTCCATGGAATTCTCCAGGCCAGAATGCTGGAGTGGGTAGCCTTTCCCTTCACCAGGGGATCTTCCCAATCCAGGGATTGAACCCAGGTTTCCTGCATTGTGGGTGGATTCTTTACCAGCTGAGCCACAAGGGAAGCCCATTTATCAACTATACTCCAGTAAAAATAAAAATTTAAACATAAATAAATGACAAGCCTATTTATATACAGAACAAATGCAGTTTAATGATATTCCAGAAAAAACAGATTGGAAGGAAATATATTTAAACCTTAATAGTATTTTCCCCCAGTGTTGGGGCTGTAGAGTTTTAATTTTCCAATTTTAATTTTTCTAGAGTTGCCAGTTTTTCTACAACTTAACTTGTAATACTTGGAGGGTCATTTAAAAAAAAAATTATTTTGAAGGGAAGAGAAAGCCCCATAACCCTTTTCGTGGATAAGCTCAGTTTTGGGGGGCTGGCCCCTGCTGCTCTCCAGCGGGTTCCTTTTCATCCGGCCTCCTGACTTTCGTCCCCCACAGCGACCGATTAGCGCTGCTGCAGGTCCGGGCCATCCTCCAGCAGCTGGGCCTGAACAGCACGTGCGACGACAGTATCCTCGTGAAGACCGTGTGTGGGGTGGTGTCCAAGAGGGCGGCGCAGCTGTGTGGCGCAGGCATGGCTGCTGTGGTGGATAAGATCCGCGAAAACAGGGGGCTGGACCGCCTCAACGTGACTGTGGGCGTGGACGGGACGCTCTACAAGCTTCATCCGCAGTGAGTGGAGCTTCCTTTGGTGGCGGGCGCGTGGGCGAGGCCCCTTTTGGTTCCGGGACACCAGGATGTGATTTCCTGCCCTCCAGTAAAATTCCTCACCAGGAACACAGCCGGCCTGCAGGCTGTGCGGTCGGAGCGGGGCTTGTTTGGCATGAGGAGGCGGGCGCAGGGCGGAGAAGTGGCTTCACTTGGCCAGTTCACCCCGTGGTCCTGACATTTCCTGCTTGCTGCTCCTCCCGGGCCCCTTGTATCCTGGGCGGGGAGCAGGAAAGCAGGAACAGGTGGGCGCGGGCTTACCCATCAGCCTGGGGGAGAAGCTGTTTCTTAGAAGCCAGGAGAGGGAGTGAAGGAAAGGGAGAGGACCCACTGTCTTGTTCTGCTACATCAGTCTGTCAAGAGCCTTGGAAGGCAGGAGCAATCGTGGCCCTGGGCTTTGGAGCACGGAGGCGGGCGGGATCAACCTCCTTTGGCCCCGGTGTCCCACATCCCATGCTGGAGGAGAATGGGTGGGCCCATCTGCTCTTTGACCCGCCGCATGTCTCAAAGCTGGGCTCTTACGAATGGAGTGACCTTATTATTGTCGAAACAGAGGTACTTTGGCCAGTTGAGAGAGGGCTACTAATAATTACAATGGGACCATTCCCCAGTAAACGAGCCATAATGTCACCCTACTTTAAAGCAGGCATACCCAACTCAGCGTGGACAGTGCCCGCCTACCTCACGCCGTGGCTTGGGATGGGACAGGCTGGCTCCATTTCTTCACCTTTGTCACTGTCCTCCTTGTCACTGTGTTTAGAGCTAGTCTCTGGAGCCCAACGTGGACAGGCTTGGATTTAATCCTGACAGCACCCTTTAGAAGCTGTGCTCAATTCCTTCATCTCTGTCAAGTCTCCTCTTCTTTGCGGGATAATAACCATTGGCAGACTGGACATTATGTATATCAAGTGTGGGACACCTAGGAGATACTCAGCAGAGGGCAAGCAGTATTACCTCTAGGAGCCCCGCTGCCCTGAGCATTCTCGGCCTGGCCCTATCTCATTTGCAGCACAAAATGCAAGAATCCAGAGTCGCTTCTCATTTAGAGATTATGCTTCACTTGGGGGTGGAAAGGAAGGCTCCCTCTCAGCTTCAGGTGCTGATGGGCTGGGGTCTCAGAGGGCTGCAAGCTAGGGATGGGTGATGTTTGTTTCCATGAAGCCTGCTGAGCTAACACCTGACCCGGCCTGGCGCGCCTCAGTGGTCCACGCCCAGGTCTCGACATCCCCTTCTTGGATTTCGGTCCTCTAAGATCCTCAGGCTCTGAGGATGGGAGCTGTCTGGGTGTGTTACTCATGCCGTTGCCCTCAGGAGCTGTCCAGAGGAGCTCGTTTGGGATTCTCCGTCGTGTCTCCCTGCTGCAAATTGTAATTAGGTTGGCAGTAAACCTGCTTGCCTCCCGGCGATTCTCAATAAGTCTCTGCTGCTTCAGAGCAGCCCCACCCCCCTCCTTCCTCGCTTCCCTCCTTCCCTTTGGCTGCTTCAGCATCTTCAGGTGGGTCCGGCATCTCTCCTATTCCTCTACCAACCCATCTCTATTTTTCGTCCTTTTCAGCTTCTCCAGAATCATGCACCAAACCGTGAAGGAACTGTCACCAAAGTGTAATGTGTCCTTCCTCTTATCTGAAGACGGCAGCGGCAAAGGAGCCGCCCTCATCACAGCAGTGGGCGTTCGGCTCCGGCAAGAAATGAGCAGCTAAGAGTCCTGACCCCCAGCCTGCTGCCCTTCCAGCACTTCTCTCTTCAAGCAGTGACCCCTTATTTTGCCCAGCGAGCTGTGCTGGGAGACGCCGGCACCAGAGCCCGCCTGCACCACCACAGGGAGGAAACCAGAAGCCCACTAACGGCGCGTAACATAGGGTACAAAATAGAGTGTGTGCTGTTGATAATCTCCCTGCCCTCCAGGTCCCTCCTCACCTGCCCTACCACTCTGCATGATTTGATTTCAACCCGGTCGTACGTTCCCCACGTGTGAAGTTTAGTGGCGTCCGTTTCTAATTTATGCATTCGTCCAACAGTTATTTATTGGCCCAAGATGAAAAGTCACACTATCTGACAGGCCTTAAGGGCCTCCGCTGCCCGTCCCTGGGGACCCGTCCCCCATGTGCAATGTATTATCACCAGCAGACACTGCCGGGACTTCTCCTCCCATGGGTGCAGTGGCCGCCACTTCCTCCCGGCCCCGCACCCGCTGCTGGCTGGTGTCCCAGCTGGGCATGGCAATGCCACTGAATTATGTGTCCATGGAACTGGTCATAGCCACAGTGTGACAGTCTTGCCTTCTGTCTGTCTTGGGGAGGGGAGGTGGGCAGTCCTGCGGGCAAGTGTCTTGTCTCCATTCGGGTAAAAGGAACCAATCAAGAAACAGTAAGCTCATTGGAATTACCCATCGCTTTTGTGAGCCATGTTGTATGACCTAGTAAACTTTGTACCAATTCAAAAACCCGAGTGATGCTTAATGACTGGGGAGTAGGGAGGATATTGGGGAATGTGGCAAAAACCAAACCCTGGGGGGTTTTGTGGCCTTCTGGGTCGGGGGCAGTTTGAAATGAAGGCTGTGTTCTTCAGCCTTCAGCCTTCTTTTGGCTCAAGGATGCTCTCCCCGTGTCTTCTAGCACCTGCCCTCCAGGCTCCCTGCTGCAGCCCCAGGGGCCTGCCTTGGGGAGGGATTCCTGCACTCCCACCTTGACCCCTTTCAGAAGGTAAAGGCTTCTGTCTTCCAATAGCCTGTCTTCCTCACCTGTAGTTGGAACAAAGTAGAAGCTTGGCTTGCAGGGGCTGTTTGGGTTTCCCGAGAGGACGGGGCAACACTGGCCCCCGCTGCTCCCGCTGTTCCCGAGCAGGTCCTGCCTTCATCATCCTGTCCGCCAACTCCAGGCCAACAGATGAAGAGACCCCCTGCCCAAGTAGATGAAGCCTTGCAGCAGCCCTGGGTAGCAGGGTTGTGGTGCTCTCCCCACCCCCACCCCACACACACCCCCATTGAAAATTAACCCCTTCTATGGGAAACTGGCCCTTGCCCAACCCTTCCATCCCTGCCCCACCTCAGCCTCGAGGGTACTGTTCCACTCTGTGGCTGCCATTTTGGATTCCTCCCCCAAGCTGGTCAGTGGACCCCACATCAGTCCACATTCTGGTGCCCTGTGATTGCAGTGCCATGCCACACCTCTGCAAGGTCTTCCCCAGGACTGACTGCGTGTTCACTTTGTTTTGTGAGACCAGGGTCCCTTTATTGGCACTGCCAGCGCCTACAGCACAGTGATTTTGTGGAGAACACAGGTAACATTAAACTCTAGGTGTGCATTTACAGCATTATGTGGTTCTTCTGGAAGGGCCCGAGGCAGGAAAGGTGAGTCAGCAAGCAGGGTGAGGTGTGGACCCGGCTGGGCCTGGAGCTTTCTAGGGGATGGAACCGTTGGTGTTCTCTGCCTGCCAGCCTCTTGAGTGGAAGTTAGGGTGACGGCTGTGTTGCTGACTCGAAGAGGCATTCATGTCAGACGGCTGCCATGGCAGTAATGAAAGTCACGGCTGCTGTTTATGAGGGCTTCCCAGGTGACTCAGTGGTAAAGAATCTGCGTGTCAATGCAGGAGACACAGGTTTGATCCCTGGGTCGGGAAGATCCCCTGGAGGAAGACATGGCAACCCACTCCAGTATTCTTGCCTGGAGAATCCCATGGACAGGAGCCTGGTGGGCTAGAGTCCATGGGGTCACAAAGAGTTGGACATGACATAGTGACTGAGCACACACGCTGTTTATGAAGCACTTAACATGTATTGGACTTGCTAATTTATAGGCATCTCTCCCATCATCCTCAGCCTCCCTGCAAAGTAGTTTTGCAACTGAAAGAGGAAGGCAATGTGAAGGTCATTGTCTTGAGACCACCCAGCTGAGGCTTCTTTTGACCCTTAACCACCATCTCCCCTGGGGTGGACCTGGGTTCTTAGATGCTAAAGCAGAGAAGCCCTGGATTGGCTCACAGGTTAGGGGCTTTGCAGAATTAAGCAGCTTCTTTCCTTGTGTCTTTATCCTGATAATAAATCAGTGTCATGGTTGAGTACTACCCACGGGTGTGTTTTGTTTGGTTCGCACAACATTTATAAAAATGCGAGCCAAATTTAACAATTCTGGAAGTTTCACAAATTTGGATTTCTGGCTTCTCTTGAAAGATGTAGAGGATCAGTCACGTGGCAGCATTTGCCCAGAGCTGATCAGCTACTCTCCCCTTTGGATTCCCATGCCCTCCAGTTTGCCAGTCCCCACCATTCCCTATTGGCCCGACACTGGAAGTCAGTTATCTTTTATCAATATATCTACAATTTTTCTTTCATACTGGGTTCAATTTACTCTATGTTGTATGCCCCAGGAAGGCATTCGACCTTGCAACTCCTGGATTAGATAAGTGTTAGCTCACCCTGTCTTCTTTGAATTATTGGATCCCCTGAAGCACTGTCTGAGGGGCTGGCTGGGAGAGGCAGGACCCACTGCAGAGTTCCTGGCCCCATCTCGTCTTTCCATTGATGTACTGAAGGGTGAGGCACGGGCCAAACTTTCAGAGGTGGTCCTTTCGACTGGCTACTTCTCAAGGGTGCGGAGCCTCTCCCTGCAGCCAGGCACTAGGCTTTAGGGTTCAGTAGACACTCCAGCTTGGGGGCTTTCAGCCTGCCCGTTGACAGCCTCAGAGGGGGCCACATCCCCAGACATGAAAAAAATCTCTTTAGTGTGACACCTGTTGACCCTCGTGGAGAGGGATGGAGTGTAGGTCAGCTCCATCTTGTCCTCCTCGGTTGGCGTGACCCATGGACAGCAACGGAAAGCAAGCCGGAATCCAGAGCGAAACCTGAGGGGTGGAGGGGTCATCTTGAGAAATGGAGTGAGGCCAACAGTTATGGGAACTGCCCTGTGGCTGCCCCACCTCCAGGAGCCGATCTCCCCTCCAGAGTAAAGTTGCTTCGGAAATTCACTCATAAGAGCTCAGGGTCTCTGGAGGACTTCCCTGGTGGTCCAGTGGTTGAGAATCCTCCTGCTGATGCAGGGGACGAGGATTCGATCCCTGGTCCAGGAACTAAGACCTCACACGCCCGTGCAGCTAAGCCCGTGACCACAACTACTGAATCCCGAGCGCCCTAGAGCCTGTGCTCCACAAGAGAAGCCACTGAAATGAGACGCCTGCGCACCGCACCTAGAGAAAAGCCGGTGCGCAGCGAAAGACCCAGGGCAGCCAAAAATAAAGAATTTAAAAAAAAGAGCTCAGAGACACATTCTTTAGTGGGTTGGAGTTTTGGAAACAGCCAGAAGTAATCTGGAGCCAAGTCCAAGTTTGAAGTGGGTGATTAAGCTGGACAAGACCATTTGTTACAAACAAACAAAAACAAACCAAGTACAATTATAACACAACAGATTTTCTTGTTTGATTTGTTAATTGGCTTCTAAAGGAGTATGCAAAGAGGAATCTTAAGAAATTGGGGCTTTGGCAATGTTGGCTGGAATAAGGATGCTCTCCAAGAGGACTGCTTTGAAAGGAAATATGCACATGGACCTACTAAGTTTGGGGACATTTGCTTAAAAAATAAGTGAGCTTTCCCCATGGCAGCACAGAGGGTCCCCATGTAAACGAGAGATCAGAGGAAGGAGAGAGTGAGTAGAAAAAGTGAGACAGAGCTGGCAGAAGGTAGACACTGTCCTGTCAGCAGCAGAAATAAATGAGGCCCTGTGTGGTGCAGAGAGGCAGACAACTGAGTGATCTGTTCCCAGGAGAGGCAAGCTTCTGTGTTGCAGAAGCGCGGACCTGACGTTGGTTCCTCCCCCTGTAGCTCTAGAGATTCCATGGTGCAGCCCAATAAATGCCTTTATTATGGGAGCTTCATGGCCACTGTCCCTTATACCTACATTCAGCATGTCCCAACCTGAGCTCCCTATCCTCTTCCCCCCATGTCCCTGACAGTCGTCCTCATCTCAATTCCTGATAACTGACCACCCAAGAACCTGGAGTCATCCTTGACTTCCTCTCCATCAAATTCTGTTGACTCTACCTTAGCAATCTCCAGATTCTGACCACTTCTCATGCATCTAAACCCACCATCTCTTGCCTGCCGGGATTATTGCAATTGCCTAATCCTCTCCCTGCTTCTCCCCCTTGCCTTGGGTGTTCCCTCTGCCTGGAACTCTATCCAGACAGCTACCAGGGCCCACTCAGTCCTCAAATGTGCTCAAAAGGTCCCTCAGTAAGGCCTACCCTGACCATCCTGTAAAATTGCAACCTTTATGCCCATTACTTCCCCCATTACTTCCTGTCCTCCCAGTTCTTCTTTTTTTCTATAGGATTTATCACCTAATACACACTGTGGCTCATTGACTCATTCAGTTCAGTTCAGTCGCTCAGTCGTGTCCGACTCTTTGCGACCCCATGAATCGCAGCACGTCAGGCCTCCCTGTCCATCACCAACTCCCAGAGTTCACTCATAGGTTTGCTTATTGTCTATCTCCACCTGCTGCCCAAGAAGGTCAGCTCCCTGAGGAAAGGGATCACTGTTTTTGTTCACCAGCGTATCCCAAAGGGCCTGGAACAGTGCTGGCACACAAAGCCACTGGGGATTATTTTCTGGAGAAAAGAAGATGGCACCAGGAGGAACAGTCCTACTGCAGAGCTGGTGTCTTCAAATACTGAACGATCAGAGGTTGTTTCAGGAACTCATAGAGCCGTGGGGTGCTGACTCCCACGGACTGTCACTGGGTAGCAGGGCACAGACACAGAAGGCTGGGGGCCCTCCCTGATGTGACAGTCCCTGTCTCTAAGTTCTCACTTCTACAACTGCATGAGAGAAAAATGTGTGATGTGGGGATGAGATTACAGACCTTGGAAACACATGGAATTCTTGTTGTATGAGTTTAGGAGAGTCTTCCTTTCTGAGACTCAGTTTCTTTATCTGTAAAATGGGGATAACACCTCCATCCCATTACATGGGTAGCCCTGGTGGCTCAGATGGTAAAGAATCCACCTGCAATGCAGGAGAGGCAGGTTTCTCCCTGGAGAAGGGAATGGCAACCCACTCTAGTATTCTTGCCTGGAGAATTCCATGGACAGAGGAGCTTGGTGGGCTACAGTCCATGGGGTATACTTGCCTGTAAGGAGAAAATGGAGGGTTCTGACGCCTATTAAACATTCAAAAGATAAAAGTCAGTCTCTCACTTCCTTCTGGCCTGCCCCAGGTAGGTAGGATGTCTGAGCAACAAAGGCTCTACTGGCCTTATGAATGGCCTGGATATCAGTGCAGAAAGGTGATACAAGAGGCCCAGGGTCAATGTCACCCACATCACTGCCTTGTTAAGGCCAGGACTCAATGTTCACCTCTCACCGACTCTTCCCTGGCCCCACCGTTCTGAGGCTGAGTGGCCTGCTCTACAAGAAGGACTCCTGGGCACTGGGGCTCCTGCCTGGCCCAGCATCTCCCACCTGTGCACGTGCTCCAGAGCAAATGCCAGCCCCTCAGTGAGACTCCACTTCTCTAGAAGTATGAGAGCAGCAGGGAGTGAGAATTGGGCTCCTTCCTCCCTGGCAGTCTCTGCCAAGGTCATTTCCTAGCGGCCCTGAAAGCCCCTCCTGTGATCTTCCAGGGAGCAACCCGTTTCCCCTCCAGCCTCAGCCCCAGGCCTCAGGCTGAGTGCTTCATTCGCTGCAGCTGGCACTGTCCTCCCCCACAGACAGTCCTCAGCGCCTCCTCAATGTAGAAGGCTCTTAAAAACATCAGTACCTCCCTCCTTGTTTTTTTTTGTCTTTATTGAATTTCTTACAATATTGCTTCTTTATGTTTGGTTTTTTTGGCCAACAGGCACGTGTGATCTTAGCTCCCCATCCAGGGATCAAACCCACACCCCCTGCATTGGCAGGCAAAGTCCTAACCACTGGACCACGAGGGAAGTAGCCAAGTCCCTCCCTCCTTTACCTGGCTCCTTCCTTCCTCCCTCTCGGCTGTCCTTCTGCCTCTCTGCCCCTCCCTCCATCTCTCTGTCCCTCCCTTCTCTCTTCTCCTTGTCCAGGTGCAGCCCCCAGAAGAAAGAGCAGGAGCAGGCGGTCATGAAAGCTGTAGGCTTGGCATTGGGCAGAGCTTTGGGGAGGGGGTGGGGCTCAAGGGAGGCCCAGACGACAGCGAGGATTATGCTCGGGGATGCCTGTGAGGATGGCAATCCCATGGGGGTAGTGAAGCTGTGCAGGGGGGTCCAGATGGAACCAGGCTGAGGAGAGGGGCTGGGATGAGGGCTCACCTGTGGTTGAGACAGCAGTAAATGATGGGATTGTACATGGTGGAGCTCATGGCCAGCCAGAAGAGCGCCAGGTAGACCTGCTGGATGAACTTGTGGCAGTAGATGTCCTCCTGGAAGGTGCCCAGGATGAAGTAGAGGTGGTAGGGCAGCCAGCAGATGGCAAACGTCACCACCACCAGCACCATGGTCTTCACGAACTGGTCCAGGAGACACTCCGGTCACTCCTCAGCCCGGATGCCCCAAGACCCACCAGTCTTCCTGAGGGTGAGGGTGGGGCACCCCTCATGCCAGCCTGAGAAGCCCTCAATAATCAGGTCCCCTCTGCGTCCGGAACCTCAGTCCCCCAGAACACCTACTACCCATGCACTCCTGGGCCCTCTACCCAGCTTTTGCTCAGGCTGGTCTCTAGGCTCACACTGCTGTTTTTCCTTCTTAGTCCTCACTCCTCAAAGCCCAGTTCAATGCCACCTTCTCTAAAAAGCGTCTTGGATCCTTCTTTGAGCAAAGCAGCTCCCCTCTGGAGAGTGGATGAGCTCTCGCTCCTAACCCCATCCTTAGAAGACACCCTGCCAGCTATGGGTCCGCAAGACCCCCACTCGCTGCAATCTGTGTCTGTCACAACCCAAAGACCAAAGGCAAGTCGGCCGGCCTGGGGAAGCAGGAATGAAGGCTCTGGCCAGAGACTTGGGACAAACGCAAGGTACATGCGGAGTCTATACTCCGCGGCGCCCTTTCGGGGGTGGGCCCGGAATGACCGATGCCGAGGCGGGGCCAAACTTCCGGCCCCGCCCTGACCCCGTCCCCTCCGCCCCCGGAGCTCACCTTCTTCTTGGCCTGCAGGTGGCGCAAGTTGGCACCATGAGCCTGGTGCCCCGGGACAGAGCGTCTCCAGAGCGTGAGTCCGATGACACTGTAGGCGACGAACATCACCACGAGAGGCAGGAAGTAAATGAGGGCGATCACTACGAGGTGGTACCTGGAGGGAGAGTCAAGGGCCTGGGCACCTGGAGACTGCCAGAGCTCAGTCCCCAGGCCTTGCGGTGCCCCTGAGTTTTCCTGGCAGGCCACCCTGGGGCCGCCTCCCAAGACCTTGGTTTAATTTTTTTTTTTTTAAGGCAAATCAACTAGCATATGTGCCCAGTGAGGGCTTTCCCTGCCGCAAAAGGGACACCAGTGTAAGCTTGGAGTCCTTCCAAGTGGCAGACAAGTTATCAAACGAGGAAATAAATAGGAATGAAAAAGTTAACCAATACATTTTTTTAAAATTTATAATGACATTAAGCACAAATGAAAGTGGCTCAGTCGTGTCCGACTCTTTGCGACCTCATGGACTATACAGTCCATGGAATTCTCTAGGCCAGAATACTGGAGTGGGTAGCCTTTCCCTTCTCTAGGGGATCTTCCCAACTCAGGAATCGAACTGGGGTCTCCTGCACTGCAGGCAGATTCTTCACCAGCTGAGCTATCAGGGAAGCCCCATTAAGCATAAAAGAGGAAGTAAAATTACATATCCCACCCCCACCACTATTAACGATTTGGAATATTTTCTTCCAGAATCATGCATTATATGTGTGTATATACACAGGTATTAGATTATGTATATCGTCTATATCTGCATTTGTCTGTCTAAATAGATTTCCTGGAGTTGATACGTTTCTATCCTGCACCAGCATCCCTACCAGGGAATGGGGCAGTGAAGACGGGCCACACGGTTCAAGCTATCGGATCACCTCTTCCTGACTGTGAGCATTGTTGGAAACACGGCTCACATCAGCAGACACAATTTCTGCTGTGAGCAAGTGGCCTGGAACACCACTGATGGTGCTCATCCAGTCCCCGTGGAGGACACCCGGGGCTGTGTTGAGGCCCTTTTTTTTCCTGTGGGGTAAAGGACATGCCTGCTGCCCCTTCTGGTTTCTGAGTGATGCTGCAGTCACGCTCCAACAAGACCCAGGCAGCAGCATTTGGTGAATGGACCCGAGCCCCCTGGCCCTGTCATGTGACCTTCTTCTAGGAAAACTGAGGTGTTCCCAAGCCACTTTCCTCCGCATGTGCCAGCCTTTCTGGGCCCCTTTCAAGAGGTGCTGCCACCTGGAGGGAGGAGAGTAGACGGGTTCTTCCCTAAATACCTTCCCTAAAACCTGAGTTTAGAATTTGACTTTCTAATTACAACATGTCTGGCGCCTCCTAGACACCCTGATCCCCATCTGTCCTCCTGTGGAGCAGGTAAGGAGAGGAGGAGCAGTGAGTGCCAGGCCCTGTCACCTTTGATTGTGAGGTCACAGATGGACCTTGAAGATCAGCTGAGCCATCTGCCTCAGTGTCCAGATCGAGGAACCGAGGCTCGGAGAGGCACAGGAAGTCTGTGTCATGTGAAACAGCTCTACAGACTTAACACCTAAATAATTTCCCTTTCACTGAGAATGAGCCCTGAGGAGTCAGAAGACCTGGGTTCTTGTCCAGCCTCTAATTTAAAGCATGACCTTGGGCAATCAGATCTCTCCTTCAGTCTCAGTTTCCCCGTTTGTAAAACATGGAGATCATCTCCACCATGCTTCCCGAATATGAGTGATGCCCCTTTGGTGCCTCATTCTTTTTTGGGTCGGTGCAGGATGGGGATTCACTCTGGGCTAAGTTCCCACCAGAAGGGAGAGCCAAGGAGCTTTGGGGACCATCTTCTAGGGCCTGCCATTATCAGGAATGGCTTCTCTCACACCTGAGACTGCCTTTTTTTTTTTTTTTGCATTTTGATTTTGAAAGTGTATGTGCATTTTCCTGGAGAGGGCATCTGTCATTTTATCAGATCCATACACACAGAATGTGAGCCTGTAAGGATGGAGCCCCCAGTCTAAATCTCAGAAGCTCCCTAACCCAAGAATGAATAATAAATTCTCACACACAAGAAACCAAGCTTTCGCCCAAATCCTCTCAGAATTCGAAGTATCATCAAAGTATACCCTCCTAGCCCACCTCTGCCCTCTTGCTTTCTGCCGTCGTCTGAATCAGGGTCACAAATCACCGACCCCAGAAAACTGGTGGTTGGTACCTTGAATTCTCACCATTCCGTGCCTCCAGGAGAAAAACTCCATGTTAAGGTGGAAAAAGGTCTGTCTAGTCAAGGCTGTGGTTTTTCCAGTGGTCATGTATGGATGTGAGAGTTGGACTGTGAAGAAAGCTGAGCACTGAAGAATTGATGCTTTTGAACTGTGGTGTTGGAGAAGACTCTTGAGAGTCCCTTGGACTGCAAGGAGGTCCAACCAGTCCATCCTAAAGGAAATCAGCCTGCGTGTTCATTGGAAGGACTGATGCTAAAGCTGAAACTCCAATACTTTGGCCACCTCATGTGAAGAATTGACTCACTGGAAAAGACCCTGATGCTGGGAGGGATTGGGGGCAGGAGGAGAAGGGGACGACAGAGGATGAGATGGCTGGATGGCATCACGGACTCGATGGGACGTGAGTTTGAGTGAACTCTGGGGAGTTGGTGATGGACAGGGAGGCCGGGCCTGCTCCGATTCATGGGGTCGCAGAGTCGGACACGACCCAGCGACTGAATTGAACTGAACTGAAGGTGGAAAAACATCGCCCCCCAGTGGCCAGTCTAGAAATGTTCTGCTCCCATCCCTTCCCTGAGCCAGGAAGAGGGGCGAGTCCCTACATGGACACCGCCGACGAAGCATTGAATCCTGAGAACGTGAGGGTACAGGGTGAGGGCAAAGACCCATGGCAGGGCCTGACCTCGAAATACAGCAGTCCCCAGAAACAGGCTTCTCAGAGGAACGGCGCCTTCTGGCCAGTGCTCGGGACTGGAGGAGAGGTAGAGGCCGGCGTTGGGAGACAGGGGGCGAGGAGGGGCCTGAATTGTTGCCGAGATCTGGCGGCTCTGGGCTCAGAGCGTGTACAGCCTTTTATACTTGCGGCAGCCAGGCTTTTCTTGGACTAAGTCTGACGGGTTTGTTTTCGTTTGCTCCGGTTTAAACGACCACATACTGGGCACAGGTTCTGCTGCAGTGCCTCACAACAACCCCTGAGCAAGGTTCTCTTGCGAATCTCCTTTGAGAGAGAAAGAGCCAAAGGCTCAGAGAGGTTAAATGACTCAAAGGATCCTTGAGCCAGCAGGGGACAGAGCAGGATTCCAACCCGAATACTGTCCCCAGAACCTCAACCGATTCTTTATCCTCAATTTTGAATTTCCAAGGTTCTTGGGGATGACAGAGCCACATGAGAACTAGGCAAACTGAGGCCCAGAAAAGAAAAGGACTTATCCAGGGTCACACAGAAGCTGCACCGTGTCTGAGTTCTGCTTTCTGCCCCCATCCCCTAGCCCATGGTGCCTGCCTCATCTCAAGGCTATCTCCAGGCTTCTCCTGAAAACATCCCAGACTCCATCATCTGCCCTTTCTTTCTGCCTCAGTACCCTGCTACCCCCTTTATTTAAGCAAGAGTGTTGACGAGATTGGACTCTGAAGCAGGACTGCCTGAATTTAAATCCTTGATTTACCACCTAATAGCTGTGTGGTCCTAGGCCCTTAGTTTTTTTAGTGCTTTGGTTTCCTCATCTGAGAAATGGAAATAATAATAATACATACTCATACTGTTATGAGAATTAAATGAGTTCATGTATGTAAAGTGCTTAGACCAGACCTGACATTTACTGAGTGCTAAGTGTCAGTTTTAGTTGATCCTGTGCTCACATTATCCCCAGTTCACCTATGCACTCACACTTACACACTGCACACATGTACACCATGAATGTGCATGCACGCACACACAGGCACATGTGCACACACCGTGTTACCCCACCCCCAGGCCTTACAAAAGGAGCATCTTGCCACCGCTGTCTTCAGGCCAGGCCACCACGCACTTGGTGGCGCCCTCATCCGTGGTGATGGTGGAGTAGAAGCACTGGGGGAAGGCGAGGGCCAGGGCCACCAGCCAGATGCCAGCAATGACCGCTCTGGTGCCAGGAGCTGAGAGCCGGGGCTGGAAGGGGTGGACGATGGCCATGTACCTGTGAGCAGAGGGCGGTGTGAACGGTGGGTGCACGCCCTTCAGACCAGTCTGCACCTCCTCTTCCCACTCCAGGCCCACACTCTCCCGTCCTATTCCCCACACCCTGCTGGTGACCTGCAGAGAGCTGCCGAGCTGGTGACTGTCTTGTAGACACGTGGCACACTAGTGCCCTAAACCTCTGTCCACCTCATCGCCTCCTTCTGAGCCTGGACATGCTCTCAGAAGGCCACAAGAGGGCAGTGTGGCCACACCAGAAGTCCATCTGGGGCATTGTCCTGCAGCTCCGCCCTGCCGAGTTCCTCAGCAGCTCAGCCTCTCTTCTGTTCAGAAACTTTAACAGATCCCGAAGTTCTTCTGCACAAAGCCCAAAGCAGCTGCCTACCAGCAATCTGCAGTGAAGGAAGTGCTCTACATATGCAGAAATGACCTTGGTCCTAGATGACCCCCCCAGCCTTCCTCCCTGGGATTAATCTGAACCTTGAGACATGGCCAGGACAATAAGACAAAGCTCAAAGCCCACCCTTTCGCTGATCCTGACATGATATCTGATATACTACCTGCCCCACCCCAAAACACAAACCCTAGCGCTTCGAATCCCCTGCTGCTGCTGCTGCTAAGTCGCTTCAGTCCTATCCAACTCTGTGCGACCCCATAGATGGCAGCCCACCAGGCTCCCCCATCCCTGTGATTCTACAGGCAAGAACACTGGAGTGGGTTGCTATTTCCTTCTCCAATGCATGAAAGTGAAAAGTGAAAGTAAAGTCGCTCAGTTGTGTCCAACTCCTAGCAACCCCATGGACTGCAGCCTACCAGGCTCCTCTGTCCATGGGATTTTCCAGGCAAGAGTACTGGAGTGGGGTGCCATTGCCTTCTCCATCGAATCCCCTATCCCCTTCCTAATATTTTCCCATAGCCCTCATGACCTCAAAATACAATGTATAATTTATTTAATCTTGTATTTCTATTTAAGTTTTCACCAGGGCAGGCATCTTTATCTGTTTTTACCTGAATGTGCAGAACAGTGTCTGTACATAGTGGGCACGGGGGGAATTTCTTCCTATGACTAAGAATGAATGAAGAAATGAATGGACACGTCTCCATTATTACCATCCTGACCTGAGCCACCGTCTTCCCTCCCCTGAGTTACCTAGTCAACTGCCTCCTGCCTGTCTGGACTCCTGGCTCCACTCTGCCCTCTACAGTCCACACTACCCACCCCCCACCTGAGCTTTAAGGGGGAAGTTCCATGAGACCACACTTTTCCCACTGCTGTATATTTCCCAGTGCCTGGAACAGTGCCTCAGACACTTACTGAGTGAATGAAAGTCTTAGGTGACTTTCAGATCTGCTGACTGATCACTCTTTTACCCTCCTGTCCCCTATCGCCTGCAGAGGCTCAGTCTGCAGCCCCAGAGATACAGCACCTGGGAGGTAATTGGCCCCATCGTAATTATGTGGTAACTGCATGCAGTGTTTAATTTTCCCCTCAAATTATCTATCTAGGAAGAGGAAACAATATAAGCAATTTCCTTGTAAAATAAAGAAACCAAAACAAAAATCAACTCCAGAGAAGAACACTCCAGAAGGTCCCTAAAACACTGTTGTTCTTCCCCTATAGCCTTGAACACCCATCTAGGGCAAAGTTCTTTCTCGTGTCTAACCTTATCCTTTCTCGTCTCAGTTCCACAGTCCTCTGTGAAACTATTCCAGATGCATAGTTTAGGATCATGAACAGGTTAGGAGGCAATTAATTCCCTGGGTTCCACATTTAACTTGCTGTGTGACTATGGGTGTGTTATCAGCCCTGTCTGAAGCCAACACAGTGAACCGGCTCCCCATAACTGCCCCGCTACCCCGCTGCCCCTACTTGCCTGTCAGCAGCAATGGCAGTCATGGAGTAGATACTGACGAACATGGCTGTGATGGGGAAGAGGTTCTGGAAGTAGCAGAAGGCACGGCCAAAGTACCAGATGTTGTGGCTGGCGTAGACGAAGTTGAAGGCAGCGTTGAAGGCAGCCATGCAGAGGTCGGCCAGGGCCAGGTTGACGATGAAGTAGTTGGTCACCGTGCGCATCCTCTGATGGGCCAGAATGATCCAGATGACTGTGGCATTGCCTATCACAGCCACCAGCACCAGGGCCAGGTAGGCTGCGGTCCACAGTGCCAGCTGCCAACCGGGCATGGAGAAGGCTGTGATGCCCGTGGCATTGCTGTCAAGGCCAGACGAGATGTTGATATCGGTCATCACGACACAGGCCCCCATGGCCGCCTCTGAGTCTGGCACAAGGGGTAAGGCTCCTTGGCTCCCTCCAGGCCCTGGTGCCCTGTGGGAGCACACAAATCCTCTCTGAGTGCGGGAAGCAGGAGGAGTGGGTGCTGAGCCAGGCGCGTCCAGGGAGCGGGGGGGTCACTCCCAAGTCTCAAACAGAGATGAGTTAGGCTGAGCAGACAGCCGGGTCCAGAGCCCTAGGCACTTCAGATTCCCATGTCCTGGCCAGCCTTCTCCAACATCACGTGGATATCTAGAATCCAAGACGTGGTCTCAGAGTAAGAGGCATCCTTCTAAATCATCAGCCTGTGTCTTCACTGCAGAAATGGAAAAAGAGATTCCAAGTGGGGACCAGCCCAGGTCATGTAGTAAGTTGGTGATAAACTCGAACCCAGGTCCCTCCTAATGTGGTTCAGGAGACATTAGGGCTCAGACGTGCGCAAAGCAGCTGTCTGGATCCCGCAGGTCAGTTGTGCAGCAGGCTGTCTCTCCAGGCGCTGGGGTGCAGGCGGGGAGGCCTTCCCGCTGCTCTCCGGGCGGGGCCGTGTGGTGCAGGGCGACGAGGGCCTTGGCAGAGGTGCTGTCTTCTCACGAGCTGGGGCTTTGCCTCCGCCCTTCGTCCCACCTCCTGCGTGGATGGCCAGGCTTCATCTCTTGAGGAAAGATTTAGGACTGGCTGCTGAGGCAGGGAGAGACCCAGGGAAAGTTGAGGGGGTGGCAGGGGTGGGGCCTGGCATGGAGGGCACAGTCCTCAGTAGGGTGTTTACATTCAGTGGGGCCGGAGCTACATCTAGAATGTGACTAGGGGCATGGGCTTGGGAGCCTCGGGGACTCCAGGCAAGGACTCCTAAACCTTTCCGAACTTCAGTTCCCATCTGAAAAAAATAGGAACCATACAGCATGCATCTCACAGTGTTTTGGTGAGTTTTAGATGAGATAGTGTGTGTTAAGTCTGATTAGCACAGGAGCTGACACATAAAAGGCGTGACAAGGAGTCGCAGCCCTGTGGGAGGCCCCCGGGCCTGCTCAGGGCTCTGTGACCAAGACGGAACCCAAAGCATGTCCAACACGTTCTCCGGTGATGTTAATGCTGCTGGCCCAGGGACCTCACTTTGAGAACCACTGTCTTAGGACAAGGACAGGGGTCACCGCCTCACCTGTGAGCTCCAGAAAACCCCGAGGGGCGGCCCGCAGACTCCACTCTTGGGCACTGACTGTGTGATGTGTCGGGCACTGCCTGAGGCTGCTGTGTCTGAGTGACTGTATGTGTATGTGACTGGCATGTGTAAGCGCATGCACATTTGTGCACCTGTGCACACCTGTGGGGGTGTAGACCATCAAGACCCAGCAGCCTCAGAAGGGCAGGGCATGTCCCTCCTTAACGCTTGGAGGGTTCTCAGTCACCAGCACTGGCAGCCCTGCTGTGCTAAGGGTGTGCTGTCTCCTTGGACTCCAGCCAGCTTCCGGGGACCCCTACTCTTCTTGTGGGTGTGTATACTGTAGGACCCTGGGCCTCCTGCCCTCCCAGAGTCAGCTTAGGACACAATGGCTCCCACCCTGGCCAGGCCACGGGGCAGAGGGAGGCCTGTTCCCTGTCTGGATTGGGCCATCAGCCTCTGTTTGGAAAACTGCCTTTTGCTGAACGACCTCTGCCTCTGATGTCTTTTGGCGGGAGAGCCGCAGACACTCCAGTTTGGGGCTTGTTTGTCTTATGCACCGCTGACCAGGGTTTTGAAGGCAGAATGTGTAGAAATAAGGATGTCAGCTGGGGCAACCTACTCTGTTGGTGGTTCTGCCTCCTCCTCCAGGCTGTCAGAATGAGTTTCAGGTACAAGCAGAGCGCAAGGATAAGACACCAAAGCATGTGTCACCCATCAGAGAAGCCCCAAACAGTACCCGTTTCTCCTCCCTGCCAGCATCCCACCACCTCCAGTGTTTACGTGAGGATTATGTTTTGGAGCTGTTAAATCTAAGAGTTTTATTTCCCCCTTAAATCATGTGCTCTTGTAGCTTTCCAACTATGTACTGGTGGCCTCGTAGAAGGAGAGGGTGGGGGCCGCCCTGGACAGAGGGGCACACAGAGCTGGCCTGTGGAGTCCATCACTAAACAATGGCCGTGAAAGCCGGTCTTTCTCAAGACAGGAAAACACTCCGAATTCCTTTAGCTCCTCTGCACACACGTCCAGACTCCAGTTTGGTCTTCGAGGATTTGTATAGGAAGTTCCCGCCACCAGGAAGTGGAGGAGAATGCTGCCCATCAGTCTGTTTGGATGGGCTGAGCAGCAGTACAGGTTGGGTACCCCTGGCAGGCTACTCTGGTTCTGACTTTAGAGTGCAGGATGTTTATTAAGGAGCACATGGGATCAACCCCTGGGGAAGGGAGGGGAGAGAAGCCGGTGAGGGCAAAGGGGGTGGCTGAGCAGTGATGGTGAGACAGTGGCCTTGGACAGCCCCAGGTCGGATCACTCTGAGCTAGAAGGACCCCTTAGAGTTACCCTCATGGTTTGTGCTATTGTGGTTTTGAAGCTGGAGTCCTGAAGACTAGAATGGGAGAGGAATTGTATTTCAGGGAGTTTGGAGGAGAGTGGGAGCTGCTGCAGGGGTAAGGGATGGGAGAAAGAAAAGGGTTCCAGGAAGCGCTGTGGCCCAGATGCCCCTACACAGTGTCCCAGAGACGCCTTTGGCAGTCGCCTAACCATGTCTCTGGCTGGGCTTGGACCACCTGGTCACGGCTTCAGTGGGTCACATGCGGCGGCAGGTCATCTGGTCACCTGGGCTGTGCAGAACGAGGACGAGGACAGCACAGTGAGCCGTTTATTTGGGTGAATGAATCCCATTTGAAAAATCAGCCTTCATTCCGAAACTATGCCCTTCTTGCTGTGGGGGTTAATGTATCCTCTCTCGCATGAAATAACGGTGATGGCAGATGGTAGTTGCCTCCTGGTTCTTCTTTTCCTTGTATGTCTCTTACTCAATGGAATACCACGCTGGTGAGCTGTACGGTTCCCTCAACTAGGTGTTTTGAAATTTTATTGGTCCATGAAATTCAAAGACACAGGAGCCCTGATCTAGTTCCTCTTTTGGAGAAGAGAGGGGGAGCCCCGGGTCCTCTGGCCTGTGAAGGGGGCCGCTTCCTGATGGCTTCCCCCGTCCTGCACAATCTGCACTGGCTTGCCTGCCTCCGCTCTCAGGAAGCCACTTCTTGGTCACCTCCTTGTCACACAGGTGGGGAGCTCCTCAGGGCCTGGGCTGTGTCTAGTTTATGTCTTTTCTCCAGGAGAGCAGCGAGCATATCACAGGTACCCTCTAAACGCAGACTGAATGAAAATGATGAATCAAATTTAAAATGACTCAGAGGTGAGGGATGGTAAATTGTATATATTGCATATATCATCTATTTATCCATCTATCTATCTATAATGCTGTGGCCTAGTGGCTCAGTTGTGTCTGACTCTGCGACCCCGTGGACTGTAGCCCACCAGGCTCCTCTATCCATGGAATTTTCCAGGTAAGAATACTGGAGTGAGTTCCCATTCCTTCTCCAGGGGATTTTCCCAACTCAGGGATCAAACCGGAATCTCCCACATCGCAGGCAGATTCTTTACCATCTGAGCCACCTTGGAAGCATCTATCTATAATACGTAGATACATATCTAATAGAGAGATAGATACTTTACAGATAGATAGATGTGAAAACCTTAAACTAATGGGATTGGCAGTGATGGGATTTTACGGAACTTTGAGTGGGCAGGGCAGTGTAAAACCTGGCACATTGGCACACAGTAGGTGCTCGATAAATCTCAGATGAGTACATGAATAACAAATAATGAATAAAGTTTAGGACATCACCCGGTCAGGGGTGTTGGGAGTAGCATTCTTATTTTCACAGAATCTAAAGCTTAAACTAAAAAACATGTCTGTGTAGGTCAGGCAGAGCGTTTGGTTAAACTAAAAAACATGTCTGTGTAGGTCAGGCAGAGCGTTTGGAGGATGCTGAGTGTTTCCACAGCATCTCAGGATTTATTCCTCACAGTTTGCCTTGCCTTGTCCACAAACCAGAGGGTCCCAAGCTGGCCCCTTTAGAAGATGAACTCTGGGCCCCCCACCCTCCTGGCCTGAGCATCAGTGGCCCAGAATCTGGGACTTCAGCTGGGAGAGGGAGAGTTGCAGTCTGCCAAGAGCACACGCTACAGCTGACACCTTTTTTAAACACTGTGAGTGTGATGGGGCGGTGCCTCCCCCTAAAAGCCTGAAGTTTATCTAGCCAGAGAAGAGAGGCCGTGAGTGTTTACATCTGCTGTGGTGCTGGTGTACACAGAGCTCAGAAGCTCTTAACACCAAACGGGTTCATTTCCCAACATCAGGCTTTTGCAAAATCTGCCCATCTATGGCAGGCCGAGGAGGAAGTGGGCGAGGCTTGCCTAGGAGGGGGTTGCTAGTTAGATGACTGGGGTCATCGCAGAGGCAGCCTGGGTGTTGCAGACAGAGGGGGCTTGGTGTCTGCCCTGGTGCTGGCAATTGTTCTGTGGTGAGGAAGAGGGGAATGCGTGAGGAAAGGGAGGGGACAGAGGGTCAGGGTTTCTGCTGAAAGGCCTGAGTCCTGGGCCCTGCAGGGGGTCTCTCAACTGGACTGGGAGTTGAGAGACTCCCTGCAATCATCCCGGAGTTAGAAGAAAGCGTCATGTCTCTTCCTTCATGAAGCTTCCAGCCAAGATGGAGAGCCAAATCCTGAAAGAGCAGAGAGAACTTACCACCCCCTGTATTATCGGTCCCCTCCACTCCATCCTCTGCCACAGTGATCTCTTAAAAATACAAATCTGACCGTGTACTTCCTGCTTAATCCCCATTGCTCTCTGGGTTGAGAAAAATAGCCTCATTCCTTTACTGCTGCTTCTTTCTCAGGACCACTTTCCCCTTGCTTCTTTTAGCAATAAAACCTCCTCTGTTGTTACCTATTGTCACCTGGCTTCCCAGCTAATGGACTGTATTTCCAGGCCTCCCTTCCAAGCCAGATGTGGTCACATGATTAAGGTCTGGCCAATAGGACGTGGCAGAAGCGATTTATATGTGTATACAGACAACTTCAAAGTCTCATCTGTTTTTTTTTTAAACAAACAGCTCGGTTTTTAAAAAATTTAATTAATTAATTTTTGGTTGTCCTGGGCCTTCATTGCTGTGTACAGGCTTTCTCTAGTTATGGCGAGTGGAGGCCACTCTAGTTGTGGTATGTGGGCTTCTCGCTGCCGTGGCTTCTTTTGTTGCAGAGCACAGGCTCTAGGCAGGTGGGCTTCAACAGTTGCGGCCTACAGGCTCAGTGGTTGTGACTCGTGGGCTTAGTTACTCCATGTGGAATCTTCCGGACCAGTGATTGAACCTGTGTCCCCTGCAGTGGCAGGCAGATTCCTATCCACAGCACTACCAGGTAAGTCCTCATCTTTTTTTTTTAATTTATTTTTTATTGAGATATAGTTGAATTACAATGTTGTGCTAATTACCGCTGTACTGCAAAGTGATTCATTATACATATATGAACGTTCTTTTTCATATTTTTATATTACGGCTTATCACAGGATATTGAATTTAATTCCCTGTGCTGTACAATAAGACTTCTGTCATTTATCCATTCTATATATACTAGTGTGCATCTGCTAATCCCAAACTCCCAATCCAACCCTCTCCCACCCGTCTGCCTTGGCAACCACTGGTCTATTCTCTATGTCCCTGATTCTATTTCTGTTTCATATATATGTTCATTTGTGTCGTATTTTAGGTTCTACTTATAAGTGATGTCATATGGCATTTGTCTGTCTTCCTTACTTCACTTAGTATGAGCGTCTCTAGGTCCATCCGTATCGCTGCAAATGGCATTATTTCATTCTTTTTTATGGCTGAGTAGTATTCTATTGTATATTGTACAACGTCTTTATCCATTCATTTGTTGATGGACATTTAGGCTGTTCTCATGTCTTGGCTGTTGTGAATTGTGCTGCTATGAACATAGGAGTGCACGTATCTTTTTGAATTATAGTTTTGTCTGGATATGTGCCCAGGACTAGGATTGCTGGATAATATGGTAGTTCAATTTTTAGTTTTCTAAGCAGAATCTCTGTACTATCGTCCATAGTGACTGCACTCATTTACATTCCCACCAGCAGTTAAGGAGGGTTCCCTTTTCTCCATACTCTCTCCAGTATTTGTTATCTGTAGACTTTTTGATGATGGCCATTCTGAAGGTCTCATCTTTAGAGAAGGAGCTGGCTGCTTTCCACTTCCACTCCCCTCTTCCTACTGGGTGGGAAATGGTAACAACAGGAGCTGACATTTTGAATCCAGAGAGGGCAGCCCTGTGTTATGGCTGGCAAAACCCAGGGTTGTTGCATGAAAAAGAAAAACAAAGCAAAACAAGCTTCTCTCTTATTTCAGGCCTTGCATGTTAGGCTCTGTTACAGCACTGAACCCTTCATGATACCCTATCCTTGAAGCATTTCCTTGATGATTGCACAGGTTGACTATCTTTGTTCTATACTCCAGTAGATTTCTGTGCTTTCCTTCTTGTTAATACCCTGACCCATGCTCAGAAATTCATGAGGCCAGGAATCCTGTCTGGATTATAGTCATATCTTCCTTTCCCTCCATTATGATTGACACATTGTATGCCAGATGCTATTTGTTGGTTAAATGAATGAATGACTGGGCAAACGAATGAATATATTGAAACAGCTTGGGTGTAATAGTAGAAAACTTTTTGCTATAAGCAATAGTGACTTAAACAAACGGGGGCTTATTTTCTCACATAACCAGAAGTCTGGAGGTCAGTGATTCCATGCTAAACAGTGCAACGGTTTCAAAGTTCTTTAGGAATTTTTTTTTTCTTGACCCTTGCCTCTTGGCTGTTAGATGGCTGCAACAGCTCCAAGTAGCAGTTCTTACATACGGCATTCCTATTCCAGGAAGGGAGCAGGAAGGAAAAGAATTCCCCTTCCAGGTATTTTTCCTTTGTTAGGGAGGGAAATCTTTTTTCAGGACCCTCCCAGCAGATGTCCTTTATATCATGGGACCAGAACAAGGTCACATGACCACCCTTAGCTACATGGGAGAGGAAATGTTTTCCTTTTTTAAGACCCAGCTGGGTTTTGGTACTGTGGGGCTCACTGAGGCTGGTAGGAAGAAGCCAGTTCTAAGAGCTCATCCCTTTCCTTAGCCAAATGGTCCTTCCATTCAGGAAGTCCCATGGACTACAGGGTATCATGATGTGTTCACAAATAAAAGGATCATGCACTGTGCTTAATGCTTGCTGGAGAATGTCACTTTCTGTCTCTTGAAATTCTTTCCTAGACACTGACCTTCCCAGAAGACTGAGCTCTGCCAACAAGCTTACCTGTTCCAGTAAAATCCACTGACTATCATCTCTGTGGTCACAGCAGTAACTGTCCACCAACCATGTGCCCATGTGCCTGGGGACTGAACCAGCGAAATAACCTCTTTGTGCCTCCTCCTCGTTTGTCAAATGGGGCTAGATATCTCGTAGGATTGTTGTGAGGATTAAATTAGTTAATACATGCAAAGTGCTTAGAATGGTACCTGGTGCACAGGGCTAAATGAGAGTTTGCTGTTGTCATTTCATTATAGCCCAGTTTTATACATGAAGTTATATGCTCAGAAAGGTTAAAGAACTTGCCCAAGGTCATGCAGCTGGGGGAACCATCAGTCAAGCCTGGTCTGTCTGACTCCAGAGCCCATACCCTTTCTTCTCCGACCACAGGCCTTCTCTAAGATGACAAGTTTATCCTGAATGTCTCAAGGGTGGGGTGTCTGGCCACAGACACTTTAGGGCCCAGATGGAATGCTACCTCCTTCCAGAAGCCTGCCTGGAGACTTGCTCTCTACTCCTCACTGGCAGCCTTTCTGGAGAACATGAGAACTGCCACTTGTCTCTTCCTTGGAGGCAGAGAAGGTCAGTCTTGTCCACTGTTGTGATCATCAACACAGATACACTGTTAGTCCTCCAGGAGCACCTCGTTATGATAAGGACACTGATGCCCAGGTAAGGTGCTCACTGCAGGTCGGACAGCCAGTAGTGGCAGAGCTGTGCCTGCAGCTCCCACCAGCAAACTCCCCATTCAGTAGTCTTTCCTCTGCTCAAGGCTCCTTCCATGAGGTAAGGGAACTTTGCAGGGACAGCGGCTTATCCCAAGGAGACCTTATTCAAGCTGGGGCAAGCATGGGGCGCCCTGGGAGACTGTAGCCTGAGCACTAAAAGAGATCATCTCTGATCGCTCACCTCCAGCCCCTGTTCCTACCTGGGCCTGGGTCCTGGGTCCATCTGTGTGTGTGTCAACCGACGCCTGAGTGCCTGTAATACACAGATAGTGACACCAGAGGGCGACATCATTACTTTAATCCTTGTGAGCACAGGGCTTCAAGCAGCCTCTCAGACTCATGGTGATGAGGAAGATGGTGATGATAACCACGGCCAGGGCTAAGATTTTTTAAGCCAAACCCCTTTGTAATAAGCATGCATCACCTCTAATCAGGAGATCTTCCTGTGTGCACCCCCTTTCTCCTGCTGTGTTCTGCATCTCAGAAAACGGACCACATGCCCCCAGTCACCCAAGCCTGAAGCCTAGGCATCATGGACAGCAGCTTCTTCACTTGCTCCCTCCCCAGTATCACTCACTCCTGTCCACTCTACATCCTAAATCTTAACCCATCCACTTCTCTCCATTCCCACTGTTTGTCCTCTGCCTCCAATTCCTTGTTCCATCTACAGAGAGCCACAGGCTCTGGCCTCAAGCTTGGTGTAGGCCCGTGGTTCCCAGACTTTGCTGCTCATTAGAAACACATGGGGAGCTTTGAAAATGCTTGCTGCCACATCGGTCGCTAAGAGTCGGACACGACTGAGCGACATCACTTTCACTTTTCACTTTCATGCATTGGAGAAGGAAATGGCAACCCACTCCAGTGGCAACCCACTCCAGTGTTCTTGCCTGGAGAATCCCAGGGACTGCGGAGCCTGGTGGGCTGCCGTCTATGGGGTTGCACAGAGTCGGAGACGACTGAGGCTACTTAGCAGCAGCAGCAGCTGCCACATCACAGCTCAGACGAGTTAAGGCAGGAGGCAGAGGGCATGGGTGCCTTCCTGGTAGCTCAGCTGGTAAAGAATCTGCCTACAATGCAGGAGACCCCAGTTCAACTCCTGGGTCGGGAAGATCCCCTGGAGAAGGGCTGGGCTACCCACTCCAGTATTCCTGGGTTTCCCTGATGGTTCAGACAGTAAAGAATCTGCCCACAATGCGGGAGACCTGGGTTCAATTCCTGGGTTGGGAAGATCCCCTGGAGGAGGGCATGGCAACCCAGAGTACTCCAGTATTCTTGCCTGAGAATCCCCATGGACGGAGGAGCCTGGTGGGCTGCAGTCCATGGGGTTGCAAAGAGTCGGACACGACTGAGCGACTTAGCACAGCACGGAGGGCATGGGGGTGGGAGCCAGGCATCAGTACTTTTTAGAGATCCCTAGGTGGTTCCAGTTTGCAGTCAAGTTTGGGAACCACTCTCCCCTTGTTCTGAGACCCTCTTACACATCCTTTCACTGGGACAATGTCTGCTTAATCTGGCAGGCCTCTCTTTAACATTGCCTGCCTTCCTGAACACACAGATCGAAGCAACTGCTCCTTCCTGATGTTGACACTTACCACACTGTGTTGTTATTGCTTTTTCAAATGTCTGTCTTTCCCCCACCTTCCCCCACTTACCACCACCTCCTTCCCCACTGAGTGGATACATGCATGCAACTAATCCTCACAAAGAGAGGCAAGTTTTATTAACCTTATGATTTTGAATGTTGCCCAGATTTTTATTTTTGCCGTTTATCTGTTTACAGTGTTTGAAGCATGAAGAAAAGCATTTTCTCTTTAAATGTGGATATAGATATAAAGGGGGCTTCCTAGGTGGCTCAGCGGTAAAGAATCCACCTGCTGATGCAGGAGATGTAAGAGACACACAGGTTTGATCCCTGGGTCGGGAAGATATCCTGGAGTAGGAAATGGCAACCCACTCTAGTATTCTTGCCCGAAAAAGTCCATGGACAGAAAAGCCTGGTGGGCTACAGTCCATGGGGTCGCAAAGAATGGGACGTGACTGAGTGACTGAGCACATAGATATAAAGATGTCTGTTCTTTGAACTCTTCAAGCCAGTTTTTTATCTGTTTTCTATTTGAAATTCCCAAGTTGTGGCTAATAATTACCCAGGGAACTTGAGACTGGAGAAAATACCTTGTATTTAAAACTGATTTGTTATTTCCTGTTGATTATCTGTTGACATTGCTTCTCTGGTGTCCAGATTCAAGAGCTAAAAATGAAAACTCTAATGTTTGTTTGATGTTTTTCCTCTTTTAAGGAAGCTGCTCTCTCTGCTGTAAGACTGTAGCTTTTTCTCTTTTTTTTCTGTGGAATTCAGGTATAAATTGACAAATTTATATCAGGTGTATAAGGGTATTGGTTTTTAAATATGGTACTCACTGAGCCCTTTCAATTTGAAAACAAGTTTTTCTTCACAGGGAAATTTTCTTTATTTCTTCTCATATTATGTAAGAATGTAGCAGAATAATTGAGTAAAGAATGACTTGAATAATAGGTGCTTATTTCCCTCAGGGCTTATTTCCTTATTTTCACAGGGCTCTGGGTGGGCAGCTGTTGACTTGGGTTCTGTTGTTCGACAGCATCAGGGTTTCGACTGGTATCTCCTCAATTCTCTTGGCCTCTTTCTTATGATTACAGGATGGCTGTTGCAGCTCCAGGCATCATGTTTGCATTCAATGTAGGAAGAAAGGAGAAAAAAAAGCGACACTAATTGTATCAGAAAAGACAAAGAATCTTTCTGGATGTCTATGGCCCATGAACCAAAACAGTCTCAAGCAAGGGAAGCTGGTAATAAGTATATTTTACATGTCCATCCTCCACAGTGAAGTCAGAGTAGGGAGGAGGTTGGGAACAGGGTTGAGTTAGTCAGCAGCAGCATCTACCACATTTTGTCCTGGACCTGGCCTCCACATCTCTTATCTTTTTTTTTTTTCACATCTCTTATCTTTTTCTTCTAATCCACCTCTTTGTGTTTTTCCTCTGAATTCTGAGATACTTCTCTCTGTCTTTCAGACCACTGACTCAATTTGCAGCATGAACTCTCTATTGGATTGTTATATTTGAAAGTCATACTTTTTAGTTTGCAGGAATCTTTTTGTGTGTGCTCCAACTACATCTTTCCATGACCCTTTTTTCTTTCTTTGAAGTCCTTTTCTGTCTGTCTTGCTAGTTCTAATTTACATGTTCACCTAGGGCTTTCCCCCTTTGTTACTTAGTCCTTTTAAGCAAGTGTGATTTTTCTTTACTTGCTCATATTTTTTCCCCCTTGGTCCCCCTAGGGGTCAGGCTATTGTGGTGGAAGACACAGCCCTTTCTGCTCTCCTGGGCCTTTGGCAAAACAAGGGTCTGGCAAACAGTATTCCTTCACCGCTGTCCACCCGAGGCATCCTCAGATGTTCACTGGCCACCTGGGATCCACCAGTCCTCCAGTGCAGTTCCCCTCTGGTCCATGGTGGTCAGCTGGGTGGAGCAGGCCCCCCAGGACCACACACAGCTGGAAGACAGAAGCAGCCCCCTCCCTGAGAAGAGTTCGGGTTCCACTGCTGGGGGGGGGTTCATCTCTGGGAACCAGGAGTTCCTTTCTACCTGGTGCCAAAAGGAGCTGTGCCTTTTTTCCCACCACTGGTCCTTGAGCTGTGGCTCCGGAGGGCGGGGCCCCAGACCTTCTCTTGTCCTTGGAGATGTAGGGGCTCCCTGTGGCCTTAGATGCTCTTTCCTGGCTTCCTGGTTATGTCACCCAAAGAGTGAGTGGCAGGCAGGGCGAGGGGATATGCACTCAGTGCTTAATCAAGGCAATCTCAGGATTCACTTGAGCCAAGTTTGTAAGGGTTTTGCTTTTGCTTGATACCTGGGTAGTCTCTGTATAAACAAATGTTATAATAAATCCAGGTGTAACTTACCTGTTTGCTGAAACAGGCCTGGTAGGGCTTCTCTGGAGACATTTGGTCAGCAGTTTGAATTAGTGACTTCAAACAGTGGGTGATGACTAGTGTTTAAAGGGAGACCATAGGAAATACAGGAATGTGTCCTGTGGCAAAGGTGACTTTGTTTCACGCAGCTTTTGCTGAGTTGTGTGTTTTGTACACTGGACTGTAACGTAAAATACAGTTCTGCATCATGTTATAAAAAGTTGTTTAAACAGGGGAATTCCCCGGCAGTCCAGGGGTTAGGGCTCGGTGCTTTCGCTGCCACAGTTGGAGTTCGATCCCTGGTTGGGGAACTAAGATCCCACAAGCCACCGGGTGTGGCAAAAAAAAAAAAATTATAAGCGGTGTTGAATTGGAGGATGTTCTAAGGGCAGTTGTTTTGGCTTCACATGAAAATAAAAATAGAAGAGGATTAGATCCTTTACTAGAAGAATTCCATGACTCCCTCCACCCCAGCTGATTTTAAACACAGGTTCCTACGACATACTGAACTAACTAGTATTTAGCAGACTAAATTCTCGGTGTTCATTCCCCACTCGACCCTCCAGAAGTCAGACTAGCCTGCTTTCTCTGCAGTTCTTGTGAAGGTTTGGGGTCATTTGCTGGGGGCAGAGAGGGAGCCCGCTTTGCTCCAGTGTTTGGGGGGACGATTGAGGAGGCTGAGCAGGAGGCGGAACCAGCCCTAGCTTGCGTGGAGCCTGTAGGGCTTCGTGCCTTTGGGCACACACTCCTCGAAAATAAAGCAAGAATTATCCTCCTTGTCTAGTTTCGCACCCAAGGCTATTCTGATGACCCATGGAAAAGAAAAAAATCCCTCAGTCAACACATGTTTGTAACAGAAAATGGTGTTTTGCTAATGGAAAGCCTTTTATTTTCTCTGAGCTGGACAGAGAGGGACTTGGGAGTGTAAGACAGAGAGTAGGAGCCGTGGCTGATGCAAACTGCTCAGCAAACAGGAAAGAGGAAGTTGAAACGGCCTACAGGGGTGTAGGCCTTAGGAGTCGGCAAGTCTGGGAGAAGGGAACTGGCTCCTCCCAGGACAAGTTTTACATCAAACGTCTGTGGGACTAGGTTTCTGGTGGAAGCCCCAAGGGAGGCCGGAACCTGCAGTCCGAACAAAGCTGCAGGCAGAGCCGGCTCGCCTGGCCAGGGACAGCCAATTTGTGGCTTCCGTGTTTAATGAGCAGCTATGTGCGCCCAACACCCCACCAGGCCCTCAGATGAGACGGTCCTTGCTTCATGGAAGGAGGGTGATAGCCAAGTAAATCTAAGAGTGGTGAGGGCTCTAACATGTGGGTGAAAGCACTTTGTCAGCTCTAAACTGGGTGGTCTGCCCTTAGGCCTACCCTTGCGGGGTCCCCTAGCAACCAGCACAGGGCAGGATGCTGTGGCTTGTAAACCTTCCTGACATAGATCAGCAGGTCCATGAACGTTTTCCGAGAGTAAGAGCCCTATATCCCTTCCTCAGTAGCTACAGAATCAGGTCCAGACCCCAGTTATGTGTTCCCCAAGGCCCAATCTTGGTACCTTCTGACTGCACTGGGGGCCCAGCCACTTCCTCTAAGGCTCCCCTCCCCCAGCAGCACCCAGTCTTCCAGAAGCAGCTGCCCTGCTCTTCCGCATGACAGGTGGGACCACTGCTGCAGCCCTGATACCTGGGTGCCCGCCACTCCCAGTGAGTCATACAGGCCTGGCCCAGCGCCAGTGTACCCAGGCTGCTTTCCCAGAATTCCCGGCCGGGGCCCAGTGAGGTCAACCCCTGCAGGTGGCTGGCTCCGAGACCCTTCCTCTGTCTGAGAGGCCAGCCTGGAGTCTTCTCCAGAAGGGCCTCTCCACTAGGGAATGGCATTTCCCCAGTCTGTCAGCCCTTGGCATTGCCTACTTAAAGGAATCTATTAGTTAATTTTAAAGTGTACAAAGGGGAAAAGAGGATTTCCCTGGTGGTTCAGTGATCAAGACTCTGTGCTCCCATTGCAGGAGGCATGGGTTGGATCCCTGGTATGGGAACTGAGGTCCCACATGCTTCACAGCGCAGCCAAAGAAAAAATATACAGAAGATAAAATCAGAAAATTTGTAAAACTACAAATGACTGATCAACATGTAAAAATACACTTGACTTCACTAATCATAGGGGATATGCATATTTTAAAACTGTTTTCTTTTCAAAAAGCATTTTTCTTTTATTGTGCAACATAACACATATAGAAAAGGGCATTAGGTGCAAATAGACAACTGTGAGCAGGATGTTGGCTTCTTTTAGCTTGAGTTCCTGTGTTCATTTATGAGAGCTGTGGACTGAATGATATCTGAAGATCCTCCCAGCTTGGCCACTCCCTGAATCATGACTGTCAGACTTGATTTACTGCTTAATTTCCTTTGAGGTCGGTTGCCGGGGACCAGCCCCGGCTGATCCAGGGTATTCGAAGGAGAGACGGCGTAGGCGAGGATCAGGATACAATAGCTTCAATTAGATATTAATTAAAGATATAAAGAGTAATAGAATAAGGATAGCTCAGTAGGAAAATTCAGTGGAGAAAAGAGGCTGAGTAGCTTGGTTTACGCGGGAGACCAATAAAACTTCAAGACAAGAAGTTTGCACCACTTACGTAGGCCGCAGGCGTCCTTCCGTTCTCCCGAAGGAGAGGAGACACTGAGGCCTCCCCGGTCGGATCTTAGAAGCCCAGGCATAATTAGTAAGCATGGTGGGTTCCGCGCTCCAGATGGAGACTCAACCAGAGTGAGAGAGAGAGCGACATGGGGAGACCAGTATTTCGAGAAACTGATCCCAATTCTTTATTTTCCAGAGTCTGTTTTTATACACTGAGATGTTATACAAAAGTCACGTGGGGACAGCAGTCCTGACTTTTATTAAAGTCAGGTGCTTCATACAAATGTATACAGAGGTCTTAGGGGTGTTACATCATCTTCTGGCCAGGGGGGCCTGCTGACAATTTATGACCCTCTCCTTGTGACAGCGGTCAGTCAATCAGGACACTTATTTCTCCAGGGCTGATTATTCTCAAAACAGACACCACCCAAATAAAGTTACATTCCTACAGGGTGAGGGTGTAGTGGGTTTTAGTTAAGGAAAGAATTTACTTAGCCTAAGGTCTAACGTGATTAATATCAAAGGTTAATACTTATTTCTTCTATATATTCATTAATGTGTGTAAGGGCAGGGGATGTGGAGACTTAGCAACAAACATTGGCTCAACAAATGAAAAACCCTTCACCAATACAATTTCTAATCAGCCCATTATACTTATAGTTTTCTAACTTCTCTAAAGAACCTGTTTTTAGAGGGTTTAAAGCATCTCGTGCCTCTCACGGTTGGGAGGCTGTGAGCAATCACATGTGGCCCGACGAGCCTGTCGGGCAGGCTAGAGAACCTTCAGAGGAGTTTGAGGGTCAAAACACTCTTGTCACACCCAAGAATTATTATAAACTGGAGCTCTAAGTTAACTCCTTCTCCAAAAGAGGTGGTGGGGGACAGCCCCCCGTAAAGTCAGAGGTGTAGGTAAGAGCACAAAGTAGTAAAGTAGGCAGGCTCTGGTTATGGGGGTAGACGCTCGAGGATTTCCAGGGGGACTCCTGAGGCTCGATCCCGCCTTTGCGTATGTCGAGCCTCCTTCCTCATGACCTTTGTCACGGGCGGAGTACCTCACTCTGGCCCCCAACAGTCGGTGGGGGTGGGGTTGATGTCCTAACCGCCCTCTTTTCTCATTGGTAAGCAGGCACACAAACACGGAGTCAGCCTGCCTCCCAGTGCTGGCAGGTGGCTCCAAAAAGTTTGAAAGAGAAAACCAGCCAGAGGATAAATGCCCTGGGAGGGTCAAGGCGAGGCACAGGGTCAGCACCCGGGCTGTGAGGGAAGGAAGGTCTGTGAGGTCGGTCCCACCCCGCTGTCTACTGGTCCCCAGTGGACTGGGCCAGCTGTGAGCAGATCTGACTCAGTTCTTTAGGACCAGCTTTGTTCTAAGGACAATGCTCAATAATTTCATTTGGTTACCTTGAAGGGTCCCATTTCACAGATGGCACTGGTGTCCCAAGAGGGTAACTCGGGTTCCCAGTGCCTCATTCAGAGTTGATTGGCGTGTGGTAGGGCTGGCATGTAACCCTGCCCCCACCCCAACCCCCTAATCCTGAATCACAGTGTTTTTCTCAAAGCTGTGCTGCTTCAGGGAGCTTGACTCACCCTCAGCGTGTCTGCCTGGTCCCTATCCCAAGGGATCCCTTAGAATGAACTTCTCCCTTTCCTCTCATGACAGCCTCCAGAACCTGAAGACACTGGTCCTGTCCCCTGAGTGTTCCCTTCCTCTTTCTCTGACTCTGGGGGGCACAGTCTGAAGCTGTCTTGCTCTGGCTACACCCTTCAGAACATCTGTGAGATGATGGAAAGGATGGAAAGAAATGATGACCAGTTGTCCTGCTTTTGCACTGGTCCTTCCTAGTTTTAGCACCCAAACCCCTCCAGTCCCAGGTGGACTGTTATGGTTTCTTGGGACTGTCCCAGTTTTAAAAGTCCCACAAACCACTGACAGATACTAGTGTTTGAGATGTTAACAGCTGGTGTCTGGGGGAAGATAGAGGTGTGCAGTCAGATATAGTTGAGAAAAGCCACATCCCCCTCTTTCTTCCTGGAGAGAAACAATATCTGTTCTCATGGTAAAGGCTTTGAAACAGTCCTTCAGCATTTCCCAGACTTATTTGATAGATCCTTTTTAACAAAACACTTATCTCACAGAACTACTATCTTGCAGTAATGCACAATAATGCTACGTAAAGTTGCAACTCTAACAAGTATTGAACTCAATATCTGAGCTATGGTGTATTATTTCTAGCTGCTTTTTAAGCCACATAGTTAACTCATTTTACTCTAGCACAGCTGGGCCACATCTGCATTTGGTAGAAAGCATATCATTTGCCGGCTCACAGAGCATTTGGACTTCCCACTGAAGAAAAATCAGTTTACTTCTTTGAACCTCAGTTTCCTTCATCCTTCATCCGTAAAGTGGGATTCATCAAATCAAATTCCATGGGTGGTGAGAAATTAAGAGTTAGTTATGTGAAAGCCCACAGCTCAGGGCCTGATGCTTAATAAATAACTGGTTGGGAATAAATGGAGATCTTTGAGAGTTAAGATGGCATGGGAAGGAAAAGTGGCCTAAATTCTGAGCCATGAGATGGCCCCCAAAAGAGTCAAGGAAAACCTGAAGGACAGCAAAAGTCCCTCCTCCAGAAGAAATAAATAGACTCAAACATGCAGTTCTTTAGGGGAAGAACTGGAGGAATGATTTAAATTGATCTGATCTGATCTGACTCTCAAACTTATATCATCTAACTTAAACCTCACTTCCGAGTTCCCTGGACAACTCTACCTGGGTTTTGAAAAAGTACCTCAAAAAATTAAATGGCCAAAGTAATTGATTTTTGACCCACTTTCCCCCCAGCAGCATTTTTCATAACATCCTTCACATTTGTAAATGGGAGCAAACTTTACCTGGTTGCTCAAAGCACAAACACTTCGGAGTATCTTGATTTCTCTTCCTCACATTCCACACCCAATCTGTGAGTAAACCCTGGTGGCTCTGTCTCCAGGATCCATCCCCAGCGCAGCCACCTGTCACCATTCCCGGTGCGCACCACTAGTCCACAGCCCTTCACACTGACCCTGTGCAAAGGCTTCCTAACCAGCCTTCTTCGCCCCCAGCCCTGGCCCCCTCCTGTCTGTCCTCCATGCTGAAACTGTCTTCTGTTTTTTTTTTGGTTGTGTGGCATGTGGGATCCTAGTTCCCTGACCAAGGATCAAACCTGTGCCCCCTGCAATGGAAACTCGGAGTTTTAACCACCAGACTGCTACGAAAGTCCCAGCTGCAACCTTCTAAAGCTTAAATCAGATTCAGGATCACGTCCGTGTTTAACACAGTACCCATGGCCCTCACTAGACCTGGAAATAAATCTAAACTGTTTACAAAAGTTGTCCGGCTTCTTCCCACGCCACTGATCTCTCCCCCTTCTATTATATTCTGAGGTCCTTGCACAAGCCACATGGACCACAAGCTCTCAAAGCTGCAGCTTCTCTCATGGCCTTTGTACCTGTTGCTTCTTCCACTCAGAAGGTCTTCTCCTGCATCTTCAGCGCTTGTCAGTACCTGAAATTATCTTTGTCTTGTATTAGTGGTCATACATGTTGCATATCCCCACCCCACCCCACCCCCACACCCCTCCAATGCCTCAATAGAAGAGAATAGACGCTGTTGTCTATCTTGTTTACAGCTGTATCCCCAGAGCCCTGGGCAGGGCTTGAGTCACAGGAGAAGCTCAGTGTTTATTTGCTGACTGATTTGTCTGTGAGGACTATAGCTAAGATTGTTAGAACTAGAAGAGAAACAGTCCAAACTGATGGTTTCACAGAGCGAGAAACAGAGGAATGGATGCCAACTTATGCAAGCCGGGTTGGTTGTGCATAATCGGTAGGTTTCTTTTTCATAGGCAGTAGTAGCCACTCCAGTACTCTCGCCTGGAAAATCCCATGGATGGAGGAGCCTGGTGGGCTGCAGTCCATGGGGTCGCAAAGAGTGGGACATGACTGAGCGACTTCACTTTCACTTTTCACTTTCATGCACTGGAGAAGGGAATGGCAACTCACTCCAGTGTTCTTGCCTGGAGAATCCCAGGGACAGCGGAGCCTGGTGGGCTGCTATCTATGGGGTTGCACAGAGTCAGACACAACTGAAGTGACTTAACAGCAGTAGCAGTAGTCACTAATGGAGAAGGCAATGGCACCCCACTCCAGTACTCTTGCCTGGAAAATCCCATGGATGGAGGAGCCTGGTGGGCTGCAGTCCATGGGGTCGCAAAGAGTGGGACATGACTGAGTGACTTCACTTTCACTTTTCACTTTCATGCATTGGAGAAGGAAATGGCAACTCACTCCAGTGTTCTTGCCTGGAGAATCCCAGGGACGGGGGAGCCTGGTGGGCTGCCGTCTATGGGGTCGCACAGAGTTGGACACGACTGAAGCGACTTAGCAGCAGCAGTAGCCACTAAAGGTGAGGTTAGTTATTTCCCCCTACAATCTCCCTGCCAGGTTATCATGAATTAGGTATCAGAACAAATCCTGCTACCCATGTAAGCATCTATACAGCAAGCATTTACTAGCAAGAAGCCACAAAGCCAGTTCATACAATCTGTTATGTGAAGTCAGTGAAGCCCCAGTTCCCTGTACTTTTAGGTGTTCTGTCACCTTGCATGAAGGGTCCACTCAAGACAGATACAACAGGGACTTCTCTGGTGGTCCAGTGGCTAAGACTCCATGCTCCCAATGCAGGGGGCCTGGGTTCAATCCCTGGTCAGGGAACTAGATCCCACATGCTGCAATTAGGCTCTCGTACCACATGTAAGAGAAGCCTGAGTACTGCAACAAACAGCCGGCATGCCGCACTGAAGACCCAGTACAGCCTAAATAAATAAAATTAAAAATGTAAAAAAAGATTCAATCTCTTAAAAAAAATACAGTATTCAGTTAGCTAGATGGTTACATTAGGAACCAGAATCCCTCAGGATTTGGGATGCCTCAAGGGTTTAGCCCAGTGCATCACCCTTAAGTAAGATTTTTTTTACTCTGAAGAAAGAATGAGTAGTGCCCTCAGTCATTTTAGCCAACCCATACATCTTAGAGAAGGAAATGGCAGCCCACTCCAGTGTTCTTGCCTGGAGAATCCCGGGGACAGGGGAGCCTGGTGGGCTGCCGTCTATGGGGTCGCACAGAGTTGGACACGACTGAAGCGACGAAGCAGCAGCAGCAGCAGCATACATCTTGAATGCGACAGGCACACCTTGTTTTGCCACACTTCACTTTATTGCATTTGGAAGATACCATGTTTTTTTACACATTGGTTGGTGGGAGCCCTGTGTCAAGTCCAACAGCATTTGCTCAGTACACGTCTCTGTCACATTTTGGTAATTGTCACAGTAGTTCAACTGTTTTCCTTATTTGTTATGGTGATCAGTGATCTGTGATGTTACTATTGCAAAAAGATTACAACTTGATGAAGGTTCAGGTGATGATTAGCATTCTTTAGCAATAAAGTATTTTTAAATTAGGCATAGACATTACATTTTTAGACATAATGCTACTGCACTCTTAATAGTCAATGGTATAAACCTATCTTTTATATGCACTGAGAAACAGAAATTCAAGTCACTCACTTTATTGCAATATTGGAACCCTCGAAATATCTCTGAGGTAAGCTGGCAGTAACTTCATCAAAGGATAGCTCATTTCTAACACCTGTTGTGCTAATTAATAAGCCAGGAGTTTCACTGATGCACTCATTACGGCACTCCCTATGCTAATCAGTATTGAGATAAGGAAAGCTGTGGGGCTGTGTTGAGCTCACTGGGTGTGACTGTGCACATCTCAGACACGGTGGGAGTATTTACACTATGGAAACTGGTAACAGAGTCCCCCTCCCCACCCACTACCAGAGAGCTAGTTATTTAACTTTGACCTGCATACCACTGGATAGCTGTGTCCTCAGGAATGTGACCTTTTTGATAAAATTCTGACTGACTACCTCACCCTCATGACTACCTCTAGACTGGCAATGCCTGCTCTTTAGAGATTACCTGGGACCTTTACAACAATACTGATACCTGATATGCAGGTCCCTGTTGGTGGAGATGCTGACTTGACTGGACTGGGGTGGGGATTGGAAATCAGGAAACACTGAAAGCTCACCACGTGGTTCTAAATTGCAGCCGGGGTCACACTCACGCCTGTATGTCACATTGGGTGGGCCAAAAATTTCGTTCAGCATTTGTTTCTGTAAGATATTAGGGAATATGATTTATGCCACATATTCTAACAAAGTTCATGACTAAACCCGGCTTGGCATCAGACCTGCTGACCCGCAAGCCAAGAGTTTCTGGCAAAAGGAGAGAAAAACTGGCACTTCCCTGGTGGTCCAGTGGCTACGATTTTAAGCTCTCAATGCACAGGGCCTAGGTTCGATCCCTGGTCAGGAACGAGATCCCACATGCTGCAACCAAGAGTTCACGTGCCACAGCTAAACATCCTGCGTGCCACGATGAAGATTAAAGATCCCATGTGCTGCAGTCACCCAGTGCAGCCAAATACATGAAAATAATTTTTTTTTTTTAAAGGACACGCTGTCATGGCTTCTGAGATTTCAGTGTTTGCCAGGGTGACTGAGGAGTAGTCCATGGCACTTGTGATCAGGTCGGGGCTAGGGAGGGACAACAAACTTGCTCAGGAACTGGGGAAAGGCTGTGCTAGCCCCAAAGAGCTCCAGGCTTCCTCTGCAGAGGTGTCTCCGCCTCGTCACCCCAGGCATCATTGTACAGGGGCTCAGGGAGAGCTGAGAGGAGGTGCTCAAATGTGTGCATGTTATTAGGGAAGATCTGTAGAGGAGCGAGTGCAGCTAGCTAGAAGGCCAGGACTAAGACAGGGACAACTGAAAGAAAATCCCAGTAGGGAAGGAGGCTAGAAGGCTAACCCCAGGGAGAAGGAGACAGACAACCCCTCCAAGGGCATGGAGCTGAGTCAGCCCTCCTGGGGATGGAGCACCTCAAAGAGTGGGTGTAAGGTGAGGGCTGGTGAGGAAAATTAGTCCCGTAAAGAGGGGTAAAGAGTTAGTTTCTTCCTCCTTGAAGGACAGAATAAGGGCTTCTCTGATAGCTCAGCTGATAAAGAATCTGCCTGCAATGCAGGAGATCCCGGTTCCATTCCTGGGTCGGGAAGATCTGCTGGAGAAGGGATAGGCTACCCATTCCAGTGTTCTTGGACTTCCCTTGTGGCTCAGCTGGTAAATAATCCACTTACAATGTGGGAGACCTGGGTTTGATCCCTGGGTTGGGAAGATCCCCTGGAGAAGGGAAAGGCTACCCACTCCGGTATTCTGGCCCAGAGAATTTCATGGACTGTATAGTCCATGGGGTCTCAACGAGTCGGACACCACTGAGTGAAACCATTCAAAGGACAGAAATGACAACTTCTAACCTTGAGGTAGGATGCCTTTGAAGTCCCAGGTTATTCATTTGAAGGTGACCCTCAGCAGTCCCTGGTTCCATGTCTCTACCCAACCTTGCAGGGTTTGCTCCCTTGTACCAGGAAACTGGCTTCCTTTCAACCCCTGGGCATGGCATTGCTTCCCTCCCAACCCAGACCTTACTTGCTTCCTTCTACAGTAAAACCGGCAGAACTCTGGGGGCTGGGCCGCCGGTCTCTGTCTCTGGCAGGCTTGGGAATTCAGATCCCGGGAATGGGACAAGAGTGCCATTCCCGAAGTCGCCACCAGGGACCCCACCCAGCCCTGTCTTGAACTCACATATTTAATTCCTGAATGCCACAAACATGGATTGCCTGGTTCCCAAGTCCCCAGCTGAGCTAGGCCTGCGGGGAAAGGAAAACAGCAGTGAGTCAAGCAGGGGCCGTGGGAGACAGACTCACAGCCAGGAAGACAGACTTTGACCCCAGACAGAGGAAAGGCTGGGCGGAAAGAGGCTGGGTCAGACCTGAGCTGTGTGCAAGGGCTGAGGCCCCTGAGTTGGGGCTAGTGGGTGAGGGCTTTTCGGAGGAGGAGGCCATGGGGGCAGGGTTGCTACCTCACCCAGTCCCAGTGAAGGAGAGGATCGGAGACTTGGGGGAAAGCCTTCCACTGTTACAAAAGGAACTGTGGGGCCTTCCATGAGGGCCCTCTGCCCCACCCTGGCCTGCGGCGCCTTCCCAGATGCTACCTTCCCGCCTCGCTTAGACTGAACAACTCCATTTCCTTATTTCATTCGTGCCTTGCACACTTAACTGCACATTTTTTTTTTAACGCTTTAAGCCATAAATTCCTGCTCTTTCCCCATGGTCTTCCCTCTTGACCGCAGTAGAAAGCGGGCATTCTGTGTGCCCCGAATGAAGCACACTAGCTCTCTGTAGCGACGCTCTGCCCACTCTCTCCCACGCCCCCCAACGCGCCTTAGCACCAGCGCTTCCAGATTTGCCCGCGACCTGGTTCGCACAACCCTCGCCCCCGCCCCTGCCTTGGCCTCCTCTGGGTCCAGGGCCTCCGCCCCGCCCCAGGCCCGCCCCCTCCCCGAGCGCCCATTGGCCTCTGGGGCTGGCTGGTCCCGGGCCGGAGCTGTGATTGCGGCTCGCCGGTGTCAGTCCCCGAGCGAGCGCCGGTGGCGGGGCCGGGAGCCGGTCCGGCAGCCGCAGGTGGGGCTGCGGGCAGCGAGGGACCCAGCCCCGGAGCCCCCCAGGATGCCCCGCGGGGACTCGGAGCAGGTGCGCTACTGCGCGCGCTTCTCCTACCTCTGGCTCAAGTTCTCGCTCGTCATCTACTCCACGGTGTTCTGGGTGAGTGACCCCAGTCGGGCCCCGGGATGGGAGGGGGAGAACGCACTCCCTTGTTCACCCACACGATGCGCCGGGGGTGGGGAATGCGGGTTGGGTTGGGTGCAGACTTGTCTGCTCCAGGGAGGGGGCAGAAGCGCACAACTGGATTCTCGTCCCACTTTCCTTGGGAACCAGGAAATTCTGGCTGCTTGAGCTTAGCCTGAATTTCAGCCGCCGGGTGGAGAGCCTTAGAGCTTGTTGGTAAGGACTACGACTAAGGAGCTCCGCGTGGCTCACCTGTGTGCACCTGACCAGCAGTTTGGTTCTAGAGTCCACCAGCCTGCGCTGGTGCGGTAGGCTGTGGTTACCACGTTGGCCGCTCCCGCCCCGCCTGCCGGGTGTTACTGAGTTCGCCTCCCCATCATTCTGTGCAGCAGTGGTCAGGCTTTGTGGTCTGGGGTTGGGAGACCTGGACTCCTTATCCTGTCCCACTATATACCTGCCGACGTCCCTGAGGATGCCTCCCCCTCCTGCCGCGGTTTCCTCTAGGGTGGAAGGAGGATGCTTTGTGGGAGGTGTGGTCAGGAGGATTCCACCAGAAGTGTCCGAGGAGATCTCCAGCTGCTTTTAGGTGCTCAGAAATTTAAAAAGCCCCTGCACTTTACCTTCTCTTCTCTCCTGTTGGGGGACAGGATGGTTGTGGTTCGACATGAACCAGCTTCGAATCCTGCCACTACCACTTTCCAGCTGAGTGATAGTGGGGAAGTTACTTCATCTCCTGAGGCCATGGTTTCCTCATCTGCCAATAGAAACAGAGATGATACTCAACTTTCTGAATGGTTGTGGGGATTAACTGAAACAGGTCAAGTCCATTGCTTAGTACAGGGACCAGCAAAGAGCTCAGGAAGTCTCAGCCATTGTTATTATTATGGACAGGGGAGCTGGCCCTCCTGGTAAGCTGACCCAATAGACTGGGTTTCGCTATGGAGATTTCAGACTGGGCTGGGCCCCCTCCTAGAAATGAGGACTTCTTTCTACAGGCCAGTGCCAGCCCTGCCACTCTAGAATAGTTCCCCTGCCCCCAACATGCCACAGGGCAGACTTGCCCAGGTACCTGACACCCATCCCCTGCAAACACATGCACACTCTGGTCTCTTTCTCAACCTTCACTGAGTCTTTTCTTCTGGCGGGAAATGCTAGATCTGCCATCAGGTTTTCCTTGTGACCTCTCTGTGGATGTGACCTTACCTGGTGTCCAGATCCAGATTCTCGATTTGTTCTGTTACTGACTCAATGGGAGATCTTAGGCAAGTCACTTCCCTGTTTGGGGCCTCAGAGCTGTGAATTGACTCACCCAGCTCCTAGTTCAGTTCTCTGACTCTATGTAATGAGCAAGAGTGATGAGCGGTATGTATGGGGGCTGGAGGATGTAGCACAGACTCACTGATGGATGGTCCAGGGAGGCAGAAGTGTTTTGTTTTGTTTTTTAATATTTATTATTTTGTATTTTGGCTGTGCCAGGTCTTAGTTGTGGCGCGCAGGAACTTTAGTTGCCAACTGTTAGTTGCAGCATGTGGGATATAGTTCCTCAATCAGGGATCAAACCTGGGCCCCCTGCATTGGGAGTGTGGAGTCTTAGCCACTAGACCACCAGGGAAGTCCCAGGGGCAGACGGTTTTATATGAAACTGGGATGGGGATGATCTGAGCTGTCACTCAGTGGTTCTCTCTCAAAGTTACACCAGAATCAACTCAGAATTTTAAAAACACTCTAGATGCCTGGGCCCTGGCATACATATTTATTTAAACTTATTTAACCTCCCCAGGTAAGTGTATAATAAGTGTTAAAAACTGCCAAGCTAGATGGTCTCATGGGCCCCTTGATTCTGATTCTGGGATTTTTTTGCCTGCTCCTTCTTTGTCTGGCCTCAGAAGCTCCTTCCCTGTAGGTCAGAGTTGGCAGGGAGAAGGCTAAAGTTGATGGGTGGGGAGATGGGGAAACAGGAGAAGACCAGGAGCCAGAAGGTGGGGGTTACTTTTTTGGCTTCACCGCTTCTCTCAACGTTGTCATTGTCAGTCGCTAAGTTGTGTCCGACTCTTTTTGACCCTGTGGACTGCAGCATGCCAGGCCTCCCTGCCCCTCACCATCTCCTGGAGTTCACTCAAGTTCATGTCCATTGAATCAGTGATGCCATGCAACTGTCTCATCCTGTGCTGCCCTCTTCTCCTTTTGCCTTCAATCTTTCCCAGCATCAGGGTCTTCCAATGAGTTGGCTGTTTGCATCAGGTGACCGAAGTATTGGAGCTTCAGCTTCAGCATCAGTCCTTCCAAAGAATACTCAAGGTTGATTTCCCTTAAGATTGACAGGTTTGATCTCTTTGATGTCCAAGAGACTCTCAAGTCTTTTCCAATACCACAATTCGAAAGCATCAATTCTTTGGCACTCAGCCTTCTTTATGGTCCAACTCTCACATCCATATGTGACTACTGAAAAGACCATAGCTTTGTCTCCTAATTTCTTTGCATCTCCATTTTTCCATCTACAAAATGGATAACTGATATCCTGCCTCACATCTCACTGGATTGTTCTTAGGTTAGCCATGTGGGGAGAAGGTGACACGTGGACAAAGCAAGTGCTATAAAAAAGAAAGTCAGACAGTTAAAATGAAACTTGAATTTTCAAGGCCCTGCTTGCCACTGTCCCTGCAGCCTTAAGAAAAGACCACTCTGTGGCCCTTGCTCTGTCTCTTCTGAAGCAGGATGGGACTCAGAACTCAGAATCCTCCCTTTTCAGCCACCTGAGACTGACTTAAAAAATCTTTAACTTCCCACCCCTGGAGGTATTAGTGCTTAATAATCTCCTTATGCATGCCAAGAACCCAGCCACCTGCCAGGGCAACTCCAGGTGCCAGAATTTGACTTCAGGGTGGAGGCCCAGTTTAAGTGATTTGTCTTAGACTGGGTTTGTGGTTATTTGGAAACCATTACAGGAAAGCTTATTAGCTCAGTGCCATCCCTTGGGAGGAGCAGTGGGGCCAAGGGTTACTTGCTTTGTAAGCCCAAGGAGCTAACATTTTCATCTCAGTATCTAAGGAGGTAAAAGTTTTACCATAGCTATGCACCTTCTGTAGGACTTTATGCTTTAAAACTTAATATCAAATAGGAAATGCAAGGACATTGTACAAAATTTAAATGTATGAAAGAGTAATCATCAGTTATAAGCCTTCCTCCAATCCCTCTCTGGTATGCCCTGTCCATAACTTTTGTGAGTTTCTTTAGTCTTCCTTTTTTTTTTTGGCCTTGCCCTGTGGCATGTGGGATCTTAGTTCCCCAACCAGAGATCAGACCATACCCCCTGTATTGGAAGCATGGCATCTTAACCACTGGACTGCCAGGGAAGTCTCTGTTAGGAGTTTCTTGTGAGTCTTTTCTGGGATACTATCCTAGGCACAAACATGTGGATGTGTTATATCCTCTTTTTTTCCTCCTGCATTCTGGACTTCCCAGGTAGCACTAGTGGTAAAGAACCTTACTGCCAATGCAGGAGACTTGATAGACATGGGTTCAATACCTGGGTCAGGAAGATCCCGAGGAGAAGGAAATGGCAACCCGCTCCAGTGTTCTTGCCTGGGAAATCCCATCGATACAGGAGCCTGCGGGCTACAGTCCTTGGGGTTGCAAAGAGTCAGACACGACTGAACACACACAGACAAAGTAGCATACTGTACACAGTTCTGTCCTTACCTTTTCACTTAAATTTAAATCCGTGTAAATTGTGGAGCTCTGATAGGGGCTGCCTCATTCTATTTGATGGCTGTGTAGAATTTACTGTGGGTGTGTGCTAAGTCGCCTCAGTTTGTGTCCTACTCTTTGTGACCCCATGGACTGTAGACCGCCAGGCTCCTCTGTCCATGGGATTCTCCAGGCATGAATACTGGAGTGGGCTGCCATGCCCTCCTCCAGGGGAATCTTCCTAACCCAGGGATCAAACCCACATCTCTTTTGTCTCCTGCATTGGCAGACAGATTCTTTACCACTAAAGAATTCACTGTAGGCTATGCCAAAATATATTTCATCAGTCTCCAGCTTGGGGACTCAGGACTAAAGATTAAGGACCAATCTTTAATTACTGCAAATAGTGCATCTTTGAATGTGTCATTTTGCACATGTATGTGTATGTCTGCAGGGTGATTTCTAGAAGTGGAATTGCTGGGTTAAAGGCTATATGAATACATAATATACATATGGGAATGAGTCATCTTAAGTGTATACAACTTAGTGAATTTTACAAAGCGAACATCACTGTATAATCAGCCCCAGGTCAACCAACAGAACTGTCAGCAGAAGCAGAAACCCACCTTGTGTCCACTGCCAGTTGCTACCACCCCTCAGCAGTAGTAATCACTATTGGGATGTCTAATAACACAGAACAGCTTTGCCTGTTTTTGTATGTGCATTAAAACTTTTGATTAATGTTAAAACAGCCATACTAGAAGCTATAAGTATTATAAATTATTTATGTGTAATATTATATTACTTTAAACTGATTCACTTTTTAAACTTAAATTTATTTCCTGTGTGACTTGCAGGATCTTAGTACCCCAACCATGGAATGAACTTGTGCCCTTGGCAGTGAAAGCGTGGAATTCTAACCACTGGACTGCCAGGGAATTCCCTAAACTTAAATTTATTTTTAAAAGGAGGCTTTATATCACTACATCCAACGGGGAAGGCTTCCTAAATGGTGCAGTGGTAAAAAATCCGTCTGCCAATGAGGGAGAAACAAGAGACTTGGGTTTGAGCCCTGATTCAGGAAGATCCCTTGGCGGTCTACATGGCAATCCACTCCAGTATTCTTGCCTGGAAAAGTCAATGGACAGAGGAACCTGACGGGCTACAATCCATGGGGTCACAAGAGTCAGATACGACTGAGCACACACACACACACACACGCACACAACGGGGAACCAAAATTCCTCATCGAAAATAGCTGGCAACAGTGGCAGTAAATACAGTGCAGAGAACAAAATAACTTTATTAAATCCTAGCTAGATACTGTGCATGCTAGAGGCTGCGAACCTGAGGCTTGGCTGGGTTGTCCCAAAGGCAGGTTGGCAGATGTTTTGAGAGGTGTAAAGACAAACTGACACCGAAGCCGAGATTTGCTCCTTGACGAGATAGGAAGGATCAGAAGGGAAATGAGCACCGAAAACTTCTCTTAGTCTGTGAGTCAATATGAACATGACCTTGAACCACTTACAAGATCTCTGTTGCCACACCTGGGGGCCCTTTCATTTTTTTAGAGGGTGACCCCGGGGTTCAGACAGGGCATGTCTCGAGGTCACTCAGCACAGCTGGCACTAGCCTGCAGGTGTCCTCGTTTCCAGTTCAGTGAGAAATGAGCTCATCCACAGGCTCTTGGAGCCTCCTCTTCCCACTGCACGGGTGAATCATTCTGACACATGTGCCCTCAGCCCACTGGGGACACGCCTCTAATTATAGCACCGACCACAGGGTATCCTAGAGATCCGTTTACATGACTTTTTCCTCGCTGGACTGTGGGCTTCTGGAGGTCAGGGGAGTAGCTCTTTTATATCCTCTTCCAGATACTGGTCTCAGGGCTAGGTACACAGTAGGTGCTCAGGAAAGGCTTGTTGCATTGGGTGGCTGAGTCCCGACCTGTACCTTGGAAGCAGAGATTGGAGATATGGGCGCCCAGATCAGAGGCCAAACTGGGTGTGTAGCCAGCAGTGGTCAAGTTTGCTGACGCTTTGAATTTGCAAAGTGGGCTGGACTGATCATGGAGACACTGGCTGTCTAGAAAGCACCAAGCCTATTCCCTTAAAATGAGATAGGGTTTTCGGTTGGGTAAGGGTGTCAGGGCTGAGTGGTGTCGATAATCGGGAAGGAAGTGGATGTGGATAGGTGGTGGAGGTTATAAATGCCGGAGGCAATATTAAGTCTTTCTTGTCCCTTCAAGGATGGGCCTCATTACCATAGTTCTTGTTACCCAAAGTTTAATGGTTAAGAGTGTGGACTCTGTACCAAGCTATCTGGGTTCAAATCTGGACTCTAACACTTACAGGTTGAGTGACATAGGCATTAACTTCCATCTGCCTCAGTCGTCTTATCTGAAAAACGGGTGATACCAGAACCTACCTGAGAGTCCTGAGACCCTTAAATGGATTAATTATCGGAAGGGCTTAAAGCAATGCCTGCCACATGATAAACACTACACCAGCTACTTAAGAGTTAGCCACTCTTTCCCTGCCTTCCTTTCTATTCTTCTTGGTGCTCAAGAGCCATAGACTGAGAATTAGAAGGGCCCTTGAAGCCACCTCTAGTGTGAACTTTTCATTTTACTGAGAAGGAAACAGGCCTGGAGAGGAGAAGCAAAGATCGGAAACCCCACAGCAAGTTAATGACAGACCCAGATCAGGACTTAGCCCCCGACTTCAGTTTCTTCATGGGGTCACCGTGACCTCTACCAGCAATGGTATCCCCCTTCCCCATCCCCCGGTGGTCCCTCCACTTGTCAGGGTTCCAGGTATAAGTGGACAAGAGCATTTCTGGAAGGAGCTAGGTACCTGGCCTCCCTCTTGAGCACAGCAGGAATTTTTAAGTTTTGAAAAGAGCTTTGTTTGTGCGAAAATAATATGTGGCACATAGTTGAAAAAGAATTCCAAGCAATTCAGGTAAGCACAGAGATGAAAATAAAAGTCACTTTCGATTCTATCACCAAAAGAACCATTATTGGCGTAAATACTCATTTGGACATCTCATTACACATTTGGGCGTGCGTGCTAAGTGACTTCAGTTGTGTCTGACTCTTTGCAACCCCATGGACTGTAGCCTGCCAGACTCCTCCGTCCATGGGATTCTCCAGGCAAGAATACTAGAGTGGGTTGCCATGCCCTCCTCCAGGGGATCTTTCCAACCCAGGGATCGAACCCCATCTCTTATGTCTCCTGCACTGGCAGTCAGGTTCTTTACCACTAGCACCACTTGGGAAGCCCCTTCCTTATACATATATGTAGATATTTAAATTTTTTTTTTTAATGTGTTTGATTGGCAAGTTCTGTTTCCTTCTTGTTCTAGGCAAGCATTTCAAAGAGAAAATATTGAAACTCAAGAAAGTGAGGCAGCTTTCATAGTGGAGGCGGTCACCTTGCCTCATGCGCCCAGAGATGGCCTGGGCTGGGCTCAGGCCTCAGGCCCAGGGAGGTCCCTCCCCTCCCCTAGCCAGGCCACAGGACCTTTACAATCCAGAGAATCCAGAAGGCAGCCCCTGAAGGGGTTTGGAGAATTTTCTAATGCCTTCATTTTCCAGATGAGCAAGTATGGCCCCAAGAAAGTTTCTTTGTGGTTAGTCGAGGCTTCTGTGGGTAAACCCACCTTTTCCTGTAAGAGAAGGGTTGTTTATGCTGCAGGACTGGGTTGGGACCTCACTGCTACCTTCGGTTGGTTGTTCGTGAGAAGCAGGAGTAACAGCCTGCCCTTCTCCTTCCCTCTGCCCAGTGCCTCTTCTCCCTGGGTGGCTCAAATTGCTGACCTGGGGTAGGACTCAGAGTCAACCAGACTAGGGACTGATAATGAAATTTCTGGAGCAGCTGGCTCCAAATACAGGGGAAAGATGTCTTCTGGGTAAGCCTGGGCATGGGGGATTGAAAAGACAAACCTTTCCCAGAGAGCACCTCTGGATGTGAGTGGGTTGAAATCGACATCTTCATGGAAGGCAGGAGAGTCCAGTCTTGACACGCCATTCCCTCCAGGGTAGGGACCATTTGTTTGCTTATTCAGTCAACAAAATAGTTATTTAATGCCTACTGTGTATACCAGCCACAGTGATAGTTAACCAGGAAACAACCGTGAACAAGACAGACTTGTCTGGAAGACATACAGACCACTAAATACACATAGCTGCGATAGGTGTTAAGGAGCAAATTAGGGAGGAAGTGGGGAAAGGTGGAAGTTCCTACTTTAAATGGAGTGGTCAAGGGAAGACTTTATGAGGGGCTCAAAGACTGAGAGACTTCCCAGGTGGTTCAGCGGTAAAGAATCAGCCTGCCAATGCAGGAGATGCAGAAGGCGTGGGTTTGATCCATGAGTTGGGAAGATCCCCTGCAGGAGAAAATGGCAGCCCACTCCAGTATTCTTGCCTGGAAAATCCCATGAACGGAGGAGCCTGGCGGGCTACAGCCCATAGGGTCGCAAAGAATCAGACACGACTGAGCAACTGAACACGCGTGCAAAGACTGAGAAGGAGCCAGCCACACAAAGGCCTGTAGAGGATATCTCAGATGGAGAGGACAGTAAGTGCACAGGCCCTGAGGTAGGCAAATATGGTTGCAGCACATGAGGAAGCCTAAGAGGACTAAATTATGGGAGGAGAGACTGGTGGGAGTCTGGTCATATGAGGAGTCTGGGGTCTGAGTGACCTAGGGGGGAGGTTTCATTGTCAGGACTTGATGGCAGTGCCATCTGGAGACATGGATCAAGTGCTGGTTCTGCTGTGACTCTGGGTAAAGAGTGGACTCCCTGAGCCTGCTAGATGACTCATCTATGGATACTGGGGGAGGATCCTGCAAGATGAGAGATGCGGAAGCTCCCAGCTCACTGTAGGCCTGGTCCACGGAGGGATGGAGATTTACCTGGGGAGCCTTACAGAGCTCAAGGGAACTGGGACATTAGATGTGATAACTTCTGGAACTTGTCTTATCAGAGGAGGTTACTTTCTGCTGGGGATGCTCTGCCTGCTGAGAGCAGATGGCTGTGGCTTTGCCCTTGGGTAGAAAAGTCTGACCCCTTGGGAGAACGTGTGGCTTCTTCTAGGAGCTGGGTCCTTCCTACACTTTAGTTCTTGGCTTTAATGGTGCACCAGTAGAGGCTCTGCACCATATCCCAAGCATGTGAGTCTAGCCTAACTAGAAGGTGCTGAGAACACCCAGATGGGAGAAGAGGGGGTGGGAGAAGCACTTCCAGGAACCTAGAGGCAGGGTCTGCCCCTGCCAGAGAATGTCAGACAGATGATGTCAACAGGGGCACTGTTCAGCTCCAGGCTGGGCCTTCTTGCCTAGGCCAGGAGGAGGAGAGACCAAGGAGCAGATTAGGAGAAGAGAAGATGAACAGGTCAGCCCACAGGGGAGATGGAAACTGAAATCAGGCAGCAGTGGCCAGCTGGAGATGGTGTGTGGTTTTCTGCCTGACTGGCTGTGACGGCAGAGGAGCCCTGGGGAGACTTCCAGGAGGTGGGATCTGGGCTGGAGGGGCTCAGAGGCCAGGCTGAAAGGAGTGGAGATAAGCTTCAGGAGGGAGGGTGGGTCACTGCAGAATTGGATGCTTCTTGGGCCTGGTTGTTGAGGTCAGAAACACCCCCTGGGGGAACTAGGCCTGGAGGCCCAGCTCTAGGCAACTCGTTAGGAGAATGCGCGCTTCTTGTTTGATGGGTGGGGAGCAGGTCTGATTGACTGAGTGACCATGGACAAGTCACAAGCAACTCTGTGCCTCAGTTTCTTGTCTGTGGAAATGAGGTAACCCTTGTACCTTGAACAGAACCAGGCTTGGGTGGGCAATGCCTCCAGAGCTCTTAGCAGGGTGTCTTGTGTAATAAGCATCAGCGTGGATGCTGGGAGAAGTGGCATCACTGGGTGGGAGCTAGGTGGCAGCTTGCTGGGTGTTGGCAGAGAGGCTGGAGGGTGGGAGGAGCCTCCACTTTGCACTTACATCACTGAACTTGCACTTCACTTCTCTGGGTTCTCAGAACAACTCTGTAAGCTGGACACTCCTCCCCTTTTACAGCTGAAGGGACTGAGGCCTAGGGAGGGAGACATGACTGACACAACCCACTGTTTGCCTCCAACCCTGAGACCAGAGCTGTTTCACTGTGAAAATTGTACCTGTTGTGTTTTGTTTAATTCTTTCCAAAGGAGACTTTCTTACTAATGGAGATATTTGCATCTTAGTCTGCAGGGAAGTAAACATTTGCCCAGAGGGTAGAAGGAGGACAGCCTTGGCCTGGTCATTCTCAGAGCCCTCCCCTTCCTGCGGGAAAGCCCCTCCCAGATGTGGCGGGTGGCCTTGGACAAGTCACAGGGCTCCCTGTGCTGTTTGCCATCCCTACCAGAAGATGGGCTGTACTGGGTTCAGTGCAGGGGGCTGCGGTCAGTTCCTGTGCATCCACTGAGAGGTGGGCACTGGGCCCAGAGAAGGGCGCATTGTGCTTGGTGGTGGGCAGAGGGCAGCCTCCAGCCTGCCCCATCACAGACCGGGACCAAGTACCTGGCTGGAGTGGAATAGGGTGCTGGCTTCCGAGGCTGGCACGAATTTAGAGACTGGGTCACTTCCTGAGGTCAAAAAACAGGACCTTCTAGGCCATTGGATCTGTGAGGCCTCCATCTCGCGGATTTCACAAGTACATGTGTCTAAGATCCATCTTCACAGCTGATTCCATGGGTCTGCGTTGGGGCCCAGGCACCTATAATTTTTAAACTTCCCCAGACGATTCTAAGGAGCTGCTGGAGTAAAATCTGCAGCTCATGGTGGTGTCTGTGAGGGGATTCTGGTGGAGTGGCCTGGTTTCCAAGCTGACTTTCTCACTAGCTGAATCCTGACTGACTTGCTGAATGTTTTCCCAACCTTGCTGACCATCTGGACAGTGTCTGTGGGCTGGGGAAGTCGGTGTGCCTGTTTAGGGGAAGCTCGCTGGGAGGGAGCTGTCCTGGAAGTGGAGGGAGCATGCTAGGCAGGCGTGGACAAGTTGGGGGCGTGGGGGGTGTTGGCAGCACCCAGTCGGGGCTGGTGGAGGTGTGTAGAGACCACCAGCCTTGGCATGTGGGTGACTGTGTGGAGGCTGGGCTTCTCTGGGGATCTAGATGTATCTGGTTGTGGGTGGGTATCCATAGTTCTAGAATTCTGTTTTCCTTTTGTTATCTTTACAACATCCCTTTATCTGCTTTAAAGGCAACGCTTCTCTGTAGTTAACTTTGTAACTTGAAGACGTTTTGTATAGAACCAGACTTGAAGTTTCTTGAGTCAGGGATTCATGCACTTAGAGGGTGAGCTGTGATCATTTCTCCCCTTCAATTATGTCTCCAGTTTGAGAACAGCTGATCTGTCGGCATTGCGTTGGAAGGCTGACTGTGATCTACTGAGTATCAGTGACCTAAAGTAATGACCCTACAGGGGAGGTGCGGCAAGGAGGGGAAGCAGAGTTTCAGATGGCTGTGATGAACCTGCTTGGGGTCACTGTAATGGCCCAGTTAGTGGAAGGATGAGGACTTGACTTCTGACTCTGACCATGAGCTCTGTAGTGGGTTGAATGGTTCCCTCCCCCCCACCCCCAACAACAACATAAAAGATATGTTCATGTCACAGAACTTGTGAATGTGGCCTTATTTGGGAAAAGGGTCTTTGCAGATATAATTGGGCTCAGAATCTTGTGATGAAGTCACCCTGGATTGACTGAACATGGCTTAAACTGAAATGACAAGCATCCTTGTAAGAGAAAGGCAGAGGGCTTTGAGGCAGAAGAGAAGACAGACACGCCGAGGGGAAAGCCGTGTGAATGCAGAGGCCAAGGAATGCCTGGAGTCACCCACAGAAGCTGGAAGAGGTGAGAGAGGATATTCCCTGGACCCTCTGGAGGAGGCATGGCCCTGCCACACCTTGGTTTCAGGCTTCTGGCCTCCAGAATTTTGAGAGAATGCGTTTCTGTTATTCTAAGCCCTTTGTGGTAATTTGCTGTGGCAGTCCAGAGAACCAGTGCAAGCCCTTTCTGCTTCACCCGGTTGCCTGGCTAGGGAGGGGCCCAGTTGAGCAAGGCCTTGAAAATTCCTTTCTCTTCTGCAGGTGCTGAATGCGGAGGAGAAGGGGTGGGGCGGGGGGAGGAGCCTGGCTGGCCAGGTGGAAGGCCCATAGTCCCACCCACTGGGGCCCCGCCCCTCAAGCAGCCCGGCTCCACGCAGGCCCCGCCCCTTTCCAGCCTCTGCCCACGCAGATCGAAGGCTGTGCTCTACAACTGATTTCTCAAGGGTTTTTCCTCTGCTAGGAAAGCCTGATAGAAAGAGGGTAAAGCATGGGAAGAGAGTACAAGTTAGCTCTCAGGAAGGGCTTCTGATTCTGGAAATAGTTAAATCTAAGCTGCTTGCCGAGCGGGGCTGTGAAACACCTGCTGTTTCCCTACAGCCTCTCAGAACAGGAGTGTCACCCATCCCTTGGGGCATTTAGGATGTGGTGGAGTTCCAGTTGGGCGAACTTCGAAGGGCCATGGTGAGCATCTAGTGTGGCAACACCTTCCTTCGGGAGCAGAGGGAACTGAGACCAGACCACACAGAAAGTGCCTCTGGTTCGAATACCTCCATTCAGAGGGGACAACGGGAACTGCTTAGTGATTTCACCCCAGTGACTTCCTCTCTCGCTGGCATTATTGGTGTCCTCCCCTGTAAACGGGCCTGCTGCTGCACCTGCTGCAGAGGCCTGATGTGTGACCTGTCACAGACTGGCCTTCTCTGCAGAGCTAGAAAGAACTCAGGCAGCGGGAACTCTGTACGTGCCTCTGACCTGGTTCTCTTCCGCCTTTGACGAGGGAGCTGTATTTGCCTGACCCTATGCTGGGTCGGGGGACAGATGATCCAGTCGTGTCCCTGTTCCTTGAGAGGCTGGCACTCACTGCGTCCTAGCAGTGTGCTCACATCAGCGGCAGACATTCTGTGATTGGGGTGGAGCCGGCCAGCAGCTCCCAGGAGGCTCCGGCTGATGGGAAGGCTTAGTCAGCAGTGGAGACTTGGGTTCTGGGCGGAAGCAGCCACTTGACTTTCCATCCTGGAGAGAAGGTAGGCTTAGCATCAGAGCAGAAGGAAGATGAGGACAGGAGTTGTTCAGGGGCCCACAGTCCTGAGACAGGAGTGGCCCTGTTTTTGCCTTTCGTTTCCACTGCAGTCTCCTTTGGTGCTCACCTTACTTAGAATTAAGCTTTCCCTTTGCAATTAGAAAACGCCCCTTGTCTGTCCTCTGTCTAATCCGGTTGTGCCTTGTGCTTCCTCCTCTTTTGTCTTTTTAATTTTTATTTCAGCTTTATTGAGATATGATTGACATACAGGACTGTATATGTTTAAGGTGTACATAATGATTTGATAATGGTTTGAATTAAATCATGAAATGATTATCACAGTAACTTTAGTTACCATCATCTTATATATCAATAGATATAAAATTAAAGAAATAGAAAAGAGAAATTTTTCCTCATGATGAGAATGCTTAGGATTTACTCTTTTAAAAGTTTCATATATGACATACAGTAGTGTTAATTATATTTATCATATACTAAATTACATTTCTTGGAGAAGGCAATGGCCACCCACTCCAGTACTCTTGCCTGGAAAATCCCATGGACAGAGGAGCCTGGTGGGCTGCCGTCTATGGGGTCGCACAGAGTCTGATATGGCTGAAGTGACTTAGAAGCAAATTACATTTCTAGTATTAATTTACCTTTTAACTGGGCATGTGGGATCTTAAGTTCCTTGACCAGGGATTGAAGCTGTGTCCCCTGAAGTGGAAGTGAGAAGTCTTAACCCCTGGATTGCCAGGGAAGACTCTTGTCTTTTAAAAGCTAACAATGAATGAGCCCTTCCTATGTGCTAGACTGTGTTGTTTCCTAGACATTCTTTCCTTTAATCCTCCAGCAACCCTAAGAGCAGTTTTAGGGTTATTGCTCCATTCTACACTGAGGTAAAGAGAGGCTCAGAGAGGTTAGGGAACTTGCAAGTAAATGCAAAGCCTTTCTCTCTTCTGGCAAACTTCTCGATGCCTTCCTGTCCCAGGTATTTGTCCTTAGGAGGAGAACACTTTTAAGGGAGGTGGGCTGTTTGGGGATGAGTTGTTTGTTCTTTGGTTCTATCCTTTAGTCACTCATTTAACATTTCCTAGGCATACAGGAAGTACTTGGGAGCTTCCCAAGTGGTGCTAGTAGTAAAGAACCTGCCTGTCAGTGTAAGAGACGTGGGTTCGATCCCTGGGTCAGGAAGATCTCCTGGAGGAGGGCATGGCAATGCACTCCAGTATTCTTGCCTGGAGAATCCCCATGGACAGAGGAGCCTGGGGGCTACAGTCCATGGGGTCACAAAGAGTCAGACATAACAGCGTGTGCACACACACACACATCATTCCTAATTAGCAGCAGTCAGCTGACTCTCCAAGAGGAAAGTGGTCTATCCAAGGTCACACAACTCCTGAGTGGGCTCAGCTGGCACATGCTCTTTGCCAGTCCCACCAGCGCAGCCTCAGGGAGCTCAGTTCACATGGCCTTTGCCTCCTCCCATGGCTGGCACCGGCTGACCTCATATTGTTGGTTTCCATGTGCCTTTTCTCTGTTCCTAACTTCCTTAAACGATGCAATCGAAGGTAACGAGGGACCCTCTCTGTCCCTTCCTCCAGGCTTTTCCCCCAGGCATAGGGAGGAGCATGTCCCACAGCCCCCGGGGCTGTTTTCCTGTGTTCTTGCTGATTGGGTAATAGGCAGGTTCTCATCACAGCCAGTATTTAGTCCTGGTTGGCAGTTAGTGGAACATCTGGTGAGGGCATTAATTCCAGGCCAGAGGAGGCTGCCGGCCCTGAGCCCTCGTTGAGCCGGCCCCTGGCTGTGGCCACTGAGACCTCCCAGGCCAAAGGGAGACTCAGACTGTGAACAGATCTTCTCTTAAGAGAAATGGAACTTGGACCTTGCTTGCTGCTTCAATATTTTTAATGTAAAAAAATTTTTAAACATAAAAAGTGAAAGAATGATAGTGAATACCCATATGCCCACTTTGCTGTGCTGTGCTTAGTCACTCAGTCATGTCCGACTCTTTGGGGCCCCGTGGACCAGCCCGCCAGGCTCCTCTGTCCATGGGATTCTCCAGGCAAGAATACTGGAGTGGGTTGCCATTTCCTTCTCCAATGCATGAAAGTGAAAAGTGAAAGGGAAGTCGCTCAGTCATGTCCGACTCTTCGCAACCACATGGACTGCAGCCCACCAGGCGCCTCCGTCCATGGGACTTTCCAGGTAAGAGTACTGAAGTGGGTTGCCATTGCCTTCTCCGATATATGCCCACTCAGTTCAGTCAGTTCAGTCGCTCAGTCGTGTCCGACTCTTTTCGACCCCATGAATTGCAGCATGCCAGGCCTCCCTATCCATCACCAACCCCTGGAGTTTACCCAGACTCACGTCCATCGAGTCAGTGATGGCATCCAGCCATCTCATCCTCTGTCGTCCCCTTCTCCCCCTGCCCCCAATCCCTCCCAGCATCAGAGTCTTTTCCAATGAGTCAACTCTTCACATGAGGTGGCCAAAGTACTGGAGTTTCAGCTTTAGCATCATTTCTTCCAAAGAAATCCCAGGGCTGATCTCCTTCAGAATGGACTGGTTGGATCTCCTTGCAGTCCAAGGGACTCTCAAGAGTCTTCTCCAACACCACAGTTCAAAAGCATCAATTCTTCGGTGCTCAGCTTTCTTCAGTCCAACTCTCACATCCATACATGACCACAGGAAAAACCATAGCCTTGACTAGACGAACTTTGTTGGCAAAGTAATGTCTCTGCTTATGAATATGCTATCTAGGTTGGTCATAACTTTCCTTCCAAGGAGTAAGCATCTTTTAATTTCATGGCTGCAATCACCATCTGCAGTGATTTTGGAGCCCAAAAAAACAAAGTCTGACACTGTTTCCACTGTTTCCCCATCCATCTCCCATGCCCACTAGCCAGAATCAATCATTTTAACATGTGGCAATGTCAGAATAAGTTGCAGACAGTTCACCCCAGATATCCAGGATGCATCTCCTTTAAAAAAAATGTCCTTGGATATGGCCACAACACCATCATCATGCCTAATAAAAAAACAAGTCCATATGAAAACTTCGCCAGTTGTCCTTAAGATGTTTCTCACAGTGCATTAGAAAAAATAATCAGGATCCAGCGTTACATTGGATCTCATTTTGACAAAAAAGGTCCCAGTGCATCTGAAACTCGACGGGTGATCTCTGAGGCCGCGAATGATACAGATTCTGGAGTCCCAGGGAAGATGATCATGTGTTACTTGCCCACATTTGCCTAATCCACCAAGTACTACTAGGGCCTGGCTTAGGGAAATTCAGAAAGTGGAGAAGGAGGGGCCTCCCTAGTGATCTGGTGGCTAAGACTCCGAGTTCCCAAAGCAGGGAGCCTGGGTTCAATCCCTGGTCAGGAAACTCGATCCCACATGCTACAACTGAGTTTGAATGCCACAATTAAAGATCCTGCTAAATGCAATGAAGATCGACGATCCTGAGTGCTGCAACTAAGACCCGGTACAGCCAAATAAATAAATACTTAAAATACTTTAAAAAGAAAGAAAGTGGAGAGGGAGAGGCTTGCTGGGCCTGGATATACAAGTGGATCTGCCAGCCCTGCCTGCATGAGCCCTCTTCCTGCCTCTTCCTGTTGGAAGGAGAACTGCTCAGTGGTTGGAGCCTAGACACAGGACTCCCGAGTCCCATCCCCTCACCCCCGCCCCAATCACCAGTGGCACGTGCTGGGTCCTGTGCCAGGTGCTGTGGGGCGATGTTCTGAAGAGCTATGAGACCCGGGTCTGGCTGCCTGCAGTCTGCAGGGACACCTCATAGATGCTCTGTTTGCAGATAACCAGCGCGTATGGATGTGTGGGGTGGAGCCTCTTTGTTCCTTGGCTTTGCTGCTTGGGGTCTGGTTGGGGTGGAGTGGGAGAAGCCTCTTGTGTAAGATGGAAAGCACTAAATCAATAGTACCTAATTAGCCGTGACAGGGAAATGAACTTTGAAAAACAAATTGAAACCCATAGAAAATTTGAAAGAGAAATTCAAAGAATATCTGTATGTTATTATTAGCATCTTGTTTTAATATCTTTCTCCCTATCTTTCTTCCCCCTTCTCTCTCAATACTTGTTTTTTTTTTTTTTTGACTGCAGCTTTTGTGACCATAGCCTTACATACCCCAGCAAGCAGCTCTCCAAAAGGGGCATTTTTCCACATGCTGCCATTGTCCATCTGAAAACAAATTACCATTAGATAGAACATCTATGCTGTCCATATCCAGATTTCCCTCCTTGTTCGCCAAATGTCTTTTGTAGTGAATATTTTACCCAATCTAGGTCCACATGTTTCGGCTGTGATATGTCTCTTTCATCTCCCCTAACCTAGACTCTCTTTACTGCTTTTGATTCCTTTGAAGCCTCCAGGCCCTTGTTCTGTAGAACATCAGCATTCTGGATTTACTTTATGATCTCCTGGTAATTAGGTTCAGGTCATACATTTCAAACTGTGGTGCTGGAGAAGACTCTTGAGAGTCCCCTGGGTAGCAAGGAGATCAAACCAGTCAATCCTAAAGGAAATCAACCCTGAATATTCTTTGGAAGGACTGATGCTGAAGCTGAAGCTCCAATACTTTGGCTACCTGATATGAAGAGCTGACTCACTGGAAAAGACCCTGATGCTGGGAAAGATTAAGGGCAGGACGGGAAAGGAGCAACAGAAGATGAGATGGTTGGATGGCATCACTGACTCAATGGACATGAGTTTGAGCAAACTTCGGGAGATAGTGAAGGACAGGGAAGCCTAGTGTGCTGCAGTCCCTGGGGTCACAAAGAGTTGAACGTGACTTAGTGGCTGAACAACAGCAACATAAATTTCCCGTATGAGTGCTGCACAGGGTATGTGGGAGGTATAGGAGGTGTGATGCTCGGCCACTCAGCTGCTCTCCATGCCAGGCTGGACCCCCAGTTCTCTCCATTGCAAGCATGCATTTCCCCGTGATAACGAATGCCTAAGCTGTGGGTGACACCTGAGGCTGTGTGAATATTCTGTCTACCAAATAACTTTTGAAAGCAAATCTGAGCATGGGACTCCCTGCTTAAAATATGTCAGTGATCTTCCTTCAGAATATGTCCAGTCTGCCTGCTCCTTGCTACCTGCACATGCCCGTCCTGGTCCAGGCCACCATCACCAGCATCTAGGTTGCTGCAGTAGATTCCTGACCATTCCGATTCCATATCTCCATCCCCCAGTTCTCAGCACAGCAGTTTCAGAGTAACTCATTTAAAAATCAAAGTCAGATCAGATCACTCCTCTGCAAACTTGGAGTGCCTTTCGCCCACTCAGAGCAAAAGTCAGAGTCCTCTCAATAGCTTCAAAGGTTCCGCCTGCTCTGCAACCCACACCGCTGCCCTCTCACCTCCTCCCCTCTGCTCTCCCCACCATCGGGCTGGAGCAGCTATTCTCTGAACACATGGGCACATTCCAAGGTCTTGGTATGTTCACCTGTGTATCTGTGTGGATGGTAGAGAGCCCCCTACCCCTTCACGTCTTCACTCCAATATCACTCTCCCTGGCTGTGGTATTGAAAATGCCAGCCCCCTCCATCAGCCTTCCTGGCCTCCTTTCCTGTTTCTATCTTCATGGCCCTCATAACCAAGACATACCATTTATTTATTTATTTATTTATTTATTTATTTCTCCCCAACTGGAACATGAGCTCCCCCATAGCTGAGACTTTTGTGTTCGGTTGGTTAACTGCTGCTGCTGCTGCTAAGTTACTTCAGTCGTGTCCGACTCTGTGCGACCCCATAAACGGCAGCCCACCAGGCTCCGCCGTCCCTGGAATTCTCCAGGCAAGAACACTGGAGTGGGTTGCCATTTCCTTCTCCAGTGTATGAAAGTGAAAAGTGAAAGTGAAGTCGCTCAGTTGTGTCCGACTGGTAGCAACCCCATGCTCTATAGCCTACCAGGCTCCTCCATCCATGGGATTTTCCAGGCAAGAGTACTGGCGTGGGGTGCCATTGCCTTCTCCGTAGCTGGGCTCAACTCCCCATCCTGTACCCCATTCCTTTTTTTTTTTTTTTAATGTGGAGCATTTTTAAAGTCTTTATTAAATTTGTTACAGTATTGCTTCTGTCTTATGTTTTGGTTTTTTTGGCCAACAGGCATATGGGATCTTATCTCCTCAACCAGGGCTCGAGCCCACACCCCCACACCCCCTGCAGTGGAAGGTGAAGTCTTAACCACTGGACCACCAGGGAAGCCCTCCGCACCCTGTTCTTAACAGCTGCTCCCAGAGTGTGCTCCAGGAATCCTTGGTGGGTGGAGCCTTTTCAGGGGATCTGTGAAGTCAAAATCATTTTCGTGGTAATACTAGGATGCTATTTGCTTTCCTGCTGTCATCCTCTCAGGACTGGGGGAATTTCAAGGACACATGATGGTGATGTGGCAGCAAATTGAGTGAGGAGCAGCTTCAAGAATCTACCAGCTCTTCTCATCAGCCAGATATTTACATTTGCAAAAATGTAAAGCCCATGCCACCCTTCCTCTCGCAATTTTTTGGGAAAATTTTTAACAAAAAATATGCTATTTATGTTAACATGTAAATCTATTATTGTTATTTCTAAATTAGTTAATAAATATTTAAAATAGGTCTTTTAATTTCTTATATAGTAAATGATCGATAGATATAATCCCCCAAAACAGAAACTCTAGGGTCCTCAGAAATTTTTAAGAGTAAAAATGAATCCTAAGATCAAAAACTTGGAGAATCACTGGCCTACACAACCTGTCAGTAAAGAGAGATCAAAGAAATGAATGAACTTTTTGGTTTAGGCTGAGAGACTTTGCCATGGTGGTCTGACTCCTGAGCTCTTCCCTGGCCTCCTCCATCTCCTGTCTGCCTCTTCTCAGTTCTAACTATGCTGACCTGCTTTCCTCGTGGCACCTTCATGGGCATCTAAAATTCCTTATCCATTTCAGAAATTCTTGCTTGTCCATTACATTCATCAAATGGAACTCAGTTCACACTCACCTCCCCCAGGAGACCTTCCTTGATCTCACTGGTATTGCCCTTGATTTAGTGTTTCCTCCTATCCAGCTCTTCTGCACACTCAGTTACCTCTCCCTCAGTGTTCCCCATTTCTGTTGCATTTGTTGGTATACAGATATGTCTTACCAGACTGAGCTTCTTGAGGGCAGAAACTAGATCTTACCTTTTTATGTCCAGTGCCTGGGACATACTAGGCACTTTCTAAAATATGTGTTGAATCAGTGAGTGATGCCTTGGAATTCAGAATTGGGACTCCCTTTCTTCTGATTTACCCTTGGACCAAAGTGCCTCTAAAGGGGGCATGGTTTCTGGCATCTGATTTGAGCCTTGAAATGTCAGAGTGGCAGCAGTACTTCATCTTCACTCAGAAGAAACATTTATTGAGCACCTACTGGGTGCTGGGAACCTTTGCATGGTATCTTGTTTCAGGGGCACTGTGGTTCATTAGACCATTGGGAACTGGCTTGGGCTCTAATCACTTTTCATATGGCTTCTGTGGAGATAACATGGTCTGGGAGCTAAGCTAAACTTCCTGTGGACTTCTGGGACTAATGCATTTGCATTATATATGCAGACTGTGAGGTTGTTGAAGTCAAAGATGGTGTGGTAGGTGTGTTGCTGGGTCCTGCTACCACACCATGTATACAATAGGTAGTAAATAGCTGGAATAATTTGTTCAATGGGCATAGTTAGTACTGGAAATAACAGTACAATGAGGGCTTCCCATTGGTGGTTTCATAGGTGATCATAAGTGGAGAGAGATCTCTATAGCTGGAGTGATCCAGGAAGTCTTCCCAGGGGAAGAGTCTTTGAGATGAACTTTGGAGGATGAGTGTTAGCCCCTTTCATTTTTGTTATTTCCAAAAACAGCTGGTCTCCTTTCCGTGGCTGCTGTGGGAGGCAGTGCCGGAGTCGTATGCCTTGATCAGGCTGGAGTGGGAAGGATATCTCTGTTCCCTGTAGGACCTACTCATGCAGAAGTGTGGCATCTCCTGGCCAGGTGGGAAAGCAAGGGCGGACCCATGCAGAAGGACTCAGTAGCGGAAAAGATTTTGGACCACCATGGTCTGCCGATGGCTGGGGTTCTTGCGAGGGCTGTCTGGGCATGGGTTTCCTGGAGCAATGAAGGGATCCTAGGGCTTGTGGTCAAACATCTCCCTTTTTGAGCAGGGAAATTGAGGCCCAGAGAGGGGAAGGACTTGCCCAAGGTCACATGGGATTAGTGACAGAATTGGGATTAAAGTTCAGGGCTCCCCTCTCATCCCCCTCCCCCACCCTCAGCGCTCCTTGTAATGTATGATGCTGCCTCTTTTTCCCTTTGACCTCTTTGGAGTCATAAGCCTTTGGAGTGAGGGACCTTTGGGTCCCCAGGGGTAAATCCTGTGCTGTCTCAGGGAAGAATGGGGATGCCTGGCCCAGTTCCTGGTGGGCAGGTGTGGATTCTGGGACCTGAACTGGAGGCCATTGTTGAGGACAAAGTCCACTTGTCACCTCTGTGAGCCTGTGGCTGCTTTTATTTATTAATTTTTTTTCCATTGGGTAGAACCATTTTTATTGCGTATTCATGTGTTTAATTAACATTTACTGAAGCTCAGTTTTTCTTATGCATTCTGCTATGTACAGAATTTGGGACCTGGGAAGCTGCCAGTAAAAATCAGTAAAGCACACTGCCTTAAGGATTGACAAGTTGAGGATGGGGGAGTATAGAGAAACAATCATGTGAATAATAAATGATAATACACAGAAGAATCAGAAGTAGTCCTCAAAGGTAAAAATGACATAATAATACATGCTGATGTTAGCTTTCAGTTCAGTTCAGTTCAGTCTCTCAGTCGTGTCTGACTCTTTGCAATGAATCGCAATTGCCCATCATTAGCCAAGGAGTTGCCTCTGTGCAGTGGGTGTTAGGTCATTTCCCCAGCATCCATTCCCTTCTCCATTATCTCATATTTAATGTACAGTTTATAGGCAGATAAATACTTTCCAGGATTTGTAATCTCTTCTCTATGCTACAGCGATTGGTCCATTTGAGCAGGTCTGAGCCAATTAGTAATTCCTCTGCTTCAGGCATTGGTTTAGGAATGGAGTTGTTATTCGCATCTGGACAATGGGACCTGAGGGGTTTCCTAGAATGTCTGGAAATGTCTGAGTAAAGGGGAGACTTGGGCCATCTTACTCACTCCTGCCAGCGGCCTGCAGCTATGAGCGAGGAGCCTGTGCCATCTGGGACAGAGGACAAAGGAATGGGAACCAGCAGTGGTTTGGCACAGAATGTACTCCTGAGTGTACTCCAGCAGGAGGCACTGTGCCTGGGCTGAGACCTGGGGAGATAATCACCCAGGTGCCATGGTAATACAGCGCCGGGAGGTGGGGTGTGACTTTCCTGGTGCTGACCTGTGGACAGTGGAGAGGAGGGGGATCCAGAGAGGGCAGGGAAAAGAAAAACCAGGGAGAAGTGTCTGTTGGGTAGAGGTGACGTGTTCTTGGCTCTCCTTTGCCCCTTGGCTGTTTCTGTTTTCAGATTAACCAGATAAGTCTTGTTAGTATTATTTTTAAATGGAGGTTCCTCTGGGAAATCTGCTCTTATTCACTGTAATGAATTAGGGTTACCTGCCTCAGGTCTTGATAACATAAGACACCTATCTTTCTGAGCACCTCGATTCTCTTTTTAATGTGAGTTTTCAGGACTGTAAGTCATTTTATCCTGAAGCTTCAGAGTACTCTGGAGTGGGATCATTAGCTTCTTCTTTGGGTTTGTAGGCATCTAAAGCAATAGCATTTCTCAGATTCATTCCTCCGGTAGATCTGGCGGCTGGTCCCTGTGTTGGTGGAACGTCCAGTAGTGTGAAGTCAAACTCCTGTACAGGCTCAGCTCCAATGGACCTGCTCTCATTTCCCAGGAGGAAGACACTGCCAGGCCTCTTGTTTCAGAATATTTTCCCTAGCTGTTTGTTATACCATTTCCCATCTGCCTGCCCCTGAACGCTTCTCAAAGAGAGTCCGGCCTCCATCAGATCTTAACTTCCAGTGCTTCATTTGTTTGTGATTAGACATTCCACTCTGCTCCTGCTGGGCTGAGTAGCTGGGGCTTGCAAACCTCCCAGTGTAGCTCTTTCACAGCCTGGAATGTGCTGCGTGCTTGTAGGAGTCTTTTTATTATTATTATTATAGGAATGTGGAAGATCATTTAGAGAGAGAAAGTGACAAGGCAGACCTCCAAAAAAACTTCACAATACAGAGAACAGATATGTGTGTGGGTCTTTTATCTTTTTAATCTAATTTTTATTTTATATCAGAGTACAGTTGATTTACAGTGTTGGGTTAGTTTCAGGTGTACAGCAAAGTGATTCAGTGATATTCATTCTTTTTCAGATTCTTTTCCATTATAAGTCATTTAAGAATATTGACTAGAGTTCCCTGTGCTATAGTGGGTCCATGTTGATTATCTGTTTTACATATAGTAATGTGTATATGCAGGCTTCCCACAGATGCTTCTGGTAAAGAACCTTCCTGCCAATGCAGGAGACGTGAGAGACATAGGTTCGATTCCTGGGTCAGGAAGGTCCCCTGGAGGAGGGCATGGCAGCCCACTCCAGTGTCCAGATTCTCCAGTGCCTGGAGAATCCCATGGACAGAGGAGCCTGGTGGGCTGCGATCCATAGAGTTGCAAAGAGTTGGACATGACTGAAGTAATTTAGCACGTGCACACATGCACAAATGTGTGTATGTTAATCCCAGACTCCTAATTTATCATGCAGGACTGGGTGTTTGTAACTGTTGGTGACAGGAGGGTAGCAAAACAGGGTGTTATGTCCACTTTGCTTCTTAGAGAGAAGGCCATGTTTCCCATCCCGGGCCAAGCTGGAGAGGCAGGCCTGGGTAATACTTCAGGAAGTTTCTCCCCGAATCTGTCTAGACAGCTATGGGAAAGCTTGAGGGCGGTGGAGACCACTGTTGTTAGGTCATAATAAAGATGATATAAATAAAGAAGGAATAAACCATGCCTATGGGCAGGAAAACCTGGTAAAGGTGTCGATTTTCTCCGAAGGGATCTATAAATTCAATGTGATTCCAGTCAAACCTCAGGAGATGTTTTTCAAGAAAGTTGATAAGATGATTCTAATACATACGCAAGAGTCAAGGTCTAAGAATATCCAGGACGCTTCCGAAGAAGGCAGGAAGGAGGGGCGTGGGCTTGCAGATGCCACAGTGATATTATAAAACTGTAGTCACTACGGAAGGGAGGTTTGTTTAGAGACAGACTGACTGATGGGAGAGACTGGGAGCCAGAAAGAGACCTAGGCATGTGTAGAACCTCAGTGTAAGACAGCAGAGTTGTAGCAGATCCATGGGGACAGGAGGACTAGTTAGTAAGTGGTACCTGTTACATTCTAAACAAAAGCAGATTGTCAGAAAATGTCATGGACCAAGGGTTGCAGTTAAGCAAGTTCTCTGCATGGATGTCAAGTTTTGTTTTGTTTTGTTTTGTGTTTTAAGAAGAAGTTCAGGGTCAAGGCAGAGTTGACAGCAGAGTATCGGTGACAAAGACCAGGGGCCGGCTCTTTTGCTGGCAGTAGCAGTCTGCTGCTGCTTCCTCCAGGGCTGGCTTTGCCTTGGGCTTGAGAGGAACCCTATTCCTCCCGCACAGACTGCCTGAATTTAGCGCTGGGGCCTGGTCAATGGCACCAAGTCCAGGGCCCCAGAGCTTAGAATACTGCCCTGTCATTCTGGAGGTGGGTCTGGCACCCTCCTGGGAGACAGAATGAGCCCTAGATCAGTTTGGGTTGGGAGCTCTGGATCTGGTCTGTCCTGCTTTTTGTAGTGCAAAGAGAAGTGGGGTGGCAGGAGCTGAGCTTTCTTGGGGAAAGTGGGAGAAGAGATTGCTTTTTCTTGGATGCAAGTCAGTGAATATAAACTTCCTAGTGGTAGGATGATTAGGGCACATGACTCTTAGATAAGGATAGTCTCTACATCAGAAAGGAGCAAGGCAGGAATGTTAAGGGGCAGCATCCAAGGAGAACTGCTCTGGAGCTGTGCTGTCCAGCACAGTGACCACCAGCTACCCCTGTCACATCTAAACTGTCTTAAATGAAGTAAAATGAAAAACCTGGGCTTTGCTGGTGACTCAGTGGTAAAGAATCTGCCTGCCAATGCAGGAGACACAGGTTTAGTCCCTGGGTTGGGAAGATCTCCTGGAGAAGGAAATGGCAATCCACTCCAGTATTCTTGCCTGAAAAATCTCATGAACGGAGGAGGCTGGGAGGTCACAAAAGAGCTGGACATGACTTAGCAACTAAACAATAACAACAAAATGAAAAATTCAGCTTTCCGGGCACACAAGCCATGTTTCAAGAGCTTGCTAGTTCCATATGGCTAGTGACTAACCACACTGGATGTTACCATCATCATAGAAGATTCTTTTGGGAGCACTCCTCTGCTACCGGCACCTTTGTATTTTGCAGAGACATTTGGGACCCATTCTCTCCCAGATCAAAGTGAAAGGCCCGTCTGGTAGATTTAGTGGCAGGCAGACAAGTTTTGGCTGTGCATGCTGACTCCGCCGCTTATAAGCTCTGTGTCACTTAACCTCACTGAGTCTGGTCTTTAAATGCAATTAGCTGTTTTTTAGACGTGCCAGGGTGTGTGACAGTCAGGGAGATGCTGGTATGGCACTTTGCAGGATGCTGGTGCCGTGTAATCACTCTGTACATGGCAGCGGGCATTACTATTTTACAAGTGAAAAGTGAGGCTCAGAGAGGCAAAGTGACATGGCCAAGCCGCTAAACTAATGAATAAAGGCCCAGAATGCCAACTCCCATCTCCTATCTCACCTCCATCCAGCCCCAGTCTGTGCAGGAGAGATGCTGGTAGAATGTGCTGAGCAGGAGCACACTCCTGCAGGGTGGGCTCGGCCCTGGACCAGGCAGGATCAGTCTGGGACCAAAGGGCTGGTGGGTATGAGGTCCAGGGCTTCCTGGCTGGATACAGGGGCCCTGCTAGCCCCACCTTATTTAAAATCTCTCTCAGGCCTTGGAGTTTATTCTTTTAAGCTCAAACCTAAGAAAAGTGCTTTGTTTGGGCCATATAGAGCCTTGCAGCCTTTGCGTGCCCCTTAGGTGGCTCCAATGTGGAGCAGTTATTGGAGGCTTCAAGAAAACACTGGCTCCTCCAGGAAGCTCATCCTGATTTTCTGACATTTCCTTTCGCCCCCTTAGTTTTGTTCAAATTCCCAGAGTCTTCCCCATGGGAGAGATTCAGCATGCTTCCCCTAGATCTGAGGTTCTTCCTCTTTTGGTGTGTGCCAGGAACATTTCAGTTGGAGGATAATGATAGTAAAGGTTGACTCTTTTCTCCATCCCCAGTTCAGAGATCCCTGAATCCCATCCATCAGACCATAGAGATCATTTCAAGACTCTCAACCTGTCTTCCCCCAGACTTAGCCCATGAATAGTCTTGTGACCCCTTGTGACCCTCAGGGTCTGGGACACAATAGGTGCCTGGCATGTGCCTTTGGGGGTAAAGATAGGCCTTGTGGGTCCCCTCTGAGTGCAGACCTGCCCCGGCTGGGGGTGAGCCAGCCGGAACCAGATGCTTCCTGAAGGAGGAGGCAGTGCAGGTGCTGGAAGGCCTCACATGCTTGCCAGCAGCAGCACGAAGCTGGGCCTCAGCTTGCAGAGGAGGAAGACGGTTCCCAGGCTGCAGGGCTCAGAGGGGACTTCAGGCCTGGTTCACAGTGGGCAACAGGCTCCCATGCAGCCTTTTGAAGATGCCACGTGACTTGTGGCAAAATCTGGGGCTCTTAGCCTGGCCCATGGACTGCCAGCAGCATGTTCTTTCCTTCTCTGGCCCCAAATGGGCATGGCCGTGTGCCCCTCACCCCCAGCCAAGTTTAGCTGAAGCTGTCCTGCTTGACAAATGGGCCATTTGCTTCCTGTGCTGGAGCTGAGTGGCTGGGTGCCCAAAGAGAGACTATAATTAGCAGAGAAAAGGGGATGGGATTGCACACTAGCATTGACAGTTAATTTTATACTCACAGGGAAACATAAACTGATGTTCTCGGAGATGTAAATATCATTTGGAAATCATGAAGTTCCTGGGAAGGGTATGTCAGCCTCTCCCCATGCCTGCTGCTCCTGGAACCCTTGAAGAAGGAGCCTAGATCTGCTTGTGCTGTGTCTGGCGCCACCTCAGGGGCTACCCGGTGGCTTCTGGAAGGACTGAGGTGGCAGCACCCCTGGCTGGACCGGGAGAGATGAGCCTGTGATGGCTCAGCACACAGTGGTGCCGGAGTCCAGAGGTTTGGGTCTGCATTTGCTGCGGTAGCTTTCTATGGCTTTAGTGGTCTGGAAATGTTGCAAGGCTGACTCGCAAGGAAAATGTGATCTTTTGTAACAGGAGGGAGATCAGACCAAAGAAAGTTTTGTTTCCTGCCAGGAAGGCCGTTCTGGAGTGGGTCCCGGGGCTCTGGGGAGCTTATAAAAATAGAAGAAGCCACTGACTGCTTTTACAAAGAGGGCTGGGGTCAATTCTGCTCAGAATGCAGGCCTACAACAGCTTGGTGTTTTGGGGATGGTTTCCAAAGCAGAGTACCTGAACCCAGAAGCATAGCATCAGATGGGAAGCAGGGAGGGCGGGCAGCCTAGGATGGTGGTTAGATGTCCATCCTGCCCAAGAAGAGCTTTTATATCTAAACAAACAAACAAAAAAACTGAAACACATAAGTCTCAAAAGTATGTGGAATCAATCCTGAAAATATTAAGGTGTTATCTTGTTGATTCAGTGACAACATGCAAATTACAATTTTCACCAAGATAGAGGATGAAACACCACTTCTGTTGCCCGAAGCACACTGCGTCCTTGCATATTGATTGCACGCCCTGCCGGGGCTCTGATCATGTGGGGTTCTTCTTTAACTGTCAACCCTGGCTCTAGGGCTGAAGGATCTCTGGGGTTCTGTGTCTGGTTCAGGGTTAGAGTTGAGTAATTCCTTGTAGGTGCACTAATAAGGAAGGGGAGGATTTGGCTCTCTAAAACTGCTTGCCCTTGTTCTCAGAGGACCCGCAGAGCTTAGGCTGGCCTTAAACAATGATTTCACCATGTCCTGGGTTTTGGAGCATGAACTGACCAAATAACTTTGGTTAATATTTTTCTATCAAAAGTAGATTTTATTTCTTGTGGTCCTCATTTTCCTATAGAGGGCCTTGTGTGTGTGTGTGTGTCCTAACTTTTTAAATTTAAATTTAAAAATTTACCCAACTGAGTGATTTGGATGACATCATTTCACTCATGGTTTTCCCGACATGGCCAAGTTCACGGCCAAGTTCGTCAATGCCTTTAGCACCTCTTGGCCTGTGTGTGCTGGGAAGGCATTCCTTTTAGACCTGGGGAGTAGGTATCAGTAATCCCAGATTATCCTTTCAAACTAAGGGGAATGGCACTTAGCAGTGACAGAGCAGAGCCCTGGACTGGAGGAGATGGCTTCCCGGTAACCCTCTGTTACCCAATGTTTCCAAATAAGCTTGGTCTGTTTGACTTTTGGCATCCTTGCCACTTGCAGAGTTTAGGGGAAGCAAGCACTTCCCTTTACCCAGAACAGTCTTGGCGCTCTTTAGAAGGCCGTTGAGGAGATCTACTCTGAGGGCACATTGTATAATAGCCATTTTAAGGTGGAGGTAGACCAGGAGTAACTGGAGGAGCCACCACCTCCTTGGTGTTCAGGATGTTGACTCTAGGGTAGCTGTGCTCATGGCATATCTTGTCTATGTCTTGTCTGTATTATCCCTCATTTCCTTTACTTAGACCTTTACTGACAGCACCATGGCTTCTGACTCCTCTCCCACACTGCCTCCCTCTCTGTAGAGAGGTCCAGTGTATCTGCTCTTGGGAATGTGTGGCCTGGAATGCCAGAATCACTGGACAGACAGAATGCTAGGTAGACAGCGTTGAACTCAAACCCAAGCGGGGATCTATTGGGAAGCCTGGCTTGCATCTGTCCAACAGACATTGATTGTAAATGCCTGTTGTGCTTCCTGAATGTCAGGGCTGTTCTGGTGCTGGGGATGCCTTAAACAGTTGAAAAATTCCTCCTAGCATGGAGCTTATGTTCTTGTGGGGAAGACAAACAGTTAAAAAAGAAAACAAAAAATGTAGAATGTTTAATACTTGTCAGTGCAAAGGAAAAATAAATCAGGAAATTGGGATTGAGAGTTTCAGGGAGAGAATTCTCTGTGTTTAAACAAGAGGACCCCAAAGGCCTCACTGAGCAGGTGAGAAGTGAGCAAAGATGAGAAGGAGGTGAGGGAGGGAGCCATAGTGCCGTTTGGAGATCAGGAGAAAGAGCATTCCAGGCAGTGGGAACAGCCTGTGCAAAGGCCCTGAGCTGGCAGACTCCGTGTGTTTGGCCGGCAGTGAGGGGCCCAGTGGAGTTAAAGCAGAGTGAGGAAGTGGGGGGGAGTGAGAAGTGAGCTCAGACAGGCCGTCTGGACTGTGATGGGCTTGTGGCTTTTACTCTCAGGGCACAGGGAACCAGCTTGTCCTGATTAGATCTTGCTTGGTCACTCTGGTAGGAAGAACAGGCTGAAGGGGGCCAGTTAGAACACTATTGTGAATCTCAGGGTGATGGGGCAATGCAGTCCCAGACATGTCTGAGGGTTTGGGGTGACATCCGCCGATAGGGCTCCCTGAAGATTTAGTATGAGACTTTTCCGGCTGAGAGCAGGAAGGGGTCCTCCAAGAACTTTTTTGCCTCATTTTTCCTGATGGGGAGTTACAGTGGTCACCTTTCCACTGTTAGGAAAATTGATGATGAGGAATTTGACTTAAAAATCTCTTCAAAATCTCTCCTGCTCCAACTTTCAGTTTTCCTGATGATCATTCTGAAGATAAATCCCGCGTGTATGGTGCTGAGTGCAATGCCCGTCCCCCTGAGCAGGTCTGAAATTTCCTTCAGTGTTCTGCCTGTGTAATACACACCCCAGGGCCGCATGCTTTCAGGCTCATAGTGTTTCCACTGTCCTTACCTCACTAAAGCCCTGCAAAAACCCTTGGGTGAACAGGGCAGAAATGATAGTCTTCATACCCATTTTTCAGATGAGAACACAGACTCGTGTGGTCCAGTGCTCGTCCAAAGCCCAGGGTTAGCAAGTGGCAGAGCTGGGGCTGCGGCCCAGGTTCTCTGATCCTCTAGCCAGTGGCATTTCCCCTGACTCACCAGTACTTCCCACCAAAGCAGCATTTCCAAATAGGGTCTGTGTTAATTTACTAGGGCTGCCATAATAGAGTACCACAGACTGGGCAGCTTAAGCAACAGAGGTTTATTGCCTCTCAGTTCTGGAGGCTGGATGTCCAAGATGAAGGTGTGGGCAGAGTTGGTTTTCTCTGAGCCCCTCTCTGGCTTTGCCAATGTCTGTCTTCTCTATGCATCTTAACAAGGTCTTCTCTCGGTGTGTCCGTGTCCTAATCTCCTCTTAGAAGGACAACATTCATAGTGGATTCAACCTGAGTTGTAAGACTTCATTTTAACTTCATTACCTCTTTTAAGCCTCAGTTTCCGAGTACAGTCCCATTCTGAGGTTCTGGGGGTTAGGACTTCAGCTTGTGAATTTTGGGAACACAGTTCAGCCCATAACAGGTGGCTGCACATCCGGTGACCTGGGGTGACCCCTCCAACGGCAGGCACCAGAACCCTCCCTTGAATCCTTTGTAGGAGAATCAAGCAACTGCAGTCCTTCTCCTCTCTCACTCCTTGTTTTCTTGCTGCAGTTGATCGGGGGCCTGGTCCTGTCTGTGGGGATCTATGCAGAGGTCGAGAGGCAGAAATACAAAACCCTGGAAAGCGCCTTTCTGGCCCCAGCCATCATCCTCATCCTCCTGGGGGTCGTCATGTTCATCGTGTCCTTCATCGGCGTCCTGGCTTCCCTCCGCGACAACCTGTGTCTCCTCCAAGCGGTGAGTCAGCCCCAGGCACCCATCAACTGGTGGTACTGGGGGTGTGATCCTTGGTGTCCCTGGGAGAGCTGGGAGACCACCCCTGAGCCCTCGGGCAGCCCAGTTAATCAGTCCTTGCCTCAAACCAGCTCGACTGGAGGGTTTCATGGGTCAGCCTGTCCATATTGGCCCAAGAGGGCTCAGCCTCCTCCACTTCTGCTTAGAAAGGCTGATTCAAAGACTGTTCTTAAACCCCATGTTAGTCTGGACTGTCTGTTGGAAGTGGGAGAAGGTACTCTCAGATGAGAGCAAGCAAAACCAAGAAAAGTTGTTGGTGGTGAGTCATTAGCTCATGTAACCAGCAAGCCCACCCTAGGTCCAGGGGTTTAGCTGATGCCCTTGGGCTGTCTCTCTTGCTGCCTCCCAGAGGATGCCAGGTGCTGTCCTCAGGTTCAATTTGCGACGGTCACCAGCAGCCTTAGGCCAACAGTCCTTATAGCTCAGGGTCCTGGGAGTCTTTCCTGGTAACTCTGGCCAAGATCCTAGGACTTTGATGGGACTGCTTGGCCAAGTGCCTGCCCTGGGGTCAGGGGTGGGGTCAGCCTCTCTGCCCCCTTACTGTGGGGTGAGGGATGGCTTCTCAACACAGGGGGTGCCAGATAGGATATCTGTTTACTGTGCACCCACATGTGTGTTTGACCTCATAGTTCCCCTTACCCGGGAAGCCCCTAAAAGCCCCTATGAGTGTGGTCTCAGTGATGTTCCCTGAGGCTGAAAGTTGTTGACATTAGTTTGGACAATGCTTGTTTCTGTGCTAAAGAGTGATATATGTACTCAGCCTGAGATGTCCCCTCATCTGCCCTTGGGGTCTGGGAAGTCACTTTGCAGGGGCTTTGCTGGCAGAGCTGGAAACGCTGCTCTAACCTGCCTGTCAAGACAGGCCTGTCCCCTCTGGGTCAGCCAGAGGAGGACCAGTGGCTGCTCAAGGTGTGGGGTTGGGGGAGGGGATTGTGTTTTTTCACCCAGACCCCACTGAGGACTTCTGGGACAAACCTCGATGACAGTCTGGCTGGGACAGCTGAGTCACTCTTCCTGATCACAGGCTCCAGCGCCGGGCTTTCCAGGAATGTCTGTCCACATCCTGTGTCCTCACAGGAGGAAGGGGTGAAGGCCCAGGAGCCCTTAAGAGCTCTGAGAAGATGATTTCCTTACTGTGCTTGACCTTGGAGCGGATGGCATTCCCCTTCCACTCCCGGTGACTCACTGAGCTTTGTTTTTCAGTTCATGTACATCCTTGGGATTTGCCTCATAATTGAGCTCATTGGTGGCGTGGTGGCCTTGATCTTCCGGAACCAGGTGGGCCTCTGGCACATTTATCAGTCCCGTGTATGCTGAGCACCCGCTCTATGTGCGCCCTGGGTTGCAAACTGGGAGTGCAGCGGAGAGTGGGCCGGATAATCCCTCCTGTGTCTATTGGGCTGAGGAGACAGGCACTGAACAGGTGGACCAGAAAACAAGAGAACAAAACAGGCTGATGGCAGAGCGCCTGGGGTGGAGGTGGGGAGGACGCTGATGAAAAGGAGCCAACCTGCTGAGGCTCAGGGGGAACAGAGGTCCAGGCAGAGGGAACCGCTGAGGCAGAAGGGAGCTTGGTGGGTTTGTGCACAGTGTGGAGGCTGCTTGGCTGAAGGTGAGGGATGGGAAGTGGGTAGAAGGTGAAGCTGGAAGAACTGGCCAGGGCAGATCATGTAAGGCCTTGGAATTTTTTTAAAAGGCAGTGGGAGCCTGTGGAGAGTTTTATGCTGGGAAGCGATGTGATCTGATTCACATTTTACTTGTTGCTGAATGGAGAGTGGACAGTAGGGAAACTCGCTGTGTGTGAGCCTTAACCACAGGCATGTCTTAGCCTTGGGATCCAAGGGTCTTCTTCCTGTTTCATGAGTCCCAGGAGAGGGGAGGGGAGATTCCCATCATATTGATGGAGTCACTGAGGCACAGAGAGGTTAAGAAGCCCTCCTAAGAGTACATAGCAAGAGGGAGGCAGCTCAGGGATGCTTTCCAATTTCTTTTCATTTCTTTTTTCCTCCGCTGCCCCAGCTTTACTGAGGAATAATTGACAAATAAAATTATGTTTAAACTCTACAATGTGATGATTTGATATATGCATGCATTGTGAAAGGATTGCCATAATCAAGTTAATAATACATCCGTCACCTTGAATAGTTAACTTTGGGGGAGGGGGTAAGATCTTAATCTTTAAGATCTATTCTCTAAGCAGATTGCAAATATATAATACTGTATTATTAACTATAGTCACCATACTGTTCATTAGATCCTCAGAACTTATTCATCTTGTAACTGAAAATTTATACCATTGACCAACATCTTCCTGTTTCCCCCACCTCCTGTCCCCTGACAACCACTTTTCTGCTCTCTGGTTCTGTGAGTTTGACTCTTTTTTAGATTTCAAATATAAGTGGCCCCATATAGGAAGTGTTTGTCTTTCTGTCTCTGACTTATTTCTCTTAGCATAATACCCTCAAGATTTACCCATGTTGTTCTAAGTGGCAGGTTTTCCTTATTTTTTATGGATGAATAATATTCCATTATATATATACATCCTGTATACACAAACAATGGAATATCTGTATCTATCTCACAAATTGATCCATTCATCTGGCAAACAGACCGGTTGTTTCCATATCTTGGCAATTGTGAGTAATGTTGGGATGAACGTGAGAGCTCTTTTCATGGCAGATGACTCTTTGAGATAGTAATTTCATTTCCCACGAGTGGGATTATACCACATATGGTAGTTCTATTTTTAATTTTTTGAGAAAGCATCATACAGTTTTCCATAGTGATTGTACCAATTTTACACTCCCAGCAACAGTGCACAAAGGTGCCCTTTTCACCTCACCCACATTTATCTCCTGTTTTTTGATAATAGACATTCTAATAGGAGTGAGATTATATCTCATTGTGGCTTTAGTTTGCATTTCCCTGATGTTTAGAGATGTTGAGCATTTTTTCATATATCTGTTGGTCATTTGTATGTCTTCTTTGAAAAACTATTCAGGTCCTCTGCCCATTTTTTAATCAAATTACAGCTGAACAACATGGATTTGAACAGTGTATATCCACTTATACACAGATATTTTTCAATAAATATAGTACCTGTATTTTCATTTTACAGATCTTTAAATCAACTAAGTGTGAGAAATGTGTTCAGTTTACAGAACTTTAAATTAACTAAGTGTGAGAAAAGTTTATGTTCAGTTAGAGATCACAATAAGTGGAGTCAAAAGGACTAGGGTTTGAGTCCTGATTGTATTTAAACTGTTTTAGCTTCCTGCCCTTCAGTGAGTTATTTATCAGTTCCTTTGTTTAGAGGCAGAGATAGCAGTATGCAGATGCTCAACTGTATTGGGGGTTGGCATCCCAATCCCTGCATTGTTCAAAGGTCAACTGTATTTTTTTTGCTATTTTGCAACTGTAGGGGTTCCATATATATTTTGGGTATTAACCCCTTTTCAGATATATTGTTTACAATTATTTTCTCCCAATTCATAGTTCACCTTTTTACTTTTTACATGGTTTACTTTTTAGCAGAAATGCTTTAGTTTAACATAGTCCCACTTATTTTATTTTATTTTTTTGCTATGGGCAACATTGCCTATATATTTGATGTCAGATCCAAGAAATCATCACCAAGACCAATGTCAAGGAGTTTTTTCCTATATTTCCTTTAGGAGTTAGTTCTACTACTTGAGGTCTTCTGCCACATTTAAGTCTTTAACTCATTTTGAGTTGGTTTTTGTCTATGATATAAGGATCCAATTTCATTCTTTAGCATGTGGATTTCCAGTTTTCTCAACACTATTTATTAAAGAGAGTCGGCATCTTTTTGGGAATTAGTTGACCATATATGTTGGGTTTATTTCCAGACTCCCTTTTCTGTTCCACTGATCTATGTGTCTATTTATATGTTAGAACCATACTGTTTTGGTAACTATAACTTCGTAATATTGAAATCATGAAATGTGATACCTTCAGCTTGACTCTTCTTATTCAAGATTGCTTTGGCTACTAGGGTTTGTTGTGATTCCATATGAATTTGAGCATTTTTTTTTCTGTATCTCTGAAAGATGCCATCTGAATTTTACAGGGGGATTGCGCTGAATCTATAGATTGCCCTGACCCATTGGTTGTCTTCCCAATTCAGTTTTGCCTCTTGTTCCTCCCTTTTCCTCTTTTCTGCTCTTCAGACCATCTGCTCTGGGCTGGCAGATCCAGGGTACTGGTTCATTTTTCAGCAGCGTTGAGGAGAGAGAGATGTTTATTCCATTTGCCCATGGGGATGCCTTTCTGTGCAGCCAGCAGGGCTCCTGGCTGCCCACAACTTTCCAGAGTTATGAGTTAGTACTTTACTAACTAGAGCCCAAGTCCAGGCCACGGTCAGCAGCATCAGTGTTTTAATAAACAATCTCCTAAGTGAATAGTGGTTCTCGTTTACAGGGTGCTTTCACAAAGATTGATGACTTATTTTCCTTGCCTGTAGCTCAACAGGGGCCGTGACACCACTCCTTTCCAGGGAGGCGCTAAGTAAAGGCGAAACCTCCAGGGACCTTTAGTCCTCACAGCTGAGGATGCCATGGGCTTGAGGTCAGGGCTGAGAGCTTACATTATCCCCAGACACGGAGGGCACCACAGGCTGAAGTGTGTTCCTTCTCCTTGGGTATTGTGTCCCCCCATGGAACTATGTCAGTCCAGGAAGGACCCTCATCGTCAGGGCTCTCAGCTCTTTGGAGGCTTATGATGGGCTGTGCTCTCATATGACAGTGATACATAATTCAAAAACTTAAAAATGAGATACAAAACTGTAAGTGTAGGGACTTCCCTGCAGTCCAATGGTTAAGACTCTGCTCCCAATGCAGGGGATATGGGTTCAATCCCTGGTTGAAGAACTAAGATCCCACATACTGCGCAGCATGGCCTAAAAGAAAAAGAGAGAAAGAAAGAAGAAAAAAAAAAAAAGCCCTGTAAGTGCAGTAAGATCTCCACAATGAAAAAAAAAATAGGCCTGGAAAAATCTGAAAGGAAATAGAAATATTAACATATTAACTCATATTTTCCCTGAGGGATGGGACTAGGGTGATTTTTATTTCCTCCTAAAATTTATATTTTTTTCCCTAGCTCCCAAATTTTCTTTTTCATTTTTTATAATCAAGAAGAAAAATACCATATAAAGAAAAATAATGTCCCTGCCAACAGTAATGCCATGTGATTTCGTAAAACAAGAAATGGGCCAATGGCGAGGATGGGGAAGGAGGAGCCTGGCCATTGATGGTGGGGAAAGAGATGAGGCACAGTCAAGGTCGGGTTCCAGGTGAATTCCCAATTCTAGTTTTTCTTCCCCAAGAGGAGAAGACAGATTTCTCTGAGTCACAGTGTAACAAGTTCAGTCTCCAGCCCCCCAGGCTACCTCTTAACTCTAAGAATCCACTTGTAGTGACAGATGAGGACAAATCATCAGGCTGATGACTACACACAGGGCTCTCAGGAAGGTACAACCATGGTCACCTCCAGGCAGCGAAAGATAAACAACTCCCAGGTGTGAGGCAGAAATTTTCTATCAGTTGCTGACCCTGGGCACAGTTTCTGCTGCTAGGCATGACCCAGGAGTTGGATTGAAGCAGCTTCTCTGCTTATGTAGGGTGGAGTGGCTGTGTGATGGGGAACTTGGTGCAGAGCTGGTGGCCCCAAGGATCCGGGCATTAAAAGCAGAAGTGCAGCACCCTGAACCCAGCAGTGGGTGGAGAACCTGGATGACTTCCACAGGTGTCTGGGTCTCACTGCTCTTTATTTTTTTTAATTAATTTATGTTTTGGCCATGCAGGGCTTGCCTGGTGGCTCAGTTGGTAAAGAATCTGCCTGCAATACAGGAGACCTAGGAAGATCCTGGAGAAAGGAATGGCTACCCACTCCAATATTCTTGGCAGGATAATTCCATGGATGATGGAGCCTGGCAGGCTACAGTCCATGGGGTCACAAAGAGTCAGACACAACTGAGTGACTAACACTTTGACTTTGGGCTTCTCTGTGGCTCAGATGGTAAAGAATCTGCCTGCAGTGCAGGAGACTTGGGTTCGATCCCTGGGTTGGGAAGATCCCCTAGAGGAGGAAATGGCAACCCACTCTAGTATTCTTGCCTGGATCTTACTTCCCTGACTAGGGATTGAACTCGCATCAGGGAAGCATGGAGTCTTAAGCACTGGATAGCCATGGAAATCCCCAGGTCTCTTGTTCTTGACCTGACATCACCCCAGCTTGCTCTGAGCCTCCCTGAAGGAATATTGGGGTGTTGGAGGTGCGCAGCTCCTGCCCATGTGTTCCCAGCGAGGCAGTGCTGAGCAGGGACACCCAGAAGACACTGGGCTGTGGCTGGTGTGTCTGTACCCATCCCTGGCCTCCTTCCCTCTACCTCCTGGACAAGTGGAGGAGTGACCTCTTTTCTGGCCTTGATTGGATGGTGCCGTGGTCACACCCAACATCAGCCAAGGAACAATGGGCAGCACCCAACCTGTTTATCTTGGCACTGTCACCAGCTGGCTCTCGGCGTGACTGTGAGGTTGGAGCAAGGAGAAAGGAGACAGCATGGCCTGCTTGTCTGGCATCTGAGCATATGTATCCTTCCCACCTGGAGCAAGTAGAGAAAGTTCTACACTAATGTGGACGGACTCCTGCAGCTGGTGCATCCCACTGTGGACAGCCGTTTGGAAGGGAGAGCTGGGCTCCAAACACCTGGGAAACCAAAGCATTACCTCCCCCACCATGGGGATTAATCCTGCGACTTCCAGCCAGGTGTGATAGGCTTCCCTGGTGGCTCATCTGCTCATGGTGGCTCGTGGTGAAGCATCTGCTTGCCACGGAGAAGACCTGGGTTTGCTCCCTAAGTTGGGAAGATTTCCTGGAAAAGGAAATGGCAACCCACTCCGGTATTCTTGCCTGGAAAACCCCAAGGACAGAGGAGTTCATGGGGTTGCAAAGAGTCAGACACAACTGAGGGGCTAACACACAGTCCAGCCAGGTCTGAGGAAGGGACTGGCAGATATTCCTGAGAACCTTGCAGTGTTCACACCTCTTTCTTTCTCACTCTTTGGGTTCCTCTCAACCCTTGGTTGTCTGATAGGGCCCATCTCAGGGCTGGAGCAGAGGCTGGGGTCTGGAGGCAACAAGGATGAGTCTTTACCTTCTGGGGGATGCTGAGGGGAGCCCAGAGATGCTGGCTTAGCCCAGGCACTGAGGGAGGAAGGAAGTCCGAGCCTGAGCACCCGCCTCTGCGTTGTGAGAGCTGAGCTGGCGAGGGTTCCCGCTGAGCTGCCGGCTACTGGGCCTCCCCAGAGTGGGCCCCAGAAGCTAACGTGAATCGATGGAGCCCGGCTGGCAGCATGCAGGAAACTAGGCAGCTCCGTCCCCAGAGGCCTGGTGGGAGGCTCCAGCTGCTGGCCCTTCCACTCCTCCTTTTCTGCTCCTCATCCTCCCATCCTGGGGCGCTGCCACCCATTCCCCGCCCCGCTCCAAAGCCTTATTTATTTGTTCTTCAGGCTTATAAAAGGCTTTATTGATGCGTCATTCATATACCATACAATTCGGGTTTCCCAGGTGGCTCTAGTGGTAAAGAATCCACCTGCCAATGCGGGAGACCCAAGAGATGAGGGTTCGATCCCTCGGTTAGAAAGATCCCCTGGAGGAGGAAATGACAACCCACTCCAGTATTCTTCCCTGGAGAATCCCACGGACAGAGGAGCCTGGTGAGCTACAGTCCATGGTGTCGCCAAGAGTTGGACACGACTGAGCGACTGAGCATGAACACCATTCAGTTCACTCATTTGAAGTGTTCATTCATACATGACCTGTTGATTTTAGAACATTTCCGTGGCTTTGAGAAAAAATCCGCCACCCCTGAGCTAGCCTCCTCGTTCATCAACAAACTGTCCGAGTGCCTCCACTGAGGGGAGTGATGCAGGGGCTTCGGGTATCTTTAAAACTAGATTGAAAGACAGACCTAGAAAGGGCAGTGCTCTGTGGCTCGAGTCTGGTAGCTTGAACAATGTGCTGTGAAAATCGCATGGTTTTGATGACCGCTTACTCTTTGTTTTATTTAGCCCGGGCCACATGCCTCTGAGGTCACGCCAGCCATTCATGAAAGGTGGTTTTCAGGTCCTCACTGGAGCTGCCCCACTGCATGACCTGGTTTAGAGCCGGGTGGGGGTGGCCCTGGGTGCGTTGGCCTCTGAGACAGCAGAGGAAGCTAAAATTTGCTTTTCCCTGCCGAGCTCCCACAGGACACGTCCTCTGAGTGGCTCCCCCAGTCCCTCAGAACATTGTGGAACATAGCAGCGCACTTTACAGTTGATTATAGTTAATTAATGAACCATACAACCCCCACCCCTGCAGGAACCACCCAAACATTCTACACGTCTCCCTGGTGTGGACACATCCATACACACACACAGACGTGGTGCCAAGGGCAGCACGCATGTGTAAGAGCCAGCACAAGCCAGAGAGCTCCCTGGTGGGAACGGGGGCAGCTGCCGCCCGTGGAGTCTGGGACCATCTGTTCTTCCTGTCCGTCCAGAGAGGCCTCCAGTGGGGCCTCCCTCCCCCGCAGGGTCCAGCTCAGCTAACCAGATGGAAGGCCTGATTTGCACAAAGAAGGCCTCTTTCGGCGTCCGCGCCTTTGGAAAATACCCAGAGACTGAGACGGTTTGGGGAGAGAGGTCAGGGCTGCTCACCAGAGAGCGGGGGAGAGCTTTTCCCCGTGGGGCTGCCGGGCATCCGCTCTGCTGCTTGATCTTCCTCCCCGCCCTGGGCCTCCTGCCCTCATCCCACCCTGGCCCCTAACCGCATGTGACCCCGTGGGAGGGCTGAGGGGTGACCCAGCAGAGGGACTATGAGGTGGCCAGTGGGCTGGGATAGGAGGGCCAGGATGGCCTGCAGTGCCTTGAGACTGAAGGGAAGCCACCTCACCCGCCATGAGTGTGGCCCTTGACATATCCCTGACTTTGGACATCACCCCCTGCCAAGAGCCCCTTACAGCATGCCATGTAATCCTGTGAGCTCATTCCCTGGGTGACAGACTGATCCAGCCTGGTGTCCTGTTTCTTAGACACCCCCAACTATTCCCCAGCTGGCTGGCCTTTCCCTTCATCATCACCCCAGGGAACAGGCACCCAAGACTGGAAAGGCTGCAGGACCTGGGGACCTCTGGGAAGGGTGGACCTGAGAACCAGGCAGGTCCCTGCTCTGCCCAGGTCGGGTGGCCAGCAAACAGCTCTTCCCCTGAGCCCCTGCCCCAGGATCCAGAGCCAGACCTGGGCAGGGCGGATGGCCTGTTACAGGGGAAGAGGTCTGGCCTGGTGCCTCCTGAGGCTGGCGTGATCCTGAGCGATGTCTGCTCCTGAGCGGTGATTATCATCAACAGAGGGTTTTCCTTCTGACCATGGAGACTGGTTTCCTTGAGCCAGTCTGCTTTGTCACCTTGGCTTTGAGCAGTGTGTGAATGTCAGGAAGGAGGTGGCTATCACATCCTTGTTTCTCTCTCCCTGATACTGGAGATAGTTTGGGGAGATGGCCCTGAACTCAACCTTGGGTTCTTGGCTTCTTAAAGTATATCAGGATGCGATTTTGACTCTTGATTCCAGCATCTCTCTGCCAGTGATCATGGGGTGACCTTAGACAAGTCACATTACCTCTTGGGGCTGCAGGGACTTTGGGAGGGGTCCCAGATCCAGGAGTGGCTCTTGGACAAGACTTAGGGTCTTGATTTCTTTTGGGATTAGCCATTTTCCACTGATGACATGATGGGTATGAAGTGGTACTACCTCCTGGAAAAAGAGAAAAATCTATCATAATAATACATAATAATGCTATGTGTCTGGCATCGTGCTAAGCGCTTTCGTTGCTCTAGTTTGTTTGAGTCTCAAATTCCTCTGAGGCAGAGGATCCCCACTCCCACCCTGTAGGGGAGGAAAAGTGTCAGTCACTCAGTCGGGTCCAACTATTTGGAAGCCTGTGGACTGTAGCCTGCCAGGCTCCTCTGTCCATGGAATTCTCCAGGCAAGAATACTGGAGTGAGTTTCCATTCCCTTCTCCAGGGGATCTTCCTGATCCAGGGTTCAAACCCAGATTTCTTGGATTGCAGGCATATCCTTTACCGTCTGAACCACTGGAGGTCCAGAAGTTAATTGATATTCCTGAGGCAGGTGTGGGTGCAAAGACTGTTCTTGACTATGAGGCGTGACAGCCCCTCGCACCTTAGTCTTTGATCTTTGGCGCTGGAAGGTGTCTTAAAGACAGGCTTGCATGACTGATTCACAAGTGGGGAGCTGAGAGTGGAGGAATAGGGTGGGGCCTGCAGTCCTAGGGTGGGGCCTGGAACTCAGGACCCTCTTGTCCCCAAGAACCCTGAGGGCGCCTCCCCCGGGAATCGTCTGGCTCCAGAGCTGAGAATGAGCCCTTTGTGCCAGCACAATCTCTGATGATCCACTGGCCTCCCTGCTCTGAAAGCCCCGATTGTCACTGTGAGTGTGGAGCTGGGCTGCCCACACTCCCGCCCCGTCCCTTCCCGCTGTGGGGCCTTTTGTGCTCCTGGATCTCGGCACAACAGCCGGGCTGTTGATCCCGAAGGCCCAGCGTGACTGGGAGAGGGTGGCCGGCCAGCACCCTTCCCAGTGGGGATTGTCCCGGTCCGAGAGGGAGGTGGGCCCTGTCGTCTGGGCCAGAGCACTGCAGTGACAGAGAGAGGCCCGAGGGAAGTCAGGACACCTGGTTTCCAATCCTGGCTGGGCCCCTAACCAAAGCCGACACCTGCTTGGTGACCTGGGAAGAGTCAATCTCCCTCTCTGGGCCTTTTCATCTGTAAAAGAAGAGCTTATATAGGAAAGAAGTGTGGAGAGGGGGCTGGAGGGCAAAGGGAAGGTTCCAGTGCAGGCCTGTCTTTGGCTACAGTAGAAGGAGCATCTGGGCAGCCAAGCCCCAGCCCTGGCCTGGCTCCTTCAGAACGGTGTCCCCCAAGCAGGGCCTCACCCTCATGGGGCCTGGGTTGCCTGATCTGTAAAGGAAGGGGGTGCACCATTCCTGCCTCTGATGGGCACTGGGGACATGGAGAGGGTGCTGGTGCAGGAAGGTTGTGGGTGGGAACGGAGGTGCTCTGTGCAGGTCGTTGGGGGAGGCTCCCTGGGCAGGTGGGCTCTCTGGTTCAATCCTGACTTCTGGGAAATCTTGGGTTGGACCCTGGGGTCGTGCACTCTTCCTCCTTTATAATTTCTCTGTCTACATAGACCATCGACTTTCTGAATGACAATATTCGAAGAGGAATTGAGAACTACTATGATGATCTGGACTTCAAAAACATCATGGATTTTGTTCAGAAGGAGGTGAGTCAGGTGCTTGGGGTCAGAAATTTGCCTCCCACGTCCTTTGCTCTGCCCACCCTCCTCTGCCCCCAACTTGGGACCCTGCTCAAGAGGGTGGGGGTGAGGGGTCAGGTGGCTGGCCAAGTTCGGAGTTGAGGGTAGGCCATGGACAGCCGCCAAGGGAGGGGATGCCAGGGCATGCCTGGTCCAGCATATACTTGCCCTGCCCATTCCTTTCCAGCTACACAAACCCTCCCCTTCTGAAAAAAAGAAAAGAAAAAAAGGTCAGAGGGAGCTACAAACCACGTGGCAGAGTCTCAGGGTGCCTCTTGTCAGTGGGCAAAGAATCTTCTTTGAGGTGGGAATGACCTCCAAGCCACCCAATTCAAAATTCCCTCTGCCGAGACCGTTCAGGGACGGGGAGCTCCCTCCCTTGCCAAATCAAGGACAGCCCTGGTGGGGAGAGAGCTCTTCTCTGGTTCCATTTACCCCTGCACAGGAAACAGAGCAAGTCTTCTCCTTTTCTCCAACGGCACTCCTTTGAACGTGATGATTGTCATCCCTCCTTCCCACGGTCCACCCAAGTCTGTGGGTGAAGCAGTAATAGCAGTGCCTGCTGCCCTCGGGGCTTCTACACACCAATCTCACTTAGTCCTGAGCCTCAGGTTCCACACCTGCCCCAGCGGGATACTGATGGTCCCTTCTACTTAGTGTCACTGTGAGATTTGCCTGGATTTATTTCAGAGGTGGTTAGAGCAGGGCCAGGCATGTGGTGAGACTAAAGCAGTGTCAGCTGGGGTGATCATTGTCTGCCTGTCCTGCTAGGTGAGGATGAGTGGAGGCAGCGCTTCTCGGGACATGACCTTGGGGGCGTCAGCTGACCTGATCCCCGTGATAGCCCTCAGTGGGGGACCAACATCTCCCTGCACCTGGGGCCATCCATAGTGGCCACTCCCTTGGCTCAGGCCTTCTCTGTAGTCATAACAGGTGCAGCCTCTGGGAGGCCTTTCTCTGCCAGGGATGCGTCTGCCAGCTCTGGCCATCGGGTGGGGCAAGATGTTTTTATTGGAACCAACCTTCAGCTGGCTTGCGAATTTCATTTCTCCCAGGGTGGAATGGCGGGATGACTCATGCTCACTGGGCACCTGCTTCAGGCCAGGTCCTATGCTGTGTGCTTCATGCTTTGCTTGTCTCTGTACTTCTCAGCTCAGCTGTGCAAAGATAGCATTGCTCTTCCTGCTTTACAGTTGACCTCTGAGGCCCAGAGAGGCTGATTGACTTGCCCAGAGCCACAGAGCATGGAGTGGTGGTATGAGGATTTGAATGCTGGCCTGTCAGATGGCAAAATAAATACTCTTTGCATTGAACCCCACAGAGGCACTTCCTGGACCCCTAGACTGATGGCCTGAAAGGCTCTGTGGAGACTCTGGAAGGGCATCTTCTTTGTTTCTACTAGAACCTCTGACCATATCATTCCCCTGGTTAAACCCTCCAGGAACTTCCTGTCACTAAGGATACTATCCCCGTTCCCTGCTTATTCTGGCTGACAAAGCTTTCATGGTCTGACCTCAACCCCTCTACTCTTGCTCACTCTGCTCCAGTTTTTACGCCTGCTGCTGAAATATCAATACAACTAACTCATCTCTGTGCGAGGTCTTGGCATGTCTTGACTGTTTTTTTCCTGTTCATATTTCCAATTAAATGAGATCTCCTCAGGCCTTTCCCGACCTCCCACCTCCTTGCCCCGTTTGCCGTATCCCTGGTACCCAGCACTGCCTCACACCTTTTTCACATGGTGGTCCTCTCCATCTCCCTCAGGGCTGTGGCGCTTTCCCTCCCCCTTGGTTTTCGCGCACACAGAGCAATGCCCAGCACACAGCAGCGGCCCAGTGAAGTAACTGCTTCCCCCAGGCGTTGGCATCTGTACAGGGGGACATGCAGGGCAGAGCTCAGCCAAGGGGAAAATGACGCCAGCTGTGCCATCACTTCAGTCCTGAGCCCTGGCCAGGGTGTGTGTGTGTGCCCCTTTGCTAAGGGTGGGGCAGGCAGAGCTGGGTGGGTGAGGTTCAGGGGCCCCATTGTGGGGCTCCCCTGGAATCCTAGTCTCTGGGACTTTAAAGGCCAGGTCTTGGGGTGGAGCATCTGCACTGGGGATGTGAAGATGGAGTCTGGTTGGCAAGGAAGTGCTTTTCCTCCAGTGTTTAGTCACCACCCACTATCCCACCAAAAGGCTACCCAGCCTTGGCTTGCATGCCTCCCCAGTGACGGGGTGCTCACTACCTCCTGGGCCACCATTCTGCTTTTGTTGAGCTCTGACCTGTAACGATGCCTCACATGCCCCCATAATGCCCCCTACCTGTGTGACCCGCGTCATAAATCACATCGTCCCCTGGCTGGGCCGCTCCCTGCTGTCTGCCTGGGGGCCTTGGTGGTGACAGCAGCTCTCTTCCCCACTTGCTTCCTCCTTCAGTTTAAGTGCTGTGGCGGGGAAGACTACCGAGATTGGAGCAAAAACCAGTACCACGACTGCAGAGCCCCTGGGCCCCTGGCCTGTGGGGTGCCCTACACCTGCTGCTTCAGAAACACGGTATCCACTGCTCCGGGGGCCTCCTGGCTGGTCAAACGCTTCTCTCACCTTTCAGGACAGGGGCGGTGGGGCTGGATAGGGGGGTAGGCAGGAGGTGGTGGTCCTTGCCAGGGCGAGGCTTCCTGAGCCTCAAGGGCTACTGAATGGGGTGAATCTGGGGGTAGAGGATGGGGAAGACTGGTCTTATTAGCAACGGCTGTTGATATCTATTGAGCACTTACCACGTGGTGGGCTGCTCTGGGTTCTTTAGTTGTTTTGACTCGTTAAGTCCTTTCAACAACCCACTATACAGATGAGAAAACTGAGGCACCAAAAGGTGAGGTTCTTGGCTCAAGGTTGATAGAGCTAGGATGAAATTCAGGCAGCTGTTGTCAGAGCCGTGCCCTGGACTACTGTGCACGCCAGGTGAAGAGTAGGAGACAGTCCAGGCCCGGGGGGCTTAGCAGGGTGGCCGGCTGGCAGCCATAGCTGGGGGCCAGGGCAGGGCCTGCACTTTGAACGTTGCTGGTGGACTCTGGGCTTGACGTCCTGGCGATCATCAGCAATGAGGTGCTTGGAAGCGGTCTGGTGATGTAAATGCCAGCCTCCGCCTCTCCCCAGTGGGATCCTCTCAGCTCTGTTGCCTCCTTGGCCACTTGGGAGGCTGCCCTGTGCCATTACTGCTAATAAATGAGAGGCTTGGTCAATCCTGTGTTTGACTAATGTGTCCAAAAGCTGCCTGGTTTCTGGATTGGAATGAGGCGGGGAGTTTTGCAATTACTCATGCCTTGAAGAGTCATGGAAAATTTCTCTTCTGATGTCTCCACATTCTGTGCCCACTGCTGGATTCTGTAAACTGGGCAGCTGCTGGTGGGGGTGGGGGCCTCACCCATGACTCAGGGAGGCAGTGCCAAGTGCATGAGCCCTAAAAAGGCTGGGCCAGGAGGGAAGGTTTGTTTGGAAGTTGGAGCTGCCATTTTAGGGTAGCTCTTTGTGCAGGGGGAGTGCTGAGGAGGAGCCCAGGGTTTTCAGAGAGGCCTGTGGAGGGGGCGGGGATGACTCTGAACTTCGTCATCCAAGGCAGTGGCACCTGAATGTCCAAGCTGAGATGTGAAAGCCCAACGTGCATTCGTTCATTCATTCATTCATTCAACAGGTATTTACTGAGGACCAGCCAGATGCAGTTGTGTGTTCTAAGGATACAGGAAACACACAGAGAACTCTGCCCACATGGAGCTGACATTCTTTCCAGTGGAGAAAACTAATAAGCAAAATAAATAAGTAAAAGAGATAATATTCTAAGAGATGATAAATTCTAAGGAGAAAAATAAAACAAGGGCATGGAGGATTGCATTTTAGATACTGAGAAGGTTGGTTCTCAGTAAAACCCTGAAAGAAGTGAGGGAGTAAGCCATGCTCTCTGGGGATGGGAATTCCTGGCAGAGAGAAGGGCAAGTGCAAAGGCCCTGAGGTGGGACCTGCCCTTGTGAATTTAAGAAACAGCACAGAGACCAGCTCCAGTGTGGCTGGAGCAGAGTGAGCTTGGGGGAGGATAGTTGTAGATGAAGTCAGAGGTCATGGGTCATGACCCTGAAGGTCACAATCAGGACTTTGGTTCCCTTGAGTGTCAATAAGTCAAGTGACAGGGCTTTAGTGGACGAGTAGCAGATCTTCCTTAGGCTTTACCAGCACCACCCCGTCTGCTGCGGTGGCAGAGATGACCTGGGCAGTCCGGTTAGGGGCTAGTGCAGTGATCCCAGTGTCTCAGCCAAGGCTGTCTGGAAAGTGGGCCCTGAGATGCTGGTTAGTGAGCAGGAAGCTTAGGAGGAGGTGTGCTCAGGATTGACACCTGTAAGGGAGGGGATAGCAGCTGGGCTGGGCAGAGGGAGAGGTTGAGCAATGATGCAGTCTCAGTGGGCGCCTCAGCCGAATCCATGGGGATGTCCGGGGATGATCCTGCAGAGTTGTCCCATATTGGGGTGAGATGGGCAGGCCTTCATACCTCCACATTCAGCAGGCATTACGTGAGTTTAGTGTTTCATCCAGGAAGGGACTTCCTGGCTTGTTTAGCAGAAAACAGAATCAATAGGATGTGTGTGTGTGTGTGTGTGTGTGTGTAAAGAGATTTATTATAAGAAATTGATTCACAGAATTATGAAGACAGGCAAGTCCCAAGATCTGCAGAGTGAGTTGGCAAGCAAGAGCCCCAGGAGAGCCAATGGTTTACTTTCCAGCGCGAGTCCACAGGCCTAAGAACCAGGAGAGCTGATGGTGTAGTTCCTGTTTGAGGCTGGCAGCCTCAAGGCCCACGAAGAGCTGATGTTTCAGTTCAGGTTTGAAATCAGACAGGAAGAATTCTTCCTTACTTGGGGGAAGGGTAGCCTTTTTGTTCTATTTAGGCCTTCGACTGATTGGATGAGCCCCACCCACATTAGGGAGAGCAATCTGCTTTACTCAGCCTACTGATTTTAATGTTAAAAATGCCCAGAGTAATGTTTGCCTAGATACCTACATCAGTTCCCCTCCACCTCTGGGGCCTAGAGAAGAGTTTTTTGGCTCCAGGTGTAAGGGAGGCCTCTGCCATAGCATGTCTGTTCCCCAAGGGCAGGAGCTGTGGTTCTGCCTCCAGGTCTGGAAGCAGCACAATGACAAGTAAAGTTACTCTTGTCACGGTCTTACGTATCATACAGTTTCCTTATTTATTATGTTCATCGCCTGTCTCCCTTCCTAGAATAAAAGTTCCATGAAGGCAAGGATCTTACTTTGTTCTTCTGTATTCCCAACTTCTAGAACAGAGAATGGTACATAATTGATGCTTTGTCTGTTCAGTAATGATTTAATGAGTGAACAAATTAGGCAGGAAGCACCTGCTCCCATCCAGCCCTCATACATCTACTACCCAGGCTGGAGCTTCTCCACTGGGGTCATGTTTATGGCCTGGAGGGGCCACTGATACTGACTGAAGTGAGGTGGATCCTGGGTGTTTTGGGGTCTGAGGGTTCCTGGGGGACAGTCTAGACTGAAGGAGGTTATTTTGTCCACACATCAAGCCTTGACATTTAGACTGATCTAGATGACATCTGCAGAGAAGGCAATGGCACCGGTCTCCAGTACTCTTGCCTGGAAAATCCCATGGACCGAGGAGCCTGGTGGGCTGCAGTCCATGGGGTTGCTACGAGTCGGACACGACTGAGTGACTTCACTTTCACTTTTCACTTTCATGCATTGGAGAAGGAAATGGCAACCCACTCCAGTGTTCTTGCCTGGAGAATCCCAGGGACGGGGGAGCCTGGTGGGCTGCCGTCTATGGGGTCGCACAGACTCGGACACGACTGAAGCGACTTAGCAGCAGCAGCAGCAGCAGATGACATGAGGTTCAACTCATGTTTTTAGAAAGAGTAGCAGCCCTCCTTGACTTCCAGGGTCTGGGATTGTGTTCAAGGTCAGTCCAGCCAGTGTGCCCTGCCCTTGGACAATCATTTTATGTATATATCTCACTTTATATTCAAAACAGCCCCATGGGGTACATTCAGAGATTATGATTGCTTTATTGAAGAGTCCAGGGAACCTGTCCATTCATTCATTCAACAAATCCTTATTGAGTGCCTCCGTGTGCCTGTCCCTTAGCACCACACCTAAGGTTGGTCACAGAGCTCCTAAGTGGCAGAGCAGGGCCTGGACTGGGCAATGTGATGCCAGAGCCCACACTGGCCACTCTGCCCTCCTACATCACTGCTGGCTCCTGTGGCACCCTGATCCCACAGTAGCTGTCACTTAGATGTGGATGGGTAGGACACTGAGCTCTCTCTCACCTTCTAGAAAGCAGCAGAGGAGACGCCACAAGGGCTCAGGCTGTGATGGGAAGTGCCCCTGCCAGCCCTGTGACCTAGGTTAGCTGGGAAGAGATTTGATGAGCCCAGGGCCAACCACAACTTCCACCGTGCCCAGATTAGTCAGCAGCTGGAAGCTCCTGAAGGCAGCTGTCTTCCCGGGCAGGAGGTTGAGCAGCCCTACTGGCGGGTAGCAGTCTGCAGGGTCCGGGAAGTGTGGTCAGAGGCCTGGCCTTGCCCTCAGGTAAACCCCAGCTGGCCAGGGGCCTGGCTGCGGTCTGGGATTTTCTTTCACAAGAGCCAACAGACAGGCAGCAGCCCAGTCCTGACTTCAGCACATGACCATCTCAGCAAAGTGAGGCTCTGGCGGCTGCAGCAGAAGAGCCTGGGCTGTGCCCTTTCCTCTGGGCTCCTAGCCTGTCACTGGTGGAGCAATGGGTCTCCCACCCAAGACGCACAGAACTGGTCTTCCCACCTTGTCTCCCTGGGCATTTCTTGGATCCAGAAGATTAAGATGCAGACTTGAACCAGGCAGCTGGGATGGGAATCTCAGCTCCATTCATACTGGCTAGTGCAACTCTCCATGCCTCAGTTTTTTCATCTGTAAAATGGGGGAGTTGGGGGTGTGGAATAAGTGTCTTCTGCAGTAATCACCATGTAAGTGTTAGCTAATACACATTTCTGTTTCAGACAGAAGTTGTCAACACCATGTGTGGCTACAAAACTATCGACAAGGAGGTAATGTCTTTGAAATTTCTTTTCCCCAGAAAGGCTGCTCTTCCTATTCCATCCCCAGGGTGATCGGAGGGGCTTCCAGGGGTGAGGCTCCTGGCTGTTGAGATCTCCCAACATTCCTGGCTATGAACAGGAGCCAGGGACTGCCCACGTTTTTTGCCCCTATCTAGACACAGAAGGACTTGGGGAGCCAAGAATTCCCCCCCACTCCAGGTTGGGAGAAGCTGGCTGCCAGAGTTGACTGAGCAACTAATGTGTGAGGCCACCATGCCCTTGTCAGTGCCCCCAGTGTGTCCCCATGCCCAGCTGCATTCACCAGCCCACCTCTGCCCTTGGAGCTGCCAGTTTGCAGATACACACTGGCTCCCTCAGCCTGGGACCCAGGAGTCCCTGGGCGAAGAGAGTCTTTGGCTGGTACCTCCTGGGTCAGCTTCCTGGGCATTTCTCCTGGACTTGGAGAGAAGATGGGGTTGTGTTGAGAAGGGAGCTAAAAATAATGATGACTTGAGATGGTCTCTGAGCACTGTTTCACAAACTGAGATCCCCAGACTAGCAGTAATAGCACCCCAAGGAGCTTGTTAGAAACGTGCACTCTTGGGATGGGGCCAGTGGGTGACTCTGACAAACATCTAAGATGCTGAACCACAGACTAGCAGTGGTTCTCCAAACACGGGACCCAACGGCTAGTTTTTATAATAAACACTTGGTAATGCCCTATTTGGGCTTCCCAGGTGGCACTAATGGTAAATAACTCGCCTGCCAATTCAGGAGATGTAAGAGATGCGAATTTGATCCCTGAGTCGGGAAGATCCCCTGGAGGAGGGCATGGCAACCCACTCCAGTATTCTTGCCTGGAGAATCCCATGGACAGAGGAGCCTGGCAAGCTATAGTCCATGGGATCGCAAAGAGTCAGGCACCACTGAAGTGACTTGGCATACACAATGCCCTATTGTTTTTTGTTATTCCAAAATGACACTCACAGATATTATAACCTACCTACCTATACACCTGATTTCAAAACAAGTGGCATAATGATTTGAGATAACTGAAAGTAGCTCAGTCACGTCCGACTCTTTGAGACCCCCACGCCCTATACAGCGCATAGAATTCTCCAGGCCAGAACACCGAAGTGGGTAGCCTTTCCTTCTCCAGGGGATCTTCCCAACCCAGGGATCGAACCCAGGTCTCCCGCATTGCAGGCAGATTCTTTACTGCCTGAGCCACAAGGGAAGCCCAAGAATACTGGAGTAGGTAGCCTATCCCTTCTCCAGTGAATCTTCCCAACCCAGGAATGGAACTGGGGTCTCCTGCATTGCAGGTGGATTCTTTACCAACTGAGCTATGAGGGAAGCCCCTGATTTGAGATAAAGGGAGAAATAACATAAAATGATTTATAACCATATACTGTATTTCAACATGTACATGCTTAGGTGCTAGATAGATACAGCAGAAGACAGCAAAGTTATCAGATGTTTGCACTGCCAGGGGCTTCTGTTGCCTAGGAGGGGTGTTGTGTGGGCAACTTGCATAGCATGGGCATATTTTTTGCCATGGACATGGTTTTTAAAATGGTGAACAATTCTTGGATAAAGTTCCAAACAAAATTGAATATAATTATCCCTTCAGATCAGATCAGTCGCTCAGTCGTGTCCAACTCTTTGCGACCCCATGAATCACAGCACCCCAGGCCTCCCTGTCCATCACCAACCCCCAGAGTTCACTCAGACTCATGTCCATCGAGTCAGTGATACCATCCAGTCATCTCATCCTCTGTCATCCCCTTCTCCTCCTGCCCCCAATCCCTCCCAGCATCAGAGTCTTTTCCAATGAGTCAACTCTTCACATGAGGTGGCCAAAGTACTGGAGTTTCAGCTTTAGCATCATTCCCTCCAAAGAAATCCCAGGGCTGATCTACTTCAGAATGGACTGGTTGGATCTCCTTGCAGTCCAAGGGACTCTCAAGAGTCTTCTCCAACACCACAGTTCAAAAGCATCAATTCTTTGGCGCTCAGCCTTCTTCACAGTCCAACTCTCACATCCATACCTGACCACAGGAAAAACCATAGCCTTTGCTAGACGAACCTTTGTTGGCAAAGTAATGTCTCTGCTTTTGAATATGCTATCTAGGTTGGTCATAACTTTCCTTCCAAGGAGTAAGCGTCTTTTAATTTCATGGCTGCAGTCACCATCTGTAGTGATTTTGGAGCCCAGAAAAATAAAGTCTGGCACTGTTTCCACTGTTTCCCCATCTATTTCCCATGAAGTGGTGGGACCGGATGCCATGATCTTCGTTTTCTGAATGTTGAGCTTTAAGCCAACTTTTTCACTCTCCACTTTCACTTTCATCAAGAGGCTTTTGAGTTCCTCTTCACTTTCTGCCATAAGGGTGGTGTCATCTGCATATCTGAGGTTAATTATCCCTTAGTTTACCTATTTCTATTTCTGTAGAATTCAATGTATAGTAAAGCCAAGCAGAAAACACTGGTTTTTATGTCCCTGGAATTAGGCTTTGGGCTCAGATAATTATGGATGGGTTGTCACCCATCCAGATGCCCGGGGGACATCTATGAAGCAGACAGTCTGGGTGGCTGTCCCTCGAGAAGGATTGCCCTGAGCTCTGTAGTCCTTCAGCCCCCACCCCTATCTCTGTGACAAGCTTAAGTTCCACCACAATGTCAGCAGGCTCTCTAGGGAACAGTACTGCCTGTTGAAAGGCTTCCCCGGTAGCTCAGCTGGTAAAGAATTCGCCCGGAATGCGGGAGACCTGGGTTCGATCCCTGGGTTGGGAAGATCCCTTGGATAAGGGGACGGCTACCCACTCCAGTATTGGGGCCTGGAGAATCCCATGGACAGGAGCTTGGCAGTCCAGGGGGTCGCAAAGAGTCAGACACGACTGAGCGACTTTCACTTTCTGTTGAGACCCTGTGGTTTAGAGTCAGCTTCTCAGGTTGCATATGAGAAACCCAGAGAGGCTGAGGGACTCGCCTGGGCCTGGGATGAGTGGCAGAGTTGGGACTGGGGCCGCCAGGCGGGCGCTCAGCCAGGCTCCTCCCCGCAGCGCCTCAGCGTGCAGAACGTCATCTACGTGCGGGGCTGCACAAACGCAGTGCTCATCTGGTTCACGGACAACTACACCATCATGGCGGGCGTCCTGCTGGGCATCCTGCTCCCCCAGGTGGGCTGGTCCCCCCTCCACCAGGGAGGGGTGCGGGGGTGGGGTGGGCAGGCTGTGGGCCGCGATGGTGTGTGGCTTGGTGATTACAGAGTGCAGAGGAGGGACAAAACTAGGGTGAAGAGGGCTCGGGTACGCTGGGCTCAGACGGCGTGGGCTGGGGGGCTGGAAAGAGAGGGCGAATGGCCCAGATAGTGACACCCACCGCGCCCCTTCTCCTCAGTTCCTGGGAGTGCTGCTGACATTCCTGTACATCACCCGGGTAGAGGACATCATCACGGAGCACTCTGTCACCGACGGGCTCCTGGGGCCCGGCACCAAGGCTGGCGTGGAGGCGGCAGGAACGGGGTGCTGCATGTGTTACCCCATTTAGGGCTGTGGCCTGAGCACCGGCTCCAGAAGGACCGTGACAGGACAGCTCTGCTGAGGCCGCGTCGGGAGGCAGATGGGGGGCTGGACAGGCCTGCGGCTCCTCTCTCCATACTCAGCACTGACCAAAGCCCCGGCTGTGTTTGCTCAGGGCTCCCGGACTACTGCGTGTCGGGAGGCAGAGCCATGTCCCAGCTGCGGGACTCTGTGTCTGCCCAGCCCGCTGGGCATGGGGAACCGGGCGCCCCTTCTCCAGGCTCCGGCCGCTGGGAAGGGGGAGCTCAGTGCTGGCTTCAGGCCCACTTCATTTCTGGTAGTGCCTTGGCCTCAGGGTTTGGGCCCTTGAAGGCAGTTTTGTACTGACTTGTAATCGGGGAGCGAGGAGACACATGGCCCCGTGGTGAAGGAGGGGAGGGGTGCAATCCCCGGCCTCCTGTCCTTTGGCCTCACTCCTGAGGCCAGGGTGGGCCTGCTTCTCAGCCTCCCAGGTGCCTTGAGCCCTCCCCAGGGCTGCTGCTTTGCTGACCTGTTTTTTTACATGATTTTTGTAACATTCATTTTGTACACTGTTAATAGGACTTTCTGACTAATCAAAGCTGGATGTTCCCCGCCCCCTTACATTCTTCCCTCTCCAAGCCAGTTCATTAATCAGACAATAAAGATGTGATTTTTTTTTTTTTTTCTGGTGTTTCATTTGTGCTGTTTGGGTCAAGGGTGGGTGAAGAAAACCTCAGTTTGGGCTTGGAAGTCCCTCATTGGTGCAAAGATTGAAGGGGGGCCATCCTGGAGCCAAGTTTTGGGACAGTGCAAGACACTGAGGCTGGGAGGAGGAAAGATCACCGAGGCTGCCTGCTCCCTGCCTGGAAACACCTCCCCCATCCTTTGGTGTTGCTGCTTCAGGAAATGGCTTTTCCCAGCTGTACTTGTGGGCAGGGCATGGAGCCTCTCCTGCCTGTCATTCCTGCTAAGAATTCACTGTGGGACCTCAGGGAAAGAGGCAGTGATGACAACCTGTTTTACAGACTGGGAAACTGAGGCCAAGCCACTGTGGCATGAGTCTCTACTTCCAGGAAGTGGAACAGATTGAAACTAGGAAAGTCAGGAGTCCAGGAGGGAGCAGTGCCCACAAATCCGCCTGTGGCCATTGGGCTATAGAATTAAAATGATTCTCCGGCTGTAAACAGCCCATTGTTCCCAGGGCCTGGGGTGGGGCTGGACATTGCTCATCATTAGCAAAGGGTGGTGGGTGCTCGTCGCCCCCTGCTGGAGACGGCAGGACCTGCATGATCAGCCCTCCCAAGCCTTCCTGCCCCAAGACCTGGGTTCTAGATTTGCTCTGAGGTTCTTGGAAGCCAGAGCAATAGAAATAAACAGCGTGAGCCCCAAACCTGAAAAAATCAGTTTAAGAATGTTAAGGGAACTGCCCATCACACCCAGCATTTACATAGTGGCCATATGTACAAGCCTGCATTGTCTGACATGTGGGAAAGGGCAGAAGAGGGCTATTTTTTAGAATAATAGCAAGCACATCAGTGAGCACACTGTCTCAGAAACTTGTCTAAACACAGATGTCAACTCCTTTCACCCTTAGCCGCTGTATGTGGTAATTCTTGTTATCTCCATTTTATTGATGGAGAAACTGAGGCATGTTGTGGTTAAGTATCTTGCCCAAGGCACACGCTGGTAAGTGTCAAAGCTATGATGTAAGCCCGGGTGGAATGTCCCTTGCACTCAGCCCCTCTGTCCCACTGCCTCCATTGCCTCATGTGGACACATGGTACTAAGCATGAGAAACCAGTGATAGTTGCTACTCCAGCTGTCTCCAGCGGGTGGTGATTGCAGCCACTGCTGGAGTCTCTGCCTGGTCCCCATTGGGACCAGTGCACCCAAGACCAGGTCAGATTCTGTGGCTGGTGGCCTCATGGCTGCTCTCTGAGGTTTCTCTCTGTGCTCAGAGCGGGTGGCAGCTGCCTCGGGGACAGCAAGATGGCAGAGGCATTGAGGAGGCTGGGACAGCACAGAGTCTGCTTATCCAAAGTCACGTTGCCCTGGTACTTGTAAGCTTCTGGTTACCTTGACCTCCCTTTTTTCACCACTGCTCACCAACACCCCCAGCTCCCACTGTTGCTTCTGTGGATCAGGGATCACAGATTGGTACCCACAGGTGGCTGAGCTGCTGTGGACACTTAGCTCTTCTTTTTCTTCCAAACCTCAGCCACTCACGTCTCCAAAAAGCAAACAGAAGCCACAGAGAGGACTTTTTCAGTCCTGTGGTTGGGGTGCCCCTGATTTGCACCCTTTGTGCTTCCAAAGCAGTTACGTAATCCTGACCTCTCATCACACAAGGATGGAAGAATGACCTTCAGAATGAGTCCTTTTCTCACCATGGCACACAGACACAATGACGATCTTAATGCAGCCTGCAAAGCCGTGAAATGGGGGAATTTGTAGGCTTTGATTTTGGACTTTTTTTGTTGTAATATATTTATAAGAAAAAACAGTAAAATGCATTAAGGAAGATTGGGTTTGTATAAAAACTGCAAATACAATATTCTCCAAACTTATTTTCAACCTAAAAAAACCACACATATTTCAAGTGACAAATATATCACTAATGAAACCATCACCACAATCAAGATAATGAACAAACCTATCAAGCTGAAAAATCTCCTCTTGCCCGTTGGCGATGCTTTCCTCCTCGCCACCCCCGTCCCATCTCCAGGCGACCTTGGATCAACTTTCTGTCTTTATACACTATTTTGTATTTTCTAAATTTTTATATAATGGATTCATACAGCATAGACTTTTCTTTTTGTCTGCATTTATTTTTGCTCAACATAATTATTTGGAGCTTTATCCATTTCATGGCATAAATCAGTAGTCCATTCCTTTATATTGCTGAGTAGTAGTCCGTTGTGTGGATATGCCACAGCTTATCCATTCGTCTATTGATAGACATTGGTGTTGTTTCCAGTGTTTAGCTGTTGTTAATACAAATAAAAGCTGCTATAACCACTCATGTGCCTGTCTTCATATACACTTTCATTTCCCTTGGGTAAATATCTCAGAGGGGAATAGCTAGATCATATGCTAAGTGTATGTGTAGGTTTATAGGAAACTGCCAAAATATTTTCCAAAGTGATTGCTTGATTTTATATCCCCACCACAGTGTAGAGTCCCAGTTCTTCTACCTCCTTGCCCATATTTGGTACGGCCAGTCTTTTAAATTTTGGTCATTCTAATGGGTGTGTGATGGTAAATCATTGTGGTCTTATTTTGCATTTCCTTTTTTGTCTATATATATATATATAGAGAGAGAGAGAGAGACATATATATATAAATAGAAGCATAGTTCATAGTTGGTTTACAATATTGTGTTAGTTTCAGGTGTACAGCACAGTTACACATATATAACTGATAATATAGTATAATATAAATATATTGCTTTTCAGATTCTTTCCCCTTACAGGTTATTACAAAAATTATTGGGTAGAGTTTCCTGTGCTATACAATAGATCCTTGTTGATTAAATGTTTTATATGTAGTAGTGTGTGTATGTTGCTGCTGCTGCTGCCAAGTCGCCTCAGTCATGTCCGACTCTGTGCGACCCCATAGACGGCAGCCCACCAGGCTTCCCTGTCCCTGAGATTCTCCAGGCAAGAACACTGGAATGGGTTGCCATTTCCTTCTCCAATGCATGAAAGTGAAAAGTGAAAGTGAAGTCGCTCAGTCGTGTCCGACTCTAGCGACCCCATGGACTGCAGCCCACCAGGCTCCTCCGTCCGTGGGATTTTCCAGGCAAAAGTACTGGAGGGGGGTGCCATTGCCTTACCTCCTAATTTATCCTCCCTTCCCCCAACCCCCCATTTTTGAGAAGATGACTCCTTCTTTGGGTGACTTCTCTCCAGGCAGAGTGTCAGTTAAGCAACAACTGCCTCTTTTTCATGTTTGTTATTCACCAGCTCTGTGCTCATCTCTTCACCTGTAATAATAGTGTATAATAACCATGCTATGGAAAGGGGGATTGGGATAAGAAGGGTTGAGGAACGTGTCTAGGGTCCCCCATCTAGTAAGTGGTACTGCCAGGATTTGAAAACATGTGTGAGCCTGGCATTGGAAATCGTACCTACCATTCTGGCTGCATCTCTGAACCTTGCTGCCAGCAGCAGGTCCCTGGACTTACCCAGTTCATTCTTAACTCACATGGTTTTGCCTATCATCTCACAAGAAAGATCCAGCTGTCAACTCTTCCATATTCCCTCTCCCCATTTTCTTAGTGTCTCACTTCAATTCTGTGTGTTCAGTTCAGTTCAGTTCATTCACTCAGTCGTGTCCGACTCTTTGTGACCCCATGACTGCAACATGCCAGGCTTCCCTGTCCATCAACTCCCAAAGCTTGCTCAAACTCATGTCCATAGAGTCGGTGATGCCATCCAACTATCTCATCCTTTGTTGTCTCCTTCTCCTCCTGCCCCCAATCCCTCCCAGCATCAGAGTCTTTTCCAATGAGTCAACTCTTCACATGAGGTGGCCAAAGTACTGGAGTTTCAGCTTTAGCATCATTCCTTCCAAAGAAATCCCAGGGCTGATCTCCTTCAGAATGGACTGGTTGGATCTCCTTGCAGTCCAAGGGACTCTCAAGAGTCTTCTCCAACTCCACAGTTCAAAAGCATCAATTCTTTGGTGCTCAGCTTTCTTTACAGTCCAACTCTCACATCCATACATGACCACTGGAAAAACCATAACTTCGACTAGACGGACCTTTGTTGGCAAAGTAGCATCTCTGCTTTTTTAATATGCCGTCGAGGTTGGTCATAGCTTTTCTTCCAAGGAGCAAGCCTCTTTTAATTTCATGGCTGCAGTCACCATCTGCCGTGATTTTGGAGCCCAAGTAAATAAAGTCTGTGACTGTTTCCATTGTTTCCCCATCTATTTGCTATGAAGTGATGGGACCGGATGCCATGTGTGTGGGAAGACTTATTTTTATGGTTACCTATTTTGCAGATGGAGAAAACTGAGGCCAGGCTAGTAAATTGTATAGCAAGTGGCTTCACCAGGAACCCCAGAACCTGGCTCCTTCCATGCCCCTGCCCTGCCTACCACCCCCCCTGGGGCCTGGGACCTGCGCAGTAATAAGGGGTTGATGGCTCTGGTGCCCAGGTCCTGATTTCCCACAGTGAGAGCCCTTGGTGAGAGACTGATTTGCAATCCTGAGAGCCCAGGAAGGCAGAAAGCACGTCTCCTGGCAGGCCGCATGTTGCCACTAGGTGGCGCTGCAGGCCCGCCTATTGGAGCCCAGCACGCAAACTCCACTGCTTTCGCTGTACACCCCCGACAGCCGCGCCGGCGCTGTGGCGGTTGCTGGAGTGTGCCCTTCAGTCCCTACCTCAAAGAGCGGGCTAAAAGGTGAGCGAGTCTAAAATACTGGTATCTGCGTATAGTTGTTGTTGTTCAGTCGCTCAGTCGTCTCCGACTCTGCGACCCCATGGACTGCATCACTCCAGGCTTCCCAGTCCTTCACTATCTCCTGGAGCTTGCTCAGACTCACGTCCGTTGAGTCGGTGATGCCATCCAACCATCTCATCCTCTGTCGCCCCCTTCTCCTCCTGCCCTCAATCTTTCCCAGCATCAGGGTCTTTTCCAGTGAGTTGGCTCTGTGCATCAGGTGGCCCAAGTATTGAAGATTCAGCATCAATCTTCCAATGAATATTCAGAGTTGATTTGCTTTACGATTGACTGGTTTGATCTCCTTGCTGCCCAAGGGACTCTCAATAAATCATCGTTAACTGAGAAACGGAGGCTGGATACTAACAAGAGGTTTCTATTACTGACGGTCGTTTGGACCTGTGTGTGTGCGCGTATGGGCGGGGTGTACACCGTGCTGAGCACACTCTAGGCTTCGTCCTCTTTAGTCGCTGCAGCAGGGAGGCAGGCTCTTTAGTCCCGTTTTGCAGGTGAGGAAACTGGGGCTGAGTCAGTTAGTGGTAATAGAGGGAAGAACCAGGATTTGAAGCACGCTGCCCGCATCCTCTCAGGATCGCCTGTTGGTCCAGTGCTGCCCCCTCGTCCACCTCAACCGGGACCCCAGGTGAAGTCTGCTCCACCAGCACAGCCCCGGGGCCCCAGCATGGTGTGACCACCAGAGGGAGGCCTCGGCCTTTAGGCGGCTGCAGAAGGGCCTCAGGTAAGGCCCTGGGAGGCTGGCAGGCACCTATATGCCAGAGAGAGGCCGGGAGGCAGCAGGACTCTGGAGGGCAGTTTCTGTCTGTGCAAGGATGATAATTGCTCCTGCCCAGGTGAAGGGGAGGCCACGCATGCCAAGCTGCTGCTCTGTGAGAGCTCCGCAGCTAACCCTGCCCCCAGCCCTTGCCCCTAGCCCTGAGCAGGCCCACTGACCAGCAACAGTCTTAACAGTGGCCGGCGCATGTTTTATCTGTTTACCTGATTTGTTTTGCTGTTACCAGTCTCAATGGCACCCCACTCCAGTACTGTTGCCCGGAAAATCCCATGGATGGAGGAGCCTGGTAGGCTGCAGTCCATGGGGTCCCTAAGAGTCAGACACGACTGAGTGACTTCACTTTCAATTTCCACTTTCATGCATTGGAGAAGGAAATGGCAACCCACTCCAGTGTTCTTGCCTGGAGAATCCCATGGACGGAGAAGCCTGGTCCATGGGGTCGCACAGAGTCGGACACGACTGAAGCCACTTGGCAGCAGCAGCAGTCTCTGTTACCAGTCTCTGACAGGCGGGGTTTTGCCTGCATCATGCACTGCTGTCTGCCCAGTGCTTAGATTAAGGTGTCTGGTGCGTGGTGGCTTCTCAGAGAGCAGGTGTTGGGATCGTAAATGACCTGGAGCATGGAGCACCTGTGCTCGGCGAGGCCCCTTGGACTCAGTGGACACCACCCCCCGACTTGTGAACCCCAGAGGGCCAGGCTTGGTGCATTGCACTGTTGTACAGGCTGTTGGGCTCGTCACATCTTTGTCCCTCTCAGGGCTTCTCTCTCCTCCTCCCTGGAGGAGCATCTAAAGGTTTTCAGGTGTGGTGGCTCAGGAGGTGGCTATGCCAGAGCTAAGGATGACCTTTCATGACACCTGTCACTGGTCATGGCTTGCCACCTCCTCCCGCTTCCTGCCCCTGTATCCTTTCCTCTATCCATCAAAGTGAACATGCTATGACTTCCCCTCTCCCTTCCAATATCCAGTGAAAACCCCCTTGCAAATAGAAATATGTCTGCATAAATTTAAGAAACTAAGCCTGTGCTTGAGGCAGATTTTGTAGCAACTTCTAGCAAGGACCCAGACTGAGATACCATTAGCCAAGAGCTGGTGGGGTTTGGCCTCCTGGATGGGGTTTTTATGATTTGGCCTCAGCTGTCCAAGGCCATGCTGATGGGTAATGCTGGGGAGCCTTTAGCAGTAGAGATTTCTTCAAAATCATTTGGACCCTGCTGGCAGCCAAGGTGGGTCTCAGAAACCAATTCCATTAAGAAGAGCCACCCACATGCATGTACCATGTTGCCTGGAGAACTGGAACTGGGTCTCACACCCAGAAGGGGAAACAGCCCATGGAGAATATCAGCCAGAGCTTGGCTGGGTACCACATAATCCCACATCTTCCACCATAGATCTGTGAGGAAGATTCTGCCTGGGTCTGGGGGTCCTAGGTGGGAGCTGGGACAATCCATGAATCCAACAAAAGGCCCATAGAAAGAACTCTTCATTAGAGGAGCAGTCACCGGGAGAAAAATGTGAGCCTATGAAAAAATATACAGCCAAAAGGAGAGGATGACGAGAAGGCGGGGCTTACATCTTATAACTGTAGCTCTAGCACCTCATAAGACCCACACAGATTCTGCTCAATAATATGTTAAGTGAATATGTGACTCAAGAGTATAACCTTCCTCAGCCATGGATTTTACTGGCAAAATTAGAATATTTGGACTTCAGGCTCTATATAAGGTACAAGAGAATACAGCTGCTATTAAATAAGACAGTTCATGGGAAGAGGTCTGGTAAACAAAAAATACAGGAGCTGAGTTACAGTTTGCACTGGATGCAATAAATAGTGGACCTGAAGGTGCAAAAATCAGATGAGAGGTCGAAAGGGTCAGGTGGAGAGGCATTCCCAGGATGCACAGGAAAGGGTAAGGACAGAACACTGTGAAAACGCACAGGGATGAGGACCACGAAAGCCTTACTGAGGGCAGGCGTTCTCTGCCTGCCCCACTTCCTCGCACCACACACACATGCACACACTACGGGAAACAGGCAATAAATCTTAAAAGAAGTAAACTCTTGATTGAAAAAAGAAAAGGACACAATAAAGGTAAGACTGTGCAGTTCTGGCACTTCTTTCACTTTCCCCAGTGCTTATAATGTGATAATATTTATGAGCTCTCTGGATAAAGAGAGAAGGCTCCCAGACCCTGGTTTCAGGGACGAGAATGGGTGAGCCCTAGACGCTCATGTAGGTGCCCTAGGAATGGTGACAAGGATGTCCATGAAGTGCTGTTTGTAAAAAGTGGGAAACCACTCGAGTGTTCACCAGAAGGGAGTGAATTCCTAGTGGGTGGTGGGTCCTTGCAGTGGACTTCTTTACAGCTTTAAAGGAAGGGACCCAAGCTCTATGCATTAGAGCTGAAGAATGCAGTGTTGAATGGAAAAGTTAGCTGCATAATGACAGATAGAATACAATGTCATTGCATTGATTTAAAAATGATAGATTTCTTATGGCTATCTACATAAGTAAAAGTATAAAAATGAGGAATGGGTGGAGATAGGTCAAAATCATGAGACTCTGTAAGAGGCAAAGGAAATGGGGTGGGGACCAAATAGAATTCAACCTTTTCTGTACAGCTTATTTTCTTTAAAGCTGGAAAGAAAAATGTTCAAATGTGAGTATTTGTCCATTTGTTATATCCATAAATGAAAATTTATGTTATTCTCAGTAGCTGTCTGTATTTTTCTGGTTGGTCTTTTTTTTTTAGTTGAAGTATACTTGATCTGGACTTCCCTGGTGGCTCAGAGCATAAAGAATCCGCCTGCCAGTGTAAGAGACGTGGGTTCGATCCCTGGGTCCAGAAGATCCCCTGGAGAAGGGTATGGCAACCCACTCCAGTATTCTTGCCTGGAGAATTCCATGGAAAGAGCAGCTACAGTCTATGGGGTCACAAAGAGTCGGACACGACAGAGTGATTAACACTTTCTTCAATGTCAATGCTGAGCATCTTTTCATGTGCTTGTTGACTATTTGTATATCTCTGAAGAAATGTCTGTTTATATCTTCTACCCATTTTTGATTGGATTGTTTGTGTTTTTTTGAGCTTGAGTTGTATAAGTTGTTCATATATTTTGGATATTGATCCCTTCTTGGTTGCATCATTTGCAAATACTTTCTGCCATTCTATAGGTTGTCTTTTCTTTTTGTTGCTGGCTTACTAAGCTGTGCAAAAGCTTTTAAGTTTGATTAGGTCCCATTTGTTTATTTTTGCTTTTATTTCTTTTGCCTTGGGAGACTGATCTAAGAAGATACTGCTAAGAATTATATCTGAGAATGGTTTGCCTGTGTTCTCTTCTAGGAGTTTTATGATGTCATGTTTTATATTTAGGTGTTTAAACTATTTTGAGTTCATTTTTGTGTCTGGTGTGGAGGATATTCTTTTCCATGTGGATATCCACTTTTCCCAAAGTATACTGTTGAAAAGATTGTCCTTCCCTTACTGAATAGTCTTGCATCCTTATGAAAACTCTATTGACCATATATGACAGGGCTTTTCCCAGGCTCTCTACTTTATCTGCTTGGTTGGTACATCTGTCCTTCTGCTAGTGCTACGCAGCTTTGATTATGGTAGCTTTGTAGTAAGCTTTGAAGCCAAGAAATGTGAGTCCTTCAGCATTGTTCTTTTTCAAGATTGTACAGGCTACGTGGGGTCACTTTTCAGTACTTTTTAACTTTTCAAAAGAAAAATCACAAGACTGATGGGTAAACTCAGAATTTACTCTGTACTAGGCAAAAATTTAAGAAGGAAATCCACAGCCTGGTGGATGTTTTAAGTATAAGACATAAATAAAAATCTCTGAGAATATAAGCAGAAAATAAAGGTTATCCACAAATTAACAAAATCAGGGTGACTTTACTTGATGGTTTAGTATTAGGAGATTTAGTTGTATTGTGTCAATAGATCAAGTCCGATACCCATTTCTAGAAGAAAAACTTCTTTCTTACGGAGAACATAAAATAGTCATAAACTTTTGCCAAATTACACAGCAGCAAAAACATCTAAAATTGCAAACAAAACTTAAAAAATAAAGAACTAAAAAAAAAAAAACCCTCACAATCATGTGGGTGATCTAAAATGAAAGCTTTTCGAATATGACATTCAGTAAACAAAAAAAGGCAAGGGAATGGAGGATTTGAATAATTGTAAGATCATATATAGATGTATCTTATATGTGTAAATGCATCTTATATGTACATATATATGCATCTCACATTATTTTGTCTTATATAAAACTATATTAAACACTAACAAAAGTTTATTGTTCACTTTATCAAAAAACAACCTTAATAAGTTTCAAAAAGTAGAGGTTTCTTTAGGCCATATTCACTTACCTTAATTCATTGGAATGATAGCTGAATGGCGAGATTACTTTAAAAAGAGTGTAACTAATTTAAAAAAATAATAAATACTTTAACCCCTCAAAGGGTAAATCAATCTGGAAATTTAAAATTAATAATACAAGGGGAACAAATTATATAAGACTTACCAGATACATTTAAGACTCTTCACAAGAGAAAATATATATTGTTGGCAATTTGATCTCTGGTTCCTCTGTCTTTTCTAAATCCAGCTTGAATATCTGGAAGTTCTTGGTTCACTTACTGTTGAATTAAGATAGAGAACAATAAAGGAAATAAAATAGAAAGGACAGCATACAGAATTTTTTAAAAGTAAAAAGTTGAAATAAATACATAGAAAAAAATATAAAAATATTAACAAAAATCTATTTTAACTTTTATAAAAGAGTTAACCTTTGACAAACCTGATTAAGATTGGGAGACTAGATGAGAAGAAGTTGAAATCTATAACATTAAGAACAAGAGATATGATACAACCACAAATATGAAAAGAGATGAAAAGAATTATAAATGAATATGATATGCAACTGTAGTGAGAGAGTTCCAGAAAAATATCTACTTCTGCTTTATTGACTCTGCCAAAGTCTTTGACTGTGTGGATCACAACAAACTGTGGAAAATTCTTAGATGGGAATACCGGACCACCTCCTACCTCCTAAGAAACCTTTATGCAGGTCAAGAAGCAAGAGTTAGAACTGGACATGGAATAACAGACTGGTTCCAAATTGGGAAAGGAGTATGTCAAGGCTGTATATTGTCACTCTGTTTATTTAACTTATATGTGGAGTACATCATGAGAAATGCTGGACTGGATGAAGCACAAGCTGGAATTAAGATTGCCGGGAGAAATATCAATAATCTCAGATATGCAGATGACAACACACTCATGGCAGAAAGCGAAGAAAAACTAAAAAGCCTCTTGATGAAAGTGAAAGAGGAGAGTGAAAAAGTTGGCTTAAAACTCAACATTCAGAAAACGAAGATCATGGCATCTGGTCCCATCACTTCATGGGAAATAGATGGGGAAACAATGGAAACAGTCACAGACTTTATTTTTTAGGGCTCCAAAATCACTGCAGATGGTGACTGCAGCCATGAAATTAAAAGATACTTGCTCCTTGGAAGAAAAGTTATGACCAACCTAGACAGCATGTTAAAAAGCAGAGACATTACTTTGCCAACAAAGATCCATCTAGTCAAAGCTATGGTTTTTCCAGTAGTCATGTATGGATGTGAGAGTTGGACCATAAAGAAAGCTGAGCACCAAAGAATTGATGCTTTTGAGCCTGTGATATTGGAGAAGACTCTTGAGAGTCCCTTGGACTGCAAGGAGATCCAGCCAGTTCATCCCAAAGGAAATCAGTCCTGAATATTCATTGGAAGGACTGACGCTGAAGCTGAAACTCCAATACTTTGGCCACTTGATGTGAAGAACTGACTCATTGGAAAAGACCCTGATGCTGGGAAAGATTGAGGGCAGGAGAAGACGGTAATGACAGAGGATGAGATGGTTGGATGGCATCATCGACTCTATGGACATGAGTTTGAGTAAGCTTCGGGAGTTGGTGATGGACAGGGAAGCCTGGCGTGCTGCAGTCCATGGGGTCACAAAGAGTCAGACATGACTGAGTGACTGAAATGAATTGAATAGCAATACATTTAAAGAACAAGAGAAATGAATGCATTTTCAGAAGAGTATAAATTACCAATAGTCATTCAAAAAGAAAAGAAAACTTGGCTAGATCCATAACAATATGCAAGATTAAAGTGTGATTATAAGTCTATGTATTAAAAGTCTATGAAATTAAAAGACTCTCCTTGGAAGGAAAGCTATGACAAACCTAGACAGTGTATTAAAAAGCAGAGACATCACTTTGCTGACAGAGGTCTGTATAGCCAAAAGTATGGTTTTTGCAATACTCATGTATGGTTTTGAGAGTTGGACCATAAAGAAGGCTTAGCACTGAAGAATTGATGCTTTCGAATTGTGGTGCTGGAGGACTCTTGTGAGTGCCTTGGACTACAAGGATATCAAACCAGTCATTTCTAAAGGAAATCAGTCCTGGTTATCCATTGGAAGGACTAATGCTGAAACTGAAGTTCCAGTACTTTGGCCACTGGATGCAAAGAGCTGACTCATTGGAAAAGACTCTGATGCTGGAAAAGATTTAAGACAAAAGGAGAACGGGGCGGCAGAGGATAAGATGGTTAGATAACATCACCAACTCAATGAACCTGTATCTGAACAAACTCCAGGAGGTAGTGAAGGATGGGGAGCCTGAAGCGCTGCAGTCCATGGGGTCGTAGAGTCAGACATGACTTAGCAACTAAACAACAAGAACTACAGAAAGTCTATGACTTAGTACAACTCAGTAATAAAAGACAAATAACACAATTTAAAAACGGCAGATTCTGAACAGACATTTCTCCAAGGATGATATGTAAATAGCCAGCAAGCATATGAAAAGATGCTCAATGTCATTAGTCATCAGGGAAATACGGATCAAACTGCAATGAGAGGCCACCTTCACACCCGCTAGGTTGGCTAGAATCAAAAAGTCAGATAATACTACAAACGAACGCTGGTGAGGATATGGAGAAATTGGGACTCTAATTCACTGCTGTGCGTTTGTGCACTAAGTCACTTCAGTCATATCCGACTCTTTGTGACCCCAAGGACTGTAGCCCACCAGGCTCCTCTGGCCATGGGGTTTCCCAGGTAAGAATACTGGAGTGGACTGCCATTTCCTTCTCCAGGGATCTTCCCAACCAGGGACTGAACCCATGTCTCTTACATCTCCTGCACTGACAGGCGGATTCTTTACCACTAGTGCCACCTGGGAAACCCAGAGTTACCATATGACCCAGTAATTCTACTCCTAGAAATGAAACACAAAAACTTGTATATGAAAAATTTTATGGCTACATTGTTCATAAGCCAACAGGTAGAAATAACCCAAATGTCCATTGATAGATGAATAGATAAAACATATTATATCCATATAATAGAATGCTATTTAGCCATGCTGCTGCTACTGCTGCTAAGTCGCTTCAGTCGTGTCCAACTTTGTGCAACCCCATAGACAGCAGCCCACCAGGCTCTGCCATCCCTGGGATTCTCCAGGCAAGAACATTGGAGTGGGTTGCCACTTCCTTCTCCAATGCATGAAACTGAAAAGTGAAAGTGAAGTCACTCAGTAAGCGTCCGACTCTTAGTGACCCCATGGACTGCAGCCTACCAGGCTCTTCCATCCATGGGATTTTCCAGGCAAGAGTACTGGAGTGGATTGCCATTGAGTAATAAATTCTGATACACGCTACAACATGGATATACTTTTAAAACATTATGTTAGATGAAAGAAGCCAGTCCCAGAAGATCATACAATTACATGATTTGATTAATAAGGAATGTCTAGAATAGGAAGATCTACAGAGACAGAAAGTAGTTAAGGGGTTGCCTAGGATTAGGGGTAGTGGTACTTGAGTTAGGGGTGATAGCTGAAGGGTACAGGGTTTCTTTCTGAGATGTCAAAATGTTTTAAAGTGACTGTGATCATGGTTGCAGGTCTGTAAATATACTAAACCCACTGAATCATGTACTTTAAATGGATGACTCATATGCTAATGATTAGATCTCAATAAAGCTGTTAAAAAAAACTATGACTTACAAGTGCATCAGGTCTAGATGATTTAATGTTGATTTTAGTATTAAGAAGGCATTACTAGCTCAACTTCCCTCCTTTAATCTTAGGGGCTTAAACAGCAGAAGTTTGTCTTTTACTCACTTAGAGACCAGGTGTTCCTGGTTGTTTGACTGTTTCCCAATGGTAATTCAGGAATCCCTGTTTCTTCTATCCTGTGCCTCCGCCATCTTTAATGGATAGCTACTGGGATCATTGCAAAAGACAGGGCAAGGAGGATGGAAAATTGGAGGGTTTTCTGCCCCAGAAATGGAAGGGGTCTGCTTTTGCCCCATTCCATTAGCACAAATTTAGTCTCTTGGTACCCTAACAGTTCTGCCAAGAGAACGCACTGGTCATAGCAAACACCCTCTTCCAACAACACAAGAAAAGACTCTATACATGGACATCACCAGATGGTCGACACTGAAATCAGATTGATTATGTTCTTTGCAGCCAAAGATGGAGAAGCTCTATACAGTCAGCAAAAACAAGACAGGGAGCTGACTGTGGCTCGGATCATGAACTCCTTATTGCCAAATTCAGACTGAAATTGAAGAAAGTGGAGAAAACCATGAGACCATTTGGGTATGACCTAAATCAAATCCCTTATAACTATACAGTAGAAGTGAGAAACAGATTTAAGGGACTAGATCTGATAGAGTGCCTGATGAACTATGGATGGAGGTTCGTGACATTGTACAGGAGACAGGGATCAAGACCATCCCCAAGCAAAAGAAATGCAAAGAAGCAAAATGGCTATCTGAGAGGCCTTATAAATAGCTGTGGAGAGAAGGGAAGCGAAAAGCAAAGGAGAAAAAGAAGGATATAAGCATCTGAATGCAGAGTTCCAAAGAATTGCAAGGAGAGATAAGAAAGCCTTCCTCAGCGATCAATGCAAAGAAATACAGGAAAACAACAGAATGGGAAAGACTAGAGATCTCTTCAAGAAAATTAGAGATACCAAGGGAACATTTCATGCAAAGATGGGCTCAATAAAGGACAGAAGTGGTAGGGACCTAACAGAAGCAGAAGATTTTAAGAAGAGGTGGCAAGAATACACAGAAGAACCGTACAAAAAAATCTTCATGACCCAGATGATCACGATGGTGTGATCACTGACCTAGAGCCAGACATCCTGGAGTGTGAAGTCAAGTGGGCCTTAGGAAGCATCACTACGAACAAAGCTAGTGGAAATGATGAAATTCCAGTTGAGCTATATCAAATCCTGGAAGATGATGCTGTGAAAGTGCTGCACTCAATATGCCAGCAAATTTGGAAAACTCAGCAGTGGCCACAGGTCTGGAAAAGGTCAGTTTTCATTCCAATCCCAAGGAAAGGCAATGCCAAAGAATGCTCAAACTACCGCACAATTGCACTCATCTCACACGCTAGTAAAATAATGCTCAAAATTCTCCAAGCCAGGCTTCAGCAATATGTGAACTGTGAACTTCCTGATGTTCAAGCTGGTTTTAGAAAAGGCAGAGGAACCAGAGATCAAACTGCCAACATCTGCTGGATCATCGAAAAAGCAAGAGAGTTCCAGAAAAACATCTATTTCTGCTTTATTGATTATGCCAAAGCCTTTGACTGTGTGGATCACAATAAACTGTGGAAAATTCTGAAAGAGATGGGAATACCAAACCACCTGACCTGCCTCTTGAGAAACCTATATGCAGGTCAGGAAGCAACAGTTAGAACTGGACATGGAACAACAGACTGGTTCCAAATAGGAAAAGGAGTACGTCAAGGCTATATATTGTCACCCTGCTTATTTAACTTACATGAAGAGTTCATCATGAGAAACGCTGGGCTGGAAGAAGCACAAACTGGAATCAAGGTTGTCAGGAGAAATATCAATAACCTCAGATATGCAGATGACACCACCCTTATGGCAGAAAGTGAGGAGGAACTAAAGAGCCTCTTGATGAAAGTGAAAGAGGAGAGTGAAAAAGTTGGCTTAAAGCTCAACATTCAGAAAACAAAGATCATGGCATCTGGTCCCATCACTTCATGGGAAATAGATGGGGAAACAGTGGAAACAGTGTCAGACTTTATTTTTGGGGGCTCCAAAATCACTGCAGATAGTGACTGCAGCCATGAAATTAAAAGACGCTTACTCCTTGGAAGGAAAGTTATGACCAACCTAGATAGCATATTCAAAAGCAGAGACATTACTTTGCCAACAAAGGTTCGTCTAGTCAAGGCTATGGTTTTTCCAGTGGTCATGTATGGATGTGAGAGTTGGACTGTGAAAAAGACTGAGCACCGAAGAACTGATGCTTTTGAACTGTGGTGTTGAAGAAGACTCTTGAGAGTCCCCTGGACTGCAAGGAGATCCAACCAGTCCATCTGAAGGGAGATCAGTCCTGGTGTTCATTGGAAAGAATGATGCTGAAGCTGAAACTCCAATACTTAAGAGCTGACTCATTTGAAAAGACCCTGATGCTGGGAAAGATTGAGGGCAGGAGGAGAAGGGGATGACAGAGGATGAGATGGCTGGATGGCATCACCGACTCGATGGACACGAGTTTGAGTGAACTCCGGGAGTTGATGATGGACAGGGAGGCCTGGCGTGCTGCGGTTCATGGGGTCGCAAAGAGTCGGACACGACTGAGCGACTGAACTGAATTGAACTGAACTGAACCCTAACAGTAAGAGAGTCTGAGAAATTCGGTCTAGTGTAGGCCAGGTGGAAGAAATGTTGAGTTCTAACTAAATTTTTAAACACTGAACCATTGTTACTCAGATTATTCTAGGTTATTTTAAAAGACTGAAAGTTCCTCCAATCCACTTTATAGGCAAGCATAATCTTAATAACAAAACTTGATGAATATGAACCAAATAACTAGAGACCAATTGCACTTAAGAATATAGATGCAAGAATTCTGAGTATACAAAATTTTAAATTAGGAAATTTATCATTAAGTGAAGAATAATTTAAAAGACAAAGATCACACAATTTGATCAATAACGGCCAAAAATAGTACTGATAAATTCCTGCTATTGATAAATAGTGATCCCTAATAACAACTCTAACAGAGGAATGCAAAGACTATCATTAAAGGCTTGGAGTGGAATAAAAATTGTTCAGGACAGGAACAATATAGATGAAGTAAAGACTTGATCCAAGTAAAAATGGGGCAAGGGAGACAGAACTGGGAAATCTCTTAGTAATCAACATACTGTATTTTTAACACTATATAAAAACAACAGAATAGAGATTTATGTAGTAATAAAAAACATTCTGAACCATGCCTTCTTCATAAGGTTCAGGAAAACTTTTACATAGAAATAAACAATAAAAATATTGAGGTCAAATCTTGCTCGAATATATTATAAGAAAGAAAAAAAGAGAACAAGGATCAGAATACTGTTGCTACCTCAACAAAAGCATGGCAGAAAGACAAGCCTACACCAAGAAGTATACAACTATGGCCTGTTATCTCAGAGTGGTTAAAAAAAATGCATTAAGAAATTGATATAAAACATGAAAGATTAACTTAAATTAGTATTAGAAAAATCTGAAATGTGATGGCAGACCTCCAGGAGAGAATTAGAAACAAAAGGAAAAACATCACTTCATAAATTAAGACTACAACAGAAGGAGCTTAGTGAATAAACACAACAGACATGTGTTAAGAGAAACAAAAGTGACAGATATCAAAATGGAAAAAGAAGATCCAACATATCCCTGAAGAAGAAAACCAAAACAAGAGTACAGAATACTTAACATTATTACTTAAGAAAACTTTCTTGAAATAAAGATTAGAAGCTATGTGTGAAGAAAAGAGCACACTGCATTTCTGAGGGTATCAACCCAGAATGAACTATACCCAAACCTGCTATAAGAAAATCACTGGACTTGCTTGTTGCTGTCGATCAGTCGCTAAGTCGTGTCTGACTCTTTTCAACCCCGTGGACTGTAGCACACCAGGCTTCCCTGTCCTTCACTATCATCGCGAACATTCAGTCCGTAACAAGAATGGACTGGAAAGAGTCTGACGAGGGGCTCGACAGGGTTGGTGATGGCTGGATGTGGGCAGGAGGAGGAGGTGGGGGCTGAGGATGACCCCCATGACCCCGGCTTTTCTGAGGGGGTGAGTAGTGGCCCTTCTGATAGGCAAAGGGCTAACAGAGGAGCAGAAGGTCTGTTTCGAAGCTGGAGTGTGGTTGTGGCCACAGACTGTGCAGACAGACTGCCTGGGTGTGAATCCTGACCCCCTCACTTACCAGCTGTGGTGACCTTGGGCAGGTCCTGTAACTTGTCTCCGCCCCGGGGGAAGTGACAGTACCTCAGTCACAGGAGTGGTAGATTCTGTGGAGGGCAAGTGCCCACGCAGAGGGCCAGGACAGCGGGGCCCACAGGAGGCGCTCAGTCATGAAAATCGTCATCATCTTTATGGCGATGCAGATGATGCCACTAGAGAGGCTCCACGGGCAGCTGGCAGGAAAGGAGCTCAGCTTCTGGAGGCAATGGTCAGCCTGAGAGTTAAAGCCTCAGCAATAGATGAACCCGCCAGGAGGAGTGTGCAAGTGAGAGAGAAAGGGAAATGAGCCACGGTGAGAAGCTTGAGGCCAATTAGCCTGAGAAAGCAGAAGAAAAAGGAAGAAGGAGAGATTCCCAGTGAAGGGAGTGAGTAACAGCATCCAGCATTTTTTTCACTTTGCCCTCATGGTCCTCCAGAAGTACTCAGCCAGATGCCTGAGTACATTGTGATCCATTTCCCCCCCATCTCATCTTTCTAGCTAGAGAACTCTGAGGATAAGCAGTTTGTACTTGTCCGTGGTTCCAGCCAAGGTTGGGTAGCTCCAAGTCTCCACCATGGCTTCTGGTTTGATTGACTCTACCACTTACAGTGATCTCCTAGGGAAGGTCAATGTATCCATCCTTGTGTGCCAGCATCTGCCCTTTGCAGTCTCTCTCAGTCTGCTTCTTCTGCTTGCTTAGTCGCTTAGTCATGTCCAACTCTTTGTGACCCGTGGACCATAGCCTGCCAGGGTCCTCTGTCCATGTGATTCTCCAGTCAAGAATACTGGAGTGGGTTGCCATTTCCTCCTCCAGGGGGTCTTCCCAACCTAGGGTCTGCTTTATAAGGGCCCTAGAGCCTTAGAACGTGTATTATGAGAACTTCCCTCCACCACCTTAAAATATGGGGAGTACTCTTAAAATCATATTCCACCAGTGCCTACTTGTGGGATGGGTGGTGGTGATCTTGGAGCCTTAGAATCCAGCCCCCTAGCCCTGGCCCTGTCAAGGCCACTTCCGAGCTAGGCGCACTGGTGGGGCAGAAGCGAAGGAGTGCATTGTCAGGGAACCGCAGCTGCCGGCTGGAGGCTGGGAGTCCTGAATAGCTTCACAGCTCTGGGCCAGCTCCCTGAATGGGAGCGTGCCCCTCCCTGGAGGTGGCCCAGAATAGATGACATTTTCATTGCAAACTAACAAGGGGAGAAATCCAATTACCTTACAAAGGAGCTCCCAAGGGGCCTCACAGCTTAGAGAAAAAGGGAGGGGAAGGAAAGGGAGAGGGTGTGTGTGTGTGTGTGTGTGTAGGCTCCCACCCAAGCCAGGAGAAACAAAGTCCTAGGGGGCATGGGAGATAGGCTTGAAGGCTGGAGAGGTGGAACTGGGGGTTTTAATTCATTCCATTAGGCCAGAGGGTCTGCCAGGGAATCTCCAGGTCCCTGGAGGCTCTGGGCAGACAGACCTCCTTCCTTGGAGACACATGGGTGGTGCAACTCCCCCAAGGCAAGTCCTAGCCTCTCTGAACCCCTCTCAGATGGGGATTTCCTAGACTTGAATCATCAGGAATTCATGCACACGCTGCTAAACTATTAATCTTTTATCTTAAAATTTATTTAGAGTGTATTATTTAAGTTTAGATTTAAAAAGAAAAGTTTCTATCCTAAATGCAAATAGGAAAAGTAGAAGATAATTCTAAAATGAAATATGATTCAATAACCAATGTTTTAAACCTCAACTAGGTATTGGGGTGACTGAGGGCTTTGGGGCTGGAAGCTGAGATAATCGAGGAGTGGGTGGGGTGGGAGTGGAAAGGGGTGGGGTGTTAGCAAGTGTTTGCAACAGATACTGATTTCTCCTAGGTCTAACCCAGGAGGATTAAGAGAACTGAAAAGGAACACCTCTCCTCTAGGCCCTTCCAGCCCTGGCCCTGGAGTGGCAGGCGTGGCAACATCAGTCTGGTTGCCCTTAACCTTGGTTGCCCAACTGCTTAGTGGGGATTAGGGGCAAAGTGGAGATCTACTGTTCTACTGGACAGACCTGCTTTCTGTGCTTTGTGGGGTGGCCACTGGGGTCCCTGAAAGTGTGAGCAGCCTAAGGGAGGGGGAAGATGATGGTGGTCCCAAGGCAACAAGAAAGTTCAGTCTCCTGCTTTCCTCTTTGGACTTGGCAGGAAGGGCCGCAGACCCCCTTTGGAAGGAAATTATCATTTGCTTCCTCCAGGCCAGCCAGAGCAAATCAGCCTTGAAAGGCTGTCCTGCCTCGAGGCCACACAGCTTGCCCCTTTGTGGCTCCTTTCTGGCCCCACTCTCCCTACCCTGGTGAATTGATCTCTCCAGGCCAGACGCCTGAAAATTAGCTTTCTGAGGCTCAGGGACCTGGGAGCTCTGGTTGGAAGGGAGCAGTACTTGGGATTATAGAGACCCCTCTGCCAGTGCCCTTTCCAAACCGGGAACAGCATCTGTTTCTTCTGTCAAATGGAGGCTTTTAGGGGAGCTTTGGTCCCAGGGGAGCTTGGGCCCAAGGGTGGGACAGCACCAACTCCCATCCCTCACTCTCACAGCCACCCCAAACCTTGGAGAAATTAAAGCAAACTGAGAAAGTGCTCACTAGGGGACCGGCTAAGATTAAGCCCCACCACTCACCACTGACCAGGCAGGGACCACTGTGGGCTTTGGGGGCTTCCTGCTCCCTCCTGCTCCTTGGTCCAGCCCTGCTTTCAGGATGCTGCAGGAGAGGAGGCTAGCAAGGGAACGCAAGCCTGAGTCACGTCTTCAGAGGATTCTCCAGTCAATGAGATACTTGGGGAGGGAGGTAGAGTGGGAGGTTCAAGAAGGGGGTGATCTGCACAGGCTGAAGTAGTCAAAGAAGCTTAGAGAGGGAAAAGACAGTAATCACAGCTGATAAAGCACTTCCTAATCGGTTATTCTGCATGGTGTCAGGCATTTCAATACTCTAGGAGGTGTTGAGGCTGGTGGCTGACTTAAGAACACCATTTAGAAAATAGAAGAGTTCACTCTGTATTTCCTTCCCATATACCCATTTCTAGTCTCTATTTTTCACCTCCAGTGGCATTTCACTGTGTTGAAAGCCCTTTCTTTTTATATTCAGACTTCTTTGCTTTCAGGACTCCAGTCTCTCCCTAATCTTTCCCTACTCTGAGTATTCTGTGTGCATCTTCCAATGAGTCCAGCCTGGGTCTCTGCTGCCAGGGTTTTGTGTGTGGGTGTGTGTGTGGGTATGGATGTGTGTGTGTTTATATTTAGAAAATACAGGTTCCCTAGATGACTGTAGTACTGTAATTTTGCAGGGTTTGTCCCATCCTCTGGCTGTACCTGGAGTTCATTCCTTAACCTTCTCATCTATAACCAGTCTTATTGTTTTGATCTTATCTCTCTCCTGAGGACTCCCAAATTTATTTCCATCACTGATAAATCCCACAACCTATAAGATACATCCACCTGGACATCTCAACTCAAAAACACAAGAGACCCACAACTGAACTCGTGTTTCCTCCAAACTTTCTTCTCACCATGAAATCTTCTGTCCCAGGCTCCCAAAGTGGAAGTTCCTGGGTCCTCATTGATTCACTTCTCTCTTGATACCTCTCACCCTCCTTTGTGACCAGAACCTCTCCCACACCCCATTGTCATCCTGCTCAGTAACCAAGGTAGTTCCACCTCTTAAATTCCTCTTGTGTCAGCACCTTCCTCACTCCCTAGGTCTCTAGCATCTCATACTGACTATTGAAGAAGACTTGGAACGAGCGGCACTGCTCAGTCTTTCTCCAGCAAAGAGAATCCCTTATCATAGAAATCTCCTTTTTCTTTAGCATAGAAAAATCCCAGGTAAGGGATTCCCAGGCCCCTGCCTCACCAAGATGCATATTATCACTCTTCTGAATTTGCTTGCCTATGTATCCTAATCCTTCTATAAACACATATTTATACACTCCTGTCTTTTCCCTATTCATTTGTTTATCCAACAAATATTTATTTATTTTAGAAACTTATTTTTAATCAATCTTAGTTTTATTTTCTCTTTAAGAGGCTGGGAAAGTATAGCTTAAGACCACTCAGTGGTTGTTCCTATCCATTCAGTGGCCTGAGCAGTGGGAGCTGTAAACCCATTTTGAGCTACAGGCTGAGGGCTCTATCTTCCATTAGGAACTGAATAGGCATGGCAGGGCCCTGTGCCTTCAGACCCACCTGCAACTTCAGAATGGGCTACCCCGGTGGCTCAAACAGTAAAGAATCCACCTGCAATGCGGGAGGCCTGGGTTCAATCCCTGGGTTGGGAAGATCCTCCGGAGGAGGGCATGGCAACCCACTCTAGTATTCTTGCCTGGAGAATCCCCATGGACACAGGAGCCTGGCGGGCTGCAGTCCATGGGGTCACAAAGAGTTGGACATGACTGAGTGACTAAGCACACATAGCAGTGAGTCCAGGAACTGGAGCAGTCCATTCACCCTGAAATTCCTCCTTGTAACACAGTCTGCTCTTCCTCTCCCATCTGTTCAGGACCTCTGCGGAAGTAAGAGATTGTGCACAGCCTCCCATGGGCATGCAGATGGTGCCGGGCATCTGCAGAACTTCCTGGACCTGTATCTACCACGTCAGACCCTCTGGGGGAGCTCCCTTGCTGGCGCATGTGATAGCAGTGTCCTCATGGCACAGGAGAGTGTCTTCATTACATGGGGTAACAGTGGGCAGGTGACTATAAGATGCCTCTGTGAGAGGCTGGCAGTCAGCCTAGGGATCAATAACCAATAACCAGCTGTGAAAGACAGCTCCCAGAAAGCTGCCTGGTTCTGAGTAGTGAAGGTTACAGGAGTGAAGCAGCCAGCAATCGGAGTGGCCCCACTGGCAGCAGCAAACTTCTGTATAGCCGGGTGGCCAGTATCCCCGGGGAGTGTGACACTGATGTCAGCCATCAGTTTTCCATGGCAACAATGGCATGAGCCACCAGCAGAAGCTTCTCCCAGGCCCTTTCCAGGATTGTGATGTACATGCCATCACTCTTCCCTCTGAAGGTTCTGTTTCATTTGGAATTCAAGGTTCATGCCAAGTAGGGCTCCAGACATTGTAAAAGTTGCTCTTTGAGTTATGTCGGGAACCCAGAACCATGCTGTATGAACTCCTGTATAGTTAGTGTAGTAAGACCAGCAACCATTTATTTGATGTCAGCTATGAGTCAGACCACAAGCTCACGGTGGGGGAAGATAAGGATGAAGCAGATCCCGGTCTTGGCTTCATGGAGTATGGAATCTAGTCTTCATGCCATTCCACATGCTATTCTGCCATGCAGATATAGGTCTTTGCACTGGAAAAATGCCTGCTCATAATTAGGAGATCTTATGCTTCCTTCCCACTCTCTGATGGATCATCCTATGCCCCCTTGGAGTGTATGCAGTGCACTTTGAAGACACCAGGACCAAGACCTAGAAATTGAAGGTAAATAGGCAGATTTTGTTGTTGTTGTTGAAAGTGACAGAAAACCCACTCAAACCAGTAAAAAAGGGAATTGACTGGTTCATATAAACAGAAAGTACAGAGGTGGAGCCAGCCTCTGGGACTGCAGAGACGTCACTCATGTTTCGAGGACCCCTTCTTCCCTGATCTTCTTTACTCTAAGAATGGGGAGAGGAGTGGGATGTGGCTGCAGAAAACTGAAGGCTTACCACTATTCAGACAGTGATGCTTCTAGAAAAAAGCTTTTTACTCCTAGCATCCATGTAAATATCTTAAAGATGGGTGTGATTGGTGCAACTTGGGTCAGGTCCTCATCCCTGAATAAGTAACCAAGGTAGAGGGATACAGAGGTCTGACTAGCTGGGCAGGGATCACATCCCCATCACTGTCTCCTGCAGAGCTGGGCAACATGCATGATTGCAGCCCAAGCAGAACCACATGGAATTCTCCAAAGGAAGGTGGGTACTGTGACCAGGAGAAGGAAGGAAAGGATGTGGGGGAGATAAAATTTTAAATGCTGCTACAGATAGTGAGGGGCAGAATGAGATCCCTGCTCTACGATTCTCTCCATTGTACCACACAGCCTGGTAGCTAGATAATCAAATAGAACACTCCTTAGCCCAGGTATGAGCCTAAAATGGTCCAGGTCCTCATTCTTGCTCATTCTTATACAGGAACTGTTAATGGTAGAACATTTCCTCACTCCTAATATTTCTTTCTAGGTTTCTTCCAGCCATGAGGGAGTAACAGAGACAGACTTACCTAGAACACTGGATAAAACATATGATACAACAGTTTTTAGACAATAGACAACAGATAGCACTGGATTATGATCCTTGAAAGAAGGGAAACAAATGAAATGAGCCCCATAAGCACCTGGCTTATGCCAGGAGGTGATTCTGATCTGTGGTGTACAGACAAGGAAACTAAACAGAGACTGATGGTCTTGTGAATTGATGAGACAGAGACTAGAGTTCAGGAAATTGAGGTGGCCAGGATTTGCAGGGCAGAGTAATGGAGAGGAGGGATCTGTGTAGAGAAAGCCCCCAAATCTGCACAGTATTCACAGCATTGTTGAATATATGAGGCATCTTATAAATGTGATGACAGATGCCCGGAGGGTCATATTTCATAGTAGGACTAAACTACCTCTAGAAGAAAAGCTACTCTAGTCTTACCTTTAAAAACAAGTTTCTAAAAGTTCATCCTGGTCTTTTAATGGCATGCCAGAGTGAAGTGCAATCCTCTTTAAAGGATTACAACAAAATCCAGTACTCAAAAGCAAACTTACATTGTGCAGCATTCAATCAAAAATGAATAGAAATGCAAAGATGCAGAAAAATTTTACCCATAACTGGAAGAAAACTAAATAAATGGAAATGTATTGAGAAATGACAGAGATGATGGAGTTAGTATTTAAGGATACTAAAATAATTCTTGAAAATGTACTTATTATGTTTAAATGATTTAAAGGAAAACATGAACATAAGGAGGAAGTAAATAGTAAAAGCCCCAAATGAATTCCCAGAAATGAAAAATATTTGAAATGAAAATTTCATTGGACAGAATGAACAATTATTTAGACACTGCAGAAGAGAAGATTTATATACTTGAAGACATAGCCTAAGAAACTGTTCAAAATGAAGCAAAGAGAGAAAAACATTGAGAAAAAAATCGAGTCTCAGTGACCTATGGGACAATATCACATAGTCTGACACACGTGAAACTGTAGTTCCAGAAGGAGAAAAGTAGAAACAGCAAAAACATCTGAAGAAGTAACAGGCAAAATCTTTTCAAATTTGATAAGCTGTAAATACACAGACCAAAGAATCTCAATGAACCCCAAGCAGGATAAACACCAAGGAACATTATAATCAAATTGCTGAAACCAGCAATAAAGGCAAGATCTTGAAAGCAGTCAGAGAAATTAAAAAAAGACGTTATGTACCCAGGAACAAAGATAACAGCTACACAGACTTCTCGTTAGCAACTAGGCAGATCAGAAGAGAATTCAACAACATCTTTGAAGTGCTGAAAGGAACAGAAAAAACCCTATTAAATCTAGAATTCTCTTTCCAGGGAAAGCAGTTTTCAAAATGAAGATTTTTTTTTTTTTTCATACAAATGAAAGGGGATAGAATTTGTTGCCAGTAGACCTATGTAAGAAAGGTTATAGAAAATTCTTCAGGAGAAGGAAAATGATACCAGGTAGAAACTTGGATCTACACAAAGGAATGAAGAGAGCAAGAAATGATAAACGTTGGAGTAAATAGAAAGTATTTTTTAGAAAGGTAGTTGGCTGGTAAAAAAGATAATTGACTGTATAAAGTAAAAGTAAAACTGCAATATTTGGAGGTTCATAATATATGTAGAAAATGCATGACAACAATGGCATGCAGAATGGAAGTGTACGGCTCTAAGGTTCTTATACATGAAACAATATAATATAATTTGATGGCAGACTGTGATGTGTGATAACAAACTGCAGAGCAAACACTGGGAGAATAACAAGAATAGTACTAAGCCCAAAACAGAGACCAGCTTCCCTGGTGACTCAGACGGTAAAGCGTCTGCCTGCAATGCGGGAGACCCAGGTTCAATCCCTGGGTCGGGAAGATCCCCTGGACAAGGAAATGGCAACCCACTCCAGTACTCTTGCCTGGAAAATTCCGTGGACTGAGGAGCCAGTCCACGGGGTCACAAAGAGTCGGACGGGACTGAGTGACTTCACTTTCACTTTCAAAACAGAGACACAATGGAATCTTGATGTTTCTTTCTGTGTGTAGGGAGTGCCATCAGCATAATACAGCTGGCCTCTCTTCTCTCTCTCTCCCTAATTCTTTTTAATTAATTAATTAATTTTGATGGTTCTGGGTCTTCATTGCTACTCAGGCTTTTTCTAGTTGCAGTGAGGGCTACTCTTTAGCTGCAGTGCATGGACTTCTCTTTTTGCAGAGCATGGGCTCTAGGCAAGTGAGCTTCGATAGTTGTGGCTTGAGGGCTTAATTGCCCCAAGGCATGGGGAATCTTCCCTGGGGATCCAACCCATGTCCCCTGCATTGGCAGACAGACCTTTAACTACTGGATCACCAGGGAAGTCCCTCTTTCCCTCATTCTGCTCCAGGAAATGGCAAGTGGGTTACCTGATTGTGAGTCAGACTTGTGTGGCCCAGCCCTTTACTCTGGGTATAAACTGCCTGCCAGGAACACATGTTTCTGCTGTGCCCCAGTGTGTAGGGGAGGCTGGTGACGGTGCACACTTGTCTGTGACTTTGTCGGTGAGTCTGACTAGTTCTAGGTTTCCGCAAGGATGCTCACTTACCTGTAGCCATGAGCCTTGTTCTTCAGGATTTGCTTCATGTGAAGTAAATGTGATATTTGGTCTCCATCTGTTTTGCTTGGTCTAATTTCTTAATTGGTTTGTATGTGCTAAGTTGCTTCAGTCATGTCCAACTCTTTGGGATCCTATGGACCTTAACCCCAGGCTCCTCTGTCCACGGGATTCTCCCAGCAAGAATACTGGAGTGCGTTGCCATGCCCCCCTACAGGGGATCTTCCCAACCCAGGGATCGAACCCAAGTCTCCTGCGGCCCCTGCATTCCAGGTGGATTCTTTACCACTACCACCACCAGGGAAGCCCCTTAATTGGTTTAGAAATCAGTATTTATTGAGATACTCCTCTGCTATACACCACAGATAGTGGTTTATCAGTCAACTCCCTGACAGATCAAGGGTGCCCCATCTGTTCTGCACCTGCCTCGTGTGGTTGGCATGGAACAGGGAGGGAGCGGCAGTGGAAAAGGTGACAAGGAGCCCCCTGGTGCTGGACTCCGGGAGTCACAGAGGACTGGAGGGGCCTCAGTGAGCCTACAGGGAGGGAGCATCTCAGTTTTCTTCCCCTCACTTCCTGCTCAGAGTCTCCAACACCTCCCCAGGTCCTCCTAGCCAGGCCAGTTATGATAGTGGCACAGACTGGGAGCCGAAGACCTGGATTTCTTGCCTAGCAGGGCCACTAACTCACCCTATGACCTTAACCAGATTATGCCTCTCTCCCCAGTCTGGCCTGAGTTTCCCCATCTAAAACAAAAAGGGTTATTCTAGACAGTATCTGGGCTTCCCAAGTGACTCAGTGGTAAAGGAATCACAGGAGACAGGAGTCTGATCCTTGGGTTGGGAAGATCCCCTGGAGGAGGAAATGGCAACCCACTCCAGTATTCTTGCCAGTATATTCCATGGACAGAGGAGCCTGGCGGGTCACATGGGGCCGCAAAGAGTTAGACATGACTGAGCATGGAGCAGACAGTATCTAATAGTGGCTCCTCTGGTCTTTATGGTGTCTGCGTTTAAATGACAAACTCCAGCCTAGGCTACGTGTAGACTTTTTCTGTGTTCCATTCTTTTTTTTCTCATTCTCCTTTTCATTTGATTTTTTTGTTCCTAGGCAGTTGCTGACATTGGGAAGACTTCACATAATAGTTTGAATTTCTAGCTTTTCTTGAAAAGGTCTTTGTTGTTGCATGAGAGTCACAAGCTGGACTTAAGTGGCCGTTGGCTCTTTTAGGGGTGCATGGCCTCTCCAGGGGGCTGCAGTGCCCCTTGGCCATCTCCATCACGTTGCAGCCTGCTGACCTGGCAACACTTGTCCTGGGGCCTCTGCAGAGATGGTGGGGAAGCTGTGATGCGAACCCTGGTCTCTAGATTCCCAGACCAGGGTGATTTCTACTATATTCTGTGGCCAGTTTGACTCTGCCCAGATGGGACAGAAGAGACGATTGGGTATTTCAGAACTGCCCCATGTTACACTCCTGGAACCTGAACCTAGAGTGGAGAAGACACAGAACTTTATGGGCTCTGTGGGTCCTGGTGTTCTACAGTGGACACCCATGCAGGAAACACAAGCACAGTCAGAGGTGCCTGGGCTCTCCTTAGGTCCTCTTGCTCCCACCCCCCAACCAGTGGCTGAGCCAAGAGGCTGGAGTTAAAGCCCTTCCCCCATTGACAGCTTTATAGATTGCTCCCAACCCCCCACCAGTGTGGTTAAATCATTGTCAGAGGCACAAGGTCGGGTCACCAGCTGGCTGCCCCATGCAGAGGAGACTAGTGGTGGTGTTAGGAGGGGTGGAGAGCCTATGAGAGTCCCTGCCTTCTATCTCCACAGCCCCAGACCCCACACTCCCCGGTCCTGCAGACCCTGCTTATAATCCAAAGGGCTCCTATCCTATTAATAAGTGATGCTGAAAAGTAATCTCAGCTCTGGTAACATCCTGGCCCAGGGAGGGAATAAGGGCTCTGGGAAGGTCAGACAGACCTGTAGTTGAATCCTGGCTGCCCACCAGCCGTGCCCACCAAAGTCAGTTACTGAATACTACGAGCCTCAGTTTCTTCACCTGTCACCTGGGACAAATACTATCCAATAACTCTACATCTCGGGGATTCTATATAGATACAGTAAATGATAGGAGTGTGAACGTGCAGTAGCAGCGGCAGTTAATAGGCTCTCAATAATTGTCCGTTTTCTTTCCCTTCTTTTAGCCTCTGGGAGCTGCTCCTGGGAGTTCTCGGTTAATCTGTTGAGTCTCCGTGTCATATGTGTGTGTGCATGCTAACTCGCTACAGTCGGGTCCGACTCTTTGGGACCCTATGGACTGTTGCCTGCCGGGCTCCTCTGTCCATAGGATTCTCCAGGCAAGAATACTGGCATGGGTTGCCATGCCCTTCTCCAGGGGATCTTCCTAACCCAAGGATTGAACCCGTGTCTCCTACAGCTCCTGCATTACAGGAGGATTCTTTACCACTGAGCCACGGGGGAAGCCCCCTCTGTGTCATATAGGCAGACTGAATAGCCTAGAACCCAGAACTTTTAGGACAGAAAACTAGAAAGCAACCTCTATTTAAAAAATTAATCTCTTTAACATATACACACTACTACATATAAAATAGATAATAGGCGCCTACTGTATAGCACAAGGAACTCTATTCAATCCTCTGTAGTAACCTGTATGGGGAAAAAAATCTCAAAAACAGTAGATATATGTTTATGTATCACTGATTCACTTTGCTGTACAGCAGAAACTGACACAACATTGTAAATCAACTCTACTCCAATAATTTTTTAATTAAAAAATTAATCTCTTAGACTAGCCACAACTTACAAAGACCTGCCCCCTGCCTCTCACTCAGTCCCCACAGCTATTGTGTGAGAGTGATATAACTGTCGTCCCCATTTGCAGATGGGAAAACTGAGAGGCAGAGTCATTCAGTGAGTTGCTCAGGGTGACAAAGCTAAGTGTGGGAGGCGACCTTGGCTGTCACAACAGGTCTGGCCATGGGGCAAGGTTCTGCCCTCCCAAAGAGTCAAATAACATGGTGGGGGATTGCGTCTACAGCTGAGGGTAGGCTCTGGCTGCCTCCATCTCTCACCTCCCCCAGAAATGTGCTGTACTTCTCCTGTCCCCTACCTGGTGAATACTCCTGCTGAATAAACGCATCCGTCTCCCCTTTCAAGGCTGGGAGAAATGTCACCCCCTCTGAGAAGCCTTCTCTGACTTCATCTCCCCTGAAGATTTTCTCCTCTCTACTCTTACTTCTATGCTGCTCCCAGGGCTCACCTCCCAAGCCCATGGGGCTTCTTATCTTCCTACTCAATAGCTTCTTTCCCAGGTGGAACCTGGATGACAGCCCCCTGGAGGGTGGAGTCCATGCTGGTCGGCCTTATTTCCAACCTCTGTCCACAGGGCACCCCCATCCTACCTCTCTCCCTCACCCAAGTGTGGGATGGACAGGCCACAGGCTCCAATAAACACAAGTCTAACCCTTTAGCAGTATGTATCAAAAGCCTTTAAAAATACACATGCTTTGACCTACTTATAAGATCTACTTCTAGGACATTTTCCTAAAGAAATAATAAAAAGATATATGTATTAAAATGTTCATCTTGGTGTTATTTATAAAGGACAAAATTTGGACAGAACTTAAATGTCCAGTAAGGAAGCTGACGTTAAATATATGATTATGCTCGGGACTTCCCTGGTGGTACAGTGGTTAAGACTTCTGCTTCTGCTGTAGGGGGTGCACATTGATCCCTGGTCGGGGAGCTAAAATCCTACATGCCTCTTGGCCAATAAAACAAAACAGAAAACAGAAAAAATATTGTAACAAATTCACTAAAGGTTTTAAAAGTGGTTTACATCAAAAAACACTAAAAATTATGATACTATGCCTGAATACTTGGAATATATGTAGTAATTAAAATGATGAGATGTATGCTGTGCTTAGTCACTCAGTTGAGTCCAACTCTTTTCAATCCCATGGACTGTAGCCCACCAGGCTCCTCTGTCCATGGGAATTCTCCAGGAAAGAATACTGAAGTGGGTTGCCATGCCCTCCTCCAGGGGATCTTCCCAAGCCAGGTATAGAACCCAGGTCTCCAGCATTGCAGGCAGATTCTTTACCATCTGAGCCACCAAGGAAGCCCATGAATACTGTAGTGGGTAGCCTATCCCTTTTCCAGGGGATCTTCCCAACCCAGGAATTGAACCAGGGTCTCCTGCAATGTAGGCAGATTCTTTACCAGCTGAGCTAGGGAAAGCCCAAAAAGATGAGATAGATCTATATTTCATTAAGACCAAAAGATGTTCATAATGTGGTCAAGCTCAGTTGCTAAGTCATGCCCTACTCTTTGTGACTCCCAACAGACTGTAGCCCACCAGGCTCCTCTGTCCATGAGATTTCCCAGCAAGAATACTGGAGTGGGTTGCCATTTCCTCCTCTGGGGAATCTTTCCAACCCAGGGATCAAACCTGAGTCTCCTGCATCTGTCTCCTGCATAGGTAGGCAGATTCTTTACCACTGAGCCAATGATGTATTAAGTGTAAAAAGAAGATCATAAGAAAAGAAGTATAGAATGATCTCTCTTCATATACGTGTGTGTGTGTGTGTGTGTGTGTGTGTGTGTGTGTGTGTGGTGTCTGTGTGTGGATAAAGACAGGTATAATATCTACCAAATGTTGACAGAGTTATCTCTTGGTGGTGAGATTAATGGGTGATTTATAATGTTTTACTAATCCACACTTTTCTTCAGGGAGTTACTTGGGAGATTGAAGAAACAGGAGAAACATTTATTTTAAAGCTGAGTGTCACAGGTTGGGTGCTGGGAGCCTTTCTGAGGCTTCTCCCATTAGAGACTGACCAGATGAGGCCAGGTGGAAATGGGGACAGGGTAGGCAGCAGGGGCACCGTAGCTGAGCCAGCTACGCTGCATCAAGTCTGAGCCAGGCTGAGTGACATCCGGTTTGGTTCTTGGCCTGGGTCGGGCTCCAGGAGGCACCCTGTAGCCAGGTGATTGTCCCGCCCCAGCCCGCACCTGCTCCATTAATCTTCCTTGTCCCAACCTGGCCGACAGAGCCCACTCTGTCTGTTGACCTAAGAGGAGGGTGCCAAGGGCCCAGGGAGGGGCTCCTGCTCCATACCTGCCGTTGCTCAGCAGCTGAGCCTGGAGCCCTCACAGGGGGCCAGGTTTGTCAGCGCTGATGGATGGGGGCTCAGGAAGGCCGCTCTGTCCTGCCACCATTGCCCTGCCTTCCCTCGCCCATGCTGTTCCTTGGAGCTTTCATCCCCTAGACAGGACCGCTAATGAAGTCCAATCTGCAGATGGCCATGACCCACACACAGACCCCTCCCCCAGTGCACACCTGTGGCCCCACAAGTTTTCTCATTTAAAAGTCCTCTAAGCCCGAGAACATAGCAAGTCAGATACTAGCTTTTTTATAGATAAGAAAATGGAAGCAATTAACATAACAATTCAAATAACAAGGTAGATCTATATTTTACTGAGATCAAAAGATATTTGTACTATATTAAGTGAAGCAAGCATAGTATGACAAAAGTAGAATATCATTTTCCCCATGTAATATACATACATACATATATATATATGCACATATATGGAAGGACATCTACCAGCTCTTAAGAGTGACTGAGCTGGTATTTGAACCAGGTGACTGGGCTCACATCCATGCTCATTTCACTGTCTGTCATTGCCTCTTTGTCCTCAGGTTCTTCCCTCCTTCAAAGCTCTACCACCACCTCCAGGTGGCCTCGTGGGACTCCTCCTCCAGCGGGGCTTGGACCACCTCACCACAGCGTCAAGTTTGTGTTCATCCCAATGCCTGTACCTCTGAGAGCCCCCAGCTGGTGCCATGGGGTCTTTGCCCCACCCCGCTGGATGAGGCCTCCCTGGTCCCCATCCCCTCTGGCATCACCCTGACGGCACCAAGTCCAAGACTCAAAGCTCACGCACTCAAGAGGAAAGGCTCCTCCCTTGGATGCCACTTATTCTTCTTTTGCATATAATCCTTCTCAGCTTGGATAACTGACTCCCCAGGCCACAGGTTTCTAGATACTTTGTAGTGGAGTAATTTGCAAGTTGCCTTGCCTGGCATCTTGCTTAAACTCCAGTTTTTCCCACTTAGCAATATATTATGAATATTTCCCCTATTAAGAAGCATTATTTTACAACATAATTTTCAATGTGGTATGGTTACCCCTTTGAATATATATAACAATCCAATATATATTGTGTACTTGGGCATGATCAGTCACTCAGCGGTATCTGACTCTTTGTGACCCTATAGACTGTAGCCTGCCAGGCTCCTCTGTCCAAGAGATTTTTCAGGCATTAATTCTGGAGGGGGTTGCCATTTTCTCCTCCAGGGAGTATTCCTGACCCAGGGATCAAACCCACATCTCCTACATCTCTTGCATTGATAGGAGGATTCTACTGTGCCACCTGGGAAGCCCTATATGTTTTAGAATATACAATAATCTAATTTGTCCTCTATGACTGACCATTTCTTTTGTATTCAACTTTTAGATACATATCTAATAATCTAATATTTAAAATATAATGTCTAATATATAATTATATAATTTTTTATCTATGGTTGGTGACCGCAGCCATGAAATTAAAAGACGCTTACTCCTTGGAAGAAAAGTTATGACCAACCTAGATAGCACATTCAAAAGCAGAGACATTACTTTGCCAACAAAGGTTCGTCTAGTCAAGGCTATGGTTTTTCCAGTGGTCATGTATGGATGTGAGAGTTGGACTGTGAAGAAAGCTGAGCACCAAAGAATTGATGCTTTTGAACTGTGGTGTTGGAGAAGACTCTTGAAAGTCCCTTGGACTGCAAGGAGATCCAACCAGTCCATTCTGAAGGAGATCAGCCCTGGGATTTCTTTGGAAGGAATGATGCTAAAGCTGAAACTCCAGTACTTTGGCCACCTCATGTGAAGAGTTGACTCATTGGAAAAGACTCTGATGCTGGGAGGGATTGGGGGCAGGAGGAGAAGGGGATGACAGAGGATGAGATGGCTGGACAGCATCACTGACTCGATGGACGTGAGTCTGAGTGAACTCTGGGAGTTGGTGATGGACAGGGAGGCCTGGCATGCTGCGATTCATGGGGTCGCAAAGAGTCGGACACGACTGAGCAACTGAACTGAACTGAACTGAATATTTGTATCTAACTTTTTGCCATTCTAAAAGATAGTATTATAAATACTTTTGTTGATACATTTTTATGCAGTTTCTGATGATTTCTGTAGGCGGAATAACAAGGCCAAGAATTTTGACCATTTTCAGGCATTTGATAATTCCATCAGCAAGAAAGGATGGGTCAATTTTTAAAATAATTGATGTAATATATGAACATGGTAAAAATTTTAAAATACCAAAGGACAGTAATCATGACAGTCACCATAGCTAACTTCACTGATGGTCTCATACAGGCTCCTACTTTTGTATATTATTATATTGTATATAGTGTAGACTTGTTGGATATTGTATTCTACTATAGATCCTATGAGAGAAGAATTACAATTATTTCTATTTCACAAATGACATCAAGGCTTAAAGAGGCTGCCTATGGTCACCACACTGTAGGTGGCAGGTCTATCATGCAAGCCAGGGAGCCCACTCCTAAGCCACGCTGTTGACACTATGGAAGAGAGGTGGGCAGCTCGCCTCTCCTGTGCCGGGAGAATGACAGGAGCTACAGTGAGAAGACAAGGCTGTGCCCTGTGGGCTGGACCAGAGGGAGAGGGGACAGGCGGGCTGCAGGCAGGGGCCTCTGTGTGGCTGCACAGTGCAGTCCAGAGCTGATGGAGAGCCAGGGCGGCTTCATGGACATTGCTGAGGCAAATCCACAGGGCCGGGGGGAGGCTGGGCACCCAGGTTTCTAGTGTGGGAGGTGGACGCTCATGGTGGTGCCATTCACAGGGGTGGAACCTTGAGGAAGAGGTGTGACCAGGTCAGGGAGGAGAAGCCTTGCACTGGGGGTGTGCCTTTCACCTGACCAGGCCCTCCCCCTGAGGCCCGTGTGGCTGTCTCTTCCCACAACTCGCCCAGGGCCTGGCATGCACGCGGCACACTGAGGGCTGATGGAGCCAGAGCCCCTGTCAACCCGCCTGCTTCTCTTTCCCCTCCTCCTTCTCTTTTACTCCCTCCTGTTGCATGTTGCCCTGGTGTGATGCCCATTCTACCTCTCTCCCTGTCTGAGGTTCTGATGATTCTGACCTATTTGTCCTGCCCCTGGAGAAGGGCGGGTACACCCCTCTCCTTTCCCCCAGTGTTGATCGTTCTTGGAAGGGGAAATGGCTGGAAGGGGGTCTGACTGCTAAACACAGAACCCTTCTTACGTACTCTCCCCTCTCCCCGGGTCCAGGAAGCACCCTGGGTCCAGGGAACATCCTGGGCCTGGCAAAAAAACTGCAGCCCAAAAAGTGACTGATAAAGAGGTCCAGAGAATAGGGAGCAGCCTGGCTCCTGCATTCCTTTAGGTCAGTTTCATTAAAAGCATCATCACTGAATGCCTACCATGTGCTAAGCATCCAAGGGACACTGGGATGAACTGGACATGGTGCCTGCCTTTGAGCTATGACCCTCTCCTCCTCAGAAAGCTGAGTCATAAAAGAAAAGTAAACTCAGTACCTTGGACATGGAGGGGTAGCCTTAATTCTGCATGGTGAGTCTAGGCTGCGAAGCTGGAACACTCAGCCCTGGACCCTGATCTGCCACTAACTCTGCCTGTGACCTTGAGCCAGTCTCTTCCCCTTTCAGGGCTTCGGTTTCCACAGCTGTGAAGCCAACATCCCATCTCAAGGCTCCCTGAGGCCATTTCCAGCCAGAGCAATAGGCAGTTCTGTTCCTGGACCTGAGTCCTTTTTTAGCTGCTGCTGACTTTTTCCTCCCACTCTTTAGAAGCAATGAGAAGAGGCTGGGGTGGGGGCAGGGGACACGGGGACTGTGAAGAAATTCCCAGACTGATCTGTTGCTTTTTGTGTGTGGACAGAGGAACTGGGGAATGCTGGGGGAGGGCGGAGGGGAAGGACAGGGATGAAGTGAGGAGGGGGTGAGGAGGGTGCCCAGAGGAGACAGAAGAATGAAATAAAGGCGAATCCAACAAAAGAAACTGAAAAGTGAGTGACAAGTTTGAGGCTGCAGGCCTGAAGCCGGCCAGGCCTTTAGGGTGAAGAATGGAGACAAACGAGCTAGATTTTCATGCTTGGTGGACGGTGAATGAAGAGCATCTTTTAAAACCCTATCAGGAACTCTTTGGATTGTCATTAGATCTGGAGAGGGGAAAAAGACAGAGGGAGGAGACTGCTGAATTTGGCCCCCTGGGTGTGAAAAGATACTGATTCTCTGCTGGCTGCTGGGGGCTTTGGGCCTTCTTCTTCCTGGACCCAGGCATGCCTGGGCCCCCTCAAAGGTTTTGATAAATTAGTTATTTTGAGGGCTCTTGAAATTCAGTGGCAGGCTCCCCCTGCTCTCGGTGGGTGACACCACACTGGAGCTAGGAGGGAGAGGGAGGGCTGGGAGGACACGGAGTTTCAGGCTCCTTGTGGGGTGAACCAACCATTGGGGTTTGGTGGGACAAGACTTGCAGTTCTGAGACTGGCAAAGTCCTAGGCAAACCAGCATGATTGGTCACCACACTTTGGGGTGAGACTGGTAGGTAAGGGAGGGAACTGTTTTGTCCAAAGCCAGTCCCACTAAGGTGTGGAGTCAGGGCTGGCCCAGTCTTGGTCATGGCCTTGGTCCTGGCCTGCAGCTGACTGCCCAGCTGACCTGCTCAGCAGGGAGAGAGGAGATTCTAAGATGGAGGTTCTTTGTCTAAAAAGATGATTGGAAGCATTTGAATATGACTGGATATTAGATCATGTTGTCGTTTAGCCACTAAATTGTGTCCAGCTCTTTACACCCCATGGACTGTAGCCCGCCAGGCTCCTGTGTCCATGGGATTTCCTAGGTAAGAATACTGGAGTAGATTGCAATTTCCTTCTCCAAGGGATCTTTCTGACTCAGGGATTGAACCCACATCTCTTGCATTGGCAGGAGGATTCTTTACCACTGAGCCACCAGGCCATATTAGATCATATCACAGAATTGTTAATTTTATTAAGTATAAAAACTGAGTTAGTGTTTTTTTAATGTCCTATTATTAGACATGGACATGGAAGTCCTTACAAGTGGGATGGTAGATATCTGGGATGTGTTTTAAAAGATTTCACTCAAATAAAAATAGAAGTGTGTGTGCAGGGTTGGGGTGGATGGGAGCAGGGTGAACAGATGAAACAAAGTTGATCGTGACTTGATGGCTCTGGGAGCTGAGTGACAGAGCGTGAGGACACAGGATTCTGTTCTATTTTGTGCATATTTGAAAATGTCCAAAACCAAAACTTAAAAAGAGGAAAAATAGAGCATTGCAGTGGTGCAGTGTAGCGGTGGTTAGCACTGCTGTCTCCAGGGCAAAAGAGCTTGGGTTCAATCCAGCTCCACCTCTCACTGGGTAACATGTAACATGTTAATTGCTCTCAGCCTCAAGTTCATCATTTGTAAAATGGAATGATAAATCTGATCTCATAGATTAGTTAACAGAAAGCATTAGAACTGTACTTAGATATAGTAAATGCTCAATAAAAATTTATTGCTATCCAGAAAAGGGGATAGGGCTTCCTGATAGTTCAGTTGGTAAAGAATCTGCCTGCAATGCAGGAGACCCTAGTTCGATTCCTGGGTCAGTAAGATCCGCTGGAGAAGGGATTAGGCTACCCACTTCAGTATTCTTGGGTTTCTCTTGTGGCTCAGCTGGTAAAGAATCCGCCTGCAATGCAGGAGACCTGGGTTCAATCCCTGAGTTGGGAAGATCCCCTGGAGAAGGGAAAGGCTACCCACTCCAGTATTGTGGCCTGGAGAATTCCATGGACTGTATAGTCCATGGGGTTGCAGAGAGTCGGACACGACTGAGTGACTTTCACTCACTCACCCAGGAAAGGGGAAATTTGAGCGAGCCCTTTCAGCCCAAGAGAACCCTTTGGAGCTTTGATGCTGGGGGAGTGGTTGATATCCTGAAATAACCTTTCTCGGATCAGCTATCAGGACTTCCTATATTGTGCTCAGCTGTGTCCGATTCTTTGCAACCCCAGGGACTGTAGCCCATCAGGCTCATTTGCCCATGGGCTTTTCCAGCCAAGAATACTGGAGTGGAGTGCCATTTCCTACTCCAGGGGATATTCCTGACCTGAGAGGCCATTATTAGGACTCAGGCCTCCTCTATACAGTGAAACTAGATAGGCTGCGTCCCTTTCCCTTCCTGCAGCTTCCATGGAGCCCCCGCCTGCCTCTCTCTTCTGTTCTCAATCTAATGCGTTTGGCCAACCTTAGTTTCTCCCTACCGTCTCCAGGAGGTCTCAGTACCATGCTCATGACTTCATGCTTTTATTTGAACAGTTTTAATCTGGTCTCTGTCCATCCACCACAAATGTAAGAGGGCAGGTTTTAGTCTCCTAGTGGAGTCTCTCTCACAGGCTGAGTGCACAGAAGCATGAGAACATGCTGGTTTGCACATAGGGACATCACACACTCAGACACACGTGCACACACACAGAGGCATGGGCACATGCATGCACACACATATACATGCAACTTTAAGGTAGGTGTATTGATAACCTGCTCATAATTGGGACCAGCTGCCAAGAGGTCAGAAAGCCTAAAGTTACAAGAAGAGAAGGGGGATGGGGCCTGGTCTTGCTGGTCCAGGGGTCCGTGGTGCAGAGCTGAGCAGGGTTGCGAGTGGCAGAGACTGGAGGCTGTCAGCACTGATACCAAGCTCTCTGCTGAGGTCTGTGTTCTCAGAGTCTGGTGCCAGGCAGAGAGTGGTAGTGACAAGCCTCTTGCCTCTAGGCCAGGAGACAGCATCAAGAGACTGGATGTTGGAAGGCAAGAGCTGACTTCCTGCCAGACTAGAGCCATTGCTGATGGTGCAGTGGTGGCAAATATGGAAACAAAATAAAAGCCTCCATCTGCACTACACCTGGCACAGATGCTGAGCACTTGTATAATTTCATTTAATCCTGACAGTTACCCTCTGAGGTGTCATTGCATCCTTTTATAGTTGAGGAAACTGAGGCTCAGAGACGTTAGATTACTGGCTGAAGGTCACACAGCTGGGAAAGAGCAGATGTGGGATTTGAACCTAGAGGATCTGCCTTCAGAGCAGCTCTCAGCTGCTACACTCTATTATTACATTTACACTGAATAGAAGACAAACAAAATCTAACACTGGGGAAGGATTTATGTTGAAATTATATGATGTCTCAGGTTTGCTTCAAAATAATCCACAGAAGTAGTGCTGAGTGAAGTGAATAGTTATGTGAGTGAAATACAGCTGCCTTTGAGTCAATGACTGTTGAATTTGGGTGATGGATACATAGAATTCATTATACACATCTATTTGTAATTTCTTCATAATACATTTCACTGGTCCTGGGTTCTACCTTGCCTTTATCATCACTGGATGACTTTGAACATGTTGCTAAACCTCTGTATGCCTCTATTTTCCCACTGGCCTTGTCCCATCTATTTCCAACTCATTGCAGGACTGCAGTTATGCTCAATTTATGCCCATGGATTAAGGGGTGTGAAACCTGGATCTGCTGAGACACAACCTCCCCCCCCATTTAAGGACAGCCATGGACCCCTTCTAACTGAACATCATTCTTTGCCTCTCACTTTCAAGAAAGAAAAATTATGGAAGAGATGCCTTTGTGTTTGATCTGTGTCAGGAATCCTGGAGTGGAAAATAAAATGTGTGTGCGTGGGTGCGTGCGTGTGTGTGTGTGTGTGTGTATGGTGGGGAATGGGCAGTACACTGTTCACTCCACCTGTGCGGGTCTCCTCTTCTCTTCCAAGTCGCCACCTGTTCATTCCTCGTTCAAAAGGAGCGTAGGGGCCCCAAGCAGAAGGGTGGTACTCAGACCCTGGGGGAAGCAAATGAGGCTCTGGGCCTCCCAAACACTGAGGATGATAAATGGGATCCAAGTCTTTCAGGCTTCATTATAGAGTCACCATGGGTTTGCCCAAACCATGGCAACCAATTCAAGCAATGATTAACCTAATAAAGCAGAGGCAAAGGGGAAAAAGATGCATTCAAGACCTCAAGTCAGGCCCTGGTTCTCTAGAGGCAGTAAATTTCCCTTCAGTGGGTACGGTGTCCAGGCTCCAGACGTCCTAAATCTCTGCCTCTGGGAGTGGGGGTGGGGAGGCCTGTGAAAGCATAAATGAATGGCAGAGATCAGCTGGGGTGGCTCCAGTGCTCACTTGGTGGTGCCCCTCCTCGGCCCTTCTTCGAAACAGGCCCAGCACTAGGGGAAACGGAGGCATCTGCTTTAACCCCTGGAATCAAATCACCTAGGCTTTCTTCTGAATTCTGATCTATTTGGTCCTAGGGAGGTGTATATCTGTGAGTGTGTGCATGCACACTTGTCATCTGTTTGCCTATCTCTGGGGTGTGGAGGGCAGGCAGCAAAGATTCTGCTACTGCCTCTGTGATGGGCACCCCCTAAGATGGACCCCTGTGATCCCTGCCTCCTGATATCCATGCCCTTGTGCAGTGCCCTCCCCTTAGCTGTTGGCTGGATTTAGTCATTTCTAGTGAATAGAATCAGAGAAGGCAATGGCACCCCCACTCCAGTACTCTTGCCTGGAAAATCCCATGGACGGAGGAGCCTGGTAGGCTGAAGTCCATGGGGTCGCTAGGAGTCAGACACGACTGAGCGACTTCACTTTCACTTTTCACTTTCATGCATTGGAGAAGGAGATGGCAACCCACTCCGGTGTTCTTGCCTGGAGAATCCCAGAGACAGGGGAGCCTGTTGGGCTGCTGTCTCTGGGGTCGCACAGAGTTGGACACGACTGAAGCGACTTAGCAGCAGCAGCAGTGAATAGAATGTGGCAGAGGTGATGAGATGTCACTTGTGAGACTGTTGTTTTTGTTGTTCAATCAGTAAGTCATGTCCGTATCTTTGTGACCCCATGAACTGCAGCACTCCAGGCTTCCCTGTCCTTCACCATCTCCTGGAGCTTGCTCAAACTCATGTCTGTTGAGTTGGTGATGCCATCCAACCATCTCGCCCTCTGTTGCCCCCTTCTCCTCCTGCCTTCAATCTTTCCCAGCATCAGGGTCTTTTCCAATGAGTTAGTTCTTCGCATCAGGTGGCCAAAGTATTGGAGCTTCAGTTTTAGTATCAGTCCTTCTAATGAATATTCATGATTGATTTCCTTTAGGATTGACTGATTTGATCTCCTTGCTGTCCAAGGGACTCTCAAGAGTCTCCTTCAGCAGCACGGTTCAAAAACATCAGCTCTTAGGTGCTCAGCATTCTTTGTGGTCCAACTCTCACATCCGTACATGACTACTGGAAAAAACACAGCTTTGACAATATGGACCTTTGTCAGCAAAGTGATATCTCAGCTCTGTAATAGGCCATCTAGGTTTGTCATAGATTTTCTTCCAAGGAATGAGATTAGATTACAAAAAGATTAGCTTACAAAAGACCACGCCTTCTGTCTTGAGTGTCCCCCTGCCTCTTGTTTGTTTGCAGTGAAGGAAGCCAGTTTCCATGTTGTGAGCTGACCTATGGAGAGGGCCATGTGGCAAGGAACTGAGGAAGGCTTTTAGTCCAAAGTCACTGAAGAACTGTGGCCCTCAGTCCAATGGCTCTTGAGGAATTAAGTCCTGCTAACAGTCACATGAGTGAGCTTGGACGTGGATCTTGCCCCTGCAAAGCCATCAGGTAAGACCACATTCTTGGCTGACACCCTGACTGCAGCCTCATGGGACACTTTGAGCCAGAGTCACCTGTCTAAGGTATACCTGGATTTCTTACCTACAGAAGACCCATATAATAAATGTTTCTTGTTTTAAGTAGTAGAGTTTTGGGTAATTTGTTATGCAGCAATAATAGATAACTAGTCCAACAGAGGTAGTATAGCTGGTGATGATGTTAGAATAGCAGGAGTGTAAGTTTCTCTCCATAATTAACAAGGTTATGGGCAAGTCATATAACTTCTCCATGATTAATGGGAATTCGGTCCTGGTCCATGCCTTCTTAGTTAGTCTTCTCTAGGAATAAGATAGAGATAAGGTGGGTATTATAATGAGGTCTGCTTCAAATTGCAGGCAGGCTCATGAAGTGTATGGACATATCTGCCATCTCATCTGAATCCTCATAAAACTCTGTGAGGCAGATGTGATTTTCTGCATTTTTATACATAGAGACATTTTTATACGTGGAGGCTTAGAGAAGCTAAGTAACTTTCTCAACTGATGGAATTAGGAAGTGCTGGAATTGAGATAGATGTCAGGCCCATGATCTAATGGACTATCTCAGGAGACATCACCCACACCTGACTATTGGAATATTTGCTGGTGATCACCAAAACAATGGTTCTCTTGTGATAACCCAATTTCACCAAATCACATGTGGCATCTTCTGAAATGAACCCATAGGCAGCCAAAGACAGGTTATTTTGGTGCTGAGGAGGGTATGAGGGAGGAGAGGTAACAGGTCTCTATATAACTAATTAATTTATTCATTCACTTGTTCAATAAATATTCATTGACCTTTATATAGCAGCCAGTCAGAAGAAGGAATGAAATTTCTAAACAAATAATTGAAATACCTTCCATTCAGTCAGTCAATTTACTGACTCATTGAAAGTGAAAGTGAAAATATTCACTGCTCAGCCATGTCTGACTTTTTTTGACCCCATGGATTGTAGCCCACCAGGCTCCTGCGAGGAAGCATATACACTACCATATGTAAAATAGATAGCCAACGGAAATTTGCCGTATGACTCAGGGATCTCAAACTGGGGCTCTTTAACAACCTAGAGGGGTGGGAAAAGGTGGGAGATGGGAGAGAGGTTCAAGAGGAAGAGGACATATGTACACCTATGGCTAACTCATGTTGTTATATGGCAGAAATCAAACCAATATTGTAAAGCAATCATCAGTCAATAAATTGATACATTTATTTTCAATAAATAAATATAAGTTCTTTAAAAAAGAATACTGGAGTGGGTAGCCATTCTCTTCTCCAGGGTTCTTCCCAACCCAGTAATCAAACCCGGGTCTCCTGCATTGCAGGCAGATTCTTTACTGTGTGAGTCACCAGGGAAGCCCTATTGACTCAATAATTCATCCTAAAAACATGTGGCATATGGTTAGAATAAGTACTCATTGGAGACATGGAGGATACTTCCTTTTGTCAGGAGGGCACAAATGAGTGAACAGATAATTACAAATGCTACCTGGAAAGTTCAAGGATGTTCATATGCACAGGATATTATGGGAGCAGGAGCAATGAGGGAGAAATAGTTCAGAGAAAGATTCTGGAAAAAGGTGATATCCGCACTGGAAATTTGGGAAGAGGGGAATGAGGGTTTGGGCAGAGACAGCACGGTGGGAAAAAGGGTGGGAGGGGTTCTGACTGTGTGTGAGGGGAAGACTTCAAGCAGGTCAGTATTCCTGGAGGGTAAATGCCAAGGCAAACAAGGCATTGTGAAAAAGAGGCTGTTGCAGCAGGACTGTAGTCGTAAGCTTAAGTGATTCACAATGATGAAATAAAAGCATATATAATCCAACTTGATCCTGACAACAGTCCTGTAGACTGTTGCTGGAGACTGCTCACTCACCCTTTCTTTACTTCTTCCTGGCACATAGCCCCTAGTCCAGTTAACTTGAGGGAATATGATCATGTATTCCTAGAGGAATATGAGCATAGATGAAACATGCTATTATACTTCTGAGTCTAACCTTTAAGACTGTGAGTGAGGTTCCCCATGACTTATTTCCTATTCCCACTGCCTCAAACCCATGGCAATGAGCCTCAACCATGGATGGCAAGGGCCCAGCAGCTGAGGGAGGAAGAAGATGGGAGGAATGTAGGTCCCTGAATGATGTCACAGAGCAGAGCTATCCACCCACATGGAACGCTCACCTCAGATGAATTATTAGTGAGTCTGTCATAGCACCCTGGCTTACTCTATCAGGGAGTATTATAGTGGGAAGGACAAGTCAGTAGGATTTAAGGATTAATTGGTTGTGGGTAGAAAGAGAGAAGGGTCAAGACCAACCCTGTGCTTAGTCACTCAGTCGTGTCCAACTCTTTGTGACCCCATGGACTGTAGCCCGCCAGGATATTGTGTCCATGAGGATTCTCCAGGCAAGAATACTCGAGTGGGTTGCCATGCCCTCCAGGGGATCTTCCCAACCCAGGGATCGAACCCAGGCCTCCCACATTGCAAGAGGATTCTTTACTGTCTGAGCCACCAGGGAAGCCCAAAACCAACCCTAGATTTCAAGTATGTATGACTGGATGATGCTAGTTAGTGAGATCAGGAACAAGAGGCAACATTAGTCTGAAGTTAGAGGAGAGTAATTCTATTTTGGACATGTCTCATTTGGGGTGCCCAAGTAATGTCTGGATATATAATCTTGGAGCACAGGAAGGGTAGATCACATCTGGGGAGGGTCACAAGGAAGGGGTGGGTGGCCCTTGGCCTTTATGCCAACTTGCACTGCACAGGAATGCAGAAGAAATTCAAATTCATACAAAAGCAACCTCCCTACCCTCACCACCCCCGCCAAAAAAAACCCTTGGGAGAATGAGAAGAATTTGAGACAAATGAAGATGATTATAATAATAATTATTATTATTATAATAACCATTTATGGCAGCTTAATATGCACTAAAAGCAAGCACATTTAATCAACCCAATTAAATGGCTACTATTTATTGTCCCAAATCTGCAGGTGAGGACAATGGGCCTTAGAGAGGCAAAGGGATATAATTGGAAACCACCAGTTAGTGGCAATACCAGGCTTTGAACTAGTGTCTGTGTGATCTGAATTATTCTTAACTACTCTGCCATTAGTGTGTGTGTTTGGAGGACTTCCTTGTGCCTTTGTTCTTGGAATAACTAAAACTTCATTTTAACCCAAAGAATGAGACCGCTTTTTTTAATATATATATTTAAGAAACACATTAAAGCATCTTATCACAAAGATAGAAGCACTTACAAATTAGAAACATGCAACCGTCTTCCACAGTCAAGTTAAAATGTTATATATATACATATATATTTTCCTGTTTTCATAGCTGAAAACTTCAGATCTTATGCCAAACTCACCCACCCTAAAAATTTAATTCATTCTTTCTGAAATTATCTAGGCCAGCAAATAACCAAAATATAAGCTATTATATAAGGAAAGCACAAAGTTAAAAAAGAATAAATGTAGAAAATGCCCCCTTTCCACCTGTCAATCAAAGGCAAACAATGGCTCTTTGCTATTGCTTAACCTAGATTGTCTTAAAAAACTATTTAATTGCAAAGTTCCAAGCCAGTTTTCTCAATTAGGGCTGCTGCATCCTAAACTTCCAATGTTGTTCCACTTCAGACCTCTTAGACCTCCTCATCTGGCAACTCAACTCTAACTCCATCATTTATAAAGGAGAATGTTTTGGACTAGCTAAGAAAAGGGCTTTTCTGGGGTCACACAGTGAGTTAGTAGCAACAGAGTCCACACTTTCCCCACCACATCAAGGAAGCCAACAGCTTTCTGGGTCTATATGTCCACAGGGATTCCCTAGGGACTCGGGCCTGGAAACAGGGGCAGAGGCAGTAGATAGGTAGTTTTCCTTATGAAGAATGGCCATGTTTCTAGGAGTGCCTCTCGCTCTGAACCAACGCAGTCATTTCAGCACCATGGTCAGGGGCACGCCGCTTTTTTTTTTTTCACCAGGACCTCAGACCCCACCAAGTTAGCCTTGCAGATGCTCTCTCTCTCTGACCGCTTTGGTCCTAGGATCCCAGAAGCAGAGGGGTACACAGCAGCCCGTGAATCTCACTAGCGTTCCAGTGGGTAGTCAAAGCATAAGAGAGGCTCTTGATCTTACAAGACACAGAGGACCCAGTTCAAGCCAGAGCACAAACTTACTATAGGTTGTGTTGGCACAGAGGAGACGGCTCTAAACTAAGCCTAGAGCCAAGGTCATGCTTTTGGTTTGCTCCAATAACCCCATCAGTGACTCGGGGCTTTGGGCAAGTCACCGACTTCCAAGATTTTGGCTCTCTATTTCCATGGGTGTCACCATCCTGCCTTGACCACCTCACTGAATGTAGGAGGAACTGAGATGAGTGTCCAGCCCCCAAATCTCCCACTACCTGTGCTCTTGGCCTTCCAAAGGTGGGGCAAGCAGGCCAGGTTAGTGAATGTCCCTACACTGCCCCACACCCTTCTAGATCACTGGCCGCAGATATGTGAAAGGGGAGGAGCGGGAAAAGAAACACAACAGAGAATGCTAATTACATATATGTAAAATGTACTTATAGTATACTCAGTGTTTATTCTGCAGCACATTCTCAGCCAACCCCCACTTCTTCACTGTTCCACCGGACCACACATCTCTTTCCCACTGCTTTCAGTCGCAGGGGCCTATAACTCCATCTTTCGCAAGCACAGCCTTCTTTTAGGTTCCCAGAAACCCAGTGAAAGGGTGTTAGAGACTCTCTCCAGCTTCTCATGTGTATCAGCTGAGGCTCAGAGACCCGTTCAAGGTCACACGGCTGGGCAGAGTGGCCCGTGGATGAGAGGTGGAGCAGAGTATGCCTGTGGGGTCACGTGCTCCCTTGGCCTCACTTGCCTTTGTGCCAGCCCAGCGGCCAGGCTCCCAGACATTAGCATTCCAATGGCCCTGGGAGGCTTTGTCCTCCAGCTACTGCCGGCTTGGGGATGGGGTGGGTTGGAGGCAGGGCACCATAAATCTACCTGCCTGTGTGTGGGGATGGGGTGGGGTGGGGTGGCTGCAAGATTCATGTGCTGTTTTTCTGGAAGCCAGGGCTCAGACAAAGGCAGAATGGCAGGAGTGGGGGGAAGACTCTTTCAACCAGAGCATCTTTCCTGCCCGCACATGGGACCCTGTCCGGGTTTGAGGTAGCTGGGGCACAGGAAATGACCTCAGACCACAGGAGGCTCCACACTCACTGTGGCTGAGGCATAGTGGTAGGGGCCTTCTAGCTGAGATCCAGAGCAGCCTGACTGATTTTAAAAGCTGGTGAATTCAAAATGCCTGGGGATGGATGAGGGTGTGGTGGTGATGATGCTGGGCTTGTGTGTGCCACCCAGAAATGTTTCCTAAACCCTTCTTGATGTGGGGCTCTTTGGAAAAATGGTGAAGTCTCCCACCTCAAGATGATTTCTTTGACTGTGATGGAGCTCATCCTTGGGAAGGAGCCCTAAACCACCTCCTCCTGACTTGGAGAGTTCAGCTGACAGCTCTGGGGGTTCAAATCCTGCCCCTACCCAAGGTCACCATCCAAGCTGGTTAAATAGTACTTTTTAAAAATTTTGTAGGTTGGAGGACCAGTCTATGTGCATTGGGTAACTAATAGCTTCTTATTTATTTATTTCCCACTTAATTTATTTAACTGAAGGATAATTGCTACAGAATTTGTGGTTTTCTGTCAGACATCAACAAGAATCAGCCATAGGTACACCCATGTCCCCTCCCTCCTGAATCTCCCTCCCATCTCCTTCCCTATCCTACCATTCTAGATTGTGAGTGACTAATAGCTTCTTAATGAGCACCCTCACAAGCAGGAGAGGGGCTGGGCAGTGGGTGCCTCCACCCAGAACACAGGGTTAATATTTTCTGCTTCTGAAAGTTGTTCACACCAAAGGAATCCCCTGCCTATTTGAACACTGCTCCCCACAGCCTTTCACAGGAAGAAGGATCTTCCTGCTTGAGGACCTCCTCTCCAAATGTTTAGTCCTGGCCCAGTATACAGTGTTCTCTGGCAAACTTCCTAATCCAGCCACAGAGAACAGTCCCACTGTCCTTCCTGTGGCTCCTACCTCCACTTAGCTCCAACGTTTTTTCACCCTTGAGTGATTTTGTCTGTATACTTGCTACTGTCCCAGGAGGACAGAGATGGACCTTCCTGATTTTTATGTCTGCCCATCTCTCCCCCCACCCCACTGCCCCCTCTTAGTGCCCAGTAAGCGGCAGACCCTGCCTTGGTCTGTGCAACTTGGAGCTGCTGACACCTGCCCTGGGTGGTGCCGCAGGTGGAAAATTGGCTGCTGCAGAAGTCATCAATAACCCATTAATCTTCTCCTCCCAGATTAAAGCCATGAAATGAAACTACACCTTTGTTCATTTGTTTGCGGAGTCCCCCTTCCCGCCCCCCAATCCAGCCCCTGATAACTAAGACATATCTCCTTCAACCTATCTTTAGGGACCTAGGAATAGAGGAGAGGAAAAGTTCAATTTGAAGCATTGGGTAGCGGGTGCAGTGCATAAGAGATAGATGCAAAAGACATTAACCCCTGCAAAGCCACCACCTTTGTGCTCTAACACTGGAAAGCAACCTACTCTATGACTCCTGGTCCCTGCCTCTGACATGTGCACCCCATTGGTGTTGGCCTGCTTCTTCCCTGGGCACCATGGGCTAATCCAAGGAGGCCTCTGTGGTTCAATTCATAGGGTAGGGTGCCTACCCTCTGTGGGTTCTTGGAGCTTAAACCTGCTTCCTGGACATCCTGGAACATCTTGGAAGCTAATATAGAGCTGCTCCAGCAGTGCTTTGGGGACTTTCAGTGTCACTGTGCATCAGCCCTACTCTACCTTGGAAGTAATAGAGAACACATGGCTGGAAACCTTGAATACTTTCTCGAAAAGAATAAGAATTTGTTCAAACAAAGCTACTGGTTGTTGGGAGGTGTCAGAAACTACAGCCAGACCCTCCACCTTCTCTGCTCCGTGCCACTGGGGATCACAAGTCACAAGGTCTTGTCCCCAGCACCAGAAATGTAAAATGAGCTCTGACATTGTTCTTGGTCTCTAAGCACTCAGGGACTATTCCTAGGATGCTCAGCCTACCAGTGTTTCTGACCCTGTTGCAGGGTTGTAGGGTTATTATTCCCTCCCTTTGGCAAAAAAAAAAAAAAAAACAGTTACTCCAAATCAAGCTAGTGGCATAACAGAAAGGGCCAGCACCATGTGAGTAGCCCTAGTTGCAGGCTTATCTTACTCCTAAACCACTTTTTGGAATTAGACAAGTCACTGCTCCATAAATAAAACAAGGAGGCTGAGCCAATGATTTTTAAGTCTTCCAGTTCTTCCTTTCCAAGTGTGTATAGCTGACTTGCAATCTGCCTGGCCTTCAGCCTAGCAACCATAGTTTCTCGGGTCAGGCCTCAGCAGGGGCCCTAGACCCCCAGAAAGTATCTCCTCCCTCTCCTTAGACAGGGCCCGCTCCCCCAACCCCAGTCACAGGGGCTGGGCCCTCCCCTCCACACAATCAAGTGACCTTACTCAGGCTTCTTGAGAATCGTTTTTTATTGGTTCAAAATCTCATTCACCAGTCCCTAAATAATCTTATGTACAAAATAAAGACTTTTCCCACTGTGAAATCTCATCAATAAATACAAACATAAAACAGGGGAGAGGCCATATAATTTACCAGACAACAATTCATTTCAAGAGACATTACATCATTTACAAGCTGATTTTTTTTTTTTTTTTTTTTAAGACAAGGGCGCTCCAGTTTGCAGGGTGGTGGTAGAGGCGCTGCCCCAGTTGGTCGCCTTGCCTCCTGCCCCTGCGAGGGCAATGGCTCCGGGAAAAGTGCACAAGGGGAAGGCAGAGCATCGCCTTCATGGATTAAGGCAGAGTAGAAAGGCCCAAACCCCCGGGACTTGACAGGGACTAGAGGAGGTCACAGGCAATTTTGAAGAACACAACCTGGGGAACAAGAGCGAGCTCTGAGAGACCAAATATTGGATGAAGTAGTATTGGGGGAGGAGTGGTAAGAGACCGGCAGACAGACATCAGTGAGGGTAGGGGCGGGGAGACAGTGGGTGTCTCCTGCTGTGTAGTGCTACCACGCTCATGTTTTTTTGCAGGAGATTTTGGGGTGGCCACAGGGAGAGGGCTTAAAATGCGCGGAGTATGCCGTGCCCACTGGCGCGGGCAGCAGCAGAGGGTGTAGCGCAGAAGACCAAGGCATTGAACCCGGCCTGCCACTCTGGCCCTCAGGGGTCAGTGAGCCAGAGGCAGGAGGAACAAGTAGGTTTGAGAGCCGCCTCCGCGCATCTCCGACAGCCTCCGCCCCTGCCCTTTCTCCCAGGACCCACTGCCCAGCGGCGGACAGGACCCTTCATAGAAAGTCTGAAAAGGCCAGAGCGCCAGGGTGCAGGCAGGCCGGAGAAACAGGCGCCTGCAGCCCAGGTCGGTCCTCCAGCGAGGCGGCGGGGCTCAGGCTTCCCGCCTGGGAGACCGGGGAATAGAGGGAGCCCCAGTCTCCCGGGGAACCGCTGTCTGGGCTGGCCAGCTCCTCGCAGGGCGGCGCCAGCGGCTCCAGCCCGTAGAGGCTGTGGTCCGCTATGCGCAGCGTCTGCGTCAGCGCCCAGATATAATTGTGGGCGAAGCGCAGCGTCTCGATCTTGGTGAGCTTCGCGTCGTCCGGAAAGGTGGGCAAGACGCCGCGCAGCGCGTCCAGCGCAGAGTTGAGGTTATGCATCCGATTGCGCTCGCGGTCGTTGGCCTTCTTGCGCCGGCTCCGTCGCTGCTTGCTCAGAGCCAACTCACTCTTGGGGCGACTGCGCCCCCCGCGCCGCGCCCGGAGCTTCCTCGAGGCCCCTCGGCAGGCGCCCCCTTCCGTCTCGGTGAAGTTCTCCAGCACGCGAGTGGGGCTGGGTGGAGTGGATGCGACGCAGGTCACTGCGTCGTCCGAGGCTCCCGGGAAGCGCTGCTCCGTCTCGTGGGTCACTTGGACAGGGGGCGCACACGAGGGATGAGGCGCCATCCTGTGGCGGGGTAAGAGGTAAGGGTAAGAGTGGGTCGGTCACTCCCAATCCTGGGGCCAGGTGGGAGAAAATGCGAGAGAAAGCCACCTCCTGCCGGCCAGAGGACCCGCTTTCCCCTCCTCCCATCGCTCTGTGGCTCCAGGTGTTACCTTGTTGTAGGGCGCAAAGGGGTAGAGAGTGGTGGGCAGTGAGAGCAACGGTGAGCTGAACTGGCTTTTCCGTCTGCAAGTTCAGTTGAGAAGCAGGCTCTGCCGCTCGAAAGTTTCTCTGGCCCCAGAGAAGATACGTGTAAAGGAGGGTCCTGGGCTTCTCTTGCTCTCTCTTGGCGCAGCTGCGAGACCCTGCGGATTTTCTGAGCCGAAAGTCGTGTGCCCCTGGGCACGCTTTATCTGCTGCGCCCTGGGACAGGAGCGTGCCTGCCCTGCTGCTGCCCGCGCCGCCGTCCAATCAGCGTTCGGGCCAGGGGGCCGCGCCACGCGAGCCCGCTCCGCCCTTCAAGGGGCACAGCTGGATTCCGGACAAAGGGCTGGGGTCGGGGGAGGGGAACGCCGCTCTGTTTGCTCTCTCCCCGCGGGCTCTGTCCCAGCAACTCTCGGTTCCTCAAAGAGCCTCGCCCAGTGAGAAGGGTCTTGTCTAGCTCGCGTCTGGCAGCCTCAAATCGCTTTGCTCCTATTCTGGTTTTCCTTGGCATCTGTCCAGACCTTTTCTTGGTATCCTGAAGGGGGCTTTGGGAAGTCAGTCGGGTGGGTCCGTCCCGTGAGTTATACAAGGGGAAACAGGTTCAGAAAGGAGGCAGCTTGCTCCAAATCACTCTGCAAGGACAAGGAGCCAGGAATACTATCAGTTTAAAGGAGTGTCCACTATTCCTAGTGCCATTCTCCTCTCCTCCACTTTGGGTCAGGTTAGCAAATACTCAGAGGGGGTGTTTCACTGACACTCCACTTTGGGAGGGGCGGGGGCAACCACAGAGAGAGATCCTGCCTACCTCCCTGACACTTAGAAACCTTCACCTTCTGGGGATGCTGAGTGCCGTCCCTCAGGCTTTGAGATGACACTGCCCACACTCCTTAGATGTAGGTGCTTAGAACCTCTCCCCTTATCCCCTCACCATTCAGAAATCTAAGACATTATCTTCGTGCCCCAGAGGCAGCGAATGTCTATGGTGGGACCTCTAGGAGGCATTCCACCACAAACAATTCCAGACAGTACTCTAGGGATCCGATGGGGCATGTAAAGGGAGAGCTCAGAAGAGAATGGGTCAGGAGATGGCCAGGAGTTCACTGCAAGTCCCTGTGTCTTTTAAATGCCCCTGGAGTGCCGGTGCATGCAGAAGCAGATCAACTCTTTCTCTCTTAGTCCTCCTATCCAATCACAGATGGGCGGGGGCTGTCTGCACTAGCTGGTCCTGTCCCCTTGGCAGAGGTCAGGCAGTGAGCACAGGGCAGGGACTCTTCACGACTCTGGTTAGTGCCATCTGGAAAGCTTTCCAAAGTGAGCCTGAACACATCATCCCTCCTTTCTTTCCCTACTCATCCTTTTTGTCCCCTGCCTTGGACACTCTGTGGTCTTCTGCTTCAAGGTAAGTGTGACCTGGGGGAGGACGCCCTCAAGCTAACCCAGCCTCTCTCTGACCTTTAATGATCTGCCCATTGCAGGCCCAGAGCCCTCAGCCATCCGCTGCCACTCCTGCACCCCGCCCCCCGCACCCCCCCCCCCTCCACCAGCAGGGCCTCCACACTGCTCCTAAGAAGCTGGGAAAACTGGTGTCTGGATTCAGTCTCTGCAGGCCCAGAAGGCATTACTTTCTAGGAGGTCCAGATACCCTGAGCTGAGCCTCCAAAGCTGGTAGAGGAGGTAGGATCCTGCAGGGAAACTGAGGGAATGAGGTGAGTCTGCATATCTACCCTAGTGACAGCCAGCCTCTCCTTACTTGCTCACTCTGCTTGGAGGGCGGAATTACCTCTGAGGCAGAGAGAGGGTGGATGTGCTTGGGAGCCAGGGAGAGGGAGCTCCAGGACTGTGTGGAGATGAAGGTGCTGTCCTCAGGATCTCAGGTGGGGGGCTGTTGGCAGAGGCGCCTTGCTTGTTGCCTGCGAACTGAAGCTCGGGGCCAGGCTCCAGACCAACAAAGGGACCCTTCGGAGACTCCCGAGTTTCACATTTTGCTGCTGCTCCTCCCTTGGGTCACAATTTGCTCCAGATTTGTCTTCTAATTATAAGAATGAGAAACTGAAGCCCATTTTACAGATGGAAAGTCAAGGCTCAGAAAGGGGAAGTGACTTACTCAAGATCACACAGCAAGTTCTAGCAGAATCACATACATAGAACGCAGGTCCTAAGACTCCTAATACTAGATTTTCCCTTGTACCTCTTTGTTGCCTCTCTTTGATTGGGGGGAAAATACTTTTCCAAGGCAGAACTAGACATCCCAAAATGTCAAAGATAGAAGGAATGACATGGTCAGAGTAGATAAGGACAGTGGCCCCATCTCCCAGTGCCAGTGGGAGCCAGTGTCCAGTCATGTTCTAGCTCTCTACTTTCTCACCCTCTATGCCTGCCTTGCTTGATTTCTATCCTGCAAATTAGGAACTGAGAGAGGAAACCCAAAGTGTGCTTCCCTGGGGCTAGGGGACCTAGCCTGGCTCCGAGGAGTGTGCCCTGGCCATAAAGGATCAGAACACCCCTATGGGTCGCTGGAGGCCTGAAAGTAGCCCACTACTAGGGCTCTCATCCCGCAGAGGCTCTCAGATGATAACCCAAGGCAGGTCTCACCCTTAGCTCAGTTTGTCTCAAGCGGCTCATGGGTAGTGATGAGGGCTGCGGGGCAAGCTTTCCGCTTGGAAGATTTTGGGGTTATTTGGATACTTTCTTGACAGGGAGAGAATTCTGGCACCCGTTGAGAATTCTTATCTAGCTTCCCCGGCACCACTCCGAGTCAGGGCTCTCCACGGCTTGCGGACAGCCACCACTTCGGCTTTGCGCAAAACAGGGCGAGGAGCTGCGCGCAGCGGCCGAGGTCAGCGATTTCCGTGCGGAGAACTCTTTGCAGCTCTTCTACTGGTCAAGAGGGCGGGGCCTGAGGTCGAGGAGTCCTGGGGGATTAGAGATCAAGGATCCACGTCCTCCCTTTCAGCGGGAGCGGACGCACAGGCCCCTCTCCAAAGTTAATTCCTGTCCTTTTGGCGGCGGAGGCGCAGGCTGTGACAACTCAGTGCGCGCTGGCGCTATTTGTGAAAGGACTCTTCCAGCCGGCAGCAGAGCTTGTTCCTGAAGCCCCCGGCGGACCACCGCCTCTAAGACCTTTGGGAACCCCGCGCCCTTCGACTCTCTGAGACCTAAGCCCCTCTGCATGCTGAGGCGGTCCAGGAACGAGGCGACAACCTGACGCCTGGACACCGCGGGCAGAATGGAAAAGAAGGAAGGCAGCGGTCCGCCCTGCCGCCTTCCTGTCGGCGGGGGGAATTTTAGCAGTGCCTGGGGGCGCTTTGAGAAACGAGAGGAAGGGAAGGGGGCCACAAGAGGCTGAATAGCTAATGACTTGCCAGAGGAGGGGGCTTCTTTCTCTCGCCTTCGCCTCGACGCTGAAAGAGGGGAAGACAAAAATCTGGCGAGCGGGCTGCCCAGGCCGAGACTGGCCACTTCAAACAGCCCTTCAAACAAAAGGAGACGACGAAAAGAAAGCCCCACCTGTCTCCAGTGTTTGCTAAAATAATAATAAATAGATTTCGTTTAATAAATAATTACAAGAGATTGTAAAGTGGAGTGCTTTGGAAAACATCTACTGCGGGAGTCCCGCAGCCAGCCGTCACCTGCTCCCAAGGCTGGCAACTTTATTGTTAAGCCACCCCCCAACTAGTTTGCCTCTGATAAACTCTCCCTCGTTTTCACAATGACTGTTTACTCATAGTTAGCACAATATTACCTTTGCCGTGATAAACCCAGAGGGGGGAGACCTGGCCCCTGGCCCCTGGGCGCACCTGTCCCAGAAGCTGACACATGGATTTGGCACGGAGCAGGCCTCCCCCCGGGCCTTCCCCCGTGTACATTGGCCCAATTGCCACCCATTTATAACAGGTTGGCTGCAAGGCCTATCTCGGTCCTATTTGTCTTCTTTTATTGAAAGCATATGGTCTCCAGGGGCTCACCAGCCCCATATTTCGTCTGCCGGGAGCTGGGGCGCTTCCGCAGGCTGGTGCAGCTCTGCGCGCTGCTCCCCACCCAACGGCTGCTGCACCAGCTGAGAGGATGGCGGAGGTGGGGTGGGGAAAGATAAGGAGGACTCCTCCTTCGCGTTGGGAGAGAAGCTATTCCCCCAGAGATTCCCCCTCCCCAGCTCTGGGACCTCGTGCGCTCTTGAATGGCGAGCCAGTTCTTTTTCTTGGGTAGATGAGAGGGCGCCATATGCCACCCCCCAGGGCGCACGAGGGAGCTCCGGCCCAGGGAGTCCTCAAACAAAGAGAAGAGAGGGCTGGGACCTCAGGAGCATCCGAGGTCTTTATGTGCAGATCCCCCTCCCTGCCTAGGGCCGCCTCCCCCGCCAGGCATCCGTAGCTCGCAAGCAGGGCTTGGAAACAAAGTGTCTACATTATCTCCGCCGCCAACAGAGACAGTGAATGCGTGAAAAGGTGCATTGCGCACCAAGACACCTGTTGAAGCGGCGCCTCTTCTCAGCGCCTCTCTCTGTTTTGCCCTCGGTCAGGAGGGAGTGGGGGGTGGGAGGAGGGAGAGATACTGTGATTTGTGGCGACATATGTTGAGCAGATCGGTGTGTACTCTTCACAGGGACGCATGCACCCTCGCTCCCATACACACCCCGAGAGAAGGAGCAGCTGCTCCCCTTACCTTGTCCCGACATAATACCTGGGCCAGGCGCTTTGGCATAGCGTTTTGAGACTCCAGCTCTCACCCACCCTCTTTGCCTTCCGCCCCCACCCCCGTCCCAGTCTTGGCAGCTCCGCTGTAGGACTTTATTGTCAAATTTAACAGATGCACGTTTGTTCCCAGCGCCTGGGCCTCACACACACACACACACACACATACACACGCAGCCATCCACAGAAAACGCGACGGATGACACAGATGCGGAGCGCGACGTGTCCATATGCCAGGCTCTGCGCCCGCCTCGGCTGGGGAAACAAACAGGGCTGTGTGATTTTCCCTCCCCAGAAAGGAAGAAACGGGAACCGCCGGGGGCCGTGAGGCCACCTCCAGGCACTTCTAATTTCTCGCTAGCCCTTTGGCGCGGTGACGCACTGCGAGGCACGGCACTGGGAGAGTGCAAGGTTGGAAGCAGAGCTCAGACGCAAAGGCTGCCCTTGGGAGAAGCCCTGAGGGCTGGACCTCTGGCCCTCGCATGACCTCTGGGTTTCTAAACTCCTGAGTGGGGCAGACGCCTCCGTCCTCCCGGGATTCCAGGGAGTGAACATCCACCTGAGGCGCACTGAGACTGGAGGAGTCCGTTGGGTACCCTTTGCCTGCCCGCTCGTCTTCTCCATGGGGCGCGCTCTCAGAGCAAGATGAGATGAGCACTGGGTTGGGAGAGGGGGCCTGTCTCTGCCAATAGCCCTGTGCCACCCTGAGCGAATTATTTCACTCGGACTGCAGTTTTCCCTCTATTAAAGAAGTTGTGGAGGAAATACTTTGTAATTTTTAAGTTTTGCAAAATTTAGAAGTCTTGGATAGCAGGGGGGCCTTGGGCTGTGAGTGAAGGAAAGCCAGAAAGAGTGCATCTCTCCTGCCTCCACACCCACACTGGTTCCTGGCTCTGAATTTCTGGGTGGATAACTCCCCAAAAGTTGTGGGGAAAGACAGGCACCAAGGGGTGTGGGAGCTCTCTTCTGTTCTTCATCTTTCAATTTTCAGGGCACAGGCAGTCTTTGGGTGTCTCAGGACACTCAGGCATACCTGATGATACCAGGCTTTCAGACCTTCATTTCTTCCAATGCCAAGATGGAACTGGGAAGCTGGGTGGGGGGTGTATGGCTCTTAAGCCCCTTAACCTCTCCAGGCTTGTTTTTGGAGAAAAACATTCTCTTCCCACCCTCATGGACTCAACGGACATGAGTTTGAGCAAACTCTGGGAGATAGTGAAGGACAGGGAAGCCTGGCATGCTGAGTTCATGGGGTTGCAAAGAGCTGGACATGACTTAGGGACTGAACAGGAACAACCCACCCTCATTGTGAGCTTGGATGAACTCTGCTCATTTTGAAAGATAGTGATCACCTCCCTCAGTCTTTCACAAATTGTCTTTATTTTCTGTGCCTTTTTTTTTTTTTGGACTGTATGTGGTTCTGACATTTCTGATATTCCCTGGCCCACGGCAGGGGGTAGTCTCCTTTGGTAGAAGTCTCCTTCGTAGAAGCCAGGGCTTGCACTGGCAGGGGAGCCCTCTGCCTGCTGGTCTCTCTGTTCCCCTACCCACCCACCCCAACCCTATGGGGATTCTGTCTAAGGAGTGGGAATCTTAGGGTGTCAGAACTGCTGAGGTGGGGATGAGGGCACATCGCTTCTTTAGGTCACCATAGATGAGATACTCATCCCTTCTTCAGATGTCAGGTCGGGAAGGCAGCCTGGTAAAGGGATAGGGTAGAAGGTGGGGAGGGTCAAGGATTAATTTTAGATTAACTCCATGGAGAAGCAACAGAATGTAATACAGTGCAGTTTTCCACAAAGTCCTTAATAACATTTGTGTTCATATAGAACCTTGAAGGCAACAGATTACTTTCTCACTCAACCTGTTGGGGTGCCAGGAAGGGATTTTTCTTGTCCCTGTTTTGCTCCTGAAGCTCAAGGTCATAGAGTCTGGAACTCCTCTTCCCTGTGTCCCCTCCAGCCAGCTGGCAGGGGTCCTTCATTTAGTCACCCTCCTGGCCCCTGCCCACTGCTCAGACTCCAGGGACTTCATTCTGCCACCCCATGGAGCCCTTTGGAGGTGGGCAGGTCTCAGCCAGGGGACTGGGGACACAGGAGTGGAAGGGCTTGGGAACAATAAAGAAGGCAAGCTTTCCCTTCTCTCTTGTCTTTGTCTTCCTGTGGCTTCCAGGAGCCTCCCTTAGCTCCCCAGCAGCACTGTGGAGGTGGGACCAGGCTTGTAGGATCTTGAGAGGGCAGGCCTTCTTAATTTGTGTGCCCAAGGCACCTCACTTAGCCTGACTGCAGCCTCAGCCCTGCTGAGAAGGCAATAAGCTTCATATTCCCCCTTGTTTAGATCATAAAGCAGATGGGCCCCAATTGTGTTTTTTTTTAATAACATGGCACTATCAGAAAATTATTTTAGGCACACACTTCAAAATATGTTAGCTACTTATAATTCTTCACATATTATGTACAATATAAAGCATATGCCAATATAATTTATTATAAATGATAGCTGTCTTTCTGTACTAGACAGTATAAGCAGTGGAAAAGAAAATGTGATTTGAGCCAGACATGCTGTGTTCCATTTTGGATTTCTGCACCTAGTAGCTGTGTACCTTTGGTGAGCTGTCTCGGCCTCTGGGAGCCACCTTCATTTCCACACCTATGAAATGGGCATAATAAGAAAGTACCTAAGTCATTGGGCTTAAATGATTGGATTCATGTAAAGTGATCAACATTACCACATAGTGTGTGCTCAGTCTTTATGAATATAATGTAATATGTATGTTGTTAAACATACCTTCAAAGAAATTTGCATCCAAGAAATAAAAATACATATATCTAGATGTTCTAATATGTGATTCTCCTCATGGTCCCCTGTTCAGGCAAACCACTTTGAAGCCTGCTGTGTTAAGCAGCTTTGAAGCCTGCTGTGTTAAGCAATGTGTATAACAGTGTCATCAACAGTTATGACACAGGTTTACATTTGATGGGCACTTTATCACCCATTATTATTGCTCAGCATACCAGTGAGGCCACATGGTCAGAGATCTTAGTCCCAATCTCTGTAGGAAGAAATTGAGGCTTCAGAGAGCTGACATGACTCACCCAAGGGCACCCAGTCTGTACTGTGGACTCTGAATAAGAATCTAGGTCTTCTGACCCCAAGGCTGTATCTCATCCATCCCGGCTCTCCCTTACACTGTGGACCCCACTTATGAGCTGGTTTTAATCCCTCCCCCCCCCCGTAGTTAGGCTTTTGCAGAACAACTATCAAGGAAGGGGGTGCAGGCTGATCAATGAGCTGGTGGTTTGTGCATTCACTCTTGTTCAGCAGAAACCATAGTGGGCTTGGAGGTCCCTGGCATGTGACCCTATTTGGTAGGTGGGTACACTTTGCAGATGTAAGTATAGAAGGGAGACTCCTATGCAGAGCTTTGAGTCTACACAGGAAACTTCAAATCAAATTCCTGTCAGTGCAATTGCCCAGACACCAAGATGGCCCCAGTCAATTAGGCATAACCTTCCCTGGTGGCTCAGATGGTAAAGCGTCTGCCTGCAATGCGGGAGACCCAGATTCGATTCCTGGGTCGCGAAGATCCCCTGGAGAAGGAAATGGCAATCCACTCCAGCACTATTGCCTGGAAAATCCCATGGACGGAGGAGCCTGATAGGCTACAGTCCATGGGGTTGCAAAGAGTCGGACACGACTGAACGACTTCACTTACCTTTGTCCCATAAATGTTATGAAAGGCCATTATGGGAGGTTAGTGGCCAGCTGTTCCCCACAGTCACTGAGGTTAGACTTAGGAGAAGGTTTGAATTGAAAAAACAAACAGGGATTTAGGTTATTTATGACCTAGGTTAGGTTAGGTTTAGGCTATGTCTTCCCTAGTAGATAAACAAAGTGAGAATCCTCTTCAGATGAAGTAGAATCCTCTCTGTAAAGACCTCCCTTTCTCTGGGCTAGAATGATTATGCAGTCTGCTTAGAGGCAGGGGAATGGACTGGGTGACCCCAGGAGACCCTGTCCATCCCCATGGCTTCACCGCTGTGATGTTCAGTTTTGTAGAACACACTTGAGGAGCCACTTGCCACAGGAGCCTTTCAAGATCATGGGTGGAATTTATTACTATAGTTCTTAACCTGAGTGAATTGGAAGTAATAACAGGTCCATCCTGAAGAATTACAGCACAAACCCATGATGTGCTAGGTGTTGTGAGAAATATCAAGAACCAGAGGGTTAGGCTGAGAAAGACCTTCACTAGTATGTGGTCCCCAGCACTAAGTCGACACATGATTGGGAACTGAAGCTCAGAAAGGAAATGTGTCTTGTCCAAGGTCACATTGCAAGTGTAGGCACGTCAGAACCCAAGTCACTTTCCACTATACCATGATCAAGTCCCAGAGCCCTCCTTGCTCTGTGTTGTTCTCATTTGGGACCCGTCCTTCTTTGCCTGGTATATGGAGGTCCTTGTCCTGTGTCTCCTGAAATAGAGGATGAGCTCCCTGAGGACAGGGGCTGTGTCATGTTGAGAATTTAGCAGCCATGTTGTAAATGGTAGGTCTCCAATAGAAACCAGCTTGAGGGGCTCAGACAGGTGAACATTATGTGAGACCTAGACATCTGGGCAGCAGCCAAAGGTTGACAGACTATGGAATGAGTGGAAGAGGCTGATCAGACTCACGGTGCTGTTGTAAACTCTGATACAGGTGGTGGAGCCAAGGCTGTGGAGGTGATGGAAGCAGAGAAGGGGAGACACATGTTCTGTTTAAGGACCCAACCTAGAAGTTGTGTATATTACTTCTGTTTCAGTTTCGATCAGCTAGTGCTTAATCCCAAGCCTCTGTGTAGCTGCAAGGGAGGTTGGGAAATGTTGTCTGAAATCTGTTTGACTGTATGCCTAGTTGTAAGTTGGAAATCTATTAACAACAATCTTTATCACACTTAGTTATTGGAAAGGACAAACTTTTCCTCTTCGGGCTGCAATAGGCAACCCACTTCAGTACTCTCGCCTGGAAAATCCCATGGACGGAGGAGCCTGGTGGGCTGCAGTCCATGGGGTCGCTAAGAGTCGGACACGACTGAGCGACTTCACTTTCACTTTTCACTTTCATGCATTGGAGAAGGAAATGGCAACCCACTCCAGTGTTCTTGCCTGGAGAATCCCAGGGACGGGGGAGCCTGGTGGGCTGCCGTCTTTGGGGTTGCACAGAGTTGGACACGACTGAAGCAACTTAGCAGCAGTAGCAGCAGCAGAGAGCCTTAATGTGGTGTCCATTCCCCCAGACTAGGGGTTCCCAAGGATTGTGAAACCTAGAAGTTGGTAGGCAATGTTCTGTGTATGCACGCATCCTTCTGGGCAGATTCAGAGTTTCATCGGGTCACCAAGGAGACTTGGCCCAATTCCCCAAACATTAAAAATTAGCTGTCTGAAAGTTGCTGAGAGATTTGGGGCAAGTCACAAAACCTCTTTGTGTGAATAAAGAGCTTGAATAAAGTTCTGGTGAAACAAAATGACGGTCTTTAAGGCATTTAGCATATACACACTGAAATCTAAAGTGGGCCAAGCACTGTGGCCAGCACTGGGAATAAATCCAGTCTTGTCTCCAGAGCTCAGGGTCCAGTGGGGAGATAGCAGGCACCCAGATTAGGAATTACAGAACCTTTCTGTGCCTACTACACCAAATCAGGCCCTCTGGTAGCCCAGAAGTCTGAACATTTAGCAAGTCCTCCAGGTGCTATTGATACAAAGCCAGAGTTGGGGTGAGGCCACAGATGACTAACTTATAAGCATTTGATGAGGTCACTGCAGGCAAAGGTACGGGAACCAAGGCTGGGGAGGAGTCCTGGGCTCCAGGTTCTAACTCCAGCTCTGTGGAACTGTAGACAGCTCTCTGTAGACTGCTCACTTATCTGTGAAGAGGAGGTATCGAGAGCGATCAAGAATAGACTCTGAAGTAGACTCTGAAGCTAGGTAGGTTTGAATCCATGCTATGGATGGGTCTGAATCTCTTTGTAATGTTGGACTAGTTACTTAATTTCTCTGACTTTGATTATTTTATCTAAAACTGGATGCAATCATAGTGCTCACATCCAAGGCTGTTTTAAATGAGATAATAGATGTCTAGCACTTAGAGTAGTGTCCAGCTCATAGCAAGGGCAATGCTTTATTGAAGGTTACTGGGTGCTAGCTCCTGGGTCCTGAACCAGTCTTTGATGGTCCATATTTCACACCCTGGGAAATGCCATGAGGACATGAGAGAAAGTCTGGAGACAAAGGACAAGCGAAAAAGACTAAGAGAAGGCAAAGGGTGATGTTCTGAAATATTAAAATATGCAGTATTTTCAGAGCCATATCTTAGGAGAAAAGGTTCTTTCTACTTTTCTAGAGGTCTTTCCTGGCATTCCAGCTCCAACATAAATCTCCTGTCTTAGGATACCCACGTTTCTTTGTGTATGATCGAGGGGCTTATGTCATAGAAAAGAAGGTGAGGGGTTGGACACAGGATCATGGCATCCACTGGTTATTTCACGTGTGGCACCTCTGAGAAGCTGCTGGCTTAACAGAGTATTGGAATGGGCTCCTGAAGGCACCCCTGAGTCATCAACAATAGAATACCATCCTCCAGAACATATTATACAGTTTTGTTTGCTTGTTGAAATATAGTTGATGTACATTATGTTAGTTTCAGGTATACTACACAGTGATTTGACATTTGCATATATTATGAAGTGATCACCACAGTAAGTCTAGTAACCATCTGTCTCTATACAAAATTATTACAGTATTACTGACCATATTCCTTATGTTGTATATGACATTCCTGTGGCTTATTTATTTTATAACTGGAGGTTTTAACCTCTTAATCCCCTCTACCTATTTCAACCCTTTCTATCCTGCTTGCCTCTGGAAACCACCCATTTATTGTCTGTGTCTATGAACCTTAATTTTTTTAGGTTTCACTTATTTCTATCTTTCTGTCTGACTTATTTCACTTAGCATAGTAACCTCTATCCATCCACACTGTCACAAACTGAAAAATTTTATTTTTTATGGCTGAATAATATTCCATTGTGTATGTGTATATATATATATCTACATCTGTATTTATATCTTCTTGATCCATTCATCTATTAGCAGACATTTAGGTTGCTTCCATATCTTGGCTATTGTAAATAATGCTACAGTGAATACTGGTGTGCATTTGTCTTATTGAATTAGTGGTTTTGTTTTCTTTGGATAAATACCCAAAAGTGAAATTGCTGGATCATGTGTCAGTTTGATTTTTTATTTTTTGAAGAACCTCTCTACTGTTTTCCATAATGGTTGCACCAACTTACCATCTGTACCAACAGGGCATGAGGGTTCCCTTTCCTTCATATCCTCACCAACACTTGCTGTTTGTTGTCTTTTTGATGATAGCCATTCTGACAGAAGTGGGGTGATATCTCTCTGTGGTTTTGATTTGCATTTCCCTGATTATTAGTGATGTCGAGTTTTAGCAAGCTCCAGGAGTTGGTGATGGATGGGAAAGACTGGTGTGCTGCAGTCCACGGGATCACAAAGAGTTGGACGTGACTTAGCAACTGAACTGAACTGAGTGATGCTGCGCATCTTTTCATGTGTCGGTTGGCCATCTGTATGTCTTCTCTGGCAGACATAGTCTACATTCTAAATCGACACTATATGGTGCTGTGTACTCAGTAGGGTGGAAACATGAGTCCAGGGGTTGAGAAAGGAGAAGCAGGAGTAGCCCCACTTTCTGTCACACTCATGACTCTTGGGGAGTTTAGCTTTCTGGCCCCACCATTTTGAGTATGCAGACCCTATGAACACAAAGGGACAGTGCTCCAATAGGAGATAGAGCATGAGCGCGTGGAACTGCAAATTTAGTTTGCAGCCTCCGCATATCAAGTTCCTTGAAGCAGGAAGATGAGTCATCATTTTGGCAGAAGTAATTTATTTCAACCCCCAGAATGATGTAGACTGTTATTGAAAGTGGAGGCAGGGAGTCTATCTGGATGATACACTTGGACGAATCTTGGTGGTAGATGGACAAGTTTAGCAGCCATAGCCCAAGTGGGGCATGGTAATAAGGGCTCAGACCTCTCAGGGATGAGGGGCAAATCGTGCCATCAGGTAAACTACCGAGCCCAGCAGAGATGCTGTCTATGGCAGAAGGAAATCTAGAATGGATAGAAATGGATAGTTGTGCTATCAGCTGTAGCCTGGGGTCAGATACATCACAGTTATTGTTTTGACAGCATTGTTGTTACAAGTTATATCAGTTGTTGCCTGGAATCAGATACATAGCAACCCCAGATCAGATACATAGCCTTCATTTTCTGAGTTTTCCCCTAGTAAATAAAAACTTTATGTAATTCTAGAGAAGTTGCACTCAGAATTTATACAAAGAAATTAATCTGAGATCTGAGCAGCATGAGGGGGTGGACTGTAGTGAATGCTACACTGGTGCTTCATCCAGATTGCTCTTCAACAACGAGCTTACTCTTCTAGATACTAGGACTGCCTTTGTCTGGCAGCCATCTTCAAAGACTGCCCCAGGTTAATAGAGTTGCCGTAGCTAACGTCATGTTCGTGTCTTGCAGCAGCCTGCATCTGATGACTGGTCAGAGTAGGGTATAGACAGCCATCCCCATTACCTGCCCCAACTTGGGAAAACCTTAAGGACCATCCCAGATTCAGAGCTTTGTTGGCTGGAATGAGACCTTTGTTAAGAACATATCACAGCCCAATGTCACCCTCTTGCCAACTTTGTTTTCTTCCTTTCCCCTCCACAGGCATTGGTTCTAAGGGAACTCTCATGCAGACTCCCCGCATAGTAATCTCCATCTCAGAGCCTGCTTCCTGGGGAAGCTGACTAGAGACATTGCTTTGCAGATTTAGTGTTTTGGAGATAGTAACAGAACCACTGAACTTCTAGAGTTAGAAGGGATCATAAGGGTAATCTTTTAATAGCTCAACCACCCCATCTTATAAATGACCCCAAAGTTCAAGAGCAGACTATGACTTGCCCAAAGTTAGAGACTGAATCCCATCATCCGGAACCATCTGCATGATGTAGATTGTTTAAGAATTTGCTTCCTGATTGAACTCTTGGTTTGACACAAGGGCTAGCAAACTACAGTTAGCCACCTGCTTTTCTAAATAAAGTTTTGTTGAAGCATAGCTATGCTCATTGATTTTAGGTTATACAACAGCAGAGTTCAGTAGTCACAACAGAGATTTTATGGCCCACAGCACCTAAAATATTTACTAACTGGCCCTTTACAAAAAAGTTTGTTGACTACTCTTCTACCAGATGAATCTCTCAAGGTCCTGTTAGAGAAACTGTACACTAGGTACCTCAACTGAGGGAATTTAATATAGGAAATTGATCAAGTGCATGTTGGAAGCAAAAATTACCTGAAGGGAAAAAAGCAAAAAAGTTGCACCAAGAACGCAGAGTAATAACTACAGGAAGCAGGTACTGCCTCTAGGACTGTGGGTTAGAATATACAAGTTTAGAGCGGAGGTTTCCATGAAGCCAGGGCTCTGAGGAAGGTGTTGGCTGGTGCTGATACTGATAAGCTAAGGGAGAGTGGTGAGAGTGTGACAAGAGTAACACAGAGAAGCCAGAGCTGATTCGTCTCCAGGCTGGAAAGGCAACTCAAATCATAAGCTCTGCTGGTGACATGGGGTTTATCACACCACGGGGATGCTGAGATTGCCAGAGGAAGCTGGAAATTTCTTGCCTAGAATCAGTTTCTATTGTCAGGGCCATTCCTGGGGCAATGCTGATAGGAAACTCCAGCAAATAGGGAATTCTCACCTCTTTTTGTCTCCCCATCTCCCTCTAGTGTTCCCTGTGGTCAAACCTTCAAGAAGCTGGCAGGTAAAGCAGGTATGTGGCTTGCATAGTCGATTCTAGCACAGCAGAGCAGAAAATAGAGGAAGCTGGGAAATAGAAACACAATTGACCTGCCCGGTAGGCAAGGATGATTTGAAAGCTGCCAGTTAGCTGTCATCTCAAGCTCTCCCCAGGCCTGGCATTACTGGAGAAGGAGTAGGGTGTCAGGAGAAATAGTCCTACACCCCACAGACTTGCCCTGCTTGGGCTCTGGAGGTCCTCTCCTATTTGTGGGCAAGTCATAGAGAAAATGGTCAGATTAATGGGTGAGTCAAAGATATGCTTTAGGGACTGTCAGAATAAGCCTATAAAGAAGCATTCTTAACCGGCCCAGGATAAAAGTGAAGTGAAGTGAAGTGAAAGTTGCTCAGTCGTGTCTGACTCTTTGCGACCCCATGGACTATACAGTTCATGGAATCCTCCAGGCAAGAATACTGGAGTATTCTTGGGTAGAATACTGGGTACCGGGTAGCCTTTCCCTTCTCCTGGGGATCTTCCTAACCCAGGGATCAAACTCAGGTCTTCCGCATGCAGGTGGATTCTTTACCAGCTAAGCCACAATCGTGCCCCAGGATATGTCTTGCCAAATATATCTGCTTCCTTCACAACTCAGATTAGTATTATGAGTCTCATTAGCTCTGACTGGGACAAGAGGAATGAAATGCTCTGACTGGTTTAGCCCAGGGCCCCGCTTTATCCCTGGAATACTGGGTATGAGGGTGGGGAGGGGAAATGAGGGGTCCAGTTCATCTGAATCAAATGGATTCAGAATGGGAAGGAGGAGTTCCTCCAAAGGCAAGTCACCATAGTGTTACCAGTGCAAAAGTCCTTTATCAGAGGGAATGGTCAGGGCCCTAATAGAGTGTGAACAGAGTGTGGCGAGACTGCTGAGAGGCCAGAGATGATTTGTCTCCAGGCTGGGAAGACACCTCAAATCATAAGTTCTACTGGCAACACAGGGGTTATTACAGGACTTGGCCAGAAAATCCAGATGAGCCTGGCTGACCCAGAGCTCAGACAGACTCACATGGTACAGTGACTGACTGGGTGACCTCAGTGTCAGGCAGGATGGAGAGGGTATGGGGTGAGGTGGGGCTGGGTTGCCAAGTATATCAGACTTGGGTACACTTAGCGACTCAACAGGTGGCTGTGTGAGGAGGAAGAGCTCCAGACTAGCAGCAGGAGGTGAGCCAAGACAGAAGGATACAACTAACACGGGTGGCCCTAGCCATACAGGGCCGAGCTCACCCTCTTCTGCCATGAGATATGGTGATTTCCCAGCAGGTGGCAACATCTCTGAAATTGTCCCTGCTTTCCCTGTAATCCCCTTTGTCATTCCCTGGCTCCTATGGGTTATGTTTCCTGGACTCTCAGCAGAACAGATTTCTGTTTGGGATCAGCCAATTGGAGACACTAGTGGGAGATTAAAGAGTGGGAAGAAGAGAAACTAGACTGTTTCTCACCTTTCCTATCTATCTAAGGCAGTATCTCCAGTGGCAAATATACCAATTAAAATTTTTTTAACTTCTCTTCCATGGCTCTAGTCTTTCACCACTATCAGATCAGATCAGATCAGTCACTCAGTTGTGTCCAACTCTTTGCGAGCCCATGAATTGCAGCACACCAGGCCTCCCTGTCCATCACCAACTCCCGGAGTTTACTCAAACTCACGTCCATCCAGTCGGTGATGCCATCCAGCCATCTCATCCTCTGTTGTCCCCTTTTCCTCCTGCCCCCAATCCCTCCCAGCATCAGAGTCTTTTCCAATGAGTCAACTCTTCACATGAGGTGGCCAAAGTACTGGAGTTTCAGCTTTAGCATCATTCCTTCCAAAGAAATCCCAGGGCTGATCTCCTTCAGAATGGACTGGTTGGATCTCTTTGCAGTCCAAGGGACTCTCAAGAGTCTTCTCCAACACCACAGTTCAAAAGCATCAATTCACCACTATGCATGATGCTATTTGGTAGGTTTTTGTCAATGGCCTCTATCAGGTTGAGGAAGGTCTCTTTTATTTCTAGTTCACTTAAAGTTTAAATCATGAATGACTGTTGGACTTTGTCAAATGCTTTTTGTGCATCCATCAAGATGATTGTATACTTTCTTTTATTCTTTAATGTGGTGAATTATATTATTGATTTTTAAAAATGTGAAACCAGCCTTGCAATACTGAGACAAAATTTATTTGGTCATGATATGTTATCCTTTTTATACACTGTAATTGATTTGCTAATGTTTTGTTAAGGATTTTAACCCGTGTGTTCAGGAAGGACATCGGTCTATAATTTTCTTGTGTAGATTTTTTCAGTATTGTTATCAGAGTTTTCCTGGCCACACAAAAATGAATTGGCAGACTGTGCCAGTTATCAAACTATGGCTTTTCAATTCCAAATCCATTCTTCTTTGCCTGCTCTGTGATCAAGGAGATGGTCATGTGAATATTTCTCCTCAGTCAGCATGTTGTCAGTAGAGAATGCTAGAATGATGCCAGAGGAGTAAATCATGTTCTCTTCTTCCTGCAGCTTGAGCCCCCAGTACTTAGGTGCATCAGCATGGTGGCTCCTCCACCTCCCTGTTCCTGCCGCACATGGCAGCCAGCAGCCTTCTTGGGTACCTCTCCAGGTGGCTTGGCGGTGGAGTGCTACTGGTGAGGCCCCTCCCAGCAACTCTGTAGCAAGTTCCAAAGCACAGCGCCTTGCTGTGGATGACATGCTTCTGCATCCCAGAAGGCAGGTTCCCATCAAGTCGATGGCACCTCAGGCCCCTTAGCAACCCCTCCACCATCCAGTGAGCCATGCCATAGCCTCTTCAATGAAGTCTGGACCTCAGCCCAGGGAGGGGGATCTTTATGATAGCCAGAGCTCAGCCCCTAAGGAATAGTGGCTACTCATTATGTTCACTATTCCTGTATTCTCTAGGGTCCTCTGTCAGTCTTACTAGACAATTTCTCCTTATCCCTCTGCTTCTTGTTACCGCGTTTTATATTAAACTTCAATTTACCGTTTGAATTACCATGTGGTTTCTGTCTCCTGATTTGACCCTGAACGATACAGAAGTTCTCCTTCCTTTTCTATTTTACAAAAGAGTTTAAGATTGATATTTTATTCTTAAAATGTATTCACAATATTTCCTCATTATTCTTTTGAAGTCTGTAGGATGTCTAATAATTCCACCCACTTCATTCCTGATACTGGTACTTTGTTCTTTCTCTTTCTTCTTGATGAGTCTAGCTAGGGATTTATGAACTTTATTACTCTCTTCAAAGAACAGACTATTTTTTCTATTTCAGTAATTGTAGCTCATGGGCTCTAGAGAGCAGCCTCAGAAGTTGTGGCACATGGGCTCAGTTGCTCCACAGCATGTGGAACCTTCCTGGGCCAAGAATCAAAGCCATATCCCCTGCATCAGCAGGTGGATTCTTATTCACTGTGCCACCAAGGAAGTACTAGCATAGCTTTTTATTGTTCATCATTTTTGTTTCTCTTCACTTCTTCCTATAGGCCTGAGTTATCATTAGGTAACATTTCCCTTCAGTTTGAAGAAACTCCTTTTAGCATTTCTTACAGCCCAGGTCACTGGAGACATATTATCTCTGATTTGATTTATCTGATAACGTCAAGGCTGTATATTGTCACTCTGCTTATTTAACTTATATGCAGAGTACATCATGAGAAATGCTGTGCTGGAGGAAGCACAAGCTGGAATCAAGATTGCCGGAAGAAATATCAATAACCTCAGATATGCAGATGACACCACCCTTATAGCAGAAAATGAAGAACTAAAGAGCCTCTTGATGAAAGTAAAAAGGAGAGTGAAAAAGTTGGCTTAAAGCTCAACATTCAGAAAACTAAGATCATGGCATCTGGTCCCATCACTTCATGGGAAATAGATGGGGAAATAGTGGAAACAGAGTCAGACTTTATTTTTCTGGGCTCCAAAATCACTGCAGATGATGATTGCAGCCATGAAATTAAAAGACACTTACCTCTTGGAAGGAAAGTTATGACCAACCTAGACAGCATATTGAAAAGCAGAGACATTACTTTGTCAACAAAGGTCCGTCTAGTCAAGGCTATGGTTTTTCCAGTGGTCATGTATGGATGTGAGAGTTGGACTATAAAGAAAGCTGAGCACCAAAGAATTGATGTTTTGAACTGTGGTGTTGGAGAAGACTCTTGAGAGTCCCTTGGACTGCAAAGAGATCCAACCAGTCCATCCTAAAGGAGATCAGTCCTGGGTGTTCATTGGTAGGACTGATGTTGAAGCTGAAACTGATGTTGAAGCTGATGCAAAGAGCTGACTCATTGGAAAAGACCCTGATGCTGGGAAAGACTGAAGGCAGGAGGAGAAGGGGATGACAGAGGATGAGACGGTTGGATGGCATCACCGACTCAATGGACATGGATTTGGGTGGACTCCGGGAGTTGGTGATGGACAGGGAGGCCTGGTGTGCTGCGGTTCATGGAGTCGTAAAGAGTCGGACACAACTGACCTACTGAACTGAACTGAACTGATAATGTCTTTATTTCACTCTTAGCTAGAAGGATGTTTTTGGTGGCTATAGAATTTTTGGTTGACTGCTTTTTTCCTTGACGCTTGGCTTGCAGGATCTTCGTTCACCAACCAGGGATGAAACTATGCCCCTTGAAGTGGAAGCATGGAGTGCTAACCACTGGACCTCTGGGGAATTCCACAACTGACATTTTATCTTTCTGGTTCATCATTCTAAGATGTCATTTTATTGTTTTTTGGTGTCTTTTTCTCTGGTGGAAAGTTACATGACATTCATAGCATTGACTTTCTACACATAATGTGTCTTCTCTAATTGCTTTTAGGATTTTTCACTTTATCTTTGGTTTTCACTTTGTTTGACTATGATGTGCCTACATGTGTTTTTCTTCATATTTACCCTACCTGCAGTTTGCTGAGCTTCTTCAATCTGAAAGTCAATATTCTTCATCAGATTTGGGAAATTTTGGGTTGCTATTTCCTCAAATGATTTTTTCTGTCTCAAGTTTACTCTCTTCTGGGACTTGACTCATATGCATGTTAGGTGACTTGTTATTATCTTGCAGGTCTCTGAGATTTTGTTTAATTTTTTTCAATATGTTTTCCCTCTGTGTTTTAGATTGACTAATTGCCCTGACTTTTTCTGCTCCTATCTCCATTTTTATTACATCACAGCAAGAGTGCATGCTTATTAGCAGCATGGTTTATCATTAAAAGTATTAATCATGATTATTTGGGTGAGATAGTGTTTGTTAGATTTCTCCATTGTAGTTACTTTTTTTTCTTTGCACACCATGTTTTCTGGACGCAAGTCACTAAGTGCAGTCCACACTTACGACAGGGAGAAAGAACCTCCCATTTCTGGAGGAGTGAATATTTACACATGACTTGGAGTTCTTCTGTATGGGAAATTTGTCTTCTCTTGCTATTTGTTTTTCAATCATTTATTTATATCAGTGTGGACTCATAGCTGGCAGGATAGAATACATGGTCGGGCCAGGTCTGGTCCGTACGATCACCTTTGGAGCTGGGAGTGGGATTAGCTCTATCTGAATTAAATATACCAACAGTGAAGAAGGGCCCATTCCTTCAGAAGGAACTGGGCTGCTGATATCAAAAGATGGGAGAACACATGCCGGGCAGGTAAAGCAACAGGTGAACTCTCAAAGATCTTTTACAGGCAAAATAGCCAAAATGTCCAGGATACAGTTGAAAGTCACAATCCAGGACTCTAAGAAAGTCCTGAAGACAATTTATGTCAGACTCTGGAGAAGGACAGGAATATGGACTCATGGTATAAAGAGTTAGAAGCAAAGAATATGTGTGTAGTAACTTTAACCTGGTGATTAAAATTTTTTTTTATTAAAACAATTTTTTTTTTTTTTTTTTTTTTTTTGCTGCACTGGATCCTCACTGTGGTGTGCAGGCTGTTTGTGGGACACAGAGGCTTCTCTAGTTGCAGCACGAGGGCTCTCTAGTTGTGGTGTGAGGGCTTAGTTACCACTGCATGTGGGGTCTTAGTTTCCTGATCAGGGATCGAACCATGTCCTCTGCATTGGAAGGTGGATTCTTAACCACTGGACCACCAGGGAGGTCCCATACTTGGTGACCTTAAGCCTTAAGTTACATCAACGTGATTATGACGTGTGACAAATAGTAACTCTCCCTGTGTGATCGATTGCCTAAAAGACAAAAAAGGGCTCATAGAGACAGAACATTAAATCATCATCATATACTAACCTGAAAGTGAAAACTCATTATTGCATAAGATACTGAGCTTCATCAATGATGATTTAGTAATTTTAAGTTACGCAACTGTCTTAGTCGGTTTTGTCTTTTATAACTAACACACCAGAGATGAGATGGCTTGATGAACAAGCATTGATTTCTCAGAGTTCTGCAGACTGGAAGTCTGAGATCAGGGTGCCAACACAGTTGGGTTTTACTTTCAGCAAAATCTAATTTTCAATCTTGTCTCCTTCCTCTTATTGGAAACCATTTTTATTAGTTTTATTTTATCCTTCCACTGTTAAATATATAAGGAAATTTGTTTCATTTACTTACATGTTTGTATTTATATTTTCTCTTTTCTTAGGTAGAAGACACCATTCTACATTGTTCTGTACCTTGCTTGGCAATTATCATTCCATACGTGTGTATCTGCAACTGGATTTTGAATGGGCTAGACTTGTTAGGGGGCTTCCCAGGTGGCTCAGATGGTTAAGGTCCACCTGCAGTGCAGGAGACCTGGGTTTGATCCTTGGGTTGGGAAGATCCCCTGGAGAAGGCAACAGCTACCCACTCCAGTATTCTGGCCTGAAGAATTCCATGGACTGTATAATCCTTGGGGTCACAAAGAATCGGACACGACTGAGTGACTTTCCCTTTTACTTTCCGACTTGTTAGGATTCGAAAAGAAAGCCGCTGTATATGTTGTTTCACCCCAGCCCTTTAAAACTGGCTTTCCCATCTTATTCTTCATTGCTCTTGGGTGAAATCTGTGGCTGTTCTCAGGGCTTCTCCTGTCACTAACAGGTAATGAACAGCATCTTTTCCCAAATCTTACAGTGTCTAGTCCAGTGTATTATAAAAACTCCAACTTTATTTAAGGCTTGTCTCCTCCCTCATCTTGGACCTATAGCATATTGGGAGCCCTGCAGGGGGACAAGTGTGCTTTTGGGAGATGGGATCAACTTCTGTCTTCTCTTTCTTCTCCTGCCACCTCCCTAGCTGCTGGTTTTTACCCCAGAGTGAGAAGAATCAGGAAAGTTCTTGCTGGACTGCTATAACTGTCACTGCTCTGTGGCTGTGGCTCTTTCCAAATGCATAATCATCACACTTTAGAAGTAGCTTCCAGGGTTCCTGGAGACCGTCTCTCTCACTCAGAATTTCTCACCTCCAGTCCCTTGGCACAAGCATTGTCTCCATTTGCTATTTCTGTATAAGACCCCTGCTCTGCTCCTTGGTTTCTGGGGAGTCACCTAGTCCTTCACATTCTCAAGGTGACTCAGCCTGGCTTCCTTCTTCAGGTTCCACATATGACCCGGAGGAAATAATGGAGGCTTTGCCTATCCACTTTCTGCTTTCCTCCCCTCAGCTATCCCAGGGCAGTTGCAGCCCGACTTATTTCTTTAGACTTTTCATATATGAGTTGGACAACAGTTCCTGCATCCTTCAAACTCCAAGGAACAGATGTCAAACTCAACATGGTTTTCCTGAGGTCTCTTAACTTGGCTTGACATGCCAGAATGTAGATGAAATGCTTAAAAGTCTCTTAAAAATTCTTCACAGACCTCTTCTACATCTTCAGCAATGTCTTTGTCTTTTTTATTATTTCATCACTCTCCTCTGAGTGTGTGCCCAGGCTTGTGTCAGGGCTACAGGAGAGGAAGGTCACATGTAGTGATGAGGGTTTGCAGATAAGAGTAAGTGTGCATGAGGCACTACATGCTAAGGGCCTGACAAGGTTCATCCTCATGAATTCCCATTGCAAACATAGAGGATGGGAGTTATCCCCATTTTACAGATGAAAAAGCAGATTCAGAGAGTTGAAGGCACTTGTGCAAGGTGACTAGTTGGCGAGCAGCAGAATGAGTGGTCAGATGGGAGTCTGACCTTGAGCTCAGTCCTTCACCCTTGGCTGTCTGGCTGCTGGGAGGGGGTGGGTTGGGGGATGGGAAGTCAGGGAGGATGGGGGGGCAGGTCCTGCTTGTGGCAGTGGCAGATACTGGTGACCTTTTCCTGTCCTAGACAGCCTCACCTGGATGGCACATATTGGGAAACTGAGTCCCACAGAGGGTCACAGCCCACTCGAGTGACAAAGCTTTCTTACCCCATGGGCATTTCCCCACACTGGGGTGGGGGCTCTGCCACCCCTTCTGGTTGTTTTATTTCCTGCTCTGGAAATGGTGGAAGATGACTCTGGGAGATACTCTCAGTTCTTGCAGAGCTTGGAGATGGTCCCCCTCAATTCCCCCACCCATCCTATCCTGGCTTCCCTCCCCAGAAGGCCATAGGGCCCAGTACCATTGAAATTTCAATCCCAAACCTCAGGCAGGCCCTGAACATATGTTCCACCCTGAAAGGAACAATGGGGCTTAATTAAGACCCCACAAAAAGCGCTTGGCTGGGCTGGCCTCATTCTCTGCTTTTGGTTCTTTTTTGCTCACCCCACCCCCACACTTCTGTTTCTGCTGCTCCGTCTGTGGAAGGGATGAAAGGCATCCATGACCCTCCTGGCTCCTCTACTCACCCTGCTCGTCTTTTCTCACAGTCTGAGCTCTCTACACTCTTCTGAGCCCTGGAGTAGAAGAGGTTGCTGGTTCTGGCACCAGAAGCCCCCATGCCCAGCCCAGCTGTGGAAGCTGGATGCCAGTGACAGCCTGCCTGGCTTCTTGTCCCTGAAGGGCTGTCCCAACCTGGGACTCCCTGGCTAACTCTCGGGCTCAGCCTGGCCCAGACCAGCAATCTGATCTGGATTCTAGTGGGAGGTGGCCTCAGAGACTCTAAGGTAGAGCTCCAGTTCTTGGGCCCAACCAAGATCATGAGCCTGTGAAGGCTTATTCAAGGGCCCAACACAGCAGAGGTCCATGAAGAATTTTGGTGTTGAATGACTGTACAACTTTTTGCTTATTTAACAATGTTCATGCCCAGTTTACTGCATGCTTGAGAGCTATTAATCTTCACATTAGGTAATATTATTATCCTTATTTTTACAGATGGTATAGTTGAGGCACAGAGAAGGTAGGCAAATTGCACAAGGTCACACACCAAGTAGGTAGCAAAACCAGATAATTCAAATCTAAGTCCACTGACACCGGAGGCCATACATTAATCCATACCTAAGCTGCCTCTGATGAAAGAATAGATCTATTTGACCATGACCTGGATAAACTGACTCCTTCCTTACTTCTGCTCCTTCCTCTTCTCTTTGCAGTTTAACAAATTATTATAAAGTGAACCTTCATGAAACCATCAATCAGGTCAAGAAATTGAACATTGCCAGCTCCTTATATCCTGCCCCTGCCAGGTGCAATGCCTCCCTCTCCTCTAGAGCCTACCACTAAGTTTTCGTAATGATTTCTTTGCTTTTTTTTTTTTTTTGGTACTTTTATCACCCAAGTATGCATCCCTAAACAATAGAATTCACTTTTACCTTCTTTTGATCTTTATATAATTGAAACCATACAGTAAGATTCATTTTGTTTCTGGCTTATTTTATCCAATATTGTCTTTTTTTTCTTCTAGCATGGTTTATTTTGTTTTAAAGGAAGGTCTACAGTGCTGTAGTTCATGACCTGGAAAGGCTTGGCAGCACTGCAGGAGCCAACTCAGGCAGCCTGAGGAGTTGTGAGTCAGGGTAGTCTGTCAAGTTAGAGAAGCTGGAGAAGTATTAATGATCACTTACCCTGAGTGAGCAGCTTTCTTCTGGGTTGCACAGCCCTCCTTTATTTTCCTTCTGGGTGTGTGATAAGTATCTTTTCTGTACCTCTGCAAATTCTTTTCATTCAGCTTCTTTCTCAAGCTATTGCTTCAGTACTATTTCATGCAGGCTTTGATCAGTTTTATGCAGGTGAAACCTGAAGATCTCCTCACACTTGTGCCACTGTGGGTCTTGATGTCAGCCCTTCATTTCACTCTTGATCGCTGTTTCTCTGACTCCCCAGCACGGAATGCGTATAACATGGTAAGCAAAAAGATGGGTAAATAAATCAAGCTTTCCTTCTCCTCTTAATTTTTCTAAATTATGTTTGACCCTTTGAAACTAAAATAACACTGTCTGATGTGGTTCTATATATATATGTTCAGTAAATATTTAAGACAATTACATTATAATTGAGAGGGTAAATGGATGTAAAAGAAAGTAAGTTCTTACAGACATCACTCAAACTAGTAAAATGATGTCACTAGAAGACTGTGATACGTTATGTATATGGATTTCCCAGGCAAGAATACTGGAGTGGGTTGCCATTTCCTTCTCTACGGTATCTTCCTGACCCAAGGATTGAACCTACATCTCCTGCAAGTCTGCATCTCCTGCATTGCAGGGGGATTCTTTACCTCTGAGTCACAAGGGATGCCCATATTTCTTAGAGTAACCACCAAATAAGCTATGTAAACAGATATGCTAAAAATACTATAGAAAAATGAAAATGGAATTCTAAAAAATGCTAAGTAGCCCACAGGAAGCCAGGAAAACAAAAACGGATATATGAAAACAGAACAGAAAGAAAATGAAAACAGACTTAAGATCTGACATATCAATAATTACATTAAATGTAAATGGTCTAAATACCCCAAATATAAGGCATATTGGCAAAGTGGATTAAAAAACATGCCATCAATAATAAAATATAGAAATATAGGCAAGCTGAAAGTAAAATTATGGGAAAGGAGATAACATGTAAATATTAAAGAAAAGAAAGCAGGGTTAAATAGACTTCAGGGAAAGAAAAATTACCAGAGACAGACAAGGACATTATATATGTTAAAATAGTCAATCTGCTAATAAGATAAAACAAACCTAGACACTTATGCACCAAATAACAGAGCTCCTAAATATATGAGACAAAACCGAGAACTGAGAGAAGTAGACAAATCCACAATTAAATTTAGAAACTTCAATACCCCTCTCAGTCATTGATAGAGCAGCTAGACAGGAAATTAGCAAGCAAATACAAGGGTTCAAAAACACCATCAGTCAACATATCTAGTATGATTGAGATTTGTGGAATGTTTCACTTAGAAGCAGCAGAGTACACATTCTGTTCAATCACCTGTGGAACATTCACCAAGATAGCTTCTCTGAGAGGTTGCGGGGCAGGGGCGCGGGCAGCACCATCATCTCTCTGGAGGGTGAGCCTTTGTCAGCCCCCTCCAGCTCTGTGCCTAGATCATTTGGCAGCCCCAGGGAGTTGCAGTCTGCCCCTTCCTGCCAGACCAGAAGGGCCGGAGGGTTCCCAGCAGGGGGAGTACAATCCCTTCACCCCAGTTGCCAAATAGCTCTTCCCAGCCTACCCTCTGGAGGAGAAGCGGGCAAGAGAGGATGAGATGGTTGAATGAGATGGTTTTCATTCATCACCAACTCAATGGACATGAGTTTGAGCCAACTCATGGAGACAGAGAAGGACAGGGAAGCCTGGCGTTCTTCAGTCCATGGGTCACAAAGAGTTCAACATGACTTAGCGACTGAACAACAACAACAACAACCCCACCCCCTGGACCTTCCTTCCTTCTCTATCCCTCACAGTTCTGGCCTTCCCAAACCACTTAAGAAAAAAAAAAAACTTTTCATTTATATTATAGTTGATTAACAATGTGTTAGTTTCAGATCTACAGCAAAGTAATTCAGTTGTGCATATACATGGATCCGTTCTTCTGCAAATTCTCTTCCTGTTTAGCTCAAAGCACTTTTGATATGATTCTTCTTGGCTTGAAGCAGACCAAGTTCCCCCGAGACACCCCAGTTTTGGGGGGACTATATTTTATAATAACACAACTCCCCACTTGTTTCTCATCCTTCCCTCCGCTTTCCCTTGCTGCCAACTTCTAACCACGGTGGTGGGGAAAAAAAAAAAAGAGTTTCTTTGGACCACAAGACAAACCTCAAAAAAATCTAAAAAATTGAACTCATCAGAGTATGATCTCTGACCACAGTGGAATTAAACATTGGAATTGAACAGTGGAAATGAACAACAGTGGAAATGAACAACAGAGCAATAACAGGGATATTTCCAAATACCTAAAGACTAAATAACACTCTTTCAAATAATCCATGGGTCAAAACACAACATATCAAAATTTGGGGTACACAGCTAAAAAGTGCTTACAGGAAAATTGATAGCAGTAAATGTTTACTGTAGAAAATTGGTTAAATCTAAAACAAATAATCTAAGCTTCTACCTCAAGAGCTTAGAAAGAGAAGAGCAAAACAAACCCAAAGCAAGCAGAAGGAAGGAAACAATAAAGAGCAGAAATCAGTGAGATTGGAAACAGAAAGACAATAGAGAAAATCAATAAATTTCAAATTTACTATTTGAATAGAACAATAAAATTGTCAGATCTCCAAGCAAGAATGAAATGGAAAAAGAGGGATGACACAATTACCAGTATCAGGAAGGAAAAATTAGTTTTTTAGTGTCTGCTGAGCCTGCAGACACTAAAAAGATAATAAGGAAACACCACAAACAACTCTATAAACAAATTTGACAACTTTGACAAAATGGATCTATTTCTCCAAAAGAACCTGAAAGCCTCAGTCAACCTCAAGAGGAACTATGGAGCTGAAATGGCTCGTGGATATCTCCTACCTCCATCAGTCATTGAATGTGGGCAGCCTCTGGAAGGACTTGACCTTGGGTGATGTGTCTCTGTAGTGAAGCAATCTATGAAGCGACTGAAGCCTGCCCTGATGCTTCCCCCAGGAATTGGCAAAGTCCTTCCTTGGAGGGGGTCTGGCCAGCAATCCTCATGTCTCCCACAGTCTAATCCTTGTACCACTCAGATCTCCTTTCTCAGTATTCTGGTGGGTCTTCCTGAGAAATACTAGTGGGACAAACTATAGTCACTGCTGTTGTAGCTGCAAATGGTCACTCCACTACCCCTCAGCTAGCACCTCTGGTAATTTCAGTGATTCACCTGGTATTATGACCCAGACCCTCGTTCCTGAGGGCTCTGGGCTTCTGGCCGTATGCTCTTTTCAGGACAGACTTGCTGCACCTGTCCTTAACCATTATTGTTGTTCAGTCGCTCAGTCATGTTTGACTTTTTTGCGACTCCATGAATTATAGACCACCAGGATCCTCTGTCCATGGGATTTCCCAGGCAAGAGTACTGGAGTGGGTTGCCATTTCCTTCTCCAGGGCCCTTAACCATTACACTGGGAAAAGGAGAACCCAGAGGCATCCAAGTGGATCACCTAGGTGTCATACATGGTCCTCTGTCCCCATTTTGTAAGAGCAGTCCTACCTCCCCCTGGTGACCAGGACCAGTTACTCCTGCCAAGACAGTGACTCATGCCTGCAAGTCTCCAGACACAAGAACCCTAAGTACTCAGGTTGCACTCTCGGTTTAACAGGACTCTTGCTGTGTTTTCCGGCATCAGTTACTGCTGCTTCTGTTCCTTGGCTTCTTAATGCATTTCTAACTGGAGAAACAACAGCTTGTAAAGGTCTTTGATTAAAGGTAAAGAATGCATCTTTGAGAATGGCACCTCTTTGCAGAGAACCGCCTCTGAGCTGGCACTTGACTGTGTATTCAGTGGGCTATTGTAATTTTCAATCCGCCAGTAGTTTCCTTCTGGTGATGCAAGTAATATAACCAGTGGGTTCCATGGTCATGAGCATGATCTGCACCTGTTTTGCTGTAAAAATAGAACCTCTTGGTCTAATGCAGTGTAATATGGGATTCCATACTTGTAGATTAAACACTCTGTAAGATGTATGGGGCTTCCCAGGTGGCCCAGTGGTGAAGAATCTGCCTGCCAATGCAGGAGATGCAGGAGATATGGGTTTGATCCCTGGGTCAGGAAGATCCTCTAAACTAGGAAATGGCAACCTGCTCCAGTATTATTCCCTGGAAAATTCCATGGACAGAGGAGCTTGGTGGTCTACAGTCCATGGGGTTGCAAAGAGTTGAACATGACCGAGTGATTGAACACACACACAAGACATATGGTGTTAACTGAGGCCCTTTAGGCCAGAAAGGCACACACACTCCTGGAGTGTGTTTTCATCCCTGCCAGAAGGGATCTTCAGCACTTCCAGGCTGGAAGGGGCCCAATGAGATCAACGTGTCACCAAGTAGCCAGAGAGTCTCCTTGAGGACTGGTACTGTACTGGGGACTCAGTGTTGGTCTTTATTGTCAGCATTTGGATATTCAAAGGAGGCAAGTGACTGTAATTATGATGATGTACCCTGGCCAATGTTTCTATCTGGGGCTTGAGCTATTATACAAGTTTATCTTTGTTGCTGTGCCTGCGTGCTTAGTCGTGTCCGACTCTTTGTGACCCTTTGGACGGTAGCCCACCAGGCTCCTCTGTCCATGGGGTTTTACAGGCAAGAATACTGAAGTGGGTTGCATTTCCTTCTCCAGGGGATCTTCTTGACCCAGGGATTGAACCCACATTTCCTGTGCATTGCAGGCGGATTCTTTATCTGCTGAGCCATAGCAAAGTGGAATTTGCTGCTTTGTATCTGAAGAAGATTTAAGTTTAGGGGTAGCCATCTGGCAAAGGAGCATCTACCACAGTGTTTTAAAAACAACACACCGGCGTCCACAACCTTGAGTGCCTGTTCAGTCACCTAGAATGGAGATGCCTAGGCTTTACCTCCTAGAGGTTCTGATTCAATTGGTTTGGGCACCCACAGTTTATGCAAGTTCCCTTTGGTGATTCTAATATGCAAGGAGGTTTGAGAACCATTGTATTAGTGGATAGAGAAATCAAGTGAGGTCTTGATTAGTATTTTCTTTCCTACAGAATAGAACATGTGGTTGTGCAGCTCATATAGCAAGGATATTGCTTGTGGGGAAATTAACAAGATGGCACCAGTCAGACTCTCTTGCCCCACACTCTCACGCCCTCTTGTCCCCTGTTTTGTAAACAATGACTTTGCATGATTATGTAACAGCTGAGATCAGTCATAGCACTGCAAGTGCACTTCACCAGGTACTCACTTGGTTGGTCACTGGCTACTTTGTGCGGTATGACTGTATGAGCTTACCATGAAAGCCCTGGCTGCGGCTGCATCAGTGCTACAGCTGAGCGGCCTCATGCTTATGTTGTATGAGGTTACGTTATGGCTGCTGCTATGGCTGCTGCGTCAGCCAGGAGAGAGGCTGTGTTATGGCCGCCATGCCAGCCAGGAGAGAATAAACATGTATGCAGTCCCTGTGGTTCCTGGTATCTTCTTCCAACCTCTTAGCTTGCACCTTGCCTACCCTGGGTTCAGCAAACAGTGTGAATAGTAAGACAACTGGTGTCACAAACAGGATGAGCAATACACTACTGCTTTTGAAACTTCTGTTTCTCACGCATGTGTGTATGTGTGTGTGTGTGGCTACTAGGTTGTGATATAAAATGTATAAAGAGTTTGAAAAGCCGCTGGTCTAAAGTAGTGCTTGTCAAACTTCAGTGTGTAATAGTAACTTTGCAAAGACCAGACAAGCCAAGAGCACATTTTTACCGGGCACCTGCTGGGAGTAAGCCACGACCTGGGGCCAGTCTTGTGCTAACAGCATCCGATGGGGGAGCACAAAGTAAAAGGGAAGCAGAGATGGGACAGAGCAGGGGGAGGCTGTTTGATGGTTGGTGGGTCCAGAGCTGGGAGAATCTGTTCATTTGAACCCTGGCTCTGCCACTGACCTTGGGTTGGTCATCTAGAATCTGAGTCTCAATTGTTTTTATTTTTTTTTTAAATCAGCAAAAGGGGAATGATAACATACACTTTTCCTATTTCATAATCAAAAAAGATGATGTGGTCTCTGGAAAAGTATTTGAAAGGGGTAGGGACTCTGCACACTTAGAGATTATTATTATCCCATGGAACAATTGGAACTGATGTTTGTATCGCTGGCATTAAAATTTGGGGATGGGGGTGGGATTTAGATTAGGCGGGGAGGGCATTTGGACAGATAGGCCCAAGCAAAGCATGACTTGGGGTGATGTACATCAGGGAGAGTGAAGAGACTGGGCAGGCGGAGCTGAGGGAGGGGTTTGGTAATAGTGTACTGGGGCCAGATTTGGAGTGTTATTGGAGCCTGTCAATGAGTTGGTTCTCACTGGAGCAGATAATACGGAACCACTGCAGGTTCCTGAGCACAGGAGACACCTGAAGGAAGTGGAGAGGTAGGAAAAGTGACTCACAGTCCTGAAGCTACTTACATTGGTAACGACAGGGCTTTTCCAAGTGCAGTCAAACACGACTGCCTTCTAAAGCTGCTCTAGAGCTCCCCTCGCTAAAGGGACTTCCTCCTCTGGGCTCTCACCATTATCTCCAGCTGGACTCTATCTCCTTGGCAGCTGTTGTACCAGCTCAAGCCTTCCTAGAACCATCTCTTGTTTCCTGTTTCCCCCCAGCCCACAGAGGTTTCTCCCTTCCTGGGGCTTCTGGGTTAAGTGTGCCTGCGTGGTCACTCAGTCATGTCTGACTCTTTTGTGACCCCCAAGGACTGTAGCCTACCAGGCTCCTCTATTGATGGGATTGTCCAGGCAAGAATATTGGAGTGGGTTACCATTTCCTCTTCCAGGGGATTTTCCTGACCCAAGGATCGAACCCACATCTCCCAAGGCTCCTGCTTTGGTAGGCAGATTCTTCACCACTGAGTCACCTCAGTGACCTCAGTCACCTCACTTATGCAGCTCTACTTATGAAACATAGTGGTTCTCTGCCCTGGTTGTTCACTAGAATCAGCTGAAATTTGTTTCTTAAAACCTCTTCAGGACTTCCCTGGTGGCCCAGTGCTTAAGACTCTGCACTTCCACTGCAGGGGGCACAAGCTTGATCCCTGTTCAGGGAACTAAAATCCCACATGCCATGCAGTGCAGCATCCCCCCAAAAAAAAAACCTCTTCATGTTCAGGTTCTATCCCATATCAATGGCATTGTCATCTCTGAGGTGGCACTCAGGCATCGGGATTGTTTTTAAACACCCCAGATAATTCCAATGTGCAGACAGTTTTGAGATCCACAGACCACCTCTGACGATCAGGCACCCTGCCTTGGGATCACCCCTTCCATGTGTGTGCTATATCCACCTGCATTAAAAGTGTAGGAAGAAAGTATTAGGATTTCAGTTTATATTTATTTGAAATATCATTCTTTTCTAATGTACATGCTTTACAATTGACTTAATGTAGTGGAGCAGTAGAGATGACAGTGACTACTGAGAACTTACTGTGGCCAGGCTCTCATCTAAGCACTTTACACCAAGCACTGAGTGCTTCACAAAAGCTTGATGAAATGAGTACTGTTACTATATGCATTTTACAGACGAAGGAACTGAGGCCAGAAAGGTTGAGTAACTGGCCCATCACACCTTCAGAAAGCAGCTGTGCCAAGATTCCAATCCAGGTTGGCTCTAGCATCCACATTTTATCAATAATACCAATCTGCTCTCACAGCACACATGTATAACTTATAAACAAATAAATAATACACAAATAATATACAGATATTGGGGGGCCTGCTCAACATTTTTTACTAAGTTTTCTTTTTTTCTTAAAGATTTTTAAAGTCTTTATTGAATTTGTTACAATATTGCTTCTGTTTTGTTTGGTTTTTTAGCCATGAGGCATGTAGGGTCCTAGCTACCTGACCAGGGGTCGAACCCTCACCTCCTGCATTGGAAGGTGAAATCTTAAGCACTGGACTACCAGGAAGTCCTGTGATAAGTTTTCATAATCAAATAATTAAACCATATTGACAGACGATGAGCCCTTGAAGCAAGGTCTAAGTCTCAATCTTTCTCTTACTCCACCTAGGGGCCAATGAGCATCTAGGTCCTTATATATGTCCTTATATATATCTGCTCCCAGAAATGGCAACCCACTCCAGTATTCTTGCCTGGAGAACTCCATGGACAGAGGAACCTGGAGGGCTACAGTTCATGGGGTTCATAAAGAGTCAGAGAAGACTGAATGACTAACACTATATACATCTGCTCCCAGAAACGTCTACTGATTGATAATCACAACAAATGGTTATCAACACTTGCCATGTGCCAGAGACTCTCAATTCTTAATCTTCTTAACTAACCTTAATTAAACCCTTCTTAATCTTCACAGCAATACTGAAGGCAACTGCTCTGATTAGCCCCATTTTGCAGATAAGGCAACTGAGCAGTTCAGTAGCTTGCCAGAGTCTGACTCACCTTGTGAACTGCAGAGTTCACTGCCTCCCACTGGTGAACAGGTCCACTGGGAGAAGCTTAGGCTGGGCAGGGATTGAAAACATTGGGAAAGAGGCAGAGGTTGCCAGGTTCCCTTCCCTATTTGCCTGACAGGTAAGATCCTATCTACCGTTCTGGTTCCAGTTCAAAGACCACCTCCTCTAGGAAGCCTGCCTTCTTCCTTCACATTACAGTTAGTTGCACTTGTCCTGCGTTTCATGCCTCGTCTTCCCCACTGGGGAGTTCCACACTGGAAGTGGGGTTGGAGTTCCTTGAGGGCAGGGCCGTTCAGTTCAGTTGCTCAGTCATGTCCGACTCTTTGTGACCCCTGGGATTGCAGCACACCAGGCTTCCCTGTTCATCACCAACTTCCAGAGCTTGCTCAAACTCATGTCCATTGAGTCAGTGATGTCATCCAACTATCTCATCCTCTGTCGTCCCCTTCTCCTCCTGCCTTCAATCTTTCTCAGCATCAGGGTCTTTTCTAATGAGTCAGTTCTTCACATCAGGTGGCCAGTATTGGAGCTTCAGCTTCAGCATCAGTCCTTACAATGAATATTCAGGGTTGATTTCTTTTATGATTGACTGGTTTGACCTTCTTGTTGTCCAAATGACTCTCAAGAGTCTTCTCCAACACCAGAGTTCAAAAGCATCAATTTTTCAGTGCTCAGCTTTCCTTATGGTCCAACTCTTGGACCATGGATATACATGACTATGGGGAAAAACCATAGCTTTGACTAGATGAACCTTTGTCAGCAAAGTGATGTCTCTGCTTTTTAATATACTGTCCAGGTTTGTCATAGTTTTTCTTCCAAGAAGCAAGCATCTTTTAATTTCATGGCTGTAGTCACCATCTGTAGTGATTTTGGAGCCCAAGAAAATAAAGTCTGTCACTGTTTACCCATCTACTTGCCATGAACTGATGGGACCAGATGCCATGATCTCAGTTTTTTTAAATGTTGAGTTTTAAGCAGCCTTTTCACTCTCCTCTTTCACCTTCATCAAGAGGCTCTTTACTTCCTCTTTGCTTTCTGCCATAAGGGTGGTGTCATCAGCATATCTGAAGTTATTGATAATTCTCCCAGCAATCTTGATTCCAGCTTGTGCTTCATCCAGTCCATCTGCATATAAATTATATAAGCAAAGTGACAATATACAGCCTTGTCATACTCCTTTCCCAATTTTGAGCCAGTCTGTTGTTCCATGTCCGGTTCTAACTGTTGCTTCTTGACCTGCATACAGATGTCTCAGGAGGCAGGTAAGGTGGTCTGGTATTCCCACTCTTTATGAATTTTCCACAGTTTGTTATGATCCACAGTCAAAAGGTTTAGCACAGTCAATGAAGCAGAAATGATGTTTTTCTGGAACTCTTTTGCTTTTTCTGGAACTCGCTATGATCCATCAGATGTTGGCAATTTGATCTCTGATTCCTCTGCCTTTTCTAAATCCAGCTTCAACATCTGGAAGTTCTCCGTTCATGTACTGTTGAAGAATTCTGAGCATTACTTTGCTAGCGTGTGAGATGAGTGCAATTGTGTGGTAGTTTGAACATTCATTGGCATTGCCCTTCTTTGGGATTGGAATGAAAACTGATCTTTTCCAGTTGTGTGGCCACTGCTGAGTTTTCCAAATTTGCTGGCATATTGGGTACAGCACTTTAACTGCACCATCTTTTAGGATTTTAAATAGCTCAGCTGGAATTTCATCACCTCCACTAGATTTGTCTGTAGTGATGCTTCCTAAGGCCCACTTGACTTCACACTCCAGGTTGTCTGGCTCTAGGTGAGTGATCACACCATCGTGGTTATCTGGGTCATGATGATCTTTTTTGTACAGTTCTTATAATCTCAGATATGCAGATGACACCACCCTTATGGCAGAAAGTGAAGAGGAACTAAAAAGCCTCTTGATGAAAGTGAAGGTGGAGAGTGAAGAAGTTGGCTTAAAGCTCAACATTCAGAAAACGAAGATCATGGCATCCGGTCCCACCACTTAAGATGGGGCAACAGTGGAAACAGTGTCAGACTTTATTTTTCTGGGCTCCAAAATCACTACAAATGGTGACTGCAGCCATGAAATTAAAAGACACTTACTCCTTGGAAGGAAAGTTATGACCAACTTAGATAGCATATTCAAAAGCAGAGACATTAATTTGCCAACAAAGGTCCGGCTAGTCAAGGCTATGGTTTTTCCTGTGGTCAGGTATGGATGTGAGAGTTGGACTGTGAAGAAGGCTGAGCACCAAAGAATTGATGCTTTTGAACTGTGGTGTTGGAGAAGACTCTTGAGAGTCCCTTGGACTGCAAGGAGATCTAACCAGTCCATTCTGAAGGAGATCAGCCCTGGGATTTCTTTGGAGGGAATGATGCTAAAGCTGAAACTCCAGTACTTTAGCCACCTTATGCGAAGAGCTGACTCATTGGAAAAGACTCTGACGCTGGGAGGGATTGGGGGCAGAAGGGGAAGAGGACCACAGAGGATGAGATGGTTCGATGGCATCACTGACTCGATGGACGTGAGTCTGAGTGAACTCCGAGAGTTGGTGATGGACAGGGAGGCCTGGCGTGCTGCGATTCATGGGGTCGCAAAGAGTCGGACACGACTGAGCGACTGATCTGATCTGATCTAATCTGTGTATTCTTGCCACCTCTTCTTAATATCTTCTGCTTCTGTTAGGTCCATACCATTTCGGTCCTTTATGGTGCCCATCTTTATATGAAATGTTCCCTTGGTATCTCTAATTTTCTTGAAGAGATCTCTAATCTTTCCTATTCTATTGTTTTCCTCTATTTTTTTGCATTGATTACCGAGGAAGGCTTTCTTATCTCTCCTTGCTGTTCTTTGGAGCTCTGCATTCAGATAGATATATTTTCTCTTTTCTCCTTTGTCAGGGCTTCCCTGATAACTCAGTTGGTAAAGAATCCGCCTGCAATTCGAGACCCCGGTTTGATTCCTGGATTGGGAAGATCTGCTGTAGACGGGATAGGCTACCCACTCCAATATTCTTAGGCTTCCTTTGTGCCTCAACTGGTAAAGAATCCGCCCGTAATACGGAAGACCTGGGTTCGATCCCTGGGTTGGGAAGATCCCCTGGAAAAGGGAAAGGCTACCCCCTCCAGTATTCTGGTCTGGAGAATTCCATGGAGCGTATAGTCCATGGGATCGCAAAGAGTCGGACACGACTAAGCGACTTTCACTTCACTTTCTCCTTTGCGTTTCACTTCCAGAAGTTCCGCACTGGAAGTGGGGTTGGACTTCCTTGAGGGCAGGGGTGGGTCCTACTTAAAGGGGTGGGTCCTACTTAAAGGCTCAGCAACTTATAGCGGCGGGCTGAGCCTGTGCCAGCCAGGTCAGAGGCTCCCCCACATCCTAGTTTTTCCTCCTCCTCTTCTCCCTTCCCTTTGCTTTCCTTCTTCCTCTGCACTCCCTCTCTCCCAGCCCTGAGGTGCACCGGGTCCTCTCTCAGTTCCACTTCTGCCGGGTGTGCCTCCCTCCTCCCGCTTCTTGCGCCTCCTGGGTCCCGGCGGCTGCAGTTCCCCCAGAGGCCTACAGAGGGAGCTGCCGCGCCACCTGCGGGGCAGTGCGGCTGCGGCGCGCGCTTCCTGTGAGGTCAGGTGGGAGGAAGCGGCCTGGGAGCCGCGGGGAGTGGACGCCACCGAGGCCCGGGAGCCGCGCCCGCAGGTGAGTGTCCGAGACCCTGGGCGCGGGGGAGCGAGGGTGCATTCCTCCCTTCCCCTGGGCCTGGTCTCGGAGTCGGGCTCGGCGGCCCGGGCAGCGGCCCCTCCCACCCCGGCAGCGCGCCCTGCCACCCCCGTTCCCCACCCCCACCTCCCTCAGTGCTGGAAGGGCCCACCGCACCCTCAGCCCACCCAGCGGGGCGGGATGGCAAGGCACAAAGGGACTGCGGAGGACCTTGGACCCTCTTGGTTATTTGCAGGGGCCAGCAGGCTTCGAAAAGGGGATCCGCCTGTCCATGCCTTGGGCAAGGGAAAAGGGCTCTTAACCCCTTTGGCGTGTGTGTCACGAGTGCTTTTGAAAATTTAGACGAAAACTGTGGCTCATATTCTGAAAAATAATGGCCTTGACCCAGATTCGGGGAGAAGCGTGGAAAGACCCCCACCTCCAGCCATGGACTCCCTTGGGGCCCTTCCCCCTCCTTTTCTCCCTTCCCCTCCCAGATCCGCAGCAGCACCCCCGTCCTGTATTTCGGGAAGGCTGGCCCCGCCCTCCTGGTGTTACCTGAGAGGTGAGGGGCTGCTGAGGGTAAGCCCTTTGCAGGAAAGCAGCTCTGAAGTGGGCCCTGTCTCCTGCGGGCAGAAGGCCTGAGTCCCTAGCATCTCCCCGAAGAACAGCACACTGGACCATTGCTTAACGGAAGGGAAATGGAGACACTGAACTCCACACTTAGTAACAGAGAGGGACCTTGGGCCAGAGTTCTTGGTTTCATGCTCTTTCTCTGCTGCCCATGTATGGGTGGTCCTAGGTGAGCGAGGTAAGCCCCTCTGGGTCGCTAGCTGTAGCAGCCCTAGAAGATTGTTGGGAGGTGTGAGTGAGATGAGCCTTGGTGGACTTGATGAGCAAGAGTTGTCATCTCCTTTGTTGCTGGCGGTGGTGATTAATAATAAAACTTCCTTCTCCAAGGATCTTTTTTTTTTTTTTTGGCCCTGCAGCAACTGGGAACTTACATGTGCCCCTACACTGGGGTGAGGAGTCTTAACCACTGGGCTGCCAGGGAAGTCCCTCCAAGGGTCCTTTTGATAGTTTTCCTAGTGGGCTCTTTCAAACAGCTAGTGTTTGTTTCTCTTCTTTTTATTAGCTAGACACACCATCTGCTCAGCCTGGGGCACCAATGTGAGCACCCAGAATTGCAGTTTTTCCCACTGAAAGCAAGCATCTCTTTGGTGAATGTTTTCCTCCAGGTGTTTTGAGGCCTGGGGAAAGGTGCAGCCTGGAAGGATGGTTCGGATCTTGGCCAATGGGGAAATTGTGCAGGATGATGACCCCCGCGTGAGGAATACTACCCAGCCACGCAGTAGTACTCCTCGACAGGTAGGCACCCAGCCCTGTGGGTGAGAGCAGCTGGTCTCCTGTCCAATGTACCAGTTACTTCTTCGCTCCCAGAGGCTCCCTTGCTGGTGATTAACCTTTTCTACTGAAGCCCTGTTTATAGAGAGCAGGGATGGGCAGCCTGGGGGTTTAAGGCTTGGGGAAAACCCCAGTAGATTTATTTCTCAGCCTCCTGCCTCCCCAGCTCTCCTTCCTCCAGGCAGCCTTCCCAGACTTCAAACCCAAGAGCTCTCTCCCTTTATCTGGTCAGCAACCCCTACTGGAGCCAGCATCTTTTAGAGTCTGTAGGATGAGAGAGAAGCTGGAGAATAAGTGGAGAAGATGAGCCCATGGCCGCATGATGAGGAGTTGAAAAGAAGGAAGGAGGAGGTTGAAAATGTCCTCCCAGAAGCCACACCCTGTAGTCTTACCCTGTTGCCTCCTTCCTCTACTCTCTCTCACATGACGTAGGGAATATGGATTGGCATTTTCTATGCTCTGAGAGCTTGTGACTCAGTGGTTGGGCTTCGTATGGGTAGCATTTGGGAATTGCTGAGAAAGGAGGGTGTGGCCCCAGGTGGTCTTAGGGGAGGGCAGGCATCCTCCTGCCTCCAGTGCCTCAACTCCAGGGAAGCTTTCTCTGGATTCATTCATCTCTCTCTGTCTTCACCTCGCAGAGCTTTCTCAATAGGGGCCACGGTGCCTCCCTGGGGGGTCCCGGCCCCCGCCAGCAGCAGGCAGGCGCCAGGCTGGGTGCCGCTCAGTCCCCCTTCAATGACCTCAACCGGCAGCTGGTGAATATGGGCTTCCCACAGTGGCATCTGGGCAACCACGCCGTGGAGCCGGTGACCTCCATCCTGCTGCTGTTCCTGCTCATGATGCTCGGCGTGCGTGGGCTCCTGCTGGTGGGCCTCGTCTACCTGGTGTCCCACCTGAGTCAGCGGTGACCTCCAGGGGCTGCTGGGGGGCAGGTGTGTGGGAGAGGGAGCTGCAGGGCCTCGGTGTGAGAGCAGGCACGTGGGGAGGAGCTCCACACCGGTGCCTTGAGGGTGCGCTCAGAGAGCCTTGTGTGCACATCGTGTTACGCAAGAGGCAGAGGGAGCCTCTAGTCCAACATTCCCAAAGGATCGGGTGATCCCCACTTCATTCCCTTGAGACGCGTTTAGCTAGTGTCAGACATTAAGCACAAAGTCACAGTAAGAGAGGGATTCTCTTTCCAATTCTCTTCCAATCCTTTTATGCCAAGAAGAAAGTCTCCTCTAGGTGCCAATGTGTTCTCATGCCCAGAACACGGGCTGGCTTCCCCGTTACTAGGAAGCAGGCCTGGGGCTTAGTGGGAAAAGTTTCCAGACTTTTATAGCTCCGTTCCATTTTAATGGTATATTTTTATTGGCTACCTTTTATTTATGACACGTGGTACTGGTATTCTACGTATTGTGGTGGCATTTTCAATAAAGAAATTTAAGTAAAAGTGTGTCCACGTAAAGACATGCATAGTACGGCTGCATGGAGATCTGGAAGACGTGGTGAGGGTGGTTTGGGAGTGGCTGGGGCTGGTGAAATGGGCAGGGGGGGCATTGACCTTGGAGGGTGGTTTCCAGCCTTTTCCCTGCAGCCTCTGAGAGCAGGGGCAGTGGGCCAGGTAAAGCCTGGAGTTGGGCCCTTTGACTGATGCGTAGATAACTGGCTCACTCTTAGATGTTGGCCTTGTTGGGGGTGGGGTGGTGTGGGGCAGGTCCTCTGACAAGAACAGCCAGTGAGGCTCTGTGTCAGGACAGCTGGGGTGCAGGTCTCCCTGGCCCTGGGGCTCGGACCAGAGGCTGTTCAGCCCTCCCTCAGCCTCCCAAGGCTCTCACAGCCTCTAACCTCGGGACACTCTCCTCAGAAAGCAGAGGTCTTGGCACTGACCAGTCGGTGCATGTAGGGTGAGGGTGCCCGGCTTTTGGTGAGTAGCGGCCTTGAACTCTGGCTGGTTGAGCCCTGGGTCTGTGTGGAGACCCTGCTGGGGGGCCGGGGTGGCACTGGATGCCTCGGGCCTCTGGGCCTGCAGTGGGCTGATCATCAAAGGTCAGAGAGAGGCTGGGTGAGCTTGAGGGCTCCCCATGCCCGGGGACCAGACTTGTCACCCTTCATTTAGGGTCCTCCTTCTGGGTCTGGTGGTGTGGGGGAGGAAGGCAGGTTTGGGAGGTGCTTCTTGAAAGCCGGGGTCGGGGCAGCAGACCATGGGGTGTATGTGGGGGAGACTTGGGGAGAGGGGGAGATGGTTCCTGTCCCTGCTGAGAGCCTGTGTGCTATGAGGGACAGAACCCTCTCCCCCCAACCCTGTGCCCTGGAGGGGGCTGGTGGCTTTTATCACAGACACTCCCAGGGGGAGCTTTATGCTGTTCAAACAGGACTTTCTTCTCAAGGTCATCTGTGTCTTTATTTATTTATTTAGGAGTCTAGCTCCCAGTGGATCCTCTGGGGCCTGGGCAGGGGAGGAGGTACCCAGGCCTGGCTGCTCTCCTGGCTGTCTCCTGGGACACCTCCTCCTGGGGCACATCCCCCACCTGCTCCCCCAGCCCCCAGTGGCTCCAGCCCAGCAGCCCTGGGGGAGGGACGACCCCTACAGCTTCCCCTCTCCTGAACCTCCCCGTCAGTGCTTCTCTCTGGGGCTGAGCTTTCCTTGCCTTCTCGCCTTGTAGAACTCTGAAGAAATAAATCTTAAGTGAACCTTCAACGTATAAAATTCCTTGAAGGGCTATGAATCTGAGTCCATAAATTCAGGAGGACTGAGAACTGTGTCTTTCTGTAATTCAGTTTCCATTCCCAAAGCCTGCAGCCTTGGAGGAGAATTGAGAGTGCTTTAGAGAAGGCAGGCCCTCCTCCCTGCTCCCACTGGAAGGAGGCCAACCGGGCAAGCGCTAGGTTGGGGGTTGGGAGGAGCCCCGGCGTCAGCCCCTGGGGCAGTGGCACGCCCCCCCCCCCCAACCCGATCTCTGTGGACTTGTTAGCTAGCTTAAGGGAAGAAGTGGGGATTTGAAAAAAGAGAGTTGTTGAAGTAAGAAGGGCTGTTTGCTGCTTGAGCTCAACACTCAAGACACAGACCCAGTAGAGCTGCTGTGGTTGAAGTGGGCCGGGGTCCCAGGGGTCCCTCTTGACCCTCCTTTCCTCAACCCACCTTCCCTGTGCCCCTTGGGCTCCAGGCGGATTGCTAACCAACGTCCTGCCTCATTTCTCAAGGTCCAGGGTCTGAAAATATGCCTCGTAGAGGCAGTATGCTGAGAGAAGGTGCCTCCTGGGGTTGTGCAGCCTTTGGAGCTGCTAGTAATACAAGCCATCTCTGTCACCTGTATGAGGTCCTTTGGTAAACCCTCGCCACCAAGAAATCGTGCTGCAGGCATGTTCTAAGCAGGTGGAGGTGGCCAGATGCAGACTGCCGAGTGAGGCCGAGCGCGCCCTTGGCCTAGTGGGCGTCCTAGCTGGAGGTTTGCTGAACAGGTAAACCCCTTTCCTCCTCTGCTCCCCGACACACCATTCTGCCTGCTACATGATGGGACCCCCCAGACTGGGCCACCTTGAGGGCAGATTTCAGTGGAGGTTTCTACTAATCCCTAGGGCTAATCCTCCGAGCCCTGTGTTTCCATGTCAGGTTGGATTTGTGGCCTGACTGCCTCGGAAGCCACAGCTGGATTCCCTCTGCTGCCTCTGTGAGGCTGGAGACAACCATTGTCCCCCCGTGGGGCTTTTTCAACCCCCTAGTTGGGGCTGTCTGGTGAGGAGCTCCTGGCCCCACCATCTGTTGCTGCTCCATCTCCCAGCACCAGTGGCCTCTTGGGCCCTTCCTTCCACAAGTTCCAAGCCCTTTGCTCTACACCCTCTACCCTTCCCCACCCATCAGCTAGCCTGCAAGTGGGGACCACAGCTCCATCTCCCCAGAAGAAACACCAAGCCTGAGACAGAGCTAAACAGTGTTGCCAGCTCTGGGCCTCTGCTTGGGCCATTTAACAGAGGCAGGGAGCCAGGCTTTCCAACCAAGGACTCCAGCTCTCTGAGGTAAGGGAAAAGCCCTGCTCTGGTGGTCAGAGCCTCTGCCCAGGGATGCCCGACCATGAGGGCAGAGAAGGCCCCGCACCCTGGATGGCTGGGCCCTGGAAGAAGCCTGTTTGTTTGCAGACTCTGCTCTGCTTTGTGGGTCTGTGACCTTGGACGGCTCACTTAGCCTCTAGAGCCTTGTTGCTCATCTCCAATGAGAGGTAATGATCTGGGTCCTTCCTGCTGCCTAGAGCCTTGGGGATCATGCTTGGTGCAGTGGGTGAGGGAGATGGACAGGGGGCATGGGGGGAGAATGCTCCAACTCCTGCAGCTCCTCCTCAGATGCTGCCCCTTGAGCCAGTGCAGTGGGCTCAGCCAGAGCAGTCACCACGTCCAGGCAGCCAGAACCGCCGGCTGGGGGCAGTGCTGGGCTTTGATGACCAGTGTCACCACCCGCCCCACTTCTCCGCCCTGCTGGAGAAGACATGCAGCTGCTTCTCTCACTCCTTAAGTGGAGGCCTTGTTACGTGTCTCGTGTCAGGACAGGAGGGATTTGCTGAATGTGCTGTGTGCCTGACACTGTGCTAAGTGCTCGGTGTCATTTGTCAGCAGAATGTCACTGGTTCTGTCAGTGCTGTCCTTCACTGCTGAGCACACTGTGTGTGTGAGTCGCTTCAGTCCTGCCCGACTCTGCGACCCCGTGGACTGTAGCCCACCAGGTTCCTCTGTCCATGGGATTCTCCAGGCAAGAATACTGGAGTGGGTTGCCATTTCCTTCTCCAGGGAATCTTCCCGACCCAGGGATCAAACCCAGGTCTCCTGCATTGCAGGCTGATTCTTTGCTGTCTGAGCCACCAGCGCTGAGCACACTGGAGAACATATTAATCCACCCGAGGATCCCCCCTCACTTCAACCCCTAAGTGAGCAGTGGTTAGAGCTAGGATTCAGACTGAGGCCAAGCCCAGTCTTGACCACACGTCTAGACTTGTTTCAAATGCAGATCCCCAGACCTCACCATAGACTCTGAGATGCGCTGAGGGGTGTGGCCCAGAACCTGCCGCTAACAAAGCCGCCCAGGTGATTCTGATGGAGCGTTGTGGGTAAGTTCAGCCCCTGACTGGGCTGTGGTCCAGAGAGAGGAGAGAGACAGGGTGGTCACAGGCCTCACCGCCTGCTGGCATCCATGTGACCATCAGATCAGTTCTGTGAGGGCGGAGGGCACAGGGTGGGTGGAAGGATTCTAGATGAGCTGCCTGGCTGGGGGGCCTCTAGAGCTTCCCAGCTCCGGGCCGCAGCCACTGGATGGGGTGCAACCCTCTTCCCTGCTTTCCTGAACATGCGACGTTTTCATTGCAAACCGACAAGGAGAGAAGTCCGATTATCTCATGTAGGGTCCCTGAAGGACCGGACAGGCTAGGGTGAGGAGGGCAGAGGGCTGTGCCCCCAAAGCTAGATGGAGAGAGAAGCCTGCAGCCTGTCTAGCAGGGTGCCACCATGGGAAGACCAAGGCCTAAGGCTCACGCCTCCTTGTGCTGCTTGCGTTAGTCCCTCCGGTGCTGGGCCCTACGGGGGGCTGGATGCCAAATTCCCAACTCCACGTCCAGTCAACCAGTGACCTTGGGCAAGGTCCACGTTGTCCCTGCCTCTCCATGTCCTCATCTGCACCTTCCGCTGGCGGGAGGATCAGTATATAAATTCATGGGAAATACTTAGCACTTTTTGGCACAAGGCTAGCACTTGATAATACCATGCTCACACAGTGGTGGCATTAGGGTTTACATAATAGTTTTCTTTAGAGCAACACAAATTTTACTTAAAAGTATTTTGAAAAGGAAGACTCGTAGTACTATTGCAAATTGAAGGCCAATGTTCCTTGCCATTCCTCATAAATATTAGTACAAGTAAATTCAGTGTAGAGAAAATGACATGATTCCATTTTCACCATTTAGCTAGCAGCCACTGCTGTCGGTCAAGGCTCTACGTCTGATACCTGCTTTCTTTGTTAAAAAGGTGGTTTATGAGGATTTGGAGAGGTGTTACAGACCCATTGGCATCTTGCTGAAACGCTCCCCTTGATGGATTCAGAAGAATGAAGAGAAATGAAAAAGGAATGGCTTTCTCACGGAAGGACTCAGTGCTGTGTTTGTGAATTACTTACCATCATCTTGTGAACCACAAATCATTTCATACCCTGCCATGTGAAAGCATCCTACAACTGTGGGAAGCATTGTATGATCTTGGGAAAGCTATTTAAAAGTGTTTTTAAATTGGAGGATAATTGCTTTACATTTTTTGTTGGTTTCTGCCATATAACAACGTGAATCAACCATAAGAATGTTTAAAAAATTTAGTCTGAAAAACAATTCATTTGCATGGTTAAAGACCAGGCAATGGACAGATGCATACGGGCAAAGTCTCCTTCCTTCCTCCTCCTCATCCATCCATCCATTCCCCGCTTCATCCTCTACTGTTCTTAGCATCTTTTAAATCCTTCCAGAACTTATTTATGCAAATATGTGCAAACACAAATATAGTAATTTTGTCTTCTTTTTAAATATAAATAATGGAAAATTAAATCGTTTTCTTCTCTTACTTTTAAATTTAACACTATATCCTGGACACGCTTCATATTAGTGTGTAGAAAGCTGCTTCATTTTGTTGAGTTTTGGCATTGGAGTGAGTTGTTGACTCTCTTCTGCCCTCCTGGGAGTCACCTGTACCACAGGGGGTTGACCTAGTTGACCCCCAAGGGCCTTGTAGCTCTGACCTTGAACCACTCCATGGGGTGCTTCTCTGAAATATGGGGGCCCTGACAGAAATGCCCCCTTCTTCAGGGCTGGAAGAAGAAGTTCACAGGATGGTTTAATCTTTGTCCCAGGAGGGCAGTCCGTTCAGCAGACAGTCAGGGAGGGTGTTCTGTGTGCCAGGAGAGAGTGAGGCAGGAATAGCCTAGAAAGTCACACCCAGTTGGTCTCCTCAGTCCCCTTTGCAGCTGGATGGAGTGACTTTCCTGTCTCCCCCTGGCTTTTCCCTCACCTGTGGAGGCTTCACCTGAAACCCATCGTCCTGTGTCATGCTGAACGCCAAGGTGAGCCTGACTGGCCTCTACCACCTCTGACAGACAGGCATTACCCTCTGCTGGCCTCCCATTCTGGAAAAATGAAGCGGCACGGGTGGGTTTCCTCGAAGGCCCCTCTCCGCTCTAAAACTCAACAGTCCCTGCCACAGAGCCTTTCCCATAGGAGATGCTTAATGAACTTTGCAGCTGGCACGGCTTGGTATTGCCATTGTCGCTGTCCCTGTTCCCCCACTGTCTTCCCACCACACTTTTGATGAAGATCTAGGTGAAGGAGATGGAGGGCAGCTGTGAAGAATGATACAGCTTCAGACTTTCTTTAGCTCTGACTTGGCTAATGAAGTCCTGTTCCTCTTGTGCAGGGTAGACCCTGGAGACCCCAGCAATCTTGGCTTGTTGGCCTGAAGGGCTGTGAATGTTATACCATGGCGCCACCTTGTGGAATATTTGTGCAGGAGCATGACTTCCATCCCACCATCAAATCATCCTCTTTCTGCCCCAGGTGAGTGCTGGGGTCAACCAGACCAGGCTTACAATTGCCTTGCATTTCAGTACTAGCAGAACCTGGGTTTCTGGCAGAGAGTGTATGCAATTTCATTAGAATTAATTTACTATGGTCTCATCCTGGTGTAGGAGCCTTGTCCCGTTTCATCCTCCCACACAGAAAAAAAAGACGTCTCTCCCTTTTCACAGATGGTAACTCTGGGGCTTGGATAGTTTAAAGCAACTCACACCTGGTTGCACAGTTGGGAGGTAGCAGACCTAGGCTGGGAGCCCTAGGGAATAGGAGGGGAGGGTGCAGGGTGACTGAGGCCACCCAGGAAGAGACTGTCGACAAGGGCCTTGGGGCCTGTCTTGATCCAGAGCCCCGGGTACTGGAGCCTCCAGGCAGAACATGGACTAAGAAGTCTCATGGGGTGATAGGCCAGGCTTGCTGTCATCACCGAGGTGGGCTCTCTCTAGGTTTGGGGGGCTGTGTCTAGTGCAGCCCCATCCAACGTAGCACCCACCAGTACCTCCACACTCACCTGTCTTCACTCAGCCCAGTTTCCTTTGAATACTGATACTCCAGTATTCTTGCCTGAGAAATCCCATGGACAGAGGAGCCTGGTGGGCTATAGTCCATGGAGTCGCAAAACAGTCAGACTTGAGCAAAAGACTAAACAACAACAACCACAATATACTAGGCAGTGTGGGGGAAGTCCAGTTCAGTTCAGTCACTCAGTCGTGTCCAACTCTTTGCAACCCCATGAATCGCAGCACACCAGGCCTCCCTGTCCATCACCAACTCCCAGAGTTCACTCAGACTCACGTCCATCGAGTCAGTGATGCCATCCAGCCATCTCATCCTCTGTCGTCGCCTTCTCCTCCTGCCCTCAGTCCCTCCCAGCGTCAGTCTTTTCCAATGAGTCAACTCTTTGCATGAGGTGGCCAAAGTACTGGAGTTTCAGCTTTAGCATCATTCCTTCCAAAGAAATCTCAGGGCTGATCTCCTTCAGAATGGACTGGTTGGATCTCCTTGCAGTCCAAGGGACTTTCAAGAGTCTTCTCCAACACCACAGTTCAAAAGCATCAATTCTTCGGTGCTCAGCTTTCTTCACAGTCCAACTCTCACATCCATACATGACCACTGGAAAAACCATAGCCTTGACTAGACGAACCTTTGTTGGCAAAGTAATGTCTCTGCTTTTGAATATGCTATCTAGGTTGGTCATAACTTTCCTTCCAAGGAGTAAGCATCTTTTAATTTCATGGCTGCAGTCACCATCTGCAGTGATTTTGGAGCCCCCAAAAATAAAGTCTGACACTGTTTCCACTGTTTCCCCATCTATTTCCCATGAAGTGATGGGACCAGATGCCATGATCTTCGTTTTCTAAATGCTGAGCTTTAAACCAACTTTTTCACTCTCCTCTTTCACTTTCATCAAGAGGCTTTTTAGTTCCTCTTCACTTTCTGCCATAAGGGTGGTGTCATCTGCATATCTGAGGTTATTGATATTTCTTCCGGCAATCTTGATTCCAGCTTGTGCTTCTTCCAGTCCAGTGTTTCTCATGATGTACTCTGCATATAAGTTAAATAAGCAGGGTGACAATATACAGCCCTGGCATACTCCCTTTCCTATTTGGAACCAGTCTGTTGTTCCATGTCCAGTTCTAACTGTTGCTTCCTGACTTGCATATAGGTTTCTCAAGAGGCAGGTCAGGTGGTCTGGTATTCCCATCTCTTTCAGAATTTTCCACAGTTTATTGTGATCCACACAATCAAAGGCTTTGGTATAGTCAATAAAGCAGAAATAGATGTTTTTCTGGAACTCTCTTGCTTTTTCCATGATGCAGTGGATGTTGGCAATTTGATCTCTGGTTCCTCTGCCTTTTCTAAAACCAGCTTGAACATCTGGAATTTCATGGTTCATGTACTGCTGAAGCCTTGCTTGGAGAATTTTGAGCATTACTTTGCTAGCATGTGAGATGAGTGTAATTGTGTGGTAGTTTGAGCATTCTTTGGCATTGCCTTTCGGAGTACATATATATTATTCCATCTATTTTTACTTCTTTTATGAGTAAACGAAAGCTCAGAGAGGTCATGCAAGTTACCTAAATTCACCCAGCTAGTAAGCAGCACAACAGGATTTAAAAACCAGGTCTCTTGGCTGCCCAAGTCTTGAGTCTTCCCTAGACATTACATTCAAAGTCAGGGTCAAGTTGAAGCCATTCGTGAGGAACCCTTTAATACCTCCAAAGTATTTTGTTCTGGAGATCAGTCCTGTCCCTGGGTTCAATCCCCTCAGCTGTTGTTCTGCTAGATTCTGTCCTTGGCTGCAGAGTTTCCCTGTCCCACGCTCCTCTAGCTCTGTCTTCAGACATCATTTGAAATGGTTTGGGCTTCTTGCCCCAGGTTTGCTGCTGCTGCTGCTAAGTCGCTTCAGTCGTGTCCGACTCTGTGTGACCCCATAGATGGCAGCCCACCAGGCTCCCCGTCCCTGGGATTCTCCAGGCAAGAACACTGGAGTGGGTTGCCATTTCCTTCTCCAACTACATCCACCTTAATTTATCTGTTCAGTGATTTTTTTTTTTCCTGTCTCTTGTCAACTCCTTCCCACTCAATGAAACTAACTCTTCAAACTCCTTCTTATGAGGAAACCCTGGGCTGGACAACCCCTCTGCCCCCAATATTCTTACAGTCTAAAGAGGAGGCAGCGTGTTCATTACTAACCCCGGTCCAGTGGTTCAGAACTTTCTGAGGACAAGGACAGATAAGATCTAAAAACAGTACTGTTCTTAAAGAAGATTCAAATAATGTTCCCTCAGGAAAATGAAAAAAAAAATTCAGAAGTAGACAATACAGAAAGGGGCTGGGCACCTTCACAAAGCTGTCAGGCACGTAGTTTGATCTTATCCCCCAGCCCTGCCTTGTGGTCCAAGATGATTGCTAAGCTCCAGCCATTGTGTTCTTATTTCAGTCAGCCTGAAGGTGGGAGAGGAAGATCAGGCCTCCCTAACCACTCAGATCAGGCCAGCTGTCTAGTCCCATGCTCCCTTGGCACTTTTGCTTCCCTTTCCGAATGGAGAGTAATTTATTTTCCATGTCACTGTTTGTTTGAGGTCTGTCTACCACTTTCCCTGGCCTCTCACCAGACTAGGAACTCCGTGAAGCCTGGCATCACCCCTGTCTTCTCTGTTGCACTAGCTCTGTTGTGCAACACAGTGGCTGGCACATAATAGATGCTCCACAAATAGTTATTAACAGGAGAAACACGTTATACATGTTGTTGATATTATAATGAATCCGAACTGACCTGGTCCAAGTCCAGAGCCTTCTGAGCTGAGTCTGTAACGATGAGTGCTGCTGTGGGCCAGGCCTTGTGCTAAGGGCTTCTCACGCATTGTCTCATTTAATCTTCACCAAAAGCCTGGGAGGTAGGCGCTGCTAGTACCTCCAGTTGGCCATGGGAAAATGGCAACAGATCATGGAACTACTAAGAAGAAGCTTTGATTTGAACTTGGCTCTCCTGACCCAAAGCCTCTCTTCACTTACTTCCTGCCTTTCTGGGCTAGCAAGGTGCCCACCATCACCTCCAGAACTCCCTCACTATGGCCCTGGCTCTCTCAGTTGCCAGCAGACAGTTCAGCAGGCATAGATGCTCAGGAAGCACTAAAGTAGCATCTCTCCTACAGAAAATGTAGGAAACTTCTTTGTTCAGAGGTGGTGGGCACCCACACTGATTAGAAGAATGTTGGTTCCCCAGCTTCCCTTCCCCTCTGACAGACTTCTAGGAGTCTTTGTGGACCCAGGAGATTTTTCAGACTACAGAGGAAGAGCAGGTGGGTTTGCAGGGGTCTGGGGCATGTCTGGTAGTGCATGCTGTGTGTGACTGTGCTTAAGCTTTGTCTCCCTCTCAGTGGGGCTCACTTGGTAAAGGGAGGGTGATGGGGAAACCCTGGATCCTCCTGGGCCAGGCTACCCCTGAACCATGTGGGGTTTATAGAGCTCCAAGCCCAAGGAACAGTACGTTGGGGTGGGGTTCTGGTATCTCCCTTAAGGCTCAAAGTAATCCTCCAGATAGGAGCTAGATTCTGGCTTGAGGCCAGGAATCAGACTATCCAAGCCATAAAGAGCCCTTCCAGACCTTCATTGCACAGATGGGATGTGGAAGCCCAGCGAGGGAACTGACTTGACAAGACACTCAAAGAAACGCTGGATCATTTGACTGAAGAGTTCATGATGCCCACAGGCTGTCTGAGGGGCTTGAAGGAGGGTACCAGTTTGACACCTAGCTTGAAGAGGGTGCCACAGCTCAGTGGAGGTCACTGTAGGACCAGCCAGTTCTAGTCACAGCTGGCTTGCTTCCAGTGGTCACCAGCAGGTGGCACTAGGCACACAGTGGCCACTTAACTCCCAGAAAAAGGGACCCGCAGACCGTGTCTGGGAGTAATTAGGGCAAGAGGCCGGCCGGCTTTGGGGCCCACTTCGGTCACCTTCCCTCTGGAGCCCCTGTGCTTGGGCACCCTGGGGCAGAGGGCTCGGAGGCCCCGAATGGGGTTCCTCTGGTTCCAGACCCTCCGGGGGAGTTGCTCTGTGGTCAGTGAGCAGGTACCCCCGGGTGTGCTCCATTTACTCATTTTGAATGATGATGGGGTAAAAGCAAGGAGGACAATAGTTGCCTTGGCTCCACCTGGCATGAGGCTTAGCCTGGGCTCCAGCTCAGGCCCCTTCCCCTCACTCACTCACACATGCCCATACTGAGTGCACAGAGTACTTCCTTTGCTGTTGGGCAAAGCCCCGAGAACTCAGGATCCACCTGAGAGGCCATCTGGTCCCTTCCTCTCCTCTCTCCTTCCTTCCGTCATCCTCTCTCTCTGTCTCTCCATCTCCTCTCCCCTCTTGCCTCTCTTTCTCCTGCCCTTGTCTCTCTCCCCTCTTTTCTTCCTCTCTCCTCCATCCCGTTTCTCTGAGGGACCCTGGAGGTCTAGCCCCCACCCCCAGCACCTCATCTGCAAAGGCAAACAGGGACCAATACCAGTGGGTTTCTAGGATGTGGTTTCCATGGCAACAGTGCATCTCTTGCCTCTGTGGCTCTCAGCCCTGGCCAGGTTGCCGTGGAGACTCACCTCATTGAAGAGTGATTTGTGGGACTGTTTTTCTTAGCTCCATCTCCTTCCTTCTTTCCAGAAATCCTGCCAGCCCAAATTGTCTTTTCCCTACTGATGGCAGACCTGGAAGGCTTCTCCAGATCCACGAAAGCCTGGCAAGCATTTTGTTTACACAGGGTTCCCCTGGTAACCTTTGCCTGCTCTCATGAAGACAGTGAGACACCCCTAGAGGCCAGTTGAGGGCTTTCCACAGAGAAACAGGCCAGAGCAGACCCGGTTCCCACCTCTCCTGCCCATGGTGCCCTTCAGGACTCTGGCCCCTTTGCTTGTAGGCAATGATGTTGGCTCAGGAGATTCTGCTCATCAGCCACGTTACCTAAGACTCCTCTGCTTTGGAGGAGAGAGGCAGCGAGAGGGGTGTGGTGGGAAAAAGAGGGATGTGAGTATGGGAAAAAGAGATGAGTTAACAGAGGGAGGCGCATTGGGAGAGGGGGACAAGTGAGGCAAGGAGACACGGATCTTAAGGGGAGAGAAAGAGCCTGTGGGGGTGAGGGAGAGTTCCAGAAAGCCGACCCAGGAGTCTGTAGTGGGAGAATTTCTCTGATGTTGGTGTTCTCTGTAAATCACTCCACAGCCCCAAACCCCAAGCAGGCCTCTTTCTCTGCCAAGGAGAGAATGTGTTTGTCGACATCAAAACATATTAGGCGCATTGTGACCCTCTCCCCACCCAACCTCAAGTTGAAAGCCATTACAATAATTAATGAAGGCAGGAGATTAATTAAAGAGTCGTTTCCCCACATTCTCCTCAAATACATCAGTCGGGGGGTGGGGACCATGTGCTACACTGCCGACAGAAGAAAGAAGGGGCTAAAGAAAGGGGTGCGGAGAGTCGCTCACAGACACAGCTGCAGACAAAGGACATCCTGGGGGGACAGAGGAACTGGGGGCTGGGAGGGGCTGCCAGGGAGGCCCAGGAGGAGAGCCGGTTCTGCTTCCAGAAACCTGTGATCAGCTTCCCCTCCTGGTGGACAAGGCCTGAGGGGTTCTGGTACAATGGAAACAGGTCTTGTGGACATGAAGGAGTGTCAGCCCTCCACTCCTGGAAGCTCCCAGGTTGTCCTGTGTGATGGCCAGAGCTCCCTCAGGCCAGGTGAGCGCAGGCAGGAGCCCTTTCTGTAGTGTGGGATGAGTGTAGACTGGTGGCTAGCTCCAGTCCTGCTCCCTAAAACCAAGTCACTGCATGGCCCACATACTGGTGACACCACTTGGAAGTCCCGTTCATCAGGTGAACCGCACTGCAGAGCTGAGAGGTCAGTTTCAGCTCAGGCCGAACATCGCTACAACCTTTTACGTAACTTCTCTCATTTTGCTGAGTTCTGAGGTCTTAATGATTCCTTCCTTCCTTCCCTCCTTCTTTCCCTCCCTCTCTCCATCTCTCAGTCTTTCTCTCTTATTTCTTTGGCCAACCTATTTTCCTGACTAATTTCATATTTCTAAGAAATACTTATACACAAACAGTCTCCAGCTTATAATGGTTCAACTTATAATGTTTCAACTTCACAATGGTGCAAAGGCATTCAATGGAAATGGAACTTCAAATCTTGAATTCCGACCTTGTCCCAAGTTAGCAATATATGATGCTGGGCAGCGGCAGGTCTGTCTGCCACGCTGCCACGAGGGTAAACAGCCGATACACTGACTACCATTCTGCACCCACATCTTTCTTTTCACTTTCTGTAGAGTAATAAATAAATTACCCAAGAGATTCAGCTCTTTATTATAAAATAACTTGGTGTTAGGTGGTTTTGCCCAACTGTAGGCTACTGTCAGGGTTCTGAGCATGTTTCAGGTGGGCTGGCTAAGCTGTGATGTTTGGCAGGTTAGGTGTATGAAATGCGTTTTCCACTTACAGTGGGTTTATTTGGATGTAACCTCATCATGTAAATCAAGGAATATCTATAATATAGTGTAGTTCACTTGTGACATAGAAGGTTTATCCCATTCCGTCTTCCTGTCTTGCTTCCTTTTGAACCTTCCAGAATTTACTAATTTGTTCAAAACAAAACACACACACCCACAAACGCTATTTTTGTGTTTTCATATTTTATATGATATTTTCCACATCTTTAATAAACACTATAAAAGGTGTAACACTCTGTTGATGATTCCCCATCACCTCCCCTGATACCTCTTCCTTCTTCCTCTTGTTTTCTTTTAGGCTTTGTGTATCTCTGAGCGTTGTGTGCACTCAGCAGGCAGTTAGCTGCCGGAAGGGGGTCACTGGGCAGGCCGAGAGCAGAGGAGCTCATTCACCCCTTGGTGCTTTGTGTTCTGACACCTACACAGTGTCCCACACGGCAGCAGGCTGTTTACTCTCCCTGTCATTGTGGATAGTGGGCTGGGGGGACTAGACTCTGGGGACCCACAGTAGACAAGACAGATGTGGACCCTGCCCTCTGGGACTGACAGTCTGCTGGGAGAGACAGACACCAGTCAATAAACACACAGAAATACAGCTACCAATTATGGAAACTACTCAACAGGGGAAAAGCAGGGTTCTGTAAGAGAGAAGAGCAAGGCCCTGTCGTAGGCTAGGGCTCAGGAGGAAGTGACATTTACCTTGTGATAAAGTCAGCCAGACAAAGTGAAGGGTGAAGGCCTCTGGCAGACGTGTCGCTACCGGAAGCTGATGAGACTTCAAAGCCAGGGTGCCCCCGTGCCCCGGAGCCTTCGCAGGCCCAGGAAGGGTCCTCGCCGTGTGTCCCCATGGCGACAGGTATTTGTAATAACTGCACAGATGAAATAGTTTAACTGCGACCCGTGAAGACCACTGACTGCTCCCTTCACTTTGCCTGATGCTTGGAGGGGTTGGTCAGGACGTCCCTGGGATCTGGCTCCGGTGACGCCAAGCTGAGGAGAGTCTGTTTGGGTTCAAGGAGGTGTGTCGCTGGCTGTGGCATTCATCGCTGGCTGTCCTGGGTGGAGGGAGGCAAACAGCTCCTGTGGGTTTCTGATGTCCCCTGTGCTGGGCAAAGAGGTGCCTCCTGGGGCGATGTGGATGGCTCCAGAGCAGGTGGAGGGGAGGGGAATGAGGTCTGAACTGGGCAAAGCAGAGGCTGATCTGGAATATCGTTTTGGATTTTGTAATGTCTATGGAATTCATCAGCTTTTTAAAACTTGTAATTTGTTTTGATTTTTCTCATCCTAAATAAGTTTTCGTTTTTGCACCTATGATTATTTTTGGATTTCTGCATTTTCTTCTTTAAGAACCCCTGCCCTACTGCTGTAGATCTTGGATCTGCTCCCCTCTGTCTCCTCTGAGACCAGAGGAACTCAATGGGTACTCAAGGGGGTGTCCCCGGGGCCAGAGCTGCTGGGCGCACACTGTGCTGTGTGTTCAGTGCCTGCAGCTCCACGGACTGGCCTTTCCATTTCCAGGTCTCTCCTCTCTCCCTTCTCCCCACCCTCAGCCTGCAATGCATGAGCTTCTGTGAAAAGTGAAAGTATTAGTCATTCAGTAATGTCCAACTCTTTGTGACCCAATGGACTGTATCCCCCCAGGCTCAGTCCATAGGATTCTCCAGGCAAGAATACTAGAGTGGGTTTCCATTTCCTCATCTAGGGGATCTTGCTGACCCATAAATCGAACCCACATCTCTTACGTCTCCTGCTCTGGCAGGTGGGTTCCTTACCAGTAGCACCACCTGGAAACCCATGAGCATCTGTACTTGTTCTCTTTTAAAATAGCTGTGCTATCAAACAGTGCTTATACGTAAAAACTTGTATGAGATGTATTAGGTAGACAGGGCAGAATGAAAAATACACATATCATTTTTATACGTAATACATAAAATGGCCCAAAAGAAATGTCTGTACATTTGGAAAGATGGAAGGGAACCCATGGAGGTATCAAAAGGTTGTGTGTGATTGCGTTTTATGAGTGTGTGTGTGTGTGTGTTGGGAGTTGGCAACCCATGAGGATAAATGCAAAGTGATTCAAGGAATTTCCTAAAGAAAAAGGCAAAGCCCGACAGTCCCTGGCTGGGGGTGTTTCTGAAGGTGGTAGGAATGAGGTTGCTTGGCCTGGGGACTGAACTGGAAGCCTGACCACATCAGCTGTCTCCAGCTAACCTCCCCTTGAGCCAAAGACCTTACAAACCCTGACCCCACAGGACAAAACCCAGAGCCAAACGAGACTTTGAAAAGGGGGGTTGCCCATAGCCCCCTTCCCTTGGCCGCATGGACTCCAGCCAAGTCCCTCACCTCCATCTGCTGTTGCCCAGGCCAAGCTCCCCGTAGATGTGGCCAGGGTAGGGCTGTCACTCTGCCTTTGTGGAGTTTCTACCTGGCTGTACCCCTTCACCCTCAAACGACCCCCCTCAAACCTGAAGTTCCTGCCCCAACCACACTTAAGAGTCCTGGGGCCTCTGAGTCAGTGGAGCTGCCAGTGATGTTTATCAAGGAGGTTGGCAAATGCTGTTGATTCCCAGTGGGCCCCTTTGCTCTCCCCACCTTGTTCCAAGGCCCTGTGTATGGTGCTGAGGCTTAACTAGGTCTTTGTTGCACGGGGCAGGCGCAGGTCGGGTGTCTGGAGGCTCACATGTTTGCCTCCAGCTCTGTTCAGAGTCAGCACCAGAGCCCGGGCCTTCTTGCTGCTCACTGAGGCTTTGCCCTGAGCCCTGGGATGCTAAATGCTTCTCTCTCCTTCCATCCAGCTCTTTCTCGTCTGCCCTGGCAAAGCCTAGGGGTGCAGAAGAGTGCAGCCGCCGGCCAGGCCTCCTGAAACTTTTTCCCCCAAGCCCCAGCTGCTGGACCCCCTCTTCCCGGGGCTTATACTGTGTGCCTCTCCCGTCTATACTTTACAAGCAACAAAATGAAGATTTGTTGAGTATGAGGTGCAGCCTTCAACTTGCCAGAGGAAGAACAGGAGGGTTGTTCGGGGCTGCACGCTGCTTGGTTCCTAACAGTGCTTTGACCCAGAAGGACAGGTTTGTTATTGTTATTTAGTTACTAAGTCCTGTCCAACTCTGTGGCCCCATGGACTGCAGCACGCCAGGCTTCCCTATCTTTCACTGTCTCCCAGAGTTTGCTCAGCACTTGGCACAGTTGGTTTACATGAGGGAGGTCTGGGAAGTGGCCCTTCACAAACTCCAGGTCCCCTTGAACTTGCGACTGTTCGCTTGTATTCTGAGGCCTTGTTTGCTGGGCTGGCAGGGGCTAGGAGCTGGATTCCGGCCCTTCCCGCCCTCCCAGGCCCCGGGACAAGCCTGGCAAGGCCGGTGGGGAGTGGGGGCAAAGCTGTAGATCTCCTGTCACGATCGGAACCCCAGGGATTAGGCGAAGGACGTCACTAAGGAGACAGGGCAGTTTGGCCCACCAGCCTGCTTCCCATCTGGAGATCTGGACTCCTCCTGGGAGCAGCGTGGGATGAGCTCATGCTCTGGGGGGTTTCCTCCAAGCGGGAAGAACTCTTTGATCAACTATGGCTGGTTTTTCCTGAGGCCATTTTTAGCCCCTAGTCTAGGCTTATAATGTGCAGAACGCTGAGCTGTCGGCTTTCCTGTGACCATCCCAAGGCCTCTGGTGCGTGGGTGTTGAGACTGGGCCAGGGAATGGCCACATTTATGTCCATCCCCAACTCCGAATGGGAAACGGGCAACTGGACGACCTGAGTGGTGCCCCTCCCGCCCCTGCCAAGCAGGAAGTGCAGTCGGCAGGGCACACACAAACGCGCTTCCTGTAATTACGGGTGCCATTCTTCCAGATAGAAGAGATCACATTAAGGAATCATGCAAGGAAAATGCGGCACATGCTAATTTTAAAACGAACAGGAAGTTGTTATGGCCTCTTTGGGCACAAGGATGTCTATTTCATGAGAATTGTATGCTGGGTGGCTTCTTCAGTTGCTCAGTCATGTCCGATTCTTTGCAACTCCAGGGACTGAAGCACACCAGCCTTCCCTGTCCTTCACCATCTCCTGGAGTTTACTCAAGCTCATGTCCACTGTCTGTGATGCCATCCAACCATCTCATCCTCCGTCGTCCCCTTCTCCTTCTGCCCTCAATCTTTCCCAGCATCAGGGTCTTTTTCATTGAGTCAGTTCTTCGCATCAGGTGGCCAAATTACTGGAGCTTCAGCTTCAGCATCAGTCCTTCCAATGAATGTTCAGTGTTGATTTCCTTTAGGATGGACTGCTTTGATCTCCTTTCTGTCCAAAGGACTCTCAAGAGTCTTCTCCAACACCACAGTTCAAAAGCGTCCATTCTTCGGTGCTCACCCCTCTTTATGGTCCAGCTCTCACATCCATATATAACTACTTGAAAAACCGGAGGTTTGACTAGACAGACCTTTGTCGGCAAAGTGATGTCTCTGCTTTTTAACATGCTGTCTAGGTTTGTCATAGCTTTTCTTTCAAGGAGCAAGCATCTTTAATTTCATGGCTGCAGTCACCATTTGCAATGACTTTACTGAACAGACATAAACTGAAGACCTGTTGAGTCTGTGGCCCTGAGTGAGGGCCTGAGACGGGGACACAGGGTGGAGAAGTGTGGTTCCTGCTTTCAGCAAGTTCACGGTCAAACGTGGCAGACAAATAGGCGAACTTCTACTTCACAGTCTGGTGTGCTAAGGTATAGATAAAGCAGGAAATAGATAAATATAGATAAAGCTCAGCATTGGGGTGGGAAAGGTTAGGGAAGGGGTGGTGGGTGGGACTCTGCCAGATCCTTAGCTGGGTGCTGAGACAGTCAGATGAATGAGGTGTGGTCTCCCTGGAGAAGCTCATGCCTCAGAGGGAATGCAGGTGGCCACGTCTGCCATGTCGCAATAGAGGGGTGCCTGGAGGGCTCTGTGCCTCCGGAGAGGAGGATGGCCCCTGTTGGGGGGTCAGCCAGGCTGCATGGAGCGAATGTGGGCTGTCATGCTGGCTTGAGCAGCTGACTCCTCTCCCCCTGACTTCTCTCTAACAGTTATGTCCCCCCTACTTCTGATTCTCACTGCCAGTCATTGAGGTGGGACCACCCGGTCAACCAGAGCATCCTTACCTCTGCCCACAGCACTCATTCAAGCTTTGGCTTCTGACCCCAAGCCAGAAGGATGAAAGTGTCATGTGGGCCTTTGCTGGAGTCTCAGAGTTGCTGAGATGATAGGATGTGAGTTGAGGCTGGGGATCATCTCAGGGTTTCCTCCTAACCAGAAGAATTCTGGTCTTAGTGTGCTGGCTTTAAAATATATCCATCTTCATGAGTCCTCAAACTGTTGACTCAAACCAAGGAGGGACCTCAAAGAAAGCCCCTCAGGTCTAACCCTCTAATGTTGCAAGAACACAGCCCCAGGGGGCTGCTAGCTTGCTCCGGCCCCCCTGAAATGCAGTGGCAGAACTGGATGGAATGCTGGTGTCCCCTCTGCCCCTGCCCTCTCTTCACCGTGTTCAGGATCTCTCCTTGTCCAACTTCTCAGCCTCAGCAGGAGTGAAACTGGCCCCATGACTCAACATCCAGGCATTAAAGCACAAGGCACCCTGTCTCTGAGGGGAGAGGGCTCTGCCTGCTGGAACTGTGGAAACGGCACAGGGGGCAGAGCTTAGTCTCCTGACTCTGAGCATGTGGGGCTCAAGGTCACACCCATGTAGCCGACCCCAGACTCAGGAGCGCTGTAGATATGCGTCTATCACCAGGAGGAGGGGTGGAACAGAACAGCTCCAGAAACCTCCCACCCAGCTGCTCTGGGGGCCAGGGCCTGGGTACCTTGGCCCAGGCTGCTCTCTGCCCCCGCTTCTCTCTCCAGGGCAGGGCAGGGGGGTGGAGTATATAGGGCTTCTCATGTTGGTGCTGTTCAGAGAAAGAGACATACTTAGAGATCACGTGGCCGCCAGCAGACACCCAGAAGGAGCTAGAAGAAGACCAAGCAAAGACCAGTGAGCAAGAAGCAGAGGGGCAGGACTAAGTGGCCAGTTTTCCCTCCAGAGAATGACCTCTGGGGGCATGGTTTCTGTTGTGAGGACAGGTCACATGATTTGCAGAGCCCAGTGCAAAATGAACACTCTGGGCCCGTTTTTCAAAGATTACTCAGAATGTCAAGATGGCAACCGCAGGGCTTTAAACCCAGTGTGAGGCCTCCGTGACTGTGACTGCACATCCCTGAAATCTGAGCATCTCAGCTCAGTCTCTTAGAACTGTTCCCAAGCTGACCCAGGGAAGTGCCCAGGAGCTGTCTCTAGAGCCCACAGGGGTGGAGTCCTGGGATCTTGGCAAGTCATTTAACCTCTCCAGACTATGGTTCCCTCACCTGTGAAAAAGGGATAATAATGGGCCGTGGTAGGGATTAGATGAGTTAACGCATACATTGCTTAGAACAGGTCACACGACGCTTTGCTGTTATTATTTCTACGCATACTCTTCTCGGGTGAAAATTCATCTCCAACTTCCCGGCTCATGTCAGGGCCTCCCCAGCTGCCCCATCCAGGTTCTGGACTGCAGTGTTTGGAAATCAGGATGGGTTCCCAGGACCCACCCCACCCAGGGCCCTCTCACCTCTTCCACTAGCGCAGCCCCTGGGCTGCTGGAGCGAGCCCAGGGTGAGCCAGGGCTGGTGGAGCCAAACCCACTCTGGTCAGGAGCCCGTAGCTGTGGTTGCTGGGAACTTGGTCCGACCACTGAGCCATTCTCCCTGGAGTGCTGAGGTGGGGAAGGCTGCCAAGGTTGTCAGAGGGAGGGTCAGAGGGTAAAATGCACGCGTAGGCCAATACTGCCCCAGCTGAGGGGGGAGTGGGTGCTAGGAGTGGAGGGAGAGAAAAGGGGGCACTTACCCCACCCCTGTGGTAGGAAGGGGCAGTGTCTCAGAGAGCTCTGGGCAGAGGGAGGAGGGGGGTAGTGACTCACAGGTGGTCTCCTCAGCCTTCTCTGGGCCAACCCGCTTGGTGGGGAGGTGGAGCGTTCAACCCATTTGGGACACTCAAGCCCTGGATTCTTGGCCTGGCCCTGCCCCTGGCTGACCCAGAGCTGATCTCTCAGTGATCCCTTGGGGCTCCCTTACCATCTGTCTGGTGGGATTAAGACTCCTTAATTCAACAGAGATTCTCTGAGAATAGAGAATATGAGGGAGAATGAGAACAAGAAAGAAAGAGAGAGAGAAAGATGAGAAAGACACAGAGAGAAACAGAGACAGAGGGGAACAAAAGGCCTAGAGACGGCGGTCTTCCTTGGTGGTCCAGGTCCAGAAGCCTTCATCTTCCAATGCAGGGAGTTCAATCCCTGGTTGGGGAGCTGAGATCCCACATGCCTCACATCCAAGAAACCAAAACATAAGACAGAAGCAATATTGTAATAAATTCAATAAAGACTAAAAAAACAAACAACAACAAAAAAAACGGCCTAGAGAGACAAAAGCAGAGAGAGCCGGGCACAGAGAGAAAGGGAGAGAACATAGAAGCACATGGAGCTGGTGCACAGATGTGTGTGCCTTGGAGGGGTTTTGACTCCCCCTCGCGGCTCGCTTGCTCCAGGAGAGGGGTGCTCTGGGCCTCGAGCCCCGGAGTGGAGGTCCCCCTGCAACCCCCAAGCCTGGTCACCCAGGCCAGCTAAGCCTTGCTCTTGACAGCTGGATCCCTGGAAGTGAGGCAGTGAGTGGCTCTGCCGCATCAGGGCTCTGAGCCGGGCTCTCTGCCAGTTCACCCTGGGAGCCTCCTTGGGTACCTGTGAGCTGTGCGCCAGGAAGGCCAGGACAAGCTGCTTCTGCAGGACTTGAGTGTCCCAACGGGTGTACTTCTCAGCCATCTTCCCCTGGATGGCCCCCCACTGAACCTTCCCTCTGGGCCCCCAGGCTCAGGCACCTTGAAGAAGAATAGCAAACCAGCCAGATTCCAGGAGGCACAGGGCCAGTGTATGGCCTTGGAGTGTTTGCTTTTTTAAACTTAGAAAATATACAATTTTAATTTTCATCATGAAAACAATTGTGTTCTTAGAACTTCCAGGCGGCCCCTGACTTGGCCAGTCCTCATTCAGGCTGCCTCTCATGAGGGAAAACCACAAAATACAATAACCAAGAAAACAATGGGCTGGGTTATATTTAACATGGGGCGAGGGCTCAGGGGCCCGCGTGCCACAGCGCCCAGCGCTCACCTTCCTGTCCCCTTCCGGGCTCCTCGCTCCCAGCCACCCCCGCATCTCGCTGTCTCCAGTCGTCCTCACCCTGAAGCCATTACTGATGGAAAGTCAGCCGGGCCCCTCCCAGGGCAGGAACAAACCCCTTCCTCCCCGCGGCCCTCCGCAGATCCTCTGTGTGATCCTGCGTCCCTTGACTGAAGTCATACTCCTGAGTCAGAGATATCCCTGAGTGGCACCGGCGCCTCCAGGGGTGGAGTTGTCTGGAAGAAAATCATCCTCACCTTTATCTGCTGCCTTCAGACCTCAGAAATACTTCATCCCCAATGTTCCCAGCCCACAGAAGACCGTCACTGCTTGGCTTGCTTAAACTTCATAATCAGTCTATTTTACAGATGAGAAACTTGAGGCCTGCAAAAGTGAAGTAGGCTCATCACAGAGTTCCCGTGATCCCAGGAGAGTCTGCATCACAGGCTGTGGGCTGCTGAGGCCTCTTACAGTTTTGAGGTCTGACGAACATGATGTCCAGGTGCTGGTGGTGGTTTGGTCGCTAAGTCGAGTCTGACTCTTGCGACTCCATGGACTGTAGCCTGCCAGTCTCCTCTGTCCATGGAATTCTCCAGGCAAGAATACTGGAGTGGGTTGCCATTTCCTTCTCCACCAGGTGCTAGGGGAACCTTCAATTGTGGACCTCTCAAGAGCAGGAGGTGTCTGTAGGAGCAGGGCACGTACAAAGGCCAGGGCCATGGGGACAGAGGAGGGCAGGCCTCGGGTGGGCAGCTCCGTCACTTCCTCGTAGAAGCCTTCCCAGACACCCCGTGCTGCCAGACCGTCTTCTCTTGAAGCTCCCCAACCTTTCCTTCATTCAAGTTTACACTTATTCCTGCAGTTATTATTGTTTACTCTGTCTCTTCCATGATGCCATGGGCTTCTTGTGGAAAGGGTGCATCCTTGTGGACACACTACCAGTGATCCCACCCTTCTTCCTCTGGCAGGACAGAGGACCACCCGACATCCAGACACATCGTGAATGGGTGTTCAGTGACGGATCCGGTCAGGCTTTGCTGACCTCCAGGCTTCGGGGGGTGGGGCGGGCGGGGGAGATGGGGAGTAGGAGACATGGAATTCATTCCATTCATGGACAGGGCTGGCTGCCTCTTGGCACCCTTTGCAGACCCTGTTCGAATTTCCCAGGATCTTCTGCAATCTCCGGTTTCAGTTACTCCTCCTTGGAGTTTTCCCAATGAGGGTCTCCTTTTGGCTGCATCAGCATCATCTTTTTTTTTTTTTTTTTCCACCCAGCATGTGGAATTTTAGTTCCCCAACCAGAGATTGAACCTGTGACCCCTGCAGTGGAAGCATGGAGTCTTAACCACTGGGCCACCAGGAAGTCCCTGCATCTGCCTCTTGACTATTTCTTGAGGCTGGGAGTTTGGAGGTGGTGGTGGGTGAGATGAGGGTTGGTGCTGGGAGGCTGTGTTGGGATGTGAGGTTGATGCAGTGATGCGGAGGTAAACAGGGGTGTGGCTTTATCTGTGGGGATCAGCTAGAGGAGGGACTGATGGAGAGACCTGCCAGGTCACACTAAAAGTCTTCCAGTGGGTTGTGATCAGCTGGTGGGGCCTCCTAGGGTGCGTATTTACCTAAAGATGAGGTGCACTGAATGCCCAGCTGATTACTCACTCCCGTGTGCTATGTGTCTCATAGTGAGGAACCAGGTCAGCAAGAATAAAAAGTCACATTGACATTCAAAGCCTGGTACAGAAAGAAAATAACGGTGAGGATTGTGGTTCCCTTTGGATCCCGGGGAGAGGTCATCAAAGGAGAGAATGGGAAGAGGACTGTGCTTAAGAGCATTCACTCAGAGAGCCCCGACTGCCCAGCTTTGGGGTCTGGTTTCAGCTTCTGGGGCCTTTCAGCCCTGAATCCAATACATTACAGTCCCTTCTCAGAAGGGGCCTTAGAGAACAGCTGCAAGCAAGTGAGAACCAGGAGAACCCCTCAACCCTTAAATTCATGTGGGCCAAAAAATAAATTTTAAAGTAGCTCGTCTAAACATGCCCTGGGCTTACTCCAACTGAAAATACTAGACACATAGTCCAGAGCACTCAACAAGCTCGAATCTTGGCCAGCTCTGCCCTCCCTGGTTCCTTGTAACTCCAAGGAACTGGCAGCAGCCATCAGGTTTGACTAATGGCATCTGGGCAACAGAAACCCTGTTCAGTTCAGCTGGTGCAGACCCCCCAGAGCCCTTATCTCTTGCCCACCTCCTCACAGTTCCCCCACCTTATATTTATATTATTTATATTTACACTTAGCTCAGGAAGCCTTATAGACATAACCTAATTGAGGGGACCAAAGGAATGGAGTTGCAGAGAGAAGGAACCATCTTTTTAACAGAGAGGGATGCTGGGCAGGGGAGTTAGAGATGCCAGAAAGCCTGTGCCAGGTGGCCTTCTGAGAACCATGCAACCACGGTGACAATCTTTATGGCTACCTCCTGGGCGCCCAGCCTGCCTTAGAGCTTGGAGGAGTTCAAAGGCATGGAGCATAGCTTCTGCTCCCCAGTTGCCCTTGACCTGGTACAGAAGATAAGGGTGTACCCAGGGACATAGGGTGAACAGAGCTTGGCTAAAGATCAGGAACTGGGGTCCCGCCTGCTCTCTCCATCCTGTGCAGACCTTGACCTTCCTCTATGCTGCCTGCTTCCCTTTGACTTGGGCTAAAGAGTCAGCTCTTTGCCTGGCATTGAAGCCACTTGACTCCCACCTACCTTTCCAGCCTCTAAAGCAGGTGCAGGTACGTCTCTGTCTCTCATCCTCAGCCATTGTTTTTAGGTCCCAGACAGGCACCAGATGCCCTGGCACGTGTGGTCAGGGTCCCCCCTCGCTGTAGGTGAGTGGCTGCCATTTGCTTAAAGCCAATTGAAAGGTGAGAGAACCGGATTCAAACCCAACCTGAGCTCTTTTCATAACATCCTGAAAGAAAGCCCACCATCCCACAGGGATGGACAGAGGCAGGTTCCAGGAGGAGGTGACCTTTCCGTGTAAACGTCTGGAGGTGTCTGGGCTAGAGAGCATGTCCTGGCAAGAGGAAAGAGAGTGTGTACAGAGACTCACAGCCAGGCCAGAGCTGTTCCTTTACCAGACAGAAGGGAGGCCACGTGGAAGGGCAGGGAGCAGCAGGGCCTGGAGAATGAGCTGAGACCTAGACAGGGCATGGCCTGGGGATGGATAGGGCAGGGTGTGGAGAAAGCTGGGTTGTGCCCCAGGCCACCCAGGGCCCTTGTGTTCCAGGCCGGCATGGGGGCCGGGGTCCTTATCACCTGCTTCCCAGTCCTTCTGTGAACCTGCTCTGGCTGAGCTGGCCCTGCGTGTCACCCGTGCCCGTGTCTAGCACAGGTCCCTGCGCAAATGGAGCAACGTGAGTGAGTGTTGAATACCTGACCTCTGAGGATGCTGTGGCATGGAGCTTTGGAAGCCTGGTCAGGCACTCAGTGAGTAAGAGGTTGCTGATTTTAACCAAAAGATCACTAAGTGCACAGCAAAAACCTGACACTCCCTGCCTGTCTACGTCGCTTTGTTTCATTTGCCCAAGAACCAAGATAACAAAAGGGAGCTGCTGTTTATTAATCATTTTCTGTGTACTAAGCACTATGCTAAAACTTTACAAACTACCATTTTAATTTAATGGGGTGGGGTGTGAAGTGACATTGGTAGTGAGGGGTGGTGGTGCTGCTGAGTTTGGACGTGGGGAGAATGGAGAGCCATCGTAGGTTCCAGAGTGAGGGAAGACAAAACTGGTGTCTGATGTTGGTTTTAAAGGCCATGGGACCAGGGACTTCCCTGATGGCCCAGTGGCTAAGAGTCTGAGCTCCTTGTTCAGGGAGCCCAGGTTTGATCCCCGGTCAGGGAACTGGATCCCGCATGCCACAATTGAAGATCCCAGATGCCACAACTAAGACTCAGGGCAACCAAATAAATGAATATAAATATTAAAAAAAAATAAATAAAGGCCGTGGTGCCAGGAGGAGAGGAGAAGGACTAGAGGAAGAGAACTCAAGAGAAGAAAAAAGTAAACTAGACAGAGAAAAAGAGAAAGAGGGGTGAGGCCCAGGGAGAAGAGGACACAGTGATAAGTGGTAATTGCTACCATTCGTTCACTGTATTTCACCAAGCCTTTGCGCGCACATCATCTCTCTGCATCTAATCCTCAGAACAGGCATATGAAGTAATAATGACAACTCCTGCTTACTGAGCCCTGCTCTATGCCAGGGACTTTATGTACGTTTCCTCTAGCACTGCCATCAGCCAGAGGGTGGGTGCTCTTATCCAGTCCCCTCTACAGATGATATATCTGGGGTTCCGATAGGCTGAGGAACTCACCCAGGATTGAGGCTCAGACCTGGGGTTTGAATGCAGGCCTGTCTGGCTCTCCCCACTGTTTCAGACTTTATCCCATTTACAGATAAGGAAGCTGAGGTTAAGAGAGGGCCCGAGGGGCCATAGGCCAGTGAGCACCTTGGCTGCAGCTCTTCCATTTGGCTGCAGGCTGGCCACACTGGGCCTTAGGGGCTTGGGGACCAAGTGGCCCCTCCCTGATCAAAGCCCCTGAGTCTGTTCGCGTTGGTCCCTGTGATTCCTGAAGCGGCCGTGTCCCTGCTAACCACTGCTGGAAGCAGCTCTTCCAGGTGCTTGAAGTCTGGTCTGGGCCCCACAGTAAGGCTTTGGGGAGCGGAGGCAGGTCCTTGGGAGCAGACAAAGTCCAGATTGTCTCTTACCTTGCCAAATCAGCGTCAGAGCTCAGTGCTGCAAGGCATGGGGGCTCTTCAGTGCATGTTGGGCCCACGTGGGGCCACTTTCTTACTTCCTGGTACCACAAATGCTTTAGGTTCATTTTGCATTTTTCCTGTCCCAGACATAGAGTTCCTTTTACTGGAACCTGGTTCCTTGTACTGGACAATGATATTTAGAAACCAAGATCTGGGCATGAAGTATGCTTGTTACTACTGAATGTCAATGCTTCTAGATTCTCTTAGTGGACAGAGCTAGGAAATGTATCTATCTACAGATGGTGACTGCAGCCATGAAATTAAAAGACGCTTGCTCCTTGGAAGAAAAGTTATGACCAACCTAGATAGCATATTAAAAAGCAGAGACATTACTTTGCCAACAAAGGTCCATCTAGTCAAGGCTATGGTTTTTCCAGTAGTCATGTATGGATGTGAGAGTTGGACTATAAAGAAAGCTGAGCACCGAAGAATTGATGGCTTTTGAACTGTGGTTTTGGAGAAGACTCTTGAGAGTCCCTTGGACTGCAAGGAGATCCAACCAGTCAGTCTGGTTGGATCAGTCCAGGGTGTTCATTGGAAGGATTGATGCTAAAGCTGAAACTCCAATACTTTGGCCACCTCATGTGAAGAGTTGACTCATTAGAAAAGACCCTGATTCTGGAAGGGTTTGGGGGCAGGAGGAGAAGGGGACGACAGAGGATGAGATGGCTGGATGGCATCACCGACTCGATGGACATGAGTTGGAGTAAACTCTGGGAGTTGGTGATGGACAGGGAGGCCTGGCGTGCTGTGATTCATGGGGTTGCAAAGAGTCGCACACGACTGAGTGACTGAACTGAACTGAAGAGAATTAAGGATCTTCCCAACCCAGGGATCCAACCCAGGTCTCCCACATTACAGGCAGATTCTTTACCAGCTGAGCCACAAGGGAAGCCCAAGAATACTGGAGAGGGTAGACCTATCCCATCTCCAGCGGATCTTCCTGACCCAGGAATTGAACTGGGGTCTCCTGCATTGCAGGCGGATTCTTTATCAACTGAGCTATCAGGGAGGCCCATTAAGGGAGGGGAGAGGTTTCAATTCCTCCTTATCTTTATTCCACCAGGCCTTTGAGGGCTTTGCCAAAGTTTTCTTAAAAGTACTTTACCTGACTGAGGAAATTCCCTTCTATTATTAGTTTCCTGAGAGTTTTTGTCATGAATTGGTATTACATTTTGTCTAAACCACTTTTTGAATCTGTTGTGATGATCATGTTTTTCCCCCTTTGTTTTGTTAATGTAGAGAATTACATTGCCTGATTTCAAATATTAAATTAATATTACATTTTAATTTATCCCGAAATAAATTCTACTTGATCTTGTTTTATTATCCATTTAAAAAAAAAAAAAAAAGTACAAACTCCTAAAGTCTGGCCTGATGAGTGGCTGGAACCCTGGGAGGAAGAAGAGGTAGGGTCTTCTGGCCCCTGTGGCCAGGGGCAACTCCAATTCTAGGTTCTCAGAACACTCACCAAGGCCCCAGGTGGCTAGGAAGCACTGTTGGGGCATGTGGGAGGCAGCTGAGAGAGGGTGACGGTAGCCCTCCCTGCTCTTCCAAACCCCAAGTCCTGTTGCTGTCAGGTCTCCCCTGGCAGAGCCTGTGGTTGTTGTTCAGTCGTTCAGTTATGTCTGACTCTTTGTGACCCCATGGACTGCAGCATGCCAGGCTTCCCTGTGCTTCACTGTTTCCTGGAGTTTGCTCAAACTCATGTCCATTGAGTCAGTGATGCTATACAACCAACTTGTCATCTGTCGCCCCCTTCTCCTCCTGCCTTCAATCTTTCCCAGCATCAGGTTCTTTTCCAATGAGTTGACTCTTCACATCAGGTGGCCAAATGGAGTTTCAGCTTCAGCATCAGTCCTTCCAATGAGTATTCAGGACTGATTTCCTTCAAGATTAACTGGTTTGATCTCCTTGCAGTCCAAAGAACTCTCAAGAGTCTTCTCCAAAACCACAGTTCAAAAGCATCAATTCTTCAGCACTCAGCTTTCTTTATGGTCCAACTCTCACATCCATACACAACTACTGGAAAAGCCATAGCTCTGACTGAATGGATCTTTGTCAACAAAGTAATGTCTCTGCTTTTTTAATACCTTATCTAGGTTGGTCATAGCTTTTCTTCCAAGGAGCAAGCATCTTTTAATTTCATTGATGCAGTCATCATCTGCAGTGACTTTGGAGCACAAGAAAATAAAGTTTGTCACTGTTTCCACTGTTTCCCCATCTATTTGCCATTAAGTTATAGAACTGGATGCAATGATCTTAGTTTTCTGAATGTTGACTTTTAAGCCAGGTTTTCACTCTCCTCTTTCACCTTCATCAAAAGACCCTTTAGTTCTTCTTTGATTTCTGCCATTAGGATGGTGTCATCTGCATATCTGAAGCAATATTTTTCCTGGAAATCTTGATTCCAGCTTGTGCTTCATCCAGCCCAGCATTTTGCATGACGTACTCGGCATATAAGTTAAATAATACAACCTTGACATACTCCTTTCCCAATTTTGAACCAGTCCATTGTTCCATGTCCAGTTCTAACTGGTGCTTCTTGACTGGCATACAGGTTTCACAGGAGGCAGGTAAGTTGGTCTGGTAGTCTCATCTCCTTAAGAATTTTCCACAGTCTGTTGTTATCTACACAGTCAAAGGCTTTTAGCATAGTTAATGAAGCAGAAGTAGATGTTTTTCTAAAATTCTCTTGCTTTTTCTGTGATCCAACGTTTGTTGGTGGTTTGATCTCTGATTCCTCTGCCTTTTCTAAATCCAGTTTGTACATCTGGAAGTTCTCAGTTGAAGCCTAGCTTGAAGAATTTTGAGTATTACCTTGCTAGCACGTGAAATGAGTGCAATTATTTGGTAGTTTGAACATTCTTTGGCATTGTCTTTATTTGGGATTGGAATGAAAACTGACCTCTTCCAGTCCTGTGGCGATTACTGAGCTTTCCAAATTTGCTGGCATATTGAATATAGCGCTTTAACAGCATCATCTTTTAGGATTTTAAATAGCTCAGGTATTTAAATAGCTCAGTGGGAATTCCATCACCTCCTGTAGTTTTGTTCATAGTGATGTTTCCTAAGGCCCAGCTGACTTCACATTCCAGCACATCTGGCTGTAGGTGAGTGATCACACCATTGTGGTTATCTGGGTCATGAAGACCTTTTTTGTATAGTTCTTCTGTGTACTCTTGCCACCTCTTCATGATATCTTTTGTTTCTGTTAGGTCTGCACCATCTCTGTAGTCACAGGTGGGTGAGGAAACTGAGCCTCAGGTAGGTCTGCACAGTGCCTGGGGCTCCCGGCAGGTTGAGGTGAGAGGATCCTCCATAAGGCCTGAAGGGTCTCTCTCTGACCTGGGGCACCTACAGGCCCGTTTCCAAGGGCTGTCCTTGCTGGAAGGCCACGGAAAGCAAAGGCTTCCAAAGAGGGAATGTTCTAGTGGGGGTGTGGGGTGCAGAGAGATGAGCCTCCCACCCCAGGGTATGAAGGGGCAGCTCCGTGGCCTTAATCATGAGGAATTGGGTGCTGCTGGGCGGTAGACAAAGCTCCACCAGGGAGCTAGAAGGTTTCAGCGCAGCCTGTGACCTGGACTAGCAATTTAACCTCTGTCATCAGAACGTCAGAATAGCTTTCTCACTGGGTTGCTGTGGGGCTAAGAGGAGATTACAAATAATGGTTGCCAATATTTGTTTTATTGATTACTGGCTAGGAACCAGGCAGGAAGTCCCAGTCAGATCGAACATCTGCTCCTTAAGAAAAATGGTGTTTTAATGCCTGTGGGCTGGGCTCTGAACCTCCTCCTCAGGAGGAGGCTGAGGAGGCTCAGCAGGAACCGGGGAGACCCAGACATCCCGTGGACCCAGCTCCTGCTGCCCACACATACCTGAGAAGCCTGGAGGAGGCAGGAGAGCAGATGGTGGGCAGGAAGTATGGCCTTGGGGCACTGGTCAGGCAAGGCGCCAGGGTTCAAATGACCTTGGGCATGTCCCTTACTCTTTCTAAGACTTGGTTTCCTCATGTATAAAATGGGCACAATAGAAGTATTTACATCACAGCATTGTGGTTTGATAAGATACCATCCACCAATAGCACTTTGAAGAATCAGCTGGTATTTTTTCCCCACTGTATTTCCTCCCTTCCCCACCCTTCTCCTCTTCCTGCAGGTCTTTTGTGCTCATTGCCTCAGGGAAAGGATGTGACAGAAGGAGGCAAAGGAAAATAGAAAGAGTCTCTTCCAGACTTTTGTGTGCAAAGCCTTGGCTGGAGGGAAAACTGAAAAGATTTAGGGGAAAAACATCCTGAGTGAGTAAGAACACCCCACCCCACCTACTAGCAAAGCACTCCCTGATGAGGAGGAAGAGGAGGATGGCTGGGCGGGTTGAGGAGAGGGAGGGGTGAGTCCTGGAGGTATCCTGGGGAAGCACCACTGCTTTAATAGAGGTTTTGGATCTGGAGTAGAGTGGGGACCTAGGATCCGCTCATGGGGAGAATCCTGGGGAGGCCATGAGGCCCAGCAAAAGGAAAGGGCTGGGCAGCATGGAAAGGTCATGGCCTCAAACAGCCCCACTGTGAGTTCTGCTCCATCAGGATGTGGAAGCAGCAGGTGGGTCCCAGATGCAACTGTGAGCCAGAGGTGGATAGACAGTCGCGTCCCCTCCCAGACTGACAGGATCGTCAGGATCACAGGGCACCTCCATGGTGACCAAGTGGACTCTGGACACCATTGTCTCACTTGATGCCTTGTCTGTAATGACAGCCACCCTCCTCCTCATGGGAACTAGGACATCCTCCTGGGGAAAGTGGCAATGTAACTTGAGTTGTCTGAGATTAAGATTCAGCCACCACTGGCACGGAGATTTGAAGAAAAAAATAAGGCTGAGTCACAGAAAATAAAGTCCTATGTCTTAGCCACTTGAATGATGGACTGTGTGCAACTGGTGCCTGCTACAAATTTAGGCAAGGGGCTTAGCGTGGCGCCTGACGTGTGGCAGGTCCTGGCTGCCGTGCCCAGTGGAGCCAGGTGGGCTGCAGAGCCTAGCCCTGCCTGTCAGGCTGTCCCCTGCTGAGGGTAATCAGGTGGGTAGTGTGGCTCTGGGGAGTGTGTACCCACTCAGCTCCCTGTCCTCCCCAACCTCCCTGAGGTCTGAATGTGACATTGCTCCCCCACATTCCATGAACATTTCTCCCACTTTCTCCCAGGCTCTTGGGGTTCTCTGCTGAGCCTCTGGAGCCCTTGGCTTGATGGCTGGCACCACCTAGACTCAGTGAGCATAAAGCGTTCTCTGGGAAGATGGACCTCAGTGTGTCCTGCCCGACTCTGAATGACACAGAGATCTCCTAGGACACCCCAGCCAGTTCACCAGAGTCACAGCCAAGTGGGTGACATATCTACTCTGGACGGGGGCCCATGCTTACACCCTTCTCAGCCTGGAGTCTTGAGAGGCAACACAATGGCTGGGAGTGGTCCGCGTTGTCTGGGCAGGGGCAGCTTCATCAGGGTCAACAGAAGATTCTCAAAGAACAGCACCCTGGTCAAAACCTTTCAAAGGCAGCTTGAGTTTGAATGTGGCGTTTTTCTACACACACCTGGATCTGAGGGTCCTCACCAGAGGCAGGCTTTATCCTCATTCGTGGAGCTGATCTGCCTGAAATGTCATTGTGTTAGTCAGGATTCACCAGAGAAACAGAACCAGTTGGCTGTCTATAACCTTTTTTTTTTCACCATTGGGTTTCAGTAGAGCTCCAAGAGGACCAAGGTCTACCTTTGTCACGTGGCTGGAAGGTGGCAGAGAGCCCTGGCTCTCACTCCTGTGCTCCTTTGAAAGAAACCTGCTATATCTCCTCAGGCAGAGGGCAGTCCAGATAGATTGTAGAAGCAATGCCCACCTCACTCCCGTTACTTTCCTGTTTCCCACTCATGAGCTCTTTGTAGCTTTTTATCACAGGACTCAGAGGTGCTTGGCTAAGCCTGGTTCAACAGTATGAGTGGCAGATAATCACAGTTGTTATATGGGTTCAGGGCAACTAAAAAAGACAAACCACCTGGTCCTCGTTAACTGTGATAGGCAGCTGAGCTGCTCAGCACAGAGGGTGCACTCAGCAGACTTCAGCCGTCATCATCACTGTCATCCCCGGGGTCATAACAGGCAGTCTTGCTCTAAGCTCGTCTCTGCACTTATTCATGTTGTGACCATGAGCACTCTCATCTCAGTTCCTCACCTGTAAAACAATGGCAATGATAACATCCTCTTGGGATTAATTTGAAGACCAAATAAAACAATGGATGTAAAACTTCTTTGAAAAATATAAAAGTAAGCCAGTAGTATTATTACTTGGTAAATAGTTGAATTTTCTTATACTTACACATCAAACCAAGCATGACTCACCTCTGAGCTTGATGGCTGTGACTATTCTTGACAGAAACTTGTGTGTGAATGTAACAGCTCGCACTTTAATCCAAGGGAGAACACTTTATTTATTTTCACAAGCTAACCTCTGCAATTAAGACAGAAAAGTGAATTTAAAGAAAAATAAAGCTTAGGTTTGGAAATTGGAACATAAATCGAAGAATGCACCAACTTCTGATTGTTAGTCAAAAGCTCACTGGAGTTTGATAACTTATAACTGAAATATAGGACTCTGGTTTTTAATACCAGTTTTGTCTTTTAAAGACAATTTGATGGTAAATCATTAAAAAAAATCAATGTGATTTTAAAAATGGACCATAGATATAAATGGAAAGTGCAGAATTATAAAACTCCTGGAAGACAGAAAAAGTGAAATTCTAGATGACCTTGGATATGGCAATGACTTTTTAGGTAACCCTAAAAGCAAATAGATGGGGAAACAGTGGCAACAGTGGCTGACTTTATTTTTCTGGGCTCCAGAATCACTGCAGATAGTGATTGCAGCCATGAAATTAAAAGATGCTTGATCCTTGGAAGGAAAGTTAAAACAAACCTAGACAGCATATTAAAAAGCAGAGATGTTACTTTGCCAACAAAGGTCCATCTAGTCAAAGCTATGGTTTTTCCAGTGGTCGTGTATGGATGTGTGAGTTGGACGGTGAAGAAAGCTGAGCACCAAAGAATTGGTGCTTTTGAACGGTGGTGTTGGAGAAGACTCTTGAGAGTCCCCTGGCCTGCAAGGAGATCCAACTAGTCCATCCTAAAGGAGATCAGTCCTGGGTGTTCATCGGAAGGACTGATGTTGAAGCTGAAACTCCAGTACTTTGGTCACCTGATGTGAAGAGCTGACTCATTTGAAAAGACCCTGATGCTGGGAAAGATTGAGGGCAGGAGGAGAAGGGGACGACAGAGGATGAGATGGTTGGATGGCATCACTGACACAATGGACACAGGTTTGAGTGGACTCCGGGAGTTGGTGATGGACAGGGAGGCCTGGTGTACTGCAGTTCGTGGGGTCACAAAGAGTCAGACACGACTCAGCGACTGAACTGAACTGAACTGAAAAGCAAAATCTATGAAAGATGTAATTGATAAGTTGAACTTCAGTAAAATTACAAACTCCAGCCCTATGAAAGACTGGCAAGAGACACGGAAGACAATTCACAGACTAGAAGAAAATATTTGCAAGAGACATCTGATAAAGAATTGTTATCCAAACTATGCAAAGAATTTTTAAACTCAACAATAAGAAAATGAGTAATTCAATTAAAAAATGGGCAAAAGACCTGAACAGACACCTTGTCAAAGAACAAATGGACAACAAATAAACATAAGAAAAGATGCTGAATATCAAAGAACTGTATTAGAGAATCACAAATTAAAACAATTAGATACCTCACACACCTGTTAGAAGGGCCAAAATAAAAAACACGTTGTGACAACACTATTTGCTGGTGAGGATATGGGGCAACGTGAACTCTCATTCATTACTTGTGGAAATGCAAAATGTTGTTGTTAAGTTGCTAAGTCATGTCTAACTCTTTGCGACGCCATGGACTGCAGCATGCCAGCCTTCCCTGTCCTACACTACCTCCCAGACTTTGCTCAAACTCATTGAGTTGGTGATGCCATCCAACCATCTCATTCTCTGTTACCCTCTTCTCTTCCTGCCTTCAATCTTTCCCGGCATCAGGGTCTTTTCCAATGAGTCTCCTCTTCACATCAGGTGGCCAAAGTATTGGAGCTTCAACTTCAGCATCAGTCCATCCAATGCATATTCAGGGTTGATTTCCTTTAGGATTGACTGGTTTGATCTCCTTCCTATCCAAGGGACTCTCAAGAGTCTTCTCCAATACCACAGTTCAAAAGCATCAGTTCTTCATGGGGATGCAAAACGGTGCAGCTACTTTGGAAGACAGCTTAGCAATTTCATACAAACTAAACATACTCTTAACATATGGCCCAGCAATCACATTCCTCTATATTTACCCAAATGAACTGAAGACTTATGTCCACACAAAACCCTGCACATGAATGTGTATGCCAGCTTTATTTATAATCGCCAAAACCTGAAACAACCAAGATGGCCTTCATTAGGTGAACAGATAAATAAACGGTGGTACATCCACACAGTGTAATATTATTTAGTACTAAAAAGAAATGCACTATCAAGTCATCAAAGGCATGGAGGATATGTAAGTGCATATTGCTAAGTGAAAGAAGCTGATCTGAAAATGCTACTTTATGATTCCAACCACATGACATTCTAGAAAAGGCAAAACTATGGAGACAATAAAAAGGTCAGTGTTTTCTAGGGGTTTTGAGGGAGGAGATGAGGATAAATGGTGGGACTCAGAGGATTTTTAAGGCAGTGAAACCACTCTGTTTGATGCTTAATGGTGAAGACATATCATTGTACATTTGTCCAAACCCATAGGATGTACAACATTCAGAGTAAACCCTAATGTGGACCCTAACCGTGGACCCTGGACAATAACCATGTGTCCATGTAGGTTCATAGGTTGTAACAGCTATACCTCTGTGGTGCGGGATGTTGCTAGTGAGTGGAGGAGGCTTGCATTTTTGGGGACAGAGGTATTTGGGAACTCTCTGTACCTTCTGCTCAATTTTGCTGTGAATGTTAAAACTGCTCCAGAAAATAAAGTCTGTTTTTAAAAAGTCGACATGAGAGAAATTGTCTTCCAATACCATTCTGTCCTCCTCTTAAAAATGTCCTTTTATTTTAAATTTTTTATTATGGCTAAAGTCAACTCTTTACTTGGGACTCAGCCTCTTTGATGAAAACTTGAGAGATCTGAGCTTTAGTTCCATGAAAGCCACTACGTGTCCTATTTTATAAGTCACCTCTTCTGGCCCTCACTCTTTCTTTCTATGTAGTGGGGGTGTTGGGTGTGCTGGAGCTGGTGTGGGGGTGCTGAATGGGTGGTGCTGGTGGAGGAGATGATGGCAGCTGTGGTCGGCTCGATGATGAAGATGGTGGTGACGGCACTGGGCAGGGTAGTGGTGGTCTTTGGGCGTGATTGTTGTGGAGCTGGTGTAGGGGCTGGCAGAGGTGGTTATGGTGGGGATGGTTGTGATGGTTGTGATGGTGGGGGTGGAGGTGGTGGGCATGGAGGGGTAGTGATTGCAGTAACAGTAGAGCTGGTGGAGATGGAAGTGGAAGGAGAGGTGGTGAGGGAGGGGTTGGTCCAGATGGTCTCAAGTGTTTTCCCAGAGCTGCTCTTCTCTGTTCTTTGATTTCTGCTGTCATTTGTGCGGACAGGGGTCGGCCTCTGAGGCTACCAGTGGAACAAAGGGGAAAGGAAGAAAAGATTCAGAATCTGCAGGGCCAAGTGCTTTCACTTACTTTACAGTTTGTAAGGTTCTACGTTTGTATTTGGGGATCCTCTTCTCCAGTATTCTTGCCTGGAAAATCCCATGGATGGAGGAGCCTGGCAGGTATAGTCCATGGTGTCACAAAGAGCTGGACACGACTGAGCAATTTCACTTTCACTTTCTGTAGTATTTGTGGAGTATAAGTTGAATTAGGGAGGTTATTCTCAGTCAAGAGTTCATCAGACACCTACGTCTTCCACCAAACTGCTGGAATTGAGATGAAAAAGAGAACACTGTATTGGAATTTTGCTGCACAAAATTTGAATTTGGGGATTATGTCAGACTCTCAAAAAGATGCCACAAATTAGGAGAATTCTAGAGATTTAATTTACAAAGAGATATTTACAGAGACGTGGCCAGAGTGAAGGGACACCACCAGGAATGGTGTGGGAACCTGGGTTACCACCGCTAGTCTTGCTTACAAGAGCAAGCAGTTGCCAGCATCCAGGAGAGACCATGGTTTGTGTGATAGAGGAACTCCTGTGGCGGGCTCCAGCCAGCAGAGGAGATTCTGTAGACATGTAGCCAGGTCAATGGACTTCACTGTCCTCCCTCCCTCCAGGCTCCTACCTGTGTTCCGCACTGGCCAAACCCTAGAACAGCCAGAGGGCAGGGGAGCCCACTGAGGTGGTTCACCCCATAAGTCTTCTGGGCAGAGAGCAAGGTGGAGACAGAAGGAGAATGGACCTGGAAGGGCAAAGATATGTCCCTGGCCAGGATGGTTCAATTACCATTAATTCTTCCATTCAGTACAAATGTTTTGAACATCTATGATGTTCTAGCTAATGTCCAGGCATGGCAGACAAAGTCCTTGCCCTCACGGAACTGTCATTCACTGGGTCATGGTATTAGGTGTGACATCAGGACTCTTGGGCCCAAAGTTGGAATGGCCATTTAGTTTGGAATATGCCCCGCCTGACCTCCCTCTGCCCCCAGTGCACATTTTCATTGCTAGTCAAGTGGGCCAGGTCAAGGGTCGCCACCCCTGTGCCCTTTCCTGACCCTGACCATGACGCATCCTGCCCCTCTGCACTGTGAGGCTTTACTTGACATAGAGGTCACTGTCCTGCAGTTTCCCTGGTGTGGTCGTGACCCCGCCAGGAGCCCTGTGTCCCTGTGCCTCGAAGGCTAACTGGCGCTTACTAAGTACTCAGAGAGTAGAGGCGTGACAGGCATTTGAGGCATGATAATCAGTGGGTTTTTTTTTTTGCTCTCACGGATATTAGTGCTCTGTTTTCCCACTTTTGGCCATGCTTCCCTCCCAACCTTTTTTTTTTTTCATAATTTATTTATTTGTGGTTGCTTCATTGCTGCATGAGGGCTTTCTCGAGTTACGGGAAGCAGGGGCTACCCTTCGTTGCCGTGCAAAGACTTCTCACTGTGGCGGCTTCCCTTGCTGCAGAGCACAGGCTATAGGTGCGTGGGCTTCAGTCGTTGCGGCGCATGGACTTACTTGCCCCACTGTATGTGGCATCGTCCTGAAGCAGGGATCAAACCTGTGTCCCCTGCATTGGCAAGGTGAATTCTTATCCACTGGACCACCAGGGAAGTCCCCATGCTCCCCTTTTATCCTCTTCTTAGATCTCATTGTCCTCATAGACTCCACCCCACAGCCGCCCCACCCCGCTGTACTGATGACATTTCCCACCCACAACCAAACTGTTTCCCCCTTGTCCCCTGTGGGCCACAGGACTCGCCTCCTCAGCCAGCCATGAGCTGGACTTCAACCCAGGACTGTGATTTTCAGAGCCAAGTCTTCTGCTTCTTCTGGTGTTTGCAACCCCCTGCTGCCCAGCCCCACTCTAGATGATGTGAGAGTGCAGATGATAACTACTGATTGTAATGATGAGCAGTCTCTGAGCCAAGAACACGGGGAACCCCTTGACTAGCATTGTCTCATTTAATTCTCACGACAGCCCCATGAGGCCGTAGCGTGGCATCCCCATGTGATGGATGTGTAAACAGGTTCAGAGAAGTTTTCAGTGGCTTGTCAGACCGTCCACAGCTGGTCAGCAGTGGAGCCTGACCTTGAACCCAGGCTGTTCAGTTCCAAATCCTGCTCTAATAACCACATCTCTACCCTCTGCTATTCTGCCCACACTCTGCCCCTTCCCCCTCCAACACAGAGTCTAGAGCAGATCTGGGCATAGAGAAGGTGCCTAATAAATGCATGCCGATGGATGGTTGGGTGAGGTACCCCATGACTGATCAACATTCTGGAGCCCCTGGCACATCTTGGGACACAGTAGTGACAGGAAATCCTCTGCAGTAAGCTTTGCCTCCAGAAGCCAGCATGTCTTCCCTGTAACAGCTGATGTCCTTTGTCTCCCCAGACTGAGGCACTGGCCGGGCTTCCAGCCCTCCCAGGACATAACTCCTCACAAGTAGCCTTTGCTTCCAGAGCAGAAATAGCAGGCGGAAAACCCAGGTCCCTCTCTCAAGCCCCTCTGAATCAGAACGGCGGGAGCCCATAAACGCCAGTTATGAAGTGTCACAGTGTCTGAGACAACTGCTTCTTTATTGCATAAGCACTCACCAGAAATTGGTTCATTTCTGGGCAGGGGCTGATGGAAAAAGAGAGCAGCTTTCCATGTATTTATTATGTGAAACCTAACATATGGGGAATATGTGTGGCAATATGTAATTAGACATAAAACGAGCCAGACTTGAGGAATTGCCAAGAATCTGCAGCAGGATAATGAAGCTGCTTTACAGGGTTTGAGCATTATCTTTCTTTGCCAGTCCATCGCTGTACTCCACTACCCCACTTACCTGTTGAATGGAGACCATGCCACAGAAAACCAGAGCTGGGAGTTCTTTCTGAGGATACCTGGCCAGGCATCATCTTTGGTTAGTTCCCATGTCTTTTCCAAGGCAAGGATATATTCATCTTGATGCCCTGGACTCAAAGGAGATGGATATAGAGAAGGTGGGTGTGGAGGGTATGAGGCCCATCCCAGGAAGTGGGTGATAGAAGTAAGTGGCCTGCTTTCTCCAGTCCTGCTTGGACTGGGTCACCTGTTATCATTTATGACACACCAGCTGGACAGGTCAGAGAGGGAGTATTGGGGGGCAGAGGGAGACTGTGGTGGCTTCTAGTTTCAGCTCTGTGGCAGTCTTGCTTTGTGATCTTTCCCAAATCATGGGAATTCCTAGGGCCTCAGTTGCCTACTTTGCAGAATGGGGGTGATTCACCCAAGAAGCCCAGGTACAGGAATATGTACTGGGTGATTGTGACCACAATGGGAAAGAGAGCCTGCTGTCCTGACGCTTCCACAATAACCTGTCTGGTGTTTTCTTCATCACCACGGGTTGATTTCAAATGTTTCATAACGCTATACCAGAACAGGTCACTGTGTGTGTTTTTCCCCCTATTCATATAGAAGATCGGTTACATATACACCTGGCACTTAGCAGGTAACTGAGCTCTCCCTTGCCTTGGAGATAATTGCTTGCCAAATTCTGCCAGTCTTACCTCCTTAAACTCTCTTGCATCTGTCCTCAACATCTCCTTTTTCTCTGTAACTGCTCTGGTGCGGTGTCTTTTTCCCAAACCATGACAACGGCCTCTCAATATGAACTGGGCTAGTGAGTCTTGTTTCTGTCTCTTCCCATCCCCCGCACCCACCCCTTATCTTCTCTCCATCATTCTCTGCCCTGTTCAGTGTCCCCAGAAACTGAGCCCTGTAGTCTCCTTCATGGGGACTGTCTTGCCAGCAGCTCTGTCTTCCCCTGGACAGCCCCAGGAGGAGATCTGAGGGTGGGTTCATCTTGCTCCAGGCTCCAGTCCTTCTTGGAACCATGTTTCTGGCTGTGATTACTTCCCCGGGGTCTGCACCTCTGGCTCTTACCTAGTGATGCAGTTTCTTGCTCTTGCTTGGCAGGCCTAGCTAACAGTGGCAAAGCCTTCCCACTGCTCATCTCCGAAATTTTTTTTCATCCCTCACTGGTCCCACTGACACCTCCCTAAACGGTGGGCTTATTTACACATGGACTGAGCCCCTTGTCTCCTGCCGGAGACCCGAGTGTGCATGTTGTTCCTGCTTCCAGGTTTTCCCCTTCCTGGCTTCTGTTGTCTGTACACAATTCTGCAAACTCAGTCCTGGACCGCATCTCTCCATCTCAAACACCTTTACCTCTCCTTGTCTTCATTCAGTGAAAGGGGGACGTTTACAATGCTCCGCAGCTTGGCTGGTGTTCTCTTCTCTGATCTACCTCTTTCCTTGCTGTCTGTTGCTCCCCGGCAGAGCCGACTGTCTCCCTAAACGTGAACCCCACTTCTCCCTCTCCCCAAGTCCACACGGTTCTAAATCCTACCTGCCCATCAAGCCTTGGCTAAGATGTCACCTCCTTCGCAAAACTTCCCTCTCCTTCCAGCTGGAAGCCATGTTCCCCTTCTCTGAACTCCCAGGAGGCATTATCTCTTCCTCTCTGGTCACTTCTCACTTCCCCAGCTTCCATTAGGATAATTTATGGACAAGCCCTATCTTCCCTTTGGGCTGGACCTCTTTCATCTCCCTGTGACCATGTGGCACGGTCATTAAGCATGAGTGCTCTGGAGACAGCCGCCCAGCTTCAAAGCCTAGCCTGCTGCTTTTTACCCACACAAACTTGGCACACTGTGCTACTTCCCTGCGCCTCACGTTCCTCATCTTTGAAATGGAGGGGGCGTAACCATAACACCTGTCTTATAAGCTGGATGGAGGATTACATGCGTTAGTACACAGAGCACACTTCGAAGGGGGTCTGGCACATAGCAAGTGCTCCATAAATGTCAGACATTTTTTTTGTCTTGTTGTTTCTCTAAGCAGTGCACAGATAATGAATTCCATGTGTTGTCAGAGATAATGTGAGGGTAGATGGAATGATAGAATAGGGCCTTGAAAACAAAAACTTTCTCATCAGAAGGATTTTCCTGGATTGGTCACGTTGAAGAATGTAACCATTTCCAAAGCTAGAATTATATTCAGGGTCTACGTCCTGCTTTCTCATTAAAGCTGTGGGTAAACAGATGCCCAAAGCCCATTTAATTAGTGGCTATTTGCTTGGTAAAGCCTTATGTGACCCGTGAAGTAATCAAAATAATTATGGGCACAAATTGGAAAAAAAAAAAAAAACTTGCCCAAAGCCACACTGTGAGTGGCCAGAGCTAGGGCTTGAACTCAAGTCTTACTGAAACTGTTTTCTTCTATGCTTGTCAAGTTTCTGAATAATTAGAGTTTCCAAACTTTCCCAAATAACTAGAGTTTCCAGCCCCAAGAGAAGGCGACCTCTATGGGACTAGGCTAAACAATGGGATCCCCAGTGAACAAGGGGCAAGGGCCCATAGACTCAGGGGTTCCCTGGGACTCACCAGACCTTCTTATGATTTGGGGGTGGAATTCAGGGGTCTGGAAACCCTGCTTCCTGTTTACCTTCTGGAGCTTTGCATCCCCTTCTAGGGGGCAGCTTACCCCCTGAGCAGGTCTCAAAACACCAGGAGAGTCCTTGCTTCTGAGTGAGAGACAAGAGCATATTAATGGGAAGAGATGGATGAGAAATAGTCTGGTTGGTGTTGGCCAGTCTGAAAACAAAATAGATCTGATTTGAGGACATTTGGGCAACCATTGACCTTGTCATGGAGCCCAAAGCCGTTGGTTGGGTGGGCAGGGATTTGGCAAGAACTTTCAGAAAGAATGCTCCTGGCCTCAGCTCCCAGGAATGGTGGTCATCCCCACCTGGAGGAGGGAAGCTGGGGGGAGAGGAGCCCAAGGGGCCAGAAGTTGGATGAGTGGGGAACCTGCTCTGGAGCCCATCTGCCCACCCATGCTGATGTCTCACAAGCCAGTTGTGGGGTAATATCCTCGTCCCTGGGAGCCTGTCCCCTGCTGTCACACATGCTGTACAGCAGGGTCTGGGAGGGAGCCTGAGTGAGGGCAAGGACAGGAAGAGGGGGCCTGAAGCTGGGCTTGGGAGTGGGGGTGGTGTTGGTGTAAGGCTTCTCTTATGGACAGTGGGGATGTTGAGCCAGGTTGGCACTCCCACCCAGCCTTTTATTAGATCTCTGGAAAATCCCCTAAACCCACCAAAGGTCAGCTTGTTCATGACATTCATACCTGTCCCAGCTTTTTCAGTGTAATTAGGGGAAGGTGAAAAGTCTAGAGATGAGGGAGTGCAGGGATGGGGAGTCTTAGTCACCTGAGACAGGCGAATTCAAACCCTAGTTCTGTTACTTAGCACTATGCGTCATTGAGAAATGGTTAAACTGAGTCCCCTTGTCTTCATCTTTTACAGAGGGGTCATTGTTAGGACTAAATAGTGATACAGGTTAAAGGCTTTAGCACAGCACCTGTTCATGTTATTATGGGCAAAGCACACTTCTAGGCACAAAGTCAAGTCTCAACAAATGTTAATCGGATAGACAATTTATGGAAGATTCCTTGGAAATTACAAAGACCCACAGAGATGTGAAGACTGTTACCATCAGACCCAGACAATGGGGTGCTTTGGGAAGCATGTGGGGTTTCTGTACCTGTGGGCCATTCTCCCTGCTTTCTGAACCTCTCAGATTGGGGTGCAGCTAAGACTAGCCAATTCATACAATTCCCCTCTCCCCAAGTGGGGAAGGGCCCTGTTGAGATATGATTTTCTAGATGGGAGTTAACCTATGATCCAACCTTAAGTCTCTGTCCAGAATGTTCAATGGTTAGGACACTAGGGCCCTTTGGAACCCTCCCACAAAGCTCCAGTTGTGGGTTGGAGCAGTGGAGGGCTTTTCTGGGAGCAGAGGGGTAGGAAGTGAAGAGGAGGCCCCTTTGTCTCTTGGTGTGCTCCCCAAGGCCTGGCTACTGGCTGAGGAGATTGGTGTATCAGGATCTCTCAATCCTACCCCGTCACCCTCTCATGGGATCAATCTTTCAACTTCCAAACACCAGGGAGGGAGCACACTATCTTTCATCCACATGGAGAGGAGAGATCATGGGGTGTTGCTCAGAGATCTTATTGAAGCAAATATGTTCAAGAATAAGACTCAAGGATTCCCCCCACCCCCATGACTACCAGATGTGAGTAGATGGACAAAGGTCCACCAAAACAGAACTAGCCCTGTGGTTCTGATATACTTGGAGGGTTTGAGAACATCCGTAGCTTGCTTGGCATTGGGGGTGGGTGGGCTTAGCTGGGAGGACTTTCACTGTTCGCTGTTCCCTGATGAATCTAAAGTCACATCATAACAAATGACTGACCAATTCATTTGGGAGGTGAAGAAATCAAAGCTCAGAAAAGTTTATGAACACGTCCCAGGATAGCAGGGCTAGAGCCAGCAGAGCCCTGAGCCCAGGCAGCCTGACCCAGAGCCCTCGCTTCTGAGCTCTGTTTCATATGACTTCCTAGCAGGACATGAGAGTTCAGATCAGACAGATTCTAGAGCATTGTTTCCTAGAACTGCTAATGCCTACTTCTAAGAGCTGGGGCAATGCTGGAAACAAAGAAGAGAAGGCAGAGAATGGTTGATGGCAGCATCAATAAGGATACAGGCGCTAGAACATTAGAAGATTCCAAGGGGGAGGATAATGGACAAAGGGCACATTTTGTCACATTCCCTCTTCAGGTGAGACGGTTCGTGGGTAAGACATGAGTGGGAGGTGGGGGATAGGCTGTGGACTGCTCTGTCAGCTCCCCACAATATTTCCTGTTATTTAGCCTGGTTCTATGAGTACCCCCATCATCTAGCCAATTCAGGGTAAAAGAATCCTGAGCGATTAAACACTGGAGAAGCTTAGCTTTTGAAAGAATCATCAGTGAAGTTGGTTAAAACTTTTCAGTCTTGTCAATAAAATTGGTTAAAACTTTTCAGTCAAACTGGTCAGAAATCCAGTCAGGTGAGTTGAAAATTCAGGAAACTCAGAAGTCCAGTCAGGTGCATTAAAAATTCAGGAAGCCCAGGCCATACTACTTTCAGCTGGGTTTTGTCTGAACTTCTGCAAAATCAATCGGATGCTTGGTCGGTTCATCACGAAGTCCTGGGAGTCTAGACGGAAATACAAGCAGGCTTCACGCACACCAAGGTGGTGAATTGGAAATCTGGTGAGTTCGGTCCAGAATCCAGCAAGGTCAGTCCAAAATGCGGATCAGTCCCAAGGTCAGTGTGGTGAAACTGATGTCCAAGCAGTGTAGTCAAATACTTACAACAACCTACGCTCCCCCACCGCCCACCCGCCCCTGGCTGCAGCTTGGCATAGCGTGGGCCCAACATCCGGTCACGGGACTGGGTTTGTGCAGGGTAGACCGAGAGACAGAGGATTGACTGAACAAAATGGTGCTGTTGGGGGTTTCTAGAATCATCTCCACCAGCAGCCGGGAGAAGGAAGTAACAGGCTGAGCAGGGATGGCAACCCCAGACAAACCCTTTGACTGCCTCAAGGAGACCCCCAATGCCACTCTGTTGACCTCTGTGAACCTAGCATGTAGTCAAGCCATTAGGCCTTCAAAAGTAGCCCCCCTTCTAGCCCCTGGGCAGCCAGCCAGGGTGTTGTCCCCTCCAGGACACTGTCCCATGAATACACATAGCGTGCCTGTCCCCTCTCGGCCGGCCTGTATGTTCTCCCACGCTCCTTCCCCTCTCTGGCCAGAGCTGAGCAGGCAAAGCCAAGAGCTGGCCTGGTGCCCCAGCACACGGAGGTGTAGCTGGGCTCTGACCCAGCTCCTCAAACAGGTTCCATATGGTCCTCCGGCCGCCCCTCATCCCTCTTCCCCACCTTGACTGTTTCCGAGATTAAAACCCTTTCCTGGTTGTCAGCAAACAGCCTCGCTGCTTCTGCGGCTGAGCTGGTGTGGAATACTCATCAGAAGGCTGGCTGGAGGGGGATGGAGCTCCTGGGCTCTTGGGTGGGGGGTGTGGGGGTGCAGGTGGCCTGAGGGTGGAGAAGCCCCCGTGTGCCCCTCAGCCCAGCTGTAGCCTCTGGAATAGTCCTTGAGTGTTTGGCCATGGCATCAGGACCCCAAGTCTCAAGGCAGGGACATGCAGTGATCTGAACCCTCTGTTTTGAACCCAGAATTCCTCCTGCAGCTAAGATGTGATGAAAGCAGAGAGAGGGACAGCTGAGATGGGAGGGGAGCTGGGATGGGAGCAGGGAGGCTAATCCACATACGTAATCACTAGTGACAAACGGCCGATCAGTCGGCGGCGGGGAAGCCAGACGCAGCTGGGGTGGGTTCCCGGCTGCTGGCCCTGCTGACCCCAGTGTTCACCCTTTGGTTTCAGGGCTGTGGGGGTATTGAGTCCTGGGACTGGAGTATCAGGTTGGATCCTCCAGGGGCTTGGGACTGCACATATTTACTCTGGTAGTGAAGTATTTTAAAAATTATGCAGCCAGTCCGGCAGTCCTGGAGGTCCTGGCTGAACCGTCACCTTGGGTTGGAGCCTGTCTCGACTCTGGCTCTGCCTTTCTCCCTGGAAAGGCTTCTGTTGACTGTGAAACCTGAAGACCCACACAGATGCGTGTGCGTGCGCGGCTTGTTGTTGCTGTTCAGTCGCTAAGTCGTGTCCAACACTTTGCGAGCCCATGAACTACAGCATGCCAGACTGCCCTGTCCTTCACTATCTCCCGGAGTTTGCTCAAACTCATGTCCATTGAGTCAGTGATGCCATCCAACCATCTCATCCTCTGTTGCCCCTTTCTCCTCCTGCCCTCAATCTTTCCCAGCATCAGGGTCTTTTCCAATGAGTTGTATCTTTGCATCAGGTGGCCAAAGTATTGGAGCCCCAGCTTCAGTCCTTTCAGTGAATATTCAGGGTTGATTTCCTTTAGCATTGACTGATTTGATCTCCTTGCTGCCCAAGGGACTCTCAAGAGCTTTTCCCAGCACCGTAATCCGTGTATGTGTACATGACCTCTCTAGATAGACACCCAGTGCTTCTAGGTGCCCATGAAACCCACAAGCAGTGCCCACCCAGGCTCTCTACACTCCTTGCACCCCTGCTCAGCACTTCTCCACCACCAAGTCCAGCCCAGAGGCTCATCTGGACACACAGGCACAGCTGATCCACTTCTGAGCCCCTGAGGGAACCATGTCCTGGGGATTCTTAGTTTTTATCCCTCCTCCATGCTGTCACAAGCCCTTGCCCAGGACCTGTCTTCTTTGATCCTCATGATTAGCTCCTTGGTGCACAGGCTATGATTCCTTCCATTTTACAGATAGAAAACTGACCCACAGAGGCACAAGGTTACTTACCCAAGGTCACAGAGTTAGTACTTGGCAAGGGTTCAGATGCAAACCAATGCCTGTCTGACTTTCAGGCCACACTCTGCACGCCCTCCTCTCTTGGCAGATTCTCTTCCCTGCCCTGGACTGCCCCACCCCAGGGGACACCAGTATATTTAAACATTTTAGCCTCAGTGTGGGTGTGTAGCCAGGGGCCTACACATGCTTCTGTTAAAACCTTCTACTCCAGCCTGTGTGTTCTCCATAATCTCAGTGATTGGATTCTCCTTAAACTGAGCCCCAGCTCATTTTCCTCCCCATCTAGCTTTGTTTTGCCCTCATCACAGCTCAGGGGCAGGCTTGACCCACAGCTGTGGCTTGGAAGGGACACATTGTTGCTGATACTGTGACCATCCTCTTCCTTGTAGAGCACGATACTGGTTTCATTGCCCCTCACCACAGCTCTAGGAAAAGGGCAGGGCAGGAATTGTGCCCATTTTACAGGCAAAGAACTGAGGCTCAAGGCTTGACCTAGGCACACTGGGGATGAGGAGGAGCTGGAAACCAAAGGCAAGTCTCTATTTTTCCTCTCATATTTGCCCTAAGATGAGAATTACTTGATGTGTTTATTAAGTACTCATTTATAGGTTTTAATTCAGACTTTGAAATCTGAATTTCAGAGGAGAGAGAGCAATTCACCTGCCTTTTCAGACAGAGCTCACTTGCCAGTAATTGGCAAATCTACTCAAAGCCTTGGAATCTTTTATTTTTAAAAATCCTTATGCTGGAGAGAAAACCAATGAAACAGATCCTCTGACACGGAGGTAACCATCCTGCTGCCCTTCAGGGGGTTCCACAGAGCCCCAAAGCTGGCTCTGGGCCCAGGTTACAAACTGTGAGCTACACTGTCATTCCAATCGCAGGTCTGCCACTTACCAACTTATGCCCCAGGAATGTTCTCTGTGCCTCAGTTTCCTCATCTGTACAATGGGGACAATACTGTTATCTGCCTCACAAAACTGTTGTGAGAATTAAACAGGCGAATGTCTGTGAAGCACAGAGAACACTGTCTGGCATGTAAGAAGTGCTGAATGAATCAATGTCATTCGCCTGGCCACCCTGTCTTGGCTGACGATGTGTTGAGGACTATACCGTGTATCATCTGATTCAAATGGTTGCCTTGGTTAAAGGAATGATTCAATGGCATCATCCTACTGAGTCAGAAAGAAATGCAGCCAAAGCAGTCGGTAGATTTAATTGAACTGTTAGGAATGTTTTAAAAAATACGGATCAGCTTGTGGTGGATGCTGTCATTTTTGCAGGGTGACCGCCACCTCCTTGCCTGTGGGAGGCTGGAGTGTGAGCAGACTTGCCTTAACACCACCTCCCCCGCTACCCCCTTCCAGGAGAAGTTCCCACGGAGGTGAGAGGCGTCAGACAGAGGACTCACCGCCAGTGTTTCCTTGACTGCTCAGGTGCCCTCAGAGTCGCCATGGGATCAGATCCTGGAAACCCTGAGTGGTTTCCCAGATGGGACCTTGGAGCTCTGCTGATTCGTTCTGCCTTGTTCCCTCTAGGGGAGCTTGGCAAAGGGATTATTCACCTCCCCTTTGCCTCCACAAGGCTCTATTTAGAGGGGCCAACTCTGTCTGCTCTGGGCAGGAAGGAGTGTTGGGAGGAGGACAAGGACAGCCACTTCCTTCCAGGCCCTGCTGTCTTCTCTGAGGGACATCTGGGGCCTTGAGCAGTTCCGGGAAAGAGGCTGCCGGCTGCCACAGAGACTACCCCCCGCACCCGCCCGCCGGAATTGTCTGGAGCTGGGACCTCTCTGGAGAGGCTCGGGGGGAACTTAGGACAAACCACGTTTACATCCAGGTGACACTGGTTAGTTCAGTCATCAAAGGGCAGCCTGAGTGGGAAGGAAAGGATCCCAGAGAGGAAAGGAGAGGCATGATCATATTACCTACCTTCCTGGTCAGTGGTGTCCATGGAAATAAGGTCCCCAGTCCGCCCTATACGCCTGCCCTGCTTGACCCAAGCTGCATGCCAGCCTCGATCTGTGATGGTCCCTCATGCCCCAACCTCAGCTAGGGCTGTTCCTCCTGCCTCAGGACCTTTGCACATTCTGTCCGCTGTTGCTTTCCTCGGCTTTACTCGTGCAACTCCTCAAGCCGAGGTCTCAGTCTGATTGTCACTCTTCCAGGGAAACCTTCCTCGAAGCTGCACACAACCTCCCTCCTCCTTCTCCCCTCCTCCCCCACAACACACCTTTCCGGATTAGGTTAGGATATTTCTTCTTCTCCCTTATTACACACACTCAAGTTCTATGGATTTCTCCTTCAGGGCACTTTGCGCAGTTGTTACGAGCTTTTTCTTTGGGGTCCATCTGCTGGAATTCTTAGCCACTAATGGTTCACAGATGCATCCTTCACTGTGCCCTGCCTGGTTCCCAGGAAGCTGCTCACTCCAGGTCACATGTCTTTCCAGGGGTGACCCGTGGACAGTGACTGGCTGATGCTGGGATACAAAGAGCCAGCCTGCTTGCCTCGATTTGAGACAACTCTTAAGGGCCATCTGAGCTCTAGAGTGTCCCGTAGGATGGCTGAGGCCTCAGCTATAATCACACTGCAGGCCTGCCTTCTTTGCTTCCTTGTCATCTTCTGCAAACACTCCCTTAAATACTTTCTGCACATAGCTCTCTGAATCAGTCTTTCCACGGACCCCCATCTGAGATACCCACCTTACCCACTTCTTTCAGAAACCTCTTTTTTTTCTTATCAAAGCTTCTCTCAGAGAAGATTCTGAAAAGCTCATTTACATGGAAGTACCAATGGTTATTAATAGCTCAATGGGTTTCCTTTCCCAGAGTCATCTGCTGTTTATGATGCTGTTTATCTGCTGCTTACATCAAAGCCTAGATAAAATTTTTAGAAGTCAGAGAAGTGGGTAATGAGGTAAGGCTGGGGCACTTCGGATTCATCAGCAAATCTAGGACCACTCCTTGCCAGCAGTCTAAGGGCCTGCACATATGTTCATTGGGGAGGCGGATACTTTTCAGAACCATCGAGGTCCATCATCTTGGGGGTCTCAGAGGGAGAAGCAGGTGGGTGTGACAAAGTGGGGCCTGGTTAGCTGTGTGACCACTTCCCCTTTGGAGCTCAGTTTCTTCAACTATAAAATGATGGATTGTAGTACCCGTTATGAAACTGCATATATGGATTGGCCAAAAGTTCGTTTGAGTTTTTCCATAAGGGAAAACTTTTGGCCAACCCAGTACATGTGCGCTCAGTTAAGAAGACAATATACACATTTGTTTCTATACATTAAAATGCCAGAAATAGATCCCTTAGAACAGAGGTTCCCAAACTTCTTTGTTCATAGCACCCTTAGAGTCAATAATTTTCTATGGTGCTCTCATTCCTGGTGGCTCAGATGGTAAAGAGTCTGCCTGCAGTGTGGGAGACTCGGTTTCAATCCCTGGGTTGGGAAGATCCCGTGGAGAAAGAAGTGGCAACCCGCTCCAGTATTCTTGCCTGGAAAATCCCGTGGACAAAGGAGCCTGGCAGGCTACAGTCCATGGGGTTGCAAAGAGTCAGACACGACTGAGCAACTAACACTTAGGCCAAAGGAAATACCAAAGAGGTCCTTTGATTAGGTGTTTAGGTCTCAATAATGCAAAACGTGTTCTGTCATCATCTATAAATCTAAAAATAGTACACGTAAATTGAAAGAAACAAGAAAACATTTACGTGTATCTGTAAATAGCCAGTTATTTACTAACGGGATGTGCGTCGGGCACAGCACGACTTCTCAAACCTTGGAACCCTGTGGGACACCATCACTCATTTCCTGTACCACAATGATTTTCACATGGTATTGGCTTTTTATCACAGCAACCACCAGAAAACGAACTTCACAAAGATATGACACTGTTGGAAGGAATGTCACATAGTCTAACATGGAAACTGGGAACTAGCAGAGCCAGCAGTTTGCTGAGCACCCAACAGATGGCACTGTGCTTCCCTCAAAACCAAAAGGACCCTGGCAGCGTCTTCAGTTCAGTTCAGTTCAGTTCAGTCTCTCAGTCATGTCCGACTCTTTGCAACCCCATGGACTGCAGCACACCAGGCCTCCCTGTCCATTGCCAGCTCCCAGAGTTTACTCAGACTCATGTCCATTGAGTCTGTGATGCCATCCAGCCATCTCATCCTCTGTCATCCCCTTCTCCTCCCGCCTTCAATCTTTCCCGACATCAGGGTCTTTTCCAATGAGTCAGTTCTTTGCATCAGGTGACCAAAGTACTGGAGTTTCAGCTTCAGCATCAGTCCTTCCAATGAATATTCAGGACTGATTTCCTTTAGGATGAACTGGTTGGATCTCCTTTCAGTCCAAGGGACTCTCAAGAGTCTTCTCCAACACCACAGTTCAAAAGCATCAATTCTTTGGCGCTCAGCTTTCTCTATGGTCCAACTCTCACATCCATACATGACTATTTGAAGAACCATAGCTTTGACTAGATGGATCTTTGTTGGCAAAGTAATGTCTCTGGCAGTGTCTTAGTGGATCTGTTATTGTGCCCTGGTGTCTCAGGGCACCTTTGGGAGCTGCCACCTTAGCATTAGGTCTTCCCAGGTGGCTCAGTGCTTAAGAATCAGCCTGCCAATGTAGGAGATGCAGGTTTGATCCCTGGGTCCTCCGGAGGAGGAAATAGCAACCCGCTCCAGTATTCTTGCCTGGAAAATCCCATGGAGAGGAGCCTGACAGGCTACAGTCCATAGAGTCACATAGAGTCCGACACTACTGAGTGCACATGTAACACAGCCTTAGCACTAATCACGATTATTTCCAGGGAGCTGGATTTTTGATAATTTTTACTTCTTTCTTTATACTCCCCATCCTATCTCTTCAATAATGAACACATGATGCCTTAAAAGAGATCAGAATCAGGTAGAGGTGATGGCTGCACAACATCATGAACGTACTAATGTTACTAATGGTAAATGTTATATCATGTGTGTTTCACCACACACTCACACACACACAATTTCCTAAAAAAAAAGAGAGGTCAGAGAAAAAAATGATTTCCATGTTTTTAAAAATCTCAAACCCTTCAGAAAAGTTGGATGAGAAGACAAAAGAGAAGACTCTAAGCTGGGAAGCTGTAAAGCATGCACCATCCGCAACGTGCAGCAGAGAGTTTTTACCATGCTCATGGTCCACCTTTCCTTGCAAGGAAGGCCATTTAGCATTCCACCAGCTGGCCTCCTTCCTGGCAGAGATGAGAACACAGGCTCTGGGAGGTAATCCTCCCAGAAGATGACGCATCAGAAAGACTTCTTTGGGGGAAGGCGGCCAGCAGGGGCCACAGGAGATGAGTGGTTGGTTTTAAATCTCTTACTTAACCATGCCTGCAGTGACTCTCAAACATGATATCTCTCTTGTGGATGCTGTACCTGTCCTTTCAGTCACATAGCTTGGGTCACCCACTGCTCCAGCTGCCAAGTAGATGTAGAGAAAGAAAGATGGGATTGTCCTTCTGCATGTGGTCATGTGTGTACACACCTGCCCCTCTGATAATATCAGGCAACTGAGCCATGCATGCCTTCCTTTGCTGGACTTCCAAGGGTAGCATCTTGTGCTGATCTGTTTTAGCCACGAGGAAAGATGGAGGTTCAGAGGGCCTCTGGGAGTGCTCAGAGGTGGTCATAAACCTGTTGCTGGAGGTTCAGATGGAGACGCAGTGAAGGAGAATGCCATGAAAGAGATTATAATCTTACCACCTGGCCACCTCTTCTTGCATCTGCTTCCTTTCCAATCTGGGACAGTCCCCTCCATCTTTCATCTCTCTCTCTCTCCCTCTTCTTATAAGGCCACCTATTCTATTGGATTAGGGCCCCATCCTTATGATCTCATTTGACCTTAATTACCTTCTATAAGCCCCATCTCAAAATATAGTCACATTAGGGGTTAGGGCTTCAAGATGAATTTGGGGAGACACAATCTAAAGAACAACGAAAAGTAAAATGATATTTTCAGCATGTGACATGTAATATTACATATCCCTTATTGGTATGTAAGTGTGGCCCTGGAACTACGTTTAAAAATAATTAGATAAATAAATAAGAGAAGGTAGTGAAATTGAAACATAATCTCCCACCATTGAGGAATTTAAAATCTATTTGGGAAAACAATACAAAAATCTGTAAGTGTGAAAAACAAAAGATTGAAGGACAGCTTCAGATACATGTTTCTTCCACTATCTGAAAGTAGAGGTTTCCTACGAAACCTTTTGTAAGTGAAAATGGTGTAAAGCAAAGGAGCAACTCCCTTAAAATATATCTTGCCTAAGACACACAAAATAAATCAAGATAAAGCACAGATGCTCACAGACACTCCAGATCTATGTTGGCCTGATGTTGAGGTGCTGAGTGTAGTTGCTGGGGAAGGAGCTTGGCAGTGCCACTCTTGATGCCCAGGGTGCACACTGCCTCTGTCATGCTGCTGCTGCTAAGTCACTTCAGTCGTGTCCGACTCTGTGTGACCCCACAGATGGCAGCCCACCAGGCTCCTCCGTCCCTGGGATTCTCCAGGCAAGAACGCTGGAGTGGGTTGCCATTTCCTTCTCCAGCCTCTGTCATAGTTCGCTGCAAAACAAATGCTGAATGCTTTTTACTTTTCACTTTTTTTTTCATAAAAGCAAAAGCAGTCTTCATTTTCACTTTTTTTTTTTTTTGTAAAAGCAAAAGTGGTCTTCAAATCTCTCTGTTAGGGAAACCAGGTACTAACGTACATCTTTCACAAAAGGGAAGTTGTATAAGACTTCTAAAAGTGAAAGGAACTTTGGAAAAGTGTAGGATACTTGTATATGTTCATGTACTGCTGAAGCCTAGCTTGAAGGATTTTGAACATAATCTTACTAGCCTGCAAAATGAGTGCAACTATACAGCAGTTTGTAGATTCCTTGGCATTGCCCTTCTTTACAATTGGAATGAAAACTGACCTTTTCAAGTCCTGTGTCCATTGCTAAGTTTTCCAAATTTGCTGATGTATTGAGTGAAGCACTTTGTCTGTATCATCTTTTAGAATTTTAAATAGCTCAGCTGTAATTCTGTAACCTCTACTAGCTTTGTTCCTAATAATGCTTTCTAAGCCCTATTTGACTTCAGACTCCAGGAAGTCAGGCTCTTGGTGAGTGACCACACCATCGTAGTTATCTGGGTCTTTTAGACCTTTTTTTGTATAGTTCTTCTGTGTATTCTTGCCACTTCCTTTTAATTCTTCAGCAGTATGTGAACCAAAAACTTCCAGATGTATAATGTGGGTTTAGAAAAGGCAGTCAAGGCTATGGTTTTTCCAGTAGTCATGTATGGATGTGAGAGTTGGACTGTGAAGAAAGCTGAGCGCCAAAGAATTGATGCTTTTGAACTGTGGTGTTGGAGAAGACTCTTGAGAGTCCCTTGGACTGCAAGGAGATCCAACCAGTCCATTCTAAAGGAAATCAGTCCTGGGTGTTCTTTGGAAGGAATGATGCTAAAGCTGAAACTCCAATACTTTGGCCACCTCACGTGAAGAGTTGACTCATTGGAAAAGACTCTGATGCTGGGAGGGATTGGGGGAAGGAGGAAAAGGGAACGACAGAGGATGAGATGGCTGGATGGCATCACCGACTGGATGGACATGAGTCTGAGTGAACTCCGGGAGTTGGTGATGGACAGGGAGGCCTGGCGTGCTGCAATTCATGAGGTCGCAAATATTCGGACATGACTGAGCTACTGAACTGAACTGAACTGAGAAAAGGCAGAGGAACCAAAGATCAAATTGCCAATATACGTTGGGTCACAGAAAAAGCAAGAGAACTCCAGAAAAATATCTGCTTCTGCTTCATTGACTATGCTAAAGTTTTTGACCATGTGGATCACAACAAACTGTGGAAAATTCTGAAAGAGATGGGAATAGCAGACCACCTTACCTGTCTCGTGAGAAACCTGTGTGGGGGTCAAGAAGCAACAGAACCTTATATGGAACAACCGACTGGTTCATTATTGGGGAAGGAGTATGACAAGGCTATATATTGTCACCCTATTTATTTAACTTATATGCAGAGTACATCACGCAAAATGTCAGGCTGGATGGATCACAAGCTGGAATCAAGATTTCTGGGAGAAAGATCAACAACCTCAGATATGCAGAAGTGGCATATCCAATGGCAGAAAGTGAAGAGGAACTAAAAAGCCTCTTGATGAGGGTGAAAGAGGAGAGCCAGAAGCTGGCTTAAAACTCAACATTCAAAAAACTAAGATCATGGCATCCAGTTCCATCACTTCATGGCAAATAGTTGGGGAAACAGTGGAAATAGTGACAGATTTTACATTCTTGGCTTCCAAAATCATTGCTGACAGTGATTGCAGCCATGAAATTAAAAGCTGCTTGCTCCATGGAAGGAAGGCTATGTCAAACCTAGACAGTGTATTAAAAACCAAAGACATCACTTTGCCAGCAAAAGTCCGTGTAGCCAAAGCTATAGTTTTTCCAGTAGTCATGTATGGATGTGAGAGTTGAACCATAAAGAAGGCTGAACACCAATGAATAGATGCCTTCAAACTGTGGTGCCAGAGAAGACTCTTGAAAGATCAAACCAATCAATTCTAAAGGAAATCAACCCTAAATATTCATTAGAAGGACTGATACTGAAGCTGAAGCTCCAGTACTTTGGCCACCTGATGTGAAGAGCTGACTTGCTGTAAAAAACCCTGATGCTGGCAAAGATGAAGGCAAAAGGAGGAGAGAGTGGTAGGGGATAAATGGCTAGATAGCATCACTGACTCAATGAATGTGAATCTGAGAAAACCCCAGGAGATAGTGAAGGATAGGGAAGCCTGGCATGCTGCAGTCCATGGGGTCACAAAGAGTCAGACACAACTTAGCAACTGAGCAACGACAGCAATAACCTGCATACGTGGAATAAATGCCACATGTGCTCTAGCTTAAGGGTGAAGTAACAGTAGCTTTCATAATATGATAAAGTGTCAGCTACTGCCTGTCTCCTCATTGAGTCACTCTCCTAGATTACATTAGGGGAAGATAGAGAGTGCTAAGAATATATTTGATCAACTGCTTTTGCCTGGACACAGATTACCTGATGATCAATCTCATGCTGATGCTTCATTTATATGTTTTTAAAGAGTTATACCTAATTTCTAAAAATAACTTTTATTTTGAAATGATTTTTGGACTTGAGGAGTTGTGAAAATAGTACAGAGAATTTTCTACATCCTTCCTCTAGCTTCTCCTAATGTCAATAGCTTACATAGCCATGGTTCACTTATCAAAATTAAAACATTAGCATCAGTACAAAATTACTCACTAAGCCATAGACAGTTTTGGGTTTTCTCAGTTTTCCACTGATGCCTTTTTTCTGTTTTGAGATTCAGTCAATGATACCACATTGCATTTAATTACCATGTCTCCTTAGGCTCCTAACCTGTGACAGTTCAACATTCTTTCCTTGTCCTTCATGGTCTTACTGTGTTTGAGGAATACTAATCATATTGTATGGAGAAGGCAATGGCAACCCACTCCAGTACTCTTGCCTGGGAAATCCCATAAATGTCCCTAAATTTGGATTTGTCTGATATTTTCTCAAGGTTAGACTGGGGTTATAGCTTTGGGGGAAGAATATCGCAGAGGTAATACACCTTTCAAATAGCATCCCATCAGAGAGTACACAATATCAGTATGTCTTATGACTAATGATGTTAACCTTGAATTGGTTAAGGTGGTTTTTACCAGGTGTCTCTACTATAAATGCTACTGTGTATCCCTTTTTCTAGCTATTTGTTATAAGTGAGGCAATCCAGCCCATACTCACTAAGAAGGGAATTACACTAACCTCTTGGAGAGACTTGGAGAAGGCAATGGCACCCCACGCCAGTACTCTTGCCTGGAAAATCCCATGGATGGAGGAGCCTAGTAGGCTGCAGTCCATGGGGTCGCTAAGAGTCGGACACGACTGAGCGACTTCACTTTCACTTCACTTGGGAAAGACTAGTGTGAAAGAATTTGTGGACATGTGTTTAAAATGCCATAGTAATTAATAAGTATTTTGGGGGGGGATGGGGATACTTTGAGGCTGTACAAATATCCTGTTTCTTCTTATGTTTTGCCCACTGATTTTAACTTCTCTGGGTGGGTCTTGCCTGTAGCAGTTATTACTGCAATGATCTATTAATAGTAGTAGAAAATAAGCATTTTCTATTTCCCTCAGTCCTCTAAATAGAATTCCACTAAATGGAATTCTTGGGACTTCCCCTGGTGGTCCAGTGGTTAAGACTCCAGGCTCCCAATGCAGGGGGCACAGGTTTGATCCCTGATCAAGGAATTAAGATCCCGCATACCACACAGTGTGGACCAAAAAAAAATCTGCTGTTTATTTTTATATTAAATTACTTACGACTTCATGGGGATTTGTTTTGTTGCTGAAATTGTTGTAGCTTTGGCCATTGAAAGTTCTTTCAGTTCGGCTCCTCTGACTTTTGACCTTTTTAAAGTCACTTTCTTATTTCTTGGTACCACAAATGCTTTAGGTTCATTTTGCATTTTTCCTGTCCCAGACATAGAGTTCCTTTTACTGGAGACTGGTTCCTTGTACTGGAACCTGGTTCTTTGTACTGGATGATGGTATTTAGAAACCAAGATCTAGGCATGAAGTATGCTTGTCAGAGCTAGGAAATCTATCTATCTACAGATGGTGTAGAAATTAAAAGATGCTTGCCATGAAATTAAAAGACGCTTGCTCCTTGGAAGGAAAGTTATGACCAACCTAGATAGCATATTAAAAAGCAGAGACATTACTTTGCCAACAAAGGTCCATCTAGTCCAGGCCATGGTTTTTCAAGTAGTCATGTATGGATGTGAGAGTTGGACTGTAAAGAAAGCTGAGCACCGAGGAATTGATGCTTTTGAACTGTGGTTTTGGAGAAGACTCTTGAGAGTCCCTTGGACTACAAGGAGATCCAACCAGTCCATTCTAAAGGAGGTAAATCCTGGGTGTTCACTGGAGGGACTGATGTTGGAGCTGAAACTCCAATACTTTGGCCACCTGATGCAAAGAACTGACTCATTGGAAAAGACCCTGATGCTGGGAAAGATTGAGGGCAGAAGAAGAAGGGGATGACAGAGGATGAGATGGTTGGATAGCATCACTGACTCAATGGACATGAGTCTGGGTAGACTCCGGGAGTTGGTGATGGACAGGGAGGCCTGATGTGCGGCAGTCCATGGGGTCGCAAAGAGTCAGACACAACTGAGTGACTGAATCGAGCATCTGTCTACATTTGTGTATCTACAGTTGAGGCCTGTGAGATCTATTTCCTTTGCAAGGGGTCAAACTTGGGCTTCCTGCACTGGAAGTATGGAGTCTTAGCCACTGGACCCCCAAGAAAGTGCCAGGTTTTGAATCTGGACAATTATACATACTTTTTTTGTTTCCAAAAGTTCAGTCTGTTCATTTTCGGATGTGTCACCCATTTTAAGGGTATCATTTGTTGAGTTTTTACAAATGTATATACACCTGTGTAACCACACCCACAATCAAGATAGTATGACCTCATCTTAACTTGATCACATCTGCAAAGACCCTATTTCCAAACAAGGTTGCACTCATAGGTACAACGTATTAGGACTTCTACATATCCTATTGGGGGAAAAATCTAATCCACGACTCTCAGCATGAAGATACAAAATTCATCCATGCTGCAATGTATATAAGTATTTTGCTTCTTTTAATTGATGAATAGTATCCTATAGTATGGATATAACACAATTTGTTTATCCATTCTCTTGCTTCGGGCACATGAGTTACTTCCAGTTTGGGGCTGTTATGAATAAAGTCTTCTGTGATATTCCTGTGCAGATCACAAGAGCTCGAGTTGCTTTGAATCCTCGTCAATGCTCAGGTATTGTCAAGCTTTTAATTCTAACCATTTGAGTAAATCTGTAGTGGTAATTCAATTTGTGGTTTTCATTTTCATTCCTCTGATGATAAATGAAGTTAATCAGAGTTTCATGTACTTGTTGACCATTGCATATTTTCTTTGGTGAAGTGTTCACTTGACTTTTTTACACATATTTTATTGGGTTGCTTATCTTATGGGTTTAGATTGTTTGATATATACTCTGGATGCTAGTCCTTTGTCTGGTATATAGATATACATAGTAACTATTTTCTCCCAGCCTATGGCTTAACTTCTCATTTTCTTAAAGGGATCTTTCCAAGAGTAGAAACTTTCAATTTTAGTTAGGACCAGTTTATGAGTTTTTTTCTTTTACGGTTCATGTGTTTTGCGTCCTACCTCTGTTAGGGAAAATAAAATGGAAGTCATCTTGTTCAGGGCTTCAGAGACAAGAAAGCAGAGCAGGCTTATGCAGTGTCTCTGACCTGCCTGGACACTACTCTGATTACTCACGAGTGCACCAGGTGTTACCAGTAAGTTGAGATATAGATAAGATAGAGAGTGGGTCTTGGAATTTTTGAGCCCCTAGCTGTCTGACCAGCCATACCCAGTCAGTTCAGTCACTCAGTCATGTCTGACTCTTTGTGAACCCCATGGACTAAAGCATGCCAGGCTTCCCTGTCCATCACCTACTCCTGGAGCATGCTCAAACTCATGTCCATTGAGTTGGTGATGCCATCCAACCATCTCATCCTCTGTCATCACCTTCTCCTCCTGCCTTCAATCTTTCCCGGCATCAGAGAACTTCCAGCTGTTCAAGCTGGATTTAGAAAAGGCAGAGGAACCAGAGATCCAATGAGAATTCCATAAAAACATCTACTTCTGCTTTATTAACTATGTCAAACCTTTGACTGTGTGGATCACAACAAACTGTGGAAAATTCTTCAAGAGATGGAAATACCAGACCACCTTACTTGCCTCCTGAGAAATCTGTATGCAGGTCAAGATGCAACAGTTAGAACCGGACATGGAACAATGGACTTTTTCATTGACTTTTCCAATGAGTCAGTTCTTTAATTCAGGTGGCCAAAGTATTTGGAGCTTCAGCTTCAGCATCAGTCCTTCCAATGAATATTCAGGGTTGATTTCCTTTAGGATGGACTGGTTTGATCTCCTTGCAGTCCAAGGAACTCTCAAGAGTCTTCTCCAGCACCACAGTTCAAAAGCATCAATTCTTTGGCACTCAGCTTTCTTTATGGTCCAACTCTCACATCCACACATGATTACTGGAAAAACCATAGCTTTGACTAGACGGACCTTTGTCAGCAAAGTAATATCTAGAATCAGACCACTGCTATCACCACCATCAGACCACTGCTAGTATAGCTGGTGATGATGTTAGGATAGCAGGGGCGTCAGTTTTATCTCCATAGTTAACAGGCTTATGGGCTTGGGCGAGTCATATAACTTCTCCCATATTAATGGGGGGAAGTCAGTCCTGGTCTGTGCCTTCTTAGCTAGTCTACTGTAGGAATAAGATGGAGATAAGGTGAGTAGTTTAATGAGGTCTGCTTCAAATTGCAGGCAGGCACACAAAGTGTGTGGAAATAGCTGGCATCTCCTCTTCATAAAACTGTGAGGTAGGTATGGTTTTCTTCATTTTTATACATGGAGAAATTTTTATACATGGAGGCTTGGAGAGGCTAGGTAACTTGCTCAACTGAAAGAATTGGAAAGTGCTGGAATTATGATAGATGTTCCTCTTCACTTTCTGCCATAAGGGTGCTATCATCTACATATCTGAGGTTATTGATATTTCTCCCAACAATATTCATTCCAATTTATGCTTCATCCAACCCAGCATTTCACATGATGTACTGTGTGTATAAGTTAAATAAGCAAGGTGATAACATACAGCCTTGACATACTCCTTTCCTGATTTGGAACCAGTCCATTGTTCCATGTCCGGTTCTAACTGTTGCTTCTTGACCTGCATACAGATTTCTCAGGAGGCAAGTAAGGTGGTCTGGTATTTCCATCTCTTGAAGAATTTTCCACAGTTTGTTGTGATCCACACAGTCAAAGGTTTGACATAGTTAATAAAGCAGAAGTAGATGTTTTTATGGAATTCTCATTGGATCTCTGGTTCCTCTGCCTTTTCTAAATCCAGCTTGAACAGCTGGAAGTTCTTGTTCACATACTGTTGAAGCCTGGCTTGGAGAATTTTGAGCATTACTTTGCTAGCGTGTGAGATGAGTGCAGTTGTGTGGTAGTTTGAACATTCTTTGGCATTGCCTTTCTTTGAGACTGGAATGAAAACTGACCTTTTCCAGTCCTGTGGCCACTGCTAAGTTTTCCAAATTTGCTGGCATATTGAGTGCAGCACTTTCACAGCATCATCTTTTGGGATTTGAAAGCTCAGATGGAATTCCATCACCTCCACTAGCTTTGTTTGTAGTGATGCTTCCTAAGCCCCACTTGACTTCATGCTCCAGGATGTCTGGCTCTAGGCAAGTGATCACACCATCGTGGTTATCTGGGTCATTAAGATCTTTTTTGTGTAGTTCTTCTGTGTATTCTTGCCACCTCTTCTTAATGTTTTCTCCTTCTGTTAGGTCCATGCTGTTTCTGTCCTGTATGGTGCCCATCTTTGCATGAAATGTTCCCTTGGTATCTCTCATTTTCTTGAAGAGCTCTCTAGTCTTTCCCATTCTATTGTTTTCCTCTATATCTTTGCATTGATCACTTAGGAAGGCTTTCTTATCTCTCCTTGTTATTTTTTGGAACTCTGCATTCCATTGGGTATATCTTTCCTTTTCTCCTTTGCCTTCAGCTTCTCTTCTTTCGTCAGCTATTAAGACCTCTTCAGACAGTTGTTTTGCCTTTTTGCATTTCTTTTTCTTGGGGTGGTCAACCATGCCCAGGGCTTAACAAAATACTATGACTCACAAGATGAAATAGCATTGTAAAAAGGTTAATGTGAAATCAGAGCTGCAATTTGCTCACACACTAGTGCTGATATCGGTTTGTAGCCTGGAATTATAAACAGGAATCCCCAAACTGCAATTTGAAGTCTCACCTGTGGAGTGATGGCACTGCCTGGGACCTTTTCCCATCTGGGACTCCAGATTGCTGTTACACGGGACTTTTCCGTGCCGTTTGAGTCTGGATATTAGTCGGCCCAATTTGGTGATGTCTGTGCTGTTACTGTCCTCTACTGTTTCTATTTCTTTTTAAAAATGATTGTATATTGAAAGTGAGTTAGATAATTCTCTGTTAAATATTGAAATTGTTTATTTGTGTACAATGCATGATTTCTTTTGTTAACAAATCCTTAGAACCTGAGACAAAAGTTAAAACTTTTGGTAAACCAACCTCAAAGTCAAAGTCTTCTAGAAGTTTTAGTTTTTATGTTTAGGTCCTTACCCATTTTGGGTATTTTTGTATGTGGAGATGGAGGGGTTTTTTCATATAGCCATCCAATTGGTCTAGAATCATTTATTGAAAAGACTAGTCATTGTACATTAAAATACCTTATATCTTTGTCAGATCAACTTACTACCATGCATGTGTGGATTTACTTCTGACTTCCTAATATGTCTATCCTTATGCCAGTATTACATGTTTTGATTAGTGCAGTTTAATAAATCTTGAAATCAGGTAGTACAAGTTCCTAAAGTTGCCCTTCCCTTCAATATTGTTTGGTTATTCTAGGGTTTTTGCATTTCCATGTAAATTTTAGAATCCGCTTGTTAATTTCTGCTCCCCCAGAGAAGCCCTTGGGGATTTTTATTAGATTTGCATTAAATCTGTAGATCATCACTTAAGGGTAATTGACATATGTTCAATATTGAGTCTTCTGACCTATGAGCATGATATAGTCACCATTTGTTTGGTAGTTTTTGGGGTACAAGTCTCACACATACTTCACTGAATTTATTTCCCAGTATTTTGGGGTACTATTATAAATGATATTTCCCACTTCAATTTCTAGCTGTTTATTTTTTGTATATGGAAATATAATTCATTTTAATATGTTAACTTTGTATCCTGCAACCTTGCTCACTCAACTTATCACACTAGTAACTTCTTTGTAGATTACTTAAGCTTTTGTATGTATGTAATTGTGCTGCCTAGAAATAAAGACAGATGTACTTCTTTTCCAGCCTGGATGCCTATGCTTCTGTGTCTTCCTATTCTAGTGGCTAGGACCTCCAGTAAAATCTTGAATAGAGATAATGACAGGAGACATCTTTCTCAGTAAAAGATGACAAGACAATTGGATAGCTGTATGAAAAACAAATGAACTCTAGTGATTCCTAGCTCTATGTGGGCTCTGGGAATTTTCCAGTGTACAGCTCCCTGGTAATTGTTCTTTTCCCAGATATTCTTTGCTCAGCCTTGGATATTCACCCTAATATTATTTGGTTGGAATCCAGCCAAAGATTCAAGGGGACCATGCAGATTTTAGAAGCTCTTTCTCTGCGTGACTCCCTTTTCTCTGGTATTCTGTCCTGAAAATTCTAGGCACCTTGGTCTCTCCAAACTCCAGTTTCTATCTCTTCAACCCATTGAGAGTTCCTTTCCTGATCTGCTTGGGTTCACCCACTCTGCTCTGCATTCCAGAAATTGCCTCCATGCAGAAGATTGGAGTTCAATCTGATCTCATTTGTTTCTCATCACTTACTCACTGAGTTGCGTGTTGTCCAAAGTCTGAAAACAGTTGTTTAATTGTCTATATTTGAGGATTCCAATATTTGTAGTTCTTAGGCATGTAAATCTGTGGTGACTCATATCCTTGTGTTTTTGGTCATTTGTGACTGTGGGTTTGTCATCTTTGAGCATCAATTACAAGGGTCTCCATTGGGAACACCTTCCCCAGAGAGGATTTGTACTTGATTGGGAGCCAGAGAGGTACATTTGATCTGGAACCCTCCCCAGTAGACCCTCTCAAGAATCTGAGACTTAATTTAGGACTACCAGCTTCAGCTCCCGCAGCCTGCAGGTGGCTCCCTTTGGTGTTGCCAGTAAGTATATTGACCTTCAGGTCCATATCACCGTTGGGTTTTAGCTTCTTTTGACTTTTTTTCCCCCTTATTTGAATAGTCTCTAATATACTGTAAGCTTAGAAATGCATTCAAAAGTCTGTTATAATTTATCCAGGTTTGAGTTTTTTAACAAGAAGTCTTTTCCAAATATCTCGTTTGCCATAATGTTGGAATCAGAAGTTCTGGTCATTCATTCTCCACCTGTCCTTTCATTTATCCACCCATTGATCATTTCTGTACACCTTATTCATTCTCTATTGACCACCACACTGTTCCCAGCTCCTGCAAGATGCTTCAGAGAGAACAAGAGAAGGTACTTCCCTTTCAGGAGTGACATAGTTGAGAAAGCATCTCTAACACTTGGACCCTCTTTTAAAATGTCCCTTCTTCACCTGCCAGCCCTTCCTTCATGGTTATGCTTGACCCTGGCATCGCAGGACCCAGTTTTGAGCAGCTCCCAGTGAGGGAAAGGTTCCTTTTTGGCTTTGTCCATGACCTGGACTTCAGTAGGCCCAGGGCCACCCTGGACCTGGGACCCCTGTCTCACCCTTGAACCCACCCCTGCCCCTTACATGGTCACTGATCTACCTGCAACCTCAGCCCCATCCAGACTTCCTTTCCTGAAACTCCAGAAGCTGATGGGGTGGTGGTGAAAGGAGAGAGAGGCAGGGGTTGGTAGAATGTGCATAGGGACACTGTGGGGTGTCTGGGTCTAGAGAACAGGGACAGCAGGTGCAGCCCGGGTCAGAACAGGCCTGGCAGCATATGCTCACAGTCCCTGAAACAAGCCTCATCTGTTAAAGGAGAAAACAAAGCAGCCCATCTTTCTCTGCATGGCCTTCATGCATCTTTGAGGCCTGTGGCTCCTTAAGGGCCCAGGCGGCTCCCGCCGTTCGTGTGTTTGGCCAGGCTGGCTGCCAGCCCATGCCCTGTCTCTCGCCCCTGCATCCCAGTGTCTAAAGCAGTAAATCACCCACACGCTGTCTCTGAAGAGGTCTCAACCTCCTGGGGCTGTGCAGAAAGAGAACTCCCAGCACAAACACGGTCCTTCCCACCACAGACCGGCAGCCTCTGTAGCTGAAAAGGATTGGGGGTGGTAGCTTGGGCAGTGGGGAAACTGCTGAGGGCGGTAAACGGATGAGGCAGAATGAAGTCTGCTCTGCCCAGCAGCCTCAGGAGTAAGGTGAGAGCAGAGGCCTGTGTTTCCTGTAAGTCAGTGCTTTCCAAGCTTGCACTTGCCTGTGACTGACCTGGAGGTCTTTCTCAGAGCAGATTCTGATCAGGGGGAGCTATAGCGGGGCCTGAGGGTTGCTGTTGTTCAGTTGTTCAGTTGTGTCCGACTCTTTGTGACCCCATGGCCTGCAGCACACCAGGCTTCCCTGTCCCTCTCTGTTTCCAGGTCATGACCGATAACTTGCACTTGGGGAGGAATGACTGGAATCGGTTTAGCATCACACTTCCCAGGAGCATCTGCATTTTCACCAGGGGCCTGTTTGGCCATAAAGGAATGGCAGTGGTGGATCTCCGGGGAGGAACAAGTGACCTGGCGAGGCCTGTGATCTCGTTCCAGCGATTTCATGCTCTGGCCTCGTGTCTTGGCCCTGAGCAGCAGAACTCCTGTTTTGGTCTGTCTGTTCTGCCCAGAATTCCCAGAGGTCCTGCAGCTTTCCACGGCTCAGGGGCGTTCTCTCCTCCACTCCTTTATCATCTGAGTGAAAGAGGCAGCTGGGGACCCTTCCCCGAAGAAGGCTGTGCTCCCCGTTGGTGACCCCACACCACCACTGAGGACAGTGGGAATGAGGTGCTAAGGCCCTGGTCTTGAGTAGATCCCCCGAGGCCTGCACATCTGCTTTTCATTCCCTCTGCAGCAGACCAGCTGAGCAGAGCCTTTCTCTTTGGAGCCCTGGGAAGATCAGATCTGAAGGCCGGGTTCAGGCCACCCTCCATCCTCAGTTCCCCAGGAATTGTTCCTCTGAGACCCTCTGCTCTTTTCCACGACCCCCCTGGGAGGTGGCCGGCTCATGCTACAGGGGAGGGCAAAATGGTGGAGGTGGTGCACACCTGTTGGTTCCATGGAGAATTCAGGAAGTGAGAAGGTTTGGAGCCATTTTAAAAGAAAAGAAACCTGCTGTGTAGTACAGGGAGCTCAGCTCGCGGCCTGTGATGACCTAGGGGGATGGGATGAGGAGTGGGGCGGGAGGGGAGGGAGGTCCATGTAGCGGATCCACTTTGTTGCACAGCAGAAACTAACACAGCACTGTAAACAACTACACCCCAATAAAAAGGGGGGTCACATAAGCATCAAGGAAAGTGAGAGTGTCTTCTCCACCTCATCTGTAGGATCACCATGAGGTCACCCGGGGCAAGTGTTCAGAAGGCTCAAGTCCCATCCTCAATTTCACTGTCTCCTCGGTCACTGTCACCATCAGGCTGGTAAGAGGGCAGCTTGGCCACACCTCCAGGGTCCTCTTGCTCTCACCCAGGCCCCAGGCACAGAGAGAGCACCTGTGGGGTGGGGATGGAGCTCTTGGGATCAGGCTCTACTTCAAGGAATGTCAGGGTCATAAGGACAGCAAACGTGCAGTGCTTGCTGACCAGAGTGTCACTGATGCTCACGTGGTGTCCCCTCATCGTTGGGGCAGTGCACTGTGGCAGCCAGGAACCTGGCCCTGCCTTTACCTTAGGTGGCTCATGGAACCCCTTTGAGCTGGTGTTTTTCTTCTGCAAAGTAGGGGCAATAAAGTAAAAACTGGACTGGGCAAACTCAAGCAAACCATCCAGCCTAATAACAGTGAATGCTGCTACTGCTGCTGCTGCTAAGTCGCTTCAGTTGTGTCTGACTCTTTGCGACCCCAGAGACGGCAGCCCACCAGGCTCTGCCGTCCCTGGGATTCTCCAGGCAAGAACACTGGAGTGGGTTGCCATTTCCTTCTCCAATGCATGAAAGTGAAAAGTGAAAGTGAAGTCGCCCAGTCACGACCCCATGGACTGCAGCCCACCAGGCTCCTCCGTCCATGGGATTTTCCAGGCAAGAGTACTGGAGTGGGGTGCCATTGCCTTCTCCGCAAACAGTGAATAAATGGTGGCAAACATCTGTTATCCATCCTACCACTATCCATCCATCCATCCATATGTACATCCATCCATGCATCTATTTGCCTATCGTCTATCTATCTAATCTGTATGATGGAAGGATCCAGTGGGTCTCACACCTGGGGAGCCTGTTAGCTCTGTTGATCCTGGACCCTCTCCCAGAGATCCTAATTCATAGGTCTGTGGTGGGGCCCAGAAATCTGCGTGTTAAACAAGCTTTCTGGGTGATACCTCTAGAGGGGGTCCCCAGACCCCTCTCAGAGAACACTGACCTAGGCCCTCACCCCATTTTCCCGAGGAGGAAATGGAGGCAGCAGAGGGTGACCATCAGCTGTGTGCCTTGGTGATTCGAGCAGGACTCGGCCTAACCCCTGCCTCTGTGAGTGCGGTGTGTGTGTGGTGAATGGGGGTGGAGGTAGGGTTGTGTCACCAGAGGCCCCAGCGGCAGCTGGCAGCCCACCAGGCTGCCCTCTCTCCTGCACCCTCCCTGCCCACCAGCACTGCCCCAGCTCCCACACTGAGCCTGTCGAGGAGCAGGGATTTATTCCTTTGGGCCAGCTTTCCACCCTTTATTTCCTGTGTTATTTATGTCCCTTGCTTTTATCTCCTGCCTGGCTGGCCCGCAAGGCCCATTATGTCACTTTGGCCATGGCCACATCAATCTCCAGCCCCGGGGGTCCAAGCCCCCCAGCCCATCCTCCTCATTTATTTCCCGAGTCTCCTCAAGGCCCTGCCGGCAGCTGTCCCCACGTGCGGATGGCCTCACGGGCATTGTCCTCAGAGGGGACCATTGTGAGGGGGCCCATTGGATCAGACTGGCTGCAGGAGGCTCGACTGGGGCAGAGGAGTGAGGTGACCGTTCAGGAATCAGCATTGTGGAGGGGTGCAGTGGGCTGGCTGTCAGGACTTCCTGTCCTAGCCCAGAGGTGCCCAGAGAGCTCCCTTAGACTTAGACAAGGAGCAGCCCATCTCCGGGCCTCACTGACTCCATCTGTGCCATGCGGGCTGGGGGTGGGCCGGACTGACCCAGATACCAGCTTCCCAGGCTCCGGGATAGGTGACAGCACTTTCCAAACTGTGTTTTATAAATTAGCAAATGTTCATGAAAAACAACGGGAGGCAGTTCCATAATCCGTTTGGGAAGTTCTGGGTTGAACAGAGATTTAGAAAGTGGACTGGTGACTTCAACAAGATATGTTCACCTCATAATCCCCAGAAACTTGAATGTTACCTTATTTGGCAAAAGGGTTTTTGCAGATGTAATTAAGCTAAGGCTCTTGAGATGAAAGGGCTTCCCACATGGCACTTATGGTAAAGAACCTGCCTGCCAATGCAGGAGACATAAGAGATGCGGGTTTGATCCCTAGGTTGGGAAGATTCACTGGAGGAGGGCATGCAATCCACTCCACTATTCTTGCCTGGAGCATCCCATGGACAGAGGAGCCTGGTGGGCTATCGGTCCATAGGGTTTTAAAGAGGTGGACATGACTGAAGAGACTCAGCACGCACACACACACACACAAGATGAAATCATTTGGGATTTAATGAAGGCCCAAAGTCCAGTGACATGTGAAGGCAGAGAGAGCTTGGAGACTCAGACACATCCACTCTGACGCAGGGTGCCGTCTTTGAGCAGCTGAGTCTGATCAGCTGAAGCTGGCGTGGGGCTGCACCTGGAGACTTACCTACAGCCACTGGGGGAGGCAAGTAGTGCACTAGCGTCTGAGTTGAGGTACAGATCACACACCCAGTGTCCAATCTCAAGCATCACCGCACACCTGGGTCTCTGCGCCAAGTGACAACAGCTCCATTTATTGGCTTTACTATGTGCCAGACATTCTGTTAAACACTCTCCATGAGCTATCTCATCTAATCTGGTAGCTCAGTGGTAAAGAATCCGCCTGCTAATGCCAGAGACGCAGGTTCGATTCCTGGGTTGGAGAGATCACCTGGGGGAGGAAATGGGAACCTACTCTAGCGTTCTTGCCTAGAGGGTTCCATGGACAGAGGAGCTTGACGGACTACAGTCCACGGGGTTGCAAAAGAGCTGGACCTGACTTAACGACTAAACACAACAAAAAAACTCCATGATATGCGGTTACCGTCACTCCATCCAACACAAGAGGATCAGACGCTCCGGGAGGTCATGTAACACAATCGCGCTGTGGATTGCACACCATCTGACAAAGGCGTGGGTATAACCAACAATGACAATCAACATGTTTGACAACAGGGGCTTTGGGACTCTGACCTCTTAATTAAGGTGCCACCCAGGAGCCTGTCCAGTGCAGACCAGCTGAACATCCACTTATAACCAAAACAAGTATGTACTGGAATCATGTTGGGAAGACAGTAGGCACCAACAGATTCCAGCTATTCTTTTCCTCGGTATTATTTTCATTATTAATCACTCCTCCTGGGACTATGGGGAGAGCAAGGCATTTTGTTCTATTTCACACTGCATCCAGGTTTTCTCAGCTCTGGTTTGCAGGTTGTTTTGCTGCTCAAGCATCTGCACAGGCTCCCGACTGCCTACAGGAAGTACTCCACCTCCTCTGCTGGTCGTAGCTCTTGAGGACTAGCTCCAAGCTACCTCTGCAGGTGGATTTCCCTGCTCCCCTCCAAGGAGGCCCTTCTCCTCTGGGCTGCTTCCTCGCTGTGCCCCTGGACGAGCCATGTACCACCTCCCTCCATGGGCCTTCACTGAGCCATTCACCCTCCTCTGATGCCTCTTCACTGAACTGTCCTTCAAGGCTGCTGAAATCCAACCTCCAACCTTCAGAATACTCTGACAGTCAGGGGGCACCCACTTTTGAAAATCCTATAACTCTCCCTAGTCTGCTCACATTTGTTCACATGCCACGTAGCATCTGTTTTTGCCTCCTAGCAGCCCAGTCACAAAATCAACCTCTCGATGTCAGGAAGCCATGGCTTTGCTTCTAAGTCAGCACTCCCCAAACTTTAATGTGCCTATGATTCACTTGGGGATCTTGTGAAAATGAGATCCAGATTCATCAAGACAGGATGCCGTGTGACCAGCCCCAGGGTGATGCTGATGTTCTGGCCCTTGGACCACACTTGGAACAGCAAGCCTCTCAGTCTTGGGAGTTTATAACTAAATACTACATCTGGGCCTCACCCTCAGAGTCTCTTAATTAGCCGTGGGTAGTCTGGGCACTGTATTTTTAAAAGCTCTTCAGGTGATTCTGATGGGCAGCTGGGGCTAAGAGTCACTGGGCCAGCACCATGGTCGAGGATGCTTAGACTAGAAGATCTTGGAGGGCAGTGACCTGATCCTGGAGACAAGGAGCAGGCTGGGGAGGCTGAGGTACCATAGCATTTCATGATGAAAATGAAGTGAAAGTCATTTAGTTGTGTTCAGCTCTTTTGCAAACCCATGGATTGTAGCCCACCAGGCTCCTCGGTCCATGGGATTCTCCAGGCAAGAACACTGGAGTGGGTTGTCGTGACCTTCCCAACCAGGGATTGAACCCAGGTCTCCTGTGTTGCAGGCAGATTCTTTACCATCTGAGCCACCAGAGAAACCATGGTCAGGGCACTTCGAGAACATCAAGGGAGAGTACCCATGCCTGACGACCCAGCCCAAAGGCAACTCTAAACCTGAAGAACCGGCTGCTGGGAGCTGAGCCCAAGAAGACGTTAGCCAGGAGCTTCCTCCTTCTGCCCAGCAGCCCAGCGGGGTCAGTTGATTCAGAAGGACTCCTGCCCTGGCACCCAGGAAACAGGCTACTGTGTAGAGTTAGAAGGTGCAGGGTGCCCTCTGCTGGGAGGTTTGAGCTATTTCTCTCCAGAGACTCCCAGGGTGAAGTGACCAGAGATTGAAGGGTGCAGTGGGAACGTGTACTTCGGCCTGCTTCTCCTAACCCCTCTAAATGGGGAGAGATCAAGGCCGGCCAGGATGCTCTGTGTCTCTTCTGTCTTCCGATTCCAGGATGGGAAATATTTGATCACACAGAAATTACTCCAAGTCCCTTCCACCTTTTTGTTCTCATCGTGATCATCATCGTCAGGCGACATGAAGTGGCTCATACTAGAGGCAACAGAACTAAAAACATTGATGTTTTCTCTGTGTACTCGAGAGGGGCTGGGCTCCGAGCACCCACAGATCCTTGTCTGGATTGCTCTGTGGTTTGTAACACACAGAGGTCAGTGTGGGGTCAACATCAGCAGTAATGGGAGTTAGACTTCAGTCTGGAGCCAGGGCCAGGTGTCAGCCTATGGCTGAGATCCAGGGTCATCCTTGCAGAGTGGGGGTCAGGCTGTGTCCAGGGTTGAAGCTCAGTAACCAGGGAAGCACCAGCTGGCAGGTCTGTCTCATTACAAGTAATGGCCACACATCTGCCTATGGTGAAGGAGGCCTGTGTCTAGGAGACCCGGGCAGGGGAGAAGAGAGTAGAACTGTCCAGTTTCCTCCAGCTCCCCCAGGATGGCTGCTCCAGCTCCTCACCAGACTTAGGGACCGAGATTCCAGGCATCAGTGCACCGTGCATCCGAGGCCAGTCCCCTGGGCGTGATCCACCGAGGGCCCAACCCCTGGGCTCCACGTCAGGGCCCAGTGCCTCCTTGTTGTGTCTACTGGCTTTGTCACAAACACATGCACAAGACCAGGAAAATGTGGGCAATACTGAGGGGAAGGGGTCCATCGAGCATCATTTTGGGGGCATTGGAGATGTGCGGTAATTGGCCCTGCTGTAGACCAAGGATATGAAAGCTGGGGTCTGAGGGCGGATTTCACAGGTATGTGGGACTTTCTGTGGTTTCATCGGATTCTTAGAGGGCCATAATCCAAAAACATAGTGAAGAATCATTGCTTAGGCCCATCCTCAAAATCCACCCTCCCACAACCTATGTTTGTTAAAGCTTTCTTCGGATATAACTGACAAACAATAAACTATACACTATATATTCATAGTACCCAATTTGATAAATTTCAGCATGTGTTTATACTGTGACGTGATCACCACAATTAAGATAATGAACATATACACAACCCTCAAAATAAATCTGCCTTCCATCACTATATATAAAATCAGGATTTTATATTAGTGGAATTATACACTTTTGGGCTTCCCTGGCGGCTCAGAGGTTAAAGCGTCTGCCTGCAATGCGAGAGACCTGGGTTCGATCCCTGGGTCGGGAAGATCCCCTGGAGAAGGAAATGGCAACCCACTCCAGTATTCTTGCCTGGAGAATCCCATGGACGGAGAAGCCTGGTGGGCTACAGTCCATGGGGTCGCAAAGAGTCGGACACGACTGAGCGATTTCATTTCATACACTTTTGGGGGAGGGTCCAGTTTTTTCCATGCAACTTATTTTGATATTTATGCATACTATTGTGTATATCAATAGTTTATTACTTATTATTGCTGAGTAATATTCCATTGCTACAATTAGTAAGTGAGTTAGGGCTTTCCTGGTGGTCCAGTGGTTGAGAATCCCCCGCCAACGCAGGGGACTTGAGTTTGAAAACTGTGGCTTTACCACAGTTTGTATATCCACACATCTGTTGATGGATGTTTGAGTTGTTTCCAGTTTTTGGCTATTACAAATAAAGTTGCCATGAACATTTGTAACTATTTGTGTAGACATATGCTCTCACTGGGCTTCCCTGGTGGCTCAGTGGTAAAGAATCTATCTGCCAATGCAGAAGACATGGGTTTGATCCCTGCGCCAGGAAGATCCTCTGGAGACGGAAATGGCAACCCACTCCAATATCTTTGCTTGGGAGAATCTCATGGACAGAGGAGCCTGGCAGGCTACAGTCCGTAGGGTTGCAGAAGAGTCACACTTGACTTAGCAACCAAACAACGACAACAGTGCTCTCAATTTCTTGTTTTTAAAGCTTTAGTGTCATTCTTTTTTAAAAAAATATTATTGATTTGGTTTTGGTTGCACTGGGTCCTTGCTGCTGCTCAGGCTTTCTCTTGTGGTGAGCAGAGGTTACTTTCTGGTTGTGGTGTGTGGGCTTCTCATTGCGGTGGCTTCTCTTGTTTCAGAGCACAGGCTCTAGAGCACAGGCTCAATAGTTGTGGCACAGGAGCTTTGTTCCCAGGCATGGGGAATCTTCCTGGACCAGGGATCGAACTCAAGTCCCCTGCGTTGGCGGGGGCTTCTCAACCACTGGACCACCAGGGAAGTCTTAACTCACTTACTAATTGTAGGATCTTCTTATAGGTTCAATACGGTTTTCTGTGCATTCGCAAATACATGGTTCATGTTATTCGCAAATAAAGACAGTTTTGCTTCTGCCTTTCCAATCTAGGTGTTGTTCGTTTTTCTTGCTTGATTGCATTGGCTTCAACACTAGTACCATGTTAAATAGGAATGGTTCGGGTGGGCTTCCTTGCCTTCTTTCCAATCATATATAACAAGGAGGTGTTCAGTCTTTGACTGAGTGAAAGCTTTTATTTGCCCTGGTAGGTTCTGGGCAAGCTCAAAGCGGTGGCATTCTAGGACTGTTTGGAGGACCTTGGAATTAGCCTTGGGCAGTATGCTCTTCTTTTCTCCTTTTTGGTTCAGACCTCATGGAGACTCCCAGTCCCTTGAGGGCAGAGATGTTATGTTTGATTCTGGTTCCTCATGCTATTCCTGACATGGCTGGTGGGCTTGACAGACCACCAGCCAAGTCACTGAATCTTGCAGAAAGGGCCTATGTGACAGGTCCCTCTTTGCTCTATCCCTTTGCTTTCCTCCTAACCCAAAGGCAGCCATCCTTCCCTCCTTCCCTTCTGTTCCCCTCCAGAAACCTGAATGGAAGGAGACATGAAAGCAAAGGGGTCAGGTTTCCTGAGCGTCGAGTTCCTTTTGCGAAGAGTCCTCATTCAAAAATAAACCTGTGGGGAGGAGGGGCGGAGGGTGACTGAGACAGGAGGGAGCTGTTAGCATAGCTCTCCTTCCAGGCTGTATTTTTAGGGCTGGCATTTAGGCTTGGCCTGGGGACAAGAGGCTGGAAAATGCAAGGCATTTCCTCTTCCTGTCAGCTGAGACACTGTGTGTGAGAGTGTGCATGAGGCCCCTGCCACCTTCCCACTTAACACCTCCGAACGGCAAACAAGATGCACTTCCTCCACCGGCCTGCTCTCTGCTCTGCTCTTGGCTTGGCTGATACCAGTCCTTCAGTCCTGTCTCATCTTGGGACACTCTCGAGGTTCTTCCCCAGACCATAGCACAAACTGCTTCCTACAGGGAGAGGAGCACCGTGCTCCCCTGGGGGTGGGCTCTGCCCTCTCTAGCATCCTGCATGGAAGACTCTGTGGTGACATAACTGATTCACTTGTTCGATTATTTATTCATTTGTTGCTAGCCGTGTGGCTTGTGTGAGTTACTTAACTGCTCCGTGCCTCAGTTTCCTCATTTGTAAAATGGGGATAATAATAGAACCTGCTTTATAAGAGTGTTGCAAGGATTCAGTGCATCAATATTTATAAAGTGCTTAAAGCAGTTCTTGGCAGGTAATGAGGGCTCTGTAAATGGTAGCTGTTGTAATTTGAGTGTCTACTGCATTTCAGCCTTGAGCTTGGACAGGGGCTGGGGCTGCAGTGGTGAACTAAACAGATATGGTCTCTGACCTTTATTTGCTTATTCAATTAGGGACTTGGTTGCTGCCCTTAAGAATTTTAAATTCTCAACCTCAGCTTTAGACCCGGGCCCTGCTTTCTCTCCGTGGAGGAAAAGGTCTCTTTTGCCCATCACAAGATGATAAAATATGTAATCAGAGATGCGATGATATTGATGTTAATGGCACTTTGTGGAATTCTTAGTGATTTTGTTCCTTCTCTGCCTTGTAAAGTTTTTTCACTTTTCATGGTCTCATTTTCCGTATTTATGAAATGGAAGGGAGGACAGTTAAAGTGGATGATCATCAGGTCTGTTTCAGCCCTTCTTTCCCATAAACAGAATCATCTCTTTATCTCTCCCTTGCTGTCGGCTGCCCACTCAGGTTCACAGGCTGTGCACTGCGCAACTCCTGGGAGTGCTGCTTCCCACTACGGATGGCACTCCCTGGAGTTGTGCAGTGCACAGCCTGCTCAGCTGTATAACCTAGCCTGCTTATGAGCCACCGAAGCACCTAATGTCCCATCTCCTGAGTTTATGCAAAGCAGAAAAAAAAAAAGTGTAACATCAATCAGCTCAAACAGGAATGAAAAAAAGTGAAATAACACTTATCTGATTCCTCCCCTCCTCCTTTCCTCCCCTCCTCTCCCCTCCCCACCCCTCCCCACCCCCGCTTTGTCATTCCCTGAACGGTTGTTCTACTGTTGGTTTCTTTTGCCCAAGACTTAATTCAGCAGGGGCTTGTTGACATTCCCAGTCATCCATTTGCAAATATTTATTAGACACAGTGGTCTAGGCACCATGGTACATGCTGAGATACAGCGAGGCCGAGGTCCTTGCTCTCATGGGGTGCGCATTAGAGTTCAAGGAGATAGATAAGAAACAGGCAGACAGAGAGGGAGGACAGTGTCCAAGAGGGTTAGGTACAGTGTAGACAATCACAGAGGGCCCTGGATGTGGGGAGGTGAGGGTTATGTACAGTGTAGACAATCACAGAGAGTCCTGGATGTGGGGAGGTGAGGGGGCCAGTAGACTGAGGTGAGGGAAGACGTCTCTAGAGAGGTGACACTGGAGTTGAGTGACGTGGGCATCCTCACACTGGCCTGGCTGGAAAGGGGTGAGCCAGGTCCTATGCTTGGCCTCCTTTCATCGCCCCTTGCTCTTTCTCTAGTCCACCACTCTACTTCCCGCCACCTGAGAAAAAAGTCTCCGGTGTCCTTTCATCTGAAGAACGGAGGTGTTGTTGTTCAGTCGCTCAGTCATGTCCAACTCTTTGTGACCCCATGGACTGCAGCACGCCAGGATCCTCTGTCCCTCACCATGTCCCAGAGCTGGCTCAACTCATGTCCATCGAGTCGGTGATGACATCCAACCATCTCATCCTCTGCTGCCTCCTTCTCCTGCCTTCAATCTTTCCCAGCATCAGGGTCTTTTCCAATGAGACAGCTCTTCACATCAGGTGGCCAAAGTATTGGAGAACAGAGGTGGAGGCTCATAAATCTTCATTCAGATTGAAACAGACAGATTCAAGCAGAGGAAGGAGTCCTTTAGTTCTCTCTGGGTGGATGTTTGGGGTGGGTCTCCCCTCTGAGCCAGCTGTTACATGGATATGCGAGGGTCACCTTGAAGAGAGTCGTGCGTGCCTGCCAGGCTTACTCGAAGGTGGCCCAGGCTGGAATGATGGGAAAACCAGGGTCACTAGGTCAGGCTGGTGAAGAAGAATAGAATTGTCTCCACTCCCTATAAGAACAGTGTGTAGAAGTGAGACAGTCATGGGTTCCAAACCCCGTGTCAGCCTCCTACTGGCTGGCTGAGTTGGGGAAGGTACTTGACGTCTCTGTGTCTTAGGTACCTTGTTTGTTATAAGGGGCAAGAGGTAATCGTATATACCCCCAAGGGTGCTCTGAGGATCCAGTGAGTTTGTACACACAGCGCTTAGAGCAGCATTTGGAATGCATGAGCACGTGTGTTCAGCCTGATCTCATTTTTCAAGAGGATTATCTATCCACTGGCAAGTTTTCTTCTGTGTGTCAGAGACCTCTGTTCCAACTCTAAATGCAGTCTTCATTCTCTCATAAGAGGCTTGCCCTGGAAGAGAAGAGTTGTGCATGGATCAGGGGGAAATGTCTGAGTGTGTCTTTTTAATATATGGAAGGAGAACCAGCATAGCATGCGTGGGACATATGCTCACATTTCCCTGGTTGTGTGCATCAGAGATTTTAGCTTGAAGATGTGGGTATCTACATTTGCATCTCTAAAAGGAAGTTCTTTGTTGAGTTCTATTAATGAAGGTTTTTATTCATCTGTCCACACCCTCATCCATCCATCTACCCATCCATCCATCCATCTATCCTCTCACCCATCCATCCATCCATCTATCTACTCATCCATCCATCCATTCAACATTCTATAGCACTTTATTTTTTTCTAGATGTTGTACTGTTTTTTCGGAGAAGGCAATGACACCCCACTCCAGCACTCTTTCCTGGAGAATCCCATGGACAGAGGAGCCTGGTGGGCTGCAGTCCATGGGGTCGCGAAGAGTCAGATATGACTGAGCGACTTCACTTTCACTTTTCACTTTCCTGCATTGGAGAAGGAAATGGCAACCCACTCCAGTGTTCTTGCCTGGAGAATCCCAGGGACGGCGGAGCCTGGTGGGCTGCTGTCTATGGGGTCGCACAGAGTCGGACACGACTGAAGCGACTTAGCAGCAGCACCAGCAGTACTGTTTTTTGTTTATTTGTTTTGTTTTACCAAGGTAAACCTTAGTTCAGGTTCATGAGAAAACAGATCCTACAGCAAAGCTTGTGTGCTAATGCTTGGTTGTGGAATACAATCCCAAGAAGCAAGAGTGAGGTGGGAGGGGGAGTAGGATAGTGAGGAAGAAAAGCAAAACCAAGGTGATGTGTTCCTGGGCTGGCCTCAGCTTCTCAGAAAACACAGCTGGTTGTTCAGTCATGAGGACCGTCCCTGGAGAGGTCCTGTGGCAGCACTGTATCGGACAAGCCACTGAGGGCGGAGAAAGAACCAGCGGTGTTTTTGCTGGTCCTTCCCCATCCACCAGGCAGTTGACTGCTCTGTGGTTCAGACTGTATTGCCTGGCCCCTCCTGGCAGCCACTGGGGAAGCTGGAGCTTGGTGGGTCCCGTGGAGTCTGACCCTGGGCACAGTGGCTGCCATGGTTTCCGTTTGTGGCTGTGATGTAAGCTGTTCACCCACCGTCATGCCCATGGGAGGCTGAGCTGATAGGAGCTAAGAAGGAAACAAGCTGAGCAGAGGCCAGGCATCACTGGGAAAGGCCACTTTAGACTGGTGTCTGAGAACGCCTCTGGAGCAATAGTATTTGAGTTGAGGCCTGAAGGATTAGATGGAGCCCTAAGGAAAGCACTCGCAGAGGTGGAACTGGCCATGCAGAGGCCCATGGATGCTCGTGTGTTGAGGGCGTGAGAGCAGATGGGGCAGCCGGAGAGGGTCCTGGGGGTGAGGCTGGAGAGCCTGGGGGCCCACCCCTGAAGAGCTTCCGGGTGGGATGTGGAGTTTGAATTTTATTCTGAGAGCCATTTGAGGGTTTGAAGCAGGAGTGACCTTAGTCAAAGTGCAGTTTTCAAAGTCAGGATGGTCGCCACATGAACAGACAGTTGAGTGCCACCTTGGAAAGTTTATCTCAGTATCCAGGCGGGGTTCTGCCACCAGCTCACTGTGTGAGACCCCAGGATCGTCTCTCTGAACCTCCTGCCTCCACGCAGGCAAGAGGCCCTGGGAGGCCTGGATGGAGGGGTGCAGGGGATAGGACCCCTAATCTCAGGTGGGGAAAATGTCAGTGTTGGAAGCTTCTGTTCTGTGTCTGTGGAGAGGAAAGGAGGACCGTGTTCAACAACAACAAATCCCACTGGCCCTAAAATACAGAGTGGTGAGGCTTTTCGCCTTTCTTTCTCTTGGTCTGCGGACAGGGACCCAGGGCTCACTTGGTGGTTTCGAGGCTCTGGCCAGGAGTCTGCCCTGGTGACGTCCTCACCTGACTGCTGAAAGGAGCTTTGAGTTAATCATCTTTGAAACTGTGGAACAGTCTTCTTTTTTAAAACATTTTTTTTTAGATTGTGGTAAAACAATTGACCACTTTAATGATTTTTAGGTGTATGACTCAGTGGCATTAATCACACTCACATTGGAAGCATCACCGCCAACCATCTCCAGGAAATTTTTCCTTGGCCCAAACTGAAACCTTGTCATCATTATTAAACAGCCACTCCTTCTCCCCTCTTCCTTCAGCTGCTGGCAATCACCATTCTAGTTTCTATCTCCATGAATCCGACTAGTCTGGGTGCCTCCTAGAGGAAGTACTTATAAGCAGAATCGTATAGTATTTTTCCTTTCTGTGACTGGTGTATTTCACTTAGCATAATGTCCTCACAGCTCATCATCTTGTAGCCTATGTCAGAGTTTTATTTCTTTTTAAGGCTGAATAATATTCCCTGTGTGTGTGTACATCCCCTAATTCGTTTATCTGCCCATCCAACAACTTGGACACTTGGGTTCCCTTCACCTTTTGGCCATTGTGATTAATGCTGCTTTGAACACAGGTGTAAAAATATCTGAGTTCCTGCTTTCAGTTCTTTGGGTGTATACCCAGGAGTGGGATTGCTGGATCATACAGTAATTCTATTTTTAAGTTTCTGAGGTACTTCCACACATACTATTTTCCATAGCGGTTGTACCATGTTACGTTCTGCGGGCCTTTCTTTAGTAGGAGGTGGTGGGGGGAGTGTCAGAGGCCCTCCAGATTAAAGGCCTACCACACGCTGCTGGTGTTCTCCCTTCCTCTCCACAGTGGCTTAGGGTTGTCACGATGGCCTGGCTTCCATCTGCCACACTGACTAGTGAGGTAGGGTCACTATCCCTCTTTAACTGAAGAGGACGCCAAGCCTCTGATTCTATGGCAGACAGCTGCTGCTCTTGCCTGCCCAGCCTCCACTCACCTCTTTCGGTTTTTCCATTAGGAAGTCACCCTTCCCCCACTCTCGGTGTGTGCTGTTCAGTGGGGGCCAACTCTGCCCCTTGGCTGCAGAGGTAAATAAGGATTCTGCTTCCTCTGGACATGGCGATTAATTCAGCAGAAGTTTTATGACCCAGACCTGGCCAAACGAGAGCTGGTCAGCATCTTCCAGGAGTGTGCAAGAGTTTGGGGAAGTAGAGTTTGCTTTCAGCTGGGGTTAATAAAGAGATAGGATGGAGCCTCCAGCTTCTGGTGGCCACTTTCCCCACCTCCTAGGGTGATTGTAATGGAGCATGAAGTCAACGCAGAAATCCAGAGCCAAGAGGGAGAAAGAGATAGACTCAGGGAATATTATTCAAGCACCTGGATCTACCTGTACCTGAAGCTCTTAAGTCTGCACCTGGACTTCTCAATTACAAGAATCAAAAAATCTTCTTAGCTTAAAAAGTTGAGTCAACGGTCTCTCCTTTGCACCTGAAGGGAATCCCACTCAATTTAGAGGTTAAAAAACTTGCCCAACATCACTCAGCCAGGAAATGGTGATGCTGAAAACTCAAATCCTTAAGGGAGTTCCTGGCTTAGATCTGGATCCCAGCTCAGGATCAGGAGTAACCCTTGTCTGGCTCTCATTCAGAACTCTGAATCTGCTAGATGTCAGGATGCAGCATCCCAGGACAGGAGCTCCAACCTGGCTGAAGAATTGCAGGAACCAGCAGAGCCATGATGCACAGGCTTTGTGAGCTAAACCCATATGGAGTTGGTAAATTACAGCCTGTGGACCAAATCCAGCCCAACCCTCATCTTTTTAAGGCCCACAAGCTAAGAAGGCTTTTTACAATTTTAAATGGTTGAAAAAAATAAAAATAAAAATATTTTGTGATATGTGAAAATTGCATATGTTCAGTTTTCTTCATCCATAAATACTGTTTTATTGGCTCATAGTCACACTCACTCACTTGTTATCTGTGGCTGCTTTGCACTGCAATGCCAGACTTGAGTAGTTGTAACCAGAGACCATATAAAGTATTTACTGTTTAGCCCTTTATAGAAAAAGTCTGCTGACTGCTGCCGTATCTTGAGCTTCCCTTCTTAGCTTTCCACACTCTCTTTCCAAGCTAGTCTTCGTGTCCTTTCAAACTTCCTCTCTCTCCAGCTCTGCTCCTTAAAAAAGCAGGACCCTCATGAAATCAGTGAATGCCTGGAAAGCACTTTGCACAGGCCTGGCACTTGGTAATGGTTCAGGAATGAAAAAGCTGCCATCAAGGAACCTGAGTCAGCAGTTGAGGACATGTGTGGTGGCTATGTATCCCATATCCATTGCTTACTCCATTGCCACTCCTTCAGTGGCTTCCAACAAGGTAAAAATAATAGTATTTACCTCTTACAGTCCTTGTGACATCAACTTAGCCATTACATGTAGGGTTCTTGGCACAGGAAAGGCTCAGTGAGATCCTAATTGTTACTATTCCTATTTACCTAATCTCTTTGGAGGAGCCTGGTATTTGCCAACAATTGAACCTAGCCCCGGTCTGGCCCAGCATCCCATAGCAAGATCACACCTGTGATGGGTGCAGAGACCTGCTGTCCTGACTCAGAGCTATTATGTCATATCAAGCTGGGGCTCCATGATACCCCTCAGGAAGCAGCAGAAAGCCTACCAGCCAGGGGCTAAGAGAGGGGTCTGAAAACAGGATATCCTGGGGTTGGCCCCTACCTGCAGAGGAGTGTATGTGTGTGTGTGTGTGTGTGTGTGTGTGTGTGTGTGTGTGTGTGTGTGTGTGGTGTGTAGCTGGCTGATACTGACTCACTCATAAGAAAAGAAAGAGCAAATGGGTTCAGTGCAGGATGGAGATGAGGGCAAGGTAGAAACAGCCACCTGAATAGTGGAAAGGGTGTCCCTTGGTTCAGACTATAGTAAGTTGAATGAGAACAGGTAGAATTGAAGGGTCCATGGGACTTCTGCTCAGGCTTAAGGCCACTCGGATGTTCTAGAAGTCTTGTGGGAGGGGGTTATCTGTGGACCTGCTGCCTCTCCAAGTCTCTAACTTTGTCAAGGCCTTGGGGTGGGGGCGAGCTGAAAAGCTGGGCCTAGCTGTCCAGCCTGATCCTTGCCTGAACCAGCCCCAGCCCACTCCCAACCACTCACTGCAGTGCGTTCCAGGCCAGAGCCCAGCGCTGCAGCTCCCCATGGGGACAAGCATCCATTCTCTCACCCGGAGGGTAGGGCAGGGGCAAGGGGGCCTTCCTGGGCCATTTCGGTACCTGTCCCTCACCAGTAACACAGACATGACAGGAGAGCAGCGGACTATACGAAAACTAGCCAAGTGGACACCACACACACGACTCACACGCCCGGCACACTCTTCTAGGCAGACGCAGCACACTCTGCACCCACACGGAGACGCGCACAGCCCTCTCCCACCGCACACCCAGACCCACACACGTCCTCTGACACACACACGTCTTGCTGACATGGCCTGACCTGACTATGAGCGCTACTCCCGTGCTTGTTGGAGGCCAGGGCAGGCCGACATCAGCCTTCCGGAGTGACCGAGAGAGCCAGGTCCAGGGGACATCACATAGAGGCTACAGGGAACAGCAGATTCTTACACACCACCTGGGTGTGTGACTCCCACCCTGGGGGCACACGCTAGGGGCCTTTGTTGACAATTCTCAGGCCCCGTTCCCACCTGAGAACTGGCGAACCAGAATCTCAATGGTGACTGGGGGCTGGTGACCAGGGTAGGAGGGCTGGGATCTCACAGGCTTTCTCCAGTGCCAGATGGACTTAGTAACCTGCTCCAGCCCAGTCCCCTCACTGTTCAACACAGGAACCAAGGCTGAGAGCGGGAGACTGACTTGCCCAGGTCACCCAGCAGTCTCATAGGAGAGCCAGGATGAGAACCCAGGTCTCCTCACTCCCAGCGCCCAGGCTTCAGGTCTGCAGAGACCCTGTGCCCTTTCCTGCCCCCCACCAGCCCGAAGTGCCCCTCCTCTCCTGCCTCCTAGCATGGGGCCATCTGGCTCTGATGCTGTGCAGGGCAGGGGGCCCACAGCAGGCAGGCTGTCTCCATCCCCCCTTCCCACGTGAGGGAGGCCTGGCTTAGGGCACAGAGGGCTGGGCTCCCTGCAATCGCAGATGTTTGCCGCTGCATGCTGAGCCCCGATCCTGCTCCTGGGGGAGGCCGGAAAGGCGCATCCACACGCGGCCCAAACATCTGGACTTTGCAGAGAGAGCCAAACACACCATCCAGATGTTCTCAAGGCTCAGAGCTGGGTGTCAGCAGAAAGCAGACATCTGGGTGGAGGTTATGCTTATGTTGGAGGGGAGAGAGTGGGTTTTGTTCATAGATTCAAGGTAGTCTTCGCACAAAGCTGGTCATGGGAGTGAGCCTGGGGTCTTCAGCCTCCCACCCCGGTGTGTGGAGTGGGCCAGACGTGGCCTCTTTGGGTAGGATTCAGATCCCAGGGACAGCAGCCAGGTGGGGTTAGCAATCATAAACGCACACTAATAGCTTCCGTTTGTCGAACACTGTGTGCCAGGCACTGTTCTGCGCTTTACACATACTACCTCATTTTACACTGGCAACAACCTCGTGGAGCAGGTACTATTACTGCTCCCATTCTCTAGGCCAGCAGTCCCCAACCTTTCTGGCACCAGGGATCAGTTTTGTGGGAGACAATTTTTCCATGGACCAGGGGAGGAGGATGGTTTGGGGATGATTCAAGGGTGTTACATTTACTGTGCACTTTATTTCTATTAGTATTACATCAGCTCCACCTCAGATCATCAGGCATTAGATCCTGGAGGTGGGAGACCCCTGCTCTAGGCAGCCTAGAGGCAGGGAGGTCATATCACTGGCCCAGAGACAGTGCTGGGCTCACATGGAAGCCGATGCAGGTCACCCCTGAACCTCTACACCATCTCATGTGCACCCCATGGTTTCTAGGGGCCAGTCCCAGCATGCCCTTCCTTTCCCCAACACCATTTTCATATGAGGGATTTTTTCATAGAGAGGATGGGAAACTGGGAGGTGCTCCTTTTTCTCGTGGTTGAATCTTGGGGACGGGAGGTAGTAGGGAGCCAAGCCAGGCCCTCCTCCTAGGCTTGTGGGTGGCTGGTGGGGGTGGGTGCCAAGTGTCCCAGGGCTTCCAAGGAAAAGTGAGCTCCCTGGGGCCAAGGCCAGCTGTGGCCGGCAGGGCTATTTATTTTTCTGCCCCTAAGCCTTTAAGTCAGCTGTTTACACAGAGAGGAAAGGAGCTGGGCTCTGTGTCCCTGCCCAGCACCCTCCCTTCCCCACAACCTGGGCATTGCAGGCTGAGCGAAGGACCCCCGAGATCCAGTGGAGGAAGCTCTGGAGCCAGAATCATAGGGCCGCTGGGGGACACTGCACTGAGGGCTCTGACTGGGATCCTGACCAGCCCTGAGCCACGGACTCCATGCTCCCTCCACCCTTCCTGCAGCCCCGGTGGAGTCCGCAGGCTTATAGGACCTAACAGGTTCTCAAGAGCAGCTGGATATCAGCCATTCACCCCTTAGTATAAACCGCTCATTGTGGCACAAAATATTGTGTCCTCTCTTAAGACAGCATCAGAATAAGGGGTGACAGGCCAGGAATGGAGTGGGCGAAGCTTTCTTGGGCTTTGTGGTCCTGGGAGAGGCAGGCTCTGCTTCTGAAGCCTGCTCTGGCTCTTTCATCCCATAAACATGTCTCAGGGTATAGGACAGCCACGCTCTGGGGCAGGACATACACAAGGAGAAGAGGTCACTGATCTCAAGGAGCAGGGGAGCTGGAAGCATGAGGAGCAATGCAGGGATGTCCTCCACAGCTGCTTTCCCCAGGTGTGGTAAGAAGGACAGGCAGCATCCCGGGGGGCCTTGCAGAGGAGGTCACACTTCAAGTGGCTCTAGAAACAAGAGTGGTTTCCCTAGCTGGAGAGCAGGAATTCCAATGGGTGCAAGAGTCAGGTGCCCAAAACTCAGGGCCAACGTGAAAACAAGCAGACAGAGAATTCAGGGCACTCACTGGGAGGGTGAGGCTGGAAAGGTGGGTTGGAGCTAGAGCAGGAGGGGTCTTGGGTGTCCCCTCAGAATCACAGGCAGTGGGGAGTCATTGAGAATTTGGAGCGAAGGAGTGACAACATCACAGTGCTGACAGAGAGAAATCCAGAAGGGCAAGACAAGAGGTAGGAAGACCCTGTGTGGCCCGCAAGCAAGACAAGGTGACCAGACAAGGGAGGGCAGAGGTGTGGGCAGGCAGACAGACTGGACAGACATTCACAGACCATATTTATCTCATTCCAGAAGGGGCTTAGGAAGGGAATGTGGATAGAGCCTCAGGGTCCTCCTTTCTCTGGATCCTGCAGAGGAGGGGGCAGAGGACCTGGAGGGAAGATGTTGGCTTGGAGGAGAGAAAGGTCCCGTTGGGTGGGTGAGCAGGACAGCCTTGTAGCCGTTGGGCTCTGAGTGATGGGCTGGATTTACAAGTAGACATAGGGTGGGGAGGGCATTCCAGGGAGAAATTGGCTGAACAAAGGCGATGGGCACAGCCAGAGTCCACATCCTTATTTCGTCTCGAGCCCCTTCACCAGCATCATCTTGCAGCCTGAGGGTGCTAATGACAGGATGTAAGCCAGGGCATCCGGCTGCTGTATGACCCATTGCCGTCTTCTCCTGGCTCCCGGGACCCTCTCCCCAGTTCCTGCGCTTCTTGCTCTCCTTTGCTGCTCCCTCCCCATCTCGCCCATCTGATGTTGGCACCCAGGGCTCATCCTGAGCCTGTCTGCCTGCTACACACATCCATCAGGGACACCTGGGAGAAGAGGGTGGCATGTTGCAGACAGAGGGACAGCTCAGGCAGGCTCTGTGGTGGCGGAAGCTTGGCAGGTTGGAGGGACTAAGTGAAGATGGAGTGACTGGGGTGTGGTGGGCAGGGCAGAGATCTCCAGGGCTCTGTGATGAATCAGTTCCAGAACACGCAGCCTCTCACCCAGGGGAAGGTCGAGAAAAATTGGCTCTATTTCCAGAGAGAGAACTGAGGCACGAAAGGGCCTTGAGAGAAGGCAAACTCTACAGCTCTCTGAATTCTGTCTCTCCTTGTGCCTGGGGTTCCTTCTTCCTGCGGATGCTGTTTCTTGGCAGAGGGAATAGATGGCAGAAGGGGCTAGGACCAGGTCTGGTTCTGCCTATGTTCTCCCACTAACCCTCCGTGGGACCCCTGCAGGCCCCACCCACCTCAGCTTCCTGTGGTTAAGAAGGTTCCAGGGTAGTCCGGAATCGAGTCAGGCCAGCAGTGAGCCCCTTCCCAGACAGGTCCACACCTAGGCAGGCGCCGGCAATTTTCCTGCCTCTGGAGGGGCCTCCTGTGAGGCTGTCCACATGTCTGTCTTGGCCAAGGCTGCAGCCTTCACTCATCTACCCTGGCCTCCCCCGGCCAGGACGTGCAGGGCAACAAAGGGATGAAAGAGCTGGGACTGGTTCGACTTTGAGATTGCTCTTCTTTGCCTGGCTTGCTGGAAGCCTCCCTCCTTCTTTGGTACTCCTTGGCCTTCATTTTGGAGGAGTTAGCCAGCCTTGGCTGCAGAAGATGGCAGATGGACGTGCACGTCATCTCTCGGACTGACATGCTGCACCCTAGAGTGACCCAGAACTACAGGGTTCAGGCTCTGTCCTCCAAAGCATACTGGGCACTGGGGTCTCATCTGTTACAGAAAGAAGAGGACCAGATTCCCCGGGTGCTCAGGGGGCCGAGGCCATGCTTCCAGGGATACTAGCTGTCCCCTCCAGTGACTGGGTCACCATCAGACCCAAGCTGGGCTGAGGCAGAAAGAGCACTGGGGGTGGGGGTTGGCGGGGAAAGCCTGGCTTTCCCATACCACTGGGTGATCTGGGGATGGCCTCCCCCACATCTCTGAGTGCCCTGTCCTCCTCTGAATGGTGAATAGTACAAGACAACCTCAAGGGGCCCCTTTGTTCTATAGCTTGTGAACTCATGAGTGCAGGGTCTGGCCTGCCAGGGACACACCCCTTGGGCTTGGAGGAAGGTAGATGCTTCAGTTTTGGCCAATAGTGACCACAGGGGTCCACTGGCCCATGCTTTCCATCCACAGAGCACAGCCTGCCTGCTGCAGCCACAGTGTATCCAGGACCCGCTGAGCCACTGCCTCCTGCGTCCCTCCTGCTGCTAGGTACCCCTCTGGGGGCTTGGGGGCTATCCTGGCCTTCGCCTTGTCCCTTCATTTGCCCTGGTCTGGAAAGTCAAGCAAGACTCCTCGAGAAACTGATCATAAGCTCTGTGAGGGCAGGGGCTGTGTGGGTCTAGTTCATGGCTTTACTTCTGATCTGCTCAGGAAGGGCAGGGCCCTGAGTATTCCCGTTTTGGGAAGTCCCACAGGATGGGCCCATCGAGCAGGACATGGAACCCACTGGCCAATACCCCTCCTCTTGGGGGTCCCCAAGGAGCAGAGAGGAAGACACCCCCTGAGATGCCCCAGAAGCAGGAGCCACAAGGAGGTGGGCCAACAGCTGCCTTTGACCCCACCTCTTGTTGGGAACTGCCCAGCCAAAGGACTCAGACATTTGGCTTCTAGGTCTAGATTTAGTTCTGATTCACTGGGTGACCTTAGACAAGTCACTTAACCTCTCTGGGCCCAAGTTTCTTCTTGGGAAAATTACCAGAAAAATTCTTGTTGTTGTTGTTTTCTTCTTCACTTTCCCACTTCTAAGGGGAGGAGAAATGATGGGAGTTACAGTCAACTGTGTGATGCAGATATCAGGGGCTGCAGATGGTACAGGACAGACAGACCAATCCAGAGCCCTCGATGCGGCTTTGAGATCCATCACACACACTCAAAACACACACACACACACACACACACACACACCCAGTCTGCATTCCCTTTAACTTCCCCAGTTTTGCCAATGCAGTTAGATTTTTCCATACCTGAGGCCCAAGAAGAGGCCCCAGCTTACCAGAGGAGCTGGGCAGACCTGTGCCGAGGCAGTGGTGTGCTTGTGTTAGCCATGGGGAGGGCTAAGTGTGTGATAATAATGGAAGGAATAGAAGCTGTGGTTTTGTGGCTCCATAATAAGCTTATTTTCAAGTCTCGATTTCAGTTTTTTGAGACATTACTAATATCTCCTTCTGGCCCACCATCCCAGGGAAAGAAGCCCATCCATAACTTTAGAGCTCAGGGCAAGGCAGCCTGGAGAGGTAAACTCACTTGTGCAGGGTCCCACTTTGGTCGTGAGGAGTGGACAGTGCTGCCCTCTGCCCCTCCTCTACTCAGCTTCCCTTGCCCCCGCCCCTCACACACGCTCCTGTTCCCCAAGCCTTTGAGAAGTCTTGGGAGTCAGGTCATTAGGACCCAGGGTCTGCCCTGTGTCTGAGACACAGGGAGGGACAGAAGAGGGGCCAAGACCAGAAGCAGGAAGTGGCGGGAAACAGAGGGGGACTCCCAACTGAGCAACTAGCTCCTGGCTGGGGTGACTGTGCACTTGCCAGTTCCCAGGGTGGGGGGTGTTGAGCCGGTGGAGCGGCTGTGGCCTGAGAGCCGCCTTGGCCCCTGACCTGGACCTTGGGGAACCTGGCACCCTCTGGGCTTCCTCCCGGTGGCCAGCCACTTCCACCGAAGCCACTCCTGGCGGGACAGCTGATGCCCAGGCCTTGGAGGGTGAGAGGCCTGGCAATGAGGCCCTCCACTGCCCTCTCACTTCCCCCCATGGTCAATCCACAACAGCGCGGTGTCTCCACACCTGTCCCCTGGCCTGCCAGGGGCGGCGGCCCGGCAGAAGCCCGCTGTCCTCCTTACCCTCCCCTAAACTAGGAAGGGCCCCCTCCACTAAGCACCATTCATTCCCATTTGGTCCTCTCCCCCTGAACTCCTTGATTTGCGATAGATACTGGGAATGAGGGGCTTCCCTGGTGGCTCAGATGGTAAAGAATCTGGGTTTGGTCCCTGGGTCAAGAAGACCCCATGAAGAAAGAAATGGCAACCCACTCCATTATTCTTGCCTGGAGAATTCCATGGACAGAGGAGCCTGGTGGGCTAAAGTCCATGGGATCGCAAAGAGTAGGACACAACTGAGCGACTCACACACACACTGGGAATGAAGGGGTCATTCCTAAGGCTGAGGAGGGCTCAATGAGAGATGCCCTACCTGAAATATCTGAATTAATAAAAGCACTTTCATTGCTCTGACAAGTTCTGCAGTGGCAGACTCAATAGTAACAAAGCTGCCACGGCTGTCCCTGGGCCGTGTCCCTTTAATGAAAGGACGAAAGACTCTGGAGACAAGCCCAGGTAGCAGCTGGGTCATGAGCAGTGGTTGGCAAGTCTGTCTTCAGAATATTAACGATAAAACAACAACAATAATAGCTAATTCATATACCACATGCTGTTTGCCCGCCACTCTTTTTAGCACCTCTCACGTGCTAACTCACTTAATCTTCACAACCCTATGGGGGAGGTGTTGTCGTATTATCCCCATTTCACGGATGGGGAAAATGAGGAACAGAGAAGTTAAGCGCCTTGCCTGGGTCACACAGCCAGGAGGTTGCTGAGGTGGGGTTTGGATATCTGCAGGTAAGCTGCACAGCTCCTACGCTTGAGCATTCATGCAGACCGCCTCTGGATTCTTCGGTGGTTCAGCGGTCTCTCTGCCATCCTGTTGGTCCTGATGGAGCTCCACATACTCTTTCTTCCTGGATGATAGGAAAGCCCACGCCGGCCTGATTGACATCCACACTCCTTTGTAAAGAATGTACTCCAGTGGATCTTCTATGCCCCTGCTGGTTTCCCCTGTGGCTGCCCCCTGCTCCTCACCCCTCCCTGGCATCCCCCAGGCCCCCAGCCCTGCCACCCCTTTGTGGGGACCATGGCCCCCAGGGCCAGCCTGGCTCTGCGGGACCGGTGATTACACCCTCCCTACGGAAAATCGCCCGCTGCGTCCTCCCCCTACTCTGTGTGCTCCCCAAACAGCTGAGCCCGTGCAATGTGAGAGGGGCAGCTCCTTGCCAGAGGTTTCCGGAAAGCATCCAGAGGTCACTGTGGGCTGGCTTAAGTAGGCTGGGCCCTGACCACCGCTCTGAATAGCCACTGTCCCGCCCAGGGCTGCTCCCTCAGCTCCAGAGGGGGCTAATTGGTGGGTGGGGAGCTGTGGAGGGCTGGATGCTAGTTTGCAGCTGAAGGAGGCGACAGGAGAGCCAGGCATTTAGTTCGGTAGCTGCCAAATAGCAAATGCCAAGAGAAGATGGAATGGAGCATATGAATCTTCAGGCTAAAACTGCCTTCCCAAGCCCCGTCTTTGTGTTTAGACCCAACCTCCTCCCGACAGCTGGCCTACCCACCCACCCCCCTAACAAGCCCACCCAGACCACTACTGAGCCAGCCAGCTTGGATCCAGGCCGCCCAACATTCGGAATACACGCTCCCCACCCCCACCTGGACCCACAGTGCTCATCCTTCTCAGTTTAGCCAAGGATGCATGCCTCCCAGCAGGCCTGCACCAAGTCCGCACCCTACCTAGATCGACTTTGGCCTGTATCTACTCACCTTCCACCAGATCTGTTGATTTCTGTCACCCCTCCTATGACCCCACTGCTGGGCAGCCCACTCCACACCATCACCACCCTCCTCCCCCAGACCACTCCATCTGCCCCCATGGCCTCTCGCTGCCCATCCACTACATCAACCAACCGCCTGCCGGCTTACCTAATGTGCAGCCAGCAGTTCATAAATCAGCCGCTATTTCCAGACCCAACTCCCTCCAGGCTCTAATAAATGTGGTTCTACAGCTCTTCTGCAACTGTCCAAGTATTAGAGACCTCATCTTGGACAGAGAGAGATTTTCTACTCAGGTCTCAAAGGAGCAGGGCATGTAGGGCTGGAGCTCTTGAAAAAACATTGTTTCTTCCTCCCTTGCAATTCAAGTACTGCCCTGCTGGGAGACCATGAGATGGCTTTCCACACCCTCTGTTGCAAAAATCTCATTGGAAAGACAGTAAGTTTCAAAAACTAGGAGACAGTTAAAAGGGTCACCAGCAAATGAAATTCAAGAGGCCCCAGATAGATGGAAAGAACTCTTAAAAAAAAAAAAAAAAATTTTAGTTGCCTGTGCTGGGTCTTAGCTGCGGCACGTGCTCCTGCATCTTCGTTGCGGTGTGCAGGGTCTTTCAGTTGCAGCATTCAAACTCATAGCTGCAGCACTTGGGATCTAGTTCACCAACTAGGGACTGAATTTGGATTCCCTGCATTGGGAGCACAGAGTCTTAGCCGCTGGACCACCAGGGAAGTTCCCAACAAAACCCTTTATCTAAGTTCCAAAGAAAGGAAAGCAGAGTGGAGTAATGAAAGGGTCACAGGTGAGGACTGGGGGCCTGGGTTCCGCTCTTGGCCCTGCCCCTGTGGGTGAGCTTGGGCACTGGAGCGTGGCAGTCAGGGGTTCTGGGTTTAGACCCAGCTCTGTCACTAACCATGTGGTCTTGGGCAGATCACCTGGCCTCTCTGGGCCTCTTCGGTAAGATGGCAGTGTAAGGAGATGACATCTGGCCTCCCCAGGCTCTGGCCCCACTGGGTCCTTGGGCTGGTGGAGAGGCCCTGTCAGGAGCTTGGCCAGGTTTCTGGTCCCCTCTGTCCTTGGCACTCTGGTTCCAACAGCAGGACTCCTGCTTCATCCACTGACCAAGCTCTGCCTGGTAAATGGTTCCTGTAGGATTCTCTGTGCTGAGCAGGGAAATAGTAGACAGGGAGGCCTCTCCAAGTACTTCCTGAGAGGAAGACATGTCAGCAACATCCCCACGGCCAGATTCTGTAGCCCAGGGAGAGTGCCTAAGCACCCTTTCACATGTCAGCACCCACTGACTGCTCATGGCTGCCTGGGGCACAGCTCAGGGAAGGAGCCTGTGATCAACTAGTGATGTCTGCACAGGGGACAGGGAAAGGGGAGATGAATGCCAGGGGCTGGGCCTCTGGGTTTGTTTCCCTATTGTTATCCTCAAACCTTCAGTAAAATCTCATTTAAAAGAGCATTCCCTCCCTGTCACAGGAAATGAAAGGAGAATAGTGAGTCTGCCCCGGGATCAGATGCCAAGTGGGAGCTACCCCCCATCCCCCCACTTCAAGTCAGCAGAATGGTGGAAGGGGAGATTATCTGGAGATCTTCCCAAAAGGGTGACTCTCATGGTGCTGTGAAGTGTGGCCTTTGGGGCCCACGAAAGGTCACACTTCACAGAACCTAAGGGTTTCCCTGGTAGCTCACTTGGTAAAGAATCTGCCTGCAAGGCAGGGGACCCGGGTTCGATCCCTGGGTCAGGAACATCCCCTGGAGAAGGAAGTGGCAACCCACTCCAGTGGGTTTCTTGCCTCGGAAATCCCATGGACAGAGGAGCCTGGTGAACTACAGTCCATGGGGTCGCAAAGAGTTGGACACAGCTGAGGGACTAATGCTTACCTTATGTACATTTTCCAAAATTTTTCAGATTTCCCCATGAAAATGCAGACTCTGTGAGGATAAAGTATAGTCTTGTGTCTGCTATTTCCAGTTGAATGAATTGTAAGCCCTGGATGACCCGGCTGTGTTACTTACTCATTCACTCTTCTCCTTCTTCCTTCCTCTATTCATTCACTCCATTTGTTCACCCATCCATCCATCCATTCATTCATTCACCCATCCATTTATCCTTTCATCTATCCATCCATCCATTCATTCATTCATCCATTTATTTCTTTTTTCCTTTCCTCCATATTCACTCACTTCATTCATTTATCCATCCACCTATCCATCCATTCATTCAGGTATCCATTCACTAATTTTTTCATTCATTCATCCATTCATTTACTCACTCCTTCAGCAAACATTCAGGGGCCCCAACTCACCCCTACTGCCAGGAAATCTCTTAATCCTTGTCAACTAGGCCAAGGAGGACTCCCAAGCTAGAACGTTTTGAAAAATGACTGCAGAAAGCATTTGAGTGGGCAGGGGCCTACCACAGACCCAGGTAAGTCACTTTCCCAATTTGGCCTCTGTTCTCTGACTTGCAAATGGTCAGAGGGCAGTGGCACAAGAAGGAGAAGAGAGGAACTGCCAAAGTGAAGGCCAAGCGAGCAGCTTCCTGGCCTCTATGTGCTGCCTGTGGGAGAGTGGGTCCCTGGGTCTGTACTCTTGAGGTCTGTGGGGGAAGAACGTGTCCTAGGAGCTGGCCTGGTCCAGCAGCCCCTGCACTGCTGTGGTGGGGCTGATTTCTGTGTGAGTGGGCATGTGTGGGTGCTTCTGAGGGGGTGGTGTGTGTGCTCACGTGCATGCGTGTGAGTTTGCAGGAATGTGTATACACACTGCACAGTATTCCCAGAATGTGAATGGGGGTGGGTTTCCACCCTGGGGGCCCTTCTTTAGAAGGAAGTCACAGCCCTGCTGTCCTCACTGGTCTCTCCATATCCCCCACCACCTCCTTCTCACTGCAGCCCATCTTCATTTTAGGAGGCCCCCTTAGCATCGTGGCAAGGATTTAAACTCTATACAGCGTAGATCTCAATCTCAGATCTGCCAACTACTGGCCAGTCATGTGGTCTTGGGCAAGTGAGTTTCCTAGTGGCAAAATGGGTGTTGTGTGGTTCTGGGGACATAGGGGCACAGTGAGTAGACAGGGCACAGCCCTGCATGTGTGGCCCCCGAGTTATGCTAAACAGTGGGGCCTCTACTCTAGATGGAGGCGGGGGTAGAGGGAAGACCCATTTCCCAAAAATAATGACTTTGACCCTGAACCCAAGCAGCTGGTTGGAGCTGGTGGCCTCTTTCTGGGATTGTTTATGTAGCTTTCCTTATAAACACAAAGGATGGAAAACAAAACCAAAAAAATGTTTTAAAATAAATGAATGAATAGAAATTGTTTGTGGGTGGCATGGCAGCCTGGGGATGCCACAGAGCGTTACCCTGAGGATTAAATGCTTGCAGCGGGTTGGGGCCTGACCCCAAGGCCCTCTCCAGCCACCTTCTTTCTAGTCACATCTACCAGTCCTTGCCACCTTCCCAGAGAGGTCTGACTCCTCAGCACTGTCACCTGGTCACAATCATGAAGAATTCCTGGAAGCCCCTGCCAGGAATTGGCCCTGCTCTACCCACGTCTGTGTGACTTTGGGTAAGTCACTTTCCCTTCTCAGCTTCTGAGGATCCCTAAGTATCCTTTCAGTATTAACATCCTGTGATTCCCTTCTATCTAAGAGAGTGGTTATGAAGGCACTTTGAGAAGAATAAAGAACCCCATCAAGAGATACACATTGAATATTGTTGGAGGATAGGGGGCCACCCCTTAAACGATTCTTTAAAAAATTCCAGAACTTTCAGTTTAGGGCTATTTTGGCCAGATCTGGGCCTGTATGTTCCCTGAAATATTTGTTAGTGATCTGTGCAATGAGAAGACCTTCCCCCTTCCTTCTCAGGGGCCACGGCAGTCCTGGGACAGATTTGCCCAACACACATCCTGGAGGATGGCCAACCCTTTCTCCAGACTTCCCAGATGCAGAGCTCAATGGCAGCAGTGACCATGCTATGGTTTCTGGTCTCTTTCTTGCTCAGAGCAGACCCAATGTGGGATCCCGGTATCCCATCCTGAAAGCAGAGGGCATAGTGACCCTGTCTTCCAGCCAGGTTCTCCTGCAGCTGAGGCTATCTGCACCTTTGGAAGTTTTGAATCTTTGCCCTTAGATGGAAATACAGATACACAGCTTGGGGATGAGGAGAGTGTGAGGTTTGACAAGATCACGTGCGTGAGTGCAAAGTCGCTTCAGTTGTGTCCAACTCTTTGCGACCTTATGGACCATAGCCCATCAGGCTTCTCTGTCCATGGGATTCTCCAGGCAAAAATACTGGAGTGGGTTGCCGTGCCCTCCTCCAGAGGACCTTCCCACCCAAGGACTGAATCTGTGTCTCTTATGTCTCCTGCATTGGGGGGTGGATTCTTCACCACTAGTGCCATCTGGGAAGCAACATAGCAGAGGATGGCTAGTCAGGAGACCCAGACTCACCTTGGATCCCTGGGCAAGTCCCACCTCTCACTCAGCATTTTTACTGTTCTAGGTCCTTTTACTATAATGCGTAGTTATTGATCTTGTGGTAGGCACCATGCTGGGAATATTAGTGAACAAGACATGACCCCACGCCTTTGAGGAGGGTACACTTTGGTACAGGAATGACCACTCTCCTTTGCATCAGCACCACTCCTCTCCATTCCGGCACTCACTGCAGGCATGACTAATCAATCACAGCACTCTATAACACTGAGCCCTGATGTAACCTCAGGATCTCTTGGAACCCAGCACTCCAGTTTCCAGTCAACTGGTACCAGGTGGGGATTATCCCCTGCCCAGCCTTTCTCACATGGTCATTCAGGGAATAAAGCAAGATGGTAGATGGGTGAAGAGAATGTGCTCTCAAAGCAAATCCAAGTGCAGAGTCTGCTTCTAAACTGTGCAAGCATGCAGAACTACTGATTGGGTAGGAGGGGGCTCCCTTCTTAAATATTCTTGACAGTGAAACCAAGGAGGCAAAGCAGTTTGTGTGCAGGGACCAGGCCTGTACCCCAGCATCCCATGGCCTAGTTCATGGCCTAGCACACACAGCCTGTTCCATAAATGCCCATTGCATAAATGAACGCATCACCCTGTCTTTGCCCAGCCCCCTTCACCTACTTGGAAAGGGGGCCTTGCTTCCTTATTCCTCCTTTCTGGAGTAAGTTAACCCAGAACTGAGGGCTCTGGGGAGGCTGAACTCAGGACAGACAGCTCTTCAGAAGGCAGACCTACGGCCCCTGATGCAGAGAACTGCAGTCAAACGCCCCTCCCAGTGTCCGAGTGGCTTCCTTTTTTGGCCAGAGCCTCCTGGGTCAGGTTATTCTCAGTGAGGCGGGGCGAGTCTGTTTGGCACTGTCTCCCTTCCCACTCAGCAGCTAGCTAACCCAGTGTTCAGGCTGACTGTGGAAACCTCTGGGGTGTCTGGGGCCTGAGGCTGCTCCCAGAATGTGACAACACTTGCGTGTTAACGAGAAGGAGAGGAGGCTGGGGAGGGAGGCTGCTGGCCAGGGCCCTGCCAGCTGGGCTTCACCACCTACTTGTTTCCAAAGCAGGCAGGTGAGGAGTGGGGAGGCGGACTCCCCCGGGGGGGAAGTGGAGTTTGGGCTTGGCGGGCTCCACTCTGTGTGTTTATGAACAGGAGTCTGGCCCTGCAGACCCTTTAAGGCCCCTCTCTCATCCGGCATCTGATATAAACCCAATAAGGCTCTGGGAAAATAGCGGGGCAGGATTGTTACTGCTGCTCTGCCTGTGGGGAGCTGGACCAGCCAAACCAGGAGCAGGTACCCCAGGGCACTGATGCTCCCAAGCCTCATGCTGACCTAGAAAACTCACACTCCACAGGAAAAGCTTGACGGAAGCAGGAAAACAGTCTATTAGGGGTGCTCTTGTTCCTTGGTTTCCATCCCCAGACATTTGGTCACCCCAGGGAAGAAGGTAGGTTCTTGGGCAGTGAGGAATGTCACTTCCAGAGCAGAAACCTAGAAACTCAGAGAAATTGACCAGGTCACCCAGGGGCACACAGCAGATCTAGGGCCAAGGAGAAGGTGAAGGGAGGGTTTCCAGAGCTGGAAACGCTAGGGCCTTATTTGCCTCTAATCGTGTGGGGGAAGACTGAGAGTACAGCAGAGGAGGAAAAGCCATTTAGGGAACTTCGTGGGCAACACTGGCTGGAAGCCCACTTGGAGTCTTTCGTTTGCAAAACCCAGGCTCTTATAGTGTCCTTGTGCCGATTGCCCTGCGTAGGTGTGACAAGAGGGGAAAACAGAGGATAACTCAGGGACAGGTGGGAGTGCTTGCTGAGACAGAGGTTTAGAGAGACACCCCCCCCTCCGCCCCCGTCCCAGACTGGGGAGAGAAGAACGTCTGTGAGGCTATGAAGACAGGGCCCACTCCCACGCGGGCCTCTGAGAGACCCTTAAGGATGGCTGATGGGGAGACCCTGGGAGGCAGTGGGAGTGAACATTAGGGACTTTGGTCCCGGGTGCTAAGTTGTTTCAGTCATGTCTGGCTCTTTGCGACGCTACGGATGGTAGCCCCCCGGGCTCCTCTGTCCATGGGATTTCCCAGGCAAGAATACTTGGAGAGCGTTGTGGTCCTGAGAGCTGCAGCCAAAGACCCCAGGAACAAATGGGGCAGCCAATTTCACTGCACCATGGGACGTGAATGCTGAAGCTACCCCCTAAATCCTTGCGACCATAGAGAGAAATAAGCTCCCCCTACCCCAAAATGAGGCTTTCACAGGCTGTTTCCTCCTCTCCTGGGAAACTCAAGGTCATCTCTGGAAACGACGCCTCTCCTTTGATGCCTAAGCCAAAGCAATGACCCAAATCGTGGAATCTTTAGACAAAGGAGGGTGGGGGGAGCACCCAGGGAGATCGGGGAGGACAGGCAGTTCCTTATTACTGAGCACTGGCAGCAGAGGCAGCAGGAGTATGAGAAGGAGACTCTTCATGTTAGGGAACCTGGCTTCAAGTCCTTGCTCTACCACTGCGTGCTCTGTGCCCCTGGCTGGGCTGCAGGAATACTGCTCCAGGGCTGGCATCAAGACAGGGAACTCACTGGGAGAATACTTGAAACAGACACAACCCAGAAGGAATCCACATCCATAACATATCAGGAATGGTTACAAATCCGTAATGTTTTGTTTATACACAAATGTTTGTTACAATGTTACAAACAGACTGCTTACAAATGACACAATGGAAAAGTGAGCTATTTTGAACAGACAGTTCACAAAAGGAACACAAATGACCAATAATCTCAAGCATGCTCACCCTCATTAGTAATCAGGGAATTTAGAACACAATAATGATTTTCTCATCATATTGGTAAAACTTCAGCCTTATTATAGTGAAAGAAAGGTAGACAAGGATGTGAGACAGGGTCTCATCCCCACCAGGGCAGAAGTGTAAATTGGTACAACCACTGTCCACAGCAATTTATCTGTAGTAATATACTAAATCTGAAAATGTGCACAGCAATTTTGCTTCTAGGAACCTATTGAAGAAACATTAGCACATGTATAGGATGTTCATTTCAGTATTAATGGTGAAATTAAAATGTGAAGCCAACTAAATATTTCCAATCAGTAAGATATCACTGAAGTATGGTTTATTTCACAACAGAACACAATTTTTTAGTTAAAAGATGATCCCTATATATTTATGTGGCTAAATCTCAGAATCATTGTTGAATGAGGAAAAAAAAAAAAAAAACAAGTCATAGATTGACATATGCAGGCAATCCTGAGTCAAGGTTCCTTTTTGCTCTAAACCACCAAGTACCCAACCTACTCTAGTTTAAAGGAAGAGGAGTTTATTTTTTTTCTCAAATAGCAAGTAATCTAGAAGAAGTAATTGTGAGAGCTGGCTCAGCTGCTCAATAATACATTCTCAGAAATCTCCTTGGCCTTTCCTTTCTGCTCATTGCCTCATGGTTATAAAATGGCTCCTGTAGTTCCAGACATCACATTTGTAGTCAAGGCAGGAAGAAAGGAAAAGGAAAAGGGTTTTCTCTTTGCAAAACCTTGGCTTTTGCTTTGGTAGGGGAAGCCCTCCTTGATAGCATTCCCCTGATATCTCATTATGAAGAACTGGATCATGCACCAACCTTTAGACCTTTATGTTTAAAAGGGTGAGGTTATCAAAAATCATTTAGAGTAGATTTTTTAATTATGTCTATTCTGACTGGTGTGAGGTGATATCTCATTGTAGTTTTGATTTGCTTTTGTCTAATAATTAGCAATATTGAGCATCTTTTCTTGTGTATCTTGGCCATCTGTACGTCCTCTTTGGAGAAACATCTATTTAGATCTTCTGCCCATTTATTGTTTGTGCTGTCTGTATTTTTGATATGGAGCCACATAAGCTGTTTGTAAATTTTGAAGACTAATCCCCAGCCAGTCGGGTCACAGTGTTTGCAAATATTTTCTCCCCTTCTTTGGATTGTCTTTTTGTTTTGTCTATGGCTTTCTTTGCTGTCAAAAGATTTTGAGTCTAATTAGATCCCATTTTTTTTTCTAATTTCTATTACTCTAGAAAAAGATATTGCTGCAATTTATATCAGGGTGTTCTGCTTATGTTTTCCTCTAAGAGTTTTATTGTATGCGGTCTTACATTTAGGTCTTCAATCCATGTTGAGTTTATTTTTGTGTATAGTGTTAAAGAATGTTCCAATTTCTTTCTTTTTTTTTTTTTTTTACATGTAGCTGTCCAGTTTTCCCAGCACCATCTAATGAAGAGACTATCTTTCCTCCATTGTATAGTCTTGCCTCCTTGGTCATGGATTAATTGACCATGTGTGTGGGTTTATTTCTGAACTTTCTGTCCTGTTCCATTGATCTGTATTTCTGTTTTTGTGCCATTACCATACTGTTTTGATGATTGTAGCTTTGTAGTATAGTCTGAAGTTAGGGAGCCTATCATGATTCATTCTCACCCATTCTCCTTCATTTCAGCAGGTTTCTGTGTATCCCTTGACTACATCAGATTCCATCAGCAGGTAAAAAAGGGATGCCTGCTGGGTGGACGGTGGACAGTGTTGGCTACAGCTAAAATTTATATGGGAAATAAAACACACTCATGTTTCTATTTTTGTACAAAACACAAGGGTTATGGGGGTGGGGTGGGAATAAGAAATGGATTTGGGTGTGACACTCAAAGGGGCCTTGGGTTTCACCTGCAGTTTTTAAAAGGGGGGCTGAAAAAAGAAGACTGTATTCATGTATCACTTATGTAATTAAAAGTTAGTTTTAAAAAATACTATCAGTGTTCAGCTTTGACACCCCTAAATCTGGCCCAATCCCAACCCAATCCAACACTGCAGAAACAAAAGCAGTCACCTGGCCAGAAAGTTCAACCCGGGGTCCCCTGGGAGAAGAGGGAGGAAATTGCCTGAGTGACTCTTGGCTCCAGGAAAAAAGTTGGGAGCTGATCACTTACGGCTTTGCAGCCCTTTCAGCAGGGCTGTCTTTGACAGACAGAAAGTCAAGCCCTCGGTGTTTCCTTGCAAATTCGAGGGGCCTCCCTCTGGAGTCCTTCCTCATTCTTCAAACAGAAACTGCAGTCTGATTAAACCGCCTGTCAAATACCGGCAGTGCAGCTGCTGTCCTTAAAACCACTTACGAGAGGCTCAGGGGCACAGGAGGCAGGACGGATGGGAGTGTTGGCTGGGCACGCTCAGCGGGGAGGGCTGGGAGGGGCAGAGGAGAAGACTCCCTGTGTCCACCACTGGGATGTCACAGATCTCTGTCGCCAGAGTGCAGAGCCGTCTGTACGTTCTACCAGCACATTTTACCGATGTCTCAGCACGTAAACAATCTGCCTGCGATGCAGGAGACGTGGGTTCAATCCCTGAGTCAGGAAGTTCTCCTGGAGGAGGGCACTGCAACCCACTCCAGTATTCTTGCCTGGAGAATTCCATGGACAGAGGAGCCCGGCAGGCTACAGTCCATAGGGTTGCAAAGAGTTGGACTTGACTGAGCAACTAAGCGCCACCAGCACATTTTACTGGTCCAGAAATGAAGTTCCAGGGAAAGGAACTACCGGAGTCCACATGGTACAGAGGGTCTCAGCCTCGCCTCTGACCCACAGCTTCCCCGGAAAGCTGGAAAGGCAAAGGAGAGAACTGGGATGGGTCTGGGGGTGGGACAATGGAAGGGTGTGGTTCTTAAGCACCAGCTCCTCCAATGTCCACCTGTTTCCTCCCCTGCCCTGCAGTGCCTAAACAATATTACAGCGCCAGAAACCCCGCTGAAAAGACTTGGTCTCTATGAAGGTCCTTGGAGATCACCTAGTCCAGTGTGGTTTTCTAAGAGTGAGCAGATAAAAATCCAAATTAAAAAAAATGAGGTTCATTAACTAGAAAAGATCAGTGTATTGCTTGAGGTAAGGGTCAATATTGTTTTGGGAAGTTTGTCTGTTGGTGTTTTTGAGTCGGTGGCAATGGTGTTTCTTCCTTTGGATCTCAGATAGAAAGAAAGAAAAAAGAGCAAAAAACCCTCACTGATTTGGTCTGTATGCATCATTTTACAGACAAGAAGACTGAGGTCAGGGTCATACAGTGGGCAGGGATGGGACAGAGCCTCAGGGCTCCATGGCAAGCTGCAGCTCAAGCCGCTTCCCTGGTGATGGGGCTCCAGATCTTGTGGGTTCTCCCAGGGCTGCAAACATTACAGGAAGCTCTTCCTGGCTGCTCCTACATTTGGGCTGCTTGTTTACCCAGCCCTGCTCCACGGGTCTCCAGCTAGAGGGACCCGTTCCTTTGCTATTCCTGCTAAACATTCCTGCTACTGTAAATATCCAGCTGTAGTCACCTTATTTCTCTCTGAGGCCTCTAGCTTGAAGAAGTTCTTGTTCCTTTATGTGGAATCTGGAAGCGATCATCTCACAATGGCTGGGTGTGGTCTGGGGTACTGGTGGATGAGGCCCTTCAAGGGTATGAAGGACCAGGCCCCATGTTTCCACTGGGAGGGCATCTGGCTGGGTTGGCTCACTTGGTGTGGCCATGTCAGGACCAAGAAACCTGAGTTCCAATCCTGTGTGCCTCCACCTTGCTGCACAGTATTGCACAAGTCACAAGGTCTCTGAGCCTCAGTTTCCTTCTCTGTAAAATAAGCTAATAATCCCCACCCTCACAGCAATGATCAGATTAAATCAGCGTTGATAGATAAGCTCACTGGCTTGGACACTGGTGATTTTTACTTGACTAGCATCTGTTCCTTCGGAGAAGGCAATGGCACCCTACTCCAGTACTCTTGCCTGGAAAATCCCATAGATGGAGGAGCCTGGTAGGCTGCAGTCCACGGGGTTGCTAAGGGTCAGACACGACTGAGCGACTTCACTTTCACTTTTCACTTTCATGCATTGGAGAAGGAAATGGCAACCCACTCCAGTATTCTTGCCTGAAGAATCCCAGGGACGGGGGAGCCTGTTGGGCTGCTGTCTATGGGGTCGCACAGAGTCGGACACAACTGAAGCGACTTAGCAAGCAAGCGAGCAAGCATCTGTTCCTTACCCCTCACTCTTTCTGCTAAGTGTATCCAATTTTCTTTTGAGGGACCACATCTCTCACAGTTGGCCCTGGAGATGGATGTGGCTGACCCCCAGTTCGCCCCTGTACTCTCACCCTTGACCCACATCTGGCAAGTCAGCGTGTTCTCTCTTCCTGGCCTAGTGATGGTTCAGGCATGAATGCATGAAAACCTGAAGTGACCCAGACCAAGGGATGGAGAAAGGGGGCTGTTGTCTGCACCACTGCTAGGGCTTCTGAGCTGATAGAAGAGCCCAGAGCTGCAAGGAGTCAGTATCTGATGAGCCAACACACTGAAAAAGAGATCTGGGAGACGGGGGAGTGAGAGATACCCTGCTGACACCACTTGGGTTTCCCAGTCCAGATAGACATAAGGCAAACTCTGCTTCCATCCTCTCAAGCCAATGAATTCTCCTTGTGGTATAAACCAGCTTGACTCGAGTCTCTTTCCCTGGCAATTGAGAATGCTGACTAATTCAGTAGCCAAAACATATGAAGTGTCAAAAAAAAAAAAAAAGCGCCTTTTCTCTCTCTGGGACCTCAGAGGGCCCCTCCTCTTTCTGCCTTTCCTACTCCCGCCAGCAGGCTCTCTGCCTTTCCTGGCAGTATCCTGCATGCTCAGTGCCTCCTGAGACCCTCTGTTCTTGCTGGCTGGGGAAGGGCCAACCTCACCTCTCCTGTGAACCCATCCTGGACAGGAAAGAGGACCATTAACTGACCACATTTGGTTAAGACATTGATTTCTTTAGCACAGGGCTCCAACTCACTCAGTTCTGCCCCAGTGGATCCCACTCCTCCTCCAGGAAGCCTTCCAGGCCTGCAGCCCACTTGGACTATTTCAACCGTGCAGCATCTCATCTCTGCCTGGGAAATTCCTCCCATTCACCAAGCTGCCTGAGTCTGAGCTCTGCTCTGGTTCTGCCCCCTCCTCCCCACCACTCCTCCCAACCCTCCACACCCTTTCCCTCTTCCCTATATGGGATCTGTCCCTCGGCTACTACTTCTTGCCTGTCCCCTTCTTGGCAGCCTCTGCTCTGGCTCTCCCCAGGCTGTCAGTGCACTGTGAGTGGCATTTCCTCACCTGCAGATAAGAAGGGCCTTGCCACATGTCCCCCAGCAGATGATGGGGGCCCTCTCGCTCATCCCTCCTAACAGGTGAAGGCCATCAGTCATCAGCCATTATGGCCTTTCACACTGAATTCAACCTACTGACCCCAGTGTGGACTACTGTCCAGCCTGGGGGGTGGGATCCGAAGCATCTCCTCTCCTGTGCAACTTGGCAGGGCCTCTCAAGTTGCAGGGGGAAGTCAGTGCTTCAAGGCCAGCCTCTAGCTGGACATGAGATGCACTCACAGTTCAGAGTCGACATCACCTTGAGATACGGTCCTGCCAAGAGGTGCCAGATGAAATGTAGGACACCCAGATACACTTGAATTTCAGATAAACAGCAAATTATTGTTAGCATAAATATATCTTGAATTTTGCTATACAAAGCTCATGATCTGAGCCACAGTCAATTGAAGAAAGAAAGGAAAACCACTAGGCCATGTAGGTATGACCTAACTCAAATACTTTATGATTATACAGTGGAGGTGACAAATAGATTTAAAGGGTTAAATCTGGTAGACCAAGTTCCTGAAAAACTATGGATAAAGGTTCGTAACATTGTACAAGAGGCAGTGACCAAAACCATCCCAAAGAAAAAGAAATGCAAGAGGACAAAGTGATCTGAGGAGGCTTTACAAACAGCTGAGGAAAGAAGAGAAGTGAAAGGCAAGGGAGAAAGGGAAAGATATACCCAACTAAATGCAGAGCTCCAGAGACTGGCAAGGAGAGATAAGAAGAACTTCTTAAGTGAACAATGCAAAGAAATAGAGGAAAACAATAGGATGGGAAAGACAACAGATCTCTTCAAGAAAACTGGAGCATTTCATGCAAGGATGGGCATGATAAAGGACAGAAATGGCAATGCTTCTATGGAAGCAGAAGAGATTAAGAAGAGGGGGCAAAAATACACAGAAGAACTACACAAAAAAAGGTCTTAATGACCCAGATAACCATGATGATGTGGTCACTCACCTAGAGATGAACTTCCTGGAGTGTGAAGTCAAGTGGGCCTTAGAAAGCATTACTATAAACAAACTAGAGGAGGTGACAGAATTCCAGCTGAGCTCTTTAAAATCTTGATAAAAGATGATGCTGTTAAAGTGCTGCACTCAATGTGTTAACAAATTTGGAAAACTCGGCAGTGGTCACAGGACTGGAAAAGGTCAGCTTTCATGCCAATCCCAAAGAAGAGCAATGCCAAAGAATGTACAAACTACCAAACAGCTGCTCTCATTTCACATGCTGGCAAAGTTATGCTCAAAATCCTTCAAGTTAGGCTTCAACAGTATGTGAACCGAAAACTTCTGATGTACAAGCTGGGTTTCAAAGAGGCAGAGGAATCAGGGATCAAATTGCCAATATTTGCTGGATCATGGAGAAAGCAAGGGAGTTCCAGGAAAACATCTTCTTTGGTTCACAGACTAGGCTAAAACTTTTGACTATGTGAATCACAAAAAACTGGAAAATTCTTAAAGAGGGGAATACCAGATGACCTTACCTGAATCCTGAGAAACCTTTATGTGGGTCAAGTTAGAGCCAGACATGGAACAGCTGATTGGTTCAAAATTGGAAAAGGAGTACAACAAGGGTGTATATTGTCACCCTGCTTATTTAACTTATAGGCAGAGTACATCATGCAAAATACTGGGCTGGATGAGTCACAAGCTGGAATTGAGACTGCCGGGAGAAGTTATCAACAGCCCCAGATATGCAGATGATACTGCTCTAATGGCAGAAAATGAAGAAGAAGTAAAGAGCCTCTTGATGAAGGTGAAAGAGGAGAGTAAGAAAGCTGACCTGAAACTCAACATTAAAAAAAACTAAGATCATGGCATCCAGTTCCATCACTTCATGGCAAATAGAAAGGGAAAAAGTGGAAGCAGTGACAGATTTTATTTTCTTGGGTTCCGGAATCACTGTGGACAGTGACTGCAGCCATGAAATTAAAAGACATTTGTTCTTTAGAAGGAAGTTATGACAAACCTAGACAGTGTATTATTTGCTATGGTTTTTCCAGTAGTCGTGTACGACATGAGAGTTGGACAATAAAAAGGGCTGAGCACCGAAGAATTGATGTCTTCAAACTTTGGTGCTGGAGAAGACTCTTGGGAGTCCTTGGGCAGCAAAGAGATCAAATCCTAAAGGAAATCAGTCCTGAACATTCACTGGAAGGAGATGCTGAAGCTTACGCTCCAATACTTTGGCCACCTGATGCGAAGTCAGGCCATCTGACTCATTAGAAAAGACCCTGATGATGAGAAAGATTGAGGGCAAGAGGAGAAGGGGGCTACAGAGGATGGGATGGTTGAATAGTATCACCAACTCAATGGACATGATTCTGAGAAAACTCTGGGAGACAGTGAAGGACAAAGGAGACTGGTGCACTTGCAGTCCACAAGATCACAAAGAGTCAGATACAACTTAGCGACCGAACAACAACAACATAATATATCCAAAATAATGCATGAGAAATACATTAACATTTTTCTGTTGATTATCTGAAGCTAAAATTTATCTAGGTGTTCTTTATTTTTTGTTTTGAATAAATCTGACAACCCTAGCTCTGTGGCTAAAGCTGGCGAGGTTACAGTGGGTTGGAGAAGGATTCCCCGACACAGAACCTTGCAACAGGTGGCTGTGGAGTTGCTACCTCTGGAGAACTTCAGAGAAGATGAAGAGAGATGGTCATTTTGGAAAACACATCATCGTCTGCTTGGACGGGGATGAGCTTCCAGTACTGTCCCCACTCTAAGTCATTAACTGCAGGCCCTCGTGAGTCTGTGTTTTGAGGATCTGGCTGTATTTAAAGTACTGTGAACTCTGATCTCCCCAGATCTCAGGGGTTAAGCTCAGGACTTCATGGTTTCACATTAGAACTGCAGAAGTCCACTGCAGGTGGCCCTCAATGCCAAAGGGCCTGGAGAATAAAAGCAGAGGAGGGACAATTGCAACAGACATTAGCAGGAAGGGAATCAACTTCAAAATTAGTTTCCGCATATTGTACCCGAGTTTTTCATTGACTTTAATTGTTAAATTGGAGATAGATTCCTCTGGAGGGAAAATTTTGATTTCAGGATGTAATGAAATGACTTTAAAAAAAAAAAAAAAAGGTAAATTGCATATTTAAAGGGAAAATATTTTCCAGTGTAATAATGGCAATATTGAAAGTAAGTTGCCAAGCTTAAATGCAAAATGATTACAAGTATGTGTTTGCATTTGGCCCAGAGTTTCAAAACACCCAGTGACAGCTTAATTGAGCAGAACACAAGGCTCATAAACCTCTTTCCTCAATTTCCTACAGCAGCAGACAGCGCTGTGCTTCTTGGCTGCCTGGGTTGCGTTTCCGGGCACACTGGAGTTGCTGAATTCATAGGTATGATCCAGTTTCCTATAAGCAAAAGCAGGTGGAGGCGTTAACATAAAGCTGAGCAGTGATTCCACAAGTAGCACAGGTGGTCAGGTGGGGGAGGGGCAAACTGCAACGTGATGGGTGGAACGAGTGGTTGCAGGCACACGTCAGGGAGGAGGATCCCATGGAATATTCTAGAAGGTAGAACTCAAGTCTTTATATTTAGAATTAGCCTCTAGACTAATAACAGAACAAGAGCATATTTCTGTGCATTGTGTTTCTTCCTTTGGGGGTCCATCTATAAGCAGGAAGCCTAAAACAGGAAGCTTTGGCCCATCAGAGATACCCTGGAAAATAGCTTTGCAGCACCTAGCAGACACATATGGAGTGACCCACCTCCTAGCGAAGAAGGGAACTCCTCCAGGATTTATTCTAATGTGGGCTAGTCCGCATTAAGGAGCCAGAGTAGCATAGGAGTGGGAGTGGAGGCAGAGGGAGTCGAGACCAGCAGCTGTGGCCCCGTTTTCTGATATTTGCAAGTCTGGCTCCCACTGTGTTTCTCTGTTTCCCTCTTGCTCCACCCTACCTGGCTCCGTCATCCTCAATTTCCGCCTTTCTCCACTTCGCTCTTCTCTGCTTCCACCAGGCCGAGGCGGACCGTGTCCCGGGCCGGGCCATGCCCTTGGCTCTGGCCTCTGTGTGCCGTGTGTGGTGGGTGCACCGGGGGTGGTTTGTGGCTCAGATGATGGAAATTGTTTTCCCCAGTTTGGAACGCTGGCCTTGTGTGGGGGCCGCTCAGATTTTTCCAGACACAGTGTACTGCAAAGAGCTCTGGTGTCTCTGTTTTGCAAGAGCAGGGTTCGGGTGGGGATTTTTAGGCTTTCTTCCCCCTGAAATGGAAAGGTCAGTGAGCAGATGACAACCCCCACAAAGGGAAGCAGAAGGATGTGGCTTTTGGCCAAACCCACAGCTAAGCATAAAGGTAACTACTAAGTGGGTGAATTCAGAGTAACTCTGGAAGGAGAGAGAAGAGACTGGAGAGCTGGAAAGCTTCTGGAGAAGGGCGCAGGGAAGGGTGAAGGGGTGGGGCCTGTGCTAGAGAGCAAGGGAGAGAGAGTGGTTCCAGGGGAGAGAGTTCAGGGTAGGGTGGATACCAGGGTTTGAGAAGAAAGGAGGTTTGGGGAGGGCAGTGCCATGGACGTCTCAGGGGAGAAAGTTTGAAATGGTTCATGTGTCAAGGAAGAAACAAACCTCCTCTCAGATCCAGGATGGGTAATTCTGAGGGCAAGTAAACTCAACTCAGCAGAGCCCCCATGCATGTGGCTTAAACACAGTTATTCATTCTTTTTTTTTTTTCTACTCATCAGACATTTATTAAATACCTACTGTATGCCAGGCTTTATGCTTCCTCCCCTCTGGAAGTTCTTGGGCTGGTGGGAGAGCCCAACTTCCATAAAAATATCCTGTGATATAGTGTAGTAAAGCCTAGATGAACCAGTCATAGTTCAGGTGCTGATGAGAGAAGAGGGCCAGGCCTGTCCATCAGGCTGCTTGTGTGAGGCCTTTGAAGGGTGAGAGAGCTGATTAGTCTCTCCTCCCAGGCTCACGTGAGCTGGCCTCGACTCTCCCATCCGAATATTCAAAGGGGCTTCTCCCCGACTCCAGGTCCTCTGCTCTGTGGACACCGGGCCTTCTTGCCCTGACTCTCCAGAACTTTCTGTGTCAGTCGAGCTTTTGTTCACAGGGTTCTCCTCCCTGTAGATCCTCCCACACTCTATATAACCCCTGGTGTTCTTTTGGGTCACTAGACTAAGCTAATTTGAAAGAGTCATTCCCCCTGAATGTTGAGAATGGATAAAGCCTTCACATCTAGCCGTTCTGAATCATCTTTGTCCCTGTTAACTCCATCGTTGTCATCATATGTTTTGCTTTTAACAATTTCTTAATGACTTTAGGTTGCAGCAACCCAGGTGAAATAGACAAGCAGAGATTCTTGCTCCTGTCTACGTCATCCACCTATCCACCCAACCATCTGTGCGTCCATCCACCTTACAAAGTTGGCACAATCATGGGGAAAGGCTTACTGTGATAAAACAATAAGCATGAGTATTCACTCCATGTGGAATTGGGCATTTCCTTTCTAGATTTTTTACTAAATATATGCAGACATATACATCTATATATTTTTTCAAAGTTGGTACCACTTTTCAGAGAAAGCCTTGTTTGTTTTCATTTAATGATAGGTGACCACTGCTTCATGGGAAGATGAAATACATAGCCTTACGAGGAGTCATGGGGACAGATTCAAGTCTGAGAGTGAGAAAGATGGAGCCCATACACGCCTGGGTGGAAAGCCCAGCCCTTGTCCCTAATCACTAACAAGGTCTCCTTCCTCTGTCTGGGTCTCAAGGAGACGCATCTGCAGAGCGAGGGGATTGTCCCATTGATTTCCAGAAACTCTTTCAGCTTTTGTTTCTCTGTAACAGCTTCTATTTATAGAGCACTTACTGCAAATGAGCTGATTTAATTCCCATGAGCCTATGAGTGGGTGCTATTTCCACCCTCATTTTAGAGACCAGGAAACTTAGGAACAGAGAGGTTGGGTACCTTCGAGGTTGCACAGCAGGGCATGACACAATCAGGACTTGAACTCAGGTCTGTGTAACTTCAGAGCTTATGTATTTGGTCACCACATCATACCATCTGCTGCATGTCAGTGGACCCAGGAGAGGACACAGCAGGACAGAGAAGGCATGCTGTACTTGGGCTAGTAAAGACCTCGGCGCAGGGTCACCAGCTTGGAGTTCAGAGTAAAGCAAGGCAGATGCATCCTCCCAGACGAGCTGGGCTTAACCCCCAGAGCCTGTGGCATCACAGGGCATCCAGGGATGCTGCCATTTGCTCTGCTGGGCAGGGCAGGCACGACACAGGCTCAGCTGCCCTTGGGGAAAAACCAGTGCTTTTATTCCAAACTGGGTGTCTGGGCCTCCTGGCAGTGTAGGTTTAGGCAGAGTAGTTCCCAGAGACCCAAACACTGTCCTGAGGCTCAGAGGTCACAGGGAGGGTTCATCCCTGGAAACTCCATCTATCCAGAGACTCCAGGTCAGGATCTGGCTGCCTCAACTGAAAATTCACCCCTCCCTGTGAGACAAGCATCCCAAGTGGATCAGCAGGGCCACTGAATGCGACAGGTCTCTGTGTTCTCAATTATTTATCTATCCCCCGCCTCCCGCCACCCCAGTCATCCACATCATCTGGCTGGTCTTGGCGGCAGTGACCAGACAAGGAGATGGCACGCCACGGCTCCCATAGCTCCCAGCGCACCCGCATGGGAGCGGGAAGCCTCAGCCTTGCCTTCCCTCTGCCCCCTCCTCCTCTTCCACCACCACCAGCACCCCAGTCTGCCTGCAATTGAACCCAGATGCCAGGAAATATCTTGGTTGTACGGCTGAAGTGAAAACATATGGGTCTGATGAAAACTCTTCTGTTACAGTTTCATTAGTATCTTCCCCGGAAACTCACAGATGGAGGGGGAGACCTCCGAGGCCAGCGTCTGGCACTCCATGTGCAGGAGGGCGGCACACACGTGCCCTGCTGTCTCGGAGAAGAATCCACGCAGGCTGCTTGGGGGCTGGAATGGGAACGGGGGAAGGGACAGAGGGCCCTCCACCCACCCACTCTGAGCCCTGTTTCTCTCTGCCTTCCCAAGAAACTCAAGATCCTAGATCCTAGTTCTGGCTCTGATACTCACTGACTGTGTGATGGTGGACAAGTCACGACACCCCTCTGAGCCTCAGTTTCCTCATCTGTAAAGTGATGGTAAGTGAAAGTGTTAGCACTCAGTCGTGTCTAACTCTTTGCAACCCCAGGGATTGTAGCCCACCAGTCTCCTCTGTCCGTGGGATTCTCCAGGCAAGAATACTAGAGTGGGTTGCCATTCCCTTCTCCAGGGGATCTTCCCGACCCAGGAATTGAACCCAGGTCTCCTGTATTGCAGGTAAATCCTTTACCATCTGAGCCACCAGGGAAGCCCAAAATGATGATTAAAATGTCCTTTTCTCAGAGTTGTTGAGTGCAGCCAGGGTACTTTGGAGAGTGGACAATAGTCTGAGAATGCAACTGACTGACAAAGTAGACCCTCCCCCCACCACCAAAGCTGTGAGAACCAAAACCTTCTGTGACCCATTTGGCAGCAAAACTTGAGCTAAACTGACATGAGACTACTCATTGAAACTGAGTCCTCGTTGGTGTGAATATCCATATATCCCCCCCCAAATATCATTATGTTTGATCTTGAGGTCCTGCCCCAGTCCCTGCTAGGAGTTTCACATGTTTAAACAGACATTTCAAACCCCAAAAGTTCTGAAGACTGGAACACGTCCAGCCACAAGGGTTTGGGGTAGGGGTTTGTCAACCTGTTTTTGGAAATGAAGGGGAAATTCATTTGTGGTTTTAGGGGATTTTTTTAAAAAAAGGTCTAGAGTTGTGCTGGATTTGAGGTCTTTTTTCAAAAGACCTCCACCCACATTTCCCAGGTGTTAGCTGTGACCCAAGAATAATTAAGCAGGATTCTATCAAGCACATACTAAGTATCAGGCACTGCACATACAATATTTTATAAGTATTATCTATTGTAACCTCCCAACAGGCCTGTGAAACATTTCTGTGATTTTCATGTTTTACAGATAAGGAAATGGGGGCTCAGAAGGTGGGTGACTTGCTCTTACAGGCAAAGCTGATAAGTTGTTGTTGTTTAGTCACTAAGTTGTGTCCCACTCTTTGTGACCCCATGGATTGTAGCCGGCCAGGCTCCTGTGTCCATGGGATTTTCCAGGCAAGAATACTGGAGTGGGTTGCCATCTCCTCCCCCAGGGGATCTTCCTGGCCCAGAGGTTGAACCCACATCTCTCACATCAGCAGGCGGATTCTTTACCACTGAGTCACCTCAGAAGCCCAGGCTGATAAGAGGCAGATTCAAACCTGGTCTGAGCAACTCCAGAGTAAGTGCCTCAGGGTACCATGAAATCGTGGAGAGAGGAAGGGGCTGTCTTGGGAGGGGTGACATGCAAGGACAAGGTCCTGGAGAGGGTGAGGGATACTCAGCTCTGCTCTCTAGCTGAGGTGCATTCTTCCCAAGCCCAGACCTACATGTCTTTCCCATGCACACCTGGTTCTTGCCCTTCTCCAGCAGGGACCACCACCTCTAATCAGCCCTGAAGCCATGTCTTCTCTTTCCTCAGTGGTGAGGGTGTAAGCTCCCAGATTCTCCTTGGTCCTGTCCTATTGGCCGTGGTTCTCAGTCTTCTCAGCCCACCAGATGGACCCCATAAGTTCCAGACAGCTCATCTTGGAGTGACTGAACAGGCTGAACAAGGTCCACAGTCAATGGACTGCTTGGGCATAAGGCGCTACAGACCACCGCCAGGGTAATAGGAGCTGCCCCGGGGAGCATCAGGCCGACATCTCCCTGGGGACATCTTGCCTCTGACCATTTACTCAGCTGCCCCAGCTGCCCTCGGTGGCCAGAGAAATCTACCCTCACTGTCTCCTTTCTCGGTAGATCCAGCTCCACTGGGAGTAGTCCGGGCCTGGGTTTTGGCTTTGTTTTAACATTACACAAGGGGATCATGAACATACTCTCATCAGAAAAAACTACACAAGTGCACAAAGTACACAATAACAGCTCTGCTTTACCTCCGCCCTCTTAAACCTACTCTCTCCCCAGGGTAACTACTGTTTACAGTTCGGTATGTAGCATTGCTGTCCATCTTCTTGGTGTTTATTTGCACATATTTATCATTTGGACTTGTTTGGGGCATTTTATATACACATCTCACATAGTGTTCTGTACTTTGCTTTTTTTTCTGCTTACCATATGTTTTAAAGATCTTCCCATGTCAGGTCATATGAGTCTGCCTCATTCATTTTAACTGTTGCCTCATAGCTATCCCATGGATGTCCAAGGGCTTACATAACCACTGCTCCGCTGATGAACACATAGGTCTTCTGCAGTGAACATCATGTGTTAGTATTATTGTACCTCTGGGTGATTACTTTCTGTAAGAGGAATTGCTGCGTCCAAGAGTGTGATGGTTTTAATTTTTGCTAGGTTCTGCCAAATTGCCCGGAGAAGGCAATGGCACCCCACTCCAGTACTTTTGCCTGGAAAATCCCATGGACGGAGGAGCCTGGTGGGCTGCAGTCCATAGGGTTACTAGAGTCGGACACGACTGAGCGACTTCACTTTCACTTTTCACTTTCATGCATTGAAGAAGGAAATGGCAACCCACTCCAGTGTTCTTGCCTGGAGAATCCCAAGGACAGGGGAGCCTGGTAGGCTGCCGTCTATGGGGTCGCACAGAGTCGGACACGACTGAAGCGACTTAGCAGCAGCAGCAGCAGCAGCCAAATTGCCCTCTAGATGGCTGAATCAATTTAGCATCTCACTAATCCCTTGGGCAGCAAGAGATCACACCAGTCAATCCTAAGGGAAATCACCCCTGAATACTCATTGGAAGGACTGATGCTGAAGCTGAAGCTCCAATACTTTGGCCACCTAAGGCGAACAACCGACTCATTGGAAAAGACACTGATGCTGGGAAAGATTGAGGGTAGGAGGAGAAGAGTGCATGAAAGGAGGAGATGGTTGAATGGCATCACCGATTCAATGGACATGAACTTGGGCGAACTCCAGGAGATGGTGAGAGGCAAGGAGGCCTGCACGCTGCTGTCCACCCCCATGGACAAAGAGTCGGACACAACTTAGCGACTGAACAATAACAAAATCCCATTTTGGAGTCAGAGGCAGCAGTCTTCCCGGCTGACTGGTCTAGGACTCCCTGGCAGGTGGCTCTGAGATGGCTCGTTTCCCCTCTGGAGAAGTTCTCTGGCAGCAGTGTGGGAAGGGGGACTCTAGCTATGCCAGGGTCATAGGAGGGTAATCAGTATAATAGCGTGATTACAAGCAGGGGATTTGGAGCCATTAAGACCTGAGTTCGAGTCTGGGCTCCATCATCCATGAGCGTTGTGATCTCCAGCAAATATAACTTCTCTGAAGCTTTTCGTGTGAAGAACAAGAGTGGCAATAACTAATCATATTGACAGATGGCCTAAATCTTAAGCCAGATGATACATACATGTAAAGCACTTAGTGCAGTCTCTACATAGAGTAAATGGCAACGAATGGAACCTTGCACTTTATACTGACTCTGATTGCTAAGATCTGGGTCCTGTTACCCAAAACACAGCCCTGTTTCCTCTAGGGTGTCCTTATATCTGTGTCAGCCACTGAGCCCTGCCCCAGTGTGGGCACAGTGTTGGCTGGCTTCTGGCCCATGCCTGTGTCCAAAGCCCACGGGGAGTGGGGGATAGCACCCAGCAGGCAGGACGAGCAGTCCTGGCCTTCTGGCCCCCTGGCCTCCTGGCTAGGAGGGCAGACAGGACACAACTGGATAAACACCAGTAAACAGAGGTGGGGGATCTTACAAACACAGACCTTTGCCCGTGCAGCTTCTCCGAGATAAACACACCGGAGCCAAGTCCCCAGGTGGGAGCAGAGGGAGATGTGGAGTGTATGTGGGTTGTAGGTGGGGACAGGAGGCAGTGGGAGAGGGTGCAGCCAGACAGATGGCACAGTCCGGAAAGGTGAAGTGGAGGACAGAAGTGGGGTGCAGGGGGCTACCCAGAAGATGGCTGTGCTCCTGGCACCCACTGTGGAGGGGAAGATGCCCTGGGCTAGTTGCTACCACAGTCCTCAGTTCAATTCCCAACCTACCTCTTGGCAGCTTGGCCTTAGGTAAATCTTCCTCCTTTTCTAGACTGTGGTTTGAGCATCTTAAAATGGCTTATGTGGGGGTGCTGAACTTGATCATCTAGAATTATTTCCAGCTTGAAACTTCTAGGAATTTCTGCCCTGTAATAAAATCCCTGCTATGACCAGTCTCATCTTGAATTTGAGCCACTGTGGCCGTCACTCTAATCTCTCCAAAGTGCCAGCACTTAACAGTTTATAAACGTTCACATCTGTTTCTTCATCTACTTCTGCCCTATAGCTTTTGATGCAGGTGAAGCTGAAATCCAGATATCATTGTACACAAGATTACATGAGGGACCTGGGGCTCACTAAGATGAAACCACTTACAGGAGGCTGGCATCTTGCCTCTCCAGGTGCCAACTGAGCCTCCAAGGTGCACACAGTGGGTCAGACTGAACCACTCAGTGTCCCCACACACACCACCAGCAAAAGACGTCTGGCTCTGGTCACACCCACCGTGTCAGGCTCTTTGCCCACATCACCTTGTCTAATCCTCATAGCCACACCAAGGTAGGTGCAGTCATGATGCCCAGTGTACAGATGAGCAGTGGGAGCTCAGAGAGGTTGAGTTAGTGCCCAAGGTCATGTAGCTGGTGAGCAGCAGAGCTGAGCTTCCCAAAGCCCCACAAGCAGACCTCACTTCTCCTTTGCTGCTTCCCAGAGAGGGAGCTCACACCTTCACTGACATATAAGAGCTTCACTCACCATTTATTTCACTTTAAACCATTCTCAAGGTCCTGTTCCCTTGCTGTCTCCTCCAGGAAGCCCTTGCCGACCATTCCTGCCACTCCCAGGCATTCGTCCTTTTCTCTTTCCTCTGCACACACTTTTAACCTTTCCATCTGTGTCTTCTTGGTGCTCTTAATCATGTTCTATTGGGTAGAAAAGGGATTCTCCTCCTCTCCAGCTGGAACTTGTCATCGTAAAGTGGGATTTGCCATTTTCTAAATAAATATATTTTAATGTAATGGTAAAACCTGTTTTCATAACAATGAAAACTGTAGAGAACTATTAGGCTAGTACTCTTGCCTGGTAAATCCCATGGACAGAGGAGCCTGGAGGGTTGCTGAGGGTCAGACACGACTGAGTGACTTCACTTTCACTTTTCACTTTCATGCATTGGAGAAGGAAATGGCACCCCACTCCAGTGTTCTTGCCTAGAGACTCCCAGGGACGGGGGAGCCTTGTGGGCTGCCGTCTATAGGGTCGCACAGAGTCGGACATGACTGAAGTGCCTTAGCAGTAGCAGTAGCAGTAACCCTAGAATATAAAGTAGGACCAATCATTTCACAAACGCGAAGCACTATCTTAGTTTGGGCTTCCCTAGAAGCCGACTCTGAGATAAGGTTGTGATTTATTTGTGAGGTTTATGTGGGAGTGGTTTATAGTTGAGTTGGGACATGAGACAGGGAGTGGAAGACAGCCAGGAGAGGGTGTGTTTCCACCAGGTGACCATTATGGACTGTTCTCCATCTTGCTGGAGAACTCAGGGAACCAATTAGGACCCACGACATAGAGTTACCTCCCTGCAAGGGTAAGGGACCTGGATGTTTAACCACAACTCTGTCAGTCACTGGTGGAGAGCTAAGCCCAGGCAGAGCTGGCTCCAGTGGCCAGAGAGAAACCCCAGGCAAAGAGATACAGGTGCTGGAGGGCATGGGAGCTGTTGATGGGGCACCGAGAGCAGCTTCCAGGAGTACCTGCAGGTACCTGGCTCCTGGTAACACAGCAGTGAAGGAGGTAGACCAGGTGTCTACAAACAAGGAACTCATAACCTCTTGTAGACAGAAAAGAATGGAAAACTGCAGAGCAGATGGGACTTCCCAGGTGGCTCAGTCAGTAAAGAATTCGGCTGCAATGCAGGAGACCCGGGTTTGATCCCTAGGTCAGGAAGATCCCCTGGAGAAGGAAATAGCAACCCACTTTAGTATTCTTGCCTGTGAAATCCCCTAGACTGAGGACAGAGGAGCCTGGCAGGCTATAGTCCATGGGGTTGCAAGAGTCAGACATGACTTAGCGACTAAACCACCACCACAGAACAGATATCAGCATAAAGGGACAGAAGTTCCCAGGTCTGAAGTCAGATGGCCAGGATCGGAATCCCACGTCTGCCACTAGTTTTGAGCCAGTTATTTAGTTCTCGATGGAGCTCAGGTTCCTCATCTATAAGACAGATATTATAGAAGTAGAAACATCTTGGAATGATTTTGAATTTGTTAAAATTAATGCACACAAAACACTCAGTGCAAGGCTCATCATTTGCTGTTGTTCAGTCACTCAATCATGTCCAATTTTTTGCGACCTCCCTGGACTGCAGCACAGCAAATTTCCCTGTCCTTCACTCTCTCCCTGAGTTTGCTCAAACTCATATCCATTGAGTTGGTGATGGCATCCAACCATCTCATCCTCTGTTACCCCCTTCTCCTCTTGCCCTAAATCTTTCCCAGCATCAGGGTTTTTTCCAGGGAGTCAGCTCTTCATATCAGGTGGCCTGTATTGGAACCTCAACTTCAACATCAGTCCTTCCAATGAATATTCAGGGTTTATTTCCTTTAAGATTGACTGGTTTGATATCCTTGCAGCCCAAGGGACTCTCAACAGTCTTCTCCAGCACCACAGTCTAAAAGCCCCAGTTCTTTGGTGCTCAGCCCTCTTTATAGTTCAACTCTCACTTCCATACATGACTACTGGAAAAACCATAGCTTTGACTAGATGGACCTTTGTTGGCAAAGTGATATCTCTGCTTTTTAATACATCAGAAAGTGCATTCAATGTTACCATCATCATTCACTAGACATCATTTATGTCCTTAGACTATAAAAGAGGGCCTTGCCTGAGCTTGGAGTTCCACTTTCACAGAGGAAAGGGAGGCTTCCAAGGCTAGTGCAGGGGACCAGTCCTGCCAAGGCCTTCTGACCACCCAGACCACCCAGCAAAGGCCTTGTCACACAGACCACCCAGCAAAGGCCTCGTCACACAGACCACCCAGCAAAGGCCTCGTCACACAGACCAGCCAGCAAAGGCCTCGTCACACAGACCAGCCAGCAAAGGCCTGACCCACAGTTACCTAAGTCTCAGTGTAACATGTAAGCATTTAGCTGCTGATGCGCGGGAAGATAGGAGTCTCAGTGTGGGTCTGGAGGGCTACTGGGGACGGGAGAGGTGCCCAAAGTGCCCTCTGACCCCAGGCTGGGCCCATCCTGTCAACTTGCAGGAAGAGAAAGGAAGTGGAACTGGGGCCTGATGGGTTTTGTCCACACAGGTCCTTGCTCTGGAGATCGGCGCTGAGGAAAGAGGGAGCTGCCCTCCCCTGGCCCTTCTGCCAGTGGCCCCATAGCTGTGGTTGCTGGTGGTCCCTGGCGGCCAGGCTGCTGCCGGCAAGTGCTTCGCACAGCTGCCGTGTACAGCAGCCAGACTCCGAGGCAGCTCCCCGGCCGAGGGAACATTCCAGGACAGATTGGACTCATTAAGCACTCTCTGCTCCCTGCTCCTGGCAAAAGCGTGGATTCGGACCCAGGCCCTATCCTGCCGCCCGCCTTTCTCTCGCTCCCCTTAATAGCCTGTGAGCCTCGTGCGGGGAGGGGACAGGATGTCGCTCAGCCCCTCAACATCAACCCCCCCCTTTCTCTAGATGTGTTTCCCTCTTCTCCCCATGGTTCCGTCTCCTGCCGCTCAGTGTGAAACGAGCCACGACAGCCCCTGGAAGGCAATGAAAGGAAAGCTGGGTTCTGGTGTCGAGTCTGCTGTGTGACTCTGAGCAGGTCACCTAACCTCTCTGGGCAGCTGTCTGTTTGGATTGTCAGCAGGAACTCCTGGTCCCCACCTTCCCCACCACTTTGTGGAGATGAGGAAAGCGTGCCCGGAAAGCATTGATGTGGGAAAACGGATGCTCCCGGGGGCTGGAACACATGTTATCTAGAGGGGTCAAGCCTTGGGCATCTCAGAGCACGCTGAAGCAGAAAACTGAATATCAGAAGCATCCAGTGAACCAGCCTCGCTTTACAAGTAGGGAAACAGGTCCAGCCAGTGACCAAGCAAGCTGGGGTTGGAAGCTGGCCTTCTTTGCACTGTACCACCTTGTCATTTGAAGATGATGATGACCAGACACATGACTTTTGAGCATTTGTGGGCCAGATCCTAGTCTTCATCACTTTCCATGGGCCTGTCTGTTCATTCTTACGAGGTGGTGTTAGTAGCATCCTTCAGAAGTGAGACTGGAATGGTGAGTATGGCCATGCCAGAAATCTGTTCGCTTAAACAGCACTTTTTTTTTCTCCTGGGCCCAGAAACTTCTGAGGATGTTTTGCAGACAGAGAAGGAAAAATTATCTTTCAGGACCTGGGAGTGTGCTGGATGAGAGAAAAGCTTAGAGATATGTGCTGGGCCCCGAGGGGCACGGCCACCTTCTGGGCCCAGTGTGTCTGGGAGTGGGGCACGAAGGGGTGGATGCTTCTCTCACACTCGCTTCTCAGCTTGTGCTGGGGGCACAAAGCAGGGTGGGAAATCTCCCTCGGAGTTGGGGGCAGGGGCCAGCACTTGTGCAAGGGGAGGCGAATGGACCTAGGGGGTATCACCAACTCAGGTGTGACTTCCGACTTCAGCCTCCACTAGCTTTGCAACCCTGGACACATGACAACATATCTAAGCCTGTTTCCCTACTTGTAAAACAGCCCGTATTCAGCATTTAACATTGGAGAGACTTGGAATAAACCGCTGATAGACTCAGCGCGGCAAGCCGAGTTCTATGGTGAAGGCACTGGACAAAGGACAGTGCAGGGTGCGCGGAGCTCAGCCTGGGGAGGGAAACTTGACCCCAGCAGAGATTAGCTGGCAACAGGGCAGGGAGCCCGAGGTGGGACCTCTCCAGTCCCTCCAGCACCCTCCCAGTAGAAGCTGGTGTCTGCCCAGACACCTCTTGGCTAGGGGCTCCAGGGGGCCCAAACCCAGCCTAGCTCAGGCCAGACAGGCTTTGACAGAGGCCCCCCCCCACCCCGGCCCCCGCTTTCTCCTCCTAACAACATCCTTCTCCCAGCCAAGGGCAGTGAGAGGCGGGCCAGGGAGCTGACAGTGCCAGAGAGACTTCCTGTCTCCCTGCCCTGCCCTTCAAGTTTGGGTGTATCCCGTGGTCTCCCCGCCCAAAGGTTTCACTGGCTATGAGGTAGTGATGGAGTTACACCTCCTCCTGCTTCCTGGGCCTCTGGGAAGAGGGACGTGGCAGCTCAGGTGGCTCTGCGCCTTTGTCCTTCAGCCAAGGAGCCCCTCAAGGGGACAGAGCTGAGTCCTCTTCTTCAGGCAAGGCCCCAGCACAGGGTCCTGGCCTCAGGGTCATTCCCAAGGTGCTGAGAAACCCGCTATTCTCCACCCACCCACCCATCTTAGAAGAAAAGAGCCTCTCCCAACACGGGCATGAGCCCATGTGCGTGTGTGTGCATGTGTGTGCATGTGTGTGCCTGAGCGTGTGTGCGTGGGTGGGGAGGGGTCTGGAGCCGAGGTCCAGAGTGAGCTGCCGACCTCTCCCCTCTCTTCCTTCTGGGAACTCCCCTTCTGTGACAGCAACATGATGACAAAAACAAAACGATCTCAGAGAACAAAGCACGGCAGGAAGAAATCGAACAGTGGGCCTGGGGAGCCGGTGTGATGGGAGCAGGGGCAGGCTGTCCTTACCTCCCTTCTCCTCTCTGATTTTTTGGGGGTACCAGGGAATGAAAGTGAGGTGTGAGAGCTAGGAGGTTCAGAGAACACTCAAGGGTGGTGGGCGAGGGCTGTGTAAGACCCCCGGGGCTAGCTCAGCACTTCTGGACACACCCATGCATGTGGGGCAGGCAGCCAAGGTCTTGGTCCTGGAATCCCAGCGCCCCACTCTCCCGAGGCAGAGGTGGCATCCCTGTCTCTTCTGACAGCCACGGAATCCCTACTCTTTCAGTTCAGAGGCTGGTAGTTTACTTACTGCCAGGGGTAAAAAGGAAGAAAAAGGGAAGAAAGAGGAAATTCCATTATAAACTCTTGATCAAAGCGCAAGCCTCCTCCCTTCCTTCCACCTTCCCCTCCCTCCTTCCTTCTTTCTTTCTTTTCTTCTGTATTTCTCAAGTAGAAAGACCCAGGGAATGTAAACAAAGAATCTCCTAGCACAAATCAGGCTGCCTTGTTCCCAAACCCCAGGAAGAACATGTTTTCCTGGAAGCTGGAATCTGAGAGGTCTGCATGGCCAGCTGGGACAGGGATGTGATCAGGGCACGGCTCAGTCTGTGGGCTTCCTATGGAGCTCTGAAATAGCTGCCACTTAGGTCCAAATGTGCTACCTGAAGGAGGGTCCCAGAGAAGCCAGAGGGGTCCATTGAGGTCACCTGGAGCCAGGGTGCCCTGGGAGCTGATTTGCTCAAAAATGGATCTCAAAAAGTAGGATGAGCCTTGCTGTCCGCAGAGTCCTCAGCCTCTTCTGGGAAGGTCCTTCCGACCTGCAGATGACTCCATCATGTGTACATCGATGCACAAATGCCCCCTCCAAACATTCTGCCCACTGATGGCTTTGTTTTCTTCTGAAATGAAACCCCTAACAAGAAGCAAAGCCCCAGTCGTATCAGTCACTTACACTTGAATATAAATGGGTCATCTGACCCTTTTCCAAGGGCGGGGTTTGGATACAAGGAAGGGAAAGAGCATGAGAATGCTGGGTCTCCAGTAGGGGTCACCTGAGGGGGAATGACCCAGAAAAGGCAGGGGAAGAGCAGGAGAGAGTGTTCTCAGACGTCATACTTTAGGATGGGGCCAACACTTCCTTGAATAAAATTAAGGCTTTGCAAGGCCGTGCCAAACCAGAGATCAGAAAGTCTACCTTCTCATGAACAGTGTGTGTTGAGAAAGGCAGAGGTAACAAGTCCTGGTGCTAGGTGTATATCAAGTGCTGCACCCGTGGCATTTCATGCAATCCTCACAGTCCTTTGTAAGGCCAAGACTACTCACCCCATGTGACCAAAGAGGGAATGAAGAGGCAGAGAACAAGCTGGAGCAAGGGGCAGAGCTTCGGGGGAATGTGGACTCGCATCTGCAGCTTTCAGAGGACCTGCCTTTGCTACCACAGCCTGCAGCCACCTGTGGTGTGCTCTGGCTGTTGGGGCACGAGTGTGTCGATTCCAAGGCTCAGAGCCCAAGGCTCTAAGGCTAGAGGTGGGAAGTGATCTGACCAAGATCATGCAGAGAAATACCAGCACATGTGCAAATGCTTGGTTCAGTGTCTTACACACATTGAGGGCTGGATAAAATATGCACTGTTATCGATATTATTATTACTCCATAGGGATGGAACAAATATCCAGCCCAAACACTATCACAGGATATCAGGATGTCAGGGCTGGAGGTACCCTCTGAAGCAGATCCCCCAGCATGGCCATCCCCCCGTGACAGAATAGAAGACTGAGGTCCATTTATGGGAAGCGATTTGCCTAACGTCACATGCGTGTGTGCCAAGTCACTTCAGTCCTGTCTGACTCTTTGTGACTCTTTGGACTGTAGCCCACCAAGCTCCTCTGTCCATGGAATTCAGGAAAGAATACTGAAGTGGGTTACCATGTACCTCCTCCAGGGAATCCTCCTGACCCAGGGATCGAACCCACATCTCTTATGTCTCCAGCGTTGGCAGGCAGGTTCTTTACCTCTAGCGCCATCTGGGAAGCCCTGCCTAAGGTCATATAGGTTACTAAAAAATGTGCAAAGTTGGCACCAAACCCCAGCCTGCTGACTCCATGAACGGCACCCTTTCCATTCTCTTTTGCCCAGCTTTTCTGGTGGAGTGGACTCAACAAAGCCCCTTAAATCCCTGTCCTAGGCCTCCTTTCTCCTCCAGCTCCTGTCTCCAAGACAGCATCAGAAGCTGATTTCACTCTGAACCATGGGGCCTGGAGTCTACAGAGGGACCTCCCCAGGCCATATGGCTGGAACAACATCAAGAGACACAAACATCAAGGAGAAGCAGGCTCCCCACTTGAACCTAGTTCCCATAGCTTCCCAGATTCCCTTGGGCCCATGCCCATGGCTGTCTGTGCTGGGTTTGTGGGGATCTGGAGAAGGAAATGGCAACCCACTCCAGTGTTCTTGCCTGGAGAATCCCATGGACGGAGAAGCCTGGTAGGCTGCAGTCCATGGGGTCGCACAGAGTCGGACACGACTGAAGCGACTTAGCAGCAGCAGCAGCAGCAGCAGGGGAAGCCAGAGGTTAATGATGGCAGGTGAAGCATTCATTGGGCCTCCAGCACCAGACAATGAGCTCCCTTCCCAAGATCAGGCTGTGCAAGCTGGCCCACAGGCTGGGGTCTGGTCTAGGGGTCCCATCACAGGGCATTTGGCACCAGAGGGAAGTAGGAGTACAGATGGAACATCCCTGCTTGGACCTGGAATCCTGTCTCTGGCTGAATCTTCTGCCTGCCTGCCTTCCTGCCTCTCCTTGCTTGCTACCACTTTACATTCATCAAAATTCTAGCCTGGTGACACGGAGCTCACACTTGTGACTAAGGGCACAGCAGAAGGAAGCCGTGGTTATCAGCAGACTGGCCCGTAGGCAGTGAAGAGGTCAGCTCACTTAACTGGGGAACCACCAGCCCTGAGGACTAGTCCAAGTCTGGCCATGGTTTCCTGAATGACCTTTGGTAAGTCACAACAACACACTGGGCAGTTCCTCTGCCCACAGCTCCTCTAAAGGCTCTTCCAGGCCTGATATTCTTGTGTTCTTTCATGGTGCCTGCCAGCAAGGCTCAATGGAGAACAAGAAACTAAGCATTCATCCTGTGCTATGCAGCCACTAATGCTCAGTACTTTACACTGACCTTTTGGAAGGATGGTATATCGGTTAGCTATTGCCACAATAATGCTGCATAACAAAAGAGCCCAAAACTCATTGGCTTGCCACACTGATCGTTTATTCTCAGGGAGGTTGACAGAGGTTCAGATGGTCTCAGCTGGGCTTGTCTTACACTACTTCTTGCTGCAGGTTTGTGGGGATGAGTCTGCTCCTTGTGTCCCTCATCCAGTGGAGGCAGGGTTGGGGGGATTGGGCAGGACACTGTTCCTCCCATGGAAGTGGCAGAGGTGTACGAGGGAAGCAGAAACACACGAAACTTCCTAAGAAGTCAGTGCCTTGGCCAAAATAAGTCATACGACCTCACCCAGAGTAATGAGGCAGAGAGAAAAGCTCTACTGGGGTGAGCCCATGCCAAGGCTTGGCTGCCAAGGGAACCTATCAGCCAATTCAGCATAAAAGGAATGATTCAGCTTCCTTTACAGGGAGGTTAAATTATTTACCTGATTTCTCTATCGCACAACTGAATACAAATATTTCCCTTCCTTTCTGCATCTAAGGATTGAAGATTTGAGATTAAGCCCTTCCTGCGTGTATGTGCGCTAACACATGTGCTAACACAACACTTGAGTTGTGTCTGACTCTTCATGACCCCATAGACCATAGCCCACCAGCCTGCTCTGTCCCTGGGATTCTCCAGGCAAGAATACTGGAGTGGGTTGTCATGCTCTCCTCCAGGGGATCTTCCCAACCCAGGGTCTTCCTTCCACAGGAAATTTGGCTTGTAAGAACTCCACAGGAGAGGGTAATGGATAGTCCAAAGGAGTGACTGTCTAATAGTGAAATTTTGTTAAACATAGCCACTAGGGGAGAAGGGATTATCAGACATCCACATCTGTAGTTACTCTCTTCATGGATGCTTAAGTCCCATCCTGATTATCATGGCCTAGAAAAGTTTTCCAGCAGTTTCTCAGACCCATGCCATGCTCTTTTCACATTTTCTCTTGCTAAGCCACGATTCTTTGCTTCTAGAAACATAATACCTCTTCCGAGAGAAGTACTATGGAAACCTCACCACAAATACACTCCTGTCCCTGACTGTACCCAATTAAAGGAAGACGTTGGTGGAAAAACGATTTTAAGGAAACATAGCTTTATTATTTTTAAGTTAATCCACTTGCTCAAGTGAACTAACCACTAAGCATTCCACAGAGCTGGTCTGTAGGGGACCTGCTGTAATGGATTTATTGGATGATCCATTAGTTATTAAACATTTATTGCACAACCGCCATGGGCCAAGGGCTGGGGATTAAAAGCTGAGTAAATCCCAGCGTCTGCCCTCCAGGAGCTCAGTCTGGAGGGGGAGACAGACATATAACCATGATTTTAAAGAGGAGTGGATTGGAAAAGACCCTGATGCTGGGGAAGACTGAAGGCAAAGGGTGGGAGAGGATGAGATGGTTAGATAGCATCACCAACTCAAAGGACATGAATCTGAGCAAACTCAGGGAGATAGTGAAGGACAGGGAAGTCACAGACATGACTGAGCGCCTGAACAACAAAGGAGTGATGAGAGTGATGTGTATGGAGACTGCTGGAGCACAGAACAGGGCAACTGTAGAAGGGTGGAGACTGGGGTTACTAGGGAAGATTTCTAGACGGAGGAAAAGCGGACTTCCTACTTGGGTAGGATGAATAGGTGCTTGCGGTGGTAAAGTTGGGGGGTGAGATAGAGCTGTCAGGGGACTTCTCAGGTGGGGCACAGCATGTACAGAGTCTCACAAGGGAGAAAAAGTGGGATGACTAGAGACACTGACCACAAATTGGTGTTCCTGGGATGTAGCATGACGTTGCGGGGGAGGTAGTAAGACCTGGGTCTAGAGTCGTCAGCAGAAGCCAGATCCTGGAAGCCCAAAATCCTTGGTAAGGGTTTGAACCTCATCATACAAACAAGGGTTGGGGGACATTCAAAAGTTCTGAGCATGGAAATGATACAAACAAATCTGTGTTTCAGAGAGAAAGAGACAGCATGGAGGATGCGCTGGAAGCAGTGGGATTGGCGGGGACAGACTGGGAAGGAAGTGGCAGGGCCTCTCCCTGGTAGCAGGAGGAGGAATGGAGGGGAGGAGATGTTTCTGAGAAATGCTTAGGGACAGAATTAGTAGGACCTGGTGATTTATGGATATAAAAGAAAAGAGGGAGAAGGAAAATGGCAGAATCACAGATTTACAGCTTGGGTTACAAAGCACACAGTGGTCCCTTCAACTGAAATTGAGAATTCCAAGGGAAAGCAGTTTAGAAGGAGAAAAAACAGGATCAATGTTTGATGTGGAGTTTGAGGAACGTGTGGGTGGGACACCAGTGGAGAGACAGCAGGCAGCTTGCCCCTGTGGAGGAAGATCTGGGCTGGAGGCAAAGATCTGACAGGCATGCACATTAGAAACCACAGAGGGGGGATGGGATCATTCGTGTGCTCATCAGGACACTCTAGGCTTCAAGGAACAGAACAGACACTTGAAAGTGGCTGCAACAAACAAGGGCATTTCACTTAATTTCGTTATTTCACTTAATAAGTTTAGGAGGTCGGTCTTGGGCTTCTTCTCAATATGTCATCAAGGATCCAGAACTTTGCATATTTTAGCTCTGCCAACTTTGTCCATCCATAACCGTGTGTCCCACAGTAACGTGAAGATAGATGAGGTTCCCAAAGGACTTGGAATCCGAGGGAAAGAGGGTAGAAAACACTCTCTCTCAATTTGTTCATTGTAGATGAACAAATGTGACACCTGCCTTTTGTTGTGTTTGGAAAGAGACAGCAAAGGGATAGGCTCAGGGAAGAACTGGCTGGTTGATGAGCAGGAATAAGAGGGAATTAGATGTCTACTCATTAGTACTTGTAGGGGTAGAAGAGACAACTGCTTCTTAACCCTAAATGCTGCTGCTGCTGCTAAGTCGCTTCAGTCATGTCCGACTCTGTGCGACCCCATTGACGGCAGCCCACCAGGCTCCCCATCCCTGGGATTCTCCAGGCAAGAACTCTGGAGTGGGTTGCCATTTCCTTCTCCAATGCATGAAAGTGAAAAGTGAAAGTGAAGTCACTTAGTTGTGTCCGACTCTTTGCAACCCCATGGACTGCAGCCCACCAGGCTCCTCCGTCCATGGTATTTTCCTGGCAAAAGTACTGGAGTGGGGTGCCATTGCCTTCTCCATAGCCCTAAATAGTAAAAGGTTAAATTGAAAACTACTTTGAGTGAGAAAGGCTGATGAAAACTTACCCTATGTGGATTTCTGCTTTGGGCTATGGGGGAGTAACAGATATTGGATGAACCCCACCTACCATAAACAAAGAGAAAAGTGGGGAAATTATATGAAACATCTGTTTTCAGACATTGGATAACCAGCAGAACAAGATTGTGTTCCCCGAGAGAAGGAAAACAAATGAGATGAATTCTATGATCAACCTGACTTTTTGCCTACGGCATTTACCAGACCATAGCCTGGGAAAGGGGGACCCAAGCCCCACAGAAGTCTCACTGTTTTGAGGAGACAGAGATCAGAATTCAGAGAACTGAGGCAGCTGGAACTGGCAAAGAATGATACTGGAGAAGAGGGAGTTATGCAGAAAAAGAGCTTCAGAAAATCACATAGAAATCCTTGTGAGCTCTTTTGGCTAAATACTAAACTGTGCATGTGTATAGTGGGGCTCCCTGAGGTTGGCCAAAGAACAAATAGTGGAGAAAGAATAATCACTGGGAGTTGTAAACTGAATGACTCTCTGAGCTCAAGCAGTTGGGAAATGTTCAAGTTCAGGACAACCAAGGTGGAGAGACCTCACTGAGCTCCCAGCGTATTTAGTGGAAACTTCAGAAAGGTCACACCTTAAGAGCAGAGCTAAGCTAGTCTACTAACTAGTCTATCAACTACTCGCTCAACTAGTTTAACTAGCCCTGGGGTGAAAGCTATTATAGACTCATCATAACAAAGCATAAAGACAAGCCTTGAAATGATCTAACTGATCTCCAAGTAACTTGCCAGAACAAAAGTTGATACTCTTTAAAGAATGATAACAAAACAAACAAAAAAGAATGATAACAAAATCCAGGGCTCAGTAAAATAGTATTCAAAATGACTGTCTTTCAGTCAAAAATGGCTGGATATGAGAAGCCAAGTAATGACACTCATAATTAAGAGGAAAAAAAATCAATCAATAGAAACTGAGACATGACAGATGTGACGGAATTAGCAGATGTGAATTTTAAACAGTTTCTCCCGAAGCAAGCGATCCAAGAGAGAGAATGAGAGGAAGGCTAATACAGAAGCCACGCTGTCTGATAACCTAACCTCGAAGTGATATTCCCTCACTTCGGCCATACTCTGCTGACCACACTGTCCCACCCTAGCACAGTGTGGGAAATGCTTATGCAACATAAACTCTAGGAGGTGGGAATCTGGCCACCACAAAGCCCGTGAAGGAAACAGAGAAGAAGACATCAAGAGAGATGGGGTGATATCACAAAGGCCAAGGCAGAGAGTTCCAGAAGAGAAATGTTTAATGGTTTTCCAACAGTGAGAACCGGTAGCTAAGGACCGAGAAATGTCCACTGAATTTGTCAAAGTCATTAAGAACATTAAGAGCAATTAAGAGCAGCTTCAGTTAACCAGTTTGCCGTGGACTGAAGTTTAAATAGGTGGTGAGCAATTGGAAAAGAGACGATGTGGACTACTGTTTTGAGAAGGTTGGATGAAAAGGAGAGAAGGGAGATGTGGGCAGAAGCCAGAAGAGGACGTGGAGAATTTTGTTTCGGGGGATGTAAGGGCCTGAGAAGATTTTTACGCTAGAAGAAACAGCCAGTGGACTGAGAGAGGTGAAGATCCAGGAGAGGGAAGGATGATGGATGGAGTAGCCTCTCGGAGGAGGCAGGAGAATTGGAGGTCAAAGACACAGGTGGGATGCTTGGCTTTGAACAGAGAGACACCTCATCCTCTGAGGCTGCAGTGAAGAAGGCAGGATGTCTGGCTAGGGCAAGACCTGAGGGCGCAGATGCCTGGGAATTGAGAACTCGTACCTGATGGCCTCAATTTTCTCAGGAAGAGTAGGAGGCAAGGTCGCAGTGAGCAGAGAGTGAACAATGATGTCAATTACCATGATGATTGCTTACATATGAAGAAAGTCTCAGAAACAGTCTGTTCTCATAGGCAGGGCAAGCCCTTCCCTTGTAATCTAATTTCACTTTATATCTCTCAGCAAACGCATTTTTCATAGTTGGTGATGTCTTCGGACAGCACCTGTCTGAGTTACCACAAGGTATGGATTAATGGGGTTGAAATGTATGAGGGTGGGAAATACTTCTACTCAGTGAGTGTGAAAAATCATGACATCTAAGTAGGGCAGGGACCTCCAAGGTCTCATTGAACGTTCCACACAAAGGTCTGTCTTGTCATCAAGCATTTGTCCACCTTCTGCTTGATCATCCCACCGACAGGGAACTTACTACCTCTAGGGAGAGTCTTCCCACTTTCAGATGAATCCTTAGGTCTTTTCCTTCAGCAGGGCTGAAGTCTGACTCCCAGTGTCCCTCAGGTCCTATAGGAAGTCCCAGATCAAGCTTGTCTCCCACTTGACAGCCTTCAGTGATATTTCTCCCCTAGAATAAATCTCCACTGTTTCTTCACCCTCCCTTATATGGCAGGGTTTTCTGATCCTCTCCTCAGACCCACCTTCTCCAGATTTCCTTCAACAAAAACAATCGTTCTCAAGATTCAGCTATGACCTGGCCCTGCAGCTTTCTTCTGAGTGCCCAAAGTTCTTAGATGAATGTCAGGCAACTCACAACCACCCAGTGCTTGTGGGTGATGGAAACTTCTTCAGTTCTTGCTCTCCCAGGATGGTGGTCTACGGGTTTCTCACCATGGATAAGCATGACTGAATCCTTCATCTGGCCTGCAGAAAGAGGTTCCAGATTTTCCTTTTGGATCTATGGCTGGAATGGCTTTATGTTTATAGGTCACTTAAATCTCTCTGAGTTTCAGGGGAGCCTTGGCAACACCTTAGGTTAGTGTTTTGAGATGTTAAGTAATGTTTCATTTCTGTGGTATTTCCCCCTTCCATACTTGGCTCCTCTCCTCTCGTCCCAATCCAACTTCTGTCCTGTGCTCTTGTCTCGGGGGAGGACTGTGGCCTCAGGAGGCAGGGGAAGAGGTCTCCTGTTTTGAGTTGCAGATGCCTGGCCCATAAGACAGCAGAAAGGGCTCACACCAGCAAAATGTGGAAGAAAACTTGAGCCATGATTCCACTCCTCAGATTTGCAGAAATTTCCTGCATACCAGGATGGCCCCGCAGAATAAGAATGACCCAAGAGTGGCAGGGAACTAGATGAGAGAGACTGGCTAAGTGGTCTTGTGAGGGGACAAAGGCCATCTCCATGGCAACTTGCAGGGACCATTGAGCCAGGACAAGCATAGTGATGGGCTTCACAAATGATCGTGAAGCCCTGGATGACTGGATACCACTTAAACTTCCTGGAAATTAAAAAGGTGAGGACTCCAGCTTGGCTGGGATGACACAGCTACTGTGTGTGTGTGCTCAGTTGCTCAGCTGTGTCCGACTCTGCCACCCCATGGACTGTAGCCCGCCAGGCTCCTCTGTCCATGGGTTTTCCCAGGCAAGAATACTGAAGTGGGTTGCCATTCCCTCCTCCAGGGGATCTCCCCGACTCAGGAATCAAACCTGCATCTCTTGCTTTGCAGGTGGGTTCTTTACTGCTGAGCCACCAGGGAAGTCCCAACACAGCTACTACTGTGGCATAACAAGGCTTTGAAATAGAAACGGAGTAGTGAAGACTATGGGCTTCCCTAGTAGCTCAGCTGGTAAAGAATCCACCTGCAATGCAGGAGACCCTGCTTTGATTCCTAGGTTGGGAAGATATGCTAGAGAAAGGATAGGCTACCTACTCCAGTATTCTTGGGCTTCCCTGGTGGCTCAGATGGTAAAGAATCCACCTGCAATGCAGGAGTCCAGGGTTCGAACCCTGGGTTGGGAAGATCCCCTAGAGGAGAGAATGGCAACCCACTCAAGTATTCATCCCTGGAGAATCCCCATGGACAGAGGAGCCTGGTGGGCTACAGGCCATGGGGTCGCAAAGAGTCAAACACGACTGAGTGACTACGTACAGCAAAGACTAGGGACAGTTCTTTCTCTGTCACACCTGACCCTAGAATTCATACTCACTGCTTCATGTCCTTCCCAGTGCTTCACTCTCCCCACTCTCCTTTGCGGTCCTCTCCCCCGTGCAAAGGAGCATGTCATCCACTCTAAGAGGTTCCAATATTTTTCTCTCTCCTGAATGAAGCACAGAGAGGTTGAATGATGACTCCAAACCACAGAGCTACCGTGATTCCAGTATTTAGTGTCTACACTCCCAGAGCTCCTGTATCGGCTCCAGTCCTCTTAGCCTTGCCTGTCTTTCCTGGGCCATATCTCTGTTTAGCCTAAGCTCCCATCCCCTACCCATCATCACATCTTTTAAAAACTGACTCATTCCTCTGCTCTTCTCAAATCCTTTGTGCTCAAAACACCAAACGCTTACAATGTGGAAATGGCAACAACCAGGGCTCATGATCTAATGCAGTCAATTTGTGACAGATGAAGTTTGTAGTTATAATATTTGCCTGTGGGTTCTCATGTAGTAGTAGTAGGTAGTTTAGAAACCACCGTAATGCTGCAAGATGTAATTCTTGGCTTTGCTTTCAGCTTGTCAGATTGGTTCAAAGAAAGAAAAGTCCTGGCCAAAAAAGCAAAAAGCTAATTAAGGATGAAGTCGTTATGTGACCATGAAGGCTCAGGTCCTACGGTTAACCCCTTGAATATAATATGATGCTTTCATAAAGCCCTTTGAGTTTTAGATGAAGAGACACAGATTAAGGAAGATGGCAGCAAAGATGAACATGTGGCCTGTATAGTTCTGCGTCTCTGCCCTACTCTTCCCTGGACCCAGACATCCTCCCCCTCTCTCTGGAGTCAGGTTCCCCTTCCCCTTCCGCTGAGGGGTACGTGCCAAGGCTGGCCCAGTGAGTCCTGCCATGCCTGCCTGTGCCCCTCCTCCCCCATTTCTCAAAACACACAGTTCCAACTCCACCTCTCATTCGCCCTTATTTCCTTCAGCCTGTAGAATAGCCTGCCTTCTCACATCCTACCTCCCCCAGCTGAGGTCCCTGAAGAGCAGGGTTGCATCTCATGCACATCAGTGCTTATTGAGCGGCCAGCTGAACCTGGCCCTGGCAGACACTCAGTGATATCTACTGAACTGGACACGATCAAAGCTACACAGTAGGGCAGTGGACACGTGGTCCCACGAGTTATGAGATTCTGTTGACTTGAATTCCACAAGAACGTCTCAGTTGGGTTAAACTTAGCTGCCTGGGACAGACGGGCTGAGCAAATAATATGTGGAATGAAAAATACACAGCAAAGCTCTTCAAATTACTTAGCCATTTGAGGAAGGGCTTGAGTAGGAATTTGTAGCAAACCATGCGCATTCTCTCAGAAACATTCCCACCAGCCAGGCTTCATTTCCCTGGGGAGTGACCCATACCCCGCCTTCCCACCCCTGCCCCATGATGCCTCTGTAGGGGTGTCTTTCTCTTCTCTCTTTGGAGCACCTCTTTCTCCAACATTTCATGGTAATGATATCACTAATGATGGCCTGACACTGTGACTTTGACCCATTATAGACAAATGCTTTATCTTCTTAATAGGCTCCATGTTTCGATACCCTCAAGCAGAAGCAGCGAACAGGGAAGGAGTGTCCTCATGGAAAGCCTGGGTTCTGCCCAAGATGAATCAGGCGCTTTTATCCTAGGGTGAGTGGGGGTGGGGCTAAGTTAAACATGCACTCTCTCAGTCAGGACACATTGGGGTGCCAGTGACAGAAAACCCAATTCACCGGGCTTGAACAACAACAATGAAAAGGAATTATTAGGACGTTTTCCTGAAAAATCCAGCGTAGGTCTAGCTTCAGGTGCAACATATTCCAGGGTTTCAAATTGTCACCAGGAAGCAATCTTGGTTCATTTCTCCATCCTATTCTTTTCTGGTAGTCATCATAATTGGGCTCCAACTTGTGGTTAGATGGCCATCAGCAGCTCCAGGCTTTTCCCTCCCAGATTCAAGCTCAGTAAAAAATAGAAGAGATTTTTTTCCTTCTCTAATTAAGAAAAACAAGTGCTTAGATCTGGCTGTCATTGGCCCAGATCCAGTCACGTGTCTATCTCTGAGCCAACCACTGAAGCCAAGAGGGTGGAACTGCGCCTGACTGGCTAATCCCGGGTCACATGGTACCACCAGGTCAACTTAGGTTGCATGGTCCCATTCAAATCACATGGACAGGGAGTAATAAGGACAAATTATTCCCCCAAGAAAATTTGGGGTGCTAGTTCCATGAGGAAGGTAAGGTGCATCCATGTAGCATGGATTATGGGCTGCTAATAATGTGGTTCTAGGCTGTAATAAAAACAAATATCCACCACACGACTAAAGAGAGAACCACATTATTAGCAGCCCATAACCCATGTTACATGGATGCATAGTTGAGGTCCTAGGAATACCTCCATCTATATGTGTGTGATCAGTTGCTCCTGTCGTGTCCAACTCTGCGATGATATGGGCTGTAGCCCACCAGGCTCCTCGGTCCATGGAATTCTCTAGGCAAGAATACTGGAGTGGGTTGACACGCCCTCCTCCAGGGGATCTTCCCAACCCAGGGATCAAACCTGCATTTCCTGCAGCTCCTGTATTGCAGGCAGATTCTTTACCATGTGAGGAATCACAACGCTTTTTGTGCTAATAAAACATTTTAATGTGTTTTTACTGATAAAGACATTGTGGGGTCCACAGCACCATGAACCATGTGGGCATTTATTGGTTACCTCTCAGGCCCCAGTTGCACCTCCCAGGAGCCCTGTTTTCTGTGTGAAGATAATATTCAGGAGGGTGGACCCTACCCTCACTCCATATCAGGGGTGAAACCACTTAGCACATTCCGTCCTCCTGCCCACCAGGATTGGTCCACAGTGAGCACGTGACCCGAGCCAGTCCAATCAGAATGAATCTTATTACCAGGACTTTTGCCGGCAATGCTAGGATAAGATGCAGTTTCTCTTTCACAGGATATGAATGAGAAAGCGTGGATCTGGGAGCTGTGGGCAGCCATCTTGGGACCACAGGGAAGAGAAGCTGAAGCGGGGAGAATGGAGGGAGAGAGGAATAGAAAGTGAAATAAAGAGAGGAAGATAAGGGAAGGAGGGAGGGAAGGAAGGAAGAAAAAACTGAGTCTCAGTGACCCTGAAACTCTATAGCAAACATCACCTGAAGCCAGACCTGCCTATGGGTTTTTCACTCATTGAGTCAATATCTTCACTTTATTATTCCAGCCAGTTTAAATCAGACTTTCTATGACTGGCCATCCAGAACATTCTAAACATTTTTGAGCTTCTTCCAGGTCTGGGCAGTCTGTGAAAGTGGTTGTATACAGGCGTGTCTACCCTGAGTGTCACAAGAAAAGATGGAGGGCAGCTCCCCTCAGAGTGCCTGGCAGACTTCCCTTCAGAGATCCAGTGCTCCTGGGTATCTTGGGAGGATGCTTGACATACAGAGCTATTTCAGAGTTCTGTGGCCTGGCAAGAGGGCTAGAATTCCATCGCTGGGCAGCTGTGTGCCTGCACCTCCAGGCACCCCATGGATGGAGCTCTGGACTCAGAGTGGGGCCGAGGGAGAAGAGAGGAGCTCAGATGCAACCACTGAAATGCCCGTCTTGAATTTCCCTGTCTTGGTGGCCACGTGGATGATGGCAAGGAGTCAGGTGTGTGCTAAGTTACGAGTTCAGAGAGGGACTTGGGTCTTTTCATCAAGAGTCTCCCTCCTACTATACAGCTTTTAACCTTGTATAGTTAATGCTGGGACCACCCTGATATCCTCCAGGACAGAGCCACGGGTTCCCCAGTAATAGGAGTGTTGCTACTGATGGCTCACACATGGCTGAAGGGAACAGCCCCACCCCAAATTACCCTCCCTCCCTGGGGAACAGTACTGAGCTAGTGAAATCCCAGGACTAGAGCAGGAGTGGAGGTACAGAGACCAATCCCCCTCAATCCAGGACTCTCTGCAGGGCATCCCCACTCCCAGCTCTCCATGGAGTTGACAAAGACCTCTTACTACAGCACTTACACTTCTGCCTCTGTCCCTCTGCCCTGGGTCTCTGGTATAACCCCTGCATGCAAATCTCTTTCTCAAAGCCTGTCTCCTTGGGGATCCCACCCAACAAACGACACTAGTGGAGATAGGTAGCTGTCTATATGACAGGGTATTAGAAGCCTGATCCCAATTACTTCTTTTCCTGAGTGTATGTTAATAGTGCTGAAAAGGAAAAGGAGGGTAAAAGCACAGACAACTGGTTTGTGTTTTGTTTAAACGAATAATTATTTTTCTTGTTAGGGAAGCAATGATGATTTCTTGTGATTTGAGTTTAGAAATATACTTTGAGTCCTTTCTATGTACTAGGTAGCTCATGCCCTCCAAGACCCCATGTGGTAGCCTCAGTCCTCCTTTCTGCAGATCAGACAAGGGAGCCTTTGAGCGGTGTAGTGACTTATTGGGCAAAGAGCAGGTAGATAGTGCTCATGGCTTCTGACTTCAGATTCACAGCCTTCCTCATTGTGTCCCAGACCAACGAATTCATGTCAGAGATTCTGGAGCACATACTTGAATGGGGCAGAGTGGCTGATATGGAAGGAAGTCCCTAGGCCAGGAAACAGAAGACTTCCTTCTAGTCCTGGCTCTGCCGTTTACTTTCTGAGTGGCCTTGGGCCAGTACTTTTACCTGGCACATCCTCAGTATGGGGTCACCAAAGTGCTTCTTCAGATGCTGAGTCCGACTCTATTGCCCTTTCCTTCCCCAGGGGATGTTCCCAACCCAGGGATCAAGCCCATGTCTCCTGCTCCCACTGAGCCGTTTTGGAAGCCCTACCAATGTGCTTAAAGTTCTCAACATTCAGAAAACTAAGATCATGGCATCTGGCCCCATCACTTCATGGGAAATAGATGGGGAAACGGTGGAAACAGAGTCAGACTTTATTTTTCTGGGCTCCAAAATCACTGCAGAGGGTAATTGCAGCCATGAAATTAAAAGATGCTTACTCCTTGGAAGGAAAGTTATGACCAACCTAGATAGCATATTGAAAAGCAGAGACATTACTTTGCCAACAAAGGTCCGTCTAGTCAAGGCTATGGTTTTCCCAGTAGTCATGTATGGATGTGAGAGGTGGACTGTGAAGAAAGCTGAGCGCCAAAGAATTGATGCTTTTGAACTGTGGTGTTGGAGAAGACTCTTGAGAGTCCCTCAGACTAAGGAGATCCAACCAGTCCATTCTAAAGGAGATCAGTCCTGGGTGTTCTTTGGAAGGACTGATGCTGAAGCTCCAATACTTTGGCTACCTCATGCAAAGAGTTGACTCATTGGAAAAGACCCTGATGCTGGGAGGGATTGAGGGCAGGAGGAGAAGGGGATGACAGAGGATGAGATGGCTGGATGGCATCACCGACTCGATGGACATGAGTTTGGGTAAGCTCCGGGAGTTGGTGATGGACAGGGAGGCCTGGCATGCTGCGATTCATGGGGTCGCAAAGAGTTGGACATGACTGAGCGACAGAACTGAACTGACCAACTGACCAATCTCTGCTGCTGCTGCTGCTGCTGCCGCCAAGTCGCTTCAGTCGTGTCCGACTCTGTGCGACCCCATAGACGGCAGCCCGCCAGGCTCCCCTGTCCCTGGGATTCTCCAGGCATGAACACTGGAGTGGGTTGCCATTTCCTTCTCCAATGCATTAGAGTGAAAAGTGAAAGTGAAGTCGCTCATCATGTCCAACTCTCAGCGACCCTATGGACTGTAGCCCACCAGGCTCCTCCATCCATGGGATTTTCCAGGCAAGAGTACTGGAGTGGGGTGCCATTGCCTTCTCCAAGCCTACTATAGATACTGGTTAGCAGGTGCAGTGGTGCTGGCAGCCTGCAGGGGGCACCACCGAGAAGGAAAAAAAACACGGGAGGAGTGGGCTACCCCTCCCAAAGCCCACATTCCCTCTGTTGAACACCCCCATTCGGCATCCCCCTTAGGCTCTCAGGGGCACTGGAATGGATGCTCCTGAAGCCTTGGGAGCCTCCAACAAAACAAAAACCACCACATCAGGGTGGAGCCCAGAGCTGGAAACTTCTGGGTCTTGTAAAAGGCTTCGTTTATCTTTTTTAGTTCTCTTTGGCCCAGGGAGACGACAGGAGACTGTTTTACTTTCTTTCTTTTTTTTAAGGAAAATTTTCCATTATGGAAATGGCACGTGTTTATTTTTAGAAATCCAGCCACTGGGATCTATAACTTCTGTGGGAAGGAGGCGGCGGCGCAGGGGCCAATGCTGACCCTCCTATATTAAAGATGGGTCTGAGTTTCTTTAGACCCTGGGTTCCTCCCTCCTAGGCCTCTTTCATTTTGTCAGCAGAGCAGGAATCTTGCTCATAGACAAGAAAGAGAATGACAAAGATTGAAGTCCAGGGATTACAGTAGCGATAGCATCAAAAAAACTGGCTGCCATTCATTGAACGCTTACTGTATGCCAGGCACTGGGCTATGTGCTTCATACCTTGAATAATTCACTCCCCATAACACTGAGAAATAGGAACTATTACCTGTACTTTACATGGGAGAAAAAATCTAGTCTCAGAGAAGTAGTAACCAGCACAGAATGGTGAAGTAAGAATCACACACAGGTTTGTCTGACCCCAACACTACTCTGACAGTCTGTCTGAACAAAAGCAGAGGGCTGCATGCTCACTACTACAGGTAAGGGCTCTCTGTTGGGGAAAAGGAGTTGAACCCCAAGGAAGAGGCAGGCAGCTCCAAATAACCCAGCTCACCTCGATCAGGGCTCCACCCTCAATGGGGGTGGCAGGACCAGGCAGCTCCCTAAAACACGTGGCTTCTTCCATGGGACCCACAGAAGTTCACTGCCTCTCCAACTGGCCCCAGGCCCTCCTTCTGGAAAACGCTTTCATGAGTAGAAGGGGATGGAAGAGGAGGACTTCAGGGAAAGGACTGGATCAGAGGCATTGCTGAGGATGGAGTTCACCCTGATCACACTTCCCATTGTGCTATGATAAGTTAGAGGGTGGGACCTGGTGCCAGGCTGCCTGGCTTCCCACTCTGACTACCGTGGGAGGTTTTTTGGCCGTACTTTGAGGCTTATGGGATTTTGGTTCCTCAACCAGGGATTGAACCCAAGCCGTAGTAAGAGCAGGCAGTCTTAACTACTGGACTGCCAGGAAATTCCTCCACCCTGCCTTTGTAATGGTGCAACTTTGGGTGAGTCATATAACCTCTTCTCTCTGAGTTTTCTTCTTTGTTTAATGGGGAGTAGGAATACCTGGGCTTCCTTGGTAGCTCAGCTGGTAAAGAATCTGCCTACAATGCAAGAGACCCCAGTTCAATTCCTGGGTCAGGAAGATCCCCTGGAGAAGGGATGGGCTGCTACCCACTTCAGTATTCTTGGGCTTTCCTGATGGCTCAGATGGTAGAGAATCTGCCTGCAATGTGGGAGACCTGGGTTCAATCCCTGGGTTGGAAAGACTGCCTGGAGGAGGGCATGGCAACCCACTCCAATATTCTTGCCTGGAGAATCCCCATGGACAGAGAAGCCTGGTGGGCTACAGTCCATGGGGTCACAAAGAGTCAGACATAACTGAGCGACTAAGAACAGCACAGCACAGAAATGCCTATAGTTGCAATGATTTCATCATGTGAGGTGAGGTATGGAAAACACTTAAAATGGTCCCTGGCACACAGTCAGCGCTTAACAAAAATTAGCTGCTATTATTCTCCAAAAGTAACTCACTTTCACCAAGTAGATCACAATGAATAAATAGTCACATATAAACAAAGTATAAATGATTAGACAGGTGATAAAGTCCTTTTCTGTTTGTTGTCCCACCTCAGGTTCATCTTGCCTGAACTCCGGAGACACTTAGAATTCTCCAAAGGACCTGATGTGGTTGGAGACCCTGGGGTTTCTGTTCCAGGAGGTTCTAATGCACTTCTGAAGTCCAAGGTGGTACCATCTGGGACTCTTCTATTCAGGTTCAACAAGGATTTATTTAGCTAAGAAAAACCATCTAATGTTCTGGAAGAATTTGTTCTTCCTCCCAGCCTAATCCTTTCTTGGGTCTTTTGGGTCCATGCCTCTAAGGTATGTACCCAGATTAGATCGGTAACACCTTAGCATCTTGAGTGACTTAGCATTCAGCACAGCATCCTCAGCAGCAGCACCATGATGGATACTGCCATCATCACCTGTGTCATTCCCATTCAAGTCCCCGTCAAATCTGAACCATCCTCGCCACCACCCCCATTTCTGGCAGCACCACTGCACCGCTATAACCACTCCATCACCGCTGCTGTCTTTACAGTCTTCGTTTTCATCTCATCACTGTCAGGCTTCTTCTCACGTGATCATCTTTACTCTTCCATGATCACCTTCTGCTCGGGGGCAGTCAGAACCCTTTGGTAGCAAAAACTCAAGTCAACTAACTTAACAGAAAGGGCAAAGCCTTCTTCGGGGTGACTATTCCCAAGGGACTCAAAAAAACGAAGGATGCTCCATCTCTTATCTCCACTTCTTCCTGCTCTTCATTTAATTTTCTTCTGGAGACAGACCTCTGTCCATGTGATCCAGGGATTTGCATCCTGGCTTCTCAGTGACCCTGAAGCAAAATAATATTCATTGCTAAAGCTCAGATTGAAAATTCCCATGGAAGGTCCATGATTGGTTCAGTTTGGTTACCTTTTGGGCCAATTACAATGGCTAGAACTGTGTGTTCTTGTGATTAGCCCAGATTGGTCACATGCCAAACACAGATATGGCAACGGGGAGAGATGTGGGGAGCAGGTGGGTAATTTAGTTTGCAGCCACATTCACCTGCCCCACCTACCACCACACCCCTGTCGTCTCTACCACAGCCTTCACCACCACCATCACTACCATTCCTACCAAATCACCCTCGTCCTGAGAATTATAATGTGCAAGTCCTAAACTTCAAATTCCTGAATTTGGAATTTCAACAAATTGGAATTTGATGAAGTCTCCAGCCCTTCAGGAATTTTCCATCTCTGGAAAACAAGAAAGCTGACATGTTCAAGGAGCTGGACTCCTAGTCCTTGGCCATGGGATGGAGCAAAGAGGAGAGTTGTGGGGACAAATTCCAGCACCTCCGCAGCACTGGCGCTAATCCCTGGGCAGGCCCAGCATAGCAGCAGCGTGTGTCTATCCCAGAGAGGGCACCATTCCTTCAAATGCACAAAATTCCCAGCCCAGAAGCTGTGCTTGCAGGAGCTCTCAGCACGTCTGCCCCCCTTCTCTGGGGGGATGGGGCTTGCTTTTGGATCCAGGCCTCCTGCTCCTGCTCCATCTCCAAGCAAACATCTGTTTCCAGATGTTGTCCCCGAGCCATATAAAGCCAAAGGAAGACTCAAGTTAATATATCTACAGCAGACCCGACTGTCAGCGGCTAGCTAGTGTCGGGAATGGATCACTCAAGGAAAGCAAGAGCCCTCATTTCCTGGTGGGACATATAGGAAAGACAAACAGGGCATTTCCCCCGCAATGTTTAGAAATGACCTTAACAAAGCAACAGACTTCAGGAAAAGGAGAAAGAAAAAGAAGGCCTTTGTAATGAAGTTTACAGGAACAAATGTTCCAGGTGGTTCTGCTTTCACAGCTACTGCTGGCCAAGGAACAAGAGGGAGTGAAGCTCTGTGGGGAGGGCAAAACGTCCTCCAGATTTACCGGCCACCGACTGCGGTCCAGACTCTGGGCCAAACTTGAACCTGGGGGCTGTGCTATACCTGGTGGGGAAGAGACCTGGCCCAGATCCAGTGCCCCCACTGTCTGCTGTGTGACCTTGAACCACATTCTGACCTCTCTGTGCTCACTTTCTGCAGGAGTCATATACCAGTGGAGCCTTGGGAGATTTATAAAGGTTCTTCTGGTCTAGGGATGGCGATACTCTCCACTTCCAACCAGGAGAGCCGCTCCTAAGACGAGGCTCAGAGACAGAGGTCCGTGGTCAGGGCAAAGAGTTCCGCAGCAGTGGGGGTGGGCAGCGAGCTGGGGATATGAGAACAGAGACACAACACCCTAACTTGCAGTTCCCAGATGCTGGTAAACAGGGATCTGCTTCAGTAAACGAATTGTGCTCTTCATTACTCGTCTGTCATCAACCAAAAACATCTGTCTCTTAACCCACAGTTGCCTGCTTTTCTGACAGCTTCCCCACCCCTCACCCCATCAGGGAGAGCTCAAGTCCTGGGCTTCTTCTCCAAGCACATGCTTGGGGCGCCCTTCCACCATCCCCACGCTGAGGCCCAGATTCCAATCCCTGTTTCTATGGGCTGACAGCTCAGAGGGGCTGCGTCTCACTCTCACCCCTCAGCTGATTGTTCTTCCTCCAAAAAGCAGCAAATAGAGCCCTAATGGATGCATTTGCTCGAGCCTTCTGACGTCTGGCTGCAGCGTGATCATTCACCATCATCTCATTCGGATTTTGTGCTTTATTAGAGTTTTGCACACATGATCTCATTTGAGTCTCTCGGTGCTCCTCTGAGTAGGAATTAATATTCTCTTACCCCAGGCAGGAGGCTGAGATCCAGAACAGTGAAGATACTTACTGAAAGGCGCACAGTTTGCAGATGGAGAAGCCAGGACACAGCATTTCTGGATTTCAAAGATGGTGCTTTGTTTCAGCTCAAACCTGAGTCAGCAAATTGGTTTCACCCCCCCACCCCCCACGCACTAACCTCATTAGACTGATAATAGCTTTCTGCTTTGAGAAGCATAAGCAGAGTGGTTGTGTGTCTGTGAGTGTGTGTGTGTGTGTGTGTGTTAGGAGTGGTGTTCTATAGTTGATTAGTCATGTCTTCTGGTGATGTGGGAATGGGAATGTTGGTGTGTATGCCAAACATGACCAGACTATGCCACCTGAGAAGAAAGGAATGGAAGGGACAGATGATTAGGGTCAGGTGGTCACATGATGTATCTCTGGCAAGGGCTTACCACAAAAGTTTGGAACGTGTGCTCTGTTACCCCAGTCCTCTTCTCTGTCTGGATCTTACCATGTTTGAGGCACCTGTTCAGTACTCACCTCTTCCAGGAAGGCTTCCTGCACCCTCACCCAACTCTGACTCCCCACCTTTCTTTCCTTCTCCAAGCCCTGAGTCATCTGCATTTGTTTGGTCTTCAGTTCATTCTGCTGGGCCCTGCTGTTCTCTTTCCTATGTATGTAGCGTCCTACAAAGGCCCCATGGGACTGCATGCCCTGTGAGTACCTGACACAGAGCCCTGTTTTTACCAGGAGCTCAGCAGTAGATGTGCAGTACTGATGGATCAGTGACCCACACCATCCCTCCTCTCAGCTGCAGGAAGCCAGGGCTTGGGAAGAGGTGTGAACTCTTGTTTGGTCTTTGTCATACGTCCTGAGTCTCTGCAGCTATTCTCATGGCATTGATGGGCTGTGTTGAGTACTGACACGGCACTCAACACGTACCATCTCATCCAATCCTCACAACAGGAGACAGGAATTTTTCTCCCCATAGTTCAGATTTTAAAAGCAGGTGCAGAGTGGCTACACAATTTGCCCAAGATCACACAGCCAGTTAACAGTGGAGCCAGCACCTGAAACCACTCAGAACAGCCTCCAAGTGACAGGAAATGAGTCTCAGAGCTGTCCATGCCTGACCTTGAAATGAGGCCAGGTAGAATTCTGCTGAATTATCCTTGATCCTCCTGAGACCAGAGGGATGGGGGCTATTTGGAGCCTCCAGATGTTCCTGCAAGAGGTCATCAGGAGAAAGCTGGGAAGGATCTGGGCAGTAGAGTGGACAGTTGGTCATGGCCCTGGCTAACCACAGTATTCCCCAAATCTGACTTTTTAGAGTCAAGTGATCCTATGGACAGGTCCACTAGCCCACCATACTAGGCATTCTTCTCAGGTTGGGGTAGATAGCTACATCTGTGGATTTCATCTGGAACCAGGTTCATAGGTAGGTCCCTCCCCCACAAAAATCTGGGCTTCCCTGTGTGACTTGTTTTGGCCAGTGAGACATTAGCAAGTGTCACACAAGGGGAGGTGTCATAAGCACTTGCCACCAGCACTGGGTGTCTTGGAATTTCCCTTTGAAAGCCGGCCACCATGCTGAAAAAAGCTCAAGATGTACCATGAGATGTTGAGAGGCCACTCTAGGTGGGGGACAGGGGGACAAGAGGCCATCTTGAACGTTCCACTCTCAGCTGAGCCCCCAGCCAAGTTTCCCCAATGCAGCCTCACGTGTGACCTCAGCCATGTTACTTGGAACAGAAGAACCACTCCACTGAGCCCTGTCAACTCACAGTATTATGAGAAATAATCGATCATTCTGTTAAGAAACTAAGAGTTGGGTCCATCTGTGATACCTCTACAGACGCCTGAAATACTGTCCTTGGTTGCTGCCTGATGACTCCTAGACACAGTTGGGGTCTGGATCACTTAGAAGCACGCACCTGATCTCATATACACATCTTGACCAAAGCAGATTGCTCATGGGCAATTTAGCACACACCCATTCTTGGCACAAGTGTGAGTGCACATCCTCATGCACACACTCACTGGCGATACCTTAAAGACAGCCCAGCCGTACTGTGGGCAGCTCCATTCATCCACTACATTTGCAGTCCTCTGCATGTCCATGCTTATACGTGTGTGCAGAAATGTGCATGATCTATGTACCAAAGCACAAGAGTAGATACACACAGTGAGACCCTAGGTTGAGGGAGCTGGGGGGAGGGGTCACACCCACACACACATGCACACAATCACTCATGGCCTGAAACTGTGAGTCTCTGAACTCCTCTAAGAACCTGCAGCCTGCTGAACAGGGTCCCCCAGCGTTTTCATCAGTGTAGCCTCCACACTTGGCTCTGCTCTCTTCTTAATGAGAGAGTTTGTTTTGGCCCCAGTTAACAAGGCTCCCAGGGCCTCCTGGGCAGGCTGACCCTCCCCCGCACATCTGCAGCCCCTGCTCCTCGACCCCCATCCCCAGCTCTGCAGAGTCACAGCCAGGGAGCTGATTGGCGTGGTTGCGTGGGAAGGAAGTGGGGACTCAGGAAAAGGCATTTCCAAATGTTCGATCTTCAGCTCCAAACAGGGGCTTCAGACTGAACCCCAAAACACTCTTCCCCAAGACATGGCATGCTACTGTCCTCTAACCTGGGGCAAACTAATTTAATCTCAGAGCCTGTAGAAGGGCAAGATTGAGGGCTTGAGCCCGAGGGAATGCCTGCAGTTCTCACCTTATTTCTACCCTGGGACTGGCCTTGGTGCATTCTCTTTGGGATCCCTATCTGGTGCAGGTCAGTACCTCCCGACACCCTGCACAGGGGTACAGCTCTTCTACTGGCTCCCCTTTGTCTTTAGGGGACTATCCTGCTCAGCCCCTGACCACCTCTCCAGCACTTTACACTCCACTCCACTCTTCCCCTTTACACTCCACATTTCAGCCACAAAGAACACTGACAACTGCCCCAATCCCCCAATTTCTCCACCATGCTGTTTTTCCACTCCAGGCTTTTGCACAGACAGCTCCCCCCATTTGGCATGCCCTCTCTGCACCCCTTGATCTGACTAACTATGCTCATCCTTCAGGCCTCATCCCCCAGGCATCCTCTCTGTCCTGCTTGGTAGCACTGATCCCTGTTGGCCTCCACCACTAGTCTGCTGCGCTCACCACTGTGTCCTCAACTCCAGCAGGGCCTGGCACTAGAAAGTGCTCCATACATTTTTACTGAATGGATGAATGTTTGAGCTAGGAAGGCCCTTATACATCCCAGTTTTCCTTTCCCTTCTTTGCCCATCAATTTCTAAATCTTACATAAAAGGAAGATGTACAGGTTAATATAGCTGGGAGAGAGCCAGAAGTAGAATCCATCCATCCATCCATGCTTCCATTCGCCCATTCATTCATTCAGACCACCATTTCTTGGGCATCTACATGGTGCTTAGTGCAGAGCATACAGAGATGAGTACAGTCATCCTGCTTTCTAGAAACTCACAGCCTAGGGGAGGGGACAGAGAGGCACAGGTCATAGTTAGGACATAGTTTAAGCTACACAAGACAGGCCAGTGGCTCAAATGGGGTAAGTTACTTCAATCATGCGAGAGTCTAGGCTTCTCTGACAACTCAACTCCACTCCACAAAGTCACAAGGGGCCCAGATTCCTTCTGTCTTGTTGTTCACTACATGCAGGAGTTGGAAGCAGAGCTGAGAAACAGGGCTGTGATGCCAGTGACCATAAAGCCTGGGAGAGAAATAAGGAAGAGTCTATGATGCCTGGAGGAGATTCTGGTAGGTCCGCAGACCTGGCCTCCTTGGGTGAGGTTTCCCAGCTGGGGCTACTATGTGGGAGAGTCGGACCTGTGTAAAGGACTAGGCATGGAGAAGGCAATGGAGCAGAGAAATCCAAAAGGAAGAGCAGATTGGAAAGAAACTCAGCAGGTGCAATCTACAGGACCTGATCCCAACTGGATGGAGCGGGTGAGGGTCAGGAAGGAGACACACATCCAGCCTGAGCCTCAGGACAATGCCTGTGCCCTCCACCAAGGGACTGAAAGCCAGCGTGCTAGGGGAGCTGACTGTGAGGTGAGGTGGGGGGGAGAGTGCCAGAGGGAGCGCCAGAGCAGCTGGACGTGGGTGAGAGATGCTGGGGGGTGTGGGCTGTGGGTTCTCATGGGGAAGGCATCACCAGAGACGGAAACGAGCTTCAGAGGACAAGTTCTCCCAACTGCCCCGTGGGCAGTGCAGTCACCTTGAATATATATCCCCATCCCTTGGGGAGCTTCTATAAACTGGATGGGAACCTTGGCTTACCTGTGCCCCTACTCCCACCACAAAGAGATTCTGACTCGGTAAAATGGAGTGAACCCCTCTCTGTGGTTCTAGGTTCTTTTATTTGCAAGAGAAGAAACCCAACTCAAATAGGTTTGAGAAAAAATGAGTCCTGTAACTGAAGAGTGCAGACACAGATGAGCTTAAGCACAGTTTGATCACAGAGTTTAAATAACGTTTAAATAAATAGCAGCCTGTCTCCACCTCTGCTTGCCTCCTGTGTTGGTTTCATTCTCAGGCAAGATCTTTAAGAACATAGGCAAGATACCCCCTGTGGTTCAGTTCAGTTCAGTCATTCAGTCATGTCCAGCTCCTTGTGACCCCATGGACTTCAGCATGCCAGGCTTCCCTGTCCATCACCAACTCCCGGAGCTCACTCAAACACATGTCCATCAAGTTGGTGATGCCATCCAACCATCTCATCCTCTGTCATCACCGTCTTCTCCTGCCCTCAATCTTTCCCAGCATCAGGGTCTTTTCCAATGAGTCAGTTCTTCACATCAAGTGGCCAAAGTACTGGAGTTTCAGCTTCAGCATCAGTCCTTCCAATGAATATTCAGGATTGATTTCCTTTAGGATGGACTGGTTGGATCTCCTTGCAGTCCAAAGGACTCTCAAGAGTCTTCTCCAACACCATAGTCCAGAAGCATCAATTCTTCGGCACTCAGCTTTCTTTATGGTCCAACTTTCACATCCATACATGACTACTGGAAAAACCATATCTTTGACCAGATGGACCTTTGTCGGCCAAGTAATGTTTCTGCTTTTTAATGTGCTGTCTAGGTTGGTCAGCCCGCTGTGGTAGCTGATACTCTTTCAGAAAGCCTTTTACAAAGAAATAGCATTCCTTTCCCAATCATTCCAGCCTGATTCTCCTTAGTCTGAGTTTGGCCACAAGCCCATCTCAGGCCCAAACACTGTAGCCAAGGGAGATGGAGATGCTAATTGGTTAGATTAGCTCACATACCCTAGAGAAAGGAATGGGGTCAACGCTGCCAGAGCCACAGGGACTCAGCTTGGCATCACTGGCAGGATTTTAAGGTACAGAAAACGGGTGAAGGATGGACTTCTTGGCAGAGGGAACAGCAAGAGCTAATATGTGGAAGCAGAAAAACACAGAAAATACTTTAGGAACAGTGAAGCTTGTATGCACAGGGACATTTTTTTCTTAGCTCTCCATTGTGGTACCCAGAGTATCTGTTTTTATCTCGGAGTGTAATCATGACCACAGATTAAACTCAAACTTTTGCGCTAGCACTGAAAGTCTATCTTCTTGCTCCAAACAAGAAATCCTGTTTTCTAGAGAGGTTGATTAACTGCAACATTGACAGAACATTGATCCAACGTCGACAGAGAATTCCCAAGTTTCTCTGACACCAGAGGGCCCCTGGATGCCTCAGGGTTCATACAGGTCATTTCTGAATGCAGGGGTCAGGCTAGGACTGCTGCACCCTCCCCTTCAGCTCCCAATCACAGAGGATGCCCCCAAATCTTTTAGATTTCACTGCCTTGGCATTCCTGAGGGCCCCTAAATTTAGTGTTGAAAGGGAAAACATCAGCTTGTGGAATAAGAAAGGGAAGAAACTACTCTCCTAGTTCCCTTCCTCCATATTCCTTCCCTTGCAGTTCCTCCCTCTGCAAGGGATGTGAACTACATCCCTCGATCCCCTCCCTGGCATATACCTCTTAGTGCAGAAATTCTCTAGCGCCCCCTGGTGGTCACCAACACTGATGGTTTCTCTCAGGGTTTATTCTGAGCAGCCCAATTGAGACATCCATCACAGGGTAAGGAAACAGGCACACTTACCCCATATCCCATATTAAGGAAATGCTAGAGCTGGAACGGACCCAGAGCTCCTGGCCACCAGTCTTTTCTGCAGCATCACTTTCTATCTGCGGCATCACTTTCTATCCCTGTAGTCCTCCCTAGTGGCTAACTGACCTGGCAGGCAATGTTATAACACTTATTATTTATGATGTAAGTACTTTATTACTATGTTGCTCTATCAAATACACCTGCCACACTTTGACGTGTGCCATGATACTGGATTATATGTTAACATTGATCAGGTCAATATATAAAATGTGCAGTTGGCAACGCTGTTACTCTAAAATGGAATCACAGAAATGCTCCTGTCACCATACCCACTACCCACATTTGTTTTACATTTCAGGAACCAGTCTTTTATCCCCCCATCCCTTCTCGATGTTCCTGGGAAGTAAGCTTTCTCCATAAACTCAATCCCACCTCCTCCTCATTTGCAGGAATGTCAAGAGGTGCAAGGAGATAAAGTCTCTCTGGGATACAAATGTTACTTAAAATGGGAGAGGTGGCAAGAGAAGAGAGGAAACTACAAAATAGCCTTCAGGCAGCTTTCTCTACTGGACCGTAGGAAATGATAGCGGAAGGGAGCCAAGGAGAGAATGGCTTACCTTTAATGGCTGCAATGGTTGGGGGAGGCTGGTCTGTCAGCGGAGGGCTGGAATGAGTCTCAGATGCAAGGCAGACAAGAAGAGGAGGGGTCAGGACTGGCAGGCGGGAGGACTGACTGGCCTGTTGGATACCCTGAAATAACCCTCTGCTCAGTTTGTATTCACCTGTATCCTGAACCACGAGTCCTGGCCCTGAAAGAGAGACAAGGGCACCAGTTCTGCTGCCCCACCCCCACCCCCACCTCAGAGGGTTGATTTTTCACCCCAGAGTAAAGCTGTGATGGGTGAAGTGAACCCCACCAAAGGCGCTGGGGCAGCTGGAGGTGCAGAGTCAGGGGTGGAGCTGGTTTGGGGAGGAAGAGAGGGGATGAGACATGGACAGGGGGTGCTCAGCTGCAGCTCAAGGAAATCAGACAGTCCTGCTCAGGAGGTAGACATCCATCTAGATCCCTGACAGTAACTCAACTGGGTTCCTTGGAAGATCACAAAGACTGGCTGCGCCGACTTGTCAGAAAGCAGAGTGATGTCTGGACCCGTGACTTAGCAGGAAGGCAAAGAGGACCTTCAGTGTGGATTGGGAGAAAGGGAGAAAAGCAAGCTCCAGCTCCACTCCACACCCCCTTCCTGCCTATAAATAACCCCAAGTGTCACTTCAAAGGGGACAGGGAGCACAGGAGAGGGGCTCCCGTGGCCAGTGGGTTGGGGCAGCGGGCCCTGCACACCACGCCCCCCACCCCGGGCGAGTTTGCATAAATAAACAAACCCAAGCCGTCGGCCCCGCAGGAGGTGGAGGAGGAGAGGGGAGGAGGAGAAGGGAGGGGGCGGGAGATTAGTTTGGGAAGTAGCACGGATTGCTCATCCGATCCGTGCAGCCGCGGCTAGTGTGTCAAGTTACAGAGGCGCCGGAATCGGCCCCAGCGCTCCTCGGCAGCGGCCACGACCCACCTCTGCCCATGGGGCCCTCCATGTGCACCCCTTCGCCCCGGGACTGAAACTGGCTCGCCCGGGCGACGGGAAACACCAAGAAGGACAGACAGTGCTGAACCCACTCCGGACTGCAGATACTTGAAGGGAAAGACGGGGCAGAAAAGATAGCCGGCCAGATTTCCCTAACTTTCCTGGACTTGGAACGTTCTTCGAAGCAACTTTTTTTTTTCACCTGGGTGTACCCCCCGATTACTGCTGGTTTTTGTGTTTGTTTTTTTTTGCTCCCCCCGTTCCCCCTCCAGCTGCTATTTTTTCCATCCTCTTTGCTGAGAGCAAAGGAAAGGGACATTTTTCCAGCGACACAAGCCTTTTCCCTACTGCCCCGGAGCTTGAGATCGCGCTTTGGGGCAGCGGCTCTCGCCTTTATTTATTCTATTTATTTATTTATTGGTTCTCAAGACGCGAGGGGATGGTAGCGGAGCGCTCCCGCAAAGCGACAGCCGCCGGTGCCCGCGGCCCTGCGGAGCTGGACGCACCCGGGACAGTGGCGCTGGCGGTGGCGCCGGCGGAGCGCTGCGCGCGGCTGCCGAGCCCGGGGTCGTGCGGGCTGCTGGCGCTGGCCCTCTGCTCGCTGGCGCTCAGCCTGCTCGCCCACTTTCGGACGGTCGAGCTGCAGGCCCGGGTGCTGCGCCTGGAAGCGGAGCGTGGGGAGCAGCAAATGGAGCCGGCTATTTTGGGACGAGTCAACCAACTGCTGGATGAGGTCTGTGCTCTTTGTTGCTGCCTTTTATTCCTTCCCCAAGGCGCCCCCTCGCGCAGCCTCCAAACTTTGGACCAGCCAGTGCCCGTGGGCTCTCCGCCGCGCGGTGCGCCCTGGCCTCACCCCATTTGTCTGCGGGAGGGATGGGGCCAGGGACGGACGCTGCCCTGCCAGCGGGCAGGAGGACCTGGGCGGCTAGCGCCGGACCCCTCGGCTCCCGCCTAGAGCAGGCGTCTCCCACGTTCCGCGCCGGGAGCGCCCTGAGCGCGCGGGGCAGGTGGAGGAAGGCTAGGCGCGGAGGCGCGCAAAGGCGGCCAGGCTCTGTTTCTCCCTCCCGGCTCCTCGCCAGGGCAGTGTGAGAGCCGCCCAGCGCCCACGCGGCGGGACTTGAGCCCGGTGGCCCGGGGCCGAGGCTTGCTGGGCCCCCGCAGCCCTCCCCATCCATCCCTCGACGATCAGTGCTGCCTTTTATTGCCATATTCTGTTGGGAAGAGAGAGGGAGTGAGTTATCTTAGGGACTGAGGGGGACAGGGAACAGTCCTTGCAGGAGGTGGTGGGCTGGCCTCTGCCTAGACCTCTAGGGCCCAGGTGTTGGTGGTTTCGGTTCTGCTGTCCTTGGGCACAAACAAGCCCTCACTGTCTTGTTCTGAAGCTGCGTTTCTTGTCCCTGGTCTCCTGGAATGGTCCCCAACAGTTTGTGTCTGTGTGACTTTCTGGGAAAAGGATGCTGAGTTTTCTCCCATTCCCAAAATGTCCTTGAAGCTCAGTGTATTAGAAGCCACTAGTGTCTCTTAGCCAGGACAATCCTGAGAGTCATGAAGAGACCCACAGTCCACAGAAAGTAGGGACACACAGTCTCAGGGGTGCCACCCGACTAAGCGACTGGCGAGGAGACCATGAAGCCAGGTGACGTCTGAGGATGTGGACAGCTCAGGGGACCCAGGGCCTCCTATGAGGGGAGGATCCACAGGTAAAGGCCACGGCTGTCTGGGAAGAACTCCTGGAACAGGCTGGCCATGGACAGTTTCTGAGGGGAAGAACTGGGGGTGCATCTCTTACTTAGTAGGAGGTGGTGTATGAAACAGTGAAGAGCGCGAGGTAGAGCCCAGCAGGCCTGGCTTTTATCCCCACTCTGCTACTTAGAAGCTGTGCCTCCTGAGGCAAACACCCTAACCCCCTAACCCCCTGAGCCATCACAATGGTGGTGCTGATGGTAAACGTGAGAGCCCATCTCTGACTGCAGCAGTGCCATGGCCATACTGGCACGATGCCCCAGTACCCTACAGCCAGGCCCTTCTTGGTGCCTCTACCAGGCAAAGGCTGGCACTTGCCGAAGCAGCTCTCCGGGGATATCACGGAGAGCGAGGTCAGAGGGCCAGAGCAGAGCAAGTTTACTGATGCTAGAGGTGCACCCGTGACTGCTGCCGTTAGCTCATTCCCACGCCCTGCCGGGCCCCAGGGAAGCTGGAGGGCTCCGTCAAGCCACCCACGGTCCCCTGGGACTCTGAGGGAAGCCGGTGGAATCCGCAGTGCCGGCAGACGGCCTTTGCTGGCTGGTTGGCAGTACACAGGGGACTGCTCCGTGGTAGGGAGGGTGTTGGGATGTGATACCCCAGGTATCCCTGGGGTCTTGGCTGCTGAGGGACAAACGTCTGGCCCTGAGTGTCCTGCCCAGTTCCTCTCTCCATCATCTCCCCTTCCTGGCCCCTCCTTCTGGCCAGGGCGTGCCCCTGCCCTTTCCTCAATCCTGGCTTCCTCTGCTTAAGACTTAGCCAGGCCATGTCTCATACTCTCAGGACCTTGGGGCTGACAGTGTTATCTACCAGGCTGAGCCTTCCTGTCTAAACTTCTGACTGTCAGACCCCCATTTTACAGATGGGGGAACTAAGGCTCAGAGTGGAGCAGTAGATTTCCCAGGGTCACGTGGCGAGATCCAAAACTAGAACAAGCTTCCAGGGGCTCTGCCCCCAGTGCTCTCCCCAGTCTGTCTGCCACCTTCCATTGCCCACCCTCATGCGCTTATTCCGAAAGTGAACCTGAGAGCCAGCTGTGGGTCAGGCATTGTGGGGTGGGGGGCACATTTCTGTCCTCTCGAACTTACAGGCAAATAGGACACGGAGAAGGGAGTGGACAGGGACTGTGTCATGTGAAAAATGCTATGAGAATGGAAGCAGTAGAGGTCTAGGGCTCCTGGTGGCGGTGGCTCCCTGGGAAAGTGATTTTTCAAATGAAGACTTACAGGGTGACTAGGAGTTTTCCAGGCAAACAGGGATGAGTGTGGGGCAAAAGGAACAGCTTCTGGAAGCTGAAAACCAGAGAGAGAGAGAGGTAGCCGAGGTCAAGAGGGGCCTTAGAGACACTTTGATCTTTGTAAGAGCAATGGGGAGCCATGGAGGGGTCTTGAGGAGGGCAGTGATGTACACAGAATGAGATGAAGAGCCAGGAAGAGCAGGGATGCCAAGTAAGAGGTTAGTATGGACCAGAGAGGACAGTGGCCTGGCCAGGGGCACTTGTGGAGAAAGAGAGGAATGAATGGAAATGGCAGCCTTGGTGGTGGGACCTGAGGTCATAGCAGAGGGCATTGGGACAGAGGGAGGGAGCGGTCCTGTGGGGGGAGGGGCAGGTGACCTGGTCTAAATGGCGATGACCTCAGGAGCCCTCTCCTGGAGGGGCCTGTGGGCCAGTGGCTCTGGAAGGGACTCTCTCAGGGCTGCACTATCTAGTATAGTAAGCACTAGTCACATGTGACTCATTAGACTTAAGTTAATTACAATTAAATACAATCTAAAATATGTTTCCCCAGTCACACTAAGCCACCTTTCATAGAACTGCTTGATAGATATCTGAGTGGCCACCAGACAGGACAATGCAGCCTTAGAACATGGATGTCACCACGTAAAATTCCATGGGATGACGCTGTGCTTGGAGCAGGCAGGGTCTGGGCCAGCAAAGGTGTTCAGGAGCAGCTCCACCCTTTCCCTCCTCCACCCTTTCGTCTCCTTGGTCTGTTCTCCCAGGTCAGAACAAAGAGCAGAGGTGAGGAGAAAGGTGAGAACTGGGGCCACTGGAACCTCCCAGGTGAATAGAACAGGGGAATGGTTTTGTTGCAGAATAAGTCTGTGAAATGGGTATGCAGAGGATTCCTGCCCACGAGGGCCCAGAGGCACCCCGTGTGCCAGGATTCCAGCTGGGCCTTGCCAGCCGTGTGGCCTCAGGCAAGCCATGACACACACCCTCTCCTCATACCCCTTTTCTGTGAAGCCCTGGCCCTGCCTTCCTCTGGGGGTTGCTGTGGGGCTCTCAGGTGATGGCAGATGGAACAACACCCTGAAAGGTGCCACCACAACAGGTCACGAGTGCCTCTGGAGAGCTCCCTGGAGCACGGGGCAGCCAAAGGCAATCCGTTCCGGAGCCAGTGAGCCTCGGTCACTCCCCGAAGGATGGAGGAAGGGCCATGGGCAGGGCCGTCCTGGGGAAGCACACAGCCTGAGCAATGGCCTGGAGGCAGCTGTCCAGGGGCACCTGCTCACTACCCATCCCAGCGGGGAAAGCAGCGTGCTGGGGGTGGAGGCCGTGTCTGGGAGACAGGAGGGAGGGGACCATAGGAGAGAAGCCTGGAGTGAGGTAAGGCGAGGGCAAATGTGAGCAGAGGCTGCGATCTGAGTGATCTGAGCTACTGGGAGGGGGGTGGGTCAGGGCCAGGAGAGGAGTGTGGGGGCGGGCACCCGCTCAGGGGAGTTGGGAGTGTGGCTTCCAGACCGCAGCTCCAGCTCTTCCCCCATCAGCGCCTCTCTCCCAGTCTGGGACCCTTAATGAGTGCTCCAGCTGCCCGTTAGTTGATTTGCTTGCTGTGAAAAAAAAAAAAAAAAATGGAATGTCCCAAATGGAGGAAATCTGATGTCACCTAGGGCTGGGCAGACAGTGTGCGATGACAGAGAAGAGGGTGGAATTTAAACTTGCCAAATCCATTTTGCAGGCTGAGGGGGAGCAAGGGGGTGTCAGCAGCCACCTTCAAGGTGAATGCTGAGGGAGGCCAGGCTGATTCCCCTTCCCCAACCATAAGAGTAACAGCAACCCTGATAGGAGGGTATGTACAATGGCCAGTGCTATGCACATTATCTCTTTCAATCCTCATAACTTCCCTAAGGATTGACACTCTTATTATCCCATTTTACAGATGAGAAGACTGATATCACTGTACCTCCATCCCACTGTCTCTGATTCAGTCCTTTGGGTATTGATGGCATTTTCCACTCCAAGAATCCCCTGGGAGAGGAAGTAATTGAAACTCCCAGGCTAAAATGTCAAGGAACCCCAGGCAGACTCTTTCATCCCTAAAAATAATAATAACAACCCTTACAAGAGCAAAGCCTCACATTTATAGAGTGTGTACAGGAGCCCCTTATTGAACTCTTTCCAGGGGCATTTGGAGGAGAGATCAAAGCAGTGGCTGAGAGATTAGGGCTCTGGATGGGGTCCTCTAGGGATGAAGTACTGAGATGAGACAGGACCCGGCTCTTAAACAGAGAATGTATGTGTGGCATGACCTGTGTACAATCCAGGAACCTGGACCTCAGTTCATGGACAGACCTTAGATCCAGGTGTCCTCAGATATCGCCAGTGCTCCCCTGAGTCAGTCTTAAAACTACTCCTCTTTTCATGCTGTGAGTACATGACTGGTCTTAAATGACTAGTTTTAATAGAGGAAAGACCCTCAGAGACCCTGAAGTCTAGTCCCCTCACTCTACTGATGAGAAAACAGGTCCAAATCTTCACCCCAGGCATCAGATGAGCCTGAAGGTAGGACCTCTGTCTCTGGTAGGCATCTCTCTTCCACACCACACCTCCTTTCTGGACAGTAGTGTTTGGCCAAGTGGCGGCCAAGACAAGGCAAGAGTGTGCTTCACTCTGCACTTCTTGGCCCTCAGCAGACCTTATTAATCACTTGCCACACACTTTCTCACTGAGCTTACGTACAGCCTTAGAATCCTGTTTAACACAGGAAACTACCACCCCGCTAGCAAGAGCTGACATTCAAGACAAAGAGCTATTGAGGAATTCCCTGGCAGTCCAGTGGTTAGGACTCAGTGTTTTCACTGCCAAGGACCTGGGTTCAATCCCTGGTTGGGAATCTATTTCCTGACTCTAATTTTTTAAAAATATAGAGCAATATTTACTGACTCTAATTTTTTTAAAAAATACAGAGCAATATTTACTAGAGATAAAACTAGGGAGAGTTGTTAAAGTTTCATTACTTCTCTGAAAGCCTTAAAACTAGCAAGTAGCTCCAAACCACACTGAGGACCCCCAGCCCTCATAGGAAGACGGTGGGAAAAAGTCAAAGCATCTGAAACAAAATGCCGTCTGCCTTATGCATAGTCTCACAACTTGACACTCTCAGAGAAATGCCTATTCCCCTATTCCAGACTTGCCCCCATGCCTCTGGAAAGGCTTCCGAAAACACCCTGACCCAAAATGGCCCTCCCCCCTGCTGACTTCCTGAAGAACTGCCTGGCCGTGCCAAGTATCTAACTCAGAGAAGGAAAACAGGGCACTTGCTGACTTCTCTTACCCCAGAACCACAGCAGGCATTACTAATCACTCAACACACGCCCAGGGAGCCTACCTAGGTTTCAGAATCCTTCTCAACACAGCTCTCCAGATGACCACTCCCAGTCTACTAGAGTTAATGCACAAGATAAAATCTGTTGCCAACCATGGCTTAGCTTCAGACACATTGTGCAGTGAGCCCTCCTCTCCACTGCCTTTCAACATCTTATCTCTCCATTTGATCACATACAACCGAGGCGAGGGCGAAGGCAGGAGCTCTCTGGTCTCCAGTCCTTCACTGAAGCTAGCCTGGGGCTTTGCACAGAGTAGGCAGCCCTTACCAATTAGCTGCTGATTTAAGGTCCCACTGCCACAGGCCAGTTAAGCCATCTCAGAAGTCAGCTATCTTCCACCCACTCCCCCAACCCAGACCCAGCTGTCTGCCCAGCGTTTGCTGAGGGGGTTGTGCCCTGGAGCTGGTGTTTTGCAGCAGTCAGAGGCTGAAGCGAGGAACTCCTCCTGAGTCAGAGCTGCACCACAGGTCCCAGCTGAGAGTGGGGATGGCTCAGTGTGATGTGTCCTCACCTGGACAGAGCAGCTGGGAGCACCCCTCCTCTGCCATTACCTACTTGTGTGACCTGAGTCTCAGTGCCCCAACCTGAAAAATGGGCACAACATCCTCTTAATAGTGTTGTTGCAGGATTCAGATAATAACAACTGGAACAATTACAGCCTCATCACTGATGAAGACAAAAATGAGGCTGCATTGTGTCCACAACTTTTTTTTAAGTGTAAATAGAATTTTTGATAAAAGTGAAGTACAATTTTGAACACACCAAAATGGTTAGTTAAACTTATGCGGAGAGCCAACTCTTTGGAAAAGACCATATCTATTAATTAATTTAGTTCTCACAATAATCCTATGAAGTGGTTATATTTTTACTATTCGCTTCTTACAGAGAAGAGTGTGGAGGCCCAGAGAAGTTGCTTTACTTTCCCAAGATCACACTGCTTCTAGTAAGTGGCAGAGCCTCAAACCCAGGTGGTCTGGCCCCAGAGCTGGCATTCAGAGCCACATGTGTAGACGATCTGTATAAAGTACCACGTTGCCCTAAGTCAGCTGAGGCAGGTCAGAGAGGCCAGGCTCAGGGACTGTTCACTTCAGTTTGGTTTGTCACAGAAGTGGCATTGACCGAGCTGACTTGGTGTCAGCTCACATTACCATCTCTGCTTTAAGAATGGCACCGAGGCTTACATCAAGTCTTGGTGATAAGGACCCTCAGGAAAGTCCCTGTCCAGCCTTGGCTTCCAGAATGTTTGGGCTTCCAGGAGGGAGGGGCTGGGTCTTGTCCTTTGGACACTGAACTGTCCTCTAAGGAAGCTTAGCCCCAAATCTGGGAGTCATCCCCAGGCAGAGCAGAGTCGTTCAGGCAGAAGATTCTGCACAAGCCCCAGTCTCAGCCCTGCTGTGTCACCCTGCGCTCGCTTTTGTTTCTCCCTCTTCTGCCCTGCTGCCTTCCTATAATAACGTGCATCTATCTGTCTGCCTATGCAGTTTCTTGAGTGTTTCCTTTTGGATCAAGATAAGGATAAAAGTCCTCTAGAAACTTAACTTTTAAAAGTGACTCTCCCCTCCTTCTCTCATGTCTGCACACCCTTAAAGGCCTGCCCCTGGACTGGTGATGGGTCAGCTGCATAATGGTACCTGCAGGACTTTCAAATATACCAGGGCTGACTCCCCTTCCCTAAACCCTGATGTGAATCCCCGTGGGCAGGGTCTGGCAGTGGGTTGTCTAACGAGCTCCACAGTTGACAGTCCCTCCCAAGTTGTTCTGCAGCAAACATTGCACTTATTTTTATAAAGATTTCTTTTAACTAACCATTTTGGTGTGTTCAAAATTGTACTTCATTTTTATCAAAAGGGACAGAGACAGAAACTGTATCTGTTCCCCTGAGCCAGGAGCACCCTGTGCAGTTTACCCAGGGCCCCTCGCCTGAGTCCAGAACAGTGCTTCAGGGGCTGATGGTGGCAGAATCATGAGGGTCACGGCGAGATTCAGTAACAGCCCTACCATGCACTGCACGGTTTGAAAGTATGGGAAGGTTAAAGAAGGGGAAGCATTGGGGTTTATTTTTTTTGGAGCAGGGTATTGGGTTTTGGTTTTGGTCTTGTGTGTCCATGCTGAATCACTTCAGTCATGTCTGACTCCTTGCGACCCCATGGACTGTAGCCCACCAGGCTCCGCTGTCCATGGGATTCTCCAGGCAAGAATACTGGAGTGGGGTGCCATGTCTTCCTCCAGGGGGTCTTCCCCACCCAGGGATCAAACCAGTGTCTCTTAACATCTCCCGCATTGGTGGGCAGGCTCTTTACCACTAGTGTCCTTTGTTTTTATGTATATATATATATAGTTTTTTTTTTTTCCTTTGGCTGCAGAGGCTCTTCTTTGAGGTACACAGGCTTAGTTGCCCTGCAGCATCTTAGCAGTGGGATCTTAGTTCCCGATCAGGAATGGAACCTATGTCCCCTGCATTGAAAAGTGTGTTCTTAGCCGCTGAGCCACTTGGTCTTAGTTTTTCAAAGAATAAAATCAGCTGAGAGTTTGCCATCCATCCAGAAGAAAGGAGGTTACAGGAGAAGCCTTAGGAATGCTTCTCCCATCTCTTTTGGTTGGATTCTTCCCCTCCCAGAAGCACTTATTGAGTCCTCAGTAAACTGGAAAGAAAGTCGGTGAGCTCCTCCAAGGGAAACTGAGGCCCGGGTGTAGAGAGGGGCTGGGAGGGCCTGAGGAGGCTGGGTCCTGGCTCTTCTGCTTGTCATCTGCTTGGCAGGCAGGCCTCAGCAGCAGCCGCAAGTGGGCACTCCTGTCTCGTGTCTACAGACCTCCTGCCCAGGGTGCTGGCCTCCCTGCAAAATCTCTTTGTGCCCCACAGGGCGGGGATGTGGCTGTTGGCAGCAAGGACTCCTCCAATCCTTCAAAGGGTGAGGGCAAGCCAAGTACAAAGGGGCGGAACTGCCCTCCTGAGAGGCTGGGTACAGCCTTTCTGGGAGACACTGGACCCCTGTCTCCCCTCCTGGAGATTATTGTGGGTTTTCCCAAAACCCTGTGTGGCTGGAGTCTACATAGACTGGGCCTCCTCAGCCCCCTTTCTTCATCTTTCCCTCGTCCCCACCTTCCCTGGCCGCCCCGATGCCCACAGTCCAAAGCGAAGTCTCTGTCTTTCCTTAGCTCAGCTCACAAGCCGCCACGGGCAGCTCTGGTCCACCCTACCCCCTGCCAGGAAGCTCATTCCTAAGTTCAGCCAGGGAGGCCCTACTGCCCCTGGGGGACACATCTTCCCCACAAAGGCTGTCACAGGACGTGGGACTCTGCCATCCTCGGGACTTTACACCTGTAGTCTCCTGGTACACTACAGACGTTCCGTGAAGGTGCCTCTTCAGCCACCACTTGGAGGTTTTCTGCATCGGATCATGTTCTGACAAGGTGGCCTGTGAGGCAGGACAGGAACAGGGATGAAGAAAGGGGGCTGGTTAAAGGGGCATTAGCTGGGGTTCCCCCAGAAACAGCCTAAGTGACTTCCCTGGGAGCTGGGGAGGGGGAGACTTTGAAAGTGACATGGGAAGTGAGGGTGGCCTGCCACCTCCAGCATCTCCCTACTCATGGAATCAGAGTGTTAGAAGGAAAGGAGTCATAGGCTGGAATGAATCCCCAAAACACCCCTGGTTCTCAGACTTACACACCCTCAGTAACGGGGAGGTCACTGCCTTATGCAGCTGGCTGCTCCATGATTAGACAGCTCTGGCTGTAATGTGTGTGTTCTTCATGTCCTCAGAGCTCCAGATCCATCCTACACCTGCCATCCCACCCCTCCAGCATGTCTTGAAAGCACCTCATATTCAGCGTCTCTCAGCTAAGCAGGACGTCCTCCCCTGCACACCCAGCACCGCACGTCCTGACTCCAGGACAGACTGAACTTTCTCAGCCCCCCACAGAGCCATCCCCTTCTGTGCATCATGCCTGCCTCGAGCCCCCCTTGGCTCTCCCAGGCCATGGGAGACCCTCACCCATCTGCCCCTGTTCACTCTGCCCTGCCCCCTTCATCATCTGCACAGCAGCCAGGATAATCTTTCAAAATTTGTAAGTATGATTACCCCAGTTCTCTGATTACAGCCCTTTAGTGACTTCATACTGCTTCTTACTATGATCCTTGAGGGGGGCCCTTGCCACCCTCTCTAGCCTCATGGCTCACCTTCTACTTTTAGAGTCCAGCCAAATGGCTGGATGTGGTCATGGCTAAGAGCACAGAACCTGGACCCAGATTTCTGGATTCAAGCCCAGCTCTGCTAATTACTGGCTGTGTGACCTTGGGCAAGTGGGTTAACCTCTCTGTGCTTTGGCCTGTATCTCTATAAAATGAGGTTAAGGATAGTAAGAGTATCGCCCTCCTTTGAGTGTTGTTTTTAGGATTGAAGAAAGTTAAAACAAGTGCTTTGAGCAGTGCCTGGCACTCCAGGAATAGAAGTTGCAGTCTCCTGAAAAGAGTCAATCTCCCTACTCACCCACTCACTTAAGACAGGCACAAGGAGAGGCTCATGGGCGCAGAGCCACGTTCAGATCTTGCCTCTGCTGTTCTTGGCCATGTGCTAGTTAATTCACCTGTCTGTCTCAGTTTCCTCGTTCATGGGTGGGTTTCTTTGAGTGCTGAGTATAAGACTACTGCCTGGTTTCCGAGAAGCACCTTATTATATCAGATCTTAGCTGTTTCCCCCATACCTGGGCCCCTCCCCTGGTAGGTTGCTGCGCATCCTCAGATGTCAGCTCAGCTGTCACTTTCCCATGATGAACCAGCCTAGTAAGTGCCCCTAGACTGGCTCTCGACATCTCACCTCTCCTGCCAGAGCTCTGATGACAGGGGCTGCTTCACGGTGATGTGTGTGGTTTAGAGACCCTTAAGTGCCCCTCCCTAGAGAGTAAGCCCCATGAGGGCAGCCTCCATGTCTGCTCTGCTCACATGTGGGTCCCCAGCACTTTGCATGGAGAGTTGGAGACAACTGAGTGACTTCCCTTTCACTTTTCACTTTCATGCATTGGAGAAGCAAATGGCAACCCACTCCAGTGTTCTTGCCTGGAGAATCCCAGGGACGGGGGAGCCTGGTGGGCTGCAGTCTATGGTGTCGCACAGAGTCGGACACGACTGAAGTGACTTAGCAGCAGCAGCAGCAGCAGCAGCAAACAAAGATGCTTGATACCCACTCGTGAGAGGGAGAGAAGTGGGGGAGAGGGTCTGATCTCCGTCCCAGCACTCTTGCTCCCAGCCCCTCCCCACTCTGCTGTGGGGGACCCTGCTTCATCCTGCACTGGGTGCAGGGATGATCTCAGGCCCCCAAAACTGGAGGTCCTAGGCCTCGTGCTAACCCAGTGCCCATCCTGTTTCCTGTCTCCTGAGGCTGCAGCAGAGTCAAAGCTGAGCTGGAAGAACTTTCTCATACGAAGGCTGGAAAGTTCACACCGGGGCGTGCACCTCTGTCCCCGAGTTTTCTGGCCTGCAGAGCCTGGAGCAATATCTCTGTGATTCTGGTGAAATGGGGAGGCAGCAGCAGCTCATGGCATCTAGAGAGTCCCCTGTTTTGTGGCCCTGGTAGTCTGTGATCAGACGCCAAGTCCCTTGCACAAAGAGAACGGGGGAGGAAGGAAGAAGACAGTTCCTCAGACTGCCCCAGGGCACCCGCTCCTGGCCCCCAGCACACAGGCTCCCAGAGCAGACAGGGCGAGTCCAGTTTGGGTGGGTGTAGGCTGAGTGTCTCGGTTTCCTCCACTTTGATTTCATCCCACTGAGCTGCCTGCGCTCAGGGGCAGGCAGCCACACGAGGGCCCGTCCCCTTAACAAATTCCTCTGTTCCTCTCCTGCCTTCTCTGGGATCCAGCCTTTGCTTCTCCCTGGATTGCCCTCCCTTGCCCTTTTTTCTCGGAGAAGGCAATGGCACCTCACTCCAGTACTCTTGCCTGGAATATCCCATGGACAGAGGAGCCTGGTGGGCTGCAGTCCATGGGGTCGCTAAGAGTCCGACACAACTGAGCGACTTCACTTTCACTTTTCACTTTCACGCATTGGAGAAGGAAATGGCAACCCACTCCAGTGTTCTTGCCTGGAGAATCCCAGGGATGGGGGAGCCTGGTGGGCTGCCGTCTATGGGGTCGCACAGAGTCGGACATGACTGAAGTGACTCAGCAGCAGCAGCAGCAGCAGCCCTCTTTTCTATCTGAAAAGGCCAGAGCCCATGGGGACCACAGGGATGGATCCTCGGGGGTGGGGGAGGCAGGCCTAAAAGTAAGTAATTTGGTTCGAGTGTGGATCAGTGACACTGGACCAGGCCCTGCCCTCAAAGGGCCGCCTCAAGTCTCCAGCAGGGCACCAGCCCCATAGCAGCTATAGCATGAGGTAAGGAGAATGCTCCAGCAGCTGGGATGGTGCACACACTCTGTGCCAGGCATTGTAATCAGATGCTGGCACAGAGCTTTGCCCAGCCTGGTCATTTCAATGGGCAAATCCTTCTTTCAGCTTCTCGTTCTTGTGGTCAAAAGGCAGGGCGGCAGACAGGTCCCTCACTCACCCTCCCCCTTGTAGGAAGAAGGGGTCTGATTTTCCCAGGAGGTGGAGGGGTAAGACCACGTGTCGGCAGCAGTACATGAGGCCAGGCCAGCCTCACTGTGGCAGGTGGGAGGAGGCAGGCCTGGCATCAGCTCAAGAGAGAAGTGGCCTTCATCTGGTCACTAAGAAAAACAGGCCGGCATAGCAGGTGTTCGCCCTTCTGCACATCTGGAGCCCTCTTTCGATTTTCTGGTCTCATTTCATCTTATCCCTCCAGCTGTCCTGTGTAGTCCAGTGGTATCTAATAGTATTCCTGTTCTATGGATGAGGAAACCAAGGCCCAGAGGGGTAACACCTCTTGCTTTGCAGTTAGTGGGAATGTTGGGACTAGACCCCAAGGTCCTAACAGTCCCAAAGGTAGCTCCAGTCTGTATCAACACCACATGCTCCATACAGAGTGATATTTCGGCAGGGTGGTGGTGGTGGTGAGGTGGTTGGGGCATGCGCTAACCCCAAATAGAATCCCATTGCAGCCTCCAAGGGCAAGTGGGTTTTCATGGGAGTCATACACTAATATCAAAAATTAATTATTAGATGCTAAAGCACTTAGCAGAGTGCCTGGTATATACAGCTCCATACGGATAGCTATTACTATTAATATTACTCCTATTTAATAAGTCTACCTGTTAAATACTTCTTGGTTTCCAAGGCACTTCCCACAGCAACACTTGAGAGGTTACTGTTGCTCAATCATGTCCAACTCTTTGCGACCCGTGGATTGTAGCCCACCAGGCTCCTCTGTCCGTGGGATTTTCCAGGCAAGAGTACTGGAGTGGGTTGACATTCCCTTCTCCAAGAGATCTCCCTGACCCAGGAATCAAACCTGGGTCTCCTGGCAGGTGGCTAATATCCCCATTTTGCAGATTCTCTGGGGAGAGGTGCCAGGCTCAAGGTCATGACTATTATGGAATTCGGAGCTCACCTGGCCTCTGTTCTGGGCTCCCTCCCTCACACCATGTATTACATGGACACACCCATGTATTACAAAGGCCCAGGCGGAGCCTGATCCCTTTAAGAGCCCTGGGGCTGGGCTCAGGGAGAGAACGGGCCCTAAACCCCAGGCCAGACCGGAGCTGCATTCTCTGGGGAGAGCGAGTGGCCACTTGGCATTTTCCCTTTGATACTGATACAGGCATTTTAATAGCTGCAATGATCAGGCAGGTGGTATTTCAGCTCTGGCCATGAGGGGCATTCCAGGAGGCCCTGGCTGCCAACGGGTGAAGCAGGAAGGCTTCTCTGTCCAGGGCGGCTGGGGGTCCACCCCAGGGACTCTGAAAGTTTTACACCTGCCCCAGAGCCTCAGCGTGGGGATTTCAAACCAAGAGTCTCAAACTCAGATGCCTAGGGGGGGCCAGGCTAGTGGCCTAAGGCAGTGAGGCAGGCCAGGGGGAGGGTACTGTGGTGGTCTGGATAGCACATGCCCACCTGAAAGGGGCAGCCATCCTCCCATTTACAAGACAGATCAGAAATCTAGAACTACATGAGATCTCCTGAGCAACACGTGTTTACTGACCACCTATCATGTGCCGCCGGGCCATGCTGTAAGCACTGAGAATATATTAATAGCAATGAATGAAACAGATCAAAATATTCACGTCCTTGTATAGCTTGCCTTCTAAGGAAAGGGGAAGCAATAAGTAAGCTAAATAAGACAATGACAACGACAACAAAATTGGAAGGAGAAAATGAAACAAGGAGGAAGGCTAGCAAAGCTATTACAGAAAGGCCTCCTGGAGATCAAGCCAGGAAAGAGGCTAAGAGCCTGGTAGGAGTGGTCCAGGGGAGAGCAGGGAAGACACCCTCCATCAGGGAGTTTTTCTAGGAAAAGAGCTAAGTAGAGTCCATGAGGATTTTTCATTTCTTTTCTTTTTTTTTATGATGGGAGGAAGAACAGCATGTTTGCATAAAGATTGTATCAGAGGTGAGCAAACAAGCACTGAATCCCATTGGAAGGCTGTTTTAGTAAATCCGTTTTTATGGGAACACGGCCGTGCTTATTTTGTCTTTCACCTACACAGTATAGCTGAGTGGTTGTGACAGAGGTCGTATGGCTTACACAGCCCTTCACAGAAAATGTTTGCTGAGGCCAGGCCCTACCCCCACACCAAGTTCATCCTGTGCCCTGTCCATTCCTTCTCCTGTGTACCCCCTTCCCTTCATCCGCCGCTCTCTATCAAGCTGCCAGGCCATAAACACGACCTCCAGTGTCTCTCTGTTGGATGCATGACTGACAGCCTCCAGAGAGGAACCTCAGCCTCCAACCTTCTCACTGTCCTGGTCTTTCTCAACATGCTGTCAGACCACCCAGATTTGACCACATGCTTCCTCTGCTTCAGGCCCTTGGTTGGCTGCCTTGGGCCAAACCCTTACCCGGGCACAGAACCCCCGTCACCCACTCAGCTCTCAAAGTCTGCAACCAGCTGGACACTACTCAACACGTGTCCCCCACATAAAGTTCAAACTCCTTTGGTGATGGGGACTGTCTTGTGCTCTGTTTTGTAGTCTTGCAATTAGTAGGAGCTCCATATGTACAGGATGAATTGAACCAAAGTTTTGAACCAGGGCTTTCTTGGGGGCTCAGCGGTTAAGAGTCCGCCTGCAGTGAAGGAGACCTGGGTTCGATCCCTGGATCGGGAAGATCCCCTGAAGAAGGGCATGGCAACACACTCAAGTACTGTTTCCTACAGAATCCCGTGGACAGAGAAACCTGGCAGGCTGCAGTCCATAGGGTCACACAGAGTCAGACACGACTGAAGCGACTAAGGAGCAGTAGCCATATATACAGGATGAATTGAACCAAAGTATTGAACCTGGCTTCGCTGGTTAGCTCAGCAGTAAAGAATCCTCCTGCCAATGCAGGTAGACGTGAGAGACACAGATTTGATCCCTGGGTCAGGAAGACCCCCTGGAGGAGGAAATAGCAACCCACTCCAGTATTCTTGCCTGGGGATCCAGAGGAGGCTGGTGGGCTACAGTCCATGGGGTCGAAAAGAGTCCAACATGACTTAGTGACTGAACAGCAACACCACCACAACATTGAACTTGAAGGTGAAGGACCTGGAATTTAATCCCTCTGTGGCTTACCTGTTCAAAGCAATCCCCTTTTCTCTCTGAGTCTCAGTTTCCTTTATTATTAAATGGGGCTGTTTGTGGCCTGCCTTGCTGGGGAGCATGGATATGACCCTGGTCAAGGCAGCTCCTTCAGCTGAGAGTGGTTCCTAGAGAGGGGCTGAGCTGTCAGCAGCCACTGTACCCCACAGCTCAGGATGAGCCTGACCGCGAGAGCTGGATGGCTCACCACAGCGTCTGTACTAGCTCTGGAGTTTTATGGCTGTCAAGAAGCTGTGGAAATGTCACGAATCTGTGTCCTAAATTTCAATGCCTTTGCCAACACCCCAATGATCTGCCTTTCCCACCACATTCCTATCCTTCCTTCCTTGCCCGAGTCACTCCTGCCACACTGTCCCTTCTCCTCTTCCTTGAAAACTCCACATGCAGCCCTGTCTCTGAGGCTTCGCTTCTGCTGTTCCTTCTGCCTGGAACACACTTCCTCCAGATCGCTTCCTGACTCATTTCCTTACTTCAGCCAGTTCTCTCTTCTCAAACGTGCCCTGCACAGAAAGAACTCTGAACCCTGAGTTTACAATACCACCTTCTGTCACTCTCTGTCTCCTTACCCTGGTTTAGTTTTCTCTATAGCACTTATCACCGCCTGGGTTATACATTCATCTGCTTCTCTGTTCATCGTCTCCTTCACTGGAAGGTGAACCCAGGAGGGCAGGGCTCCTGTCCACCTTGGGCTGCTCACTCCATCCCCAGGGTCCAACCTGTGCTTGGCATCTTGCAGTTATTGAATGAGTGACAGTCCTAATGGTTGCAACCTATAGCCAAAATGCTGCACACTCAGTCAATGGCTTGTTAGCCATTGACCAGCTCCTTCATTTAGCAGAGTTGGGTCACACACCCACTTGTGTGCCACGCACAGCCACAGAGAATCCCCTTGGAGAGCCTTCCCTTGGTGGGAAGGGATGTGGAAGTGGGTATGCACAATCCCTTTCTGAAAAGTGGTGCTAGTGAGCTGGGTTCAGAGCTGGGCATCACAGGGCCTTCCTCCAGACCTCATTCTGGGATGTCCTCGATTTTCCCAGTGGCCACTCTGTGCCCACCTCAGTGTTCATCTACCCAGTATTTGTGTGCCAGCCTCCCTTTCTGAGTGAGGGGCTCCCCTTAGGGCTGTTCCTGCCTTTCTCCTCCTATATGCATTGACCTCCTGTCCTCTTCTGCCCTCCCCTTCAACACAGCGTGTCTCTACCCCAACACACACACACACACATACACATACGCACACGGGGGCTGAGCTCCCTCTGCCAGGGGAATGTGTATACATCAGCATGTAGTAGACTTTGCATCAAAAGGCCTGAGTTCTCATCCCATATCCACCACATACCAGTCCAAGTTCAACTCACTTGGTCTGTCTGAGCCTACTTTCCTTCATCAAGAAATGTGATCACTATTTGGCTTCCCTGGTGGATCAGAAGGTAAAGAATCCTCCTGCAATGCAGGAGACCTGGGTTTGATCTCTGGGTTGGGAAGATCCCCTGGAGAAGGGCATGGCAACCCACTCCAGTGTTCTTGCCTGGAGAATCCCATGGACAGAGGAGTCTGGCGGGCTACATTCCATAGTGTTGCAAAGTCGGACACTACTGAAGCAACTTAGCATGCACGCAGAGTTTGATTATGAAAACTAGATGAGATTCCCTGTGTGAAAGCACCCAGCTCAGTGCCAGTACACAGCGGGGGCTCAGCAGATATTAGTTTGACGGAAATCCTTGGGAAGATTTCCTGACCTTCTGTCTCCACCGCCAAACTAGAGGTGACACCAAACCTACGACACCTTCCAGGTGACTTCCTTTACCCTCTCCCTGAGTGGCAGAACTGCACAACAGGGAGGAGGCCAGTGCTGGGGAGACGCTTATGAGGAGCCAGCTGGCATCATAACCGGTCAGCGCGTTGGAGTGGGGACCACAGTGCACAGGATGGTCAGTCACAGCCATCCACGCAGTAGAGGCCCTGGGTGGCTAGATCTTCCAGTTTGTTCAAAGGAAATTAGAAACACGGACTTTCATGTGAAATCAGCCTCTTCAAAAGATTGGTGACAAATTCATTGAACAAAAATCACTTTGGAGCCAAATAAAATATATCTAGGGGCCAATTTGACTCTGGGGCTACTGGCTTCTAACTGCAGTCCTAGCCGCAGAGAAACGGGTCCAGATCTCAGCCTTCCTCCACCATGGTTTTGACAGGTCAGCCTCCTCTCTGAGCCCAGGTCCCTTACCTATAAAAGGAATGTAATTATTGTTGTTGCTCAGTTGCTAAGTCGTGTCTGACCCTTTGCGATCCTGTGGATTGTAGCCCTCCAGGCTCCTCTGTCCTGTACTATCAGCTAGAGTTGCTCAGATTCATGTCCATTGAGTTGGTGATGCTATCCAAACATCTCATCCTCTGCCACGCTCTTCTCCTTTGTCTTCAATCTTTCCTAGCATCAGCGTCTTTTCTAGTGAGTTGGCTCTTCACATCAGGTGGCCAAAGTTTTGGAGCTTCAGCTTCAGCATCAGTCCTTTCAACGAATATTCAGGGTTGGTTTTCTTTAGGATTGACTTGGTTTGATCTCCTTGCTGTCCAAGGGACTCTCAAGAGTCTTCTCCAGCACCACAGTTTGAAAGCATCGATTTTTCAGCACACAGCCTTCTTTACGGTCCGACTCTCACATCTGTACATGACTACTGGAAAAACCATAGCTTTGACTATACAGACCTTTGTCAGGAAAGTGATTTCTCTGCTTTTTAATATGCTGTCTAGGTTTGTCATGGTATTGCATCCAAGGAGCAAGTGTCTTTTAATTTCATGGCTGCAGTCACCATCCACAGTGATTCTGGAGCCCAAGAAAATAAAGTCTGTCACTGCTTCCACTTCTTCCCCTTCTATTTGCCATGAAAGTGTAATCATAGCTAACACTAACTGATGCCTCCTGGGGATCAGGCACCTTTCTTTCTATGCAGCAAACTCTTTGATCCTCTCAGTAACCTATGAGGTCGGAACTGTTAACAGCTCAGGGTCTGAGAAAGGCCACGAGTCCAGCAGTCTGGCCCCAGAGCATACCTGTTAACCTCTGGCTTCCCCTCCAGCTCCCTCCCTTGGTGGTGGCGAGGATGAGGGTGCTCAGCACCTGCCCTTTCCAGGTGTCTGGACTGGCAGCTGTGTATGTGTCGTCCTTTCATCTCCACAGAAGTGGCAGCTCCTTGGGCAGGCATCTCAGTCTGCTTGTTGCCACGTCTTTGGTGCCTTCCAGATTGGCTGAAGGGTAAGGAAGCTGATGAGGAAGGGGTCTGATGGAGGGACAGTGGTCCTGCCTGTGTCTGGCTCTGTGAGTGACACCAGAAGAACAGGGGTCACTGTCCCTGCCCCCGGGATGCATAGACACTCAGAAGTAGACAGGAAGCAATTAGCAGAAAGCCGAGAAGCGCAGGTTGTTGTGCTCATGATTGTCGGGTGCAGGAAGGCCAAACTGCTTTACAGGGTCTTGTGCTCAAGTTAATATTCTTTAGAGCTCTCCAAAGACATCAGACCCCGAGGTGACTGGGGTGACCTTTCCACCTGCTTCTGATTACCCAGATGCCTGGTGGCCAGTGTTTGATCCAGGATCAGTGCCCCTGCCAGACCCCCTGTCCCCCATCCCCCTCACTAGCCCCCTCCCCTCCCCTCAATCCCTAGTTGCTTTCCAGGGCTTGGCATTTACGACCCCCAGTGACCCCTCTTCTCTGTCTCCTCGTGCAGAAATGGAAGCTCCACTCACGGAGGCGCCGGGAGACCCTGAAGACATCCCCAGGATGTCACTGCCCGCCAGGTAAGGAGCCCTGTGCAGGGGTGACAAGGACAGGGACACATACCAGAGGCCCTCTCAGTGGCCAGACCACACTCTGTTCAGAGCGTCGCTTTTCATTTGCAAAATGGGAATGACAGTCTGCGATGTTCGCCTCCCGTGTTCCCATTGATTGGCCCCCCATCCCCATCCATCATTCATTTACTTATTCAAGCTTCATTTATTCCTCAACTCTTCGATGGGCCAGATACTGTGCACACCAGGCTATGAGATCATATATGATAATGAAAATGGCAAATTCTGCAATGTCGCCCAGAGTTGAAAGAAGCCCCTGAAGACAGGGACCCAGCTCCTCTGATTCACCTGTGCCCGATAGAATCAGTTCAAAGACACTTATTCCCAAATGAATGAATTACCCCATGATTGAAAACCTTTGCCGGTCCCACCTAGGTTGCTTAGGGGGCTGTGTGTTCACTATCTGGTGTCTAGGCTACACATGCACACACACACTCACCAACAAGGTTGAGGTTGCTGGGTGATGTGGTGTGATCAAGCTAACCAATCTAATGTGGATTCCGAGTCATGGTCCATGAAGACTTTTCCAGGTTGCCCACCATTGTTGTTAAGCTATGAAAATGACAGATGGGCAAGTTTCATTATCCCCATGAGTAACTGGAATGGGCAGCACCCCTTTGGGGGTAAGGGAGGAGGCTCCAAACAAGGGTGTGTGAGGCAGGTAACACTTGCAAGGAACTGCAGAGGGTTCACCCTGCTCCAGGTCTCTGCTGGCTCAGAGTCAGACCCCTAGATGCCCACTGTAGCAGGACACTCCCTGGGTGCTCTGGCAGGCCCTCCGCTGGGCACAGGGGCTGAGGAGCTGGCACTCATGGGTCCCAAGCCAGGGAGGAGCAGCCAACAGATGCTGAGCTTGTGGGAAATGGAGAGACCACATTTGCTTGCGGGTGAATGGGCTGAGTCACAGCTGGGAGTCACAGTTCAGGTGGCACGGGAGCTGGTGAGACCGTGACGGGCTTCAGCTGGCCTCAGTCAGAAGAGGGTCGTCTGGGTTAATTAAAAGGGTGTCCAGGAGCCCTGGGAAGCGCCTTCCCTCCCTTGGGGCCCCGGAGATTGAGCCCTGGGATCTGGGATAGCTTTTGGGAAGAGAATGCCAAGATTAATGAGATGAGATGAAGATGAGGCTGTGTTGACGGGGCCTGGGCAGAGCGACTGTGTGCATTGGGGTTTCTGAGGCAGCCCAGATTGCAGATCATGGTGTCTGTCATCCTCATAATTCCTGGTCAGTTGCAATTGTTCTTGCTTGAACTACAGAAAGCTGGTGAATGGCAGGAGATTTGGAGCCAGGGAACATAGAGATTTGGATTCCAGCTCTGATATTTACCAGCTGTGTGATCTTCAAGGGAGTTATTAACCTCTCTCTGCCCCGATGGTCTTGTCTGAGAAATGTGGGTAATACTCATCTTGCAGGCATGTGGCGGAGGTTCAGAGAGTTCCGTGGAGAGTACTTAGCGCTTTCCTGATTCCTAGTTAGAACTACTAGTTTTTTGGGGTTTTTTTCTGTTCAATTCCTCTAGCACTTTAAAGATCACTGAAATCCTTATCAGACACTGTGTCCTGGTGTCAGAGGCACATTTACAGGCAGAAAGAGGCTTGGCTGTTTCCCTTCCGTGCCTGATAGGGTGTCTTATATCCTGCCTGCCGTCAAAGTGGGGACTTAACCAAGAGGGATCCATTCTGTGCTTGGGAGGGTCCAGCTCAGGTGGTCCTGGGAAGCTGGGAGCTAGGAAGGGATGCCACAGGAGGGAGGAAGAATCTAGAAGAGTACTGCTTCAGCTCTTGGCTGGTGAGGAGGAAGCCGTGACGCAGCGTGAGTGGCTCAGGGATTCTGGAGAGAGGAAGGGCGTACGCAGGTCCTTGTGGGAAGGGTCCCCAGTAGGGACTGATTCGGCCAGGAGATGGGAGGAGAGTGAGCAGGGACATGTTCAGGGGGTGTCCTGAGTGTTGGGAAAGTCCCTAGAGGGCAGTTTGGCCCAAAGTACAGATCAGAGCCAGGTGGGCAACATCAGGAGCATTTAAAGGCCCCGAACTGAGGCAAAATCAGAAGGAGAGTAAGGTGTGTTCCCAGCTTTTTGGAGAGTCAGTAGAGAAGGATGTGAGGGCTGCATAGAGGTGTCTCGGACAGCAGAACTTCAGAATACAATCCATCTCCTAGGACAGGCTGGGTCCCACTCAGTCCCTGGACCTGTCCCCCTGCCCGACCTGAGGCTTCCCACCCCGTGGTAAACGTATCTCCTCTGCACGCAAGCCTGGGCCACGTGGCCAACCTGTGCTGAGTAATACTAGTCACTGCCCCTGCCCCTCACTGGGCAGCCAGGCTGTGCCCGGCACAGTACTGAACACTTGACGTGGACAGATGACCTTCCCCAGAACACTGGAAGCTGGCACAATGGAGTTCTGGCATTCTGAAATGTCTGCAATTCCCATAGTCAGTAGAATACCGCTCTCATCTTTGTACCTGAATCATGCCTCTCCGACTATTTCCTTAGGGTCAGAGTTTATAAACCACTTTACAACCACTTTTAGTCTCCTGATACTTGCAGACGAGGACTTACGTAATTGTCAAGTGTCACATACAAGGCAAAACATTCACTTTTTTTTTTGCCAGTATCTAATATTGTGCTCCACATATAGTAAATGCTCAGTGAATATTCACTAAATTATTATCAATTATCATTCCTGGATGATTAGATTCTTTCTGGTGTTCTCCATCTGACCTCGGGTTGGTTTTTGACACCTTCTCTGCTCCAAGACCCCTCGGTGTCTTGCCTGATGCCGAAGTCACTTGCTGTTAGGACACAACAAACAAGCACACACTCCCTCTGCCCACTATGGCCACAGGATTCGGAGCCCCAGACCTGTGCCTGCCCTCAGTTTGCCTCTGTGGCCAGCTGGGCCAAGGCTGGAGCCCTGCGGTGGGTGTGTTCTTCCTTGTGGCAGCCTCGGGCCCCTGGGCGGCATCCAGAGAGGGCTTGGGACACACAATCATGGGCAGAAAAGCCACCTCTTTCCCTTCCTACTCTGACCTCGCCAGCATCCTCCCAGGATCCTCCCTGTCCCAAAATAGCCATCTGCTGCCTGAGATCTGGCCGCATCCTGCTTCTGGGCTGCGTGTACTGGTTGCCCCGGGAGTGATGGGCCTGCAGCCTGGGACGGGATGCCAGAGGTCGAGCCTTGTTAGAAAGGTCACAGTGGCCAGAAGTTCAGAGGAATAGGTGTGGACAATTTGCAAACCATATTGCCTGGTGGGACAGGAGGAGGGTCTCAGGAACAGATATAAAGGCCGTGGGACTTCCTGGGCCACTTGAGAAGAATACACAGCTCAGGCAAACTCCCCTTTCTCTGTCCCTGTTCTCAGTAACAAACCAGGAGCAGGACAATATAGGCTCCAGTCAGCAAGGAAGCAGCTACTTGAGACCCGCCACGCTGGGGCTGGGTGGGGCGGTCAGCGGGTGGGACAGTCCGCGGTCACACACACACACAGAGGGAGCTGTGATCAGCTGAGCCTCTGGATCAGATCACTTCACAGGCTGGGCCTCATCTCTAAGGCTCAGAGTAGGTCAGAGTCACATGTTGACCACCAGACTGAGAGGTCTGCACTTTAGGAGCAGGGGCAAGTGGGTGATACGATCAGGTTTGGGCATTCACGCCATCACCAGCACTGGTCCAGGGGAGGGATGGAGGAGAGAGAAGTTGCCTTCAGCCAGGATGGTGGGAGGGGCCACAGCCATCCTGCGGTTTAGGACTGCCAACGGGAGGTGTGCATGAAGTGTGGGGGATCCCAGAGGAGCCTGGGGCTCTGGGAAGACTCCACTGAGGAGGTGGTGCTGGAAGGTGGTTGTAAAGAACAAGAAGCAGATGGGAGGGCACATAGAGTACAGACTCAGCTGCCACCATAACCGAAGACACCCTCCCCACACTCCCCCACCAAATACAGAGATTTCAACGAGGTGGAGGAGGATGACTCTTCCCTAGCAGCCAGGGGATGGTGGTCCTGGCTGGAAGGCTGGCCTCCCATCTTCATCATGTGGCTTCTGTCTCTGGGCCGCTGACGCTGCTTTGTTCTCACCATCAAATGGCCATTGTGAAAGGGAAGGGACCCAGGAGAGTATATGCCCAAACCCTTAAAGGCAAAACTTGGGGAAATAGTTAAAAATGCATCACTTCCCTTCATATCTCATTGGCCAACACTTAGCACATGGTTGCCTTCTGGTCCAGGGGAGGCTGGGCAGTGTTTAATGCTGGGCGGCTGTGTGCCCAGACACAGATTTATTGTTATGGGAGAGCATGTCCTGGGGAAGCACTAATAGTCTGCACAGAGGGCATTCCAGGCTGAGTCATGACATGGACAAAGACTCAAGGAGTGAGAAAAAGACATGTCTGTTTAGAAATGGCAAGCAGTTGAGGGAAGCCAGAGCATAGAAGTAGTGATGGGAAACACAGGTGGAAAAAGACAACAGAGAGACAGGCTGAGGCATTCTGGCTCTCTCTGTTCAATGGGAGGCAAACGATTGTCATCCTGAGGATGGTAGTTGATTGGTAATGTCTGCCTGCAAGACTGTGCTGAGTTAGATCCCGAGGCTGCATCCAGGCCCAGCAGAAAGTGTGGAGGTCATTTAATGATGTCTGGCATGGGTATAGGAGTCGTAGGCAGTGAGGTCTGTGTCCTGGCTTTGTTACCCACAGAGAGTAAGATGTAGTGTCAGAGAAAGTTTGGGGACATGGTGATGTGACCTGGTACAATTCATATTCTGGAGCCCAAACTAGCAAGGATGTGGAAGGCAGAGAAACCCCTTCCAGCAACACAGTCTGTGATTCTGTGGACAGAACTTTATTTTCTCATGTGCTGCTATTTGTGTTGAGGTTGAAACTGCCTCTCGGGCTTGGTTATTTTCCATAGGTGCTGAGGGCTGGCATCCACATGTCCTGAAGTCTTTCCTTTGTCTAGCCTGGCCCTGTCTGTCCTGGCACCAGATTTCACCTACAAGAGCCTCGTGGTGTTTACAAGATCAGAGCTATGACCAGAGCTTCTATCCCAAACTGGACTGCAGTAGAGCAGATCCATCACCTCCTGTCTGTTTCTTTTCAGTTCTCCTTAGGTCAGACTTGGCTAACCCAGAAAAGGGAGAATTCAGACCAAAATATTCCTTGCTGCCATTGGTGAAGAAAAGGATTAAACAGCTGATGGTTAGGGAGAACATTTAAACTAAAGAAATACTGTTGTCAGAAACTCTGCTTTACATGCCAATCACTGATGGTTAATTCTGAGTCATTTTGGCTATTCTTTAAAACACATCCCTAAGGACCAGTCTGGGAAGAGACCCCGCTATTCAGTTCAGGCTCTCCCTTGTTCTGCTTTCACATGCTGAGTCAGCTTCGTTCTCCCCACCCCCATCCCACCTCCTCCTCCTGACTTTGCAGGTTTGACCTCCCACTCAGGCTCCAACCTCTTGTGGCAACATCAATGCTCCCTTTCCCGTGCCCACTGCTGTCCATCGGTGGCTGGGTTCTGTCAGTTCCACTCCTCTGCTCAGAAAGTATCCATGGCTGCCTAGTGCTTGTAAACACCCCCACACCAATGGTAAGTCCACATTCTCTCTCTAGCCTAGTCTCTGATCAGCATCCCACGTGCTGTACTCCTTTTTATTCAGTAAAATCGGGCTGTTCACCTGCCTGTATACCAGTGTCTCACCTGCGTGTATCTGCTCATGCTGCCTCTATAACTTTGTTCTCCATTTCTACCTCCAGACCTGCTACAGTATCCCCACAGTTCCTTCCATCTTTCTCTCCCACCCTAGTTCTGCTATTAAGTTACTATGGTAACATATTGCCTGGTGTGTGCTCAATGTATAATCCAGGCAAAACCACCTACTGGGACAAGTCATTTGTCTTCCAATGAGAAGTGAAAACAGACCAAGATGTGTACACCTGTGAAGCTTTCTCCTTGGCCACGAGCGTCAGTGATTTGATTTAGATTCTACAGGTGCAGTCCTCAGTGTGAGGCACTTACTCAGTGAGAGGAGCCTTTGTGGGTTTCCCGCCAGGGAGAACCTTCCCTGCCTATGAATGCCACCAGGCAGCCTGCTTGATATCTCCCCCTGGATGTGTTCCAGGCCACCCATCCTCAAAAGACACACAGCTGAAGCCAATGTCTCTTCCCCACACCCGGCCCTTTCCCAGTATTCCTGCTCCTGGGGAATGGCGCCGTTAGCACACCTAGGCCAGAACTTGGGCGCCAACCTGAAGACTACCTGTTCTTTCCCACCCCCTAGATCACTAAGTCTCAGGTTACCACCCTGCCAGTCCCTCCACTTCCACTACCACCATCATCGGTCTGCCACCATCTCTCACCTGACTTGCTGCGATAGCCCCTAACAGGCCTCCTCCAATACCCTGTCACCCAGAAGTCAGCATGTGCTGTGCTTGTTGTGCTTAGTTACTCAGTCATGTCCCACTCTTTGTGTGACCCGAAGGACTGCAGCCCGCCAGGCTCCTCTGTCCATGGGGATTCTCCAGGCAAGAATACTAGAGTCGGTTGCCATGCCCTCCTTCAGGGAATCTTCCCAACCCAGGGATCGAACCCAGATCTCCTGCACTGCAGGTGGATTCTTTATCACCTGAGCCACCAGGGAAGCCTGAAGTCAGCATGGTCTTTTTTAAACTTAATGCATCACCCTACGGCTTCCCTGGCAGCTCAGGTTCAATACCTGAACCCCTGGAGGTCAGGAAGATCCCCTGGAGAAGGAAGTAGCAACCCACTCCAGTGTTCTTGCCTGGAAAGTCCCATGGACAGAGGAGCCTAGCAGGCTACAGTCCATGGGGCCACAAAAGAGCTGGGCACAGCTTAGCGACTAAACAACAAGGCTTTAACTAGGCTTTAACCTTCAGCGCTTTCTGTCCCTTCCAGTATAAGGGCCCAAACCCCTAATGTGACCTGCCCACCCCCCAAGTCTCCCCTCCTGCCAGTCTTCCAGCAGGCTCCCTCGTGACACCCAGCTGCCACTCCTCTGATGGCATTTGGATGGAGAGGCTGTAGATGAAGGGAGCTGCAGTCAAGCCAGAGCAGCAATGCTGTGCTTTAGCTATTAGACAACTAGTTCAATAAAGCCTGGATGCTGGGCTTCAGACAAAGGCAGGTCCTGGAGTCTCTGTGGCCTCTTTCAGCTCCAGGTTGTCCCAGAAGAGGGCTGGCTGTGGCCTTAGAAAGGGCACCGAAGCCCCTGGCCCTCACGAGAAGGGGAGGATCAGGGAACAGGCTTGGGAAGGCCCACACAGCCGGGATCCAGGTGCTGCCCTCTAAGAAAACACTGCCCCCCACCCGCCCCGGCCCCCTGGAAGCGCCTCCCCTCTCAAGACCTTCAGCGGGAGGTTTAGAGCCGCCCAGGGAATTCTCTAAAGTTAATTTCTTCCCCATTTCCTCTCGAAAGCACTCCCAGACCCCCAGGCCGCCTGGAGGATGCTGATAATGTGTTTCTTCTAGATGGGCTCTGATAACGCCCACCCGGGTGGTCGCGGAGATTTGTAGAGAAATAAAAATAAGGAAATGGGGGTTCCAGACAGGCAGTGTGCTGCGCCCAGAAGGGCCCTGGACTGGGAACAGGTCCTGGACCCTGAGAGCTCCAAGCAGGCCACTGCCCTGTCTCTGGGCCTCAGTTTCCTCACTTGTGAAGAGAGGTGGACACCCGTGAAGAACAATTTAACCGTATCTGGTCAAGTGTAGAAAGCCGCCCCGCTCTTGCCACACCCTAGAGAAACACTCACACGTGCGTACAAGAGGAAAAGGGGTCCACCTCGGCACTGTGTGTGCCGTTGCCCAAAGGGAAAGAAAACCTAAATATTTGTCAGTAGCAGAGTGGAGACTCCTGGGGTATTGAGTAGTGCTACACTTAAGTCCCGCACATACGAACGAGTTATGTCGTAAGAGCACGTTCCTAAATCCAGTTTGTTCGTAAGTGAAGCACAGTTAGCTTAGGTACCCAACTAACACAATCGGCTATACAGTACTGTACTGTAATAGGTTTATAATACTTTAAACACAAACGATACATGAAAACCACAAAAAATAAAACATTTAAAAATTTTATAGTACACTACCTTGGAAAGTACGTAGGGCAATAAATTAGCTGGCATACAGGGGCTGGCATCAGGTGAACAGGCTGCCTGTGGGCCGCATCAGTGAGGGGACACTGGCCCACTGAGGGTAAACGGGGACCTCACTTTGTCCAGGGTTAGGTAAGTGCCCACAGAGGCATAAGCATCACATTTGGAAAGTGAGGGAGTGATGCTTTTGAAGAGAGGAATCCGGAAAGGCTTCCTGGAAGAAGTGGCATGTGAGGCAGGCCTCGCAAGACCAGTGAGATGTCAGTAAATGAAAACCTTTATAAGAACACGGTGAGTGACAGAAACCGTGTAATACAAGTGTAGAGACAGTGTTTCCCACTGTGGGAAGGGAGGAATAATCTAGAATGACTATAGCAAGCTCGTGTGGAGGGATGGAGGAAGAGAAAAGGACGAGAAGGCCGGATGGGGGAGATGGGCTATGGAGGGAGTTGGCTGACATGCTGAAGATGCATGGTAGGTTTCTCAGATATGGTGTGACATGAGCCAGCTGAACGGAGCTGCAGGGGGAGGAGAGTTAGTGCTGAGGAGCCAGGAAGAGGCAACACCAGTCCTGCTGAGAGAAGACACGGAACATCAGGAGGTACAGGTTGAGAGGTGGTGAGACTGCAGAGGCAGAATGGCAAGTGTAGGCCTCTGGTTAGGCGCAGGCAAAGCAGGGGTCGAGGCCATGCTGAACTCGTGAGCCCGGGTAACCAGTGACGACCCTGGCATGTATTTCTGCTAACAGATGGCATTATACCTCAAGCTTAGGACAGTATTACTTATATTCCCACCAAGCATTTTGGGCTGTCGGGCTGTGGTAATCCCTAGTTCAATGATGAGGAGACAGGATCAGAGATGTTCAGAGACTGTCCAAGGTCTACAGCTAGAAGACAGAGTCCAAGGCTTCCAATGCCGGCCCATTTGCACTCAGGGACAAGGCAGAACAGAAGGGAGTAGGGTGGAGAGGAAAGAGGTAGGGCTCTATTTTGCTTTTTGGTTTTTTATTTTTTGGCCACTCCATGAAGCATGTGGGATCTTAGTTCCCTGACCAGGGATTGAACCCGTACCCTCGGCAGTGGAAGCACAGAGTTTCAACCACTGTCAGGGAAGGCCAGGGCTCTATTTTGGATAAGCTGGCCGGGGTTGGCGGGGGAGGGGTAAGAATGCAGGATGTTTCTGTGGAAGTGCTGAAGTCCTGGGAGGGCTCCCGGGGGTGGGAGAAGGAAGCTCTGATTCTATGACCTTACCTGTACTGGCAGCTGTCTGGCCGCTAAAGCCACTGCTCAGGGCAGCGAGGGCAAGGGTGCGCCTTGCTGGAGACTTTGTGCCCTGGGAGTTGTCGCCTCTCCCAGGGTGAGCTCTGGCCCAACGTGTGCCAGAGACACAGGGGCTCCCTGCCCCCCACACAGTGGAGGGTCCTCCTCTGCCCGCTCTGTCCTGGAGGACCCCAAGTGAAGCTTCCAATGCAGTGGTGCTGAAAGAATGCCGGTGCCGCTCTGCTGGAAAGGAGAAGTAAACGGGAAGGGCCGTGGCCCGCATAAGAGACTAGGAGGTCAGACACCTTGACATGTGGACACAGCCCTCAGCTCTTCCTAGAGCCACCCAGCCGCCCACTCCCTGGCTGGTGCCCCCACTCCTTCTCAGCCCCACCAGCCTCTCAGCTGCTCCCCAGCAGATTCCTGTCCACCGTCAAGTCAGCTTGGATGGTCTCTGACAGCAGCTTGTCTGACTGCCTGCTTCGTACCCTGCACACCTCACTCCATCCTCCCAGCCTCTCTCTGAGATTAAGACTCTCAACATGACCACGTTTCCAGATGAGGACTTTGAAGCTCAGAGCACATCTGTCAAGGATACAAGGCTAAGAAGTGGCAGGGTTGGGACCTAAAACAAACTGTCAGAAGTTATGTCCTGACGGACTTCCTCCAGCCACGGGAGTGAGTACTTCCTGGGAGCAAACTGCGGACTTGGCAATGGCCATAATTCTTGTCCAGGGCAGTAGTATTGGATAAGGCTGGAGGACATAAATTAATAATGATAGCAACAATGTGTATCAAGGACTTACTCTGTGCCAGGCACTGGTGTAAGCTCTTTATCACTTTATCTCATTTAATTCTCATAATTACTTAACGTGGCAGTTCCTGTTATCTCCACTTTACAGATGAGAAGACTGAGGCTCAAAGAGGTTATGTCATGTGACAAAGGTCGCAGAACTAGCATGTGCTGGCACCAGAATTATTTTAACCTAAGAAGTATAGGGTCTTTCCGAGTGGTCCAGTGGTTAATAATCCACCTTCCAATGCAGGGTTGCAGCTTTGATCCCTGGTTGGGGAGCTAAGATACTGCAAACAAAACAAAACAAAAAACCAGAAGCAATGTTATAGCAAATTCAATTAAGACTTTTAAAATGGTCCACATAAAAAAAAATATATATATATATATCTTTAAAATAGTCTGACTCCAAACAAACCAGAACAGTGTCAGAAGGCAGACTTGCTCTGCCTCCCTCTGTCTCTGTCACTTTCACTCAGTCAATCAACAAACTGATGCCATGCTCTGTCCTCAGGAGGCTCAGAGGAGCTCAGGTGAAGGGAGTCCAGGTAAAGGGAAGAACAGGCAAAGCAGCGGCTGCTGCAGAGTCCGAGGGCTCCAGTAGGGGTGGGCCTACTGGAGACAGTGGCAGATGGGTCCCCTGCATGGGGCAGTCCAACTGCAGTCCTGGGGTCACCTCTGTGAGGCGGGCCACAAGCAAGGCAGGGATCAACACTGTTGACGATGGCCTGCACAGCTGGCGTTTGTCCTGAGTCACTAACCCCGGGGGTTAGAAGACAGCCAGTAGCCCAGCTGCACTGGGCTCCTTGGTGAGGAGAAGGAGAGGCCCCCAGATCCGCCTGAGGGGGTGAGGCAGAGGTTGGTGGGGGCTGGGCAGGCAGAGAAGGGAAGGAGACAAGCATCCCCAGAGAGTCTGACCCTCAGGTAGCTGAGTGGCAGCAAGACTGCCCTGGGCCTGCCTGCTCATTCTTTCCAGCTCACTTAACCAACTCAACCCAGCGCTTCTTCCTGCCCCGCGCCCCCCCACACCCCCCGCACCCCCGTCTTTGCCATCCGCTTGTGTATGGCAGACGTGGTAGGCAAGGCAAGGGGGAAATGTCCCCAGTGGGCAGAGGTGCAGTGAGAGGAGCTGGGTCCAGTGCCTGTGTCACCACATTCCTTGGCACATGGATACCTCTGCCCAGTGGAGACCCTGGGCCGGGGGCGGGGGTGGTTCGTGGGGGTCAAGCACCAGCAGGGGGCTCCAGCAGAGGGGTCTGCCACTTCAGCCAGCCCAAGTAGGGGAGGAAATGCGTGAACCCTGGCGTGGAGATGCAGGAGCACCCCCAGCAGGTACAGGGGGCTGAGTGGATGCCAGCTCCCCACATAGCTATAGGCGCTGTCACAGGGTAGCCGGGCACATGGTCAGGGAGGCCTGGGCTTCCGGGGGCAGCGTGAACAGGGCAGGGGGCAGTGGGTTCCTGGCATGTTGGCCTGGAGGGGGCTCCCCTGGCCATACCTCCAGACTCCCTCCTGGACACCTAGGGGTGCCCCAGGGCTTTGGGGCCCAGAATGTCCCCTTCATCGCCCTTCAGACTTAAAAGCTGGTGTCAGCCCTCCTGGAATGAGACTTTCCTCTCCCTCAGGTGCTCATGAGTTTGCACACTGTGGCCGCAGGGACATTGCTGTGGCTTCACCCATTCAGCAGTGCACCGGCGTTGGTTCTGATCGGCGGGTCTCCATGTGGCTCTAGTTCCCAGTACCTGACTGCATCACCCCCTGCTCTGCTCTTTGCTGATTGGAACTTGGAGGTGTTGACAGGAGCATGATGTTCTGTTTTTAACCTCAAGGAGTGGGGATGAGGAAGGGGCAGATGACTCACTGGACTGAATGTACACTGACTCTGGGAAATAACACTGGCAGTTCACAGAGATATTTTTTAAAAATCTATATCATGTTATTCTTTTGAAGTCATGTGCTCTTGCTCTGGAAAGTCTGTACAACTCTAGAAGAATCTGGCTCCCAACTCTTACAATTATAATCCTGGCTTCTGCCAAGTGCTCCCCAGCTTGGCTGAGGAAGGAGCAGGAAGGCAAGCTGTGCATTCAGAGAGGAGAGTGAGGAGCCTTTAAGGTGTGGGGAGAGATCAACCTTAACCCTGGATCCTGACCAGGTGCGGAGGGATGGAAGGGGGCACGTCTCCTCCTTACAGTGGCCGGATCCAGACCGCAACACCAAATGGACATCAGAGGCTACCTTTAGGGGGAGGCAGGGTCCCACCCTTTCTTTGAAGGGAAGCTTCTGAGCAATGCAAACTTTGTGTGCATGCTCAGTCATGAGTGCTCTGTGCAACCCCATGGATTCTAGTCCAGCAAGTTCCTCTGTCCATACGATTATCTCAGCAAAAATACTGGAGTGGGTTGCCATGCCCTACTCCAGGGGATCTTTCCAACCCAGAGGTCGAACCTGTGTCTCTTGCATCTCCTGCATTGGCAGGCAGGTCCTTTACCACTGAACCACCTGGGAAGCCCAGATGCAAACTTTACCTGTCACATAACCAGAATGGGAAAGACTAGGGATCTCTTCAAGAAAATCAGAGATACCAAGGGAACATGTCACGCAAAGATGGGCTCTATAAAGGACAGAAATGGTATGGACCTAACAGAAGCAGAAGATATTAAGAAGAGGTGGCAAGAATACACAGAAGAACTGTACAAAAAAGATCTTCACAACCCAGATAATCACGAGGGTGTGATCACTCACCTAGAGCCAGACATCCTGGAATGTGAAGTCAAATGGGCCTTAGAAAGCATCACTATGAACAAAGCTAGTGGAGGTGATGGAATTCCAGTTGAGCCATTTCAAATCCTGAAAGATGATGCTGTGAAAGTGCTGCACTCAATATGCCAGCAAATATGGAAAACTCAGCAGTGGCCACAGGACTGGAAAAGGTCAGTTTTCATCCCAATCCCAAAGAAAGGCAATGCCAAAGAATTCTCAAACTACCGCACAATTGCACTCATCTCACATGCTAGTAAAATAATGCTCAAAATTCTCCAAGCCAGGCTTCAGCAATACGTGAACCGTGAACTTCTTGATGTTCAAGCTGGTTTTAGAAAAGGCAGAGGAACCAGAGATCAAATTGCCAACATCCGCTGGATCATGGAAAAAGCATCTATTTGTGCTTTATTGACTATGCCAAAGCCTTTGACTGTGTGAATCACAATAAACTGTGGAAAATTCTGAAAGAGATGGGAATACCAGAGCACCTGACCTGCCTCTTGAGAAATCTGTATGCAGGTCAGGAAGCAACAGTTAGAACTGGACATGGAACAACAGACTGGTTCCAAATAGGAAAATACATCAAGGCTGTATATTGTCACCCTGCTTATTTAACTTCTATGCAGAGTACATCATGAGAAACGCTGGACTGGAAGAAACACAAGCTGGAATCAAGATTGCCGGGAGAAATATCAATAATCTCAGATATGCAGATGACACCACCCTTATGGCAAAAAGTGAAGAGGAACTAAAAAGCCTCTTGATGAAAGTGAAAGAGGAGAGTGAAAAAGTTGGCTTAAAGCTCAACATTCAGAAAACGAAGATCATGGCATCTGGTCCCATCGCTTCATGGGAAATACAAGGGGAAATAGTGGAAACAGTGTCAGACTTTATTTTTGGGGGCTCCAAAATCACTGCAGATGGTGACTGCAGCCATGAAATTAAAAGATGCTTACTCCTTGGAAGGAAAGTTATGACCAACCTAGATAGCATATTCAAAAGCAGAGACATTACTTTGCCAACAAGGGTCCGTCTAGTCAAGGCTATGGTTTTTCCTGTGGTCATGTATGGATGTGAGAGTTGGACTGTGAAGAAGGCTGAGCGCTGAAGAATTGATGCTTTTGAACTGTGATGTTGGAGAAGACTCTTGAGAGTCCCTTGGACTACAAGGAGATCCAACCAGTCCATTCTGAAGGAGATCAGTCCTGGGATTTCTTTGGAAGGAATGATGCTAAAGCTGAAAGTCCAGTACTTTGGCCACCTCATGTGAAGAGTTGACTCATTGGAAAAGACTGATACTGGGAGGGATTGTGGGCGAGAGGAGAAGGGGACGACAGAGGATGAGATGGCTGGATGGCATCACTGACTCGATGGATGTGAGTCTGAGTGAACTCCGGGAGTTGGTGATGGAAAGGGAGGCCTGGCGTTCTGCAATTCATGGGGTCTCGAAGACTTGGACACGACTGAGCGACTGAACTGAACATAGGAGCAGAGCCCCGCAGGTGGGACTGGGGTGTCCCACTGGTGACCCCTCCAGATACCTGGATGCTCTAGAAGCAGGATACAGAATACACCACTGTCCTCCAATCTGCTTATTTTTATAATTGGGAAAAATAACTCCAGTACTTTGGCCACCTCATATGAAGAGTTGACTCATTGGAAAAGACTCTGATGTTGGGAGGGATTGGGGGCAGGAAGAAAAGGGGACGACAGAGGATGAGATGGCTGGATGGCATCACCGACTCGATGAACATGAGTTTGAGTGAACTCCGGGAGTTGGTGATGGACAGGGAGGGCTGGCGTGCTGTGGGTCATGGGGTCGCAAAGAGTCGGACATGACTAAGTGACTGAACTGAACTGAAGGGGAAAAAAGGAACTTGCCTCAACCTGCACAGTTAGATGGGCATGGCCAGGTTCTCAGTGTCTTGTCCTCCAAATGAGTCCCCAGAGGCACTCCTGGGGCCACAGGAAGGGTGGACTTTTACGGAAACTGAGGCAAGACAGAGGAATGTAAATAGCCCAGTGGCCAGTGTTGGCCAACACTGTGATGCATCCTGAGGCCAGGAGCTCCCACCAAGATGGGCAGCTAGTTCCGGATTCATCTGTCCATTTGACAGTCTGTCCTTCCTGCCAGAATAAATGATGATGTCATGTCCCTAAAGCTGATTGGCCCCTGAAGCCACCACCCCCCCGCACGACTATTTCCAGGGATGAAGTCAGGTCCAGTCTTCTCGAATCCTCCCCTGGGCATGTCTCACTCACCCTTCTTGGTTCTGTGGTGGGCAGTAAGTCCTTTGAGAGTTAGACATCAGCCTTGACTCTCACTTCTTCCACATCCTGTCTGCCCAGCCCCCTGTAGGGTGGACAGCCAGGGCAGTAGGATCATGTTTCTGTAGAACAACAGACTCAAAGATTCTGAAGAAAGAAAAGGAAGATACAGAGAAGGAATGTTATTTTTATTGTCCAAAGGAAGCTCAGGCTTGGGCCCATTTCTGATGCTCATTCTAACAGCTGTAGTAGGGCTAGCTTACTCACAGCATTTGCCCACCATAACATCCCCTGTGATATAAGTCACTCTCTTAGTCTTGGGAAGCTCCAAGGTCCCCCAGCCCTTCTGTATTCCCATGCAATCTGGTCTTTGTCATCCAGCAGCACAGGAGACCAGGGCCCTGTGGACTGGCTACCCTTAGGCACTCTACCCACTAAGTCCTGGGCAGGCAGGGTGTGTTCCTACTCCAGGGCATCCAATCAGCCCCTTCCTCATGTTGCCAGGGCCACATGTCTTGCTCTTGTCCCTCCCCAACTTGTGTCAGAGCTGGACAGGCCAAGACAGGTTTTAGTTTGAACTTTGGCTTTATAGACAGAGTCTAAAACACAGAGCAAGAGGCTTCTTCAGCCGTGTGTGGAGGCATCTGACAGGATTGTGTGCTGGCTGAGTTCCAGGATTTGACTGTGTTACAACGGGCAAGTGACTTAACCTCTCTGAGCCTCAGCTTTCTCATCTGTAAAATGGGGATAATGAAGCATCTGTCTCATTGTACTGTTGTGGGCACTAAGGAGATGTAGGTAAATCTTTGGGCACAGTGCCTGGCAGCAGGAGGTGCCTACTACATGCTGCTCTTCAGCTCTCCTGAAGCCCCACCTGGGACTCTTTTGACTGCCCATATTGCCTCTCCTCCTGAGTTTCTGAAACACCACTGCCCTGAGACCAGTCCTTCCAAAGGACTATGTTTGAACATCTGTCTGTTATCCACAGCAAATACAGAAATCTCCACTGAGGCCCTGCTATACGCAGAGCACCAGGCACTTTTATACAACCTTCATAAAGTCTTCAGATCTGCACTGAGTCACTCTCAGGATCCCCAATTGATTGATTAATTGGGGATCAGGAAGATCCCCAATTGATTGATTAATTAGTTCAGAGGATGGGGTGTGAGCACTCCAGTCAGTAGGAATAGCACGTGCAAAGGCCCTGAGGTAAAAATGAGCTCAGTGTCTGAAGAGAAAGGGTGGAGCCACCTGGTGGAGCTGGTGAAAAGGAAGGAGGTCATGCCTCCAGAAGGGCACAGCTCTGGCCTGTGGGGTTTGTAAATTTCATCACTGGTGAACCAAAAGTTTTAGAGGGGGAGCCGCACACTTCATGTACTATTCATGAAGCCGCACACTTCATGTACTATTCAGGTAGGGAGAGAAGAGCCTACTGTGGGGTCCAGGTGAGAGGCGGTGGTAACAGAGGATATAGGAGAAGAGGAGAGGCCTGGGCTGTGTTTTGGAGTTGACATTGGCAGGCCTTGCTGCTGGGCCGTCTGCACTGAGGGGAGACGGAGAAGCAAGGCAGGACACACAGCTTTTCAGCTGGAGCACTGGGTTGTGCGGGGCGTGGGGCTGGAGCGTGGCTGAAGCCCTAAGTGCCGGGTTCCTGGAGGCACGGCAGCAGACCTGGAAGAAGAGACTGGAGGGACAGTCAGTGGCGTTGAAGGCGCCGGCTACTTAAGGATCTTATCATTTTCACACCCCCAGCTGTGGCATCTGTTGACTGGAGTGAGGAGTTGGTTGAATGGCCTGGTTTCACTTCCAGTTCATCAGTCCATGCCCGGGTTTATCAGGTGCAGAGAGGGGCTGGGTTTGGGAGGAGGGAGAGACGGGCCTGTCTGTATAGTTGTGGAACACAGCTTGTTGGCTGGTGTGATGCAAAGGGCCCCCAGAGTAAAGATGTCCTGAGTTCCCCTTCCCACCACACGGCTCCCGGTGCACTTCCTTCTCCACTGAATCCCGCCTGGCTAGGATGAGGGGCCCCCTTTGAAACTTGAGCAAGGTAAATTTAGGACAAATTCAGGAAGTCCTGCTTCTCACAATAACTCGGGAGCTCAGGGACCGGTTACCCCTCGAGGTGCTCCAGGCTGGGAATGTCACAGGATCCCAAAGGGATCCAGGGGAAAGGACAAAATACAGAGCCCTATATGGCTCTGGAGAGGAAACCTGGGATCTGAGTGACCTTTAAGTTGACGTCACAGAGGAAACCAGTCCCTCGAGGCTTGTGCTGGCAATGCAGTAGGGAACTTTCCTCATCTAGCTCCGAACCCCCCGAGCCCCAGGGCTGGAGGGACCCCACACTCTGCCCCATTCAGCCCTCTCCTTTTACCCAGGAGGACAGTCCTCTGTCGTCCCTGCCAGAAACCCCAGGGGCACCACTGCCTTCATGTCAGAGTCCAACTTGGCCCCACCTGAGTCCATCTCGTCCCCTGCCCGCCTTGCAGTCTCAGGAGGGTTCTCCCCCATCCCTTCCTCTGCCCTCTGCTGAGAACACTTTCTTCATCTTTGCCTGTTAACTCTCTCTTACCCTTCGGATTGGACCTTAGTTGTAATTCTGATCCAGGGAGTCCTCCCTGGTTCCCAGCCCCTCTCCACACCAAATGCCTCTGCTAAAAGCTTCCTCACAGCCTGCTGGTCTTCCAAGCATACCCTTATCCCACTGTGTCATCATGGCCTTTTAAAATATCCATCTCCCCTCTGCACAGCCAGCTCTGTGCCCTTCCCAGCACCTGGCATGGAGTCCATACTCTGCAAACCATCATTTTTAAGGTGTCAAGCCCAGAGAACAGAATTGCCTTGCACACAATCACAGTAGCATCCTTTTGTTCATTCATGCATGCGTGCATTCAACTCGTGTCATAGAGCACCTGTTCCACGCTAGGACCTAGCAGGGTGCTGGGGACCCCAGGGCGTGCAAAGCAAGTCCCAGAAATTACAGTCTAGTGAGGGAAGCACCTCCATGAATCCCACTAGCAGATGTGCGATTGCAGGGGTGACCACTCCTACCAGAGTATAGGCTTCCATGACAAACTGGGGAGAGTTCTCAGGGTAAGAAGGTCCAGGAAGGTTCCCCTGAGGAAGTGACCCTTGAGGAGTAGAAATTAACCAAGCAAAGAGGGGAGGGAGAACATTTCATTCCGGGCAAGGGAACCAGCATGTGCAAGGATCCTGAGATGGGAAGGAGGCGGGCGGGAATGAGGAACAGGAGCTGTGTGGCCAGAGCAGGGAGCTTGTGGGGAGAGAGTGACATGAGACGAAGTTCATATTAAGGTTTTTGCCTTTATCTTGAGAGCAATGGGGAGCCACAGAAGGGTATTGAGCAGAGCTGTGACCTAATCATACTGGTTCTTTGAAAAGTTCAGACTGACTTCTGTACAGAGCAGGGACAAGAACCCGGTGTTCTCACACCCAGCCCCCACGTGACATTCGTATTCTGTACACCTGCCCCCTGAGGTCACTGCATCTCTAAGGACTCTCTCCCTCTCCCCCACCTCCTGAGCACTCATCTGCCCATGCTCCTTTGGGCACTCTTTTATCCCTACGCCGAATGCTGGCCCCACAGTCTCTACACCCTTGTCTTCAGCAGCCACAGCAGGCAGAGGGTACCCAGATGCTGGGGGTTCAGACAAAGCCCACAGTGATTGGCCAGTGGCATTTACACCAGAGCAGTGGCCCTCACAGGCCCCAGGTCTGCAAACGTTGGAAGTCAGTGCCAGATACAATCTAGGTTAAATCTTCCCTGTTGCCTGGGCTGCAGAAACGCAGTGAGAGTAAACTGTTTATATTCTCCAGCTGCAGAGCCTGGGACCAAAGGCCTCCTGCAAAGAAATCGTGGCTCGTAGGATGTGGGAGGATGTGGGATCATCTCCTCCAGCACTCACTGTCACAGCAGGAGAGGAGGGGCCTGGGGAAACCCTGGGTCTCACACAGGGCAGTCATGCTGCATAAACTGTCAGGGGATTCAACCGGTGGTCACAGAGGTCACCAGCCTGCGTGGGGGCTCGTGTGATGATGCTAAACTCCTCCCCATCACACCCACAGTCTGGGGGGGTGAGAAAAGGAAATGGAGTTAAAGCCTGGTGGCTCAAAGCATGGGTTTGGGGCCAGACAACCCCAGTTGCAAGTCTTGCCTTTATCCCTCCTTCCCTTTGTCACTTGGGCAAGTTTCATAATCTCTTCAGTCTGTCTTCATTTACACTGAAATGTCGATTACGACTGCCAGTAGCCATGTGTGATTTGTCGTTCAGCCGATCAGTTGTGTCTGACTCTTTGTGACCCCATGGACTGCCAGGCTTCACTGTCTTCCACTATCTCCCTGAGTTTGCTCAAACTTAAGTCCATTGAGTCAGTGATGCCATCCAACCATCTCATCCTCTGTTGGCTCCTTCTCCTCCTGTCCTCAATCTTCCCAGCATTAGGGTCTTTTCTAATGAGTCAGCTCTTCACATCAGGTGGCCAAAATATTGGAGTTTCAGCTTCAGCATCAGTCCTTCCAATGAATATTCAGGACTGATTTCCTTTAGAATTGACTGGTTTGATCTCCTTGCAGTCCAAGGGACTTTTGAGAGTCTTCTCTAACACCATAGTTCAAAAGCATCAATTCTTTGACACTGAACCTTCTTTACAGTCCAACTCTCACATCTGGACATGACTTCTGGAAAAACCATGGCTTTGACTATATGGACCTTTGTCAGCAAAGTAATGTCTCTGCTTTTTAATATGCTGTCTAGGTTTGTCATATCTTTTCTTCCAATTACACTTCCATTAATTAAAATTAAATAAAGTTTAAAATCCATCTCCTAGGCCCAACCTTATTTCAAGTGCTTATGTGGCAACTGTGTTGCACATCGCAGAATCATTTCCATCATTGCTGAATGCCCTGCTGGACAGCTTTGATCTATAAAATGAGGATGATGAGGAGACTTACCCTGTGGATTTTGATGAGGATTAAATGAAATAATGAATGTTGAGCAACCTGACACAGCACCTCTCGGGCAGAGTAAATGTCAACCAGGGTTCACTGTGATGGTGAAAGTGGAGACAGGGTTGGTGACAGTCTGTTCATTTCCACGTACTTTCTCACCATCCTTCTGCATCTACCAGAGAGGAGCTGCCATCCACTAAAAAGGTACTAGAGTTCACTCAAGTACCTAGCATCAAAAAACCTGGGTTTATTTATCAGTACAGGGGTGCTGATCCTTTGCTCTGGGCCAGGCTCTGTGACTGGTTTTCAGTGGGTCACAGACTGGAACAAGAAATGGTCCTTATCCTCCAGGAGTTGTTGTTATATGTTAGTCACTCAGTCGTGTCTGACTCTTTGTGACCCCATGTAGCCTGCCAGGCTCCTCTGTCCATGTGATTTTCTAGGCAAGAACACCGGAGTGTAGCCATTCCCTTCTCCAGAGGATCTTCCTGACCCACGGGTTGAACCTGAGTCTCCTGCATTGCAGGCAGATTCTTTACTGTATGAGACACTAGGTAAGCCCCATCCTCCAGGACAGATGCCCACAAATGAAGTGCAGAATGTAAAATGCACCCAAGGAGATTCAGAAGCAAAAAAAAAGGGGGGGGGAGACTAGCAAACCCTGAGGGTGTCATTGGATCTCAGTCTTAAAGGAGATGTAGGGCTTGATTTTGGGAGGGGAAGAGGACAGCCCAGGCTGGGAGCAGCACATGCTAACACGTGGGGTATGGAAAGCTGTGTGTGCAAAGGAAGTGACGGACAACTCAGCATGGCTGGTGCAGAGGGCATGGGTCACAGGCCCTGTACTCAAATGCCAGAGACTCTGGAGTTGTAAGGTCAGTGATCCGAGGGAAGCTTGTAACTGTGTCCCGCCTGCCTGGGCCTCACTTCTGTTTCAAGTACACCTCCTTCTCTACCTGGAGTTACTGGGTCCAGAATGACATTCCCCATTTTCCTCTTGAACCAGCTCATTTCTCTTGTGTCCTCAAGCCTCAGGGAGAAGCAAATCTCACCCCTGACTACCAAGACCAGAAACTTGATCATCATCACTGCATCCACCCTGTCCCTCACCCACCCCCACACCTCCTGGCCCCCGAGGCAGCAGGCATCTTGACCTATACCTGGGACTCAGCTTCCTTGGCATTGTCTGCCCCCACCCCACTCTATGGGGGGAGGACTTACTCTCCCCATTAGTCCTCCTCCTGATCCTTGCCGAAGCTTGCTACCAATTGCTTCTCTTCCATTTTGGTCTCTTCTCCCTCCTCTCCACCTCGCAGCAGTTTCTCAAAACTGCAAACCCAATCGGCATCTCCATTGCTGAAGACATTAAACCCCCCTGAGATGCTCCCAAGATTTTGCTTCTTGCTCAGCCTGGTCTTTTTCTACGTTCCAGCCACACCAACCAAGGCATTCCCCAACCTGCAAGCCTCCTTCACCCCTTCCTGTCCCTCAGCCTTGCCCACCCTCCCCAGCAGGAATCAGCTTCAGGCCACTTAGTCTGGAAAACTTTTTCTGCTTCCTGCACCCACTTGCTTTCTCAGTGTTATCCCTGCTCCTTCCATTTCAGCCTTCCTCCACGTTGACTCTGACATCCACCTCCACAATTATCACCCACTCTGCTTCAATATGCAGATAGGTGCCCAGAGCCCACACCAGACCTACAGCATCAGGACCTCTGAGGGTTTAGATAGGGATTCCAGGTCATCCTTCTGTCCACTGACTTCTGAACACCGCTGCTGTCTATACTAGGGGTCTCCAACCTCTGGGCCATGGACCAATACCTGCTGTCAGATCAGTGGCAGCATTAGATTAGAAATAAAGTGGACAATAAATGCAATGTGCCTGAATCATCCCCAAACAATCTCCCTGCTTCCAGTTTCTGGAAGAATTGTCTTCCATGAAATCGGTCCCTGGTACCAAAAGGGTTGGGGACTGTGGGTCTGTAAGTGTCCTTTGGCTCGCTGTTTTGTTCTCCTCTCTTTCCCCTGCTGGACCGCACGTTCCTGGGGACAGGAGCTAAGCCAGGGACAGGAACGGAGCCTTGCTATCTGTTTCCCCAGTCCCCGCCACAGGACCTGGCCCGGAGCCCATGCCCAGTTGGTTCTGAATGAAGCATTCCTGGATGTGGCATGCTTCCCATACCCTCCTCCTTCCAGCTCGTGCCGGAAATAACCTTTTATGAAGGCTTTTGTGAGTGGCTTGTGATCTCTCTGGGAGGCCGTGCAGGTTTCCTTTGGTTACAGGGGAACTGAGATGAAGGGTGGTCCAGCCCTTGATGACAAGGGGCTGGGGTGGCCCCGGGACAAGGAGCCTCGATGAGGTGGGGGTCTGGTCATGTTTGAGGGGGGTTGGGGAAGAGTGTCCTGGTTCCTAATCAACAGGAAGGGCCTTCTTCCTCCAGGATCACTTTTCAGCCCAGCTGCTTGGACATAACCTGAGCTGGGGTTGGGGCTGGGGGGGAGGGGCAATGACAGACAGGCAGATGGGAAGGCCAGTGTCTGGACAGACAGCGCATGGCCCTGCAAGCCTGCCCAACTCCCGCACACCCCCAGTTGCTGGGGGAAAAGCCTGTCCAGGGAGAAGGCTCAGCCGGTCAGCACAACACCCTCTTGCTCCCCTCCCCCAGCCCTCTCCTCCCCTCCTTCTGCTCTCTCCAACCTCAGGGACATTCAATCCTTCCTTTGATGGACAGCCAAAAAAAGACTCCTTCCACATCCTAAATTTGTTAGCACCAGCTAATCATCTTAACCTTCCTCCCTCCTGCGCTCCCAACAGGCGCCTCCTTAAAGACACAGGGTGCTTTTTTTGAATCTCAGCAAGGAGCCCCAGAAGGGACCAAATTCCCCACCCCCACCCCCAGGTGTCCCTCCTCTGTGTAGTCATTTGTGCAGTCATTTGGGGTGGGAGCAGTCATTTGGGGTGGGAGCAGTCATTTGGGGTGGGAGCAGTGGCTGCAGCTCTGCTGCCTGGAACGCTGATTCCTGCTCCATCAGTCTTAGCTGGGGCTTCTCAGAGGGAGCTGCTGGTCTTCTTAGGGGCTCACCTGCAGGGAGCTACCTCAAGACTGAAACCAGGCAAATCCCAGGCGAGCAGATGGATTCTCTTGCTCAGACACTCCTCCTCACCCCTTTCCTATTGTCTCCACTCTCTCTCAACCCTATGTCCTAGCCTCTCCCTCCTTCTCCTAACAGCTACCATCTCCTGTATGCCCAACAGTGTACAATGACCCATGCTTGGGGCTTGACTCCAGCTCCTTCAGAACGCCAGGAAGTAGATGGTCTTATCCCCATTTTACAAATGAGAAAACTAAGGCTCTGAGAGGTGGAGGAGTGTGTGTGTATGAAATCATCCCAAGAGAGTCAGGGCTGGAGGCTGGACCCAGGCCTGACTCAAGAGCTGTGCTGTTGACCATCCTATCTCCAAACACACACGTCTGCATTGCTCACACATGCACGCACTTCAGGTAAAAGTGACCTACTATGATCTGCTCAATGAAGTCGCCCAGGACCGGGCACACAGTAGGTCCCCAACACACAAGTGCCCCTTCCTCCATCCTGTGCCTGTGCCTCCCTCTCTCTCCTTCTCTCCCTGCTTACAACCCAGGTGAGAAGAGCCAGGACAGCAGAGAATGTGGCTCCGACCTCATCCTGGCCCTAAGCCTCCCAATAAATAATGGGTCTGTATATAAGCCTCAGGCTCTGCAGCATCTCAGCCCTGGAGGACAGGCGTTTGCAGGCAGGGGATTAGGAGCCCTGAGAGGGAGGGATGGGTGCTCCAGCCAAGGCAGGGGAGAGGCCCCGAATCACTCTCCACCCTCCCCGTCTGTGACCTGTAAAAGCGACCAGGCAGGCCCCACAAAACCAGCCAAGAACTTAAAGAAAGTTCAAAGTCCTCAGTGGGGGTGGGGGTGGGGGTTGTTGCTGGGGAGGGGGTCCTCCCCCTGCAGGGGCTGCATCCTGACCCACAGGAATGGGAGCGCCTTCTGAGCACCAGTGTGTTTGGAACTCAGATGAGAAGCACAGCCCTTCTAGCCCCCTGGCTCCACCCTCTTTCCCCCTTCTAGCCTGTCTGGGTTCTAAGAGTAGGCCCAATGGATTCTAGGATCATTTGCTCAAATTCTTTAAGTCAGGAGGTGAGGGAGCCCTTGGGAACAGCTGAAGCAAGGGGCTCTGGGGAGGGGGCAGGACAAATGCAGAGGTTGCCAAGAAGATGGATAGATGGCAAAAGAGTATCACGAAGCTGTACAGCTGAGGTTCCTGACAACATGTGAGCGAACTGTGGCCTGAACTGAACTAAAACCACCCTGTAACAGACATCTTGAATGCATGTGATGGCCAAGCAACAAGAAACAAAGCTGCTGTTTAGCGAATGCTTATTCAGCGAGACACTTGCCTCCATATGTCCTGCCGTCCCAACTATTGCAAATTGCTACTATCAGCTCCACTTGTAAATAAGGAGACTGAGGCCCCGAGAAATTAAAAGAAACTTGTGGGGGCTCGCTAGCTACTGAGAGTCACTGGCATTTGAACCCTGGTCTGTCCTACCAAATCTCATATACAGTGGCTCCCAGTGTTATAGGAAATGCTGGAGGGACTTCTCTGGTGGCCCAGTGGTTGAGACTCTGCCTTCCAATGCAGAGGACACTGATTCAGTTCCTAGTCAGGGAACTAAGATCCCACATGCCAGTCACAACTAGAGAGGCCTATGCCCTGCAGCTCCTGAGCCTGTGTGCTCCAGAGCCCATGCTCCGCAACTAGGGAAAGCCTTTGCACAGCAACAAGAGTGCAGTGCAGCCAAAAAAAAAAAAAAGCACTGGGAGTGTAAGCAAAACCCCGCAGTGAAAAGAGGGAAAAGCCCACCAGTTGTGAGCTGATTTTCTGTTTCACTTGGCTGGCATCTGACTCACCTGTCTCCCCTGCCCCAAACTCCCGTTGTATCTTTCTGGAGGCAGATGGACAAGGGTGTTTCATTGGAGCAGAAGGGAATCCTCTTCTTCTTATAAAAACCGAATGAAGCATCTCCCTCAGAAGAAAGAGCCAGCACCAGGGGAGCTTAAGGCAAGAAAGGCTCCTCTATCGCCTCCAGTGTCCTCCTCCTCAGCTCACCTTGTCCCTACACGTCATGGGCAGTGCTGACGTCTGTCCAGTCAAGGGCTACTACATCCAGATGACATTTGCTCCTGCAACACCATCCCAAAGGGGTACCCTGTATTGCCTTTGTCCCCAGCCGCCCAAGGTCCCTTTACCCTCCTCTGCCTGAGCCATGCCGACAGATCGTCTCCTTATTCTCCTCCAGCTCAGATGGACTCAAACTGCCTTAACAACTTTGCCAAAAACAAAGAGAAGTTTCCTGGCTGGCAGTCCAGTGGTTAGGATTCTGTGTTTCATTGTCAACAGCCTAGGTTCGATCTCAGGTTGGGGAATTAAGATTTCTGCTCCCCCACTCCCCGCCAAAAAAAAAAAAAAAAAAAGAGAAATGTTAAAACCAATTATTATTATTATTTTTTCTTTCAGTTGTGCCATGCGGCATATGGGATCTTAGTTCCCCAACCAGGGATCGAACCCATGCCCTCTGCATTGGGAGCACAGATTCTTAACTACTGGACCATCAGGGAAGTCCCCACACCAATTTTAAAATGTCTTAGAATGTTCAGTTCAGTTCAGTTCAGTTGCTCACTCATGTCCAACTCTTTGCAAGCCCATGAATCGCAGCAGGCCAGGCTTCCCTGTCCATCACCAACTCCCGGAGTTCACTCAAACTCATGTTCATCGAGACGGTGATGCCATCCAGCCATCTCATCCTCTGTCATCCCCTTCTCCTCCTGCCCCCAACCCCTCCCAGCATCAGGGTCTTTTCCAATGAGTCAACTCTTTGCATGAGGTGGCCAAAGTATTGGAGTTCCAGATGTTAAAAAGTTCTTAAATTGCAGTGCCTACAAGGAACAGTTTCCTGACCCTAAGCATGCAGAAAGTCATATGCAGGCTTTAGCACTGTTCCTGGTCCCACCAGAGAGAAGAAGGGTGTTTGCTCCCCTTGAATCTCTTTCCTGCTTTCTCCAGGAGGGCAGCTGGGGGCTGGCAGAGATGCCCTGGTCGCCTGACCAGGTGCTCAGGAGGACTGGGGTCACAACGCTAACTCACCATTTCTCTCCATCCCCCCAAGGAGACCACGGATGGGGACTGAGCTAGGCAGCCCTTCTGCCCCATCTTTGGGAAGAGTTGTGGCATTATTGCCTCACGATTGCAGGTTTCTATTCTAATTTTTTCCGAATAAGAGGAGAGGATATTGTTTCTCTTTTTTGCACATCTCTTTTTGATCCTGGCTTAGCCCTAGCCCCCCTCCCACCAACCCTGGCCCCAGTCCTGCAGCCGTTCTGACCATAGTAGCATGGGAGGGCCTGTTTCTTCAGAAGCCAACTGTGTAGTCTGGTGTCATGTCCAGGGCCTGGTGATAAGGATGGTGTCTTCTGACATCTTCCCAGGCAGCCTCAACCTGTCCCCAGGGTCAGTCACCACTCTCATCCCCAAGTGACTCTTTTATGGGTGGTGGTTCTTTTTTTCCATCTGCTGAAGTCACAATGTTCCTGGATTCTTTCCAGGCCTTGCCCACTGTGCACTGCCTTCAGGGGATTTCAGCTTCCCCAGATTGTTCTGCCCCAGTGCCTGGGATATGCCTTCATCCCCCAGCCAGCTCCCAACAGAGCTCAGAGGTCAGGAGAGTAGCTGGATTGACCATTCTGGCCTCCACTGAATAATTTATTAACCACTGTCTCCATTAGGGGCTGTTAGCACATCAAAGGAGTATTTGTAGAGCCTGGGAAAGTAGTGACAAAGACTTTAGATGGTAGCTGCAGCTATACCGTAAAGTCTCTCTGGGTGAAGTGGAAGTAGAGGGAAGAGGCTCACGTTTGTTCTTGATTACAGCAAAGGCGAGATGAGCCCCAAGTGTCCACATTGCCTAACACGAATGTGTGCTTTGACTCATGACATCCTTGAGTTCAGGACTTTCTAAGTTTGCATTGCCCGGCGCAGTACAGCAAAAAGAGTAGATTCCAGAATCAGCAAGACTGGGGTTCACATCCCAGTCCTGGCATCTGGAAGCCGTGGGAAACCTGGCTCACTGTGGAGTGTCACAAAGGCCGGGCTTTACTCCCAGAAGGATGAGAGCTATAGTGCCGCTCTTAGAGGCCTGGGGAGGGGCCCTAGGGCCACGTGCGTAAACTGCACGGCACAGGAGGGCACTCCGTGAATATCATCCCTCACCCTTCAGGACATGTCCCATCTGGGGACCCTTTGGGGACCCTCCGGTGGCCACCCTCACTCCGAGGTGGCTGCCTTCTGATCATGGCTGTACTTGACTTAGTGCTGTCGTCATAGCGACTGTGCGCTGACTCCTCCACTGTCTCCCACCAATGGGCGAAAGGACCAGCTGTGCTCCTATGATATGATGCTCAGGGGCTGAGGCCGATGGGGTGCCCTGGGAAGCTGATTTTGAAACAAGGGAAGGGAAAGGGAGGAAGCAGGAGTGGGCAAATGGAGAAGCTGAGCTGCAGTGCAGTCTCAAGGAAGGCCCAGCCCACCCCAGGAAGCTCTGGCGCTGGGATGGCCCTTCAGTGGGCTCGGGGGCAGGCCCACCGTGAGGGGCCTTGGACAAAGGGATTCTGTTCAGCCAAGGCAGTTCATGCAAAGCACTGACAGTGAGGGCTGCATGCCGGCAGCACCTCTGCCTTCACTGGGGGAGCCACGCATCCCCCGGGGGAAGGCCAGTTCCCAGGGAGTCTCTGCACTGTTCCTGTGTAGAACTTAGAGGTCGGGCAGATTCAGCAAGCATGTCTGTTCCCCTTCAGCTCTGACTTGGAGGATTCCTCAGGTTCACAGAAGTGGGAGAATCAGCAGGTGCGCCTCCCTACCCCTAATCCAAAATCTGGACACCTTAAAGATTTCCCAGAGCACTTAGGACAAACACCAAGCACCTCCCTCTGACCTCCAAGGTCCTCTGGGGTCTGGCCCCTGCTTGTCTTTCCTGCCTCATCTCATGTCACCATCTCTTTTTTTTTTTTCCTCCCAAAGCTCTAGGGCAGAGACGCTTAATAGAATTTTCCACAATGATGAAAACATTTTACACCTGTGCTATCCAATACAGTCGCCGTCAGCTACACGTGACTATAGAATACTTGAAATGTGGTTAGTGAGACTGAGAACTGAGTTCTTTATTTAATTTAATTTTAATGGCCACAGGTGACTAAAGGCTACCAAATTAGACATGGCAGCCCTAACTACAAAGGCCTTTTTTTCTGTTTCCTAGACACCCAAGTTTGTTCCCACCCCAGGGCCTTTGCACTTGCTACGTAGCTTATCTAAAATAATCATCATTTGGACGCTCTCACACTGGCTCCTTCCCATTTTTGAAGTTCCAACTTCAGTTTCATCTCCTCAGAAAGGCCTTCCTCCACCACCTAAGCTAAAGCATTTTCACATTTTCTCGAATTCCATCCTCTCTTCATTACGTTACCATATTTTAACTTCTCTACAGCAGTTACCAATGCCTGGATTTTTCTCATTTATTTCTGATTTTTGTTTGCTTATCGCTTGCAACTAGAAAGAATAATAACAATGTAAAAATCTAACATTTACATACCACTTGCTGTATATTGGGTACTCGTTTAAGCACTTCGCATATATGATCTCACTTAATTCTCACAGTGCCCCCGTGCATCCAGGCGGACACTGAAGTCAGAAATTGACTTGCCCAAGGTCTCATCCCAGGACTCTGTCTTGTTCGCCTCTGTACCCCCAGCACCAGCTCAGGACGGTGCCTGACACAGAAAGCGAGGGCTCCATAAGTAACCATTGACTATGGGCTGGCTAGGACTCTCCTGGGCTGGTGTGAGCCCAGGGTGGTCTCCAGCCCTGGGTGTGGGGCAGCAGCCCTGCAGCTCTGTGGAACCACAGGCCGAAACAGTGGGCTGGAGGTGAGGTCGTGGCCTCCAGTCATACCCAGCCAATCCTGGAGCCCCCAGTGGGCTGAGTGGGAGAGGAGTGAGGACTAGATGGGTGAAACTGTCAGACTTCTCTCGGGGAATGAAGTGATGCTCTCAGCCAATGTGGACTCAGCAGCTGAAGCTGGACAGGGCCGGGCTGGGGCCAGGCTGGGGCTGGGCCAGGGAATGGGGCTGAGCTGGGGCTGAAGCTGCTTAGCCTGTGTTTATTGTGCTTTCCTGGTGCCTCAGGCAGAAGGGGACCAGAGCTTTGGAGACCACCCAGCCTTTCCTTCCAAGAGAGCTCTCACGCCCGCCTGCCCCCCTACCCCACCCCATGGAAACCCTGGCCTCAGGCTGCCCAGCTGCAGGGGCGGGGTGGAGGGGCTGTGTATGGTGGGTAAAGACTTCTCTGCTGTTTTTCCCTGGGAATCAGCACCTGATAAGACAGCCTGGGCTCCCAGGCCCCGCCTCCCCCCACTCCCACCCCCCACCACCGCCCCCTCTAAACAGCATCTTCTCTTAATTAAAAAGTCAGGCAGGGCCTCCTGTCGGGAAGCGACATTCCATAAGGAGGGGACACTGGTGGCCACCAGAGAGGCTTCACCCTCCCCTTGATACCATGTCCCCATTTCCTGTGGGCTCCACATCTCACCCCCTCTCCACGTGCAACCCCCAAACCTGCAGGCAGGGCTTATAAACATGCAGGAACTCCATCGAGGCCTCTTTTCCACTGGGGGCCTGGAATAGGCGTCCCCACCTCCCAGCTGAGGGACAGCACTTTGAAAACTCTCAAGAGTTTATACACATGTGAGGTCAAAAGCAAGGGCAGAAAGTCAGAGTGGTATTCACACAAGGTTTCCTATCAACCCAGTAGTCTTGCTTCCTTAGCCTAAGAAAAATTATCAAAAATGCTAAATGCACAAAGATATTAGTTGTAACATAAAATATAAAAAACAGAGATTTCCAGATCTAGTAGCCAGCAACTCTAGGCCAATCACGGTATATTGTGTAGTCATTTAAAAGATGTCTTTTGGAAGGCGGCAGGAATGTGGGAATGTGATTACCTTGTCGTGTTGAGTGAAAGAAGCAGGAATTCCCTATTGCGTGCTGGCTGGTTTCAGCCCTGCCTAGGTATGCATGTGAAGGAGGATCAGAGGGAAGAAGGGAAAATGGAAACAGTTGTGTGCGAGCAGGGGGCTCGGGGGGTGATGCTTTTCTTTCACAAAATGTCCTTTAATGTTCCTAAAGAGCTGTTTTAACAATAAATAAATGCCAGAAAAACAAACCAAACTCTTTTTAGAAAGCAAAGCCAAATGCGAGATCCAAAGTGTTTTCACTCTTCTCAGCTCAGATGTATCCAGTTCCTCGGCCCCTCTTCACCACAGCCATCCCGCGGCCCCAACACAGACCCATGAGGTCACCCAGCTCACTGTGCAAACCAGGCTGGCCCCCCAGCCTGTCTGGGTTGGGATATAAGACCACAGACAGAGCCCAGCTTCATCCTTTCTCCTTCCTTCTGCCTCTTCTCCTATCACATGTTTAGGCTCTTTCAGTTCAAAAGATAGTGGTTTCCATCTATCTCTGCTTGCCACAAGACTCTGGTTAGAGCTTCTACATCCTCCATTTATGAGAGTTCTTTCCCGGCCAAGGATGGCAAATATGTTTGTTCACGGGAGCCAGCTGTGATTGACTGGTCGTGGCTGCCAAAAGTATGAGAAGCAGCATAGAGATAGATTAGTTATGTCTGCCCTGGGCCCTGGATAGATCAGTAGTGGTCTGTATCCCAGGTCTTTTCTATCCCAGAGTAGTCTGGTACTACAAATAGGAGTTTGACATCTGGACTTTCACCTCAACCCTGCCAGTGCATCCCTGCAGAATCTTGGGTACTAAACAACTTTGTTCCATGTAAGGAAGAGTGGGTGTGCCCAGTTCCTTAGGGAGTGTGCTGGTGTGGAAAGAGAATGGACTCTGCAGTCTGATGGGCCCAGGAGAGAATCCTACCTCCATCATTTATTAGCTATTTGACCTTGGAAAATCTATTTAACCTTACTGAGCCCTGGAATTTTCACCTGGTAAATTAGAATGTGTGCAAATATACTGTTGTTATGGGGATTAGAGATAGTGAGTAGGAAGTGCCCAGTCTACCTGCCACCCACTAGCTGTTATCCTGTTCAGAAGGTTTGTTGTACCATCCAGGCAGGTGGTATGGAAGAGGCCCATGCCAGAATGCCAGCCTGCTGTCCCTGAGACTATACATTTCGTTATAGCTAAATGGCCCACAGGGAACTTCCCTGGTGGTTCAGTGGTAAAGAATCTGCCTGCCAATGCAGGAGATGTAAGAGACAAGGGTTCGATCCCTGGGTCGGGGAGATCCCCTGGAGGAGGAAATGGCAACCCACTCCAGTGTTCTTGCCTGGAAAATCTCATGGAGAGAGGAGCCTGGTGAGCTACAGTCCATGGGTCACAAAGAGTTGGGCATGACTTACCAACTAACAACAACAAATGACCCGAAGTTAAACATGCTCACCTTAACCATGACCTCGTAGGCAGGTAGCACAGGTGCTTGGGACATGGTTAATTGAGAGAGAGAGACAAGCAGATTTTTCACTTGGTTATGCTATTTTTATAAGTTAAACACTCTGAATTTTGACCAAACATTAACATTTATTAATTATTCATCACAGTGTATATTTTTAATTGTGTTCAATTTAAAGTAAGATTTAAGAAAAGTAGATACACAGGGCAATTAAGCATCTCACTAATTGTTAATTAATCTCAATCACTGTTCAACACAACCCTGCTTTACCTCCAAACCTGAGTAAAGCTCAGCTTTCTAACTCACCTGGCACCCTGAGGCTTAGGACTTGTTCAGTACTAGTCTCCAGTTCTGGGCTTCCACACCCAGCAAGAGAAGGGAGGCAAAGGCGGATGAGTGTAAACATGCTTGAAGTTGGTATAGCTAGACAATTCCACACTTGATTAAAGCTGACTCTCAAACATAAGCTCGGTTTGCAAATACTATTAGGACACTGTTTCTTCACAGACTTCTAGCTCAGTGACAGCCAATTGACTCACTCATCCACCCATTCATGTTCTCAGCAATATGAGCACATATTCTGGGCTGTGGGATTGGAACACATCAGGTCTGGAAGGTTTCCAGAGGTTATGAATTGTGAATTAGCAGCTTGAAGACCAAATGCAGCTTTGTTTAGCTTGCAGAGTAGTAGTTTAAAAAAAAATTATTTTAATTAGTATCAGCATTTAGAAATCAGAAGATTTTACATGAATTATCCAATTGGAACTTTTCTTGCTTATTTTCAAGATTTGACAGTGGTGTGTCTGCATTCCCTCCTGGCAGTACTTAGTTGGAACTGATAGGCAGTGACTGTATCTTAGGCGCACAAGCAAGCCTTTGGCACTTTGCCACAGTCTCTACCACTCCCTGTTGGGCTACACCTGGCTTTCTTCATTCATTCATTACCTATCTGGCTTCTCATAGGCTCTGGAGTTGGCAGCATCTAATCTTCCTCAACTTCTCTTAGAATAGTGACTAATGATTGAAGGTTGCACCCATCAGAAATCTTAGAGTCTAACAGAAAAGACAAAAAAGAAAAACATGTAAATGGCATCCTTGCATAGAAATGAGAACAATAGCTAACCAAATATTTTAAGAACTTTGAGAGAATTGTGCGTAGGACTCTGGGGTTGTAGTAAATCAAAGCCAACTGCCTGGAGGAGATGCCGTGGAGCTGCGATGTACATGCTGTGACCTCTGCTGGAGAACTCTGTGTGCCTTTGGATGTGACGAAGGAGCATTGCTTGCACAACTGCTGACTTCTTGGGAAAGACCCAAGGTGAGGGATGGGGGCGGGGCAGGAAGTAACTCTCCTTGGGAGAGCTGTCCAGAGCTTGTGGGAGGATCTCATGGCCTCTTGCCAGAGTTAGACAAGGGTGATAAGTTCAAGTGGGGCTCTCGATCCTTATCAAAATACAGGTCAGAGCCAGCAGAATCTGATGGACACCCCAGCCCTGACTGGTTGCCACCCTGACACCACAGGGAATGTCTTGATAGAAAACCTCTCCCCATTCCCTGGCCTCGCTGCCCCCATCTGTGCTCCAGCAGCCCAGCCCCTCTGCCCTGTGCCGGAGGCCACTCAGGAAACTGGCGGCCAGAGAACAATGCCTGCCTTTGGCCTCAGTCTGCTGAGTTGGGCCTGCAATCTCCATCAGCAAGACCTATACTGAGATTTCCTCACTCAGGACTTCTTCTTCTGACCCCAACCTGGAAGTGTCCAAGGAAGCAAGAAAATGCGTAATTCATCCCGAGGGTTCAACACTGGTGACTTCATACTATTTCATTCACATGGTGGCCCAGCCCCATCCATCCTGCTCTGCTTGTCTCAGCTTACCCTGACCCCTGCCTGTTTGTTCTTTGCAGTTTCCAGGGCTTCAGGGGCTCATCTGGGAGGCAGAGCAGCATGGAAATTAACAGCCTGGGTCCTGGGTCACCAGTCGTGACCCCACACAGGAGATACTACCTCTCTATGCCTCAGTGTTCTCATCTGCAAAATGAGGCTCACAAAGGTATCCATCTTATAATGCCTTTAAGAGCTGAATACGGTCATGTCCATAAAACAAAAGAACAGTGCCTGGAACATGGGAAGAGTTCTCTGTGTTAGCCATACTTGTGGTTGGAATGGAGGAAGGCATCATACCCTTCTGGGATAGGAGGTCATTTTTTCCAAGTTCATAACCATAGTAATTATCATAGCTATCATTTACTATATATGCTTACTCTAAGCCAGGAATAGTGTTAAATTTTTATCTGTATTCTTTCCTTTACTCCTTGAAATCCAACAATGTAGATAATATGATTGGGCTTCCCTGGTGGCTCAGACGGTAAAGAATCTACCTGCCAATGAAGGTCCATCTCTGAGTCAGGAAGATCCCCTGGAGAATGGAATGGCTACCCATTCCAATACTCTTGCATGGAAAATCCTGTGGACAGAGGAGCCTGGCAAACTATAGTCCGTGGAGTTACAAAGAGTCAGACATGACTGAGCAACTAGGCACACAGATAATATCATTACCCCCATTTTATAGGAAAAGACACTGGGACTCAGAGAGGTTATGCAACTTGCTGAAGGTCACACAGCTAGCAAGTAGCAAAGTTGGAATTTGAACCTGTGACCGTTTGGCTCCAGAGCCCATGCTCTTACCCATGATTCTGGGCAGGAGCCCAGTTGGATAAGTGGAAAGTGCAAGTTGTCAAGGTTCTGTCCCTCTGCTGCTAAATAAAGTAACAATGAAGTTATGAGACCGAGTATGTGTGTGGCTGCCTGTAATTGCTGCTCAGACAGGCAGTGTCTCGGTGAGGTTAACAATCAGCCTTGAGTGGGGGTGCTTGAGGACCCAACTTTAAGAGAGATGAGAGTGGTCTGAATGACCATGCAATCCTCAGAGGGACTGTTGTTGTTTAGTCTCTCAGTCGTGTCCAACTCTTTTGAGACCTCATGGACTGTAGCCCGCCAGATTTCTCTGTCCATGGGATTTCCCAGCCAAGAATACTGGAGTGGGTAGCCATTTCCTTCTCCATCAAAGGGACTAGAAAGGACTTATTACAGATTTTCATTCTCAGCAGTCTATCTTTCTCGCCCCACCACCAAAGTCTTACTAACTTTTATTTGCTTTCACTTAAGCGATAAATATAGGGGTCAAAAAGGAGAGCTTTAAGGTATAACTGATTCCAAATGCCAGCCTCTTAACAGCTGTGTGACCTGAGATAAATTACTTAACTTCTCTGTGCCTCAAGAGACCCATCTGTAAAATGGAGCAATGAGAGCTGAAACTGCTTGTCAGGGTTGTGGAGGCTAATCTGTGATGTAATGCACAGCTCTGCCACTAAGCACATGGCAGAGCTGCCCTGGCTCTGGCTCTATGACCATAAGCCACTGATGTGACCTCTCTGCCTCAGTTTCCTCCTCTGATGGCTATGGATAATAGTAGTGTCACTTTGCAGGGCTGTCGTGAAGAGTAGATGAGATGATGTAAAACATGCTTGGCTCTTGATGGAGGTTGCTGAGTCCTTACTAAAATATTAGTATTTATAACCATGGTGAGACAAAACTCAGGATACCAGCCCCATAAAGGGTTGTCAATAACTGTGACTTTAATATAAAAAAAGTTCATCCTTGGAAGCTACAGGCCTTGTTGTAAAGACAAAACCCAAGAAACCCATGGCCTCTCCTGGGTCTCCGGGGAGGGGAGCGGGTAATGTCCCATTGTGGGTCTGACCAGGGTCTCGAATCCTCACCGACCCAACCCTCCCCTCCTCCAGCAGTTGCCTGGTGGGGCCTGGCCAGCAGAGCTGTGATGTTTGAGCTGCCCAGAGCAGGGCCTGTCACAGGAACATCGGATACTGTGGCCAGATCCGGCGACAGGAAGAAGGTCTGGGGTCAGAGGGGTGATGCATCGGAGGCTTGTCCTCCCGCAGGACCAACATGACAAGCAAAGGGACTAAGAAAGCCCCAGTTCAGGGCTCAAGTGCAGGGGGATAGGAGGAGAGAGGCAGTCAAGGGTCTTGTTAAGACCACTGCCCCTCCCCGGACAGTCAGTGGTCATTGGCGCAAGTCTGCAGGTGAGCGGGCTGCCCAGGGGCTGGAGCCAGAGGGGGAGACCCAAGTTCGCTGGGCAACACTTCTCCTGCCTGAACCCCAGACCCCCGCCCATAAAATGGGGCCACTGGTACCTGCTGCAACCTTTCAGGGCTGTTTTGTGGGTCAAATAAGGAAAGGTAAAACAGGAGCCTTGAGTGGACAGAGGGCTATGTGTCTATGGACAGCCAAGTCCAGGCACATGGCACCCCAGGCAGGAGCTCACTGGGGAGTAGGGACCCAGGTAGGTGGGGGCCTCAAGGGAGAGAGGACAGCATCCCTCCAAGACCTGAAGCAAACCTGATTCTAATCTGGATGAAAGTCAGGGTCCAGCACCTGAAATCAGGGGGAGAGCCGCAGTCTGACTCTGGGGGGCCCCTGGTTTCTGTCTGCAGGAAGGAGTTGTCAGATGCTCAAGTGGAGAGACAGAGTGTCCAGGTGTTACTTGGGGGTGGGGGGGCACCTCCTGAGCTAGAGGAGCCCCCAGGAACAGGGACAGTGTCTGACTTTCATGGTGTCCAGCACAGCAGCCCATAGGCGGCCGGTGCTGAGCAGGTATTTATAATGATAAACACTCATCCTGTGAGCATGCAGGGGACACCCCTCATGTATACGAAGATGCAGTTGTCTTCCCCCTCCTCATACTGCACTCAGTTTTGCTCTCAAACCCCTTCCTCTGCTGAGGGTGAGAGAAATAACCCAGAGAACTCAGCCATGTCCTGCTTAATACTTAGCCTTTGAGGCTCATCGCTTGGTCAGTTCAGGACACCAGCCCTTGCTCTCTCATCCTCCCAGGATTACAGCTGTCATGGTGTTGGGGAGAGGACGCAGATGTGGCCTGTGGACATCTTTGGTCGGAGCCATTGTCCATTCTGCAGGGGCTGATGCTGCCCTCTGTCCCCTGGGTAGAGCCCCTGAAGCCAGGTCCCCACACCCAGCCTCCTCCTGCTTGTCTGTGGCCTCCTGCCAGCCCGCAGCCCTCGGGGCCACTTCCTGGAGCCGCAGGGCTGCTTCCGCATCACTGGGTACGTGGGGGTGGGAGCTGCAGTGGTGGAAGATGTCCCACCCCTCAGCATGCTTGGCTGTGGGCTTCCTCTTTGACTGTACAGACTGACCAACCCCGCAACCAGAGCCATCTTCTGGAGGGTTCTTGACCCCAGACACTTACCCTCACCCATTCCCAGCCAGTCCAGGGATTGGCTTCCCTGGAGACACGGGGCTGTGTGAAGAGTGGATGGAGACTAGAATAAAATCGGGGTTCTGTAGGAAGGAGGAAGGGAGCACGAATGTTAGGGAGACAAGGAGAGTCTGCTCCCCAGGCACCCCTCCCACACACATCCAGAACTATGTGCCTCCCCCACCCCACCGCCTCCGCCTGTCCCCAGGCCCTTCCCAAAGAAGATGGGGAGCAAGGTCAAGAAAGGGGGACAACCTCCGTGGGGAAGGGGGGCTGTTGCCAAGGGCAGAAGGGTCCAGGAGCCATCAGAGCTGGCCCCAGGCCCCGTCATGGTGTCTGCAGGAAGATGGCCACTCAAGTTGCCCTCCGGTGGCTCCAGATGTAGCAGCAGTAGGTCATCTGGGGACCTCCTGGGACCAGGACATGAACCAAACTGGAGGGGATCTTACTGGCTCCTGTCCCTTTTCTGCTCACATCTCCCAGTCCCTCTGCCAGTCTTGATAATTGGATGGAGAAAGGGCTGCAACTGATGTTAGTTCCTACCCCTGGCATGAGGTGTGGCTGGGGAGTCCAGGGTACCCAGCCTCTCTACTCTGCTGCCCCTCAAGGCTAGCCCAGCCCTCCCTGATTAGTCAGAAAATAATCCCCATGTTTCCCTACTTGATTTCCTGTGTCTCACCCGCCAGATGGCTCTAGTCCCAAGATGACTAATGGATTTCATCTCACGTGCCAGCTTCTGCTGATTAATAGTAGCCACATTGGAAAAAATTATGAAGCCTTTCAAGGCTCGCTGGGGGAAGACTTGCTGTGATTGATTAGCAATGTCTGCCACGAGTGCAGGAATAGAGAGTGTGGTATGTGTGGTTTTAGCTCACTCCTCTCAGGACCTGTTGCTCATCATCAACCTGAGCTGGAAAGGTCTGGAGATGCCTTGTGGCTGACATCATCATAGGACAGATCAGAGGCACAGTGTGCTGGAACATGGTTAACAGTTGGCTCTTGGGTCAGGGTGAGGCTGCTTTGTAGCTTTTGCCAATTTCTGTGGTGTGAATACTCCTACTGTGGTTGATTTCTAGCTGCCAATGTGACATCACTGAACGCAGAGCTGGGATGAGATGAGCATGACCGGCCCTCACAAGACACCATCTGAGTACTTATATATTTTTTTCTAAAAACTGTAAAGCCTGCCACCTCTCAAAGCTCTGCCAGTGGTGGGCTGCTCCAGGAAGGGCACTAGACTGGAACTCAGGATCCCTTGCCAGCCGTGAACCATAGGTAACTTACGTCCTTTCTAAGCCTCAGTTTCCAGATCTGTAAAATGAGAGCTGGGTTGTGGTGAAGCTCAGTGAGCTAAGACACAGGGTTCTTAGCATCAGTTCACTAAGCATGGTTCGTCAGACATGCTTCCAGGGCACCAAATCCAGATGCTTTGCTCAGAAGTTTGCAGGGACCATCCCTGTAAAGCCAGTATCCCCACTGTGGGGTTGCACAGGAGAAGGGCTTCCTGTTTTCTCTGACATCAGTCTCCAAGGGCAGAGGCTGCCTCATTTCAGTTTCCCTTAATAGGCCATCACACCTGTCACTGACCAAGTTCTCTCGGTAGTTTTTGAGCTACTCGTGTTTCTGTCTTTCAGCACTCCTTAATGCTGAGGTTGCTCCGTCATTTCCGCTCCATGTGTGTGGCTTCTTGGGAGCCTCATGGTCCTGAGAGGCCGTGCCAGGCTGTGTTCATGCCACAGTAGTGTTCTGCAGTCCAGCACGTTGAGGACCAGCTCAGGAATGCATGACTCTGTGACCATGAATACATACCCTCAGAGCCTCAGCTTTTCTATCTGTGGAATGGGAATAATAATAATAGTAGCTACTTTGCTCATTCATTGGGAGGTATGTAAAATTGTTTGCATAGTGTCAGGCACAGAATAATTGCTCAATAAATGACTTGTCATTTGTCCTAGCAAAGTCTTGAGTGGAGGGAGAATGGGCTAACATATAGAAGATCCTCAAAGTTGGCAAACCATAGGTAGAGTGAGGACCAGGGCCTCAACCTAGGAGCACAGGCAGGACTACAGGCATGTGGGAAACCTGGAGACAGGACTTCTTCTGTTAGTCCATGCTGGATTCCTCACTCTTGACGCTTTTGAGATTCGGAGTCGGATAATGGTTTATCATAGGAAACTTCCCTGTACATTGTAGGGTGTTTAATGGTACCCCTGGCCTCTATCCATTAGAAACCAGAAGTGGCCTCCCAGTAGTAACAGTCAAAAATGTCTTCAGATATTGCCATCTGTTCCCTAAGGGTCAAGATCCACCCCAATTAAGAATCCCTGTTCTAGCAGACAGAGCAAGACAGGCACTGTAGTTAGTCACCCAGGTCCTAGGAGAGCCTGGGATGCAGAGCATCTGTCCTGGCAGGATGGGTGAGTCAGCACGTGGTGGAGACAAGTGGCAGGTGGTCAGCTGCAGGCAGCCTGGCACCAAGCACCAGGCGGCATGGGTTGGGGCTAGGACCCCAGCTGCTAGGAGCCCAGCAGTCAAACAGGATCAGATCACAGCTCATATGATGTTGAACTCGGGCACACTCTGTGGCCCTTTTCTTCTCTATTCAGGATCAGGATTGGATCCAAGGTCTGGATGGGACAGAGCCCTCTATGTTTTGGGAGGCGGGGGAGGGCTGGTAGGAGGGGAGGGCTAGTGAGGAAGGGAGGGGGAGGGGCCTTACCTGCCCAAATTAGAAGGCTGCCCCTTCCAGCCCTTATGACCTCCAGTCTGGAAGGCACAGGCTTCCAGGAAAGAGAGACCAGGTTCAAATCCAGGCTCTGTTACATGGAAATTAAGCCTAAAAAATAACAGATGCTGCCATTTAAGACAGGGAGACCACCTTAGGCAGGTTGCTTAACCTTGAAGCCTCAGGTTCTTCATCTGTGAAATGGGGATAATGCCAAACTCATGTGGTTGTTATAAGGATTGAACATGCTGTTATAAGGGCTGTGTTTAGCAGTATGTCTGCCACATCATAGCCACTCAGTAAATGTTGATTGAGTGAGTGAGTGAATCCTCCTACAGCCTATCTCCCTTAAATCCTTTTGTTCATTTTAGTTCTCTTCTCTGGAATCTCTCCAGCTCTCTGACATAGGAAACTTGATTTCTCAACAGGAGGAAATGAGTTATTCATCTTGTGTCACTAGCACATCAGGCCTGGCAGATATTAGGTGATTAAAAAATGAAGTTTTCCTTCCTCACATGCAAGGACTGTGCCTTATTCATCTTTGTAGAGCCATAGCCAAGCACAGCTTAGGATACACTGCAGGCTTTTGTTAAATGTTTGCTGAGTGAATAAATGAGCATGCTAAAAATGGTTGAAATAAAGGTGTGACACAGAACACAACCCAGGATTCTTTACTGGAGTCCATCCCTACATGTCCCTTCAGGAGGAACATGACTGTCTTGGTTGGAGGAGATCAGCCAATCCCTAGGAAGGGCAAGTGTGGCCTCACTGAGGTGGTGGGTGAGAAAATAGACTACACAGGCCATGAGAGGCAGTGTGGCCTGTTAGGAAGACTCCCAGCTGGGGAGTCAGGAGACCTGGGTTCTGGACCCATCCCTGACACCCATCTACGTGGTGACCCTGCATGACCACTCCCCTCCCTGGGTTCTGTTTCTTCATCTGTACAATGGGGACTTGGCCACGCCTTGGGGTGACTCTTACGGTGCTTGGCCAGGGTGACCAGTCAACTAATGGCCATGTGACTGAACATGGCCAAGTGACCCACCTGGGAGAGCCACCAGTGGCATTGAGGCACGGCTGATTTCATGAAGCATCAGCTCCCAAGCTGCTTGCGAGCTGCTGGGCATTGAGCATGGTGCTAGTTGAAGCGTGCTCTCTGAAATCCAGAGCTCTGATGGAAGCTAGCAGGGGTGGGACTGCAGGTAGATTTCCCAAGGGGCCCACAGATTTTCCAGGGGGACCCTGGAGGATTATCCTTAACAAGGAAAAACTGTTAACGATAGGGTCTTTTGTGGTAAGTCCTCTATTCCTCTTCCGGAGAAGGCAATGGCACCCCACTCCAGTACTCTTGCCTGGAAAATCCCATGGAAAATCCCATGGATGGAGGAGCCTGGTGGGCTGCAGTCCATGGAATCGTGAAGAGTCAGACACGACTGAGCGACTTCACTTTCACTTTTCACTTTCATGCATTGGAGAAGGAAATGGCAACCCACTCCAGTGTTCTTGCCTGGAGAATCCCAGGGACGGGGGAGCCTGGTGGGCTGCCGTCTATGGGGTCGCACAGAGTCAGACACGACTGAAGCAACTTAGCAGCAGTAGCTATCCCTCTTCCCCTTCCAAAGGCACAGAATCAATTGAAAAACACAGGCTTTTTCCATCCTGAAGTCTGTGTGAGTGGCAAGTGGGGGAACGCTAGCCTGGTAGAGCTTGACAGAACCACATTCTCTCGCATCAGAAAAGCGACCCATAAAAGAGAGATGAGAGGGTGGAGTCCAGAGAGAGGAGCCAGAGGCTGAACACAGTGGCATCTGGGGGAGAGGACTGAAGAGGTCTGTGGGCGATTTGGGGGTGAGGTGGATGGCTTTTTCCTTTTGACTTTAATTGAAGGATAATTGCTTTACAATAGTGTGTTGGTTTCTGCCATACAACAACACGAATGGGCCATAGGTATATATGGGTTGCTTTTTGAGTGAGAGGCGTGGACGAGGAGACAGGAGCTCCACCGGTTACTAGCAGCTTGACCTTGGGGGGTTTGTGCTGTGCCTCAGTTTTCTTATCTACAAGATAGGTATAACAGAATCTACTCTGTAGTGGAAAACACTTAGAATTGGGCCCAGCATGTCGTAAGGACCACAGCAGTAGGCACGGCGGTGGTGGTGGTGATATAAAAATCCTTGAAATCAGCAGTGAAGTGAAGTAGCTCAGTCGTGTCCGACTCTTCGCCACCCCATGGACTGTAGCCCACCAGGCTCCTCCATCCATGGAATTTTCCAGGCAAGAGTACTGGAGTGGGGTGCCATTGCCTTCTCCAGGGGGTCTTCCTGACCCAGGGATCGAACCCAGGTCTCCAGCATTGCAGACAGACGCTTTACCATCTGAGCCACCAGTGAAATGAGCAGTAGAATTTATATTACTTGGGAGGACCCAGCAAGCCTCTCCTCTGGGTGGGACCTAAGTGCCAAGTCTCAGGTTGGCTCACCGGCTGCATCTGGTGACAGATGCATGGCTGAGGCCGCTAACAGCAGACAGGGCCATCACCGGGGCTCTGCTGTGTCACCAGGGACGCCGCCCCCGAAGCCTGTGCACTGGGAGCGGGCACAGGGCATCTGCTCTCCATGTGGCTAAAACCATTCCCACATTGCCGTGGGCTGAACTTTGTCACCAGCCTGTTTCTCACGAGGACACTTCCCCGGGCCAGGAGGCACGGGCTTCCCAGCTGGGCTGGGCCCCTCTTGCTGGTGCACTCAGGATATTTTCAGATTCTGGGTGACGTTCCCCTGCCCCTCCATCTAATAGATCCCAGATGTCCCCCTCCTCCCTCGACCTCCCTCCTTCTTGCTGTTTGAAAGCCTCACTGCCGGCCTGCCTGGGGCCTCCTCACCCGGGAACTACCCCTCTCTGTTTCCCTTAATGTGATGGCTTGACAGAGGCCAGGATGAAAGAGGCTGTTTCCTCTGAGGATGGAGAAGCAGGCAGATGAAGGCAGAGAGAAGGAAGCTGGCTTTGGGAACACGAGGAGCCAGGGGAAATATAAGGAGTCTTTATTGGCCAAGCATAAAAGAAGCGACAGGAGTCGCAGCTGTGTTAACGTGGCCAGGTCACTAGGGGCTAGGCAGACGCCCCAGGAATCCCACGGGCCCTGGGCTTTGGTGAATCGTGTTTGCAGAGATGCCTTTCAGTTCTCAATCTCTCGGCTGCTGCTTTTTTCTCTCCCTTACCTCCCTACCCATCCTCCTGCCCCTTTTGCGGAACACTTGAATTTGTAAGGAACATTTGAATTTGTAATTCTTGGCTCTTGGTAATGAGATAGGGCTTTTGCTGAGGCCTGTGGGAGGGAGGAGGCGGGAGGTGGCCACAAGGAGGAGGAAAGAAAGGAGGGAGGCTGAAGGGAGGGTGGGGCCGGGGCACAGAGGTGCGCGGTGAGAAAGAGGGAGTGGGCAGTGGACCTGGGAGGGCAGAAAGCCTGACTCAGAGCTTACCAGAAACCAGGGCAGGCCTGATAGCCATCAGGGGGGACCTCAGGGAAAAACCTCCTTTGGCTCCTGCCTGTTTCCCGTTGCGTTTCGTGGGAGCATGGAGAGACAGCAGGCGTGCTGATGAGCGTGATCTCCAGGTTCTGTCACCCTCTGACCCTTGTCAAAGTGCCTTGGTGTCCAGCACCCCACATTTAGCAGTGCCACCAAGAGCCCAAACTGGAGTGGATCCCTCAGAGCCTGTTTTCTAGCTGGGGTATGGACTGGAAGTTAGGGCCACAGCCCAGCTGCACCTGGGGCCCAGACCTCTGGATTTCTCATCCAGTGATAAAAATACAGAGGTGAAATAAAGGGGGAAGAGATTAGATGGGTGAAAGTGGGCCAGGAAAATGCAAACTTCGGAGACCAGCTGGAAACCCCACGGCTGAAGAATTCTTGGACACTCCTTCTAAGGCAGCCCTTATGGCGGTGACACTGACCCTGGCATTTTCTCTCTCTCTTTCAGGGCCTCCTGTAAGTACTCCTGTGAAGTCTGGTCTCCAATGTCCAAAAGACCTTGCTCTCTGCTGGTAACCGGGCCCGGGGTCGGGGGTCTGAGCCCCTTATACTCTGCACTGAAGTCTGCAGGGTCCCCCAGAGGGTTGACATGGCCGTCACTTTGTTTCCCATCCACTTCTGCGCCCCCCAGGGCCAAACAGAGGTTGTGCCCAGGGGAAGCCTGTCCCCGAATATAATCTGAAAGGCTGGCTTGCCCCATTGTTAGCCTGCTCCTTTGTCCTCCAAAGAAGCAAGTGGAGTCAAAGGAGCACCAGGTATAAGAAGAAAGAGGTCATCTCTACTCAGGTCCGGGTCCTTGAAAGATCTCCTGCCCTTTCAGTAAACAGGTCAGTGAGTGTGGACCGCTCCTAGGACATGGTCTTCGCCCCACTGTGTGGGCAGCTCCATCTGGCCAAGTCACTTCAGGCAGGTGGTGGCTGTTGGTGGTGGTATTTTTATGTAAGAGGTGATGTCAGCAAGTTAGACTGGGAAACAACACAATGTCGAGGCAGCCAGTCGGTCTCCTTCCCCTCGCATTGCCCTAGAGTCCAAGGCAGGGCGGGGGAGCCGAGCCATTTCCAGAGAACCTGAGAAGAGCCCAAGGAGACTGTCTCCCTGAAGTAATGGATCCAGAGAACAGGAGCGTGTCTTCTGAGGACAGCATTTGATACCCCAACAAAAGACCCAGAGATCACGCCCCGAGGAGCTGGGGATTGGAGTTGAAAGGGCCGAGCCCTCTGCATCAGATCTTTCTCAAGGATCCTGAAAGCCTATCACCAGCCCTTCCTCGGAGAAGTCATTTCCATAGCTGTTGTCTTGATCTGAACCGTGGAGAGCAGCCACCCTGTTTGTAATGAGACCATGATGTTCCGTTCCATCCGCGTTCTGAAAGGCACATTGAACCCAGGCTGACGATACCGCCCAGCTTGCTCGTTGCTCACTTAGAGAGAGAGGAAAATCTTGTCATTCCCTGAGAGGAGGAGGGTTGATTTATCGTGCGTGTTTTGGATGTCAGACCTCAATTCCTGTCATCAATCTTCCAAAATAAACTCTGCATAGGAAACTTCGATGGACCACCTGCTGGAAATGGGCTGCTTTCCCCTTTCTTTTCTGACAAAGCCAGAAAGAGTCCTCACCTCCCCCACTCCAGGGACCTCCCCCATTATACCTGGTCCCCACAGCCAGGCTCCCCAGCTAACCTGAATCAGTACTGGGTCCCTGCCTGACTTGGGGGCTGTGCTCCCCAGGAATGCAGTGTCCTGAGAGCTTCTGCAGGCCTTATCCCACAATGGTCCCCAGCCAGGGAGGTGCTGTCACTGCTGGGGGCTCTGCAGGGTGGGAGCAAATTGGGAGGTGGTTGGGTGGGCTTCCCAGGAGGCACTAGTGGTAAAGAACCCGCCTGCCAGTGCAAGAGACATAAGAAACATGGGTTGGATCCCTGGGTCAGGAAGGTCCCCTGGAGAAGGACATGGCAACCCACTCCAGTATTCTTGCCTGGAGAATTCCATGCACAGAGCCTAGTGGGCTACAGTCCATGAGATCTCAAAGAGTCGGACACAACTGAAGCGACTTAAATCGTATGCATGCATGGGTGGATATGATCCTCTCCTCCCAGTGCCTGCCCACCCAGCCCCCAGTCCCATGGAGTGAGGGACAGGGGCCCAGGTAGCTCTCCTGAATTCTCAACCTGACACAGAAGAGGCCTGAGTCTTCACCCAACCCTGCCTGAAACCACAAGATGAAGAGGAAATTGGAAGCCTACCAGGGTGGAAATCACCCCCTTGCCTGCTCTCTCTGCTTCCCATAAAGGAAGAATGCTACCAGCCCGGGGCAGGGAGAGGGAGATGGCAGTTGATCACAAGGCCGGTCTGCCGCCCTCTGAGTGTTTCTCAGTGCGCCTCCTGGGGTAACTCCGGTTCCTGTGGACACACGGACAGTCAGCATCTAGAGAACTCAACCGTGGAGGATGGATTTAAGTAGCAGCGGGGATCATCTGGGCGGTCAAAAATAGGTGCCCACCACTGCTGCACCCCCGCTACCCATGACAGACATTGCTAATGAATTAGGAGGCATCTTAACAGAGTGCTTTACTCAGTCACTACCAGTCTGCTGGAGTCCACACTAGCTGACAGTTGTTGGCCATTCTGGCTCTAGGTTTAAGAGAGAGTGTCTTAATGACGCCAACTGTGAGACTGAAACAGATGACCAAGGGAAGTATATGTGTCTCTTACTTGAGGAAATACAGGATGTTCAGCTGCTAGCCTTGGTTGAAAGTGATGCTTGCTGGAATACTAGCTAACACTTAACTATGTGTTAGACACTGTTGTATTTTTATGGAAGCAGTGTAATAAAGTGATTACAAGCATGGACTCTGGAGCCAAGCTGCATGGGTCTGAATCCTGCTTCTGCCACTTCTAGCTGTGTGACCTTGGACAAATTACTTTACCTCTCTGTGCCTCAGTTTCCTCATCTATAGGATGAGAATAGTAATAGTACCTGCCTCATCCAGATGTAAGGAATATATACATAATTATATGTATGGCCTGGAGAAGGAAATGGCAACCCACTCCAATATTCTTGCCTGAGAATCCCAGGACAGAGGAGCCTGGCAGGCTACAATCCATAGGGTCACAAGAGTCGGACACGACTTAGTGCCATCTTTCTTTCTTATATGTATGGTGTATATGTATACATACATATGTGTGTATATGTATACATATTATACATACCTACATGTGTGTATAATTATGTATATATTTTTCCATGTAAAATATATTAACTCATTTAAACTCTAGAAAGAGAAGGCTTCCCTAGATGATCCCCAAAGATTTTCAGGAGGAAATTATTAGTCTTTGCATTTTTATTCATTAATTTACTACTTCATTTTATTTCTATCCCACATTAATCCAAGAAACATTTGGGAGTGACTCATAAACTAGATAAGGAAACAGTGGGTAGGTGTGTGGAGAGCAGAGGCAAGGAAACAAGGGGCATTCAAGCTGATGACCCCACAGCATCCTGTGCAGCCAAGTCACAGGTTCAGCTTGGAGCTTCCTGGCGGACAGAGAAAACGGGAAAGCAGAGCTGTTGTGAGAGTCAGGGATCAGGGAGAGTTAGGTGAAGCACTTCTTTACCTGGTGCCAAGACCCTAGAGAACTTCCCCTGAGTGCAGGTGATATCAGTGGCCAGCACACGAGCAGTTGGACAGAGCCCCTCTGTGCGTCTCCGGGTCAGAGCCCCTGTGTGAGGCTGGGAACCCTCCACAGATGCGCCTGCCTCCTGGGACCAAGGGAGGTGGCCGCCCCTTGTGGGCGCACTCCCTGATGGCATTTAGAAGCGGCGTGAAGAGGGACTGGCTCAGGGCTACAGCTCTGGATCAAGGAGGACACCAGGGCGGCCCCAGGCTGTCTTTGTGGGGCTGGGAAAGAAGGTGGCTGCGTTTCCAGGTTCATTTGTTCACAAGCATGAATTAAGGACCTACTAAAAGCTCAGCACTCCTTGAGGCAATGGGGACACAACCAGGAGCAAAACAGAACGTGCCCTGCCTGCCCTGGAGCTTACCTTTTAGTGCCCCAGGGGTAAAACTCAGCAGAGAGGAGGAGTGGACACTGACCCTCTACCTCTGCAGCCACTAACCAGCATCCCCTGAGCTTGGTTCTCTGTGGGGGTGTCACTGCTCCCCACCCCGCCTCACGGACATCCTCAGAAACAAGGCCCCAGGAAGGGGGCCTTATTTCTGGCACTGCCTGCATTTGCTCAGCAGCCCTGGGGCAGAGGGACTTGTCTCCAGATGGACACCCTGAGACCTACTCCTGGTGTTGCCATGGGTTTCTGGGAAGAGTGGGATGTCTGGAAGGAGGAAACACACCTGATGGCTGTGCCTCTGAAAGCAGAGTGGGCCCAGCTGCACACGCCTGCCAGCCAGTCCTCTTCCCTTCTAATGACTGTGGTCCTCAGCGCTGGCTCCCTGCCAGCCCTGTGCCACGTGCTCTACATACATCAGCTCATTCGATCCCAAGAGGTAGAGATTGTTCTCCATTTACAAGATGAGGAAACTGAGGTACAGGGAGGCCAAGCGACTTGCCTGAAGTCACAGACTAGTAAGTGACAGCCAGGCCGGCCGACACCAGAGCCCTGCTCTTAACTGAAGCTTGCTTCTCCCTTACCACGACCCTGTCTCTCCTGACCCCAGGCCTCAGCCATGCCAGGGTGGGGGCTCGGCTCCAGAAGCTGTCTCCAGGTAGTCCTCCCCACCCTCTGCAGGGCGCCCCATGACATCACACCAGGCAGCTCCTAGAGCAGTTTCTCCACCACCCTCTTGTATCAGATCTATCTGGAAGTTGGAGGCCAGAAGGAAAAATATATGAGTTTTTCAGAAGCTCCTTCGTTCCTGCGCCCACGCCTGTGCATATTACTCTGAGAATAACGATTATGATCAATACTTTGTTGAATGTTTTCCTCTCTTCAATGGGATTTTAGATCCATCATAGGGAGTCTTTAGCCTACACCCAGAATTGTGCTAGGCAAGAGTCCTAGAATTATTCATGTAAAGGGTTTGAGACAGACATGGTTGTGCTCAGTGAAGACAGGCTCCCAGAGCCACATGGGGTGGGGTCCAGCCTCCTGCTCACCCTCAGCGCCAACTCACTGTAGAGAGAGTGGCCTGAAGCCAGTTAGAGGCATCAAAGGAAGGAAGTCCCACTGCTCCCCTCACCATCCCAACGGAGGGGAAGAGGTCCCCCCAGGGAGGCTCCCACCCTCTGTTCCCTGGTCATGGTCCATTGGCGCAGGTGGGGCAGGTCCACCAGAAGTGTCCCAGGCAGACTGGCTCCATCAGAGACGGTGTCTGGCTTCTCCTGTGTGGTAGGACAGGGAGGGCCAAGCCCCAGGCCCTCAGGCCCTTTCCCAGGCCAGGGCCAGACCACATGAGTGGGAACCCTGAGACACAGAGGCTCAGAGAGAGGGGATGTGCTCCTGAGGCCCAGAGCTCCGATGGCCCTTGAGGGAGAGTTATGAAGAGGCATTCTTGTCTTCTGTCCCCTGCACAGGCCCTGGGCCTGGAACACAGAAGGCCTCTGCTAACAGCTTTCCTGAACGAATGAATGAGTGACTGAATGCATGCTACAACTGAAAGGAAGCTTAGTGATTAAGACCCTGTCTTCATTTTATTTATAAAATAACAGAGGCTCATAGAGCACAAGGGACTCCAAGTTCACACAGCTAGTTGGAACTTTCAGACACTGCAATACCCTGACCTTCCTAAACTTCACTCTTCCTCCTTAATTTCAGGGTCCTGCTGGAAGACCCGGCCTCCCCGTAAGTACCTTTCGTTTCTTTTTCCCTTTGCCTTTCTCTCACAGGCTGTTCCTCACTTCAAGGACAGGAGAGGGTGGGTGGCCACTTTCCACCAGGTGTGTCTGGATGGGAGGCCTCTCTTCAGCATCTCTCACCTACGGCTGAGAGTGAAGCACCTGGGTACCTTTCCTGGGGTCCCAGGCAGGCCAATGACAGCATGCAGCCCCTGCAGGGCTGCACCTGACTTCAGACTGATGGCCCCGTAAAGGGGGGCTGGATGGGAAGGCAGCCCCCTGGCTTACTGGTTATCCTGCCTACCAGCGTCATTAAAGGCCACTGTCCTTGCTTTGTCCCCTGGTAAGAGTAGACTCAAACACTTTATTTCCCCCTCGAGTTACCATTTCTGAGTGCTAGAGAAGCTGGGTCCAGTAACCACGGGGGCTTTGGGACAAAAGTAGAAATAGTACTCATAACCATCTCTCACTGAGACCTTAATACATGCCAGGCACCAAGCTAAATGCTCTTTATACATTTGATTCGTTCACCAACTCAATAAAAGGGGTACTATTACGCCCATTTTATGGATGAGGAAATAGAGAGGGAAAACAGCTGGCCCGATTGTCCAAGCCTCATTTGTAGACCTGTTGAAGGCCCCATGTTATCACACAGCATCCCACACTGCTATTTTCTGTGATCCATACTGGGTATATGAGACCCATCTTTAAAGTCTTCAAAGACATTGCCCTGTAGAGTGTAGCCTGGGGCATCGATGCATGGAGTACTGGATACCATGGGCCCTCAGATGGCTGTTGGCTCAGGAGAGATGCTCTAGCCAGCCAGAGGGCCAAGGTGGGCATTTAGGGGGAGCCAGGGCTGGCACCAGGCTGCCCTCTCTCCCTGCCCCGAAGGCCACATCAATTGGATTCCAGAGCCTCCTGTGCATCTTTCTATCCCAGTTACTCCTCTTTTCAATGTGAATTGTACTATAACCTCTTGACTACACCAGTAACTTCTAGAATTCAAATCTAGCAAGGACTCTCTTAATGAAATACATGTGGGAGAATGTTTAGCTTTGAAAATGAAAACTGTCCCAGCAAGTATGAACCCTGGAGCAAAGAAGGACAGGGCAATCTGTCCCATGAAATCCAAGGAGGGGGAAAAGTCAGATGGCTAGGGGAACGTGGGCAGACTTTGTTTTTTTTTTTCTGACAACGTCCACCTTTAAAAAGCATTTGGGGGCAATTCGCAGAGCAGGGGCCGCCACACAAGAATTTCCAGTCTCCGGCCACTCCATGCCCGTCCCTAAACCAAGCATTTTATGGCCAGGACTGCAAAGACCATTAGTTTAAAAAAAAAAAAAAAGAAATGAAACCAAAACACACATCCTGCAAGATCATTCAAAAGCACAAGAGCAAGTGAGCCATTGGGATGTCACAAGCGATGACCAGTGGGCCTGGCATCCTCACTGGGAAGGGTCACAGCTACTCTGGGAGTGACCAACAAAAAGATCTGCTGATGCTTGTTGTGAAGTGCAAAAGTGTGAAGTACACACATGTTTATAACAGTCGCTTCCCCGGAACCTTGCTGGGCTCAGTACCTGTAGACGAAGTCTGCACGGCACTCACCAGGTGACAGGCACCCAGAGTTAGATTCCCAGAGCCATCGTCTCTTGACATCCTCTCAGGGAGCTTCAGGGAGCTCATGGATCGTGGTTATGATCCATGCTCATAACCCTTGCTGCAACCCTGCCACTCTTTGCCAAAGTCTGAACACTTTACTAAAGACACCTTCAGTCTTGACAGTGTGTGTGTAACAGGAGCCTAATTCAGAGCTGGTTGCGACTCCCTGGTGTGTCCATGTACATCTTAGGATGCTAATTATCCCTCACAGCATTTGCCTAAGTGGCGTCAGCAGACACAGAATCGCTCCAGAAGTGCCCACCCTTCAGATGAACCCACAAACCCAGCTCTTTCCTACCGGGACAAACACCATCTGATTTTCAGCTCCTGTGGCTTTCCATCCTTCCAGGCTCCCAGCAAACCCCAAGCCCTACCCCAGATTTTATGAGTCTGCACATATATGATTGCAAAAAAATATTCTCTACCAAAAGAGGGAAGAATAAAACTTAAAAGCAGATTTCCAGAATGAGGAGATATAACCCCTGGCTGCAAAACAGAGCAGTTCCGTCCGAGCAGCTGAAACTCTTGATGCGGCTGAAGCCGCATGGCGCACTGTTGGTGCCGGGTTGGTGGTGAGGAGGGGCAGGACTGTATTGGTAGTCTTTGCAGACACAGGGCTTGGGGAGGAGCTGGGGACCATGAGCACTGTCCCCCAGCTCTGACAGAGACAGAGCAAGGGTAATGATTCACCCTTCTGTCAGATGGGAGCTGCCATTCACTCTCCCTGCCTTGAAGCTGAGCGTGACAAGGATGCGACCAGTCTGTGGGGCTCAAGGGGCAAGTTCACCCACGATGCCTGGGAATCGTCCCAAGCACCCAGGCAAACCAGATCTTGGGTGTGTAGCTAGCCATGGGGCCCCTCACATGCTGGCCTGGCTCTGGCCACCTCTAATTGTTTCTGCCTCCTTCATCAGGGGGACAAAGGTGCCATTGGGATGCCTGGACGTGTGGTGAGTTGGAGCATCTCTGCCCGATGGGGCAGCCGTTGCTTGCTTCCCTGTGCTGGCATGGCCTACAGACCACCCCACCCCCTAGGAGGCACTCGGACCTCTCGCTTCTCCTCACCCAAGGCTGCTGCAGAAAGGACACTCGAGGAAGAGGGGAATGGTTTATTCCAACCCTTCAGATCTTGCAAAATGGCTTAACTCTCCAGAGAATTGCCATGGCAAAGGAAAAATCCAAAAATGGCACGAATAAAGGCTCTTTGCCAATCACTACGAAGAACTCCCATCACTCTACGCCCTAACCTCTCCCCCCGCCGAGACAGGCAGCACACCCTCAGATTTATAGCTGTTCCTGCAACCATCCTCCAGCAAGAGCAGTGAAAGATGGCAGGAAACGCAAACAGAAAGTGTCCTACAGAAACTACAGTGTAGCCAGTGTCTGGAGGCATCTTCCCTAGACAGAGGCTACTGATGAAGACAGGGCTTCCTTCCAGGCAGTGCCTCCAATCCTCACCAGGAAGGTGGGGGTTAAAACCTTCGTTTCCTGCTGAAAAAAATAAGATGGTGAAACAGAAGACATGATAGGGAGCTTGTGTCACAAATGGGAAGGTTAGCACTAGGCTTTGAGGGCCCAGCACCAAGGTTTTTCCTGGTGCTTGGAAAGGCAGCACCTGGTGGCCGCCTAAGGCAGTGATGACCGCACACCGGCCTCCCCGCCCCCCCAAGTCTAGGACATGGCCCCAGCTCCTCTCCCCGTCTGACCTCTGAGTCCCCACCAGCTGCCAGCCTCAACCTCCACCCTGGTTTCCAGTGCCCCCTACCAACCCCATGCCATCTCTCCATGTCACTCACATGCTTTGCCTTGTTTACATCACCTCTTGGCCTGGGTTGGCCTTAGGCCTGGGTCTGGCATCCTGTGTGCATGGGCTGGCCTGGTGTGAGCCCAGAGCGCAGAGGCACCAGATCACAGCTAACACTTGAAAGTGCTGTCTCGTGCTCAGGGCCTTCCACGCGTCAGCTCATTCGGTCCTCCCCAGAACTACATGAGGCAGGCACGATGTCCACCCCCATTGTTCAGATGAGAAAACTGAGGCTCGGATGTTAAGTGTCTGTCCCAAGGTCACAGGTCCAGGAACTGGCTTATTTTAATCCAGGCAGCCTGACTCTACATCTGTGCTCCTAACCCTAATAATGGAATCCTGCCTCCCACCTCCCAAATCCCCTCCATGGGCATCACAGTCTAAGGAGGGTCTGATCCTTAGGGTGAAGCCACAGTTCTAGGCCTAGGTTCTGGGACAATTCAGAGGTTCAGGACAAGGGTTCCATGTCACAGAGCTTTGAGCTCCCTTGGGCCACTCAACAACTGTCAAGACAGGGAGACTGGGAGCCCTGGGCCACCCCGTTGGGCGGTTCTCCCACCACTTCCCAGATCACAGCACTGTGGCATTCCTGCCTCACCCTTTCTCTAGGCTCCAGCTCTCTAAGCCCAAACCCTGAGTCCCCCACGCTGTCAGTGTGTCCTTTGTAGAGTAGGGGGATGACATTCAGCCAGCCTTCTCAGGGGCTCACTTTGGGAAAGCCTGGGCCAGGTTCATTCTCCACTGCAGCCCTCTGAGATCCTGTTTGTCTATGAGCACGTTGAGACTCAGTTTACCCAGGATTGGGGTGGAGTTGGGTCTGGTACCCAAGACACCCAAGTCCTTCCTCCTGACAGGTAAGCTTCAGGAGTCTCTACCCTGTGTGCAGCCGCCAGCCTGCCAGGAAGCCTGCAGAGTGCAAAGCAGCCCCTCCAGGACTGCCCCCTCATGCCGTCCTTCTTGGGCCCTATGCATGTGTCCCCCCAGGAAGTGTCCATCCAAGCCTTGATCTGACCACAGCGGGGCAGGGGGTGGGGCAGGAGAAAGAGCGACAGGAGGTCTCCCCATTTCCGTCTACACAAAGCTATTTTCAAACCACCTTGGTGCTTTTATGCTGCTTGTGCTGTTTTAAATGTGACAATGGACCCATTTGGCTGCCCAGTAGGCGTCCTGGCGTGGGCCACCTGAGAAGTACTGGGGTGGGCAACGCGTGTGAAATGCCTGAGATGTTCTCGTGATTCACCAGAGGTGGCGCCCCTGGCTGCTATGAATGAGGGTGGATTGGTCACCATGGGTCCAGGGGTCCTTGGCCATGACCCACTTCCCTCTGCATCCCGGATGCATCCTCCCAGATGTGTGTCCTTCTGTCTGTGTTCCTCTTTGCATCTTGCCTGGCCACTCCTAACGACTCCTGTTGCGTCTAGCTTGGCAGTTTCGTGCTTGGTGTTCGGCTAGACCTTCAAAAGGACTGGACTCCACCTCACCTCACAGTCCTTGAAAAAGTCTCTCCCATGCCCACTCCCTCCTCAAAAGACCCAGGCTGCTGGGGCCACAGATCCCCAGACATGTTTCTGGCCTGGGTGGGCTCTCCTTCTTTCTGTCTCTCTCTGTCTGTCACGTACACACACACACACAGATGTCAGGAGGGCTTCTTAAGGTCCCTGCCACTATTTCCTTCTTAGTTATCTGGCTGGGGCCAGCCTTTGGGCTGAGACAACAGCCTTTCATGAGCTACGCTTGTCAGACTTGGGACCTGTCGAGTGATAGCATCTGTGTTTTGTTTTGTTTCTTATTTCACGGTGATTTCTTGTGTTTGGTCATCATGCCATTAACACAAATTCTTGTGCGTGTGTCTCTCTCTCATCCTTTCTTTTTTCTCTCCCTCCCGCCCTCTCTCTTCCCTGCACCCCATGTTGCATGTGATCGCCCCAGGGAGGAAAGGGCCAACCAGGCGAGAAGGTGAGTCAACGCTTTCCCCTCCTCACCAGTGCCTCCACCCCCTGGACTCATGGGGGTGCTTTTGGAAGCCCCCCATTCCAGCCCTCCTCCTGGTGCACAGGCCCCAGTGGAGGATGCCAGCCCAGCCTGCTCTGCCCTCGCAGCCTCTCACGGCCGGGTCTCCTAACAGCCTCCACCCCATCAGGCAGGAGTCGTGGGCTGAGGTCCCACTTCCCTGACTGAGGTCCCACTCCCATGGCTGAGGGGTCTCCGCTGCCCGTGGGGGCTGCACGTGGCCTCCTGGCACTGATTTTGGCCTTAGATAGTCACCTTCCCAGAGGTGAGGAGAGCACCAGCTGCCGTTGTATGTGGCTGGTCCTATCCCCACCTGCAGCCCACCACTGCCCCCTCAGGCCGAGACACTCTCTTTATGCTGCTCCCCCCGAGACAGTCCCCCAGCAAATGCCCAGACTCCCGGGGTGATAGAGTGGAGTCTCCCAGGAAGCTAGACGCCGAAGAAACAGTCCTGTCCTGGAACCGGGTGGGCTCTGAGGGATTATAGAGCAGTGTAGCTAACCAGCTGGCTCTCCAGATGAGGCCCAGAGTGGGTGTGAGGCTTGCCCGAGGTCCCACAGGATTAGAGATGGCAGAGGACTAGAAGCAGACTCCTGGTCCCAGCTCCACACTTCCTCGCTTGGACACCACAGTGTGTATTTCTGCAAGTCTCCCCACCTCCGAAATAAAAATGACAACAGTAAGGACAGCAACAACCATATATTAAGCGCGAACGGTGTCAGGCGCTGTTCTAAGCGGTTTACTCTGTAACAGTAACATCCCAGGTAACAGTGAGGTAGCCCTTCCAGGGAGGCTTGGTAGTCTCATTTACATGAGAGGGAACTGAAGCACAGAGAGGCAGGGTCACATACCTGAAGTCACACCACAGAAAGTGGCGGAGCTGGGGACTTCCCTGGCAGTTAAGACTTGGCGCTTCCACTGCAGGGGCCCAGGGTCAATCCCTAGTCTGGGAACTAAGATCCCACATGCCTCATGGCATGGCCGAACAATTTAAAAATTTAAAAAAAAAACTTTTTTAAGTGACAGGGCTGGAGAGGATTCCCAGGGTGCCTGACTCCAGGTCAGACTCGGGTCCCTAACCACTGTGCTCTGCCGTCCTCCAAGTATAACAAAGACTGGGTCTCACTCTCACGGGCGGTTAAACCACCCAGGAGAAAGACAGGGACACAATCACAGTATAAGGATAATAGCAGACACTTGTTAGTCCCTTCGAAGACCAGGCATTCTTTTAAGCATTTTACACCATTATCTCATGAAATTTTCATGAGACAGGCGCTATTATCTCTGCATTACAGGTAAGGAAACTGAGGCAGAGAGAAGTTAAGTAGCCCAAGGTCAGCCAGCACGGAGCAGAGCTGGGCTTCAAACCCAAGTGTTTTGGCTCCTACCCATCACACTATGTTGCCTTGTATAAAAATTATGATATAATTGCAATGGAATAAACAGCTACTTAATTTGAATTCACTCTTCACCTGCGTGTGAGGCATGACATTTTACAAATGCATTTCCGTCCCTTGCCCTGTAAGGGCAGCAGAGTTTCTCTCAGCATCCTGTTCACAGAGGAGATATGTGGGCTCAGAGAGGTTCTGTGAGGCAGAGCAAGACCTGCAGGTGAGGCCTGGGCATTTCCTGGACTCCTGGAGGGAAGTAGCATCCTGCCATCCTCCAGCCGGGCACCGTCAGAATCCTTCTGCCAGAACATCGCCTCTCATCCCCACTTGTGTTCATACACCCTTCATCCTCCTTCTGTCATACTTCCCCAAGCTCCAACACACACACACACACACACACACACACACACACACACACAAGCTTATCCAGGCAGCTGGAACACGTGGCACTTTGAGCCCCCAGCCCAGCATCCACCATCCTCTCCGGGCTGAAAACTCTGCCGCAGACTTAACCCTCTGTGGTCACTCCACACCAGGACTAGGAGGCCAAAGCAGCTCTAACCTCCAGGCTCAGGCCTGCTGGGCCCACACAGCAAGTGTGTGTCTTGTCCCCACCTCTGTTTACAGCAGCTCCACCCAGGGGTGGGCTGCTTTCTGGCAGTTACAGGTGTGCAGCCACGTGGGCACTGGGGACTGGGGAAGAAGGCTTAGGGGGTGTGAAATTTGGCTGGGGCTGGGGCAGGCTGGGGAGCATCCTGAGCAGGGCCCTGTGGGGACGCCTCTAGGGCCTGAGCAGCCATGGCTGAGCTGAGTCTCCCTCCTTCCCTCTCTCCCCCCACCCCCTGCACCTCCGTCTTCCCCATCACCACACGACATCCTCTTCTCCCCACTTCCCGGCCTGGGGGCCCACCGCCCTCTTTCTCTGGTCCACAATCATGTGCTCTCACTCATATCTCTTCTCTCCATTCCTCCTGCTTCCCCACTGCCCTTCTTGATCCTTCTGGAATGTTCCATGCATCCTCTTTTCATCTCCTCTCCTGTGAGTCCTTCATCTTCCTCCACATCCTCTGCCTCCTTGTCCTACGGTCTCTGGGTCTTGGGGTCCCCCCCTCCCTCTCTGCCTTCCCCACCTGCCAGCTTCTCCTTTCTGTTCTTCCCCTTTCTGTTCTTCCCCTCTCCCGTCCCCTCCCTCTCCCCTCCTGCCTCTTTCTCTCCCACACAGGGCGCCCCAGGAGATGCCGGCATGTCCATCATTGGTCCCCGAGGCCCCCCTGTAAGTGGTTTTTGCCCTTCTTTGGGATGGATGGATGGGTGAGTTAATGAGACGGGCTGGGTGGCGAGGGGGTACACAAGTCCTGGCTGTGCCTCTGGTGTGATGTCCACCACATGGGATGCGGTCAACCCGGCCAGGCCTCAGTGCTGCTGTCAATGTTAAAGAAAGTAAATCTGCCTCAGTTACACCCTCTTGGGAAGGTTCCTGAGAGCCAACCCTCTAGCCACGAAATGACAGCCGCTGTGAGGCAGCCCTGCTGTTTACAGGCAGAGGGAGGAAGTGCTGGCTCTTCTTGGGGTGGGGAGGCCCGGTGCTCCAGCTTTCCAGGAGACAAGCCTTGTTTCCAGATGCCCAGGGAGCAGCTACCCCAGAGGCCTGGTTCCCTGACCCAAGCTCCCACTCCTGGTCTTGGCAAAGCCTGCCCACCACTCGCCCACAAAGGCTCTTTTTTTGTGCTCGGTGCTGGGTCCCAGTACCCTCTGCCCAGCGGACGGGGGCTTGGGAAAATCAAGAGAAGCTTCCGCTGCAGTACAGTTCCTTAGGGACCAAAAGGGGGGCTCGGGTGATTGCAGGAAGATGCCGTGACTGTGGGAAGGAGGACTGACTGTTTTTCTCAAAGTGTCCAACCCACGGGGCTTCAATCAAATCTCCAATTATCAGGGCAGAAGGGGAAACTGAGGCACAGGGAGGGGAAGGGGCTTGGCTGGGATCCCGCAGATAGAGAAGGATTAGAACCCAGGACCCCTGGCCCCAAGGCTCCCCCCATAGCAATGGGCTGCTGTCTCCATGCTCTCCTGGGCTCTTTTGCTAACTGACCATGCATGGGAGGGAGGAAGGGATGTGGAGGCCTAGCCTCAGACTCCCAGAGCCTCACCCAGTGGGTGGATGAAGCCTTCTAACTTATCTCCCTGTGTTCAATGGCAAGCAGGAATCTTCTACCCACAGACTAAGGAGAGGGGTCAGAGAGCAAATTGCTAAGCTCTGTCCAAGGGAGGAGACCCTGGGACAGTCAGGGAGGGGCTATGGTGAGAGCTGGGAGCAGAGGGGGAGAGCCCAGGAATTTTAGCAGGGGAAGCCAAAGGATAGAGTGGGGCTGGCAGGGCTGGCCAGTTGGGGGCCTGGGCTGGAGGCAGGGATTGAAGGGTCCTGGGCTGCACAGACAGGCTTCAACAAGGTTTCCATGGCTCAGACCACACAATAGTGCTGAAGACTGACACTTTGCACTTACTCTATGGCAGTATCCTGAGACCGTTACACATAGCAGCTCACTTAACCCTTACGAGAACCTCACAGGGAGGTACTATGAGCACACCCATTTTATAGATGAGAAAATCGAGGCCCAGAGAAGCTGAGTGACTTGCTGAAGGTCATACACGTGAGTGGGGCCTTGCTAGGATATGACACTCAGCCGGGCTGTGTGCTCAGAGTCTGCCCTCTGACCTCTGCTGCTGTAGCAGACCACCCGGCCACAGAGTTCCCACCACCTGTGTTTCTGGGCTCACGTGGCTGCTGCCCCAATGGACTGTAAGCCCCCTCAGGTATTGGGTATTCCTGACAAAGGTGGTATGCAGCTGGAGGGCAAGTCAGGAGAGGGGAAAGTCACAGAGAAAGACAGTGCCCTAGGTTCCAAAGGCAAGGACCAAGCCTGGGGTGGGCCTGTTAGGAGGACAGGGGAGTAACACGGAATATGGGCCGTACCCCTTGGCCACCATCTCTGCCTGCCTCCCCATGTGACACGGCGCTCCATTCGTATGGATCAGGCTGGTCCTCTCACACCCTCTTAGCTGCAGCTTTCAGCAGGCAGCATAGAGGTGGTTGAAAAGACCCCACATTCAGAGAATACGGTCAGAGGGCAGGGTCTGCTTTAGCCACCCCCCCCACCCCCCACCTTCCGCCCTGCTTCTGGCTCCGCTTACATAAATATAACCACCACGCTGGACTTGGTTCCAGCGGTGAGAAGTACTTTCTATTTCTGGTAATAGTGACTGCTTCCCTCTCATGGACACCTGGAGACATGCTGGGTCCTAAACTGAAAGACCATGCATGCGCTGGTCTCCTTCAGCTCCCAGGCAAGCTGTGAGGCAGGCCCTGCCAGCCCATTTCCCAGAGAGGGAAAGAAAGGAGCAGAGTTGGCCTGTGGTCACCTGGCTCCTCAGCGCTGGAGCTTGGTTTGGGCCCAGTCAGCCTCATTCCAATGCCAACGTTGTTTCCCCAACACCCTCTTTCATGTTTTAGTTTCAACTGTTTAAAAAGGATATTTACCTTGAGGAGAAAGCCCTCCCTGTGAGTGCTGAGTTGGTGTTAAAGAGGCTTTATGGCACCAGAAGGCTTGACCAAGCCCAGGGCCCTCTGACTTTGGCCTGTGTGTGTGACCACCACAGAGATGGCTGGGCCCACCCCCACTGAGTCCTCACTAGACACCAGGGCAGCCCCTGCAGCTCCTCCCAGCAAGCCCCCTGGAGCTAGTGAGAGTAGGGGACCCCAGAAGACCAAGGGACCAATGCAGTCAAGGGGCAGAGGTCAAGTGGACAAGCCCTCTGTGACCGGCGATGATGGGGAACATATGGCTTTCCACTCAGCCAGGAAGGGCCTTGAATATACGCTGCTAATGAGAACCAGCCTTGCTGCTCTAGGGGCCACCTGCCCCCTCTCTTGGAGCTTTAGAAATGGTCTTTGCAAAGAGGGGACCTCCACGCACTTTGGTGAAGGATGGTTCAAAATGCCAGAACAACGGGCCCCATTAAGCTGAGATGGAGGCTGGGACTCGAGACGCTGGCTGGCCCGGCAGGCACTGGAGAGGTCATCAGCCAGGCTAGGAAAGCTTGTTCCTTCCCACGGCCCCTAGCTTTTCTTCAGAGGCAAGGAAGAGCTATCCAAAGTTCCAGCCCTCACTCGCAAGGAGACAGCCTACAGCCAGGGTGAGACACCTGCTGGATGTGTCTTCATTTATTCATTCCATTAATACTTGTCAGGCACCGACTGCATCCTAGATCCTGTGTAGACGATGAAAACCTGACTGCAGCCCGCTTACCCTTTTGCAGAGAGAAACCACCCTATAGTGATTATAGTCCAGATGGTCAGTGCTTAGCTGGGAACAATTAGGGACACGGAGAGAGGCACCTGACCTGGGGTGAAGGCAGGCAGGGAAGACTTCCAGGAGGAAGAGGTAACTAAACTGTGATCAAGGAGGAGCAGAACTTCCAAGGCAGGTGCAATTCCTGTAAACTACTGGAGAAACGGGCAAAGTTCTTTTTAAAAAATTATTTATTTGGCTGTGTTGAGTCTTAGTTGCGCCATGCAGAGTCTTTCATTGCAGCACACAGACTCTAATTGGGGCACATGGGCTCCGTAGTTGTAGCACGTAGGCTTGGTTGCTCCGTGGCATATGGAATCTTAGTTCCTCAACAAAGGATTGGAACCAAGTCCCCTGCATTGTAAGGTGGATTCTTAACCACTGGATCACCAGGGAAGTCCCAGGAAAGTTTCTTCTAGAACGAAGCAAGAGCAAGGATGGTGAGAAGGTTGTCGAGGTGAGCGAGGACCCAATTGTGAAGGACATGACGTCCAGGAGTTAGGACTTTATCCCTGGGGTTATGTTCTGCTAAGCCAGACTTGCAGTTTACAGAGCTCCCCTGATCCTTCCTGCTCCAGCACTGAGCATGTTTAGAAGAGGCTGCAGGTGTGGGGCTGGCTGGAAGGCTTAAAATGGGCTGTGATGAGAGTATTTACAGAATCACAGATTTCCAGAAATCGGCGAATGCTGCACAAAGCAGGGCTCTCTTCCCTATTCTCCCCAGCATGAGTAAGTAAGTGTTTACTAGCACAGAGTCCTGTTGAAGATAGTCAGCACTGACTTGGGGCGGGGAGGTGGAATGAGGCAGGCTCTGGACAGATTCATGACTGGCCCTCTTTGAGAGGTCAGCCAGGATGGAAGCTTCTCACCATCCAGAAACTTTGGTTTGTCTATGTGGCTTTACCCTACGCACATACAGGCAGGAGAAAGGAAGGGAGAAGTAGACATAGGGATCCACCTGGCTCCCTCTCTTCCCTGGCCTTGAAGAGATTTTAGAAAGCAATGTAAAGCTTATTTCCCTTGTTCTTATATTGGTGTTGTTTAGTCCCTAAGTCATGTCCAGCTCTTTTGCAACCCCATGGACTGTAGCCTGCAAGGCTCCTCTAGGATTTCCCAGGCAATAATACTAGAGCGGGTTGCCATTTCCTTCTCCAGGGGATCTTCCTGACCCAGGGATCAAACCCAGGTCTCCAGCTTTGCAGGCAGATTTTATACTATCTGATCCACCAGGGAAGCCCTTGTTCTTGTATAGAAGGACATAATATTAATCAGCAAATTAATCTACAAATAAATCTATCATCCATAATTTTAACATGATTCTAATACCAGTGAATTTGGGGGTTAGTTAGGAGTTCAGTGAAACAATATTCCATTTCATTTGGAAAAAAATCTTGTAAGAATTTCAGAAACTTTTTGAAAAATAGAGAAAGGGGCATAGGAAGGAGAGGTGTAGTTCTTCTACTAGATAGTAAAACATATTGTAGAAACAGAGCAATTAAAACAACAAACAGAACAGAAATAAAGCTAAATACATCTTGAAATTTGGTCCATGATAAAGACTTCACTTCCCAATAGAAAAAGAAGATAGATTGTTCAGGAAATGATACTGAGACAACTACAAACAGCTTAGAAATCAGAATAAATTTCAAATGAACAAAATACTTAGATATAAAATGTGCAGCCATAAAATTAGAGGACAAAACATGAGCAAACATTTATATTTCTGAACTGAGGAAGGTCTTTCAAAACATGACCTAAAACCTAGAAGCCATAGGAAAATATTGATATATTTGTTGACATAGATGTAGAGTTTCCATATGGCAGAAAGTATATCATAAAAAAGACAAATGCCAAATTGGAAAGAATATTTGCAACACATATGACTCTCAGTTATTATTCTTGTCAAAGAGCTTTACTCAAATCAGTAGGAAAAAGATAAACCATGCAGTAGGAGTTTTTGGTAAAGAATGCACACAGGCAGTTCCCAAATAAATACAGCCAGTCAATAACCATTGGCAGAGATGTCCACCTTCAGCACAGATGTGAAGATCTAGATAGAAATTAGATAGATCTAGATAGAGTTTCAAGCCTCTCCATGTGCCTCCCCAATACCCTACCTCTCAAGGAAGTGGAGTCCCAGTTTCCAGTTGGTCAATGACAACATCCCTCCCAAGATCTCCTGAAAAAGCCTTGGTTAGCCCCAAACTTGGCTCTGGGTTGGAGAGACGCACCCTGCTACCAGGGACGGCTCTGTAATTAGCAAACCATGTGATTATCCCCACCATGTAAATATTATTCGGAGCGGGACTGAAGATGTTTCTTGGAATCCTTTCCTCCTGACCGTTTCTTTGGGCCTCTCAGTGTTCAGCGTAACTGAAAGTTTACACGGGGAGGTTTCCGGGTTTTCTCCTTTGTGCTATTCTTAGCATCACTTATCCTTGAGAGGAGAGAAGCCTGGGCCCTTCTGCTACATGAGTGGCATCTCCACCCTCTTGTCCCTTTGGATGCTTTCCACAAGCCCATCCCAGGCCCGGGGCATGCTCCAGTGTGCTACCCGCCTGACCAGTGCGTGGATTCTGCCCACAGGGACCACCCAGCCTTGTCCCCTGGGCATGTCCCCTGAGCAGAGGCCTCTGGACACTCAAGTCCACAGCTTCAAGGAGGACCCAAGCAGCCCAGAGAGGTTTCATGTTTACAGCAGATGGACCCAGAGAAATCCTCCTCTAGATATAGGGTCTGATTTGAATCTACTGCTTGGCGAGGACAAACCTCCATTGACCCTGAGACGTATCAGATCAAAAGCAACCTTACTGTGTTGTGGTGGCCTTAGGCTCAGTTCAGTTTAACAAATTTCAGTTCAGTTTACCGTGATGATGGCAGCTACCATCTCAATAGGCTCTGAAGATGTAATTGAATGACCCTGTGAGTTTATATAGCTAGTCCCATTCTACAGATGAGGAAACTGAGGCATGAGGAAGATAAGCGGCTTGCTCCAAGTCACACAGCCCTTGGTGGTGGGGACAGGATTAGAACTCAGTCTGCCTGACTCAAAACCCCAGACTTGGGAAGAGACTGAGGCCATCGCAGCCAACAGGAGACTCCAAGCTTAGAGCTAGTCATGTGAAGGATGTGGTGTGTCCAGGGACAGGCAGGTCAGCCAGGGTGCCCAAGCAGAGAGTAGGTGGGAAGGTGAGGCACGAAAGGAGCTAAAGTGGTACATCGGGATGAGATCGAGGCTGACCTTGGAAGATATGTGAGCAAAAGAGAACCCTGGCTAGTTCTTCAAATGGAGAGTGATGGGATCCAGGTTTCTCAACTCTCTATCACCTTGGACCTCCTGGTCACCCCACCCCAGCCCTGGATTTGCACAGCCTCAGGCTTCTTCTCACCTCCACTCTTCTCCTTTGTCCTGAATCTGGATCATAAACCACTGGACTGTGGCCAATGAACCTGCCTCAAATTTCCAACCTGAATACCGATCTGTGTACTTTGCCCCCTGGGGGAAATGGGCATGATGGCTCTGCATCCCACAAAGATGGGAGGTATCCAGACATTGTCCAACCAGGAGAGCCCCATTAGCCAGGGTGAAGGGACACTGGACAGTGGACAATCTGACCTGTTCTGGCCTGAAAACACATTCCGAAGGTCAGTTCTGATACCCAAACCATCCTTAGATAGGTGGCCATGAGCACCAACTGTGTAAATGAAGAGGACTTGGACAATCACAGTCAAGGAGTTCAGTGTGCTGTAGGTACTGTAGATACAGAGTCCCCAGTATCCTTGCTCCCCACCCTGTTCCCACGTAGGGGTTCAGAGCATCCAGGTGGGCAAGGAGAAGCTCAGGGAGCTACTTCCCAGAAAGACCCAAAGGAGGCTGACCACCCGCTGTCCCCTTTCCCACCCCCCGTCCCTGGAGATTTCCTATGATGGTCCGTGTCCAGCTTTCCCCAACCTGCCTCCCAGGCTGCGTCTCCCAGGGATGATCACAGCGGAATGGGAGGGAAACCGTGGACCCTCTGGGAGCCCAGGTGAACCAGGGACTAAGGTTTGCTTCCTCGCCTCCTTGCCCATCCTCACTCCTCTCCCACTCTTTTCAGGGTCAGCCGGGCACCCGGGGTTTTCCAGGATTTCCGGTAAGTGGAGAGGACTGGTGAGTTGTGTCTGCGGAGACCCCCGGTCCTGGCTGGGTGATGAACTTCAGGCAGGGCTGGCCCGTCAGCAAGGACCCCCTCCCACTGGCTTTCACAGAAAGCCGCCAAGGAGAGTAGCCTGGTGCTCGACTCACAGTGCAGAAAAGGACTGGGACATCAACGTGGAGCTAGAGGTGCGGCAGGCCAGACAGGCTGCAAGGTCACAGGCTAGGAAGCCCGCTGGCCCGTGGACTCTGGGGAAGATGATGCATCTTGGGGAAGCCACCTCCAACCTGGCTTTGAGGGTTAATCTGCCTGGGGTGTGGGGCAGTCGGCTGGCCATCTGAATGTCCGGGGAGCCCCTCCTAAGGCCTACGAGAGATTCTGAAAGCAGGATAGGAGGCAGGCCTTTCCTGCAGGCCTCAGGACTGGCTGGCCCTGCTTTCCAGGAACACGCCGTCCACTTTCCTCTAGGGTGAGAAGGATTTTGGTACCAAGGTAACTGCCACCCGTCAGGTGCCAGGCATGGGGCAGGTGGCATTTCATTTACTCCTCACAAAAACCCCATGTGGGAGATTATTTTATTCCCCATTTTAGAATGGGAAGCCAAGGCTTACCTGTTTCATAACAGCCAGTGGTGAAGCAGAGACATGAACCCTACCTTGTTAGAGTCCAGAGCCTGTGTCCTTAACCACCCCCAGGCTGCCTGTCTGCCAGAACGCCTGTGATGCTCAGTCTTCACATCTGGCCTGTTTATCTTTCAGGGTCCCATTGGGCTCGACGGCAAACCGGTGAGTGGCCCCTTTCACACTGTGGGCTCCTCCCCCTCGCTTAGTCCAGATCACTAACCTGGGGTCTTTTAGTCCTTCTACGAGACCCTGACTCCTTAGAAGGCACTTTAGATAAAAATGAATGTTCTTGGGGTGTACAGTCATTGCCAATGAGAAGGGGAAGAAGGGCCATTAGAACGAGTTGTCCCAACCCCCTTGGGTACAAGTCCGTGGCCAAACTGTACCCTCAGCATCTAGAATTTGCTGATTCCGGGCCTCCTGAAGGAGCTGGAAAGGAGTGAGGCGGGGAGAGAAGAGGGCTGGAGAGCTCAATCTGCTATTCTGAAAGGAGCCTGGACTCTAGCTCACACCCTCACCCCCCGAACCCTCACCCCAGCACCTCAGGGTGCCTCCTGTGTTCTCCTCAGGGTCTCCCATCCTGTTTGAGCCCCCACACATGCCCAAGTCCATGGGGAGGCTGCTGCCCGTCCAGAGCGCCTCTCTGTTCATTTCAACCCTTTTGACATGGTCGCAGACACAGATGTTCATGAGAGGGGCAGCTGTGGGGGAGGGGGTCCTGATTGCAAACAGCTCACTTGCTCTTCTCCTTCCAGGGCCGGCCGGGACCAAAGGGGGAGATGGTAAGACCAGATCACCCTAACCCTAAGCCTTCTCTCAAGGGTGGGTGGAGGGGTCGGACTGGCCCTCCTGGGCTAACAAACCCTACCCAGCCGAGGGAGTGTCTGCCCCAGGGTCACTCCCCAGCTGGGTGCCACGCATCCCACTTACTCGGCACAGGGAGGAGAGGTGGGCAGGGGGCTTCTCCACCTGAGGAATGAGGAAAGAGAGGTCCAGAGAGCGTCCTTGCTTGGCCAGTGTTACACAGAACTGGCAGCTGGTGTCCCCAAACCATCACTCATGCTCAGCACTCACACTGGGAGCGAGGGGTGTCCATCCAGCACTATGTCCTGAGCCTGATTTTCTTTTTTAAAAAATAATTTTATTTATTTATTTTTGGCTGTGCTGAGCCTTCGTTGCTGAACAGGCTTTTCTCTAGTTGTGGCGAGCTGGGACTACTCTCTGGTTGCGGTGTGCGGGCTTCTCCATGCAGTGGCTTCTCTTGTTGCCACGTGTGGGCTCTAGGGCTCACAGGCTTCTGCAGTTGCTGCGTGTGAGCTCAGTAGATGCAGCTCCTGGGCTCTAGAGCACAGGCTTAATAGTTGTAGCACACGGGCTTCGTTGCCGCACAGCACATGAGATCCTCCAGGATCAGGGATCAAACCCGTGTCTCCTGCATGGACAGGCAGATTCTTTACTGCTGAGCCACCAGGGAAGCCCTGAGCCTGACATTCTAGTGTTCCCTGCTCCAGGCTGCCCAGGGCTCCAGGCGCTCCTGCCCCAGCCAGGCAGACAGCAGGCCTGGGGAAACACACCACTGTCCCCACCTTCCTCCTGCTCCTTCCCACCTTCTGCAGAGCCTTAACACAGTCCATGCAACCCCAGAAGTAATGATGATGGTCATCATCTGGGCACTGTGCCCTAATCCTCATAATAACAGCTTATTGTCCTCCACTCTATAGAAGGGGAGATAGAGGCTCAGGGTGGTTGAGTATAGTGCTCAAGGCTACACAGCTCATAAGTAATAGAATGGGATTGAGACCCACATGGTAGGATCTTACCCTCCACCATGCCTCCTTTTGCTACCAGGGTTCTTTGTTTAGAAAGAAAAGGACCCTTCTAAGGGGCTCCTCCTCCTGCCCTCCCTCTGCCCCACCCCAGTTAACCACCCATGAATCTTCCCTGTCTGTTCTGGAGTCAGAACAGATTTGAGTGTGGGGGGGAAGGGTGAGGCCATCACTTCTACCACGAACCCACATCGGTGTGATAGATCCCCCTTCTGCCTCATGGTCATCCATCAAAATCCAACAGGCCACAGAGCCATTAGGCTCCTGTTTGGCTTGGCACAGGGACCCCAAGCTATTAATTCCACATGCCATCTAGTGTCATTATCTTGGCCTGCTGATCAGCTGACCATCTCCCACTCTCCTCCCTTCCCGGATGGTTTACCATCCGTCTGGCGTCCAGCTTGAGGGCTAGGGCTTACCACACACCCCCCCCACCCCGCTTAACCTGTGTCCTCACCTGTCAAAAGGGGGTCACCTCTGCCCCACCCACCTCCTAGTAGCCCTGAGAACCTGATGTAAGGTGTAGACAGGATCAGGGTCCCACCAGTGGTGTAAAGGAGAACCAGGACTCTGAATTCACGTCTTGTCCCACCACTCACAGGGCTGTCGTAAGGTGCGAGGAGTTAATTCGCATCAAGCGTTTCAAACAGTGCCTGGCCCAGAGGAAACACCGCCAGCGGCACACTGCCCTGACCCCGACCTGTCCTAAGGGGGCAGCCTCAAGAGCTCGTTGGTGCCAGGTGTTGCTCGGCCTTGAAATACTTAAAAGAAACTCGAAACTCAGATTTTTGTCGTACTCTCCATGCTCTTCAGTATTGGCAGTTAATTGAAATAAAAGTGTGTGGGTTCAGCAGAATATCCCCGGGGACCGTGATTGTCCCATGGGCCACCATTTGGGATGTCCAGACTCAATCCTCCATGTGTCTGCAGTCCCAAACCTTCGGGTTATTTTGCTGAGTCCCTGGACCTCCCTCTCTCATCATACTCCTCTCTCTGTCCCCAGGGAAGGTGGCCTGGTCCCCTCAGTTCAGTCCCCTTCCAGATGCATCACAGTCTGTTGAACTTGATACTAAACACCTGGTCCACCGCATGGGCTGGGATGCCAGTGGTTTGTCCCAATGACCACTTGTCCGTTCCCACAACCTCCTGGGAACCTCTCAGTTTGGTAATTGGCCCAGTTAGCAAGTCAGGGACAAAAGGAGGCCTTTCATCCACCCAGATGGATCTGTCCCCCATCCTGAGGTCTCCAAGCCCTACAGAGACTGGCCTGGCAGACAGGCCCTCACAGGCCCTAGGATGGTGGCTGGAAGGGACCTCAGAGCCCCAGGGGCTCTGCCTGTGACTCCAGCCAAGTTCGGAAGCCCTGCCCCCCGGGGTTCCAACTCAGTTCAGAGCACGCAGCAGAGTGGACGCAGCTGGACCTTCACAGTCCCAGTGCTGCCACTGCTCACTGAGCCACAGGGCCTCGTCTCCATCACCTCATCCCGGAGAAGGAGCGATGCCAGCACCTTCCTCTCAGGCCAGCGTGGGCGTGAGCTCAGCATGTCCCAAAGCCTGCCCCCCAGGGAGTCTTCAAAACAAGGGGCGCCTTCCCTCTCCCTCTCCGCTCCACACCAGCCAAGCGTGAGGCCTCCTCAGCCCTGGCCTCAGGTCAGGCCCCTAAGAGAGCTAGCCGGATGCTGCATTCTCCTCAGAGAACTGGGGTCCATCCTGAACCCAGGCTCATTTCTCAGCCCTATGAGCTTTTGACCAGATCCCCCGGAGGGGAGCTCTGAGGCCCTTACATTCCTCCAAGGAATCCAGAACACAGAGATGAAATTCCTGCTTCTTCTCTTTGGCCAAAATTTCCTCCAAAGTTCCTGATGTCTGGAACACTGCCCCAGCCCCCATGTCCCCAGAAGCCCTTCTGGCTCAGTGGGTTTGATGCTGAGGCTGCGGAGGGTAGGAGTTAGAATGTGCTTTCGGTTCTGAGAGGAGATGGCCTGAGAGTGCAGGGCGTCTGGCAGTAGCAGAGCCCTGTCACGCACGCTCACGCAGCCTCCTCTGTGGCCAGCCCACAAGATGCTGGCAGGTGCAGGGATAAATGAAAGATGACACCTGTTCTTCATCATAGTCAAGTGCGGGGAGCAGGGCACACCTAGTCATGTCTGCGGGTGGATGAAGAAGCTGGGCCACAACAGCTGGACTGTCTCGGGCACAGGAAGACCAGACATGGGTGGCTAAGCCCGGCCTTTGGGACTCAGGCCTTTCAAAAAGTTTCTTGCGCAACCCCATGCAGGGCCGCATGACTGATTCCACCCGTCTTCTTTGTTCCACTCACCTGTGCGTGTTTCCGTCCCTAAGGGTCTGGTGGGTCCCTGGGGACAGCCGGTTGGTATCTCACCCCAGGGCTTTCCAGCAGAGAGGCTTCGGGCCCTGAGTCCTGAGCCTCGGTTTCTGACTCTCTCATTTCCATCTCTTTGTAGGGACCTCAAGGACAAAAGGGAGAAAAGGTAAGCCGATGGGGGTTTTCTAGAATTTTCATCTCAAGAAGCAGTCTTCCAACAGGTTGAAAGGGTTATTTTCAAACTTCAGTTTTTATCAACAGAAGCAGGGAACCCGCTGTGGCACTCAGTGTATGAGAGAGAAGGGAGGCTGCCCTGGGTGGGGGTCTTTTCTTGAGGGAAGGGGACAGCCTGGAGCCTGGCCCTTCTCAGCCTCTTTCTCTACACATCCCACCTGCCACCTGCATAGTATTTCTGACCACCTCCCATGAGCCTCTAGGATTTCAGGGGGTCCGTTTTGTAAACTCCTGGCTTGGCCCTCTTCCCAGCCTTCTATGTGCTCTGTCTCCTTGAATTTCTGATGGGGGCTCTGCTGGGCTTGCTCCCAAATGAATGGTGCAGGGACCTGGCACCCCAGCTCAAAGAAGGCATGTCTGAGGGCTCTGTTGCCCTTGCCTCGGTGTCCGCTATTCCCATCCAGGGACTCCTGTTTAGGGCCCACCCAGAGGATGGACCTTTCCGGAAGATACTCCCAGCCAGGCATGGAGCACAACCCCTGACTCCACTGTCATGGCACACGATGTATGGTGGCAGAGTCCTGCCCTTGGCTCCTTGGGGCCACATGAAGGCAGGCCCTGGGGGTTTCTTCCCCGCTGCCAAGCAGGCATGAGGGAGGGAATCAGACAGAGCCCAGAGGCGGGTGGTGTGTGTGCGTGTGTGTGGTGTGTCCCCGGGTCCTGAGGTTGCCCCCCAGGGTCCACCTCCCAACAAGTGTCTAACACCTCCTCTCCTTCCCTCTCTTCCCCAGGGTCAGTGTGGCGAGTACCCACACCGGGTAAGTGAACCCTGAAAACTGATCCATCCCTGGGGCACAGCCCCCAACTTAGCCTCCTCTTCCCTACAGTGCTTGGGGCCAGGCGCACACAGATCCTCTGCACTCAGCAGACAGAGCAGCGCCATGATGGGGGCAGTGCGTCTGGCCGGCCCCAGGGTTGTGCCTGGTGATCAGCGTGTGTGTGTTTGTGCAGAGCTATGTGTCTCTGTGTATCTACCCCCGCGCTGGCTGGGGCTGGGAGCCCCCAGCATGCGTGTATCTGGAGCTCCAAGTGCCTGGCTGTGCGCTCCTCAGCAAGTAGCCTTCAACATAAGGCTGTGCAACTTGTGTGAGTTTGGTCTGGCTCCCTACCCGGCGTTTCTGTGTGTCTGTCTGTCTGGCCAGCTGCCCAGCTGTCTGCCTGCCCTGGCCAAATCACAGGGACTTTTGGGTTAGTCATTGCTTCAGATGACCCAGACCTGCATGCTGGGAGATGGTTGGAAGCTGACTGTCAGTGCAAGAGTGAAGTCTTTGTTTTGCCTAAGAGTCAAGGCAGCCGCTCCAAGTGCGGTGGGGCTCTCAGGGCTAGTGTCCTGGTCTTCCCCACCCCCAATCCAGTTCCTCCGTTCCCTTGCTGCACACCAGGATACGGAGCCCAAAGCCTGCTGTAGTCCTGTTGAGGGCCCTCAGATGTGTGCACTAACTAACGTTGAGAGCCACTCGGGGGCAGGGCTGAGGAGGGGCGGGGGGCAATGAAGGTGCAAGAGCCCCAGTGAGCTGGGACACCCCTCATTTTGTGGATTGCCCTCACCACTCTCAGCCCCGGGCAGCGGGGACCGGCATGACAGGCATCTTTAGGTGTCCATCCCCCTGTCGCGGGCAGCCTTGTGCCCCCCAACACACACAGTGTGGCCACCCTGGCCATCCACCCCTGCCAGGCAGGGGTCTTGAGGGAGTGGAGAGAAAGACTAGTCAGACCCTGAGTCAACCAACCTGGCTCCAAAAGGCCCCAGGAGGGCCTTGCTAGGTGCTGACCTCTGGTTCCCAGGCCAGAGAGAGGCTGGGGGCAGGGTGCAGCCTTGAATGTGAGCGGCTGGGGTAGGGGTGAGGCCAGGGCTGAGTAGGGGGCTCAGGCAAACCGGCGGCAGTGCAGACAGAGCCAGCTTGGCGGCGGCATGTGCTCCAGGGAGTCAGGGGCCCTGGTGTTCCGGCCAGCCTGATCCCGATACAATAATAGAAGGTCAGCTGTGTTTATTTGAAACGATGGGCTCACAGGATTGTTATGTTACCCGAAAGAAAGACAGCATCCCCCAACAGCAAAGACAACACAACTGCAGCCGCTTTGACAGTGTGTCCTTAGCTCTGAGCGTGGGGCAGGGAGAAGGGAGGGACTCTGCCCTTGAGCCCAACCCAGGAAGAGGGAGCCAGCAGGGATGGCAGGCTCCAGCACGCCTTGGCCACAGGCTGCAGAGAAACCCAGGTTATGACTGCGCCAGGGTGTAACAAGTCAGGCTGGGTGAGAGTGGAGTTGGGGATCCAGCTGATGGGCAGGGCAAGGCAGCTGGCACCTTCCATTCATCTGGAAGTGGGTAGGAAAGCAGGGTGTTTCTCGGGTAGTGGGGCTGTTGCCTTTCTGAGGGGTCCACAGGCCTGAGGGGGGTGGCAGGCCTCCCAGCCCATGAGATACATGATCGAGGTGGTCTGAGCCTCTGTGCCAGCCTGCAGCATCCCCAGGGAGAGAGGGGTAGGCCGGGTGGACAGGGGGTGTCTGGGGTGCCCTGGGACTGGGAACTGGTATCTGAGCCTGGCACTCACTCTTCCCGTTGCCCTGTCTCCCCCCAACCCCCTACCCTAACCCCACCCCAGGAGCACCTAAGTGGCTCTCTAGCAGCTCTGCGCTCCAACCAGATAATTATTCTGAAGGTTTGTAGGTTCTGGAAGGTCTCTGGGCCCCTCTGGTGAGAGGCTCCATGGACACAGAGCCCAACGTTGCACATCCCCAGGCCCCAGTGAGAAGGTTGGGGCTCCTCGCGTAGCAGATACCCACTAAGGTGGCAATGACCCAGAAAGGCCGTGACTGGGCTCCGGGTCCCTGGCTGGGTGCATCCTCAGCCCAAGCAGCCCTTGCTTCCTAATGCTCCTCCCAGCCACCTTGTGCGAGCTACAATGCTTTCAGAAACAAGAGGTGGATTATATGCCCTCTGTTTTCACATGGGTTCTAACCTCTTCCTAAAGCTGTGGGGTGCTCAACTCCACTGGATAGAGAGACTGGAAACAGCTAGAATTTTCAGAAATGAAAATTGCGTTAGCTAACATGATTGCCTCTCCCCGCCCCACCCCCACAAAAAAGTGCTTGAACATGCCAGAGACGTCTTTGTCCAGCCTCGATGTTCCAAGCCCCTGGGTGAGACCTCAGTAACACTTAGCTGGTGCCCACACTGGTCACACCCTCCTGCTCAGCCCCCAGGAGCCGGGCTCGGCTCTGCCCTTGACCATCTTCCCCAGATTCGCTGACACCAGCCCTTCTCGTCCAGCTGAAAAAAGAACCCAGGGGTGGCTGCCCACCAGCCTGGCTTCAAGTACCAATTTAGGCTGATCCTGTGGCTCCCAAATCAGAGCCTCAGAGTCTGTTCCCCTTAGCCCTGCAGCCTCTGTCCACGACCAGGGACCGTGGGCCTGGCAGTGCAACGTTGGGCCGTATGTCGGGAGGCCTCTGTGGCCCGGCTTGGCTATGGAGGGCAGGCCTGGCTGGGGAGGCCCCTCCCCACTGGGGAGTGCTGCTGCCAACACCCCGAGGGCTTGCCTCCTTCCACGGATGGGGTGCCTTCCAAGGGCAAGCTCAGCACTGCACCCACAAGCCTCGAGCGGCCCGTCCATGCCCTCCCTCCAGTGCCTCACACCCGCTAATCTCTCTTCTCTCTTCCTTTCCTCCCTCCCTCTCGGCCACCCTGCCTTCCTGGCGGACTTTCGACCCTCCTGAACACCTGCGATCTTTGGCCTCTGCCCTCTGGCCTTCCAACTCATCTTTCTCCTCAGCTGCTGCCTCTCCTCAATTCAGTGCGGCTGGCTCCACCCCCAGTCATTAAAAGGCGGACCTTCCAGGTAGACACCTCCCTTGGCCAGACCACACGGGGCTTCCCAGGGGCTGGCAAGTCTCTGGGCCCTGACGAACCAGCTGGGGCTGTGACAGTGAAAGTCGCTCAGTCATGTCTGACTCTTTGCGACCCCATGGACTGTAGCCCACCAGGCTCCTCCGCCCATGGGATTTCCCAGGCAAGAATACTGGAGTGGGTGGCCATTCCCTTCTCCAGGGGATCTTCCTGACCCAGGGATCAAACCTGGGTCTCCTGCATTACAGGCAGATTCTTTACCATCTGAGCCACCGGGGCTGTTGGCAAAAGCAGAATCTCACTGCACTCGCATTGCATTAAATTAGACAAAGACGGACCTACAAATGCCATACACGTGGAAATGCACAACACCCAGGCCCAGCAGCTTCAACCACTGTCTCACTGTTACTGCTCACAACAGCCAGCAAAGCAGCCGCCACTGTGTGCCAGGCACCAGGCCATGCGTTTTCCAGCCTGCTTTCGTTTACATTCTCACAATGGTTGTATGAGTTAGGCATGATCATCCTTGTTTCACAGATGAGCAAATCAGGCTCAGAGATGTTAAGTAAGTTGCCTGAGGTCACACAGCCAGTAAACTGCAGAACACCCACATTCTCCAACTCTTACTAGTTATGCAATTTGGGGCGAATTACTTCACCTTTCTGTGCCTCTGTTTTCTCATCTGTAAAATGAGAATAATGATGGTTCCTACTGTATAGGGTTATTGTGTATGCAGAGCACTGGAAATACTTCCTGGCAGTTTAAGCGCTGAAGTTAAATTGAGGCTCAGAGAGGTGAATTTGTACCCAAGGTGGCACAAACAGCAAGAGAGAGTGGGAACTGGCAGTCGAGTCTTCAGACCCCACACCCAGGGCTCTCTCAGTTGGACCTACACCCTTTATATTTAGAAATGCAGATTGCTTAGCATCTGATCACTTGTAACCTGAGTTTGAGAAGCAAGGGAATTTGCAGAGGAAATGTAGCCCACAACCAACAGGTGTAATCATTGTGAGCAACTGCTTCCTTCTTCCTGCCTTACTAAGCCAAGGAGGCTGGGATAGGACCAGATCACAAAGAACAAAGAGCAAGAGACCACAGACCCAGGGATCTAGGCAAAGGCATTGCAGCTTGATGCCAGGCCAGGAATTCCATGGCTGCCACCCGCACCCCTAGCCTTGCTCACACTGGGGGTCAGAGGTAACCCCCAAGTTCGCAGGAGTGCTGGAAGTGGCAGGGCTCTGAGATGCTCTCTGAAAGCCTGACAGCAGGGCCTGGAGCCACCATCTGGCCTGACTCAGGAGCCCAGGGGCCTGAATGTTCAGGCATCTGATTGAACAAGGCTGAAAAATCACTCCAATTAATGGCTAAAAATACAGAGGGACACGTGACACGTGTGCTACCCAAGCCTCCGTATCCCGTTACACCAGCCAGATCCTTGAGAGCCTCCATGTGCTCTGAGCGCTTACCCAACGCCTGGTTATTCAGGGGGCTCACTGGCAGCTCAGAGAAGCACCAGGCCCACCCCACTCTCAGCCACCCCTACCCATGTCAGACTCCATTTCAGGAGAGCTGAGTCCCTGCTCTCAGAGTGGCCATTTGCCTCGGCCCCCCTCACCCACTTCCTGGCCCTAGTTGCACTGACTGCTGTGTGTTGAGCCCTTGCTGGGCTCCAAGCTCTGTTGTGAGAATTCTACACGGATTATCCCATGTAATCCCACACGGGCCACCAGGAGTGGAACTGGCATTCTCATCTCTACCTTACAGAAGAAACTGAGCGGGGCCAAGGCATGCTACTGCCTCCCTTTTCAAGAGCAGGAGGAGGATACACCAGAGCTTTCTGTGCTGCCCTGACCTGATTTCTGAAGTAGAGAGAGAATAGGGACCCCTGTCTTTCCTGCTGCAGATTCTGCCTTGAGAATAAGGTTTTTATTCTGTCAGCCACCGTGGGACACAAAAAGGCTTGTCCGTTTCCAATCAATAAACCAATATTGATTTCACAGGCTCTGTAAGATGTTTAAACATTGGGTTTAACATTAGTTGAAAAAAATGATGTGTTTAGCAGATGGCATTGAAGGTCATTGCCAAAGTGCAGAAATTTGGATGGTGAGCAATTCTTGCTGGGGGCTTATTTGGAATGAATAGAAAAGTCTAGAGTTCTGGGTTTTGATTCCAGTTCCCCCAAATTGTCCGTGTGACCTTAGTCAGGGTGCTCAACTTCTCTGAGCCTCCATTTTCTCTTCTGTAAAATGGGACTTGTGACCCATCTCTGCAGCTGCCTTCTCCACCATGGACTCTCCGAGCCCTTAAGTGGATTCTTAGAGGGTGTGGCAGGATGTAGCTCAGGCCAAGAGTGGCATTGCTGGTGGCCTCTGTCCTAGGATATCCCATTGGAGAGATGGTTCAAGCGGATGCTGCTAAAATCTGAGTTCCCATTCTGAGGTCATGCACTCCTATTTATAATATGGGGTTTGCAGCAAGCATCATCAGGCCCCTTTTCTATGTACAGTGTCATAAAGGATTACTGAGATCACACTGAGAAGGGCGGGCTGGCGTGCAGTCTGGCCACCTGGGTCTCCTGCATCCCAGCCTGGAGCACTCACACCTGCCGGACTGTTCTACTCGAATCTGTCTGCAGGGCTGGACCCCTCAGCGAGAGCTGAACCCAGAACCTCCCCAGAGAGGTCGTGGAGAAAGCAACCTAACGACACTGGTCTGCACAGATTGCGGATGACACGGGCTGGCCCCCAGCCCCGAGAGCTGGGTCACGTGGACCAGGCTGTCTCCTCCTCCTCACGATCCCACCCCTGCCTCCCTGGGCTCTGGGTCCACCCTGGGCACCTGCATGGGGTGGGGTGACAAAGGCTTCAGGATAAGGAAAAAGAATAGTAATAGCGACTCCAGAAAGGCACGAAGCACTTTACACCTTCAAAACTCAACCAGACAAAGGGCTGCAAACTCAACTGTCCTCTGAGGTCAGGCACAGATCACACAAGTGATAAAGCAGGCTGCACACAGAATGGTTTGGACAGGTGGGGCCTGAGGGACCCGGAGAGCCCAGCTGATGGCGGCCCCCGAGGAATGTGGGTCTAGCTGGCCCAGGCTCCATTTTCTTCAGCAGAAGCTACCAAGCCATGTATATATATATATATATATATATATATATATTTTTTTTTTTTTTTTTTTACATAAAATCTCTTGCCCAATTGTTTGGTGAGCTAAGCAAAATTCTGTGGCCTCTGACCTAAGGACTCAGTTGATCCTCTGGGCCAAATAATCAAAGACGGCAAAATGTGACAGGAAACAAGGAAAGGCTGTTCTCATCTGACGGCTGGGAGGCCAGGGCGCGGAGATGGTGGGCTCGTCACACGCAGGGAGGCGTCGAGGCAGGCCGAGGCCGCCGGCCACCTCGGCTGGACCCTGGTCATCCGACCAACCTGGGAACAGGACTTCGGCTGGGCCGGGGGGCACTCACCCGCTCCTCCGCCTCTGCCACCGCAGCGGGGCTCTGCCCTGGGGACCAACAGCCCACGCAGCAAATCGTCTCTGGAAGCCTCTCCTCTGGAGGCCTAATGTCTTGGCCACCTCCTCACTGCCACCGGCCTCTGCATGCGTCACCACCACCACACCGTCACCTCACACCACGCCGCCTCCCCCAGAACCCACGGCAGGGCCTCACCGGGTGCATGGCACTGGGGCGGGACGGTTCTGCAGCCCAGGGCTCTCTCTCTGACACTTGTTTCCACCAACCTCAGGGTGAACAGGGCCAGGCTGGCATCCAAGGCCCACCAGGGCCACCAGGCCCTCCCGGACCGAGTGGACCTCTGGGGCACCCAGGACTGCCAGGGCCCATGGGGCCACCAGTAAGTACCCCTCCTGCTTCCCACCAGCTCCTCTCCTTCAAGATTCACCCCCTGAATTCTCTGGAAATTTGGGAACTGGGTAACCGATGGGACTCTGGGCCCCCGCTGAAAGGGCAGAAGCACATTGGCAAGGCTGCGGGACGTGGCTGGCCCCATCCCTGTGGGAGCTGCCCATCCTGTCATGCTCACCAGTTGCTCTCTGGTTCTGAAAACACGTAATGGGATCATGTGTTCCACTTCAGCCACTGCCTCCCAGGGGGGAAACCCTGAGCAGGCCTGTCTCTCCCAGCCTCAGGAGAGAGGAGCTTGGAGAGAAAGTTCCCGGGACCACTCTGATGGATGTCCCCTGCCCCCTGGGCTTAGGAAAACTCGAGTTGGGACAAAGTGTCCTAAAGGAGATAGCAAGGGGGCATCTGATGGCCTAACAGACACGCCTTTGCTGGTGTGTGTGGATTTCCCACTCCCAGGCCACCTTCCAACCAAGTTACACACCCGGTCAGGCAAAAGGACCCTGCCTCGAGCCTGGGGATTGGACCACTGCCAGGAGGGGCCCAGGGAAGCCAACAGACACCCCTCTGGGCAAGACCACACTCAGGCAATAGGTCAGTCCCAGTGTCCACCGGGTCATCTGCTTGCAAGCTCTAGCCAAGCCCCAACTCTTTCTCAGCCCTATTTCATGCAAGAAAGCACCAAGGCAGAGTAACTCAGAAAACCCTGGACTTCTTCTTTAGAGAAAATGCATCTCTACCCAGAGCTAAGACCAACGTCAGCAGTTATTAGAGGCAGAGGGACACAGTCTGTTTGATAATGTTTTTTCCACGTGGCTTTTTTTGTTTAAGTGTTTTTCTTTCTTATGACAAAAGCATCATATATCCATTGTGAAAAATTTGGAACATAGACGAAGAAAAAGTTTTAAACTGTCTGCTTTCCCATATCCAGGCTTCCCCATCATTAACGCTGGGGAGAGTCCTTTCCATTTTTCTCCTTAGACTTCTCGGCACATAAATGTTTTTCAGGTCGGTGACGTTTTGAATAACTTAACACTTGGTATCCTGTTACTCTTTTCACTTAATCTCGTACACCATGCCCTTTCTTACATCAGGAGTCTCCCATGATACAGATTTTAGGACTGCTGGGTCTCTTTACAATGTAGTTAATGGGTTCCCTTCTGAAATGCTGCTACTGCTACTAAGTCGTTTCAGTCGTGTCCGACTCTGTGCGACCCCATAGATGGCAGCCCACCGGGCTCTGCTGTCCCTGGGATTCTCCAGGCAAGAACACTGGAGTGGGTTGCCATTTCCTTCTCCAATGCATGAAAGTGAAAAGTGAAAATGAAGTCGCTCAGTTGCGTCCAACTCTTCACGACCCCATGGACTGCAGCCTACCAGGCTCCTCCATCCATGGGATTCTCCAGGCAAGAGTACTGGAGTGGGGTGCCATTGCCTTCTGTAATATACATCCTTAAACATAAATGTGTGTGCATATCTCCAATGCTTTCATTGCAATAGATTCCCAAAAGTGGAATTACTGGGTCAGGGGTGCCCCTGTCAAGTAGCCCACAATGAGTATGACCACATTCCAGGTCACTTGGCTTCACACCTGGGCCCTCGGCTACCCCGGCTTCCAAGGCTAAGGTTCCATGTAGAGTCCCCCTAGGCTGGGTCAAGCAGCCAGCTTGACCAGAAGGCAGCATGGCAGTGTGAAAACCTACCTTTCTGGGAGAGCCAGCTCTCCTGCTCAGCTTGATCCCCGTAACGGATTTTAAATATTTCCATGATTTCTCCCCAGAACCCTGGGGAGGGAAGTTAGTCTCACTTCCATGGATTGATGGATGGAAAAGCAGAAAACCTAAAAGGAAGTGGAATTTAGAGAACTGAACCAAACAAACCAAGCCAAGAAAATAAACCAAAATTTTAAAAAGTGCTCAAAATCCACTTCTTTCCTGACGGCCCTCACCCATACACACTGGGCTCCCGATCACTGAACCCAAGCCAGGCTGTTTTCTTTGTTAGGTTGTTTATAAAGAAAAAAAAAAAACCAGAATGCGTGTTTTGAAACCAATTGAAATAGGCCAGACTCAGGCATCATGGTTTTCTCCAGCCAGTGTTTGCCAGGCAGACCCACGCCCGAGACCACGCTGGAGCCTGCCTTCCCTTTCCTCTCCCTTGGGCTCCTGCAGGGCTTGCACCACTTCCCCCAGCTGGCTCCTGTGGTCACAGCCCCCCGGGGTGGGGAATGGAGACAGAGGGCTCCCCTGCAAGCTGGCAGGGCCAGAGGCAAAACCCAAGCTCTGCTGGGCAAGGTCAGCTTTCCAGGGAGCGGCTCTAGTTAGGAGGTGGGTGGGTGGGGACCTGGACCAAACACACTATCAATTTCGCATGATGCCATTGACCTATTTTACAGCGGGCCAGCACACCAGAGATGCCCGAGGCGCCCATGTGGCTCCACAGAGGGACATGAGCCTGTTGTCCCCATGTGCCCTGAGCAGGTTTCAGATGCCCTTTGAGGACCCTCTTGATCTGTTCTCCAGCGCATCCAGAACCCGTTACAACCTCCACTGTAAACGTGTTTGTATGCATCCCTGCTCAGTCGTGCCCGACTCTTTGCAACCCCATGGACTATAGCTGCCAGATTCCTCAGTCCATGGGATTTCCCAGGCAAGAATACTTGAGTGGTTGCCATTTCCTACTCCAGGGGATCTTCCCGACCCAGGGATCAAACCCGAGTCTCTTACATCTCCTGCACTGGCAGACAGATTCTTTACCAACTGCACCATCTAAGTGTGTTTAGCCCTCACCATTTGCCAGTGGAATCCATCTCCACTCACCTTTCTTCTTGCTTCTGCAGGGCTTACCTGGGCCTCCTGGACCGAAGGTGAGGGTCCTTCTGGGTGATGCATCGAGTGGGTGGGAAAGTGCCCTGGTGGGTAGGGGTGGCGCGCTGACAGGTACTGAGTAAGGGGCTGAAAGGGAATTGATCGGCTTCCACAAGGATTGCACTTTCGTGGGCTCAGGCCAAGCAAGTGCTGTGGCTGGTATGGAAGATGCGGCCCTGCTCTCCAAACAGATCATGGTCCGAGTTGGGAACTCAGGTCCCAGGACATTGTCACAACATCCCAGTAAAACAGTGGCTCCTAAGGGGCCAGAACTGGAAAGGACCTTCGGGGCCATCCAGTTCCTTTCGAAACCTTATCTGGAAGCCCACAGTGTCGAGTCTCCCTTTGAAGCTGGAGTCCCTGTGGCTTTAGGAAAGAGAAGTTGCAAAGCACTGATCCAGCCAGTCATTTCACAAATGCAGAAGCTGAAGTCCTGGGGGACATGACTTGTCCAGGTGCCACAGGGAGCCCGTGGTAGAACCAGAACTGACCCTCAGGGGTCCTGTACCCCTGCCAAGTCGACCCTTCCCTCCTCCCTCAGCCTCTGCAAAGACAAGGACTGGTTCTGAAAAGTCAAACAGTCCCTGCTATTGTTCCAAGGTTGGCTGGAGGTGGAGGTCAGAGGTTTTGGAGTCATTGGAAAGAAGAGGGATGGTAACGAGGAGGAGGAGGGTGAAGCAAGAAAACCCCTCTAATGGCCTTATCTTGGTTCCCCTCAGGGAGACCCAGGGATCCAGGGCTACCACGGCCGGAAGGTAAGAAGGAGGGGAAAGGAGGACCCGCTCTCCACCAGGTGACAATCCATGTAGGGCTTCACCACAGTGTACACAGGGTCTGGACTTGGTCCGTACATGCTTTTGCACACACATCAGCAGGGGCCTCAAAACTCTTGAATTTAAATGATCAGGGGGTTTGTGTCTCCACTGAGGAAGCAGGAGGCTCAGAGAAGGAAGGGCCTTGGGCAAGTCAGTGGCCCTGCTGGACCTCAGGCCAGGAATGTGTCCCCTGCCAACCCAACTGGCCGTGTCCGCACAGAGGCAGACCAGGTTCTCACCTGCCCCCTGAGAGCCTAGTAAGTGGAGACCAGGCAGAGCTTCTGGGTATGGTAGGGGATATGGATGATCCCAACTCTGCTGTTTGGCCACTCACAGGCCAAAGAGACAGGGTTCCTATGCAAATAACCCTAGTGAAGGCAATTGCACTAACCACTACCATCCCAAAGCACCGTGTCAGTATTGGGGTAGGGGGTTCAGGGAAATTCATTCTAGGTTGGGAGGATCTCGGGAAGTCGTCTGAGAGAGGACAGCCTCTGAGTTCAATCCTGGTGAATGGGTAAGTGTATCAGTTATCTATTGCCATGTAATGAACCATCCCAAACTTACTGTCTTAAAACAATTCTTTCTCAGGATTCTGTGGCTTGGCCAGCTGTCTCCTCGGGGCTCACTCATGCAGTCACATGGGATGATGGCTGGAGAGGCCGGGGGGCCAAGACAGCCTCGTCCACATGCCTGGGGCTGGCGCTAGCTGCGGCCTGGGCTCCTCTGTTCTCCTCCACATGGCCTCCCAGCCCCTAGTGTAGGGCGGATGGATTTCCTCACAGCACGGCAGGCCCAGGTCAGCCTTCAAAACAGGCGAGTCCTAGTGCACAAGTGCTTTTCAAAAAGCATCTCTTGCATCACATTTTCTGAGGTCCTGTTGGTCAAAGCAAGTAACTCAGCATTCAAGTCAGTGGGGTGGGAGGACTCAGCCCCTTATTCTTACTGTGGGAGGGTGGCAAAGCCTTTGTGACCATCTTTAATCTACCACTGTGCTCCTTCAAGCAGCAGATTTCAAGGGAAATGGCATTTTAGACAGGGAAACAATTGAGCCAAGGCCCAGAGATGGTCATCACAATAACTTTAATAATGTAAAAATAATTTTAACACTATACACCACTTACTGAATGTCTCCTGTGTGCCCGGCTGGCCTTCAACGGGACCTGCATTATTTCTAATCCTAGGAGGCTGGTACTCTTCTTCTCCTATTTAACAGATGAGGAAACTGAGGTACAACCTAAGTGGCTCATAAGCGGCAAAGCAGGAATTCAAGTCCAGGTCACGGCCCTTCCCATGATGCCATGCATCATAAGGAGCCCATCCCACCCTCCAGGCCCCAGCTGGGAGGCTCTGGCGCCTTCCAGGGGAAGAAAAGAGACAGGAGAGAAAGGCAGGACGAGGAAGGGGAGGATTCTGGAAAGGGAAGAATCAGCTCTGGAGAAGCACATTCCACAGGCTCTGTAGCTCTGTAATCCGACAGGGGCCTTCACTGCATTGTTTTATGGGTGCTTGGTGGGTGACATTGCAACACCTGAGAGATCTTTCATTAGTTCTGCATAAACTGCGAAGTTTGTACTGTGTCAGGAAGTGGAAATTACAGCCCCCGAGGTTGCTTCCATCCCCTCATGCAGACTCACAAAATTTACTGCCTCCCGCTGCAGCACAGGGTCGGCTTTCCCATTAGCAGCCAGACCAGCTCTTTCAAGCTGTGAAGAAACTTCAGGGCAGCAGTTCCCCCTGGGGTCATGGGGATGCTCACGGTTGGCATCCCTACCATGGCAGGCATCTGCATTCCCCTGCCAACTGGAAATCTGGTTCATTCAGAAAGGAGGTTGGCGGGGGCAGTCTGTTGCCCTGAGGATAGAGAGGCGTCAACTTGGGGCTAGGGTGTCATGATGGTACAAGGCCTGTTTCCATGATTGTGGCCATTCTGTATGAAGTTTGTGGGAGGAATCTTTCAGCCCTGACTGTGTGGAATTTGCAGAGGAAATTAGCGTGGTCCTACTGACAGAGGGGCAGCCTCTGATCCTGGGGAAGCCTGCTCTGGAGAGAGAAGGCTTGGGGCTGCTAGAGGAGGCTCAGGGCTGCTGGAGAAAGCACAGATGCACTTCTTTTGCCTGACTAAGGATAAAGCAAGTGCTGATGGGTACCTTGAGAAGGAGGGAGCTCCCCGTCACCAGAAGCATTTAAGGAGAGGCTGGAAAACTATGGGTCTGTCATGTGTTAAGAGAAGCTTCTATATCCGATGGGAGACTGGATTGAAATCCCTTCCTGCTCAGGGAAGCAGCAGCTTCCTAAGAACAGAGCTGGCTCCATCCTCGCTAGAGAGGAGCAGCCTCCCACCCCACCCTGGCTTTATGAGTCAGACCCCTCGAGTCTATGTCCAGGCCTTTCTGCATCCACATCCAGGGCTTGTCAGAAGCATTACTGCTCTTAGGTCTCCTGGGGTTCCGAGAAGGCCCTTCTCCTTCATGCTCAGTTCATGTTCCCCACGCTTTCTTTCTCTGTTGACCTGCCCCTTCCCTTTCACAACAGCCTCTTCTCATGGAATCCAGTGGGAGCTGTGAGGCTGCCGGCTTCTCTGCGTTTCTGGAAGGCTCCTGCCACCTCCTTTTCTCCTAGCCTGTCCTTGAGACTTCTCAGTAGGTGCTCCGGAGCCACCAAGTGGCCCTAGAACTCTCGTCTCTCTGCTGGCCCTCACTCTGCTGGGACCCTTGTCCTGTCATCACTGAAGCCACAGCCTCCTAGTCTAACAGAGGCCAGAGGGTGTGCACTGGCGACCAATGGCCAGCAGCAGAGCCCACCCCCAAGAGCTTGGGGGTCATTCCTCAAGGTCAGGCGATACTCAGGAGGCTACGAGTGCCTGTTCCCACTGCCTGAGCCCCAGTGATCACCATACCCAGGCAGAAGTATTCTTCCCATCAGAATTCTTAGATGAAGAGTCCTTTTTTCATGAGATATTACTTTTCTCCTTAAAGTGTTTCATCCCATTTTTCAATTCTTGGATGAAGAATCTTGCCCAAGGACAAGGGCAGCAGTTACTTCACGTCGCTGGTTCAGCCAAAGTCCTTTCGCTCTGTCTCTCACTCATCTCATCTCACCTTGGCCCAGTAATTTGATGCGTTATCCCCACTGTCAAGAGATGAGAAGCTCAGAGAGGTCAATACTCTGCCCAGCGTTGCACAAGTCAAGTGTTCGTCACTCAGTCGTGTCCGACTCTTTGCGGCCCCGTGGACTGTAGTCTGCCAGGCTCCACTGTCCATGGAATGCTCCAGGCAAGAATACTAGAGTGGGTTGCCATTCCCTTCTCCAGGGGGATCTTCCCGACCCAGGGATTGAACGCAGGTCTCCTGCATTGCAGGCAGATTCTTTACTGTCTGAGCTACCAGGGAAGCCCCAACATTGCACAGCTAGTGATAATCATGCTGGGATTGGAATCTAGGTCTCACGAGTCTGAACCCAGGAGCCAGTCTTCTTGCCCTAGTGCAGAAGGAAATGTCTGCTCGGGGGAGGGGCGGTGTCACCCCAGGCTAAGCCAACTGTGCAGACCACCCTCCCCTGTGGTTTCTCTGGAATGTGGAGGGGTAACCCTCTGGCTCTTTTCTTTTGTCCACCAAATCTCTTTTCTCTCTTTCCCTCTCTGCTCTCTGCCTAGAAAGAGGCCTAGAAGGAGGGACCCACACGAAGGGCAGCTTGGTCACAGATGCTGGGAAGATGAGAGTTTGCTCCCACCCAGCACCCTGTGCCACCCAATGGGGACATGGAACTGGGACAGAGGCCACGGGATGCCCCGTGTGTTCAGGGTGGGGCCCCAGGGTAACGACGGACCCCCACGTCTGCTTCCGTTACTCTGTCCTGGCGACTTGACACGTACGCGGGGAGGCCTTTCAGTAAGGGAATTTAACTCTCAGCAGAGGCGCTTCTGGTCCTGTGAAGTTTGCTGTTGATTAGTTCCATCCACCACCACTACCACCACCACCCGCCCCAGCAGCTGGTCCCAGCCTGGCATCCTCTCAAAGGCCGGCCAAGGCTGGCAGGGCAGCATCTCCACCGGCTCCCGGAGATCGCAGCCCGGTGTAGCCAGCGGGCCGTGTGCTGCCGCAGCCCCACTCGCACCCAGCCCCATGGCTTAGACACTGTGAGCATTGTGCGCCCATGTGGTACCTATTTGATCCAAATTTATGGCACCAATCTACTTTCAATGTGTTGCAAGACACAAAATGTGTGTTTAAAGCATCGCAACCTTGGCTCTCTTTCAAGAGGATTGATGAGTATTGTCAGACTGTGTATGGATCACAGAACCTGGTGAGAGCTTATCTCCAAGCACGTCAGAACTGGCCCGTCCATCTTGGCAGTAGCGGGGTGCCTTTGACACATGTGGCGGTCTGGGTGTTAAGCCTTGGGGTTTGCACGAAGGACCAGAGCCGAGCACACATTCCCATCCTGCCGGCTCCGGGCTGTGTGTCTTCAGACCAGTGCAGGCAGGATGTGAGAACCTCGTGTTTAGTCAGCTTATAACTGAGGTTGCACCTCCTGGAGGCTGTGGGGCTCCAGGGAAAGAGGGACTCCCAGGGAAGGAGATCTGATGGGCCCTGTGGTCGGCTGGCTAGGGCGCTGGATTGAGGGTATGAGGAGCAGAAGGGCACCCACCCCGCCCATCTGCTCACCCTACCTCAGTCCTTCTACAAAAAGGCAGAATCATTCTGACCTGCCAGTCAGAGCAAAGCATCACGTGGGTGGACATATCATATCTGAAGAATGATAACTAGAATTATTATATCTACCTTTCTGGGCCTTTTCGTGCCAGGCTGTATAGGGGCACTTTGCTTGCATCATCTCATCAGATCCTCATAACCGCCCTTTCAGGTAGGTTTTATTCTTATCCCCAATTTACAGATGAGCAAACCGAGGTTCACAGAGGTGAATCCCCCTAGAGCCACAGCTACAAAGCAGTGAAGCCAGGTCTTTCTGGCCCCAAAGTCTTGTTCTGGATGACTTTACTACCTGGGTTTTATGAGCCCAGGGGACCTATAATTTCCAATATCACACCACCACTGCCTACTCCCATCTCCTCCACTAGAAGGAAAGAAGGAGGGAGCTGGCCTGTTTTCCTTCTTGTGAGAAGGTTGTGGCTGGATTCAGGCCCTCCTCCAAGTCTCCCAGTCTCTCTGTGAACATCTAAAGCAGAGAACTTGGGGGTACTTGGTGTATTTTATTCAAAGAACCAAAGAAGGGGAGTACTTTGCCCATTGGCACTGATTCTACCCGAATGCTTCCCCAGGGAGCTGACCTGGTCCTGCGACCTCCAATAAAGCCAGGAGAAGGCCGTCTGAGCTGTGCACCCCAGCGGAGAAACCTAAAACTTCCCTGCATCCCCTGACTCCCAGAGGACCTGGGCAACCCTAGGCTCCATGCCATGCTGACGTGCAGCAGAGCATGCCCTGCAGATGGAAGCTATAGAGGCAGACGGGGGACAGCACTTGCTTTCAAAGCCAGGAATTCCTGGGGGGGCATCCAGGCCATTTCAGTTAAAGCAGATCAGGGAGCTGAGACATGGGCCCCACATCTGAGGCCTCGTGGGGGCTGACAGCCCTCCTGCTCCACCTGCCTCCAGCCCCCAGCCTGTGCTCTCTGCCCCCTGTTTCTCCTACACTCCCAAGTCCCCAGATTAATTAGAGCTGACTTTTCTTTTTGGAACTAACTACAAAATCAACCGATCTCAAATCGAGATTACAACCCAGCCGCCCTTCCAAAGCCCTGGCCTTCGATGGGGCGCCTGACCCCGGTAATTCCCTGGATCACTTCCTGCCGGCCCTAATTACCGGACGACCTGGCGTTTCCGTGGCCCCAGGCCTCTCCAGTCTGGAGCTGGCTCCAGCGGTGGCGAGAAGAGGGAGCTGAGCTGCCCTTCTCCCGGAAGGGAGCCCTGGGAACTCTTCAGGGGAGAGAAGGACATTAGCTCTCCTCACCCGGCTTTTCCAGCCCAGGAAAGGGCCCTGGTCCAGACTTAAGGCCTGAGTCACCTGCTGGCCTCCCCCCAGTCCTCCGCTCCCCACACTTCTCCCCTGCAGAGAACAAAGCGTCTGTGTGGAGCTGCTCAGGCCCAGGTCCCCACCCCACCCCCACCCCGACCGCAACCCACAGCAGGAGCCTCACGTTAGGGAGGTCCGTTCATCTCCCCCTGCTTCTCTGGCCTGACCTTTGCTCGGCTGGGGAACTGACCTGGAAGCCCCCCACCTCTTGCCTCCTTTGCCAAGTCCCTGCCCTGTTTGTTCAACAAACAGTAAATCACCAATTAAGAGAGCAGAACACGACTGGTTTGTGCTCCAAGGAGCTTGCTTCCATCCCATCATCTGGGCAAAGGATGGGTCCTCCCACCTGGAAACAGAACCAGAATACAGAACCTATTGATGCTTGGCAGGCATTCCAGGCAGGGGCAGCAGGAGTCAGTGGCGTCCTAAAAGTGGGGGCTGGGACGGCCTTAAGGGTCATTCAGGGCAGCCCCCTGTCTACCCACGTGAGCTCACCCAGCACTTTCTTAGCCACCAAGACCGGAATCCACCCCTTGCAGGCCAGCCATCCAGCATCCTTGATTCTGGGAACCAAGGTTAGAAGAGCCAGCCTTTCGCAGGCCTGGCTCCACAGCATCAGCCACCACCCTTGCTCCGGGCATCTGGGGCAAGACCCTTTGTAATGCTTGGAGCACCCACTTCCCCAGCCCGCCTGGGGGAGCCTCCAGGATCCCTGCTCGGAGGACAAGAAGTGCAGGAGATAAATTGGGGCCTTTGGGTTTTGGCAAACTATGAGAGCTCTCTCCCCAGCTGAGATGTTAGTGAGTTAGTGGATCTAAATTCAGCACAATTCCAAACTTAAACCTTTTAAACAAACAAACAAAAAACTTTCATGTAGGAAAATGGGAACGAAGGAGCCTCTAGGTGTGCTCTTACAAAGACACGCCAAGAGGAAAAGCTCTGCGAACACACACGTGTCACTGTCCTCCCTTTAACAATGGCCCTGGAAACACTCCCCACTCCACACCCCCCATCACCCTGCAGACGGATGCCCTTGCTCACAGCCACCCTGGAGTCCTTGATAATGACTCTCAGCCCGCTCTCACCTCTCCCATCATCCAGAATCAGTGTTTTCTGGTGCAAGCTGAGTCCAGACCCTGGTTCAGAGGTCAGGCTGGGGTGAGCCCCGGGAGACAAACCCTGGAGAAGGAGACTGATGAGAGTGGAATGAGCCCGCGGGGTGGGGTCAGCCAGGGGCACCCTGGCTTCCTGCCCAGCATAGAGGTGGGGGTGAGGGAGGCCCTGAGATGGGGATCAAGGGAGTCTGGGTCACTTGCAGAATTAAGAGACTTGACCCAGAGGGAGGGGAGGGGCAAAAGGTCAGCCATCCTAACGAGGAGACTGCCTCCTCTGAGGGGCCCAGATTTCCCTGGAGAGTGCGGTTGTATCTTCACAGACAAACCTTCAGGGTCTGAAGACAACCTCAATGACATCAGACACCCTCACTCCAGGTTTTGATCTGCACAGCCTGTGTGGAGACTGGGGACAGAAACCCAGAGATGGAGCGTGGGCAGACCCCAGCCTCCTCCCCTGCTGAGGCACCCCAGGCTGTGCTCTGGGGCAGGAGGAGACCCCCTGAGCCCCCTGTAGAACCACAGTTTTACCCACAGCTAACATCCCTTCCCCCACGGAACCTTGCTCTGGGGCTGCCAACACACCCAGAGCAGGAGTGAGTAGGAGGTGTCTAGTCCTCATTTTGCAGGATCCTGAAGCCAGAGAGAGAAAGTAACCTATCCGAGGTCACACAGACACCCCAGCTCAGCTCTCTCACTGGAGGTGGGAAAGGTGAGGGCAGAAGCACGGGAGGAAAGCTGACAGAAAGATGGGAAGAGAAAGAACGAGGTTCAAACGGGAGATGTCTGAGTAGCCAGGGCTGCGCAAGCTGACCTCCCACCTGTACCCACCACCACCCCAGGGAACTCTGTCTGGTGTCCCTCTGGGCTGAGTCAATCCAGTTGAGTTGTTTGGAATGGAAACTGGGGACTTCAGCTTATGCGCTGTAGCTGCAGTTACCAGAATTCTGACGAAGTCCTGTGGCGCCCTCTGCTGGCCATAGAGCAGAACTGTGGTCACAGGCCAGCCGGGCTCAGCCTTTTTCTCCGGTGCCAGTGGTTGAAGACAGCCCTGGACTGAGCACTGACCCCTCACCCCTATGGGGCACAGACCTGAGGGCCCTCCAGAATAGAGGGCTTTGGCCTGCAGAAGGTGTTTAATGGAAGCAACGGATTCTTGGGGTGGCCAAGCAATAAAAGCATCTGATGCTTGGGGTTGGCTGAGAGAAATGGCTACCTGGGCTTTGGCAGACAAAAGACCTGTGTTCAAATTTCTGCTCTGCATGACCTTGACTATCATACCTGGCCTTCCAGAGCTCACCTGTGGGACAGGAATAACATCCATTCCCACACTGACTGGAGGGGACTCCTAGAGATTGAACAGAGGATAGATGTGACGGCTTCACTCAGTGCCAGACACAAACGCAATAGATGGCTGAGCCTTTCTCTGCTCTTTCCTACAAGAGGGATTTTCCAGAATTTAGTGCCTGGGATGCAATCTTGTCTGTTGCAGTCGCTTCTGAGTCCAGCTTCACCACCCCTGCCTGTGGCTCAGAGGTCCTGGTGGGGTCGGGGTGAGGGAGGGCTCCTGCATTGGAAGCTAAAATTTCTGGGCCTTTTGCAGAATTTAGAGATCTGGCTCAAAGAGGATGGGGTGCAGCCATCCCTGGCAGACATGATTTGAACGGTTATTCCAAGCTTCCGGAGCAACCCCTCTCGCTGACACCCTCGAAGGCCATGCTTCAGGGCCGAGCCCTTGGGCCCTGAATCTGGTCCTATTCTCATCGTTTCTCTTGTTCCTTCCTGCAGGGAGAACGGGGAATGCCAGGGATGCCAGGCAAACATGGAACAAAGGTATGCAGCTCCCCCCACTCCCCAGCAGCTCCCCAGCCGCAGTGCCCTCCCCTACCGCCTCCTCCTCCTGCATCCTGTCCTCCCATAAAAACAGAGATGGGGTGCACATTTCTTCTCATCCTCTCCCCTTGCTGCCTGGCCTGTTGTTCAGGCAGGGGTGTTCCTTTTCAGCCCATGAACCATCACTCACCAGCAGCCTCCCAGCCTGCCCAGGCCTCCTCCTGGGCATCAGTGGGTCATAAAAAGAACTTTTCAGGTACCCTCAGCTCTGGCTGCAGTCCTGAGACCCATGTGGGAATCAGGATCCCCTAAAAATGACATTCGCTTGAAATTTACTAAGTGCTGTGCTTGGCAGCTTATTTACCTCAAAGTTGGTGGTCTGGAGCTGGTAAGGAAGTAGGGTTCACTCCCAGCTGCTCCCCAGTCCACTGGGACTTAGAACTAGAGGGCTCCCTTAGGGAGAGTCCCACAGGCAGCCTCAGAGGCCAGTGAGCTTAGTAAACTCAGCCACCTGCTGCTGTTCACTTCCCCGTGGCTCTCCTTCCCCCCCTTTCTCCTCCATCTCCTCCTCCTTTCGTATTCCACCCATTCCACCCAGGGACGCCCCTCATCTAGCCCAGCCAGGGGCTGCCTGCCATGGTGCCCTTTGAGTCTCCCAGGAGGGTCTAGAAGCCCAGGGAACCTGGCTGAGCATAGAGGGTCTTTCTCAGGCCACTCTGTCTGAGCCAAGCTCAGCAACCCCCTTCCCGGTGTACCTGGGCGGCAGCCCAACGTCTCCACGTCTCATGTCTGGCCACTTCTTCTGTGCACCGTCCCCCCTCCCCCCGCCAGGTGAGAACGTCCCCATGCCTTTCCTTGTCTTGCCAGGGGGCTCCTGGAACCACTGTGGCCAGGATGAAGGTCAATGGACCTTGTAACTCAAGACCTGAGGGGCATGATGGGAGGGGTGGAGAGAGGACAGAGTTGGGGTTTCAGGGGCTCAGTGGGTGGCCATTGGACCAAGGCAGGAGCAGACAGAATTCAGAACCATTGCCCTTGAAGCAATATGTATGCCAGATGCTCAGCTTGAACAACAGATGTTTAACTAAGCCACGCAAGTGACTGGCAAAGGTTTACCATTCTCAGCTGAAGGTCCCACCAGCCTGCCAATGTGAAAGGAGTCTAGTGCTTTGCTTTACTCTCCAGAATTCAGCCGGTGGGCAGGAACACTCCCAAAGCAGAAATAATGTGGATCTCCTCCAGGACATTTACAGGGACACGGCATCCAAAGCAAATGCCCCTTCCTTCCTCTCCCTCCTCCTGGGCTGCCTGCCTCTCACCTGCCATCGTCTCACCTCGGGGAAGAATAAGGAACAGTCTAGGAGGGGCCCAAGTCCGAGGCAGAGGAAAGCCCTGAGCTGACCAGACACTTCTGCCCCCAAATGGCTTCACTTCTCTGCTCCTGGCCTCACTCATCTGGCTCTCTCACATTCTTTACCAGAGTCTTCTTTTCTCTCACACAGGGTGAACCTGGGATCCCAGGAGCCAAGGTACTGATACAGAGGAAATGTTCCAGGCAGCCCGGAGCATCAGGCGTGGGGTGGAGGGGGGAGGGGCTGCTGTTGTTTTGCTCCGTGTCCCCCGAGGCTGGTCCAGAGCTGGGGACCTGACTGAGCAGAGGAGAGCCCACCACAGAGGGGCTTGCTGGTCAGGAATGCGCTGCAGATGCCTCGCGTCCCCCTGCCTGGATCCTGGCCCCGGCAACAGTCTGGTTTACATTCCCACCAGCTGCAGCGGGCAGCGACATGGTCCCCTACACCTGCAGGGCTTTGTCTCTCATCCAGTCCAATAAGAGGTGTAACATGAGAAAAGTTTCCATGGCCAAAGACATTTGAGAAATAATGGAGTTTGAAACTGTTACAAAAGCTTCTTTCCTGCAGGCCTTCTCAGAGCCTTTACTGTGCTAAATATACATTGGGAAACCCTTTTGGGGGCTGCAGAGAATGAGCTGATTAGATAGCATCACTGACTCAATGGACATGAATTTGAGCAAATTCCGAGAGATAGTGAAGGATAGGGTAGTCTGGCATGCAGCGGTCCATGCGGTCGCAAAGAGTTGGACAGGACTGAGCGACTAAACAAAACCAAAGGAACTTCTGCAGCATTTTCAAACTTTCTGACGAGGACAATCTTTTTTTAAGAGGTGCGTCTTAGGGGGCAAGTATTCTGGAAACACTCGTCTATGATTACTGCCCCTCACGCCCCTCACCACTCCCACCCCATCCTCTTATCAGTGACTTTTTCTTCTTACCCCAAAGGGAGACCCAGGAGCAACAGGGAAGCCGGGGCCCCCAGGTTTGCCGGGAAAGAGGGGGCAGAGGGTAGGACACTGTGTCTCTGAGTGTGTGCTCCCTCCATCCCGGCCTCTCCTGGTCCCCCCGCCGTTCCCACCCCCACCCCCATGGCTGTCATGCTGCTTGCGGTGTGCGGTGGGTGCACGTGTGCCCAGGGAGAAGGGAGTGCTGGCCAGGATGGCCTGCAAATCTTCGGAAATTCACACTCGAGGGCACAGCCTTTCTCCCTGAAAGCCATTGGGTGCCCAAGAGGAAAGCCCAGCAGAAGGAAGGGAGGTCCTCCCTGCCCCTGCTCCCATCCCCCAGGACCTCAGCAGGGCAGCCCCACACCCTTCCCCTTAGACCACCCCCGCCTCAGACAGGGGTATGCCCCCACTAAAGCCGCAGGCGCCACAGGGCGAGCTGGGGCCTTAGGATTCATGTCCCCCTCATCACTGGGGCTTTTACCTGGCCCTCCTCCCCTCCCTTGTGTGTGTGCTTAGTAGCTCAGTCATGTCCAGCTCTTTGCAACCCCATGGATTGCAGCCCGCCAGGCTGCTCTGTCCATGGGGATTCTCCAGGCAAGAATACTGGAGTGGGCTGCCATGCCCTCCTCTTGTCATTCACATTTCTACCCCAGGGCAGGTGGCAAGGGGATGACACCTAAAGACCTGATGCAACACCCTTTGTGTTGACCGCTGAAAAGTTTGTTGAGGCATCTGAATGAACTATGAGCCCAGGGCCCTCAGTGTATATTATTACATATGAGAACCACCATCGGACTATAGCAGTGGAGCTTCTCATGCTGGCCTGGAGGGGCACTCTCGAGGGGCCCTCCTGATACAGGACGCTGTGAATCCAAGTGAAGTCTTTGTGACACAGAAGGAGGAGCATCAGGAGAGCTGGGTGCTGCCCTGAGGGGGTCGTCCACAGTCACGGAGACCCTTCATCTCTGCAATGAGAGCGGGGCTCTGGGACCTAAGTGAAGGGCAAGAAAAAGTATTCTTTGGTGGTAGAATAGAGAAGGGTACTTGTTTACTGGGCTTCCCTGGTAGCTCAGCTGGTAAAGAATCCGCCTGCAAAACAGGAGACCCCGGTTCGATCCCTGGGTCAGGAAGATCCACTGGAGAAGGGATAAGCTACGCACTCCAGTATTCTTGGTCTTCCCTGGTGGCTCAGATGATAAAGATGGTCAAGAATCCACCTGCAATGTGGGAGACCTGGGTTCGATCCCTGGGTTGGGAAGATCCCCCAGAGAAGGGAATGGCTACCCACTCCAATATTTTGGCCTGGAGAATTCCGTGGACTGTATAGTCCATGGGGTCACAAAGAGTCAGACACAACTGAGTGACTTTTGCTTGTTTACTAGGGCTGCCCTAACAGGACCGCTGACTGGGTGGCTTCAACAGTGAACATTGATTGGCCCACGGTGCTGAGGCCGCAAGTCCGAGATCAGGTGTCAGCAGGGCTGGACACCCTTCTGCGGGGTGTCCCGTGCCTCTCTCCTAGTTCCCAGTAGTTTGCTGGCATTCCTGGTCTTCCTCGGCTTGTTGAAGCATCACCCCAGTCTCTGCCTTTGTCTTCACATGGTGTTCTCCCCGTATGCATGTCTGTGTTCAAAGTTCCCTTTTCTTTATAAGGACACCGATCATACTGGATTAGGGGCCCACCCAACTCCAGGGTGACCTCATAATTTAGCTAATCACATCTCTAGTGGTCCAATTGCCAAGTAAGGTCACATTCTGAGATACTTGGAGTTAGGACTCCAGCATATGAATCTCATGAGACACAATTCAACCTGAGGTACACTTCTCAAAATATTCCTCCAAAGGAGAAGTTCTGGTATGATGGGTTTTGTCCTCCCTAGAGGCAGGGAGGTGGGCAGAAAGTTCTCCCTAAAGACCAGGAGCATCTAATTGCTAGACGTTACAAACATGAAAAACAGCAAAGCAGTTTTTAAAAAATAATGCCAAATATTGGCATTCTGAATGGCTCATATCTCCCTAGGAGACCCCCCTAAAGGGACTCAATGCTCTTGGCTCCTCTCCCTCCATAAGTGCCAAGGGCCCTGCCCACACAGGACTGGGAGGACAATGATACCAGTGGGAAGTGTCCCAAGGAAGGAGTCAGGTCCCGGATAGGGTCCAGCAGGAAGTGAGTCCTTCAGCGAACAGCCCAGGTAAGGGCAGGGAGGCAGGAGAGAAGAAAGTCAAGACCCTACGTTGGAGGGCTGGTGTCTTCGCCAACATACTAGAGAAATAGTTCCTAACCCAAACTGTCTGCATTTCCTCCACAGGGTGAGAAGGGGGCTGCCGGGTCCCCCGGGCCACTCGGCCTCTTGGGGCAGAAGGTGGGTAGCAACCAGCTCTGAATGGTGGGTTCTGTGTAGAGGTCCAGCATCCATCCCCACCCACATTTCCCACCCTGCACATTCACACGGGCCCCAGCATTACAGGGGTCCCTCCCAGATTGGGGAAAAGCAGTGGGAACACAGCCGGATTCTGTCTTGGGGGACAGAAGCACGGGAAACTGCATGGGAGGTCCTGACTGTCCCCAGAAAGCCCCAAATTCAAAGAATTTACTAGCTATGACTTGGTCTGATTTCTCTCCACCAGGTCTGAAAATGTAGTCTACAGTACGTGAGCTCCATAGACATTCCATTAAAAAAAATAAAAAGAAGTCAAATAAGTTTGGCTGTATACAACAGCACCCTCAGAATTCTACTCAATGCTCTGTAATGGCCTATATGGGGAAAGAATCTGAAAAAGAGTGGATGTATGTACATAAGTACATGTGTATGTATATATAACTGAGTCACTTTACTGTATACCTGAACTGATACAAGTCAGCCATACACCAATAAAAAACTTTTTAAATAAATAAAGCAGGCTCCTCAGAGAGTCATAAGCACCTTGGCCTGTCCAAGAGGCTCCCGGCACCCCGTGGTGAAGGAGCCTGGAAAGCTTCATTTCATTTTGCCTTTCTGACATTGCTTGGCCACCGGACCCCTTTTTGTCACATTCTGAAGATTCCCAACCTGCTGAAGGAGTGCTCCCTGAAACACACTTTGAGAAACCTCGATTCTGGTCCTGATGGGGTTCTTGTTCTAGCTTACACCTGTTCCACTTTAGTAACCAGTTCCATTCTCTCCTCACATCCCATAGCCAGGCTTCTGAAAGCCTCTGGTCCCCAGCCATGCTGGAGCCCACAGTTCCCCAACATTCAGCACAGACCAAGGGGCAGGCTGCTGTCTTCAGTCCTTTGAACTATGAGGGGAGAAAAGACAGAGACCAACCACCTCCCTCGAAGTTAGTGTTGGTAACTCTACCTTCCACCCCCAGGGAGAAAAAGGCGATGCTGGCAACTCCATTGAAGGAGGCAGAGGGGAGCCCGGTCTCCCAGGGCCTCCTGGACCCCCAGGGCCAAAGGTGAGTATTTCCCTGGGATCAGTGCTCAATCCAAGTGCCTGTGGTCCTTATCCCTAGTCCATTTGGGGCACTCTGTATCCCGGGCACCTTGCCTTCTCTCCTCCCCTAAATGTGTGGTTGTTCCAGTGGATTCTAGAAGGTCCGAGCTCCTGGGACTGAGCTCCTACTTCCAAGCAGTGACCTTGACCCTCCAAAAGAGATACCCTCTCTGGGGCAGATGGAAGTAGGAGCCATTGACTCAAATGGCTGTGATGTAACTGAGTCAAGGACCAGTGGCTGCCAGGTCTTTGGATAATCAGAAAGGCCCGTAGCCTGGACACTGAATCGGCCACAGAGACTCCTGCCTCTCCCTGCTCCTCCGGTCCTAGGCCTCCTGGGGACCCCTCCCCACATACCTAGGCCCTTCCCACTCGCCTCTGCCTCCCAGGCAGAACCTGGTGAGGTGAGTAAGTGTTCCAGGCTCCAAAATGACCTGCCTCCTACAGCCGGAAGTTCATGAGGGTCCATAGTTAGGAGCCTCAACAAGCTGGACACGTGTGTTGACTAAGAACCGAGGAGGGCCTGGCAGCACAGAACTCAGAGGGAGAAAGGAATAGATCAGGAGGGCTGCTTGGAGGAGGTGGGCCTGGGCAGGGCCCAAGGGTGGGGAAGTCAGACAGGTGGAATAGGGGGAGTTAGTAGATACGAGCAAAGAGACAGAGCCCAGAGACACTTGCTACAACATGAATGGCTGGACCATCTCTTGCCCCCTGTGTGTCCTCATCCCATCTCTCTCCTGTTGCCCAGGGGGAAGCTGGAGCAGATGGCCAGCCAGGCCCCCCAGGAGAGCAAGGAGACAAGGTACAGAGGGCCTCGATCTAAGAGCAGGATGAGGGTCAGCTTGGGAGCTCAGAGGGAGAGAGAGTCTTGGCCGTCCCTGCCACTGAGTCCCCAGACACAGGGCTGACAGCCATGACTCCTGCCTGCCATCTCTTGTGGTCACCTTGGGCTTTGGGGAACTTCCTCTGAGATGGCGGCCAGGCACAGGGAGGCCTGGGGAATGCAGTGACCCAGAGTCCCCGCATCTACTATTTTCCAACCGCTGGTAAAGGCGGGCTCCATTCTCTCCAGCTCCTTCTGGGCACAGGTCAGCATGGTGTTGTTGTGGGCACTGCAAGACTGTGGGTGCGGGGAGGTGCCGGCTGCTATCTGGAGGTGACGCTCCCTGAGCTGACCAACTGAAGGGTCAGCAGAAGTTGAATTATATTAAAGGGTTTGTTTTCCCTTTGTTTTTACTTTCTGTCTTCCTTTTTAAAGCTGTGTTCAGTGTTCACATTTTCCCAGCTCAAGTATGGAACTGTGCTTCGCTTTTCACAACTTACACCACCTTTCATTTATTCCCCACGGTTCTGTCCTGTTTCCAACAAGTACAAATCCTCCCCCACCCAACCTGCTCCAGGAGGCAGGCTGTTTCTAATCCCTCACCCTGGCCCCCCACGTTTCCTCCCACAGTTTGGGTCTTCCACCAGCAGACAGGAACCGCTGGGGCTCTCCACGGCGATTGGCGACCACCCAGGCAATCGGCACAAAGTTTGAACCCTTGCTCCTTGAGCGGGATGGGAACAGAGGGGCAGAGAGTCTGGTCTCTGTACCCAAGGAGGTGGCTGACTTAGGGGGCTAAAGAGAGGTGCCCAGAAAAACAAGGATAGAATCACCAACAGCTAACGCAGGACAGAAATAAGACCTTCCAGCGTGAAGCTGAAGGGAGCTCAGAGGGAGAGAGGCATGCTGGCTGGTGGAAGCACTTCCCAAAGGGAGGACCCTGCATGAGCTGGAGCCCTGCGCCCTTCTGGCCTGGGCTGAGCTGAGCCTCCTGGCCCCTCCAGGGCCTCAACACACAGACCATCTGGGGACATCAGATTCTCTGTGCCCACTTTATGCCTATTTCACTTCAATTTTGTCCTGCAACAGGGGGAGCCTGGACCAGCTGGAGAACAGGGACCTACTGGCCCCAAGGTACGTGCATCTCTCACCCAGAGAATCAGGGCACCCCATCCCAGCTCCCTGGGGTCATGGTGTGAAGTGGCTTGTCTGGGGCTCTCCGGGAAGAGCAGTCTGGTCGGCTGGGTTGTCTGGCTAGGATGTCTGACATTGCAGCCACAATCAGACTCAGCGTCCCCCAGGTCTGTCTAGTCTAGGGTTCTCCACTAGTTCTGGATTCCCGGAGCATCCTCTGGGCGTGTCTGGAGCCCCAGGAGCCACCGCCAGCAGCTCTGGATCCACCTGTGCAGCCAGTGTCAGCTCTGATCCCATTTGGCAGGAAGAGGAGGTGCCTGTCCTGAGGTCCCCGCTGGTCCAGGCTCTGGGTACAGGTGTCATTTGTCTCCTAGGGCTCCAAGGGCGAAACTGGGAAAGGAGAGATGGTGGACTACAACGGCAACATCAACGAGGCTCTCCAGGTAAGTGGGGCCACCCAGAGACAGAGATCTGGGGTTACCTGTGGGCCTTGATGCTGGGCCCCAGGCCTGCTGGGCGATCTGAGCTCTAACACTCCAAGGCCTGGCCACTAGGCAGAGCTTCCAGGGAGCTCCCTTGTCTTCTCTCCTTTGGCACCCCCCATTATCCCCCAGACACACAGCCCCTTCATTTGAAATCCAAGTGGCCCAGCTCTGGGTCACTGAGAGTCGTAAGTGGAGCATCCTGGCACCTGTGGGGTGCTGGCCCACTTGGGGTTCTGGGACTCCCATTTCTTTGGCACACAAACTCCCCCCTTCACTTGGCAGTACTTGTCTTCCTGGAACCCATCTACCTTTGTGTCAATGTAATAGTTCAGATTCATACGGTGCCCTCCTTTAAAAGTGGGGTTCTTGGGGCTTCCCTGGTGGTCCAGTGGTTGAGACTCCATGCTTCTGCTGTAGGGAGCCTGGGTTCAGTCCTTGGTTGGGGAACTAAGATCCCTCATGCCATAAATGTTTTTTTTTAAGTGGGGCATTACTGACATTTGGGGCTGGTTAATCTTGGTTGGCAAGGCAATGGCAATGGCACCCCACTCCAGTACTCTTGCCTGGAAAATCTCATGGGCGGAGTAGCCTGGTAGGCTGCAGTCCATGAGGTCATGAAGAGTCAGACACGACTAAGCAACTTCACTTTCACTTTTCCCTTTCATGCATTGGAGAAGGAAATGGCAACCCACTCCAGTGTTCTTGCCTGGAGAATCCCAGGGATGGGGAAGCCTGGTGGGCTGCCGTCTACGGGGTCGCACAGAGTCGGACACGACTGAAGCGACTTAGTAGCAGCAGCAATCTTGGTTGTGGGAAGGCTGTCCCGTGTGCCAGAGGATGTTCAGCAGCATTCCGGGTTTCAACCCGCTAGATTCCAATAGATGGCACCTATGTCATTGCCTCCCAGCTATAAAAAAACAAAGTATGTCTCTGCACACTGCCGAATGTCCCCAGGGGGACAAAATCACCCCAGATTGAGAACCGCTCCTTTGAAGGAATCCTTGTATCTATGTGAATCCATTTTCAAGGTGTACAGATTTTTTTTAATGCCAAGAATTGTCCCTCTAATTTATTTTCAAGTAGCTCCGTGTTTTTCTCTACTGTGTTTAAAGGGAGGTACATCTTTTTAAAGGGAGGTACATCAGAGCCTTAAATCTGGGTCTTAGAAGAAGAGGGGAGATGAAGGGAGGGTCCCGGTCAGTAATTTGAAAGAAGACATGCTTCTTTCTTCCCTCTCTGGTAAAGGGACAGCTTGCAGTCCCCTTTAAGGCATGTCTGACTCTGTTGTGGACAGCATTTGGTGCTCGTGGGGTGCTCTCTGTCCAGTGATTATGACCCTCTGGGAGAGGTGAGGGTGGGGTGAGTATGGGAGGCACAGAGTCCTCGAGAGGGTCTACCTCTGTGGTGCTCCTTCAAGGGGCCCAGCGCCCACACTTCAAGGACTGTTTTGAGGGACCTTCCAGATGGCTCTTGATTTGCTCTTCAACTGATCATGTGGTTGATTTTTAGGAGATCCGGACACTGGCCTTGATGGTGAGTCCTCGTCCCTTGATTCCCACCGGGTGCTGGGCTGAGGGCTGGGAGTGGGCAACATGAAAGACAAGCCTGGAGGTCTCCCCTCCAGAAGTTTAGGGAGTGGCTCTTCACCAACTCAGCAGGGTGCTCTTGTCAAAAGATAAATGCTGGGTTCTCTCTGCAGCGGCATCGAAAAAATAGTGGTATGGAGGAAGATATTTCTATGTTTCTCCTTTTACCCAACCTTTCACTAATAAAGTATAATCCTAAAAAATCAGCAGCAATCCTCCACCTTTCCTGGAAATCAATTTCATTATTTGCATCTGGAAAACCAGTGTATTCTAAGCCTGGATCCTGCATGGGTGACCACCAGTGATAGGCCCTCAGTGAATATCTGCAGTTAAAATGATCACCACCTGCTTTAACTTCCAGGTCAGAGAAAAGAGGAGAGATCAAGAAATTCTTAAACTACTCACATTTTATGTCATTCAATATTTTTTAGTGGCCATATGCCAGAGAACACATTTAGAGATGATACAAATCCAGAATTAAGCACCAGTCATACGATGCCTCAATCCCAGAGATTGGTATTAACCAAATGGTTCTGGAATCAGTGAGCTTCATTTGCAAACATTAAAATATATTATTTGAAATAGCTATTTGAAACAAAACTTTCATGGAAAAATTTTTTTTAATTTTTAAAATCAACCTTGAATTAACTGTACATACAATAAAATGTACCCACTTTAGGTATAGAATTTGTTGAGTTTTGATAAATGTATATAGCCTTGTATCCACCACCTCAATCACTCCAGAAAATTCCTTCATGAGACTCAAGAGTCAATCTCACACTTACCCCACTGATCTGCTTTCTGTCACCACAGCTTAGATCTGTCTTCAGTTCTGGAGTTTCTTGTGAATGGAGTCAAACAGTATGTCAGCATCTGCATCTGGCTTCTTTTGCTCCGCATCACGTGTCAGAGTTTCTTTTCTGGCATGGCCTGGGCAGTGCTTGGTTCTTTTTCACTGCCGTATAGTATTCCACTGTGTGAATGTACCAGACATTCACCTGCTGATGGACATTTGGGTTGTTTCCCAGAGACATTTTAAAATCACTGTCAGGGAAGATCAGATTTGTCTTCTAGGAACCCAAGGATCCCCCAGGGTGTAGTGGGAAGGGGAAGAAGAGGCTGATAGGTGTGGCTTTAGGATCCCCACCCCTGTCTTTAGCCTAAACACACTCAGAGCTTACCTGCCTTACACTGTGGAGTCTCCTTGTTATTTTCTTTGCAAAAAAAAAAAGTCTTCCTACTGCTGATGAAATGTTTGGAAATAATCAGACTCCACATACACCTCCCTGGAGATAGGCCATCCCTCCTCAGTCGTAACATTCTCCCACGGGTCTCTCTTTCCTTTCCTAGGGGCCCCCTGGTCTTCCTGGGCAGATCGGCCCACCCGGAGCTCCAGGGATCCCAGGCGAGAAGGTAACACTGTCTTGACAAGGCAGATGAGACCCTGCAGAAGCCCCGCGTGCATCTCTGAGCACGGGACCCCCGGCTGCCCCTATCTGTGTCTTTCTCATGTTCCCAGGGCCACCACGCCACTCCAGCCTGTAATTCTCCCCAAGCTCCAAGGCGCCGCCTGCCCACCATCCCTCCCACACCCTCAACTCTGCAATTCTCCCCTCAATGTCTGTCTCAGGCTCCTGTAATTCACAGGCCCCTCTGTTTCGGCGAGGCCTGGGTCCAGACAAGCTCCTGCCCTAGCTGGACCCACAGCAGGGACCCAACCCACCATCAGAGCACGTAGCACTTGAGCCCCTCTCCAGCCTCATGCCTCCCTCCATTCCTGCGTCCTTTTATCCTCTGCCCTCATCCCTGTGGCTTTTCTCAGAAAGTCATGCTCATTTGTCCTTCTGTCTTCTACTCATGAGGCCTTCTGCCCTAAAGTCCCTTCTTGTCTCCCGTACCTTTCAAAGTCCTCATATTTCAATCCCACCTCGAAGGCTGCCACCTCCTCCCTGAAGCCTTACCTGATCTACCAGGAGGAATTTGCTGCTCTTTCCTCTCAGCTTGCTTTGGTGGTGCAGCTGGTTATTTGCTGTGCTGTGCTTAGTCACTCAGTCATGTCCGACTCTTTGCGACCCCATGGACTATAGCCGGCCAGGCTCCTCTGTCCATGGGGATTCTCCAGGCAAGAATCCTGGAGTGGGTTGCCACGCCCTTCTCCAGGGGATCTTCCCAACCCAGGGATTGAACCCAGGTCTCCCACATAGCAGGTGGATTCTTTACCATCTGAGCCATGAGGGAAGCCCAAGAATACTGGAGTGGGTAAACTATCCTTCTCCAGGGGATCTTCCCTACCTAGGAATCAAACCGGGATCCACTGTGTATTAACCACAGGCCTTGGGCTCACAACTCTGCACTGGGGTCCTCGCCTGTAAAACAGAGTCAATAAAAGTACATACCTTCCACCTGTGCTGAGGACACCTGATGCAGCAAGTGCTATGTTAATAAGAGATACTGTTCTCCTCTGGTCCGAGAGTGACCTTGGGTTGTTCTGGCTGCAGGGGGAGATTGGACTGCCAGGCCCTCCCGGACTCGATGGGGAAAAGGTAAGGACACGCCCAGACAAACCTCTAAAGATAGTCTTTGCCCTGGTGGTGAGGGTACAGAAGGCTCTGGAGGGAGCCCGGGTGTACACCTTGTGAGGAAGGGAGGAGAGAGGAGGGGGGACCCGCCTGCAGAAGCCCCCCGATGCCCACTACTGGCCCCAGGAGGAGCCAGGCAGACCCACGCTGGGATGGGCCAGGGCTGGTGGCCAAGGCCCCTCAGATTGCCACAGGCAACTGCACAGACTCTCTGCCTGGTCCCATAAAGCACCAAAGAGCCAAGTCCTCTGGGGCCCCAGCACCCCTTTCTTTCATGTTCTTCCCCTCGATCCTCCATGAGTGTATCTAATATGTGTTGTTGATCTTTTCTCGAGGGACCTCGAGGCAAACCAGGAGATGTGGGCCCTCCTGGTCCCCAAGGCCCCCCAGGAAAGCCTGGGCCTGCAGGAATGAAGGGAGAAGACGGCCTCCCGGGGAGCCCAGGAGAGAAGGGGGAGAAAGGGGAGACGGGGCAGCCGGGACCACCGGTGAGCGCCAGGGCCCATCTAGCATGATACAGCTGTGTACTGTGCCAGGTGCAGCTGGAAACAGGGTTGGGAGCCGGGCACAGGGGCTCACCTGCTTTCTCCTCCAGCCTTACTTTATGAAAGCTAGTTTCCTGCCTCAAGAGACCTGGGTCCTGCTCTGTCACCTCCCATTTGCAGGAAAGTCACTGAGCCTGGCAGAGCCTCAGTTTCCTCATCTGTAAAATGGGGATGATAATGCCATCCCTGGATACCTCCCTGGGTTGTTGGGAAGATAAAGTTGTGGGTGTAAAACTGTCTCTTGGGACAGCATACAGAAGCCCTAGACCCAGGAGAGGTACAAACAAGGAACCTTGCCCAGGCCAGCTAGGTTTGACCTAGGAACCTTCTTTGGGCCTCACAGCTTCCTTCTGAGAAATGGACGGCACCCTAGACATAGGCTCTCGGGGGAAGGGGGTCCCACGTGCAGGCCGCAGCTTGTCCGCAGACCTCAGTGTGACAACCTGGCCCTTGATTAACAGAGATCTTTGTCAATCCATAGGGTCTAGACGGCCCAACTGGGGAGAAAGGAGAACCAGGTGACCAAGGGAGACCCGGAGCGACTGGACTTCCTGGCCCAATCGGGCTCCCAGGATTTATAGTAAGGCGAAGGGACTGAGCATCACGGTTGTCAGCAGACCTCTGCTGACGAGGGCAAGCAAGTGGGGTGTCCTGACTGCGGTCACCTGCCCAGCAGGTGCCTGGTGTGATGAGGCTGCACTGACCTCATCTGCCATCCCAGCCTGGGGACGGGAGGGTCCACTGGATGAGCAGCTGCTCCCTGAGGGGCAGATGGGTGTCAACAGGGGTTCCAGCTCCCTCTGCTCACAACATGATGGCCTCCCTCTCCAGGGGCCAACAGAGTTCAAAGGTGCCAGAACCTTGGACTTGGAGGAATTCTCCTCTTAGAAGTAGAAAGAATCTCGGAGGTCAACCAGTCCCACCTCTGACCCAGTGCAGGGGCCCTCAGAGGCCACTGACTGCCCACTCAACTGGGACAGGCAGGCAGCTGGTGGCCTCCTGCCATGTCCCTTCCAAACTGGAGGGAGTGCTCCCTATGTGGTGTGAGCGTCCCCCATCAACACGCTGTGGGCCTGGCTCTGCTTCTGGAGCCATGTTTGCTTTCGGTAGCTGCATAGCAAGTCCCCACAAACTCAGTGGCTTAAAACAACACACATGTGTTAAGGCAGTTTCCATGGGTCAGGAGTCCAGGCACAGGGCCTCCGCCCAGCGCTTCTCAAGGCTGCAGTCAGGTTGCCATCAGCTGCATTCCCATTTAGCGCTGGGGTCCTCTTCTGAGCTCACTGCTGTTGGCATAATTCAGTCCTTTCTATAGTAGGACTGAGTCCCCCAGCTCCTACAGGTCACCTACATGTCCCGACCACACAGCCTTTCTCATAGCAGGCAGATCACATTACAATAGCTTGCTTCTTCAAGGCCAAGGCCAGCAGGAGTGTGTCAGTGCACGCAAGCAAGACAGAGGGGTGTGTGTGTGTGTGTGTGAGACATACCTGTAACACAGTCTTAACCTATCAGTTGTATAACATCTGTATAATTTGTACCTAAGCTTATAACATAATCACAAGAGAGACAGACCATCGCCTTTGCCACAGGCCGTATTCTGTTGGTTAGAAACAAGTCCCAGGTCTATGCTAGTGTCTCTACCCTGTCGGATCCATGCAGAATATCAGCCTCTCCTCCCACGTGCTGTTAATAGAACCTCAGATTCAGGAAGCCGGTGGTCACAGGCCCCCGGTCCCGGTATTTATCCTCAGGCCCGTTACCCGCCATAGCTTCCCAGGTGATCCTTGCAGACACCTGGACACAGCCTAGTCCCAGTCTGGTTCGTCACAGATTTGAGGGTGACTATCCCGGACTCCCCGAGTGCTGGCATCCACGCCGTGTTGTTTTGTGTCCACAGGGAGAGAAAGGAGAACCAGGGGAGAAGGGTGACCCAGGAATGGAGGTAGGTTGTGCCTGCTCTGCAGCTTGTGTCACGGGGCTTGTGACAGGAACCTCATCACACCACAGCCTCCAGTGGGCACAGCATTGCCGTGCTCTAGAATGAAACTCACGACTGCCTGGCACAGGAAGAGGGCAGGAAACAAGATTTCCTGAGCACTTCAGGATCCTTGTGAAGTTCGCTCCACTGGTCAAGTCCCTCAGTGGCATTCACATGGCACCTGCCAGGCTCCATTCCCAGTGCTAGAGCCTGGAGACAGGAAGTAAACAGACCGCCCCTGTGCAGCAAACAATCTCCATTTATGGGCACTAGAATGGCAGCAGCTCAGAGAGTCGGGTGAGCACCCCGGAGGATGGGTCTTTGGAGCAGCGTCTGTAGGAGTTTGCCCAGAAGCTCCAGAGGTAGGGTTTCCAGAGAGAGACAGTATTCGTATGAGAAGTGTGGTGGTGAAGGGGAAAGGAGAGAGCTGTGGAGTGAGAGGTAGGATGGAAGCCACCTTCTCATAAGACAGGAAGGGATCAGGCTCAAGGAAAGAGCCAGGAAAGCAAGAGAAATCAAGGATGCGTGAGGGAGAGGCTATTTGTTGGGAGAACCTGCGCCACCCCAACACCACTGCAGAGACCCCCAAACCTTCTCAGTCCCCAGAGAAGTCGCCTCAGTCACCCTTCAGTGTCACCAAGCCCCACCAGCATTTAGTAACCCAGACTTGATTATAGAACACGTGTGTTATTTATTTGGATAGCCTCCTAAGGAAATGCTCTGAAATTCAGGAAACACATAATATGCAAAAATGTTCCTTCCAGATGTATTTAAAGTACAAATTGGAAACAGCCTGCATTTCTAACAAGGAGGAAATGATTAAATAACTTACCGCAACAATACTAATGGTAATAATAGTCCCCATGTTGGAGAGTTTTTCTTATGCCAAGTCCTGCTCCAAGCCCCGGCTAGTAGGAACTCATTTTTATTCCATTCAGTGAAGAGCTGAATATATACATATATATATATATATAATATAATATCATCATAAGTATAGATACACATTTAAATACATTTTATTTATCAAGAGAGTGTAGAAGAAAATAAAGCAAAATATTAGCATTACTCAGAGATATTTATGCTTTTTCTTTCTTTCAATTCTTTTTCAATTAATTTATTTTTTTAATTTATTTTTAACTGAAAGATAATTGCTTTACAGAATTTTGTTGTTTTCTGTCAAACTTCAACATGAATCAGCCATAAGTATACATTCTTTTTAATTTACTATGTTAATGAATTTGTATTCCTTTAAAATTTTTAATACTTTAAATTATCACATAGTAAAATTGACTTTTCAGGGATGTGTGTACAGGTCTATGAATTTTAGTATATGCATGATTTGTATAAACTGTACTCCCATCAGGATATATGATTTACTTGTTTATACTAAGAAAAAAAAGTAGTAAACATTTTTTTTTTAAGAAGGTAGAGTTTGCAAAGATTGCATTCCCTACAAGGTGACTATAGTATTGTGAAGCTAAAAGCTCCACATGGCCAAGGGACAACAGGAGTTCCCTGTCTGCCAAGTGCAGGGGCTCCCTTTGTGGTCACCTGGCAGGGAGTCCCCATCCTGGCCACACTCCAGGGGATTCTGTCCCTGGAAAGGTGAGGTGTCCAAGGAGAGTCCAGAAGCTGAAGTGGGGGACCCACTCAGAAAAGAGCAGGCAGGTCTCCTCCCAGCCTCTTGGGTAACTGACCATGGACAAATGGATGTCCATCTTCACCGGAGACAGAACCTACCGGTCACAGCATCCTCCTCTGAGAGGAAGACCTCCCAGGGTTCCTTCATCTTCACTCTCCAGTCCAAATCTCTTCTACTTTAACCTACCTTCAAAGGAAATAGAGACCCATATTCCCCCTGCTGTCTGTTACCAACCTGGGGAGCTTTAGGAATATTCTTGAGAAGCATCTCAGTCTCCTTCCATTCCAGATAACCAATCTCTGTTTCTTTAAGCTAAAGGTCTCAAACTCAAACCCCAGCCAGGACCAAGCATGAACAAATGAATACAAAAGGTCTGGGTTCAAAACAATAGAGAGGGACTTCCCTGGTGGTGCAGTGGTTAAGACTCTGCACTTGCAGTGCGGGAGGCAGACAGAGGTATACTCCCTAGTCAGGGAGATCGCACATGCTGCGTGGCACAGCCAAAAAAAAAAAAAAAACAATAGCAAAATCCAGTAGGGAGTGGTGAGGACTAGGGTAAACCAAAGAACTGAAGCCCCACCCAGTGGGGAAAGCTCTCCTTGAGCTTCAGGTAATTGTTGCCATGCGAGAACAAGAACAGGTTCAATGGTATGTGAACCGTGAACTTCCAGATGTTCAAGCTAGTTTTAGAAAAGGCAGAGGAACCAGAGATCAAATTGCCAACATCCGTTAGATTATTGAAAAAACAAGAGAGCTCCAGAAAAACATCTATTTCTGCTTTATTGACTCTGCCAAAGCCTTTGATTGTGTGGATCACCACAAACTGTGGAAAATTCTTCAAGAGATGGGAATACCAAAGCACCTGACCTGCCTCTTGAGAAATCTGTATGCAGGTCAGGAAGCAACAGTTAGAACTGGACATGAAACAACAGACTGCTTCCAAATAAGGAAAGAAGTACATCAAGGCTGTATGATGTCACCCTGTTTATTTAACTTATATGCAGAGTACATCATGAGAAACGCTGGCCTGGATGAAGCACAAGCTGGAATCAAGATTGCCGGGAGAAATATCAATAATCTCAGATATGCAGATGACACCATCCTTATGGCAGAGGATAAAGAGCCTCTTGACGAAAGTAAAAGAGGGAAATGAAAGAGTTGGCTTAAAGCTCAACATTCAGAAAACTAAGATCATGGCATCCAGTCCCATCACTTCATGACAGATGGATGGGGAAACAGTGTCAGACTTTATTTTGGGGGGCTGCAAAATCACTGCAGATGGTGACTGCAGCCATAAAATTAAAAGATGCTTACTTCTCGGAAGAAAAGTTATGACCAACCTGCTGCTAAGTCGCTTCAGTCGTGTCCAACTCTGTGCGACCCCATGACGGCAGCCCATCAGGCTCCACTGTCCCTGGGATTCTCCAGGCAAGAACACTGGAGTGGGTTGCCATTTCCTTTTCCAATGCATGAAAGTGAAAAGTGAAAGTGAAGTCGCTCAGTCGTGTCCGACTCTTGGCGACCCCATGGACTGGAGCCCACCAGGCTCCTCCATCCATGGGATTTTCCAGGCAAGAGTACTGGAGTGGGGTGCCATTGCCTTCTCTGATGACCAACCTAGCATATTAAAAAGCAGAGACATTACTTTGTCAACAAAGGTCTGTCTAGTCAAGGCTATGGTTTTTCTAGTGGTCATGTATGGATCTGAGAGTTGGACTATAAAGAAAGCTGAGCACCGAAGAATTGGTGCTTTTGAACTGTGGTGTTGGAGAAGACTGAGAGTCCCTTGGACTGCAAGAAGATCCAACCAGTTCATCCTAAAGGAAATCAGTCCTGAATATTCATTGGAAGGACTGATGCTAAAGCTGAAACTCCAATACTTTGGCCACCTGATGCGAAAAACTGACTCATTTGAAAAGACCCTGATGCTGGGAAAGATTGAAGGCAGGAGGAGAAGGGGACAGCAGAGGATAAGATGGCTGGATGGCATCACTGACTCAAAGGACGTGAGTTTGAGTAAGCTTCAGGAGTTGGTGATGGACAGGGAGACCTGGTGTGCTGCAGTCCATGGGGTAGCAAAGAATTGGACATGACTGAGTGACTGAACTGAACTGAACTGAAGAACAAGAGCCTGGGGCTGCCAGATTTTCTGGTTTTTCAAAAATGTCTAGAAGAATAGACATTTTGAGGCATTAGGTTTTTTTGTGTGTAGGGAAATGAGTTGTTGTGAGTTTCTGACCTGTTCTAAGCCTTCGTTTGGGAGGCTGTGTGCTGGTGGTTCTGTCTTCCCCCTTGCAACTCCAGCCACACCCCAGACTATGGCAAAGGCAGGGCCACTGAGAGTATAACAGGGGGTGGGCTAATCGTTTCCCTTTGGCTTCCAGGTTCCTGGGCCACCAGGGCCAGAGGGGCCTCCTGGACCTCCGGTGAGTTGGAAGGCTTGTCTGTGTTTCAGTTCACTGTGACTAGGCCCCTAACGTCCCCTCTCCATGGCAGTCACTGGGCTTAGCCTCAGCCTTAGGTCAACCATGGTCTATTTCCACGGAGGGATTTTCACATCCACGTGTCCCCTCCATGCTCCTCTTCCCTCCCACCTTAAACAGGCATCATCTCTGTGACACCAAGGAGCCTGGGTGTTGCCTGGCTTCCTGGAAAGAGTTGACGGGCTTGACAGCCCCGAGGTCTGGTCATGGGGTCTGGTCCTTCCTTGCAGAAGTCAGAGTCACTCCGTTCCTTTGCTATCGGACTTCTGTTCTTCTCCTTCTATTCTGACTAACCAGCCAGCAGGATTAAAATAGAAAGTGACCCATTTAAAACTGACTCCACTAGGTTGGCCCTTCCATAGTTACAGATGATAAGGCACCTTTAAAGGGACCCCTCTGCATTATACCTAGAGGATCCCTAAGCCTCCCCCCGGACCAATAGATGCTGGTCCCTGCCTCTGTGGGGTTCACAGTCCCCATGAGGATGGGTCACCCCATTGCCACTGGTACAAGTAGTAGCAGTAGCAATAATGGCAGTCACCAACATTTATTGAAACTTACGATGTGCCTGATACAATGCTAAGCATTTTGCACATATCAATTTATTTCACTTTTACTTGTTTCCCTCTGAATCTTCCTTTCATGACACTGAGTATTTTCTCAGGAGTCAGCTGTGGGGGCCACGGAGCGATTCTCAGTTAGTACCTGGCTGGGGAAGCCTGGCTCAGGCCTCACTCCAGAAAGCCCCAGCAGATCCCCTTTAGCATTCCCTTCTATCTCCCCGAAGTGGGGATCCCAGGCCAGGCTTTATACCCTATGCCCTTGCCCTTTTGCGGTCCAACTTGTGGACAACGAGATTGACTTAACCAGAAATGCAGTTCTGAGGTGCCTTGTTTTGATTCCAAATGCAGGGGCTCCAAGGCGTTCCTGGACCAAAGGTAAGATGATGTCACATGGCAGGTGCTGGGTGAGGGGGTGGAGGAAGGAGCCCTGTCGGTAAAGACAGAAAAGCGAGGAAGTGCTTCAGAGGCAGACCAGCTGACCCCTTCCCTAGATGGAATTATGTGACACTTTAGCCAATGGGATAGAATTAGGACAGAATAAAGTCCTGCGGTCCCATTAACATCCATCACTGATGCTGGACAGGCTTTGGATTTAGAATTTTCCCATCCATCAATCCACCCTATAGAGTGACAGGTTAGATTCTTAGCAAATGATGAGATCCTTTTTCCATGTAACCTACCCAAGACCCTTCACTCACCCTGAAGTATAGGTGGGAGACAGGGCGGCAGAACATGGGACCCCTTCCTGGAACCAAGCCCATTGGACTCTGGCCTGGGATTCTCCCAACCCCCTCCCCCAACATCGCAAATGGATACAAGAGGCTGCAAACTGCTGGCATGGGGAAGCCTGTGTCTCCTGCACTGACATTCTTCGGGGGACAGTTTCTTTCCCTGATTAGTCTGGGAGACTCAGGGATCCAGTGGCGGCATTTCAGGCATTTGCCAGCCAGGATCCCCAGCGTCCCAGTTTTTCTGTTATGCAAATAGTCATCTATGCCAATGCCTGACCTGGAGCTGATGTGGGTTTGTCTCCTCTCTTGCCATCCCCTTTCCCTTTGGGGACCTCAAAGTTACTACAGAGACACAAGGGATTCTAACATGAGCGGAGCCAGGCTAAGAATTCAGTGATTCCTGGAGTCCCCAGCCAGCCACCCCTGGATCAGCCACCTCCACCTCCTCCCTCCTCTGTCTGTCCTCCTCCCCACCATCCACCCCTGTCTCCAGAACCCTAGAATGCGAGGGTGAGTTGTCTGGGCCATGCTCTTCTGTGATCTCGCCCATCTCCCTTCCCTGCAGGGGGAAGCAGGACTAGATGGAGCAAAAGGAGAAAAGGGCGTCCAGGGAGAAAAAGGAGACCGAGGTCCTCTGGGATTACCCGTAAGTATCGTGGACCCTACGCACTGGTGTGAGGAGCCCAGCCTGGTGGTCCTGAGGAGGTGCTGAGCAGGGCCCCTGGAAAGACCACTGGAAAACTCGAGGTTCAAAAGTTGTGAGCATCCCGGAGCTCCATGGGGTTTTGCTTTCCCACCTGGACTAGACTGTGGGCTCGAATTCTCTTGCTGAGGGCCTCCTCTGGGCTGGGCCTGGCCTAGGTTCTGGAGGATTGTGGATTTGAATAAGATAAGTCCCCACCCCCACCCCAAGGAGTACCCAGCTGGAGAACCAGAGGGAGCCCAAGAACAGCCTTATTGTGCTCAGTCCTAATTATGCTCGTTTGAGGCAATAAAAATCTCCCTTTACCGGGGCCGAGCTTAGAGGACTTGAGAGTGCTGGGACAGTGGAGTGTTCTCCATCTCTCTCCTGCTTTCCCAGGCAGACTCCAAAGAGCCCCTGCTCTCTGCTCTTAAGCACTGGCCACAGCAAAAAGCTTGCAAAAAGTCAGATCTTCCTGTCCCAGCAGGCTAAGATCACTCACGTCTCGGTTCTCTGAGCTCTCTAATCTCAGCTAAAGGCCCCAGGTCAGGGTGGGGGCTGCTCGGCAGGCCTCTGCATCTCCAGATGTGGGGCCTGGGCTCAGTGAATTCCTGTGCCCCAAGCTCCAGTGGGAACCCCACTGGCCTGGTCACTGCCTTACCTGTCTCCAGGGAAGCACACGTCACCACCCTCCCCAGAGCCCTGGGCTCCACCCTCCCTCACACCCCAGTGAGGTTGGCACACATTGTTTGTTTTTCAAGATCTGGAAGGAAACTTTAGGATTCCCTGTAATCATTTTATTAATGGGTCTGGAGAAAAAAGTGAGTCACTTGAATTCACAGATGAAGTCAATGGCCCAGCTGGGCCAGAAGCTGAGCCTCTACTGAGGCCACAGCCTTGCAAAGAGAGCTTTTCCCAGCTACTGGGGCTTCCTCTCTCCCGAGCACAAGGCCAGCTCCCACTCCAGGAAACCGTAAAAAAGCAGGGGAACGATAGGAAGCCCAGTTGCCCCAGCTTGGCAGGGCTAAAAGGTCTGGTTAATGTAATCACAGTGACCAAACAGCAAGAGCAAAAGGTATGATTACACCTCATTACTGCATCAAATGTGGGAATATTTAAGGAGCTGATTTCGCCTGACAGACTACAGTAACTGATGACTTTAGCAGACACTTTTCCCATGTCTTAAGCTGTGTCCAGAATGATTAAGTGTTTTTTACTATTAGAGAGACTTCCAGTCCCCTACTCAACCACAAACCTCTCCTTGTTCACTTTCCTGGCCCCAACGACCCTAGTAAACATTGGGGAATTCAGTCAGAGGTTGACATGAAGACCAAACAGGTAATATAAACAAAGAAAGCGCCAGAGGGAAGACAAAGGATCCAACTGTCTTTAATTTTTCAGCTTTTGATAGAGACAAGGGAACAGAGAAGTACTTTTGCTGGCTTAGGAAAACAGCAGAGCAAACAATATTCATAAAAGACAATTAACATGGACTTCAGAGGGACAGTAAGGAGCAGTGGGGATTATGGTTCCTGGAAACCGTGTGTCTCTTCTTAAAAGGCCCAATCCCTGCTCAGTTCAGCTGACTTGCCTTAGGGGAGTGAGGGTCCAGAATTTCTGCATACTCTAACTTTTCTAAGGAAGCCAGACATCTGGCATTTGATGGAATATCTCATTTTCTAATATTAAGTCAAAATTATTTGCAATACTACAACACATATAGAATATGTTAGTGGTCCACATACGGCCCCAAAACCTCCAGTTCATGCCCTCTGCTCCAGACCGCTCAAGATAACTCAGTATTAATCCTGCATAGAGGGATTTCCCTGGTCTTATAGTGGGTAAGAATCCGCCTGCCAGTGCAGGGGACACAGGTTCAATCCCTGGTCTCAGAAGCTTCCACATGCCCTGGAGCATGTACCACAACTATTGAGCCTGTGCTCTAGAGCTTGGGAACTGCAACTGCGGAGCCCACATGCCTTGACTACTGAAGCCTGTGAGCTTAGAGCCCATGCTCTGCAACAAGAAGCCACCACAACGAGAAGCCCATGCACCATGTTCTTCATTCTGCATAATGAAGAATAACCCCTGCTCACCACAATTAGAGAAGGCTCACATGCAGCAAAAATAAATAAATAAATAAATTACATACATATATATATACACACTGCATAGACAAGGTATATGGATGCTTAGCTCAAGTTCTATTTTTAGGCTTCACCTCCGTGTTTTAGTTCATACAGCAGCAACCTGTGTTTCCAGGCACATCCTACTGAGTTCTTCCTATTTACCCTGCAGAAGAGATTCTCCATGCGGGCTGTACACTGGAATCACGTGGAGATTTCAAGTGTGCTATTCCCCAGGACTCCCTCTTGGAGACTCTGTTTGAATTGGGCTGGGGTGGGCCCAGGCATCTGTATTGTTTAACATCACCCCCAGGAGATTCTGACGTGGTAGCTAGGGTTAAGAACCACAACTTTCTAGGCCATAAGCAAGATCAGTCCCAGGATTATGTGGTCCTAGGACTGAGAAGCAAGGCCCTGTGAAAAAGTGAAAGTGTTAGTTGCTCGGTCATGTCCAACTCTGCAACCCCATGGACTATAGCCCACCAGGCTCTTCTGTCCATGGAATTCTTCAGGCAAGAATGCTGGAGTGGGTAGCCATTTGTTTCTCCAGGGGATCTTCCCAACCCAGGGATTGAACCCGGTCTCCCACTCTGCAGGCAGATTCTTTACCATCTAAGCCACCAGGGAAGCCCCCTGACTGAGAAGCGAGGCCCTGAAGGATCCTACCACCTGATATCCTTCATCCAGGATGAAAAGCTCCCTTCCCCCCTCTTTCCTGGGGGTATTCCCCCACCTTTAAAATCCTGAGGCCTAGGCTCATTTCTGAGGCTCAGTTGGAAGCCATTCTCAAGAACTCAGTCTTCACTAGCCTAGAGTGTCCTAGCTACTCTCTCCCTGGCTGTCATGTCGGCATCATCAGCTCTCCTAGGTGGTTGAAGGAGCAGCATCATAGCCCAGCGCAGGAGCGAGAGCTCTAATTCCCACTGTCATATCACTGGATGCTGCCTAGTGAGTGGGTCTTAATAGCATCCCCCCTGCCAGCCAGTTTAATTCCAAGGGGTAAATGGCCTTAGACCTCTGTCCTACGAGCAATCAGCTGCTCCTAAAGCCTCTTTCCCATAAAAGAGGCCCTGTCTGGGATAACATGAATGGATTGAGTTTGTGTTAAGCTTTGCCAACTGTAAAGTGCCAGGGAAATGTCAGGCAGCATGAGTATTATCATTCAAGGCCCAATTCCTCCCACCTAGTTGAAGCTGAAGTAGGCCAGCATCTACTGGATGTCGTAATCCAAAGCTGAGCCGCCTGGGTCCCCTAGTGTGGACTCACATCAGCAGGTGTGCAGAGGAGGCTAGGAAGACCATCCTTACCGGGGCCCCACCTGCCATGTCTTCCCCAAGTAAGACTGGCCATAGCAGGATGCACTCGCTCTGGTTCAGACACCTCTCCATGATTGTACTTTCTGTATCTCTTTCCCTGGAACACTGCAGCCTCTTGGGAGAGAGGTTTCTGAGAGAGGGTGAAAGGAGAAAGGGGAGCAGGGGGCACAGAGGATTGGGATGGCCGTCGGCACTGATCTCCATCCGGCTTGCTCAGCAGTTGGCCACACTGCACTCAGTGTCTCCATGTTTTTGTTGGTTTTCATGTGAATACATTACCTGTCCTCCCAAGCTTATTTCTCCCATTTTGTTTGATGACCAGCATTTATGTCTGTCCAGAGTCACTGCTTCACTCACCTCTCCCCTCCCTGGTCCCTTTTTCTCCCTCCCATTCCTCCCTTCCCCTTCTTCTGGTCAAACTGTTCCCTTTGTCCAGGGAGCTTCAGGTTTGGACGGCAGGCCTGGGCCACCGGTGAGTGTCACTTCTCCATTACCCCTCCACCCACCCCCACCCCACCCCACTCCTGGCCTATAAGCCCTTTCATCTGTCTTGCTGTGGCCTCGTGTTTGTTTTTTTTTTTTTTTTTTCAATAAATCATGGCTTATCCCACCACCGACACCAAAAAGTGACATCTGTGCTCAGTTCACAAGTGCTTATTTAGGCCTCTTGACCAAAGACCATAGGCCTTCATCTCCATTTCCCTGTTCATATATGCACACAGGGTCCTCACATCTGAGTTTCAAGACCACTGGATGTGGGGTGGGAGGCTGCTCAGTAGCAAAGAATCTGTTCCTAAAGGAATGCTGAGTTCAGCCTGGGACTCAAGCCCTAGGGGTTTGGGCCGTGACTCATCCCCACCAAACACAACAGTGTCTGTATGTGCCCGTCATGCTGTGTTGTCTTCATCCTGTGAGCTCTGTCCATCTCCTGTCTGCCCACAAGGGCTTTCTAGTCCTGTGCAGCCACATGTATGTGGGTGAGGCCAGCACTGACGGGCGAGGGCGGGTGGGGCATAGATGAGCCATAGGCAAGTCCCAGCTTAGTGTTCTGAGAGCCTTTGACATCCATTCCTTCACCACATCTGCCTCACACCACAGTCCCTCTCTCTCTGTCCTCCTTGCACCCAGCACACCTTTCCCAGGTGGCCAGTCTGAGCTAGAGGGATTATCTGTGGCAGAAATCAGAGAAACCATGACTTCCTCTCAACTACCTAGTCCATTCATATTGGACAGAGGGGAGCAGTGCAATGTATACATTTATATTTTCTGTCCCCTTTGAACCTGAAGGTTTTTTTCTCATCAAATCAATAACAGAAAGTTAAAGGAAAATGTTTACAGGAAGAGTGATCCTGTCTTGCCAATACTAACATTTATTGGGCACTTCCTAGGTGTCAGGCCCAGAACCAAACGCATGCCACGTTTTCATCCATTCTAACCTGGCAGCAGCCTGGGAGGCAGACACTCCCGTTCTCATTCCCATTTTACAGGTGGGAAAACGGACTCTTAGGGAAACCAAGAAACTTCTCCAATATCGCAGTTTATAGGCCTTTGAGGGAGGAGTTGAAGCTGACCAGTGACTTCAGAGTGCTATTCTGACACTCTGCCACAGACATCCACATCTTTCCCTCCTCCCTCAAAGGGGCCACCGCGAATATCATATGTCTCTTTTTTCCACTTAAAGTAAATCAGCCTTTGCCCACTTGCTCCCACCCAACCTGTCACAGCTACATCCCAGCACCACCAGGAACCGCCCATAGGCCCAGGCCCAGTCCTCATGTCCTGAGCAAGAAATACAATCACTGAGGCTGAGCAATAGGAAGCTCTGAATTATAGGTTTCGCCTAGCAGTGCTGTAAATCAGGAACCTGGAGATGTTTAATTATGCCCTAGCAAGCCCCACTCTGTTTCTAAGCAACACAGCTCTGATCACCCCCACTGCCCTGTGGGGCACACCTCAAGTCAGCCCCAAGTCAGGGGCACGTAGGGCACACCTCCACGGCAGGCCAGCGTCAGCAGACATCCACTAATCTACTCTCCAATCCAGCCTGTCCCTCAGGGCCTGGGATGGGGACAGAAGGCCCGGCCAGAGGCTGAAGGCCAGGGCCCGCAGTGGGGGCGGGGTGGGGGTGGACGATGGCTGAATGACCCTCCCACGCCTGCCTCTGTGTGTGCATCTGCATCGGTCTCTGTGGCATGAAGACCCTCCCGCTGCATGTGGAGCTGCGTCAGCAAAGGCGTGCCAGCCCCCAGCCTCCCCACCCCTGGGATGGCGTCAACTCCCTCCCGAGCGCTTCTGGGAGCAAACTAAGCAACCGTTCTCCTGCCGTTTTCAGCCTTGGCAAGCTTGGCTGTGAAGCGAAAGGGTTTCCTTCCTCAAATCTGGCTCTGAGGCAGGGGGGAGAGCTCTCTCCCCGAGGCCCCCAAAACCAAACAGGAACGCGGCCCAGTCCAATGACCACCCTGCACGAGCCGGGCCTCGCCAACCCTGAAAACTGGGCCTCTGGACCTTGCTCATCTCCAGGCATCGGGCGGGGATCCTGGGCTCCCCTTAGCATCAGGGCCCTCACCTCCACATTTTCTCACCTCCCCAGGGTACTCCAGGACCAATCGGAGTTCCAGGCCCAGCGGGACCAAAGGGAGAGAGGGTGAGTGCCCAGCGAGGTAGACCAGGGGCCCCTCAGCCCCTCCTCTGCCTCAGGCCCTCAGTCCTGGTTCCTGCGACCCACAGGGCCACCGTGTCAGCCCAGCCGTCTCAGCCCCCATCTGTTCCTCCTAGACCCAGCCAGCGCCTCATGCATGTCTTCTCTTGATGATCCTCCCAGCCTGTGGGGGTGCAGCAGGCCTGGGGTGCTCATTTATTTTCTGGCCGTGCCACTCAGCTTGTGGGTTCTTAGTTCCCCAACCAGGGATCGAACCCATGCCCTCTACAGTAGAAGCTCTGAGTCCTAACTACTACCCCTGCCAGGGAGGTCCTGGGGTGCTCATTTTGTAACTACAAGTGAACAGAGACTTGGAGAGCTTCCTCCCCTCAGTTTCTGGTCACCTGGCTTCGGTCACAGGTGACTGGCGAGGCCCCAGACCCTGCTGTCACCAGACATGCCTGAACTCTGCAGTAACTTAGGGAAACAGCACAGAACATGGTGCCAGGTGGTGTTAGAAATCCTGGGGATGTCAAGAAGCCAGGAGACCTGCGCATCAGACCGGCTCTCGTGGGTCACTCTCCTGCAACCAGTGCAGTGGGCTTGTGCAGGGGTTGGGGGAGGAAAGCTCCCCACTCCTCCCAACCAGGCCTGGTTTCCACACTCTCAGGGCCTGGCATCACTGGAGGGCTGGCATGGGCACTGGACCTGTGAGTGGGCATCTGCTGGGCTTTACACCTGTAAGAGCAGAAAGCCCACCCTGCTGACTCTCCCCACAGGAGAGGCTTTGTCTCTTTGGTTCTCAGACCACACAACGTGGGGAGGGTGGGGTGGGGGAGCGAGCTTCTGGAGACAGATGTGGGCTTCCCCGAGCTCTGCAGCCACTTGGAGAACCAGGGTGGCTGCTCTGAGGGGTGACACCTGCAGCTTCGGAGAGAAATCAGAGCTCTCTTTCTCTCCCCATTGCCCCTCTCCCTCTCTCTCCCTGTCTGCCTTGCCCATGCCCATTTCCTGCTCCTTGCTGTCCTTCCCTGCTTCTGCCTCTGGCCAGCCAGTACCCTTGCCCTAACAAACACACGGTCCACAGAGGCCAGGATCTGTGGAAGAAGGGTGAGAGGAGCTCCCAAGCCCCCTCCTCAGGGCGTGTAGTCCATGCAGTCACCCCACCTTCCAACCAGCCCTTACTTCCTGGGAGGCTCTTTGAGGAGACTGGAGAGGTTGCCCAGGTTTCGTATGAAAACAGAAAGTGGCTGTCGGAAGGTTACCGTGTCAGGGAAGGCTCATGTGTTCTTTCTCTGGTTTCAGGGCAGCAAAGGTGACCCTGGGATGACAGGACCAACGGGAGCAGCTGGGCTTCCTGTAAGTCTCGTGGGGTCAGAGGCTCCACCCGCCCGGGTCCCCCACCACAGAAGCACTGTCAAAACAGAATACCCAGGGCCTGGAGCAAAAAATCCAGGGCCAAGCGAGGAGAATTCTCATCTCTGTGACAGATGAAACAGCCAACTGCCACCAGCCCACTCTCTAGCACTCCCCTGCTGGGCTCTGCTCCAGGCAAACCCCGGGGCCCATGGCCCCTGATAGGGAACCAGGTCCTCACCAGTGCGGACCATCTGGCACACATGGCTGAGCCCCTTCCCTGAAGGCCTCTGTGTTCGATGCAGTGAGGGTCTCACAGGTGACTGTGCCATGGCCCCTGCCCTCATGCAGGGACAGAGCCACGTCCAGATCACTAGACGGCAGGGAGACATCTCCCAAGACAGGCAGCTTCCCATTTGCAATGGACTTCTCCTTGCTGGGTTATAGAAGTCGGCTGCCTGGGAGGGGCAGGACTTTGGTTTCCCACCCACTTGAAGGTCGTACACTAATTGGGTTCCATACTCGGCAGTGCTTCGACACCTCCAGCCAGTCTTTGCTTTACATCCCTCTCCAGCAGAAGACAAGGAGGAAAAGAATTGAAAGCAGTCTTGTAGAGAGGTTTAGTCACAGCAACATTGTTTGCAATAGCTAAAAATGTGAAGCAACCAAAGTGTCTGTAGATACATGAATGAATAATCAAAACGTGGTATATGTGTGCAGTAGCGTATTTTCCAGTCTTAGGAAGGAAACTCTGACATTCTACACTACGGTGAACCCTGGGGACATTTAAGTGAGATAAGCCAGTCACAGAAAGACAAATACTGTATGACTTCACTTATATGAGGTATTTATAGTAGTCAAAACCATAGTGACAGAAAGTAGAGCGCTGAGTGAAAGGTGGAATGAGTAGTTACTGTCTAATGATATAGAGTTTTAGTTTTGCAAGGTAAAAAGAGTTTTGAAGATGGAAAGTAGTGGCAGTTACACAAAAATATGAGTGTACTTAATACCACTGAACTGAATGCTGAAAATGGTTAAGAAGGGAAATTTTGTGCTGTGTGCTAAGTCGCTTCAGTCATGTCCAACTCTGTGCGACCCCATGGACTGTAGCCTGCCAGGCTCCTCTGTCCGTGGGATTCTCCAGGCATGAATACTGGAGTGGGCTACCATGCCCTCCTCCAGGGGATCTTCCCGACCCAGGAATCGAACCTACATCTCTTATGTATCCTGCATTGAAAGCCAGGTTCTTTAACAGTAGGGCCATATTTTACCACAATAAAAAAAATTGAAGGAAAAAATAATAGAGAACAACTTGCACCTTGAAAAGAGGGGCTCAGGAGTTTTGGAGTCATTTTTATAGCAAGAGGCAAGTGGGATCTAGGAACTCAAATCTGGTCAGTACTCTGACAACCCAGAGGGATGGGATGGGGTAGGAGGTGGAAGGGAGGTTCAAGAGGGAGGGGACACATATATATCTATGGCTGATTCATGTTAATGGATGGCAGAAACAAACACAATTATTGTTAAGTAATTATCCTCCAATTAAAAAAAAAAAAGAAGAGGCAGGTGGGAAAGCCATGCAAACACCTGCCTATCCAGGAGCAGTCTTTGCTCCCATCTAGAAGAACCCGACCCCAGGCCAGGGTGTTGGCTGCAGAGTGAGAAACCAGAACTGTGTCTGACTTTACCCATAACTCATTATCTGTCTCTAGGTCAAGTTCCTTGAGCAGGTATTCTCCTTTGTCCCCCTTCCTTAAAATGGGGCTCATGAAACCTGTCTCTGATGAATTAGGCACATAAAGTAAAGAGCTTTATGTGGAGAAGGCAATGGCAACCCACTCCAGTACTCTTGCCTGGAAAATCCCACGGGCGGAGGAGCCTGGTAGGCTGCAGTCCGTGGGGTCGCGAAGAGTCGGACACGACTGAGTGACTTCACTTTCACTTTTCACTTTCATGCATTGGAGAAGGCGATGGCAACCCACTCCAGTACTATTGCCTGGAGAATCCCAGGGACGGGGAGCCTGGTGGGCTGCAGTCCATGGGGTCACACAGAGTTGGACATGACTGAAGCGACTTAGCAGCAGCAGCAAAGAGGTTTTTAAGCCTGGAAGGAAGGACTGTGTGGCCATCCTGTGTTTTCTCCTTAACATGTTTTTGTTTCTCTGATTTATTGCAGGGTTTACACGGACCACCCGGGGACAAAGGAAACCGGGTCAGTCTGAGTCCTCACACTTTGGCTCTGATCACTAATGTCTTCATGGCGAGGTGGAATGACCAACTGGGGATTCCTGACTCAATGTGGAAATACAGTTTTTCCTGATAAATCATTCTAAATTAAAAGACTTTCTAGTGAGGGGCTTAATCCGTGGCACTCAGGGAGCCTAGGGACCTAATCCTGAAATTGTAGCACGTATTTTTCCACGAGGAAAGGGGAGGCTGAGTCCCAGGGCGGCCATCAGATTAGCATTGCCATTCAGTGACAGGAGTCACAAGCCCAGCTCTCTCTAGGTTGCCCTGATAATGGGCCCCTAAACGAGATTTTTACATCCATCATTGCCGAGTCCTCGTCTTCTGACACCCAGTTTTACCAGGCATCCCAGGTCACTGGTGAGAGAGAAAATAAATCCCAGCTCCAAGAACAAGCAGACAACTGTTGTACACAGGCAAGCCTTTTAAAAGGATCCCAGCCATTGTTTCTCTTGGAAAGAGTCGGCAGGACTATGACATGAGTCACGGCTTTCAGGACCCTGCTCCTCCTTTGGTTTCTGCCATCTTCACCAGGACACAGTCCTGAGTGTCCGCGGCACCCACAGCCACCTGACAGCCTCATGGCACACTGGTGCCCAGGAGCAGTCATCGCACAACATCTCACCAAGGGCTGGCCTTTGCTTCCTTTCTAGAACGTCTTGTTGGCTGCCTCGTCACGGTGGTTCTCAGTGGGGTGCACATCCCCTAGAAGGCCAAGAGCATCTTCTAGTGGGAATAATATTCCAGGATCTTAGAGGTAGAAGAAGAGTAGGAAGAACAAGAGAAACATGCTCCAAACTATGATAAGACGTTCTGAGTCCCCACGAGAGTTAGACACAGAGCACGGGACTTGCAGAAGCCTGGTCTTCTGCCTCGTCTTTGAACACTGATAATAGAGCGTTCATGAATAGAACATGCCAGAATCGGTACATTTATATCTGGCATCAGCACCAGTCTCTTCCATTTAAGATGGATTTACTGAACAGTTCCATATTCCTAAAGTTTCCTTTCTGACAGCTGGTCAGAAGCAATCCATTTATCCCATGTATTCTATGAACAGGAAAGGAAAGGCAAAACTACCCTGTCAGACTGTCCATGAAAAGCCCATCGTTGCTTCGCTGTTGCTTGTGGAGGTGAAGCTGGAGATGTTCAAAGCCCCTCACGCCCACTGGCTATGCAAGGGGGCTCCTAAACTTTGCCTCACATCACACCTGGGACACCCCATCAGAGAGGCTCAGAATAAACCACTGGAATAAACAGACCCACTTCCAGAAATGGGCCAGCCAGTTACGGCGGCCTGGAAAGCCCACCTCCAACACTGGCATCCGAGAGTTCAGGCCACTAAAATAATTGATCATTCCACCTCTCAGTTGGCATACTAACCTCCTTTCTAATTTATTTCTGGAGTGTTCTGGTTTTCTTTGTTATGTTCAATTAATACTTGTTAAGCCTCTTTCTTAAGACTTTTCAGTTGGCTTGAGGCACTGGGCCATTTGAAAGCTACAAAACCAATCTTTCCAGTGGTGGTGACTGTGTGGCTCTAGAGGCAGAAGCGAGGCAAGAAAATGCCCTTGTCAGGACTTCCCTGGGAGTCCAGTGGTTAAAACTCTGCCCTTCCAATGCAGGGAGCTCGAGTTGGGGAGCTAAGATTCCACACATCATGCAGTGAAGCCGATAAATAAAATTTTTCAATGCCCTTGTCACAGATGGAGAGAAGGTGGGAGGCTGGTGGCTCTGATGCTTAAAGAACCGAGGTCATTGAATGAGCCACTGAGGCCCCATGATTCAGTGGGAAAATATTTCTTCTCCAGATCCTATTCTAAGGTTTTATATACTTCTCCCCTGTCCCACATATAAATTAGCAATATGTCACTTAGTAAAAATCAAGTCCAGAAAACAGGCAAGTTACACGAACCTTCCTTGGAGTGCCTCATAAAAAACCAGTAGACTTCTTCCAAAGGGCAGGTCTCCAAATCAAGGGCCAGATAATTCTTCCGTCCAAGAGATCTGACTCTCAGGAGCCAGAATGTCCTAGAAGAGTACCCCCGACAGCTTGCCTCCTCTTTCAGACCTCTTCACACCACTGGCCTTAATGGGGCTTTTGAGGGGAGAGATGAGTGCTTGGTGATAAAAGCCTCCAAAATGAAGAAAGGTCCAAGCAGAGTCAGCTCTGTGCCATGACCAGTTTTTTCTGGCACCTGGAAACTCAGAAGGCTGACACTTTGGTCTAGGGAAAAGGCCAGAAGTGCTTAGGTGATGCTCAGGTTGGAAGTTTCATTACTGCTTGTGGAGGTGAAGCTGGAGATGTTCAAAGTCCTTCATGCCCACTGGCTATGGAAGGGGGCTCCCAAACTCTGCTTCACGTCACACCTGGGGCACCCCATCAGAGAGGCTCGGATGGGTGCCCCAGGTCTGTTATCCTATCTCCGAGTGACCCAAGACACAGCCTTAAGAACAAGCTACTCCAAGTCCCACCAGAGAATGGTCTTGGGGCCTCCTTCCTGCTCATGGAAGGAGGACGGTCCTCATGGTGGTGGGCAAGGCCCAGAGGCCAAGACAGGCGGTTTTCTTAGGGGACACACATGCCAGGGGAAAGAGTCTGTCCTTGTCACCAGGGGCATTCTCCTTGTCCCTTAACAGCTCTGTGAATTTAGCCCGAGAGCCACTTTTAGGATGAAAAAATTCATCACAGGGTAAAGGGTGGTGTGAATTTGGCAATCAGGGCATCAGGAAAATTGGGTTTCACTGTGGAGCTTCCTGCAAACCAGCCAACTGAAAGGTCTGGGAGCATTCATGCAGCTTCTGTCACTCTCCGAGAGGTGCCGTCTGCAATGTGTGTGTGTGTGTGTGTGTGTGCAGGTGTGTGTGTATGGGAGAGTGCATGTGTGTGCATGTATGTACATGCTTGCGTGCATGCATGTGGGTGCACATGCGTTTTTGCATCTTGCTTCCCCAGGTCCCCTTGCCTCCTTCCTCTCCCCCATCTGCTCTCTCTTGGCCTGGGCCTGCTTCTTCCTCCCTTTCCTCCCTGAATATTTCTCCCTCTAGATAGGTTCACCCATTATAATAATCCCATAGCCTCATCCTTTCCCTTCCAGTCCTCCAGCTTCAGTTTATTTCCTCTAAAAGCAGTGTTGTTCATTTTTTAAGAACACCCTGCTACTTGATTCTGCCTGCCCCCCTCCCATACCAATTTGACACCCCTCTGCACCAAAGCAGAGGGGTCCTCTTTGGGGAAAGGGAGCAGCGAGGATGTAGGTGAAGTTACAACTCTGATGACCCAATAAGACCACTTCCTGTGCCCTTAGAACCTGACAGCCCAGAGTGCAAGTTTCCCATCCTGAAGGGACCTCGGCTAACCCTCTGCCCCCCACAGGCCCATCATCAGGACCTGCAGAGTCCCACTCCCTGGAGCTGTGCTCACCCTCTGAACTTAAGGAACTGTGCTCACTTTTGTGCTGGCCTCACCCAGAGTATAAGGGGCACCTTCCCGAGAAAGTTTCCCACAGGGCTTCTTCATCCAAATAGCAAGTGGTTTCGCTTGTCCACTGTCTGCAGGTTAACTGTCCCATGATTTCCTCATCGGTGGGCATATCTTAGAGCCAATGCCATGACACCTAAGATGCATAGACACATTTCCTCTTAAACACACTAAGTAGGCATTTGCATTTTAGAAAACTCACTTAGAAGGATGTGTTGGCAATTGCAGGTAACCTCTGAAATCAAGAAATGTGGGTAATTTTCAAAGGCCTGGAGAAACATCTTAAGTATTCTTATCCATTGCCTCCCTCTAAGGAACCCCTGTAGCCTTCCACTGCTGGAACGCTGTAGACAGGAGGCCCAGCCTCCGACGGCAGCCTTGGCTCCTACAGTGGCTGACAAGAAGTGACGACTGTTACTGCTCTTATTATGAAGCTGCTGTCATGACTGAGCACATACTATAGGCCAGTGCATGCGTGTGTGCTAAGTCGCCTCAGTTGTGTCCAACTCTTTGCAACCCCATGGACTATAGTCTGCCATGCTCCTCTGTCCATGGGATTCTCCAGGCAAGAATACTGGAGTGGGTTGCCATTTCCTCCTCCAGGGGAACTTCCCGACCCAGGGATTGAGCCTGCATCTCTTACGCCTCCTGCATTGGCAGGCGAGTTCTTTATTGCTATGGTGGTTTAGTCACTAAGTCGTGTCCAACTCTTGGATTCTTGCGACCCCATTGACTGTAGCCTGCCAGGCTCCTCTGTCTATGGGATTCTCTAGGCAAGACTACTGGAGTGGGTTGCCATTTCCTCCTCCAGGGGAACATCCTAACACAGGGATCAAACCTGGGTCTCCTGCATTGCAGGCAGATTCTTTACCAACTGAGCTATGAGGGAAGCCCTTTATCCCTATATGCCAGTATTAAGCACTAAATGTGCACAAAGACCTCGCAACAATGTTCTGAGGGAGGTGCTATTATCCACACTTTACAGATGAAGAAACTGAGGCTCAGAGAGGTTAAGTAAACTTCCAAAGTCTCGCGGCTGAGAAGAGGCAAATCCCGTTCAGCTGCAAGCCTTCTCTCTGACCATTAGGCTACCCACCCCGAGACACAGTGGAAGCCCCCAAGCCTGAGACAACCGGCCTTCAATAGAGGAGAGCTCCAGGGAGACTTCCCAGGGGCATGCTTGGTCCCTCATAAGGAAATCCCACATATAAAACCCCAACTCAAATTCATTACACAGAGTTTCCCACAGCCCTTCTTTAAATGTAGAGTGACCTTGACACATGTAAAATAGGGTTCAGTTTAGAAAGATGATGTTTGCTGAAGCTTTTCAGAAACAAATGAATTCCTTGAGTCAACATATCCGTATACAAGTAGCTGCCCATGACCTCAGACCAGGATGGGCCAGAGAACGGGAGGACCCAGCTGAGAACCTAGACACACAACATACACACATGCACTTGTACACACACACAAGCTCATGTACTACCATGTGTGTCGCACGTGCCTGCATGCCAGGTTCACACACACACACACACACACACACACACCAGGGCTCTGAACAAAATCACCCTGCCTCCTAAGAGAATGTCAAAGGGATGGACCCAACTGGGACAAAAGCTGTTAGGGCAGACCCTTTTTCTCTAATATGAGTGATCTATGATGATCTTTATTTATTTTTGGCTGTGTGGCACATTGGATCTTAGTTCCCCGACCAGGAATCAAACCCACACCCCTTGCATTGGAAGATGGGAGTCTTAACCACTCGACCTCCAGGGAAGTTCCAGATCCCTTAAAAAAATGAACCCTCAAAGAGAAGGAAATGGGTCCCCCTGTCCATTATATAGATGCATTCCGGGCTCAGAATTAGTATCACCCATCTGCACTTCCTCCCACCTCTGGCTCTCAGCCCTACTGACCCACACACACACCTGCCTTAGCCAAATACTCAGGTTCTTTGTGGGGTGGGGTGGACACTGATCCCTAATCCTGTTGAGGAGACTATCCTAATTGAGAGAATCTATTTTCCCCTCTTTTTTTTTATTCTGTCTCTAACCTTAACACATGAATGATCCTAAAGTTTTGATGTTTTTTTTTTTTCTTGGACTAAACCATTATTTACAGGGGGAGAGGGGGAAGAAAGGCTCTAGAGGGCCTAAGGGGGATAAGGGAGACCAAGGAGCGCCTGGATTAGATGCCCCCTGTCCATTGGTATGTTTCCATCTATCACTTGGTTTTTCTGGTTTTTCCTGGAGGTTTGCAAGCTGGAAACAAAGAAGGCAAATAAACTAAGATGAAAACCGAATGACTCCATTGACACCACCAAAACTGGTCTGTTCATGTGGCCGATGAAATTCTGCCTGCTGTTGGTGTTGCCTTAAAACCACAGCTGCAAGCAATTCCCACTAAATCCCTTCCCTTTGAAGATGCTGAACAATTGATGTGTGGAAATGGAGACACCACATGGAAAGGGATTTGGGAGCAGGCCTCGGCTCTTAGCTCCGGGATGGCTTTGGAAGCCAGGGTAGCATTTGTGAACCACCCCTGTTTGCCTTCTTTGTTTTGGGGCCACCTCTGTGGCCAGCAGTCCAAGTCATCTGAATTCCCACTTGGTCAGGATGCAGGACGCCAGGGCTAGCATCTCCTGAGGGTCACCTTTGCCCCAAACGGGGCAGAACGAGGCCAGAGAGGGGCTTTTATATACAGCCTCTCAATGCCCACCAGCCATCCGGCCAAAACCTGCAAAACTGCAGACCAAGGTCAGTAGACACACACCCCCAGGAAGCCTTCCCAAAACAGCCAATGAGGAATGATTCATGGCACATCTGCTGGGCTTCTCAAGTGTCCCTCAACCCATTGGAAGGTCCTGAAATTATGATGCATTAAGTTGAAGCTCGTGTGTGTTGACGCCAAGTGCGTCTCTAAATAGAGAGGGGGCTGGAAGGACACGTCGCCAAGCTCAACATTCCTGGATCCAGAGAGAGCACAAAGGCTGAATTGGGAAGGCGGGAATCAACTGGGGTTTGAGGTTTACCTGTAGATGCCCTAAGGGTCCTGCATCCTGGCCAGGATAAGACTGGGCCTCTCCACGCCACAGGCGGAGCTGGCCAGCCTTGACCGAAATAATCATCGTGGTTGGTTTTGTGAACAGGGACACCGAGGTTTTAAAGGAGAGAAAGGGGAGCCGGGGTTACCAGGGCTGGACGGACTGGATGCCCCGTGCCCATTGGTATGGCATCACCCTCCCTTGCCTGCATGGCCAGTATGGCCTTCCCCACGTGTGTGGTTTGTGCCTGTGTGCCTCTCCAACTGCCCTCCACACTCCTGCTCCCTCCATCTGGCCTCCGCTTCCCACCTCTTCACTCTGTGGACACCAAGGGTCACCCTGCCTTGGCTGGCCCTCAGGGGCTCCTGCACAGCCCCCTCTTGCATGCAAAGTCTGCCAGGAAGCTTCTTTTTCTTCCTCTTGCAGCTGCTTCAAAAGCCCATCACCTTAATGTGAGCTGGTCCTGCCCACCCAATGCCAGCTTTAGCTGCATCGGACCCTCCTTTCAGAACAGCTTCTAGACAAAACTGCCACCAGAAAGGAAGCCAGGGAAGTAGAGTCTCTGCATTAGCTCTCAGGACTGTGACTTCTCTGCCTTCACACACTGCAGTTAGTTGGATGAACATTTGAATGAGATGCCCAAGTTGGCCCCATGTCCCTCTCCACACCAACATCTCACTATTTAGCAGAGGACAGATGGACACCCTTATAAACACAGGGAAGAATGAGGAGTTCTAGAACCAAAGTTAGAGGAGGGGGTACTCTGCCTGACCTTCCAGCACAGACCTGGGATCACTGTCCAGGTGACACCCCAGTACGAAAGGATAGTCCAAAATCAGGATTCTAGATCCTAGAGGGTTCATCCTTTTCTGCTTGAATCCCAGAAGATGCTGCAAGACCCTCCCTTGGTTTCCTCTTTTTTTCCCCTATCTTTCAGTGGTTTGCCACCAAAAAGTCTAAAAGAACATGGAAAGGTTGAGAATGTGGTTAAGGAAGGGAAGGGAGGAGACAGGGAGGAAGGGAGACATCGGGGACCCACTCCCAAGCATAAGACCTGCCTAAGTGGCTACAGTTCTGGTTCCCCAAGGTCCAGTCCCTCTCCAGGAAGGGACCTTCTAGGCTTCTACAGCAATCCTTTCAGCGCACTATGGGGGAAGCAGAAGATGGCCCTTCACTCCACGGCAGTTTGCTCACAAGCTTCCTGCCCCCCCTAAATTTCCCGAGGAGGTTTGGAGCTCGTGGAGCTATTTTCATACCAGTAATTGTCAGATGAGAATTCCCAGCCTCACATCCCCACTCCAGGGTCACACAGGAATTATCTTGGGACAGAGGAGAAAAAGCTGTAAGAAGAGATGCTATGTGACCCTGACAGGTGACCACAGAGCCCCTTGAAGGGACTTTCAGGGACCAGGAGAGGCAGATTAAGCTGATAGAGTGGCTGCTTCCTGTCCCCCGCCCGGTCTCCTGAATCCTCAGCATGCAGCATGCACCTCACAGGCACCTTTCTCAGCCATGGAATCTCCCACGCCCTCCACGGCACCTCCACTGATCATCAACCAGTCATCCCTTCTACCACAGCCTTTTCCAGGATCCCGAAATCTGAGTTCTGCCGGCTGCAGCCCTGGCTCCTCACCCTGCTCTTCACCCACACACTGCCACTGCACCCCCTCCCTGCCTGCCCAGCCCTCCTCTGTCCCCCCTGCCACCGTCCACGTGCCAATGGGAAGCCGCTGTGGCCCGCGGAGGCGCCTGTCCCTCCCAGAGTCCATGGGAAGTGTTGCGCGATGGCGGGCTGGGAAACGGGACCCAGGTCTTCATGGAACCCTGGGATGCACCACCTTCCCCTGCAGAACCTCCCCAACCCAGAAGGGATGGTGAAAGTCACCTTGATTTGACCTTTAATGCAAACTGGCATTTTCTCCAATAATGTATCATTTGTCTTAATTTTGCTGTGGAAGTTTACGTACCTTCCCTTTCTTGTTTGGCGTTGTTGCTGTTTGCCGTCTCCTGCATTGTGTTACTGTGGGCGTGGGGCAGTGGGCGGCAGGGGCGGGGGTGGGGGAGAGGCGGCGCTATTGATCAGGATTTTTAGTACAAGGTAACTAGACTTCTTCAGCACCCGTGCAGGGCCAGCTGTCTGCTGGGCTCCAGGTGAGCAGTTTCCGCGCCTGTCATGGGTGGATGAGTAGGTTCAGGCATAGGGGGCTCCCATTCCAGCCCCTCGGGGGCTGACCACTTGCTCGGGTCTCCTGAAACCCTGTGTGCATCTCCTTCTCTGCCCTGGAACCTGGAGTTCTAGAACCTGGGCTGCAGTTCTAATAGACTCAGACTGAGAACCAGATCGCTGCCCTGGTTCAGCCTCATCCTCCCTGCCTGCTCCTCAGGGGTTTCTAGTTTCCCCCAGGGCGCACCAGAGCAGCCAGGACAGCCGGGCGGAGGAGACTCAGGATGTCCTGAGGCTTCAGGTGCTCAGCGGGTGCACCAGCAGAGGGGACAAGTGGCCCCTGGTGAGTTCTCATCCTACCACTGCGCAGCCCCCCAAGTCCCCAGAGACAGCAAAGGCTGTGCTGGGAGCCCCGCCTCCTTGCTGAAGGCACCTCAGCCCCACAGTGAAAGCCTGCGAAATCAACCCTCCTCCTCCTATTGATCAACAGATGGGAGCTGCCTGGATGTCCGCCCCCAGCTGCTAAGGAAGAGAGAGAAATCAGAGAATGAGAGAGTGGGGTGTGTTCGTTCCATAGAGCCGCACCTTCCCCAGGTTTTATGGAGGAGGAAACTGAAGCCTCCAGGTGCTGAGTGGCTTGCCCACAGGCACTGCACACCCAGTACAGCCAGAGAGGAGACCAGCAGGCCTCCGGACTGTCCTCTCCACCACGCTCAGGTCGCCTCTGCTCACGGGCCCACAGGCGATAGGACAGCCCATCTCAGCTTTGAGCTGTCACTACATGTGAGCTCGGCCTGCAAGCAGACAGGCGGGCTTGCTTCCTGCCTCCTTCCGAGGCTAGGCCCTGGGGTAGAGAAGAGAAACAGACAATATCAGGTGGGCCGCGCCCTTGTTCCCCTTATCCTGCTGCTTGTTGGGCCATCCTGGTGAGTCTGAGCCGTCTGCCTTTCTTCCTCACTGCAGGGTGAAGATGGCTTGCCAGTCCAGGGCTGCTGGAACAAGGTAAGCTTTCCCGGGGTTCCAGGGCCTCAGGGCAGAGTTGTACGTGGGCTCCATTTTCTGCCGTGGGATAAAGCATGCACGATTTCCCTTCCAGGCCTTCCTGCAGATGAGGCAGCAAGACATGGGTCCAAAAAGGAACAGTCCCAAAATCAGGGTGCCCGTTAAACATTCCACTCACTGCATGCATTTGAGAACATTTAAAAATGGTTTTTAGGGCATCAGCAAACCCAGTGTATGGAATTTCCATGTTCCTGGACAGATGACATCTTTATGCTTCTTGAGGTTAATTTATACCATACTTCTTCTACAAGGAATTCTAAACCATGTTTCAAAATCAGTTATCATTAGCTAGTCTCATAGTGTTCATAAGAGGCCATTTAAGCCAGATGATGACGTTTATCCAGATGTAGGAAATCTCAGTTGCTTTAAGGATAAAGTCATATGGATTCTATACCTCCTCACAGAGACCTGCCAGCTCGTCATTCAACCCTTCCTCTTGAACTTAAATAGTCAGAGTTTCATGCTTCTGCACATTGAGACCTGCCCACCCTCTCTTGGAGTCCCACAGTTCCTACCAACAGGGAGGTTTCATTTGTTCACACTTGCCTTTGGCATTTGTCACCATTAAAGCCACCTGACACCAAAGGGCTGTGCCCTCAACATAGTCACCCGACTCATCCAGGGCCCCCAATGTGCAAGGCTCCCCGACATGACCAGGGCCATTGGTTTCCTAATCCAGAAACCCAACTTGGTCTTGGAAAAGGCAGCACCTGCCATGCAGTCCCACCTATGGCTTCCCTTCACCTTCCTCCTGTTCAGAGACTTTTCAACAGCCCTCAACCACCACTGTCTTAAGATCTTGGTTCATTCTCATTAACGAGCTGGAGATCCTTACCTGTTCAAGAGTTTGTGCTTAACTAATCCAGTCCTGCCCAGTGACAGCACTCACTTACAGTGAGATGAATCCACTCCTCTGGCTAAGTGTCCACCATCTCATTAGCTCACAAGATTCGGTAAAAGCAATGAAACCACCAAGACACCAAGCTGTAGGTTGAGCATCTACTCACCCAGGTACCTAAAACACCCCCTAGCCAGAGAGAGGAAAAGCTCTGCTTTCAAGGGAGATTCCTCCCCAGGAATCTGTCTGTCACTTCATCCTCTTGGTTAATTCCCCTAGACCTAGTTAAAGCTCCAAGAAGCAGGAAAGAGGTGTGTCCCCTAAGAAAAAGATTTTCTTCTTCAGGGTTGCTGTGGATGGTTAGGAGACAGAAATGATTGAGCTTAGCAGGGGAAGAAAAGCTACTCTCGAGAGGTACAATGTCTGGGAGAAGCAAAAGCAGCTGGAGAAGCAAGAAGCAGCTAGAGAGCCTGATGTCTATTGATTCACATCATGAATTCATTCTGGGAAGATTTGGTAATTCAACAGCCAGGCCTCCAAAGGCTGCATAGAGAGAAAGTGCCCTCTAGTGACCAATGAGGGGAATGACTGGAAAGAAAAAGTGTTAAATAGTTTCCCACTGGATGCTGACAGTCAGCACCAGGGTCTTGGAGGAGGGGTTCCCGGCTCCCCCAGGTCCCCTACCCAAAGCTCTCCCATCCAACCCAGAATGAGACCTACCTCACTTCCCACAAGGGAAATAAACACCCACAGACACTAACCCCGTGTTGTTCTGTGTTTGTTTTTGTTTTGCAGTGATGCCTCTAACCTGGGATTGGCCTGTGTGTGTGTTTGTACATAGAATATTTATTTTTATACAGTTTTCACTTTTTGAAAATGCCCGAAGTATGATGCATCTTACAGATTATTTTTTAAAAAAGGAAAACCTGCATATTTTGTACAGAAAATACCAACCTCTTCCCTTTTGTTTACAAGATGTTTTGCATACGTCTAAGACTCTAATACACTTTTCATTTGTGAGTACGGCTGTACGTTTGCATGATATTTGTGCACACTTATTAAGTATTGAAGCTTAATAAATTATTGTGTTCCAGTGCCAAAGGGGGCCAACCAGCACTCAGGTGCTGGCTGGTTTGTGTGTGACATCACAGATACAAGAAGGTCCATGGTGTTTGTTAAGCTAGGTGTGTCTCAGAATATTTTAAACGCTTATGGATTTTCACTATTAAAAAAAGTGAAACGTGGAAATTCTTGATCCTGATTCATCACTAAATTAATTACATTCTTTTCTTGTTAAATCAGGAAGTCCCAGAAGCAGGGGTCCTCACAAATATAATGGTTTGAGGACTTCCCTGGTGGCCCAGGGGTTAAGACTCTGCACTTCCACTGCAGGGCACAAGGGTTTGATTCCTGGTCCAAAAAGTTCTACACGTCTTGCAGTGTGGCCAAAAAAAAAAAGAAAGAAAGAAATATAATGGTTTGAACCATTTTAAGTCCAACAGAGGAAGGGCCAGGACTGTATTAAGCGACGTCTTTGGTAATGCACCCCACGTTCTTGACAGCTCCATGTACAAGGGTGAGGTTCAATTGTGCTGAAACCCTTCAAACCCCCAGGGTTACAAAGGGCTAAGTGCTAGTACTTTTGATTTTTGGTTTGTTTTCCTTCCTTTTGAGCTGCAATCATTAATACCAGCTATTGTTGATGGTGGCCATTCATTTGCTGTAAATTTGCAAGGTCCACTCACAACTAACAGCTGAAAAGTTTGCCCCAATGATCTTTTTGCTCCAACAAAGGACATTCAGAAACAAATCTGGTTAAGATATTGGCATTCTGGTTTTTTTTTTTTTTAAGAAATAGAATTTTACTGCTTTCTGTACTGTTCTTAATACACTGTTTATAAAGGTCTCACTGCTTATAAATAAAACAAACCTATTTTAATGACTAGGCAAATATTACCTATGGGGTAGCACACAGGTTTACTATTAGGTATTACAACATAATTGGTGCTTCTGAAGGGCTTGAACATACCAAAGTACTTGAGTAATTTAAATACCCTTCCCCATTTTGTTCATACTTTGTCTTTATATACATATATCCTTTCATCATAGACAGCACAAAAGCACACTGGAGCAGAGCCCCTGTCCACATGTAGTCACAGGAAGTCTAAGTTAGTGAGCTTCACATTCGCGGGGCCCCTGCCGCGTTGTGGGGTGAGGTTGCACTCACAGACTCTTTGTCTGCATGGGACCACATGCTGTCCAAACCCCAGGGACCTTCCTTACTGGTGTTCTTACCAAATGTCCACTCAGATAATTTAGACGTCAGACACCTTCCTCCCCCGAGTCTTGGCTTCCTTGTTTGAAAAGTGAAGCTGTTGAATTAGAGCTGCTCTCTGTGGTCATCTGCCCCTCACCAGGCGGCAGAAGCATGAAGGACCCAGGCCCCAGCTGCCAGCTGGCACAAGTTACTTTTCCTACTGAGGGGGTCCCAGGATGCCACACTTCCCTGATAATGCCTAAGCCCACTCCCCAGACCCCACCCAGAGCCAGCTGCCCCACCAGGCACAGTGAACACAAGCCTGGGCCTTTGGGGGGCTTTCAGAGGTTAAGACAATATCTTAATATTTTCATTTCTTTTAAATCCAAAAGAAAAAAACTGAATATATAACCATGCATCCAGCCAGGATTATATTTATCTTTCTACCAGAGCAGTCATAAAATGTAATTTAAAAAAATTTTTGTTTTGTTTTGGAGTACAGCTGCTTAACAATGCTGTGACAGTTTCAGGTGGACAGCAAGGGGACTCAGCCGTACGTACACATGCATCCATTCTCCTCCAAACTCCCGTCCCATCCGGGCCGCCATGTAACACTGAGCAGAGGTCCCTATGCTGTACAGTAGCACCTTGATCATTTTTTGTATTTTTCTGAAGGAAAGCGTCTGCACAGTCAAAGGTGCCTGTAAGTCACAGCACAGCTTTGTCCGTCCTCTCCTCCTGGAGACATGCTCTTGTCCTGGCTCTCCTGACTTGTGCTTCCTGCAATGCCACCCTCTTCACCGTTTATTTTGCTTCCTCACCCCTCACCCGAGGTCCTAAGGAATCAGAGTGTAACCTGGCTTTTCCAGACTCACTGCCTCATTCCACTTCAGGGTCTCACTGGAGCAATCAAAACCCACTAGTGATTTTGAAATAGGGTCAAACATACCCTGGAAAGTTCCGGAAGTTGAAATACTGTGTTAGCTGAACACCCTGAAAAACTCTGGGCAAACCCAAACCTTACTTTGTTTCCATCCTCATCTTTTGTTCATTTACTTCTTGCTGTGCTGTGCTGTGCTTAGTCGCCCAGTCGTGTGCGACTCTTTGCAACCCCATAGTCTGTAGCCTGCCAGGCCCCTCTGTTAATGGAATTCTCCATGCAAGAAGGCTGGAGTGGTTTGTCATGCCCTTCTCCAGGGGGTTTCCCAACCCAGGGATCAAACCCAGGTCTCCTGCATTGCAGGTGGTTTCTTTACTGACTGAGCCACCGGGGAAGCCCTCATTTACTTCTTACACCTCAGCTGATATCACCAAGGATTCAGAGTCACTGGCAAGAATATAGATAATAAAATAGAGAGATGTGTAAAGAAAAGTTTATAAGTCAGAGTCAAGGAAAACAAGTCAGAGGCGGGGGCAGGAGAGCCCGGGAGAGGCGGGGAAGAACCTCTCAAGTTTCACCTCCAGGGGCTTGGTGGTAAGAGAAAAAAAATCATCAGCCTGGTTTCATTTGGTACCATTTGCTTTGGCACTGTCTGCCTGGAGACTTGCAAACACCCAGCTAGACGAAAGACTGAGTCAGCCCCCTCCTGAGTGATGGTATAACAGGTCCTCTAGGTCCAAGGAAGGATTCTCACCAAGGTCGGCCACTTGTACCTGTGCATCTCCCTCAGAAGGAGACAGCCCCTCCCACACACCCCACGGCCCCATCACCGCCTCCCACACGCCCCATGGCCCCATCACCGCCTCCTACACGCCCCACGACCCCATCACCGCCTCCTGCACGCCCCATGGCCCCATCACCGCCTCCCACATCCCCCATGGCCCCATCACCACCTCCCACACATCCCATGGCCCCATCACTGCCTCCCACACCCACCATGGCCCCATCACCACCTCCCACACCCACCATGGCCCCATCACCGCCTCCCGCACGCCCCATGGCCCCATCACCGCCTCCCACAAGCCCCATGGCCTCATCACCGCCTCCCACATGCCCCATGGCCCCATCACCGTCTCCCACATGCCCCATGGCCCCATCACAGCCTCCCTTGGTGCTTCCTCCCCACCTGGTCTCCCTTCCCAGGATCCCAGCTTCACCTGGCAGAATGGAGAGCCACAGACGTGGGGAGGGTCAGCGTCAGCCCGAGAAGGGGGCCGGCTCTGGCCAGGAGTCAGGAGCCTCAGCTACCAGCCCTTCCTCCCCCACTCAGTTTCCCCAGGTATCAATGACAGGGACCTCTGACATCTTGAGGACCCCCTGATTCCACTGACTGGTCGGCTCTTGGAAGGACTGGGACACTGGAGCATGGCGTGCCCCTCAACCTAGAGTCGTTTTCAGCTGTGACAGTTTTGTGCATGGAGCTGGCATTGCAAATCCATGGGCCGCATGCATGTGCTTCGTAACCCTGAGTGACCAGACTCCTGGACATGCCCTGGGGAGTGGGTGAGCGGGGTCAGCTTTCCTGGGGCAGCAGTGGCTGCAGACCTGGTCTCTCCCAATGGTGTCCAAGTTGCCACATTCTTCAGGGACTCAACAGCACAACTTTAACCACCCGGCATGCAGCTGGAGTCCCAAAGCCCCATGAATGTACAGGGACATGGCTGCCTTTCTAACTCCAGGCTCTTGTGCCCTTCCCGGGGCCCCACCCACACACCTACAGCCTGGCCCCAGCCTCAGCCCCGCACCTGGACACACTCTCAGGCAACTTGAAATGTCAAGCACCTAAGACCCCATCCACACCACTGAAAGAGGGTCCAGAAAAGAGGAGGAGATCCACACAGAGACAGAGGGCAGAGAAGGAAAGAAGGAACAGGGAAAAACCAGTAGCTCATTGCTCCAAGGAGGGGAGTTTTCAAGGGGGAAGTTTCCTTGAAGCAGTAGTGGAGGAGGGCCAGGGAGGAGGACACGGGGAAGGGAGCTGGATTTGACAGGCCTAGGCAGAATTCCACACGCAGAGACCCTCAGTTCCTGGAAGAGCCCTGCTTCTGAGAAGCAGTTGGGTGTCTGTTGAAGGAAAACGTAGATGGAGGCAGAGCTGAGCCAAGGATGCCTCACACCGTGGGGCCTCCCTTTCCAGGTCTGTTCACCGGCTCCTGCACACACCCTCTGCTTCCCCCTCCACACACACACACACACACCCCCACACACACACACCTGGCCTGTGGGGAGCCCTCGGCCTGGAATGCCTGCTTTCTCACCTGTCAAAATTCCACCTCCTTCTAAGGCCCAGCTCAAACCCCAGAGCCCTAGGAAGGCCTTTCTGGGTTCTTCTGTTGGATGAGTCGCCCTCTCCGAAACGACTAAGAACTGTGTCTTGTTTTTTTTCCCCTCCACCTTCTATTAGAGGAGGAAATTAGGTCTCCCATACTAGACAGTGAGCTCTTAGAGGAAAAGGACTTTCTCTTTCACTGGGCTCCTCAGGGACCTAGCTCAGGTCTCTCCCTGCCATGGCTGGGACTCATAAACATCCCTGACCTGCTGACTTCTCAATATACTTTATTAAGCACCTACTGTGTGCAGGCAGTGGGAGGGAAGAGGGGCACCTAAGGACCGTAAGCCTGCCCTCCGGGAGCTAATACGGTGCCAGGCAGTGCAAGGACTGTGCCAAGTGCTAAGTGAGGGTACATCTGAGGATGCTGTGGCACCAAGGGGAAAGAATGAAGAGAGGACCCAGGGGCCAGGAAGGAATTAACAGCAGCGAAAAGGAGCTGGCCACTGCAGATGGGGGCCCCTTCCTCCTCTCGTCCTCCTCATAGACTCTTCCAGTGAGCGGGATCCTGGGTCATGCTAGCTTCTGGAATTACAGGAGGGCAAACCAGATTGTGGTGGAAAGAAGGGAATATAAAGAGGGTGGGTCCAAACTGGGAGGGCCCTTTCCAAGTTCGCAGGTCAGTGGGACCCCTGGCTCAGGGAGGCATCCCTACGTGCCCATCAGCAGCGGGGCTCCTCCTCAAACACTCGCCTCTCTGCCTCCTCAAGGGCCAGAGTCCATGGTTAGTCGCCAAGAAGTGAAGCCAGGCAGCCCAAGCCTTGGGAAAAGCGTTTTACCCTGGAGGAAGGAGAAGACGGGAGCTGCCTCTGGACAGAGGGTCGCGGGCCGAACCCTTCCGGGGGGTCTGGCTTGAGGGTGATCAGAGGGTGACCGCAGGAGACCGAGAGACACCTGCCCTCACCCTGCCTGTCTCCTCCAACTCTTTGTTGGGCTTTCTGCCGCGGCCCTGCAGCTAGCGCCCTCTGCTGGCAGCTAGCGCCCTCTGACGTTGCCGCGCTGCAAGGGTGCTGGGATGCCATTTAGGTGGTGAAGAACTGTGATCTTTGAGCGACCTCTCTGCAAAGTGGCTGCCGGCATGGTCACCCTCTGACCTTGAAAGCCTCCCCAGGAGGCTGTGGCCAGAGACTGGTCACCTTTCCCAGCTCCTTCTCAACAGATTTCCTTTAACTTCCTTTGGTGCTGCCACCATGAACCTTTTAACTTCCTGGGCTCTTTCAAATGTTGTAAGCTGATCAACATATCAAGCAAGCTGCAAAAGCAAAGCGCGTGTGTCTTCAAGAGAATATGGCACAACAGTGTCGTAGAGGACAGAAGCCCATGAGCACGACTAGGCGATGAGCTCGGACATCTGGGCTGGCCCTCAGAGCCGAGGGCCTCACGTCTCTCGTGTGCAGTCCTGGGATGATGGAGATAGGCAGCAAGCTACCTGCTTCCAAGAGCATCTGGAATAAGCCTTCTTCTTAGGCTGAAGGGACAGTGCCTGGGATGTACCCACCACTGCCTTTCTTCTTCCTTGGCCACCATACGCAGAGGCTCAGTGGGCGCCCCTGGGTTTTTACAGCCAAATTAACCAGCCATCCAATGCTCCTTCCATCCCTAGGCCCACGGGAGAAATATAAAACAGCCCTCTAGAACACGGTATTAACACATGAGTGAAGGGATTTGAGGACTTTCACTGACTCACAGGATCCTGGACATGCACATATATCAGTAGTAAAATGGTCTGTGTCACGTGCTGGCAAACCACCAGCTCTGAACCTACATCACTGGAGGAAGACACATCCATCACAGCCACCTTTTAAAGAGGAAACTGCCGGCGCCCAGGTTCATTTTACTGTTTTAAAAAAAAAAAAAAATACAGGGAAATCGCCTGCTAAGAGACATTTTTCTTGCACTCTGCTCATTCCAAAGACAAAGTGTTTTATTGCAAAAGTCTGCCAAAATAAGCCAGCCTACAGCTCTCCCCGCCAGTGGGAGGCACTCTGGCCAGGGAGGAAGGAGGTCTGTGAGCTGGGCCTGATTGCCCAGTGCCGGCTGGGCCACCTTGGACAAGTGCCTGCCATGCTCTAAGCCTCCTCTGTAACCTGGGGAAGGTTCTCCCTGCCTCACAGGCCATGGGAGGACTATCTCCATGAAAGGACTTGGAACATGGGAGAGAGCTGTATAAAGGTTAGACAAGGAAATGGTTAGTATTCAGTTCAGGGAAAAACCTTGCTTTTTGTAATCAAACCTCCATTAACTGGAGTCACTTGAGAAATTGTTCATTAAGATTTCTGGAGAAATTCGGTTCAGAGCAGGCCCCCTTGTGTCCACACAGAGGACCTGCTTGACAGACATTGTGGACACTGAAAAATGGAGATGTGGAAATGGTGGCCAACCTGATGGGGGACAGGATAGATGTGAACTGACTTCCCCACCCCAGGGAAGTTGCTTTTTAAAACTAAATGTCATAAATGTTTATACTGTTTATTCTCTTTTCTCTAAAAAGAGAAAAATCAGCAAATTTTTTAAATCTTTCTTTAAAATTCCAGTTACCCATATTCCTAGTTGAATGAGGATTTTTTCCCTTTTGTTGGCTCCAATGTAAGATGTGTTATTGGGAATTCCTTGGCGGTCTAGTGGTTAGGACTCCACACTCACTGCTGAGGGCATGGGTTCAATCCCTGGTCAGGGAACTAAGATCCCACAAGCCTCGTGGTGTGTCCTAAAGACAAAACAACAACAAAAATAAGATGTGTTATTTATTCTGGGCCTATTACCATCTCCCCAGCAGCAACTCCCCACTTCTGCTCCCTGCCTGTGGCCTCTTGGACATTGAAGCCAACATTCCCCATGCAGTCAATCTGTCGTCTTAAGTTTAACAATCATTTCCTCGGTATTTCAATAGAAAAACTTCTCTTGCATTGCGTCTTGCAGGAAACTTCAGTGCAGTTAATTGAACATTTGGTATATTTTTTAAATGAGTCAGAACCTAATTTTCCGAATTGCATAATGAAGATCAACAGCTTATCGGACTGATTATATAGATTAGAGAGTAAGGAAAAATAAAAGATTTTCAAGAGTAATTCCTTGATGATAAAAGCACTGGTGAATTACTTTTTTTTTCCTTGTATAATTATTTTTGTAAGGACCTATCCATACTGCAGGCAGTGGGTCTCTTGTATGGAAGAAAAAAAATTTACCTGCATAGAGTTTGCTGATGATTTAAGTTTCTCTAGCATTTCTGTTTTGATGTTAAGGTGAGATGTCTTCTTTTTATTTTTAATAATTGTATTTTTCCTATGACTTTTAAAAAGTTATTTCCTCCAAGCTCTCCTTTGGGTCAAAAGTGCCTCCCGTGAAGGCAACCTGGTGCTAAGTTCCTGGAGTGAGGCATTCTATACTGGATTCCCTGCCTTAGGTGCCCCCAACAACATGCTTTATTTTTCTGGGCTCCAAAATCACTGCAGATGGTGACTGCAGCCATGAAATTAAAATATACTTGCCCCTTGGAAGAATAACTATGACAAACCTAGACAGCGTATTAAAAAGCAGAGACATTACTTTGCCAACAAAGGTCTGTCTAGTCAAAGCTATGGTTTTTCCAGTAGTCATGTACAGATGTGAGATTTGGACCACCGAAGAATTGATGCTTTCAAACTGTGGTGTTGGAGAAGACTCTTGAGAGTCCCTTGGAATGCAAGGAGATCCAACCAGTCAATCCTAAAGGAAATCAGTCCTGAATATTCATTGGAAGGACTGATGCTAAAGCTGAAGCTCCAATACTTTGGCCACTTGATGCCAACTCATTGGGAAAAAAAATCCTGACGATGGAAAAGATTGAAGGCAGGAGGAGAAGGGGATGACAGAGGATGAGATGGTTGGATGGCATCATCAAGTCAAGGGACATGAGTCTGAACAAGCTCCGGGAGATGGTGAAGGACATGGGAGCCTGGCATGCTGCAGTCCATAGGATCACAAAGAGTTGGACACGACTGAACTACTGAACAACAACAGGCTCTCCTATCCTGACCACTGCAGGAACCCCTGTCACATCCTGGTGCTTTTTTCCAAAAAGAGATCAGTTTTCAATTAGCAGGACTTCTCGCAGCTCCAGGTCAGTTACTGGTCTCCATGGCACCCCTTCACCACGTCCCTCAGTGTCCCGGGCGTGCATCTCCTCCGCTTGTCAAGCAGATGGTGAGAGCCCGGAAGGTGTCTACCTTCCTACTGCCTTTGTCACTTTCCCAGATGGTTCCCAAAGCCTCTTACCAATCTCTGACCCTGCAAGGGGTAAGACCCCAGCCCTTCAGCCTGAATGGTCTTCTCAGCCTTTCCTTTTGGTTCCCCCTGAGGATCTCACCTCCTTATCTTGCCTCCACCCCCGACCCATTTTCTTCATTTTTTTTCAGTTCTCTCTCCATTCAGACCGCCCTCAGACCACCCACCACCTCCATTCTCTCACCCTCAGACCACCTGGCTCCCTCATCTCTCTCTCCTCACCTCCTTTTGCCTCTCTCCCCATCCTCAGCCCCCACCCACCCACCCCCCAGTTCCCCCACACATCTCTCAGCTCAGGCCTCTGAGCATCATTGTAGCCCACCTCTGCAAAACAAGACCCCTGAGGAGAAAGATCTGCAATCTGGTCAACATGTGTGACAGCTTTGTTTTCCTACCAAACACTCCTGCTGCCGTTCAATTACATAGAGTTGTTGACAGATGTAACATTTATCCTGTTATGTTCCTCATAAGAAGAGAAATCCACACCTTTGTTTTATTTTATTTTATTTGGGGTTTCTATTCTGAATCTGATAAAACATTGTTATTAGGACCTACCAGTGAAGAAATACTTTATTTTCTGGCTTCAGGGTCATAAGTAAAGTCTCCAGGGTTTTTGTTTTTTTTTTTACTGGTTTTAAGTTCAATAAGTCACAGCACATTTCTTAGTCTAGACCTGTGACTTGCTCTGTCTCCAGAGGAAACCTAGAGGCTATGGTGCGGAGAGTTTCCTTTTCCTCATCCTTAAAGTAAAAGGTTGAGACTAGATTTAATATTTTGTGCTTCTATAATTCAGTAGCTTTTTTGCTGATTTCAATGGGTCAAATGCATTTTTCCTTATGCCTATCAGGGATTGGTTTGGTTTGGTTTTCAACCAGGTGTCCATGTTTTCTAGTTTAAAGAGGGGGTCTGGCTCAAGCCTGCGTTGAGAAACACCCGCTCCCCACCGAACCTGGGTAGAAAGCTGTTTTGGACAAGGAGGGGCAGCAACTCCCTTGCTGGCTCTTTCCTTTTTCTTTGGGAACTCACTTGGTTTCCTTCCATGCATGAATTGCTGGAATCTGGGATAAAGTCTCTAACACACAATAAGACATTCAGAGAAACCCAGTGCCAAGTATTTGTGGCTAAAAACATAGCTGATCATTTTCTTTAAAACTGAATCTTTGGTTTATAGCTTAGCCAAAATGAAACAAACCAATTCCATGGCCATCCAAGACTCCCACAAAAGACCCTCAGTATTTCCCATGAATGAGCAAGGGTCTGCAGGGTCCCTGCCACCATAGCCATTAAAGTGCAATGTGTGCTCCTGAATGATCAATGTGAGAAAGTCAATCTCTAAGTAGCTCTGTTGCTGTCCTGTGGCCGAAAGGGTGTATAACTGTGTCTAAGAGAAAATTAACAGTGTTTTATGTGCTATCAGAAGGCATTACTGCAAGTTCATGCAGGACAAAGTGATGTCCCTGGGGAAAGGATTGTGCGTGGACACTGTAAAAACACGTCTTCCAAGCCCCTGCCCAGCAGGAGTAGGGGCAGAAGAGAGCAGCATTTAACTATACCAACTGGACAAGAAACACACTCTTCCCGGGCACGCAGACTTGGAGGAACTGGCTGGTTCTTTGTTGGGACACAGTCCTCCAGTCCAAATGTTAACCTAATCATAAACCAAGCAGGTTCCCACTCGGAAGGAGACCCTGAAAGAAGCCTGGTTTCTCCAGTTAAAGTTTTCATTTCTGAAGTAGCCATTGGTGAGGACGTCCCTCATCTAGTCCTGAGGCATTCACACTGGGCTCTTCAGAGCAGTCCAGTTTTGAACGTCAGTGCCCACATTTCCCAGCTGGTCTACCCCAGTCTGCTGACCACAGAACAAGATGCCTTCCTGGGGCCCTGGAGACCTGGGACCTCGTGGACTCTGCTACCAGCCACACAGAGACACTCACCAGATGGTGGGAACCCCAGAGCATGTCGGCCCAAGGCCCTACCTTCAACCTCCGCTTCCCTCTACTGGCCACAGAGACCACTTCAGGGCAGAATCCCTGTGCCTCAGACCCTACTTTGCTTCAATAGCCAGACTCCACTAAGCACCATGACCTCTTCAATCATATTCTAAAAAAGGCCTTCAAAGAATTTTAATTAATCTATTTCGATAATTTTCTTTGAAAGAAACGGTATAGAATCTCCTATTATATTCTAGCGATTCAGCCAAAAAAAAATGCCATTTTACCAGGAAAAAAAGCACAAAGGGCAAAATGCCTGATTCCCTTATTCCCACCATTTGCTTTCTGCCCAGCTGGACTTTGCAAACTTTCACTGTAATCCCAAGCGGATCTTTCCGGCCTGTATATTGAAGCAATTGGATTTTATGCATTTGTTAATTTTACACTTTTATTTAAGCTTTTTTTCTTGTTATTTGGTGCATTTGAAGTACAATGTTTAAATGCACAGTGTTTTATTTCCATGATGAGCTTGATAATGGAACAGTTTCTTTTGCTTCTCACAATCTTCAGTTTGTGTTTCATTGTACACACCCATTGATACATTTTGTGCTGCTGCTAACGTCATACATGTAAATATCTTCTGTTATATCTTGGTATTTTAAGCATTGCCTCTTTTTTTTAATTGTGATCACTAGCACTATTATTCTTTTATCATTCTTAATTTTGAATTTTTTTTCTGGTGCACTCTATTTTTCCAATCACCTTTGATATTTTGGAATTATGTTAGTTATTTGGGATAATAGACATAGGAAAGCACTTTTTTAAGCAGTGAGCAAGATCTTTGATAGACGGATATTGACATTAAAAGATCAGTCCTTTAACATGTTACCTATATGGTTTTCTTCTTCTTATCAGGTGCTATTTCAACAAAACTGATTCCTCTGCTGGATTGTTCTGTCCTTTCCATTTTTTACTTTGATTTTTAATTGCCTATGATTCAGTTTGCTAACCTGATCCTACCAGGTCAAAGACAGCATGGCAGTGGGGTCTTTGCTCCATTTCAGTAACTTCCAGGCTACAGGTGAACCACAGGGAAAACATCCCAGGTGATCAGTACTTGCCTAAGGACCTATTTCTAGATGGCTTCACAAGTGGCTTCTTCAGTGTTTTTGACATAGAGGGCAGAGCCCCTGGCTGACCCATACCCACATCTGTTTGAAACTTCTTGCCTCCACAACCAGGCATTCTGAGCAACTCCAGCCACTGTGACACCAGGGTTAGGGCACTGAGACGGGGTCAGCTTCGATCCCAGTTCCGCCAGTGGTTCACTAACTGACAGTCTACTTAGTGACCAGTCTAGTCTGGTCCTTGGCCCCATAAAGTTCAAGGCTGAATAGTCTTTGCAATTGGAATTCTCTCTACTGAAAAACATGGCTGAGCAAATAGCAAATGAGCCTATTCCTTGAAATGTACCCTTGCTCCTCCCAGATGAGTAACATTGCAGCAAATAAGTCCAACTACTCTTTTAAGTACCTTACCCACTGGAAACCCACAAAGGCCAGTGGCCTGAACCACAGTATCCTAAGGCTCAAAGGTGAACCCACGCAAGTGATGTGGCAAGATCAATTACTAATTATTCTGAACAAAGGCTCTTTTGGAGAGCCCATCAAGCTAAAAAGATGAAACAGTAACTGCCTAAATCAGCAAAATGTTAGGCAACGGTTAGCCTAATGCACTTAAACCCGTGAGGAAAAAAAGAGACAGAAAACCTCCTGCCAAAATTGCGGTTCTTCCTGTCTGTGTCGTCCTAGAGTTTTATATGCTATTTTGTACTTAATATCTATGGTGTAAATACTTTCCATGGCAAAAGATGTAAATATGAATTATATATTTTCTTTTTGTCTTTTCTAAAATGGAAGTTGATCTAAGTAATAAATTACAAATCATCTACATCTTGTTTTTTTTCCCAGAAATTATATACCTTTACTTTAACATCTTTCAGAAGGGAAAAAGAGCTTCATGATTAAAGGGAGCATTCATTCCTAACTAATGGAAGTAAGATGGTACCATATAAAGAGGAAAGGATTAGGGTTCAGGAGAGTGGGTTTTAGTTCTGACTCTTTCATTAACGGATGTGAGACTGCCTAAGTCACTTAACCTCTTGGAGCTTCATCTAAAAATGAAAACAGCTGCCACAGTTGTTTTTAAAATTTGAAAGGTAGCAGATGCACTTGGAATTACTAAGTCTTAATTTTCATTAGGCCAACTGGTTGGACTATGAATATTTTTATAAGGGAGATTTCTATTTAGTATTTTATTTTGCTTCAATTCTATTTTGGGACAAAACCAAAAAGAAATTGAATGTGAAATGAACTTTTTCCATTGTATAAGACCCATGATTAATAGGGCTCTTATGTATACGACCCATGATTAATAACCAGAATTATCTTATTAGCTTTAAGAGCATTTAGGGAAAAAATAAATTCCAACAGTTTTTAATGAAATAGTCAAACTTTGAATATGTTCTTGGTTTGACCAAAATTGTTTCATCGATGTCTAACGTCACATGAAAAAAAACCTTTGCCAAGGCAAACCTGGAATTGACAATCCATTGAAAGTGGGTAGGAATTCCCAAGGAGGGTCCCAGGCAAACTCTGTGATGGAGCCAAGGAAATCCTGCATGTAACTCCATCAAAGCTGAGAAGTGGCATCTTATCTTTTGTGGATGACCAAACTGAAGCCATACAATTCAAAAGAAAGTCATGATGAAGAGCAGGTTGCTTCCAACTTCAATTGACCAAAAGGCTTGATCTTGGCTTCCTACCATGTCAGAGTAGAAACAAGCCTTTGGGATCATCTCCAGTCCCCTCCTCATGTATATGAGAAAAAGAATTTTTGTGATTCAACATCATGGTCTCTCCAGTTCATGAGCAAAACAGCTAGGGATAAAGAAGGGGCCACCCAGGCCCTTCTCTGGGGCTATGGGGTCTCGCTCTCTGCCTACTGTTCTAGGTGATACTTGTGGACTGTGGTGGTCCAGTGGTTAAGAATCCGCCTGCCAATGCAGGGAACACATGTTTGATCCCTGATCCGGGAAAATTCCACATGCCACAGAGCAACTAAGCCTGTGCACCCCAACTACTGAATCCCGGGCATCTTAGAGTCCATGCTCCACAGCAAGAGAAGACGCCACAGCGAGAGGCCTGCACACCGCAAACAGAGAGTAGCCCCTACTCACTGCAACTAGAGAAAGCCTGCACGAAGGAATGAAGACCCACACAGCCAAAATTAATAAATCAATCACCTTTAGATGATGCTTGGGGAAGGCAGGTGGGAGGGGACTTGGGCGTTCACCTTGTCACCTGTGACCCTCCCTCTTCAAAACAGAGCATCAGAAATACAGTCATTGCATCGAACAATTTAGGGGTCCGATGAGGGGCTTCTAAAAGGAAAAACGTCTACCTCGCCTCTCCTCTTCTGAAGCAGAGCAGACCAGCAACTCAACAGGAGATACGAGTTCCGCATCTGACTCCGCCATTAAATGTGACCAGGAGCCCTTCCTGACCTGAACTGCTCCCGCTGGGGTGAGGCACGTCAAACACCTCTTCTGTTTTGTTTCCAGACATTTTCTTTCCCCCTGTCCTCCCCCACCCCAATCCCCAAACTTCTGTCAGCTCCTTAATGTAAAATTGGTAAAACAGACAAGTACTTTAGATACACAGACCTGCAGTTTCGAATGATTAAACCCCACAATGCAGAAAATAGCATCAAAAAGGAGGAGGGGGAAGGTTTCAACTGTTTTTTGTTTTAAACAACCGATATATAAAAGTGCCCGTGAAGAAGTTTCCAGGGAGCTGATCTGCGTAACAAAATCTCAGAAAGACATGGAAGAGGAGAGGGGCTGAACTTTTTCACAAACAATCAGGCGATGGAAGTGTTTTTCTGTGAAAAGATAATATTCAGAAAAAGGTAAAATCATGACGCTCTCACAGATATAACATGAACACATGGTAAAGATTTTGACTCATATGATGAGAGAACCAGACAATTGTCTTAACCTGTCCAGAGGAAAAGTTTAAAATGTACATATGTGTGTGGATGAAAGGAATGTTGAGGGGAAAAGCAAAGGGAACAAAGCCAATTATTACCGTCGGGGATAGAATTTACATATCTGACCATCACCTACAACTTACAAAGGGTTGCAAAATACTGGTGACCCAGAAGGATGGGCTGTAGAGTAGTGATCCCCAACCTTTTTGGCACCAGGGGCTGGTTTTGTGGAAGACAATTTTTCCACAGACCATGGCTTGTGGCGGTGGGGTGCGGGGCGGAGGCGGTGGGGGGCATGGTTTCAGGATGATTCAAGTGTACTGCATTTATTGTGTGCTTTATTTCTATTATTATTACATCAGCACCACCTCAGATCATAAGGCATTAGATCCCAGAGGTTGGGGACCCCTGCTATAGATGAAACATACTTTTCCATTAAAACACAAAAATAGATTTCACAATTGTAAAGCCATGCTCTGCTTTATTTAACACCCAGACCTATTTCACCAATATTAAAACCCATCATCTTTTTCAACTGGTAAAAGTATAATCAGGAAAACCCTTGAACAGCTATTGATGGAACCCCATATTTGAGCGTTAACCTTCTGACCTTTGTGAGCTCTGGGCCCTCCCCCTCTCTCTGTTCACTGTCTCTCCCACTGTCACCCCACCCCCACCCCCACTTAGCTTGGGGCTAAGAACTCATGACATAAATAACTAACTCAGCAGAGCTTATCAAAAGCAGATGTGGTGAAGGGTGTTGACCCTGGATCTCATAGCACTCATCACTGGGTAAGCAATAAATCTCTACGTTTACACGGCTAGAGTCTTTCCTCTGAATTAAAGACCCCTGACCCCTCACGTTTGTGACTGTTAACTAAGAAGGCCCTCTTTGCTACTGGCCCCTTAATTCAATGTGCTGACAGTTAAGATGCTCTTAGCATAATGAATTGCGGTCTCTCTTTTTTGAACTCATAAAGCTCTGCCCCCCTCGCCAATGATGCTTCATGCATATCACCCACCTGGCCTTTTTAATCAGGCTGGCAAATTCACAGCATCTTAGTCCTGGAGACATGAACTATGTCCCCCACCCGCTCCACTTTTTTCCAGTATTAATTTAACTAAAGTGGCCACTGTATTAGTCTTGCCACTGCTGAATAGTGGTTTCCTTAGGATTTCTGGATTTTGAGTTTAAATAATAAATCATAATATTCATTTGAGACAGGGCTGTGGCACTAACCAGGGATGAGACCTTCCCTAGCTCTCCATCTCCTGAGGCCTCTACTTTGCAAAAAAAGTGAAATCATTGAACTCAAAATCTCTTCTGATACTATGATGGCCTACAGCAAGAGCCAAAGATCAATTGTGATCATTGGTACTTTTATATGATATGACTATAGTTGTTGTTGACAGCTGTAAGTGTGGCTGAAGAAAGTCAACATATTACCTCTCAGAGACAAGATTTGTAAGGTGGGAATTCAGGGAAGATTGGCTTGGACAGCACCAAACACATAGAGATCTCTTTCCCAGCTCAGGCTCCATTTGAGAGAACAGTAAATTCTCCCAAATGAGCTGTCAAAGGGCATCTCTAGGGATTCTGAGCTTGACCAGGCCTTGAAGAGCCTGGGAACCAAATATCGCAGAAATAGATTGTTTACCTCCCTGGCTCTTCAAGAGTGAGAAGGGCTCAAGCTGAGTTGAATACACTCTCCTTCAGTCCTTCCACCTCCAAACTCTCACTAACAACATCAGGTGTAAGAATACAATGTAAATGGAGAGAGATTCAACAAAAACATGGGCCTGTACTCTTCAAAAATATTAATGTCATGAAAAACAAAGACAGACCAAGGAACTGATCCAGAATAATGAAGAATAAAAATTAAACAGACATGAGAATGAAGTGGATCCTGGATGAGAAAAAAGGAAAGCTATAAAATTTACTATAGAGCAACTGGAAACACTTGAATATGGTTTGAAGCTTAAATAGTATTGTATCAATGTTAAATTTTCTGTTTCTACAATGGTATTATAGTTATATGAGTGAATATTCTTGCCTTTAGAAGATGCACAGTGAGTAAATAAATAAAAGTAAAGGGGAAGGATAACTACAATTCTCAAATAGTTCAGAAAAAAATAGAAAGGATAAAGACAAAAATAAAATAATAAAACACATGTGGGAAAATGCAAAAATGGTAAATCTGGGTGAAGGGTATATAGGAGTTCTTTATACTACTCTAGTTTTTCTTTGAAATTATTTCAAAAAATAGATTTAAAAAGAAGACAATGTGGGAATAATTTCAAAGTGCTGAGATGGAATAATTTTGAACCTAAATTCTATATCCAATCAAACTGTTATTCTAGTATCAGAAAAAATAAAGACAGATTCAGATGTGCAGGACTCAGAATACTTCTTAGACCATGAACTCTCATTGCAGTTATAATCAAGCCTACCCAATACTAGAAAGTGTACTTCAACCAAAAAAAGAAAGAAAGAAAGACATTTCTGGTACCTGTGTAGAAATGCAAATCACTCAATGAGAGACCCCTTCACACCCACTAAGACAACAATAATAAAAAAAGATGGATAACTGTAAGTGTTAACAAGTTGCAGGAAAAGTAGAACCCTAATAAACTGCTAATGGGAATGCAAAATGGTGCAACTCCTTTGAAAACAGTTTGGCAGTTGCTCAAAAAGTTAAGCACAGAGCTACCAAATGACCCAGCATTTTCATTCCCAGAAATATACCTAAAAGAACTGAAAACATGTGTTCACACAAAAACTTGTACACTAATGTTCATAGCAGCATTACTCATAATAATAAAAAAAGTATAAACAACCCAAATGTCCATCAGCTGACGAATGGATAAACTGATGTGATGGATCTACATAATGGTATAGTATGCTGTCAGAAAAAAAGAAAGAAATGAAGCACTGATCCATGCTACAATATCGGTGAATATTGAAAACATTGTGCTATGTGAAAGAAGACAGAGGTACCAAAATGCAAAAAAAATATGAACTAAAACAATAATAAAAATTGAGAGAGTAGCATAGAAATATACACATTACCATATGTAAAATAGATAACTAATGGGAAGTTGCTGTATGACTCAGGGAGCTCAACTTGGTGCTCTGTGACAACCTAGAGGAGTGGGAGGGGGTGGGAGCTGGGAGGGAGGAGGAGGGAGGGGACATATGTATACCTATGGCTGATTCATGTTGGTGTATGGCAGAAGCCAACATAATTATTGTAAAGTAATTATCCTCCAATACTTTGGCCACCTGATGTGAAGAACTGACTCGTTGGAAAAGACTCTGATGCTGGGAAAGATTGAAGGTGGGAGGAGAAGGGGACGACAGAGGATGAGATAATTGGATATCACCAACACGATGGACATGAGTTTGAGTAGTCTCTGGGAGTTGGTGATGGACAAGGAAGCCTGGCGTGCTGTAGTTCATGGGGTTGCAAAGAGTCAGACACCACTGAGTGACTGAACTGAACTGAATTATCCTTCAATTAAAAATAAATGCTTTTTAAAAAATATAAAGTTGAAAAAATAATAAGGCATTCCCAAAAATTACTAAACATTTTTGTTTTATAATAATAAATTTCCAAATTCTTCAAGCTAGACTTCAACAGTATGTGAACCAAGAACTTCCAGATGTACAAGCTGGATTTAGAAAAGGCAGAGAAACCAGAGATCAAATTGCCAACATCCATTGAATCATCAAAAAAGCAAGAGAATTCCAGAAAAACATCTACTTCTGTTTCATTTACTATGATAAAGCTTTTGACTGTGGGTATCACAACAAATTGAAAAATTCTTAAAGAATGGGAATACCAGACCACCTTACCTGCCTCCTAAGAAACCTGTATGCAGGTCAAGAAGCAACAGTTAGAACCAGATATGGAACGATGGACTGGTCCAAAATTGGGAAAAGAGTACATCAAGGCTGTATATTGTCACCCTGCTTATTTAACTTATATGCAGAGTACATCATCCAAAATGCTGGGCAGCAGGAAGCACTAGCTGGAATCAAGATTGCTGGGAGAAATATTGACAATCTCAGATATGCAGATGACACCACCCTTAAGGCAGAAAGCAAAGAGGAACTAAAGAGCGTCTTGATGAAGGTGAAGAAAGAGAGTGAAAAAACTGGCAAAAACCTCAATATTCAAAAAACTAAGATCATCACATCCAGTCCCATCACTTCATGGCAAATAGATGGGGAAACAATGGAAACAATGACAGATTTTATTTTCCTGGGTTCCAGAACCACTGCAGATGGTGATTGCAGCCACGAAATTAAAAGACGATTGCTCCTTGGAAGAAAAGTTATGACAGACCCAGACAGCATATTAAAAAGCAGAGATATTACTTTGCCATCAAAGGTCCATATAGTCAAAGCTATGGTTTTCTCAGTAGTCATGTACGGATGTGAGAATTGAACCATAAAGAAGGCTGAGAGCTGACAAATTGATGCTTTTGAACTGTGGTGTTGGAGAGACTCGTGGGAGTCCCTTGGACCACAAGGAGATCCAACGAGTCGATCCTAAATGAAATCAACCCTGAATATTCACTGGAAGGACTGATACTGAAGCTGAAGCTCCAATATTTTGGCCACCTGATGTGAAGAGCCAACTCACTGGAAGGGACCCTGATGCTAGGAAAGACTGAAGGCAAAAGGAGAAGGAGGGACAGAAGACACGATGGTTGGATGGCATCACCAACTTAATGGACATGAATTTGAACCAACTGCGGGAGATGGTGATGGACAGGGAAGCCTGGCATGCTGCAGCCCATGAGGTAGCAGAGTCGGACATGACTGAGTGACTGAACAACAACAGTATTAAATTTGACAAGAATAAAAGGAAACAGACACTCCAATATACTGTTAGAAAGGACATAAATTCAAGACAGTTTGACTACATCTCTCAAACTTTTGAACACATCTACTAAGCGAACTTGAAATTCAACTTGAACCTACCATACAGAACTTTTCATATGTTTTCATGTTTCAAAAAGAATGTAGGTGCTATAACACTGTTATAGAAAAAAGTAGAAACAAATCTAAATGTCTACCAATAGAGGAAATATTTTAAAATTCTGCCATAATCCCTTCTGTAGAATATCAAATGGATGTTAAAGAAAACAAAGTAGTGTTAACGTGTCTAGCTCTAAGATTATGTTGTGAATTGAAAAAGCAAGTCACAGAACAATTGAGAAAAGGTGTTACTTGTAAAAAGAAAAGAACTGTTTATGTACTTATATATATGTAGCTACAAAGAAATAAAACTAGAATTGTGCTCGTGGAATATTTAACAGTAATGAACCTCTAGAGGGAAGGGAGGCTCCTGTGCTAGAATGAAGAGCGGTATATTGTTTCTTCTCCATTTAATAATTATTTTCATCTTTTACACAGTAAGAATGTATTCGTGTATTCTGTACTTTTTAAGACAGAAGACAAGGAAAGAAAAGAAACCAAATTGAGGGAAAATGTACTAACACAAAAAACAAAACGGGACTTCCCTGGCGGTCCAATGGTTGAGAATCCACCTACCAGTGCAGGGCACATGAGTTTGATCACTGATTGCGGAAGATTCAACATGCCAAGCAACAGCTGAGCCTGGGGACCACACTACTGAAGCCCACTTGCTTTAGAGTCCGTGCTCCGCAACAAGAGAAACCACCGCAACGAGAAGCCCACACACCACAACTAGAGAAAGCCCATGTGTGGCAATGAAGATCCAGGGCAACCAAACACTAATAATAAATTAATTTTTAAGTGAAGTGAAGTAAAGTCGCTCAGTTGTGTCCGACTCTTTGCGATCCCATGGACTGTAGCCTACTAGGCTCTTCCATCCCTGGGATTCTCCAGGCAGGAATACTGGAGTGGGTTGCCATTTCCTTTTCCAGGAAGAACTCATCCCAACCCAGGGATCAAACCTGGGTCTCCCGTATTGCAGGCAGACGCTTTACCATCTGAGCCACCAGGAAAGTCCTTTAATTTTTAAGTGAAAGGAGATATTAATACTACAGTGGTAGTATCAATGGCTAGTGTTCTCTCTCTCCCTCCAAAATTTCCATAACAAAATTCCAAACTTGCTTTTGGAATGAAAACCTTTATTAAAAATGTGTCTCTGGACTGGACAGGAAACTCCCTGAGCACCTGGTATTTCTCTGACTAGCCTCCAGAAAATAGCCTAGCCCTTCCAAATAGAGACCTAAAGATCCATGCATCTTTGGGGCAAAAGGGATAGGAACATCTTTCTTAATTACAGTTTAGAATGGTTTCCATCAAAACAGTTAAGTAAATTTACTATCTTATCTGTTCAGTTTATCATGCCATCATAAAACCATATGATAATGATAAAGATGATGATGAAAGACTATGTAATTACACAGGGAAATGTTTTTGACAGTTTTAAGTGGAATGAAAATAAACAGGAAACAAGATTAGTTAGTCAGTTTGGTAGCTTAGTCATGTCTGACTCTTTGCAACCCCATGGACTGCAGCATACCAGGCTTCCCTGTCCAGGAAACACAATGGTAGATTTTAATAATACATGGACAAAATGAACAAATGTAACTCACACAAAAAAAGTTCCTCATGTAAAGTGACAGGATTATGGTTGATTTTTTTCCCAATGATTCTCTTAAAATTGTCCTAATAATAGATGAAAACAAGTGGGAAGAAAAGAATGAGTGGAAAATAAATGGGAAATTATTTCATTGGAACATGAGTATTGTCTATTTAAAGTATAAACAGAAACATTCTGATCAATAGTTCTAGAAACTGCCCTGTGTACAACTTCAAAATATTTTTCAATATACTTTATATATCATCTATCAATATTATATAGATATATATGCCAATGTATTACATATATAATTATACATATAGAGAGAGAAAATGCACAAGAGTACTCAATGTAACATTGTTTGTTATTTAAAAAATAGGAACAAACCTATATGACCATCAATAGAGGAAACATTTTAATTTCTTTTTATTTGCAAACAATATAATCTGACAAGGAGTTAATATCCAAAAGATTCAAAGAACCCATACAACTCAACATAAAAAAAAGCAAACAGCCCAATTTAAAATGGGCAGAAGACCTGAATAGACACCTTTCCAAAGAAGACATACAGATGGCTAACAGGCACATGAAAAGATGCTCAACATTGCTAATCATCAGAGAAATGCAAATTAAAACCACAATGAGAGATACTTCATGTCTATAGAAATGTGAAAGTGAAAGTCGCTCAGTCGTGTCCAACTCTTTTTGACCCCATGGACTTTATGTATGTAGTCCAAGCCAGAATACTGGGGTGGGTAGCTGTTTCTTTCTCCAGGGGATCTTCCCAATGGGGGATCAAACCCAGGTCTCCCACATTGCAGGTGGATTCTTTATCAGATGAGCCACCAGGGAAGCCCATCTATCAGAATGGCTATTCAAAAAGACGGCAAATAACCAGTGTTCTTGAGGGTATGGAGAAAAGCAAACCCTCAGGCATTGGAGGCGGGAATGTCATTTGGTGCAGCCACTATGGAAAATAGTATGGAGATTCCTTAAAAAACTAAAAATAGAGTTGCCATATGAACCTGCAATCCCACTCATGGGCATATATCCAGAGACAATTGTAATTTGAAAAGATACATACATCCAATGTTAACGTTGTTATTGTTTTTGTTGTTTTTCAGTCACTAACTCGTGTCCAACTCTTCGCTACCCCATGGATGGCAGCATGCCAGGCCTCCCTGTCCCTCACTATCTACCAGAGTTTGCCCAAGTTCATGTCCATTGAATCCAACCGTCTCATCCTCTGTCGCCCTCTTCCCCTTTTACCTTCAATTTTTCCCAGCTTCAGGGTCTCTTCTAATGAATCAACTCTTCGCATCAGGTGGCCAAAGTATTGGGGCTTCAGCTTCAGCATCACTCCTTCCAATGAGTATTAAGGGTTGATGTTCACAGACTATTTACAATAGTCAAGACATGGAAGCAACCTGAATGCCCACTGACAGATGAAAGGTTAGAGAAGATGTGGTATATGCACACAATGGAATACTACTCAGCCATAAAGAAAGAAAGAGCTAATGCCATGTGCAGCAACACGTATGAACCTACAGAGTATCACACTAAGAGAAGTCAGAAAGAGAAAGACAAATAACCATCCGATACTACTTACATGTGGAATCTAAAATGAAACAAATGGGACTTCCTTGGTGGCTCAGTGGTAACGGATCTGCCTGCCAGTGCAGGGGACACAGGTTCCATCCCTGGTCCAGGAAGGTCCCACATGCCGAGGAGCAACTTAGCCTGTGAGCCACAATGACTGAGCCTGTGCTCTAGAGCCCGGAAGCTGCAACAACTGAGCCCACGTGCCACAACTTTGGAATCCTGCATGCCCTAGAGCCCATGCTCTGCAATAAGAAAAGCCACCACAATGAGAAGCCCATGCCAAGTAACTAGAGAATAACCCCTGCTCGTCACAACTAGAGAAAGAGCCCACACAGCAACAAAGATCCAGCACAGCCAAAAATAAATGAATTTAAAAAATAAAAAACAAAATGAAACAAATGAACTTATTTATGAAACAAATAGACTCAGACATAGAAAACCAACTATTGGTTATCAAAAGGGAAAGGGAGTGGAGGAGGGATAAATTAGGAGTTTGGGATTAGCAGATACAAACTACTATATACAAAATAGAGAAACAATGAGGTTCTACTGTATAGCACAGGGAACTATATTTAATACCTTTTGATAAGCCATAGTGGAAAAATATGAAAAATAATATATATGCATAACTGAATCACTTTGTTGTACACCAGAAACCAATACAACATTGTAAATGAACTATAATTCAATTAAAAAAAAGGAATAAGATGACTTTGTGGGTATTATGTTAAGTGAAATAAGTCAGGCAGAGAAAGACAAATACTGTATGATTTCACTTATTTTGGAGTCTAAAAACAGAGTAAATGAACAAATATAATAAAACAGAAATGGAATCAAGCATACAGAGAACAAACAGCTGATTGCCAGAAGTGAGGACAGTGCAGAGGGAAATTAAGAGGTTGATTCAGGGTTAATTTCTTTTAGGAGTGACTGGTTTGATCTTCTTGCAGTCCAAGGGACCCTGAAGAGTCTTCTCCAGCATCACCGTTCAAAAGTATCAGTTCTTCGGTGCTCAGCCTTCTTTATGGATCAACTCTCACATCTGTAGGTACCATAAATAAATAAATAAATAAATATGATGGCAGTAAATAAATTTTTTTTCTGTTAGAAATGTGAAGTTGGGAGTCATTTTCTTGCAATTAAATTTGGAGGCATGAGATGGAATAAATGTTTGTTTTCACTCAAAATTCATATGTTGAAGCCCTATCCTCCAATTTGATGGTATTTGGAGGTAAGGACTTTGGGAGGTACTTAGGTTTAATCCCCATGATGGGATAAGTGCCTTTATAAGAAAAGAAAGAAAGACCACAACTCTCTCCTCTCATCTTCCCTTCCCTTTCCTTCTCTTTCTCTCTCTTTCTTTTTTTTTCTCTCTCTCCCCACCATGAGAGGGCATAGCAAGAAGGCAAACATCCACAAGCCAGAAAGATAACTTTCATCAGAAAGAAACCATGATGACACCTTGGTCTTGGGCCTGTAGCCTCTATAACTGAGAATATAAATTTCTTTTGCTTAAGCCTCCCAGCCTATGTGTTACATTAAAGCAGCCTGGGCTCACTACTATAATCAGTAAATTCTAAGTAGGATAAATACTAATACACACACACAAAATCCACAACCAGATGCATCATAGTAAAAATACTGAAGCTCAAACCCAAAACTAAAATCTTGACAGCAGCAAGGGAAAAATGATTCATCACATATAAGGGAACCCCAATAAAATTAATAGCTGACTTCTCCTCAGCAATGAGAGGCCAGAAGGCAGGGAGATGATATATTCAAATTGCTGAAAGAAAGAACTGTCAAGCAAGAATATTGCAGCCAGCAAAACTATCTTTCAAAAATTAAGTTGCCTTTTTTATTTATCAATAATTAGATATTTTAATTAATAATTAGATATCCAGTATGAATCTTTAAGACAAAAGTAAGTGATCTCAGATAATTGTTCTGTGAATTTAAAAGTGCTCTTAAGAATAAAGTCTATAAGAAAATTCAGTGTATGAATACTAGGAGTCTCCAAAGAAGAAAATTAAAACAAAGGAATAGAATAAATACCAAAACACATAATTTTAAAAACTTTCTTTAAATTAAAAGATTTTGAAACTACATTTTAAAAGAACATATCATATGTATCTAAGATTATCAACCCAGAATGACCAATATCACAAAATATTCTAATGAAATTGCTAAACTTAAAAAAAATACTTTGGGTTCAGGATGGGGAACATATGTATACCTGTGGTGGATTCATTTTTATATTTGGCAAAACTAATACAATTATGTAAAGTTTAAAAATAAAATAAAATGAGAAAAAAAAATACTTTGGATATCTAGTTGAAACAGTAGTTGGGTTATAAAAGAAAGAAAATTAGATTATCATGAAACATTTCTACACTAGCATTTCTCCAGAAGCAAATGGAGAATATTTTTAAGATATTCAAAGAAAGAAAATACAAGCCTAAGATTATAGACAGTAAAAGTAGCATTCAAGTACAAAGGAATAAAGTGTTACCAACACACAAAAACTTATGAAATATTGTTCCCATGAGAACTTCTTGAGAAATATACCAGAGAAGGAGCTTCAGTCAAGCAAAATGATTAAAGGAACATTTAACATAAGGATTGGTGATAAGTGGTAAACAAGTAGCTATTTATAGAACTAACACTAAATGAGGTCTAAAAGAGAGAGGTTTATAGTATGAAAAGGCTGAAGTGCAAACAAGTTGATACAGTTTAAGTGGGGCACAACATGCAAAAATATTATTTTAACTGCCCTTAGTAATAACATTGGGGGTTGTAATATTACAGTTATTATTCTAAGGGTGTTTTGTGTGAGGGATAGAGTAGATGAGTAATTATGGGATATCATATTTCTATCATCTCTTCTGTCCTTAATAATCAAGATTCTTGGTGTAGAAGACAGGAAATATAAATGTAATATAGAAGAAGTTGAATTTTACAAATCTGTCATTATGAATTAGAAGTATTAATATGAACTCATGAGATAGTCTCTCTCTTAGAAGAAAAAATATACACACATAAACATATACACATAAAATCTTAGCTCTGTGCATTAAAGAAGCCTGAAAACAATGACCAGCAGCAATGATCTAACGTTGATCAACTAACAGCAATGATCATCCCTAGCAGAGTGTTTAAAATGCCATTTTCCATGAAAAGACTTCTTGGGCAAGTTCCCATTCCTGGTTTGGGGCAAGAAATGTACAAGATGAGCCTGGAATATATTGGCATATTACAGAGGAATTTATTAAGCTATTAAGGTGTTAAAAAAAACTCAGAGCACTTCCTTTGCTTTCACCTGAAACTGTCCCATCGTTCGTTAATCAGCTATACCCCAATACAAAATAAAAAGTTAAAAAAAAAAAAAACTCAGAGCCAACTTGAAGAGGTTGCCCCTAACCAGAGACAAGGCAATTTGAGCTTCAAAAAGTATAATTGCAATTGATTAAAACCGATCAATCAATGAGTTAAAAATGATATTAAAAATGAATTTTTAAACTAATGAGTCATCTTGAGAGAATAATATAAAACCAATTTTTTATCTTAAATGAATCATTTACTCTACTTTCCCATATAAGCTGTACCATGAATAATCAAATAGTAATGAGGACATGTGTCTCTTTATAAAGCACTCCACCTAATAAATGAAAAAGAAATTAAAGAATTAGAATATCTCCATTTTGCAATCCTCAATGAATGAATACATTTAGGCATTAAACATTAATGCGAACATTACAAAAAGAGAAACAAGCAGACACTATGTACCTCCTGGTGAAATCTTGCCAAAGGGATTGAACCCAAAACTGATCAGACCTCTGGATCTGGTTGCCCATTTGCAGGAAATATAAAAGACTCGGGCAATATGTTAAACTTACACCAAAATTATGCATCAGCAAAAGCCAGAGCATGTGACAGCATAGTCAAACAGTTCAGTTCTTCCACAGATCAAACGAAAGAGAAAGAAAAGGATGAAGAAGTCTATATGTTAAAAGAGACTTAAAAGGTGCATAATAACTTTCTTATGGGCAAGACTAAAGTTTCTAGAGATGTACCCCTGGGTGATAAAACTACCAAGTAGAATAAATGAGCAATCACTATAGAAGTCAAGATAGGGACTTCTGTTTCTGATCAAGATGGAGTAACAGGGACCAAATTGAGCTTCCCACCTGAAATAACCAAGCTATACACAAAGTATATGTGGTGGGGGGGGGGGCATTTTTAGATATTGGCTCTCTGGCTGCACAGAACAGTGATCCCTAAGACATGGGAAACAATGGAGGTAAACTCTAAAACTGCCACAGCTTACTGCCTAGAGAAAAGATCCAAGCCAAAATGCAGACAGGAGAAACACAGCAGTCTTCCTGAGCTGAGGAAACAAAGTTGAGAGTCCAGGAGGCCAGGTGGCTAGAGTCCACGGGGCAAATTACAGGTGAGGAGAGGAATGCATGACAAGAGCAACAGAGGTCTGCAGAGAACAACCTCTGCGTACTGATCAGCACATGGCTATAACAAAACCACCCAAATCTGGGGAAAGAACCATCAAACAGAGAAAGGTGAACAATTTCTGGAGCTCACGTAAATCCAGGAAAAGTCCATTACCTGGAAAAACCTTATAATTCATGAGGCATTAAGTAGTGGGGCAAAATCATCCCTAAAACAAAAATTGTTCTGACCTCACCTGTTGCTGTTTTTTGGTCACCAAGTTGTATCTGACTCTTTGCAATCTCACAGACCCCCAGGCTCCTCGTCCATGGGTTTTTCCAGGCAAGAATACTTGAGTGGGTTGTCATTTCCTTCTCCAGATGATCTGCACCTCACCTAACAAAGCTTAAAAGCAAACCTCAAAGTGATCAAACCATTCCCAAGTAACTTCACTGAATCCCAGACATGAACTCAAGAATATTTGCAGAAATATAAAATATCCAGTATCCCACATGTTAAAATTTATAAGATCTGGAGCCAACAAAAAATTACCAGGTATATAAAGGAACAGGAAAATGTGACCCATAAAAAGGAGAGGCAGAAATGACGCAAACAGTTAGTAGATAAGGACATAAAACAATTGTAATTACAATACACATAATTAATAAAGTAAAAGAAAGGTTGAGCATGCAGCAATTTGAACAAAATATTTTTAAAAGATCCAAATGAACAGAGATGAAAACTACAGTATCTGTGATTTTAAAAAACACACTGGGCAGGAGGACCAGCATATTAAATATTACAGAAGAAAAAGTATTGAACTTGAAGACCTAGCAATAGAAACTATCCAGAATAAAACATACAGAGAAAAAAGTCTGGGAAAGAAAAACCCCAGAGCACCCGGGAGCAGTGGGATAACTTCCAGCAGCCTGAAAAAGCACAGTTAGAGTCCCCAGAGAAGAGGAAAGAGGAGGGATGTGGGGCCAAAATTGAAGAAATAAATAATGGATGACATTTTTCCAAAATTTATCAAAATTATCAAATGCATATAACCAAGAAGTTCAATGAACCCAAAGCAGAGAATACAAGAAGAAAACTTTACCAAGGCATACTCCAATACTTTAGCCACCTGATGCGAAGAGCCAACTCATTGGAAAAGACACAGATGCTGGGGAAGATTGAAAGAAAAAGGAGAAAGGGGTGGTGGAGGATAAGATGGTTAGGTAGCATCACTGACTCAATGGACACCAATTTGAGCAAACTCTGGGAGATAGTGAAGGACAGAGAAGCCTGGCACACTATAGACCATGGGGTTGCAGAGTCAGACGTGACTTAGCGATGGAGCAACAACAAGATTTTAGCCAAACGGCTTAGGTCAGTGTAAAGATAAAAATCTTATAGGCAGCCAACTGATAAGAATACAACTAATTAGGGACTCCTCTGACATTCCCGCGGTTAAATCTTTTGCGTTACAATGCAGAGGGTGAGAGTTTGATCCCTGGTTGGGAAGCTAAGATCCCACATGCCTCATGACCAAGAAACCAAAACACAGAACAGAGACAATATTGTAACAAATTCAATAAAGACTTTGGAAAAAAAAAAGATCCACATCAAAAAAAAATCTAAAAATAAAAACTAGTGAATGGAAACAGAGCGAGTCAGAAGACCACGGAGCAATATTTTAAGAACTAAATGACCACAAAAACTTACAATCCTATAATTTTATACTCAGAAAAAAATATCTTTCAAAAACAAAAGTAAAATAAAGACTTTTTCAAGCATAAAAGAGCTAAAAGAATTTATTAGCAGCAGACCTATACTTTAGGAAATGTTAAAGGAAGTTCTGCAGATGGAAGGAAACTAGATGGAAATCTGAATCTATGCAATAGAATGAAGAGCACCAGAAATGGAAATATTTGCATAAATATAAAGTGTTTTTCTTATTTGTTAAAATCTCTTTAAAAGATCGTTGGCAGTTTAATGAAAATAATAATAATGTATTTTGAGGCTTGTAGCATACATAGAAGTTATAAATGATAAAATGTTATACATGATAAAAATCAGAATAGTGGTTACTTTCATGGGAGGTGAGGGGGTTGAAATGGTGATGGGGCAGAATGAGGGGTTTCTGGTGTTGGTAAAGTTCCACTTCTTTATTTAGATATTAATTATGAGTGCTCACCTGGTGATAACATATTAAGCCATACATTTGAGTCATTTTCTAGATAGAGGTTTTATCTTACAAGACAAAGTTCTTAAAAACAATATAAAGAGTTTTGTGAATCATATAGACATGCTTAGAAAAAAGGAAGGAGATTAAAGTGTTAATAGTTAGTTTATGGATGTTGAGAGTGTTGATGAAGACTACTTTTCTTATTTTTTTTCCAAAATGCCTACTATGGATATTATTAACTTTTGCAATCAGGAATAAAAATAAATAGAACCAATAAATACTTCGAACAGAAACACTTTATCCACAAATTGGATATGTGGTCTTTTAGGGAAAAAATTCATACTCATTTCACTATCTTTCCATCTTTGCTTTGATTACATCAGTCCTGCCCACTTCTCTCCAAATTGGTCTGGAGTGTGTGCTAACAGTCAATGTCTAGTAAACAGTAGATATTTCAAAAGTTTTTTGTACAGAACTGAATTAAAGGCAACTAAAACCCCATTTTGTCAATCTGTTGCTCTAATTTAATAATATTTCACTGAGAGATAGGAATCAGGAACAGTTATCCCAAAGCTAGAGTTAATAGTTAGAGACCCTGGGAGACTCTGCTCTTGTCTAGAAGGTCTTGTGATTATTTTGTAAACAAAGAGACTGAGGTATTGCACTCATGAATTCTGTAGAAAGAGCCATAGTTCCAGAATTCCAAACAGAAATACAGAGTGCCTCTAAATATCATCTGACAGAAACCTTATGCCTGAATTAGCTGTACCCCAAACCAGAACAAACGTAAATGAAGCCTGCCACAAACCGCCAACCGCACCAAAAGACCGCATCCCAGGAGAGGAAAAATCAGCTCAAGGAAAATACCAGGTTTGACTGGAAATCTGAGGACCTGACAAAGACACAGCCTACTACAAACTTAATTGCTCACAGAGCAAGCAGGAAAGTGAAAAATAGCCCGTGAACATCTGTTGTTTGTGAATGACTAGGGCTGGGTCAAGTAAGATTAGCCACAAAAGAATGTCAGCCTGATAGCATTTGCAAGAAAACACTTTACACACTCAAAAGATTAGTAAAGGGACTACAACGTACTTTAAAAAAATAAAAGGAATGTCCAGGTTGATTACTGATTTTTTTTAAATTGAAAAGGAGTGTGGTGGTACATTGGATGTCATGAGCTCTCACTATGTATAATGTAGGTTTTTTTCATGACAAAGAGGTTCAAAATTTGGGATTTTATCTAACCTTGAAGCAATATAAGAAAATTATTATATTTTATTAACTCAACTGAATTATTCATACACATAACCATTTTAAGGATATATAAATGTGAGCTAAAGGTAATCTGAACACACATTCTGCTTGGAAAATAAAAACATGTTCGTGTGAAGCTTAGTTTACAGAATTTATTCTAAAAAGAATTGAGAGCATCTGATGGGTGAACATTTGCTTCTTTGGGTTATGTACCATAATATCCTCAACATAATTTTCATTACAAATGACTATACGGGTTACCAAAGCAAACACAAAAATCACCACAACGTTCTGCAGTAATACATGCAGTCCTTTAAGCCAAATCAAAGATGGATAATACAGAACTGGAATCATTTCCTAGACGGAGGACCACTAGCAATAACCCTTAATAGCCCAGAGTCTCCAGCGGCACATTTAAAGCAGGATTCCTAGAGCCTGCATTTCAGCAACCACCATGGAAAGAAATAAACACTTTGGAGTAGCGCATGAAGCCCTGCTGTTTAGAGCTGGCTGGTTCTGAGCCAATGGTTTCTCATATCAATGAGCAGCAGCTGTCATAGCCACTCTACAGGGATGTCGTTTTCAAAGTTCTTAAAGATCTTAATTGTGACCAGCCCCTCTGGCTCTGACAGGCTTCCCTGGTAGCTCAGTAGGTAAAGAATCTGCCTGGAGTTCAGGAGACCTGGGTTTGATCCCTGGGTCAGGAAGTTCCCCTGGAGAAGGAAATGGCAACCTACTCCAATATTCTTGCCTGGAAAATCCTATGGACAGAGGAGCCTGGTGGGCTACAGAACATGGGGTTGCAAGAGTCAGACTGCTACTGCTACTGCTAAGTCACTTCAGTCGTGTCCGACTCTGTGCGACCCCAGAGACCGCAGCCCACCAGGCTCCCCCGACCCTGGGATTCTCCAGGCAAGAACACTGGAGTGGGTTGCCATTTCCTTCTCCAATGCATGAAAGTGAAAAGTGAAAGTGAAGTCGCTCAGTCAAGTCCGACCCTCAGCGACCCCATGGACTGCAGCCTTCCAGGCTCCTCCATCCATGGGATTTTCCAGGCAAGAGTACTGGAGTGCGGTGTCATTGCCTTCACCACTTAGCAACTAAACCACCACCACCTCTGGCTCTAAGTAAGGTTCTTCTTGCTCACTTGTTACAGTGTTTGGGAGCACTCAGTTTCATGATCATCGACACAGAGTGAAGTGGTGACTACCTTCACCTAACAAGCTGGATGAATGTGGCAACCAGAGAGAGAGGTAGCCCAGTGTACCAGAAAGAGAACTGGGCCTCTTGACAAAACCAGACTCAAAGGACAAGGCAGCTGTGACCTTGTACAGATAAGAAAATGATTTCATCAGTAAATGGTGACTACACAGTCCTTTGGTCATAAATCTATGAATACACCAGAAGATTCTGGGTACATCTACTTAATTGCTTCCATGAAAAGTATCTTTTTATGAAAATGAATGTGTGTCAATAAAGAAATGGGGTCATTTTCATTTTCATGAAATCCAACTGCAAAATCTTCCTGTGTTGAATTATTTTGGAGTCTCTTCTAACCTTTGATGTAAGACACACACAATGATGTGTAGTGAGATTACCAGAGTCAGTTAGGTGGAATGGAAAGAACCTTGGAATCTCCATCAGAAGGTCCCAGTTCTGATGCCTGTTGGGCCACTAGCTGTGTGACTTTGGGCCCATAAGACAAAGTTAGAAGACAAATTCTCTCTGAGACTGTGATGTAACTGTGCCTCTTGCCAGAGAAGCCTAGAAGAGGAAAGGAAAACATGCCCTAGGTACGTCTCAATGATTCATTGCAAAAGACTGTTCTTCATCTCATCCAAAATGCTTGTTTTAATGTACATCTTTAGTTTCTTTTGGGGGGGTGCGGTTTGGCCATGCCAAGCAGCGTGCAGGATCTTAGTATCCCTGACCATGGATCAAACCCATGAATCAGTCTTAAGTATACATATGTACCCTCCTTCTTGAACCATCACCCCCCACACCCCTCTAGGTTGTCACAGAGTACCGCACTGAACACCCTGTGCTATTCAGTAACTTCCCATTAGCTATCTATTTTACATATGCTAATGTATACGTTTCAATGCTACCCTCTCAATTTGTCCCACCCTTTCTTTCCCTCGCTGTATATAAAGTCTGTTCTCTATGTCTGCATCTCTATTCCTGCCCTGCAAATAGAGTCATCAGTACCATTTTTCTACATTCCATATATATGCCTTAACATACAGTATTTGTTTTTCTCTTTCTGACTCGCTTCACTCTGTATAACAGGCTCTAGGTTCATCCACCTCACTAAAACTGACTCAAATACATCCCTTTTTATGGCTGAGTAGTATTCCAGTAGTATTCCAGTAGTAACACACCACAACTATTTTATCCATTCATCTGTCAAAGGACATCTAGGTGCTTCCATGTCCAAGCTAGTGTAAATAGTGCTGCAATGAACACTGGGGTACATGTGCCTTTTTCAATTATGGTTTTCTCAGGGTATATGCCCAGTAGTGGGATTGCTGGGTCATACGCAATTATTGTTAGAAGTATATGAGATAATACATGCAAAGTACTTAGCAGAATACACAGCACATCATAAGCATGCAATAGAGTTTATTATTATTAACATCATCATTATTCTAAAAGTGCTTTGCAGACCCAGGCACATGGAAAATGTTCAACAAATAATAGCTATTGATATTATGGGGGCTTCTCTGGCGACTCAAAAGTAAAGAATCTGCCTGCAGTGCAGGAGAACTGGGTTTGATCCCTGGGTTGGGAAGAACCTCTGGAGAAGGGAACAGCTACCCACTCCAGTATCCTTGCCCGGAGAAGTCCATGGACAGAGGAAGTGAAGTCACTCAGTCGTGTCCAATTCTTTGTGACCCCATGGACTGTAGCCTGCCAGGCTCCTCTGTCCAAGGGATTTTCCAGGCAAGAAAACTGGAGTGGGGTGCCATTTCCTTCTTCAGGGGATCTTTCCAACCCAGGGATCGAACCCGGGTCTCCTGCATTGTAGGCAGATGCTTTTACCGTCTGAGCCACCAGAGAAGTCAGTAAATTTATATGTTAAGTAAAATTCATTTTAAAGATTCATTTTAGAGCAAACATTTAAAGACTTAATTACAAAAGCACAATATGGTACACCTCCCCACCCCATTCTTAACCATTATTATCATTTTATAGATGAGGAAATTAAGGTTAAAAGAGATTCTATCACCTCCAAAGTCACACAGTGGAGGAACCAGGACTAGAACTAAATCTTTCATTTCTAAGCTCCAGGAACCCACATGAAGAAAAACAAAATAAGTCAGGAGTGTGGTCACGTGACAGCAGTTCGCCTATCACCCAATGAGAGACGTGTTACCTCCTCCACTGCTCACCACTTCTGAGCCTTTTAATTCCCTCATGTGAAAAAGGTGAGAAATTTATTTTACACGTAATGAAGAACCTCCTCCAGTTGAACGTGACAGATTGAACATGCGGTGGATTAGTCTACTCACAATGACTTAAACAAGACAGAGGTGTAATTCTCTCCCACATACCAGGGATCGTTAGAAGCCCAGAGCTGATAAGGTGCCCCACTATGCTGGGGACCCGATTCCTTCTCTATGTTGCTCAGCCTTCCCCAAGTGTTACCTTCTTCTGCAAGGTTGAGGATGGTTCACCACCATAACCATGTTCCAGGCAAAAGGGTAGAGAAGGGAAAGACCAGCCTCTTCCCTTTAGAGTTTGACCTGGAAGTTACACACATATCACATGAAGAACTAGCCAGAACTTAATAACATAGCCACATCGAGCTCCAAGGGAAACAAGGAAAAACTGTCGTTATTCTGGCTACCTCACTAAAATTTAGGCGAGGGGGTTCTTTTAAAAAAGGAAAAATGCACTGACTAGCAGATGAAGTTTAAACTCTGTTACCTATGTTTATTTTCACCTCCTCCTGAAACTCCACTAAAATAATAATAAAGGAATTCACAGACATAAACCCTTAAGGAGAAAAAGTGTAAGAGAAATGAGCACAGATGAAAGTATCAAATGTGAGAGTATTAATAGACTAAAGCTGCTTTCAGATATGCAACTAGTTTTACCTCTATGCACCCTTTCTCAGGAAGTTCCTGGAAAATGCTCACCACCAAAACAAGGAAGTCAACCAAAAATAAGAAGCACAGCAAAAGGGGAGAAGGAAATTGTTAAAGGGGTGGGAGAGATAAATGATAAATCCCTCAAATAATTAGACAGCAATCCTAGAAAGCAAGCAGCACAGCCTGGAGTATGCAGAGAGAGATCCAAGAGAAATGTCTACGAGAAGAGGAAGAAGAGAGGGGCAAGAGAGGAGAAGGAAGGGGAGAAGAAGAAAGAAAGGAGGAGGAGAAATGTTATCACCCCTAAAATAGAATCCCATTCTTCTCATTAGTAGACCTGTATTCCAAAGAATTAATCTCCAAAATATACAAGCAGCTCATGCAGTTCAATACCAGAAAAACAAAACCCAATCAAAAAGTGGCAAAATACCTAAACAGACATTTCTCCAAAGACATGAAGATGGTTAATAAACACATGAAAAGATGTTCAACATCATTCACTATTAGAGAAATGCAAATTAAAACCACAATGAAGTATCATCTCACACTGGTCAGAATGGCTATCATCAAAAAGTCTACAAACAATAAATGCTGGAGAGGGTGTGGAGAAAAGGGAACCCTCATTTCCACTGTTGATGGGAATGCAAACTGGTACAGCCACTATGGAGAACAGTGTGGAGATTCCTTAAAAATAAAACTGGGAATATAACTGCCATATGACCCATCAATCCCATGGCTGGGTATATACCCCAAAGAAATCAGAACTGAAAGAGACGCATGGACCCCAGTGTTCACAGCAGCACTATTTACAATAGCTGGGACATAGAAGCAACCTAGATGTCCTTTGACAGATGAATGGATAAGGAAGTTGTGGTACATATACACAATGAAATATTGCTGTTGTTCAGTCGCTCAATCATGTCCAACTCTTTGCAACCTCATAGACTGCAGCACACCAGGCTTCCCTGTTTTTCACCATCGCCCAAAACTTGCTCAAACTCATGTCCATTGAGTTAGCGATGCCATCCATCCTCTGTCATCCCCTTCTCCTTCTGCCTTCAATCTTTCCCAGCATCAGGGTCTTTTCTAATGAGTTGGCTCTTCACATCGGGTGGCCAAAGTATCGGAGCTTCAGCTTCAGCATCAGTCCTTCTAATGAATATTTAACACATTTGAGTCCGTTCTAATGAGGTGGAGGAACCTGGAACCTAATATACAGAGTGAAGTAAGTCAGAAAGAGAAGACAAACACTATATATTAATGCATATATATGGAATTCAGAAAGATGGTACCAAGGTCCTACATGCAGGGCAGCAAAGGCAACACAGATATAAATAACACACTTTGGAACTCAGTGGGAGAAGGCGAGAGTGGGATGATTTGAGAGAATAACATTGAAACACAACATTACCATATGCAAAATAGATGGCCAGTGGAGGTTCAATGCATGAAGCATGGCATCCAAAGCTGGTCTCTGGGACAACCCAAAGGGGTAGGGTGGGGAGGGAGTTGGGAGGGGGGTTCAGGATGGGGGGGACACACGTATACCTGTGGCCGATTCATGCTGATGTATGGCAAAAACCATCACAATATTGTTAAGTAATTATCCTCCAATTAAAGTAAACTAATTTTTAAATAAATAAAAACAAAAATCATATTCCATTATTATTACTATATTTAGAATTGTGTTAACAAAAAATTATGGACATTTTGTTTCCTCTCTTGCTATATAAATACCTACATAATATCCTCCACAAATCTAAAATATTGACTATATGTCCCTTTACAGAAAAATGTTTTCAGTCTGCTATGAAGGAGGTTTTCTGGGAGTACATAACAAAGGAACCAGAGCTAGCTGGTGAGGTGAGGAGTCTGGGGTGAGATGAGAAGATTGAGTGGGCAGCTATCTTTTGTGGGAGAAATCCCCGTGAGAAGCTGCCAACAACATAAGATGGAGCTCAACAAAAACGCACACACACAAATCGTCCCAGAGCCTTAATATCTCCCAAGAGCTCAATAGCTCTCAGTGGACCTTTCTGTGCCCAAAAACCCAAGCTAAGAATTTTCAAGGAGGAAAAAGGAAGGAGGGAAAGAAAGAAGGAAGGGAAGGAGGAAGGGAGAAGGTTGGGGTGGGCGGGGCAGGGAGACTGGGAGGGAGGGGAAAAAAGAAGAAACAGGTTGAAACCTCTATGGACAGTGAAGGTGTGAGTGACTAAGTCTCCTTTGACATAAACTCTCTTCCCATTCACTCTGATACTCTTCTCCAACCCAAATCAAATGGAAGGAATACTTAGGTGAGGCAGGAAGTCTTCTGTTGAAGCCCAAGCATGAAATTCTTCTCTCTCTCCCTCTCTAACTTCCTCTGTAAGAATAGGGAGGGAGGAACTCAAGGGCTGCTGAGAACCAGACCTGAGGAGGCCACAGCTGAAAGGTTGCAGGAAGCCATGAGCTGCCCCATTCCCACTGTTTCTAGAGCTCATTTCTCTAGTGCCTTGGCTACATCAGCCTCCTGCCCGTGGAGGCTCCAGGGACATGCTGTGCCCTGGTCCACTGCTTTCAGTTCCCCGAAAGGCTGAGCTGGAACCGGCCTCCAGGTGGGAAGGTTAGCAGCCCAAACCAGGGAGCAGCAGCGCCAGCTGAAGGTGAACCTGCTCAGGGGCCCCAGGCTGCAAAGATCCCAAGCAGACACGACCTTGGATGTGATGGGGGTCAACAGATGTTTCATCGATTCTGATGCCCTTTGAAGTGGGGAGCTTGGGGGTAAATGGGTTCAGTCCAACTGCCCTGGGAGACTTGTCCACATAATGGGGGTCTGGGGCGGTGCCCATTTCATCTCTAGCCCCACTCCTGGGAGGTATTTACAGGGAAATAAAACAGAATGGCATCCAGGCATCATCAAGCAGTCATCAAGAGGTGAGGGAGGGTCCCCCTGCCTTCAGAGCTGGGACTCTGGACCGTCAGCCTGATAGACACAATGTATTTCAGTGCCGGCCTTGTCTCTGGGGTTTGACTTACATCACGTGAGGATTTTTCTAGATCAAGAGTGGTGGGAGGTAGGAATTTTCACTTGGCTGCATCAGCAGGAGGTCCTCGTGGTTACATTCACCGACAGCTCACCTCCAAGTCTCTGTGCCCAAACTTCTGCCTGAGATCTTAACAAAGAGGAGTTAATGTGCTGTCATAGAATCTGTCCCGTTTGAGGTTTGACTATACTCTTCCAGAGTCCCTTGGAGAAGACAAATAACACTTTTGTCCACAAAGAGACACCCAGGGGAAAAGTGGTGCTTGGAAGGACAGAGAAGCAACTTAACCTTGGGGAATGCACCTGGCTGCCTGGCGGACAGGGAAAGGACCCCTTGGACCATCTACCTTTGCACTTTTCAATCTGTGTGTCATATTCAGGTGTCATATATATCTTAATGTCTGAAATATAAAAATAAAACTAAATATTTGGGAAAAAACTTGGTAGGGCTAATTTTAAGAATACTTTGGAAAACCAAACTATAAGAACTGGTGTTGACTTAGGAAAGGGTTCAGAGATAAGATAACCACTGACTCTGGTGAACCATTTTTTATTGATAATGTCAAGGTGATTTCTGTATCTATCACCATGTCCTGAGCTATCTTCTCCTAAGAGAAGAAAAACATACCTTTTTGTAACTCTCCTGTGACCTAATCCAGTTTCTTTAAAAGGGCACATATTAAGAAATATTAGATTCCATTCCAAAATCATTGTTAAAATATGAATATCCGGTGGAGTATCTGTTTTGGGAAGAGGGATGGGGACAGGGGGTTTTCCCTTCTCCTTCATTTGTTTCCCCCACCTAGAGTCCTCTTTTCTTTCAGTATTAATGGTAAGATCTAATTTTCAATAAGGGCTACCAGTTGGTGCCTAGAAATCAAGTGGCCAGGACCATTCAATAGTGATTTGCCTTCTTGGCCTCCAAAACCAAATCCAGGGCTTGAGTTCAAGCCCATAGTCCTACCCCATCCATCAGAGCCGTGCACTACCAGGAGGCCATAGCTCTCTGAATGCTTTTACTTTTCTAGAAAAAAACATGTTTCTCGTGCAGCAATCTTAATAAATGCGATTGGGCTCCATTTCTTGGCTTTGAGGTAATGAAAAATTAATTACCATACTTTTACAAGTAATAGTTTCTACTCACAGCACTCCCTTAGAAGTAAATATATCATAAATAGTTACTGTTATACCAATGGCTGGTGGATTGGGCAGCCTGTCGTCCATAAATCCTTTTTCAACAGACATGTTATTTCTTCTGGGGAACAAACAGATTTGTTTTAGATCAGAGAGTCAACTGACAGATGGCCTTTGTAAAAACACACCATTTGTATAAATAAATTATAGTTTTACTATGGGATTCTGCTTGTGTGCATTTGGAAAATCAATGCCCCCATTCTCTAGAATGGGTCTGAACTGTAAAGGGCTATTTCACTGAGGTGTGAGGCCATATCACACAATCTCCCAACACAGATGCTGAAGTCCAAAGTCTCTAGCCGCACGCTGCCACTTCCCATCACAACTGTCACGAAGAGTTCTGCCTGGGGGTACTGGGATGATCTCCCAGGGAGCTCCAGCACCAAACAGAGCAAGATACCAACTGGCACACTCCCCTGAGCTCCAGGTTCTGTTTCCATTCAATTTAATGACATCACGTGCCTTATTTCCCTAACTACAACTCTGCATAATTGGGGCTGACAATGTATTTCCCTTAGAAACATGAAACATTTCATTTTCCTTTACAACAGAGCTCATTGGTTAAATGCTAAACATTTGGTAGATTTCTTTAAAATCCAAGTCAGGCCTTTTTTTTTGCCTGGGCTTTCTCCAGTTTTGGTGAGCAGGGGCACACTCTTCTTTCCCATGTGTGGGCTTCTCACTGGTGGCTTCTCTTGCGGAGCACAGGCTCTAGGCATGTGGGCTTCAGGATTTGTGGGCTCACAGGCTCAGGAGCTATGGCTCAGGGGCCCTAAAGCGCTGGCTCAGTAGCTGTGGCACATGGCATTGCTCCACAGCATGTGGAATCTTCCCAGACCAGGGACTGAACTTGTGTCCCCTGCATTGGCAGGCGGACTTCTATCCACTGCGCCACCAGAGAAGTCCCAAACTGGGCTTAACTCTGAACCTACAGCAGTCTCAGTCACTACCCATCTTATAACGTCCACACATGTAACATACACACCAAATATTTATTTGTTCATATGTGGATGTATATACATAGATATGCATCACACCCACTCATGTAAATCCCCCTTTCAAACCAAAATGTCCTGCGTGCATTCTAACTGGCTTCAGTTGTGTCTGACTCGCTTCAGTTGTGTCTGACTCTTTGCAACCCTATGGACCATAGCCTGCCAAGTTCCTCTGTCCATGGGATTCTCCAGGCAAGAATACCGGAGTGGGTTACCACCTCCAGGGAATCTTTCAGACCCAGGGGTCGAACCCGTGTCTCTTGCGTCTCCTGCTTTGGCAGGCAGGTTCTTTACCACTAGTACCATCCGGGAAGCCCAAAAGGTCAGGACACAGTACCTAAAAGGACATGTTCTATTGTTGTTCTTAAGAACCAGAACCAGTAAAATGTTTCTTTTGTTAGGGGACCATGTTCATTTTAGCCTGAGACACCAAGAATGCACTTTGCTGGCACAATAATTGCCTATGTGTTCTCTCTTTAAGGATATTATTCACTACCCAAAATGATTAAGATTTTAAAGCCACCAGTTCTGATGAAGGAAATAAATGTTCAACATTAATCATGTTTACAATTAAAAATATAATAACAGGAAAGACTCCGCATTTCTCTCATAAAAAACTTTAACGTCAGATTGCCTAATATTTTCCAGGCTATAAGGTACATTTAGAGGCTGTGTTTGCTTCTTAGCATAGTGGAGAACTGTTTAGCTTGATGTTTTGTGGGCATTCATAACCTCAGGCTTCCAAGTTGCTATTTAGAGTTAGGCCAGTTGGTGCCTTAATGGAATTAATATACCATCTAGAATTGCCTAACTTACATTCAAAGAAGAGCTTAAACCAATGATTTCCATCTGTTTTTATGACACTCCCAGGGAATCTCAGGTTACTTCAAAGGAGATCAGAATGCTCAAATGAAATTACTCTGGACATAGAAATCTCATACTCATGTACTTAGATATGTCAGATAAAAACATACACCTACATGATATAGTCTTCTAGAAGAGGTGAAGATCAGGAAATTAATAAGGTAATTGCATCCCAAGATCTCAGAAGGGTAAGACTATCACAAATTATAATAGCTGTCATAAACCAGATTAGAACTAATCATGGAAAATAAAAGCCCACTAAATTCACACAACATCAAACATTTGGATCACAGAAAAAGTAAAATGGCTTGGAGGGTGGGCAAAATTGAACCTATTTTTAAAATTGATGATTTTGTGGATGAATTACTAGCAGACCCAACAGAATATGAATCTGGTAGCATGGCTAATTCATTTCTTTCATCTCTAAATCATGTGACATGCCTGTCTCTTAAGTGAAGAAACAGTTCATCCTGCATCTCAATAAAATGTTTATGAGAGATCCTTGTTGCTAATGGAGTCAACTCACAATCAATACATTTATTCATAAAATCACGCACACATACAGGTCAAGGGTTAAGAAAATATTTTCATTGCAACGGTAATCAACCAAACGTACTATAGTCATGCTTTTCACTGACTCCTTGAGGATATGGATTGGGAACGGTCCAAGAGACTTTCGACCTTGTGACCAATCACAAAATTGCTCTGCTTAAAGCAAATGCTTCCCTGGTGGCTCAGCGGTAAAGAATATGCCTGCAGTGCAGGAGACCTGGGTTCAGTCCCTGGGTCAGGAAGATCCTCTTTATAAGGAAATGGCAACCCACTCCAGGATTCTTGCCTGGGAAATCCCATGGACAGAGAAGTCTGGCGGGCTACTTAGCAACTAAACAACAACCACAAAACAAAGAGAACGAGGCTGCCACTTCCTAATTGTAACTGCGGGCAAGTTTCTCTCCCGCTCACTGCCTCAGTTTCAACACCTGTAAAAAGGAGAAAACAACACCCACCCCATAGAGTTGCTGTCAAGATTACATGAGTTAGTACTGGAAAAGCTCAGTGCACGCAATAAGCATTCAATAAATGTAAGGTCTTACTAACATTATTTATTATTCACCTTTTCAGAGGCTCCCTGTGTGGGGAGGCCATTGCAGAACTCAAGATTATTGATGAACTCATAATCCTGTTGACTATTTCAAATGTATTTTAACTATACAATATTATCTCAGTGCTAAATTCCTGTTCATGTTCTAAATGTTCAATAATAAATATAGACAATTTAACTAGATCTGCACATTAGGTTACATTTTTGTCCCCTCTACATCCTGAATACTAGATTTTTCCTATCACATAAAGGGTTTGACCAAGTGAACTCTGGGATCTCTTCTAAGAACCAGACTATTATGAAACTGACATTCCCTTGATTCTCTGAATTTCAACTACATCATCTATTTGAAGCAACCAACCAGTATGAAAGGGGAAAGTCCTATCTAGTAAATTTCTTAGACTCAGCCTTTATCAGAAGAGCATATAACAAAATGCTATGATGAAACGAGTGATATAAACTACACATAAAAATGACCATGCGCATATTTTTATTGGGAAGTTATAGGGAGAATGTGAATCTAATATATATTGATGAATTATTCAGCTCTATCTCAGTCAGCCTGGCTGGCTGTGTCACAGGATAGGAGGATTTTTCAAGCACTCCCAGAAGGCTCTTGAGCCCTCTTGAATGTTGGCCTGGAGGTTATTTCTGATCAAGTATAGGCATCAGAAATCTATACAGTAGGGGCTTCCTGTAGGAAGGGAAAATCAAAACCATTATGAGATGCCCCAGGAGATCATTTTTAAACTCTGTAAACATGTCTTAGGAAAAGAGAACTTTGTCCTGACTAGATTTCTGACCTGGAAAGTGACCTTCAAAGACAAAGAACAGTGAAGTCATACACAGGGAGTGTAAGAGAGTATGAAGGTGAAGGAAGGAAGTCCCAAAGAACAGAGACCATTTGGGTCCAGGAGACTTTGAGAAGCCATGTGAGAGTTAAAGACAGAGAGGTTTATTTATACCTTTATGATACATTATAATCTTTTGGGAAATAAACCAATGCTCAAAAAACCCTTTGAAGCACATTTGGTTTAATGTGCTATCTAATTCCATCAACAGCCCTGATTAATTAGTATAAATCCAGAGGGTAATGGACATTTGGGGTCTTCCCACTTAAGTCTATTGGAGGCTTTTACACTGAAAGATTGCCTAAACACTTACACATTTATAGGATCAAATACACGTAATATTACCAAATGGAAGAGGCTTTGAAATGCATCCATTTGGCCAGTGTTGGAGAACTGTGTTTTCCTGTGGGTTTCTCTTTTGTGAAGACATCAAAAATTTGCCTCTCCTTTTGTCAGTCCTTTGACTTACCAAGAGCGGGAGATCAGAGGAAACAAGGATGGCCCATAGCAAGTTAGCTTTTCCCACTGAAATAAACAAATTCCTTTGACTCAACCCCCCTAGCCATGGAGCCCTAGCTAACATAATACAAAGGACAGAACTGGCTTCCAGTAGAACAGAACTACAATAAATTCCATTTTCACACCTGATATTGTCCACCACACCCCCATAAATGTTTTTTTCCCAGAAACTAATAGAAATTGGTCTTTAAGACAATAGCCTCCTGCTAGTCTTAATACCTACCAAAAATACAAATTAACACCCTGTAAAAGCAACTGAACTAAAAATTATGTCCATGCACACAGTCTTACCCATGAAAACATACATCTGCTACTCCAAAGAATATGCAACACTGGATTCTATCTTAATTTATAAAAAGCTAAAAGGCAGACATGGATATAAAGTCTTAGTTCTCGTGGCTGTGGCCACCCAACGCTATCGTCCCAGTGGTGGACACAATCGTTAATGTATTTATTATTCTTTATTATTCTTTAAGGACACGAGACATTGGAAAATGGCATTTTTCCCTTTCACCTTCTAAGGCTTTCCCCAGGACTACCAGATGAACGCCCACGCCACCTTCTTCCACCAAAGGTGGATCCCGCTAACAGGAGACTCTGGATCGAGACCATAGCGCCTCAATCACCAGCTCTGGGGGAAGCCTCATCTTAGCAAGTAGCCTTCAGCGCATCCAGCGGATCCGCCAGCTAAGCGGAGGCCGCGCGGTTTCATCATTAATGTTCCTGAAGGACAATAGCTCATCAAGCCCCACCGAAAGCCCCGGACCCGTCGCGGAGCCTGGGCTGGCGGGGGATGAGGCTGAGCGACTCCTCCTAGAGGTGGTTATGTGGAGAAGGAGCAATCCCTTCTCCCTCCTCCTCCTCCCCCCGCTACTATCCGCGGCCCGGAGAACTGCCGCTTGCCGCCATTGACACGCACAGATAGAACCCAAAGAAAGGCAAAGAGTCCTGCCCGGCACCGGCGCCGCGCCGGCCGAACCTGCGCCCGGGAAGCGGCGCGCGGAGGGCACCGGGCGCCCGGAGCAGGCGGCGCAGCACCAGGTGAGCCCGCCATGGCGGTGGCATTATTGTTCAGGGGGCTTCGGGGTCTGGAAACAAAACGCGCCGCGGGGGCAGTGCAGGGGCCGGAGAAACCCCCTGCCCCTCCCCGCTGCCCAGCCCCTGCGGGCGCTCCCCGGAGAGCCGATCCTTCCCGCAAAAAAAAAAAGAAAAAGAAAAATTAATAAATCAAGCTGCCCAACTTGCCTTCTCGGGAAATAAAGGGGGGGGGGGATTGCTAAAGAAGCGGTAAAATTCCTGGGGCCGGCGAGGAACCGGGGGCATCTTGGGCAACGAGGGAGGGAGGAGAAGGGATGCGGGGTCCAGCCGCCGGCCCCGGGCGACGCTGGACTCGAAGGAGCGGAGGGCTCCTGGGGATGCGGAGTTGGGGGCGCAGAGGGGGAGAAGGGAGGCGCCCGGCTGCAGAGGAGGGCTAGTCCGGGGGCGGTGGTCTGCGCAGGGGCCGAGAGAGCCCGGGCAAGGCCGCTCTGGGGGCCTCGAGGGTGCCCAGGTCGGGCGCCGGGTGCTCCGGGCTGACAATGGAAGGGGCGCGGAGGCGCCGGGTGGAGGGAAGAGACCGGGGTCCGGGGGCGGGCCGCGCCAGAGAAGGTCAGGCCGGGGACGCGGGCCCCGGGGGCTAGGGTCTGGGGCTGCCGCGCGGTGAGCGGGGCGCCGCGGGCGGCTGCGAGCCCCGGGCCGGTGCGGAGGAGGGTTCGGGGCCGGGCACTCCCCTCCGGTTTCCTTTCCGGGGCGCCCGGTGCCGACGCGCGCGCTGCGCTTTCCCCGGGAAATGGCGGCCCCTCTGCCGCTCGCTTGGGCAGTCCCAGGTTCCCGCTTTGCGCGGGAAAATAATAATAATAATTAGGGTGAAAAGGAATAAAAGTAAAGTGTCTACGACTCAGGAAAGGGCTGCGCCGGGCGCCAGATGCGGAGCGAATCGCGCGCGGGGCGGGGACCAGCCCTGCCTCCCCGGGCGCCCAGCCCGCTCTCCAGGAGCACCCCAGTTCCAGCCTCGCCCGCCTCCAGAATTCCGCCCGCGGGTGTCCTTCCCCACCTTTCCTCCTGGGGGCGCCCTCCGCTCCTGCCCTCTTTGTTCCACACAACCACGGCCAGGGCACTGAGCCTCTAAAGGCCCAAACGCGCCTCCTGTTCCAGTCGTTTCCAGACCCTGATTATTCCTGGCCTGAAATCGGCCGCCGCGGACTTGAATTAATCCTGGTCACTGCTGGGTTTATTGGCAATGGCCCCAGGGTGGGCAAGGGGATGAAAGAGACGAGGATAGGCTGAGAAACCACAGCGCGGGTCCCTGTGTATTTTAAGGGGGTGCATCGGCAACCACAGCCCCGAAGCCCTGATGGTAGGCTAAAGGCAGTTTGGGTTTTCCAACAGCGCTAATGAACTAAAGTATTAGCCTTTCTAGCCTTTCTCCAGCCCAGGGGAATTCAAAACCTGGCCTAGGTCTAAGCCCCCTGAGACCTCAGGGGCCCATTCCCCAATCCGTCCAGCACAGCAAACGACTTCCTCATTTTTTTCATTTGTTTTTGTGTCGAAATGCAATTGTACCCTCGCTGGGCTGCGCAGTTGCTATTGAAACGGTTCATTAGGTGAGAGAAAAAGAAACACTATTAAGAGCGAACATGTGTCTTCCTGTATGTTGTTTCTTATTTAGGAGCAGTTCCTTTGTGAAACGCAAACCAAGTTACATGTAATTCTCAATGAGTTCACATTTAGCTGAAAGCTATCTCTTACCCCTTGTAAAATTCTTCTTATTTTCAAATTAATGTTCAGAACACCAAGATTTTGAACTTCACTAGTCGGTTTTTAGAATTGCTTTAGCTCAAGATTATCATATAAATAAATATAGGCACTGCTTGGAGGGAAGTTTCTCTTGAATCACGTAATTCACACCTTTAAAACCCTTATTTCCTGTATCCACATTTCCTTTAAAAATAAGCCCAGTTCTCACTCTGGTTTTTCCTACCCTGTCACAGTTCCTCCTCACCCAGATCCATTTACTGCCATACTTTGGACATTATTAATGGTTTCCTCTATTTCAAAACCTTGTAAAAGAATTTACCTTCTTGGATCCAGAATGTTCCAAAGACTGTGACCCTGCTCCCTCACCATTCCGTCTTGTCTAGTTCCCGGGGGTTTTGAGGCGCCTTTGGTCTCCTGTTTCCCAGCGGGTGGGACACCCTGCTAGCTATTGTCTGAGATAACCAGGTCTGTTTTCACTGCTTCCTGCCAGCAAGGCGGGAGAGAATCCTGTCTTAGACAACTTTAAATGAAAGATATCTGTAACTTGTTCAAGGAGGAGGTATGTGCAAAAAAAAAAAAAAAAAAAACCACCAACTTTCTTAGAATTTTTTTCATTCTCAAAGTTAGATGCTATCTTGGTAAATGCTCTTGAGAAGTGTGTATTAACCAGAGGTGAACGGAAAACATGGTTAGAGAGCATTCAACAAGCATTTGTGAAGTACCGGTTATTAAACCCCACTGGATGGGGGAAGGATTCCAAATATGAGGAGATCCTAGACCCTGCTTTCAGAGCGCTTACACACCCAAACCTAGGAAATAAAATATATATGAAGGTAAAAGAAGGGGAAAGGAGATTAAGATTGGCAAACTAATGGAAAATGGGTACTTTTATATACTGCTGACAGGTGTGTAAATTGATATAGCCTATTTGGAGGGTAGTTTGGCAGCGTTAAAATTAATAATGTGCACATTCTATGACCCAGCAATTCCATTTCTCAGTATATATCGTAGAGAAGCAGGCAGGCGTGTACACATATTATGTTATTCCCTTCCATGGCAGAGTTTTGGTAATTTTGAAATTGAAGAAACCTAATGGCCATCAGTAGAGAATGGCTGAATAAACTCTGTACATCTTCTTGGAAATTAGGAAATGGTTAAAAAGAATGAAGTATACCTATATATACTGAGACAGAAAGGTCATTGAGACTTATTATTAATGAAAAAAGCAAATTGCAAAACAATATATATTGAATGGTACCACTTTGATGAAAACAAAATAAAACCATGAATTTGTATAAGTAAAAATGCATACATAAATGGATAGGAAAGGTGTAGAATAAGACACCCACTAAGAGAGACAAGAATTAAAGGGATTGTGGAGGAGTTTAGTCATATTAATCATACCTGTCCGTAACCATTGTTATAATATTTGAAATTTTACAACTTGGATTAATCTGTATGTTGCTTGGATAGCTAAACACAATTAATTTCAAAGTGATTGATAATATGTAATAAAAGCCATAATTAAAATGCTACAACAATTTTTAAAGGGAGAAAAGAATTCTAAGCTGGAAGGGAGGGCTTGGGCAAGGCTTCACAGAGAATGTACCAGGATTGGAGAGAAAGAGGGAAAAGAAACAGGCAGGAGAAGGAAGCCTAATGTAGATGCCAGGCTCTAGCTGGCACCTCCTCTTTCTTCTGCGTGATGATGTACATTCCCTCACAGGCTGAATCCTGGCCTGTCCTGCCTGCCCAGGTGCAGGCTGGGGAGTGAACTAAATGAACAGGTCACAGTTGATTTCATCGCTATGATTCTGCTGCTGCAAAGTCACTTCAGTCGTGTCCGACTCTGTGCGACCCCACAGACTATGATTCTAGGCATACCTTAAGTTAGATGTAGAAGGAAAAAATGAGGACATGAGTCCTAACAGTGGTATTGGAAAATGGCATTTTGAAAAGGAATGTAGGGGGCACTTCCCTGGTGGTCCAGTGGTTAAGACTTCGCCTTCCAATGCAGGGGGTGTGGGTTCGATCCCTGGTCTGGGAGCTAACATCCCACATGCCTCAGGGCAAAAAAAACAAAAACAAAATAAAACAGAAGCAAAATTGTAACAAATTCAATAAAGACTTTTTAAAAATGGCCCATGTCAAAAAAAAAAAAAACCAACTTAAAAATAGATAAAAATGGAAAGGAGTGTGGTGGAAACAAGGATGGGGATTGATTTTCCTCTGGATACTCAATGAGATATGAACTGGGAAGTAGGTTGGAGGGAAAAGTGTTTGAGAAGGTGATCCATTCCCTCTCCCCAAATATTACAAAAAGAACCCCAAAATACTATGCAAGGTGCCAATGGGGATGAAACATACAACAAAGGGTATGAGAAACAGCCCCAGACCAGGGTTCCAGAAGTGGGGGTGAGGGGACTTGGTCTGGTCTCACACAGACTGTAGCCATGGACAAGTTGTTCAGTGACCACCACCCCTTGTTTTATTGTGGCAAAAATTGGGGAGGGGGTCTAAATGACTAATCACTCAGGTCCTTTTCAGCCTTAGGTTATGATGTTGTGAGATCTTATGGGTCTAACATTGTGATGCTTGTGAATTCCCAGGAAGATGGAAGATGGGAATATGAGATTAGAACGAGACGGGCCCAAGGTGCCAGGTCTTGAGGGAAACAAGAGCATTCCCACAGAGCATGTGGCTCTTGGTGTTCTCCCAGGACTGTTTCCTTTCCGCCCCTTCACATTGCCTCCTAAGAGCAATGAGAGAAGCAGAAAGACATCGCTGAGTTTTAAGCCTCATGTTATACACGCATCCAGCACTGTACTATTATAATAGTCACTTTTGAATTAAAATGTTAGCCTGCATTCTATAAAAATAGTCTCTAAAACTTTCTTTTGTGGAAATAAGTCATAATAGCTCATGTTTATTAAATGCCTTCCTGCCTGCCAGGTAACTGTTCCAAGCATTTTATATGAATCGGTGAGTTTCATTCTTACAACAGCCCTAAAGACAGGTACTGTTGTTATACCCATCTTGCAGAAAAGAGAGGCTAAAATGTGCCCAAGGTCACGGCGCAACTGGTGGGTGGTGGACTTAGGACTCCCACGCAGGCAGTCTCACTCCACCAACCACATCCTCCTGTGTGCCCGGAGAGAACGGGAGGTACCAGCACTCCACTGATTCTCAGATTATGTTCTTTGTAAAGTTTTTTAACGTTATTCTATGCAAATTTTCTGTTAAAACTCTTCTTTATGTCACTATTTTACCTGACTGTGTCAATAAAAGATAAAGAGCATCAGATTGAACCACATCACACTGTACTTTAAACTGTCTTTGTCATGAAGTATTAAATAAGATAAATTTGGTGGTTTCTCTGAAGCCCTTACTGTTCATTTATCCATCTCACCATCCATCATACTTTGCCCGATTTATTTGACTGGCATTGCCAATTTCGACTTGGAATGGAGTAAGTATTTCAAGTCAAAATTCCCATGCTTTGACAGAACGTGTATGGAAACAGGCATAGGACCACCAGCCTCGTACAGGGATGTTTATTTCAGCTGATTCTGTGATGCCACAAGAATTAAGTACAGCAATAGTATAGTTTAGGTCAAAATTGCAACACGTGGTCTGACCAAAGATTTGAAGGTCATTTCTGGGTATGAGAAGTAGTCCTGATGATACAGTTTCGATGCCTAAATGTGGTTATTTCCATGACAACAGGATAAAAATCTAATAGAATGAAATAAAACTTTCTGGGAAAACCCAGGCCCTGTGTTCACTGGTCTGGCCTCAGTAATGGTTCATACACAGAACTGTGTTAACTTGTATTTTTGCTGTCTTCACTGTTCAACAAAAGCATAACAGTAAATAGTGGTGGTAGACTAGAGGTAAGTTCCAGTAGCTCGTACCACATAAACTTTTAGATCAGACGATAATTCACTGGGTTCCCCACCAGAGCGCTAAACTTCCAAATCAACCGTCTTCCAGAATTTCAGTAAGGTGGTCATTCACTCAAGCACTGCCCCTGCTTCTAAACTGGATTTTCAGCCCTGGCTATTCTTTAATAAACAGTATAGATCATTGTCTTGGGGTGGAAAAGAAACGAGCCGTAAAACTCAGTAAAGTTTTTCAGGCCTGCGTTTTCTTTTCTGTGGCTATCATGGGTGATGGAATAGTGACTTCAAAGGAAAGATCACTAGCATATGATTTAATTCTACCTGATTATTCCATTTCTAGGAATAAAGTAACAGATGGGGGTGGGGGGTCAGAAGAAGTGACATTTTAAGCATCTTCCTAGAGTAGCAGCAACTTTTAGGTCAGAAAGGACCTCAGAGGTCCGCTAGCACCATGGTTCTCCAGTGGAGTACCACAGGCCCAGAGTTCCTTGGAGGCCCAAGACAATAAAGAGTGGGGACCAAGCCGCCAAGCTTCCCAGGCCTTCCCCATTTCAATCTGCATAACTCCCCCTCTTTCTGTGTGTTATATATATTCTGAAAGGTTTTTCGTTTGAGTGAAAGAGAGGTTCTGAAAAATCAACTGATTTGCCTGAGGGCCACAGCTGGTTGATGCAGACCTGGAATCCTTCCATAGCCCCGCCACAACACACACTGAGGTCTAGCTTGTTCCGCCCGCAGATGGAATGGCACCGTATGGCTGGCAATCTCCTTACTGTTGCAGATGATACAACCTGCCAGGGCCCCAGACTATGGGGGACACTCACCACTTTGACCAGGGAGCAACACTGCCTGTCACCAACATAGAACCGAAGCAACAGTCCCCCAGCCACTGTTGCCCACAAGGTAACCACTGCCTGAGGACTGACCATAAGGAACACAAGGTGGGGAGAGGCAGGCAGGGGGAGGGGTGGAGGAGGAGGGGCTCCAGGACAGCTGCCTCTGCTCAGCATGCAGTCTGTTGTAGCTGTGAGAGCCCGCAAGTGGCGCCACCTGTATCCTCAGTGGCCCAGCAGTATTGGATGTCTCTGGAAGCCCCTGGTGGGTCAGGCAGCACAAGGGGCTGCAGCCCACTCACTGACGGACTGGTCCACTTACCCACCACCAAAGGAGGCTACATCCCCTTCCCTCCCACTGAGCAGCTCATCTGGGTTCAAAGCTAGTCCCCTGCAAGGACAGGTCACTGTAATAACAAAACACCTCTCTGTTAATCTGAAACTACTCGATTTTAAGGAAACAGAGTAGCATGCCCACTGTTCTGATTTGTTAATTCTCAAAAGAGCAAAAAGACAAAACCAGGCTGGACCCAGTGAAGGGCTTTCTTTTATTATGTTTTCTGTGAATAAATAGATTCAGGAAGGCAAACTGGTTCATTTTCTTCTGGGATGTGTTACTAACTCAGAATCAAAGAGAATTCAAAGTATTTTTATTCATTCATGTATACTCATTTCTCATCTAATTAATACCATAGGTGGCCAAATGTATTTATGTTAGAAAGAAACAGAAGGCTAATAACAAAGAAGAAAGGAAAAAAAAAATCCTTAACCCTGGTTCAATGAAGACAAAATGTTTTAAGAGTCACCAGAGATAATTGAGGAATATAAAATTTCTTATCCAGAGATTGTATAAGACTCGGGGCTTCCTGGTGGTCCAGTGGTTAAAACTTTGCCTTCCAATGCAGGGGGTGCAGGTTCCATCCCTGGTTAAGGAGCTAGGATCCCACATGCCTCATGACCAAAAAACCAGAAACAATGTTGTAACAGATTTTTACTTTAAAAATGGTCCACATCAGAAAAAAAATCTTAAAAAAAAAAGTCACCATGTACTACAGTAGCAGCAGATAACCTAAGTCCACTCCACATCGGCTCCATCCCACGCTCTGCTCTCCATCCCTTCTAAAATGTCTCAGACAGCCGCATATCTTCTGCCTCTGAATTAGAAAGAATGTGCTGGCAGTTGATTTTCCCGCCAGATTATTCCAGGACATGACTTGAAATGCTTTTTGAAACAGGACTGATTTGTAATCCGATAGTATAATTTAAATAAATTGGGTTAATGCTTGGTTCTAACGTTCGTGGTTGGTTAATTTAGTTAATTTGATCCGTGTCATCCTGATGAAATTGCATTTGATATAGCTCTTTACATTATAAATTGTTAATGCGCTTTAACATATATGACGATAAAATTATTGACTCTTCTCATTCACTTAGAGGTGGCCTTGGAAGAAAATGGTTTGGAAAGTATTACTTGTGCAATAATGATTTGCCCTTGGAGTTCATAAATGGAAGTGTAATAGAGCAAGTGATTTAGCTAGCTCTACTGAAAATGGTTTTTACAGCTACAAAATAATACTAATAAACTACTATTATTTTAATACAGTACTTATGGTAACACACTGAAATATGTTAGAATTTTATCAGGTATGAGACTGGAATTTTTTTTTCCTACCCTTTAAAAACATATTTCTACATACAGTTAATGTATTTACATTGAATTCCCTTATGTCCTACCTAATTTTATTTCATCACATTTTATTCTCCCAAAGGATAGTTTTGAAATGACAAAGTAAAGATGCTTATTGCAGGATCTGCTTTGTTTTTTCATAAATATTTACAATAGAAAATATTCTGAAGCACAGTACGACAGATTAGGGAAATATCATGGGAACTGAAGATGAATAAATTGAATAAATTTCAGCAATTTTAAAACGAATCCATTAGGGGATGACACTATGAATTTCATGATTATAAATGTTACAGAAGTTTGTTTTTAAATTTATTTCTATCATTCAAAAGAGAGAAGACCTCTTAGTTCTAGATTTAAAATAATGTATGTATAAAAGCATTTTGATTTATATACTTCTGAAGGGAATGACCTCAAAAGAGTATTTAAAATAAACTATCTTGATAGTCTAGATCCTTCGTCAAGGTGGCTCATCAGCCCAATCAAACTACACCTGTGACACACTGGCCTGTAATCATTGCTGCCAATCTCAAATGCAGAGTGCTGTCTTTTTTTAAAAGACGGTTTGCTGAAGCTCAGAGGCAGAAAAAGTGGTCATTTAAATCAGAATTGCTGGCGGCTGCTAACAGGCCATCTTGCCAGTTGGATACTTTGTCTTGTTCCTCATCAGCTTGTATATAATAAAAACTTCAAGAAGTTGGGGCATGAAACTTAGTTTACTCTCGATCAGCTATTTATGCTTGAGAAAGAACTTATTTAAATTAAAGAAAGATACTGGTCTAAAAAGAGCTTCCCTGGGAGCTCAACTGGTAAAGAATCCCCCTGCAGTGCGGGAGACCTGAATTCGATCCCTGGGTTGGGAAGATCCCCTGAAGGAGGGCATGGCAACCCACTCCAGTATTCTTGCCTGGAGAATCCTCATGGACAGAGGGTTGCAAAGAGTCGGACACAACTGAGTGAATAAGCACACAGCACACACATTGTTCTAAAGAAACCAGATTATTTTATCTTTTCATGAAGGTAGTCAGTGTATTAAGTAAAGTTTGCTGTTTCTCACCAAGAGCAATTCATTCAATAAGGGCAAATGCTTGCTTAGGATGTTTTCTTTCCTTCCACTCCTCCCATCTGGGATTACAGTATAGTTTTAAATATTGTTTATAGGAATTCCATATGCTACAATTATGCAAATACAGACACACTGAATCTAATTCTACTAGTGAGTCTTATACAATCTTTCTTTTTGATGTGGACAGTTTTTAAAATCTTTACTGAATTTACTGGCCTTCCCAGGTGGCCCTACTGATAAAGAACCTGCCTTCCTGTGTGGGAGACATAAGAGACACGGATTCAATCCCTGGGTTGGGAAGATCCCCTGGAGGAGGGCATGGCAACCCACTCCAGTATTTTTGCCTGGAGCATCCCATGGACAGAGGAGCCTGGTGGACTACAATCCATGGGGTCAAAACAGTCGAATGTGACTGAAGTGACTTAGCACGCTGAAGTTATTACAGTATTGCTTCTGTTTTATGTTTTGAGGTTTTGGCCGAGAGGCATGTGGGATCTGAGCTCCCTGACCAGGGATCAAACCCAAGCTCCTTGCGACAGAAAATAAAGTCTTAACCACTGGACTGCTAGGGAAGTCTGAGTCTCCTACAATGTCTTGATAAGAAATTTTATATTCCTCAGTTGTCTCAGGACCAGTTAGTTTCCACTGACTCACCTGGTGATGAAAGTAAATCTGAATTTTTCAATATGCCATTCTTAATCACAAAACTCTTGAGCTTTTTCTCTTTACTGGTATACTCATATCTAGGCTAATTCCCAAGTGATGTTTGTTAAGATGTTAAATTAAAATGACACTTTTGATTTCCAGTCCTAAGTGATGGACTCTGAGCACCTGAGCTTTCCTAGAGCACATGAGCTTTTACTCTGGAGCCCACAAAAATAATGGTAAAAGATGTACAAAGAAAATAAGCCCTTCGCAACCAAGCAGTGGGGGCTGGTGATGGTAATCCGCAAATGGGAGGGAGATTTCAGCAAATTTTTTTCTGTGACTGAAAGCACATAGAAATGTAGATGGCATCACAGAAAGAGCCACAGCTAAGAATAAAAAGAGGAGGGAGCTGCCTTGAAGTTGGGCAGGATGGAAAATGGAAAGTCATTGAAGGTCTGTCTCCAGAACAGCTAGGTGAATGTGTCTCTCTCCCTCCCCTACTCCGAGTAGGGCTTCTGTCAACCTGGCATTTATCCTCCAAACTGACGATCTGAGGTTTCTTCTCTAAAGAAACTGAACAACTGCAGAGCAGATCTAGAATCTGGAGGATGGGTATGGCTCCACCAAGTAAAACTCTCATTCTGGCATTTGAGGGCTCTCAGTTCCTAACCAGGCATCCTAAGATGATGCCTGCTAGTTGGCATGCCCCATGCATGTACCCTGAGGTCCCAAACAGGAACAGTGCCTGCCAAACAATAGCTGTGGAAAGCTTTTCTGTCTGCCTGTAGTAAGCAACCATGTCTTTCGTTCTTAAATATGAATGCATGCCCAAAGATCACCAGACATGATAGGAAAGCCAACATGAAAAAGAAAGATGAAATAAATGGGACGACTGAGTCGAAAACCTCAGATGACACCACCCTTATGGTAGAAAGTGAAGAAGAACTAAAGAGTCTCTTGATGAAAGTGAAAGAGGAGAGTGAAAAAGTTGGCTTAAAGCTCAACATTCAGAAAACGAAGATCATGGCATCCAGCCCCATCACTTCATAGCAAATAGATGGGGAAACATGGAAACAGTGTCAGACTTTATTTCGGGGGCTCCAAAATCACTGCAGATGGTGATTGCAGCCATGAAATTAAAAGACGCTTACTCCTTGGAAGGAAAGTTATGACCAACCTAGACAGCGTATTAAAAAGTAGAGACATTACTTTGCCAACAAAGTCCATCTAGTCAAGGCGATGGTTTTTCCAGTGGTCATGTATGGATGTGAGAGTTGGACTGTGAAGAAGGCTGAGCGCCGAAGAATTGATGCTTTTGAACTGTGATGTTGGAGAAGACTCTTGAGAGTCCCTTGGACTGCAAGGAGATCCAACCAGTCCATCATAAAGGAGATCAGTCCTGAATATTCTTGGAAGGACTGATGCTGAAGCTGAAGCTTCAATACTTTGGCCACCTGATGCGAAGAGCTGACCCGTTTGAAAAGACCGTGATGCTGGGAAAGATTGAAGGCAGGAGAAGGGGACGACAGAGGATGAGATGGTTGGATGGCATCACCGACTCAATGGACATGAGTTTGGGTAAACTCCAGGAGTTGGTGATGTACAGGAAAGCCTGACGTGCACAGTCTATAGGGTTGCAAAGAATCGGACAGAACTGAGCGACTGAACTGAACTGAGTCTAAATTATTAAATAATTTAGAGAAAGAAGATGATGTAAACACACCCCAGCTAGTTTCAGGGAGATTGGAAGACATGGTGCATTCATAAAAAAAAACAAGATGCTATGAAAAAGGAACAATCAAAGAACAAAAAAGAATGCTCAGAAATTAGCAATATGATTACTAAAATTAAAAAGATGGGGACTAGCAGCCCAGTGGTTAGGACTCCACACTTCCTGCAGGGGACATGGGTTCGATTCCCTAGAGGGAACTAAGATCCTGCATGGGAAGAAAAGGAGTGAGGAGAGAAATTTAAAAGCCTGAGAATCAGAAGGAAAAGGTTGAGACTTGGGGGAGCAATCTGGGAGATCCAAGTCCTGGTTTACAGACATCTGATTAAGAGACAGGTAAAGGGAGAAGTGGGAGAAATAAAAGAGATGGGGGAAATAATCAAATACATAACAGGAAAAAATTCCAGGAGTTCTGAAAAATTTTAAGATTGAACAGGCTTATCATCAAGTGCTGACACCTAGACACATCCTTGTAAAGTTTTAGAACATGCAGAGAAAATTTAAAAGCTTGGGGGATTGGGGTCTACCAAACTTCTCTGTAAAACTGAATGCCAAAAATGATGGCTCAATGGCTTCAAAACATTGAAGCAAAATGACTTTGATGCTAGAAACTCCACCAAATAATAATCCAAAGATCATTCAATAAGGACAATTTCATTTGTGTAAGAAAAAGTTTACCTCTCAGCACTGTCCCTGAAGAGCAACATGAGGCAGGTAAAAGGAAAACAAGGGAGAACGCCAATAAGGAGGAAGTCATGGCATCCAGGATGAGCTGGGAAGACAGCCCCAGGATGACCACTCCACCCTGGAGCCCAGGGCAGAGGGCTCCAGGAACAATGTCTCTGGGGAAAAAGTGCCCCCTGCAAACAACCATGTGACCTAGAAGCTGGGTGATGCCCCAACCAGGGATCAAACCCAAACCCCCTGCAGTGAAGGCTTCCCCAAGGGCTCAGCAGTAAAGAATCCATCTGCAATGCAGGGGACGCAGGTTTGATCCCTGGGTCAGGACGATCCCCTGGAGGAGGAAATGGCAACCCACTCCAGTATTCTTGCCTGGAAAATCCCATGGACAGAGGAGCTTGGTGGGCAACAGCCCGTAGGATCACAAAGAGTCAGACACGACTGAGCATGAGAGCACTAGTCAATCTCAGTGAAAGCCCGGAGTCCTAACCACTAGGCCACCAGGGAACTCCCAAGGCACATTTCTCTTCTGTCAACAAGAGCAAAGATAAGTACAGTCAACCCTCATTGTTCATGGATTCCATATATGCTAACTTGCCCACTCACTGAAATTTATTGGTAAGCCAAAAATCAATACTTGTGGCACTTTCGCAGTCATTCAAAGACATGCACAGAGCAGGAAAAGCTGACCCATCCACTGCACACCTTCCCAGCTGAGAAGGGGAAGGCCACACTCTGCCTTCTTGTTTCATCTTCCGCCTTGTACGTGAGTCTTCATCGTGGTCTATTTAGTGCCATGTTTTTCAGTTTTGTGCTTTCTGTTAGTAACCTCACTGTTCAAAATGACCCCCAAGCGTAGTCTTCAAGTGATGTCTAGTGTTCCTAAGGGCATGGAGGCTGAGATATGCCTTATGTAGAAAATATGTGTGTTAGATAAGCTCTGTTCAAGCAAGAGTTATTGATGCTGGCCGTGAGTTCAGTGTTAGTGAATCAACAATTCATATTACATAAGGTGTCTTTGAACAGAAACATACATCAGACAAGGCTGTGTATTGATCCGTTGATGAAAATGTTGTGATCAGAGGCTCACAGCAACCCAACCCTGTTTCCCCAGAACAGTTGTTCGCCACTCACTAATGCAGTGTCCTGCCTACTTTATAGAACACATTATAGCACATGGAACTCTGCTCAATGTTATGTGGCAGCCTGGATGGGAGGGGAGTTTGGGGGAGGATGGGTACATGTGTATGTATGACTGAGTCCCTTTGCTATCCACCTGAAATAATCAACATTGTTAACTGGCTATACTCAATATAAAATAAAGTTTTGTTTTTTTTAAAAAAAAAGAACTACTGCACAAGGATATATATATATCAAGGATCAACTGTAATTACACAAATACCTCATTTTATTGTGCTTTGCAAATATTGCAGTTTTTTACAAATTGAAATTTTGTGGCGACCCTGCCTTGAACAAGTCTACCGGAGCCGTACTTAGTGTGCCTCTGTCACATTGTGGTAATTCTCACAGTATTTCCAACGTTTTCGTGATTATTATTTTTGTTACAGTGATTTGTGATCAATGACCTTGGATGTTTCTGTTGTAGCTGTTTTTGGCATCTTTTTAGCAGTAAATTATTTTTTAATTAAGGTATGTACATATTTTTAAACATACTGCTGGTGCTGTGTGCTTGGTCGCTCTGTTGGGTCCGACTCTTTGTGACCCTGTGGACTGTAGCCCGCCAGGCTCCTCTGTCCATGGGGATTCTCCAGGCAAGAATACTGGAGTGGGTTGTCATGCCTTCCTCCAGGGGATCTTCCCAACCCAGGGATCAAACCCAGGTCTCCCACATTGCAGGCAGATGATTTTTTACTGTCTGAGCCAACAGGGAAGCCCAAGACATACTGCTATTGCATGCTTAATAGACCACAGTGACGTGAAAACATAACTTTTTTATGTGCTGGGAAGCCAAAAAATTCGTGTGGCTCACTTTCTGGGGTTATTCTGGAGCTACACCTACAATATCTCTGAGGTATGCCCGTAGTAACTTGGGTGTGTGTGTGGAGTGTCCTAGCGTTGAACCACAGAGAAGGAAGTGTGATGCCAGCATCCCACTCAGGTCTGATGGGAACGATGTTTACAAAGCCTTCATGTAAATGCTATTCATTGGCATTTATTTTTAAAATTTCACCTAGGCACATGTTGTAATTCGGGATAGTGGAAAATACAGAAGAGAGAGGTGGAAATAGGGAAGTAAAGTCAGGAGGTGAGGGCCAAGGAAAGATTGGGGCCCGCACATCCTCATTTTACATGGCGAAGGCTCAGGAATCAGTATCTAAAGTTGTGTGTGTGAAAGTTGCTCAGTCGTGTTCAACTCTTTGCGACCCCATGGACTATACAGTCCATGGAATTCTCCAGGCCAGAATACTGGAGTGGGTAGCCTTTCCCTTCCCCAGGGGATCTTTCAACCCAGGGATCAAACCCAGGTCTCCCACATTTCAGGCGGATTCTTTACCAGCTGAGCCACAAGGGAAGCCCAGCAATACTGGAGTGGGTACCCTAACCCTTCTCCAGCAGATCTTCCAACACAGGAATCGAACTGGAGTCTCCTGCGTTGCAGCCGTTCCTTTACCAACTGAGCTGTCAGGGAAGCCCTAAAGTTGATGGAGTCAGTGATGGGGATTGAAACATATTATTTAAAGTTTTCAATGCAATCAGTGGTGGAAATAAAATGATAAACTTCTTTACCTTTTCACTTTATTTTACTGTTGTGTGCAAGTATTAAATTTAAAGATAAATTCAAAAATTTTAAATAACTCATGTAACTTTCTTGTTTTCCCTGCTTTAGGGAGACCCTGAGCAAGTCCTAATTATATGTTTCAGCTTATATAAGCTCACAGAGAATTTAGGGTCTCGGCCATTTTTTTTTTCACAGAACCCAGAAGAAAAGCCTTCCATTCCATTTATTAAGTGGTTCGGTCTCAACAACTTAATAAGTATTTCTGTCCTAAAAATTTAGTAGCCATTTGAAAAAATAATAACACATGAACTAGGAGAACAATTGCATCCCATTCTTAGATAACCAGGGATAAGTTAGAAAGAGGGAGTGTACACCTATTGGACACTACATGATTTCTCCCACCTTGGAATCAGATTGAACACCCCGTTCTCATTCACATTCATTTTCACCCCGCACTTGCTTTTAATCACAACAGCCAGTAACTCAGCTTTGCAAAGATACGGAATCACCGAAAGGAAGATAGTACAATCTACCCTGAACCACCGGTGGAACCACAATAAGCTGGTGGTTGTGGAGGCAACCAGAGGTTGACTATCACCAAAGTCCACTTGAAAGCTTAAACATTCGCTGTTTTGTCCCACGGTCCCTCGGCACACAGTTTGGGAACCATGGCTCTAGCATCTTTAAAACTTCATTATGTTCTGTCATGCAACTTCATTGGAAAATATTTGAGGACAAAGGCCACGTATATTTTACAGCTATCTAATGTGGTTTCTTGTTCAATAATAAGTGCTCCATAAATACTTTCATTGAATCTATGATCTCATAGATTGTAAGATGCATACTGATTTCTAGAGATTAAAAAAAATTTTGAGTGCATCATAAAATCAATGAAATACAATAGTTATTTAAATAGGCTGGTGTGATTTTTATTGCCCATGTCTGAGTCAGTGCTGCAATTTAATATTTACCTTTGTGATACCTGTAAAATGAAAAGTGATTTCAGGCAACAATACTGGAGTGGGCTGCCATTTCCTTCTCCAGGGGATCTTCCCAACCCAGGGATCAAACCCAGGTCTCCCGCGTTGTAGGCAGATGCTTTTTACTGTCTGAGCCACCAGGGAAGTCCCTGGTGATACCTGTAAAGTCTAACCCATGTTCTTATGGACTTAAAACCCAAGCATAAAAATAAATCCTAAAACAACAGAGTCTGATGTGCCCTCTTCCCCAGCACATACAAAACCAGTGGTGTTCTCCCAACCGCTGTGCTCCCAGAGGTGAAAGCCAGGGAGCAGGCAACACTCATTTTCCCTGCCTCTTCCCTGAGTTTTATTTTCCTGCCCTCCCTCAACTTAACATGCTTACAGCTCTTCTGTCCCCTTTGCAAGTCGTTATGAGACTTTATGCAGTAGTCCTACCTTAGTCTTCAGATGTGCAAGGACAGGTATGATGCGGACCTGGCTTGTACCTGGTCTGCTTTCCCATTCCTCTCATCCCCCCACTGGAAGAGCTTCATCCAGCCATCTTCCTTCTTCAGTCCTATAAACAAACATCACACTATGGTCCTTAAGCTCTGCCTAATTAGAACAGAACTTGTTTTCGAGAAGGTAAGTAAATGTAAACATTTAATTATTAGTCTAGTGAAACAAGTTTCACATTGCCCAGTTCTTTTCTCTTTCCAGGAGTGCCCCTCCACAGAGATTCATATTCACAAGAGTAGGGAAACCCGCATTCAAGTCTTTTAACTCCTGTATTACCAAGCCTGCATAGAGTCAGGGGTGGTCTGGAAAAGAAGAAAGTTAAAGGTTATCTTTTCTCACCACTTCAGGCAGAGTCCAGCACAGGCTGGGGGGCAAAGCGGGATTTGGCAAGTAGGGTCTTCTCTCAAGTGGGCCAAGGAGGTTCTACCCTTCCTTCCATCTATGGGTCCTGGCAGGTGTGATCTATTAGCTCCCATGAGCCTGCTGTCTGCTTCCCCGAAGGATTCCTGGACGTGGTCTGATTCTTTCACTGTGCAGGGGCCTCCCAGCCCTCGAGGCCAGGAGTTAGGCTGCTTAAACTCAGCACAATGTCTGCACATGCCACCGGAGGGAGACCCCTTCCAGGGCCCGAGAGTGGGCTTTCGTCTAACCCTTGGAAATGAATTGTCCAAGGAGACACAGCTACTGACAAAACAAGACTATAGACAAGGGGGTGGAGAGCAGCAGGGTAAGGGAACCCAGGAGAACTGCTCTGCACTTGGCTCACTGTCTCGGGTTTTGGTGGTGATGGGGTTAGGTTTTGGGTTGACTCTGGCCAGTCATCTTGCCTGTGCCCATACTTGGTCTGACTCAGGGTTCTTCCTAGTGGCACGGGCATCTCTCAGCCAAGATAGGTTCCAGCGTGCGGGTTTCCGGGAGGTTGGCAGAATATATCACTCTCCTGATCAGGACCTCCTGTAGTGAGACTTGTAGTTCATGCAAATGATTATTATTGTGCCTGGCCACGGCAACTGGTTTTGGTCACTCATTTCCTATCAAAAAGACAGGTCTGCAGACACAAAGACTGTCCAGTCCTACTAAAGAACATGCAACGGTCAGCCTCACATTTAGACTTCAAATAGCACTGCATCCCTAACTCTAAGGCCCTTTCGTTGTTTAGTCGCCAAGTCGTGTCCTGTTTTGCGACCCCATGGACTGTAGCCACCAGGCTTCTCTGTCTGTGAGGTTCCTCAGGCAAGAATACTGGAGTGGGTTGCCATGTCTGGAAACCAAAGGAAGAAATTCTCGATACAAAATGCAGTGTTTGGGATGATCCCTACATTTTATAGTGTTCAGCTCGTACGTTACTTTGTTTGATCTAACCCTTTTTCTCCTTTCTTGGCTATTTTATCTTCATGAATGTGTTAGGCATCAATTCCCTAAAGTCCCCTATTTCTCTTCTACCGCCAGTCCTCATTACCAACTTGTAGGGCAATTTGTGACTCCACTTGGCTGATTCTGGGAGAGCCCCTGGGTGGCTTTATTATGCACACCTAGTCATTCTTTGTCTGTTTGCATCTGAGAAAATGTCCTGGGCATGGGGGGATGAAGGGGTCCTGCCCTCGTGGCATTTGTGCTCCGTGGGTTTTGCTCTCTGTCAGAGAGATTATGACTATCAGCACGTTGTACTGTAGCCATAGAGTATATCCTCCTGTGATGGGCTTCTCAGGTGGTTTCCTTGACAACCACACCTACTAATCCTCCCCCTCCCCCAACTTACGGTAACTGGAAAAAGCACATAATTGGTTTAGTGGAGTTACCAACACTAACACATCTTTATGCACCTGCACAGGGTTTTAACTCCAGAACTCATTTCTTAAAGAGACTACGCTTCTTTTTGTTTGCAGCAAATGCACAGAAATGTGGAAGTTCTAAAAACATTGATCCTGTCTTATCCTTGTGCCTTACTGGGAAAGAGATAAAGTTCTTAGGCTATTTGCTCATCTTTCTCGTACTTAACTTTGATGAATACCTACATCTCTCGGTGGCAAAATGACATAAAATAGGAGTGCAGTAAGTACATAAGAACAACATAACATTCTTACATAAGAATGTATGTAATGTATGTAGTAAAAATGCCTCTAACTTACATCATTTACCTCTGAGATAAGAGGGTGCTGAGCATGGGTTTTGTTGCTAATTCCATAGTTTTTATATAAAAATCCTCAGTCATACAGAGTAATCAGATACTTTAGAAAATTGAACTCCATGTTCAGTCTTCCATCTGGATTAAATAAATCCCAGTTCTGTATCTTTCATATTAGTCATGAGTTAATCTAGCACTTTCTTCTGTCATTTTTTTTTTACTTTCATTGACATCTTGGCTGTTGGCAAACTGACCGAGCCAAAACTTGTGTTGCCTCGACAGGTAGAACCAATTTTATTTTTGACCTTCTCATTTTCCATCCACAAAGAAAATGGCCACTGAAAATAATGTTGCCCTTGGGCCAGAGAGGTTTGATTCCCTAACATTTTTCCTAGAAAACTTTTGTTTCCTTTTCTTTGGTCCTTCTTGTTTGTAATTTGCTTTTATTTATTCTAGCCTATATTCCTTTTTTTTGGTTATAATACTCTCTCCACCAACAGGTTAAGCTCTATTACAATTCTCTGAATTAGTTTTAGCCTTACAAAGGCTTCTTCAGAAGTATATAATTATTTTTCATCTTTGCACTAAAGATAGCTTCCTGAAATGACAATGAATCATATACGTATCTCTCCATGCATTGTACTGAAGTCACCTCTTTGTGCTGATTCTGAAGCTCCTCCCCCAAATCACCCTGGGTTCCCCATTCCAAAGAGCAAGAGTCTGAGTTGCACTGTGGTTTTTCATTTGCTTGTTACTCTGCATTAGCATATTCAATAAAACTGCCTCTTCTGGCATATTTCTGTTTGCAAGGATGCTACATTACTAGAGAATTTAGAGAAGTGTTTCCGTCTAAAAGGTACACATCAGCTCTGAGTTGTGGGTCAAAGCTAACCATTACGATAGGCATGGCCATATTAACTTTGTACTATTTATTAACAAGAGGCAGAAGCAAATCAGGGCAAAGAGGAACCATATTGGTTTGCTTGTTGCTGCTGTTACAAGTTATCCCCCAAATTTAGTGGCTTTGAACAATACAAATTTATTCTCTACAGTTCTAGAAGTCAGAAGTCCAAAATCATTTTGTTTCTTAAACTGAATTAATTTTATTATTTCTTTGCCTACGCTGGGGCTTCATTGCTGCACATGGCTTTCTCTAGTTGCCGTGAGCAGGGGCTACTCTGTAGTTTGAGTGAGCGGGCTTCTCGTTGCGGTGGCCTCTCAGGTTTTGAAGTGCTAGTCCTAGGCTCGTGGGCTCAGCAGTTGTGGCGCATGGGCTTAGTTGCTCCTCTGCATGTGGGATCTTCCCAGACCAGGGAGCAAACCTGTGGCCCCTGCATTGACAGGCGGGTTCTTATCCAGTGGACCACCAGGGGAGTCCCAAGATCATTTCAAGTGGGCTAAAATGAAGATGTCAGCAGGGCTGGTTCCTTTGGGATGCTCTGAGGGGAGAATCCATTTCCTGGTGTCAGCCTGTCTCTCCTCTCATCTCCTTCCCTTCTTAGAAAGACCCTTGCAATTACATTAGACCCACCCAGATAATCCAGGATCACCTCTCCCACTTAATCACATCTCCAAAGTGTCTTTGGCCACATGAGTGAGTGATAGTCGCTCAGTTGTGTCCAGCTCTTTGCAACCCCATGGACTGTAACCCGCTAGGCTCCTCCATCCATGGGATTCTCCAGGCAAGAATACTGGAGTGGGTTGCCATTTCCTTCTCCAGGGGATCTTCCTGACCCAGGGATAGAACACGTGTCTCCTACATTGCAGGCAGATTCTTTACCATCTAAACCACCAGGGAAGCCTACTTATAAAAAGACATTTCTGAGTATAAAGACAGGTCAACTTAAAAAGTATCAGCAGATACATGCTTGAGTAGCCAATTCACAGGTTCTGGAGATCATGAAGTGGATTTCGTTGGAGACTGACCACCCGGTATCCCTCTCCTGAGTTTCTGTGGCCTCTCCTACGGAGGCTGGGCTGGCTGGGTGGGATGGGGAGTTGTTTGTGGGTGGGCGTGCTGACACCCAGCTCCCCATCTGCAGCACCCTGCAGTGGCAGCCAGGTCTCAGCTACCTCCCCGGGGCTATCAGGTGGGTTGCAGGTGCCCTGGGGCTGCACCACAGTTCTCAAGCCATCAGTCAGTCACCCTTCCTCACCCTGCCATCTTTCCTTTCCAGCATTGAGTCAGTGCCCGGAGGCCACCGTGTAAAGCAAGCTGCGAGGGAAACTAAGGCAAAATGTCGGGCCGGAGCGGGAAGAAGAAAATGTCCAAGCTGTCGCGTTCAGCCAGGGCCGGGGTCATCTTCCCGGTGGGCAGGCTGATGCGGTACCTGAAGAAAGGGACGTTCAAGTACCGGATCAGCGTGGGTGCTCCCGTCTACATGGCCGCAGTCATCGAGTACCTGGCAGGTAATGTGAACACGCAGGTCAGGTAACCCTCCCAGGTAACCCTCCCCCCCTCCCTCCCTCCCAGCCCCTGCCAGGCTGGACAGGGGAGCCTTGATTCGCCCTATGGCTGTCTCAGGGTCGCTGTGGGGGGTATTGGGGTTTCGGGTTGCCTGATTGACTAAAACTGACTCCTGCAGGCTTTAGGGAAGAGGACAGAGGATCAACATGAAGGGAAGATAAACAAAGGGACTTTCTAGACCACCCCAAGAGAGGTGTGTTGCTGTATACAAATGTAATATGTAAATTTCTAGGCTCCCAGAAGACAAACTACAGGGAAGATAGGGGCTTGCTATTCATTTTGCAGGAGAGTTTTTCACTTTTACTTCAGGGTCCTCACTTCAGTACTCCTGCTGTACTAAACTCAATGTCCATAAATAACGGACTCAACGTCCATAAGTAATGTTGACTCCGGCACTGAAAGCATCTTCAGTTGGTCGTATAAAGCCAACAGTATTTTAATTTTACTCTCCATTACAGAGGTGGTCCTCTGTCTACAGATATATTGGAAATAGTTTCCCATGTTGGTTGCTAAACTTTCTTTTTTTTTTTTAACTGAAAGATGACATTTTTGTTGTCTGTGGTCTCTATCTATTTGAGGACTTTATATTTAGCCTTTTTGTTGTGGCTCTCTTATGTCTTAAACAGAAACCAAACTTCACAGTATCAAAGCATATATACATATATAAAATCTATAAGTATAAAAATACATATGAAGAAATGTGATTAGTTCCTTGAGAGGTCATTTTAGCCATCAGCAACAATATCCCTGACTTTGTCCAAGGTTAACAAATTCTCCAGATACCAGGGTTAAATCCTAGTTAAGTCCATGGGGGTAACAGAACAAACCTCCCCAAACTGTCTACCCGGGAAGCCGAGCTCCCTGGAGTGGCAACATGACCCAGCTTCTGTCACCAGGTCCCTCTTTCCCTCCTGCTTCTTCAAGAGCAACCTCTTCCTTCTCTTTATCTACTCAGTCCTGTTCTGCCCCAACACTCACCAAGCAACACTTACTGGCAGGAGGTTTGCTGTGATCCACCCGTGGAAACCTCCTCCCCCTGGAGCTTCCATCAGGCAGACCTTGGCATCTTGAGTCTTTATCTTCTCATAAAATGAAACGCTGATTCCTGAGCTAGAAGTTTTTTGGGAGGATCCTTTAGGAGGTTGGAGAGAAGGGCAGGAGGGATCTGAAAGGCAAATCAATCAAGTGTGATACAGCAGTGCTTTTCAAAGTGGGGGTCGCTCTGGGAATCTTGTGGACAAAGTCAGGGGTAAGGCCTGAGACTCTGCATTTCTAACACGCTACAATGATGCTGATGCTGCTGGTCCAGGGACCACTCAGAGGAGTGAGGTTTTAGCCAGTCTTTCAGCAGCATGAATGTTTGTTTGAAATGCAGGTTCCTGGCTGCACAGCCTGCAACCCCCCAGGGTCATTCACTGGGTCTGGAGTGGGACCCAGGAATTTGATAGGAAAAAAATCTCCTGACTTGGAGGGAGAGGAGGGACTTTGAAAGTGGTGACAAAAGCTTTCAAACAACCTGTCAGGTCCGTATCACCCACTGATGCAGGAAGACCCTGAGTAACCCAGAGATGCCATAGCCTCCAAGCAGGAGCCAGGGTTCCCTGAGGTTCTTCAATCCAAGCCATGCATTTTCTACTTCAATACACTGCCCCATTACAATGTTTGTATAATCAAGATAATTAGTACTTCCTGTGACTCCTCTTAGCCAAAGCCTAAACTGTGCATAATAAAACAAAATTTGGCCTTTTCAATCACCAGAGACTCTCTTCTTTGGTTCACATGTGTTTGATGAGAAAGCTTATGTCTTCCTCTCCACTCATTCAACAAATATTGGCCAAGCCTCTACCTGTCAGTGCACACAGTAAGTCCTTAGTCTTTTTCCTGGTAATAGCATTGGGCTGTTTATATGATTTTTCATTTATTTTGGCTTACTTCCACGAGACCCCATAGCAATGCATATTATAGTCTGAATGTCACACTCTGGACTTTGAGACAGCACATCCGTGAAGACTGATGGTGTCTCTCAAAGTAGAACATCACCCATTTTCTCATAGTCCTTCATTCACTCAACAGACATTTATTGAGCACCTACTATATGCCAGGTGTGGTTCTAGATGCTGAGGATACAGCAGAGACCAAGGCAGACAGGAGTCCCTGCCTTGGAGCAGAGAGCATTCTGGAGAGAGAAATGAGTCAACAAATGAGTGAAATGTGTGTGCTCTATCAGATGGTGATTCGTGCTCCGGGATGAATAAAGCAGGAAAGGAGTGAGGCTGTTCCAGGAAGCTGGGAGCTGAAGGGAGGCCCACTGAGGGGGCTGGCACCTGAAGGAGGCCAGGAAGGGGCATGTGGGGTGGGCCCTCGGGGCAGAGGGAAGCAGGTGCTAGGCGTGTCTGAGAAGCAGCAGTGGGGACGGGAGGCTGGGGCTGAGGGAGGGGCTTGAAATGTAAAGGAGGCCCGAGGGACGGTGGCTGGTCGGGGAAGAAGAACTTGTCATGAAGGGTTTGAGCAGAGGTGGAGCAATCTGAGCTTGCAGGCAGAGGGATACAAGGCCGAAGCAGGGAAAATGGAAGGAAGTTAGTTACTTGCAGAGATCCAGGTTAGAGATGCGAGGCTAGGGGGCTGCCGGTGAAGCTTCTGTGGAGGGATCAGAGTACTGGGGGGTTTCGAAGGCAGAGTCAACAGGATCTGCTGACAGGTTGGACATGAAGTGTGAGAGACAGGAGGAGGAGCACCCGGAAGGATGGTGTTTCCAATAACACTCCTTCCCAGGGCCAGCCTCCGGCTGTCCTGGGTCAAATGCAGAAGATGAAGCAGGTCTTCTGGCTTCTCTGTGTCCTTTCCATCCCTTCCTTTTGTGCTTTTTCCTCCTCTCCAAACTCAGGCTGGAGTTGAGAGCAGGGGTTTAGATGTCAGTTTAAATCTGGTTTCTCAATTTACCAGCTCTGTTACCTTGGACTAATTCCTTAACCTCTCTGATCTTTGGGTATTTTCAGAGCTAAGCTCATTTAACTCTATTAATGAGCCACAATGTATGTAAAATGTCTGGTGCATAGGATGCACTCAATAGATGCTTATCCTTCTCATTTCTGTTCTATGAAGAGCTGATGAAATCAATCAGGGTAAAGTGTAATGACTAATTCCATAAAGGTGATTTATTTGGGGGTTGTATTGCATTTTAATGAGACAAGGAGTTTAAGCCAAAGGAATGAATCATTACTGCAGGCCATTGGTGAATAAGTAAAAGGAGGATTCTGTTAGCTGTTGTTTTGTTTTGTTTGGGAGAGGGGCATGAATTGACTTTCTTTAGGGATGGGAATTGGAGAAGGCAATGGCACCCAACTCCAGTACTTTTGCCTGGAAGATCCCATGGACGGAGAAGCCTGGTAGGCTGCAGTCCATGGGGTCGCTGGAGTCTGACACGACTGAGCGACTTCACTTTCACTTTTCACTTTCATGCATTGGAGAAGGAAATGGCAACCCACTCCAGTGTTCTTGCCTGGAGAATCCTAGGGACGGGTAAGCCTGGTGGGCTGCCGTCTATGGGGTCGCACAGAGTCATACATGACTGAAGCGACTTAGCAGCAGCAAGGATGGGAATACCAGACCACCTGATCTGCCTCTTGAGAAATTTGTATGCAGGTCAGGAAGCAACAGTTAGAACTGGACATGGAACAACAGACTGGTCCAAATAGGAAAAGGAGTACGTCAAGGCTGTGTATTGTCACCCTGCTTATTTAACTTATATGCAGAGTACATCATGAGAAACGCTGGGCTGGAAGAAGCACAAGCTGGAATCAAGATTGCCGGGAGAAATATCAGTAACCTCAGATATGCAGATGACACCACCCTTATGGCAGAAAGTGAAGAGGAACTGAAAAGCCTTTTGATGAAAGTGAAAGTGGAGAGTGAAAAAGCTGGCTTAAAGCTCAACATTCAGAAAACGAAGATCATGGCATCCGGTCCCATCACTTCATGGGAAATAGATGGGGAAACATGGAAACAGTGTCAGACTTTATTTTTTGGGGCTCCAAAATCACTGCAGATGGTGACTGCAGCCATGAATTGAAAAGACGCTTACTCCTTGGAAGGAAAGTTATGACCAACCTAGATAGCATATTCAAAAGCAGAGACATTACTTTGCCAACAGAGGTTCATCTAGTCAAGGCTATGGTTTTTCCTGTGGTCATGTATGGATGTGAGAGTTGGACTGTGAAGAAGGCTGAGCACTGAATAATTGATGCTTTTGAACTGTGGTATTGGAGAAGACTCTTGAGAGTCCCTTGGACTGCAAGGAGATCCAACCAGTCCATTCTGAAGGAGATCAGCCCTGGGATTTCTTTGGAAGGAATGATGCTAAAGCTGAAACTCCAGTACTTTGGCCACCTCATGCAAAGAGTTGACTCATTGGAAAAGACTCTGATGCTGGGAGGGATTGGGGGCAGGAGGAGAAGGGGACGACAGAGGATGAGATGGTTGGATGACATCACTGACTCAATGGACGTGAGTCTGGGTGAACTCTGGGAGTTGGTGACGAACAGGGAGGCCTGGCGTGCTGTGATTCATGGGGCCACAAAGAGTCGGACACGACTGAGCGACTGAACTGAACTGAACTGAGGGAAAGGAGTTGAAAGTGTGAAAGTCTCCTGTCACCCTTGAAATGACCTTCAACATTCATGACAATATTGACTGAGTTTCTCCTTTGGATCAGGCCTTGAAAATACGAAGGAAGACAAACAGATGTGGTCCTGGGTTTACATTCTAGCAGGACCAACGAACATTAAACACAACAAAAAAGGGACTTCTCTCATGGTCCAGTGGTTAAGACTCTACACTCCCAATGCAGAGGGCTCGAGTTCAATTCCTAGTCAGGGAACTAGATCCCACATGCCTCAACTAAAGATCCCACATACTACAATTAAAACCTGGTGCAGCTAAAAAACAAAACCAAAAAACTACACAATAAGATGGCATGCCTTTGGGCAGGGAAGCTAGAGGAGCTTTGGGAAGCAGGGGGAGGCTGCCGAATATCAAGCAAGGGCCGTAAAGACCTAAATCAGGTTCTCAATCCTGGTTTTTTAACAAATTGATTGATTTAAAATCCTGATGCCTGGATCTTACTCCCAAAGATTCTGGGATAATCCTGGGCATCAGAATTTTTTTTAATTTCCCCAAAAGATTCTGATGGGCAGCCATGATGAGTAATTAGTAGGAGCTGGATAGACTCAGATGGGTTAATTGTCAGGTTGCGGAGAAAAGAGAGTGAAGAGAGGGCCACGTGAGAATGTGCACATTTTGTACACTCATGCCAGGGGAAGGCACTGAAGGCAGGAGGTGGCATACTGGGGCCCTTCAATATCCATAATGGGAAAGAATGTGAAAAAGAATGTACAAGAAGCCAGTAGGAACCTGAAACGTCTTGTAGTTGTCTGAAGATTCTTCAGTCACTATGTCAAGCAACACAGATGTTTCTCGTTCTTCATTTGATGAAGATCAGGGATCTAAACTTACCCTAAAAGCTAGAGAGGCACCATTTGTCACCATTGGAATGGCAGGTTTTGCAGCAATTGTTGCATATGGATTATATAGATTGAAAAGCAGGGGAAATACTAAATTGTCTGTTCACCTGATCACCTGCGTGTGGCAGCCCAAGGCTTTGTTGTGGGAGCTATGACTTTTGGTATGGGCTATTCCCTGTATCAAGAATTCTGGGCAAAGCTAAACCCTAGAAGAGGAGATGCCGTCTTGGTCTTGTTGGTGGTGCTTGCTTTAGTTAGACATCTCGTATTGAGCTCATATGTTTATATTGAAAATAAATTGTTTGGGTCAGACAAGAGCATGGTGATTTGAAAATTGGCTTCCTTTCTTGCAGGCTTGATTTGCGTGGTGACCAAGTTACTGGTGACTAGTTCACTAGCTAGGTCATTCAGGGGAGTCAGATCAGCACAAAAGAAACATGTCACTTTTAAATACACTGGATAGCGGTACCTGTCCACCTTCTTAAGCTCTTCTATTGAAATTAGTTCTAAAGAAGACAACATGCTAATCCTGAAAATGTTCCCAGTTGCTGCAGAATATCATATGCTTTTGATGTAATGTAGGAATCCTATTTACCCCAGTTAATTTAACTTTCTGACTGCCTTGTGGACTGAGTTCTGTTTTAAGGGCTGGTTGGCTCTTGAGGAACCCTTTCAGAACAGTGCATGGAATGCAACATTATAAACCTCCCTGCAAGTCTGTGTGTGTCTTTAAACCAAACCTAAAAAGCTGGTAACAGAGCCACTTTGGAATAGTATTTATTTTAGAATCATAGTTGTAAACATGAGAATAACTTAAATTGTAGATCCCTTTTAGCTCTTCTGTAATTGCAGAATTATATTTTGCTGCTGTTATATTAGAATAATTTTAATGTTATTTTGAAACAAATGCAAAGGTAAATGAAAAACACTTTTTAAATGTGTGTAGTATGTTTATTTTCTCCAAAAGAATCATCAACTAAATAAAATGCCTATAATGGAAGTGATTGATGGGCAAGCTGGTTTGGTCAGACATTATACAAACTTTGGTATATCACAGAATGCTTTGCTGTACTTGTGACATTCTCTTGTCTAACTTGAATTTACATTCCATGGTGATAACATGGTAAATGTAGTGTTATTAAAGTAAATGAACACACACACACACAAAAAGAATGTACATATATGTATGTATAACTGAGTTACTGTGCTGTATAGCAGTATCAACTATACTTCAATAAAAGTTTTTTAAAGAAAAGGGTTTTAAAAATAGCATGTAAATTGGTGGGAATGCAAATTGATATAGCCAGTATGAAGAACAGTATGAAGATACTTAAAAAACTAGTAATAAAACTACCATATGACCCAGCAATATACCCTGGAAAAACTATAATTGAAAAACACACATGTACCCCAATGTTCATTGCAATACTATTTACAATAGCCAGGACATGGAAGCAACCTAGATGTCCATAGACAGATGAATGGATAAAGAAGTTGTGGTACGTATATATAATGGAATATTACTTGGCCATAAAAATGAACAAATTTGAGTCAGTTCTAGTGAGGCAGATGAACCTGGAGCCTGTTATACAGAGTGAAGTAAGTTAGAAAGAGAAAAACAAATACTGTATATTAACACATATGTATGGAGTCTAGAAAAAGGTGCTGATGAACCTATTTGCAGAGCAGGAGTAGAGACACAGGCTTAGAGAACAGACTTTGGACACAGCAAGGGAAGGAGAGGGTAGGGTGAACTGAGAGAGTAGCACTGGCATATATACATTACCAGGTGTAAAATAGATAGTTAATGGGAAAGAGTTGCTGTTAGCGCAGGGAACTCAGCTTGGTGCTCTGGGACAACCTAGATGGATGGGATGAGGGGAGTAGGGTGGGAGGGAGGGAGGTTCAAGAGGGAAGGGACATGTATACCCATGACTGATTCATGTTGATGTATGATAAAAACTAACAACATTGTAAAGCAATTATCCTTCAATTAAAAATAAATAAATTTTTAAAAAATAGCATGTAAAAATGCAAAGTCATTTTTCACAAATCTATGAAATTCATGAACCATTCTTTCTATTAAGTAAAACTGTACCAAGAAATTATCCATATTTTAAAGTCCATTTTAATTTTTCCTGGAGCAGATCCCCAATTTAATAAAATCTATTAAAAATTTAAATATTTAACACATAAAAATAAAATCTACACCAAATGGAAAAAAACAAAAGAGTGGGTGCCACTTAGCCAAAAAAAAAAAGATTGCACAAATTTTCAGGCGCTTGGGGAGAAATAGTAGTTGGCCTTGCCCGATTTCTCTGGACTGGCTGCTTGGCCGACCCCAGGTTCACACATCATGACTTTAGAGCCATATGCCATTTCTGGTCCAAACCTCTGGGGGAGGTTGCACACTCCGGCAGCAAGTACATGTTGGACTGCTCATCTAGAAACATCCACCAGCCTCCGAGAATGGACATCACATTCATAGTTCAGTTTATCAATCTGTAAATGCTGGCCCGGTTTACATCTCTGATGTAAGTGAGGGAAATGGACTGAAAAAGCAAGCCCAAATTCTGGAAAAGAATTTTGTATCCATCAGCAATAGTTATCGTGTAAATCTGAGATATTGAGAATGAGTAATTTATAATCATTTTATGGTGAGAAAATGTTCTGTAAGGTATTTTTAATTGACTGGACAAATAGGCCTTAAAACAGGGTTGAGTGACTTCCCTGGCAGTTCAGTAGTTACAACTTCATGCTTCCACTGCAGAGAGCATGGGTTCAATCCCTAGTTGGAGAACTAAGATCCCACATGCCACGCAGCATGGACAAAGAAAAACAAAACAAGGTTGAATTTGAGAGCACTTCATGAAATCTTCATGTAACCGAGAAACCTATCATTTACACATCATTTCCAGACAATTGGGTCTATCCATTTAACACCAATGGGTAAATTTAATTCATAGCAGGAGAGATAAGAAAGCCTTCCTCAGTGATCAATGCAAAGAAATAGAGGATAACAATAGAATGGGAAAGACTAGAGACCTCTTCAAGAAAATTAGAGATACCAAGGGAACATTTCATGCAAAGATGAGCACAATAAAGGACAGAAACGGTATGGACCTAACAGAAGCAGAAGGTATTAAGAATACATGGAAGAACTATACAAAAAAGATCTTAATGACCAGATAACCACGATGGTGTGATCACTCACCTAGAGCCAGCCATACTGGAATATGAAGTCAAGTGGGCCTTAGGAAACATCACTACAAACAAAGCTAGTGGAGGTGATGGAATCACAGTTGAGCTATTTCAAATCCTAAACAATGATGCTGTTAAAATGCTGAACTCAATATGCCAGCAACTTTGGAAAACTCAGCAGTGGCTACAGGACTGGGAAAGGTCAGTTTTCAACCCAGTCCAAAAGAAAGGCAATGCAAAAGAATGTTCAAACTACCACACGATTGCACTCATCTCACACACTAGCAAAGTGATGCTCAAAATTCTCCAAGTCAGGCTTCAACAGTACATGAACTGATAACTTCCAGGTGTTCAAGCTGGATTTAGAAAAGGCAGAGGAACCAGAGATCAAATTACCAACATCCATTGGATCATAGAAAAAGCAAGAGAATTCAAGAAAAACATCTTTATTGACTACATCAAAGCCTTTGACTGTGTGGATCACAACAAACTGGAAAATTCTTCAAGAGATGGAAATACCAGACCACCTTACCTGCCTCCTGAGAAATTTGTATGCAGGTCAAGAAACAACAGTTAGAACCAGACATGGAACAACGGACTGGTTCCAAATCGGGAAAGGAGTATGTCAAAGCTATATATTGTCACCCTGCTTATTTAACTTATATGCAGAGTACATCATGCAAAATGCTGGGCTGGATGAAACACAAGCTGGAATCAAGATTGCTGGGAGAAATATCAATAACCTCAGATACACAGATGACACCACCCTTATGGCAGAAAGCGAAGGACTAAAGAATCTCTTGATGAAAGTGAAAGAGGAGAGTGAAACAGCTGGCTTAAAATTCAACATTTAAAAAACAAAGATCATGGCATCCGGTCCCATCACTTCATGGCAAATAGATGGGGAAACAATGGAAACAGTGAGAGACTTTATTTTCTTGGGCTCCAAAGTCACTGCAGATGGTGACTGCAGCCATGAAATTAAAAGATGCTTGCTCCTTGGAAGAAAAGCTATGACCAACCTAGACAGCTTATTAAAAAGGAGAGACATTACTTTGCCAACAAAGGTCCATCTAATCAAAGCTATGGTTTTTCCAGTAGTCATGTATGGATGTCAGTTGGACTATAAAGAAAGCTGCTGCTGCTGCTGCTGCTAAGTTGCTTGTCGTGTCTGACTCTTTGCTACCCCATAGACGGCAGCCCACAAGGTTCTGCCGTCCCTGGGATTCTCCAGGCAAGAACACTGGAGTGGGTTGCCATTTCCTTCTCCAGTGCATGAAAGTGAAAAGTGAAAGAAGTTGCTCAGTCATGTCCGACTTTTTGCGACTCCATGGACTGCAGCCTACTAGGCTCCTCTGTCCATGGGGTTTTCCAGGCAAGAGTACTGGAGTGGGGTGCCATTGCTGAGCACCAAAGAATTGTTGCTTTTGAACTGTGGTGTTGGAGAAGACGCTTGAGAGTCCCTTGGACTGCAAGTAGCTCCAACCAGTCCATCCTAAAGGAAATCAGTCCTGAATATTCGTTGGAAGGACTGATACTTTGGCCACCTGATATGAAGAACTGATCATTAGAAAAGACCCTGATAATGGAAAACACTGAAGGCAGCAGGAGGGGATGACAGAGGATGAAGTCGTTGGATGGCATCACTGACTCAATGGACATGAGTTTATACAAGCTCCGGGAGTTGGTGATGGACAGGAAAGCCTGGCATGCTGCAGTCCATGGGGTCGCAAAGAGTCTGACACAACTAAGTGGCTGAACTGATTTAACACCAAACGTTTTTTTTAATCTATTGATTTTTTAGTTTTTACATTTGGGTTTTGAAAAGATCACTTTGGCAGCCAGGATCACACCTGTGGTTGTACACTGCACAAGGACATACATTTAAGGTAGTAGCATTCTCATCATAGACCTCAAAGAACTGTAACTTATTATGAACATTTCCAGCAGATGGCAGTAAAGCGTCTTGTCCTAACAAAAGCAGGGAAGTCCAGCATCTTGAGGAAGGGGCATCTTTTTCTAATTTGCACAAGATGCCATCAGCCAGTGCTGGCCTTTTTGGCATGGGTCTAGAGGAAGACAAAACCGGGGACAGGAAAACCACTTACGCAGCCACGACAGTTATCTGGGCTGGAGGAGAAGAGAGCTTTAACTCAGGTAATGGCAATAAGTTTGGAGAAGAGAAGAAAAGATGTGTAAGACTGATGAGGCCAAGTCAAGAGAGGTAGGGATGGAGAATGATTCCAGGTCTGTGCGTGGATGGAACTGCCAGTCTCAGGGGTGATGGAAGAGCCTGTTTCTGGGAATGCTTTCGATATGGGGATGTGGTGAGTTTTATTGACCTGCAGAACACCCAGGTGACATCATGGCAGGGCTGGAGGTACAGATGTGGTGACATGGGAAGGAGGATGGAAGCGGGCGCTGTGACTGAATGAGGTTTCCCGAGAAGACTGCACAGCCTGAGCAGAGCAGAGCACCCAGACCGGGCCCAGGGACACCGCCACCTAGTGGGCAGGTGGACAAACATGCGGAGGCAAGGGCAGGAGACAGTCCTGCATTCTGTCTCAGATGTACTGTGGTATTTCCCATCTCCTGTGAGCTGAGCTGCCCATTGTGGGTTTAGATTGTGTCCAGAATGAGAGGACACGGGCTCTTCCAAGAATAATGTGCGTAATGAGCTTTCCTGCATCCTTTTTGGCTAAGAAATCATTCTTTTTACTATCAGATACTCAGTTGTATTCCAGATGGTTACTGCGACTGGAAGTGTGACTTGCGAGAAGTGAGAGATTTGCTGTAGTAATTTCCAGACTTCCATGGAAGTCTCCACCACTTAACAAATTATGATCTTCCTACAAAATTTGCAGTGAAACATTGTGTGCCATATAAATTCAGTTTTTCTATTGATTGCCTGTTCACACAAGGATACTTGTGTTCCCAAGATCAATAAAATCACTCTGGAGTGTAGCAAACTTTTATAGTTGACATGAATGTATTTGTCATAACAACATTTGAAGATATTAATAATGATTAACATTATTTCAAACATTTAAATGGTGAAATCTGGCCCAAGGAACATTTAGGCTAAACATCCAACAGAGAAAAGAACTTCTAGGTCTAGATTTTCTGCTGTGTATTCTTTTTTTTTCTCTTTAAAGAGAAAAAATTCTACCTCTGCTTTTGCACTCGAGCACACAATCAAGCTTTTCCTTCCTATAAATTATTTCGGAAGAGTTAGTCCAAGAGCCCAGCTGTACACGGGCCAGCCTCACCTGTGGGCCTGCACTGTGCCTTCTAACAAATTGCTGCCTTTAGCCTCTTCCTGGGGCCGTGTGTGATGAGGGCAGATTTTCCCTTTGAGAATCCAGTCTTTGCATCTGTCTGTCAAGCTGAAAATCACCTGGCCTTCAGGGGCTTCCTGAAGGCTGCAAGCTTCCCATTAGCCCGGCCTCTCATACTGAGGGTTAATTTGATGAAGCCTGGAGAGGATCCTTAACTGCTTCCTCTAAATGCTGGTGACAGAGGCAGGACAGTTACAGTCCATGATGCTAAAGGACATTCACCTGTTCAGAAGCTTAAAACTCGGAGGCACATTTCCACCCATCTGGACAAAGGGGTGAGTGGAGTGCTCCTTCCTCCCAGGTTCGGGGCCCCTAGGGTCAGCAGGTATAGGAAAGTCCTTTTAATTGCACTCAGTGGGGTACTATACATTTCAACCTAGAGTCATAACACAAGCCTATTGTGAAGACTTTACGATGACACCTCATGGGTTTCCTTTTGTATAATTTGATTGATTGATTGATTTTTTTGGCTGTGCTGAGTCTTCCGAGTGGGCTTTTCTCGAGTTGTGGCGAGCAGGAACTACTCTTCTTTGCAGTGCGCGGGCTTCTCATTGTGGCTTCTCTTGTTTTGGAGCGCAGGCTCTAGGGCACTCGAGCTTCAGTGGTGGTAGCACACGAGCTCAGTAGTTGTGGTTCTCGGGCTCTAGAGCCCAGGCCTAAGAGTTGTGGTGCACGGGCTTTGTTGCTCCGCGGCACGTGGAATCTTCCCTGACCAGGTTCGAACTAGAGTCTCCTGCGTTGGCAGAAAGATTCTTTACCACTGAGCCACCAGGGAAGCCCCGTTGGGTACCCTTTTTAAAAGAAAGATAAGTTGGGCAACAATCTGAAGGCAGCAAACCAGATTAGATATCTAATATGGCATTCATTTCAAATGCTCTTGTGTTCCTTTCCCAACAAGCCTGCTCATATTTTTCAACCACGGTGCCTCAATCTTTGATTCAGAAAACGCCGTGACTGTGTAAATGAACTGTTGGTAAACACCATATTCCTTGCTTAATAACCTGGAAAAGATATTGTGAGAATGAATTTGCAGTGATTTAGCGCTTTTCATTATGGAAATGCCATATAAATATTTAACTCTAATGCTTATTTTATTCTAATTTTTTGTTAATCACATTTGCTTCGTTAATATGGCGTATTTATGCCAAGTTTTTATTTTATTGCCATAGATTTTATGAATGATGGCAATTGCATGTGTTGATTTATTTGAAATTAGGTTGATTGTATAGAGTCATGCAAAATTGTCTGTTAATTTTAGGGCTTAGTATATATGCCATTGTACCAGCAAATCCCCTCAACACACACACGTACACACACCTGCACACATACATACATACAACACATTCATGCACATACAATTCCCCCCACCCCCACATATGACACATTGGCACTTTGCCTCTTTCTCTAGGGAAGGAATTCTTTCTAGGGAAGGAATTTTTTTTACAGGCTCATTCATACTTTTGAAGGCAGACAGATTTGATTTAGCAAAACATTCTTCTAAAATTGAGAAAGAAAAAAAATAATAATAAAACAAAGGTGGAAGGAGAAAGCATTCAAGAGTATAAACCAATTCTATGGATTAAAAAAAAAATTTATTGACTCCAAAATTTTGATAGTATGTGAAATACTTTTAGGAATATTCTTTTCTTTAAACTTTTTCACATTTATCAAATGATATGTTTGCTAAAGTCAGAGCCATGATTACGTCCTGAGGGATATGTGAAAAACCCCTGGGCCCAACAAACCTCCCTTCCTAGGTCTTGAAGGTATTCCCCTTAGGAGTTCATCTTTTAGGTTAAGTAGTTCCTCACCCCCTGAGTATGAATCAGTTCTTTCTATCCACTTTCCTTTAGGACGTAAGAGACCAAGGGCATCAAGTGAAGAGGAAGGAGATTCTGAAAGGGGTCTCAGCTCTCCTCGGAAATGGCTGCACAGTGAAAGAAACTCGGGTTTTATATTAGGGTTATGTTTTAATAAGGGTTAACTTCTGCTGAACGTGGCTTAAACAAGAGAGTTTCTTTTTCTCTCATACAAAAGAAGTATATAGAAGACAAGGAGGCTCCACAGTCATAAGAGATTCTGGTTCTTTCTATCTTGTTGCTCTGTAATCCACACTTCTTACTCTTGGACAAAGGTGGCTGCTCAAATTCCAGCCATCGTGTCCTCAGTCTGCCAGTAAAGAGGGAAGAAGAGCACTGTCCTTTCGTTGATGCATACTTCCCAGAAGTACCATGCAACACGACTGCTTGCCTCTCATTGGCCAGATCTTTGTCACATGACCACATTTATCAACAAGGGAGGTTGGAATACTGTCTTCATTCCTGTGATTATGGGCTCAGCAAAAAATCAGAGGTCTACCGCTAAGATGGGGGAGAATTAATGTCCAGGGACAGCTACAAGACTTTGCCAAAGGATCATATATCAGGCCTTTCTAAAACATCTTACATGTCTGTGACCTGAGTACTTTTCAGTTTTCTGGATTTCTTTCCAGTCCCAGACATAAAAATCGCAAATGAGTAAAAGTGATCAAACTCAAAGACCATTTCCAAAGAAAAGCTTTGGAAAGCTCAGATCCCATTCCATGATTGCCTATTAACACTCCCTTGAAATTTCAGCGGAAATTCTAGAATTGGCTGGGAATGCAGCAAGGGACAACAAGAAGGCCCGGATAGCCCCGAGACACATCCTGCTGGCTGTTGCCAATGACGAGGAGCTCAACCAGGTACGTCTGAAGCATTGACACCAGCCACCAAATGGATTTGCCAAACACTACTGCTTGTGGACCCAGCTGGTTAGAAATCCTTCCTGCTATAGTGCCCAGTCACATCTACACTGAAACATTCAGATAGTATAGGATTGAGATTCAAAATAAAATTGTCTCTGGAATAGACTCCATTATATATTTTGAATCTTGCCAGAGCTTCGCTTCCTCTTTAAAAGCAAGCTCTGTGTGTTGCTAGGGGAGGTGTGGTACACACGTGTTCTTCTCTTTACAGGTTCTTCACCCAAACTTTGTTGATGATTTATTCTGACGAGGGCAGAAGTGTCCTTCTTTCTATTATCAAAACTAACCCTTTATACTTTAAAACTGATTCCAAAATCAAGTAAATTCCCACCTTCATCCCCCCACCGAAGTTGTGCGAGGTAGTGGGTGGATAGTATAAGAACTTTCATTTATATTTATTTTCTGGTCTTATTTTTTCAACCTGTTTGTGGCTAAGAATCAGTTCCTATTTCCAATCCAACATGAACTGATAATTTCCAAAAATAAAATAAAAAGTAATTACTAGAAAAATTAAAAGACAAAAATATACAAACTACCAGCTACAATTTTGTTGTTACTAGATCCAATAGATAAACAATAACTCTATCAACTTATTAGACACTTCCTCATGATTTCTGTAGCGCTTTTGCCACAGATGGGTAACTAATAGCTTGTGGACGGGCCCTGGTTGCAGACCACACTTGGAGTAGCACTGCCATAGAATGTGCAAAATGTATTAGTGTGGTCGTTCATGTCGATTAGTTAGAGTAAACAGATATCCATTGGGAGGTGCACGGTCAAACATATTTTACTGATGGAATGCATGATCAAAGGAGTGAGGAAGGTTGTTAACTGAGTCTAGCCCTTGCATTAACCTTTGAACCCCACTTTGTCAAGCTGTGCTCCTACGTCTGAAGCTCTTTATCCTCTGTTATGTCTGGAATTTCCGAGCTCTGGGCAACATCCCTGGTTCCACCCTGTCTACGCTTTCATTTCACTTTGCTTGTTTTGTTTTCCAAACAAAATTGTGGATTGCCTTGATACCTACAGAGAAAAGCCCTACCGGTGAGACAGGGAAAACCGGTTAAATCGTGTATCATGCAGTTTCTTTGGAAAGCAGAGACCAGATTTAACACTTTCTTTGCCAACACTTAGAATCATTTTAAGTCCAGAACCAACGTGCTCTTTGCTGTCTGAGCTCACGCATCGTCTCTCTTCAGCTGCTAAAAGGAGTGACCATCGCCAGCGGAGGCGTCCTGCCCAGAATCCACCCTGAACTGCTGGCTAAAAAGCGAGGGACCAAGGGCAAGTCAGAGACTATCCTCTCCCCTCCCCCAGAGAAAAGAGGAAGGAAGGCCACGTCAGGAAAGAAGGGGGGAAAGAAATCGAAGGCTGCCAAACCACGCACATCCAAAAAGGTAAGCCTAGTGGTATCTGTGAGCCCCGGACACTCAGAACAGGAGGGAAGTTGAACCATCCAAAGAGGAGGATGTGGCCAGCATCTCCAAAGGACTGGGGACTTGCCTCAGCTTGGTACCGCGGGTGGGTCGGGGGAGGAAATGATAGGAATGTCTGTGAAAAAGAATAAAAGGGGGACTTCTTGGCAGCCCGGTGGTTAAGACTTCACTTTCCACTGTAGGGGGTGTGGGTTCGACCCATCCCTGGCTGGGAAGCTAAGATCCCACATGCCTGGAAGCCAAAAAACCAAAACATAAAAGCAGAAGCAATACTGTAACAAATTCAATAAAGAATTTAAAAATTAGCTACATCCAAAAAATCTTAAAAAAATAAGTAGAGAGTCTTTGAGACCAGCTCAGATAATCATGCAGGGTCTACTAGAGATTTCCAACCCCCAGACATGGTGGTTTTCACGTTTCCGGACCCCTTCCACTGCCCCCACCAAAATCTTCAGAGAGATGCTGGCCTGGAACTCTACTTCCCACCTCCCCCATGTGGCATGCTGACACATCTCTAGCCTTCCACAGAGAGTCATCCGAGTTCAGCCACTGGCATTTCAGGTGTTTGGATAACCTGATATGCTAAGTAGCTATAACTCAGAGATACCATTTATGGAGTCATATTTTTCATATGCTGCCCAGTACAGCAACTACTAGCAACAGGTGGCTATTTGAATTTAAATTAATTAAAATGAAATAAAACTCAGTTCCTTGGTTGCCCCAGCCACATTTCACATGCTTGACAGTACCGAGCAACATAAAGGTAGAACATTTCCATGAAGGAAGGAAGTTCTGTTGGATAGCACTGCTCTGGGGGTTTCAAGTTTTCATTCCTTGGACCTCTGTGATGACTAAAAAGATGACAAAAGAGTTCATTTCTCAGCCGCTGTGCCCCAGGGAGTCCTGGGGAGAAGGGAGATTGAACAGTGTACTGTGAATGACCCCAGCTTCCATAACGTGCAGGTGTTGAAAAGAGCAAGAATAACATACCTGTGTCCAGGTTTGAGTAAGGACTGTGGGTACATAAGAATCCCTTGCTGCTGCTACTGCTAAGTCGCTTCAGTCATGTCCGACTCTGTGCGACCCCATAGATGGCAGCCCACCAGGCTCCGCCATCCCTAGGATTCTCCAGGCAAGAACACTGGAGTGGGTTGCCATTTCCTTCTCCAGTGCATGAAAGTGAAAAGTGAAAGTGAAGTCGCTCAGTTGTGTCCGATCTCTTAGCGACCCCATGGACTGCAGCCTACCAGGCTCCTCCGTCCATGGGATTTTCCAGGCAAGAGTACTGGAGTGGGGTGCCATTGCCTTCTCCGAAGAATCCCTTAAATACACTTTATTTTTTGTAGTATCCTTTTTTCCCCATATTGGTATCCCTTGCTTCCTTCCATCAAAAACAGTAGAACCTAACACCTGACCACTTGCTTTTATATCCAACGGGGTGGTTACCAGGGAAAGACTTAAAAGCCACTTTGGGCTTTTTCTGGATGATTTCTCATCTGTCCTTCTGGTTTCTACCAACAGTCCAAACCAAAGGACAGCGATAAAGAAGGGACTTCAAATTCCACCTCTGAAGATGGGCCAGGGGATGGATTCACTATCCTGTCTTCTAAGAGCCTTGTTCTAGGGCAGAAGGTAATAAAGAAGGTTGTAATGTGCTGTCATAAAGCACTACTGCATTTTTATAACCTACTGTTTACAAGCAATGATGCCGCCTTCATCCATTCCTTCCCTGATACAACTTTCACTCTGGTCTTGTATTCATTTCTAAACTAAAAAGCTATGGCAATGTCTGCATTGTGAGGATAAACAAGCTCTTTAGTGCTGAGAATTGTTTATGCTGACATTGGTCAGCCAGTGGATCTTTCTGCTCAGTATCTTTCTGCTTCCCATGTCCCAGTTATTCTGGTGCTCACCAAAAAAATCCATAGCTAACTTTCTCAACCAGCCTTTGGGAGGCCTGCTTTACATGGTGTGATGTAATTTATCATAGAAAGAAAATAGAAAGATATGTTCCCAGAATATCCCTGGTGTTAGAAGTGAATTATTTGCCAATAATTCAGTCTGCTTGCCTTTCTAGGCTGTAGAAAGAAAACAAACTGGGTTATACATTTGAACAGTTTTCAGCAGTACAACAGCAGCCCCCGCCAAACATGCAGATAATTCATTCCCACACGCATAAGAGACAATTTATCTACTAAGTCAACTGGGGCTGCAATAAGACATGTGTGGAAAGAGTCAGTTAATCATATCTCAGGTAGCGAATGTTTGCAGCCTGACAGTGGTTGAACCTCTTCTGAAGCCATTGGCAAGAGCATGTTTTGAGAAGCACATCAAAGTGGCAGGTTCCTAATTTATCACTGATGAAAGCAGCGGAGCAAAGAGGTGGAAGTTACATCCGCTCTAGGGGCTGTCTGGTTACGAGATGATTCGCTTTCTCTCACTTAAATAGGGGAGCAAGAAGTTCTTGCTCAGGTGGGGAGATGATGGAGAATGGTTTCCATTCCACTCAGTTCACGCCCCTAGGGCAGCATTTCACAAGTGTGGCTCCAGGGTCCCCAAAAGACAAGGTGGCCATATGCAGGCAGGTCAGAATCCCGGAGCCCATCCCTTCTCTCCTGCAGAAGTGGTTGGCTTTGCGTCCCTGTCACCAGAAGTCTGTGCTGCTCTGAAAAGAATGCTGAGACGTGAGTAGCTTCTTGCAGGAGCTACTCAGAAACTACCACGTCAAACACCAAGACCCCCCAGATGAGAAATGAGGGCATAATCTTTAGGGAGAAGAAAAGGAAGGGAGATCCCATTCCTGTTCCTGGAAGAGGAGGCAGATTTGTTGCATGCTGCTAACCTCAGGGTGAATATCAAATCCACTGAGCTCAAAAGAGCCTACTGAAAACCACACACATGGAAACTTGAGATGGTTTTTCCACATAGAGCCGTTTCTGTTGGCAGTCAGTGAAAGAATGCACAGATGCGAAGGTTTTCCATAGGACTTATCTCACCCAACTCTCCATCTTCTCTTCCCAATGCAGCTGTCCTTGACCCAGAGTGACATCAGCCATATTGGCTCCATGAGAGTGGAGGGCATCGTCCACCCAACCACAGCCGAAATTGACCTCAAGGAAGATATAGGTAAGGTTCTGAGACTTCAGGAGAAGTGCCTTAGAATAGCTACTGTTCTGGCAAGTTCTCGTAAGGCTGGTCTCTGTCAGCTGGATAGCCTCTGCTTGGCGGACCCTGTCAGTCAAACTCTGCCTTTGTGTTTAACTGAACATCATTAAAGTATTGGGACTTCCCTGGGGCCTCAGACAGTAAAGAATCTGCCTGCAATGCAGGAGACCCAGGTTTGACCCAGGGATCAAAAAAATTTTTTTAATATGCATATATTTTTGAAATTTTTATTGAAGTGTTATACAAAAACAGATCATTAGTGCACAGCTTGATGAATACAACTGTGTGACCAGCATCGTGATCATGAAACAGAACCTTGCCAGCACCCCACAAGGCCCCTTCTTCCCTCGTCCCAGGACCATTCTCTCCGAGAGTAACCACTATGATGTCCTCTGTATTTTTGTTTGTTTACGGCTGCGCTGTACAGCGTGCAGGATCTTAGTCCCCCACCAGGGACTGAACCCATGCCCCTACAGTGGAAGCACAGAGTCTTAGCCGTTGGGCACCAGGGAAGTCCCTACCACTCTCCTGTCTTCTAATAGCATAGAGGGGTCTCATCTGTTTTAGATTTCATAGAAGTCATGCAGTATGTCTCCTTTTGTGTCTGGCTCCTTTAGCTCAACTTTGTGAAATCCACGCATGCTGTTGAGCATGGTTGTAGTTCGTTCGTTTTCTTTACTGTGCAGTGTTCCGTTGTAGGAATATAACAGTTTGTTGATCCAGTGTACCCCTGGTGGCATTGGGGCTGTTTCCAATGTGAGCTATAATGAGTAGTGTTACTCTAAGTATTGTTGTGCTTGTTTTGGGTAAACCTATACATATATTTTAAGCGGCAGTATTCAGAACATCACTGGTAAAAAGGAAATTGACATCTGCAACAAGTTAAGCTGTCTGTAAGGCTATACACTGAATTATTTCACCAGTGGATTGCCACCTGTCCCACCAGTGGTACCAGGCTAGGTGGAGGAACCTAGGAAGGTAAGCTTCCAGACACTAGAAATAATAAGATGGCAACTAGATGGTCACCATCTCACCCATTTTTACAAGACAGAAATGAGTAAAGGGTTTTGTTCCTGAGATACAGGACTTGCTCCTGAGGTAGGTGAGTTGGGGTGGATACTAGTAGCTCAGCCCTGGATGGCAGCACCAGGGCCCCAGGCTGCCGGGCTCACCTGTGTGTCCGCCTTGGCGTCACAGGCCACTTGCTTTGCTGAAATGGAGATACGATAGCACTGGGTGGGGGAAACACCAAAAACAAACGACAGAAACTAGTATTACAGAGACACAGGGTTTCTCTTGCACATAGAGATGGTGAAAACTCCTCCACTCCTCAAACCCAGCCCAGGCTCTACCAACTGTTCTCAACTCGCTGCGTTTGGAAAGTCTGCCCCTAGTGGCCTTAATCTGGAGCTCTGCCTTAAGTGTGTCCTAGTGGCTCATGGCACCCCACTCCAGTGTTCTTGCCTGGAAAATCCCATGGACAGAGGAGCCTGGTAGGCTGCAGTCCATGGGGTTGCTAAGAGTCGGACATGACTGAGCAACTTCACTTTCGCTTTTCACTTTCATGCATTGGAGAAGGAAATGGCAACCCACTCCAGTGTTCTTGCCTGGAGAATCCCAGGGACGGGGGAGCCTGGTGGGCTGCCGTCTATGGGGTTGCACAGAGTCGGACACGACTGAAGTGACTTAGCAGCAGCAGCAGCATCTTTTAAAGTTTTACCTTCTTTTTCATTTCTATAGTATTTGCATTTTTATATCAGGAAAACAATAAAAATAGCTCTATTTTTTAAGTGGTGGGTGGTAGTAGAACAGAAAAAAACACTAGAATTGGAACAAAAACTCAAGGTCAGATCCCAAACCCAGTGGAGGTTCTGAGTCCTTAATTTTTTAAAAAGATCATTAAGAGTTCATGTCATTGAGACTGCATTATGAACAAATCAACCCCTAAAAAGGTCCTTTGAAGAGTTTGTGTCAATTGCCAACAATATAACTTGTACCACTGACTTACTTTGATAGTACTCATAATGGTATAACTTCTTCTCCCATTTTATGCCTCTCCTGTTTTTTCTTATGCTTCCTTTTTGCTTTCAAGAGGGATCAGTCTTTTATATCTCCAGTATCCTTTTCCTCTACAGTGGAGACTTCTTCTAAATGAAATATCAAGTTAAGAAATAAATACATAAGTTGAAAAAAAGAAAACCTTATTTATCTAACCCTAAACCTTAAAGTTGTAGATACTTTTGTTTTCTTTGCAGACTTTTTTTTTTTTTTTTTTGGCCACACCACAGGCCTCGGCAGTGAAAGTACCAAGCCCTAACCATGGGACCACCAAGAAATTCCCTCTTTGCAAACTTCTGAGGCTTCTTTTTTATTGTTGTCTTTCTGGGCCATTTTTAAAATTTCTAATTTGGGAGTGAGGCATTCTGCATCTTCAGAGCAGCTTCTTTGTCTCTTCCCTGTTCTGACTAAAGGGCTGAGACCTGCCTCCATAGCTTCTGCTCCTTGAGCTCTTGTTTCACATTCCACAAAGGCAAACCCCTTTGACTCTCTAGGAGACTTATAGTGTGGTACAGTTACGGAAACAACATTACTGTATTTCGCAAATATTCTTTCAATCCAGCTGTGATTAACATTTTGGGGAAATAATTCCTATGATACATTAGAAGCAATAGTAAGTGAAATAAAATATTAAATAATTCTTTTGAAAAAAAGTTTACTAGAATCTAAGTACTGTTGGATAGAAGCACAGGGACCCCTGCCACCAGTGATCAATGGCAACCAGGATTTAATTTTTTTAATTTTTTAAAGTTTATTTATTTAGTTAGTTAGTTAGTTTGGCTGTTCTAGGTCTTTGTTGCTGCATGAGAGCTTTCTCTAGTTGCAGAGAGTGGCGGCTACTCTGGCTGGGGCACACGGAGCTCTCACTGAGTGGCTCTCATTACAGAGCACAGGTTCTAGACGCACGGGCTTCAGTGGTTGCGGCTCACCAGCTCTAGAGCACTGGCTCAGTAGTCGTGGCTCATGGGCTTAGTTGTCACGCAGCATGTGGGATCTTCCCGGACCAGGGATTGAACCCTTGTCCCCTGCCTTGGCAGGCAGATTCTTAAGTGCTGGGCCACCAGGGAAGCCCGGTAACCGGGATGTAATTGCAAAAGTTGATTCCTAATTTCTAAGCACTTTTTTAAGACCTAGTAAAACTGTCAACCAGTGTAAATTAATGGCTTTGAAAAGGGCAACCACAATGGCTTTCCGCTATTGTCCTTCACAGGTAAGGCCTTGGAAAAGGCTGGGGGCAAGGAGTTCTTGGAAACAGTAAAGGAGCTTCGCAAGTCCCAGGGCCCTTTGGAAGTAGCTGAAGGTAAGTGTGGAATTGGGTCACGTCCCCAACCACCTTCCCCTCTAGCAGCAGGACATTGTTCACACACATTCAGTTCACAGAGCAAAACAGGCAGCAACCAATCAGGAAGGTGTTTTAGCATCTCTCAGATAACTTGAGCAGGCCCACATGGATCATTTCTTACACCATGGGGACTATAAAGTGTCTGGATACGGCCCATTTTGCATCATCAGCTTACCCAAAAATGGTCTAGAACGGTTGGGTAACTTTCTGTGTGTGTGGAAAATGCATGACAGAGTTTACCACTGTGACCTTTAAACCTGTACAGTGCGGTGGCGTTAAGTATACTCAGTGCTGCTTCTCTGTCACCACTGCCTAGTTCCCAGAACTTTTTATCACCGTCTGTACAAAGTCCACATGGATTGAGTAGTCACGTCCCTCCCCCAGCCCCTGACAACCACCAGTCTGCTTTCTCTTTCTATAGATTTGCCTCTTCTGGATATTTTATATAAATTGAATTGTATAATATGTGATCTTTTGTGTCTGGCTTCTTTCACTTAAAATGTTTGGAGGCTTATCCATACTGTAACTTGTATCAGTGCTTCATTCCTTTTTAGGGCTGAATACTATTTCATTTGTTTATCCATTCATCACTTGGGTCATTTCCACCTTTGACTTCTGTGAATAGAGTTCCTCTGAACACCTGTGCACAGGTTTTTGTTTGTTTGAACACTTACTTTCAAAGGTAACTTTTTGACAAGTGGGTCTGACTTCAGATCCGTGTTCACACCTACCTCCAGGGACATCTAGTTGGTACCAAGTGCTGCCCTGGGGCAGGGGTGCCAAGGACAAAGAAATCCCACTCCTGTCCTCCAGCACTGGACAGTCGAGAAGGAGAGACAGACACATAAGTGGGGCACAGAGAGGGAGCCATACACTCTGCTTGGGGAGATGGGGAAGTACATGTGAGGATGTGAGATCTACGCGGGGCAAGGACATTGTGGGCAGTAGGGACACAGTGTGTGAGAAGGCAAGGTCAGGAGCCAGCAGGGAGGAGATGAACAGCAGCCAGAGATGGGCCTGTCCCGTGGGCTGTGCTAATGGTCTGGATTTGACTCTATATAGACTAAGAGAGGTGCTTTTCAAAACAGAAGCTGGGGAATGTCACGATCAGATCTGATTGCTAGAAAAGTTATAGGGCTACTGATCAAGAAAGAACACGTGTCCTCACTTTACAGCTGCACATACCACTCGTCATACGATGATAGATAGAATTTCCTTTTTAAAATTTTAAGACATTGGACTTCCCTGGTAGGCCAGTGGCTAAGAATCTGCCTCCAGTGCAAGAGGCATGGGTTCAGTCCCTGGTTCGGGAGGATCCCACATGCCGTGGAGCAACTAAGCCCTTGTGCTACAACTGCTGAGCCTAGGCACTGCAGCAAGAGAAGCCACTGCAATGAGAAGCACGTGCACCACAATGGAGAGTAGCCCTTGCTCACCACAGCTAGAGAAAGCCCTCGCACAGCAATGAAGACCCAGCACAGCCGAAAATAAGTAAAAATTAAAAAAAAACTTTACGACAGAAGCATGCTGACATAAAACATAAGCATCCATGTAGACAGAGATAGGAGAGCTGCAAGCAGCCACAGTGAGGGGCGTGGGAGCTGGGCTGCAGTTCTGGTAACATGCAGAGAAATCAGGAGGTCACCTGATGGAACTAGAGTCACCTCACACTTGGAAGGGACGCGAGCCAGGCTCCCTGCTGAGAGAAAGGGCTGGATGAAACTCCCAGCCCTTACAGGAAGCCAAGGTTCTGACTGACTCCTTGGGCTCTGGCTCGGGTGAAATCCATTTTCTAGAGAAGCAGAAGGGTGCAGAGAGCCCCTCACCCAAGCCCAGGGCCACGTCACCCATCAGCTGAGTGCCTGCGTCTACCCCATCCCTTGTATAACCCAGAGACAGAGCCCTGAGTCGTCCGTGATAGAGAGGATCCTAACGGGGGGTCTTGGGGAAGCACCTGCAAACTGCCTGATAGGGTGGGAAGGAGAGAAAAACAGCTTCCCTACATAAAGCGAGAGCCTCCAACATGCTTCGAAACAGTTCCAGAGGTAGGAAATAGGAGGCAGAGAAGCAGTATGTAAAAAGATGAAGGGACTTCCCTAGCAGTCCAGTGGTTAAGACTCCATGCTTCCACTGCAAGGCCACAGGTTCAGTCTCTGGTCAGGGAACTAGGATCTTGTATCACGGGCCAAAAAGTTTAGAAAATTAGTAATAATAATTAATAAAAAGATGAAGAGTTAAAACTACTATGTGTGAAATAAACTACAAGGATATATTGTACAGCACAGGGAATACAGCTAATATAGCCAGTATTTTATGATAACGTTAAATGAAGTATAATCTATAAAAATTCTAAAGGACTATGTTGCACACCTGAAACTAGTATGTGATAAATCAACTACACCTCAATTTAAAAGAAAAAAGATTTTGACTGAGAATTTTCCAGAATGAAACCCTTGAATCCTCAGGTTGAAAACATTACTGAGTATATTTAAAACATCAAAATAAATCCAAAACCTGGCCTATCACGGTGGCATTTCCAAAAATCAAGAGAAACCTGCAAAGCAGCCTACGGAAAGGCAGGGCATTTGTAAAGATGGTTCTCCTGCCAGCAGACTTATCAGCAACAAAAGATGCTTGGAGACAGAAGTGTCTTCAAAGCACCAAGGGGGAAGACTGCACTAAGAAGTTCACATGTTGTTTGTTATTATTCAACAGGGAGGGTAAAAGGTGTGGAGTTTCAGATAGCAAAACTTGAGAGTCAGAGGTCCACAGACTCTTGCTGAAAGGACTACAGAAGCCTCAGAAGCCTCACAGGGAGAAACAGAAATGAATCCAGAAGGATTGAGAGGGCTGCAGGAAACAAGCGTGAGCTAAGAAAGCAGATACATCTGTTAGGTCCAAGTATTCATGGCCCGGGGCCAAACAGCAGTTATCTCCCTGGGAAGAAGGGTTTTGTGTGGGTGCATCTGGAAAAGGGGAAATAGTTCATCAGGGTGTAAATTAGACCATATTTCATTCAGTTTCAAAACACCATCATTTGAAAGATATGTCCTTATTGTAAGAAAGAATACATTTCCAACATGGAGTGTCCAGTAAGAGACCCCACACAAAGCCTGGACACCTTCAGTTTAACAGAAAGCAAAACATGGACCCACCATGCAGAAAGGGCAGCCAGTACCTGTCTTGACCTTGGCATTGGGTAGACCAATGGGGAAAAGCCTCACTAGGGAACTTGAACCACACGCTGGTACTCCTGTGGATTTCCACTGTGACCCCAAAACCTCAATTGGGAAGGCTAGTGGGACGTGACCTGGGTATGGTAGAGTCCTCAGATGACATAGAAGCAAATACAACTTCCCTGTGGAAGAACTCATCTCGGTCCAAGCCCACAGCGATTCTAAGTGCGTCCAGATTCCAGGCGGGAAGCTGGATGGGAGAGGGGTGGGACATGGTGGTGAAAGTGAAGCAGACGGGCCTGGAGTGAGGCAGGTCAGAGGAGACTGACAGGTGGTGCCAGAGACAGAGAAAGGGGAACTGGCTTTGGGCATGAGCGATGACTGATGGGCACCTGTTGGACCTGGGGTTCCAGCAAGACCACTGGTAAGCAGCTGATGAAAACTGAGGACAAAAATGGTTTGTAGGAGCCAGGGCCAAGTGGCAGCAGAGAGAACAATAGGCCTGGGTGGACAGGAGAAGGAGGGGCTGCTGCAGGGAACTGAGGCAGGAGAGAAAGCACAGGGCCATGGAGACCAAGGATCAGCTGCAGCCACAGCCTCCCAGCAGGACTAGGGCCACCCTGCCGTCCACTTGATGATGGTGACTCTGAAAAGGTGTTGGGCTCCCCTGAAGGAAGGTTCCAGAGGCTCCTTGCAGCCACTCTGCCATCTGAGAGCATGGTCCCCACCAAGTGAAGGTGACTCACCAGAGGACATCACATCACATAAAGAGAATTAGTAGATGTTTCTACCAAATATCAGGGTTCCAAGACCCAAGATCACTTGACCTTCACCTTGGCACCTCTAGAGAACACTAAATCGTTACAACTACAAGCAGGGGTTTCCATTTCCAGATGCCATGGAAATGCTTTGTTTTAGGCTGACCTGCTACCATGGACTTCCTTCAAAATCTAGAGTAGTGACTTCCCTGACGGTCCCCACTGCAGGGAGCCTGGGTTCAATCCCTGTCGAGGAACTAAGATCCCACATGCCATGTAGCATGGACCAAAAACATGAAAGAAAGAAACAACAACAAAAACTAGTGTAAATAGAGAGTTTCAAAGGGGATGAGAAGGCATGCCATTTTTTCTTGATTAACTTAACACATTTCTTGTTTCACTTAACACTCCCATTAGGGGTACATTTCTCTTATTTAAAATTACTTTTAATGTTAAAAAGAGTATCATTCAGCTGGTAACATGATCATATTTTAAACATATATAAAATAAATCAACCTGGTTTGTAAGGAGCTGAAATCTCCCCAGCGTATAAGAACAGTGAGGCCCTCAGGGAAGTTGCCCCAAGCAGGCAGTGCCAGTCCCCACGATACTGGGTTCCCTTGAACCATAAGGCCAGTGGGAACATTCTGCTTCTGGTGTACAAATGTACGTGGTCGGAGAGTCAACCAGTCATGCCCGCTGCTGCCTCAGTATTTACATCAACTGATTCCCTAACTCACTCATTCACTAATCAGACACTTGGCACCAGCCTGGGCACTGGGAAGGCAGGGCGTTCACAGCTGTAGCCAACAGGCGGGGGACGCCCCTTGCATGTGTCACCACCCTCCCTGGTCTGTGCAGGTATAGCCTCTTCAGCACTGTGGATGGACATCACCAGGAAACACAGCTCGTGTACTGGGTGGGCATCATACATTCCAAATAAGTGTTTTAAACCAACCCCACATGCTGCTCTGGAATATGGCAGACATATATTTGTTAGAAACGCTGCTGTACCAGCGTGACCTGCTCGAAGTCCCCCGTCTCCCAGAGCCTGGCCACTGCAGGAGGGTGGGGGACCTTTGCTAAATTTGGTTCCTTGAGTGGCACAGAGCCCCAGCTCCACAAGGTGGGTGGCTTAGAGGCAAGCAGCAGGTGGCTGCAGCTACCAACACCTCCAAGGGGCCAGAGAGTGGCCAGTGGATCAGACCCAACCGCTCCTTTGGAGATCAATGGCCACAGGGACTTACCTAGAACTCCTCACTATCAGCTCTGGCAATGACAGCAGAGGTTTGGGGGAGTTAAAAATAGGGAGTATGAACTGAAATTATGAGACCAAGCAGACGTAATCTAACTTCACAACCTGTTATGAACACCTGCTTGCTGCAGGCTCTTTAGGTATACAAGGACGATCAAAAGACAGTCCCTGTCCAAGGAGGTGTACAACATAGAGTGGTTCTCAATTTATGGAGGGTCCTCAAATCACCAAGCACAAGGCCTGCATCAGACCTACCAAGTCAGGATCTCAGATGGGGAGGGAAGAGAGGGCTTGTCAATTTTTAAAAAGCCATTGTATTAGTTTCCTATCACTAGAAACTATTACAGACCCGCACAAATTAGCGCAAACTTGGTAGACTCAAACAACACAAACGCATTGTCTTAGCGCTCTGGACATCAGAAGGCCGCAATGAGTCTTAAGAAACTAAAATCAAGGTGCTGGCAGGGCTGGTTCCTTCTTAAAGCAGCTGTTTCTTGCCTGTTCCAGCTTCTGTTTGTGCTAAGTTATTTCAGTCATGTCCAACTCCTTATGACTCTATGGACTGCAGCCCGCCAGGCTCCTCTGTCCATGGGATTCTCCAGGCAAGAATACTGGAGTGGGTTGCCGTGCCCTCCTCCAGGGGATCTTCCCAACTTAGGGATCGAACCCACGTCTCCTGCATTGGCAGGCAGATTCTCTACCACTGCACACATAACTACCTGGGAAGCCCCATACCTTTGATTAGGAGGCCAGAAGGCAGACCATGTGAACATCTGTGGCATGCTGTCACATCTGTTTTCACTGTTTACCCGAAACTTGTGCCAACTGTCAAAAGCAATTCTGACACGACTCTTCCTCTCCTAAGGAGGACACAGGAGATTCAGCCTAACCCCCGGCTTAAGGGGAAGACATAAGAAATAACCTGCAGCATTTCTCTCTCATGTCCCAGCTGCCGTCAGCCAGTCGAGCGGACTTGCAGCCAAATTTGTCATCCACTGTCACATCCCTCAGTGGGGCTCTGACAAATGTGAAGAACAGCTTGAAGAGACCATCAAAAATTGCCTCTCGGCAGCAGAGGACAAGAAGCTGAAGTCGGTGGCATTCCCGCCCTTCCCCAGCGGCAGGTAAGATGTTCTCTTCTGGGCGGGCGGCAGGGATGCTAGGTCAGTTCATCCAGCCTTCTCCCTGGGAACCAGCTGCGCCCCCACTTGGTCACATCCAGCTTGGCCATCCCAGAGGACATAACCAAGGACTGCCAGCGGCAGCCAAGCACTTTGACCAGGCGACAGAGTGAGAATCCCAGCTTCCATCGTTCGAAACAGAGAAAGGTAGCTTCCAGGAGGAACAGGAGGCAGAGTTCATTTTTGAGAGCCAGGTTCAAAGTCCACGTGCCCACCAGCTGTGCCTTGTCTAGAACACAGAATGGGAAACACCAGGCTCGAAGGCGCTTGCTTCTCAAAGCATGGTCCACCGACCAGCAGCAGGGAGCCCAGAGTTAGGATGCAGGTCTCAGAATCCCTGCAGCAGAGGCTGGAGAAGTGAAAGGTCCTCAGCAAAGGCTTGCTTTCAGGGGTTGGAGAAATGATTGCTCTCTCTGCCACAGACCCCAACTGGGCGCGGGAGCAATATTTCAGGCAAATAATGAGGCTGTCTGTCCTCACATGTAGCATGGCCTCTCCCTTTACACTCACAGCCAGAGGGAGTTATTGCTTTAATTTTGAACACCCTCTCGAGAGAGAGTCCTCCATAGCGAAGATATGATTTACAGTCTGAAGATGTTACGGCTGAGTCACACCCGAAGGCAGAGAGGGAAGGAATAAGGCTTAGCTTCCTGCCACAATTCTATCCTAACCTAAGTGGTCAGTGCTGGGTCTCCATAGCCTGGCCTGGAGATGCTGTGAATGGAATTCTCTGCATACAACTGCGACCACTCGCCAGGATGTCCTGGGCTGGGACATGACAGCTGACCAAGAAGAATTCTTATCAGGCCAGCCCATCCCAGACCCACCCAAGGGGGCCAGGGTGTCACCACAATGGTTGGGTCCCTGGCAGAGAGCTCTCCTGTGGCATCCTGGGGCTTGGGGCCCTGCCCAGAATCATTACTGCTGAAATTACATTGGCACATCCACATGGGTTAGTGAGAGGAAGGTGAAATGCATGAGACAAGAATTAATGAAGACGTCCCTCTTTTGAGCATACATTTGTGCCCTTTAATAAATAATCCGTTTAGCATGGAACCCAGTTTTGAGGGAGCTGATTAAAACTATACAGGCTTTCTGCAAGATCAGGTCTTTTAAATACTGAGTTGGTATTTTTTAAAGCTAAGCCAAACTTGAGTCAGGCCACATAGATTCAAACACTGGGCTCCTCACCATCCAGCCCTAAAACCATGGTGCCTCTCTGAGCCAGTGCGGCACCTGTAAAGTGGGGACAATGACCTTTGCCTGTCTCCTTCCCAGGCTGTCCCTCTTCTGGGGTCAAAAGAGATTGTGTGTGGACCCCCCTGCACACAGTAAGACCTTGAGTGACAGGAACAAGGGCCTGGTGCCAAGATAAGAAGCAATCACATTGCCCCCACCCCGGGCTGAGGGCAGAGTTCCTTCATGGGCCCCAGGACCAAAGTGACATTGGCTCCTCTTTCCTTTCGGCACAGAAACTGCTTCCCCAAACAGACAGCAGCCCAGGTGACCCTCAAAGCCATCTCGGCCCACTTTGATGATTCAAGTGCATCCTCGCTGAAGAACGTCTACTTCCTCCTCTTCGACAGCGAGAGCATCGGCATCTACGTACAGGAGATGGCCAAGCTTGATGCCAAGTAGCCGCCCTGCGCCCACAGGCGGCCACCACACTCACCAACAGGAATCAGGAGGATCAGAGTCACAGGAGCGGGGTTTTATCTTTAAAAGGAGAAAGGAAGGTTGACGGCAGGGGAGCGGAGGGCAGCGGAGAGGGAAGCGGGTAGCAGGAGCTGCAGGAGCAGGCCCTGCCCACGGGAAGAGCCCTCTGCATTTCTGTTATTTTATATTCTCGTTAAAAAGAGCCTCAGTCCGTAATTAACCAGGTCTCCACCAGGGTTTTCTTTCTATGTGTTTTCTTCCTGTTGTTTTAGAACTTTTGAAAAAAAAAACAGACTTTGTTTAGATTTATAGCATTGACTTTTACACACACACAAAATCCTTTCAAAATTCTTAAAATCTTCTGTTTCTCCTTTTTTTTTGCAAGGGAAGAGGGCGGAAAAAAAAGTGACTTGGGCTTTGTTGGCTGTCTGTATTCAGTGATGGGAGAGAAGAAAATTAGAAAGGCATCTCACTGGTGCTTTTTTCTGTTTTAGTGCCCCCACCTTTAACCCTATAATATCTGTAACTACTCTTAAAAAGATTTTGCTTCAGGCTTTTTTTTGTTTTGTTTTGTTTTTTTTAAAGAAAATGAAAGGAAAAAAAAATAAAAGATCCAGTGTCTTTCTTACAATATATTCTTTTATTGCAACTTTGTCTTCAGTTTGGAGAACTGTGTCCCCATGGATGGACACTTCTAGAATGTTATAAATAGAACAAGGCCTGTCACTACAGGACAGAGGCTTCCACCACGCCAGGCCCCGGGGCAGACTGCACGCAATGGCTTGTGTTTCTCAGGCAGCAGGTCCTGCTTGCAGGAAGGGAGCCTGGTTGGTTGTGGTCCGCAGGAATGGAGGCCTGGGTGAAGCCTCCATGGGGTGGCCATCCTTTGGGAGAGAGGCACAGTCTCTCTTAAGCATGGGCAACAGCATGGAACAGACTTGGGCCACAGCCCAGACAGGATAGACCACAAGACCCCAGTGAGGCTGGTATCCTAAGAATTCTGGCCAAGAACCCAGAGGTTACCATTAAAAGTAGGCAGGGAGAGACAGGGTGGGCCAGGGCAGGGCCTGAATTTATTCAGATGAACTCATCAGCCACTCTTGCCTTAGGCTTGTGGTCCCAAATAGGCTTGTCCTGATTAGAAGTCCTCTCTAATAGAGGAGTCAACTTTTTATTTTTTATACCTTAACATCATTGGTGGCAGGCATTATTGCCTCAAGGCTGAGCCTCCAGATAAGTGACATTGGGGTTGGTCAGGAAATCAGAGGAACAAAACCACAGGGTTCCCACAAGGTACTCCTGCCCCAGCATCAGCTAGAGATTTGTCACAAATTTGCCCATGACACTAGCCTGGAAGCATGCAGGGGTTCCCCTGCTGAACCCCAATCTATTCCCTGAATGTTAGCCAGATTGCAACCCATGAAAATGGTCACGTTAGCTTGGCTGCCTTTCCTTAAACACCCCCAGCAGCTGGCAGACCAGGCTTCTGTCTTAACCCTTTAGTTCTATAAAAACTCGCTCTCTGGTAGAACGGACTAACCAGGAGGGAAATTTCATCTAATGCTTCTTAAATATAACCTATGGTATATAATCAGGATCTAAAAATAGAAATGTTTCATGATGAATAAAGATGGTATGGACTAACAGTTTAAAAATCAGGCTTCTATTAATCTGAGTGTTGCAGGATGTACAGGCCTCCCCACCCCCATGTGATGGGAGAGGTTGGGATGCAGGCCATCCCTCCATCCCAGCCCCCTTTCCTTAGCTGGTCTTGAGCAGGCCCTCTTTCCTGCCCTTACAGATAGGGAGATGCTTCCTGCCACCAGGAGAGGGAGCTCTCTCCCCTACTCAGTGCTCTGAAAGCCACATACCGTGCATGTGTGTGCACGTGCGCATATACACACACACACACACACACACATCCAAGAGGAGGCTGGGGTAGAGAAGGCAGGCTATGCCCTTCAGGAACAAGTGAACCCTTCAGCCAGCATGAGTGCAAGAACACCTTTCCAAACCCAGAAAGAGTTCCTTAGGGGTGTCTTTTTTAACATTAATATCCCTCTCCCTCTCCCTCTCCCAGTTTTTGGTTTTCTATAAATTGTGTTTCTGGTCAGTACTTTACTGACATCTTACTCCAGGAAAAGAGCTTTTGCCCTTAGGCATTTGTCAAGTGGGTACCATCTGTCAGGAAATCTGATGCCCAGGCAGCGGTGGTACCTCTCTCTCGCCCGGATTCCCCATCAGGGTGGAGACTGTTTCATGGTTTTCCAGCTCGTGGAGACCAACAGGTCCCGGCTCTTGGCCAGCCGAACCATAAGCCGCCCCACGTAGAAGCCGCTGATCTGGCCCACGCCGTCATTTCTCCCCATGGCCAGGAGGAACGTCAGTGAACCTGTGGAGCAGAAACACACACACAGTCTAGAATCCTGCTCACTGTTCACGGGCCTGCAACTCCCTGGGCACAAACTCTTCCCGGGGCCTTCAGTGTCGGGGCGGGGAAATGCATATGGCTTTCAGGAAGTTGGCCAAGTCCCCAGCATATCTTCCTAGAGCTCTGGGTTGGGGTTGGGGGTGTGGGGGCGGGTTTCTATCCCTAACTTTGAGAGTGTGTCCTAGCGTTCAGGCATCCTAAAGTCCACAAAGGCTTCTCCACATCTAACCCAAACTCTCTTAAGACTGTGCCGCATGTGGGGTTCCTGACCTGGCTTGTAGGTTTTGAGGGGCCTCTGTTTCATGGAGTTGACAATATTGGCCACGGCGACGCTGGCGTGGAGGCTGGCATGATAGGCCATCTTGGGCTCCCTCACGTCAGCGCAGTCCCCAATGGCATAGATGTGGCTGTAGCCTTCCACCTGGAGGTACTCGTTCACTCTCAGAGCGCCGTTGCTGGCTAGCCGATCACCTGCCAGGAAGACCCAGCCTGAAACCAAGATCCTGAGCTGCCGTGGCCACCTGAACCACAGTAAGGCCTGGCCCTGGTGCTGGTCCGGCCACCCTCTAAAGACACATCCTCAAGAGGCAAGTCTCCTTCCTGGTTTATTTCTGCCTGACCTCCCCACCTCAGAACGCTTCGTGCAAAGGTGAGGTTACAATTCTAGGGTGGAAACTGGTCAGAAATATTGGAAAGGGTCACTTCTTACAAAGCACTTGAGTCTTTATAAGTTACCACGATTAACAAGAATTCACTTATGATGATTAAGTGACAACCTAGGTAAGTCTTGGATTTCCTTCTGAATGAGGATCAGATTTTTTTAAATAAATGCAAGGCTTTAATAAATGATAAAATTTTCTTTATAAGGGACTTAAACAATTTATCTTTGGGAATATAACATTAGGACCATTAGGTGTTAAGTCCTGGGTCTCTGTACATTTTAAGTCCTCAATCCCACCCCCAAACAGCCAGGACAGGTTTCTTTCTGGGATTGGATCATTCTTTTCCGCTAGACACACAACAGGAGCTTCTTATCTAGAAAGGTACTGGGGAGCATATGATGGGGACCTGGGGACACGCCCACAGTGGGGCCTGAGAAGGAACCACTGAGTCTCCAGCTCACAGGTGGAGCCATGGGTCCAGCTCCCTCATCTCCATTTTAGTTCAGTAGGTCAATGCTGAGCTTTAAGAACAAGAGGTTTCATTATTGCCCCCATTCTTCAAGATTGTTCCAAGCTCAAGTGGTCAAATGTCTGGGTCAGGATTTTGGGAGAGCGGCACCTATGGACAGAGAAAGGCCTGACCCTGGAATTTCCCCTGCATCTGCAGAGAAAAGTAAGTACCCAACTCTTTGGGACCCTATGGACTACAGCCCACCAGGCTCCTCTGTCCATGAGATTTTCCAGGCAAGGATACTGGAGTGGGCCACCATTTCCTTCTCCAGGAGATCTTCCCAACCCAGGGATCAAACCCGGGTCTCCTGCACTGCAGGCAGATTCTTTACTGACTGAGCTACAAGGGAAGCCCAGAGAAAAGTAGAAAAAAGCAGAGAAAAGTAACAGAAAGCAAATCTTTCTCTCTGAAACCTGTTTCCATCTCTCACCACTAGGGGCGCGGGATCCGATTTTGGAAGAGTCTGGTCACTGGGCACCTTGAGCTAAGTCACCATCAAAACAGAAGAGGGAAGCACAGCAGGAGTGGACCCAAACTTGAAGTTTGATGTCACCATTCAGAAGACACCAAATGAGCCGCTGAGATAGGGTTGGGGTGGGGGGCAGAAAGCCGATTCCTGGGGCAGAGTCCTGCAGGACCTTCCCCAGGGGCTGGAGAGAGAAGAAGCAGCCTGCGGAGGGGCCCTCCGCTCAGCTTCCCACTTACCAAACGCGCTGCGGTAGGCTGCACTGTTGATCTTGATACCGTTGCAGACAATCACCAGGTTGGCATCTACCTCCGTGCCTTTGTCCGTCTGCACCTTGATGCACTCGCGATGCTCGTTGACAGGCAGTGCCTCCAGGTTGCTCACTCGCTCGCCTGTCAGGGGGGGCTCGTTGACCAGGAGGCTGGCAGAGGGCAGGTGTGTCTCCAAGGCCAAGGCCCAAGCCAGGGCTGGCCTAACAGCTGGACACAGTGCGCTCTGCAGCCCTGAGAAGCACCAGCGGGACATCTGGTCCCAAGGGACCCAAGGGGAGGCAGGTTCCAAGAAGCAACTTGGGGGAGTGAGGTTGAGTTTCCCAAGAGGTTCTGCGAAAAGTTATTTGAGGAAAACACCTCCCTGAATGTGCGCTCCACTAGCCCAGCCAGGCAGGACGGGCCCTCCAGGTTTATCCCCGTCAGGGACAAGGGAAGCCGAGGGGTCCACTGTCCTTGCTGCCTGGAGGAGGGCTGTACAGCCACTTCCACGAAGCCCAGGAGCCGGGAGGGCTCTCACGGAGCAGACACCTCACCCTCCCAGCAAAAGGTGAGAGGGTCGGGCAGTGAACTGGGGGGGTCACACCCCCAGAACAAGAGCCCCACCCTAATATGCTGGGTAGATCTCTTCCCTCCTGCTCTAGACAAAAGCCACACTCCACCACCCTTGAAAAGTGAAAGTGTTAGTCGCTTAGTCGTGTCTGACTCTGCGACCCCATGGATTGTAGCCCGCCAGACTTCCTCTGCCCATAGAATTCTCCAGGCAAGAATACTGGAGTGGGTTGCTGTTCCCTTCTCCAGGGGATCTTCCTGACCCAAGGATCCAACCTGGGTCTAGATTCTTTACCATCTGAGTCACAGGGAAGTCCCACCACCCTCAAAATACAAACCAAAAACACCTCTTCTCTCCACCAAAGAGATATCATTGCTATGTTGTTGCTAAGTCACTTCAGTCGTGTCCGACTCTGTGTGACCCCATAGACGGCAGCCCACCAGGCTCCCCCGACCCTGGGATTCTCCAGGCAAGAACACTGGAGTGGGTTGCCATTTCCTTCTCAATGCATGAAAGTGAAAAGTGAAAGGGAAGTCGCTCAGTCGTGTCCGACTCTTAGCGACCCCATGGACTGCAGCCTACCAGGCTCCTCCGTCCATGGGATTTTTCAGGCAAGAGTACTGGAGTGGGGGGCCATCGCCTTCTCCGAATTCAGGTCAAATCTTTTACGTGATTTTTAAACCATTCAACAAATGGGTCCCACCTGTACTCCATCCAAAGCAACAGCCAGGACAGTGCTGCCTCCACGACACAGAAGTCTGTCAGGACCGGGGCCTCGGCCCTGCCCAGACACACCTCCAGCAGGACAAGGGGCTAAACGGGCACTGAACAGAGAGCCTGGGCTGAGCGCGGCCACCCTCACTCGGACTGTGGGAAGAGACCAAACCTCTGCTGGGGAGAGGGGCCGGGCAGGAGGGGCCTTGCACGTACTCAGCAGCAGCTGCACGCCTTTCCGGAGCAGGATCTCCTTCACTTCCTGCCGGACACAGGGCAGGAGCTCTGTGTCTGCAAGGGCCATCTTGGAGTGAATGAGAGTGACCTGAGGGCAAAGAACCACAGGGCAAAGAAAAAACACTGAGTCTCCCCCTCACACAAAGAGGCCTGAAAACATAGTGGTGCTTCTCCCCCACCTCCTCCCAACTTCCAGTCTACAGGTGAGGAATCTGAGGCCCCAGAGAAGTAAGTGGCCCACTGGCAGACCAGTTATAAGACAGTAAGGAATCCGCCTGCTATGCAGGAGACCCGGGTTCGATCTCTGGGTCAGGAAGGTCCCCTGGAGAAGGGAATGGCTACCTAGTCCAGTATTCTTGCCTGGAGAATCCCATGGACAGAAGAGCTTGGTGGGCCACATTCCATGGGGTCGCACAGAGTTGGACACAACTGAACGACTAACACTTTCACTTTCAGACCAGTTAATGGTGAGCTGGGCTGGAACCCATATCTCCCAGACTAGAATTCTTTCAGATGTGCCAATGCTTCTTGACACATACCTCACCGAGCACCATGTGGAAAATGATTTTCAAACATCCTTGGGCACCTACACAGTCTCTATGTAAGCCATCAACACTCTGTAAATCAGGCTGACATTTACACTAAAGCTGGTTCTAAAACTGGTGCTTCCAGGCATGTCTATTTGCTGCCTGGGTCAGTGCAGTGACGTGGAAGGCAGCCTGTAGAGATGTTCAGAGCAGACTGCCTGGGTTGAAATCCCATCTCAGATATCCACTCAGACACCTCCCAAAGACTTCATATGGTGGACAGTCCCACTCAGAGGAATTTTGTAATGATGAAATGACAAAGTAGAAAGCACATAACTCAGCACACGTACGTGTATACTCAAGTCATGTCTCTTTGGGTCCCTATGGACTGTAGCCCACCAGGCTCCTCTGTCCATGGGATTTCCCAAACAAGAATACTGGAGCAGGTTGTCATTTCTGCCTCAAAAGGATCTTCCTGACCCAAGGATTGAACCCGCATCTCCTGCATTGGCAGGTGGGTTCTTTACTGCTGAGCCACCTGGGAAGCCCCAACTCAGCACATACTGACTCCTTAATAAAGGGTAACTACTATTACTCTTACCTGTCTACTAATTATAAACATACAAGAATTATACTGAGTTATTTACTACTTCAGACCAGTCTCTACCCCATAAATCAAAATTAATCAACTTCTACATCAGTCACTCATAATAATTTCCAATAAATCATCAAAGAATAGGCATATAATTAAATTAGCCTATATTGATCTTACTTTTCAAAACCAACCTGCCTTTCTCTAGGGAAAAAGAACCAGCCACAGGCTCCATGTGGCTCCCAGAAGCTGATCTGGCATCAGCTACAGGCAAGCTCTCGCCTCATGGATCCATAATTGCTGAGCATCACTCAGCCCCAGGCTGAGCCTTTACAGCCTGCTGCCTTTCTCTCCAAGATGCCAGAAAGATGCCTCTATCCCTCCACAAACGGGAGCAGGGCCACGCTCTCGTGGGCAGAAAACAGTGCTGGCCAGTCCGTCCCCAGCAGGGGCTGTGAGGGGTGCACTGCAGGGTCCCCCTATCTGTCCAGGGAGAAGACTACTGTCTCTTATCCAGAAAAAGTGTGTTAGTGTTAGTCGCTCAATCATGTCTCACTCTTTTGCAACCCTATGGACTATAGCCTGCCAGTCTCCTCTGTCCATGGGATTCTCCAGGCAAGAATACTGGAGTGGGTTGCCGTTTCCTCCTCCAGGGGATCTTCCTGACCCAGGGATCAAACCCAGGTCTGCTGCATTGCATTGCAGGCAGATTCTTTACCGTCTGAGCCACCAGGGAAACGCATCTCTTACCCAGACAAGACACTAATGAGGGAATCTGTGACCAAGCCGGTTGTCAGCCAAAAGAGGTAATCAAAGTTTCTATCACAAGGAGAAATTGCTGCAGGGCACATGGGAGTTTGTAATGTTTCCCCCCTGGGCTTGATCCTCTGGGTTGGCCTAGAGGGCAGAACCCGTCACTGAACGTTAGGGCACACCCTAGCTCTCCAGGAAGAATTCCCAGCAGAATGGGACTTTAGGGGGGCCCCTGTACAGACAGCAAAGATGGGAAACACCTGCTCCCACTTTATATTAATGGGACTCCCTTCCCAGGCCCTGAGCAAATTCTGATGTTCATTAGACAAAAAAGAAGCCCACTTTTGGGAGTTCAAACCCAAGGTCACTGGCCTACCTCTTTCTCAGGGTATTCCGTTTTAATCTCTGCTGCCATCTCCACTCCTGCAGAGCCTCCTCCCACCACCACAATGGACTGTGAGCGCTGGACCTGGAGAAGCAGGAGATGGAAGCACACCCTCAAGTCCACCCCACCTCTGGGTCCAGACTAGGAAGCGGGTTCCTTGACCAAGGAAGCACAGAGAACCCTTTCCAAGTTCAGGGTCCAAATAAGCTTCCTGGGGGTCAGGCTCTTGCTGGGTGTCTCCCTGCATTTCTTACTAAGCTCTCACTGCCTGCCCACCTTTCAGATGAGTAGATCTGCCTGAGTTCATAGGCTAGGTTCTTAACTTCAAGTCTAACATCTGCTCATGACTATGTGAGAAGTTCCCCAGGCCTCTCAGTGGCTTTGCAGAGAAGGAAAGGCCTGATCTCAGTCACACGGCTGCATGACCTTCTCTAGATCCCCATGCCTCATCTATTCAGTGGGGACAGACCCATTCCACCCACCTCTCAGGATCCCCGTGAGAACCAAGAGCATGGATCCAAGCCTGCTCTGTAAAACATATGCCCTGTACAAACAGCAGCCAATAGCTACACGAGCAGGTCTAGATGCCCATGTCCAAACTTCAAGACAGGTCCAAAGGTCTTCCCCCAGGAGCCTCTTTCTGGTAACTCTGCATCTCTACAGTGCTCCTGCAGCCCCAGACACCTCCTGGGGGCTCCCTGCTGCCGCCCCAGGTGTCCCACAGCTGTTTCACTCTCCAGGGCCCCTCCCCCAGCTCTGTCCTCAATCCCTGCCCCTGGCAGTGGGCAGCTCACCTGCGTCACCATGTCCTCATAGGCCTGGATGGCCATCTGCTGGCTGGAAACCTGGTTAAACTTGCCCGGGAAGAGCCCAGTGCTGCCCGTGGCCAGGATGAGATGTGAAAAGGGTAGGGCCTGGGAGGAGCAAGGAAGAAAAAAAAAGGTGAGGGTAGAGCGTGGCTTCTGCATCCAACCCCAGGCTCCACCAGGCAAAAAACTATTTCTGGGGAATAAGTAGGATTCTAGCTTCCAATGTGGAGTTAGTCTAGAATCTCCCTACTACTACATTTATTCTAGAAGAAACTTCCCCCATCCTGGCCAAAAGAAGAAAAAAAAAGGGGGGAAGGAAATCCCTTGGGCTGGCCAAAAAGTTCATTCATTCGGGTCTTTCCATAAGATGTTACAGATTAAAATTGACAAAGGCAGAGCTGCTCTGATGGGAGGGAGACGGGAGGGTCTGTATCCTACTCAGCCCATCACTCCCCCATGGAGGCCTGAGATGCCCTCAGGGACCCAAAGCCACAGGATAAGGAGGTTTTCTATCATCATGCCAAGCAGAGGTTCTATAGTCTTAAACCTGATTCAAGGAGGACTAATTCACAAGAAACCACACACTCATTAAAGACAGGAATTGGAGCCCCTTTGTCCAACCCCCACTTAGCTTTGACTAGAGCAGAGGGCCAGGCTGGAGGGGACTCTCCAGTGGGTGGGCAGGTGGTGGCTCACTGACAGATTTCTGGTCCCTTGGGGATCCACCAGGCACTGAACTTATGCCATGCTGAGGGGCACAAACTCCAGGAGGAAAACCTCTGCACCCCTCCCCCACCGGGTGATGTGGGATTGTAGCACCTACCCTTTGATTCCAGACAGCAATGGGGCCTCTGGGCTGGGCGAAAAAAACTGCCTGGGTCCACATGTTGGTGGAGTCTTTCCAGCTGTGGGGTCTTGGGCAAGCCTCTTAAGGTCGGGTGCACCTCCCTCCCAGGGTCACATTGGGCATTAAAGGAGAATACATGAGGCTTCAGACAGTGCCTGGCATACAGGGAGGGCTCCAAAAATGTCTGCACCACTCTCCTGTGGCCGCTGGGGTCTGGCCTCGGCTCAGGAGGCATCTGCTATCTTCCAGGCACAGGGCAGGGATGGGGGTGCCTCGTCCCTGAGGAGACCAGCCCAGGTATCCTCCCACCAGCAACCGCATCCCAGGGGCCTCCTGAAGTCAGCTGAGAATGGTCAGCCCCTGCTGGACTCACCTGGCCATCCTCCAGCAGCACCGTCTGATTCTTCAGGTCTATCTCGACCACCAGGCCCTGTCTGAAGTTTTCCTTGAAGGTCACCGAGTAGGAAATGAATGTCTTTTTGGCAAACCCTGGGGAATGGATAGAAAGGAGGTTGCAATATAAAGCTGCCCACAGGAGGCCAGAATAACTCAGAACCCGTCCTGAGCCGCATGCCAACAGTGACACCAGTGGTTAAACGACCCCTGGGTGGCCACTACACCCTAAAGCACCCAGTCTGAGCCCCAGGCCCTCAAGGAAACTCACACTCTGACCTCTGGAGCCTTCGTGTGGTAGCTGCTTAAGGGCAGGGACTTCACATTCCCCAGAGCTTGTCAATGGTGGAATTTAGGCACCTTGCCGTAAAGGGAGAAAACCACCCTCTGACCCACAGTGGTGAATAGGCCACTGTCACAAAGAATGCCCCAGAGAGGGGCCCCTTACCACTCTCCACGGAGGCCCGGAGGGCTGCCACGTTGTGGTGGAAGGAGTCCTTCATGTCCACCAGCACAAACGGGATGTTCAGTGCCTGCAGCTGGCTGGCGGCAGCGATGCCACCAAAGCCCCCGCCCACAATCACAACATGCACGGCTCCCGCGTCCATCGAGACCTGGGACCCCATCTCCGACCGGGCACTACTGGGATAGGAGGAAAGACCACATCAGATTCAGGGGGGCTCAAGGTTGAGAAGGCAGAGGTGGGCCCACAGCAAAAAAGGCCTCAAATGCCAAGACTTGATCTTCTGAAAGCATGCAATCACCTTTCAATGAAACTCCAGTTTTTGTAAAATTTGAATTAAATTCCAAAGGAACAGGGGGTATCCTAATTCCATCTCATCCCCCTAGCCCCCCAGTTCCCTTCTCCAAGGCATCTACTGTTACCAAGTTTATATGAATCCTTCCAGAAATATTCTGTGCACCTGCAACCACGATTATTATTTTTTTGCACACATGAAACAACTATTTTGCACTTATTTTCACTCATTAATATATTCATTCAGTCAATAATATCAATTAATGAACCTCTTGCTCTTTGATGTGTTCTGTGCTGTGGATGCCGTAGTCAGAGACAGACAGAAAGATAAGGCTTAGCCCTTGTAAAGGGAGGATTTCAAACTCAAAGGGCTGGTGGATGATGTGGGAAGCTGGGTGTGCACAGTACCAAGGAACAGTGGGTATGCCTCTGGGGAACTGGTGATCAGAGGCCACATTAAAGGAACAAACAGAATTCTTTAAGGAGCGCAGTAAGCAGACAGTGGCCAGGTTCCACCCAGCTCACAGGTCACCAGCTTCAGCCCCAGGTCTAAGGAGATCAGTTAACCAGTAAGACAACCAGCCTATAAAATAGGCTGCAGTGTGAGGCTATGACAGTGGGGTCAGGAGGAGGGGGCTGCCGGAACAGAGGAGGTGCAAAGGGACTGCTGGGTGACATCCCCCAGGAAAGAGGGGGCAGAAGGGAAGCTCTGCTGAGAGACGAAACAGTGCTGGTTAAGGACCAAGAAGGAAGTCTGCGGGTGAGAAAGAGGCTGGAGAAGCGCTGATCATGAGGGCTGCAGGGAGAGCGGCAGGTGATGCCCAGGAAAGGGGACCTGCAATCAAAGAGAGCATGTGCAAGGAAAGAGGGCCAGGTCTGCAGGCCAAGTGCGGCCCAGGCTCACACACACGCATGAGCACAGCAAGGAGGAGTGGAGAGGAACCAGACAGACAGCAAACTGCCAAAAAGTGATGCAGAAGCGTGTTCCGGCCCACCTTGTACCCTCAGGCAGCACTGCAGGCAGCTGGAAGGCCACCACTCTGCCCTGCATCGTCTGTGTGGTCTGGGGCACAACACCTCCCCTCTCTGGGCCTTCATTTACCCTCTGTAATGGGAGGGCCAGCCCGCAATGTCCTTGAACAGTAGCTTTCCAAGACACGGTGGTCCCCAGATCTTCTCACACTTATGGGGGCAGCTTATGGTTGGACCTCCAGGCACTGTTGCCATTGGTATTCAAATACACACTAATTTCTCTTCTGGGGAAGTAAAAACCTGGGTGAGGGAGGGCAGATCTGGCATAGGACATTGGAGGGAATTTTTAACTTTGCCTTTCATTGACTAAATGGTCCCCAATGTGTTGAAACTTATGCATTCTACCATTCTTTTTAATTATGACTTTTTTTAATTGGAGGAGAAATATCAATAACCTCAGACATGCAGATGACACCAACCTTATGGCAGAAAGCAAAGAACCAAAGAGCCTCTTGATGAAAGTGAAAGAGGAGAATGAAAAAGTTGGCTTAAAGCTCAACATTCAGAAAACTAAGATCATGGCATCTGGTCCCATCACTTCATGGCAAATAGATGGGGAACACAGTGGCTGACTTTAATTTTAGGGGCTCCAAAATCACAGCAGATGGTGATTGCAGCCATGAAATTAAAAGATGCTTACTCCTTGGAAGGAAAGTTATGACCAACCTAGACAGCATATTAAAAAGCAGAGACATTAGACATTACTTTACCAACAAAGGTCCATCTAGTCAAGGCTATGGTTTTTCCAGTGGTGATGTATGGATGTGAGAGTTGGACTATAAAGAAAGCTGAGCACTGAAGAATTGATGCTTTTGAACTGTGGTGTTGGAGAAGACTCTTGAGAGTCTCTGGGACTGTATGAAGATCCAACCAGTCCATCCTAAAGGAGATCAGTCCTGGGTGTTCATTGGAAGCACTGATGTTGACGCTGAAACTCCAATACTTTGGCCACCTGATGCAAAGAGCTGACTCATTTGAAAAGACCCTGATGCTGGGAAAGATTGAGGGCAGGAGGAGAAGGGGATGATGGAGGATGAGATGGTTGGATGGCATCACTGACTCAATGGACATGAGTTTGGGTAAACTGCAGGAGTTGGTTTTGGACAGGGAGGCCTGGCATGTTGCGGTTCATAGGATTGCAAAGAGTTGGACACGACTGAGTGACTGAACTGAACTGAATTGCTTTACAATATTTTATTGGCCTCTGCCATATGTCCACATAAATCAGTTTTACAAATGAGAAACTGGCAGGGCTGGGACCAAAACAAGCCCCCCAGCAGGTATTATCACCTTCACGGTCCCAGGCCCTCAGAAAGGTTGTCTAGATATAGCCCGAGGAGTGTTCATCAGGCTGAATCTGTCAACTGGGCCAGGACCCAAGAGGACCCCAGGGACCAGCCAGGGACAGAAGCAGACACCAGGAGCTGAACACCAGGAGAAGGGGGCCTGGGAATGTGGCAGGTGGTCAGGCAGGCTATGGAAGGGGTACATTTCACCTGCCCCCTTCAACATGGCCCCCCTCTGTGCCAGCCTGCCCTTGGGGCCAGCAGCCAGTGAGGAGGTCAGAGAACCACCCAGAGAGCTCTGCTTCCAAAGCCAGGGGGTCATAGGACTAAGAGAGGCTACCAGCTTGTTGGGGAGAGGGGTCCACCATGGGCCATCCAGGGAAGCTTGAGGTGGAGCCTTGAAAAACAGCTGAAGCCAGGGGCCTTCATCACAGAGAAAATAGCTTAGGCCAAGAAATCCAGTGGCAGGAAGGGAGAGGGTGTGAAGGGTTCAAGGAGCAGGTTTGGGCAGCCAGGAAAGCAGGTGACAGGGCCCAGCACACACAGAGGACTGTCATGTCAGGCCAGTGTCTGGGCCTACAGGCTGCCCTGAGGTCCTCACAGGGAAGAAAGCCCCGTGAGCCCAGCACAGGCTGGACAGGCAGTGAGTTAGTCAAACGAGTTAAACTCCTGCTCCCTCAGCGCCCCCGGGATCATTAACTGGATCCCCGGAGGGCAAACCCTGGCCTCGCCCAACTAGGCACAGCCCTCAATAAATGTAAACTGATTCTCTAGATGTCCAGGTCCAGAGTGTGGGGCCTGAGCACACACCCAGGCCCAGGAAGGGCTGCCATAGCCGGGTTGGGGAGGGGAGGCATTTCTGAGCCACAAGCTGCCTGAGGCCCCTCTCCTGGAATCCGCCCTTCTCTCTCCTCCACTGACCCCTGACACACCCACTTGCGGACAGGGGGCCTGGCAGCACTCCAGCCCCATTCCACCCTTTTCCTCGGCAGCCTCCCTCGCCCAACACTCTTGGACACCCTCCTTTCCCTTGGCTCATCCAATGCCAATTCTCACCTGGGCCCAAGGACAACTGGACTCCCCTCTGATCAGCCATGACCTACTTTTCCAGACACCTAAACCCTTGGCTTAAGCCACGGATCTGCACTCCCAGGCACACAGCCTGTAGGCGCTCAGAAAGCAAGTGTGCAATTGGTGATGTTGAACTGTAGGTTCTAATGTAGTAGCAGTGCTGGGCAAACAGCTTCAACCAATGGGCAACTCCATCAATCAATGGAAACCTCCACCAATGGGAGATTATAGGCTACGCTATTATACACCCGTACGATGGAATATTCTGGAGGCAATTTTACAGTGGAAGATTTTTTACGCGAAAAGTTTGTTCATGATTCATTTGCACCCACAGATTATACAAGACCAAGAGAGAACCATAACATAAACCATGGTCTCTGGGTGATTATGTCAATGTAGGTTCATCACATGTGACAAGTGAAGCACTCTGGTGAGTGATGTAAATAATGAAGAGGCTTGCATGTGTCGGACAGAGGGCCTATTGACAATTTCTATGCCTTCCACTCGGTTTTTCTGTGAACCTATGACTACTCTAAAAACATCATAAAGTCTTAAAAAAAAAGCTTGTCCATGAAAAAGTTGGACAATAGAACAGCACATAGAGCCTGATCGCATTTGTGCACCACCAAGCACAGGGACCTAACTACACCTACACACATACACGGAACGATGACAACAGCAGGCATCACTGAGCTTTCAGCAACATCTGTGCATTCAGTAGCAGGGGTCCCTCTTCATTTTGGCAAGAACTTCAGGAACTTGCCCAAGATTAATCCTCAGCAATTTGACCACATCTGCACTCTAAACCTAAATGCTAACAGTGCTTGCCAGATGAAGTTTTTACTTTCTTCTTTGAGCTTTTCCCCTCTTTTTTGGTATTGTTTGAATATTTTTAAGCGAGTATGCCACTTTACAGAAATAATAAAGTTTTAAAGACAGAGCAGGCCTCCTACCACCTAATTTTCTAAATTGAGATATTTGGGGGATTTCTCTGGCAGTCCCTGGACTCTGCACTTTCACTGCCAAGGGCCCAGATTCAATCCCTGGTCAGGGAACCAAGATTAAGTAAGCCATGCGGTGCAGTGAAATGTTTTTCATATATTATGAAATTCACTATCTTAGAGTGTACAACCCAGCGGATTCTAGTACATTCGTAAAGTTGTACAACTGTCACCACAATCTAATACCAGAACATGTTCATCACTACTCTCCCTAAAAAAGACTCCATATCCATTAGCATTCGTTTCTCATTCCTTCTTTCCTCCAACCCCTGTAATCATTAATCTTTCTGTCGCTAAAGATGTGCCTATTCCATACCTTTTGCTTCTGGTTTCTTTTGCCTAGCATGGTATTTTCAATATTCATCCAAGCTGTAACTTGTATCAGTATTTCATATTTTTTTTTTTATGGCTGAGTAATATTCTATTGTATGGAGATAGCACACTATGTTTATCCTTTGGTCCACTGATGGACATCTGGGTTGTTTCCCCCTTTTGGCTAAAGTGAATGATGCTGCTATGAATGTATAACTCTGCATGAACAAAAAAATTCTGTTGAGTATATACCTGTGAGTGGAATTGCTGGGTCCCATGGTAACTCTAGACTTCACTTTTTGAGGAACTGCAAACCCACCATCTGATTTTACTAATCATCAAGCCAAGAGAATGAGCATAGAAGATCTTAACGGAATCTTCCCAGATGCAGAAATGTCAGCATAAAAGAAGGTCCAAGAGAACAGATGCTCACTGTCCAGCAGCTCCTAAGAAATGCTATCTTTGCCCCTTCCCCAACACGCACACAATGTGGTTTATACTCAGATTTTCTCAGTAAATCCTGTTTCCTCTGCCAAAGACACTCAGCCTGATCCCAACGGGACTCTTCTCCAATAAAACAAAGGGCTTTTAGGAATCAACTGAAAAACAAGGAAGTTACATTTTGGCCAAAGCTGTGAAGAGGTCACGCCTCAGAAGACACACAGTGGGAACCATGTGGGCTCTGATCAAAGGGTGGATATCACCCCAGAATTGTTTCATAGAGATTACAAATAAAACCCACCGCTTTCAAGAGCTCACTGGTTATGCCCAAAGTAGATTCCACAGCCATTTCCAGAGTGGCTGACCTGGATGAGAGGGCCTAGCGTTCATGTGTGCGTGCGTGCTAAGTTGCTTCAGTCATGTCTGACTCTTTGCGACTCCATTGACTGTAGCCTGCCAAGCTCCTCTGTCCAGGGAGTTCTCCAGGCAATAATACTGGAGTGAGTTGCCATTTCCTTCTCCAGGGGATCTTCCTGACCCAGGGATCGAACCTGCGTCTCCTGCATTGCAGGTGGATTCTTTACCACTGAGCCACTGGGGAAGATCTGAAAGGGCCTAGAGAGTGACTCAAAACACCATAAACCTACCCCTCCCCACGGGAGAAGGCAAAGGGGTGAATGGCCTCCCTTGCTGGACACCAGGGCCCAGGCTGAGAGTGGGCACTCCACAGTCAGCTCCTCAGGAAACAGATGCAGAACAAAACCCCAAAAGACAAGTTTCCAAAGGGGACTCAAAGTCTGAAGAAGGGGTTGTTGTTTCGTGTCCCAGGAGAGGGCATTTTTTGGACAGACAGGTTCCTTCATGTGTCATATAGCCTCTGGTGCCAAAACCCAGGGCACACAACTTGTACAGTCTCCTGGGAGCCAGTCACTTTGTGGTTCCCTTAACATCCCCACAGTCTGTGCCTGGACCCTGGCTTCCTCATTTCACCACCAGACACAGAGATCAGGCTGGCCCTGGAGCATACCTGCTCTGCCCAGCTCCTCACTTACCTGCTGGATAGTCCTGAGCAAAGGCCCATCCAGCTGGGCCTCATCTACCCCTCTGAAATGGACCCTCCAAATGCAAGGTTACTGACTACTCCTTGGAGGCCTCTGAGAGCTTGGGGGCACTTACAACCCAAGGAGGCCTCCTTGATGTTTTAACACCTTTACATATTTTGAACACAAAGTGCAGAGCTGGGACACGTCGAAGCCCCTTCCCAAACTATGTCTGAACCTCTGCCCTGTGCCTGCCCTGCTGTGGGACCATCAACTCCCAAGCGCCTTGCCCCTCCCAATCTCATGGTACAATCAAGGGGCAGAGAGAGTGTAACCAGAGGGGAAAGACAGGGTATATTTAATGGGTGCTTTGAAAGAAAAATACCAGACATCAGGCACCAAAAGCAACTCCCACTGGATCAGGAGTTGCTGGACCCCGCCGGCCCATCCGAGTTACTTGAGTCACCTTTGGCCTTAGTTTCCGGGAAAGCTGGAGCTCCGTGGAGAAACGGACCTCCCAGTGCACCCTGGAGCCTGTGAGCACTGGGTAACCCCCGCATTTTCCTCCTGACCCTGAGGCTTTGCTCCTGCCTTGTGACACTGGCTTCAGTCCGCCCACGGCGGCTTCCACCCTCGGAGCCCTCCCGGGATGGGCGTGGGGGGAGGGTGTCTGTCTTACTTGGGAAGACTTAGCACGGATCTCCAGGGTGCAGGGTGAACGGGATGACAGGCAAGTTTGCTCCATCCTCGCTGGAGCAAACTTCCCCCTTGACTTTTGGGGGACCTGGGGGGCGGCAGGCCTGAACCCCGCTTCCCATACAGATCGCCCTCTCCTCCCGAGGCCACATCGGGCGCCCCGGCCCCCGACGCTGTTCCGGGCATCTTGGAGCCCAGCAGGTGCGGGGGTCCCGGAGAGCCCGCCCGGCGCGCCCCTCACCTGCCGGAAGCCTCTTGCCGCTGCAGCTCCCGCCAGCAGCTCCCGTTGTCGCCGCCCGGCCCGAGGCCCCGCCCGGGCCGGCGTGACTCGGCGCGTCCGCCCTCCAGCCTGGGCTGTGCCCCCGGCGGCCCCCTGGGGAACTGCAGCCGCCCAGAAGTCAACCGCCCCAACCGTGTGCCCTTGACCCCTGCGGCTGAGGCCGCCCGCGCTGCGCCGGCCCGGCTCCCCTGCCGGACCCCCTACCAGTCGTCGTTCCTTGGAGCTCGGGCTCCGACGCAGGCTATGGGACCTCAGCGGCGCGGATCACCAGCCTTCTGCCCTGGCTTAGGTAACAAGCTGAGCACCTAATCCATGTCTGGTATTGTGCTAGGTGCGCGGGGTGGGGACGAGGGGTTGTAAAATGTAGAACAAGACAGGTATGGTTTCTGCTTTCCTCGAGGTTGATAGTCTGGGGAAAGATACTAAGCTGCAAAAATAAAAATTATATATATATATATATATATATACTAATTGCAGTAAGAAAGATTGGGGGCAAAAGAAGGGTGCCAAGGCCTCTCTCCAAGGATAAGTTAGCCCTGGGCAGAGAGGAGCCAAGTATACTCTGGGTGTGCAAAGACCGAGGCAGGATAAAGAACTGACAATGGGGGCATTGCAGGGGAGCTTGGGGACAGAGCAGCCCAGCATGGCAGGATGGCACAAGCCTCTAGGCCCTGGTGAAGACTGTCCAGGGCAATGGGGAGCCACTGCTGGGTTTGTTTGTTGGGTTATTTTTGGTGGTGGGGGGTGGGGGGGGGGAGGGATTGGTTTGGTTTTGGTTTTGGTTTATTTTTGGTCACAGCATGAGGGATGTTAGTTCCCTAACCAGGGATCAAACCCATGCCCCTGCAGTGGAAGCGTGGAGTCCTACCCACTGACCACCAGGGAAGTCCCACTGCTGGGTTTTAAGCAGAAGAGTGAGGTCTGAGTTATGTTGGAAGGTGAAAAGATGGGGGAATGAAAGGCTGCCTGAAACTGGGGGAACTAGGAGGAGAAGAGTCCAGGGGTAAGAAGAAAGTGGTTGGACTCAGATCTGTCAAGAAATATACTGATGCAAACTGGAGATAGGATCAAGCCAATGTGGTGACAGATAAGCCATCTTCTGGAGAAGGAAATGGCAACCCACTCCAGTGTTCCTGCCCGGAGAATCCCACAGACAGAGGAGCCTGGCAGGCCACAGACCATGGGGTCGCCAAGAGTCACACACGACTTAGCGAAATGGCAAAGCCATCTTCATCTATTTAATGCAAATATTAGCACTAACACGAAGCATTGTAGAAGAGTTGATGGGAAAAAAAATAAAGAAAAGGTTCAGTGAGATCATTTGTGTGACGTGTGTTAGTATGTTGCCTGGCACACAGCAGCAGAGTACAGAGCAGCCATTTATTACAGCTCTTTGATATAAGGAAATTAGGTTGCCCAAGGCTATGACACAGAACATTGGCAGCTTCCTCTCTCCCAGCCCGGTGCTCCTTTGAATAGTACCCTTTATTGCCTTGGTTTTCATGACTGTTTATGCTAGAAGTAAGCATTTCTGTACCTTTTCCAAAAGCTGTGGTCAGAGGCCTTGTTTTCAATACTCCTGGCATAGGGAGTGTTGTGAGCAATTCCATCTAAAGGATGCTGGTACCCAGAATCATCTCAAGGTGGAGAAGGAGCTGGCATCCTCCCATGAACATCCCATGCTCATTATTAGCCCACACACCTCAGGGTGCATCTGCTGGTCCTTTGGAATCCTCCCATCTCCTCCCATCCAGCTGGCACCCTGCCCAGTGAGAACATGAGCTGAAGAAAAGAATACAGTCAGAGGCATAGGAGTCTGCACCTCCTTCTCTCAGGCCTTGAAGTCACAGAAGAGCAGCTGTGCCAGAGTGTGGAGTACAGAGAGCCCATAAGCCCTGCCTATCCCACCCCTGCCTCTCAGGGATGCATCAGAGAGCCCCGAGTTGGCTTTGATGTTCTGGGCGCAGTGAGCTTTCATTTGTCCTGGGCTTTGCAAACTTCCAAATAGCTTGTATCTCCTCTTAGTCCTCCTGAAATCCCTAGAGGAAAGTGGGGTGTGTGTGGTGGGGGGGGGCGGGGCATGCACACAGTCATGCCCAACTCTTTTCGACCCAATGGACTGTAGCCTGCCAGGCTCCTCTGTCCATGGGGATTCTCCAGGCAAGAATACTGGAGTGGATTGCCATTTCCTACTCCAGGGCATCTTCCTGACCCGGGGATCAAACCCATGTCTCTTGTGTCTCCTACATTGGCAGTCAGGTTCTTTACCACTAGCACCACCTGGGAAGATCTAGAGGAAAGTGGGGGGTGGGGTGGTTAAACTCTGACACTGAAGATAACCACCACCATTGACTAGATCTTTGGGGCAGAGACCTGGCTTTGCTGGACTTTGAGTCCCCAGCATCTGGCACTGACCCCAGCACTTGGTTCCCTTAAAGTTCACTAATGTTTGCTTAAATGATTTTAAAAAAATATATATTTCTCTATTTGGCTGCACTGGGGCTTAGCTGTGGCCTGCGGGATCTTTTGCTGTGGCACACACACTCTCTAGTTATGGAACTCGTGCTCAGTAGTTCTGGTGCACAGGCTTAGTTTCTCTGAGGTATATGTGGGATCTTAGTTCCCCAACCAGGAATCGAACCCAAGTCCCCTGCCTTGCAAGGCAAATTCTTAACCTCTAGACCACCAGGGAAGTCCCTGCTTAAATGATTTTTTTTAATTAAGATTTAATTCACATACCATAAAATTCACTTTTAAAACATAAAATAATGGGGTGAAGGCTATGCAACCCTCACCATTATCTAACTCCAGGATATCCCATCGTTTAGTTGCTAAGTCATGTCTGACTCCTGGCAACCCCATGGACTATGGCCTGCCAGGTTCCTCTGTCCATGGAATTCTCCAGGCAGGAATACTCGAGTGGGTTGCATTTCCTTCTCCAGGGGCTCTTCCAAACCCAGGAATCAAACTCAGGTCTCCTGCATTACAGGCAGATTCTTTACCTACTGAGCTATAAGGGAAGCCCAAAATGTTAGTTGCTCACTCGTGTCTGACTCTTTGTGACCCCAAGGACCCATAGCTGTCCAGGGGATTCTCCAGGCAAGAATACTGGAGTGGGTTGCCATGCCCTTCTCCAGGGGATATTCCTGACCCAGGGATCGAACCCACGTCTCCTGCACTGCAGGTGGATTCTTTACTGTCTGAGCCACCAGGGTATCTCAAGATATTTGCATCACTCCAAAGAAACCCCATACTCAACGAGCAGTCCCTCTCCACTTCTGCCTCCATCCGGCCCCTGACAACCAGAATGATTCATATCTGATGAAACAACCCTACCAGTACTCCTAGAAACATAGTAACTAATATTTGTTGAACACAGACTAAGTGCTTTGGATAGCTTCTCAAATTTACTTTACACGTGGGTCCTCCAAGGTAAGTCTTATTCATCTCCACTTCATAGATGAGGAAACTAAAACTCAAGCTAATAAATCAGCAAAATCACACAGTTAGTAAAAGAGAGGAACTGGGTCTTGACCCTAAAATCAGGGCATCATCGCTAAGGGAGCCAGAGGTCACTGAGCAGGCATAGGAGAGACTCAGTGGTGAGTCACACAGGCATCAGAAATTCACTGGGCTCATGCCCCAGCACTGTGGGAAACAGAGGTGGAGAAAACCACCACAGCCTGCCCAGGGCAGGGACACAGCCCTGGGGCTTGGGAAGGTCAAGGAGAGTTTTGTGGAAGGACTATACCGATACAGGCAAAGTGGATTCCAATCAGCAGCGTACAAGGAAAGGACTTATTAAAATTGCAGCACAAACCTGAAGCTGGGAGGGAGGAGAGAGAGGCATGCAGTGGCCCATGCTGGGTTTGGGGTGTGGCTTGCAGAGCTGGTATGGCCCGTCTCCAAGGACCTGACCCACACCAGGAAAACTAGGGAAAGTGTCATGGTCATTCAACACCTTCTTGGCAACCAGGGAACATCTTGATTCAAGAGAGGGGAGAGGGTCCCAGTGGAACCTTCTTGTCCCCACATCACTTCTCTCTTCCCACTCAACAGTGTACATATCTTTGGCGCTGAAAATCGTGGCTCCTTGCCTAACAAGGGACTTTTGTCTTTGAATTTCCAGGTGCTGGAGGGACCAGGGAGATACAATTCAGATGCCTTAATGTTGGTAGTTCTATGGAACCTTAATGATTAGTGTGAGCTCCCAATGCTAGGGACACGGATTCAATCCCTGATCAGGGAACTGAGATCCCGCATGTTGCATAGCACTGCCAAAATAATTAGAAAAAAATGAAAGATGGGAACCTTGAATTAAAAAAAAAAAAATTAGTAGGAACATCAAGCAGGTTGTCTAATATCCCAGAACCTAAGAGGAGGACGCACTGCTGGCTCTCAGCAAGGCCTGAAGGCATACAGTCCCTGACAGCAACAGGTGTTTCTACTGCTGGCTCCCAGGGCTGGGGGGAGTGCCATGGTACTGGGATCAACTCAAGGGCCCAGAGAAACAGAAGCGGTATCCCCACTTAAGGAAGGGACAACTCTTAACTTTATCTGAAGAACCTTGTCAGTTTTAGTGAAATTCACAACCCTCAAACAACGGGGGGAATCCTCCAGTTTCTTCTCTCCCTTGAAATGTGCTTTGGCAGAGTGCTCACAGCTAGGGGAAGGCTATATTCATGAAGCTAGGTTCTACTGCTGTGACAAACAGACCCCCCAGTCTAATGGCTCAAATACAACAGAAGTGGATTACTTGCCTGGGCTTCAGTACCAGGCCAGTGGACTGGTTAATGAGACTGCCCCCTCCACACCATCATCCAGGGACCAGCTAAAGGGACTGTCTTCACCAAGTGGCTGCCAAGGTGTCTTTTAAGGGATGTCTCCACTCCCGGCGGATGTGGGTAAGGGCACAGAAAAGGCCAGGCCTGGAAGTGGTGTACCTCCCTTCTGTGCTTTGGAACTCATGGACACACCTGACTGTGGGGATGGCCAGGAGTTGCCATCCAGAGTATGGGCGGAAAGAAGAGAGGAAAACAGATCCTGGTGTCTGCCCTGCTGACCGAGGTCTTAGCCTCCCTGGTTTACTTCCTGTGCTCCTGCTTGTCCTTTCTCAGGCTCCTGCAGGTTCCTGCTCTTAAACACTGGCAGCCCCAGGCTCTCCACTGCACCTGCTCCCAGAGGTAGCAAGGCATGAGAAAATGATGGGCTCAAGCAGATATTTGCTCTCTTGGACATTTATTGAGGAAATCTGATAACGGGGCATGTGACAAGGAAATCTAGAGGTAAAAGGTCATGGAGAGAAGGGCCCGAAAGACCAAATTGTACTAACACAGGAGGAGAGACTCAGTGCCTAGGCCAGGCCAGAAGAGAGGAAGCAAAGCAGAGAGGGATGCTGAGTCATCACTCATGCCGAGTGGGCCCTAGAACTTCCCCAGGGCAAGCAGCTTTCCAGCACCTGTGCAGGAGCATCTAACGCTAAACTGACTTTTATTTTGGTAATACGAGTGAGTCTTTGTTCCTAAAGCAGCATTAAAACAAGACCCAGCTTGGCAGAGCCAGCCAGCTCTCCACAAAGGTCATTCTCCCCTTCTATGGCACAGGGGTCCTGCCGAGGAACATCTGCCAGCCAGGGACTATGTTGCCAATCTCCCCCACACCACTTTGCTGCTGGCTGGGGCCAGATTCTCATGGAAGGAATGTGAGCAGGAGTGATTATAATGTCACTTCTGAAGCAGTTAAGAAGCAAGGGCGACTTTCTTCCCTTTTTACTAATGAAGCAAAAAAAGCACGAGGCAGGCTTGTGCAAAGCAGTAATGGTGACCTGTTTAAGAGCAGCAGCAGAGCAGGGTGGCAGGGACAGCCTGATGGGGTCAGAAGATTGGCTACATGCAGGGGGTGGAACAAACAAGTTAATATATTGAGGATGACGGAGCTGTGTTTCTCACTGAAAGGAGGGAGGTACCAATATGAAAAGGGGACAGCTAGAATGAACCTTGTGGTATTGAGCTTGTAGTTTCAAACTGCAACTGTCGGTGTTAACTCGTGGCTTACAATATATAGAGACAGAAGTAAATACAGATCTAAGTTCTGTCTACTGAGAGGGCCTGGGAGCAGCAACACCTGGGTGAGAAGCACATCTAGTTTCTAAATACCATTCTCTAATGAAAAAGGACCCTAGAGAAGTGACTGATTCCAGGGAAAGTACAAGGTAAGTCTAGAACAGTATGCTTTGAAGGAAGTTCTCAAAGAATGATGGGGAGGGGACTTCCTTGGTGGGCCAATGGTTAAGGCTCCTTGCTCCCACAGCAGGGGGCCGAGGATTAATCCCTGGTCAGGGAACTAGATCCCACATGCCACAACTAAATGTTCATATGCCACAAGTAAGACCCAGCACAGCCAACTAAATTAATTAAAAAAAAAAAAAAATGATGAGAGGCCAAAAGAACACAGAAGTTAGTTTGAAGGAGTTCCCTCCAGCCAATAGGGACAATTTGAGCATCAAAATAATGACAAGAATAGATTATAATCCACTGATTAAAATCCAAATCCATGATTCCACAAAAACATAGTTAAACGGAGAGAAGGGAAAGCTTTCATTTCAATAGAATGCCAATGAATAAATGTAGGAGGAAAAATGAAAACAAAAGATTACCATTTGGCAAACATTAAAGTTATTTAGTCAAGGGACATCAATGCATGATAAGCATAGTAGATGAAACTGGGTGGGGAACAGTGTTTTTACACAGTCTTCAAACATTTCCACACAAATACCTATTAATTACAAACAAAAAAGAAAATTTATAGTGGAGAAACCTAGCAGGCATCATCTTAGTCAAAGGATCGATATTATCATCTGTAATCTGACAAATAAAGATCATGTGACACCCAGTAGGAGAAAATGACAAGACATCACTAATGTGATATCCCAGCGATGTACGTCCAGAATCTAATCATGTGGAAGTGTGGACAAACCCACAGGAAGACACATTCTACAAAATGACTTCAGGAAGGTCAAGGGCATCCAACTCAAGGAAAGACTTAGGAGCTGCTCCATGTCAAGGTGGGGAGAGAGCCATGGCAAGCAGGTACAATTCATGATCCCAGAGGAGGTCTTTCTGTCACAGAGAACATCACTGGGGTTTGGCACAGGCGGTAAGGGGTGTCTGGGGGAAGGGTGTGTCGGGATTCTTGCTACTTTTCTGTAAGTCTGAAACTGTTTCAAAATTTAAAAAAAAATTTTTTTTAAAGAAGCTGGAATATCTTCTCCACTCTCTCTTGCCCCATCCACTAGCAGGATGCAGAGGACCTGCTAGGGTCTGAGGTCCCAGGCCCAGTGATAAGAGCTGTAGGAGGGAAGGAGTTCAGGTCCCTTAACCCCAAATGCATGACAGCCACCACCCCCCCAACTTTCCTGGTCAGGTGCACAACTTTGGACTTTCTGTGAGCAATGAACAAACTTCTATTGTCTTTAGCCACTGAGCTGGGGGAGAGGGGACCTTTTCCTGCATTATCCTAACTCATGGGACTTACTCAACAGCCTGCTCTGCTCTCCACTTGAGGTCCCACAGACACCCCAGGGAAACATCTTGTCCCTAAACTTGCCAGCCGCTCATCACTATCCTGGCCAGAGACCCAGCACCGCTCGACCCCTCTCTCTCTCTGCATCACCCCACATCCAGTCAAGCCCACTTCCTGTGTCATGCTGGAGCTTCTCCACACCCGCCAGGCCTGCCTCGGCCGTCTTCCCCTCACCAGGGCCATTGTCACTGGTTCTCTAGCCTCCGTTCCAATCTTTTCTCCGCTAAGCCTGGCAAGACATATGTGTAGTTCCACAATTCCTTGTCCCAGCCCCTGCTGCCCTCAACCTGGACACCCTCCCTGTTTCCAGCCCATCTGGTAAACACTTAGTCTCCCCTCAGGGTTCAACTCGTGAGTCACCTGGATGAATCCTTGCTTGATCCTCCATCCTTGGGGCCCTTGGACACGGTCTTCCATCTGAACAGGGCAGAGAGGCCCTGCTTGCTCCATTAATCGGGGTGGTGGGGGTGGGGGCACACACCCGTCTCCCCAGCATAGCCTGAGCTCCTTGGCATCCACACATGCTGGAATAAATCCTCTCCCCTCCCACTCACAGCCAAGTCAGATCCCAGCCCTCCTTCGCCACCCGTTAATTCACTACAGGCTTTCATTCGAGCTATTAAAACATTTGCCCTCTGGCCCCTTTCCTAATCCACACAGAGAAGAATCCCTGTCTCCAGAGTGTTCTGTGGTTGCCCAGAGCTGGCACTCAACAAACAGATTATTGAAACAAAGTACTCAGAGCAATTCTCTCTGCTTAGATTAGAGCCCCACCCCATTTCACTCCTGCCCCAGTTGTTCCCAAATTGCATTCAATCTGTCAATGATTTAACAATTATTTCTTGAAGGCTGGCACACACAAGACCCTGGGCATGCAATACATGTTCCTGACTCCAGGGGTTGGTCTTAACTCCTAGGGGCCACCGTGGCCTTGTTCACCTTTGAACTCCCCAACTCCTGTCCATCCCCGGGCCTGGCTCAGCTAGGCACCCTGTAAACATCTGCTACCAGGCCAAGACCACTACTGACCCAGGCCTGCAAGCCCATCCAGGGCTGACTGGCCCTACAACCAGCTACTAGGACTAGTCTGACACAAGAGTGTCCTGTGAGATCAACCCCACTAAGACAGCAGGACAGAAAGTGTGTACTTCTGTGCCTGGAGCTTTCCTATTCCCCATTCAACTCATGAAACAAAAAAAGAATCTGACATATAAGGACTCATCCCTTGGAGGTCCTGTTTATTCCTGAACCCCAACCAGACAGCCCAGCAAGACACATCCCACTCCTCCACCCCACCCCAGATCCCTGAGGCCCATTTCCCGGGCTGGAAAACGAAAGCACTGTGTGTGAGTGCCCCAGAGCTCAGGGCACCTGACATACGAACAGCCGGGAGTCCTGGCTTCCAGGGATGCCACTGCCGGTCCACGGAACAGGATGATGCCTTTTCTTGCAGCTCTGGTCTTCGGAGCAGAGCCCCTCTGCTGAGGTTTTCCGAGGAAGCCCCAGTGCTCTGTCAGCCCCATTCTGACCGAGGGCAGAGAGGAGCCAAGGCCCCAGGGAAGATGCTGCTCCAGGTGGCCAGCGATCATCAGGTGACAGGGGACAGACTCGAAACCAGGACTGGCCCTGTCTTGCAGCCAGCATCTCTGTCAGGACCAGGGCTGTTGTACGGCTGTCCTGAGCTCGCCAGAAGGGAAGGGACAGAGCTGAGTCTACTGTCAGGGGGCAGAGAGAGAAAGCGCCCCCAAACGGCCTGCCAGGTAAGAGGTCCCCAGAGGCTAAAGAGAAGTTTGGTCCAGACTCCAGAGCTGAGCAAGGTGGGTAGTGAAGGGGAGGCAACTGGGCTCTGGTGGGTCCCGTCTGGATCCTGAGGCCGCCAGCATCAGTCCTCCCCATGGCATCAAAGGGCTGCTCTCCCCCGCAGAAGGGCGACACAGCTTCAGAGCTTGCTCCGCAGGGCCTCTGCTGGGGGCCGCTGCAGCCGCCACACCACCCTCACTGGCTCAGAGGCGCGGTCTAGCTGGCGGAAGCCGCCCAGGTCGCCTGTCTGGCTGTACTGCTGCAGGGCCGGCTGGAGCACCGTGATGGGGATGCTGAAGTTCAGGTGGGGGTATGTGGCCCCCGTATTATTGTCCCGGGTGTTGCTGGCGACAATGCCTGTTCAGAAGACAGAGAGGAAAAGAGGGCATGAGCGAAGGCTCAGGGAAGGGAGGGAGACCCACCTCTATCCTGGAGGCCCTGGGCCTGTCGAGGGCGGGGGTGCTGAATACCCCTCACAGTGACAGACACCAGGCTTCATGTATTGACATAGGCCCCTCATGCCCCAGTCCTCCTTCCTGGCTTTACTTTCTCCCTAACGCTATCAGTATCTGACACTATGTCTCACTTATTTTGGTATTTTTCTCTCCAACTTCTGTTATCTTTCAGCTCCATGAGGGCCGGGCTGCTGTGTTTTATTCATAATCTCGCCAGGACCTGGAAGAGGGCCTGGGATAGCGGGACCTCAACACGTACTTGTTGAGTGAATGAATGAATGAATCAGACTCACACAGAAGTTTTGGGTGGCCAGCTCAGTGCATGTATATGAATTTTTGAAGAAAATTTTAGGAGTCTTGCCCAAATAGTACAGAGTTCCTGTACATCCTGGACCCAGCTTTTCCTTATGTCACCACACCACATTGATCAAAACCAAGAAATTAAGCTTCGTGACATGCTATTAACTAAAGGACAGAACTCACTTGGATGGACCAGGGTTTGCACTAATGCTCTTCTTCTGATCCAGGATCCCACATGGCATTTAGTCATCATGTCTCCTGGGTCTCCTCCTATCTGAGTCACTTCTAGTGTCTATCTTCCACAGCCTTGACACTTTGAAGAGTACAGGTCAGTTATTCTGTAGAATGTCCCTCAATTTGGGTTGACCTGATGTTTTCTCACGATTAAGACTGAGGTGTGTCTGGTCTGGTAGTCCAGTGGTTAAAAATCTGGCTTACAATACAAGGGACACCAGTTCAATCCCTGGTCTGGGAAGATCTCTTATGCTATGGGGTAACTAGGCCCATGTGCTACAACTACTGAGCTTCATTTCTCCTACATTTATTAATAGAAATTCTTCCATAAGGGAAAGCTATCCTTTGTCTCCATTTTTAAATTCATTCAATATTAACTTATATCAGTATAGACTCACGAGTATTCATTCTTTGCTTGGGTTACAATCCAATACTACTGCTATTTGTTTTGTTGCTCAAATTGTTCCAACAGGAGCTCCTTCACATCAGCTCTTGGGTTTTTCAACATTTGACACACTCATCATTTGGTTTTTCTTAGAGTTTTCTTCCTTTCCAGTACCACAAAGCAGCCCTGGAATCAGTCAGTTCCTGGTTCTTTTTATTAGAGAATGACTCTTAGAAACCAAGATCTGGACTCTCGGCATGCTCATTGCAACTGGAGTGTCACTGGCTTCTAGCCCCTCTCAGCAGACCGAGATAAGAGACATATGTATATACACACACACACAAACTCATGCATACACACATTTATATTTATCTCTGTATCCATTTATCTGTACACATCTTTTAGAAGGTCAACCAGTATATGGGAGAAAGATGGAATTCGGACTAGGATGAATGTACCTAACTGTATTTCAAATGAATCACATAACCATTCTGAAGGGGAAGGAGCTAATCTAAGAAACTTTGGAAAACAGCTTTTTGACTGGACACTTTAAGGCTAAAGAACGGTACTCGCTCAAATATTGTCTTCTAGTTGGTAAATATGTTTCTCACAGGGATGTGGTTAGGAATTCTGAAAGTACTTTTTTTGTACACTACAGTTGAAGAAATAAGTAAATCTACTGCAGCTAGCAACAAAAAGGCAACGTTTCTCATATGGGAGAAAGCAGTCAGAAGTAAGGGAAGGGGAAGGCTTGCATGAACCCTGTGTGCGGGACTGTAGGTGGAGGTATCCATATGGACTCATGGTTGGCTTTTTTTTAAACAGATTTTTTTTTTAAAAACTTAACAAAAATTTTAAATTGAAAGATTTAACAAACACATATTTATTTAAAAAAAAAAAAAAAAGAGTTCACACTTTCTTGTGAAAAACTGTAAAGTCAGCCAGTGTTAGGCCCACATATCTTTGTAATGAGGCAAGAATGTGCTGGAGTTGAGTGGTGTTCACCCCGTTTCTCCTTTGTCCTCCACTCACTGAAGATATTCACTCACTCACTCACTCACTCATTCATTCACTCATTCACTTTACTTGCCCAACTGGTAGGTTGGGCTTTTGAGTTTGTGACCCTTGGACTCATCCAACTAATGAGTTTCACAGATCAAATGATATTAAGTGACTTACCTGAGGTCGTGGAGTGCCTTAGTGGCAGAGAAAGGACTAGAACTCAGATCTCTTCCCTCCAAGCCCAGCATCCATCCTCTCCGACCTCAGAAGCACCACAGTCCAAAAAACCTTGGCTAATTAGCCCTGGGCATAAGGCCCATCATCCTCCAGACAGGGTGGCTGCTAGGGCTGGTCACTGGGCACTCGTGGGTGGGACTGAGGCTCTGGCCAGGGGAAGGCCGGGAGAGGGCCAAGGGGCTGGTTACCCAGGAGGTCCCCGGAGCAGGCAGAGAAGAGCGGTCCCCCGCTGGAGCCACCATGCACGGCACACGTGGTCTGCAGCATCACCGGCGTGTCATCCACCCGCACCACAGCCGACAGGATGCCTGAGGTCACCGAGGGCCCGCAAGCCTGGCCGAAGACGCCGAAGCCCACTACACTGACAGCCTCACCTGCCAGGGAAGGAAGGAGGGTTAAGCTGGGGAGCCTCCTCCGTCTGGCAGGACTCACACCCTCGCCAAGCCCCCCCCAACCCCCACCAATCCTCTCCGAATTTCCAAACCCTGTCTGCCTTTCTAGTTTCTGCTCAGATGCCTGTTGCCTCCATGAGAACTTTCCCCAGGCCCCTACAGAAAGAGGTCAGGACCTCCACTGTATCTGCTCCATCATTTCTCTTCAGCCCTCATTCCCCTTCTGGACTGGGTAGTCACTTTTTAGGATTCCTAGCATCTAGCCAGGTGCTCAATACATGTTTGTGGAATTAACACCCAACTCCTGGGACTAAAAAGTCTATTGGTGAAAATAAAACCCTGACAATAACTACAAAATGGGCATCACCTTCCTTCACCAAGTGCTTTACAGGCAATATTTCACCCAGTCCTCACAAGACCTAGGGGTAAGTAGCATTATCCCCATTTTACAAATGTGGAAACTGAGACAAAGAATATTAAGTTGCCTGTCCAAGGATTCAGGGCTAGTAAGTGGCAGAAGAGACGCCAATGCAGCGAGCTCATAATCCTTGTTACGTAATAACAAATCACATCCACAAACCAAAACATCTGGTACTTCTGTGGCAGCATCACAAGGCCTTTCACTCCAATCATGCCACTGGAGCCTCGCAGACCAGCCTGCAGTGTTATAAGGAGTCCTCAAGGTTCAGCACCTCCACACTACACTGCTGCAGGGCCTCAGGAAAAAGACATGCTTTATCTTCCGCTGGGAATTCCACCTGCCCCCCAGCACCGTGGGCATGCTGAGCACAGCAGGGAGGCCTCTAAGAGCAACTCCAGCCAAAGCACTGTAACCAGGATGCAACGAGGTGCCAGCTTGACTCGTTACTCCAGCAAGGGTGGGGAAGGAAGCTGATCTGAGGGGCTGGCCCCTGATCTGTAGGCTTGATGTGCCCAACACAGATTTTCCAAGGTCCTTTCCTGACCAAAGGGACCCTTTGTTCATTACCTTCATGGAAATGCTCAGCAGGCACAGGTACAGGGACACCGTCTAGGTCCTCCTCCAGTCTCACAACTGCTATGTCATAGGGAGACGTCTCCTGGGTGGCAAACACCACATGTCCCCAGATTATGGCACTCCTGGATACAAGAGAAACAAAATGACAGGCTAGCTCTCCCAACCTTTAGCACTGGGAGGAAGCAAAATAATGAGTAACAGTAAAAACCACGAACTCGGGACTCAAAAGATTTGGTGTTAGCCCTGGAACATACCCGCAAGCAACTCTGGGCACATCACTTAGCTGTTCTGTGGAATTTCCAAATATGCTTTACCAAGCGCAGAGTACCTCTATATATGGGTTCCTGCACGTTATCATGATCACAGACACCCAGCACCCAGGGAGCGCTGTGGGCCAGGCCTGGTGTTAATGTTCTATGGACATCATTTCATTTAGTCCTCAGAGCAGCCCCATGAACTAGACACTGGTATTATCTCCATTTCAGATGGTGCTTTTGAGGCCCAGAGAGGCTGAGTAAATATATCTCACAGTCACACAGTTAGTGGGAGAAGGCAATGGCACCCCACTCCAGTACTCTTGCCTGGAAAATCCCACGGATAGAGGAGCCTGGTGGGCTGCCGCCTGTGGGGCTGCACAGAGTCGGACACGACTGAAGCGACTTAGCAGCAGTAGCAGTAGCAGCAGCAGCAGCAGTTAGCGGGAGGAGCCAGGGCTGATTTTCCCAGGGTCTTCCTTTTCTCCCTCATTTGATACCAACAGTCTTGTCATTTAGTGGGACACACATGATACAATTTCATCCTCTGGGTCCGTGTTTATATAGATGCTAGCACTTCTATAGCTCTTACTATGTGGCAGTAGCAAGACTTTACATGTCAATTCCTGGGAAAGCAGCTTAGACAGATTAAGCACATTGCCCAAGATTATGCATGGTTGCCTGTTACACACACTGCAGGAGTAGCTTCCAGGAGACCTGGTGGGTTCCCTAGGACCAAGAGTATGTTGGGGTGGGGGACGGTGGGAGGGGGGAGGAATTGGGGACCACACACAGAGGAAAATTCTCAGTATCAGTCTTCCCTATAAAGTCATGGCCATCCTGTTGATTGTCAAGAGGGGATTTCTATGGCAAAGCCAGGCTGGGTTAACCTTGGAAGTTCAGTAGAGGCATTTGGGAAGATCTGGGCTGAGAAGTTGGGTTGGACCACGTACAGGAGAACAACAGTTACACCAAGGTGCTATAGTGCTTTGCTTTGGCCTAGGTAAAGTACCTGGGATTACAGAAGAAACAGAAAGAACACGTATTAGAAAATCAAGCCAAGAAGCTGAGGCTGCCGACTCCACTGTCAGAGCAAGTGAAAGTACATGACAGCAGGAGTGCTTTCCTTGCAGAGAGGGGACAAATGACTGTCTGAAGTTCTAAACTGGCGGCCAAGACCACCCCACAACTGTTCAAAATATACCTATTTGCCTGGGCCCCACTCTAATATTCTTATTAGGTGGAATCCCATATCTGTCATTCTGATCCAGAAGGGATGTTCTGGTTAAGATCTAAGAGATAAATCAAGTAAGAGTAACAGGCTCCTCTCCTACTCCAGAAGGGTGGCACCCTGAGCCCCTGGCATTTCACTAGGCATTCAGGGGAAAGAGAACAGGGTTAGGAAGACTCCATTCAAGGGCCTCTGGGTGTGTGTGGGTGCAAGGCTGAGACAGAGGAGTTGCCCAGAAGGAATTCAGACTGGGAGTGGGAGCTCAGTGATGCTTAGTCAGGGATGCTGAACGGCGCCACAGATCTCCAGAGTTGCTTGGCATCTTGCCCAAGTCCCATTCACCCTCTGCCAGGAGGCACAGAACTCCCTACTCTGGGGTTCTGAGTACCAAGGATGAGAGGAGGGTCCCAGGCCCCTACACACAGTGCACCTCCAAGGCATGAGCCTGAGACCAGAAGGCCTCCATAGTCCTCAGGATTATGACCTGAGGCCTGGAATCTAGTCCTGACAGCTGGTGAGGGAGTGGAGTGCGGGCAACCTTCAGGGCCTTACTTGGGGGTAGTGGAGCGCACCAGGACCTTCGCCGTCTCCAGAGGGGCCACATGCCGGCAGGTCACCACGAGATGGGGCGCCACGGCCACTCCGGAGCCCCAGACAGAACCACACTCCACCAGCACGGCCGCAGCTGCCCAAGGGGGCCCGGGGTCTCGGTATCGGAGGGGCAGGCCCCATGGGGCACCCATCTCAGGCGGTAGGAGGGCAGCCAGGGCGGCAGTGTCGGGGTGAAGGCGGCAGAGGGCGGCTCGGGCGACGCTGAGCAGTGGGGCGGCGGCGCAGAGCAGCGTGAGGCCCACCCACTCGCGGGCCTTCCAGCAGAGGGGTGCAGCCACCAGCGCCACCAACGCCCCCGCGGGCCGCGACGCGAACACGCCTCCGCCCTCCGTGCCTGGCAGGCAGCGGGCATCGGTGAGCAGCAGCGGGCCGGCTGAGTTGCTGAGCACACCGCGGCTGAGCGTATTGAGAAAGATGTCCGGGCAGAAGGCCCCGAACGGGGAGCCGCAAGCCAGGAGCGGTGCGCCCTTGGGCACGTCCCCGAGAGGCGCCACGGCCAATACCGGCCCTCGCTCCTCCGCCTCCTTCTCCATCTCCGGCCGCACGCGAAGCAGTGCGAACCACCCCAGCGCTCTCAGCTGGTCCTCCTCCTCTTCCTCCGACACCTCATCATCCGGTGCGGCGTTTGCGAAGCGCCACTGCTCGGCCTCCTCGCCGCCAAAGAGGCGCACGAAGTGGCCCCGGAAGGCCGGGCAGCTCAACAGCAGCAGAAGCTCGGCGGGGCGCGGGGGCTGCAGTGGCCGCCCGCGGGGCCGGGCGGGCGGGCCGGGTTCCAGGCCGGCGCACTGGGGCGTGCACAACCCCGGGCGACCCCGCTCCGCGCGGCCTGCCGGACTTGCGGCGGTTGGGCCGCACTGCACGTGCAGGCGCAGGTCGTCGCCGCAACTGTCGCCCGGCAGGAAGGCGGCGCTCGCAGCGGTCAGCGCCCCGCTGCCGGCCCGCAGGAAGGGGGTGAAGATGCCCCCATGGCACAGCACCAGGCCCGGGCGACGGTTCAGGATCACCCCGCTGCAGCTCCACGAGCCTGCCTCGGGCTGCCCTGCCCGGGAGGCGCTCACCACGCAGCCCGCCTGCTCAGCTGCCCTCATGGCGGGCCCCCACTGACGCCCCATGGCCTCCGGGACGGCACACCGAGGGCTTCCCGGAAAGCGAGCGAGTGAGCAAAGACCACGAGCGGAACCAGCTGACCCCACGTAGCTCCACCCAAATCTGGAAGCAAGAGGCGCAAGCACTGTCCCAGGGCTTCCTCGTCAGGCCGGATTGGCTAAACCCCATTGGCTGGGCAAGGGGCCGAGTCCTGATTGGCTGCTGAGGCTGACCCCGCCTTTCCCCGCCCTAGACCTTTTAGGTCACCAGCGCAATGTAAGCGGGAGCTGTAGGACCGGAGGACGAGCCCCGGGAGAGTGACAGGAATGTGGCTTTTACCGGGAGATAAGGGCGTGCTGGTCCTTCGGAGCCTAGTCTCGTCTCTGTTCGCTGAGCTGCAGGAAAGGGAATACAAATGTGTGGTGCCGTGCGTAGACTTGCCCAGTCCCTAACGGGTCCCTGTCAGTATCTGCCCAGGTGTAGGAGACATCTGACCTCTGATCCCTGGGATAAGACGGGCAAAGAAGCCGTTCAGTACTTTGAAATTTTGTAAGTAAACCGTACAGCAATCCACTAGGAGATAATAGAGCTCATAAGATACAACTCGGGTCTTTTGATGCCAAAGACCACGCTACCAATCTCATGGAAACTGGATTTGCTCAAAATAAAATTGGCCTTCAAAACTGATAAGCAGTTGTTGTTTAGTTGCTAAGTAGTGTCCGACTTTTTGTGAACCCATGGACTGTAGCCCGCCTGGCTCCTCTCTCCATGGGATTTCCCAGGTAAGAATACTGGAATGGGTTGCCATTTCCTCCTCCAAGGGATCTTCCCCACTCAGGTCTCTTGCATCTCCTGCATTGGCAGGCAGATTCTTTACCACTGAGCCACCAGGGAAGCCCAGGATAAACAGTAACTGAAGTCAAAGTTTTAAATTACACAACCCTATAGTTGGCAGTATACACATTTCATATAAAGACATTTATATGGTTTATATAGTATTTATCTAGGTTAGGGGTTCCTTTTTCTGTAAAGGGCCAGAGTGTAAATAGATCATGGTTTGTTGAGCCATGTAGTCTCTGTCTCAAATACTAAGCTCTGCTGCTGTAGCGTGCAAAAGCCAAAGGAGTGGGATGGCTGTGTTCCAATAAAATTTAATTCAAATTACAAAGAATTCAAATTTTTTATCATTGTAGCATGTCACAAAATGGCACTTTTTTTCCCCTCACAGGTCATACAACAGGCAGCAGGCCAGATCGGGACCACAAGCTATAGTTTGCCACCCCTGATCTTTTCCAATGAAGTCACCCTGAAGGCAGAGGAATACAAACAAGTGTGTTTTAGATATCCCTGAAGCAGACATCCCACAAGCTAGACATTTTATGAAGGTCTGTTTATCATACTATCAACTAAAGTACACATTAATTTTAATGGAATTATTTTAGGAGATATTTATGTCAGCATTAATGAAAAACATTCAATTGCTACACTACATAACCTTTCTAGTCAATTTTTAAATAAATTAATGCTGCTTGGTTTTATCTGCAACACAATACAGGGTAATGTTCAATATTTCCAGTCACACAAACCTGTCTGAGAAAGGGAAATGATCCATTATAGTATGAAGCAGTACTGAAATCAGCAGTTTTCCCATAGCAGGTACTGTCTTCTTTTTCTGACACAGAAGATGGCTTATCACAGTAAAATCTGACTATCCAACTTCCCAGCAATTAAGAAAGTGTTTCTTTCCAGAGTGATGCTCAAGCCTCCAGCATGAACTGTTTGCATCAGGTTTTTCTCTATTTACGACACATCACAGCACAGTCCTGACCCCCTGAGTGCTGGGCTCATTGACTTAGCGTTTAATTTTTATGCTCTGATCTGACTCAAGTAGCACAAATAAATTTATATAAACATAAAACCCATGCCATCATTTCACAGTATGTTTCAAGCTCAAGATGTCTCCGGTAATTTAATACTCCGGTAATTTAAAACAACCTGCTGCATTTTGCCTCCCATTCTATTTTATCCCAGTACTTAAATTTTAGAACCTTATTTGGGTTTTTTAAAAGCAAAGCTTCCTACAAGCATACTAAATGCTCAAGCATACGTTTCATTACTTTTCCTATTTTGCAAAATGTAACATTTAACTGAATCTCTCCAATTTTATATCAAATGATAAAACACGGCTAAATTGAACCCAGCCCCTACTAGTGTGTTAATATATGAGATTTTGTACAAAAAGTCTGCCATGTCCATCCAGTTGCAGAAATAACCACCAATCCTGGGACCACCATTTGTTGCAAGGCTCACAAACAGTACTCAATTTATTACTTGTAGTGGAATGTGTAAATTGGCCTGGTCTTTCCACACACTCACACCCTGCATCCCCTCATAAGCAAAATTTGTCTCTCTTACCTGTTGTATGTTCATACTCAGAACAAGCCAATGCCAAAAAGGAGCAAGATAGAAAATTTGTTTTAACTTTTTATTAAAACACTTAAGATACAGATTGACTCTCTTCTGTAAATGACTGTTTTATTTTTCCTGAAATAGGACATATACGCACTCTGATAAAACAGAATGAAAAGTCTCAATTCATGGGAGTTCCTGTACAAAGCTCTGATCCTGTTAGGAGCCGAGCTCCTCACAGCGGCTTCTTTCCTCTATTTTATTATAGGAACTGTGTTTTCTGTGGGGCAAAAAACAGACAGGCGCCACTTGATTTTTCAATCCCAACTCTTTCTCCGGTGGCCAAAATAAACCACTTTCACAAAGAGCTGCCCTGTGTAGAATCCATAGTTTTCTAGCTTGCTAAAAATTGACTAGGGACAAATAGGAAGAAAAAAAAAAAAAAAAAAAAACTAACACTGAAGCAATCACACCTCTCCTATCTCTGGACAGAGAAGTATGGGTTACCTTTAGCCAAAGGAAATCAAAAGTATGCAAGTTAACTACCTAGTTCATTCACCATTAGCTAGATTTGTTCACTTAAGGCTTTAATCCCTTTCCAAACCAGCTATGCTTGCTAATAAATGAAAAACTTGCTCTTCCCAGCTTTATGCTTCGTTGAGCCTCTGCATTTGGTACCTAGCTGTGAAAAAGTATGCTTTCCCAACAGGTCAGTACTGAAAACTAACAATGCAAAATCCAACTAAAGAAAAATACTCTCACCCCAGGAATGTGTAATCCACACTTTCCATGCTCTCTCATTAAAAGCAAGAATCCACTGAATTTAGTTCAGTCCTCTGCAAATAAGCCTCAACATCACAATTTTCAGTTCTGAGAAAAATACCTCTAATTTTTCATTAAAGAAGATATCCTTCCACATGAAGACCATCTCTTATCCCTTCATCCTCTACTACCAGGGTAAAACACTGGTTAAGATCGTGAAAATCCGATTTCACACCTGACATTAGGAAAGTGGAATGCTATAAAAACAACCCTCATCCACTGCTGGGGACACTGAGGCTTTTATACCAGGTGCTAACTGACAGGTGATGCTGGCTCAAAAGAACAGCTCAACACACAGTTCTTGGATTAGAATTTCCCCAGGTTATTTCTGGCCTGGAGAAAGACAATTTCATAACACCTCCCACCCACCCCCAAAATCTGGAAAAGTTACAGATGATAACCTTTAACACCAAAAAAAAAATTGATAACCAATACAAAAAAAGAGAGTTCATGAAGTCCAATAAAGAAACCAAATTCTGCAAGTGAAATAAATCTTTCCTAGATTCAAACAAATGCTACAATATCAGATGTCGAAGTTCTCAACTCACAGAATTAAGAGTTCTTAAGCTGTTAACTTTGTCCTGTGTGACTCTCCTATTGAGAAAAAAATTTCCCCTAGAATTTGCAAAAATGACTGAGACACACCTGTAGTGTGTGACAACATGGGAGATGTACTCAAATCTTTCATGAGGCGAAAGTCACTTTTTACAACTGAAAATGAAGAAGGTGCTACAGAAAGAAATCAAAGTTTAAAACTGCATAAAAGCAAAGTCGGGCTAAAATTGGTAACTTATTGAGTAAAGACAGTAACAATAACCCACGCTAGAACGAACTCCTCCACAGTGACCCATCTGCTATCCATGTTGGGAGGAGACATGACTGGAGCCCGGCGTGGTGGAAACCAGCCTCAGCGGCGAGGCTGGAGTTCTGCTCTTCCCTAGTGCTCTGTGCACAGGGTGGTGCCACCTACTAAAGGCAGTCAGGGACACGGGGGAGCCTCTCTCACCAGCCTGCTGTTCACTTAACTGAGCTCTGGACTCCAACGTGTATCTGTGCATAATTTTATGAAATATTTAAATGCCATTCACTAGATTAAAAAAAAAGAAAAGAAAACTCTGGACCAAGTATATTGTGAACTTAAAAAAAAAAATTATGAGGAGGGTCACCAATTACATTAACAACACTTTCTTTAAAAAATAGAATCACTTTCTTTTGAAATCAACCACAGTGGTGAGACGTGTTTTTCTTTCCAGGTGGCCCGTGATGGCACACAGCTCTACTCGACAAATCCTGCCACCTCCAAGTCCCGGGGTGCTGACCTGCACCAGCACGTGGGGCAGCATTAGCTCCCAACAGTGTGGAGAAGAGCACATGTCACCACTGGGCAATGAGAGAGCAGACAGAGACTCTTGGCTTCTCAACGCCGGACACGGTCGGAGAGCTTTCCTTGTTCTATTAGAAAAGTTCGTGAGGAAGCTGTGAATAGGATCAGTCCAGAGAAGTAAAACTCTTTTATTTCCACTGTCCAAACATCAGTCAATATACTGGGAGAGCCAGCGGAAGCCCTCGCCGTATCCTTGCCTCTTGAGCACACTGCACATGAACACTTCCATGGGGCGGGCATTCAGCTCCTTCAGGGTCACATTCCCCTAGGGGAGGCAAAACCAACATGTTAGCATTTCCATGTGGAGAAGCTTGCGAGGGTGATGACAAAAATCACTTTCTCCATCGTCAGAAGCAAATCTGAGCAGGGATTAATTACAGAAATGTGGTCAAGGCCACTGGGGTTCATGCTTTCAGTAGAGTCCTACTCCCAGATTCTCTCACTGTGAAGCACCCTTGCTTTGAACACACGAACTGGTTCATCTGGAAAGCTATGGCAGCAAACCCAGAAAAGCATGTTCTATTATGAACAAAAGAAGTCCAGCATTTCTTAGAAATAAGAACATTCTTACTAATTCAAGTATTCAGAAATATATACGAATGACAGGTTATGTCAAGAAAATTAAAAATTCAAGTGTGTGTAAAATGGAAAACTAAGCTAATGAAAAGAAGTATTTCTAGAAAGAACTATATAACCAAGAAGAGGCAAGACTAAGGAACCATGCAAAAAAGTCAGGAAGCTACAGATTCCAGAAAAGCAAATTTTTAAAAATTAAATATACCAAACCTTATGCTGAAAAGACCAGGATGCCTATAAACTAGAGCTGATCTGGATTTTTCTCTCACAAGCATACTTTTCTGCAAGAAGATTCTACTGATCTGGAAGATCTGTGTTCTATTCCTGGTTTTATCACTGACTTGCTGTGTAGACCTGAACCAATCCCTCTTAGTTTCCTCATCTCCAAACAGGAGTAACAGTCCTACCTCTCTCAGCAGGAGCACAGAGAATAACCCGGTACTCTAATTTCAATGCTTAGAAAATGATATAAATGAGCACTCTTCATAACCTGAAATTTCCAGTCCAAAAAAATTTCTAGCTAAAAACTCTTTCAAATACCTGAAGAAAACTCTCCTTAGAAAACACGGGAAGAACGAACATGCTCCAGCCTTCCCAGTCTACAAATCACCTCTAGAAAAACAATGTTAAGCCCAGTTACTTTTAAAAGACAAGTAAAATCTAGACTGCAAAACCCGAATGTTTCAAAAGCTGTGAGTTGCCTTTATAATGCATCTGCTGAAGATTTTTTCTCTTACCTTTCCTGTGGTCTGTCCATAAAGCCCAAATATCTCACGGAGTTTTTCTTCACTGATTGCATCTGTTCTGTCAATTTTGTTCCCCAAGATAAGGATTGGCACGTTGGATATTGTCTCATCTGTCATTAAAGCCTAAAGCCAAGATTTAAAAAAAGAGCTGGGTGAAGCATCTATAAAAGCCCACCAGACAATGAAGATAATTTTGCCTTTAACTTGTCTACAAGGTACCAAATGCAGAGTGAAAATCTGATCATACTTATACTTGAGTGATTAACTAAAAGTTAATCTTGACATTATATAACACCCTTATCTTTAGGCAAAAAGCCCCTAAAAATTACCTTGACATTAGTTTAAAATTCCCCAAAAGCTTCAAAACAATTATAATGTAAAGTTGTGTCTATTTGTAAAGCAGCAGAACCTTAACTCTGAGCTAAATCACTCAACCACAGACCATCCTCAGCTCTCCACTGAGCATTGGCCAGGAAGAACAAAGCTCTGGCTACACAGCCTCAAAGAGACTACAGGAAACCCCAAGTATTCACTAGATGCCCCCTGTGTGCAACATACCGTCCCCAACAATGACAGGAAGACAAAAGAAAGGGAAGACACATCCCTGGCTCAAGAAATCCTCACTCTATGTTCGTCTCTCAATAAAGCACGGCAAGTGGATGATTACCTGTCACGGTGAATAGGAAGAGAATACAAATACTAAAAGGCACTCAGGAAAATAAAACAGTGACATGGACTTAAGCAAAGTTTTAACAAAGATGTGGAAACTAAACTGGACTCTGAAGGAGGGGCAGGGTTTGGATAGGCAGAACCCAAAGAATGAAGAAGATAACCAATGGCTTTACAGTAGGAAGAGTTCATAAAACCATATGGAGTATCACCTGGCTGGATTAAAGCATTTATGTTGACGTGTCTTGACAGAGTAAATGAGTTGGGATGGTATGACAAATATTATGGTGCCAGTCTGAGAAGTTAGCTGCAATAGACCCTAAATCCAGGAATTCTTAAATAGAATCTACACTTTCAGTACAATGTTCTCAAATAGTATCTATCTGTGGTGCTCAGGTAAGGGATGATGATCTAACCTAAGATAGCAGCACGTACGGAATAGTGCAGCAAGCATTCTGGAGAAAGTGAAGAGACTGATGTCTAAATGATAAGACAACACAGGAACCGGAGTTGGCAAAGATTTCAAGCCTAGGAATCTATTTCACTGACAGGAAGAGCTAGGAAAGGATGGCAGAATTAAAAGGATAAAGGGAAACCTACTATGAACATCTCAAGTACCAAGAAATGTTAGACAAAATCAGAGTAAGGAAGTTATTCATTCATTAAATAGTAACAAAGTGCATATTATATGCCCAAGGCTTTACTAGATATGCTGCTAAGTCACTTCAGTCGTGTCTGACTCTGTGCGACCCCACAGACGGCAGCCCACCAGGCTCCCCCGTCCCTGGGATTCTCCAGGCAAGAACGCTGGAGTGGGTCACCATTTCCTTCTCCAATGCATGAAAGTGAAAAGGGAAAGTGAAGTCCCTCAGTTGTGTCTGACTCTTTGCGACCCCATGGACTGCAGCCTACGAGGCTCCTCCGTCCATGGGATTTTCCAGGCCAGAGTACTGGAGTGGGTTGCCATTGTCTTTTCTCTACCTAGATATGGGGGTTTCACAAAGAAATAAGACAAGATCCCTACATCTAAGTTCCAGTGGGAGAGACCTAATAAAATCAGTAAAAACAACAGATGCTGGTAAGATGGAGAGTCTAATAGTCTGAGAGGTCAGAGAAGGCTTCTCAGAAACAGTCATACCTAAATTGTGGGATCTCTTAAAGGACATTTAGAAATTTGCAAGCAAAAGCGGGTAAGGGTCAGGTGAGAAAACCAGGAAGAGACAGTTACTTCTGAATAGACAGTTACTTCTGAATATTCAAGGGAGGGCAAGTTGTTATCTATGTTTGGAATGTAGTTCAAGGTAGGCAATGGAAAAGCTGGAGAAATAAACAGAACAAAGATTATGAAAGAACTTATGTGCTATGCAAAAGAGCTGTAGATTTTATCCCCAGACTGTTAAGAGATCTACTCAAGGATATTAAGGAGGGCAAAGACAAGTAGTATATGGCAGGGTGGTGGTGAAATCTATAGTCATTCACTGCATGTACAGGTACAGGATGGGTAAGACGAATAGTTCCACTCTGGGAGGACAGAATTGGTAGGCAGAGTTTCTAATAAGTAACACTATGTATGAGGTTGGAGCTCAAGAGAGATTCAAATAATAGAAACCCATTTGGGGGTCACTGGCATGATGGGTTGCAGATGAAAGAATGGGACAAGCCTGGACCAGCCTGGGAAAAAGTACAGACCCTGGGGAGCACCTAGATTTAAGGGCTAAGCAGGGGGAATGGGCGCTTGTGCCAGGAGTCAGAGAAGTATCAGCCAGAGAAAACACCAAAACCAAGAATGTAAAGGGGAGTTTACAGACAGAGAGAGAATGACGAGTGCCAAGGGGTCAAGTAAGGGAAGGATCATAAGACTACAGCTTCAGATTCAACAAACATACTTACACCAGAGAGAGGTTCAAATTGCCAGACACAAGAATGCAGAGAGTTATAAATCAAAGAGAAAGAAAAGGCAGAGTGACACAGTATGGATTATAAAGGCAACGTTACAGAAACGATCAAGACAAGAAAAATGCAATGTTGAAAAAGGAAAAAACCCGACATGAATCCTAGTTAATATCAAACAATGCATGTGACCAAAACTGAAGACAGAACAGCCTGTTAAGGTCTAGGAGGTCACTCAGTGCCAAAGGCTGGGCAGGTACAACCTGAGAACACAGACTCAAAACACAAAGAACTCTAGTATCTCCTTTAAGGTTTCACTATGCCAACACATCATAAAGAGTGAACATACGTGATGCATGAAAGGGAAAGACATTAATTATGCTGGGAAAACAGGGATTAACTGCAGAATGTCCTGAGCAAACCGCACATAGAATCACCCTGTGATAAATTTAAGCAAAGTTAATTTACTTGCGTTCAAGACAAGATTCCTCAGAACATTGAAAAATAATGTTTTTGATTTTAAAATACTTTCTTCCTGTAGCTAGGACTTTTACCAAATGTTAACTGGAATGATTAAGTACTGGCACTACTAAGTTGTATTTCTTAAAAGAAACAGAGGCCAAGAAAAGAAAAAGAAAATATAAACATACGTTAAGCTCAACTTTGGATTCCATAAGTCGAGGATGATCTGCACAGTCCACCAGAAAGACAATCCCATTAATTGCTGGGAGGTAATTTTTCCAAACCCGACGTGCTAAAAGAGAAAGTTTGCAGTTGCATCAATTTAAAAACATATATGCTGAATATGAATAACTTAATGGTCTATGAAGTAAGCAAATTCTGGCCAGGTTTCAATAGCATTAAACTCTGTACAGATTCTCCAAGTCCTAGCCAGTATTAAGTCAGAACAGAGGACGAATAAACTGATGGTCCATGAACTGAATCTGATTTATTTAAATACTAAAATCAGGGTTTTCTGCCTGATTTTCTGAAAAAGTACAACATCTGGCAATCCCACGCCTATCAGTCCACATATACTGGGTGGATAATAATCAGCGGACTGAGCGGTGGCTGCCCCTTTACATGCGGCTTCAGTTCTTGTCTGTCAAAGTTTCCACCACTTCCTACTGTCTCACTCCCGATTTCACTCACTTAAATGACCTACCTCACCCCGGAACCATTTTAGTTTGCGACTTCTGAGTTAGAGTATCAGGATGCAAATTATTTATCCATATAACTGTAGTCCCAAGTTAGTTCCTAACTAACCAATTTGTAAGCGTACTGACACTTTCATCCACTCAGCCCACAGGGAGACAGGGCTTGCCAGGTGCTTGACGTTTCCAGCCAGTTACCTGTCTCCTAATTTAACCCAGTGTGCCTTATAAATTTCAATTTTTGGTTTATAACATGATGCGACAATGATCTGGGAAGCAGTGCTTTAACTGTATTATAATTTCTAAGCCATTCATTTCTATGGGATGATTAAGGAAGCATTTCTACATCAAACATTTAACAGTGGTCACTTCTGAAGAGTGGGACTGGGAAGGAAAAGTTGGGGGAATTTCACTTTTACCTTTCAGATTTGTATACTCAACATATACTGAATTTGCTACGTTAATCCTGGACTACTTTTATAAGTTAAAATTTTAAGTTATACCAAAAAACAAAACCAAAAAAACAGAAAAACCCTCCCAACAGCATCTCAGTAATTTGTGTAAAATGTAGCAAGGTTATTATGGAAAAAAATGTTTCCGTTAAGTAAATTTTCCTCAAACAAAACTATGGACAAATTTTTCTTTATAATGGGGTTATATCCCAATAAATCTATTGTAAATTGAAAATCTCCTAAGTCAAAATGTATTTGATAAACCTTCCAAATATAGCTTAACCTAGCCTACCTTAAAAGTGCTCAGAACACTTATATCAGCTTATAGTTGGGCAAAGTCATCTAACACAAAGCCTATTTTATAATGTGTTGACTCTCTCATGTAATTCATTGAATACTGTATGTTTGTATGAAATGCTGTATGAAGAAAAGCACGGTGCATGGGCACAGAATGATTTCAAGTATATCAGTTGTTTACTCTCGGGATCCCATGGCTGACGGGGAGCTGCCCAGCATGACGAAAGGCTGTTTTATCATAAAGTCAAAAATCTTAAGTTAAATCATTGTTAAGTTGGAGACCATCTGTACATAAATGCATTTCCTTTTCTACTCTTATCAAAACCTGAAAGCTAAATTTATCACACCAAATAATATACAATTCCCAATTCAGGTATCTAAAAACACCTCCTCCTTCTGCATTCTTCAGATGGTCTCAGTTCAGCTTACAACTATTTTATCTCCGAATTTAAATCTGTTAAGTGGCTACAGATACTTCTGAAAGCAGCAGAAAAGATACCATGCACCGTTCTCTACGTGAATGAAAATGATACAAGCTTATTATAGGAAAAAAGGAAACAAGATCATCTGTAGCCCTCCATCAATACATAGCCACTGCTGATGTTTCTGTACATGTTCTTTCAGTCACGTTTTTGTATAAGTATTTTATGTGCTGATGATCATTTTACATATATGATTTTGTAGGATATAAATATTACATGAATAAAGTAAATGTAATGTTAATAAAATCACTGACTATAAAGTCATGCCAAATGTAAAGTGGGCATCCATTAGATAAAGATGCCCCAAATTCTGCATAAACACTAGATAGGAATCTGGGAACCAAGCAGACATAGGCTGTGTAAGGCACAAAGCACTGAGGAGAACAAGGCAGAAGAAAATGTTCCATCAACGGTCCCAAATGGGGAGAATACACAAAATATCAGTTCAGATCAAAGTGATCACAAATAGTCACTCTACTATCTTTGCAACTCTTGACAAATTTAAAATGACTTAAAATTACAAATAATTTCCTACATACACTCCACTGAATAAATGATAAAAAAGAGACATGATTAAATTCAACATGTGATACTGTACTGGATCTTGTTTAAGAGAGGGAAAATGTTTAAAGGAGCTTACCAGAACAAATGACCAAAAAAAGGCAGTATACACTATAGAGTAGGTAAATGAAACTTTCTGGGTTTGACAATTATTATGATTATGTAAGGGAATATTCATGTTATTAGAAAGCAATTTAAAAGGTATATATGAGACTCTGCTTTGAAAAAGGGGAACAAAATGATCCAGAAGCCAACATCACCCTTCTACTGAATCATCTCTTACCTTGCTCATGCCCACCAAGATCAAAAGTTGTAAAAGTCATTCCAGCAATTGTCAGCTCTTCTGATGCTGAAAAATAAAGGAAATAAATAAACTTCTCCATCCAACAAGGCCAAGCTACCAAAATTATAATCCAATACAAACGTAAAACCTAATGAAGCTTTCACTTTGTAAAGAAAAGGATACAAGGGTGAAAATACCCTTCAATTATTTTAAAAAGCCAAGTCTCTTTTTCTCCAAAGTGCTTGCTACTCCTTAGAAATAGATATGGGAGATGTGTCCCATGGCAGGACTAGTGAGAACAGATAGTGACAAAGTTCCAGACGTCTTTAGATTCATGGGTATGTGACTTGAGCGTGTCCTATAGAGAATTGTTTGTCAAGTCTTCTGGGGCTTCAGTAAGTAAAAGAACTGCATAAATTGGAGATCCATCCTCCAACCCTGACACTGACCCTCAAATAACAAAAGGTCACCAGGTATTTTCAAACCTACTTGGATGTAACGTTGGAACATGCTGCCCCAGTCTGTCATCTTTGAGCATGTGTAGAAGAGTGGTTTTGCCTGCATTGTCCAAACCCAAGAATACAAGTTTTCCAGATTTCTTGTAGAGTCCTAAAAAAGAAAATAATAATAGCATAATTAGCTCCTACACAGCAAAATCTACCTATATTTAAATTGTTTTGGGAAATGCACAGCATTTGAAATGTGTATTTCAGGGAAATGGCTTTACCTAGGAACTGGAGCACACTGCTGAAGCCATTGTAGATCCACTCAAAGATGAAAGACATTATTAATGCTCACTCCCTGTATAAAATAGGAAAGCAGCAAACATTAGCCTTGTGAATGCTGATATACTTCTGGAGACGTTAACTCGCATTTGCTGGCCTTCATGCATGGTTAGGGCCCCATATTTTGGACCTAAAAAATCAAAGGATTTTGCACCCTGGAGGGAAGTGGAAGTCTCTGGGGTACTCAGATCTGCATAAACTCCCGATTTCCTATCAGTTTCCAATCTATGATACTCAGAGCACTAGGCGTTAAAGATACACTTTCCTCTTTCACTGTATGACTCACTTCTCCAGGCACCTGCTCATTCACGTTCCCTAGATACACCAGAGCTGTCTACCAGTTAACAAAACTTCTAGGAAATCACCCTCATCAATAATCTGGATCAAAATGTCACACTGATGTGCTAACTAGAAAACAAGAATAAAAGGCATATTAACCCATTCTTGTAAACAACTCTAAAAAACAAGCTCGCTAAAATCCTACTAGCTGGCACAATTTGCACTGCTCCATTTACCAATTCTATCTCTTCTTTAACAGTATTGTTTAATCTCTTCTATAGATGTGTCTCAAGTTAGAAAAAGATGACAGCACTATGTTGGAGAGCCATGAAGAGATAAGAGAGTCCAGTCATAATGTGAATAATTAAGACTCACCTAACCCATTTTACAAATATGGACTTTCTTAAAATAAGAAAATGCATTCAGGACATAGAGGCAGGTTCCTACCCAACTACATACCTCAATACTGATATTAACAGCACTTTTTCTACTGTTTCCCATAAGCCTAGACAAAACAGAAGACGACCCAAAGCTACTAAAAGGTATACATATACTGGGAATAAGCAAGAGGACCTCTAAATGTAACCGTAATAGAATCCAGAGCCAATGGTGGGTGTTTAGTTTTCTGAGTCAGCACTTCCTGATCACACTGAATGTTTGCCTCAGCACCAGTTTTGGTGCAGAAAAAAGAATGATACCCACTTTCACTCCTCTCCAACAGCAAGAACACCTGAACGCAAGGCTTTACACTAGATGTGGCCAATTGTTATCAAACAAATTCCCTGAAGTTTTATTTTTTTAGAAAAGTAAAGGTTTACTGTAAAAGGGTTAACTACAAAAACCTACCTATATTCATTTAAAGAATGAGACAGTATATGTTAGTTTTCTTTTTCATCCAATTACTGTTTTTGTTTTGGTTTGGTTTTATCAGGCCTGTGGCCTGACCTGTAAACTTTCAGGACTGCTTAGTGCTTATCTTCTATGGCTTACCATAGGTGGGTCAAAAGAAGCTTGGGAGTTTGGGTGGGGGTAGAGACTGAGGGAAAAGCTTTTATACAAAGATACTAAATAAGATTTTTTTGCCTTCTTCAACAACATCAAAATATATTTTGGTAGAAAAACCAAATTTAGTATGTTAAATAATAGTTGTGTCTGGAAACTTAGTCTCTAAGAAGGCCAATGACTTAAATACACTTACAAAGTTCCTGTGCTTAAGTTTCCACTGTTGGTAAGTAAAAGAACAATGTGCCTCTCCTCAGCAATCCTACCAAACCAGTCATCCTTCCCTATTTTCTTTCTCTACCACTTGAAGTCTCACCTTTAGAAAGCATGTCTCATTAAGGTCACTCCCACTGATTTCAACTTTAAAACCCAACGCATATATTCATTTGTACTACAATGGTTTGCAGTCAGTACTTTATAGACATTTTGTAAAGTTTCACCACATCATTACAGAAGTGTACCCAACTAGATAAATTCTCTGGAGGTGACAGAATGGCAGAAAATCCCATTTTAAGGAATGTTTCATAATTAACAGAACTACTTTAACTCTCCAGTTTATGTTCCCTTGATATCCCTGTTTGAAAAATCCTATAATTCTTCCCTCCAAAATGAAGGTGATGTTAAAAAATAAAAAAACCCCTTATTGGACCCAAAGAACCTCACAGTAGTGCTACCCAAAGAGGAAATGGCTCTGATGGTGCCTCCATCCTTGAGATCTTAGGCTTTGCACCCTCGAGTGAGTCGTTTCTCAGTTTCTAAGGTGCCTGTACAAACATCTCATTTCAGCCTCACACTAACCCTAGGAGGTAGGGATCCCCGGCTTCATTTAACAAGATGAGGGCGCTGATGGTCCCAGATTACTTAGCTTAACCAAGAGAGCTCAGCTGAAAAGGTAACAATGTGAAGACTCAAACCCTTCTATTTTAATGCCAAAGTCAAAGCCCTTCCTTTTAATATCACATAAAATTCCAATGCAAATCACAAAACTGCTTCAAAAAAACTTTCTTAAACCACCAGTTACAGCTATGATAACCCAATGTTTTCATCCTTAGAACTCATCACAACTTTTAAACCATAAGTTAAATAACTAGCACTTTATTTCTTTTCTAGCCTTGACCCACTTTACAATCCTTATGGCATCTTATGGCAAATTAGCTTAAGGGCTCTAACTACCAACAAAAGCATTGCCAACGTACCTAAAATTTGCAAATTTAAGGACGGATGATTCAAATAAATAAAGAGCACGAGACTGATGATCAGTCAATAAAAAAAGCTATGCATCACTTATATTGCACATACTCGTTACTTATATATGCTCCGAGCAACTTTAAGACACTATTTCAGACAGATTTGGGATAGCAAGCAGCTGGCGTTTGGCTAGGAAACTCTGCTTAGCTGCAGGGTAAATGTCAAAGGGCAGCCCCACTGCGAAACTCTGTAAAGCCCCGTTACAACCTAAACAGATGTACCGAAATAAAAGAGAAAAGACAAGAACAAGAGGGAACACTAACCGAGATTTTTTTCCCATGCACTGAAGAGAGGGAAAAGGAGGGAGGCGGAAGAAGAAAACACGGGGTTCAACCCAGGACAGCAGATGATAATACAAGTGTGGCTGAAGTGGGGGTGGGGAGGGCCCTCGACTAGGAGCCAGGATATCTAGTTCGAACGGTCACACTTGCTATCTGCGGGGTTTTGAGCAATTCACTATGCCTCTACAGGCCTTAATCTCTGTAAAAAAAAAAAAAAAAAAAAAGGATAATTATCAAGACTTCAATCCACCCCACCGAGGGCTGAGAATCATCCGACACAGGGGATGTGAAGCCGATTCGTAAACCCGGACGCACAGTAAAGACAGGAAAACTGGTATCCTGCCCAACAGCTGCCAAGACCCCCGAGTGAAATGCGGATGGACCCGATACCCGTGAGGCCAGCAGGGAACCAAGCAGACCCGGCCAAGCCGGCCCGTCCCCGCCCAGAACAAGCCCCGCGGCCCCACAGAACCGCCTGCGTGTCACTTCCTCCCCCAACCTCGCCTGCGCCGGCCTCCACCCAGACCCTCCCTGCCCGCCACCTTCGCGCCTCCGGCCCCAGCTTCCTCCTTCGCCGAGGCCCCCTGACTCACGGCCCAAGGGGTTCCTCCGGCGGCAGCAAGCGGCTTGGACCCTCCCTCAGAGCACAGAGCCCAGCAGCACCCGGGACCGCCAGCTACTCGCCGGATATACGTAATACCCCCCCCCGGAACTTCCGGGCGCGTGCTCGTCCCCACCCCTTCGTAGCGTCACGGCGCGTGGCCATCCGGTGCCGCCCTACCAGTGACTGGGGCCGCGGAGGGGCGGGCCTCGGCGTGACGAATCGCTCTGGGGCGGGCTCTACCTCTCGTAGGGAGCTCGGGATGCGCGAGACGTGGCAGCGCTGCAGCCCAATGGGTGGAGTAGGTTTCTGGAGTCTAGCAGCGAAACTAGGCGCTCGATCTCGCGGCTTCAGATACGAGTGCATGTTTTTCTAGACGCTCGGGGAAAGTCAGAAGTGGCGACCAGCGGGTAGGTAGGTTCTCGGAAGCAAGAGTTGACCTGAGAGCCCTCGACCTAAGATGGATTTCCGTAAGCTTCAGCGTTATGTCACAGTGCCCCTGGGATAACCTGTTTTCTAGAAGAACAGCTAATATTCATTGAGTACTTAAGTTCCTGTTCATTGAGTACTTTGCACGCCTCATCTCATTTGACCCTCGTCACAGCCCTGTGAAGCCTATACTATTGTTATCCTCAGTTTACAAATGAGAGAATCAAAGTTCGTAATACTCTGGTAACCAAACCCAAGTCCATACCCTAGTGAAGTGAAGTCGCTCAGTCGTGTCCGACTCTTTGCGACCCCATGGACTGTAGCCTATCAGGCCTCTCCGTCCATGGGATTCTCCAGGCAAGAATACTAGAGTGGGTTGCCATTTCCTTCTCCAGGAAGTGGCAAAGCACTTCCAAACCAAAACATTGGTTCCTGTTATACTGTCATTCACCTGCATTTCCCCATTTAATTATGAGGACAGCCGTATGAGACTGGTATTATTGCTCTCATCTTACAGGTAAGAAAATTGAGTCATATGGAAAGATGAATGATGCTTTTGGATAAGAAGATGCAATATAACGGTCTCAATTTTCTGTAAGTAAAATTACAAATTTAACATAATTCTTATAAAAGTACAAATAGGATTAATTAAACTCCCTGTTTGTTCCTAAAACTCAAATGGAAAAATAAACAAGAATAGTCAGAAAACAGTCTGTGAAAAAGAACGTGGAGGGGGATCTAGCACTCAGATATTAAAACATTGTCAGTTCAGTTCAGTCGCTCAGTCTTGTCCGACTCTTTGCGACCCCATGGACTGCAGCACGCCAGGCTTCCCTGTCCATCATCAACTCCTGGAGCCACTCAAACTCACGTCCATCACGTCTGTGATGCCATCCAACCGTCTCAGATTCTGTCATCCCCTTCTCCTCCCTCCTTCAGTCTTTCCCAGCATCAGGGTCTTTTCTAATGAGTCACTTCTTCACATCAGGTGGCCAAAATATTGGAGCTTCAGCTTCAGCTTTAGCATAGTCCTTCCAATGAATATTCAGGACTGACTTCCTTTAGGATGGACTGGTTGGATCTCCTTGCAGTCCAAGGGACTCTCAAGAGTCTTCTCCAATACCACAGTTCAAAGGCATCAATTCTTCTGTGCTCAGCTTTCTTTATAGCCTCAGCTCTTTATAGTCTCAACTCTCCTGGAATAGAGAAGGTCTTTCTGTTTGTGACTGAAAATCCAGAAGCCATAAAAGATTGATAAATTCAACCACAGAAAAATTAAAATACCTTGTATGGCAAAATAGCAATAATGATGACACCATAAACTCAAAAGATTGATAATAAGTTGAGAAAAAAATAGGTGTAATCTCATCATTGTTGTTGCTGTTAGTCACCTAATCATGTCTGACCTTTTTATGACCCCAGGGACTATAGCCTTCCAGGCTCCTCTGTCCATGGTATTACCCAGCAAGAATATTGGGGTGGGTTGCCATTTCCTTCTCCAGGGGATCTTCCTCACCCAGGGATCAAACCTGCTTCTCCTGAATTGGCAGGTGGATTCTTTACCACTGAGCCACGAGGAAAGCTGTAATTACATCATAGGCAAGTGAAAATTTTATATGAAAAAGATTTTCTAAAAAAATAGGTAAGGAGAGAATCAGATGATTACCAGGGAAGGAAATGTAAGTGGCTCTTAATCATAATAAACTCACAATAAAAATACAGGTTACAGAAAGTAATAAAAGTTAATAAATTTAAAACTCAGTGAGATGCTATTTATTTAACTTATATGCAAAGTACATCATACGAAATGCTGGGCTGGATGAAGCACAAGCTGGAATCAAGATTGCCGGGAGAAATATCAATAACTTCAGATATGCAGATGACACCACCCTTATGGCAGAAAGTGAAGAGGAACTACAGAGCCACTTGATGAAAGTGAAAGAGGAGAGTGAAAAAGTTGGCTTAAAACTCAACATTCAAAAGACTAAGATCATGGCACCCAGTCCCACCACTTCATGGCAAATAGATGGGGAAACAATGGAAATAGTGAGAGACTTTATTTTTCTGGGCTCAAAAATCACTGCAGATGGTGGCTGCAGCCATGAAATAAAAGATGATTGCTCCTTGGGAAAAAAGCTATGACCAACCCAGACAGTGTTTTAAAAACGAGAGACATTACTTTGCCGACAAAGGTCTGTCTGGTCAAAGCTATGGTTTTTCCAGTAGTTGTGTATGGATGTGAGAGTTGGACCGTAAAGAAAGCTGAGTGCTGAAGAACTGATGCTTTTGAACTGTGGTGGTGGAGAAAACTCTTGAGAGTCCCTTGGACTGCAAGGAGATCCAACCAGTCCATCCTAAAGGAAATCAGTCTTGAATATTCATTGGAAGGACTGATGCTAAAGCTGAAGTTCCAATACTTTGGCCACCTGATGCAAAGAGCTGACTCATTGGAAAAGACCCTGATGCTGGGAAAGATTGAAGGCAGGAGGAGAAGGGGATGACAAAGGATGAGATGGTTGGATGGCATCACCGACTCGATGGACATGAGTTTGAACAAGCTCTGGGAGTTGGTGATGTACAGGGAAACCTGGCGTGCTGCAGTCCATGGGGTTGCAAAGAGTCGGACACAACTGAGCAACTGAACTGACTGACTGAGATAACATCTTCACTCAGGTTGGCAAATGTCAGCCTGTTTACTGGTGGTGAAGCTACTGTCAAGGAAGGCCCCACCAAAATGCCATTTGGAAAAGACCTGAAAGACATCTGGGGGTGAAATGTTCCAGGCTAACAGCAGAGCATGTGCAGAGGTCCCAAAGAGGAGTGTGCATGGCAGGTTCCAGGAGCAGCTGGGAGGCCAGCATAGCCAGGCAGGGCATCAAGGGAAATTGTAGCAGGAGATGAGGTGATAAAAGTGTGGGGCAGGCGGTTTAAGAATTGAGAAGGTTCTGAGACTACCTAAGGAGTTATCCAGGCACACTTCCATGGATACTGGCAAACACAAGACTCCTGGGGCAGAGAAAAAGGATTTTATTACCTCAACCAAAGCAAGTAACATGAGCTTCATGTTGATGTGTTTTGCACTTGCCCTCCACCAAGTTCTTCAGGGGTGATGCAGAGCAGCCCAGAATGGGTTTGGATCACAGCTGAAGAACCCAGAGCTTAGGGAACCCCCGTCTTTCATAATGGACTTCAGGCAAACTTGGCTGACTTTTGACCCAGATAGAGACAGTATTACACTGGCCAGCATAGAGACCTATCTCCTGCCCAGATGGAGACTCTTTTCCAAGGCTGTTCTTTATCTAAACATCCCTGGAAAAAAAAAAAAAGATAGTTGAAATAAAGGCCTCTAGTACCTCTGCTACAAAAAGTGCAGAAATATGAGCGATTCGTGGAGAGTTGTCTCTCAATAGGGGCAAACCTTTAGAGCCTTGTAGGCCACTGTGAGGATTTCGCTTTTATTGTGAGTGATCTGGAGATGGAGGGGTTTTGTTGAGTTTTATGTAATTCTCCTCCCCATTCTAGTCTTATTCCCCTACGCGTGCTCAACATTAGGTAGACAGGAACTCAGAAACTGAAATGGAGACTGAAACGCACCTGTGTTAGTCTGAGTTCTCCAGAGAAAAAGAACCAATAGAGTACATAGATCTGTATAAGCGGAGATTTATTAAGGAGCAGGTTCACTTGGTGATGGAAGCCAGGAAGTCCCACCATCTGCAGGCTGAAGAGTCAGAAAAGTTGGTGAAATAATTCAGTCTGAGTGTGAAGGCCTGAGAATCAGAGGGCTGTTGGTGTAAGTCTTGGAGTCTGAAGGCTGTGGAACAAGGAACTCTGATGCCCAAAGGCAGGAAGGTAGATGTTCCAGCTCAAGAAGTGAGAGAGATTTTACCCTTCCTTTGCGTCTTTGTTCCGCTTGCGCTTTCTGCAGATGGATGATGCCCATTGACGGTGGTGAGGGCACATCTCTTTACTTTGTGTACTGAACCAAATGCTAATTTCTTCCAGAAACACAGACACACCGAGAAATAATGTTTCACCAGTTATCTGGATGTTTTTTAGTCCAGTCAAGTCGACAATAAAAATTAACCACTTACTGAAATTGTCAGCATGGAGGCCATGGATGACCTTGATACATGCAGTTTCAGGGGAGTAACAGGGATGGATGCTGGACTGGAGTGACCTAAGGAGAGGCCAGGAGGGGAAGAAAGGGGGCAGTGACACGAGACAGCGCCATTTGAAATGTGGCTATGAAGGAGAGGAGAGACCGGGGAGCGAAAGGGCATGGATGATGAAAATTAGTGATTCCTTCCTGCACTGAGCATGGTAAAAACTGGAAAACCATCTGTATTAATACATAAGTCATTCAACTCCTGAGAAGAATGTAAATGTTTAGCCTTTTGTTAGCCAGAGGAGTTCATATAATGCTAGAAAAATTGTTCTGAAAAGCAATCAATCTAAAATTTGAGGAGGTAAAAGTCTTAAGATTTCTAAATGTTTTCCCTTTAACATAATCTAGAGTGTAATTTGGAAAAAATCTTAATTCTTAAGCTAATTGTATGTTCCCAATGTGTATACTGTTGGAGGGAATGTAAAATTGTGCAGCCCCTATAGAAATCAACAGGGGATTTGCTCAAGTATAGGAAATGCAATTACCATACAATCCAGGATTCCACTTCTGAGTATATAACTTACAGAATTGAAAACAGAGTCTCAAAGAAATGTTTGTACACTGATGTTCCCAGCAATAGTGTTCGCAACAGCCAAGAGGTGGAAGCAACCCAAGTGTCCATCGATGGATAAATGGATAAACAAAATGTCATATTATTCAGCCTTAAAAAGGAAGGAAATTCTGACAAATGCTACAACATGAGTGAACTTTGGGGACATGCTAAGTGAAATAAGCCACAAAAAGACAAATACTATATGATTCCATTTATACTAGGTACTAGTATAGGTACTGAGAACTAGAATTCTCAGATTTGCAGAGACAGAAGGTAGAAGGGTGGTTACCATGGCCTGGGAGGGGGCAAGAATGGGGAATTATTTAAGGGTTATGGTGGCAGTCCTGCCGATGCATGAGACAGGTTCAATCCCTGGGTCGGGAAGATCCCCTGGAGGAGGGAATGGAAATTCACTCCAATATTCTTGCCTGAAGAATCCCGTGGACAGAGGAGCCTGGCGGACTACAGTCCATAGGTTCACAAAGAATCAGATACAACCGATGAGACTTAGCACACACATAGTTTCAGTTTTGCAAGGTGAAAAGAATGCTGGAGATCTGTTGTACAACACTGGGAATGTGCTCAACACTACTAAACTGTACAGAACACTTAAAAATGGTTAAGATGGTAAATGCATGTTACGTGTATTTTACCACAATTTTTAAAAACATTTTTTTCTTTCACTTGGTATCCCTAGCACCTTCGTCTTTCTGTGCATGGTCTGACTTGGCATTTCCATTTTTTTCAGGGTTATTCCCTTTCTCACCACTGTCAGCTTTTCCTCCTTTGTTTTTGGGTCCCTTTTCTCCCTTCTTTGCAGGAGTCTTTTCAGGCTTGGTTTCTGTCTTTGGAGGGTCAGGTTTAGCAGATAATCTTGCTTCTGTTCATATTACAGAGTTAACTCAACACTTACAGCATACTATCTTAATATTAGTAGAATAATTAATAGTAGTTTTTAATTAAAAAGCATTAGTTGAGGTCCCCAAAAAGCATTAAGGATACAACAAAATAAAGATTCCTTCCTTACATTGCGGAAATTCCAACCACCTCCATACCTGCAGAAAAGAAAAAGAAAAAAGCCTGAATACGGAGGCTTTTTTTCCTTTTTTTTTTTTTTTTTCCAGATTACTTTATTTTTTTAAATTTTATTTTATTTTTAAACTTTACAATATTGTATTAGTTTTGCCAAATATCGAAATGAATCCGCCACAGGTATACATTTGTTCCCCATCCTGAACCCTCCTCCCTCCTCCCTCCCCTTTTTTTACTTTTTTTAACAAAATTAATTAGCCTATGATGACTGACTGAATTTAGTAAAATATTAAGTTAGTGTTCTCAGCTAACTCCAGAAATACACATTTTAGTTTGTGAATGCCCAATTATGGTCTTGTCTTGGTACATAAGTATTTCCCTTTAGGAAGCAATGAAAGAATTTGTATTTTGGATTAATTCATTCAATACTTATGAAGTACGTGATATATGTCAAGACATGTGCTAGGTGCTAGAAATACAGAGGGAAGCAAAAGAGACAGAGCCCCTGACCTCATGAAGCCTCATGAGGCTTAGAGTCTAGTGGCACTTGGGAATCACCTCCTAGATTTTGAATGGCCCCACTGGAGGACCCTCTAACACCTCCAGAGAGCCTTGGACCCTGCTTCGGAACCCACTGCACAACTTGGTACTCCCCTCCACTGCCTCCCATGGCGCACCCAGCAAATGCTTGTGGAACATGTCCAAATGACATACCATACCAAGATCACGTCAGTATTTATAGAGGAGTTATGCATTCAGTAAATATGGTTGGACATTTCCTAATGAGAAGAGTATGGTAGGGAGGGGGAAATATTATCAAACAGCACTGCAGATCACCAGGATTCCTAGAATTCTGTACCCATTACAGAAATAAGACAATTGTTGTTTCCAGCTGTAAAAACTGTTGGTGCCTCTCAAGGTTCTCCTAAAGTCCAGGGTCTCTAGCAAGTCCTTTCATTACCCAATCCTTGCCTACCTCTCTTGGCCTGCCCCTCTTCTATTCTCCAACTTGTAACCAGCATTCCAGCTACCTACAACACATTAGATTTCAGAAACATGTCATGTGTGCTTAAGAATGTGTTCAACAATACATTTGTATTACCTTTACACCAGTTTAAAAGAATGAGGCAGCATCTGGGACTTTCCTCGCGGTACATTAGATGGGAATCTGCCTCCCAATGCAGGGGACTTAGGTTAGATCCCTGGCCCAGGAAGATTCCACATGCGTGAAGGAACTAAACCTGTGCACCACAATTACTGAGCCTGCACTCTAAAGCCCCTGAGCCACAACTACTGAAGTCCATGTTCATATGGACTACTGAAGCCCACCTAGAACCTGTGCTCTGCAACGAGAAGACATTGCAATCAAGAGCCTCACACTGCAACTAGAGATTAGTCCCAGCACTCTGAAACTAGAGAAAGCCTGCTCTAAGCGACAAAGACCCACTGCAACCAGAAATAAAATAAGTAAATAAACTATAAAAAAAGAATTAGGTAGCATCCATATGGAGAAGGAAATGGCAACCCACTCCAGTGTTCTTGCCCGGAGAATCCCAGGGACGGGGGAGCCTGGTGGGCTGCCGTCTATGGGGTCACACAGAGTCAGACACGACTGAAGTGACTTAGCAGCAGCAGCAGCATCCATAAATAACATGAAATTTCAAAATGTATATAATAACTATGATCCCATACATACTTAAAAATACTAAATTGTATATTTATATTCAGATATGTGTGTGTAAAAACATAAAGAAAAATCAAGAAGGATTCATACTAAACTGATAATAATGGTTAATCGTTAAGAAGGCAGTGAGATTGACAGCAAGCATGGAGGAATTTATCTGTAATTTTTTGAAATTTTAACATATAAAAATTTGTGTAAATAACCCTGTATGTGAGACAGCAAAAGAGACACAATGTATAGAACAGTCTTCTGGACTCTGGGAGAGGGCAAGGGCGGGACGATATGGGAGAATGGCATTGAAACATGTATATCATATGTGAAACGAATCACCGGTCCAGGTTCGATGCATGATACAGGGTGCTCGGGGCCGGTGCACTGGGATGACCCAGAGGGATGGGGTGGGGAGGGAGGGTTCAGGATGGGGAACACATGTACATCCATGGTGGATTCAAGTCAGTGTATGGCAAAACCAATACAATATTGTAAAGTAAAATAAACAGAGAAAAAAATTTGTGTAATTTAAAAAATAAAATACATTTAAAAATACATTAACTCAACAATATATTAAAAGGATTGTACACCATGATCAAATGGGATTTATCCCTGGGATGTAAGGATGGTTCAATATCCACAAATCAGTCAGTGTGATACACCACATTAACAAATTACAGAATGAAAATCATATCATCTTAATAGATGCAGACAAAGCTTTTGACAGAATTCAACATCCACTTATAAAAATTCTCAACAAAGTGGGTATAGACTGAACAAACCTGAACATAGTAAAGTCCATATGTGATAAACCTACAGCCAACATCAAATTCAATGATGAAAAGCTAAGTTGCTATTGTTCTTTAGTCATGTCTGACTCTTTGCCCCCCGCCCCCTATAGACTGCAGCACGCCGGGCTTCCCTGTTCATTATCTGCTGGAGTTTGCTCAGATTCATGTCCATTGAGTCAGTGTTGCTATCTAACCATCTCATCCTCTGTCACCCCCTTTTCCTTTTGCCTTCAGTCTTTCCCAGCATCAGGGCCCCTTCCAATGAGTTGGCCCTTTGCATCAGGTGGCCAAAGAAGTGAAGCTTCAGCATTGGTCCTTCCAATGAATATTCAGGACTGAATTCCTTTAGGATTGACTGATTTGATTTCCTCACTGTCCAGAGATCAGATCAGATCAGTCACTCAGTCGTGTCCAACTCTTCGTGACCCCATGAATCGCAGCACGCCAGGCCTCCCTGTCCACCACCAACTCCCGGAGTTCACTGAGACTCACGTCCATCGAGTCAGTGATAGCATCCAGCCATCTCATCCTCTGTCGTGCCCTTCTCCTCCTGCCCCCAATCCCCCCCAGCATCAGAGTCTTTTCCAATAAGTCAACTCTTCGCATGAGGTGGCCAAAGTACTGGAGTTTCAGCTTTAGCATCATTCCTTCCAAAGAAATCCCAGGGCTGATCTCCTTCAGAATGGACTGGTTGGATCTCCTTGCAGTCCAAGGGACTGTCAAAAGTCTTCTCTAGCACCACAATTCGAAAGCATCAATTCTTTTAATCTTAATTTTATTTTATTTTTAAACTTTACATAATTGTATTAGTTTTGCCAAATATCAAAATGAATCCACCACAGGTAAACATGTGTTCCCCATCCTGAACCCTCCTCCCTCCTCCCTCCCCATACCATCCCTCTGGGTCGTCCCAGTGCACCAGCCCCAAGCATCCAGTATCGTGCATCGAACCTGGACTGGCATCTCGTTTCATACATGATATTTTACATGTTTCAATGCTATTCTCCCAAATCTTCCCACCCTCTCCCTCTCCCTCAGAGTCCATAAGACTGTTCTATACATCACTGTCTCTTTTGCTGTCTCGTACACAAGGTTATTGTTATAATTCTTCGGCACTCAGCCTTCTTTATAGTCCAACTCTCACATCTGTATATGACTACTGGAAAAACCATAGCTTTGACTATATGGAACTTCTTTGGCAAAGTGATGTCTCTGCTTTTTAATACACTGTCTAGGTTTATCATAGCTTTCCTTCCAAAGAGCAAGCATCTTTTAATTTTATGGCTGTAGTCACTGTTCACAGTGATATTAGAGCCCAAGAAAATGAAACCTGCAACTGTTTCCACTTTTTCCCCTTCTATTTGCTGTGAAGTGATAGGACTGGATGCCATGATCTTAGGTTTTGAATGCTGAGTTTTAAGCCAGCTTTTCCACTCTCCTCTTTCACCCTCATCAAGAGTATCTTTAGTTCCTATTCTGCCTTTACAGTGATATTATCTGCATATCTGAGGTTGCTGATATTTCTCTCGGCAGTCGTGATTCCAACTTCTGATTTGGCATTTCATCTAAGATCAGGAACAGGACAAGGATACCCACTAGATGAATACATAGAGCCTATACCCTCAGGCCCAACACTTAGGAAGTGTTCACAAATGGGAGCTATTATCATTGCTGCTGTTGCTGTGGTAGATGTTTGCTGGGTTATCTCATGCTAATCTAAAACCCCATGAGAAATTTTTCCTGATCTCTGAGACTTATGACTAGAGCATTAGTTTCAAACATAGGGGTATGTTTGAATCACCGGGGGAACTGGTTAAAAATCAGATTTTGGGGCCTAGTCCCTTCCAGTCCTTATTCAGATGCTTTTGAACTGTGGTGTTGGAGAAGATTCTTGAGAGTCCCCTGGACTGCAAGGAGATCCAACCAGTCCATTCTAAAGGAGATCAGCCCTGGGATTTCTTTGGAAGGAATGATGCTAAAGCTGAAACTCCAGTACTTTGGGCACCTCATGCGAAGAGTTGATTCATTGGAAAAGACTCTGATGCTGGGAGGGATTAGGGACAGGAGGAAAAGGGGACGACAGGATGAGATGGCTAGATGGCATCACCGACTCAATGGACGTGAGTTTGAGTGAACTCTGGGAGATGGTGATGGACAGGGAGGCCTGGCATGCTGTGATTCCTGGGGTCGCAAAGAGTCGGACACGACTGAGCGACTGAACTGAACTGAAAGATACATACATATATATATAGTTAATATATATATGTATATTATTTATATATATATATACATATATATATATATATAGAGAGAGAGAGAGAAGCCCCCTGCCACTAGCTGTGCTGAGCACTGTCCATTGGTGTCCTTTTCCTACTTTACTTGATTTTCTTAAAAAAAACTTTAAATTAAATCTTATACATGCTTTTAGAAAAACAAACCAAAGAACATCAGTTCAGTTCAGTCGCTCAGTCATGTCAGACTCTTTGAGACCCCATGGACTGCAGCACGCCAGGCCTCCCAATCCATCACCAACTCCTGGAGTTTACTTAAACACATGTCCGTTGTGTCAGTGATATCCAAACATCTCATCCTCTGTTGTCCCCTTCTCCTCCTGCCTTCAGTCTTTCCCAGAATCAGGGTCTTTTCCAATGAGTCAGCTCTTCGCATCAGGTGGCCAAAGTATTGGAGCTTCAGCTTCAGCATTAGTCCTTCCAATGAATATTCAGGACTGATTTCCTTTAGGATGGACTGGTTGGATCTCCTTGCAGTCCAAGGGACTCTCAAGAGTTTTCTCCAACACCACAGTTCAAAAGCATCAATTCTTCGGTGCTCAGCTTTCTTTTATGGTCCACCTCTCCATACATGACTACTGGAAAAACCAAAGCTTTGACTAGACAGACATTTGTTGGCAAAGTAATGTCTCTGCTTGTTAATGTTCTGTCCAGACTGGTCATAACTTTTCTTCCAAGGAGCAAGCATCTTTTAATTTCATGGCTCCAGTCACTATCTGCAGTGATTTTGGAGCCCAAGAAAATAAAGTCTCTCACTGTTTCCATTGTTTCCCCATCTGTTTGCCATGAAGTGATGGGACCTGATGCCATGATCTTAGTTTTCTGAATGTTGAGATTTAAGCCAACTTTTTCACTCTCCTATTTCATTTTCGTCAAGAGGCTTTTTATTTCTTCTTTGCTTTCTGCCATAAGGGTGGTGTCATCTGCATATCTGAGTTTATTAATATTTCTCCCAGCAATCTTGATTCCAGCTTGTGCTTTATCCAGTCCAGCATTTCTCATGATGTACTCTGCATGTAAGTTAAATAAGCAGGGTGACAGTATACAGCTTTAACATACTCCTTTCCCGATTTGGAACCAGTCTGTTGTTCCATGTCCACATCTAACTATTGCTTCTTGACCTGCACACAGATTTCTCAGGAGGCAGGTCAGGTGGTCTGGTAGTCCCATCTCTTTCAGAATTTTCCACAGTTTGTTGTGATCCACACAGTCAATGCTTTGGTGTAGTCGATAAAGCAGAAATAGATGTTTTCCTGGAACTCTCTTGCTTTTTTGATAATCCAGCAGATGTTGGCAATTTGATCTCTGGTTCCTCTGCCTTTTCTAAATCCAGCTTGAACATCTGGAAGTTCACAGTTCATGGACTGTTGAAGCCTGGCTTGCAGAATTTTGAGCATTACTTTGATAGCATGTAAGATGAGTGCAATTATTTGTGCAGTAGTTTGAGCATTCTTTGGCATTGCCTTTCTTTGGGATTGGAATGAAAACTGACCTTTTCCAGTCCTGTGGCCACTCCTGAGTTTTCCAAATTTGCTGGCATATTGAGTGCAGCACTTTCACAGCATCATCTTTTAGGATTTGAAATAGCTCAACTGGAATTCTATCACCTCCACTAGCTTTGTTTGTAGTGATGCTTCCTAAGGCCCACTTTACTTCACATTCCAGGATGTCTGGCTCTAGGTGAGTGATCACACCTTTGTGATTATCTGGGTTGTGAAGATCTTTTTTGTATGGTTCTTCTGTGTATTCTTGCCACCTCTTCTTAATAACTTTTGTTTCTGTTAGGTCCATACCATTTCTGTCCTTTATTGTGCCCATCTTTGCATGAAAAGTTCCCTTGGTATCTCTGATTTTTTTGAAGAGATCTCTAGTCTTTCCCATTCTGTTGTTTTCCTCTATTTTTTTGCACTGATCACTGAGGAAGGCTTTCTTATCTCTTCTTGCTATTCTTTGGAACTCTGCATTCAAATGGGTATATCTTTCCTTTTCTCCTTTGCCTTTTGCTTCTCTTTTTTTCATAGCTGTTTATAAGGTCTCCTCCTAATATAGCTGTTTATAAAACAACCATTTTGCCTCTTTGCATTCCAAAGAGCCTAGAAGCTTACAAAGTGGAAGGAAACTCCTTGGGCCTGACTCCTTCCATACAGAACTCATTCCTACTCCCTGAGATAACGGTTGTTGGCTGTGGTTAACTTTTGTCTGTTTGTCCCCAGAAATCGTCTATACTCATACAAGCAGATCCATTAACGTATCTCTTTCACCACCCTATCAATACTTTCTTTGTGAAAAAAACACAAAGAGGATCGTAGGATAGAGCAAAATTGACAAAAGTTTTTGGTAAAGGGTCAAGCAGTAAATATTTTTGACTTTGCAGGTCATATGGTCTCTATCCCAACAATTAAATTCTCTCTCCATTGTAGCTAGAAGTCAGTCACAGCAATTCATAAATGAACGGTGTGCCTGTGTTCCAGTAAAATGTTTTTACCAAACCTCCAGCAGGCTGGATCTGGCCCCCAGGGCGTAGCTGGCAGCTGTTGAGTACTACAACTTTCTCCTTTCACTTGGATTTTTTTTTTAACATCTTTTCCATATCAGCACATGCAGTGATGTCATTGACTGCTACATGGCATGAATATTTAGCCATTCCTCAACTGGACTGCTGGATATTTTTTCCAGGTTTCGTTATAATAAACAAAGCTGCCATAGGCTGTATGCCTGGTTGGCTATTCTTAGTCAACTAGCATGAATTCTTATAGCAGAACTGGTGACTCAAAGGGTCAAGATAAATTTAAAATTTTGATAGAACAAGCCAAATTGTTCTCAGGCTTTTTAAAAAAAATTCAGATTGCCACATACCCTTGTGATTTTTATTGCTTAATCTTATTCCTGGTGAATATTTTCTGTTAACGGTTTTGTAATAACTAAAGGAAAGATCCCAGAGACAGAAGGACCAATAAACTCTGTGGCAGTTGACTCGACTTAATAACTCTTCAGTAAATGCTTGCCATCATGAAGTAATTTGCACAGCTTTCTTATCAGTGTATGGAGAAGGAAATGGCAACCCAATCCGGTACTCTTGCCTGGAGAACTTCATGGACTGGGGAGCCTGGTGGACTACAGTCCATGGGGTCTCAGAGTCGGACATGACTGAGCAACTTCACCTTCACCTTGTCAGTGTAAAGGCAAATTCCCTGTGGCCCAAAAGTGAGGACAGCTGTTCTCAAGGTAAAGAACATTCTGTGCAAAAGCACACTAGAAGCCTGTGCATAGCAAATATACTGATTAGACAGGACTTAATTGCCATTACAGGTGCAGCATATGCAGGCCTGGGCTCAGGGATGGTGAAAATGAATTTTGAATTTCCAATCAGAGGTCTCATTTGGGCCCTTTATATAACTGGGCCAATGCTTCAGATTACCTTACCTGAAAAAAAAAAATGCATTGATCATGCAGTGTTGCTGAGGGTACAATATTAAAATTTTTTTTAATTTTATATTGGAGTACAGTTGATTTACAATGTTGTGTGTTTCAGATGTACAGCAAAGTGATTCAGTTATACATGTATCCATTCTTTTTCACATTATTTTCCCCTATCGGTTATTATAGAATATTGAGAGTTCCCTGTACTGTACAGCAGGTTCTTATTATCTGTTTTATATATATAAATAATGTTTTATCACTTTTATACACAGTAGTGGGTATATGGACTCCCCGATGGCTAGGTGGGTAAAGAATCCACCAGCAGTACAGGAGACACGAGACGTGGGTTTGATCCCTGGGTTGGGAAGATCCCCTGCAGGAGGCGTGGCAGTCCACTCCAGTATTCTTGCCTGGAGAATCCCATGGACTGAGGAGCCTAGCAGGTTACAGTCCAAAGGGGCGCAAAGAGTCAGACACGACTGAGTGACTAAGCACACACCAGTGGGTGTATGATAATCCCAATCTCCTAATTTATCCCTCTTCTTCACCTTTCCCCTTTGGTAACCACAAGCTTGTTTTCTAAGTCTGAGAGTCTGTTTCTGTTTAAAATGAGTTCATTTGTATCATTTTTTTAAGATTCCACATATGATACTTGTCTTTGTCTGATTTACTTCACTAAGTATGATAATCTCTAGGTCCATCTGTGTTGCTACAGCTGGCATTATTTCCTTCTTTTTTTATGGTTAAGAGCCTCCTGATGAAAGTGAAAGAAGAGAGTGAAAAAGTTGGCTTAAAACCCAACATTCAAAAAAAAAAAAACATTCAGAAAACTAAGATCATGGCATCCAGTCCCATCACTTCATGGCAAATAGATGGGGAAACAATGGAAACAGTGAGAGACTTTATTTTGGGGGGCTCCAAAATCACTGCAGATGGTGGCTGCAGCCATGAAATTAAAAGACTTCCTCCTTGGAAGAAAAGCTATTGACCTACCTAGACAGCATATTAAAAAGCAGAGACATTACTTTGCCAACAAAGGTCCATCAAAGCTATGGTTTTTCCAGTAGTCATGTATGGATGTGAGAGCTGGACTATAAAGAAAGCTGAGCGCCAAAGAATTGATGCTTTTGAACTGTGGCATTGGAGAAGACTCTTGAGTCTCCCTTGGACTGCAAGGAGATCCAACCAGTCCATCCTAAAGGAAATCAGTCCTGAATATTCAGTGGAAGGACTGATGCTGAAGCTGAAACTCCAATACTTTGGCCACCTGATGCGAAGAGCTGACTCATTGGAAAAGACCCTGATGCTGAAAACGATTGAAGGCAGGAGGAGAAAGGGATGGCAGAGGATGAGATGGTTGGATGGCATTACTGACTATGGACATGAGTTTGAGCAAGCTCTGGGAGTTGCTGATGGACAGGGAAGCCTGGCATGCTGCAGTCCCTGGGGTTGCAGAGTCTTACACGACTGAGCGACTGAACTGAACTGAATATTCCATTGTATATCTGTATGTGGAGAAAGAAGTATTACATCGTCTTTTCCCATTCCTCTGTCAGAGGATGTCCAGGTTGCTTCCATGTCTTGACTATTGTAAATAGTGCTGCAGGGAACATTGGAGTGCATGTTATCTTTTTGAATTATGGTTTTCTCCAGATTTATGCCCAAGAATGGGATTGGTGGGTCATATGGTAGTTCTATTTTTAGTTTTTATAGAAACCTCCATACTGTTTTCCATAGTGCTTGTACCAGTTTAAAAACACTCCCACCAGTAGTGTAGGAGGATACCCTTTTCTCCACACCCTCTAGAGTAGTTATGAACAACCAGTCTTCACTCAGCACCCGCTATGACCCTGGCACTGGGCTAAGTCCTTCACCTATTTCCTGCTACCCTGTGATGATGGTGATATCACCATTTTAGAGATAGGAATACTAATGCTCAAATAAGCCAAATCATTTAGCCACAGCAACATAGTCGCTCCTTTTGACTTCCAGGCCCATGGGGGATAAAAATGCAACTATATGCTGCATTGAAAACTGGCAGAAGCCTTGCAGAAAACAAAATAAGAGGAACAAAAATGTCTGTATTCCATTTACAATCTACCCCTGGAAATTTATCCTTGGAAAATAATCCCAAAGGAAAAAAGTTATGCCTAAAGATACCAATAACAAAGAGCTAAAAAGTTTAACAAAGGAGAAATGATTAAGGAAATAATCAGCTTATGGATTAGTAAGTACATTTTTCTTTTCAAAAATTTTATTTATTTTTTAATTGAAGGATAATTGCTTTATAGAATTTTATTGTTTTCTGTCAAACCTCAGCATGAATCAGTCATAGGTATACATAATAATGACAGTGAAAACTAAGGAACGGTGTGAAATAGTGGGAAAACCCCTGATCTCAAAGTCAGGTAACTGGATTAAGTCATCACTTACCATTTGAGGGACCTTGGGTGAGTTACTTAGGTTCTCTGAGTCTCTTTTTTTCTCAAAAAGAAAAAAAGATTACTCCTCTGTGTATAAGATAAGGTTTCAGAGGATTTGCATTCCCACTGTATGTCAATAGTAACACTTTATTTCATGGTTAGGCATGGCCGTGAGGCCTGCATGAGCCAATGACCAAGAACGTCTATGGTGTGTGTCACTTCAGAGCATTTACTCAGCAGTGTGAGGCTCCAGCCCTTTCTCCCTCTGTGTGATGGTGACCGTCAGGAGAAAACAGACGTTAACGGGGGGCCAAGGCTGAGCTGTCACAGGGAGGACAGCTGCCCAGAGGCAGAGACGACTTTGTGAGGAGTGAGGAATGAACTTGTTTTCTTAAGCCACTGAGGTTTGGTTAGTGCCAAACACAGGGGCCTATCCAGATGATGCGCCTAACCTCACCAGTCTGCTTATTACCACTTTCCCCACAGGACCTGAAACAGTGCCTGGCACAAAACCAAATCTCAAGAAATGTTTGTAGAATGACTGTTGTCCCAAGGGTTAGGCTTTCTTTGAGGCTTTAGTATGTAGATAACCCTTATCCAGCACCAGTGATGAAGAACTTTACAGATGCCTGAAGTTGTTATGGGTTATTCTGTCCCACAAAAATTCATATTTTGAATTCTTAACACCCAGTCCTCAGAAGGTGACCTATTTTGGAAATAGGATCATGATAGGTGTAATTAGTTCAGATGTGGTCATACTGGAGTCGAGTGGGCACCTAACCCAACATGACTTTTTTTTTTTGGTGTGCCATGCAGCTTACAGGATCTTAGTTCCTCAAGCAGGGATTGAACCTGGGCCCACGACATCAAAAGCGCCAAGTCCTAACCACTGGCCCGCCAGAGAAGTCCCCTGATGTTCTTATAGAAGGGGAAATTTGGAAATAAGCAGAGGGAGAATGCCTTGTCAAGATTAGGGTTATGCTGCCACAAGCCAGGAACTACCAAAAGCAGGGAGAGGCCTGGAATAACTCCTCCCTAGGGAGCACAGGCCTGCAGATACATGACCTCAGACTTCCAGCTTCCAGGACAGTAAGACAAAACATTTCTGTCATTTAGCCCATCCAGTTTGTGGTACTCGGTTATTGCAGCCCCAGTAAGCAGGTACAAGAGTATTTTGCATTTCCTTACTTGACCAGAGGAGTGAAAGCTTTCTACAGAGGCGCTCATAACAGAACTGTTGCTGACATTCCTTCCGACTAGTGTTCTGTCCCTTGTATCCCTTCCTTCCCATAAAATTGGGGTGGGTGATTTCCTATTTATTGGACCAGTACTTGTGAAGTCCCCTACTTTGCATCGTCTTTCATTAGAAAACAATTTTTATCTTAACAAATCACTTCAGAAACCACACGACTGAGGCAGCATTTAGAAACAACTTATAAAATAAGAGAAATGCTACTTAAGTCTGAATGCTGATGTTTCTGATTCTGGTCCAGACAATAAGACATAGACCTGTTTTTCCCTGCTTCTTCTGCTAAGCACAGCTAACAGCCCTGGAGATAGCGAGACACAACCAAAGAACTCTGAAAGCTGCTAAGAAGGCTTGCTAGTTTCGGAGCCCAGGACCGGAGAACAGCATTGACAGGGCACATACAGTCCCACCACGCAACAGGGGGAGAGCCCTTCTCAAACCCCAACCTCGCAACAGAAGGCGGCCCAGACAGGCTCACACCCCCGCCTGCACCTGTAGAGAATGGGGGTCCCCCTGGTGGGCATGCCACCACCTGGCAAGGGGGTCACTGACAACCCAGGTGGAAAGAAACAGCCAGGGAGGCACTCTCCTTCCCCACAAGGCCTGAGACTCCCCCTTTCCACCAAGAGTTACCAAGGTATGTGGGTGGACTGAGCCAGAGGGAGAAATCCAGTCATAATGGGTATACCAATTCAGGAAGCTTCTTTATCCCTGGAGCCTAAGACTCTCCTCCTTCACCAGTAGATACTTAGCCCTCTCAGGCAGCACCAGCAGGAACCAACAGAAACCCTACTGGCCGCAGATAAACCAAGCTGACCAAAATAACACTGCAAAGCTGCTGAAACTTAAACTGCCATTGAAACCACAGTCCACAAAAGTAGGCCAAGACCCATGTGCTAACTCTAAATAGGGTGATGCTCACTAAAAATAAAAAGATTTAAAATGGGTCCTAGCATGTCCTAACATAATAGACAAAATGCCTAGGATATTATTAACAGTCACATATCATACCAACAACCAGGAAAATCACAAGTTGAATGAGAAAAGAGTCAATGGATGCCAATACTGAGATGAATCTTGACAAAGATTTTAAAGCAGTCATCTTAAAGCTGCGACTAGATTGCCAACTAGAAATTCTCTTGAAATAAGTTAAAAAATAAAAACTCCTGCAATGAAATAGAAGTTATAAAAAAGAACCAAATGGGCATCACAGAACTGAAAAATACTATAACAAAAGAAAAACTTGCTGGCTAGATTCACTATTAAGATTGGAGAAGACAAAAGATAGATTCAGTGAACTTGAGGATGGAATAATAGGACCAACCTGAAAGAGAAAGAAAAATAGACTGGGAGAAAAACAAGAGCCTACACGCCTGTGGGACAATAACAAAAGATCCAATGTTCATATTATCAGAGTCTCAGAGAGGCAAGTGTGGCTTGGGCTGAAAGAGTATTTGAAGAAATACAGCTGGAAAATCCCCAAATTTGATAAAAGACACAAACTTCCAGACCAAATCCCAAACAGGATAAAGCAGTAACATAGCAGTAATTAGCTTAAATCTAAATGGTCTAACTGTATCAATTAAAAGACAAAGATTGGATAAAAATGCAACTCAACTATATGTTACTTATAAGAAACTCACTTCAAATTGAACATATATAGGTTGAAAGTAAAAGAATTGAAAAAGATATAACATGCAAACAGCCAAAAACAAGGAGTGACTATGTCAGTGTCTGATAAAGTAGATTATGGAGCAAAGAAAATTACTACAGACAAAGAGGAACATTACACAATAACAGAAGGATTAACCCACCAGCAAGACAAAGACCCTAAATGTGTACACACCAAACAGCAGAGCCTCAAAATACATGAAAAAGCTGATCAAGCTGAAAGGTAAAACAGACAAATCCATAGTTGTAATTGAAGACTTCAGTACCTCCCTTTCAACAATTGATAAAACTAGAAGAAAACCAGCAAGGATACAGAAGATCTGAAAAATACTACCAATCAACAGGATTTAGTTAAATAGAATATTCCACTCAACACCAAATTAAAAAAAAATTTTTTTAAAGCAACTATGGAACATTCCCCAAGACAGACCACATCCTGGGCCATAAAACCACCTCAGCAAATTAAAGAGAATTGAAATCATATGAACTGTTTTCTGAGCATAATGGAAGCAAACTAGAAATCACTGATATAAACACATTAGGAGTCTAAACACGCAGCTAACACTGATCTGCGGGTTTCATGCAATGCCTATCAAAAGCCCAGTAAGGTTTCTTCCCTAGGCATAGACAATAGACATAGTCCAGTGTATTTTATAATTTATTTGAAAAGGCACACACCCTGGACTAAAGAATAAAGTGGAAGGAAGTTCTCTATTTGGTAGTAAGACTTAGCATATAGCTAGAGTAACCAAGGGAGCATGGTTCTGACAGGTAAGACTCATAGATCAGTGGAACAGACTGAGCACCCAGAATCGACCCACACAAATACACTCAACTGATATTTGACAGAAGCACAAAACCAGTACACTGAGGGAAGAATAACATTTCAACAAATGGGGCTGGAGCAGTTGGACATCTGTAGCAAGAATTAAAGAGCCTTGCCCTAAACCTCATACCTTATACAAAAAAAAAACTCAAAAGGGATCATAGACTTAAATGTAAAGCTATAAAACATTTGGAGACATTCTTTGGGATCCAGGTAAAGAATTCTTAAACTTGATACCAAGAGCATAATTCATTAAAAGAAAATTTGATACAGAAGACTTTATCAAATTTAAAAATCTGTTCTGTAAAAGCCCATGTAAAGAGAATAAAAAGTCACAGAATGGGAGAAAATGTTTACAACTACGTATCTGACAAAGGACTTTCAACAGTTAATGATGGGAAAAAAAAAATCTAATCAGAAAATGCATAAAAGGTAGGAACAAATATTTAACCAAAGAAGATGGCAAATAGACACAGGAAAAGATGTTTTACATAACTAGCAATTAGAGAAATGCAAATGAAAAGCACAACAAGATATCATTGCACATCTAACAGAACGGCTAAAATAAAAAAATAGTGACAAACCAAACGCTGGCAAGGACGCAGAGAAACGGAATCTCTCATACATTGCTATAGGAAGTGTAGAATAGTGTAGCCACTCAAGAAAACAGTTTGGCAGCATTTTATAAAACCAAATCTATGCATCTATGAGATGACTTAGCAATTACAGTGAAAAGTTATATATTGACACAAAAATATGTACATGAATATTTGCAGCAGCTTTATTTTTTATATTTATTTACTTGGCTGTACTGGGTCTTAGTTGTGGCATGCGAACTCCCGAGCTTCAGCATGTGGGATCTAGTTCCTTAACCAGTGAACAAACCTGGGCCCCCTGCACTGGGAGTGTGGAGTCTTAGGCACTGGACCACCAGGTAAGTCCTTGCAGCTTTAATAGTCAGAAACTGGAATGAGCTTAGATGTCCTTCACAGGTTAAACAGTTTACACATACATACATACATCCGGGGGAGAGGGTGTGCATCTCACGCTAGGCCACACCCATATCTGCAGGTCTCCAAGGTGAACAGCCTCTGGCATACATAACATACTACTCAGCAATAAAAAGGAATGAATAAAAAGAATGAACTACAGATACATGTGATCAGAGGTGGGTGTGGTTATAAAAAGATAAAACCAGGGGTCTTTGTGATATTAGAAGTGTTAAGTATCTAGTAGGATACAGGAGCCTACACAGGTTATTATACAGAAAAACACACCATACAGCTGAGTACAAGTAAAACTGGGAAATGTGAGGAAGATGGGTAGACTATCAGGGCCATATCCTGGTTGTATTATATTGTAGTTTTACAAACTTACCTTTGGGGGGAAAGGTATAGAGAAAGTCTCTCTGTATTATTTAACAACTGCATGTGATTTTACAATGATCTCAAAAAATTTTTCAATTAAAACAATCTGAATGCTTAATAATGCCTTTACACAAATTGCATCTCTTTTACAAACAAGGGAGCTGGAGTTGGGTGTTTGGTACCTGACCTGAGATTACAGAGCTAAGCAGGTAGATCATGTAGCATTAAAAACTCAGGTCTGCAGAGCTCCACAGTCCACAAATTTAATCACAGAACTATTCTGACTGATGGCTCACAATGAGACGACAGGAATTAGGTAAGAGCAGAGTATCAAGAACTACTGTAAATACAAGGGATTTCATTTTCAGGTGCCTAAAAATGTCAGTTTTTAGTAAAACTGAATTGTAAGATCAGTCATAGAAAGCAAATACCAAACAGCACCCAAGCCTGCTCGGTAGTGTTAGACTTCAGATTAAAATAAAAATGTCATAAACCAAGTTGAAACAAAATAATTTTTATTTCCTAACCATAGCAAACATATACATCCAATATGTACTTATCTTGCATACTCTGTCACAGATGACTTCCAAACTACAACCGCCTTGATATTTAAGCAGGAACTAAATGTTACCTTAGTTGACATGATAAATGCTCTTAGATAGATAATGTATGAATACACTGGATTGGTGACAGCAGAATCTGACTGATTAGTTCTATAAATTTAAAGCTTGGAAAAGCTACTATCACATCTAACACTTTCCGACAAGTAGGATGCAGCAATTATCAGCTTGTATTCCAGAGAAATTTCCTTAGTTTTTCTGGTGATGGAACCACTTATCCACTGTAGTCAGGAAAAAGAAAAACAAATTAGAATCCCTGTTAAGAATCAAAATTACACCCAATATATAACAGTGAATAATATACTTGCTTTAATATATCCTGCTATGGATTCCATTAAAACAAATCTACATACATGCATAACTTCACTAAATTACCAAAACAGGTAATTTATCAGTGTTTTGTTTTGGGCTTCCTTAGGAAGGAAGGAAGGAAATGGCAGGTGGAGAAGGAAATGGCAACCCACTCCAGTATTCTTGCTTGGGAAATCCCATGGACAGAGGAGCCTGGTGGGCTATAGTCCATGGGGTCGCAGAGTCAGACACGACTGAGCAACTAAACATCCTTACTCTTGATGCCTATAGATAGGCAATTCTCACCAGAAGAACCTTACAGAGAATCCTAATATCTAAAGATGGAAAGAACTGTTTTCTGGGTGAATCAGCCTGTGGCCAGACTGGGGTGCAGAGCCCAGCCTGCTCCAGCCTCCACAAGGCATCTACCAGGAACTCAGAGAACAGTGGGTCATGATTTGGAAACTGCGGTCACAGGGGATGGCACTAAAGGTGGTACGCACAGCCATCTTTTCCCACCTGTGCCTCAAAACACAGAATGCTGCTTCTCCCCACTCTCCTCTCTCTGTATGTATGTGGTATGTAAGATGTATCTATGGATATACATGTAATTTTCCCACATATATGCATAACTTTTAATGTAATTTTACCAGAATATAGATCTTACCATCTGTTGGTATTGTGCAGGCAGATTCACATGGTGGCGGTAACTAAAATACAATATTAAAATGTATTAGTCTAATTCCGGAAAAAGAATAAGCTAAAAAAGTATATTGACAGAAAGATTAAAAGGAATGTTAACAGAAGACAACTATCTCAAATTTTAAGTTCTAAAAATAATTTACACCAGATGGGAACAATGCAAAGCTTGCTCTACTGCTAAGAAATGTTAACAAATTCAAAACCTCTTGGCTTTTAATGACACACAGGAGAATAATTAATAAAAATGTTTTTTTGAAATAATTGAAAAACATGTATATATAGACTTTATATATACATACATATATATAAAATGTAGGCAGAATGTTCTTATTGAAAAGTAATGGTCGTTAACCAATGGCTTTCCCCTTTTAATTTATCTCAACTTTGTAAAAATTTATATACAAATAAAAATAAATCTAAATGTACTGGCTTCATCATTAAATTGTCTTTTTCCCTTGTACTGTACAAGTCAGTAAAGTCAGACCTCATTTTCTTTTGTTTTTCTCGTCTAACATTACAAATGAGAATAATTTTAGACAAGCTTCAGTCTTTAAGTTAATCAAAATCAGATTATTTCTTTGATGGATGATTTATTACCTCACCTGAAAGTCTCTCTAGGACTACAAACCACTCTTGCAATGATACCTGAAATCTGATGACTTTCTCCATCTTTGCTATGACCAAACCACATAAGTTCCCATTGGTACTCTTATGAAAAATGGCTTATGATAAGCACCCAGGCCCTTCGGTTATTTAGAACATTCTAGAGTCACTCTGAGTCTTACAGACTGTCCTAGCTTGCTATCTGCCCAGGTTAGGGTTGACTAGGATTCTCCTCAGGTTTCCCTCAGTCCAATGTCTACTTGAGTTTATGGTTTGTAATTTCAAGACCTCACACCGTAACAGACGTACAGGACACCCTCAAATATTTATTGAACCTACTTTCCCTCCCCATTCAACACCGTACTTTTTGGCCGCCGAGTTTGTTTTTTTCCCAGGAAACCTTTACTTACAGCATCCACAATGGCTTTGGCAGCATCAGGATCACACTGGAAGGGGCTCTCAGACACTGTAGTGTTCATGCTGTTACACAAAGGGAAAGCGTCACACTTAACAAAAACTTCTCTTATTAAAACTCATGTTAAAAATGACAAGTTGAAGCTGGTAGATCAGGTGAGATTCAAGTTTGGCATTGAAAGATTCCTCACCTATATTAAACATTCTGATTATTTATTTTGGCAAGATACAGCTATTCTTAAGGTAGATTTTACTCAAATACTTTAACAAGTTCAGATTTTAAAATCTGTGATTGAGTGCTTTGTAATTATTTGAAAGAGCTAAGAAATGCAAATTAAAATGAGAAGCCTATCTTTCCTAATTAGATAAAATGAAAAAAAAAAAAACACAAAAATCTGGTTTCTGTCGGTGCTGACACCTGGCAGGAGCAACACCTGGTTCAATATTCCTGAAAAATAATCTGGTAAAATATGTCCACAACAAAATTTTTTTAAAAAATTTTAAAACACCAAAAAAAAAAAAAAGTGTCCAAAACCTTTTAAAAAGCACATACACTTTGATAGACAAATTCCATCTCTCCAAACTCAGAGATTTAAATAATTATGTACAAAGATGTTCAACATACATGATTTCACTATTGATAAGATTGAAAAGCTGGAAGTAACCAAAATGTCCAACAACAGAGATGATTAAAAATGATTTATCCATCAGACAGAACAATATACAGATGGAATATTTATATTATATATTTAATGACATAACAAATGCTTGTAGTGTTAACTTTTCTAAACCACAAAACAAAATGTATATATTATATATGTGCATTTGTTTAGTCGCTCTGTCTTACTCTTTAGGACCCCATGGACTATAGCCCACCAAGCTCCTCTGTCCATGGGATTATCCCAGCAAGAATACTGGAGTGGGCTGCCATTTCCTACTCCAGGGGCTATTCCCAACCCAGGAATCAAACCTACACCTCCTGTGTCTCCTGCATTAGCAGGTGGATGGGTTCTTTACCACTGTGCCATCTGGGAAGCCCATATATTATACATACAATATGATTATTTTTGAAAATATACTTAAAAAGGACTGTAAAAAGAGAAACCTCTACATGTTACTAAGAGTGTCTATGGAAAAACTGAGATTAAAGTGATTTTTTAAAAACTTTTTTTGGTTAACTATGATTCAAAATTTCCTTCATATTGAATTATTGTATACTATTAAGTGGTTATAATCAAAAATATTCTATGAAAAAGAAAAAATATTCAGCCACCTGTTACTTAACATGTGCTAAAGCCATTTCCACAGAAATAATAGGATACCACAAAATAGAGACGATATTAAAAGCAAAGTCTCATGATTGTACATTTTCATACAAAGGTGTGTGTGTGCTCAGTTTTTCTTATGTTTGTGGAGAGACAGATGTTTTTATTTTACAAGACATTATCCCGACTTACAGAAGATTCCTGAGAATTTCCTATAGTTCTTTTCTCCCTCCAGAAAAGAAATTTATAATATAAACAGATGCTGGGGTGTGTATGTATATCTTACCTTGCATAAATGGGATCACACTATGATAAGTAAACTGCTATGGACTTTGCTTTTCTCATTTAATATATTTTGGACATCATTCCATATCAACATCTAGAGAATAATGTGCCATATACTATTCTGTTCTATGAATTGTTTAATCATTACAATTTGGTTGTTTCTAACTTTTTTGATACTATAAATGACACTGCAGTGAACATCCTTGTACCTGCATCTTGCAGGACTGTATCTATAGGATACATTCCTAGTAGTAGTGCTTCAAAGAAATAGAAGAATTTAAAATTTTGAGATTAATGGCTGATTTACATGTTATACACCAGAAACCAACACAGCATTGTAAAGCAATTATCCTCCAAAAAAAAAAACCAAAACCCTAGGGACTGACTACTGTCAAACTGCCCTCACAAAGGCTATCCCCATTCATACTCTCACAACTACATATAAATGTTGCCACTCCAGGCTATCATTTAATTTTTTAAAATTTTATTTTTATTATTATTTTTTTTTTACTTTACAATATTGTATTGGTTTTGCCATACATCAACATGCATCCGCCACGGGTGTAATTTTTTTTTTTTAACTTTGCAGATCTACTGAAGGATAATACTATCTTTCTGAGCTGCATTTTAAATTATAAAGTGAGGCTGCACATCTTCTTATATGTAAACTTACTTTCTCTTTTTCTCTCCCTCTATTAGTATTCTTTCTTTTATCAATTTGAGTAAGTTATTTATCAATTAAGAAATTTAGTCCTTTGTCAGGTGTTAAGAAAAAACTGGGAAGAACTGCCTCCTGATACATAAAAAAATCATAAGTAAATCTTTCTTTTCTGGATTTTGAGTCTGTCTTCTGTTTAGAAAGGTCTTCCCTACTACTAAGCTAATGAATTAAATTCACCTAGTCTTTTTCTAGAATTTTCTCACATTACAGTTTATCTGTCTGGAATTAAACACTGACATAAGACAAGAGTTGCAAACTCATGCTGGCAGCCAGTGCCAATTAACATGTGGGTATAAAGTAGCTGGGGTTAAGAACACTGGTTGGCGCTGGGCTACTTGTACAGGAGTACCTGCCTAGTGACAGCACCTTTCAGCAATGAAAAGCAGCCACAGCATGAGGGTGGTTGCCAGTGTGCATACCTGGAGGAAGAAAGGAACGTAAAGGGCGAGATAGAGATCTAGCCTTATTTTCTCCTTAAATAGGCAGTTGATGCAAACCTCACCACCACTACCCTTGTTTTTTCCAGGATTTCTGTCACTATTCTGACATGCAGTTTTTTTCCCTAGATGAAACTGAATGTTATTCATGAATATATGATACCTTTATATTTAACATCTTTTATATTTCTGTATAGAGTTTTAAAGTTTTCTTCTTCTGGGTCCTTCAGATTTCTTATTTATACTTTTTTTTCTTAAATACTATTCTACATGGGATCTTTTCCTCCAAAGCTAGCAATGTGCATATATACTCATTTTGTAATCCTCCACCTTATAGAATTCTTTTTCCTAGGGCTTTCTGTGTACACAGTCATATCATCTGCAACAACTTGCTTCCCCCTTTTCCAGTATTCCTGCATCTTATTTCTTTCTCCTATTTACTTCATCAGCTAGTATTTTCAGAACAACACTAGTTAAGTGGTAATGGTGGCCATTCTCTTATAATCTTCAAAAGAGGGAGTATATTATACTAAAAATAAGCTTGGATGCTTATTTTTACACAGACTTGGATGCGAGTCCTCACTCCAAAACACTTACTGTGGTATGACCTTGGTTAAGTCTCCCCGTGTCTCTGTTGCATGCTTGGCAAATATTAACTGCTCAATCAGTATTAGTTAGTAGTAGTAGTAGTAGAAGTAGTAGTAGTTAATTCAATGTGCATGGTAGATCCTGGTTTAGTTGTGATGATCCTATATATTTACATCGGAGAATACCAACCCTTGTACTCAACCCATTCTGAGCACCCTGATGCTAGGCAGTTTTCCCCAGTTACCCTAACAAAGCTCTGATCTCACTCTCCCCTTTATAATTTTAGTTTGTACTTATTCAGAGTATCTTTGTGGCTTTTTTTTTTTTTAACTTTCTGCAAAGAAAAAAATGTTGCCTGTGATATTCCAGTTCTACAAGGATCAAGCCATTAGCCACTACAGTCACCCGCTGACAGTGTGCCCTGAGGGGAATTCAGGATGGAGAAGAACAGGAAAGATTTGGGTATACTGGCCCCTAGATAGTTAACATGAATTTCTAAGAAAAAATTTCAAATGACCCCAGACTCCTGCCTTTTCTCAAACATAGAAAAGCACTGAAAGCATTAACTTGAGATGCCTCTTCTCTATGATTAGCAGTCATCTTTTTATGCATGACTACATGTTTTCCCAGCAAAAAAAAAAAAAAAAAAAGTTTATATTGCTCTTGGCTCCTCCCTTACATCTCTGCAGTAGTTCTTTAGGGCTATCTGAGAGGCTGTCTCCTGGGCTATACGTTCAACAACAGCTTATTTATATTTCTATATAAATAGAAAATAAACTGTCCTCAAATAAATTGTAACTCACAACCTTTACGTTGTGTGGTTTTTCTTTCAGTCTATACTTCCTATTGACTTAAGTACTGATAAAACCAGTTATCTCTTTCCTAAGTGAATGTAATGGTACAATATGTTGAGGTTATTAACGTATCTGGAGTAAGCTAGTCTGCTTTATGTGTTAAACATGGAGAAAAGAGTTAATGCTTACCAGCTGATTCCTTTTCCATCAGTTTTCTTAGTCACTAATGCTCTCCAATAGTCATGAGTGCTTTCAATAATGTCAATTGCAAAGTTCTATAATTTAAAGAGATATTCATTAGAATAACAGAAGCAAGTTCTTTCCTTTTCTAATTCTGGGCACGGTGCATGGCATGTGGGATTAGTTCCCCAACCAGGGCTAGAACCCATGGTACTTGCAGTGAACACAGTCTTAACCCCTGGACCACCAGGGAACATCCCTGTTCTTTTCTTATTATCAATATTTTACCAAAGCATCATAGCTTTGTCTCTTTTGAATCATTTCCTTGTATCAAAAATGGAAGAAAACCATTTAAATGAACAAATCAACATAAAGCCTGTCTTGTGTCTTTAAACAGCTATTTTATAGGTCATATAGTCTTTAGATGGTAACAATGTGGTTAAATTATGTCTCAATACAGGTAGGCCTACAGCTACAGTTCTGAGTGACACCTTACCTTATCTTTAAATTCTGCATTGAAAGCAAACTCATTTTCAGGTTTTCCATCTGGAACCTTGTACCTCCTAAACCAATCCACAGTAGCTTCCAGGTAGCCAGGTTTCAGCCGCTTGACATCATTAATATCTAAGAAAAGAATAAGATTCTCTTCTCAGATTGCAAGATATATATGTAATTATTTATGCATTCAATAAAAATACCAAGTACTTTGAAGAGCTATAGGATGGATTGTCAAAAAAGTTCAAATAATGTTAGAACTAATATCTTTTTGAGAAGAGAACATATATACACATTAAATAAAAATCATCTAGTGTCTTAGAATAGCTCTGACACTAAGTACTAAGAGAACAATCAGTACCACAATAATTCCTATTAAATAAGAGGAGGGAGAAATGACTGGGGGCTGCATGAGAGAATAGTTTGGCAAGCATGTGTAACTTCCCAGGGCTCAAACCTGCGTCTCCTGCAATGCAGGCAGATTCTTTACCACTGAGTCACCAGCGAAGCCCTAAGAGAAGGATGTCTGTTTCAGTTGCTCAGTCATGTCCAACTCTTTGCGATTCCATGGACTGTAGCCCTCCAGGCTCCTCTGTCCATGGGATTCTCCAGGCAAGAATACTGGAGTGGGTTGCCATGCCCTTCTCCAAAGAGAAGGATAAAAGATACTAAAAGAGAGGTTGAGGTTGTACTTGAGGATCACTCTCCAATGATGTACTAAAAGACAAGAAAACATGCATTACATATGTTCACTGATAGGTTACTTGTTACATGTGAATAAGCTTTCCTCACTCTACAGTATAGGCATTCAATATCACAATACTTTAGTTCCGGCCAAAAAAAAAAGTGTCCTCTGTAAAAAAAAAAAAAAAAAAAAATGTTTTTAAGTTTCTGTATAGTCGTTATCAATGTCGAGCCTCAATGCCATCAAACTCAAGTTTAAATTACCAAATTGCTTTTCCATGCAAACAAATAGAAGATACAAGTACAAAAAAAAAAAAAAATCCATCAGGAAAACTGTAACTGGAAGGAGGAATATGTTCAGCAACAGCTTATTTATATTTCTATAATATAAACTCTGCTTAAGCCCAAATTATAATGTATATAGTTAAAGAAAATCATGCATTTTATTATCAGAGTACCACTTAAAGTAGGGAAAGTTTACAAAGTGAACTGGGAAATGTTTAAACACTGATTAATTTCAAGGAACTTATATTTCATATAAAAGGTATCATCTGATACAGAAATAGTTTGAAAATCCAGAAATCCAAAATGCAAGTGTACGTTGTCTTCCAACAAATTTCCCATCCAATTCTATTCTTTAGGCACCAAATGCAAGTCCGCCAATTCAGTTCAGTAATGGCACTGACTGATGGAGTCAGGCCCCACAGTTCGAAGGCTCAGTTCCACAGCAGTGATCCCACTTCAGACGCTGGTGGCAAATTCCAAGCCATGCCACTTGCTACAGTTTCCTACAACTCTCTCCTTGGGTTTGATAATTTGCCAGAAAGACTCATAAAACTCAAGAAAACACTGAGCTTATGTTTACTGCTTTAGTATAAAGGATACAACTCAGGAAGAGTCCAATGGAAGAGATGCTTAGGACCCAGTGTGGGGGATGGAGGGTGTAGTTCCCATGTCCTCTGGGGGCGGAGGGAGGCATGCCACCCTCCAGCACTGCAGTACGCTCACCGTCTCAGAAGGGCTCCACATCTCATGATTCCAGACTTTTCATGGAGCCTCCCCTCCCAGTTCCAGGGGTCAGTGGCTGGGGCTAAAAGTTCCCACTCTCTAATCATTCAGCTTTTCTGTTGACTGACCCTGTCTGAGGCTAGCTAGGGGCCCCACCTTAAGTCCCCTTATTAGCACAAACTCAGGTATAATGAAAGAGGCTCACTGTGAATAAAAGACACACTCATCACTCAGGAAATTCCAAGGGATTTAGTTCTTTGCCAAAAACTAGAGACAAAGATCTAACATATTTCTGTATTCTATCATAGTAAGGAGAAATGTAAGAACTGATGAACTGTTTGACTTTTTTTGATCCAGATATCGAAACGTATGCTGGACTCAGACTAGGGAACCCTGGACACCAGACCCAGGAAAAAAAAAAAGTAAGAAAAACTTCAATTTTTGTGCCCCCTGTTGTACTTTATGTATCAATTCTGTGCTGTTCCTTGGGTTCAGCCTCTAATCAGCCCACAACCATGAGCAGCAAGAAATGCTCACTTTCCTGACGACCACAACTGCAGCAGGCGGGTGGCTGGCTGTCGTGGGCCCCACAATGTCAAAGAGGATCACCATGGCCAACCTGGTCGCTTTAGTGGGTAGGCCAGCCTCCCCCATGGCTCTGTGTATATTCCCCCCAAAGTTGTGGCTTGTCAAGTGCTCTACTTAATTCTCTTCCAGTTATAACAGATGACGGACACTGCCTTACACTGATATTTAAGGGAAGCTGTATACAGCTTGCACCACAGGGCCAGCCACCCAGAGAAACTTTCAGGGTTCTAACAACACTGACTGCAAGAGAATGACACCCAGAAAATGCTGCTGATGTAATGTGGTGTGGCTTCATTAACTGTGGCCAAAGCACACTATTTTAGCATGTGTACCCTTGTGTACACATCTCCGTGTGGAGATACCCCACATCCAAGGGCAGAGAAACCCCAGTAAGACGGTAGGCACTGAAACGGTTGTGAGGAGATACCCCACGTCCAAGGGCAAAGGAGAAGCCCCAGCAAGGCACCTTGTCTAACTCAATGAAACTATGAGCCATGCCATGTAGGGCCACCCACAGACGGGTCATGGTGGAGAGTTCTGACAAAATGTGGTCCACTGGAGTATGGAACTGCAAACCACTTCAGTATTCTTGCCTGAGAACCCCATGAACAGTATGAAAAGGCAAAAAGATAGGACACTGAAAGATGAACTCCCCAGGTCGGTATGTGCCCAATATGCCACTGGAGATCAGTGGAAAAATAACTCCAGAAAGAATGAAGAGATGGACCCAAAGCAAAAACAACACCCAGTTGTGGATGTGACTGGTGATGGAAGCAAGGTCTGAAGCTGTAAAGAGCAATATTGCGTAGGAACCTGGAATGTTAGGTCCATGAATCAAGGCAAATTGGAAGTGGTCAAACAGGAGATGGCAAGAATGAACATCGACATTCTAGGAATCAGCAAACTAAAATGGACTGGAATGGGTGAATTTAACTCAGATGACCATTATATCTACTACTGTGGGCAGGAATCCCTTAGAAGAAATGGAGTAGCCATCATGGTCAACAAGAGAGTCAAAAATGCAGTACTTGGGTGCAATCTCAAAAATGACAGAATGATCTCTGTTCATTTCCAAGGCAAACCATTCAATATCACAGTAATCCAAGTCTATGCCCCAACCAGTAACGCTGAAGAAGCTGAAGTTGAATGGTTCTATGAAGACCTACAAGACCTTTTAGAACTAACACCCAAAAAAGACGTCCTTTTCATTATAGGGGACTGGAATGCAAAAGTAGGAAGTCAAGAAACACCTGGAGTAACAGGCAAATTTGGCCTTGGAGTACAGAATGAAGCAGAGCAAAGGCAAATAAAGTCTTGCCAAGAGAACACACTGGTCATAGCAAACACCCTCTTCCAACAACATAAGATAAGATTCTACACATGGACATCACCAGATGGTCAACACCGAAATCAGATTGATTATATTCTTTGCAGCCAAAGATGGAGAAGTTCTATACACTCAGCAAAAACAAGACCAGGAGCTGACTATGGCACAGATCATGAACTTCTTGTTGCAAATTCAGACTTAAATTGAAGAAAGTAGGGAAAACCACTAGACCATTCAGGTATGACCTAAATCAAATCCCTACCGATTATACAGTGGCAGTGAGAAATAGATTTAAGGGACTAGATCTGATAGATAAAGTGCCTGATGAACTATGGATAGAGGTTTGTGACACTGTACAGGAGACAGGGAGCAAGACCATCCCCAAGAAAAAGACATGCAAAAAAGCAAAATGGCTGACTGGGGAGGCCTTATAAATAGCTGTGAAAAGAAGAGAAGCAAAAAGTAAAGGAGAAAAGGAAAGATATTCCCATTTGAATGCAGAGTTCCAAAGAATAGTAAGAAGAGATAAGAAAACCTCCCTCAGTGATCAGGGCAAAGAAATAGAGGAAAACAATAGAATGGGAAAGACTAGAGATCCCTTCAAGAAAATTAGAGATACCAAGAGAACATTTCATGCAAAGATGGGCTCAATAAAGGACAGAAATCGTATGGACCTAACAGAAGCAGAAGATATTAAGAAGAGGTGGCAAGAATACACAGAAGAACTGTACAAAAAAGATCTTCATGACCCAGATATTCATGATGGTGTGATCACTCACCTAGAGCCAGATATCCTGGAATGCGAAGTCAAGTGGGCCTTAGGAAGCATCACTACAAACAAAGCTAGTGGAGGTGATGGAATTCCAGTTGAGCTATTTCAAATCCTAAAAGATGATGCTGTGAAAGTGCTGCACTCAATATGCCAGCAAACTTGGAAAACTCAGCAGTGGCCACAGGACTGGAAAAGGTCAGTTTTCATTCCAATCCCAAAGAAAGGCAATGCCAAAGAATGCTCAAACTACAGCACAATTGCACTCATCTCACATGCTATTAAAGTAATGCTCAAAATTTGCAAGTCAGGCTTCAACAATACGTGAACCCTAACTTCCAGATGTTCAAGCTGGTTTCAGAAAGGGCAGAGGAACCAGAGATCAAATTGCCAACGTCCACTGGATCATGGAAAAAACAAGAGAGTTCCAGAAAAACATCTATTTCTGCGTTATTGACTATGCCAAAACCTTTGACTGTATGGATCACAATAAACTGTGGACAACTCTGAAAGAGATGGGAATACCAGACCACCCGACCTGCCTCCTGTGAACGTAGTTCACAGGAACACAGAACTGGACACGGAACAACAGACTGTGTCCAAATCGGGAAAGAAGTATGTTAAAGCTGTGTATTGTCACCCTGCTTATTTAACTTATATGCAGAGTACATCATGAGAAACGCTGGGCTGGAGGAAGCACAAGCTGGAATCAAGATTGCTGGGATAAATATCAATAACCTCAGATATGCAGATAACACCACCCTTCTGGCATAAAGTGAAGAAGAACTAAAGAGCCTCTTGATGAAAGTGAAAGAGGAGAGTGAAAAAGTTGGCTTAAAGCTCAACATTCAGAAAACAAAGATCATGCCATAGATTCCCATCGCTTCATGGCAAATAGATGGGGAAACAGTGGCAGACTTTATTTTGAGGGGCTCCAAAATCACTGCAGATGGTGACTGCAGCCATGAAATTAAAAGACGCTTACTCCTTGGAAGAAAAGCTATGACCAACCTAGACAACATATTAAAAAGCAGAGACATTACTTTGCCAACAAAGGTCCGTCTAGTCAAGGCTATGGTTTTTCCAGTAGTCATGTATGGATGTGAGAGTTGGACTATAAAGAAAGCTGAGCACTGAGGAATTGATGCTTTTGAACTGTGGTGTGTTGGAGAAGACTCTTGAGAGTCCCTTGGACTACAAGGAGATCCAACCAGTACATCCGAAAGGAAGTCAGTCCTGAATATTCTTGAGAAGGACTGATGCTGAAGCTGAAACTCCAATACTTTTACCGTCTGTTGCATAGAGCTGACTCATTTGAAAAGACCCTGATGCTGGGAAAGATTGAGGGCAGGAGGAGAAGGGGACGACAGAGGATGAGATGGTTGGATGGCATCACAGACTCAATGGACATGAGTTTGAGTAAACTCCGGGAGTTGGTGATGGACAGGGAGGCTTGGGATGCTGTGGTCCATGGGGTTACAAAGAGTCAGACACGATTGAGTGACTGAACTGAACTGAACTCTTGTGTAAACAGCACGTGTGAAAATGGACACAGTGATCAACAGGATCAAGACTAAATGAAGGAATGCACTCTCAATGTATAAAATTTAAATAATACAGAAGTATCTGAAAGAAAAAGTCAGTCTCCATCTTTTTTTCCCATTGCACTATTAAAGGGTTGGTGTTGAGTCCTTTTTAAATGAGTTTGTATATATATATATGCAAATATGCACATATTTAAACATATGTGAGATGATACTCTGAAAGGTAAAAATAACAACAGAAAGGAATAATGTAAGAGTTAAATTTATAAAATTCTTAGAAGGAAATAACTTTGTGACCTTAGATTAGGCAATGGTTTCTTAAATATGATACCAAAAGCACAGCAATAAAAGAAAAAATAGACTGCATCAAAATGAAAACCATGAGTACTTCAAAGGACACCATTAAGAAAACAAAAGGACAAATCCACAAAATGGAAGAAAATACAGACAAATCATATACATCTGATAAAGGTCTAGCATCCAAAACATAGAAGTGCTCTTATAGCTCAAAAACATGATGATACACCCCATTAGAATGGCTATACTTTAAAAAGATAAGTAACTAATGCTGGCAAGGAAGTAGAAAAATTGGAAGCCTTTGAAGACTGTAAGATGGTGCAGCTGCTTTGGGAAAAATCTGGCAGTTCCTCCAGGGGCTAAACATGGGACTTTCCTGGTAGCTCAGTTGATGAACAATCCGCCCACAGTGCAGGAGACCCCAGTTCAGTCCCTGAGTCGGGAAGATCCAGAAGAAGGAAATGGCAGCCCACCCCAGAATTCTTGCCAGGAGATTTCCATGGACAGAGAAGCCTGGTGGGCTACAGTCCAAGGGGTTGCAAGAGCTGGATTTGACGTAGCAACTAAACCACCATCAGGGGGCTAAACATTAAGAGTTACCATTTCACTCAGAAACCCCCCTCTTAGGTATATACACCCAGTCAGTCAGTTCAGTCGCGCAGTTGTGTTTGACCCTGCGACCCCATGGACTGCAGCACGCCAGGCTTCTCTGTCCATCACCAACTCCTGGAGCTTGCTCACCCAAGAGGATTAAAAATACATGTCCACACAAAAACTTACACAGGAATGTTCATAGCAGCAGCCTATTCCTAATAGCCAAAAAGAATCCAAATGTCCATCGATAGATGAATGGATCAACAAAACACGATATATATCCACACCACAGAATGTAACTCAGCCATTAAAAAAATAAGTACTAATACATGCTACAAGATGGATAAACCTAGAAAACCTAAGTAAAAAGAAACCAGACACAGAAGGCCATGCAGTTTACAATTCCATGTATATGAAATATCCAAAATAGGCAAATTCACAGAGACGTAAACAGTCAGTGATGTCGGGCCTCGGAGGAGGAGGGAACAGGGTGACTAAGTACTTAAAGGTACAGGGTTTTCCTTCAGGGTGATGAGGATGTTCTGAAATGAGGTAAGTGGTGATGGTTGCACAACACTGTGAATGTACTAAATGCCACTGAATTCTACACTTTAAAATAGTCAAGACAGTGAATGTTATGTTAATTTTACCACCAAAAAAGGCGGGGATAAAGCACTGATACACCTCACAATGTAGATGAACCCTGAAAACAGTATGCTAAGTGAAGGAAGTCAGATATCATGTGACTCCATTTATGTGAAATGTTCAGATCAAGCAGATCCATAGAGACAGGCCATAGGTAGGTGGCTGCCAGGGCCTGAGGGAAGGGGAGATAGGGAGTGATTGTTAACGCATGTGGGATTTTCTTTTGGAATGGTAAAAATGATCTAGAATCAGATAGTGGTGGCGGTTAATAGCCTAGCGCGTGTATCAAACCCATGGAACTGGAAACTTTACAATGATGAATTTTATGACATGTGGCATGTATATCTCAATTTTTTTATTTTTTAAAAATAGAGCAAGTAAGTGCTAGCATGTGGAAAAGGAAAGAAGAAAACAGGAAAGACAAACTACCAGATTTCTTCTTTCCTGGAATGAAGGAGAACACTTAGTTAACTAACCACAGGAGTTCAGCAGCAGGAATCACAGTGCTCTGCTGTCAAATGTCTTGCTCCTCCGTCCTTTAACAGTTTGAAGGCGTGAGCTTAACGACTATCATTACAGGTCAAGTCTCGTACGGGGTCAGGTTCAGACCCTACATATTTTCTTACCATTGTAATTGGCTGCATCAGGATCTTCCACATTAATGGCAATGACTTTCCAGTCGGTTTCCCCTTCGTCAATCATGGCCAGAATGCCCAGAACTTTCACTCTGATAATCTCCCCTCGTGCACACACCTGAGAGTCAAAAACCACAGCTGGGTCAAAACTACAGAATCAAACTCTGGAAGAAGAGTTTTACTTGGTGGATAATAGGAAATGAGGAAGACCCCAAAATTCTACAAACTTAAGATGGTTCCTGTAAGGAATTTTTAAAAAGCTAAACAAGTGAATGTCCACTAATCCTATCAGAGTTGAGGGTGATTCATGTTTTTTAAACTGTCATTGCTTGTGCTGAAGAATAAGTGCTCCAGAGTTTGTTTCAAACACCTATTTTAATGCACCCTCTTTACCTTTTATTTTATAGAAGACACTGAGTTAGGTAAGTCATACAATAAGCCTGAACTTCATGACTTAAGCAACTGAATGACAACTTTCCTTTCAGTTGCTTACTCTTTTCTTGAGGCTGGGAAAGATCATAAAGAAAATAACCATTAAAAAAAAAAAAAAGGAAAATAACCATAGCTAGAACCTTAGAGCAACTCTACTTGATAGAGGAATCCCTACCATAAACCCCCAACATGTGGGGTTATTTAACCCCCATGGGGCCAATTCATTAGTCACTCCAAATCCTGAGGCAGGGTTTGCCTTGTTGCCTCCTGGTACCCTTCATCCACTGACTCCTCATCTGCTTTTAAAGCAATGCAGAACATGTCTAGTTCTTCCACACACATGCATATACTATACATCTTTTCCTAGGCTAGGTTTAAATTACAAATTATAATGTACAAATGCTTAGAATGGAATGGAAGCTTTTATCACCCAAAGAGACATCATTACTTCACTGATATTCATATATTTTATTTACAATGTTTTTTAAAGTAAGAACTTTGTAGATTTCATTGCTCTCATCTCAACACTAAAGAAAAATATGTCAGATTCTATTACCTTGCTTCCAATTTCACACACATCAATTGGGTCATTGTCACCACAACAGCCAGTGTGTTTGTCATTGTGTCCTGGGTCTTCCCAAGTCTAAAAAAAAAATAAAAATAAAACGTCAGAGTGTATTATTCCTATATGTGTTAATGACAAAAGTAGATCATGTTGGCACTAAAAGATAACATCCCGTGATCGTTCTGCAAAATAGGAATCTTCAGCTATTTATTCCTCATTAAAATGAATCCTTTATTCATGTCTTAACTACCACAGTAACCTTAATTAAATGTTGGGCTCCTGTTAAGCTTTAAAATGGATAATGATACTATTTTAAACAGAAAAAACCCAACTATCTAATAACTGAGACAATACGCAAACACAAATGTAGACCCAGATGTTCACTTAAAAAAAAAGTATTCAAAGAAAACTGCTTTGGTGAACTCTTAGTACTTATTCTATTAACTAGACTTTTCTTTAAAAGATGTCTCCAAGCAGAGACAGGTAATATCAAGATGGAAATGACATGTGCTGATGGCAAAAATGCCATCACTGGTCAGGATCAAGAATGAGAAATTTAAGCAGGATTTGCTGAAAATGTAAACGGCCGAGTTTCTTTCCTGCTAAACTGTGAGGCAGAGTGCTCACAGAGCCCGGCGCCGGGGAAAGGACGGGCTGTGCTCGCCAGGAAGTCCAGTTTGAAGTGCAGCTGCTGCTTTGGTTCTTTTCCCTCCCAACCCAGAATACATTTCTTGGATTTGTTTGCTTACTCAGCTGGAGTAAAGGCAGGGAGATAAAAGTGATGGGGAAAAGAAGACCAGACCCAACAAAACCAAATTCAACCTACAGAAGAGTGAGGTATTTCAGCAATGTTCTCCAGAGGGACGACGTCTCAAGGCTAAACAGTGAATCAACCGCAGCACATGGTGAGGTGCTGTGCTTAGACTCGGTGATTACCTCCCAAGCTAGACGGGCTTCCCTGGTGGCTCAGCGGGTAAAGAATCCTCCTGCAATGCGGGATACCTGGGTTCAATCCCTCGGTTGGGAAGGTCCTCTGGAGAAGGGAACAGCTACCCACTCCAGTATTCTGGCCTGGAGAATTCCATGGACTGCATAGTCCATGGGGTCGCAAAGAGTCGGACATGACTGAGTGACTTTCACTTCACAAGCTAGATGGGTTTGCCCTATGTTTTAGTAACTTACAGGTTGTTTCATAGTAGATTCCACTTAGTAGACTTAATGGTTAATAAAAACTATCAGCAGGAAGAAAATAAACTGAATATTTAGAAATCTTAAGTGTCACAGCGTTGGTTTAATCAAACCAGAATTTAGTATACACTCAGTAATGTATACTGAATTCTTGTGATTCTTTATTCAAATATGAAATAAGAGCCTATACACACTGCTGTTGTGCTAGGGATAAACTGGTAAACAATGCAGATATCCCCTCACCTCAAAGGGACGACTGCTTAGGAAAACAGAACTCCATTATTACTTTACCACAAAGGAGAAATCTGGATGACAGAGATAAAAGTCAACAGCTGTGAGAACTTACATGTCCCAGGTTCTAAGTGCTTGATTCCTCAAACAGCCACATGAGCTATGCACTAGAATATTTCAGGGGGGAATATTACCATCTCAGGGAGGAAGAAGCAGAAGCAAGTTAGGAAATCTAGAAACTGGCAGACTTAGGATTTGTACCCTCTTCCAGATGGTGCAAAAAAATCAGTGCTTTTAAGCTCTAGTTTCGCAATAGATGTGCTACTCAATCTGTAATGAAAGAATTTGTGTAGTTTATAACCAGTCCATGTTCAAAAAAAAATAGATATTTCAGAGAAGAACAAACTTTCAAATGTGAAATAGTTACCTTTTAGTTTATCTTGAAAATAAGTTATTTAAGGAAGTATTAAAATGAGTTAATTACCCCCTATGTTTTTATAATCTACTCCACTGGATCATGGAAAAAGCAAGAGAGTTCCAGAAAAACATCTATTTCTGCTTCATTGACTATGCCAAAGCCTTTGACTGTGTGGATCGCAGTCAAACTGTGGAATAATTCTGAAAGAGATGAGAATACCAGAACACCTGATCTGCCTCTTGAGAAATTTGTATGCAGGTCAGGAAGTAACAGTTAGAACCAGACATGGAACAACAGACTGGTTCCAAATAGAAAAAGGAGTTCGTCAAGGCTGTATATTGTCACCCTGTTTATTTAACTTATATGCAGATTACATCATGAGAAACACTGGACTGGAAGAAACACAAGCTGGAATCAAGATTGCTGGGAGAAATATCAATAACCTCAGATATGCAGATGACACCACCCTTATGGCAGAAAGTGAAGAGGAACTAAAAAGCCTCTTAATGAAAGTGAAAGTGGAGAGTGAAAAAGTTGGCTTAAAGCTCAACATTCAGAAAACGAAGATCATGGTATCCGGTCCCACCACTTCATGGGAAATAGATGGGGAAACAGTGGAAACAGTGTCAGACTTTATTTTTCTGGGCTCCAGAATCACTACAGATGGTGACTGCAGCCATGAAATTAAAAGACACTTACTCCTTGGAAGGAAAGTTATGACCAACCTAGATAGCATATTCAAAAGCAGAGACATTACTTTGCCAACAAAGGTTCGTCTAGTCAAGGCTATGGTTTTTCCTGTGGTCATGTACGGATGTGAGAGTTGGACTGTGAAGAAGGCTGAGCGCCGAAGAATTGATGCTTTTGAACTGTGGTGTTGGAGAAGACTCTTGAGAGTCCCTTGGACTGCAAGGAGATCCAACCAGTCCATTCTGAAGGAGATCAGCCCTGGGATTTCTTTGGAAGGACTGATGCTAAAGCTGAAACTCCAGTACTTTGGCCACCTCATGCGAAGAGTTGACTCATTGGAAAAGAGTCTGATGCTGGGAGGGATTGGGGGCAGGAGGAGAAGGGGACGACGGAGGATGAGATGGCTGGATGGCATCACTGACTCGATGGACATGAGTCTGAGTGAACTCCGGGAGTTGGTGAGGGACAGGGAGGCCTGGCGTGCTGCGATTCATGGAGTCGCAAAGAGTCGGACACGACTGAGCGACTGATCTGATCTGATCTGATCTGATAGGAACAACTTTTTATAGGTATTTAAGTCTATTTTTTAAGTAGTAAGTTAAATTTTCATAAGCTAAGCTGAAAAGTACACTTCTCACAACTGCAGAGAGACAGACCTGAGGGATGGCACCGTAGTTCCAGATGTATCCTTTATACGGGAACAGATTTGCAACATAACGGAGTTTTCCTTTCTTCACATCTTGTTTAATTGGGTTTAAAGGGTCCTTTGTAGCAATCTAAAACAAAAAATTTCAAATCATTGTATATTTGTATCTAAAATACTATTCAAATAGGGATTTAAGGAATTATGAAATAGGCATCCCTTAGTTCCATTTACATGATATATTTTTACTCTGAACACTTTCATAATTTAAAATAAAAGTTTCATCATAATCAGCCTGTAAGTGGAAAATTTATTTGAGGTACACAGGAACGAACAAGATGGGGAAAAGAACATTTACTAATTCCAGAAAGCAAAAATTAAAATTAGCTAGAATAAATCCTAACATTTGAGAAAATATCTAACTTCAGCTTTCCTTTAAAGCATTTAGAATTAGTCAAATATTTGTCTATTACATATAAAGTTTTATTACTGTCAAAAAGCTTAGGTGATAGCCAATATCCACAACAAAAAGCCAAATTTATTAGGTGTCATCAGAATAAATTAATACAATGTGACAGAAATTCCAATAAAATTATTTTTATGGCTGGGCTGACTGAAGCAAGCCTGTTAACTACATGGAGGAGTCAACAAAGGAATTAAAGAGAGAAGACAGAAGAGAAAAAGGTGATTCTGGGTTTGGGGAGTGCCAGAAGCAAAGGCGTGGGAAAGGAAAAAGTGCAGCGTATTTGTACAGAATAAATGGTTGGGTTTAGCTGGGGCACGGAAGGAAGACAGGCAGGCAAGGGGAGACACAACTGGAAAACCAACTGGGACTAGAAAGACGACAGCCCTGGACTTCAGCTGTTTAACCCTTGAGCAACTCGGTGTGACCAGAGCAAAACTGACATCCCGTATCTGACTAGCAAAGCTGAAACATACCTCCATTTTTGCATTCGACCAGCGTGGCACTTCAACGACCATGTGAAACACTTCCTGAAAAACAGAGAAGGGGAGACAGTCACTGGTGCTCCTCTGTCCTCTCCCTTCAATAAACATACTGAGTTTCTTAATAAAATGTTGTAAGGACGGAATGCAAAGAATGTTCCTATAAAGAAAACAGTTTTAAACAGCAGAACTTGTGTCTCTGAGGAGGGCCATCTGCAAAGCAACCGTCTCCAAAAGCTATGCGTTTCCTCCAGCAACAGTGCAATTACTCAAAATGCTTTTGAGTAATCTATCAAAAGCTTCTATCTCAGAGGCGGTTTATAAGACAAACCCCAAATCAGAACAAACAAAATCAATCAGCTTGATTACCCACCCACATTATTCTCCCAATCTTGCTGTTTTTATGTTTTTAAAAATAACTTTATTTATTTTTGCCTGTGCTGGGTCTGCACTGCTGCACGGGCTTTTTCTCTAGGTGCAGTGAGTGGGAGCACTCTCTAGTGGTGGTGCTCCGGCTTCTCATTGCGGGGGCTTCTCCTTTCGTAGAGCACGGGCTCTGGGCACACGGGCTTCAGTAGCTGCGGCACACGGGCTTCAGTAGCTGCGGCACATGGGCTCAGTAATTGTGGCTCCCGGGCTCTAGAGCACAGGCTCAGCAGCTGTGGGGCACGGGCTTAGCTGCTCCACAGCATGTGGGATCTTCCTGGGCCATGACTCAAACCCATGTCTCCCTCATTGCCAGAAAAGATTCTTTATCACTGAGCCACCAGGGAAACCCCAATTTGGCTGATTTTAAAAATCAGGTACTCCTCAAAAGAAGTTTGGCACTGGAGATAAAATAAAAAGTGAAATGTTAGTTGTTCAGTCGTGTCCGACTCCTTGTGACCCCATGGACTGCAGCTCGTCAGGATGCTCCGTCCATGGGATTCTCCAGGCAAGAATACTGGAGCGTGTGGCCATGCCCTTGTCCAGGGGATTTTCCCAACCCAGGGATTGAACTCAGGTCTCCTGCATTGCAGGCAGATTCTTCACCATCTGAGCCAGCAGAGAAGCCTTTTAAAAATCAGGTATGGTTAAAATATTTTTGGAACATAGTTATTTTGCCTTCAGTGTCAAACTTCTTGTCTTTTTTAAAAATCACTGAAAGTCACTCAGTCACGTCCAACTCTTTGCAACCCCATGGACTATACTGTCCATGGAATCCCCCAGGCTAGAACTGGAGTGGTTAGCCTTTCCCTTCTCCAGGGGATGTCCCCAACCCGGGGATCAAACCCAGGATTCCCACACTACAGGCAGATTCTTTGCCAGCTGAGCTACAAGGGGAGCTGTTTAAAAAATCAGGTACTCCTCAAAAAGACAAGAAGCCTGACACTGAAGATAAAATCAGTTCAGTGCAGCTGCTCAGTTGTGTTTGACTCTTTGTGACCCCATGGACTGCAGCACTCCAGGCTTCCCTGTCCATCACCAAATCCACGGGAGCTTGCTCAAACTCATGTCCATCGAGTCGGTGATGCCATCCAATCATCTCTTCCTCTGTCATCCCCTTCTCCTCCTACCTTCAATCTTTCCCGGCATCAGGGTCTTTTCAAATGAGTCAGCTCTACGCATCAGATGGCTAAAGTATTGGAGTTTCCGCTTCAGCATCAGTTCTTCCAATGAATATTCAGGACTGACTTTCTGCAGGATTGACTGGTTGGATCTCCTTGCAGTCCAAGGGACTCTCAAGAGTCTTCTCCAACACCACAGTTCAAAAGCATCAATTCCTCAGTGCTCAGCTTTCTTTATAGTCCAACTCTCACATCCATACATGACTACTGGAAAAACCATAGCTTTGACCTTTATTGGCAAAGTAATGTCTCTGCTTGTTAATATGCTGTCTAGGTTGGTCATAGCTTTTCTTCCAAAGAGGAAGCATCTTTTAATTTCAGGCCTGCAGTCACCATTTGCAGTGATTTTGGAGCCCCCAAAAATAAAGTCTGTCACTGTTTCCATTGTTTCCCCATCTATTTGCCATGAAGTGATGGGACCGGATGGCATGATCTTTGTTTTCTGAATGTTGAGCTTTAAGCCAACTTTTTCACTCTCCTCTTTCACTTTCATCAAGAGGCTCTTTAGTTCTTTGCTTTCTGCCATAAGGGTGGTGTCATCTGCATATCTGAGATTATTGATATTTCTCCTGGCAATCTTGATTCCAGCTTGTGATTCATCCAGCCCAGTATTTTGCATGATATACTTTGCATATAGGAGTTAAATAAGCAGGGTGATAATATACAGCCTTGACATACTTGTTTCCCAATTTTGAACCAGTCTCTTGTTCCATGTCTGGTTCTAACCGTTGCTTCTTGACCTGCATACAGATTTCTCAGGAGGCAGGTCAGGTGGTCTGGTAGTCCCATCTCTTTCAGAATTTTCCAGTTTGTTGTGATCCACAGAGTCAAAGGCTTTGGTGTAGTCGATAAAGCAGAAACAGATGTTTTTCTGGAACTCTTTTGCTTTTTCGATGATCCGACAGATGTTGGCAATTTGATCTCTGGTTCCTCTGTCTTTTCTAAATCCAGCTTGAACACCTGGAAGTTCACGGTTCACATACTGCTGAAGCCTGGCTTGGAGAATTTTGAGCATTACTTTGCTAGTGTGTGAGATGAGTGCAATTGTGCTGTAGTTTAAACATTCTTTGGCATTGCCTTTCTTTGGGATTGGGTTGAAAACTGACCTTTTTCCAGTCCTGTGTCCACTGCTGAGTTTTCCAAATTTGCTGGTATATTGACTGCAGCACATTAATAGCATCATCTTTTAGGAACTGAAAGAGCTCAACTGGAATTCATCACCTCCACTAGCTTTGTTTATAGTGATGCTTCGTAAGGCCCACTTGACTTTGCATTCCAGGATGTCTGGCTCTAGGTAAGTAATCACATCATTGTGGTTATCTGGGTCATGAAGATCCTTTTTGTATGGCTCTTCTGTATATAAAATACTGTGTTTTATAGTATTCTGTATATAAAATACTATGAAGATAAAATACTATGCTCCAAAAATATTTTAACCAATGACAGTTCTACTGTAATCAGTTTACATCCTTAAACTATTTGAAATTGAATGATATATTTTAAAAAGCGCAGATGCTTACTGTCTGAAAACCCAGTTAAAGAAAAATCACTTTGTTACCTCCTTTGTATACCAGAGTCAAGTATCAACTTGAAATAGAGTCTCTAAATAAAACTATACTTTAATAGTTGTAAAATTATTTTTTACCATGGAATAAAATTTTAAATGCAGTTTTTCAGTTTAAAACTTCTATAAAAGGGCACACATGATGCCAAATCTGCCATTACTTTTCTAAGAATGCATATTTTAAACAATGATTTAAAATGAAAATCACTTAATGACACACTTATTAGAATTACTTCTTTGCTGCTGCTGCTGCTACGTCACTTCAGTCGTGTCCGACTCTGTGCAACCCCATAGACGGCAGCCCACCAGGCTCCCTGGTCCCTGGGATTCTCCAGGCAAGAACACTGGAGTGGGTTGCCATTTCCTTCTCCAATGCATGAAAGTGAAAAGTGAAAGTGAAGTCGCTCAGTCCAGTCTGACTTCTTTGCTACTTTGCATCAAAAAACAGGGACTGATGACGGATCAGTACAGGAAATAAGCCAAAGGTTTCCAGACAGTAATTACCTTGCTGCTACTTTGGCTAAGCAGAAAGCTACACAGATTTATATTCAAGAGGCTAAAACTTCTGTCACTTATTTAGGTTCTTGGTCAAACTAGGGGAGACTATAGTATTCCTCAGTTTCTGCTCCAAGCCTTCTGACACCTACTCTACACAGCATAAAAAACCCCAAGAATGGTGCTATGTTGTGCTGAGTTGCTCAGTTGTATCCAACTCTTTGCCAACCCATGGACTGTAGCCCGCCAGGCTCCTCTGTCCATGGGGATTCTCCAGGCCACAATATGCAGTGGGTTGCCATGCCCTCCTCCAGGGGATCTTCCCAACCCAGGGATCGAACCAGGGTCTCCTGCATTGCAGGCTGATTTTTTACCAGCTGAGTTACCACGGAAGCCCAAAATATGGAGACATTATTTAAATCCAGGACTTAGTAAACTGCTCTATCCCTGAAGTCATACTGTATGGTTTTAGAAAAAGTAACACATTATTCATGGGTAGGAAACCTCAGTGCCGGGGTCTAGCCCCGGCTGATCCAGGGTATTCGAAGAGGAGACGGCGTCGGCGACCTATTCAAATGGTAATTAGAGATATAAAGAGTAATAGAATGAGGATAGCTCAGTAGGAAAATTCAGTGGAGAAAAGAGGCTGAGTAGCTTGGTTTACGCGGAAAATCAATATAACCCGTGACACCAGGTTAGCTCTGACCACGGAGGCCACAGGCGCCCTCTCGAATAGCGGAAGGTGCCCCACCTTAGACACCTTCTCGAGTGGGTCTTAGAAGCCCAGGCAAATAAATGGTCGCAGAGGATATCCGCGCTCCAGATGGAGACTTCAGCCGGAAGTTAAAGGGAAGAATGACATGGGGAGACCAAGCGTTGGTGAGCAAGGCCCGTAGCTTTATTTTTAACAGGGGCTTTTATACCCTAAGTTACACATAGAGGATAATAGGGGATGCAAAGTCGGCAGTTTTTGATCCTTATCAAAAACCAGGGTTTCTTTCCTGCAAATTTATCGTATACAAATGGTTTAGGTGATTTACATCATCTTCTGGCCAGAAGGCCTATTAACATTTTATGACTCTTGACAAAGACTTATCAACAAAGACTTATTTTCTCTAAGAGTAATTATTTTAAGGTTTGGCTCCATCTTCCGAAGATAAAATTGCATTCCTATAGAGCGGATGTGTAATGGGTTTACAACAAAGGAAAGAATTTATTACCTTAAGGGTCTAAAGTTACTAACACCAAGGCCACTACTTATTTTTTCTGCATACCAACTGTATTAATTAATACACATTCAAGGATACAATTCAGGGGATGTGGAAACTTAGCAACAAGCATTGGCTCATCAATGAAATCCTTTACTAGTTTATTCTGACAGTTTCTAACTCTCTGACAGGTTCTAAGCTATTTGAATATTTTAAGCTTCCCGTGCCTCTCGAGGCTGGGAGACTGTAAACAATCGTATGCATAGCTGTAGGAGTACGGGTAAACTTGTGAGGCGAGTTAGAGAGCCATCTGAGGGGTTTGGATTTAAACACTCCTAATTGCCCAGGAACTTTATTAATTGGAGCTGTAAGTTAACTCTTTGACAGAGGAAACGAGATGGTGGTGGGGGACAGCCCCCAGTAAAGTCAGAGGTGAGAGCACAAAGCAATAAAGTAGGCAGACTCTGGTTTTTGGGGGGTAGATGCTCGAGAATATCCGGGGGGACTCCTGAGGCTCGATCCCGCCTTTGCGTATGCCGAGCCTCCTTCCTCATGACCTTTGTCACGAGTGGAATGCCTCACCGGCTCCCGGCACCTCAGACTCAATATGTTATTACATGTCATTCTACTCACTGGAAGCGTCTAGTAGCTAGCACCACGTCTACACCTCAGGTGTTAAAATGAAAGATCTGCACATTCGCAAACAAGTCAGAACTTAAAAGTGTACAGTAGTAATACCCTTAAGGTCCACAAGATGGCGCTGTTACTACATGAAAAGATTACCTGAGACCAGAACACCAAGGAAACTGGCTTTTTTTAAACTTTATAGGTTAAACCGTCTGCCCGCAATGTGGGAGACGTGGGTTCAATCCCTAGGTCGGGAAGATCCCCTGGACAAGGAAATGGCAACCCATTCCAGTAGTCTTGCCTGGAGAATCCCATGGACGGAGGAGCCTGGTGGGCTACAGTCAATGGGGTCACAAAGAGTTGGACACGACTGAGCGACTTCACTATTTTGTATTAAAATATAGCTGATTAACAGTATTGTGATAGTTTCAGGTGGACACCAAACAGACTCAGCCATACGTATAAATTTATCCATTTTCCTCCAAACTGCCCTCCCACCCAGGCTGCCACCTAACACTGAGCAGAGTTCCCTATGCTACACAGTAGGACCTTTTTGGTTATCCATTTTAAATATAGCAGTGTGTACATGTTGATCTCAAACTCCCTATCTCCTGCCCTCATTCTTACTTTCTGGAGACCAGAAGTTTGTTCTAAGTCTGGGATACTGGCTAATCTTTTAAAATAAAATATCAACAAATGAATAAAACACCTCAAGTAAAAAAAAGGAGCGAATAAAAATCATTGATTCAAAGTTTGGAAAACACATTGAATGCTTTATTAAATGATAAACACATAGAGATCCTCAAAAACCACATTATCTAATACTACAAACCTACATAAACTATTAAGAATGTAGAAGAAGAGAAAGAGAAAGAAACATTACTGGAAACAGAACATCTTTCAGGAAAAAACTACTGAAAACAGAAGAACTCTGAAAGCCTGAAGGTTTGGTACTTCTTAGAATTTAGCTGAGCCAAAAATAGCAAGGAGTATCCTGCAAGAAGCCTCAGAGACCATTCATTCATTTTTCATCAACAGATATGTATTGAGCACCACTGTTTTGTGCCAGATACAAGCAGTGAACAGATTTCAAGCTTTTTCAACTCCCGAAGAGTTCGGATTTCTGAACCATATCACTTAGCTTACAGGCCTCAGGCTATAGCCTGAAATCCACACATCTAGGTGAGGACCTGTGTAAAATGAATGTTTAGCGATTTTTCAAGTGTAGGTAGCTACCGTAGTGATTACTGTATCTTTTTTTAAAGCAATGAATGCATAATAACTTTCAGTCACTACTTTCCCCATCAATTATTATCAAAAGAGGGTGTTTTCCAATTATTTTGATATTTAAAAAGGGAAGATGTTCTTATTCTTTAGAAGGAACTACTAGTAAATAAGTTTGTTTCTCCTAGACACCATGTCTGCAGTTCAGGGAGCTGCCACTAGGTACACCATGATCCTCAGGATTTTCAGGGCAACTGATATGAGAAATCCAACCAATCACTCCACCGCTACTGGGGGAAAAAAAGCAACACTTTTCTGTTGAAACATTATGCATTCTATTTGGAACTCTTGCACACTGTTGATAGGAATGTAAAATGGTATAGCCACTGTGGAAAACAGTATGGTGGCTCCTCAAAAAATTAAAAATAGAATTACCATATGATCCAGCCATTCCACTTCTGGGTATATACCCCACACCCCCAGAATTGAAAGCAGGTCTTGAAGAGATCCCTACACCCCTGTTCGTGGCAGCATCATTCACAATAGCTAACACCCCGAAGCATCCAAGTGTCCTTCAAGGCAAGAATGGATAAGCAAAATGTGGTATGTACATACAACCGAATACCATTCAGCCTTAAAAGGGAAAGAAATGCTGACACATGCCCCAACAGGGATAAGCCCTGAGGACATTATGCTAAGTGAAATAAGCCAGTCACAAAAAGACAAATTACTCTATGATTCCACTCACAGGAGGTATCTAGAGAAGTCAAACCCATAGAGATAGAGAGCCGAATGGTGGTTTCCAGGGTGTTGGGGATGGGGGAGAATGGGAAATTATTGTTTAATGGGTATACAGAATGTAAGTTTTGCGAGATGAAAAGAGTTCTGGAGATGTAGAGTGGTGACGGTTGCAAAACAAGATGAATGTACTTAATACTTCTGAGCTGTATACTTCAAAGTAGTTAAGATAGTCGGTTTTATGTTATGTGTATTTTACAAATTAAAAAATTGGAAAAAAATATGCATTCTAATATTTCCAGTGTTTATGGCATTTAAATACTACCTAAAAATTCATGCTTTCTTTCTTTAATCCTAACTGGTTTCAACTATTACTTAGCTCAATGCTGGATTTAGTATCTTGTTATTCCCATTGTTAAGGCTTCTCAGAACTGTTCTCCACTTCTACTGTGTTTTGGGTTCTAAATTCCTGCTCTGGCATCAAGCTTTCAGCTCCCTGTTTACAGTTTCAGAGAAAGAAAGCCTGAAGGTTTGGTACTTCTTAGAAATTAGCTAATTTCTAAGAAGCTACATCCTACTAATTCCTAGTAAGATGACTTTGACAAGGCTGTAGGAAGCAGGGGAAAGACAAACCACAGCTTCCAAAGTCTGAAACATAGCCATCACTCTGACTGCCCACATTTATAATCATTTCATCAGTAAGACGAAAATGTTAATGCTATAGCTGTCCAGATTCTAAGGAGACCAGAAATTCTAACTCATAGCGTTCCATTAATCAAAAAGATTTAAAATAAAATTGCTTTAGAAATAGAAGAAATCAACCTATATCTCAATCAGGTTTCTAACTTCATTGATTAAACAGGAGTATTACAGTGAGCATAGGTCTCATTTCCAAACTGGTGAATTTTCTTGGGAATCAAGTCAATAGTCTGACAGGTCATTTACAGGCTACGACTATTAGGTAAGCTGTAACTACTAACATCATTAAGTACATATATAGGGAACATATTCTTAATTACATCCCATCCATGAATCTTATTAGTAACATTAAATGTGTCTGTATTGGGAGACTTATGAATGCCTCATGACTTATGATCTTTTCCCAACACTGGATCTGAAGTCTAGTGAACATGACTTGCTGTACTGCAAAACTGTGTAAGTGGCTTACATTAGCATTTCCATTTTGATTCTTCATGTGTTTCTCTAAATAACTTCAGAAATCAAGTAGATACCAGACTTAGGAAGAAATACAAACTCATCCTGATTCCACCATCTTTTTATTTTTCTGTTTTGCAATAAAATTTGGGGGAAAAAAAGTGGTGACAGATTTTTCTTCTAAATTTATCAAGAGGAAGAGGCTAAAAAGAAAAGGGCAGCTTGCCTTATTTTTTTTTTTCTAACCTCTACAGTATTTTCGAAATATAAAATTCCTATCAGAAGAGCCCATGTATTAAGGAAATGCTCTACTCCCATAAAGGTGCTTTTGTAAAGGTACAGCAGATATCATTTCTAACAGTATTTTTATCCTATTAAGTACTCACTAAGGAACACCTGGTTTTAAGTTTTGACTTCAAAGTCAGTTCTGTGATTACAGGATATATCCTAAGTTGTTAGAAGTAAATGAGTTCCTCCTGTGTGCTGTTGATGGGGTTGTAAATTGGTCCTCCCTTATGGAAAACGCATGGCAGTGCCTCAAAACACACACAAGAAAACTATCACATATGATCCAGCAGTCGCACTTCTGGGTATCTGTCCAAAAGAAAGTAAATCAGAATCCTAAAGAGAGATCTTCACTGCGTTGCTCACTGCAGCATTATTCACAATAGCCAAGATATGGAAACAATCTAAGTGTCCATCAGTGGGTGAGTGGATAAAGAAGATGTGGTACACGTGCACGCACACACGCAAATGGAATATTCAGCCTTTAAAAAAAAGGAAACCCTGCCATTTATGATAATACGGATGAATGTGGAAGATACTATGCTCAGTGAACTAAGTCAGAGAAAAACGAATACTACATAACCTCACTTGTATGTGGAATCTAAAAAAGTTGAGCTCATAGAAACAGAAAGTAGAGTGATAGTTGCCAGGGCCGGGGGAGCTTGTTGGGCTGCCGTCTATGGGGTCGCACAGAGTCAGACACGACTGAAGCGACTTAGCAGCAGCAGAGGGGTAGGAGAAATGGGGGGAATGTTGATCTCCCCAGTCTGAAATGTACAGACTTTCAGTTATAAGCATGATAAGTTCAGGAGACCTAATGTATATATAGCATGGTTCTAGGAATTCTGCTAAGATAGCAGATCTTACCAAACACACCCAAAATAAATGAGGTGGATGGAGAGGTTAATGAACATGATTAAGAGGATCATTTCACAACGTTTACACATACCAAACTTCGCACTGAACACCTTAAATACGATGACTATTCGACAATTATATCTTAATAGAGCTGAAAAATAAATTTTTAAAAATGGGCTCCTGAAATTCTTTCAATGACAAGTAACAAAAGTCGACTGGAGAAGCTGACACAAAAGAAATGTGATTACCAAAGTTCACTTGTGTGCCCTTATTCATTTAAATTATAATTTCACAAAGGAAAACATGATTTACATCAACCAAAAAAAATTTTGCTCAACAAATTAAGTGTCCAGGGGAGACAGTTAACCCATTAAAATTTAAAAACAAACACGATTCAGTAATGCTCATTTGTTTTCCAATCACATCCATTTTTACTCATAGCAGTTTCAAAAAACTCTTGTATTTGGTAATGTACACTGCCATATACCACACACAAAAAAAGTAGTAAAACTTAATTGACATAACTAATAAGCTCCTATTTTTTCCCTTCAGATGAGCTTTAAGATGACTAAATTTTGGAAATAGATAGCTTAACCATATCTGTGTTCTTTCTTATCTTTATAAAATCAAGCAAGAGTCTGCATATCAAGCTGTCAACCTTTCCTATGATTTGCAATGACTAAGAATTTTGACCATAGAACCTCTTTCAAGGAAAATGCACACTTACACCAAACTGCAATTTCAGAAAGATTTCAGAACCTCAGAAACCCACCGATGAGTATTCCAGGGTCTCAAGGCCACCAAGAATCCCCAAACTAGAGGAGTTTATAGCCTTCCCAAATGAAAAAAGTTCTTACTCATTTCTTTTGAATTCTAAGTTAAAAAAAAAATTAAGCAAACCTTTTGTTTTCCTGCCCCCCCCCACCTTTTTTTCTTTATAAATATCAAAGAGATATCAACTGCAGAAAATCTGGAAAATACCAAAAAACACAGAGGAAAACCCACCACCCATTCTCACTTGAGCCCGTGTGGCTCAGTGGTTAGCACGACAGGGTCTAACAGCTGGGTGTGCACCCTGCCACTGCTGCTTATGAATGCTGTTTGGTAATCCTGGACAACCAAGTTAATGAAAGAACCCAGCCTGGAGATTGGAATGTCGGCTAAAGGAGATAATCCACATAAGGGCTTTAGCGAGGTGCTAAATGTAATCTAAAACACCCACTAAGACCAACAGTGCTCAGAGGGGAGGCAACTTGCTCAATATGACCAAGGTAGTTAGTGGCAAAACCAGGACTAAAACCAAGGTTTCTTACTCCCAGTTCAGTGATCTTTCTGCATGAGAGCTCTGGAAGGCTTCAGACAGAATCAGTCGCTGTGGTTAACCTCATCATCCTATTGTGGGGGTTTTTTGTGTTTTTTGGTTATTGTATATTGAGACTTTATAAGCCAGGCATTATGAATGCACATTACATGCATATTTAATCATCACAACTTTTTTTTTCGTCAAATCCATCCAAAAAATTTTGTCTTTTTACTTATTTTTTTGATTGACATATAATTGACTTAAAATATGTGAGTTTCAGGAGTACCACATGGTGATTTGATATTTATACACATTATAAAATCATCACCATGATAAGTCTAGTTGCCATCTGCCACCATACAAAGTGATTACAATATTATTGACTATATTTCCCATGCTGTACTACATCCTCATAACTTATTTTATAACTGAAAGATTGTACCTCAATCTCCCATAACTATTTTCCTCATCCCTGTTCAGGCAACCACGAGTTTGTTCTCTATTTATATGAGTCTGTTTCAAGTTTGTTTTATAACTTTACCTTTTTGACAAAATTGATAAATCAGAGATTATGGTCAGGATATCTGTTTTTAAAATTTAGCCATCTTAAAGCTCATCTGAGGGGGAAAAAAAATAGGAGTTTATTCTTAGCTGCTGCTGCTGCAGCCTACCAGGCTCCTCCGTCCATGGGAGTTTCCAGGCAAGAGTACTGGAGTGGGTCGCCAGTGCCTTCTCCATTATTCTTAGTTACAACATGCCAATTAAGTTTTAATTGTTATCACTTTTCATCTATGTTCCCAGTTCTAACTAAGGTTTGGAAAACACAAAACTCCAACCAGTCTATATACATATAATGTTGGAGAAGAGGAACAGTATTTAAATTATTAATTTAGTGACATTCTTTAAAGTTTCATTTATAAAACTGTCTATAAAAACAAACAGAAAATTCAAAACAAAGCAAACCTGTAAGGAAGTGAGTACCACTGACCCTTGGAACAACACTTTGGGTTTGAACCGTGTAGGTTCACTTATATGTTTATATAAGTGATATTTATATATTTTTTTTCACTTATATTTTTCACTTATATTTTCACTTATATTTCACTTATATATATATTTCACTTATATTTACTATTTTCCAATAGTAAATACTACGGAACTACCTGATCTGTCAATTGAATCCCCAGATAGGGAGGAATACAGGGGGCCAACTGTAAATCATAAGCCAGCAGGGGCCTTAACCCCACATTGCTCAAGGGTCAACAATAATCTAAAAAGCATCCACTTGGGTGGCACATCTCCTCTAGAAATTTCAGGTATAGTAAGACAGTATCTTTAAAAAGTTAAGAATGGTACACAACTGCAGAAAATATCCTGTTCAGTTTCTAGAGCAACCACGCATTTGACTAGAAGCTTGGCTTTTTTAAAGGCAAAAAGTTTCGTATTTACATATTCGCCCAACAGTCACCTGAAAACCATTACAGAGGCCTATATGGTTACAACTGGCATTTAACACAGAAGTTTAAGATATGGAATAGAAGATACCAAACTTCTAAAATTAGAACATCAACTCATGGTACTTGAGCACTTTAAGGTTTTGATGTAGCTTGATTTTGATAAAGCTTTTTAATCTACCCAGTGTTTCACACGGAGAAGGCAATGGCACCCCACTCCAGTACTCTTGCCTGGAAAATCCCATGGACGGAGGAGCCTGGTGGGCTGCTGTCCGTGGGGTCGCTAAGAGTCGGATACGACTGAGCGACTTCACTTTGACTTTTCACTTTCATGCATTGGAGAAGGAAATGGCAACCCACTCCAGTGTTCTTGCCTGGACAATCCCAGGGACGGGGGAGCCTGGTGGGCTGCCGTCTACGGGGTCGCACAGAGTCGGACACGACTGAAGCGACTTGGCAGCAGCAGCAGCAGCAGTGTTTCACACCGTTATTCCTGATTATGTTCTGGATATTTAAATTTTCTGTTATCTCAGAAGTTTTAAGTCAGAATACACTTTGGGCTACAGATGTTTTTATATTTGATCCCAAAATAGGCCCAGAGCAAAGGGTATCCCTACAATTAAACATCCAGTGAGTGCCTCCTTCACTTGTACCCAGTGGGTCTGGAAATAACCCAAGGAGGGCAGCCGGGTCACAGAGATTTCCAGAACTGGCTGGATCAATTATCTAATGACACGTAATAAGAAATTACTTACTGTCCACATCTTTTTTTTGGCCTCGCCATATAGCATGCAGAATCTTACTTCCCCAACTAGGGATCAAACCCATGCCCCCCAGAGTCTAAGCAAGAGTCTTAAGCACTGGACCACTCCAGAATTCCCAAATCCTACCTACATTGAAAGGTCCTGATGTGGAGTCGAATACAAGCCTTTGGGCATTTTTTCCTTGTAGAGCTGAGTTGTGTTAAAGGCACATTCCCTCATTATCATCCCTCAAACTGCAGGGCACATTAGGGATAAAGTCTATGTGTACCCACACAGAAATGTATTTACATAAACTTAATCATACTGGATTTTTTTTTGCCCCAAAAAATCACACTCTTCTGTAAACAATGGAATTAATCAGATCTTTTATTTAGGCTAGAATCCAAAATAAGTTATGTGTACCACACCCATGTTTTGTATAGACTAAACTTCCTTAAAAACAAAACAAAAACGACTCTTTCCGGCCTCTAAGACAGGAGTCTTCAGTTCACTGAGGTCTCGACCACTGGTGAAATCCACTGTCATTGCCAGAACTTGTGCTTTTAAGCCAGCCCAGGATAGTACAACCGGGCTTCCCTGCTGGCTCAGAGGTAAAGAATCCCCAGCATTGCAGGAGACCGCTTGCAATGCAGGAGATCAGGTTCAATCCCTGGGTGGGGAAGATGCCCTGCAGAAGGAAACAGCAAACCACTCCAGTATTCTTGCCTGGGAAATCCCATGGACAGGGGAGCCTGGTGGGTTGCAAGAGTCAGACATGACTTAGCAACTACACCACCACCACCAGGATGGTACAAAGGCAGACTCTTCACTTGAGTAATCCCAGATTATAGATACAACCAGTCCTGTGTAAGACATTAAGGAGTTGCAGGGTCACCAGAGTGAAGATGTTTTACACAACATCAAAAAGTAACCTCAGCTTCCTATTTTGGGGTAACTTGTAGCAGCAACAAGATTAGGCACCATAACTGCTATGATTTTTCTGGTCCTTGGCTAGAATACTGTCCAATAACTTACAGCTATGGGCTACATGTTTCTGTCCCTCCAAAACTCGTATGTTGGAATCTTAACCCTCAAGAGTGAGGGTACAGTAGGTGTGACCTTTTGGAAATGCTTAAGACATAGGGTGGAATCCTCATGAATCGGATCAGTGCCTTATCAAAGAGGCTCCAGGGAGATGCCCAGGTCCTTCCACCACACAAACAGCTAGAACTCTGACCAGAAAAGGGCCCTTGCCCAGACATGCTGGCACCCTGATCTCAGCCTTCTAGCCTTCAGAACTGCAAGCAACAAATTTCTGCTCTTTATAAGCTACCCAGTCTAGGTATTTTGTTACAGCAACCCAAACAGGCTAAGATACTATGAACACACACACCCACCCAGCTAGATGTCAAGAAAATGGTTTCCTTCCTTACTACATCTGTATGTCAAGGTATCAATAAACTTAGGGTCATCATTTTCTACCTCTTGATTATTCAAAATGGTCTGAAATGTAACTGCAAAGTACTTTGATTACTAATTATACAAGACAATTCAAGCCAACCAAATGATGCCAAGTCAACCAAACGACGCCAATTCAAGAGGAAAGAAGGATTCTGCAGTTCATATCACCTCCCAGGAAATCAGAGGTAACAAATTAAAAGGTTCTGAATAAGTACAGCTTTGAGAATGCCACCGGAGAACACATGCCAATTAGAGGTCTCTCCTGTAACCATACCACATAATTGGCCTCGGGCTGTTTGCTCCACTGCCTCCAGGCAGAGCCCAGCTCAGGCAGGCTACTCAGAAGCAACACACAGATTAGATTTTCTGCCAGAGTCCAAGTGTCAGGACAGAACTGTAGCAATTTCCTGGTAGAAGTACAATGAATTTATCTATTTCTGATAGTCCAGCATAGAAAAAAAGTAAGACTCAGCACACATAAGGATGAGATTTCATCTTTATTATTCTAGACAAACACTGGAATGTGATATCACAGGTATTATGTATTAACATCTAAAAGATTTGCACTCACTGTGGGTCAAGCTTCCTGGCTGAATGAAAAACAAAAACCTTAAAGGTATAAAAAAGAATCAGACATTTGTCCTTGTGTCAGTTCCTAAATATGTATAAACTTTTCCTACTGGGAGGGAGCATAAAACAAGAAATGGCTTAAAAAAAAAAACTATTTAAATTTGCACAAATAATACATGTTCTTTGCAAAAAGATTAGGAAAGATAAAAAGGCAAAAATGAAAATAAAAACTAAAAGAATTACCAGCAATTCTGGTGGTTTTTTTTTTTAACCCAGGCAGCTTTAATACATTTGTTTCTGTTCCTCTACTCCTTCTCCAAATTATAGCTGCTTCTTCTAACCAAAAAATCTGAATTGAAGACAGTCTCCTTTTTAGTCAATGCACCTTTAACTTGTAGAACAATGAGGCATTTTAAGCACTTGTTAAGACATATAAGAAAATCCACATGTCAAACTGAGCTGAGCAAAGAGACTATGGTCAGAGAATGAAGTCTTACCTTATCTGCATAAATTGGAATATCATGAAATGGAGAGATATATTGTCCTTTTTCATTTTCTGCAAAATCAATTAGAAAATATTACTCTTATTTGTTAATTACATTTCCAGATGCATGAAGTACACGTTTTTCAAGACTTTTTTTAAGAGAACGTTTAGATATACAACAAAGTTGAGAAAAAGGTATAGAGATATCCCACATACCCTCTCCTCCCCATATCAACACCACTCGCCAGATTTTATTCCCACCCCAGAGAAACTGGTTTTATACTTGACTGCTCCAAGACCAGGTTAGGTTTTCATTCTACTTGTTCCTTAGGAGTCTAGAAGATACTAACCTCTGGTGAGGGTGGGGACTGCTTTACAAACCTGTGTACCCCAGAGCCTGTCTGCAGTGTCTGGTATACAAAAGGCAAGCAAGTTGTTTGACCTTACATCAGTTAACAGAGCTAAGGACATACCTGGGTAAACCGTGTTGCTTTAAGTGGTGTTTCCAGGGAGACAGAGCCATCTGAGATCATAATTTTTCTTAAGGATAATCTAGTTGTAACTCACTTTAACAGGCAATTTCTGTATTCTAGAGAACTAGCTACCATATCCAAAAACTACTTCTAAAACTTCCTCACTATTCTTTAGGAAACTTAAGGCTTAGTCTACATTGCATTCCTTCATGATTAAAAATCAAGGTGGAATAGGAAAAATTGAGCAGTGACCATCCCCATGACCCTTCAGAGTCAACAATGATTTGTGGTCCAACCCACTATCAGTTTTTAAAAGATTGGCAGATTAACATTATAGAGGTAAAAGCTTCTCTTATTAAAGAAGGATGCTAAGAAGTCTATAATTTTTTTTAATTAAAATTATATAGTACTCACTGCTGCTGCTGCTAAGTCACTTCAGTCATGTCTGACTCTGTGCGACCCCATAGATGGCAGCCCACCAGGCTCCCCCGTCCCTGGGATTCTCCAGGCAAGAACACTGGAGTGGGTTGCCATTTCCTTCTCCAATGCATCACTACCTATGCATAATCTGAGTAAAAACTGTTTTTCTTTTGTAAATATAACTTGAAAACGATTACCGTAATCATCTCCGAACCTTCCAACTACAGTCACTTCTCTAAGTCCCTCCCTACAGAGAAATTGTGGAGCCAACACTAACTCCAGAAAAACTGCTCAGTGAATTATTTGTCAAAGGTTTCTGCACTGCCTTCGTTGCTGAATCCTGAAATTCATAAAATGGGTGGGGGAGGTCCCACACCTTTTTTCGATTTTAAATGGCAGTCTAAACTTCAACTAGTTGTGTAACTTTACTGCTCACTTTCTTTTTCCTCTAACACCAGGCTACTTTAGGCTAGGAGCTTTGTTCTTTCAGTATTAACCATGTATACCCTCTTCCCGTCTCTTTACTGCTCTTCATACCCAGGACTCATAGAACTCACGGCACCTGCCCATTTCCTTTGGAACAAAATAGTGAAGCAGTTAAAACAGAAACTCCTCCGTTATCTCTAAAAATCTTGGCAGGGTGGAAGGGGGGGTGGTAAGAAGATAAAGATAAACAAAAGATAGCTTTCCCCCACCTAGGAGGCTAAAGGAAAGCAGAGTCTACAGCCTTTAAGTGCAGACTGTGGGTGGGTACCCCTTACACGCGATCCCACGGCCCAGGGGCCAAAACTTGGCACTTTCTTACTCATGCTTGCCCGACTGACGTCACCTGTTTGACGGGAGGGGAACAGCTTTCTGTTTCATAAGGCATCTTTCCAGCATCAGGGCTATGGGAAACCAAGCGTCAGGGAGACAGAAGCGCCACTGGGACCTCAGAGGGACCGGTCCAGTACTCTACTGACCGCTCCTGATCCGGGCCTCAGTTTCCCCGTCTGTAGGACGTGGGCCTGGACTTGACCCCTCCAGGTCCCCACAATCTGAGCTACAGTGGAGGAATTAAGGTCTTAGGATGTCTCCACCATCACCTCCTCTCCCCCACCCCGTTCTTCCGAATTGAATAATCCTCTTACGGGGATTAGCTTAGCCCAAGACACCTTATTTAGGGTGGCTCAGTGATTTCCTTTTCCCATCAGACACTGCCTGAGCCGGACACCTGCGAAATTAGCCTAGCGCAGGTTCAGGTCCAATCGGGCGTGTGAAAGGGGAACGCCTATCCACGCCTATCCGACGCGCGAGCGGGACGTATGAAATGCGAGCCAGGCCCTCCCAGACCCGCCGCCCAGGTCCCCGGGACCGGAGGAGGAGGCCGGCCGGCGCCCGGGACAGCGAGCCGAGCGCGGGCCGCAACTGCTGGAGCCGGAGCCGAAGCGAGGCCCGGGAATGAATGGGCGGGCTGGCAGGGAGGGGCCGTGGGCCTCCGACACTCACTGAGGAAGACTCGGTACTCGAGGGTGAAGGGCGCCGCGCGCTCCTCGCTGCTGAAGCCGCTCATCGTGCCGGGGAACAGCCGCCGCCGCCGCCGCCGCCGCCGCTATTGCTACAGAGCCACACGCCTGCACGCGGCGCCGACTGACAAGAAATGAGCTCCGCGCCTGCGCACTGCAGAGACTGGCACGGCTAGTAGGGCGGGGAGCCGCCTTTAACGCCGCGGGCGCGCTCGAGCCCACCCCGTGCGCAGGCGCACTTCGTAAGGCTGGCGAGTCCCGGCGCCCTAGCTCCACCCCCTCGGGCCGCGCCTCCACTGACCAGCGCTCAGCTCGCAGGCTGGGCCACGTGGCTGGCGGCCGGCTTTGGCCGTGATCCTTCTGACCTGGCGGGCTTTGTGCATCTGACCCAGAAGGGTAACCAGTTCTCAGCTTGGACCACCTAAGAATTGACTGTCGACATCTCGCGCACACTGGGGGCTCACCTTTGACTCACACAGCCTTCTCCGCAGGATAATTCCTTATCTCAAAAGAAGTTTAATAGGAGTCAGCTGCTTTACCTGACGATCTGTGCCAGTTTTCTGATCCGTTTAAGCAAAGTTAAGGCATATTACTGACACCAAGCTGTAATGGCTCCCAGCTAGGTAGGAGCTCCATCACTTTCTAGCGTGTGACATCGAGCAAATTGCTGTTAACCTCTCAGTTTCTCACCTGGGAAATGGAGCTGTTCAGAGTAAAGATTTCAGAGGTTGCAGGGATGATGAACCGAGCTGATGGACGTGAAGATCCGTCCATCTAGGGAGGAACATCCCTAGATGTCCAGTGATTAAGACTGCCCTTCTACTGAAAGGGGCGGATTCGATCCCACGTGCCACGTGGTGTGGCCAAAAAAATTGCAAATGAGGAAAAGAAAGGAAGAGCTGGCTTGTAAGCACTCAGGAAGTGTAACTTTTTATTCCCACCCTTATCTGCAGAGGATTAAGTCTGCACCCGCTGCTTGGGCAACACTTCCCACTCCCTTAGGACTTCAAATGGAAGCATTGGAAAAGTCCAGGCCTGAACTCAGAGTCCCTTGAGGACATTTCTCTCAGGCACAAGCTCTTTGAAGCTTATTTTTATACCAGTTTCATGGTGTTAGGCCAGCCCCCAAAAGCTGAAGTCTGATTGACGTTATGGGCAGATAATTTACATCACTTACATCCCCAGTTCTGTATGTTGGGTTTTTCATGTAAATTTCAAAATCCTCAAACTAAGCTTTCACTTTCGTGCATTGGAGAAGGAAATGGCAACCCACTCCAGTGTTCTTGCCTGGAGAATCCCAGGGACGGGGAAGCCTGGTGGCCTGCCATCTATGGGGTCACACAGAGTCGGACACGACTGACGCGACTTAGCAGCAGCAGCAAGAAATAATTCACTAATTTGATTACAAAGTTATTTCAGAGAATGCCTAGTTTTATTTAAAATTTTTGATGGGTTGGGCCTCTTTAAATAATCTTGATTTTCTAGGCCATAAAAGATAATGTGCCTCAAAGATATTTTGATTTAAACTCTTTTTCCCCAAAAAAACAATGTCTAATATGTAAAATGAGATGTTCCCTGTATTAAATGAAAACCTAGCAAGTTAATTTTCCAGGTACTGGGAGTATCCTTCCCTTGTCTCCATCCAAACTCTCATTAATCTTCAGAAAGCCATGACTCAGCGACCTTTTAAACACTACACCACACAGCTTTACCGTAATTGGAACACAAGGGCAGGAAAAAGAAAGTAGTAGGGCAGTAGTTCAGTCAGTAATGCAACACATTACTGAAAGCTAAAGGTATCTCTGCCCAGTGAACACTAAGTAGGCTCGCCTTCAGAAAGTTTCTTAAAAGGGTGTGGAAATTGAACTGCGGTGTCAGTTTTCTACCTTTAAGCAGATGGAGCTAGTTTTCTTAGAAAAACCCCAGAATCTCATGTGTAACTGACGTGTGAACAGATAGAAATGATGCAATAGTGTGCCACATGCACTTTCCCTTTTGCTTCCTGCTACTAAGAGCAAGAAAATAAAGTCTTGCTGACCTCTGGACTTGCACACTAGCTCTTGTTTCATTGAATGTCCTGGGAGAGCCAATCAGTACTCAACCCCAGTAAAAAGCCAAATCCTGCCTTTGCTCGGGCACAAGTCAGTGCTGTATAACTTGCCCTTGCAGGCAGGTGCGGTGAGCCCACAGGCCCTTTGGACCTTGTTCTCTTTCTCATATCTCTCTGGAGCCGAGTACAGTACCTGGCCTAGAGTAAGTGTTTAATGACTCCTTGCCAGAACAATCGGTAGAGGAGTTGATGAAAAGGAGAGCAAAAATACCTTCTTAAGTATAATAGTTTGACAAAGGATGAACCCAGCTGTTCTCAAATGTTGTCTCTCTTACTCTGTAACTGGATCCAATGGTGCTTTTTAGTCCATATCCCGCACCTCCAACTTCCTGATGCCCTCTCTCTTCCTTGGCTTTATGACTGCATTTTCTTCTGACATCCCTCCTGCTTCTCTGGCCACTCCTTTCTCATTCTCCCCTTTAGCCATCTCTTCATCTGGATCATCACTATTTTTCTAACTTCTCATGTTCTTTCTCTCTAGAGATGCCCTCTCCCTAGGTTATCTCATGTATATGTTTGGTGTTAACTACCACCTATAGGTCCTATAGCAGGAAAACTTTCAAATTTATAACTACGTTTTATTTAACACTCGTGACTGTTGTCGCTGCTAGGTGGTAGGGTTGTAGTGCTTCAAAAGACATGGTTGTGGGCCCCACAGAACTTATAGTCTGAAGGGAAGACAGACTTCAACAAATACATGCAATAAGTTTGGATAAGTAGAGGGTGTTCCCTGGTGACCTAGTGGTTGGAATTCCAGGCTTTCACTGCCATGGCCCAGGTTCAATCTGTGGTCGGGGAACTTATTAATAGATCCCACAAGCTGTGGGGGCAAGGCCAAAAAAGAAAAAAGGTTTGGATAAGCAGAGTGATAAAGGAAGTACAAGGATTTGCATTATAGGAGCAGGGAAACTTTTCAAAGAAATGATCCTTAATCTATGACCTAAAAGATAAGAGGTGGTTAATAAAGCAAAAAGGAGAAGATAGAAGCCAGGAAGAGTGTATTAAGAGATGAAACCAGAGAAGAGGTCAAAGTTAAGTGACAGAGGGCCTTGGGAGGCATGATACAAGGATTGGACTTTTTCTGAAGGACCAATGAAAAACCTGTAAGTGTTTTTAGCAGGAAAGTGACATGATCAGAATTGCCTTTAAAAGTAGCTCTGGGGACTTCCCTAGTGGTCCAGTGGTTAAGAATTCCCCTTGCAATGCAGGGGATTCTGGTTCCATCCCTGGTTGGGGAACTAAGATCCTACATGCTGTGGAGCAACTAAGCCCAAGCACCACAACTACAGTCTGTGCGCCTCAGTGAAAGATCTATGTGACACAGCAAAGATCCCGCATGCCACAACTAAGACCCAGCGCAGCCAAGTAAGTAAATAAAACACACACACAAAAGTTGGTAAGTGGCTCTGTTAGCAGCCTGAAGCCTGGATTCAAGTTTAGCAAGAACAGGAAGAGAGAACCATGAGAAGTCTGTTGCAGTGACCCAGGTAATAGGTGGTGGTGCCCTGGACTTGGGTGGCAAAAGAGATGAGTGATTATAGAGCTGTGTTCAACGTAGATTCAGTGGAAGTGATCACTGGCTGGACAGAGTGGAAGATGAGCAAGATGGATTTGAGGATGATTTCTAGGTTTCTGGCTACAACAACTGGTTGAATGGTGTGTCATTTACTGAGATAGTTTGGTTAGGATGGAGGGTAAGAAAAATGATGACTTTAGTTTTGAATATTATAGGAAACACTGCTAGTTTCTGCCCAATAACCATATCACCTTCTCTTTTCTAAAAGAATCCTAAGTTTGTTCAGGAATCTATTCCTCCATGCATACCTTTGCTTCAGGGCAGCAAGCCCCTCCACTGTCTTCAAGAAATGCATTTTATTTTTATGTTTTTTTTTAATTGAAGTATAGTAGATTTGCAACATAGTATTAGTTTCAGGTGTACAGCAAAGTGATTCAGTCACACATATATATCTATCCATTCTTTTTCAGATTCTTTCCCCTTACGCGTGCCTGTGTGGTCAATTACTTCAGTCATGTCCGAGTCTTTGTGACCCTATGGACTGTCGCCCGCCAGGCTCCTCTGTCCATGGAATTCTCCAGGCAAGAATACTGGAGCGGGTTGCCATGCCCTCCTCCAGGGGATCTTCCTGACCCAAGGATCAAATCTGAGTCTCCTGCATTGCAGGCAGATTCTTTATGGCTGAGCCACCAGGAAAGCCCTTTATCCTTATAGATTATTGCAAAATATTAAGTATAATTCCCTGGCTATACAGTAAATCTTGTTGCTTATCTGTTTTATATATATAGTAGTGTGTATATATTAATCCCAAACTCCTAATTTATCCTCCTTTTCCTATGCCCACAAAGAAATGCATTTTAAATAAGCTAAAACAATCAAGGTTGTTAGTATTTGTTTCAGGCATGCGAATGTGATACAATTCTTCCCAATGGGATAAAGGGAAGGCTTCCCAGAGTATTTCCAGGAAAGGTTTTATCTTAAAAGGAGGGAATACTTCTGAATACTTGTTGTTTGAAGCCACAGAAATTTTAAAAGTTGTTGTAACATCATAATCTGGGCTTCCTAGTGGCTCAGTGGTAAAGAATCAACCTGCCAATGCAGGAGACACAGGTCTGATTCCTGGATTGGGACAATCTCCTGGAGGAAGAAATGGCAATCCACTCCAGTATTCTTGCCTGGAAAATTCCATGGACAGATGAGCCTGATGGGCTATAGTCCATGGGGTGGCAAAGAGTTGAACATGACTGAGCAACTGAGCATCCATGCATGCATGCATAGCATCATAATCTAGCCAAAACTGACCAATACAAATAACTAAAACTGCTGTAGCCCTCTTATGAGGCATCAAACATCAAGAGAGTTTGCCTGAGAACCAAGCTGACATGCAGAGATTAGCAAATCAAATGATGGAAAGAACTTGAGTTCTTGAGATGTCTTTGAGATACTGACTTAACTAAGCCTGGAATTAGTTTGCCTCTGAATCTCTTACTGCATTAGATAATAAACTTCTTAGAATTTAAACCTGCTAAATTGGGGATTTCTGTTACTTGAAGTCAAAACATCTTGGCTAAAATAGACAAATAGCCTGAAAAAGGAATGAAATCCTAACTCATGCTACAACATGTTCTACCCTCCCTGAATAGAGCAAGACAGGGGGCAGTGGGGATTAATTACTGCTCAAACAGAGAATGATTTAACACCACCATTGGCTATGTGACAGATAAACTAATTTGCTCAAATCACCAAGCTTGGGTTTTTCCACCCACATTTATTTGGTTGCTTACACATGACAATAGCAGCATTTGTTGGTGTTGGGATTCAAAGGCCTGGGCATTGCAGTTAACAAGAGAACACAAATAACTCAAGGTGGGACCGACAGCCAGTTCAGCAGCTTTCATCTCATCAATGACCCCAGGGCAGAGGAGTCAGAAGATAATTTCTTTCAGCCCATGGCTGCCATGAAGGCTTGACATGGTACTGAATCAGACTAAATGTACATCATGTACTTAAACTGCTGGTATTTCTTCCATCTCAAATCTGTGGAAGCCACTGAATGTGATGAAAATATGGTCTTCTGGCCAAAACAGCAATCTGGAACCTGGCTGGTTTTATTTTTTAGGATTAAAGGGGACTTCCATCAAGCCTCTTTCTTTCATTTTGAACCTGTTTCCCAAATATAGGAAGGAGAATTCACAGCAGCTTGAGAGAGTGGCAAAAATCTGGACTTCCTGGTCAGATGCACCAAGATTTGAGTCTCAGCTTCAGCACCATCTAGTTATGTGACCTTCAGTAAGTTATTTAACTTCTTTGAGACTTACTTTTTCCATCTATAATATGGGAATAATTTTAAAATACCTGTTTATGTAATTATTTCGTTAATTCAACAGACATCTATTGAGTGCCTCCTATGTCCCGGGCAGTGTCCTAGATCTGAGTCCACAAAAGTGAGTGAAATAGACAATATCTCCTGTCCTCATGGAGCTTATGCACTGTTGTGAGAGATAAATAACAGTCATAAAGCATTCCGGAGAAGGCAGTGGCAACCCACTCCAGTACTCTTGCCTGGAAAATCCCATGGACAGAGGAGCCTGGTGGGCTGCTGTCTGTGGGGTCGCTAAGAGTTGGATACGACTGAGCGACTTCACTTTGACTTTTCACTTTCATGCATTGGAGAAGGAAATGGCAACCCACTCCAGTGTTCTTGCCTGGAGAATCCCAGGGACGGGGGAGCCTGGTGGGCTGCTGTCTATGGGGTCGCACAGAGTCGGACACGACTGCAGCGACTTAGCAGCAGCAGCAGCAGCAGAAAGCATTCAGTACAGTGCCTGGTTTTTAACAGGCCCTCAGTAAACAGTTTGAGTTGACCAGAAATGTAATTTTTGAAATTCAGTACCATTTTGATATGCATTAATTCCTTCCCTATTGATTCCTCTCCTATCTCAGGGCCTTTGCGCATGATATTCTCTGGTTGGGTTGTTCTTTCCTCAGCTATTCCAATGGCTCTGTCTCACACTTGATTCATATCCATATTCAAATCTCAATCTTTAGAGAGGCCATTTCTAGTAACCTATTAAAATAGCCCTCCACCCCTAAACACCTTCTGTCAAGAGGATCCTTTCAATGGGTCTGTCTTGTTTTAGAGGATGAGATGGTTAGATAGCATCACTGATTCAATGGACATGAATTTGAGCAAACTCCAGGAGATAGTGAAGGACAGGGGAGCCTGGTGTGCTGCTGTCCATGGGGTCACAAAGAGCTGGACATGACTTAGCGACTGAACAACAACAAATCTTGCTTTAGACCCATTCTTGATGGATTTTTAAATCTTCTATTTAGTAATAAATTCCTCTTAGATTCAGGGCAAGATTTTGTACTAAAGTCTCGATGATATAATCATATTGAATAATGACATTTCAACATAATCATATTTTTAAAGATATATTTGAAAACACTGTGAATAAAAGATATAAGAATGACCAATAAGCATATGGAAAGATGCCCAGCATCCCTAGTCATCAGGAAAATTTGCTAAACACTGATACTACTCAGTGTTGGCAAGAACAACTGGAGCGCTTGTATACTGCTGATGGGAATGCAAAATGGCACAGCAATTTTGGAAAATACTTTGGCAGTTTCTTGCATAGTAAAACTATACACTTACTCTCAACCCAACCCACTCCTAGGTTACTCAATAGAACTGAAAACACATATACATATAAGGACTTATGTGTGTTCATAGCAGCATTATTCATAATTCATAAATTCATAAAAAGTGTTAACAACTCAAATATCTATCCACTGATGAATAGACAAATAAAATATTATAGAGCCATTCAATGGAATACTACCCAGGTACAGAAAGGAACAAACTTCATTGTTTGTTGATTTATGCTTCAACATGGATGAATCTCAAAAGCATTATTCTAAGTGAAATAAGCCAGATCAAAAGTGAAATAAGCCAGATCAAAAAGCTACACAAGTAGATGACCTTCCAAAATCAAATGAGTGGTTATCTGGGGCCTGGAGGAGCGGAGAAAGTTGACTACAAATTGGCACAAGGGAATTTGGGGGAGATTCTGGAAATATCTTGAGTGTAGTGGTGGTTACATGACTGTATACAATAGCTAGAACTCATCAAAATGTACAGTTAAGGTGGGTGAATTTTACTGCATGTAAAGTATGCCTTAATAAAGCTGTTATAAAATTTTTAAACATATATACACATAGAAAATAATTCCACAATTATCTCTTGTGGCTAGATTTGGGTGCTTTTTATTTTCGTCTCTTTGTTTATCTAAATCTTGTAAAATTTCCACAATGGAGTGTTTGTGTAAAGAGAGAAAAAGAGAAACAATAAAATGTCATAAACATAAATAATTGGGTTATTCAACAAGGAATCTATTGTGGATTCAACATTGTTTGCTTGCAGTGAAGCCCATTTGGGTCACCTCCTTCTCATTTGTCTTTCCTCAGTGGCACTTCAGAGGGGTGAGCTGAGGAAACATGCAGAAAGGCACAGTGCTTAATAGCAATGCTTTGTCTATCCAGCTCTCGGCTTGGCTCTCACCTGGCTTTCTGGATGAATACACAGTAGACTAATGATAGGGGGGCTCTCATCCGACTTTGCCAACTCTGCCCTCCATTCCAACCCAAATCATGCATCCCCTGCGCCCCAAGAGAAAGTCCTCGGCCTACGGCCGGCAGACTGTGGTGTGCGGGGCCCAGGCTGGGCATCCGCCTCCAGCTCCCGTTGGCCTGTTGAGTGCTGCGTGGTGAAGTCAAGAGGCCATTCATCAGCGAAGACCCATGATTAGAATGACCACTCGTGCTGCAAGTGGCAGGACAGGACACGGAGTCCCTCCAAGAGTTCCTCTGGGGTGGGGATGCTCAGTGTCCACAGGCCTTTGGCCCTTTCCCCCATCACACATCCAATTCATTTCCAAACTTGCTGCCTGTGAAAAGGCAGTCACCTCAGGAGACCCAGCCAACCTGTAGGCAAATAGCAGCACATGGGCAGAAGTCCACGTTACTTACCCTTGTGTACCCTGGGGCAACTGGACAGGGGCCCTGAGAGGCCCCAGGTGCTGGGTCACAGGATACCAGCCAGAATAATAAAGCTATACTTTGAAAAATATCTTCATAAAATAGTGTCTCATGGAGGGAACATTCGATTTTCTAGCCACTCTGGTCAAGAAGTAAAACCCAGCTCAGAGCAGCTGGGGTGGGCTAGGAGAATAAGACAAATCATAGCTTTCCGTGAACCACTGCTTCATCACCCATACATGCCAAGTCAGAAGAGATCCTGGGTCCCAACCTGGGGCCTCTGTTCTCAGGGCTCACGCAGACACTATTTTCAGGAACTTTGTCTAGCATCTGAAACCTCCACACATTATTCACAATAGTCAAAATGAGGAAGCAACCCAAATGTCCACCTGCGGATGAATGGATAATGACTGGTATATCCATACAATGGACTATTACTCAGCCTTTGAAAGGAAGAACATGACACCTTCTACAACACGGACGAACCTTGAAAACATTATACTCAGTGAAATAAGCCAATTGCAAAAGGACAAGTCCTGTGTGATTTCACCCCTACAAGGTACCTAGAGTGATCGAATTCATTGAGACAGAAAGTAGAATGGCAGTTACCAGAGGCAGGAAGAAACAGGGAGTCATTGTTTAATGGGTACAGAGTTGCAGTTTGAGATGTTAAAAAAAGTTCTGCAAATGGACAGTGACGGTTATACAGCAGTGTGAAGGCACTCAATGCCACTGAACTGTACACTGAAAAATAGTTACAGGATAAATTTTATGTTGTATATGTATTTTGCCACATACACAAGAAACCAAACACTCCACAGATACCCACAAGGCCTCACCTCTCCTGAAAGCATCGAGTCATGCCTGAATCAAATCAAATCTGAATAAGCAGACACAGCCTTGATGGATTTTTTTTGAAAAGAAATAAAAATACCAGCAAACATATGAATTATGGCCTAGCGCAATTTTTTATTTTTTCTTTTGGCCAACCCTGTCTTTCAAAGCATGGCATCTTTGGGGAAAAGTGAAACAAAGGGGCCTTGATAGAAGGTTGGCTTGGGTGAGTGCCCTGGTCTCCCCCTAGGCTGTGATTCTGTGGTTGGGGAGGCCATGCTAAGGGAAAAACATGCACTGGAGGAAAGACCAGACAGTGTCTCCCAACAGATCTCCCCAGCCACAGGGACAAGCCTTTGGATTTAAGATGGCCCTTTCTCTGGTCTGTTTTTAGAGCCTGGCATCAGAGTTGTTTAAGGCAAGCAGCCGGGAATTCTCCAGCCTATACTCTAGTGACACAGAACACTGACAGAGAACCAGAAGTGGGTCCCAGACACGTACTAGCGAATGAGGGACAGGATGGCACACCCTTTCCTGAGACCCTCGTCCGTCATTCCTAGACACTTTGACTGGGGTGGGGCCATGATGGATCTTGGCAGCCTGCTCCATTCATGGGTTATAGATAGCATACACAGAACAGCGCAAGCCAGATATTACAAGAGTAAACACAATAGACTCTCACTTCCCAGACCAAGAGCTTGGGGCGGGAGGGTGCGATTGCTGGTTCTGTGAGCATTCTGGCTCACCATCAGGCAAACAGCATTTGTGGGAATTTCCACCTCTCCTCCCCAATCCACCTTCCTTGAGAGGCAGGAAGGGGCATGGGAAGAAGCCATCAGAAGACAATTCTAACTCAAATCCTGCCCCCCACCCCCACCGTGGGCCCCTCTTGGTCCTTTTGAGCCTCAGTTACTTCGAGAATGGCAGAATCTCCTTCAGCCCATTTGCATGGGTCAAACGTGTCTGGGGACATGCTTGTAGAAAATACTGTACAATGGCTTAGGAGTTTTCTTCTGCCCCTACATCTAGTTAGTACTTAGAGTGGAGTCAACAGGGTTAAGTCATCGTGTGTCAATTAAGAAAACTAGTGGAGCCTCAGAGTCACATTCTCTGCCCTGGAAATGTTTCTTTTTTATTCACTAAAATTCTGGCAACAGTGTGTGTTCTATAGAGATAAGGAGGAAGTATCCAGTTAACTACAGATGACTGGGGCCATGCAAGGATCACAGGGTAATCCCAATTCCTCCCACCTCCTGGAGAGAAGCCTCTCTCCTCAAGGTGATGCAGGCATGCTGGGTGAGAGCCAGAGCAAACAAGGGGTGGATCCCATCCTTTTTTAGGGCACATGAGTTATCCATGCTATGGAGAGGTTTAGTGCTTGTCATCCCAGAGGCCTCAGGGGACACCGTAGCTTTGGTTGGCCAACTTCGCCCCCACAATCCCCTGGAGGGAGCAGGGAAAGGGCCTTGGGAATGCTGTGTACTTGTAGCTCTAGTGAGCAGATGTATTTTGGAAGGCTGAAAGCGGGTGCTCTGCCCTCCTTTCCTCCTGTCTGTGAATAAATAAACTGATGCTTCTTGTGACCCTGCAGCTGCCTGTCACATTGTGAGCTCTGATCTGGGTCTGGGTGATGGTGGTGGGTCCTATGAGAGAGGAGGGAGGGCAGACACCCCCTTCTCTGGGCTCAGACCCAGACTCTCTGCAATTGACACAGGCTCCCCAGGGATTGTTCTGCAATTGCTCAGGCATCAGTTCAGCTCAGTTCAGTCGCTCAGTCGAGTCCAACTCTTTGCGACCCAATGGACTGCAGCACAAGACCTCCCTGTCCATCACCAACTCCCGGAGCTTGCTCACTCACGTCCATCAAGTTGGTGATGCCATCCAACCAACTCATCCTCTGTTGTCCCCTTCTCCTCCTGTCCTCAATCTTTCCCAGCATCAGGGTCTTTTCCAATGAGTCAGTTCTTTGCATCAGGTGGCCAAAATATTGTAGTTTCAGCTTCAGCATCAGTCCTTTCAATTAATATTCAGGACTGATTTCCTTTAGGATTGACTGGTTTGATCTCCTTGCAGTCCAAGGGACTCTCAAGAGTCTTCTCCAACACCACAGTTCAAAAGCATCAATACTTCGGTGCTCAGCTTTCTTTATAGAGCTCATGCTCAGGCGTGACGTCCTGTTAATGGTACTTTGGGGAGAAGAGAATGGCCCTGGACACTTCTTGAAAAAAACAAGACAGACCTACACAGAACACACTGTGTTCTCTTGGGAAGGGATCAGGGGAGTGGCTTCAATCATACATAGGAGACTCCAGGACATGGACACCAAGCATCAGATGGACAGGCCAGCTTTGCTTTTCATTTCTTCCCAAATGATTAATTAGGGTTCACATTTTTCACTGTGCTCCGCCCAAGGGGCCCTTCTGGAGGCAGCTGGAGATGGTCAAAACCAGACAGGCAGGCACTGGAGTCATGCAGGCTCTAGTTGAGAGACAGACTAGTCTCATCTCCTCTTCCAGCCTCAGTTTTGCAAACGTAGAGGGGGTATGTTATTGTTTAGTCGCTAAGTTGTGTCCAACTCTTTTGCGACCCCATGGACTGTGGCCTGCCAGGCCCCTCTGTCCGTGGGATTTCTCAGGCAAGAATACTGGAGTGGGTTGCCATTTCCTTCTCCAGGGATATTCCCAACCCAGGGATTCAACTGGCATCTCCTACTTGGCAAGCAGATTCTTTACCAGTGAGCCACCAGGGAAGCCCCAGAAGGGGGATAAGAAACACTATCCCCAAAGTGTGAGAATTCAGTGAGATGATATCTAATGATGCCTGTGGCTTCTGCTGCAGAGGGTTTCAGGGAAACAGCGCCTCTCTCTTTCCCCTCCTCTGCCTCTATCTGAGGGGGAAGGTGACAGAGAAGATTCCACGAACAATTGCCCACTGTCTTGTGTTTGAGAGGGAGACATATGGCAGACTCTCCTAACACCACACCAGACACTGTCATGCCTGGGTGTCACATGTGTGGTCGTGGCCCTCGGGTTCAGAGGCCTGCGCTCCGCATCCCCCTCAAATGTCCCAGGCTGGGATGGTGAGGGGCAGATGGGAGCAGCCGGGACCCTCGGCGGCCAAGCTATGGTGGGCCACGCGGCCATTGCGCAGCGGGAGACGACCGGGCCTGGGGGCCCCGCTGCTCGGGCCCGACTCGGAGGGCAGGCCTGAGTCGCTGGGCTGCACCTCCACGAACACCCGCGTGCGCAGGAGCCGGCTGGCCCGCTGGGAGTAGGCCTCCCGGTGGCTCCCCCACGGCGGCGCGCAGAGCTGGGCGCGGAAGGCGGCCTGGAAGCCTCGGCGGAAGTTCTCGTTGAAGTAGCCGTAGATGATGGGGTTGGCGCTGCTGTTGAAGAAGGCCAGCCAGTGGGCGAAGGGGAAGGCGTAGGCGGTAACCAGGTGTAGCTGCGGCTCGCTTAGCTGCCCGTAGTCGATGAGGAGCAGCAGCGCCCAGAGCGGCAGCCAGGACAGCGTGAAGAACAGCGCCACCATAACCAGCATGTGCACCACTCGCGCCCTGCGCCGCGCGCCTCGCCCGCCCTCCCCCGCCGCCTCCTCGCCGCCGGCGCACGCGGGCCCCGGGGCCTGGCACAGCTTGCGGGCGATGCGCGCGTACATGACCACGATCAGCGCCAGCGGCGCCAGGTAGATATGCGAGAAGAGCACGGCCGTGTAGACCTTGCGCATGCCCTTCTCGGGCCAGGCCTCCCAGCACGAGTAGAGCGGGTAGGAGCGGTTGCGGGCGTCCACCATGAAGTGATGCTCCTCGCGCGTGACGGTCAGCGTGATGGCCGAGGGGCACATGATGAGCAGGGCCAGCGCCCAGATAACCGCGATGGTGACCAGCGCCTTCCGCAGGGTCAGCTTCTCGCGGAAGGGGTGCACGATGCAGCGGAACCTGTGGCGACGGAGGAAAGAAAAGCAGGGGGTCTGGGAGGGTCCCAAGGGTCCCAGGGATGAGCGCCAACCCCTGGAGGGCAGAGGGCTGGGGGCTGGCGGGGTTGGGGCAGTTCACCTCCACCATTGCACCTTAGGTGGTGTCAAAGAAGGCTCGGGTGTTAATTATGTTCGTTGACAAGCAAATTGGTTTCTCACCTGTAGGGCAATCAACTCCAAGGTTGGGTGGCCATGGAACAAGACAAAAGGGCGGGTTTCACAAGAACTGAATCCTGTTAGTGCATTTTGGAGGATAAACTGAATAGCTAGCAGCTAGCAGTGACTTAGCTGGCAGATTCTGTCCCTGAGTAGGCCGATTGGGTAGGTGTATCAAAGAAAACAAATTTTAGCTGTTTATGGCTTCTCCAGAAAACCTTGGGAGTTCAGGTGTGGAGTCTATGTGACAGGTTCTCCCTATATCATCTTAGCCAGCATCCTTCCAACAGTGCCTCCATAGTATCAAGACAGTTCTGCACCATTTCCTCCTTAGGATGTCTCAGCTGTGATTATTATTACACCCTTACTTTACATATGCGATTCAGAGGTGTTAAGTAACTGGCTCAGGGTCACACAGCTAGCTAGTACCAAGGACCAAGCTTGAATACAGATTTGTCTGGCTCCACTATGCCATATAAACCGGCAGCTGTAAACCCTCACTGTGCATTAGAATCTCCCGAAGCGTTTTTAAAAATACCTAGGCCCAGTTCTCCTGGTCAAAGATGCCCATCTAGTTTAGGAAAGTCATGGGGCAATTTAAGGGCTAAACCTGCGCTAGAACACAGGCCTAGAGCTGTCTCCCAGCCATCTGCTCTTTCCCCTTCACCAAACTGTCCTGCTCTCCTCCCTCCTATCCTTTTCCTCACCTGACAGCACTTTCCACTTTTCCCACAGCTTGTCTCAAGCCTTACTTTCTCAACCTACCTAACTTTGACCTCCTGGTTTCATAACATCAAATAAGGAACTGCCAGAAAACAAATAATTCTTAAAGCACACAGTACTGGCTCTAAGTGCAATAGCACTTAATAAATGGAGAAGGATCCTAGGACAGACCAGGAAGAGTTCCCGGAGGAGATAGGAACTTGAAGAATACCCAAACACCACTGGGAGACATTGTCAACGTTAACAATGACAACAAAATGAAGACCAATGAAGGAGGACGTCCCCCAGTTACCCAGCTAATTAGCAGCCTTGCAGATGGGGACCCAGTTCTATCTCCCCAGCTGCCTTCTTCACGGGGTCACAAAAGACTGGATTTGATGAGGGCAGAAGTGGAAGGACGATGAGGACACTAGATTCTAGGAAGAGTGGAGCTAGTAGTGCCTGAGTTTAGAAGACGACAAGGAGGAGGGTGTGGGTGTAAAGATGAAATAGAATGCTATTAACTGCTGACATATGGTCTCCGTACCAGGTAGTATGTATCAGCTTTACAAACAGAAGTTCACTGAAGCCTCCCAGCCAGCCAGTAGGGTGTGGAGGACTATTTGACAGGTGATAAGACAGAGGCTCAGCGTAGTTAAATGACCTACCCAAGGTCATCCAGCTAGGTAGCCCTCCAACTTACCTGCCTGCCTCCCTTGCTCTGGGATAAGCACCCTTATTGAAAGGGCTCTCGGAGAGGGAGGAGGACCCTCTTGCAACTGGGTCAGTTGTATTGCAAGCTGCTTGGTCCCTGGCTCCATTCTATTTAGCAGAACCACGCTTATCAGAGACTCTGATGGAATCTGAGGCTGAAAGACCAGAAGCAGCAGAAGATGGTGGAGTTGGGGAGTCAGGGACCAGCTAGGAGGTCTGCCCCCCAGGAGACAAGGACTGTCCCCAAGCTCCTCTTAGGGCCCAAGAATACCTTTTAAACCTCCTCAGAAGCTGCCTCAAGGTCTTCCAGAAAGAGGTGGCAGTATCCTCTGCAGTCCCCCAGTTCTAGAGGGCAGGCAGCCCCACCACCCTTCCCTCTGTGGCTCAGGACCACAGATCGCAGAGCAGTCCTGGCCTTCTAGCAGGCCCAGCAGTGGAAACAGCAGCTAGTCCTCACGCTGTGCCCCAGTCAGCCCAGGGTAACCCAGCCAGGAACCCTCTCACCTTTCCACAGCAATGGCCACCAGCGTGAAAACGGAAGCAGACACTGACATGCCCTGCACCAAGCCGCTCATCTTGCACGTGGCGTTGTCAAAGGGCCAGCCTGCAAAGACAGAGGCCACTACAAAGTGAGAGACGCCTCATCCACAAAGAGCCAGAGACCTCCAGCCACCTGGGCCAGTCCCCTCTGTGGCTTGTATCTTCCCTCCAGTCAAGCTAGGTTGTCATTCCACCTCTGCTCACACACTTCCAGGAGTGAGGAGCTGACCGGCCGGTACCTCCGTGGACAGTCCTACTAGAGACAGCCTTTATACTGACCAGCAATTTTTCTCCATGAACTTTAGATTCATCCAGCCCTGCCTGGATTTCTGCTCCCATAGACCAGCTCCAAGTTTGAGGCCAGTAGTTCTCAAACCTGGCTGCTCACTAGAATCAACTGAGAGCTTGGAAAAGGATCAGTGCCCAGGACCATGCCAGACTAATCACAAACAGAATCTCTAAGGGTGGGACTCAGACCACCATATTTTCCAAATTGACCCAGGAGATTTAAGTGGCAGCCGAAGTGGAGACCCACTAGGACAGATCCATCCTGACTCACAAGTGGGGGAGGTATAAGCAGCTCCAGCCCATCCTACCTGAGGTCCTCACTCTGACCCCTGAGCTTCTGCTTTCTCATGAGACCTGGGTCCCACCTGCTTTCAGGACTGGTAGCCAGGTTCACCTCTTGGCTGCCTGCGGCCCTGTGTTGGTAACTACCTGGTGTTTCCAGCCCTCTAGGCCTGGGATGGGGAGGGGCAGCTTGTTCTTGTCTGTTGTACCTGTGGACAGGAGTCATCTCCCAAGACTGGGGTCTTCTTTCACCAACAGCCTCTGCTGTGTTGATTTTCTGTCTGCACCCTTACAAGGTACCAAGCGCTGGCCCGCTCAGTCCTCACCCCAGCCCCATTACTGTCTCCTTTTTACAGATGTGAAAATGAAGGGGGAGATTAATTTACAATCTCTTTGTCTCTAAATCACTATGGATCAGTGCTGAGAGTTTGATCTGGGTGCCAGGGAGTTTAAATGTCATGGAAAGTCAATATCGCTGTAGAGAGCAGGTGGAAAAACATGAAAAAATGTTCAAACCTCATTCAAAATTAGAAAAACGCAAATGATACTTGCTGTGGAGAAATAGGAGCTCTCAGACATCACTGGTGGGAATGCAAAGCATTACAGTCCTTCTGGAGGGGAACTAAGCAATGCCTAACTTATGCACTTGTCTTTTGATCTAACAGTCTCACTCTACTCTGAATCTACACCTCTGATGACACAAAATACATATGCACAGGGTTATTCATTGTAGTACTGTTGTAACTGCAAAATATCAGAGAAACTCTAAATGCCCACATTAAGAAGTTGTTGAATAAACAATGGTTTATACAGATAAAAAAGGACTGGCAGACACTACTGTAACCAGCTAGTGACCTCATCGCACTATTGTTAACTGGTGAGTGAGCATGCGTGTGTGCACATCTGTGTATGCACACGTGCAGGTGTGTGTGCACGCATATGTTTGTGTGTGTTTTGGGAAGAAGGATGCATGGCCTCTGTTCAGCATCCCTGAAAGAACCTGCGATTCAGCTGTGATTAAAGATCCCACCAGGCTTAGCCAGAGGACAGCCACGGGGAAAGTGACAGCCCTGGCTTCACTTTCTGGGTTTGTGAGTCCCCCAACCTCACATCAGCTGTGGTGTGTGGTAGTGTGTGCTCAGTCATGTCCGACTGTTTGTGATCCCATGGACTGTAGCCTGCCAGGCTCCACTGTCCATGGGATTCTCAGGCAATAATACTGGACTGGGTTGTCATTTCCTCCTCCAGGGGAGCTTCCCAACCCCAGGGATAGAATCTGCATCTCCTGTATCTCCTACATTCCAGGCAGATGCTTTATTGCTGAGCCACCTGGGAAGCCCAAATGGCTGGCGTAAGGGGGAGCATCCTTGTGTGGGCTCGAACCGCTAGCCTTTCAGTTAACAGTCCAACGTGCTAACCAACTATTCCACAGAGACACCAAAGTCACTCCAAACGGGGCTGCCCAGGCTCTGAATCCTAAGTTTCTGGGAGCTCTGAGTGCAGAAGCTGCAGGCACAGACCTCTAGGGGTCTCCCCAGCTCTGGAAACTAGTCCTTCCCACCTAGAATCCATGGCACTGTACTCTGAAACAAGAAAAGTGAATCCTGGGAGAAGGTAGATGATAGTGGGATCCTTCTGACATTTTTAGATGCTGGGCGGGAATTTAGAAGTCAAGGGGCCTAGTTCTGCTTGAATCCCTCTACCAGATCCCTGCTAAACAGCCAGCCAGTCCCTACTTAGACACTCCCAGTGACAGGGAGCACAAGACCTGTAGGCAGGAACCCTTTTTCTGGTGGAGAACATCTCAAATTAGTTTTTAGGTCCCTATTCAGAGGAAACCTGCCGTCTTAGCACTTCTTCCTGCTGGTTCTAGTTCTGCCCAGAACTAGATGGGACCTCCCCTGGAGAGTAGGACTGAACGGTGCAGTGGTTAGAAATACAGATGTGAGAATGTGGGACTTGACACTTAGTTGTGTAAACTACAGAACCACCACTTAATCACTCAGAGCCTCAGTTTCCTCATCCATCAATTGGGGATAACAATAATGCATTCTTCATTGGATTGTTGTGAGGATTAGTTAAAATAATGCAGGAAGAATAAGTCACACAAAGCCTGGAACAAAGCAAATGGTTAATTCATTGTATCTGTTATTTCTAGTCTAATCCCTCAGCCATAAGACTGGGGAGTTTGAGACAATGGCACCTTGGTCAGGAGACCAGGCCAGCCACGATTTCAGGGGGAAGCTGCCTCTATTGCCCCTACTCACCAGTGATGAGGTTGTCCACAAGGGTGGTGGGCATGCAGAAGATGCCCACCAGCAGGTCGCTGATGGCCAGGTTGAGGATAAACATGTTGGTGACAGTGCGCATGTGCCGGTTCTTGAGCACGATGAAGCAGACCAGCGTATTGCCCACCATGCAGAGGAGGAAGATGAGTACATAGGCCACAATGAACATGGCAGCCACCGGGGAGGAGTGCTGGTAGTAGGAGGAGAAGGTGAGGTTTGCAGCCGGGGTGGCCTGAGCATCACTTCCATTCTCGCTTGGGGGCCAGCTGCTGTTGGAAGGCTGGGCAGGCTCCCCTAAGCGCAAAGGAGCACACAGGTCAGGATCTTAGGTGAAGAAGAGATGACTGACTTCTCACCACTGGGAGATCCTTCTGTGCTCCAGACCCGGACCATGCCCAGCACCTGGACATGAGCTCAACTCCAGTTGCAGCTGGATTCACCGATCCAAGACTTGCAACTCACAGCCATTCAGACCCTGATCTCACACCCACTCAGACCATGATCTCACACCTCCCAACCCGCTTGTCCACCTGTCATTTCATTTCCCAATGTTGGTCACTCTCCAATTGCACACAGTCCCACTGTGCCACATCCAGGCCCCATACTTCTCAGCCCTGCTCTCTGCCCCAGAGGCTGACCTCTCAGGAACCTATGTCAGCCAGGTTCCCTTGCTCTCTGGGTCTTTTTTTTTTTTTTTTATTTGGAGTACAGTTCATTCATAGTGTTGTTTCTGCTGTACAGCAAAAGTGAGTCAGTTATACATATAGGCTTCCCTGGTGGCTCAGAGGTTAAAGCGTCTGCCTGCAATGTGGGAGACCTGGGTTTGATCCCTGGGTCAGGAAGATCCCCTGGACAAGGAAATGGCAACCCACTCCAGTATTCTTGCCTGGAGAATCCCATGGAGGGAGGAGCCTGGTAGGCTACAGCTACAGTCAACGGGCTTGCAAAGAGTCAGACACAACTGAGCTACTTCACTTTCATATATATATATATATATATATCCACTTTTTTAGATTCTATTCCCTGCCTTCTGGTTTTTTAACTGGGTTTCAGCCAATGGGAGGCACTGAAGGAGATTGAAGGAGTGGAGGAGAGAGAGGTCAGGGTATTCATCTCCTGATTCCCTCCCTGCCTGGACCAGGTCTGCCCATGGGGCTGTCTTTATGGGTGCAGCTCCGGCTGGGTAACTCCTCTTCCACGGCGCCAGTTCCTGCAGGGCTGCAATGACAAGGTTCCCCCTCTGCAGCAACAGCTTCCTGTGGTTGGCCGTCCCTGTGTGCATCACCATCCCATGCTGATTCTCTTGCCCTCCTCTCCCCGCTGTCAAGTCTCTCTACCAAACTCTCTTCAGTTAAACCCTTCCTGAGTGCACCACCTGTTTTCTTCTGGGATCCTATTGCTGCTGCTAAGTCGCTTCAGTCGTGTCCGACTCTGTGCAACCCAGTGGACGGCAGCCCACCAGGCTCCCCCGTCCCTGGGATTCTCCAGGCAAGAACACTGGAGTGGGTGTCATTTCCTTCTCCAATGCATGAAAGTGAAAAGTGAAAGTGAAGTCGCTCAGTCATGTCTGACTCCTAGCGACCCCATGGACTGCAGCCTACCAGGCTCCTCTGTCCATGGGATTCTCCAGCCAAGAGTACTGGAGTGGGGTGCCATTGCCTTCTCCGATTACACCCTCAATATCTTTGGCATCCCTCCTCATCATCGCCACAGACTTTAGTTGTGGAAGACCAGAAGGCAGCAGAGAGAGGAAGACTAAAAGGGGCCTCTGAACCAGGGCTGAGGATCAAAGGCACACATTCAATTCTTCAGACCATCCAAAGCCAAGGCCACCACCCATCCTTCACCTTCTCCCATTGTGGTATCAGCTGCTTCATTTGCACAGCTTTTAGCCAAGAGTTTCCATATCTACTGGGCTTCCCTGGTGGCTCAGATGGTAAAGAATCTGCCTGCAGTGTAGGAGACTCAGGTTCAATCCCTGTGTTGGGAAGCTCCCCTGAAGAAGGGCAAGGCAACCCACTCCAATATTCTTGCCGGGAGAATCCCATAGACAGAGGAGCCTGGCAGGATATAGGGGTTGCCAAGAGTTGGACATGACTGAGCAACTAACATTTTCACTTTTCCATATCTGTTATTTGATCCAATCCTTCCTGCTATCTCATGAGGTAAATAGGTTAGGTATTAACCCCATTTGAAATGGCAGGACTGTGACCAGAGGGGTTCCCAGACTTGCTCAAGAGAACACTAATCTCTGCAGCTGAGTTGCCATGGTTCTGTGTCTCTAATGTGCCTCAGGCTTCAGTGTGTGTTTCTCCAGGCACCTTTGGAAGGAGTGGCTGAGTGTCCAACCACAAATCTTCTGGGAAGTCATTAGTTGTGGTGACTCATGATATTGTCTTGTAAACTCTCCTCCTGCTTTCCTCTGGGACTGAATGGGGCCTGTTCAGGAGATGAGGAGTCACTGGGGAGTTTCTATTGCATATAGAGCTCAGCCACTGGCCTGGAGGCCCACAGGAGCCTTGGGACCAGAGACTAGAAAGACCCTGGGGGAAGCACAGGATAATAAGCTGGTACAGTGGGGCCACAGGGACCAGCAGGTGCAGGGGGGCACTCGGGTCAGAGGAGAAGGGTGTGCCAGTGGAGGAGGAGGAGACGCTGGAAGTGTTGGGTGCACAGTGAGAGAAGGAAATGATACTACTCTGCTTAGGCCCTCCAGGGGCATCCGATTGTACCCAAACATCTTTATTTTAATATGACAAACATGTACAAGAGAGAATGTAAGGGTGAATGTATATAAGAGTATATAGTTTAATGAACCATGACGAGAGAAGGGTATGAAGAACCTCCAAGCGTACATTATTCACCTTCAACGATTACCATCTCAAGGCCAATCTTGCTTCATCCATACCCACACCTCTCCTTGGATGATTTTGAAGCACAATCACTTCTCTTTCGTTCATAAATATTTCAGATTGTGTTTCTAAAATGTAGGACTCAAAAAATCCATAACCCAGTGTCAAAATTAACCATTGTGTCACAATATTATCAATTATCCAGCATTCAAAATTCCCTCATTGTTAGATATTTTAACTAATTTATTTTTTACTGAAGGATTTACAGAATTTTTTAAATAACTGGTTTGTCTGAGTGAGGATCCAAATGAGATTTCCATTTCTATTATGTATTATTATGTGGCAAACCACCCCAAAATCTAGTGACATGGCACTGTGGTTTAGTCATCTGAGTGGCCCTTCTGCAGGTCTCTCTTGGGATCATATAAATGTCTGTAGAATTTCTCACAGACTGGATTTTGCTGATTGCCCCCTCTTGATGTCATTTTACACATTCTGCTCTCTGTCTGCTGTATTTCCTGTAAATAACAGTTAGATCTAGAGGCTTGATCTGATTATGTCTGGTGGACTCTCTCTTTCTCTCTCTCTCTTTTTTTTTTTGGCTGCAGCTTGCAGAATCCTGGGCTGCAGTGGTGAAAACCTGGAATCTTAACCACTAGGTCACCAGGGAACTCCTTGGTGGTCTCTTTCTTAATGCTAAGGTTGAACAGTGGGCTTAAGTGATGTCAGCTTGATCCCTCCTCTATCAAGTTTCCCATTAGCTTTCACCAATGTTTTCAGCAGGAGCCACTAACTGTTGCCTAGACTCCTCATTGCATCTCATATACAACCCAAACTCCTTACTGCACCGTCTGATCCCTGTTGCCATCCATCTGGCCTCATCCCCCTGCTACCCTCCCCTTTGTCCTTTGTGCTCTGGTCCCCTCTTGATGCCTCCAACGCACTCTTGCTCTTTCCAATCTCAACACTTTAATCTCTTCCTAGTCCCTCTGCCTTTCCCCCTCCTTTAGCGTTCAGCTTAAATACTGTCTTCTTGAAGAAGCATGACCTGATTATTTAATTTAGGTGCCCACTATTATCTCTCATGGCATCTTGCTTATTTTCTTCCATTTGTGAATATTTTCTTTGCTCCCAGGTTTATTGGATTTTTTTTTTTCCTCCAACTTTGAAAATCATCTTCTGGAGAGGAAGGATCTTTTCTTTCTCATTGATGGGGAGATATCCTCAGCATCTCAGCAGGGCCTGATCATTGTGTTAATAAATGGTTTACTAAATGGTTGTTAAGAGGATAAATACGTGTATGAAGAGAAAAAGGAAGGAAAGGCAGATCCTGATGTCGGGTGACAGGGTCCTGCTCAAGGCTGGCATTGCTAGTGTTGAGAGGCCTTTTCCAGGGTCCTCTGGAAAGAACCCCCACCACAGTCTGTTAGAAGCCTCCTTAGTTAGCTCACTCTTGCTGAGCCTCAAAATCGACCTGAATAACTTGGGGAAATCTGTGGGTGTGGATGAGTAGAGGAAACTGTCAAAACCTGCCCAACTAAATTCTAGCCTGTGTGTTTGCCCCACTGCCTTTCACTTGGTTTCAAGGGACTGCTTAGTGAGCTCATATCCCAAAGGCTGGCCCTGAAAAGTGTCTGGGAGCAACCCTGACCATCCCTGGACCCTTGGCTGAGCCTGAGCATCAGTCTCTACACTTAGGACAGTTTCCAGCACTGTAGACTGATTTATTCTCAATTTAGTTAAACTCCTTCCTATTCCTGGCAATTCCCCTGGCTGGTGGTGAGATGGGTTGCAGGCAGGCAGGCCTCCCACCCCATCTGGACCCCATACCAGAAGCTGGAGACCTCATTAACACCTGGACTTGTCCTTCTGGGGATCTGCCTGGTACCCTTGTGGATACATTACAGCCTGTGAAAATTTCATCCGCTGGACCCAATTATGCCATTCCCCTTTCCTCCAGGGCATTCTGATGATCTCAGAGATTAAGCTCTAAGCCACTGAAAGTCTGGGGCCAGAGAAGATGAGGAAGCTCTGGTTCTCAGTGTGTAGTCCCTGACCAGCAGCATCAGCATCACCTGGGACTTGCTAGAAATGCATATTCTCAGGAATCATCCCTGATCTAGGGAACCAGAAACCCAGGTATCTCTGTTTTAATGTATCTTCCCCATGATTCCAATGGACACTCCAGTCTGGGAACCACAGAGCTGAAGGTCTTAGCCCAAAGACCCTGGAGGTAGTGGATGCACATAGACTGGTAAGTCCCAGCCCTCTTTTCTCCTGACTTCAGGCAATAGACAGAATATTTGTGTCTCCTCAAAATTCATACCCAGTGTGATGGTATTTGGAAGTAGGGCCTTTGGGAGGCATAGCTGACCCTTGAAAAATGCATGGGGTGGTTCAGGGCTCTGACTCCTGTGCGGTCAAAAATCCAAATATAACTTTAAATTCAGCTCAGAATATAAATTTACAGTCAGTCCTGCGAATCCATGCATGGATTCAACAAGCCTCAGATCGTGTAGTACAGTAGTATGCATCTATTGGGAAAAAAAATCTGTGTATAAATGAAGCAGTGCAGTTTAGACCCGTGTTGTTCAAGGGTCAACTCTAATTAGGTCACAAGGGCAAGCTCTCTTGAATAGGATTAGTGCCTTCATTTTAAAAAGACCTCAGAGAGCTCCCTCGTCCCTTCCACCACATAAGGACACAGGAAGCTGTGTATAAACCAACAACAGGATCCTCACCAGACACTGGATCTCTACCTCGATCTTGGACTTGCCAATCTCCGGATCTGTAACAGGTCAGTTTCTGCTGTTGAACAGCCACAAGGTGGCGCAGTGGGAAAGAATCCGCCTGCCAGGGCAGGAGACTGCAAGGGTTACAGGTTTGATCCCTGAGTCGGGGAGATCCCCTGGAGTAGGAAATGGTAACCCGCTCCAGTATTCTTGCCGGAAAAATTTCATGGACAAGAGGGGCCTGGAGGGCTACAGTCCATGAGATCGCAAAGAGTTGGACACAGCAGAGCGACAGAGCATGCGCACAGGCATAAAAGCCACCCAGCCTATGGTATTTTGTTACAGCAGCAAAACTAAGACATCTCCTCATCTGCGTGGGAGGTTACTGTTCTTGTCTTTAAAGTGGAAACACACAATTTCTGGCTGTGACCTCGGGTAGGTCATGTCACCTCTCTGGAAACCAGAGTCCTCACTAGTAAAATGGAGAGAAAGTGAAAGAAACTGAAAGTCGCTCAGTCGTGTCCGACTCTTTGCTACCGCATGGACTGTCCATGAAACTCTCTACTCCAGAATACTGGAGTAGGTAGCCTTTCTCCTTTCCAGGGAATCTTCCCAACCTAGGCATCAAACCCAGGTCTCCTGCATTGCAGGCGGATTCTTTATCAGCTGAGCCACAAGGGAAGCCCAAAACGGAGATAAGCTCACACTGACTGAAAAAAGTGAGATATGTGAAGAAAACTTGACACAATGCGGGACACACAGCACTCAATGTGTTAACCCAGCAGCAGCTGTGCTGCTGGTATTAAACTGCACAATGGATCCGAGGGTAATATTTTATAATACTCTTGTTGTGGGCCTCCCTGAAAAGCCTGGAAGATGTGTGAGAGAGAAGGCAACACCAAAATGAAGGTCCAGAGCACGGAATCCAGCTGGGTACTCAACCAAGTTCACAGTTCTCCCACTAATGACTGTATCGTTAGCGCCACCTACTGGTCTGCCCTGGTACCACAGAGAGCTCAGCCCTAGATTAGAGACCCAGTTAGTTACCTGGTGGCTCAGACGGTGAAGCATCTGTCTACAATGCGGGAGACCCAAGTTCGAGCCCTGGGTTGGGAAGATCCCCTGGAGAAGGAAATGGAAATCCACTCCAGTACTATTGCCTGGAAAATCCCATGGACAGAGGAGCCTGGTACGCTACAGTCTGCTGCTGCTGGTGCTGCTGCTAAGTCGCTTCAGTCGTGTCCGACTCTGTGCGATCCCATAGACGGCAGCCCACCAGGCTCCCCCATCCCTGGGATTCTCCAGGCAAGAACACCGGAGTGGGTTGCCATTTCCTTCTCCAATGCAGGAAAGTGGAAAGTGAAAGTGAAGTTGCTCAGTTGTGTCCAACTCTTAGCGACCCCATGGACTGCAGCCTACCAGGTTCTTCCGTCCATGGGATTTTCCAGGCAAGAGTACTGGAGTGGGGTGTCATTGCCTTCTCCGACGCTACAGTCTATGGGGTCGCAAAGAGTCGGACACGACTGAGCAACTTCACTCCTCACTCCTATACCATTATGACCAACCTAGACTGCATATTGGAGAAGGCAATGGCAACCCACTCCAGTGCTCTTGCCTGGAAAGTCCCATGGACGGAGGAGCCTGGTAGGCTGCAGTCCATGGGGTTGCGAAGAGTCGGGCACGACTGAGTGACTTCACTTTCACTTTTCACTTTCATGCATTGGAGAAGGAAATGGCAACCCACTCCGGTGTTCTTGCCTGAAGAATCCCAGGGATGGAGGAGCCTGGTGGGCTGCCGTTTGTGGGGTTGCACAGAGTCGGACACGACTGAAGCGACTTAGCAGCAGCAGCAGCAGCAGCAGACACCATATTAAAAATCAGAGACATTACTTTGCCAACAAAGGTCGGTCTAGTCAAAGCTATGTTTTTTCCAGTAGTCATGTATGGATGTGAGAGTTGGACTATAAAGAAAGCTGAGCGCGGAAGAATTGATGCTTTTGAACTGTGATGTTGGAGAAGACTCTTGAGAGTCCCTTGGACTGCAAGGAGATCCAACCAGTCCATCCTAAAGGAGATCAGTCCTGAATGTTCATTGGAAGGACTGATGCTGAAGCTGAAACTCCAATACTTTGGCCACTTGATGGGAAGAACTGACTCATTGGAAAAGACCATGATGCTGGGAAAGACTGAAGGCAGGAGGAGAAAGGGTTGATAGAAGATGAGATGGTTGGATGGCATCACTGACTCGATGGACATGAGTTTGAGTAAGCTCTGGGAGTTGGTGATGGACAGGGAAGCCTGGCATGCTGCAGCCCATGGGGTCGCAAAGAGTCGGACACAACTGAGTGACTGAACTGAACTATACCATTCAGCGCCCACTTCCTGAGAGCCTCAGGGTGAACACGGCCTGACCTTCTGAAGAACACAAAAGAGCACAGTACAATGGCTAATAAACACATGAGACGAAAAATTCATTTGTAATCAAAGAAATGCAATTTTAAAAGAACACTGGGTGAGCATGCCATCTATCAGACTGGCAGAGAGGAAAAGCGCTTGGTGACACCAGAGGGTGGCTGTGCACTGTGGGGGTTGGAAGGACACACATCAGCTCAGCCTTTGCAAACGGGGCACATCCATCCAGCACCCTGATCCAAGACCCACTTGAAGAGCCAGCCAGTCCACTTTTAGGGATTTACTTAAGAAACAGAACAAGTGCTAATGGTGGGAGGAAATGCTGACCAAGGTGGCAATAGTTACAAAATAGTAGGTAGAAGCATTATAAACTGTGTTCCATATAAAAGTGTGTGTGTGTGTGAACAAATGACCAAAAAAACCCAGAACAAACAAAAGACATTAACAGTGTGTAACAGTGTGTTTTAAGTAATTTCTTTTTCCTTTGCACTAACTTGAGATCTAACCTTTCTAATCATAAGGAAACTCTGATAAATATGATTAAAATATTCATGACAGCAGTGGTTCTCAACTCTGACAGCCCCACTGGCAGCACTTTTGGGGGCATGGAAAGCAGAACCCACCTGGATTTCCAAGAAATTTCTGTGTCCTGCGCTGGAGGGAAACCAGCTAGCTTGCTCCTCTCTCTGGCAACCTTCCCCTGCATGGGCCACTTCCCCACAGGTCTCCCACACCAGGCAGTGTGAGCAGACATCCTCCTCGCCTCTGGCCTCCCTCAGCCACAGAGCTCCCAGGCTGGGCAGGCAGCTCTGGAGGCTGCCAGAGGCTCTGAGGAAGCCACTAGACTGGGGCTGGGCTGGGAACAGGGTTGGAACCATGCCCTCTGGTGCCTCACTGCATAGCACACCACGCAGCCAAGGCCCAATGGGGAAGGCCTGAGAGGGACTACTGCCAGGCTGATCCAGCAACTCTGCAGGAGGATGGACAGACTGCAGTGTCTGTCTGCAGGCTCTCAGAGATCCTCCAGGCCCATTTTTGGTCCAGCCACCCAAGAATAACTCCTTCTGCCCTCCAGTCAGTATCCAGCCAGTCAGTAACCCTTGCTTAATTCGACCTGGCAAGGACACAGCTTCTAGGCCAACTCTGAGTGCCAGAAAGTTCTTCCTGTTGTTGAGTTGTCTTACTGTAACTTGTCCCCTACCTGTTCCAGTTCTGCTCCTTGAATAAGAATGGGCCCCTCTCTCCAAGGTCATCCCCCTCTCCCGGCCTTTTTCCCCAACTCTGAACATCTCAGGGTCTTTTCAGTAAGTGGGAGTTTTGGGCCCATGTCCGTCAGTCAGTTGGTTTTTATCTCCCCAGAAACTTTCCTCAAGATTACAAGCCAGATCTCCTCTCTTTCAAATGTACGCAATTGATTTTTTTGGACCTAAATTCAGGTCTTTGCAATTTACTTTACATTTCATTTTCTTGGGTTTGATCCAGTGTTCCAAAATGTTAAGATACCCTAATTTAAATTTTGAACCTGTTGCTATGTGGGTGTTATGGCTCTTATCCACAGATGTGATGAGCATGCCTTTCGTTTTCCCTCTCAATTATTTAACATCAATGTCAAGGTCAAAGTCTGAGGGCCCTCTAAGCTGCATTAAAGTTAATACAAAGTCTTGTCATCAGTCCTCCAGCCCCTTTGCCACAGCTCAGTTTCGAGGGCTCTCATGAGAGATCTTAGCAGGGTCCTGCTGAAATCTCGTAATTCATCTTTCTACCTCTTAGAAACCCAGTGTGAAAGAGGAAATGTGGGAGGTTTAGCCTGAGTTGTTTTTAGCACTAATATTGGCCCCTAATGACTACTACATTACTACATTTTTTTCTTTGGTTTTGAAAAAATTTTTTTGTTTTTATAAAAAAAGCAATATGCTTACTATAAAGCAGTTCTGAGCACTACAAAAGAAAAGAGTGAAATAAACATCCCTGAAATTTCACACCAAGAGAGGCCCCCGTGGCCATTGCCTTTGTGATGCTCCCAGCCACATCTCAAAGGTGCTGGCCAAGTCGACTGACTGTACCCTGCATTTCCAGCATCTCATCAAGCCAACAGCTTGGGCTTGGTGAGCACACCAAGGGCTCTCTGTTTTGCTTTCTTTGAAGCTCAGTTCTGTTCTTGCCTTTTCTCCTTTTCCCATCTCAGTCTCCTGACCTCTGCTTTCAGGCACCAGCTCCTTCTCTTAGGGTATACTTTCAGAAGCAGGAGCACCCAAAGATACTAGTGACCATCTCTTTGCATGTACTTTACATATACATTTAATAATAAGCCTATTTAATTTTGCATAAAGGGGATCATACTACATGTGTGTTCTAAAGCCTGCTTTTTAAAAAGTTACTCACAGTAGGTAGTAAATATATTTTCATACCAGTAAATAAAATCCTAAACACAACTCATATAGCATGTTGTTGCAAGTGCTCTCATCATTTAATTTACTTAACTTAGGAACATTAGATGATTTCTAATTTTGCACTGTGATGAAAATGCTTATGCACATATCTTTGCAAGTGTACAAGATGCCTCCTTTGAAAAAATTCTGTGATGTCTGATTGCTTTATTGTCTTCTAAGTCAGCAAAAACAAGACCTGGAGCTGACTGTGGCTCAGATCATCAGCTCCTTATTGCAGAATTCAGACTTAAATTAAAGAAGGTACGGAAAACCACTAGGCTATTGAGGTATGACCTAAATCAAATCCTTTATGATTATACAGTGGAAGTGACAAATAGACTGAAGGATTAGATCTTGTAGACAGAGTGCCTGAAGAACGATGGATGGAGGTTTGTAACAATGTACAGGAGACAGTGACCAAAACCATCCCCAAGAAAAACAAATGCAGCAAGTCAGAATGGTTGTCTGAGGAGGCCTTACAAACAGCTGAGGAAAGAAGAGAAGCAAAAGGCAAAGGAGAAAGGGAAAGATATACCCAACTGAACACAGAGTGCAAAGAATATCAAGGAGAGATAAGAAAGCCTTCTTAAGTGAACAATGCAAAGAAATAGAAAACAATAGAATGGGAAAGGCTAGAGATCTCAAGAGAATTAGAGATACAAAGGGAATGTTTTATGCAAAGATGGACACAATAAAGGACAGAAACAGTAAGGACCTAACAGAAACAGAAGAGATTAAGAAGAGGTGGCAAGAATACACAGAAAAACTGCACAAAAAAGATCTTAATGAACCGGATAACCGTGATGGTGTGATCATTCACCTAAAGCGAGACATCTTGGAGTGTGAAATCAAGTGGGCCTTAGGAAGCATTACTACAAACAAAGCTAGTAGAGGTGATGGAATTCCAGCTGAGCTATTTCAAATCCTAAAAGATGATGCTATTAAAATGTTGCACTCAATACACCAGCAAATTTGGAAAACTCAGCAATGGCCATAGGACTACAAAAATCAGTTTTCATTCCAATCCCAAAGAAGGCCAATGCCAAAGAATGTTCAAACTACCAGATAATTGTGCTCATTTCACATGCTAGCAAGGTAATCCTTCAAATCCTTCAACAGTATGTGAGCCGAGAACTTCCAGGTTTACAAGCAGAATTATAGAAAAGGCAGAGGAACTAGAGATCAAATTGCCAACATCTGTTGGATCATAGAAAAAAGCAAGAGAATTCCAGATAAACACCTACTTCTGCTTCATTGACTATGCTAAAGCCTTTGACTATGTGGATCACAACAAACTGTGGACAATTCTGAAAGAGATGGGAATACCAGACCACCTTATCTGCCTCCTGAGAAATCTGTATGCAGGTCGAGAAGCAACAGTTAGCATGGAACATGGAACAGTGGACTGGTTCCAAATGGGGAAAGAAGTATGTCAAGGCTGTATATTGTTACCCTGCTTGTTTAACTTATATGCAGAGTACATCAAGCAAAATGCTGGGCTGGATGAATCACAAGCTGGAATCAAGACTGCTGGGAGAAATATCAATAAACTCAGATATACAGATGACCCCACCCTTATGGCAGAAAGCAAAGAGGAACTAAAGAGCCTCTTGATGGAGGTGAAAGAGGAGAGTGAAAAAGCTGGCTTAAAATTCAACATTCAAAAAACGAAGATCATGGCATCCAGTCCCATCACATCATGGCAAATAGATGGGGAAACAATGGACACAGTTACAGACTTCATTTACTTGGGCTCCAAAATCACTGCAGATGGTGACTGCAGCCATGAAATTAAAAGACACTTGCTCCTTGGAAGAAAAGCTATGACAAAACCAGACAGCATATTAAAGACCAGAGACATGACTTTGCCAACTTAGGTCTGTATAGTGAAAGCTATGGTTTTTCCAGTAGTCATGTAACAAATATGAGAGTTGGACCATAAAGAAGGCTGAGCGCCAAAGAACTGATGCTTTTGAACTGTGGTGCTGGAGAGCTCTTGAGAGTCCCTTGGACAGCGAGGAGATCAAACAAGTCAATCCTAAAAGAAATCAACCCTGGATATTCATTGGAAGGGCTGATGCTGAAGCTGAAGTTCCAATATTTTGGCCACCTGATGCAAAGAACTGACTCATTGGAAATGACTGATGCTGGGAGTGATTGAGGGCAGGAAGAGAAGGGGACGACAGAGGATAAGATGGTTGGATGTCATCACTGACTCAATGGACATGAGCTTGAGCAAACTCCGGGAGATAGTGAAGGACAGGGAAGCCTGGCATGCTGCAGTCCATGGGGTCACAAAGAGTCGGACATGACTTAGTGACTGAACAAGTGTTCACTAAGTGTTTGATAATTTATTCTGAAATTTTAAATACAGGTCAATATTTTTCTTAGCAGTTTAGGGCTTGTTTTTTATCTACCTTTTCTTCCTTTCTGAAAATCAGGACATTTGCCCATCTTCAGTTGTCTGACACTTCATTCTCTGTCATTTCCTCTAAGACAAAGATTACATCGGAGAATGCCCACATCGGAGAATGCCTCCAGGTCCCTGGGATGTTATTTGTCTGAGCTTAGATTATATGTGGCTTGATGCCTTATCCAATCACTTATCTTGGGCTTCAATCTCCCCCTTATGTCCCTCATTTCACCATTTGAAGTAAAATTGCCTGTGCGGCCTGCTAGGCTGCCCTCCCTTGTGTGTTAAGGTTACATGCGCCACAAGCCCAAACCCAACGCAGGTTCCTCCGCTATCCTTATGCAAACTTTGAAAGCACTTTGCTCTGTCTTTACCAGTTTTCCTTGGCTTCTGTTCACGGAGGTTTCCGTGCTTTGCTAACACTATCCTTCCAGATCCCACTAATCTTCTAGACGCATCTTGAGTTCTGCATTTCTCATTGTATCTTGTGTGTGTGCACTTTTCAACCCTAGCTCATTGGAAAGCAACAAGTGCAGCTGCACACTGTGTTCTGTAAAACTCCCTTTTCTTTCTTGCCAGCCATGTTTGCAATTGTACTGGCTTGGAATTTCTGGGTTTTATTACCTCCTGGAGCAGCCTTCTTTTACGGTATGATTTTATTCAACACATCTTGTCTTATTTTACCCTCACAGCCACACTGTGAGTCCAGCTGAATGTAAGTTTCTCCATTCAAGAGATAGGTAACCAGTTGCACAAAGTGCATGCGTGATAAGTCGCTTCAGTCGTGTCTGACTCTTTGTGACCCTATGTACTGTAGCCCACTAGGCTCCTCTGTCCATGGGATTTTCCAGGCAAGAATACTAGTGTGGGTTGCCATGCCCTCCACCAGGGGCTCTTCCCAACCCAGGGACCGAACTCACGTCTCTTATGTCTCCAGCACTGGTAGGCAGATTCTTTACCACTAGCACCACCTCGCACAGAGATTTAGGCAAATCCCCAAATCACCCAGCAAGCCAGTGGACCAGCCCTGGATTCTCCAGTTCCTTAGCTGAAAGATGGTTTCCTTTGCCTACACCAGCTGAGATAGGGGTCTGGCCCCCGACCTGCTAAGGCTGGAGCAAACAGCTTTATGGAAGACAATTTTTCCACAGACCAGGACGGGGGTGGGGGGTAGGGGAGTAAGAGGGGTGGAAGGGTGGGATGGTTTGGGGATGATTCAAATGCGTTACAGTTATTGTGCACTTTTATTTCTATTATTATTGCATCAGCTCCACTTCAGGTCACCAGGCATTAGATCCCAGAGGTTGGGGACCCCTGCCTTAAAGTTCTGGAGGTCAGGTCCGTAGTTCCCTCTCCTTTCTCCCAGGGAGGGAAATATTGCATGGAGGAGACCTTGTCTAGAATTCCATCTCTCCGACTTTGCCGCCTGGAAGGAATGACAGTTCCTTTAACGCTAATAGGCAAGCTGTCCTCATCTGGTTTCAAAGGAGCCCCCTCTCAGGCAGGAGGGAGTGTGCTAGGCACTCGGGACATAGAGGCTTCTGGGTCTTTCCCCTAACCTCTCTCTGTCTCACACACACATATTCAGGCACACACTCTACAAAGCACTCTAGGTCTTTCTCCCTCTCTCAGTGTGTGTCTGACTGTCACACACACACACACATACTCAGAGTCACAGTGTTGGGCTCTGGACAGCCCTCTGCGATCAGAACACCCCCTCCCTTCCCCTCTCTCTTGGCTAACAGCTCCTCAGTACCCATCCACTCGCCCCTAGCCTCAGCCCCGGGGTCACTCACCATCCATCCTGCCCACTCTGCCCTGCTCCAGGACGGTCCCCGACGGAGGAAGGCAGCGGGTCCCTGCGAACCGGCAAGGGACAGGGGGTCTCCGGTGCTGGGTTGAGGGCGCGGCGCGCCCTTGCCTCACAGTCCGGCGCTCGCAGGCCCTAGCCCAGAGCGGGGTCTTCCTCCCCTCGCCGCGCGGGCAGCAGCCGGGATGGAAGGCTCCCGAGCCGCGCAGCTGCCCGCCCGGCTCTAGGCTCTACTGCCCGCCGCCGGCTGCCCGCCGCTCGCGCTCCCGGGCCAGGGGGACGGGGCTCGCGCCGCGCCGCGCGGTCGTCATGGCATCCGGCACACCTGTGTCGCCGCAGCGCCCCCTTGCCCGCGCGCCCGGCCCCCGGCCTCTTCCCAGATGTGGCTCCCTCCGCAGAGACGGAGCATCCCTCCAAAGTAGAGGACAACCCACTGACCACTGCAGCCCCAGCTGCGACATAACTCTGTGTCCCTCTCCCTGCGACCCCCATCCCAGCGCCTGTCCCCTACTCCTTGTCCGCATCGTAGAGGAGCCTGACCCCCAGCCAAGCACCCTGGTGGACAGGACCCTGAGGCCCTCCTGAGAAGGGGATGAGAGGCAGCTGTCATACAACATAAGGCGAGGAGAGCAAGGGACAGCTTGTCGGTAGACAGATAATCCCACATGTCTACTCCTGGGCTAGTGTCTTACCTGCAGCTGAACCTCAGTTTCTGCTTTTGTGAAACTGTTTTGAGGGAAGTAAATGAGATGATGTCAAAGTTTCTGCCCAGCATGTAGTAGATGCCCAGTAAGTGGTCCCTTGGGCTGGATGGGAGGCCACTTCCCTCCCACCATTCCAGCCCTGGTCAGGCACCACCATAGACTTGTCATTTGAATGAAGATCCCAGGTTCCAGGCAGATGGAAGAGAGTGAATGGCCCTTTCTTCTCTTTAGTGGGGAGCTCTGGGGCTTATCCTGGAGGGACTCTAGGGAAATGATTCCCACCAGGCCACTTCCTAGCCTCCCTTATCCCTCTAGCCCATTCTCTGACCCAAATGGCTGGTGGAGTCTCGTGACTGGAGGGGCCTTAGAGGACACTGAGTATAACCCTGACTGGGCAAATGTCTTAATCCTAATGGCCAGCAGTGAGTATTTCTGTCTTCCATTCGTTCTGTCTTCCCCAGGAAAGCCCTTCAGAGAGCCTGCAGGAGGGAGGGCGCCCCCTCAGGTCTGCCCTTCTGCAGGGGAAACATCTGAGTTTCTTTGGACTTTTGGCTTCCTGTGACTTGCCTCAGTTTCATCTGTAAATGGGGATGATAGCCTATCTCCTAGAGTTGTGAAGATGAAAGAAGTTCCTCTATGTAAAGCTCTTGGAATAGCACTTGACACAAGAGATCAGTATAAGTTGTTTATATCATGACTATCTTGAGTCCACCTTACTGAGGAAGTGCTCAAAGTTTCCCTGACAGTCAGGACCCAGGACTGGGACAGGTCTTATCGGGCCCTTTTGAGCAATGCAGAGTTCAGGAATTGGCTATAAACTCTGCATACTCCAGCCCTGCCATTTATTTTATGTGTGACTTTGGAAAAGTTATATAACCTCATTGGGCCTCAGTTTCCCTCCATTTACAAAATAGGGATGATAATAGTACCTGGTGGTGCTAAGTCATGTCCAACTCTTGCGACCCCACCAGGCCCCTCTGTCCGTGGGATTTCCCAGGCAAGTATACTGCAGTGGGTTGCATTTCCTTCTCCGCAGGATCTTCCTGCCCCAGGGATGGAACCCACATCTCCTGCACCGCAGGCAGTTTTCTGCATTGCAGGCAGATTCTTAACCGCTGAGCCTAATATATAGCAAAGCACTTAAAACACTGCCTAGCATCAGATCAGATCAGATCAGTCGCTCAGTCGTGTCCGACTCTTTGCGACCCCATGAATCGCAACACGCCAGGTCTCCCTGTCCATCACCAACTCCTGGAGTTCACTGAGACTCACGTCCATTGAGTCATCGATGCCATCCAGCCATCTCATCCTCTGTCGTCCCCTTCTCCTCCTGCCCCCAATCCCTCCCAGCATCAGAGTCTCGTTTCCAGTGAGTCAACTCTTCGCATGAGGTGGCCAAAGTACTGGAGTTTCAGCTTTAGCATCATTCCTTCCAAAGAAATCCCAGGGCTGATCTCTGCTAAATAAATGTGAGCTATATTTATTACGTGGGCTTTTAATAGTTCAGTTTCACCCTTTTTTGGTTCCCCCTTTTCCCCCCTCCCTTTCTTCTTTCTTTAGCAGCCACATCATTTTAGTGCATTAACGTAAGCTCGTGATTAGTTCCCCGCACTCACCCTCTTTTTTATTTGAATGGTTCTGAATCAGAGCCACTTTCCCGACCTTCTCTCTCCTCTTCTACAGACTTCTTTCCTTCACCATCAGAATCTTTGTGCCATGCCCAAGGACAAGTGGTACCATTCAAAACAAACTCAGCAGTTCAGCCTTTGAGGGCCAGACAGGGTAGTGCCATGGACAGAAAGATATGGGTGTGAAATCAGTTTCCACCATTTATTACCCGTGCAGCCTTGTGTAAGTCATTTAGGCCCTTTAACCTCATTTTCCACATCTTTAAAAAGGAATTTATCATCTTCTTCTCAAGACTGCTGTGAGGATTAAAAGTCAAGGGCCACAGACCCAGTGTCCTTCCTTCTCCCAAAAGTTATGGGTGGAGGCGGAACAGATAGCTTGAGTAAAAAAGCCTTTCCATGCAAATTTTAAAAGTGTCTCCTTTCACTCCCCTCCCTACTCCAAAGAACCTCCCAGGAAACCTGCCCACCACTGCTCTGTTTCAGATCATGCCTCCTCCTAGGGTGACCTGACCGTCCAGCCAAGCAAAGCATCATTGCTTTTATTTAACACGTGAAACCACGGAGGTTAATGCCTTACCCAATATAACACAGCTGGACAGTAGAGGAAAGAGCACTCCTGGGCACTTGTAGGGCATTGGCTCTGTTGCCCTTCACCCTAGCCTACCTTCAAGGTTCTTGGCCATTTGAGAGCATCTGAGAAATTATGAGTGTGGTCATCCAAGGCTTAGAAGCAACCCCTACTCATTTGGGGAGCCCTTTGTCTTTCAGGGCTTCCCACTCTACCCATTTTAGTCAAGCCCTTCATTTTAGAGGCGCTGCTCCCCATCCCACCCCACCCCCAATAGCTGTAGCTGGACCCTGTGTTGTGTCCCGGGGAGTGTTCTAACCATCAGTTCCACCTTCCTGGAAACTGATTTTCATCTGAAAAGCTGGATGCCAGGAGGTGGCAGGGGGTCATAGGATTGAGAAGGCCCTTGAAGGGAGAAGAGCTTCCTGTGCTGACTGGAACCTGTGTGGACACCTGCTTGGAAAAGGGTCTGAAGGGAAGGGGGAGGAGATAGAAAGAGATCTGAAATCAAGCTTTCCGGGGGACACTGAGGGAAGTCAAAGAGGCGAAAGCCCGAGCAAAGCAGTAACCATCAGCCACGGGCAGGAGGGTTTAATGGGCTGTGGTGAATGTAGGGGAGCTGAGGCTTGGGAGCTTGAGGCTTAGGGGCAGCCCGGCTGAGGTTCAGGCTGACAGTGCGCCATGTGTGATGCTGTGTCTGGGCATCAGGAGCCTCCAGTTCTAGAACAAGTTCTACTTGCTGTGTAACCTCGAGCAAGTGGTTCAACCTCTCTGGGCATCAGTGTGAAGAGGGAGATGGATTGGAAGCAAACCATTTAGTGATTGCTAATCTGGTCTCCCAGTGCTCGCATTCCTAGCTCCCAGTGAACACAAGATGGAAAAGTTCTGCCTCTTTACAAATCGGCTCATCATCCCTCCCGTCCCCTGCTGGCTGTTCCTCCTGCTGTGCTGTCCTCCCAGGGGAAGACTCCCCCCCTGCACAGCCTGAATATTAACCAGGTGACAGACTCAGGGCCCTACGGGGGCTAGACAGCGGAGGCCAATGCATAAATGAGTACGGCCAGGCACGGCCACAAGGGCACTCCTGCCTGGCTTCTGCCACCCAGCTCCTGGAGATCGCTGCCATCAGAATGTAGGCTCAGGGTTGCCAGCTTTTCTGATTTTTTCAGAAGCCGGAAACCCAGATATTTTTCATGAATTTCAGCTCTCAATTTTAAATGGTTGGGCAACTAACTCAAAATTACTTTTAAACATTGTGCAGGCCAAACAAAATACATCTGTGGACTGAATTCAGCCCGAGGCCCTTTTGCAAGTTCTTGAATCTCTACAGGCCAGTGGTTCTCAACCTTGGCTGCACATTAGAATCCTACACAGGAATTTAAAAAGGAAAAAAGTCACCAGTGCTGGGACCATCAGTTCAGTTCAGTCGCTCAGTCGTGTCCGACTCTTTTCGACCCCATGAATTGCAGCATGCCAGGCCTCCCTGTCCTTCACCGTCTCCCGGAGTTCACTCAAATTCACGTCCATCGAGTCGGTGATGCCATCCAGCCATCTCATCCTCTGTCGTCCCCTTCTCCTCCTGCCCCCAATCCCTCCCAGCATCAGAGTCTTTTCCAATGAGTCAACTCTTCACATGAGGTGCCCAAAGTACTGGAGTTTCTGCTTTAGCGTCATTCCTTCCAAACAACACCCAGGGCTGATCTCCTTTAGAATGGACTGGTTGGATCTCCTAGTGCAGACCAATTGAATCAAGTTTCTGACAGGCAGGGCCTAGGAATCAGTACTTTTTCAAAACTTTCTGGGTGATTCTAATACGTGGGCAAGGCGGAGACCCACTGCAAACCCCTTCTTGGCTTTTCCCCTTCCACAAAGGTCCTGGTCTCATGGAGCTCACCATCAGCTATGGGGAGAAATGAATGAGTGAGTGAGTGAGTGAATGAATGATCCCCTTGTCTGTGGTTCACCCCCATACTATTCCCAAATCATGAATCTAGTTGTGCCCCTTCTGTGGATGTCCAGGTGCCTCCCAGAGTCAACCTAAATTCCTCCAGGGACTTCCCTACTGGTCCAGTGGTTAGGCCTCTCTGCTTCCACTGCAGGGGTCATGGGTTCAGTCCCTAGTCAGAGAATTAAGATCCTGCATACTGCGAGGCCAAAAGACAAAACAAAACCTCCTCCATATGCCATACAAGCCCCTCACAACCTGCAGCCTCGAGTCCTACTGTTTCTCTCTTGATCACCCAAACGTCCCTCAGTGAGCATCCCTGCTCTTCCTGTTGAAGTGCTCCATGCCTTGGCTGTTCTGTTCCCACTGCCTGGCTACCTCCTGATATACCACTCCTTATCTCTCCTCACCTGCCCATCAGCCAGTCCCTTGTCCCATCCTCTCTGCTCCCACATTTCTAGAGCAGCTATTAGACCAACCTTTCCCTGTTAGTCTCACCTTGGAGACTTTAAGCCCCACCCACTCCATGCTGAGGCCACACCCTATACCAATTACATCACCAGATAATAGTTTTTAAAGATCCCCAGGTGATTCTACTGTACAGCAAAGTTTGAGAATCACTGTCTTGATGCTGCTGCTGCTGCTGCTAAATCGCTTCAGTCATGTCCAACTCTGCGCGACCCCATAGACAGCAGCCCACCAGGCTCCCCCATCCCTGGGATTCTCCAGGCAAGAACACTGGAGTGGGTTGCCATTTCCTTCTCCAATGCATGAAAGTGAAAAGTGAAAGTGAAGTTGCTCAGTCGTGTCCGACTCTAGCGACCCCATGGACTGCAGCCTACCAGGCTCCTCTGTCCATGGGATTTTCTAGGCAAAAGTACTGGAGTGGGGTGCCATAGCCTTCTCTGCACTGTCTTGATACTGAAGTACTATTTCCCTTCCCACACCTGTCTCCCTAACTAGCCTATAACCACTCCTTCTCTGTCCCAACCAGGAGCAGAGATCCTTGGTTGTTTGCTGCTATACCCTAGCATCCTTCCTTGGTGGGTGGGGTGCACGAAGCCTGTGCTGGTCTCTCCCGGGCACCCCCTCTCCTCTAAGCATATAGAGGTGTGCTCTGAGATGCCCAAGGGAATTGGGAGGTGCCCACTCGGAGGGCTGACATGAAGCTGCAGAGTGCGCTGTCGGATGTCTCTCCAGGGGCAGGAAAGTCAGCACCTCCAGTGGGAGACTTGATCTCTCTCCCTGGCTGGAAATGCATCCAGGCCTTTGGGGTGAGGAAGGCCATTGGTGTTGCCACTATTTCATAAAGGATCAGAATCCACAGAGGAGGGGAAGCGGGGTCTCAGCCTGGTGGTAGCATGGCTCTCAGGAAGCAGTGGCACTGCCAGCATTTTCAGCATCTGTTTGGTGGCAGGGGCAGGAATAACCCTGTGAAGAGTGAGGCCAGGGGAGCTTCAGAGAGACCGAGGTTTGGGCCAGAGTGGGCTCCCTTCCTGGGAGTCAGGAGGTGCCCCTCTTTCTCCTTCGCCGGCCAACACTTCCTTCAAACTGGTTTAAAATGCTAATCAATGAGCTTTCCCCAAGGAAGAGTTATTTGTGTTTATAAATGACAAGCCAAGGTGCTAATGGCTGACTCACTTCCCACAGCACAGCCAGGACGGAAGAAGAGGCCAGAAGTGCCAAGCAGAAGAGCTCAGGACCCAGCAAGGACCCCAGAAAGAACCCAAGGCCGGAGCCAGAAGCCTGAGCATTCTTCTGGGCTCTGCGCTGCATGTTGTTGGGTAAGGGCTCCACTTGCCCTCTGGAAGACTCTCTCTGGAGCTCAGTGTTCCCATCTGTAAAGTGGGAGAGCTATGGACCAGAAGAACTTCCCACTCTGGGGTCTACCTTCTCTGAGAACCCAGATTAAAGAGTCCCCTCAGGAGGAGGGGCTGGGGCCACACCAAGAAACTGCAGCTCTCTGGCTGGGGTCCTATGCCCTGAGGAGTGGGCGTGGGTTGAAGGCTTCTAGGTCAAGGTGGGGTCAGGTCAGCATCACAGGACCAGAGAAGTAATGGCAAAGTGTTGAGGCCTTTTGGGAGAGGTGGACAACTCTCTGAGGGCAGCAGGGCCTCCTTCAGACAAGATAGAGCCTTTTGTAAACCATTTCCCAGGCCCTGGTCACCAATCCCTGGAAATATGGACTTGGTTTGGTTGCCCACCGATTAATGTCTGACCTTGACCAGGTTCTCTGTCGTCTCCAGTTCTCAGTGTTTCACCTGGAAAATTGAAATAAAAAGAGTAGCTCCCTCCCACGCTGTGGGGAAGCACTCTGCACAGTCATATATGGGCGGTGAGCTGCTGGTATGGATTTTAGTTTAGCTTCTTTTCACCTCCTCTGTGAACCTCTGGTTCTTTCCTCTCCCTGCCATCTGTGGATGGTTCCCATCCTTTACCAAAAACACAGAACAGGTGGTTCAGCTTGGTCCCAGGAATATTAACATCCTTGCAGGAGAATTGGTCATTAGAAAAGAGTACCCAAAACCTAGAGATGAGGCCAAGATGGTAACTGCATGTATGCGTGAAGCTCTGTTTGAAGGGCTTGCCCATGAAATGTTCCCCTGTGGCTCTGTCAGTTACCATTGCTTAAGGACATGGATGCTCAGAGGTTACATGGTAATTTGTGGATTTGTGTCCAGTAGAAAAGAATGTCAACCCCACCGTTGGCTGTTTATTGCCTCGTAGGACACTGACCAGTGTTGCATGTAAAGGTGATCATATTTCAACATTATTTTTTCTTCCAGGATTATGCAAACACCCTGGGAATCAGCTTTACTGTCTTGATTCCCTCATTAATGAGCTGAATAAAATCTCTGACACATGATCATCCTATATTTATAAAAGTCATGTTTTTAGCTTCTGAAAATTACACTTTGGCACTGCCTATCACAGGTACTTTGAGAATATGAGAGGCGATCACAGAGTCATCAAAAGTCAAGCTTCTCAAACTTGAACATGCCCATGGATTATGTGAAAGTCGCTCAGTCGTGTCCGACACTTTGCGACCCCATGGAATTCTCCAGGCCAGAATACTGGAGTGGGTAGTCTTTCCCTTCTCCAGGGGATCTTCTCAACCCAGGGATCGAATCCAGGTCTCCCACATTTCAGGCATTTCAGGTGGATTCTTTACCAGCTGAGCCGCAAAGGAAGCCCTTGTGAATCATGTTGGGGGAGACGGGGTGGTGGTGGTTAAAATACAGATTCTGGGCTGCAGCAAGGTGAGCAGACTGGGGAAGGGTGTCCTCCGTCCCACTGAGCTCTCTGAGTTTCTGGGCTTGGCCTGCTTAGGACACCCTTCTTTAGTGCTTAATTCAGTTCAGTCACTCAGTCATGTCCGCCTGTTTGTGACCCCATGAACTGCAGCACGCCAGGCCTCCCTGTCCATCACCAACTCCCGGAGTCCACCCAAATCCATGTCCATCGAGTCGGTGATGCCATCCAACCATCTCATCCTCTGTCGCCCCTTCTCCTCCTGCCCTCAATCTTTCCCAGCATCAGGGTCTTTTCAAATGAGTCAACTCTTCGCATGAGGTGGCCAAAGTATTGGAGTTTCAGCTTCAGCATCAGTCCTTCCAATGAATACCCAGGACTGATCTCCTTTAGGATGGACTGGTTGGATCTCCTTGCAGTCCAAGGGACTCTCAAGAGTCTTCTCCAACACCACAGTTCAAAAGCATCAATTCTTTGGTGCTCAGCTTTCTTTATAGTCCAACTCTCACATCCATACATGACCACTGGAAAAACCATAGCCTTGACTAGACAGACCTTGGTTGACAAAGTAATGTCTCTGCTTTTTAATGTGCTGTCTAGGTTGGTCATAACTTTGCTTCCAAGGAGTAAGCATCTTTTAATTTCGTGGCTGCAATCACCATCTGCAGTGATTTTGGAGCCCAGAAAAATAAAGTCAGCCACTGTTTCCACTGTTTCCTCATCTATTTGCCATAAAGTGATGGGACCAGATGCCATGACCTTATTTTTCTGAATGTTGAGCTTTAAGCCAACTTTTTCACTCTCCTCTTTCACTTTCATCAAGAGGTTTTTTAGTTCCTCTTCACTTTCTGCCATAAGGGTGGTGTCATCTGCATATCTGAGGTTATTGATATTTCTCCCAGCAATCTTGATTCCAGCTTGTGTTTCCTCCAGCCCAGCGTTTCTCATGATGTACCCTGCATATAAGTTAAATAAGCAGGGTGACAATATACAGCCTTGACGAACTCCTTTTCCTATTTGGAACCAGTCTGTTGTTCCATGTCTAGTTCTAACTGTTGCTTCCTGACCTGCATACAGATTTCTCAAGAGGCAGGTCAGGAGGTCTGGTATTCCCATCTCTTTAAGAATTTTCCGCAGTTTATTGTGATCCACACAGTCGAAGGCTTTGGCATAGTCAATAAAGCAGAAATATATATTTTTCTGGAACTCTTTTGCTTTTTTGATAATCCAGCGGATGTTAACAATTTGATCTCTGGTTCCTCTGCCTTTTCTAAAACCAGCTTGAACATCTGGAAGTTCACGGTTCACGTATTGCTGAAGCCTGGCTTGGAGAATTTTAAGCATCACTTTACTAGCATGTGAGATGAGTGCAATTGTGTGGTAGTTTGAACATTCTTTGGCATTGCCTTTCTTTGGGATTGGAATGAAAACTGACCTCTTCCAGTCCTGTGGCCACTGCTGAGTTTTCCAAATTTGCTGGCATATTGAGTGCAGCACTTTTACAGCATCCTCTTTCACAATTTGAAATAGCTGAACTGGAATTCCATCACCTCCACTAGCTTTGTTCATAGTGATGCTTCCTAAGGCCCACTTTACTTCACATTCCAGGATGTCTGGCTCTAGGTGAGTGATCACACCATCGTGATTATCTGGGTCGTGAAGCTCTTTTTTGTACAGTTCTTCTGTGTATTCTTGCCACCTCTTCTTAATATCTTCTGCTTCTGTTAAGTCCATACCATTTCTGTCCTTTATTGAGCCCATCTTTGCATGAAATGTTCCCTTGGTATCTCTAATTTTCTTGAAGAGATCTCTAGTCTTTCCCATTCTATTGTTTTCCTCTATTTCTTTGCATTGATCGCTGAGGAAGGCTTTCTTATCTCTTCTTGCTATTCTTTGGAACTCTGCATTCAGATGCTTATATCTTTCCTTTTCTCCTTTGCTTTTCGCTTCCTGTCTTTTCACAGCTATTTGTAAGGCCTCCTCAGACAGCCATTTTGCTTTTTTGCATTTCTTTTTCTTGGGGATGGTCTTGATTCCTATCTCCTGTACAATGTCACGAACCTCTATCCATAGTTCATCAGGCACTCTGTCTATCAGATCTAGTCCCTTAAATCTATTTCTCACTTTCACTGTATAGTCATAAGGGATTTGATTTAGGCCATACCTGAATGGTCTAGTGGCTTTCTCCACTTTCTTCAATTTCAGTCTGAATTTGGCAATAAGGAGTTCATGATCTGAGCCACAGTCAGCTCCCAGTCTTGTTTTGCTGTGTAGAGCTTCTCCATCTTTGGGTGCAAAGAATATAATCAATCTGACTTCAGTGTCAACCATCTGGTGATGTCCATGTGTAGAGTCTTCTCTTGTGTTTGGAAGAGGGTGTTTACTATGACCAGTGCGTTCTCTTGGCAGAACTCTATTAGCCTTTGCCCTGCTTCATTCTGTACCCCAAGGCCAAATTTGTCTGTTACTCCAGGTGCTTCTTGACTTCCTACTTTTGCATTCCAGTTCCCTATAATGAATGGCTTCCCTGGTGGCTCAGAGGTTAAAGTGTCTGCCTCCAATGTGGGATACCTGGGTTCGATCCCTGGGTTGGGAAGATCCCCTGGAGAAGGAAATGGTAAACCACTCCAGTATTCTTGCCTGCAGAATCCCATGGACGGAGAAGCCTGGTAGGCTACAGTCCACGGGGTCTCAGAGAGTTGGACACGACTGAGCAACTTCACCTTCACCTTCCCTATAATGAAAAGGATATCTTTTTTGGGTATTAGTTCTAGAAGGTCTTGTAGGTCTTCATAGAACTATTCTTGGAGTCTGAGAAAAATGGCAAATATGGATAGTGATTCTAGGCATCTTCTCATCACTGAAGTAGATCATGAAATAAGTCCTGGACCTATGAATATCCAGTTTGATTTAGCAGATATAAGATCCAAAATGATCCTTATTTTGTATGTAAAAGGGAATATATATGAATACGTTTTCTCACTTATATTTGGCTTTTTAGACTAAACTCCGTATCTCTGTCAGGGTTGGCTGAGGACTGGATAAATGACAGCACATTGATACAATGGAATATATTTCACCCATTAAAAAGAAGCAAGTGACTTTATTACGTATCAAAATGGAACAAGTCTTCAATTTATCTTGTCAAATGAAAAAAGTGAAGTGCAGAGCAGTCAGTGTGTATAATATACTGCCGTTTGGGTAAAACCATTAACAAGTGATATATAATGTGAATATGTATCAATGAGTCTAGGGGTGTGAATAGGAAACTGTCGAGAGTGTTGCCTCCTCAAAAAGAGCCTGAGCGCTTGAGGTAGGAGGTGTTCCAGTTACTGTTGGGTAAACACCCAACTACTCAACAAGCTCGCCTAGCTAGTCCTTGAACTTCCCTTTCTCAGTTTTCTCAAACTGTTTCCTCTTCCATTTCTCCCAGGACCTAGGGCTTTCTTACTTATCTCTGTGTGCCCAGTTTTTCTCAGAGAATTCACTCAAAAATTTACACTAGACAATACTTTGTAAATTACACTTTTTCTCCCTCCCCTTATTCACTAACGTGTATCTACCCTATTTGTGCACAGACAGCCCTGTTGTCTGTTCAAGGTTATGATGCCAGAAAAATGCTGATTTTGTTAAGGGTCAAAGTAGTTTCCAATCCAGGAGATGAAAGACGATTGGCTTAAACTATTCTTGATAATCCTGTTTCCATTTTCCAGATACTTAATTTTTTAGTCATTTTTAGCAGCTTGAGCAGTATGAAATTTATCACATGAGAAATGTATCATTATCCTTTAAAGTGGCCATCAGATAAGATAATGAAATGAATCTTGTCATTTTTACTTGCAAGTTTCAATATCAGTGAATAGAAGGACTAATGAATGCTGATTAAATGCTAATTAAAACTTCAGAATTTTCTTGAAAAAGAAAACACGCAGATTCTGATTCAGAAGGTCTGGGGAGGGACCCATCCTCTGGGTCTAACATCCCCCAGGTGCTGTTGATGCAGCTCATCTGAAGACCACACCAAGAGCAAGAGCCCCCTCCAACCTCTCAACTTTGGGTATAGGAATCCTTCTGGAAATCCTATCAAGGGTTGGAATAGGATCACAGGGAGAGGGTGATGCTAAGCCGAAAGCAACGGTCACAGTGGTAGGCTAGTGCACACTGGCCACCGGCACTCTATTAGGAAAAGCCCAGCCACGACCCATGGCTTGTGAGGGCATGTGTGTGTGCGCTCAATCACTTCAGTTGTGTCCGACTCTTTGCAACCCTATGGACGGTAGCCCACCAGGCTTCTCTGTCCAGGGATTTTCCTAGCAAGAACACTGGAGTGGGTTGCCCTTCTCCAAGTGATCTTCCCAACCCAGGGATCGAGCTCATGTCTCCTGCATTGGCAGGTGGATTCTTTACTGCTAAGCCACCAGGGAAGCCCCACTTGTGAGGGATGAAAGACCAAAGCAAAGACTTCCTACTCTTGTCAGTCCTTGGGATGACAAAGGCCCTGAGGCATGTGCACACCTGGGGTGCTGGAGGAACAGTGGGAGGCCAGTGTGCCTCGAAGTGCAGTGAAGAAGGGGGAAAAAAGGACCAGAGAAGTAATGAAGGGAAGCTCACACCTGGTCCTAGAGACCACTGTAAGGACTTGGCTTTTACACTGGAGTGCCATGGAGACCCTGGAGGATGTGGGGAGATAGGGACTTAGGATTTAAAGGGATCCTCTGGGGAATTCCCTGGAGGTCCAGTGGTTAGGATTCCACACTTAACCCACCAGGGCCCAGGTTCAATTCCTGGTCAGGGAACTAATCAATCCCTGTTTACAAGTCACACAGCACAGCTAAAAACATTTTTTTTTTTTAATAATAAAATGATCCTCTGGGTGCTGCGTGGGGGAGAAACAGAGACTCTTTAAGGTGCAGAGGTGGAGGCCCTGCTTTGAGTCTGGTTTACTGAGGCTCAGGTGGGTTTGGAATCTGCATCTTAAAACATCCCGGTGACTTAGTCTCTTATACAGCCAGGAGATCCAGGACCACCCTTGTCCAACCCCCAGGGCCCATGCATGTTATTTTCTAGGTTCATTGAAGGGTTCATTCCCAGGCGTGGCCTGCATGCTCTGTCGTGTCTGACGGTTTTGCGACCCCCATAGACTAGCCCACCAAGCTCCTCTGTCCGTTGGATTTCCCAGGCAAGAATACTGCCATTTCCTAGTCCAGGGGATCTTCCCGACCCAGGGATCGCACCTGCATATCCTGCTTTGGTAGGTGGATTCTTTACCACCGAACCACCTGGGAACCCATTTTCTAGGTAACTGGTGCCAGTGAGCTAGAATGCATCATGACTGGCACCCATCGGAGTTGCGTCCTGTGGCAGTTCTGCAGGGCCCACCCCTGAAGACACCCTAATGTAAGTGTTTTCCATCTAGAGGAGAGAGGGTGTACACAGAGGAGCATGAGCCTCAGCTGACTCCTGGCCAAGGCTCTGAGTTACACGAGTTATTAGTTGTCCTTGGCGGCCCAATGCAGAACCTCCTAGATTCCTGAGCTGTGGAGCTGGCAGTGAGCTGTCAGTCTTCTCATTTCCTGTGGGATGAAATCTCCCATCAGCATCCAGATGTCCTCCAGGGGTGCATGACAAACAGCTCTGTGCTTCCCTGAGAGACATGTTCTTGTCAGGGCACTCAGGATGAGGAAGCTCTTAGGTGTATGAAGTGGGCATACTGCTGACCGCCAAGGGATACTTACCTCTACTACCTGAGGCATGACGGGAGGCAGTCTTAGCACCCATTTTATGGATGAGAAAAGCAAGGCTCAGGGGGTCTTCATAGGAATGTGATGGGAGAAAGAACATGTGAGTTGGAAAAACCAATGGCATCTCCCATCCCAGCCAGCCTCCCAGCTCAAACCCCAGCTCCACTTCTTCCAAGGCACACATTAACCCCTAGGGCCTAAGGCTGTCCTCGTCTGCAGAGTGAGGACCAAGGACGTGTTGCTGATAGTAAGCAAGAAGACATAGAAGCACTGCCCAGAGCTGATAAACAGTAGGGGCCCAATGAGTGCTCCCGCTCAGACCTAGAGCAGCTGGACTGGTGCCCCTTTTCTGAGGGACAGGTTCAGCCCACCCATCCCTGAGGCTCATGTCCACAGAGTGATCTGACTGCTCTTGGACCCAGCCCAGCTCATGTCCTGCCCAGTGGCCCAGTGATGCAGACTCCCAGGCCTGCCCTTCTTGGCCTTGGCATCTCTCCCAGCACTCTGGCCAGAACTTCTGGGCCCCTGCCAATGCTCACCTTTCCAGGAACTGCTCCCCGTCCCAGGGCCAGCTTTCTGAGAAGGGACAGGCACGTTTCAGTAAAGTAAAGGGTATCCTTTACAGTCAGTAAAGTGTAGCTCCAAAGTCAGGCCTAGGATCCAACACTGAACCTGGGGGAGACTGAAAACCAAAACCCCCTACGTGTGCTGATGGACGTTAACTAGACTTACTGTGATGGTCATTTCACAGTTTATGCACACAGGGAATCACTGTTATACACCTGAAACTAACATAATGTTATATGTCAGCTGTATTCTCAGGCAAAGCAGCCCTCTAGCCCCACACATCTTCCTGTCAACATTAATAAGTCCTTTTATCTTATCATATTCAACACAACTGTACTAATCCAGGAAATTCTTGCCCAGAAAGTAAAAGTTGTAAATCATTGTATTGTTCATTCTAGGAAATTCCTGAAACTATCATTTAAAGGAACATCAAACTGCTTAACTCTTTAGTTGCTGCTGCTGCTGCTAAGTCGCTTCAGTCGTGTCCGACTCTGTGCGACCCCACAGATGGCATCCCACCAGGCTCCCCCGTCCCTGGGATTCTGCAGGCAAGAGTACTGGAGTGGGGTGCCATTGCCTTCTCCGAACTCTTTAGTAAACAGCATCAAAAGAGAGCTTACAGGGACTTCACTGGCCATCCAGTGTTAAGAAACTGTATTCCCAATGCAGGGGGCACAGGTTCAATCCTTGGTCAGAGAACTAAGATCCCACATATCACTCAGCACAGCCAAAAAAAAAAAAAAGAAAGAAAAAAAAATTTACATCTTTTTTTCCTTTTAATATTTCTTTTTCACTTTTTTTTAATTGGAGGATAATTGCTTTACAGAATTTGTGATTTTCTGTCATACATCAACAAGAATCAGCCATAGGTACACCCATTTCCTCTCCTTCCCAAACCTCCCATCTCCCTCCCCACCCCACCCTTCTAGATTATCACAGAGCCCCTGTTTGAATTCCCTGAGTCATACAGAAAATTCCTGCTGGCTATCTATTTTGCATATGGTATTGTAAATTTCCATGTTTCTCTCTCCATACATCTCACCCTCTTCCTCCTCCCTTCCCCGTGTCCTTAGGTCTGTTTTCTGTTTCTCCATTGCTGCCCTGAAAATTAATTCACCAGTACCAACTTTCTAGATTCCATACATATGCGAGAACATATGATAGTTACATTTCTGACTTACTTTACTCTAATAGGCTCTAGGTTTGTCCGCCTCATCAGAACTGACTCAAATGTGCTCCCTTTTATGGCTGAGTAATATTCCATTGTGTATATGTACCACAGCTTCTTTATCCATTCATCTGTTGATGGACATCTAGGTTGCTTTCTTGTCCTAGCTATTACAAATAGCACTGCAATGAACATTGGGGTACATGTGTCTTTTTCAATTATGGTTTTCTCAAGAGTATATGTCTAGGAGTGGGATTGCTGGGTCATATGGTGATTTTATTCCTAGTTTTCAAAGGAATCTCCATACTGTCTTCCATAGTGGCTGTATCAATTTACATTGATTTGCAGCAATTTACATTCCCACCAGCAATGCAAGAGCGTTTCCTTTTCTCCACACACTCTCCAGCATTTATTGTTTGTAGACTTTTTGATGATGGCCATTCTGACTGGTGCAGGGTGACATCTCATTGTAGTTTTGATTTGCATTTCTCTAATGAGGGACGTTGAGCATCTTTTCATGTGTTTGTTAGCCATCTGTATGTCTTCTTTGGAGAAATGTGTTTAGGTCTCTTTCCCACTTTTTGATTGGGTTGTTTTTCTGATATTGAGTTGTATGAGCTGCTTGTATATTTTGGAAATTAAGTCTTTGTCAGTCTCCCATTCTGAGGGTTGTCTTTTCAACTTGTTTGTAGTTTCCTTTACTGTGCAAAAAGCTTTTAAGTTTAATTAGGTCCCACTTGTTTATTTTTGTTTTTATTTCCATTACTCTAGGAGGTGGGTCATAGAAGATACTGCTTTGTCATCGAGTGTTCTGCCTATGTTTTCCTCTAAGAGTTTTATAGTTTCTGATCTTACATTTAAGCTCTTACTTAAGAGCTTACATCTTAAGACTCTTTGAACCCCTCGCCTCAAAACGTCTCCTTGTGTCCACCTATCCTAAACTCTATCACGATCTTTATGCTATCCTAGTCAAGGCATCCTTCCCTGCACAGAAAGCCCCACCTGAAACCAGACTCGGAAATCTCCTTCCTGTGACTGTGCCCTCCCTATGCTGGCACGCTGGGAAGGTGTGGTAAAGATCTCCCCGACCTGGAGAAAAGTTGTCTCGGCTCTGTCTGACCAACAGCTCTCAGCCTATGATACTTTTGGTGAGCCAGCATTCAGCAAGAAAAAACAGAGTCGGGGGAGTCTTCTGTTCGACCTTTGGGGTGGGGTGAGTGGCAGCCTGAGTCCAGGCTGGTCCAAAGACACAGCCATAGTGAAGCCCCCAGAACCACAGACAGAGTGAGTTCTAGAAAGCCCCTTGGGGATCTCCTTACAGCCCCTTCCCTTTACAGACAGCAAACAGGGTCCAGAGAGAGGAAAGGAATTTGTCCAATGCACAGAACTCACTGCGGTTGTTAGGTAGATTAAATGAGTTAATATCCATAACATGCTTAGACACTGCCTGGTGTGCATTAAGCTCTACATGTGTTTGTTAAACAAAAGTGATGGCAGGGCTGGCCTAAAACTCAAGGCAAACTCAGGTTGATCTCCCAGATTCAGAAAACAAAAACTGACTTAAACCTTGAACCCAGGAGCAGTTTCTCACCTGCATCAGAACACCTGGAGTTAAAGATCATTAAAGTGGAGTGCTGGGCTCCACCTCCGGAGGATCTGATTCTGTAGCTGTGGAGTTGGGGTGAGATCTCTAACCAGCTCCCTGGCTGGTCCTGAGACCCCTCCTTGAGAACTTTAGACCCTGAGAAATGACCCACTAAGGGTATAATTTCTGGCATCAGTCAGGGAGAAATGGCAAGGCGGGGACAGTGGGCCCCTTCATCCTTCTGCAGGTACCAGGTCCCCCCAGACTGATGTTTAGACCTCTGCAGCCGCACAGTGTCAGGGCAGGCATCAACTCTGCCTGTCTGTGCCTCTGCCCACTGTGAATATTCCAAGCCGCAAGCTGCTTTACCCCATAATTTCAATCAGAGGGGCAGCCCCTCCTCTTTGCCGGTGAATGGGGTCACCACTCGGGCCACGTGAGATCTGTGCATGAGAATGAATCAAACACCAACAGGCAGATGAAACCAACGCATTCTTTATTGCAGCCTGAAGCGAAGGGCTCACTCACACAGTGGGCTTTGATGTGGGGCCTTCTCTGACTGCCCAAGCTTTCCCAGCAGGCATGGGCAAACTCTCCAAGCAGAGTAGAAAACAGCTTCCAGAAGCCACCCTGTCTAAGGGCCTTAGGCGATGACCTGGGGAAGCAGCAGAGGTTAGCCAGGAAGGCCAAGCAAAGCCGGCTCTCCTCTCCTGGCGGCTTTGGATCAGTCCCTTCACTGGGAGCACCACGCAGCCTCTGGAAAGATCAAAGGGGCCCAGGGGCTCTGAGGGCTGGTTTAGGGGGACATAAGCAGACTCAGACTCCACCGATGGTGCAGAGGGAGAGCCGAGAACCTTCACCCTCGACTCTGAGAATGTCCCCAGGATCACCCCAGGCCCCTGTTTGTGGGAATCAGCTGGCGATCTTCTGAAATGCAGTTTCTGGTTCCAGAAGTCTAGAATGGGGCCTGGGATTCTGCATTTCTATCGCGCTCCCATGGATGCCAACTCTGCAGGCATCCCCACAGACCACACTAGAGCTGCAAGGCTCTGGCCATACAGTATCTTCCTGCATATCAGAAAAGTGCACCCCTTCTTTGACAAGGAAAACCCTACTCCAGGACACAGTCTAGGGTATCCCAACCAGCCTGGGCTGGACCACAGGCTTGCTCACTTGTCCCCACCGTCCAGGGCTGAACTCCGAAGCCCTAGGAGATCCCATTTCAGCCTCCTCAACCTGAAAACACTTTCCCCCAGAGCTTCACCAACCAGGCCTTGGAAGATGAGCAGAGCGAACACTGATCACTCAGCAATGGGCCAACAGTGGGCCAACCAGTCAGCCTCCTGCTGAGACCGAAGGCCCGGGCAGGGGCAGGACGTGGAGCCGGGGACGGGGAGTGAGCCTGGGAGCATTCTGAGAAACGGTTAGTGCTCTGAGCAGCGGTCTGAGCTCTGAACAGCCTAACCTCAGGATGGGAAGAGGGCCACTAGTCCACAGATGTAGGATCCGGGTAGTCTAGCTTGCTGCAAGTCCTGAGGCCTCCACTGTCTCCTGTAGATCAGGCTAGGTGGGCTCTGGTCTCTGAGTCTGCTAGCTCCACAGATGAGAAGGTGGGAGGTAGATATATCTAGGGATCATGGGGTCAGTAGTTGTCCAAACCACAGGTGTGGTCAGGAAGCCAGAGCCCCAGGCCCCATGGAGGGACCAGTTGCCCATTTGCCAGATGCTGTCCCAGTGTTAGCACTGAAAGTCCCACGTCCCAGGAAACCCCTCAGTCCCGGGCGAACAGAGATGGCTGGTCACACAATTACCTGGCCACACCCTAGACTCCAGATCGAGGGTCTAGAGATGACTAGGTCATCAGGGCTCTGGGTGGTGGCAGCCTGGGAACTGGCTGGTCACAAATCCAGTGGTCCATGGTGCCTTCTGCCCCCACATGGACCAGTGACAAGGCAGTCAGCCAACTGTCTGAGGGTGACTGTGCTGAGGGTGGCACAGGTGCAAATGGCCATGTTTCTCTCTGGGTCGCCGTTCCTGCAGCAGGACTGATGCCAGGCAAACCTGGTCACCACGGGGGAGGGAGGGAGCAGTCTGGACTTCCAACGCCACTGATTTCTTAGTCATGGGGAAGCACAGAGCCTACTTGATATGCTCCCGCCGGTCCTTGGGCCCCTACACAAACATTCTCAGCCGTGCCGCAGCGCTGGGCCACACTCTCTCTGCAGCTTTCCCGTGACTCCTCGTTCCGGTTCGCGCCAATCCAGGGGCCCAGAGGGCTGAGGACGGGGCACAGTGGAGGGCCTCATCCAGGTCGGTCCTCAGGAAACAATAAATAGATGGAGGTTGTCTTCTGTCACTCTCAGGGCAGCTGCTGGCTCTCAGCACTAGAAGCAAGGCCTCAAACCCAAAAGGGCCCGGAAAGTGCGCAGCAATGCTCATCCATGGGCCCAGAAGGTACTGATGACTTGAAGGTAACTTGGAGGTATGTGTTCTGCCAAAAGCCTTCTAGGAGCCAAAAGGAGGCAAAAGCCCCTGCCATTGCCCCCTTTCTCGAATTGTAAGGCTCAGAGGACCTGCTCAGGTTTGCACAGAAGCTGTGAGTGTGGGGAGTCTGGGCTCCAAGCCCCTCCTTGCCTCCTCCATCCAGGTACTCCAGGGCCCACTACTGCTCTACGCTATCTATCCGGACCGCCGCACCCTCCCACCACGCGCTACTCAGCCCGCCCGCCCCCAGCCCCCCAAGCTTGGCCTCACACAGGCCCATGGGACTCCCTCCCCTAGGGCGCCAGGCCAGGTGGCCTCTGTCCCTTGCTGGGTGGGCATGAGGAGGCAGGCCTAGGGTGGGGGGGCCCGGGCGCCCTCTGGAGACATGAGCATGTCGAACTTGATGAGTGGTGGGGCGATGACGCGCACCTCGGCGTTCAGCGGGTTGAAGCGCAGGTTGATGAGGTGCAAGGCAGGCATGGCAGCCAGCTTCTCCACGGGCACGTCTGTCAGGGAGAAAGGGACAGGTTAGGGGGTTGGGGACACGTGGGCAGAGAAGAAGGATGACGGATTCACTCACTGGATGTGGGCTCAGCACTAGGTACCCAGCCCTGTGCGAGAGGCCATTGGGACCCACCAGGGAGATACAACCACAGGCAGGAAAGCATCCTATTAAACGCAGGATTACCACTTATCCCAGCCACGCCACTCCTGAGTGGAATTCACCGAATTGCAAATAGGTACTCAAAATACTTGTGTACATGCGTTCACAGCAGCGCTATTCACAACAGCTGGTGTCCACAAATGATGAATGGATGAACAAAAAGCAGTACAGACAAACCACGGAATATCAGCTTGACAGAGGCTACAACACAGATGAACCTGAAAAACGTTATGCCGAGTGAAAGAAGCCGGACGTCAGAGATCACAGAGTGCGTGATTCTTTTCCTATGAAATGTCCAGAATAAGCAAAACCATAGGGACAGAAAGTAGATTAGTGGTTGCCAGGGACTGGGGAAGGAAGGGTTGGAGAGGGACTACTTAATGGGTGCAGGGCCTCCTTTGGGGTGATAAAGTATTTTGGAACTAGACAGAGTTGACAGTTGCAGAGCAGTGTCAATGTATCAAATGCCACTGAACTGGACATTTTAAAATGGTTAATTTTATCACATTTTCTTTAAAGCTATATTAAAACTTGGTAACATTTACAGTTCCTCACACCTAAACTTTAGAATCACTCAGTCTCTGGTTCCAGTCCCAGGTCAGCCACATAACCGCTGTGTGCCTAAAGCAAATTACTAAATTTCATGTCATATATTTATGGAAAAGACAGAAACTCTAATTTGAAAAGATATACACCACATAATGTTCATAGTAGCACTGTTTACAATAGCCAGGACATGGACGCAACCTAAGTGTCCATCAACAGAAGAGTGGATGAAGAAGATGTCGTGTGTGACATGACGGAATACTATGCAGCCATGAAAAAAACAATGAAATAATGTTATTTGTAGCAACACAGATGGACCTAAAGAATAATATACTGAGTGAAGTAAGTCAGATAGAAACAGACAAATACCATATATCATTTCTGTGTGGGATCTAAAATATAATACAAATTAAGTTATTTACAAAACAAAAGCAGGCTCACAGACACATAAAGCGCATTCATGGTTATCCAAGGGGAGAGGCGGGGTGCACGTGTGTGCACTCAGTGGTGTTCGACTCTGCGACCCCGTGAACTGTAGCCCGCCAGGCTCCTCTGCCCATGGGATTTTCCAGTCAAGAATACTAGAGTGGGTTGCCATTTCCTTCTCCAGGGGAATCTTCCTGACCCAGGGATTGAACCCTAGTCTCCTGTGTCTCCTGCACTGGCACTGGATTCTTTACCACCAAGCCACCTGGGAATCCCAAGGCAGAGTAGAGAAGCAATAAATTAGGAGTATGGGATTAACAGATCCACGCCACTATATATAAAAAAATAACAAGGATTTACTGTATAGCATAGGAAGCTATTTTCATTATCTTGTAATAATCTATGTGGGTATGAAACCTGAAAAAGTATATATTAATATATGTATAGCTGAATCACTTCACGATATACCTAAAACTATACTTTAATTAAAAAATAATAAAATGAACTTCATATCAGGATAATAACAGTATATACCTGACATAGTTGTTTAAGGATGAAAGAGAATATCTGTGCAGTCATTCCTCAGAGACACCACGGGTTTGGTTCCAGCCCACGGCAACAAAGTGTATATCTCAAAAAAGGGAGTCATCTGAATATTTTGGTTTCCCAGTGCATATAAAAGTTGTTACCCTACCCTGTAGTCTATTAAATATGCAATAGCATTATGTCTAAAAATATATACACGTACCTTAATTTTAAAATACTTTATTGCTAAAAAAAAAATGTTCCCCATCATCTGAGCCTTCAGCAAGTCACAATCGTTTTGTGATGGTAACATCAAACATCTGATCACAGGTCACAGGAGTTTGCTCTCCCTTTAGTACCCTGGGGTGACTGGCTCTGAGCTCCCTGGGGACTGGCTCTATCAATTAGACCAAGGGTCTAATGCTGGAGGCAGGAGAAATTCTTAACCTCCTAAGAGCAGAGTCTTTCCTTTGTCCTTGAATCCCCAGGGCCAAATACCATAGGTGGCACGTAGACATGGTGGGCGCAAAAACATGTTCTGGGCAGCTGGCAGGGAGTTACTAGGGTGGGTCACGGCCGGGAGCTGGGTCCCAAGCAAGACTGGCTAGAGCGCTGCCAGGGGGGCTCCGTTTGACAGACAGGAACCTACGTGATAGATGAGAGGACAGGAGCCATGAAGGAGGTGATGGGGAGGGACCCAGAGCCCAAGGCAAACATGGGGGCTCAGGTAGGGAAAGACGCAGAGATAAGGCATTTCCAGATCACTAGGTTGTGAGCAGATGCTGTTCCTGGGAGTGGAGGAAAAGCAAGATCAACTGCTATCAATGCCTACTCAGCTTCTGCTTTCTCTGGAGCACATCCGCACGCTCATATCACGTTACCCAGCTGCTAGCAGCCTGTTCCTCTATGCTCCTTACTGGGGGGGGTGGGGGGCTGCAGAGTGGGAGCCAAAGGAAGGGGCTGCCTGTGGAATTCCTTGTCTCTCTTCATGTACAGTGAGCTCCCAAGTGCCCCACCAACAATGGCTGGGAAGAGAAGGACTAATGACTTGGAAGCTTCCCTTCTCTGTGTTAGCACACCAGCTTTGTAACAGCCATGGCCGGCAGCACATCTGGCAGCTGGGTACGCAGGACAGACATCATCCCCTCTGCCCCTGATGGCCCAGATAAGAAAATCCTCTTGCCTTGGGCTCTTAAGAAGTCAGTTCATGGACCGCCCTGGTGGCACAGCGGATAAGAATCTGCCTGCCAAGGTAGGGGACACAGGTTCCATCTCTGGTCCAGGAAGATTTCATATGCCTTGGAGCAACTAAGCCCCATGCGCCAAAACTACTGAGCTTATGCTCTAGAGCCCCCGAGTTGCAACTACTGAGCCCCCGACCCTAGAGCCTGTGCTCTGCAACAAGAGAAGCCGTTGCAATGAGAAGCTCATACACCGCAAGGACGAGTAGCCCCCACTCACAACTAGCGAAAGCCACAGCAACGAAAGACCTGGAGCAGTCAATAATAAATAAACAAATAATTTTCTTTTAAAAGTCAGGTCATCAGTGCAAGTTCGAGGCATGAAGCAGGGTCCTCAAAGCTGGTGCTCTGGGACAATACAGAAGGATGGGGTGGGGAGGGAGGTGGGGGGGACATTCAGGATGGGGAGACACGTGCACTCGTGGACGATTCACGTTGATGTATAGCAATAATCACCACAATACTGTAAAGAAATTATCCTCTGATTAAAATTAATTATTTTTTTAAAAACTCAGGTCATTTCACAGAGTAGTTACCATTAAATCCCAGGTGACACAGGAGATAATCAAGGCTCAGGGAGGTTAACACATTGTTATTAATAAAATGGGCCCCAGAAAAGAGGCTGATTCTGGGAACTGATCTTTGAGGACTTGCATCAGATGGTCCTTCATACTGACCCATTTGGCAGATAAGGAAACTGAACCATAGATTCTCTATGCTGACAATGATTCTCTGACTCTACTCTAGCTCCCTTGGATTTTTCAAGTAGGCCTGACTTTTGAATTTCAGTGTTCATCATTCATGTTCAATGTTAGCAAGAATTCTGCTAAGTTGGTTGAGCCAGAAAGTTTCACTCTCAATACCTAATCAGGTTCCCCATTGTCTACCATCCCCTAAGTGATGTCTGTTCCCCCTGGCCTGCTTTCAAGCAAGAACTAGGGGTTGCTAAGGACTTTTCTCTCTCTGAACTATATGACTCCTCCATCCTGCAGCTAGGGAGGCCTGAGGATTGCAAAGTGGCCAGTGCGCCTGAGATGGGGAGGAGGGTCTCCCTGGGATGCCCCTGCCGAGGTTTGCTGGGCATGGCATGAAGACCTGCTGCAGCCCAGCCTTAGAGCAAATCTGTGTGACTCCAGGCCTAGAGAGAGCAGCACTCCCTGAGTTCTCAGCCTGTCATTTCCAAGTACCACCCACGGAGTTGGCCTCTTCAGAGTCTTCGGCGTTCTCCAAACGGCTCTGCTGGAGGAGAGTGATGGCGTGGGATTAAGTGTATTTCTTTCCCCTGATTTAACCATGGAGGTCATTTGAGCAGCTTAGAGGAAGAAGCAATGGAGCCAACAGACTGCATTAAAGCTGGCAGAATCAACAACTGGCCTAGCCAAGCTATCAAACAATAAGCCCAAGAGGCAAATGGAGAGTTTCTGGATAAAGCACAAAGGAGAACGTTCAGTCTTCAAGCATCCTAAGAAGAGAGGGACGTGGCTGGAGAGTGGAGGGGAGGATATGAAATGATCTGCATTTTGTGGGTGGTAAAACTGAGGCTTAGAGAGGTTACATAAGCTCCCCAGGGCTACATGGTACATTGGCATCATGCTGCTAACAGAAGCCAGATCTTTGGACTTTGGCACACCTGGAAAGGAAGAAGAGCCCCAGCTCACCCCTCCCATGGGGCATGCCCTCATCCCCATTCACTGAGTCTTGTGGATCCTCACATTCCCGCTCAAAGGCCCCCTCCACTGTCATTCCCTCTGGTCCCCATCCAAACTCCTGAACCACTTTATAGGAGAACATATCTTACATCACACTCTGGGACTATGCTCATGCTGTAAGTACAGTACCTGGCTGGCACAGTGCCCACAGGCGCTCAATAGCTATTTGTTGGATGAGTGAATGAACGAATAAATGACTGAACATTTTACCTCCTGAACTAGATCACAAGTTCCTAGTTAAAACCAACCTGGGCTGGGCACACAGTGGACCCACCATCAACACCATATGATTAAACAACTCTAACTTCAGTACTTTCAAGAGTTGGGACCCTTCCTCTTACCTGACCCACTCTGGGCACTTTTGCTAGTCAGGGCCAGGCCTCTGTGGGCCAAGGCTGTGATACGTTACTAGTTCTTTAGCACAATAATCCAATTTGGAAAATGAGAAAATATTGATGAGCAGAAATAAAATCATCCATGTTTCACCATGTAGAACCAATTACTTAATGTGAGATATATGGCCTTACCAACTTTTTTACACGTGTGTGTGTGTGTGTACGTATGTTTGTTCACAACTATGTTTCAAAAATAGCCTCCTAGATTCTATGCCATAACATAGTTTTTCTTGATGACACATTGTAAACATCTTTTCAGGTTACAAGTCAGTGACAGTATCATGGCCACTTGGTGGTCCAAAGAATGGAGCAATCATGCTTTGGCTCACGTTTCTACCATTAAAGACATTCAGGTTGTTTCCAACTTTTATTATTCCAGAAAATGAGAGATGACTCCAACCCTCTTTCCACTGCAGACAGCCCTCCCAGACTCCTGCTTATGTCTGTGGAAGCTTAAAATAATAATAGCAGCATCAGAATGGACAGTATTTAGAGAAAATTACTCCTCCAAGGTTAGCTTGAATTCTCTTCACTAATCATTGGCACTATTGACTGGCAAACTTGTTTCATGCCAGGGGCACAAGCTAGACACAAGATGATAAAAATGATCCCTCCACAGCATGATTCTTCATATGTGTGGCACCTCTGGTCTAAAAGGATGCTGACAGGAGGAGTCTGGGCCCAGGAAAGTGGCAATTGTTACTGAGTGAGCTCCAGAAGTCACAGCAGAGGCCAGTGGGACTTCTGATTCCCACTTTGGGTGGAGCTGAGCCCCTCTGGTCCCTTCCGGAACTGGGATCAGAGGCTCCCCAGCCTGGTGGCCTAGGGCCCCAGTCTGCCAGTTTTCTTGGCAGCTTAGACACAAATCATGGGGCCTGTGGGCTGCCCAGGCTGGATCAACACTGTAAGCAACGCTTACACACGGCTGGTAGTCTCACTTCTGATTCAGAAGATAACCCTTCCAGCCAGAATGCCTGAATTTTCAAGATTTTTCAGCATCTCTTCCTCAACCCCAAGGAATCCCGAGCAGTGAGTAGGGAGCCTGCTGCCTCCTTCAGTGGGACCTGGGATGCTGGGTAAAGATGCAGGGGCAGTGTCCCAGTCCTGGTGGGCAGCACACGGGGGCTATCTTAGTCTCCCTGGGTGGGGCGGGGGCGCTGCAGGCACATTCATGCTCAAGAATCCAGGCTGGCCTGGCAGCCAGAGCCGTCCTGGCACAGCTCCTGGTACCTGGAGCCTGCAACAGCTACGATCAAGGATACTGAGCTTCCGGCCCCAGCTGAAATGCCACAGGACACGAGCAGGCAAACTATGGTAAACTGGTGGGACGGAGAATCGTGCCTGTAACAAGGAGGCTCCTGGGGTACACTCACAGCCAGGGCTGTCCCTTCAGAAGACCGGGTGGGGGCCATGACTGAGCCTCCTCCACCCCACAGAGCACTGGGCTGAGCCCTGGGTGGTGGGGCGGGCGCGGCACAGGGAGAAAGCTGAAGCTGCCCCTGCGCTCAGGCAGCACGGGAGACACTGCACCCGACAGTCCTGCAGGCCGAGTCCCGCGGGGCAGGCTGTGTGCGGCAGTTCTAAGTCCTCTGGTGAAGAGAGGCCACTGGGGGAGAGGATGGGGCAGGGATTCGGGCCCTGACCTCAGATGTGCCACTTGGATTTGTGCAGCCTCAGGCGGGCCCCTAACCTCTCTGAACCCCAACCTCTCATCTTTAAACTGTCCTCTGCCTCATGAGGCTACAGAGGCCCCCAGAAGGGACCAGACAGTGCTCCCCAAGAAGGTGCAGAGAGCATGCTAGGCACCCCATCAAGAGGATGGGGAGCACAGTGTTTTAAGGAATCCACCAATGACCCTTGAGACGCTATGTTTCCCTAAGGGCAGGGTTCCGGGGAAAGAAAAACAGAAGGAGAAAAGCCCCACTGTGATTCCCTCCTCCTCATTGCAGGCTGGTCAGCAAGGTGGGCCCGTGGCTTCTAGTGCATCTGCCTGCCAGAGGCACTCCCCAGCCCAGATCTGATATGCAGTCAAAGCCAGGTCATAACGATTCTCTTCAGAAATAACACGGTTGGGACTTCCCTGGAGATCTGGTGGTCAAGACTCTGTGCTCCCAGTGCAGGGGGCATGGGTTCGATCCCTGGTCAGGGAACTAAGATGCCGCATGCCGGAGACTGTGTCCAAAATAAATAAACAAGAAATTAAAAATAAAGAAATAATATAGTCCTATTTCTGGCTGCCCTGGAGACAGCCAAGTAAGGAACTCAGATTGCCTGGCCCAAGCCTGGCAATTTGTCTTCCAGGGCAGATTTCCCCTTTTGCTCTCCTGTGTCCCTCCCTCCCCCACTGAAGTCCCTGCACCGGCCCACCCCCACCTCTCTGCTCCTCCAACTGTTTCAGTGAGAAGCTCTGGGAGGGCCTCAGGAAACAATGGCAGTTTTGCTGTGGCCTCCCATTGTCTGCCGGTCCCTTCCTTGCAGCTGGAGGATGGAGGACAAGAGCCGCCTCATCTGCTGTGCGTACACCAACAGTCTAGAAGTGAGGGGTAACATGTGGGTAGAAAAGGAATGGCCTCCTGAAAGCTCTTCTCCTGGGTTGGGGCAGATGTGTGAATGGCTCCTTTGTGGTTCCTTTGTAAATCCTCTCCATGCTCAGAACCTAAGCCTACTGCTACCAACTTTACAACTCTTTCTGCTCAGACTTAAGATCATTGTCAGTGAAATAAGATCTCCTCTATAAATTGGAAAAATAAGAAGAAACGCTCTTAAGATAAGCACTAGGTGGGAATGAGTAAGGGAGGGCCTCATCAGGGAAACCAGCTTTTAGAAAACAAAACGAGTTAAAGGTGGTGGTGGAGGGGACGTGGGAGGGGTGGTAGGGCATCAACAAGGAAGTGATGTGCTGGCTAAGGTTTAACACTCCACTTACTGGACAGAAACATCCCTGATTGGTGGCATTTGCCAAGGTTTTCTTTCTTTTTCTTTTTTTTTGGTTGTACTACACAGTGGGATGGCAACCCACTCCAGTGTTCTTGCCTGGCGAATTCCATGGACAGAGGAGTCTGGAAGGCTATAGACAGTCCATGGAGTCTCAAAGAGTCAGACACAACTGAGAAACTAACATGCAGTGGGATCTTAGTTCCCTGACTAGGGATTGAACCCAGGCCCCCAGCAGTGAAAGCCCTGAGTCCTAACCACTGGACCACCAGGGAATTCCCAGAATTTGCCAATTTTTTCATGGTATAAATATTCCCACCATGGTCAATTTCAAGCTACCACGGTGAGGTCATTGAACTTGAGTGAGCATGTCCAGTACTGGGGAGCCAAGTCAAATAGCCCACCCAGGCAGGACCACAGGCTCCCGAGCACAAGGTGCCAGAGCTCAGGCCCATCCTGTCTGTTTACACTATGATTCTTTGAATAAACCTGAACTTTGGGAACTGGCCCACAGTTTTGCTGTCTACATGCTCTCAGTTGCCTTTGGTTTAATTATAAATGAAAACGCTAGGTGTGCGACAAGGAAATCAGGAGGGGCGGTTTGTGGGACAGCAGCACCATGCCCAGGGCCCAGTAGGGTCAGTGGGAACAGAAGCCAAGAGGCAAGTCCTCAGAGCTCACCCTGTCACCCTCCCAGCCAACTGTCAGCTCTCATGGCTGGGCTGATTGCTCTTCTCATCCTGATGTAGCTAAGCAACACGTGCGCACACACACAGCTGACATAGGGAGGAGAAGGAAGGAGGTTATAGTTTCTTGAGGGATGGAATGTTTGTTGTTGGAAGGTTCCGGTTTAGCTCAGTGATTCTACCTTGCCTGCACATTGGAATCATTGGGGAGCTTTAAAAAAAAATCATCAAGCCCCAAACCCTCCATCAGAGATTCTGACTTAACTGGCATGGGGTATGGCCGGGACACAGGTATTCTGAAATCTCCCAGTGATTTGAATGCAGAGCTAGTTTGAGTACCACTGGTCTTCCCGGTGAGGCTTAATGAGAGAATCTGGTGAAAACATCCATCTAGCACTTCCATCCCAGGACGCGGCCCATCTGCTGCACTGTGTGGGGCGCAGCCGCCAAGGGCCAGGCTGACTGCCTGAACTCACGGCTTAGGGAGTCCTGCCTCATTACCTTACCCCCGGTCTCTCCACCGCAAGGGAATTTTCCTCCAACCAAAGTTATGTGCTTCAGCCATAATCTTCCTGTGGCTTTCAATCTCCCTCCAGCTATAGTCCCTCTTCTTATGCAAAGCACTGTCCTCAACAGCTGGGGTTCTGGACAGAGACTGTCTGGGCTGTGATCCTGGTTTTGTCCAGGCAGCATGACCTTGGCCAAGTTACTTAACTTCCCTGAGCCTTGGTTTCCTCACCTGGGGAGAATAATAGTACCTGCCTCATCAGGGAAAAATTGAAGACAAAAGGAGAAGGGTGCAGAAGAGGTTGAAATGGTTAAATAACATCGCTGATTCGACGGACATGAATTTGAGCAAACTCCAGGAGATAGTGAAGGACAGAGGAGACTGGCGTGCTGCAGTCCATGGGGTCGCAAAGAGTCAGACATGACCTAGCAACTAAGCAACAACAACATAAGGCTGTCGCCCACGTTAAACAAAAGCACACTTGAAAATGCTTAGAGAAGATCCAGATGTTTACTTAGTAAACAATTACTAAGTATCAGCCAGGGTAACTGACATGCCACGAGCCCCACGAGAACAGGGAGCGTGCTTTGTCCATCTCTATCTCCAGCACAGTGCCTAGCGCAGAGCAAGCTGCTCAATCAAAAAACAACTGGTGAATGAACATTTCTCCAATGCCTAAATCTGTGTCCGTGCCCCTGGGAGCCTCTTACTCCCTGAATAAGACCCTTGCAAGGCTGAGTTCTGAAAGTCAGAGAATTTGGGCTGCTATCCAGCACTCTGGACAGAGACAGGGACAGCCCATCTCTTAGACTGGCTTGTCTAAGGCAGCATGGAATTGCTTTATTTTAAGCAGATGACACCACCCTTATGGCAGAAAGTGAAGAGGAACTAAAAAACCTCTTGATGAAAGTGAAAGAGGAGAGTGAAAAAGTTGGCTTAAAGCTCAACATTCAGAAAACAAAGATCATGGCATCTAGTCCCATCACTTCATGGCAAATAGATGGGGAAACAGTGGAAACAGTGGCAGACTTTATTTTTTGGGGCTCCAAAATCACTGCAGATGGTGATTGCAGCCCTGAAATTAAAAAATGCTTACTCCTTGGAAGGAAAGTTATGACCAACCTAGATAGCATATTCAAAAGCAGAGACATTACTTTGCCAACAAAGGTCCATCTAGTCAAAGCTATGGTTTTTCCAGTGGTCATGTATGGATGCGAGAGTTGGACTGTGAAGAAAGCTGAATGCCGAAGAATTGATGCTTTTGAACTGTGGTGTTGGAGAAGACTCTTCAGAGTCCCTTCGACTGCAAGGAGATCCAACCAGTCCATTCTAAAGGAGATCAGCCCAGGGTGTTCATTGGAAGGACTGATGCTAAAGCTGAAACTCCAGTACTTTGGCCACCTTATGCGAAGAGTTGACTCATTGGAAAAGACTCTGATGCTGGGAGGGATTGGGGGCAGGAGGAGAAGGGGAAGACAGAGGATGAGATGGCTGCATGGCATCACCGACTCGATGGACTTGAGTTTGAGTGAACTCTGGGAGTTGGTGATGGACAGGGAGTCCTGGCGTGCTGCGATTCACGGGGTCGCAAAGAGTCGGACACGACTGAGCAACTGAACTGAAATGAACTGAAGCAAATGTCAGAGAACTTTCCTTGCTCTTCTCTTGTGTGCTACCAACAGAGCATCACGAGCATCCTGGGTAATTGGAGGTTCTGGGTAATCAAGGTTTTACCACTCACTGGTTGGCACAGGGAATGCCATTTGGGCAGAGACTTGGCTTGCTAGTTCCCTCCAGGCAGACACACGTGGGCAGGAGCTGCAACAAGAGCTTCGCTCCCCTCCACGTCTGGGGGCCAAGTCTAATTGATGTTGAAGACTGTTTGTTTACTCCCAGCTTCTCCCTCAAGAGGCTCCACAGCCAGCAAGCACTCCTACGCTGTGTCTAACGATGGCTTCACGATCAATGCGTGCGCTGACTGCTCACTGCTCATGGGGTATGCGGCAGTGCTCTGCTGGTGCTGGACAAGGGCATACTGGGCAGAGGGCATGAGTCCAGTGCCACACAGACAGCTGCCACCTTGGAGGGTGAATTCTCTTCTCCTGGGCACTGTAACACTCAGTGCTTGGTGGAAGGGGTAGGGCAAGGCTCAGACTGTTGTGTGCTCGGCTGGTAGGGGAGGGGGGAATTCAAACCCAGTGCCCAGGGTTCTTTCAATTTCCCCTCAGACAGGCTTAGAGCCCAAGAACCAGGGGCAGGAGGATTTGTGTGCAGGAGTCTAGTGTCAGGGATTTGACATTGTCTTCCCAGACCCTCTCTTTTTTGACACGTCTTAGGGGTTAACAGGGCTTCCCTGGTGGCTCAGACAGTAAAGAATTCGCCTGCAATGCAGGAGACCCAGGTTCAACCCCTGGGTTGGAAAGAGCCTCTGGAGAAGGAATGACAACCCACTCCAGTATTCTTGCCTGGAGAATTCCACGGATAGAGAAGCCTGGCAGGCCATAGTCCATGGGGTCGCAAAGAGTCTAACACGACCAAGCGGCTAACACACACACACACACACACACGCGCGCGCACACACGCACATACACACGCACATGTTAACAGCCTCCTCTGGCAGGCAGGAAGCTAGAGGAAGTGTGCTTGCCAATCAGCCCCTTGTAAATACCAGCTAAAAGCCCTTGTAGTGTGACTCCTTGCAGGGAGAGCTCCTTTCTCTGCCACCACAGGGATCATGACAGGGCTGAGCAAGGTCTGTGTAAGAAAACTCTCCCCTTGTGACCTGGCCAACAGCGTCCTGGTGCTACCAGCCATGTGGACCTGCACATGCTTCTCTGGGCACCACCCACGCCCTCCACACCCATCACATGTAGACCTGGCAAGCTCCGGAACACCAAAGACGATGTGGGCCCAAGAGTGCCAAGGACCTGGGCTCAGATCCTGCCTCCACCACACCCCTGTGCAATCTGTTTAATCTCTCTGAGCCTGTCTCTTAGCTATCAAGTGAAGGTAACACCTCCTATCCAGAAGAGAGGCCTGAGCAAATTAAAGGAGGATTACAGAAGAGCAGTGTCAAGCAGCCATGACTGTTAGATTTTGAAATCGGTGCGATTTTATCTTTTTAGATCAAATAGAACACTAGTCCAACTTCTGCTTTTCTAGGGTTTCCTCTATTTAAAAACTATTTCCTGGGCTCTTATGAAAGAAGTCGCCTTTTGTCCCCCCAGAGGCACAAAGAGGCTGTGCTTCGGAACAAAAGGACTGGGTCCCACTCACTCCTGCTCCCCAGGAAGCCCTTCCCTGCTAAGCCGCTATGTGGCCTCTCACTTAGCACTTGGTACTCAGTGTTTGTGGCTCATCTCCCCATCCCCTCAAGAGTTCCCAGAACAAACAGAGCCTGCAGAACCTCCCACCAAGGGGCAGCCTGGTAGAGCCCCAAAGTGAAATAAAGCCATGCCTCTCTGCTCCTGTGATGCTGATCAGCTAATTCCGTGAAACGGGGTGAGGCTGGCACACTGACATCAATGCAGGGGGAGGGCGATCCTGAGGCCCTAGTGGGCACCTGTGCCCCAGGCTAAGGGAGGACACTCTGGAGACTCTCTTCTATTGATGGAGACCAGAGTGAAGCTGTGGTTCCCTGCAAGGATCTGCCTCTTCCCCCCACCACCTTCCCAGAGGAGGGAGAAGTTACTGCGACAGAGGGCCTGGGCCATGGCAGGCGTGTAGGTGTCCCCTTGGGCCAGGAGTGCTCCCTCCAAGTCTCCACGGTGCCCCCCACCTTCATCCTTGTATCCCAGGGGATGAGGGTCCTGTACTTTGTGGAAACCTTATGTTTGAGGGCTGGCGCCATGGCACCAGATAAACAATGATGAAAGACTGAGAGTCAAGGGTGGGGGTTGTGAAGTGTGAAAGGAAGAACCAGTTGCAATAGATGATTCAGGAAGCAGAGTGCGCTATACTAGGCACTAGCTGGATAGATGTGAGGAAAGGAGAGAATGATAGACATCAGTTGCACAGAGATTCTCAATCAACACACCACTGCCTCGCCCATGGCATGTGTTAGAAAGGCAGATTCCTGGGTCCCATCCACACAAAATCTGATGTGGTGGGTCTAAGAGGAGACCCAGGAGCCTTCCTTTTTAACAAGCACTCCAGAGGGATCCAAATGGGGATCTGTGGCGGGTACCCTGAGGAATTCCGTGAAGCTTAAGGAGCATTGTGCTTGGGAGGATGGCAGGGCCAATGAGCACAGTCAGCTGCCCAGAGATGGCACTGGGAGCTTTAGGAAAAAGGTCCTGCGATGCAGGAAGCATCTGGGTGTCTTTCTCAGGAGGTTGGAGGTGAAGCCTGTGTGTGCTCAGTCACTTCAGTCGTGTCCAACCCTTTGTGACCCCACGGACTATAGCCCACCAGGTTCCTCTGTCCATGGAGTTCTCCAGGTAAGAATCCTGGGGTGTGTTGCCAGGCCCTCCTCCAGGGGATCTTTCTGACCCAGGGATTGAACTCGATTGAACTCACGTCTCTGACATTTCCTGCATTGCAGGCAGATTCTTTACACACTGAGCCATGACCAAGAGAAAGTGTTAGTCACTCAGTCATGTCTGACTCCATGGACTGTAGCCCACCAGGCTCCTCTGTCCATGGTCCTGAATTTCTAACCGGTGATACCCACCCTGCCTCTGGGTGGCACTTGGAGAAGCCAGAGCCTCCGATGGGGGTTCTCAAACTTCAGCATGCATCTGCATCATTTGGGGGCAGGGTCGGTGATTATTCATATAAATTGCTAGGGAGTTCCCTGGTGGTCTGTTGTTGTTGTTCAGGTGCTCAGTCATGTCTGACTCTTTGTGAGTCCTTCACCAACTCCCTGAGCTTGCTCAAACTCATGTCAATTGAATTGGTGATGCCATCTAACCATCTCATCCTCTCTCATCCCCTTCTCCTCCTGCTTTCAGTCTTTCCCAGCACTGGGGTCTTTTGCAATAAGTCGGCTCTTCATATCAGGTGGTGGTCTAGTGGTTAGGAGTTAACACTTTCAGTGCCATGGCCTGTGTTCAATCCCTGGTTGGGGAAATGAGATCCCACAGGTCAAAATAAGAAAACAAAACCATTTGCTGTCCACTTCCCTCTCCCAGTTTCTGACTGAGGAGGTCACTTCCCTCCCCCATTTCTGATTGAGGAGGTCTGGGGAGGGGCCTAAAAATATGTATTTCTATCAAGTTCTAAGATGATGCTGCTGGTCCTGGGACCACCCCTGCCCCCACTGACTCTGAGAATTGTTGGGCTCAACAGTAAGAAGTGAAACTGTATTGGGCAGAATTAAGCAAATGCAGCCCAAAGCATCTCTATGTAATACAGATACAGATGTGCCCCGCTATCCAAAAGCAGAGAGTTCACATAAAAGCTTTTGAAAGCAGAAATGGTATAAAGTGAAGAAGTGATCACCTTAGGACACATCTTGTTCCCTGATAGCTCAGCTGGTAAAGAATCTGCCTGCAATGCAGGAGACCCTGGTTTGATTCCTGGGTTGGGAAGATCTGCTGGAGAAGGGAAAGGCTACCCACTCCAGTATTCTTGGGCTTCCCATGTGGCTCAGCTGGTAAAGAATCCATCTGCAATGCAGGAGACCTAGGTTCAATTCCTGGGTTGGGAAAATCCCCTGGAGAAGGGAAAGGCTATCCACTCCAGTTTTCTGGCCTGGAGAATTCCATGGACTATATAGTCCATGGGGTTGCAAAGAGTCAGATATGACTGAGCGACTTTCACTTTCACTTACTAACAGACACACAAAATAAATGGAGATATAAAAAAAAATAAAATAAAAAATAAAATAAATGGAGATATAGCACAGATGCTCACAGACACAGTTCAAAGCAATGGCGGCTTGATGCTGAGTGGGGATCCCGGGAAGAAGCTTGGCGGGGCCACTCTCCCTGCTCAGGGTAGGAGCGTCCTCTATTAACACTTGCTGCAAAATGAATGCTGAATGCTGTTTGCACTTCTCCTAGTCTTTCATAAAAGTGAAAATCCTTTTCAGATTTCTTTGACTAGTGAAATCAAAGTGAAGTGAAGAGATGTAAAGCAAACCTTTGAAAAGCCAAGGATATCTGTACTTTTCCTTTTAAATGTACCATTGCTCTATTTGTTAAATTCTTAACAAGATTTTCTTCTCCTATGATCTCTTGCTCTCTCTGGAACAGTGAATGCATCAGGTAAAAAATGAAACGAAAAAACAGTGAACTGAGGGTGACAAAAAGTGAGATTCTAGCTTAGCCAAAGCAGTCTCCTACTTAGCAAAATGAAGGTTCTGCAATACTTGGTTTCCCCTCACCCCCACATGTTCCAGGAACGTGTTGAATTGCTCTGTAGCATCAAGTACTTCCAAGGTCTTAGGCGTGAACGCTGCTTCAGCACCCACCTTCAAGCCCTCTATGACAGCTGCTGGGATAAAGCACTGACTCCCTGGCTTTCATAGGCTGAGTGACCCATCTTCTCCTCATGTCACCATTCACAGTCAGACTAAACACTTTCACCTCGGAAGCTTTCCCAGGGCTCTCTTGGGAACCCCACCTCACAAGGATAGTTGGATGGCCACCCTCAGCCCTTCTGACCACGTCTGGTCTTTTTTTGGCTGTGCCAAAAGACATGCAGGATCCTAGTTCCCAACCAGGGATCGAACTCATGCCCCCTGCAGTGGAAGCAAGGAGTCATAACCACGAGACCACCAGGGAAGTCCCCCGACCATGTCTTATCTAGCAGTTTACTCTCCACTTCCACTCAGACCTCCCCTACCGTCTGCAAGCTGCTTGAGGTCAGGATCTGTATCTCCTTCATCTCTGTAGCCTCTACCTCTGCAGAGACTCTCTCTCCCCAAGCAGTCTTATTTATAAACATGCAGAAGTTTCCATATATCTCTTTTTGGTTTGGAAAATACAAGAACCATCCCATATCCCAGAAACCTGTGATGCACTGCTTTTGGAATAAACACTCTAAGCTACAAACCCTTTTCTCTCTCTCAGGAGTGCCTGGAGAAAACAACCATGTCCTGGCAGGCTTGTCTCCAAGGACCCAGGAAGCCTCCCATCCAGATGGGGTCACTTGCGGTGTGTGTGCTGGGAGCCAGCGAGTGGGGGAGGCAGAGTCCTGTCACTTGCACCACTTCCTGTTCATCTGCACCAGGCCCGGACCTGCACTTGGAGGGTTAGGACCACGGCAGAGAAAATGATAAGAACAGAGGCAGGACTTCTGGACTATGAGCTCAGGCCGTGCAGGGTGTGTGAGGTGAGGTGAGATGGGGATAGACAGTCAGGTAGCATTGAGCCTAGCATCTGCGTGGCTTCACACTCAGGTGAGAGGAGAGCTGAGATCATCTCCCCAGCTGAGGCCCCACTGCCCATCCTTACACCACCCCCAGCAACTAGTCGCCAGGAGGATGCAGTGGTGGTGACCAAGATGGACATAGATGCGGGTGGAGATGGGAGGAGGGAAGAACATAGTGTAGTTGAGGGACGAGAGTGGAAGGACAGGGAGCTAGGCCAGCTGAGCACAGACCCCAGGTCGCTGTGGGACCACTCAGAGAAGCAGCTTTTGTTATTTTCTCATTGCGACTCACAGCAAGAAATACATTTTAGGACTTCCCTGGGGGTCCAGGGGTTAGAACTCCACACTTCCACTGTGGGGGGCACGGGTTTGATCCCTGGTCAGGGAACTAAGATTCCACAAGCCTCGTGGAGTGGCCAAAAAAAAAAAAAAATATATTTTACATCATGACCCAGTACCTATATTCATGCAGGCATATAGAAAAACTGTTATAAAGTCACAAAGCAGTGTGTACCATGCTACAGGTGAGGAACTCCGGCACATGCTGGTCTCACAGCTTACTAGTGGGTCACAGCTGGCAATTTGAAACAATCGGCCCTATTCAGTGTCAGTCATTTCAGAGAGCCTTCGAGCTTTGGGATTCCTGCTCTGCACTGTGCTCCCAACCAGCTGCAAGCCGGCTGCATGCAGACACCTCACTCACACTGGCTCTGGAGATGACAGGACTCAAAAGCCAAGTCACACACAAACCAGAGGACTGTCCGTAGGAGGCAGCAGCAATGAGGCCGCCACGTGCCACCCAGATCCTCGACCTGAGGGCCTCCGGCTACCAGTGAGCACCAAGGACGAGCATCCTCCCACCACCCGCAGTTGGACCAGAAAGCAGAAGGCAGTGCCCCTGCCTCTCCCAGCCTGCATACGCTGATGAGGCCCTGTGTCTTCTCCCCTCCCTGGACCTGAGCCGAGCCGCTCCCCGCATCATGGCCCATAGAGTGCCAGCCAGTGGCACTGTTCAGAAACGAGATGCCGCTGCTGGGGACTTCCCTGGTGGTCCAGTGCTAAGACTCGGCGCTCCCAATGCAGGGGGGCCTGGGTTCGATCCCTGGTCAGGGGACTAGATCCTGCATGCCGCAACTTAGAGTTCACAAGCTGGAACTAAAGTCTCAGCATGCCTTGTCTGGAGATCCCACACACTGCAATGAAGACTGAAGATGCTGCGTGCTGCAGGTGAGACCCGGTGCAGCCAAGTAAATAAATGGAAAAAAAATAAATATTAAAATAAAAAAAAAGATGATGCTACTGCTCTTGGAAGCTTCCAGGCCTTCCTGAGGCTGGGCCAGAGGCATCTATTGAGGAGGTCCCTTCAGATGCACCTGGAGCTAGTTTCAGAGCTGCTTGTTCTCTACTTACCAAATTAAAGCTGTAAGGAGATTCATGCACCTCCAATTTATTTCTTTAGAAAACATTTTTTTGAAAATCTTCCAATCCCCTCTGAGAGCTCTGAGGGGAAAAATAAGCCACACTGAAGACATCCTAAGTCCCTACCACAATTATCCCAGTGAGCTCCTGTGGGAGATCGGCTACAACAAGCGAACAGGACAAAGCTATTTCCATAATGAAGGCGTGTGCAGCCCTCACCTACTTCACTGTGATTACAGCCCTCCTCCCTCCAACCTGGGCTGCAGAGGCTGTGGCCTGGTCTTCTGCTGGTCTGGGAGTCAGGAAACCATCCAAGTAACTAGGGTGGGCTGGAGACAGGTAGAACGTAGAAGTGAGGAGATTCCGGCAAGGAACCACCACTGCCTCCATGTGCCCCTCTCTCCACCTGGTGCAGGGAGAACGCCCAGGGCATCCCACAGTGGAGCAGTCCTGGGATCAGCCAAGCACCTCTAGGAGCTGCTGGGCACTTGGGGAAAACTTGGAGGCAGGGGCATTCCCCAGTCTCCCCATGTCCCCCAGCCTGGGCAGCAGGAACTCACTGGGAAACACAGCCCAGGGCTGAAGTCTCTGTTACCTGGCCAGGTGTACAATAGACAGTTGACCATGAAGGCCGGGGGGATCTTAGTGCGTCAGTTTCTACATCTATCAAATGGGATGATCACCCTCTTGTCTTGGGCCTGCACATGAGCATTCCTGGTAAACTGCAAGATGCTTCCATGTGCAGAGTTATTACTGTCACTCTGTAGAAAGGAAGAGATATGTGTACAAAAGAATAAGTCAAAACAGCTGATCTAGGTTCTGGGAGCTGTTGCTGCTAAGGAATGTTGTCAGCCTTGCTGGAGGGGGGAAGATTAGGGGATCTGTCACCTTGTACTTCTCATTTTGGGGAGAGGCATTTCTTATACTACAGCCAGCAGAGATGCCCACTCACCCTGCTCTCCTGCTTGAGGAAAAGCCACCTTCTGGGGCAGGGGTTTGGGGAGGGTCGGAGAACCACCATGTGAAAGTGGAGAAGCAGCAGAAGTTTAGAGAAGGGATGCAAGTCTTTCAAAGATACAGTCAGGAAGTGAGGAAGCCAATGGCCAATACTTATCCTGACCTGCCTGCCTGCAGCTACCCACCCAGCTCTGGTCTTGACATTAGCCCAAACAAGTAGTCCTTTCTTGGTTACTGCCCCGTTTGGAAAAGCAGCAGACATCAGGAATGCCTCGAAGAACAAAAGGCAGCAGAGGAAGGGCCCAGCAAGGAGGGCCTGGCCAAGAATCAAGAGCTCAAGGCAAGACCCCGGTGCTCTAGAAAGTCAAAGTCGCTCAGTCGCATCTGACTCTGCCACTCGCTGGACTATACAGTTCAGTTCAGTCACTTAGTTGTGTGCAACTCTTTGCGACCCCATGGACTGCAGCACTCCAGGCTTCCCTGTCTATCACCAACTCCTGGAGATTGCTCAAACTCATGTCCATTGAGTAGGTGATGCTATCCAACAATCTCATCCTCTGTCATCCCCTTCTCCTCCTACCTTCAATCTTTCCCAGCATCAGGGTCCTTTCAAATGAGTCAGTTCTTCGCATCAAATGGCCAAAGTACTGGAGTTTCAGCTTCAACATCAGTCCTTCCAATGAATATTCAGGACTGATTTCCTTTAGGATGGACTGGTTTGATTTCTTTGCAGTCCAAGGGACTCTGAAGAGTATTCTCCAACACCACAGTTCAAAAGCATCAATTCTTTGGTGCTCAGCTTTCTGTAAAGTCCAACTCTCACATCCATACATGACTACTGGAAAAACCATAGCTTTGACTAGACGGACCTTTGTCAGCAAAGTAATGTCTATACAGTCCATGGGATTCTCCAAGTCAGAATATTGGAGTGGGTAGCCTTTCCCTTCTCCAGGAGATCTTCCCAACCCAGGGATCGAACCCAGGTCTCCTACACTGCAGGCATTTCAGGTCGATTCTTTACCAGCTGAGCCACCAGGGAAGCCCAAGAATACTGGAGTGGGTAGCCTATCCCTTCTCCAGAGGATCTTCCCGACCCAGGAATTGAACCAGGGTCTCCTGCATTGCAGGCGGATTCTTTACCAACTGAGCTATGAGGGAAGCCCTAGGTGGTCATGAGCTTTACAGTAAACAGGTGCTTCTGCTTAAAGACAGCACAAGGGCCCAAGTGGCCCAGGGGATGCTAACCCAGGGGCCAGCAACTCAGTGATCCTGGTCTTAGGATGGCAAGTCTGAACCAGAGCCCACTCCCAGGGCCTTCCCAGAGGCCAGACAAGGGAAGCCCTCTCCAGGCATAGGGCTGAGTTTTAGAATCATGCACTCTTAGCCTGGCATTTCTGTGGTCTCACTGTGTAACCCCATGCTCTGTCATGACCTCTCTGAGCCTCAGTTTACACACCTGTAAAAGGATGGACCCCGAAATTCAGAGCTTAGCTGGTTCCCCCTCCCACTCAGCCAGAGCCTGAGCCCTGCAGGCAGCATCCTTGATAGAAGGGAGGCTCACCAGTGCACCAGGCAGCACCGAACCACCAGAGGCCTCTTGCTTTTAATCTAATAGCATAATGCCTGCAAAAGAGCTTACAAAAATGAACGCATAACTGAAGGGGGTTATTATTAACCATCAACATTAGAGGCCACGTGAGAGAAGGCGACATGGAGCTGGAGATGGGCTTCCAGAGCCTGCCAAAGCAGCAGCAGGAAGAGCCGAGGAGGAGGGGCGCTGAGGGACCCTGTGAGTGCCGGGCTCTCCCTTGGAGGGGCTAGACAGCAGTTGGAGAGGATGCTGAGGTCTAATGAGACCAAGAGGTATGCAAGTGTTACCAAAGGAAGAAAGGAACCCCTCTTCCACCTCAGAGGAACCCAGCTTGCTGGGGTCTGCTGTTTGCAGGAGGCACACCTCCAACTCGGAGGGGGAGACCTCCTGCTTCCCTGAGGGGGAGAGCATTTGTACTGGAAGGTACAGAGAGGCTGTTCTGAACTTGTTTGCCCAGGGGCTCCTGCTTAATCATGGCAAAGAGCTCCTGTGAAGCCAGGGAGGGAGAGCCAGGAGCTCAGGCAGGAGTTAACACATAGAAGGTCTGAGCTGAAGGGTCGTAAAGGCAGCCAAGGCTGGCAGATGAAGACAAGAGGAGAGCTTGAGGTCCAAGGTGGCCCAACTAGTTCAGGGGTCGCGGTGTGAAAAGCCAAGACCTTCTACCTGCCAGGTGAAAGCAAGTGTCCAGCTTGGCCCCTGGCAGGCAGCAGGACCTCATAAGAGTTACCTTTCTAGGCTCAATGTCCTGTACTCAGGAATCTCAGACCAGAAAGCCCAGCCTTGCACTCTTGTCTGTGAAACTCTGCCTCCAGAGCCCCATCCCTTGTGCCCTAGAAGACCCTGTGAGCCTCAATCCAGGCAAAGGAGCTCAGGACAGGCTCTGCAGACAGAGGAGGGGCAGGGCCATGGGCTGGGTCCACTCACCCACAATCTCATTCTCTTCCAGATTGATGTTCTCCAGCGCAGGCAGGGTGGTGAGCTGCTCGGGGAAGTCGTGGAACTGGTTCCGGGACAGGTCAATGGCCTTGAGGTGCTGCAGGGTGCTGACCTCATTGGGAAGGCGGTGCAGGAAGTTCCCTTCCAGGCGGAGTTCTGCCAGGTGGGAAGGAAGAGTAAGGAGGGGGGAAGTGGAAACAACCCAGAGACCACAGTGACTGCCTGGGCCAGGAAAGCAGTGAGGAAACCCAGATCAGAAAGAAGTCTTCCCAAAGGGCGAATTCCATAGTCATGCAAAAGGAGGGGTAACCCCAACCACTGCCACCCATCATTCCAGCTAGGTGCCCTGCTTTGGCTTTGGAAAGCAAGGCTCTCACCCCTGCTCAGGATGGCACATCTGGGGTCCTTCCTGAGGCTGGTTTAGGGGCTACAGAATCCTTGCATTGAGGTATCCAGAATGACCAGACAGGCTTTCCTTACTGCAGCTCAAACAGGCTCTTGATTTTGTTCCTCCCAGTCCCTCTCACCTGGACCACTCTGGCAGCCTCCTCCCTGGACTCTTGCCTCCAGCCCCTTTCCAATCAATGCTGCACAGTGGGACATATTTCACTTCATGAGCACAGCTCTGAGCTTGTAATTCTTCAGTGGATCCCCAAGGCCTCCTCCCCCAGGTAGCCCAGACCCTTTATGATTAGGCTGAGGATCTGCAGGTCCAGCACTCACACTCGGGTCCAGGCCCCGGCTGCCCTGGAACGTCCTCTGGGATGATCTTCACACAACACAGGAGAAGTCACACAACATCATCTTGCTGGACTCCACTGCGGTACTACAGAAGTGGTAACAGGAGCTCCTTTTTCCTTTGTTACTTACTATGAGTCCCAGACGCCACCGGGAGCACATACTTATTGTCTCATTTGATCCTCAGAACAGCTCTGCAAGATTTGTCTTACTCTGTTCCATTTGATGGAAGCAGAAATGGTGACTTAGAGAGGTTAAGCAATTTGCCAAGATTACACCTCCAGGTGGCAGAGAAGCCAGGATTGGGATGGCCTGGATGTCCTGGCACTGGTCACTAAACATGGGATAAACGTGACCAAGATGACAGGAGACAGGTGTGAATATTTAATGAGTGATGCTATGTCCTAGGCAATGTATTAGTTGTTCATGAAATCTCACAAATATCTCCCAATTTATGGATGAGAGCACTGAGGATCACAGAGGTCAAATAACCTGCCCCAAAGCACACACACTTGGCAGATCCCAACTGGTGGTCAGATGTTATATCCCCACGTTCCCTGAGATTCACGGATAAGAGAAGGAAGGGAGGGATGGAACGACAGTCCCATTTCCTAAGGGAAGTGGGGTTGGGGAGGGGTCCATCCAGGCACTGATATCAGGTCAGGGCTGAGTGAGGCCTTCAGGGAGCAGAGCCTCTGGGGGAGGCTGGAGACACCTCCGTGCAGAGCACAGTCTGTGAGTCTTGCTGGGGAGATGTGCCTGGGATCAGCCAGGGGCATCTCCGCAGTTGAGAAGCTGAAAAGCTTTTCATCTGACTGACAGCGTTTTAATGAAAGCACAGCGTGCCCTGCCAGCTCTATTTCTTTGCTGTTCAATAGCTTTTCTCCACATCTCTGTCTTGCTGCATTCATGACTCAAAGGCTCTTTAAATTCCTTGCCATCATGTGTGGCCACAATGAACATCATCCCCAGGCTTTTGCATCATCATGTCCTCTCCTCTCAGGGTTGGGGGAGAAGCGGGAGGGCAGGGATCTTCTGTTCAGGCTCAGAGCTGTGGGAGGCTTGCTCTTCCAAGCTTTACAAACCAACGTCAACAACCCAGGTGTCAGAGGGTCAAGACTGCTCCCTCATCAATGAGGTTAATTAAAAAGCCCAAGTCAGGACCTCCCTGGTGGTCCACTGGTTAGGTGTACGCCTGCCAATGCAGGTTCAATCCCTTCTCTGGGGCGATCCCACATGCCTCGGGGCAACGAAGCCCATGCACTGCAACTACTGAGCCTGCGCTCTGGAGCCCGTGAGCCACAGCTACTGAAGCTCAAGCGCCCCAGAGCCCATGCTCTGCAACACGAGAAGCCACCACAGTGAGAAGCCTGTGCACCACACCTGGAGAGTACCCCCACTCGCCACAACTGGAGAAAGCCCACACACGGAAAGAAGACCCAGCGCAGCCAAAAACAAATAAGAAAATAAGTAAATAAAAACTTTAGAAAAAACTCCAAGACAAACAAGGCATTCCTGTTTCAGCAATGTTTGCTCAAGAACCACTCTGAACAGCAGGTTCTTCTTCCTAAGCTCTTTTTCTCCTCATGACTTTCTGGCTTGATTCCATCTGGGTGAACCCCATTCTAGAAAAGGGCAACTTTTACTCCTATCAAATTACAGATTATTTGCTCATTAGGTGGTCCATCCCAAAAGTACAACAGATCCTCCTGACACACGCTATCTGGATACCTCAGGTCCTCTTGGGAGGAGCAGACAGGATCAGGGCAGGACGGCACAGGGGACGGATTACATAATGATCGATAGAGCAAACCGTCTTGAATACTCACCACATGCTGGTACCCTCTTTTCAATGTTACCATGTTTCACCTCAACTTAATCCTTAACGATGACCCACTGAAGTGGTGTAGAATGGATCGCATCATATAGATTGGGACATTAAAAACAGCAGAGCCAGGTTCTGCCCTGAGGCCAGTGTGGCTCTAGGTTCTGCAATTGTAGTCATGCCACTTACTGACTCTCCACACCCTCCTGACACACACAGGGTCGCCTGGCTAGCTACCATGGACAACGCTTGCAGTTGGTTTATTCGGGAGAAGCTTCAGAAAGATGTGCTACTTAAAATTAGATGTTCTTGCTGAAATTTACTATCATCAAGGGAGATTATTGTTGTCACTGTTTTAATATTTTCCCCACTCTGTGCACAGCCCTCCTGGGCCATATTTGTGCTGGGTTATCTTCTCAAGAAGATTCAGGTCTAGTCCTCCATCACCAATGAAGACAGCAAGTCGCCTAGCACTCAGGCATGTGAACAGTGCTGATAACTATTACAGACACTCAATGCTATCCCAACTGTAAATACAAGATTTTGTTGTTTGAAGCCACTGAGATTTAAAATTAAGTTATATCGCTCAGTCGTGTCCGACTCTTTGCAACCCCATGGGCTGTAGCCTACTAGGATCCTCTGTCTATGGGATTTTCCAGGCAAGAGTACTGGAGTGGGTTGCCATTTCCTTCTCCAGGGGATCCTCCTGACCCAGCAATCGAACCCGGGTTTCCCACATTGTAGGCAGACGCTTTACCGTCTGAGTTCCTAATGCAAAACTGAGGCTTCCCTGGTAGCTCAGATGGTAAAGAATCCACCTGCAATGCAGGAGACTCCGGGTTGATCCCTGGGTTGGGAAGATGCCCTGGAGAAGGGAATGGCAATCCACTCCAGTATACTTGCCTGGAGAATTCCACAGACAGGAGCCTGGCAGGCTACAGTCCATGGGGTCGCAAAGAGTTGGACAAAACTGAGCGACTTTTACTTTCACTTTAATCCAAAACTGGCCTGTCGTAACCAATACAGTTTGTTTCACTTTAAACGCATCTTCTGATAAAAGGCACTGTGTGCTCATTGTAAAAATAGAGACATCAGAAAAACATGGAACACGGAAAATGAAAATCCTGTTTCCACCCCTAGAACCACAGTTGTCTGGTGTTCACTAGTCTATATTTTTCTATGTACATACTAATAGATAGATGGATGGATAGATACTATTTTAAAAACAAATGGAGGAGGACCCCCTGGTGGTCCAGTGGCTAAGACTCCATGCTCCCAATGCAGGTAGCCCAGATTCAATCCGTGGTCAGGGAACTAGATCCCACATACCATAACTAAGAGTTTCCATGCCACAGCTAAAGATCCCACATGCCTCAACTAAGCCCCAGGGCACCCAAATAAATAAATATTTTTAAAAAATGGAATCATAGCCTATATGCTCTTTTGATTCCTGCTTTTTTACTCAATAAAGCCAAGGCAGGTTTCCAAATCATCGCTTGGTGTATCCTCCTCTAGAGATCACTGCTGTCAAGACTGAGGCTTGGGGCTACAAAATCACACCCCTGCCCAGCTTCTTGTTCCCCAGGGAAGGTTGCTCTCTGAAGCCCAGCCCTTTTTTCAGCTCCAGGGTCTAAGGCGATGCTCAGCTGCAAGAAGGAGGAGCTGAGTCGGCCTGAAAGGCAGCCTCCCCACCAGCTCAGAAGCATCATTGAAAAGCAAAAGGCGCAGAGGGAACTGTGGCTGGAAAGCAGGGTTTGCACCCTTGGCGTTCAGCTCCTTGGTTGTGTTAGGGTAATCGGAGGGGCTGTGCTGAAACTGGCCAGGAAGGGAAAGCTTTCCATTACTGATCTTCAAAGGGGGCCCAGATCTGCACTAGAAAGGCAGTGTGAACCCACGCCAGTGAGTCAGGCTCCTGCTGGGTTAACAAAGTATTGAAGTGCTGGGATTGGATGGGGGAGGGGGTTCCAGGCAAGAGCTCTTATGCCAGATGCCCAGTCTTTCAGGATATGGGGCTTGAAACTAAAAGGAATAATGATGGCTAACATCTAAGGAGCAGCACTCTGCTCCAGGCACTAGTTTTCTGGGGTTTACACACAATCATCATTTTCATTTTACGATCATCTGCTACCTCCAGTTTACTGAGAGATGAAATAACTTGTCCAAGGTCACACAGAACCCCACCCTCTCCCCTAGCTAATCTGACTCTCCTCTCCCAACCCCCAAGCTAGGATGCAAACCCCAGCCAGCTTCCCCACGAGAAGTGGGCCTTCTTTTTCTAGTTTTGCGTGCCTAGTTCCTGCTGCACCTGTCCTCAGAGTAGATCCTCAGCAAGTCTCTGCTTACTTAGTGGTGCATGAATGACGGGCTAAAAACCAAGAGGAGCTGGTACTGACCTAACTCGTCATGTGTCCTTAGGCCCATCCTTTCCCTGAACAGCCTCCGTGAGAAGGTCCTCCCTGCCCATGCACGGCTGTGAGAATGATTTGTGAGTCTTGTGAAAAGCAGGATGTGTGGCAAAATATAGACATTTATTAAGCACCTACTGTGTGCTCGGTCCTGTATTTGAACATGAAAAGGATAATCTCTGAAAAGTAAAAGCACTCAATAAATGGAACTGTTTCTGTTAGAGGGGTATGAGATCCACAAGACTTAATTACTGGATTATGGAGCTTTCTGTGGGGAAAAAAAATTAAAAGCTAACATTAAAGGCAAGACTCAAAAGATAAAAGAAGAGAAGGTGGTTGCTGCTGGGACATGTGGCTTCCAGGAAAATCAATCAGACTTTCACAATTATGCCCAGAGTCTCAATGCCCTCTTGGCCCAGGGAGCTATATTCAAGGAGCTCCGCATATTTCTTCCTGCTGTTTTGTGCCAGGGTTCAGAGTCAAACAACCTGGGCTCTGAGGACAGACAGGGGCTCTGGGAGGACTTCCTCTATCTCACTCCCCAGGCTGTCCCCCGCCTGAGAGCAGACAGGCCTGACATTCCCTTATTTACTATCTCTTCTGAACTGTGGTTTCTAGTGTTGGCTAGATGGATCTCTCCTTCCCCCAAGCTCCTCTTATTACTTCTGCATCATCCTTATCTTGAACAATTGTCAGGGCTGATTCAGGGGCCTCAGACTGACCCCAGGGGAGAGACAAGCCCTGCCGATTCCATTAAAGGACAGATGTGGCTAGCCTGTAGTAATTACTCAGCCTGGTGGAAAAGGAATGTGCCAGCTCCAAAAATACCCGCCCACTGAGGATCAATCAGCACCTTGGCTGCTGGGACCCTGCATCATTGAGCAATTACTGTTCTGCCTGCAGGCAGAGTCAGCAGGTTGGGTGGGACAATGATTGTCCTTCAAATGGCCCATACTCAGCACTGAAGATGCTTCGCACAGAGACAATTGCTACCTGTAGGGGACAGAGAGGAACAGAGTGAAGTTTCTGAAAGCCACATCCACTTCTTGGAGAAGACTCTTCTAACTGATGAGTCTGGGACAGACTAAACTGAAGTGCTAATCGTCCCACCCCCATGAAAAGGATAATGTGGGTCTCACTGTACCGACGTGAACCAGTTTCTAAAATCTATCGCCAACTAAAAGCAGCAAGTTGCAAAACTGTGCAAACACTTACTCCCATCAGTAGTTTATTAAGGAGCTCTGGATCTGGACCCACAGTCCTGACCCCATCCTCTCACTGTGTGACCTCGGGCAAGTTCCTTAAGTTCTCTGTGCCTCAGTTTCCTCATGGAAAACAAAGATAATAAGCGTACTGACTTCCCATAGGCTCCAGACTTGGAGTAGACATCCCCTCACATTATAAATGGCAACCCACTCCAGTATTCTTGCCTGGAGAATCCCATGGACGGAGGAGCCTGGTGTGCTACAGTCCACGGGGTCGCAAAGAGTCGGACACAACTGAGCAACTTCACTTCACTTCACTTCTGTGCTTACACACCTGCCTCCTTGGGAGACTGTGAGCTCTTCAAGGTCCAGCTCTTGGTTTTCTTATCCTTCCCAAGTGTCAGTGCTATTGTTAGGGGAAGTACACTGACTGAAACCGCCCACCCTGGCCAGGCACCATAGTAACCATTTGCATGAGTTGTTTTACGACAGGAGGTCCTGGTAAGGAACAGGGAACTAATAAGCCTCCACCAACTGGAAGAGTTCAGGAAAGGTCAAAAGGAGACACCACCTGTCCGACCACCTCCCAGAATCCTTCTCTCTGGCATCCATCTTGGCTGAACAAGGCGTGCACCACCAGGAAGGACTCTTGAGTCAGAATGATTGGCTAAAGACAACCCAGAAACTAATCCCATCACCATAAAACCCGAGACTGCAAACCACGTGACAAAGCAGTTCTCCTGGGTTCCCTCACCCTACTGCTCTCCACCTGGGAGCCCTTTCCCAATAAAATCTCTTGCTTTGTCAGCACATGTGTCTCCTCAGACAATTCATTTCTGAGGGTTAGACAAGAGCCTAGTTTTGGGCCCTGGAAGGGGTCCCCCCTTCCTGCAACACTATGACAGTGAAATGAGATGATGTATGTAAAACCCTCAGTGTGGAGCTGGGGGTGCTAAATGCCCAGGGAATTTGGGTCCAGTGTTATTAGTCACTTGTTCATGCCCTTGCCAGGCCCAGAACAGGTGCTCAGGAGAAGCCAGTGAACTGAGCTGAAGAGCAGGCTATGAGACTGAATATACACACAGACAATGGCCAGACCAAGTATAAAAATAGATCTGTGACCCACAACCTGCAGCATCCTGTCCAGGAAATCGTCCGGTTAGTAAAGCAACCACCCAGGAAGCTAGCCTTCTGTTAAGTCAGACTTGGAGGCAGTCAGACTACCATCTCCATCAACTATCCAGGAAGCCAAATAACATCCTCTGTAACAGTTGGCCTCAAATGGCCAGAACTTGATTACTGAATTTCCCTAATGTTTATCCCAATATTTCATTTAGGACCAAGAGGAGACAGCCAGAAGTACATCCTAAGCAATCACACAGGACGCCCTGCAGCCAGCTGGCCCGCCTGCCTCCAGCTTCCCTGGGCTCCCAGCCTGCCTTCAGGCACACCTGAAGCCTTCTCCCTTTCATCCACTATAAATCCTTCCCACTCCTCTGTCTGCCTTTGACTCCCTGCTAAATCCAAGTGACAGTGGCTGAATCCCTGGCTAGAGCAAGCTCTGAATGAAACGCCTCTGCTGGTTCTCACTTGGATGGTCTTTGTTTCTGCAGGTGTGTCTTGGACACCTCTGGCCTGGCAGACTCAGGATACACTCAATAAAAAGACCTGAATGACTTGCATCGGGAGGAAGTGGAGAGATGGGAACATGGGAGGAGGAGACAGGCCAGAGGAGCCACAACCAGACTTAGGGACCCACTCTCAGCAGAGCCTACTTGCCCTTTGGACAGATACGATCTGTGCCATTGTCCATCTCAGATCTTGCTTTTTCCCACTATAAGTTGGGTGAAAGATGTCAAGGAGATGTAACCATTAAAGACAACCCTGGTGGCCCAGTGGTTAGGACCTAGCACTTCCACTGCAGAGGGTGGCGGGCGGGGCACAAGTTGGATTCCTGATTGGGGAACTAAGATCCTGCCTGCTGCATGATGTGGCTAAAAAAAATAAAGTAAAAAAAAAAGACCATCCAACTTCAAACGGGCCATGACTCCAGCAAAAGAAGTGTCCAGAGTACCCACGGGAGACCACTTGACAGGCACAGGCATGGAGTAAGCAGGCCGCTCTCTCCCCAACACTGAGGCAGCCAACCTTCTCTGTCAAGAACCCACAAGAGGATGCTAGCAGGAGATGAGGAGCCCAGAAAAGCCTATTCAAGCCTCCTTGTCACACTTGAAAGGAAAAGGTTTTTCTATTTGAAAGAGAAACCAGAATAAAGGTTGGGACCCAGAGCCGTCACTGTGGAAGCCAGGTGAGTCTCTCCGCTCCAGCCCCTCTATTCCTGGTCACCCTCCCTGGGCCCACTGCTGCCTCTGTGAAATCCAATCGCTGGGCACACCGGGGCCTTCTCTTTGTAATCCAAGGCAGTATAGGGGAGGCAGGAGTACCAGAGCACAGGAGGGAGGGCAAACAGCATCCTTCTACAGACCTCTGATGGAAGGGTATCATGGTAAGTACATTTTTACGACTGACTCATGGAAGGGTATCATGGTAAGCATATTTTCACAACTGAGGCACAAATGTAGGGCCCCTGAGTGTATTTCTCTGGTACTTGCTGCTGTGTCTCCAGGAAAGGGCCTGCTCACTCATTCCACAAGGTGCTGCCAAATGTCAAGTCCTCTCCAGGAGGCCCTTGAGCTAACAAATGCAGGTGGTCTGGAAAGGCAATCCCGCCTGCGGAGTGGGTAACGTGAGTGTCCTGCTAGAAGACCTTGGACACATCACTTCTTTCCCTGACCTTCCTTTTCCACTGTGAGATGAGATGGCAGAAACAGCTCTAATATTTTATGGGAGATTCTCTCAACTGGCTAAGTCTAACTTGCAAAATGTTTTTACGTTAAAGTAAAAATGGATAAATTTCACATAAAGATCCATCTTTCTAGCTTCAATTGAATAAAATAATCAGAACAATCCCAGGGACTTTCCTGATGGTCCAGAGGTTAAGACCCCACACTTTCACTGCAGGAGGCACAGGTTTGATCCCCAGTTGGGGAGCTAAGTTCCCACATGCTGCCTGATGTGGCCAAAAAATAGAAGAAGGAAAAAAAGAACACTCCCGTGGCACGTCTGGCAGAAGCTGAGCAGGGCAGGTACCAGTTGGCCACAGTACCCACCACTCCTTCTTATCATTACCAATCTGAGTCACTCATAACTTACATGCTAGTCTCTTTGGCATTTCAGTTCAGTTCAGTTTGGCATTTGCGTTGGTCTAAACTATGGTCTCAATTTTGGCTGCCTGCACTTTAGAACGATTGATTTAGGTTTTAACAGGTGCCTCTACCCAGACCCACACCCAGACATTCTGATTCAGTGGGTCTTGGGGTAAAGCCGAGGCAAATCAATTCTAATTTCAGCCAGGCTGACAGTTGCTGGTCCAAGGGCCCCCCTGGCTGGAAGGACCCATCTCACCTGTGTAAAGAAGCAGCCACCAGAAAAGGAAGGATGGTAAAATGGTCCTGGTGAAAACCATCCACAGATGCTCCTGGGGAAACATGTCTTGCCCTGGGATTCCTTGACTCACCCCTCATCATAAGCATTTTAATATTTTAAACACAAATGCAATGAGCTTTGTGAGCTTCAGTCAGAAACGACCACACAGATCAATCCCTCCTCCCGGCCCTTGTGTCTGCACCCAGCCCAGGTCCTGCCTGTAGCTTTCTCCCGAGCCACTGTCCAAGCTGCTTTCTGTCCCTGGCCCAGGTTTGCCAATTCATGCTTTCCTCTCCTCTCTGGGCTCCACCAGAGTCCACATCTCCTAAGGGAAGCTGCAGGAAATAGGCTGTTCAGGTCCCTCAGATTCCATCAGCAGCATTTTACATACTGGTTTCTCTAAACAGACTCTAAGACCCCTTTCATGCCCCTAACAGATAGAGAATTCCAGAAGGCAGGAATCACCTCTTCTGTGCCCTTCCCAATTCTCTCTCCCACCCCACCATTTCACAAACACACACCAAGCCCCCAGGCTGCAGCTCCACCCCACAGGTCACTGGGCTGAGCAGCAGTGAACTCCCGCAGAAGGATGAAGGAGCAGGGAGTGGACACGCAGTGGCCACTGCATTCTGCTCCTCCATCCGGAGGAGAAATTTCATGTGCATCATAACGCCCGCCTGTCAGCCTCCTGCTCATCTCTCTGCCAAGCACCCAAGTCCACTTGCTCTGCGTGTGCACAGCAGAGAAAACAACATCCCTGACATGTCACTCCTGAACTGAAAAAGCAACATGGGAAAACAGTGCTAGATTGGCAGGGTGCAGAAGGGGGCTTGTTAACAAGTCTACGGAGAAAAAACTACTCCAGAGCTGCAAGACCCCAAATACCCTGCTGGTCTATTCAAAACAAAAGAATCACTCCAGGACCCACAGCCTTAACCATGAGTCAATCTGATTCACAGCCAGCTAGAGGTAGGGGAGATATCCAGGCTGCAGGGAGGACACGGGTCCACCCTTAAAGGCCCTCCTTGGGAACTGTTTCCTGAGACCAGCTGACCAGGGGACCAGCCCTGGTGACAGTTCCCAGAGAGGGTCGGAGCCTTCAGGGTAAGAGCCGGAATGCCCTCCCGGCCTACCTCGGAGCTGACAGAATGTGGTCATGAACTTGCTGGTGAGGGCCTTGAGCTCGTTGTTGGCCAGCGTGATGAGGTGAATCTGGTCAGTGACATTTCGCAGGACCTTGTAGATGCCAACGGGGAAGGAAACCAGCTTGCACTCGGCCAGGTCTGCAGTCAAAGGACAAAGACCAGAGTTAGCAGCCACAGTTGACCACAGACTTGCCCCCAACCCCAAAGACCCTGACCCTGTCTCTCCTACTGCCTCCCTTCTCCCCCACCTTCCCTGTGCCAGGCTCACGACCTTCTCCTCTTTCCTCCAAGAGCCTTCATTACCATTCACCACACTTGTCCCCATCTAGCGCCCTAAGCTTAGGGCTGATTCTAGCATGTTCTCTAATAGCACAGCCTGCTAGCCAGAATGCAGAAGGCAGAGCTCTGCCAGCACACCGATGACCAGGCCACATGGCCGTGTGCCTGAGGCCCTGCAGGACCCACATGTCCCTCCGGGATCATCAGACTCGACAGTGAAGTCACAGTCTTAAGAGTGCTTTATAACAGTCTACTTCTGTGAAAAGAGGCAATTCACACAGACTTTGTGGTTTGACCTTCTTCCCTGTCCTGTCACTCTGAAAATAGGTCTGTCCAAGAGGCAGCAGGGAAGCCTCTCTGAAGAATAGTCTGGTAGTTCTTTGAATGGTTAAACCTAGTTAGCACATGACCCAGCAATTCCACTCCTGGGTGTATATCTGGGAAAGATGAAACCATGTGTCCACACAAAACAGTACACATATTCACAGCAGCATTACTCGTGTTGTTGTTGTCCAGTTGCTAAATCATGTCTGACTCTTTGTGACCCCAGGGACTGCATCACACCAGGCTCGCCTGTCCTTCACTAACAGTGTGCTCAAACTCATGTCCATTGAGACAGTGATACTATCTAACTATCTGATCCTCGCATTATTCATAATAGCCAAAAAATGGAAACAACTCATGTGTCCATCCACAGATGAACAGATAAAATGTGGTATATTCATTGTGTTTGGCGGGCTTCCCTGGTGGCTCAGAGGGTAAAGCGTCTGCCAGCAAAGCGGGAGACCCGGGTTTGATCCCTGGGTTGGGAAGATCCCCTGGAGAAGGAAATGGCAACCCACTCTAGTACTCTTGCCTGGGAAATCCCATGGATGGAGAAGCCTGTAGGCTATGGTAGGCTACAGTCTACGGGGTCGCAAAGAGTCAGACATGACTGAGCGACTTCACTTTCACTTTCATTTTGTTTGGCAACAGAAAGGAATAAAATACCAATATATACTGTTGTTGTTTAGTCGCTAAATCATATCTGACTCTTTGCGACCCCAGGGACTGTAGCTCACCAGGCTCCTCTGTCCATGGGATTTCCCAGGCAAGAATACTAGAGTGAGTTGCCATTTCCTTCTCCAGGGATATTCCTGATCCAGGGGTCGAACCCGCATCTCCTGGTTGGGGGGAGGATTCTTTACCATTAAGCCATAGATGGGCCTTAAAAACACAGTGGTAAGTCAAAGAAGCCAATCACCAAGGACAATATGCTGTATAAGGCCATTTACATGAAAGGTCCAGAACAGGCAAATGTAAAGACGGGATGTAGATTATTGGTTACCCAGGGCTGGGGGTACTGAGGGGTGAGGGGTTTCTTTGCAGGGGTATGTTCTACAATTGAATGCGGTGATAGTTGCACACTGAATATACTCAAACCACTGAACTGTATACCTTAAACGGATGGACTATATGGTATGTGAATTATATCTCAATAAAGCTGTTTCATATATACGGCAGCAGAGAGACATTGACAGTATGGAGGCTCGGAAATTAGCTGTCCAGCTCATCTAAGTCACTTACCTTTGCTGAGTCTCAGTTTTCCCATCTTTAAAATGGGGGCATCATTGTCTACCTAGTAAGGCTGTCAGGAAAAGTAAATATCATTGAAAGTACTCAGTGGGGCTTTCCTGGTGGCTCAGTGGTAAAGAATTCACCTGCCAAAGCAGGAGACACAAGTTCCATCCCTGACCTGAGAAGATCCCACCTGCCACAGAGCAACTAAGCCCGTGCCCCACAACTCAAGACTGTACTCTAGGGCCTGGGAGCTGTAACTGCTGAGCCCACATGCCACAACTACTGAAGCTGGTGCACCCTGGAGCCCGTGCTCAGCAACAAGAGACGCACCACAAAGAGGCCTGTGCACTGCAGCTGGAGAGTAGACCCCACTCATCGCAACTAGAGAAAAGCCTTTGGAGCAGTGAAGACCCAGCACAGCCAAAAATAAATAAAATGACATTTTAATACAGTACTCAATATACTAACCAAGTGCCTAGCAGACAAATAGTGGGGCTACTACAAGTGTTTCCCTACTCACCTTCTACTTTGCCCTCCCCTTCACATCCTACCCACACTGCTCCATGCTTTAAGGCCAGGTCCCACCTCTTCTAGAAGTCTTTCTGGAGCCCCGCATTACTGGTGATTGCCCCCAGTGCCAGGAGCACTCACTGACTCAGACAGCACTGATCCATCCCTCAGCACACTGTGGTCTTTTCCCTCAAGAGGCCAGACTTCCCCAGGACTCTAAGCCTTTGAAGCTTGTTCCAAAATTAATACACAAAATTCAATAACATTCCTATATGCCAACAATAAAAAACAGCTTTTAAAGATCTTATTCTGTGAAGAAAGTCAGACAGAGAACAAATCTTTCTCAGTTATATGAGTATGATATCACTTATATGTGGAATTTAAAAAACGGTACAACTAAACGTATTTACAAAACAGAAATAGAGTCACAGATGTAGAAAACAATCTTATGGCCATGGGGTGAGGGGCGTGGAGAAGAGGGATAAATTGAGATTGGGATTGACATATACACACTACTATATGTAAAACATATAATTAATAAGGACCTACTGAATAGCATAGAGAATTCTACTCAGTACTCTGTAAGGGCTTATATGGGGAAAGAATCTGAAAAAGAGTGGATATATGTTCATACATAACTGACTCACTTTGCAGTACAGCAGAAACTAACACAACATCATAAATCAACTATACTCCAATAAATTTTTTTTTAATTCATATTTTAAAGTATGCTAAAGAGGAGAAGACAGGGAGAAAGGAAGAAAGGGAGGGAGGGAAGGAGGAAAGAAGAAAGAAAAGATCCTATTTTAAACAGCAGCAATAATGCAAAGTCTATTTAGTTCAGTTCAGTTCAGTTGCTCAGTTGTGTCCGACTCCCTGCAACCCCATGAATCGCAGCACCCCAGGCCTCCCTGTCCATCACCAACTCCGGGAGTCCACCCAAACTCATGTCTATTGAGTCGGTGATGCCATCCGCCATCTCATCCTCTGTCGTCCCCTTCTCCTCCCGCCCCCAATCCTTCTCAGCATCAGGGTCTTTTCCAATGAGTCAACTCTTTGCATGAGGTGGCCAAAGTACTGGAGTTTCAGCTTCAGCATCAGTCCTTCCAATGAACACCCAGGACTGATCTCCTTTAGGATGGACTGGTTGGATCTCCTTACTGTCCAAAGGCCTCTCAAGAGTCTTCCCCAACACCACAGTTCAAAAGCATCAATTCTTCGGCGCTCAGCTTTCTTCACAGTCCAACTCTCACAGCCATACATGACCACTGGAAAAACCATCTAGACAGACTTTTGTTGGCAAAGTAGACAGACTTTTGTTGGCAAAGTAATGTCTCTGCTTTTCAATATGCTATCTAGGTTGGTCATAACTTTCCTTCCAAGGAGTAAGCGTCTTTTAATTTCAGGGCTGCAATCACCATCTGCAGTGATTTTGGAGCCCCAAAATAAAGTCTGATACTGTTTCTACTGTTTCCCTATCTATTTGCCATGAAGTGATGGGACCAGATGCCATGATCTTAGTTTTCTGAATGCTGAGCTTTAAGCCAACATTTCCACTCTCCTCTTTCACTTTCATCAAGAGGCTTTTTAGTTCCTCTTCACTTTCTGCCATAAGGGTGGTGTTATCTGCATATCTGATAGAAATAATAAAAACTGAAGCCCTTCACCCTTACCTGCCTCACAGAATGTCTACTCTGACTCTAATAGCAGCTCCAATGTCACCTCCTCCACAAAGCCTTCCCTGACAACCCTAAGCTCCAGTCCTTGAGTCTTATATGGTGTGAAAGAGACCTCTTCACCCGGTACTGTATTAACTTACTTTCCCAGTGGAGTAGGAAGACCCCCAGAGAACATTACCAGCAGAGATGGGCCAGGCTCAATGGGCAGGACAGAGTTACTGGTGACCTCACTGAGCTGGTCTGAGAAAAGAAAGGGGACGAATGGGGGTAAGGGCAAAAACCCAAAAGACCGAGGAACCAGAGAGGTAGAACATCCCATTAAGTGTCTTTAGGGACTCCCCTGGTGGTCCAGTGGTTGGGACTCTGCACTTCCACTGCAGGGGGCCCAGGTTCAATCACTGGTCAAGGAACTAAGATCCCGCAAGCCCCGAGGCTCAATAAAAAAAAATTTAAAAAGTGTCTTTACTGTTTCCTCTGGTCCAGGGCTATGCTAGGTGACCCTAGCCTGGCTGCTGTCCAATGTCAGGAACCTGTTCTTAGATTAGTGAGATGGGGTTTGCAGAACAGACTGCAAAGTCTTACGGGGAGGAATGAATGCCAGAGGTCAGACTTTCAGTAAAAAGAGATTGAGGACTGGATCAGCCCTGCAGGCTCAAACTTTGGGGCAAGTTGAGGATTCTAGAAAAAGCAAACCTTTCCAAACAATGAGCCCCCTAGTACTTTGTGCCAGATGCTCAAAGGTCTAGAAAGGTTTCTTGTAGTTATAAATCATAACAGCCCCTGTGGATAAAATCAATGGATCTCAGACCTGCTGAGAACAACAAGGAAAGTGTCAGAAGCTTTCCCTTTAAAACAAAGAGCAAAATAAAGATGCCTTCCATCATCAGTATCCCTAAATATGGTCATAGACATTCTGGCCAAAGAAATAGAAAGCATAAACATCAGAAACAGATAAAATGATGATTATGTGTATATGACATGACTGCATAACCTCAACAAAGCAGTCATCTGACAAGGTACACAAATTAAAAAGATCTCAGCAAAATGGCTAATCAAACTAAACATGCAAAGTTCAATAATATCCCTAAATGCCTACAGTAAATATAGTTTCAAGGATCCTATTCCAAACAGAAATGTAATATAAAATATAGAGCTCAAAAATACAGAAAAATAAAAAAGTTTTAAATAATAAAACAAAATATAGAGCTAATCATAATGGAAAATACATTTGACCAATATTAAGAAAAGTAGGAAAGTTCACAAATATATTTTTAAAAATAGGTTTGTACATTGAAGATATATAACATTCATTGACAACAAGTCAAAATACTGTAATAATGGTGATTTTTTTAAGAAGTTAAATTATAGGTTGTTTAATGCAATTCTGACTCAAATACCCAAAAGTTTTTTTTTTTTTTTAACTTGATGAAATGGTTTTAAATCTCAACTAGGGAATAAGCAAGCAAAACTCTCTAAAAGAGAAAAAGTAGGGAGATAATCAATTTTATAAGGCTGCAGGGATTAAAACAGAGGGTAATAGGAAAAAAGATCATATAAAGAAAACCTACAGGCCAGAAAATACAGCCCCTAATTTCAGTTCAGTTTAGTTCAGTTGCTCAGTCGTGTCTGACTCTTGCGACCCCATGGACAACAGCACGCCAGGCCTCCCTGTCCATCACCAACTCCCAGAGTTTACCCAGACTCATGTCCATGGAGTCAGTGATGCCATCCAGCCATCTCATCCTCTGTCATCCCCTTCTCCTCCTGCCCTCAATCTTTCCCAGCATCAGGGTCTTTTCAAATGAGTCAGCTCTTCGAATCAGTTTGGCAAAGTATTGGAGTTTCAGCTTCAGCATCAGTCCTTCCAATGAACACTCAGGACTGATCTCCTTTAGGATGGACTGGTTGGACCTCCTTGCAGTCCAAGGGACTCTCAAGAGTCTTCTCCAGCACCACAGTTCAAAAGCATCAGTTCTTCAGGGCTCAGCTTTCTTTATAGTCCAACTCTCGCATCCATACATGACCACTGGAAAAACCATAGCCTTGACTAGACAGACCTTTGTTGGCAAAGTAATGTCTCTGCTTTTGAATATGCTGTCTAGTTTGGGCATAATTTTCCTTCCAAGGAGTATGCGTCTTTTAATTTCATGGCTGCAGTCACCATCTGCAGTGATTTTGGAGCCCCCTAAAAAAGTCAGCCACTGTTTCCCCATCTATTTGCCATGAAGTGATGGGGCCAGATGCCATGATCTTAATTTTCTGAATGTTGAGCTTTAAGCCAACTTTTTCACTCTCCTCTTTCACTTTCATCAAGAGGCTCTTTAGTTCTTCTTCACTTTCTGCCATAAGGGTGGTGTCATCTGCATATCTGAAGTTATTGATATTTCTCCCAGCAGTCTTGATTCCAGCTTCTGCTTCCTCCAGCCCAGTGTTTCTCATGATGTACTCTGCGTATAAGTTAAATAAGCAGGGTGACAATATACAGCCTTGACATACTCCTTTCCTGATTTGGAATCAGTCTGTTGATCTATGTCTAGTTCTAACTGTCGCTTCCTGACATGCATACAGATTTCTCAAGAGGCAGGTCAGGTGGTCTGGTATTCCCATCTCTTTCAGAATTTTCCACAGTTTATTGTGATCTACACAGTCAAAGACTTTGGCATAGTCAATAAAGCAGAAATAGATGTTTTTCTGGAACTCTCTTGCTTTTTCGATGATCTAGTGGATGTTGGCAATTTGATCTCTTTCATAATTTAATAAGTGCTAAATGAGGCCTCACAAATAAATTAGGGAAGAAAAGGGTTAATAACTGATGTCAGCATAGCCAATGAATAATTCTGGGAAAATAAGAGAGAGAAAGAGACTCTTAACCTAAGAAAATAGAACTCTAGACAGAATTACATTTTAAATATTTTTAAAAATCAAACCAAAATATCAGAAGTAAACAGACTTTAACATTTATACAGCCCCTTAATTGAGGATGACTTTTTCAACATAGGAGCAATAAAGACTACAAAGAAACAGATTAACAAACCTAACGATAAAAAAATATAACACACCTGGATGCTTAAAAGAAGATAAGGCAAGCAACAGATTGTGGAAAAGGATCTATAAATAGAATAAGTTGTTATCTTGATTATTTTAAATACTCAATATAATTCAATTTAAAAAATTAACCCACCAGATGGTAGACATTCACCAGCGAGAAAATATAATTAGTAAACAAATATATAGCCCCTGATATATGCTGTCAAACTTCTTCCCAGAATATTTACATCAATTTACATATATCCTGGCCAACAAATAAGAGGACCATCAAAAAATCTTTGCTAATATAATCAGTGGAAATTATATCCTTTGCTGTCATAAGGAGACTGTTTACCTTTTATGATAAATTAACCATTTTTATTTCCTTGATGGAATATCTTGCTTGGATCTCTGGCTGTTTTTCTACTTGGAGTTCTGGCATTCCACATGCCTCACACCCTCTCCAGGTGTTAGTAGAGCTCCCTAAATAATATTATCAACCTACATCTGTGCATTGGTTTTCTTATTTAATAGTTCATATTACAGCATTTAGGTGTTTTTTTAAAAACAGAATATAAAAATTATGCGCACACAGTAATTTCAAGTATGTGCAAAAGTATACATGCCTGGGAAAGAAGACAGAAAGAAAATCTAAGCAGAATGTTAAATAGTTATTATAAAGGATTAGAGCAATTTATTACTATTTATAGTCCTGCTGTTTATTTCATATAAAATAAGTACCACTATTTGCATAAAAATATTTTCAGTATATACAGTGATACTCTACCTTTAAAATTGAAAAATAAATGCATCATAAAAATAACTTTTTTTGGAAAAAATAACCTGGCATATTCAAGGATAAACTGAAGCCAGCCAGCTCTTTAAAATCCAAGAAACAGAGAAGGCAGACCCATGAAAAAAAGACAGTAGCTCTTTGTCCTGGACTGAAGTAGAAGTTATAAGATGGAGCTTTCAGGACTTGAGTACTACTCAAAGAAACATACACGACACCCTGCTCTCCTAAGTGGGGACAGAAAATGTTCTCAATGAAGGCAGAAAAGCCACAAAGCCTCTCAACTTATTCCCAAGAATGCTCAAAGCAGCTGTCTTCCCAAGAAGATGAAACGCCCAACCCATAGCCTCGTTCCTCCCACCTGGGCTGTCCACATGACATCCCACCGCACACCACCCTACTCTCCCATTCCCCAGCGCAAGCAACACGTGGCCTCTGCAGCTTCACTTGCCCACGAATAGTCACAGAAGCATATGGCCTGGCCCCTGAGGGGTGCCGAGGGCCTGGGTGCATCCACACCTGCTGCTTCATTTATCCTCTGCAAACAGCTATCCAGGCCGTCCTGTGTGCCAGGCACCACTCCGCAGTGTGCCCTGTGGCTTCCCTGTGATTATTTTGTTCTTGGGGACTCTGTCTGTTTCTCTCCATCCTTTGGTGCACAGGGAGGAGGGTACACCATGATGCTCCTACTCAGAACAGTCCGGTTGCCTTTAATGGTAAAGGCCCCCAAGAATACCTGCAAAGAGCCCTGCTGGGATGTGATGCAAACACCCTCTCCAGGCCATGTGACCAGCCACTAACACGGCCCATGAAGTCCCCTCCCCTGTGGGGAGCAGAAGCCTGTGATCTCGGGCACAGCTCTCCATGGTCACTGGGACAAGAGTATGGAGATCCAGGTACCCAGATATGTGGGAGCAAGTCACAGCCTTGCGTGGTCACCTTGCCATCTGTACAGAAGGTGCAAAACACCTCATGTCCATTCCCTGGGGGTGGGGATATTAACCATAAATAGTAGCACTCACTATTTCATATAAGCTAAGCTGGCAGACCTATCCTCTCTGTACACATGAGGAAAATACAATTACTTGCCCAAGGTCATTCAGCTAAAATTAGTGTAAGATTTGGATGCGGCTTGATCAGGCAGCCAGGGGTCCTAACCATTTTGCTATCCTGCCCTGCTGAGTCAAGAGTGTGCCCAGGTGTCTGGTTCTAGGCCAGAGAAAGGGGAGTCCCTGCTGAACAGCTCAGTGGGAAACCAGGGCCTTGGCTACAAACTCCTGTAGGACTTTCCCACTTAGCACCCACAATCCAGGGATAGAGGCCTCGCAGCCTTCTTCATGAGCCTTCTGTCCTCAGGAACTTCTTCTCCAGGTCTAATTCAGAGGATGGGCACCCTTTATACCTACTATGCCTGTGTGAGGTAGAGACAAGCCCTGGGTTGAGTCAAGTTCAGTGTTCACAGGGGCATACAGCATGACTTCCAGAAAACACCACCAGGATACAGCTGGGGGCCAAGTCCCACTAAGGGAGGAGGACCAGGGAAAAGAAGTGCCAGGCTGGAGACAGGCGAGTTGTCCTCCAGGAGGCACAGGAGGTCACCAAGAGTCCCATTCTCTATGAGTGCTCAGAGCTGGCAGGATGGGGGCTAGCTCAGCAGCCATAAGGAAAAGGCTCCAGGTGAGGAAGTGAGTGCAACATCATGGGGAGATCAGGCAGGGTTACCACCGAGAGGACTCCCGAACCAGATGGAGGCCGGGTGATCTCCAAGGTCTCATTCAACCAAAAGAAAACAAGCAGAGCTACTTGTATTAACTATATGCCAGGCACAGTAGTAGGCCCTTTTTACGTACTAATGCCTTACATTCCCATAACAACCCTAAGTTACCCTCACAGGTGGAAAATGAGGTCTGTGGCGATAGGTGAATTGTTTAAGGTCATTTCAGGGAGATGATGTAGAGTACAAAGACCTGGAAAGCAAAGATTCCTGCAAGGTGATCAACTTGTCTTAGTTTGCCCAGGATGTCGCCAGTTTTAGTACCGAAAGCCTGACAGCCTGGTGGACCCCTCCTTAATTGCAGATGACAACTGGTCACCCTAAATTCAGCTGCACGCTGACAGATGAGAGATTACCAGAATTAGAGAGGAGCAGGGAAGGTAACCCAGCGTGAGCAAAGACCTTCATTCCTCTGGAGCTCGACCTTTGAGCCCCGCCTCCTCCTGTAACTTCCTAGAGCTCAGGAGATAGGAAGGTTTGTCTCGAAAGCATTTCAGGCTACTTAGTGGTGCATACAATCCCACAGACACCATCAGGGGCTTGGGAATACTAACAATGGGGTCCTCCATCAACAGCTGAATGGCAGCCGGATGCAAGTATGCCTGTTCTCAGAACCCTTGTCACTGATACCTGAACCACAGTGGAGAACAGAGACCTTTAGGCAGGAGGCACTGTAATAGACACAAGGCATAATTAGCCTCATAATTGTAACTATCCCTGGAAGAAAGTCAAACTGCATGTCTCCAAATCTCTAATTAGGATAGCATTTTGTGTTAATAAAGAACCTTTTTAACTCAAAATGCGTGGGTCCTTCATTAAAGGTTATCCTGTAAATTCTAATGAAGTAACTGCTGGGCAAAACAAGCAAAATCCTAGCAGTACACAGAACACTGTGTGGGAAATCAGGAGGGCGGAGTCAAGCTGGTATTGTTCCTTAGAAACTCAGAACTGACCCAGCTCAGTCCCTGCTGAGAGGTGGGCCTGGTGACAGGACCCCGTGGTGGGAGCAGAGAGGGTAACCAAGTCACAGGGCCTGAGGAGGAAGTGTCAGGGACTCAGGCTGGCAGGTGCATGGGCTCCTGCCCGATCCAGAAACAAGACTCCCCAGGCTGTAGAAGGAAAACCGCCACCAGTGTGACCAGTCCCACCCAGGATATCTTTTTTTCACAAAATACCTCTTTTCACAAAGTCTTTTTTCCTAGCATCTTTTTTTCAGGATTAGAAGGTTGAAGGTCATTTTAACCCATGTTTTCCAAACTTCCCATTTGGAGAGGTGGGTCCTAGAAACCTACCCTTGAGATTCTGTCTCAGTGGGTCTAGAATGGCAGCAAGGAATTTGTTTTTTAACAAGTATTCCTAGGTGACTGTTACCAATAAGCAAACTTGGGAAATACTGAGTAACGCAGGCTTCCAACTCAGAACTGAATTTCTCTTACTGTCTCCACAGAGTTCTTCTTGAATGCCTCTGATGATGGGGCACTCACCTCCCTTTCACAGAATGGCTTTAACTGTTAGAGACTTCTTTCACGAACTGTATGGTAACTATTACCCTGCCACTACCTAGCGTCCTTCTGCCTTCTTGGATTACATGTAGCTATCTGCCCCCAAGTGATAATGCGTTATATACATGAGGATGAAGGACATGATAAGCTTTTCTCCAGACAAAACAGCCAGAAACCTCAATCCCCATGGTTTTCACTGCTCCCTTCAGAGTCAGGACTGGCCCAGCTCAGACCCTGCCAAAGCCAGAACTGACTCCTGTGCAGGCTTTCAGTCTGTAACACATGACCACAGCCACCACTCACTGGCACCAGGTGTATAACTTCTCAGGGCCTCAGACCTACAATCTCATCTACTCCTCACAAGTACTCTGTAAGGTCAGTTCTATACTTACTCCCATTAACAGAGGAAGAAACTGAGTCATGGAGAAGTTAAAGACTGGATTCTTCAAGGTTGCATGACTTATTCAAGGTCACCCAGTTAATTAAACAATAATTAACATTCATAAAGGGCTTCCTACATGCAAGCCACTTAGCACTGTCCTTTAAATTTTTTTATTTTTTATTGAGTTTTAGTTGATGTACAATATTTTATGTTTCAAGTGCATAATATAATGATTCACAATTTTTAAAGGTTATATTCTATCTGTATTTATAAAGTATTGGCTATATTCCCTGTGCTATACAATACATCCTTGTAGCTTATTTATTTCATCCAGAGTAGTTTGCACCTCTTAATTCACTACCCCTATCTTTTCCTTCCCAGCTTCCCATTCTCCACTGGTAACCACTAGTTTGTTCTCTGTATCTGTCAGTCTGGTTTATTTGGTGGTGTTATATTCATTGAAAAAAAGAAAGTGAAAGTCACTCAGTCGTGCCTGACTCTGCGACCCCAGACTATACGGTCCATGGAATTCTCCATGCCAGAATACTGGAGTGGGTAGCCTTTCCCTTCTCCAGGGGATCGTCCCAACCCAGGGATTGAACCCAGGTCTCTGGCATTGCAGGCGGATTCTTTACTCTCTGAGCCACAAGAGAAGCCCAAGAATACTGGAGTGGGTAGCCTATTCCTTCTCCAGCGGATCTTCCCAATCCAGGAATTGAACTGGGGTCTCCTGCACTGCAGGCGGATTCTCTACCAACTGAGCTATCAGGGAAGCCCATATATTCATTAGTTTATTTTATTGATTTTTTTTTTGATTCCACATATAAGCAGTATCATACAAAAGCCATGTCTTTCTCTGACTTATTTCACAAAGCATAATACTCTCCAAGACTATCCATGTTGCAAATGGAAAAATTTCATCCTCTTTTATGGTTAAGTGGTATTATATTAACTATCTGGGGGAGACGGTTGTTTCTATCTACTCATTTTTTTTTTCAGTATTTCATCTCATTTTACTTTTTTTTTTTTTTTTTTGAGTATAATTGCTTTATAAAGTTGTTAGTCTCTGTTGTACAATGATTTGAATCAGCTATATGTATACATGTATCCCCTGCCTCTTGGGCCTCCCTCCCCAGCCCCATCCTACCCATCTAGGTCATCCCAGAGCACTGATGATGAGCACCCTGTGCTATGCAGCAGCTTCCCACTCGCTATTTTACACACAGTAGGGCATACATGTCAGTCCCAATCTCCCAATTGGTCCCACTCTCCCCTTCCCCTGCCCCATGTCCCATATTAACTCAATCCTCACAACAGCTCCATGAGATAGGAACTATTATCACCATCTCTGTTTTCAGAAGAAGAATCTGAGACACACGCCTGTGGCCTTGGTTAGTACGTGGCATAGCCGGCCCTGAGCTAGTACACCGCTATGTACACAGCCTCCCCAGGATATGTAACTGTCACTTAGGATGGTCAGCTGCTCAGAAACAAGAGATTTTGAGCTCCAATGAGCAGACAGATCTTACAAGATTTACAATGGATTGCTATGGACATTGGTATATTACAGTTACCATGGAGCTATATTAAGGAGGCTTAGAGTTGAAAGAGCTGGTGAAAGAATTATCCAGTGCCTGGATGTGTCACTCAGTTGGCTCTGGGACCTCAGACAAGACCCTTTGGTTCTTATGCCCTTGGTGTGCATCTCAGGTACATGCTGAGGTTGGAGCTGATCAACTCTGAGACCCCTCACGGCTGCCATTGTGAAATCTAGCTGGTAGTTGTCAGACTTGGCGACACACTGAGCCAGTCACCAGGGGAGCTTTACAGACTCTTGATATCTTAGTCACACTCGCAGAGATTTTAACTTAAACAGTGTGAGCTGGGGCTTGGGAATCAGGGGTTCTCAAGCTCCCCTGGTGATCCTAACACACAGCCAGGGTAGAGAACTCTGCACTACACCATTATCTCTCAAACTTCACTGTGCTGACAGATTACCCAGGGTTTCTATTAGGATAAGGCTTCTGATGGTGAGGTCTGTGTTGGGACCTGAGATCCTGTATTTCTACCAGGCAGGTCCAAGGACCACTCTCAGTAGCAAGGACTAGTCCAATGCAGTGGTTCTCAAAGTGGGGCCCCTAGACCACAGCATCTCCCCAGAATCCATTGTGAATACACATTCTCAGTCCCCATTCCAGACCTACAGAATCAGAAGCTCTCGGGGCAGGGCCTGGCCATCTGTGTTTGTGTGTGTTTTAAGATGTTTATTTACTATTATTATTATCACTGATCACCTACTGGCGGTTTTTTTATTTTCTTTATTTTTGGTTGTGCTGGGTCTTTACTATAGTTGCGACAAGTGGGGGCTACTCTCCCCTTGCAGTGTGCCAGCTTCTCATTGAGGTGGCTTCTCTTGTGGCAGAGGACAGGCTTCAGTAATTGCGGTGCACAGTAGTTATGGTTCCCAGGCTCTAGAGCATGGGCTTAACAGGTGCAGGGCAAGAGCTTAGCTGCTCGGCGCCATGTGGGATCTTCCCAGATAGGGGATCAAACCTATGTCTCCTGCATTGGTAGGCGGATTCTTTACCACTGAGCCACACCGGGAAGACCCATCTGTGTTTTAACAAGCTCTCCAACTTGAGTTTGAGAATCACCCTGGCTTAGAGAGACTGGGCTGCCCCCAGCTGTTGTTTCCTGGCCCTGATGGATGGTGATGAAGGTGACAACGAAAGCAACTCACAATCACTAAGGGCTGCCTGGTCTCTGCCTGTGCAGGGGCTTTGAGTTTGCTCACATGGGGAACATTATTTTGCCCTGGGTGCCTCCCATTTCTCATCAGATTGGGGGATTTCAAGACAGAGCCACTGTCTCTTCATCCTTCTCTCTTGCTTGTTCATGTTTCTGATTCTGACAGAGGCACAGGTGACCTCTGGTGTAGAAGCAGCTGGGCTGGGCTCAGGAGGCCCACATTCTCGTCCCAGCGCCCCCTGCTATTAGCCGTGGGGTCTCATGGAAAAGGTTTCTCCAGGGGCCTTGTTTTCTCTTCTGTAAATGAGGGTTTAGACCATGGGATCTGGGGACTCTCAACCAGGCTGGAGATTCTGTGATTCTATGAGTCTACTGAACAAAGACTTTTGGCCAGTGCTCCTGTCAAAGAGGAGAGGCTGCAAGCTGCAGCTAAGTGTTCCAGAATTGTCCGTGCCTTAGAACATGCTGGAACATGTACTATAACAGGGGGATCTGAGGTTCAAGTCACCCAGGCCCATGAGTAGAGAGCTGGGATTTGAACCAAGAAACCCAACTCCAAAAGCCCATGGTCTTTCCACAACATTACATCACATCAGTACACCACACCACCCTCTCTCCTACCACGGTCAGAAGATAGTCCTAAAAAAGGTAACATAGGGATTTCCCTGGTGGTCCAGTGGTTAAGACTCCACACTTCCATTGCAGGAGGCACGGGTACAAACCCTGGTCAGGGAACTAAGATTCCACATGCCTCATGGTATGGCCAAAAAAAAAAAAAAACCAAAAGTAATATAATAATAGCTTACCCTTATGTGGCACACCTATATGCTTGAGACTTTAAATAGGTGACACAATTTGTCCACTTTAATCTTCACAACAACCCCATGTATTAAGTATTAAGTTCATTCTCATTTCATCATTGTAGAGTGTGTGTTAGTCGCCCAGTTGTGTCCGACTCTTTGTAACCCCATGGACTGTAACCTGTCAGGATGCTCTGTCCATGGGATTCTCCAGGCAAGAATACTGGAGTGGGTTGTCATTTCCTCCTCCAGACATCATTGTAGAAACAGGGGCTAAACAGAAAAGCCGCAATGTGACCCCAGGCAGTCTACCCTGAGAGAGCTCAGTTTAGCAGAAAAACACATGGGATGATGTGAGGCACTCAAATCAGAGGCCCTCGGTGGCAGCAGACTCTCATTCAGGAGGCTGGTATAGAGAAAACTATCTTAAAAAGTAGAGACGTTACTTTGCCAACAAAGGTCTGTCTAGTCAAAGCTGTGGTTTTTCCAGTAGTCCTGTATGGATATGAGAGTTGGACTATAAAGAAAGCTGAGCACCAAAGAATTGATGCTTTTGAACTGTGGTGTTGGAGAAGACTCTTGAGAGTCCCTTTGACTGCAAGGAGATCCAACCAATCCATCCTAAAGGAGATCAGTCCTGAATATTCATTGGAAGGACTGATGTTGAAGCTGAAACTCCAATACTTTGGCCACCTGATGCGAAAAACTGACTCACTGGAAAAGACCCTGATGCTGGGAGGGATTGAAGGCAGGAGGAGAAGGGGATGACAGAGGATGAGATGGTTGGATGCCATCACTGACTCAATGGACATTAGTTTGAGTAGGCTCTGGGAGTTGGTGATGGACAGGGAGGCCTGCCATACTGCAGTCCAAGGAGATGCAAAGAGTCAGACATAACTGAGCGACTGAACTGAACTTATAAAGAAAACATATTTTTCTGAAACATGAAAATGAAAACTTAGACATGGGCCTGCTAGGAAGAGTCAGCACTCCTTCCAAAAGATCAAACTCCAGCACCTCCGCATGTATCAGGGGCTGGGGCTGGAAGCTGGCATTCTGGCATAAGAAGCAAAGGGCTGCCAGCCTCTGAAACACCATTTGGTCTCTAAAGCTGGGAGGTGTGGGATGCGGAGAGCAGGTGAAACAAGTCATCAAGGACTGGCATCAACACACCACTGCACACAATTAGGCTGTATCTTGTTATCTGCACACAGTATTGACAGAGCTAACTAGCTGTAGAAGGTTTAAGACAAAAAGGATCCCTGGACAACTGCCTCCTGGCAAACCCCATTCTCCAGAGACAACTACTTTAGACATTTTCGGGGATTTTGCTGGTGTTTAATTGCCAATCCCTACAGCAGCCTTTTCCTGGCCTTTCCCCATCTGTCTCATGCCACCTGGAAAGGAAAGGTCACAGGAGAGCTCACTGAGTAATCGCAGAAGTCCAGAAAATTCCACTTCAATAGCGGTATACTGGGCCCTGGCAGGGAGTTAGAGAAGGGCAGAAAGGTACTCAGGAAAGGGGTAAGGTGCAAAGCATCTTCTGGGGACAGGGAGAGACCACTGAACCTGAACATAACCATGGGCTTGTTGTTTCTTCTATGTACTTTACAGATCTCTGTATTATGTGATATTTTTACATTACTTCTTACAACTATCCTCAGTTTAAAGAAAGTAACATCCCTAACATCCAGCTACCCATGGGAACAGGCTAAGGAGGCTGGGTTGGTGGAGATCTCTCTTGATGGGGACGGGGGGAATGGGGTAAAATCCTGGAGGGCCAAGCCCAGAAGGGCTACCGCAGAGCACAGTCGACAGCCCAACCACAAACACGGCGCACGTGAGACTCTGGAGCTCAGAGGTGCTTTCTCTTGACCTCCTGCAGGAGTCCCAGCCTCTCTGGGACATGATGGGACTGCAGAGTGTCTGCCTCCCAAAACAAAGCTGAGCTTCTGGCCCCCAGCCAATAGCCATCATACCTAACAGTTGGAGATGCTCCAACCACACAAGAAGAGCTAGAGAGGTTAAGAAGGAAGAGGTGCCTGAGAGCTCCCTCTTCCTCCAGATCCAAACTGAGGCTTTTCTGGGGCCGAGGCTTTCGTGCTATGGGGTCTCAGGAAAGTTACTTAGCCCCAGCTTCAGTTTCCCCTTCCATAAAGTGAGAACAAAAATTCACACAAAATCCTCTACATGCATGTTCACAGCAGCACCACTTGCAATAGTAGAAGTAGCTCAAAAAAGTAGAAGTTAGCTCAAATGTATATCAACTGACGAATGGATAAGCAAAAGATGGTAGCTCCATACACTGGAATATCACTTGGCCTTAAAAAGGAATGAAGTACTGATACAACAGGATGAATCTCGGGACTTTCCTGGTGGCTCATTGGGTAAGAATCTGCCTGCCAATGCAGGGAACAAGGGTTCAATCCCTGGTCCAGGAAGATTCCACATGCCGCAGGGCAACCAGGCCTGTGTGCCGCCTCTACTGAAACGGTGCTCTAGAGCCCGCAAGTCACAACCACCAAGCCTACGTGCTGCAGCTACTGAAGCCCGCAAACCTAGAGCCTGTGCTCTGCAACAAGAGAAGCCACTTCAATGAGCAGCCCAAGCGCCGCCACCAAGAGCAGTCCCCGCTCATCCCAACTAGAGAAAAGCCTGCCCATGGCAACGAAGACCCAGCACAGCCAGAAAAAACAAAAAGGATGAACCTCAAAAAAAATTATGTTAAGGAAGGAAATCAATCACAAGAGGCCACATACTGATGACTCTCTTTACATAAAATGTCTAGGATAAGCAAATCTACAGAGACAAAAGGAGACTGGGGGTTGCCAGGGGCTGAGGGAGATCTGAGAAATCTGGAATAATTGCTTAGTGATACAGGGTTCCTTTCTGGGTGATGAATACATTCCAAAATTGATCGAGGCGATGGTTATACAACCTGTGAATATATTAAAAGCCACAGAATGTTACACTTCGAAATGGTGAATTTTGTGATATGTGAATTATCCTTCAACTTAAAAAAAAAACGTGAAGACAAGATGATCTAACTAACCAACAGGGTTGTTCTGAGCATGAAAGAAAATGTCCACAAGGGGCCAAGCACAGCATGGCAGGCAGCGTGTACTCAGTAAACAAGAGAAGCTGTTGCAAGGCTGCAAAGACATTGTTTTGATGTGAGAATTCATTATCAGGAAATGCTTCAGCTCTGTTGTTCCTTGAAGGAGGAAGAAGGCCCCTGGCAGTCACTTATTCCAAAAACCTCATAGCAAAGAGACAACTGTGTGTGTTATTGTGGAATCTGGGACTTGCCAAGACAATTCCTGTTTCTTCCTGGCAAACCAGCCAATTGCTTAAAAAAAAAAAATCCTGTATTTAATTAAAACCAAAAGTTAATACCACACAGAATACAACCAAGTGATGCACAGTCACTGACTCGAGATATTAAATTACTTTGTTCAATCAATGACTCATCGCTAACATGCAGAACAAAAGGGGATAGAAACAGGAGCCACACTGATGCCAACAGCATGGCCACCAACAGCTCTGAGGCCATCACAGCCAGGCTGAGCGGAGGTCAGGTGCTGAGTCAGACTTTGGAGAGGCAGGCCCTGAGGTCTTCTACAAAAACAACAGCAGGCAACACTGACTGAGCATCACCTCATTTGATCCTGACAACAACCTCTGAGGAAGGGCACTACTGTCAGTCCCCTTTTGCAGGTAAGGAAACTAAGGCCCAGAGAGGTTAAGAATGCACTCAAGGTCACACAGTAAGTAACAATGGAGTGCAGCTTGGCTTCCTCTCAAGGACGTCGCCCTGCAGAGCGAGTCTGGAGAACTGGATTCAGATCTGCTGTTGCTCTTAAGTCATCAAATGACCTTGGGCAGGCCGCTCTTGGAGTTTAATATCCTTTTGTGTAAAATACAGAGAATGAACTCAGCCCATCTCTCTCCAAGGGTGGGAACATGCAAATCTGGCAACAAAAGAACAGACTTCTCAAGTTGTAATGTGCCCATGGGTCACCTGGAGATCTTGGCCAGGATGCTGGTTCTGAGTCAGGAGGTCTGGGATGAGGCCTAAGGATATGCATCTCTAACAAGCCCCCCCGCCCAGGGATGCTGATGCTGCTGGTCCTCAGACCACACTTTGAGAAGGATGTGGATGGTGATCACTGTGCAAATAACAATCAGACACATAGCGAGAAAGTCCGATTTCAATTTCTCAGTCCTCCAGCCCTTGCTGTTCAGTCGCTAAGTCGTGTTCAACTCTTTGCAACCCCATGGACTGCAGCACACCAGGCCTCTCTGTCCTTCACCATCTCCCAGAGTTTGCTCAAACTCATGTCCACTGAGTCGGTAATGCCATCCAACCATCTCATCCTCTGTTGTCCCCTTCTCCTCCTGCCCTCAATCTTTTCTAGCATCAGGGTCTTTTCAAATGAGTCAGCTCTTCACATCAGGTGGCCAAAGTATTGGAGTTTCAGCTTCAGCATCAGTCCTTCCAATGAATATTCAGGGTTGACTTCCTTTAGGATTGACTGGTTTGATCTCCTTGCAGTTCAAGGGACTCTCAAGAGTCTTCTCCAGCACCACAATGTGAAAGCATTAATTCCTGGCATTCAGCCTTCTTTATGGTCCAACTCTCACATCCATACACGATTACTGGAAGTCCTTGCTTTACCTCCTCTTTACTGAGGGAGCAAATTCAAGCCTAACCTAAGATTTCATAACAGTGCTGCATTTTAATATTTGTTTTTATGGTTATCAACTATTAATGAAAAATTATGTTGACTTTTCATTCATAGTAATGACTTAAGTTCTTTTTAAATTAATATATAAGCTAAATTTATTTAAAGAAAACTGTTAATCCTGGCAAAGCAATAAAGCTATCCTTTTCTACTTCATCCTCCCCCAAAAAGAAAGATGTTAAGTAATAATAATCATAGTTTATACTCTTACAGCACTGAGCATACCCTAACCACCATTCTAAACACTCATGTGCATTACACAATTTTCATCTTCACAACTCTAGAAAGCAAGGACCTTTCAAAGATAAGAAAACTGAGACTTAGATCAGACTTAACTTGATCAGAGAGATCAAGTAACTTGTCCGAGGTCACACAGCTAACGAGTGGCTGAGCCAGTCTTGAAACCAAGGCAACCTGACTTGAGAGTCAATCACATTACCCCACCTTTGACTGAGAGTACAGCTGGCCCTCTGTCATGGTCAAAACCATGACCATCACATGTACATGTTTAAAGGCAGGTAAACACTTGTTCCTTGCAGGCAGGGGCAGTGTCCTTTCCCCTCCCAGCCTCCTCAATACCCCCAGTGTCCAGCACATTGCCCAGCCCACAGGAAGAGTCAGTGCACGTCCCAGAATATATTTCCCTGATCTGCATTACTGGCAGAGGAGATCTGACAGTATTCTTACTATAACTAAAGCTGCTGGCTACAGGGCAAGAGCTCACGTGTGCAGTCTGGGCGTCTCCACGGGTGATGAGATGCCGGATGACTCAGCTTGGAGCTGGCTTCTGAGCAGGGCAGAGGACAAGAGGGCTGCAGCTGACAGCAAGGGAGACTGCACTTACCCAACAAAGGCAGTGCCCTGGGCACGGCACAGCAGCCGTTATTGACTGACTAGACTTTAACAATGCCTTTTCTCATCCTCAAACAATCTCTCAGGCTTGACATAATGCTGGAAGGAATGCTTTCTTGGAGCAGTAAGTAGGCTTCCTGAGGTCACAGCTAGACAACCGAATAGACCCAGGAAGTGGCAGCAATTGCCTCCACATGCACAGCATCTGACCCTGCCAAACGCCAGTGCCGGCTGCCAGTTCCAACCCCGCCACAACCACCCACTGCCAGTCCTTGACTTCACTCATCGCCCAGACATAGCTCATGCCATTCCACAGTCTAGAATGCCCTTCCCTCTCCTCTCTGCCTCCAAAGATCCTCCTGCCAGCCCAGCCCCACCTCCTCCAGGAAGGGTGCCCCAGCCTCCTCACCTCCAGCCTCACGACACTGCCTGAGTGCTTAAGCCAGACCATCTTCTCCCAACTGGTAAACATCAGCAGACTTGCCTTCAGGATCCGTGAGTGGTGAACTTGACTGGAGCAGCATGTGTCCACCTGCCGACGACCCCTCAGGCCCAGCACAGAGCTGGGCAAACACTTTTGGACCTAACTATATACCTCACCACCAGGAAGCTTTGTCATGGGATCCCCCTTTATAAAATGGGGGTTCAAATACCCTTTCAGGGAATGAAGAAAAGAATGAGCTAATATCTGTTGAGGCTTTGAACTCATGGGAAGAACCATCCTGTCAGTGGCAAAGATGTGATTATTCTATTATGGTTTTACAGTTAGCTGAAAGAAACCAGCTCATTAACCCTGAAATCCATCTTGACCATGACCATGGCTGCCTTCTCACTGAGGAATCTCTCTCCCTGCCTCCACACCCCGCCCCTGGCCCTCCGCCCTCATCACCTGAATACCTCTCTCCATTCAAGAACCAGCAGGCCTCCCCAGCCACACAGGATGAACCCAATCTCTGCAGCCTGGCATTCCCACGAAGGGATCCGGGTCCAACCTCCCCTCTCAGGTACCCTGCTTGAGACTCTACTGCCACCCTCCACCTGACCCAAACTGTTTTTGGAAAACTCCCTTTATTTTCCCGTCTCTGGATTTCCACTGCTTTTGTTCCCATTAAATAGAATGTGCTCCCCTATCCTCAAAATCCTTCTTTCCCATCAACACCATGTTACAAGGTCTTGTCTAAATGTCACTTCTCCAAGAAGCCTCTGCCCACGTCCTCACGTGATGGAACTGCTCCTGCCCTTAAGTTCCCATTGTGTGTGTGAGCTTCTGTCAGGGCATCTCGCCTGTGTGTCTTTTGTGGGAATGACTAACATGTATGTCTTACTCTTCCTGCCTGGGTGGAGAGCTCCTTGAGAGCAAGAATTAATGAGATCCCACTGAGGCAGGAGAGGCCAACATACTCAAGTTCAAACTCCAGCGTAAGATTTGCTGGCTGTGAGAATCCAGGTAAAACCACTGCAGCTCTTGGAGCCTCAGTTTCCCTTTTCTATGAGTGATGTGAAACCACCACCCGTCCAGAGTCGTTGAGAATATCAGATGCAATCATTTATGTGACAAAGATCTCCTGTGTATCTAGCACATGCTAGGGAAAATACAGTGGTGAGCAAGACAGAGTCCCTGGCCTCAAGGAGCTTACACGCCAGTCTGGGGAGAAGAGGGCTAAATACAGTGGCAAATACTGAAAGAATATCAGGCAGTGACACTGCTCTCAAAAAAAGTAATAAACTGGTGTAGTGGGAGAGCAGGTAACTGAGACAGAGGCAAGGGCAGCAACCTCATTAGGGTGGTCAAGGAGGGCTTCTTGGAGGAAGTGGCATTTAGCTGAGATAAGAATTAAAAAGAAGGAGCAGGCCATGCAAAGATCTGGGCAAAGGATGATCCAGGTAGCAAGACCAGCAAGTGTATAGAATAATGCTACATCTGCTATAGCTCAGAAATCAGCCCCCTCCTCTTCCTCTCACCTTTCCATCCTCTGCAGAGCGTTACACAGACAGATACACAATGAATACATGTGGCCAAAATGAACTTGACAGAATTATAAAATTCTGGGGACCAACTGGAGCATGACAAAAATATGCATCCTAACAAAACACAGTCAGCCATGATGAGGCAAATGCCAATTAGGGAGCTCATGATTAAACAGCTCTGAATAAACTACAATTTCCTAACATATAAAGGCAAACACAGACCACTCATTTCAGCCTGGGTCACCACACTTACAGCTCGGGCTGTGTCAGGGCTCCATTCCAACGGGACTGGCTTTGCCAGGCCCCTGCCTCACCTCCCCCGATCCCCAGCTGTCTTGTCAGCCAAAGCCATGCTTGCATCTCTGAACGCATTTCATTTTAATAACCTTCTCAACCTTGCTAAATCACCTCCCCAAGTCTATAAATTGAGTAACGCAAGCTTTTGATGCCACAAAATTATCTATTTGATTATCCTTCTGAGCAGAACATTTTCGTTTTTTTACCAACATGCATTTTTAAAAGCTGCATAATTATCCATGTAGTTTCAAAGGATATTCCTCTATGTCTTCAAAAAAAAAATGCATTTCCCAGTGCCAAGGACACAGGGCAGCCACGCAGCCTATTTAACCACCTGCTTCTCAGGATGCCTGCTGGTCTGTCCTGGTGGGAGGGATGACAGATACAGTGGGGCTGTCAGGGACATCAGAAGTAGGGCCTCTCTGGGGCAGCAGCACTTCTGCCCTCACTTCCTGCTATACGCTTCTCCAGGGGTGTCCCTTGGGGACCTCGACTCATCAGAATCCCCTTATCCACCCAAACGGCCCGGGTGTCCCTGTTTCAGTTACATCATGACCATCTATGCCCTCCACAACCAGTCGGCTGCCCAGCCCCATTCACAGCCTCTCCTTCCTTACACCCTCCTGCCAGTTCCCTCTCTCAGGTCAAGACCACACCAGCACAGGCCCAGCCATGGAGAATGCCTCTTCCTTGCTATCCCTTCCACGATCTCACATCCATCCTATGCCCTGCGGTGCTCTGCCGGAACCCAGCCCGGATCACCTCATGCCACTCCCTGCTCAGAACCTGCCAGGGGCCCCCCACTGCTGCTCAGACCAGCAGATGGAGCCCCCATCTAACTTACTGAGCTCAGATGCTGAGTGTGACTCTAGTGTTTTTGAAGGGACATGTTTCCCTCAATCAGGGTGTGTTCTCCACAAGCCAGCAACATTACCTGGTCCCCAACCATCAAAATAGTCTGCCCCAGGCTGCAAGTGAACACAAGGGTAAGAACGTGGGCTCTGCAGTCTCAGCGCCTGGCGCAATTCCCCAGACTTGCAGAAGTTGCTTAGCTTTTCTGTGCCTCAGTTTCCTCCTGTGGAAAATGGGGACAATAATAGCCATTACCTCCTAAGGCTGAGTGACGATTAAATCACAGGGCGGCTGTGAGGACTGAATGAGCTGTGGTATTAAATTCTTGTAAGCTCAGGGGTTCCCCTGGTGGTCCGTGAAGACTCCATGCTTTCACTGCAGGGAGCACGGGTTCAATCCCTGGTTAGAGAACTAAAATCTGGCATGCACCACCATGCAACCAGAAAAAAAAAAAAACAAAACAAAGAAGCTTGCTGTTATTTGTCATGAGTCATTTTGACTCTGAAGATCACTTTTTAGGCTCTCTTTAGAACTTAAGCCCTGTGTAAGATAGAAACGTCACTGGAGGAATACTCAAGGTGGCATTCGAGGCCTTCTGAGATCTGAGCCACCCTCTGCCTCCCCTCCCCGCTCAGCTCCCTTGGCTCTCCCGTATCTCAGTCTTCCTGTTCTCATCACCAGCACCTACCTGCATGCTGCTCCACCTTTGTTCAGACACACTCACTGAAACCACCCCTCTCCTCACTCCTGTCCCACACCTACATCCCTAAACCTGCTCCATCCTTTAGGTGCAGCTGAAATGCCGCCTTTTCGGTGCAACCCCCTCAGCACGTATGCTAAACCATCGTCCAGTGTGTACGCATCTCAAGACAGGAGAAGGGGAACTCGTCCTTATTTAGTTCACTTTAGGTTCTGCAAGTGTTTGACACGGCATGCAATTGGCTGGCTGCCCGGCGGCCATCTCCAGGACTTGCAGCATCTCCACAGGTCACCACACAACCTAGGTCCCAGTGTCCCCACTATGATGAGACCTCCACCTCCCACCAGGCTTCCCTGGAGGCCCCTCATGGCTGGACTGGCTCTCATAGCTGGGGTGGTTTCTGTAGACTGAGCAATGAACAGAAAACTAAGGGGAGAAGACTAAGCGATTTGCACCCACAGGATGAAGGAATTCCTCCATCCCTTCAATGCATGTCTTCTGCACATCTACACTGCGTCAGGGCAGCATCACAGCAAACAGGGACTCAAGGAACAGGTGGGCTATGCTTGAGAATGTCCACCACAGACCCCCACCCCCCGCAATCCTTATTCTCCCTCCTTCTAGAAGTCTGAGGTCTACAGCACAGCTGGGAGGGAAGGGGTGGGGCTCTGGCCATTAGAGCTGCTTCCCCTGAGATGGGGACTCTGGGACCCTCCAGTAGAGAGACTTGAGCCACAACTAAAGGGCTTTGGGATCCTGTCCCACCACTGCTATACACTGAAACAACCTCAGGACCCATCCTCATCTCTAGCTCTAGAGCCAGCCAGGGTAACATCATAACAGTCCCTCTAGCTCCACAAGACGCTGTGCTGGGGGACCTGCAGACCAGAGCACAGGATGGGAAGAAGCCTATTCTCTCTGTTTACTCTTTGGGCCTTGTGCTTTGCGCACTAGATACATGTCATACTTATTGTTTTAGTTAAACATACATAGATTTTTTAAACTGGAGTATAATTGTTTTACAATGTTGTGTTAGTTTCTGCTGTACAGTGTGAATCAGCTGTGTGTATACATATATATCTCTCCTTCTTGAGCCTTCCTCCCACCCCTCTTAAGTGAAGTGAAAGTGTTAGTCACTCAGTTGTGTCCAACTCTTTTGCAACCCCATGAACTATCACCTGTCAGGCTCCTCTGCCCATGGGATTCTCCAGGTAAGAATACTGGTGTGGGCTGCCAAGCCTTCCTCCAGGGGATTTTCCTGACTCAGGGATCAAACTCATGTCTCCTGAATTGCAGGCAGAATTCTTTACCGTCTGAGCCAGCAGGGAAGCCCATCCCCTCCCCTCCACCAAGTTAAACATATACAGTTTTTAAAGTATTTCTCAGAGTGCAAACACCCAGGCTGGAGCCACAGAACACATTTCTCTCTCCATCTTAAGAGCTGCCTTCCAAGACTAAGCTGTTTCTTTCCCTCCACAGCCCCTTTTATATGCAAGGCTGGAGCTCCAGAAAGGCCCCCAATGAGTCCATGCCAATCTGAACACATAGGCAATGCCAGACCGTGGCATGGTGCAAAAGGATAGCCAGAAACCCCTACCCAAGCCCCTCCTCACCTGCCTGAACAGTGGGCTCAGTCCTGCCCACCTGGACATGGCCCTCTGTGTCCATCTCTCTGGGTCAGTTCAGAAGCAGCCAAAATGCCACAGGCATGCTGGGCTGGGCTGACGTCACTCAATCGTCTCTGAAATGAGAAGGGCAGCCCAGGCCCAGGCCCTGCATTTCTGCACCACAGGCTTCTGCCTTGTGCCAATGCAGTGCCAATGAAACCCGTAAGCGCTCTGAAAGCTCTACTGGCCTTCCTTTCCATACTGATTATTTACCCCTGAATGATACCCTCACACAGCAACTCCCCAGCAGGGTCTCACCTCCACCCCTTTCTCAGCACTAGCACATCCTGTTGACACAAGAGCCCCTGATCCCGCCCCCCACCAGCACCCACATCCTGCTCTCTCCAGAACCCAAGGGCCAAAAACTAAAGAGTGAGATCAAACTAAAGAAAGGAAGGAAAAGCTCATCACAACAGTTGGGAGACTGGTTACCTCTCAGGTGGGAGGGCCTTCTGGAGGTTCTGGCAATATTCCATGTCTAGACTTGGGTGGCAGTTACATGAGTATGGATTTATAAATGTCTGCTAAACTAAGCATATATGATCTTATGAACTTCGCTACTTGTGTATACCTTTTCACAGCTTTTTTTTTTTTTTTTAAGAAAAATGATTGGGTGAAGGCCACTTAGAAAAGAAAGCCAGGGTGACCTCTCTAAACAAGAAACATTTAGTTTGAACCTTAAGGTATGAGAAGGGCCCAGCCATGAAGAACAAGAAACAGCATCCCAACAAAGAAAGCAGCATGTACAAAGACCCTGAGGCTGGAAGGAGTTTAGCAGTTCAAGGAACTGAAAGGTGGCCAATCTTGCCGGATATAATGAGAGGAATCCTGAAAGCCCAAAGTGCAGTGGGAGAAATTGGCAGGTGTCAGTCACCCCCAGGTTTGAAGTACCAGCTTGGGTTTTACTCTCTGTGCACGTGGAAGCCAATGAGGGTTTAAAAGAGAGAGAATTACAAAAGCTCAGGGCTGGAGCTTCACCTTTACAGACAGGAGACTGGCCCATAGTTGGGGTTAGGGTGAGATCCAGAACCCCAGCTTCCTGATTTCTGGATCAGAGCCCTTCCCATAAAACACAGCTCCCATCTTCTTCTCAGCTCACCAACCACACTCCACTTGGCTCCAGTCCTGCCACAGCAGAGCTGACTGTACGGGCCATCAGGCTCAACACTTACATGCATGAGCTCCTAGAGCAGTGGTACTCAGTGGAGTGGAGTTCTGCTGCCAGGGGACACTTGGTAGGGCCTGGAGACACGGCTGTCACAACTTGGGGGGAGCAGCAGAGGGGACTGCTAGCATACAGTGGGTAGAGACCAGGAAAGCTGCGGAACACCCTACAATGCACGGGTCAGCCCCCTACAAAGAATCATGCAGCCCCCAGAGTCTACAGTGCCGAGACTGAGAAACACCCACTGAGGGATATAAAGCCTTCATTTCAAATAAGTGCTGAGCCCTGAAGGGAGAAAAGCCCCCTGCTCAAGGGTGTAAAGGGGAGGGGAGGATCAAGGCCAGTTCTCAGCCTCCCAGGACCCCCTGTCCAGAGAGATCAAGTCTAGAGGGGGAGTTTTAGGCAGAAGGCTTCGGGTCACCCCTCACATCACATTGTCTAGGAAAGAGAGAGGGGAGAGAAACAGGGGCTATGCCCTCCTCCCCTGGCAAACACCCCCACCCCCCGCCAGCCTGCTTCCCCAGCTGAGAGGCAAGAAGTAGAGGATGGCAGGTTTGAAGCTTCCAGCCTTCATGATAAACAGACAGGCAGTCCCGGCCAGGCTGAGGGCTGCCCTGTGAAAGCCGGCTCCCCACTCCACGCCTTCAGAGCTGACCTGTACCCAGCTGACCCTCAGGACTCTCCAGGCCAGGTGACACAGCAGCGAAACACAAAACACACCCCCCTCCCCCACGAACAGCACCAGCCTCCTGGGCTCTAGGTGTCCCATAAGCCCCTCCTGGGGCAAGACAGACTGCTCCCACCACAAACCCCGGCTGCCCCCCTCCCTCGGGGGGGCGGTGTGTGTGTGTGTGTCTGCCTCCTCCTCTTGACTGGGCACTTCTGGGGCACTTGAGTCCTCCGGGGAAGGCACATATAGTACGTGCTCGTTGTGTGTTGACAAAGGAGCTGGTGGCAGTGTCTGACCCAAAAGAAGATGTTATTCTGATCTAGTGAGTACGTACGGAGTGCTTCCTGACACTGCACTTCCCCAGCACCCTTGCTCAAGAAAGGAGCTGCCACGGAGCTGGCAGGACTGGAGACACAGAGTGTGAGTTGGCCTGGGCGGGGAAGCCCTTGTCGGGACCAGGCGCTCACACCCAGAGACAGCCTGGCCAAGTCCCGGGCTCAGCGGCCTGTCACCAGGTTGGCTGGTAAAAGGGTGCCATCTGCTGGTGAGACAGGAGAAAAGTGGCGCAAGTGTGAGTGAGCCTGGGAGGAGAGAGGGAGGGCTGGAGGGGAAGGGGGAGAAGGGTCTTGGTCTCCTCACTTGGTTATCTCACAGAAGCCAGCCTAGCCCCTCAGTTCCCTGGAGATGGATCAAGTCCATGTTCATATTCACTCTCTCTGTCTCACCCACACACACACACACACACACACATCTAGAGACCTACCCAGATAATACTTCCAACCCCCAGTCAGTCCCCTACAACACGCCAGGAAAAGAAAGTTCCAGATTGTAAATATTAAGCCAGTGGTTCCCAAAATTCAAGGCAGGGAAGAATCATACAGAGTTCATGTTAACATGTAGGGCACCAAGCCTACCTTCTGAGATTCCACTGTGAAAGCTCTAGAGTGGGGTCCACGCTTTGCACATAAGCAGGTATAGCCCATGGGGGCAGCCCCTTTCTCCTTACCACCTAAGACATCTTAAACGGCCATGCAGATATTAGACTCTCATTATTTTCCTCCTTTCAAAGGACAAGGTCGGCTGATTGTGGTTCCAAAACAGTGTGAGAGGAGAGGCAGCCTAAGGAGGGAGGAGGGTTACTTGGGTCTTCAAGCTCTCCTCTTCCTAGCCGCCCCTCCCCACAATGGGGGCAGTGGGGGTGCACAGGAAAGGCAGGGCTGAGCTACTCAGAGCTGTGCTGAGCCTGGCTCCAGCTCTAAACAGCTGTGTCACTAGCAGGTCATTCACACCCCCAGCCTCAGCTCCAGCATGTTAAACAGAGGAAGCTCCTACTTCATTTCTTTTTTTCACCTTTTTGGAATATGGGATCTTAGTTCCCCAACAAGGAATTGAACCCACACCCCCTTTTTTGGAAGACAGAGTCTTAAACACTGGACCACCAGGGAAGTCCCAAAACCCCAACTTCAAAAGAAATACAGCAGAGGAGACAAGGTAAATACCCTAGTGCTACAGAACATTTAGAAACACTGCATTAAAAAGTTCCACGCTCCAGTTTCTTCATCTGTAAAATGGGGATATTAATATCAGCTCTGGCTTACAGTTGTGAGAATTAAGTGAGTCAAAACCAGTAAAGTGCTGACAGCGATGCCTGGCATTTAATAACTGCTCCTACCACCTTGATGAGGGAGGTGCAATTACCACCCCCATTTTATAGATGAGGAAACCAAGGCTCCAAGAGGTAAAGCAATCTGCTAAGGGAGCAGGCTAGTGGGTGGCAGAGCCGGGGTTCAAACCCAGGCCGTATCAGTGGAGGAGAGCCTTGAGCACTCAGGTAAGTGCAACCACATGAGTGACCAGCACAGGATTCCAGAGTTCCTCTCCTGACGGCCCACAGCCCTCACCTTCCCACGCAAAAGCTCTCCCCTCCCCCACCCCACGCGGCTCTCTGCCAGGCCTCCCTCCCAAACCAAAGGCAGTCCAGGGGCTAAGACTCCACACGCCCTATGCCGGGGGCCTGGGTTTGATCCCTGGTCACTGAGCTATATCCCACATGCCACATGAATCCACATGCCACAGTGAAGACCGAAGATCCCAACTAAAAGCTGACACAGCCAAATAAACAAATACATAAATAAACTTTAATAATAAGTGAATATTTTTTTTAAAAAGCCAATGGCTATCTTCAAGTCTGTTTGCTGGCGGAGATGTTTCTCTCACTATTGCTCAGTTCAGTCAACACCACTAAGTGCCTACAAAGTGCTGGATGCTGCTCTGGCTCTTGGCAGGTGGGGGACAAAAGACACAGGATCTCTGCCCTCCAGGGACACTGAATGAGTGCTCCAGAGGAGGAAGGGAGCGAGGGGTGGATCAGGTAGGGCTGAGGGCTTCCTGGAAGAGGTGGTGACCAAGCACATCTTGAAGGCTGAGTATCCCTCTACTTTCTGGGCCACCACCCCCTGCCCTAAGACCCTCAGAGACACCTGGCCAAAGGCTGCTAGCAGAAACACTCCACCTTCCCAATCTCTCAGGCAGTAACTCTCTTGGAAATGCTCCTCCGTGACACAGACAGACAGACACAAGAACACACATGCCTACCTGCTGGTGAAATTCCTCTCTGTGTGCCAAAGGCCCAAATCAAATCCCAATCCAACTACTTGTACAATCATCCCCTGGGCAGGTCTACACTCACCTCCTCTGTGTTCCTGCCACACACCTGTGACTCTAAGCGGGCACTTACGTCCCAGAGGGTCACACACACAGATCACACACACACAGTCTTATATATGGTGGAAAATAAATAAATATCTGAAAGTGAATGTGTTAGTCACTCAGTCATGTCCGACTCTTCACAACACCATGGACTGTAGCCCACCAGGCTCCTCTGTCCATGGGATTCTCCAGCCAAGAGTACTGGAGTAGATTGCCATTCCCTTCTCCAGGGGGTCTTCCTGACCCAGGGATCAAACCTAAGTCTCCTGTATTACAGGCAGATTCTTTACCATCTGAGCCACCAGAGAATCCCCAATAAATGTCTACTGAATTCAACTAAATGGGATGGTTTGTCTATATGCTTACAGCCCTAGGGTAGCTACATGGGCTAAAATGCTATGACCAGTTCAACAATATATGACATGATTCAATTTAAAAAGTGGAGTGAAAAGGGGCCTCTTGGCTGGGTGACCTGGAAAAAGCCCACTTGTCCTTCCCCCCTCCATCTCCTCATCTGAAATCTGTGGCTAGTCATGCCTGGTGGGTAACATCCATCACGGGGAGGCTGTGAAGATTCAGCAAGGTCACACTCATGAGGCACCTGTGCACGTCCTGGGGCTACTTGGAGCGTTGTCTACCATCACCTGGTCCAAGGGCACATACATATTTGCAGCTGTCAATAGTCTGAGGAAGCAGACAGGCTCCCAGCAGATGACACCCCTACTCAGGGCATTCCAAACCTCTTTGATTATGACCCATACCAAGAAACATGTCTTATGCTGGGACCCCATATATACAAACTGAGCACAACTACAATAAAGTCCATGGAACACTGCCCTTTATGCCAAAGGGTGCATACTGATTCGGTGTCTTTCACCTTCCCCTTCTATCTCATTTCCAGCCTGATTAAATAAACCACGGAGAGAGGGCCCTGCAGCTGGAAAAGCCATGCCCTCACTCACCCAGGGTGTCGGAGCCGCTCTCCACGGTCTCGTTGACCTTCCTTGCAACTCTGGCCACGGCCTCACCCATCTTCCTCAGCATGCAGACGCGGGTATTCTGTCGCCAGCCACCAGGCTGGTCTGCTGCTCACAAAGGAACCTGCGCCTGGGAAGACACAGGGCCATGAAGTGCCCATCTGCAATCAGCCAAGGACCCACCCTTGACCTGCCTTCCCCGGGGACCCAGGAAGTCTACAGGGAGGGCCCCAGGCCACTCACCTCCTCCTGAGGGGCCCAGAGCCCAGGCGACATCAGGCTCGGCCTTCAGAGCCGCTAATCCACCCATCAGCCCAGCCCAACCAGCTTCCTTGGAGGGTTAATATGTGTGACCTCGCCAAGACCTCAACTCGTGTCCAGGCAGGTGTGAGGACTCTGGTGTATGCTGGCCTGTGACTCACTGAACTGGCAGGGCAGCGGGGAGGAGGCAGGGTGCAGCCAGGTGCACGGAGAGACACCTGTCCCTCCATCCCACAGCCTCAAAGCCCTGTCCACTTCTCCAGCTCCCAGTTCTCCTCAATCACCTTTGCCAGGCTCCTTCCGCGACCGGGAAATGGGGACACAAAATCTCTGCTGGGTCAGACCTCACCGTTTGGAGAGTGGGTGGTCTCTAAGAATTCCCTCCCCCATGAGACAGTAAGGAGGGAAGGTTACAGTTTTAGTCACAGACCTAATTGTCACCCTGATGCTGAGTTTATCGGCAAGACCCCAGGGGAAAAGAAAGTAGGGGCAGGAAAATGAGAGAAAGAAGACTGGATCACTGGAGAGAAGAGGCTTAAAGAAGGGTGAGGATGGGATTTCCCTGGTGGTCCAGTAGTTAATACACCATGCTTCCACTGCAGTGGGTGTGGGTTTGATCCCTGGTCTGGGAATTAAGATCCCACATGCTGTGTGGCAGAGCCAAAAAAAAAAAAAAAAAGATGAGGACATAATCAAAATGAAGACATAAGGGACTCAGAAAATGCCTCCAACTCCTTTTTATTACAGAGAAGGAAACTGAGGCAGAGAGAAGGACTCAAGGAACCTGGCCAAAGTCAAACAAAGTAAGTAAATGGCAATAATCTAACTGAACTCCATATCCAGTGCTCTCTTCTTTACAAAAGTCACCTACATGGCCAGAAGCAGCACCTCATGGAGAAAATGAATTTGAGGCCAAGGTCACTGCCCTTTTTTGCTCCTGACTCCCAATCCCAGATCCACAGGCAGCTCAAGGAGCTCTAATGAACACATCTGAGAGTCAAAGACAGGACAATGTGAAGGGCAGAGAGAAGGGGGTGAGGGTCCTGCTCAGAGCTGCCAACAGATACCAAGGAAAAGTCCACATGAGCTCAACTGGACAGGGAGGCCCAGTCAAGCCCACTCAGCTGCTCAGGGAGAGTCAGTGATGAGCTCAGTGTGTGCCTGCATCTCGCCAAGGATACACACAGGCCTAATGCCCAGCTCTGGCGTTTCTTAGTTGAGAAGCCTTGGGAAAGATTCTTAACTACTCCAAGCCCCAGTTTCTTCATCTGAGTAAGAGCTCTAGTAATACCTACCACCCTGGGTTCAAATGAGGACTGAACAAAAAATACATACCTTTCTAGATCAGGGCTCAGGACACGTAAGTTACTTCCTAAATGCTAGCTGAAAGGATGAAGCAGGACACATGCAGACATGACACCAGCACCTAATCCCAGTTAAATATCCATATGACTCTGAACAAACAAGTCAGTGGAACTCATCTTTAAGGAATGAGTAGAACTTCTCATCGCTTCATCTCCAGGAAATCCTCCCAGATTGCCCCAACCCTCAGCACTCTCTCCTCCCTGAGTTTCAGTAGCACTTAAAGACTTAGCACAAACCTGGGTTATTTATGAGCTTTTAAAGATATACATACTTGTCCCCCCATTTGGCCTGCAGGCTACTTAAGACAGGGAGCAGATATATACTGTGCTTTCCCCCTGCACTTTATACCACATACTGAAAAAATGCTCAGTTGGTATCCCCCAATGGTGACATCAATCAACAGACATCATTTAGGTTTCAAATCTAAATACAAGTCAACCGACTCTTACAACAAAGATACCGTCTAAATAGAAGGGTCATGAGTCATAACAAGGCCAGGTAGGCAATTTGCATAAGATGTGCCAGGGTAGAACAGTAGGGAATAGTTCAGACTACGGCAAACTGAACTCAACACCTTCCCCCTCCTACCTTTAAGACCATCCTCCTAAGCCTGAGTCACAGCAATGCTGCTGGAAACTTGTGGACTCAGTTGAATGCCTTTATGAATGAGAATCCTGAGGACCCAAGAAGAGAGGTAAATCAGCTAGATAGAAACAAAAAAAATCTCCTAACTCCCAGACTAGGCTTCTTCCTACATACCATTCTCCCTTCTTTACTCATCTCCAGTATTCGTCATCAATAATCACAAACATGTATTGAGCATAGGTTAGGGCTTCCCTGGTAGCTCAGATGGTAAAGAGTCTGCCTGCAATGCGGGAGACCTGGGTTCAATCTCTGGGTCGGGAAGATCCCCTGGAGAAAGAAATGGCAACTCACTCCAGTATTCTTGCCTGGAAAATCCCATGGATGGAGGAGCCTGGTGGGCTACAGTCTAAGGGGTCACAAAAAGCAACTCCACCACTGAGCGACTAACATACACAAGGTACAGGGCAAAAGCACGGAGAGGAAGGAAATATAAGAAAGAGCTCTGACTTATGATTCTGATGAGGAAGGCTTTTCTAAGGAACATCACTAAGGCAACCCTGGCCTCACAAAAGAAGGTAAAGGGAAGGTAAATCTCCAAGTTTACCCAGGGTCTGTGCTAATCCTGGTGGGACTGGCTAGGTTGACTACTGACTACTTTCAATCAGGCACTATACCTGTAATTTCTATCAGCTGCCACCAGGTGGGAGCAGTAGCGCCTTAGAGTCAGAACCCATTGATTAAAAACTAGTCAAATTAAAAACCTCACCAGGTGGTGGCAAGCTCAGACATCCTATAATATGGGTCAGAGATTGGACCTCAAAGCAGGAACAGGAAGAGCCTGTAAAATCTGGCTGTCAAAGCAAATGACTAGGAGAGGGCCCTTACATTCCAGAGGATGCTCTGCATACAGCACAGATATGCCCTAGACTCCCAAGAGGTTCCAACTGCCTAAAATCACCACTCCACTCTCTGGGTAGGAAACCACGCTTCCTTCACCCAAAACCACCCCTCCACCAAGGGAGAATTCCTTATAAAGTCCAGCTGACAGTCCCCCTTGTAAGTCAGGTGACCAAGGCCTGTTACTCTTTGGCATAGGCAGGGCTGAGACCGGAGGGTGACAGGACCACATGCGTATGAGGCCCAAGATGGGATAGGAGGGCCCCAGAATTGAAGGAAGAACAAACTTGAGATGATGAGAGTCTAGAGTGTGCCCCCAAAAGCGATCCTACAAGGCTGCCCAACTTCACTGTCAGCTCCTTTCAGCACCAACCCAACACTGGACCTCTTTGACCAAAAAGTAGCAAGAATTTATTGAGCATGTAACAGGAGCAGACAGAGAAAGGGGCTTGGGCCAGGGGTTGGGGGGCTGTGGGTGGAATACACCAAATTGCACTTCTTTTCTTTTTGGTTTTAAATTGTTTTAAAGAAAAATAGAGAATTGTCTGAGTCACACATGAGTGATGGAGAGAGGTATGAGCCCACTCTTCACTAAGTGTGAAGCCCCTTAGGCAGAGCTGCCCTAGAATGTGAGGGGTCTCTGACTAAACAAACAATTTGAGTCAACCAAAATCTTCGTGTCAGCACCACCACTCTGGCTGCCCGTTCTCATTCAGTTCCATGAAAGGAAGATCATGCTAGGAGAGATGATTTTTGCTTAAACACTGACCACAGCCCTCCGATAGGGCTCCTGCCCTCATCAATGAGAATTCTACCTTATCTGAAGCCCCGAGATCTGTGCTAAGGAGCTGCTGCAACACCCCATGCGCACCAGCTGCTCCTATATTTAGTTACTGGTGTGGTCACTTGGGAACTTTAGAGCCTGGCAGCCGCCCCGAAGGGCAACTGGAGCCTCTTGCGCCATGTGTGCAAGCTCCCCCCACCGCTGGCTGCAGCGGGTCATCTGGACCTCGCCAAGTTAAGGAGCCACTGGAGAAGTGAGAAGCATTCGGCTGGATTGGACCCAAGTAGACCCGAAGGCCCGGGGGAGCGCGCCTCTGTCTGTCGAGGCCAGACAGAGTTGACCCATTTCTCCACCCAAGGGAAGAAGCCCGCTGGGGCGAGAACGCGACGGGCTGGCCGCCCTGTTTTTGAGCCACGGAGTTCGCCGATCCCGGTGCACGCTTCAGTGTGGGCATCTAAGAGTCCTCGGGCCGCACCTCCCAGGACTGAGCGCGGTGGCCAGGGCAGGGTCCCCAAGCCTCGCTCTAGGGGCCCGCCTCACCGTCTTCCCCACCCCCCGGCGCCCGCAGCCAATGGCTCCTCGTCGCCGGCCCTCCGCTCTTTCGGCAGGCGGGGACTGGAAAGAATAAAGCCAGCAGATGTGTAGAACGCTGGTGATCGCCGAGGGCCGGGGACTCCCGCGGTACCCCGAGGCCGAGAAGCACGCTCTGAGACAGGCAGTTCCCCAGAGCGGAAGCAAATCCTGAAAGTGTGGCTTGAGAACGAAATTTACAATAGCCTCTTCGAACAGGGGTGCCTCCCACGGGGAACGGAGGCCCTCTTGGAACGGATTCCCCAGGCTCCCTATTTCCTGGTACCGCGGCGCCCGCTCCCCCGAGCCAGCTGCGGTCCAGCCGCAGTCTGCAAGCCAGAAGCGGCCTGGCGCCGGGCCCCTTGGCACTGCAGAAGTCACAACTGGTGCACCAATGCTCCTTCCACCGGGTGACTTGGGGGAGGGGAGGGTACTCTTCAGAAACAAGGACATTTCTCTCCCTCTCTCCCCCAGCCCCTCCAGCGCTTAGCCTCAGACTACGTTTACTTTGCGGGGCACGAAAGTGGTGCCCGATTCCGGGCCGATCTCCGCTCCACTTACGGCGACAATGCCTCCTAGCGCCCTGCGCAGCGCAGTCACGCTCCCTCGGCCGCCGGCGGCGCCCCATGCAACAGCGGCTAGCTGAAACCGGCCGGGAGGGGCTCGAGGGGCTGCGGGCTCTGAGCGCGCGGCCGCTTGGCCAATAGCTGTGGCAGGCGCGGCCGCGAGGCGGGAGCAGGCTGCCTTGTGCAACCAATCAGCGTGCCGTTCCCCACGCCGCGCCCGGCAGCGGTGCGCCAGGAAAGGCGGCCCGCGCGCTCGCGTCCGCAGGGTGGATCCGCTTTGTGTTCGACTTCTGGAGCAAAAACGCTCTGGATGGCCGTAGAACCGAATGCGCAACAGTTTCCAGGATCAATAAGACTGAGTGTCCGGATTTGTTTTTCTCAAGGGAGCAGAGTTGAACTAGCCAGATCAGGGAGATGGGGACAAGGAAGCTTTTCTCGTAATGCCTCAAGGCGCCCATTCTGGTTTTTAGAGGCAATTAATTCTGGCTACTGCTAAGTTATTTCTCCCCTCTAGATCCCAATGTTCTTCTCTATAAAATAGAAATTAAAATGTATAAATATCTACTTCACAGGTCATTGTGAGGATTAACACATGAAAAGTTTAGTGGGGTGCCAGGCATGATGGCTCAGGGAAGGGTGGCTGCTTCATAGACCTAAGTAACCTAAGTTTACAGAGGATTTCCCATAGATTCTTTTTTTTTTTTTTTTGAAGGTAAACCAAGACCTGGCTGCATCAGGTCTTACTGGGGCTGGAGGGATCTTCCTGTCTTCACCCAGGATCTTTCATCGTGGGGGCACAGACTCAGTAGTTGCCCCACCACACGTGGGATCTTAAGTTACCGGACCAGGCATCAAACCCACCTCCCCTGCATTGCAAAACAGATTCTTAATCACTGGCCCACCAGGGAAGTCCCTTCCCATATATTTTTCCTAGGCACAGTGGAGAGGACCAAAGAGATGAGGCCCTGAACTCAGCCAGCAATGGTGGTCAAAGTCAAACCCTCCAATAAACAGAAGCGTGTGTGCAAATATGTGGGAACCCTGAAGAATAATGTTTAATTCTGCCTCTGGGGATTGGGGCAGTTAGAGGAGGAATACACATTCACCTGGGTCTCAGTGGATGTTATCGGTTAAATTGCATCTCCCCACAACCAAAAAAAAAAAATATATATATATATATATATATATTATATATATATGTTGAATTCTAACTCCCAGTACGTGAGAATGTGGCCTGATTTGGAAATAAGGTCATTGCAGGTATAACTAGTTAAGATGAGATCATACTGGCATAGGGCGTGACTGATGTCCTTATAAGAAGAGAAGAAACACAAAGACTCATAGACACATAAGGCCTTGTGAAGATAGAGGCAGGGTAGAATGATGTGTCTACAAGCCAAGGAATTCCAAGGATTGTGGACAAGGATGGGAAACTAAGAAGAATCAAGGAATGGGTGCTCCCTCAGAGCCTCCATAAAGGAACCAATTCTGCTGACACCTTGATTTCAGACTTCTGGTTTTCAGAACTGTGAGAATAAGTTTCTCTCATATTAAACTACCTGCTGCTGCTGCTGCTGCTAAGTAGCTTCAGTCGTGTCCAACTATGTGCGACCCCATAGACGGCAGCCCACCAGGCTCCCCCGTCCCTGGGATTCTCCAGGCAAGAACACTGGAGTGGGTTGCCATTTCCTTCTCCAATGCGTGAAAGTGAAGTCGCTAAGTCGTGTCCAACTCTGAGCGACTCCATGGACTGCAGCCTACCAGGCTCCTCTGTCCATGGGATTTTCCAGGCAAGAGTACTGGAGTAGTGGGCTGCCATTGCCTTCTCCATTATTAAACTACCTAGCTTGTGTCAATTTCTTATAACAGCCATGGGAAACTAATTCAGTGGGTGAGTAGGAATAAAGGGAAGGGAATGAGAAACACCTGTGAAAAAGTCTTGCAAAACTGAATGCCTAGTGTATGCAAGGCCCTGTGTCATAGGGTGGACCAATGTGAATCAAACACAGACTCTTCCCTCAAGAGATTGCTGCTCATGGGGTGAGGTTGCAGGGAGGGTGGCCAGCAGCCAGGTTTTCTGACTCCTTGTGCCTTCCTGGGAAGATTACAAAGGCCTCTCCCCACCCTCATCATCATCCCTGCTATACACATGCCAGGAACCAGATATAAATAGCAAACAGATCAAGTCCCATCTGCCCAAGCCAAGATTCTCACTACCCTAGACAAAGCAGACTCTGCTTCTCCTGTTTCAGTTAAAACCAGCCTGACATTTCTGGCCAACTTCTATATACAGTTGCCAAAAACTTGGCCTCTGTTCACTGGTGCCGAATAGAAAAGTGGAGACTGAACTTTGGAGGAGCAGAAAAGAGTAGCTTTATTATTTTGTCAGGCAGAGGGGGCCACAGCAGGCTAAGGCCCTCAAGATTGTGCCTCACTTCCTGGGAAACAGGAAATGGTCTTGTAGCTTCAGAGTGGAAAACAGGCTGTCGATAAGGATCGGGACTGATGTAGTCTTGCATTCTTCTTTCCTCCTAGAGACATTGAGATCATTAGGGCTGGCGGCAGGTGGTTCCAGAACAGGTTCTGGTGGTCCTTGAGGTCATCATTGTGTGACCTTCCTTCTGGCATGAAGAATACTCACAAAGAAAAGGAGTGTTAGGAGTGTTGTCTTCAAGAAGTAAACATCAGGTACATAGGACAACTTTGGCTAGAAAGCAATCATTTTCAGAGTACAATTAAGCAAGAGAGGGGGAACAAAACATCTGTAGGAGACTGACTGTATGGGCAGAAGAGTAAGAGCTGAAAACGGGCTAACGTAATGGGGGTGTCTCTACTAATTTCTGCTACAGCAATATGGCTGTCTTCTCTCCCCTGCTTGGCCTCATGCAGACCTGAGGTGGCCTGTGTAATGCTTCCATGCACAAGCTAAGTGCTCAGTAAATACCACCAATGGCCCCAGCCTGGAATTTCCCATGTTCTTCCCATGTTCACTCATTCTCCTCTCTCAGGAATTTCATCCTGGACCAGCCTACTCCACAGGGACATGATTCCTCCCCATCTCACATGCCATCTCTTCTATTCCTGGTGAGTTTGCTCTCTACAGCACTTTCTGCATCACACCCAGTATGGCACATTTGTACAGGTCTTTGCTCCCAAGACTCTGCCTGCTTTCAAATAGACCAGAGCCAGAGTTTGGCGTGTGGTAAGTGCTTGTATCAATCAGTATATTTTTAGTTTGGGTTTTTTTTTTTTCCCTGCATGATAGAATACCCCAGAACTTAGGGGTGGCTTTAAAACATATTAGTTTATTTCATGATTCTTGTGGGTCAGGATTTTAGGTTGGGCTTGTCTGGGTAGTTCTTCTGGTCTCAGCTGGACCCGCTCATGCTTCTGGGGTAGTTGCTAGGCAGCCAGAGGCTCTGCTTCTTGCAGGTGGCTATCAACTGAGGTAACGTGAGGCCACATGTTCCTCATACATCAGCAGGCTAGTCCAGGCTGGTTCACATGCAGCTGCAGGGTTCCATGAGCAAGACTGGAATCATGCAGGTCTCTTAAGGCCAAAGTCAGAACCTGGACTGTGTCACTTCCATAGTTGTATTGACTAAACCAAGTCACAGCAACACCCTTATTCAATCTCCTGATGGCAGGAGCAGCAAAGTCACATTGCAAGGAACACAGATACAGGGATGGATAGAGAGCTGGGGCTGGTTTTGCAGCCTACCGCTGTACTCAAAAATATTCCCACAATATCTACCACGTAGTGGGTAGTCAGTAAATACTTGTTGACAGTGCTAAAATTTCCAATCACAATGTTTACAAACTTCATTCAATGCAATTAATTGGCAGAATTTTAGCCCTCACTCATAAGCTATCCATTACCACCTTTGGTTTCAGAATAGCAAAAGAGGGCATCAGGAGGACAAGCCTGTGTGAGGGGAAGTCCCACTGAGGCTTCTCAGGGAAGAAGTTCGGTTGGCCCCAAACAGCCTCCTCTGAAGAAATCCAGAGCATCTTTCAAGAACTGGGTCACCAAGGGACCTGGTCCAAACCTGGTCACCTGATTAAAAGCCATCCATCTTTACCTGTGAATAGAGAGAGATTTAGATGTTAGCCAGGGCGCAAACAGTCCCTATTAAGCCTGATAGCCTAGTAAGCTGCCTGCCAGATAGGAAACAATTTTGTGTGATGACAAAATTGTCATCTGACTGTTTCCTGGAGGGTCTACCCCTCCACTGAGCAGGACAAATTCTCAGGGCACTTGTGAAAGGGACATATCCTGTGAACAGAGCCAACAGTTCAACTCCTATGACTGAGAGCCCTGATGGGGAACACTTCCCATCAGAGAATCACTAGAATCAATCTCCAGGCCTCCTGCAGTTTGAACTGCATCCTCCCCAAAAGATACGTTGGAATCTTAACCCCCAATGCTTTAGATGACATTGTTTCAAGATGGAGTCTTTGTAGTAATAAATTAAAATGCGGTGAGCAGCGTAGACCCTGATCCGGTAAGACTGATACCCTTGTAAAAGGGAGAAATTTGGTCACAGACAGAGAAGCATAAAGGGAAGACAATGTGAAGGGGCACAGGGAGAAGAGGGCCATCTACAAATCAAGCCAAGGGTTGAGACCTGGGACGGATCCTTTCCTTATGACTCTCGTCTTGATTTGTCAACCCAGCTAACATCTGGTTTCAGACTTGCAGTCTCCAGAGCTGTGAGATAGTAAACTACTGTTGCTAAGCCATCCAGTTTGTGGTCGTCTGTCATAAAAGTGATCCAAGGCCCCTTCAATCTCTCCTTTTCCATTCTGTTCTCCTTACATTTGTTCTTATCATACACCCCTTGAGGGAAAAGAACATTTGGGTAGAAACAAAACATGAAGTCTCAGTGACATGGATGAGGCAGATCCATGCATCATCCTTTGCCTCCCTAAGTCTTCTACCTGGGGCCACACCTCTGCCTAGAGCCAAGTTACCATAGCCAGAAGCTCAAGGTCACTCCAAGTCACTGCCATCCTAAACAGAAGAGTGGTTCACCCCAGTCCCTCTTCCAGAAAGCTTAGCCTAGTGAAAGGCACCACCATGAGCCCCCGGTAGATAGTGCAGGCTTTGCAAAGAAGACCAAGAAGCAGTCAGTCCACTAAAGATGCCTGCTGTTTGCTATGGAGAATAAGATTAATACACAAAGTGACTACAACAAAGTGTTTCTCAAGCTTCAGACATTGCCATAGCACTTTCTGGATATTTGCAATATCTGAGCCACTCAACAATGAGCTTGAGTCACCTGTATGGACCCAGAGGGTGCATCCCACACTTCTTTTTCCAACCCTGTATTTAGTGGCATCATGTAGGTTATTGGAAATAAGCATGGTAACAAAATTTACAGTGTGGAAACCAGCACACACTACAAATCAGGACTTTTTGGAGGGAGGTGGTAATACAGTTTACACGCTGCTGCTGCTGCTAAGTTGCTTCAGTCGTGTCCAACTCTGTGTGACCCCATAGATGGCAGCCCACCAGGCTCCCCTGTCCCTGGGATTCTCCAGGCAAGAACACTGGAGTGGGTTGCCATTTCCTTCTCCAACGCATGAAAGTGAAAAGTGAAAGTGAAGTTGCCCACTCGTGTCCAACTCTTCGTGACCCCATGGACAGTTGCCTACCAGGCTCCTCTGTCCGTGGGATTTTCCATGCAAGAGTACTCCGTTAAATTCAGTTTTCCTTTAACTTAAAAAAATGTTTATTTTATAGCCAAGACATGGAAGCAACCTAAATATCCATTTACAGACGGATGGATAAAGAAGATGTGATATATATATATGGAATACTACTCAGACATAAAAAGAATGAAATCATTCCAGTTGCAGCAACATGGATGGATCTAGAGATTATCATACCAAGTGAAATAAGTTAGACAAAGGCAAATTTCCTATGATATCATTTATATGTGGAATCTTTAAAAAATGATACAAATTAACTTATTTACAAAACAGAAATAGACTTACAGACTTAGAAAACAAATTATGATTACCAAAAGGGAAGGGGGGATAAATTAGGAGTTTGGGATTAACAGATACACCCTATTATATACAGAATAGGTACAGCTACCCAACAATCCCACTCCTGGGCATATATCTGGAGAAAATGGTAATTTGAAAGGATGCATGCACCCCAATGTTCACTGCAGCACTATCCACAATAGCCAGGACATGGATGCAAGCTAAATATCCATCAACAGAGGAATGGATAAAGAAGATGTGGTACATAAATACAACAGAATATTACTCAGCTATAAAAGAAACAAAATAATGCCATTTGCAGCAACATGGATGAACCCAGAGATTGTCATACAGAGTGAAATAAATCAGAAAGAGAACAACAAATATCATGTGATATCACTTACGTGTTGAATCTAGAAAAATGAACTTATTTGCAGAGCAGAAACAGAGTCACAGATTAGAAAACAAACTTACGGTTACCAAGCGGGTAAAGAGGGAGTGGGATGAATTAGGAGATGAGAGTGACATATATACACTAGTATATATAAAATAGATAACTAATAAGAACCTACTGTATACCACAGAGAACTATATTCAATGTCCAATAATAACCTATAATGGAAAAGAATCTGAAAAAAATACATATATATGTATGTACATATATATCAGAATCACTTTCCTATACTCTTGTGCCTAACACAGCACTGCAGTAATAAGTCAACTATATTTCAAATTTTTAAAAATTTTAGTTTAAAGGAAACTTTGTATTATTACTACAAGTGGAAACTCATATCATTTGCTATAGAAAGTAACATTAAAACAAACAATAAGTCACTTGTATCTCAATAGAAGTAGAAAACATTTTAAAATATAATTACAATGAATCAATGTTATTAAATTATAGAAAATTATTGTTGCCTGCTAAAGGCCTGCTTCTGGGACTTATTAAGACTTGTTCTCTTTATAAACAAGTCTAGCAAATGTTAGGGAGATGGTAAAGCATGCCAGTGCCTTGGCTAATTCAAGATGATTGAACAAGATTTGAAAAGGGAATAGTTCTCACATCAGTGCTCTTGGAGCGCCAGGAATCAGCTCCTTGGGAAAGACTTGTCATATTGCAATAAAGAGAAATTTGAGTTCAGCAGTACCAAGTAAAGAGTTCCAAAAACAGGCTGCTCCTAATGTGCCCACCAACTGCAGGGGGTAAAAAAAAATGGTACTTGAATAAATCTTCAGTTCAGTTCAGTTCAGTTCTGTTGCTCAGTTGTGTCCGACTCTTTGCGACCCCATGAATTGCAGCACACCAGGCCTCCCTGTCCATCACCAACTCCCGGAGTTCACCCAAACTCATGTCCATAGAGTCAGTGATGCCATCCAGCCATCTCATCCTCTGTCGTACCCTTCTCCTCCTGCCCCCAATCCCTCCCAGCATCAGTCTTTTCCAATGAGTCAACTCTTCGCATGAGGTGGCCAAAGTAAATCTTAGGGTGAGTTAAATTTCAATAGGCACAGAAGAAGAGTGAGAAGCCAGGGAGAGTAGGAAAGGAGGAGAGGGAAGACCATTCCTGGAGGAGGGTTCAGTGTGAGCAAAGGCTCAGAAGTCAGCAAGTTCAGTGCATTCCTGCTGGAGGCTTGGGTTGGGGGTTGGAGGGAAGGAAAGAGTGGGATTACTAGGAAAGGGTGCACTGACCTGCCCATGAGAGCCTTCACTGCCAAAATGATGAGGGCGTACTTGATTTACTTACCGGGTCTCACTTAGCTGTTGCTTTGCAACAGACCTCACTGAGCGTGAGTGGCTCACAACCATAAATGTGTATTATTTCTCTCAGATCTGTAGTTAAGCTGGGCAGTTCCATCTGAACTGGTTTAGCTGGTCTCTACAATCCTGGCTGGGGCTGGATGATCCAGGACAGACTCACAACTGCATCTGTCAGTAGGGCTCGCTGTTGGTTGATGGGCCTCTGCTCCACGTGGTCTCAGCCCAGGGGGTCAGCCCAGGCTGAAAAGCAAGCCCAGAGTGAAAGCACTTTTCAAACCTCTGCTAGTGGCACAGATTTTCTATTACCTGATTAACCAAAACATGGCCAAGCCTGGAGTCCATACGGAAGGGCACCAAGGGTGTGGATAGAGGGAGGAGTAAGCATTTTGACACCGTGAAGGCATCAGTCTCCCATAATAGGTAACAGAAGATCTCTGGAAGCCTTTGAGCAAGGGAGTGCTGTGACTAGGGAAGCACTCTGAGAGGACGGAACAGCGCATGGGATGATTTGAAATGGTAATAATAACAATGATGATTTATACTAAAATGTCACTTTTTCTACTAAGCTGTTACTTTACTCAGTCTTTACAAACATGCATACATACATACTTACACGGGCACACACACCTGTTAGTAGCCCCATTTTAAAGATGAGGAAACCAAGCCATGAAGAAATAAAAGAGCTTGTCAGAGGTCATAGAGCTACTAAGTGGAAGCACTAGGATTCAATTTCAGGTAGCCTATCTCTATAACTCTGCATGTATAACTACTGGACTATTGACTGAAGAAATGCAGAACCTAAAAGTTGTGAGTTATGTTTTATCTGTCAGATATTCTTAGGATTTCAAGCCCAGGAGACAGCATCTCAAACAGCACTGAGAAGACTGCTCCAAAGAAGAAAAGGGGAAGCCAGGGTATATAGGAGGTTTTGCAGCAAAACCAAGTAGTTGGAACATCCAAAGATTATTGTTAATAAAAGAAAACCAGATATCTCAAGTTAAGGAAGTTAACACTTCTCTGTGTATAGGAAGATGCAAGAGTCTGGGCTCACTGAAATCATTCCTTTGATATGCGTCTCAGCTTTCTGGGGGCAATGTTGGTGTTTTCCCATCCTAGGTTTCCTTAGGTGTGCTATGGGGTGGTGGTGATGGGGGTGACTGCTGGATGGGCTTGGCAGTGGGCTGCCCGTTTGTCTCCATCCTGAGCTCCCTCAGGGCTCACCATCCAGGCGGCCGTAATGTGATGGCTTGGTGGCTGTAATATCCTTTGTTTACTGATACAGCAGACAACAGTTTAGTTCTCAAAACTATGGAAGGACTCATGAGAAAACCCTTTTGATGGTCGATGTGAGGAAGAGAAGGGCCAAATTTAGGGTAGGTGTAGAGGGGACAAAAAAAAAAAAAGGACAGATTCAACAGATAATTCTGAGATAGACCCTACAGCACTTGGAAACTGATGTGGGGGGAAATGTATGGGATGTGAGAGCTGGACAATGAAGAAAGCTGAACGCCAAAGAATTGATGCTTTCGAACTGTGGTGCTAGAGAAGACTCTTGAGAGTCCCTTGGACTGCAAGGAGATCAAACCAGCCAATCCTAAGGGAAATCAACCCTGAATACTCATTGGAAGGACTGATGCTGAAGCTCAAATAGTTTGGCTACCTGATGCGAAGAGCCAACTCATTGGAAGGGACCCTGATGCTGGGAAAGATTGAGGGCAAGAGGAGAAAGGGGCAACAGAGGATAAGATCGTTGGATGGCATCACTGACTCAACGCACATGAATTTGAACAAACTCTGGGAGATGGTAAAGGACAGGAAATCCTGGTGTGCTGCAGTTCACGGGGTCACAAAGAATCAGACACGACTTGGCAGCTAAACAGTAACAACAAAACTTATGGGGGAGGTGTCAGGTGTGGGGGTCTAGGCTGTGCCTTGCACAGTATTAAGGTACCTGGAGATCTTGCTGGTGTAGGGTGAATAAAGAGGAGAAGGATGTAGAATATGCCGAGAAGGATGTTAAGGAGATGTCCGTTTGGAGCTGTCCAACAAAGTCTTGGAAGGTGAGGTCAGGAGGTGCAGAGAGAGACCAGGGCTGGAGGTCAGGGCTGCAGTCTCATAGGTCAGAGGCCCTGGCTGAATAAAGAGGAGAAGGATGTAGAATATGCCGAGAAGGATGTTAAGGAGATGTCCGTTTGGAGCTGTCCAACAAAGTCTTGGAAGGTGAGGTCAGGAGGTGCAGAGAGAGACCAGGGCTGGAGGTCAGGGCTGCAGTCTCATAGGTCAGAGGCCCTGAGGATCCTTGCAAGAAGGATCCTCAGAGAGAAGAGAGGGGAGGGCACGGTGAGAACTGGCAAGGTCTGAGAACGGACACTAGAGCAACATCTGAAGATGGATGCTGGGTGTGAGAGAGGAGAAGTCAGCCGGCAGAGAGGGCAGAAAGGGCTCATAAAAGGTGCGGGTCTGGAGAGCTTCAGCGGAAACTTGGGCAGCAGAGAAACCAGACGCTGCAGGGAGGCGAGGAGGGAAGAGCTGAGAAAAGTCACTGAGTTTGATCATTTCGACGTTGCCAATGAACACTGCTAGGAGCAGGACCAGATGACTATAACAAAACCACAGGAATAACAACACATAGCACTTAGTATGCATCAGGCACCATTCTTGGCATTTTACACATATTTTTTTATGTACGCCTTATAACGTCTTTGTCATCCTCCCGCCTTCCCTCCTCTGAGACTCCTGAGTAATCCTCAGACTCTAACCACAGTAGACGTAAGACATGGTTTGTGGTCGCTTTGATCCTTCCCCTGAGTAGAGTTCTTCGTGGTCACATCCTCCTCTCCCAAGCATTTCTGAGTGTGGAAGAATCCTTCTGCACCCTCCTGTGAAGGCTGTATTTCCCCCTATAAAGAATCCCCAAACAAGGTATCTCTGTGCTCATCACGGTGGTCTGTCTCAGCCTGGGCAAACCTCTCACTTACTTCTTCTGTCTTTGAACTCTGCCCCACAAATACATGCATCCTATTAAATTATGGATCCTCAAAAAACACTTAAAGCTCTTTGAAGGCACTGACCGGGACTTATTCATCCTCAGTCTCTTTTTGATGCCCCTCCCCGCCCCAGCACAGAACTTGCATCTAGAACTAGATCAGTGTTTTTTCATTTATAAGTCAATACTCATCAGCAAGTTGGGAAGCCAGTTTAGTGACTGTATTAGTTATCTATTGCTGCATAACCAATTACCCCAAACTTAGTAGGTAAAATAACGTTTATTCTATCCTGGTTTCTGTGGGGCAAGAATCTGGGCGTAGCTTAGGTCGGTCCTCTGGCTCTGAGTCTCTCACTATCTCCGGAGGCTAAACTGAGAAGAACCCTCTTCCTGCCTCACTCACAGGGTTGCTGGCAGGATCCACTTCCCATGGGCTGTTGGACTAAGACTTCAAATCCTCATGAATTGCTGGCAAGAACCTCCCTCGGTTCTTTGCCATGTGGGCCTTTCCACAGAGCATCCCTCAACATGGAAACTTGCTTTATTTAAGCAAGCAAGGAAGAGGGCAAGAGGGAGCGTCAGCAAGACAGAGTACTGTCAGTACACAAGTCACAGTAACCTAATTCTGTAACCTAATCCAGGACTTCCTGTCACTTGACACCTCACCATGTCTGCTGTGTTCTGTTGATTAGATGCAGGTCAGTAGGTCCAGCCCACACTCAAAGGGAAGGGATTACTTAGGGTATGAATATCAGGAGGTTGGAATCACTGGGAGCCATTTCAGAAACTGCCAGCCTCAGTGGGTAATACTAACATGTCTTGTGAATGGAACAGAATGGAATGGAACAGGATGGAATACAACAGGGAGGTTCACATGTGATAAGGGTATTATTTAACAAAACTTTTGTTTCAGTTTTATATAAATGAATGAATGTACCAAGTCACGATAATGAGTGTGGGACTTTTTAACTGTAAATCAAAAATGCTCATCAGCCACTGTCCTAGATGATGGCTCAACTCTTTCTTCATTTTTTAAATTGAAGAATAGTTGATTTACAATGTTGTGTTACTTTCAGGTGTACAGCAAAGTGATTATTATATACATATAATTTTTCAGATTCTTTTCCATTATAGATTATTATGAGATATTGAATATAATTCCCTATGCCATATAGTAGGTCCTTGTATTTATCTATTTTATATAGTATAGTCTGTATCTGTTAATCTCAAAATCTTAATTTATTCCCTCTCCCCCCTTTCAACATTTTTAAAATTTCAGCTTTATTAAAGCATAACTGAAATATAAAATTGTGAGATATTTAAAGCGCACATCGTGGTAACTTGGCATAAATATACACTGTGAAAGGATTCCCCCTACTAGCTAATTAACATATCCATTACCTCACAAATTTATCTTATTTTTTGTGAGGACATTCTCTTAAGAAATTGTAATTTTACAATACAGTGTTATCATCACATTTATATGAGATCCTTACCTTTCAACATTTTAAGTGGTGTTCAATGAATGTTGGATGAAATGATGGATGGACAGTTGGGCAAGTGGGTGGATGGTTAAGTGAATGAATGGATTTATGAGTGGATCGCTTTATGGGTAGATGGATAGCTAGATGGATGCTTACTGCTCTTCCAAGATTATTTTTTTAAATTTATTCATTTATTTATTTTTACTACATTAGGTCTTCTTTGCTGTGCGTGGGCTTTCTCTAGTTGTGGTAAGCAGGGGTTACTCTTTGCTGTGTCTTTGCTGTGGTGCAAGGACTTCTCATTATGGTGGCTTCTCCTGTTGCAGAGCACAGACTCCAGAGCATGGCTCAGTGGCTGCAGCGCACAAGCTTTGTTGCCCAGAGGCATGTGGAGTCTTTCCAGACCAGGGATTGAACCCATGTCCCCTGCATTGGCAGCCAGATTCTTATCCACTGGACTAGCAGGGATGTCCTCTTCCAAGATGATTTATCAGGCCAAACTAGCCCACAATAAATTCTCACTGACCCGAATTCCAATATGATCTGCTTTGAGTTTATATAGCACATATATTAACATTCAGAGATTTTTTTTATTCTGATATGTAACTAATTCTTTTAACAAATATTTTATTTAATGTACACTTTGTCCCAGTTACTTCACTGGGTGTTATGGAAACAGTAACCAGCAAAAGAAATATGGTCCCTGCTTTCCTGGAGTGTTAGTATTAGAGACAGACATTAAAAGGACATTCAAATACATCCTGATCAGGGTAGTTTGTGAAAAGGGCTTTGAAGGAGAGTACAGGGGAAGAGAGCAACAGGACGGCCTGCTTTAGACTGGGTGTTGGGGTGGGGTGGCTCTTTGTGGAAACTGCATTTAGGCTGGGGCTTGAACAAAGAGTATGGGTGAGCAGGGCCAGGCTAAGAAGGGGAGAAGAGTATCTGGGGCAGGTGTTCTAAAGCTCAAGCCTCTGAAGCTACAAAGCACTGGTGTTTTCAGGAAACCAAGAGAAGGTCTGTGAGGCTGGCATGCAGTGGGAGAGAGGGCAAAGGATGAGAGTGGTACAGAGAGCAGACTGGGCAGACTGGGCTGGGCTTGGTAACCTTGTATGGTCTAAATGCAATTGGAAGTCAAAAGGGTTTTAAACAGGGGAGTGACAAGAGCTGATTTCTATTTTATTATTCCTGTGGCTGCGATGTGGAGAAGGATTGGAGGGGGCCAAGAGTGGACATGGGAAGAATAATTAGAGGTGCATTTAGTCTTCCAGGGGAGAGATAATGGTGACAGGAGACAGAAGGATGTTAAAATAGTTAGAAGGCAGAACCACCAGGACATGGAGGTGGATTGAACTGAGAGACTGAAAGAGAGGTAAGCCTTTCCTGGGTGCTATCATGACCCAGGCCTAGAAAGCAAGAGACTGGGGGTGGAGGGGGATTAAGAGTTCAGGATGTCCAGTACCGTGTTTGAGATGAGGGAGATACAGGTACCAGGGCATCAATAAGAATGCTACCACTTACCTCTTGCTGAGTCACCTCATGCCAGACTGGCATCCACACTTCACATACATCTTCTTACTGGCTCCAGAAGATCACTGTGCTATAACTCCAGTGTTATCTCCATTTTAGGGATGTGAAGATTGAGCAGAGAGACGAAATAACTTGCCTAGAGTCACATGGCTTGTACCTGGCAAAGTCAGGGATTCAATTCCTGTCCATCCGACTCCTTCCACAAGGGTGTGGATTCCCTGAACAACCCCTGGGAGAGGAGGTGGAAGTTGGGGAGGGGCATTTAAATCATCATATCCTGTCCTACAGTGCCCTCAGAGAAGACTGCACCCCAACAGGCCTGTCTCAGCCTCTCTGTAGATTCAGACATGTGTATGCCTGTCTGAGAGGCTTGTGGGGTGAGTCTCTGTGGGGCTGTTTGCATGAAGGATCAGAAAGCCTCATGGGAAAGTGCTGTCCAGAAGGAAAGAGTGCAGTAAGGTGCTTAGCCTAAGCACAATGGGTCATATTTAAATATAACGTTATTTCTGCCTAGCCACAAAAACATACTTGTGAAGTGCAGAAAATGTGTAAAGCACACACACAAACCCACAAGCATGATGGAAAAAATAATCTATAACCCTATCTCTCAGAGATAACCTCTGTTATCATTTGGGTGCATGTCCTTCCTGTCTTATAGTTATATATATGATCGTTTTGAACATATGGTTTAGAACCCTGTTTATTTCCAAAGGAAGAATTCCTAGCAATTAGGACAAAGAACAAGCATATATTTAAGTTTTTAAATGAAAATGCTATGACTTCTGGCAGGGCTGAGACTAGAGTGGCTTAGGAAAACTAAGGTTCCTAAGGAGACTTAGGAACACAATGATGCAAAATTTAAGGAGGGTTCATGTGCCCACAGCCACAGAAAGACAAACCTTGACTGCAGGTATCTGCAGCAAAGTCAGAGTTTATTTGCAGGATGCGCAGCTAAGAAGTGGGAGACAAGTCTCAGATCCACTTCAACTCGGTCTTTGAGCGAGGGATGTTTTAAGGGGGAAGAACAAAGAGGCTGGGATTAATCATCGTCTTGTGACATTTCTTAATCACGGTTTCAAGAGTCAGGATGTCTCTAGTTTACAGTTCTCAGCCAATTGGCCCATGGCTAAGAGGTCTGTGAGCTCATCTTGCCCTGGAGAAAGAGCCTGAATTTGTACGCTAATGATTTCTACAACAGCAATTTTAGTACATTAACGATATTATCAACAACAGCAGTCTTAGTCATCTGACTCTGGTTAATGGGTGTTCAGTTACCACAGGACTGAGGTCAAAGGGGACAGGAAAGGGATTGAGTTCAGAGGAGGCAAGCAAGAGCGTAAAGTTTTGGATAGAGGTATTAATCATAAAACTCAGGAAGGGGACTCAGTTTTAGGGGGACTCGGTTTCACGCTTACTCGCCGCTGCCAATCCTACACAGGTCTGAAAGCGCCTCTTTAGATCTTGCCCCACCCAAACCCTGCCCCTAGCTTCTGGGTCTCAGTGAGAAACCGAAAACTAGAGACAGGACTGGTTTGGAATCAAATCACACGCAGGATACGCCAGAGTGGAGAGTATCCCATCTAGCAGTGCGGAAGGACAAGTACATCTGAAAATACACATGAGTCACCCCTACTTTATTCTCATGGAATATATCACTTAGGGTTCACCTAGGTGGCTGTAAAAAAAATACCTCCACATCAGCTTAGATAAGATAGTTTCTCTCCTATGAAAAAGGTGGTCTAGGCAAGCTCTGCTCCAAAAGATCGTCTAAAAATCAAGATGGCCAGTTACTCTGTCACCTTCAATATGTTCCTTCTTTCTCTGGGTCCAAGGCTACTATTTCTAAGCTGTCAGGGAGAGGAAAACAGTGTCTGGAGCAAGCCACTTTGCCTTTAAGGAGCTGACCCACATGAGCACTCTTTTACATCCTGTGGCTGGGTCTTAGTCATGTGACCACCCCTAACTACAAGGGAGGCTGGGAAATGTAGTCCATGGCTGAGTGTTCTTGTGCCCAGCTAACACTTGTGAATTTTATAACTATAAAGAAGGGGAAAATGGATACTGGGGAGCAATTAGTGATCTCTGCCAAAAGGAGGGATTTAGGGTAGAAGTGCCTACATTTTATAAACCATATTTTCCTGGGCACCGGCAGTTTGAGCAAGAAAAACAAGATTTATTTCTTTAGCTTAGTCTCCACCTATCAAAATGTAGGTGTGCATGTGTGCTAAGTCGCTTTCATGCTCAAACTGCTGGGGTCCAGGAAAATATGGTTTATAAATGAAGATTTTATGTTTACAGTCTAATTATGAACTGACTGAGGGAAGAGTCAAGACTGACTGTGCAAGTATCCTCTGCATGGCACAGGACTGAGACCCTACATGCTTAGTAACTGTTTATTGATCAATCGTTCATTTATCAGCAGGCCAGGAAATCAGTCGTTCATCCATTCATTTCACACCTTCTTGGAGATCGGCTTTTCTCGCCTCTGACTCCCCAGGACTTTGGCTGATGCTATCGATTGTTATTCCAACATCCACCACCTTCTTTTTTTCTCATCAGTAGAATTCACTTTTGTTTGGGGCACCAGGGTAAAAAGTAAAGACATCACTTTGCTGACAAAGGTCTGTTAGTCAAAGCTATGGTTTTTCCAGTAGTCATGTACAGATGTGAGAGCTGGACCATAAAGAAGGCTGAATGCCAAAGAATTGATGCTTTCAAATTGTGGTGCTGGAGAAGAATCTTGAGAGTCCCTTGGACAGCAAGGTGATCAAACCAGTCAATTCTAAGGGAAATCAACTCTGAATAGTCTCAGGAAGGACTGATGGTGAAGCTAAAGCTCCAATAGTTTGGTCACCAGATGCAAACAGCCGATTCGTTGGAAAAGATCCCGAAGCTGGGAAAGATTGAAAGAAGAGCACAGCAGAGTATGACATGGTTGGATGGCATTACTGATTCAATGGACATGAACTTGGGTGAACTCTGGGAGATGGTGAGGGACAGAAGACTGGTGTGCTGCAGTCCTTGGGGTGCAAATAGTCAGACAAAACTTAACAACTGAACAACAACAGACCAACTATACGCTCATTTTCCCTGCTCTCTCTTGAAACTAGGGGAAAGCTCGTGTTGTGGTCTGGTCAATTGTAACAGTTTCCTAGAGCTGCCATAACAAGGTACCAAAGACTGTATGGCTTAAACAATGGAAATGAACTGTCTCGAGGTTCTGGAAACTACAAGTCTGAAATCAAGGTGTCAGCAGGGCAATTTCTTTTGGAGGGCAATTTTAGTACACTGGGAGTGAAGGATCTACTCCAGTGTCTCTCCTTGGCCTGCAGATGACCGTCTTCTCCCAATGTCTCTCTCTCTGTCTTTAAAAAAATTATTACTTATTTATTTGGCTGCACCGGGTCTTAGTTGTGGGCTAAGGAATCTAGTTCCCTGATCAGGGATCAAACCTGGGCCCCCTCCATTGGGAGGGCAGAGTCTTAGCCACTGGACCACCAGGGAATAGTCTCTCCAAATGTCTCTTTACATCGTCTTCCCTTTGTGTCCAAGTTTCTCCTTTTTACACAGACACCCTATTGGATTAGAACCCAGTCTAATGACCTCATTTTAACTTGCTTAACTCTTTAAAGATACAGTCTTCAGGGAATTCCCTGGTGGCCCTGACTCCAAGCTTTCATTGCCGAGTGCTTGGTTTTGATCCCTGGTCAGGTGTGGCAAAAAAAAATATATATATATATATAGTACTGGAAGTTTGGGCTCCAACATACCTTTTTTGGGGAAGGCCATAATTGAACCCCTAACACTAATGAAAGAAAAACAGACGTCAGCTGGGGGTATTTTGCAAATGTTCACTTTCCTGATATAATAAGACAAACTTTCTTTCTGCCTTAAATGTGAATATAAGAGCTGCAGCCTTGAGTACCATGTTCTGACCATGAGAGGCCCTGAATCCACTCCAACAACCTCAGAGCTCTGGACTTTTCTAAAAAAAATATTTATTTAACTGTGTTGGGTCTTAGTTGTGGTACACGGGCTTTCCCTATGGTATGTGGGATTTTAGTTCCCCAACCTGGCATTGAACTTGCGTCCCTTGTGTTGGAAGGTTGATTCTTAACCACTGGACCACCAGAGAACTCCTTGGACTTCTTATTACATGGCTTTTAAAGAGAGTTTTTTTTTTTTTTTTAATGATTCCATAAGATGTTACAGAAAAAACCTGAATGAACTTTTTAGCCAGCCCAATATTTTCAGGTGGAGAAGGCAATGGCACCCCACTCCAGTACTCCTGCCTGGAAAATCCCATGGATGGAGGAGCCTGGTAGGCTGCAGTCCATGGGGTCTCTGGGAGTCGGACACGACTGAGCGACTTCACTTTCACTTTTCACTTTCATGCATTGGAGAAGGAAATGGCAACCCACTCCAGTGTTCTTGCCTGGAGAATCCCAGGGATGGGGGAGCCTGGTGGGTTGCCGTCTATGGGGTTGCACAGAGGTGGACACGACTGAAACAACTTAGCAGCATATCTGCAGGTGTGAATGCTGTAATGAATTTCTAACTGGACTGCCATCTCCCTGGACTCTCTTTAGGTCATCTGCATTTGTTAGGGGACCTTCTGAATCTTATAGAAGAACATCCCACTCATCTGTCTTCTGGTGTTTTAAAGCTCATGTCACCTCCAGAGCAACAGCAAGGCACAGTCACACACAGTCTTTACGGAAATGCCTGAAAAGGCTGGGCTTTGAGGAGCCCCGCTATTGGAATGCCGGGGGCCTTAAAGCTAAAGGCAGAAGCAGAGGAGTATTAGAAACACAATGATGATGGGGTGGACAGAGTAGATGAGACAGGGAAGTGAGAAAAGAGGCAAAAAGCAGATGGGTTTAGTAACGCTTCTTTCTGAGGAGACTTGGGAAGGTGGATTTACTGGGATCAGTCAGAGAGGGGAACCTAGAGGAAGTCCCAAGGGAATTTCCTCTGCTCCGTACATACAGTGATGTAAAAATCCCAGGCTGGATGAAAATTTGAGAATATCTAGTTTAAGTACAGCAAACTCAGATGCTTCTGGGGTCCAGGCAGCAGCATGAGTGATTGAAGCAGGCAGGGGAAGACTGGAAAATGGCCCACCACGTGGGGCAGCTGTAAATCAGCATCCAATCTATATGCTCTTGCTCTGGGTCAAGAATTATTAAATCTCATTTTTCAGGAAGAGCCAGAAATCCACTTTTCATGTTGAAATCTCCAGGTTTTTGTTTTTTTTTCTTAGGCTAGCGTCTTGCATCACTTCTTTATTGATTCATGTACTGTTTTACTGCAGTCTGTCTAGGGAAGAGGCGTGCACGCTGGTGAAGTGGGGTGGAGCACAGGCAGAGGGCACCCCCCACAGCTGCCCTCCGACCCTGACAATTTGGCCTCAGAAGGCAGCCTCCTTGCTCCTTGACGCTCTGGGAAACAGAGCTGGAGAGTCCTGCGTGATCCCGCCCCCCTCAAGGAGCCTGTCTGGCTGTTCTGCACAGGGATCTCCAGGTTTTGATGTGGGAAACTCATTAGGTGATTTTGAATGATATGTGAGCCAAATAATAACATCTGTGAATTAGATGTGATCAGCCAGAGTGCCACACCGTTTCCTCCTCCCGCTGCATTGTCCCTTCTCTGACCATGAAGGTGGAAACTCATAGGAAGGACACTGTCAAGAGAGTTGCTTGGTGATCAAAATACGAGATATTCTTCTGGAAGGAGAAAGGAGTCTGGAGCTTTGAAGAGAAACATCCTTATGCCAAGCCATGGGGTGGCTCATCTGACTATTGTATGGACACATATTATTTCCATCAAAGATGCCCCCCAAATGCATTTTTAGCTTCAGTTGTCTAGCTCCGTCACAATAGAATCAAGATTTTTAAAAAATACGTGTGTTTATTCACTTGACTGGGCCGCTTCTTAGTATTGGCACATTGGATCTTCAATCTTTGTTGCAGCATGCCAGTTTTTTAGTTGCAGCACGTGGGGTCTCTTTCCCTGAACCAGGATACAACCCCAGCCCTCTGGATTGGGAGTTTGAAGTCTTAGCCACTAGATCACTAGGGAAATCCCCAAAGTGAGTTTTTAGTACTACAAAATCCATTTTCTACCCAAGTCATTTTAACCTCTAGCCACTGAACAATCCAGCCCCTGTCTATACCCTGACCCTGAATGTTCTACAAATCACTTATTTATTCAACAGATATCTACTGAGCACCTACCTGTGCTAGGCACCGTGCTTGTCTCTTGGGAAATACAGAGACCATGACAGGCTGCTTTCCTGGCACTCACAATCTGGAGGAGAGGGGAAGCTATTAAATAATCACACACTTCTAACTATGTAAGTCATGCAGTGGTGAGGCACACAATGGCCTGAGAACCTCTAATAAGAAGACCAGCCTTAGCATCTTGGCTGATGAGAAATCTCAGTGGGGTGGGAATGGTGAGGGATGAGTAGGCATAAACTAGGTGAATATTAGAGAATATATTGGTTTTCTGTGCTGCATATAGAAAATAGTAATGCATTTACCCAGCTTTTTCTTTTTAAACAACAAACATAACTTAAAAGAATACCTTTGAGGGAGTTCCCTCAACGGTCCAGTGGTTAGGACTCAGCGTTCTCACTGCTGAGGGCCCAGGTTCAATTCCTGGTTAGGAAATTAAGATCCTGCAAGCTGTGCAGTGCCCGCCCCCCCTGCAAAAAAAGAATACTTTTGCTATCTCACAGTTTCTCTGGGGGTGAGGCAGGGCTGTGTTCTGACATGGAGACCTGACTAGAGAAAGGTCAGAGGCTCTAGCAAGATGGAATCTTACGTAATATAATCACAAAAGTAACATTCTGTCACCTTTGCCATATTCTATTGGTTATAGGCAAGTCAGAGGTCCCACCCACACTCAAAGGTGTGAACACCAGGAGTTAAGGATCGTGGGGTGGGGTTGGAGGGGGTCACCTTAAAGTCTGTTCATCACAGAGAACGACCCGGCATGGGGACTAGCATTTGCAAAGGCCCTGTGATAGGAGGAAACACAGTCCATTTGAGGAACAGGAGCACAGGAAGGGAGGAGAAAGACAGGAGATGATGCCAGACCATGCAGGGCCTTATTCAGGGTCCTAAGAGGTATGGGAGTTATTTCCCCACTGATCTCCAGTAGCATATTGGGCACCTACAGACCTGGGGAGTTGCTCTTTCAGTATCCTATCATTTTGCCTTTTCATACTGTTCATGGCGTTCTCAAGGCAAGAATACTGGAGTGGTTTGCCATTCCCTTCTCCAGTGGACCACATTCTGTCAGACCTCTCCACCATGACCCGCCCGTCTTGGGTGGCCCGACACGGCATGGCTTAGTTTCATTGACTTAGACAAAGCTGTGGTCTGTGTGGTCTGATTGACTAGTTTTCTGTGATTATAGTTTCAGTGTGTCTGCCCTCTGATGCCCTCTTGCAACACCTACTGTCTTACTTGGGTTTCTCTTACCTTGGACATAGGGTATCTCTTCATGGATGCTCCAGCAAAGCGCAGCTGCTGCTCCTTACTTTGGACGAGGGTTGCCTCCTCACTGCCGCCCCTCTTGACCTTGAACGTGGAGTAGCTCCTCTTGGCCCTCCTGTGCCCACGCAGTCACCGCTCCTTGGACTTTGCCAACAAAGGTCTGTCTAGTCAAGGCTGTGGTTTTTCCAGTAGTCAAGTATGGATGTGAGAGTTGGACTGTGAAGAAAGCTGAGTGCAGAAGAATTGATGCTTTTGAACTGTAGTGTTGGAGAAGACTCTTGAGAGTCCCTTGGACTGCAAGGAGATCCAACCAGTCCATTCTAAAGGAGATCAGTCCTGGCTGTTCTTTGGAAGGAAAGATGATAAAGCTGAAACTCCAGTACTTTGGCCACCTCATGCGAAGAGTTGACTCATTGGAAAAGACTCTGATGCTGGGAGGGATTGGGGGCAGGAGGAGAAGGGGACGACAGAGGATGGGATGGCTGGATGGCATCACCAACTCGATGGACGTGAGTCTGAGTGAACTCCGGGAGTTGTTGATGGACAGGGAGGCCTGGGGTGCTGCAATTCATGGGGTCAAAAAGAGCCGGACACGACTGAGTGACTGAACTGAACTGAAGAGGTATGGGAAGCCACAGGGTGGTGGTACAGATCTCCCGGAGAAATATCAATAACCTCAGATATGCACATGACACCCTGGCAGAAAATGAAGAGGAGCTAACGAATCTCATGATGAATGTGAAAGAGGAAAGTGAAAAAGTTGGCTTAAGACTCAACATTCAAAAAACAAAGATCATGGCATCTGGCCCCATCACTTCATGGCAAATAGATGGGGAAACAATAGAAACAGTGACAGACTATTTTCTTGGGCTCCAAAATCACTGAATATGGTGACTGCAGCCATGAAATTAAAAGACACTTTCTCCTTAGAAGAAAAACTATGACCAAACTAGACAGTATAACAAAAAGCAGAGACATTACTTTGCCAACAAAGGTCCATCTACTCAAAGCTGTGATTTTTCCAGTGGTCATGTATGGATGTGAGAGTTGGACTGTGAAGAAGGCTGAGTGCCAAAGAATTGATGCTTTTGAACTGTGGTGTTGGAGAAGACTCTTGAGAGTCCCTTGGACTGCAAGGAGATCAAACCAGTCAATCCCAAAGGAAATCAGTCTTGAATATTCATTGGAAGAACTGATGCTGAAGCTAAAGCTCCGATACTTTGGCCACCTGATGCGAAGAACTGACTCATTGGAAAAGACCCTGATGTTAGGAAAGATTGAAGGCAGGAGGAGAAGGGGACAACAAAGGATGAGATGGTTGGATGGCATCACCAACTTGATGCACATAAGTTTGAGCAAGCTCCAGAAGTTGGTGATGGAGAGGGAAGCCTGGCATGCAGCAGTCCATGTGGTCACAAAGTTGCACATGACTAAGCAACTGCACTGAACTGAACTGACAATACAATATACACTGCCATTCATTGCTACTCCGGGTTTCTGATGCTAACTCAGTGTGGAAAAATGAATGGCCCCAGAAGACCTGGATGCAAGGACTTGAATGACTCCCATGGAAGCTGCATGAGGTCTGCCCTGTTCACCCCAAACCCATAGTTGATGGAGACATGGAAGCCAGGCAACTTGTCCAGAGCCCTCATGGAGAATCAGATCGCCTGAGTTAAGTCATCCACTCTCAATCCAACAGCACTACACAATGATTGCTAAATGATTCCCATTGGAAACCCTAGCCTCCACCCAAGAGAGGGCAGAAGTGCCTCTTGACTCAACTTAGTGAGCACCCACTCTTAGCTCCCAGGCTCCTAACCCTGTGTGCCTTGCCTTTGGGCTGTGGCTGGCACAGGGCGTGGCATACCATTCACTCTACAGTGCATTTCCATTTTACAAGTGCTCTCTCTGGTTGGAGTTCAAGTCATCCAATCCAGAACACACCACTAGATGTGATGTGGCTTTAAGTGAACTGTCCACTTTTACCCTGCAAGCCAGGTGTGATAGAGGAAGCATCGTATTCATGAAAAATCTTCTACTAAACTTTGAGATGGAGAGAAAATGATGAATACAGGTGCTGAATTGTAGTAAACAGGCAGATAATAAACCAGCTTCAACAGAGAACTTTATGATACCTAATAACTTTGAACAAACCCTACCTCATGACGTCTACAACTGCAGACTTGTTGGCATCACCTGACAAAGCCTCTGAAGGAGGAAATACCTAGACTGAAACACGGACCCTGACAGTCAGACACGCTGCCCTCTGGCCTCTGGGCCCCCATCATCTTCTTGGACCGGGATTGGTACCTAATCATCATTCCCATCTGCCAAACCAGGCTGGGCTGGACATTTAATCCTCAGAAGAGCACTCTGTGAATGAGGGACCCCTCCTATTTTTCAGATGAGGGAACACACTGAGACTCATGGTCACATGGCAAATAGGTGGGAGACCCAGCACTTGAACCAATGCACACATGAGGTCACAGTGAAGGGTTCCCAACTACAACGAAAGGCTAGAGAATTTTCAGAGACACAGGTGAGGTCAGGCAAGTTAGCCTCTCTGAATGTGCCTGTGTGGGCTCAGTCCCTAAGTCATGTCTGACTCTGTGACCCCATGGACTGTAGCCCGCCGGGCTCCTCTGTCCATTCGATTTCTCAGGCAAAAATACTGGAGTGGGTTGCCATGTCCTCCTATGGGGGTTCTTCCCAACCCTGGGATCCAACCCGCATCTCTTGTCTCCTACATTGGCAGGTGGATTCTGAGGCTGCTTCCTTATCTGTAAAACAGGCATAATAATATCCACCTTGTAAGGAAGTTGGCAGTATTAGAGATAAGATCTCTAGAAGGCCTTGAACAGCATGTGACTCAGCCTCACTGTCTATAAAAGTTATTTATGATTATTATCACCATCTGAACACATTTGGTATTTTATGTGTCAGGAGCTCAAGAACGACTACTGCTCATCCCCTCATGAGTTCAGCAAATATGACAATAAAGAATGGGTACCCAGGGGGCTTCCCTGGTGGCTCAGAGGTTAAGGTGTCTGCCTGCAATGCGAGAGACCTGGGTTCAATCCCTGGGTCGGGAAGATCCCCTGGAGAAGGAAATGGCAACCCACTCCAGTATTCTTGCCTGGAGAATCCCATGGATGGAGGAGCCTGGTGGGCTACAGTCCCTGGGGTCACAAAGAGTCAGACACCACTGAGCGACTTCACTTCACGCAGGGGGCACCTTACCTTCTTTATGATGCAGGAGGTCTGTGGGCACAGTAAGAAGCACATAGAATGGCCAGCCAGAAGCTCAGGAAGTCATAACCTCTTTGAGTCACAGTTTCTTTATCTGTGAAATGTAAGAAGACTAATATAGATAATAATAATGAAAAGAATAATAAGCAGGCTGCCTCCATCACAGGGCTGTGGCTCAGCTTAAGTGAGATAATGGTCTGAAAGTGCTTGTTAAAGTGGAAAAGTGTTATCTAAAGATAAGGGGCTATTATCCTTATGATGATACAGATCGAGTGTGGGTGGACTCAGTACAGAGGGCGGGGGAAAGAGCCTCCCTCTGCCCCGGGAAAGACGAAACCAGAGAGAAAGGTGGTAGCAGGTAGGTACAGGGGAGTTAAAAGGAACGAATTTGGGGAAGGCCTGCTGGCTAAACATTGGAATAATGGGCTACAGAAGGAGAACCCCTAATTTGGGGACACCCAGGTCACTTCTGTTATTTGAAACCCAAGTTATATTTAGTTCAGTTCAGTTCGGTTGCTCAGTCGTGCCCCACTCTTTGTGACCCCATGAATCGCAGCACGCCAGGCCTCCCTGTCCATCAACAACTCCCGGAGTTCACTCAGACTCACGTCCATCGAGTCGGTGATGCCATCCAGCCATCCCATCCTCTGTCGTCCCCTTTTCCTCCTGCCCCCAATCCCTCCCAGCATCAGAGTCTTTTCCAATGAGTCAACTCTTTGCATGAGGTGGCCAAAGTACTGGAGTTTCAGCTTTAGCATCAGTCCTTCCAAAGAAATCCCAGGGCTGATCTCCTTCAGAATGGACTGGTTGGATCTCCTGGCAGTCCAAGGGACTCTCAAGAGTCTTCTCCAACACCACAGTTCAAAAGCATCAGTTCTTCCGCGCTCAGCTTTCTTCACAGTCCAACTCTCACATCCATACATGACCACTGGAAAAACCATAGCCTTGACTAGATGGACCTTTGTTGGCAAAGTAATGTCTCTGCTTTTGAATACACTATCTAGGTTGGTCATAACTTTCCTTCCAGGAAATAAGCATCTTTTAATTTCATGGCTGCAGTCACCATCTGCAGTGATTTTGGAGCCCCCCAAAATAAAGTCTGACATTGTTTCTACTGTTTCCCCATCTATTTCCCATGAAGTTAGTTAACATTAAAATTTCCAAGAAAGGGCTCTCCAGATGTGGTATATATTGGACATTCTATCCTGGCAGTACATCAGGTATGGATCCAGAGATCGCAATTGCATCAGCAGCTTTTAAATCACTAACTATCTAGATAACCTCATTCAGAGATAAGATTCTTCCCCCATTTCTGAAATGTTTTTTTTTCTGTCACCACCAGGCAATTCTCCAAGACCAGCTGGGTGCCCTGTACACTTGGTTTTGTTTTGTTTTGTTTAGCTGCACCCCACAGCATGTGGGATCTTAGTTCCCCAACCAGGGAACATACCTATGCCCCTAGCATTGGGAGCAGGGAGTCTTAACCACTAGACCACCAAGCAAGTCCCTATTTTTTTACACTTGCTTTTTGTTTTGGTAGGTACCCTATAATTCAACTTAATTATATCACTACCTGGAGATAGCATCAGATGCCACAGATTAAGGGCTCAGCCCTATAAGACTGCTCCCCGCCCCCCAGCTTGAGATGCCAATCTAAAGTCCAGGTTGTCACCTGTGTTTCTGACCAACTGACTATAGATCAGCAGTTCCAATTACCCACTCCTTGGGTTTGATTAATTTGCTAGAGTGGCTCACAGAACTCAGAGAAACTTGCTATTTACTAGACCACTGGTTTACTACAAAAGGACATAACTCAGAACAGCCAGGTGTATAACTAGTGAGAAGCTGCTGTAAAACGCAGGGAACCCAACCTGGCAATCTGTGGTGACCTAGAGGAGTGGAATGAGGTGGGAGGGAGGCTGAACAGGGAGGGGGTGTGTATAATCAGGACTGATTTTCATTGATGTACAGCAGTGACCACCACAACATTGTAAAGCAAGTACCCTCCAATAAGAAAAAAAAATACTATTAAAAAAAGAATAGCCAGATGGAAGAGATGTATAGGGCAAAGAACGAGGAAAGGAAGTGGAGCTTCCATGCTTTTACTGGGCATACCACTCTCCTCAGATCTCCACATGTTCACCAACCTGGAAGCTCTTTGAGCCTCTCTCTGTCCATAGTTTTTAGGTCTTTATGGAAGCTTCATTACACAGGCATAATTGATTAGCTCATTGGCCATTGGTGATTGAACTCACTCTCCAGGCCCTTTTCCCTCCCCAGCGGTCAGAGGGGTGACAACGAAAGTTCTAGCTCTCCAAATCACCTGGCTGATTTCACTGGTGACCAGTTCTCCTTCTTGGGTGACCTAAGGGCATTTCAAAAGTCACCTTGACATCACAAAAGACACCTAGATCACTCTCATCCCTCAGGAAGTTTTCATGGTCTTAGGAGCTCTGTGCTAGGAACAGGGACTGAGAACAAATATATATTTCCTAATATAAACCACAATGTTCTTAATAGAAGAGATAATACACAGCCTGTACATTTGAGGCCGCCACCCAAGACTCTCTTAATTCCCCATGGTAGGTTCTGGGAAAGGGAACAACAGATATTTTTCATTTAAATTCTCATCTGATAAACGGTGGTATATCCATAAATGGAATACTACTCAGCCATAAGAAGGAGTGGATTAATGATATAGCAACACATCGTGCTGTGTGAAGAAGCCAAGTGTAAAACAATACACACAGTGCGATTTCATTTCTATAAAGTTTTAGAACAGGCAAAGCTAACCTGCAGTGATAGACAGCAGATCAGTGATTTTCTCAGGCTGAGGCTTGGGGTGTGAAGTAATGACTGCAAAGGGAACTTTTGGGTGTGAGGAAATGTTGCAGATTTTCAGTGTGGTGGTGTTTACAAGGATGTAAAATAAGCATTTGTCAAAATTCGTGGACATGCACTCTTGAAAGAGGAACACATAACCCAGCTGATAAACACAACTTCTCAGCTGAATAGGTCCCTCAACGGCCGAACTGCCCACAACTATGTCTAACATTTCTTTCTCAGTCTCCACATAGACTTCTTAAGGTCAATTCAATACCGCAGACCACAGGCTGATTCTGAGCTAGGCCCCAAACTATGAGGGGAGGATGGGCCCAGTCCTTGCTTTTGAAGTGTTCAGTCTTGAAGGGAACCAGAGGCATAAGTAGATAACACTCATGCACAAGGTTGGTACAAGTAACATCAGTGTGCACAGGGCACTATGGGAGCTCCCAGGGCCAAGAACCAACTCTGACAGCACAAGGAAAGTCAAACCCACATGCATGTGTGCAAAGTTGCTTCAGTCATGTGGGGCTCTTTGCAATCTTATGGACTGTAGCCTGCCAAGCTCCTCTGTCCATGGGATTCTCCAGGCAAGAATACTGGAGTGGGTTGCCATGCCCTCCTCCAGGGGATCTTCCTGACTCTGGGATCAAACCCACATGCCTTATGTCTCCTGCATTGGCAGGCAGGCTCTTTACTATCGAGCCACCTGGAAAGCCCAGTGCCACCCACACCAAGTATTAAATAGGAGTCTGGGTTAGGTAGTGAAGGGAAGGTGGGGAGGAGAGCCCCCGTTGCTCCAAGCAGAATGTTCACTGCACTGAGCTGGGGGCCTCTGTCTTGTTTACTGCTATACCTTCTCCCCTAGAAAGTTCCTGACACACACAGTAGGTGCTTATTAAAGATTTGTTGAATTAATGTATAATATAAGCAAAGACAGGAAAATTCCCTGGAAATTTTCCCAGGAAAATTCCAGGGGGTCCACTGGTTAGGACTGGGTGCTTTCACTGCCTGGGGGAGCTAAGATACCACAAGACGTGTACCTGGACCAAACAAAAACAAAAACAAAGACAGGATCTGCAAACCATGGCCCACAGGACAAATCCAGCTGGTCACCTGTTTTTGTCAATAAAGTCTTACTGGATCTACGCACATTTATTTACATGTTGTCGAAGGCTGCTTTCTCGGTAGAGCAACAAAAGTTGAAGACACGACAGAGACCATAAGGCCTGTAAAGGCTAAAGTATTTACTCTCCGACTTTTTATTGAAAAAATTTGTTACCCTTTGAGCACGGTGGCACCATAAACCATTCTGATCGTCTTTTAATACATGCACACATTCCTTTCATTTAATAACGAACAATTAAAAGCAAAATAACACTTTTGCCTCGATATAGGAAACAGAAGTCAACTCAAGTAGTGTTGATTGACAATAATAATAATAATAATAAAAAGCCCACACAAGTTTTCCAAGCACACCTACGCTCAGTTCACAAACACCGCGTAGGTTCAATCCGGTTCGTGTCCCGCCCTCGGGGCATAAGCTCCGCCCCGCCAGCAGGCCTGCCGCCCTGGACCCGCCCTCGTGACGTCACGTCCGGCCGACCAGCTACCCCGACCTCCCTCTGGCTCCCGCCTTCGCCCGCTTCCGGTCGTCGTCGTCGTCGCCGCTGCTGCCGCTGCTCCTGCTGCTGAGGCTGCTGGCGGAGGCCGGAGGATAGGGCGGCGGCGGCGGCGGCGGCTGAGAGGGCGGCGGCGGGAGCGGAGCGGGACGAGGGAGCAAGAGGAAGCGAGCGCAGAGCGAGCGGAGCGCGCCTAGCCCCGCCCGCCCTTCAGCCCGCCTGAGCAGCTGGAGCAGCCCGGGCCCTCAGCCGCCGCCGCCGCCCGCCTGCCCGCCCGCCGGACAAAGCCCGAGAGCCCGCGCCCAGAGCCATGTCCTCGTCCGCCGGCAGCGGCCACCAGCCCAGCCAGAGCCGCGCCATCCCCACCCGCACCGTGCCCATCAGCGACGCCGCGCAGCTACCTCATGACTATTGCACCACGCCCGGGGGGACGCTCTTCTCCACCACACCGGGAGGTGAGCGTCGGCGCCCCCGCGGCCCTCACCCGAGCCCTCTCCCGGCGCCCGAGCGCGCCCGCGCTAACCTCCGCGGTGTCCCCGCAGTTTCCCGCCACGGTCCTTTAACTCAGGGCGTATCCACTCTGGGCCGCTCGGGCCACCCCGGCTCCACCAAAGCCCCTTAATTGGGGCTTCCCCCGAAACCCCCTTGAGACTGCTTTCGAGAACCTTAACTTCGCGTTCTCTATCTCCTGCAACTCTATTCAGCGCGTGCCCACTCTGGGAACGTGGCTGGCTCTCCTCTTGTGAAGAAAAAGCCCCTGTTCCCGCTTCGTGGCAGGTTTACGCACTGGACCCAGTTTTCTCCTTCCCCCGCCCTCGTACTCCAGGGCAAATTTGTCTACACTTGGCTTTGCATTCGCTCCTCATTCCCTCTGCCACATATAGTGTCTTTGTGCACATTGAAGCTTGATCTTGGAGCTGTCTCCCGGCCTTTTTAGAAAGGAAGTTGGGGAGAGTAGTTTGCTCCTGGGACCCTGCGATGACTTGTTTTGCTGCTTCTAGAACTCCAGGAGGGGGGAGGCTGGAATGCGGAGTTTGGAAGCCTCGCCCAGTGTTATCCTGCTTTGACAGCATTGTTTACTTTGCTGGACGAGGCCCCACGGGTGGGGGGAGTCCCCAGGCTGGCGGAGGAGTGATAAAATCATGCTCAAGTAATAGCCCAGGGAAAGGAGCGCTGGCAGCCTTGAGGGTAGAGTTTTGGCGGCGACGCCTGTGGAGGTTGGTGGAAGACGGTACCCTCCCCGGCGGGACTGCTTCATCCGGGGGAAGGGGCCGTGCAGAGCCGGGTCCCAGAGCACTGCTTTTCAAAGTGCGACCAACACTGTTTACAAGGAAGAACACTGGGGTAGAGGTGAAGAGCGTGGAATTAATTGGTCACGGGAAAAGGGAGCTCAAAGGTTGCCTGTCCCCCGACTAGGCTTTTCTCCAGAGGGAGAAGACTGGAGAGCGATCTTGAGGGACCTCATGAAGGGGATGGTGCTTCGTTTTTAACTTGGTTACTTAGCTTTTTGATGGTGGCCTCTGGCTAGAGGGTTGGGACTTTGCTGGCAGCCCTTGCTGTCTACGGGATTGCTAGCTTGGTTCCTGTGGGCTGGGCTCACCAGTTGTGCTCCAGCCAATCCCTTGCTGTTAGGCCTGGGCCATTTTTTAATCGTTGCACAATATCAAGACGGTAGAGAAAGAAGATCTTGCCAAGAAGGAATAAAAAATCTCGGCGAGAGCTCTACAGAGGAATCCACCCAGGCGACTGGGGGTGGCGTGGCTGCCTTGGAATAAGTTAAATGATCCAGGCAGGAGACGTTCATTGATATATGTGGAGAACTGGGCTTAAGGAGGTTGTAACTTTGTGAACAGTGGAGTTTCTAGTGAGGTGGCTTACCTCATTGGAGAAACCTCCCTCCTGACCTCATCTGGTCAAGGCCAGCCTCTGAGCATGCTGAAATCTTCTTGGCTTTTAATCGTGAAAGATTTGGCAAACCAGGATCTGGTCTCCATAGGTTGTCTTGAACTTGAACTGACAGCTTTTAAGAAATGGATATTGTTTTCTGAGGTGATGGAAAGAAATTTATAACTTCTTCCAGAATTCCTTGTGAATTCTGTAATGCCTGTGCTTCCAGCAGTTTAGAACCAATGTCATAGTAGCAGATAATTACTTATTCGCGGAAGGAACTAAACTTTTAGCTGTATATTAATCATTATTCCTCTGAGGGAAAAACTGCAAGGGCACCTTTAGGCATATTTCAAACACCCAAGCTTCTATGCTTTTAAAGTAAGGGCATAGTCTTTAAGTGTGCCTATCTGATAGTCTGAATTAGTTCCTACAGTGTTGGGAAAGATTCTGCCCGAAATACTGAATCATTTATCCTTCCTCCCTACATACATAGTTCTCAGCTACTTTCTCAAATATCATTTACCCTGTCTCCAGATGGTTTCTGCTTTTTAATTGCAGATTTAAATACTTACATCTTAGCTTATCTATTATACAGAGCTGTTATTTATTAGTAGAGCACATTGTCATCTCTAAATTTTTAACACAAAGGCTTACCTAATATGTTTATAAGATACAGCACTGTTGCGGTTGGATTTAAACACCGTTTTATAGCAATTACCTCAGCGCCACCTAGATATACAGTGCTTACTGATTTAATTCCCCCCCCTTTGGAAAATTTCCAGTTTTCTGATGATTTGTTCACATTTCCCTCTCTTCTGTGTAATTTTCTTTCCCTGAATCATGGTTGTTATTTGGTCACCTTTAGGCACCTAAATTGATGTGGTTAGGTATCTTCAGTGAGTTTTGTGGGTCCAGGGCAGTGCTTTGCACAAAAGGGAACCACAGACAAAAGTAGGAAATTCAGTCTTCACTCTGAGTGGTCTTAAAATCTTGGTGGGTAGAAAAGCTTTTTAGTTCTGAAATGAAAAACTTGTAGAGTCAAGTGCTAAGTTACATGTTTCAGACTTGAAAACATTTAGAAAGTAACAGTAAGCTTGTATTGGAAATCTCTATTTAGTAGGAAGGAAGGGGATTAGAATTTCCTGTCTCAAGCTACTAGAGTGTCATACACAGGTCAGAGCAGTCCAGATAACTGTTGATGTGCTGAAGGCCCTGTATGATCAGACTGGGCAGAGACGTTGACAACATAATGAACTTGCCATCTCCCCACAGAGGATACAACTTACCCTTGAAAAGATTTCTTAAAATTGCCTTCTGTGGTTGGAAAATGAGAGTTGGGAAATGAAATGAAAACTTTCTGTAACCTCTTATATTTCCCGTATTTTTAGAAGTGTACCTTTTTCTCATTATTAAGGAAGAACAAAATTTTTGACCAAATTCAAAACAAAACGCCCTTGGGTTTTTATTTTGTTTTGTTTTATCTGCCTCTGGAGGAATAGGGATGACATTTGGTTCATCCTTTGAGAAGCTGCTTCTAGCCTCAATGAAAGGTTAAGTTGTTATAGTCTGCTTCACTTTTGTAACAGTCTGGTTAGCTGGAAGGGACCTAATGCTTTCCTTCTATAATTGAGAGAAATTAAGTAACTTGTTAGTGTCATACAGCTAATTAATGTCAGTTGGTAGTCTCAAACTTAGTGTCCTGATTCCTATTCCAGGTTTTTCCTCTGCTGTCTTAAGATGCACATTTTCCTAGGAAAGGAAGTTTGCAAACATTTAAGAAGACTCTTCTATCTCTGCAATGCCAGATAATGTGATGCTTTTTGCTACCTTATTATTTATTTACTTTCTTAAATGAGTTTTGAACTGTCTCCTTGTTGAGAGTGGTTGTGCTCTGGGGAATGAACAAAGAGACCTCTTTGAGCCTTTCTTTTTGCCTTACTTTTCTGCCAAACATCCTCCTCAGCTGTGGAAAAGTATGCTGTTGCCGTAACAAGAGTGCCAGAGGGGAACTGTTAGTCTGAAATCTTGTTCACACCCTTGCGCATCCTCTCTGCCAGCTGAAGAGCTGCTCTGATTGGTTGGTTCCCTGAAGGCCATTGGAAGGGTCTGGGGATAAAGGAGAAGACAGGAAAAAGGGAAAAGAATCCACTTGGTGTGAGCCATAATAAAGTAAGAGTATTTGGGGAGAGTCCTGAGTGTTAATCTAGTTCCTTTGTTGGGAGAAGTGAATAGAGCTCTGTAGATATGGGGAAGGAAGGCCAGTTTCTCATTGTTAGAAAAATTTCTAATACAGTGACCTGAGTTTATTCTAGTCAAATATTTCTGAACCAGCAAATGTACTTGTTTGGCTCTGTAGTTTCAGTTATTAACTGAAGGACTTCATGATTACATGTAAGAACTGCATGAAAAACACGTTGAAAGTTGTTCAGTCACTTTGCCTTGTGTTCAAGGAAGATGGCATTTATTTACCTCAGAGGAACAAAAATTAACATGTATTGTCATTCCAGAGGAGATTTGGCTTTAGTCTCATATTCGTCAGCCACCAAAGTATGTACCAGAAGATGTAGCTTAGTTTTGTGTTGGGTTCATGATTTTATGGGAGGGGTCTTGCATGGTTTGGAGACAACTGTAGGCTTGACTACGTATGTGTGTGTAAAGAGTTGCAGATCATGTCCTTTCAATTTTTTTGATGTTCTATCGAGTAAAATTCAGGCTTCATGGATTTGTATGGACAAAAAATATTTTGGTATATGGACATGTCGTAATCAATAACTAAGGAATGTCAGATTTTCTATTTTTATATGGAATCAGCCGAAAGAATTTTGGGAACTCAAATAGCTACAGTAGTGAATATCGGAGATTCTTCACTGCCAGTCAGCAGTAAAGGCTGTGATGTGATGAAAAAAAAAATAAGATTTGCTGATCAGACAGGGTAAAGTTAACATGGGAAAACTAGTTCACCTGGTTGGAAGGAAGAGAGCAATTGAAGGATAATTGCTTTACAGAATTTTGTTGTTTTCTGTCAAACCTCAACATGAATCAGCCATAGGTATACATATATCCCCTCCCTTTTGAAGCTCCCTCCCATCTCCCGCCCCATCCCACCCTTCTAGGTTGATACAGAGCCCCTGTTTGAGTTTCCTGAGCCATACAGCAAATTCCTGTGGGCTATCTATTTTACATATGGTAATGTAAGTTTTCGTGTTGCTCTTTCCATACATCTCACCCTCTCCTCCCCTCTCGACATGACCATAAGTCTATACTGTATGTCTGTTTCTCCATTGCTGCCCTGAAAAATTCTTCAGTACCATTTTTCTAGATTCCATGTATGTGCGTTAGAATATGGTATTTCTCTTTCTGACTTACGTCAGTTCAGTTCAGTTCAGTCGCTCAGTCGTGTCCAACTTTTTGCGACCCCATGAATCGCAGCACGCCAGGCCTCCCTGTCCATCACCAACTCCCGGCGTTCATCACTCTGTATAATAGGTTCTAGGTTCATCCACCTCATCAGAACTGACTCAAATGGGTTCCTTTTTATGGCTGAGTAATGTTTCCATTGTGTGTATGTACCACAACTTCTTTATCCATTCATCTGTTGATGAACATCTAGGTTGCCTCCATGTTCTGGCTATTGTAACTAGTGCTTCAGTGAACAATGGGATACATGTGTCTTTTTCAATTTTGGTTTCCTCAGGTACATGCCTGGGAGTGGGATTGCTGGGTCATATGGTGGTTTTATTCCTAGTTTTTTTAAGGAGTCTCTATACCGTCTTCCATAGTGGCTGTATCGATTTATATTCCCACCAACAGTGCAGGAGCGTTCCCTTTTCTCCAGCATGTATTGTTTGTAGACTTTTTGATGATGGCCATTCTGACCAGTGTGAGGTGTTATCTCATTGTGGTTTTGATTTGCATTTCTCTAATAATCAGCGATGTTGAGCATTTTTTCATGTGTTTGTTAGCCATCTTTAAGTCTTCTTTGGAGAAATGTCTGTTTAGGTCTTTCCCCCACTTTCTGATTGAGTTGTTTGTTTTCTGGCATTGAGTTGTATGAACTGCCTGTATATTTTGGAAATTAATCCTTTGTCAGTAGTTTCATTTGCTATTATTTTCTCCCATTCTGAGGGTTGTCTTTTCACCTTGCTTATAGTTTCCTTTGCTGTGCAAAAGCTTTTAGGTTTAATCAGGTTCCACTTGTTTACTTTTGTTTTTATTTCTGTTACCCTGGAGGTGGGTCATAGAGGATCCTGCTTTGATTTATGTGATATATGACTAGTTTTTAAAGGCCTTTTTCACCTGGTTCAAAGGCGACAGTTTGAAGCCAAAAGCTCAGAAATTTGTGAGTATTTGTGTCTAAATAAATGGTCTTTTAGATCTTGAGGACAAATGCCCTGATGAACTAAAGCTGTTCATGTCACTGGGTCATTTTAAAAAGTAAAATGCTTGATAAACAATCAGTAACTGGAAAATACAATTTTTATAGATTCCTTGGTATTGTCTATATACAAGACCACAGTCGTCTATGCATAAAGATAGTTTTACTTCTTCCTCGTTGATCTAGGTACTTTTTTTGTTTGTTTTCTTGCCTAATTGCCCTGGCTAGAACTGGAAGCTTGAGTACAGTGTTGAACAAACATGGCAAGAGAATGAGAACAGATACCATTGACCTGTGCTCGGTATTAGGGGGAAACCTCCAGTCTTTTATCATTAGGTAAAATGGTAGCTGTGGTTTTTCATAGATGCTCCTTGTCAGGTTCAGGAAGTTCCCTATTATTCCTAGTCTGTTGATTATTTTTATTATGAAAGGGTGTTGGATTTTATCAAAGACAGTTTTTTCTTGTGTATCTTTTGGAATGATCCTATGATTTTTGTTTTTTAGTCTGTTGCTATGATGTATCATGTTAATTATTTTCAGATGTTGTACCAGCCTCTCATTCCTGGAGTAAGTACCATTGATTGTGGTATATAATCCTTTTTGTATGTTGCTGAATTCTGTTTGCTAATATTTGGTTGAGGATTTTTGCATCTATATTCCTAAGAGATACTTGTCGATTCTTCTTGTGGCATCTTTGGTTTTAGTATCATTCAATTTTAATTTTTTAAAGAAATAGCCTGATGTTTATAGCAGGTGAGGACTGGTGAAGATAGACCATTGATTGCTCCCTAGGTTCTAAGGCCAAGGCTCCTATCCATGGGATTTGCCGGGCAAGAATACCAGAGTGGCTTGCCATTTCCTACTCCATGGGATCTTCCTGACCCAGGGATCAAACCCATGTCACCTGCATGGCAGGTGGATGCTTTTCCACTGCGCCACCTGGGAAGTCCGTTCTAAGAGGTACCTATCAAAAGTTTGCTAGGCTTGTGATTCATTTTTAAGATGTTGTAATTAATTGTTTGGGCCTCAGAGAGGTGCTCATCTCATCACCAGCGAATGTTTATGTTAGAGTTGGGCTTCTTTTACACTGAAATGAAACCACTCTCTGGTCTGATAAGTTCCTCGAACCATAATGAAGAGGCAGCACATAAATAAAGTGACCTAGACCGGTGATGTTCAGTAGGCTTTTGCCTACTTATGAAGTTTATTGATGAGTTCAGGTTCCTTACTGTAAGTAGAAGATATTGGTAGATATGTATTTTGCATTGTTTTTATTTTTATTTTTTTAAGTGCCTAAGAGGAGTGAACTAGGAGGAAAACAAGAAGTGGGAATGAAGCCCAGGCTTGAATCTGAGTGCTCTCCCCATACCAAAGCAGTGAGCCCTCATTAATTATTAGCATTACAGAGGCTGAACCACAAAATGTGTGAAATCTAATCCAAAGAATTGATCCAGGATGCTGTCAACAATCTGGCGCATCCAACCAGCATTTTCCTGGAACCAGAACCAGGTAGTTCTTGGGAAGAAGATTTATTTCAAGACAGGTATTCAAACCCAAACAGACGTGGACATATTTGAAGTACTTTGATAGTCTTAAAATCAGTTGGCATTTGAGATTAATTTGTGGTTTGTATACCACTTTTTACCTGGTACTAACTAAAAAAGTCATTTGTTTCAAATCATTTTTTGGCCAGACTCAAGAAAGGCAGACTTGCTTAGACTGCCTTGCTTATTTGTGTTGGTCTCTTGACTCCTGTGTCACTCACTGTGTGATCTTTCTTTGGATGTTGTTTTCTCCGTGTGTAAAATGACAGGCTTCCACCAGATGCTGTCTAAGGCCTCTTCTAACACAGAACCTTCTGAATAGGAGCATAGTCATTATCAACTTCCCTTTCAGCCTGGGTGTGTGTTCTACTCTGGCAGAGTCCTGTGTGATTGGGTAGGGAGCCATCCTTTGACATTAATGTCTTGGAAATCTTTGCTCCTGGTTATGAGAATTGGAGTTACTCAAAGAACAGTAGAATTGACTTTTCACAAACCTTGGATGTCTTCCATTTGCCATAATTATTTAACCATACTAAGTTATAATATCCTTTGGCTCTAATTGTGCCTTTTGCTGGTGTAAAAATTGTCCCTCTCTTGGTTTTATTAGCACTTTAGAGATTTGATGATTGTACACACTGAATGTGATTTGACCACTCTCAGCCTCCCTGGAGGATACTGGGTCAAGCAAGTTATAATATCCTCTGGCTTTAATTGTGCCTTTTGCTGATGTAAAATTTGTCCCTCTCTTGGTTTTATTAGCCCTTTAGAGATTTGATGATTGTATACACTGAACGTGATTTGACCACTCTCAGCCTCCCTGGAGGATACTGGGTCAAGCAAGTTATAATATCCTCTGGCTTTAATTGTGCCTTTTGCTGATGTAAAATTTGTCCCTCTCTTGGTTTTATTAGCCCTTTAGAGATTTGATGATTGTATACACTGAACGTGATTTGACCACTCTCAGCCTCCCTGGAGGATAATGGGTCAAGCACCTTTTACCCTCCTCTGGGTTATCTGGCATAGAGCTTTTAGGAGTCTGTTCCATCCAGAGCCTCTATGAAGAACAGATTTTAAAACTGAAATGCATTTAAAATGTTCTCTAATATAGTGAAACACAGACCTTGTTAATCACCCTCCTAAGCTGGTAGAATAAAAAACAGAGAAAACCACTTTCTTTGTAAGTCCTTTCTGCATTTTTCACTTCTTATGTTCTCTTCTTACTATTGGGATGGAGGTGGGGGGAGAGGGAAAGAGGTAGACTACCTTTCTGAGGGTATTGGAAACACTTGTTGGCTTGTTCGGAGAAGGAAATGGCAATCTACTCCAGTATTATTGCCTGGAGAATCCCTGGGACAAGGGAGCCTGGCATGCTACAGTCCATGGGGTTGTGGGGAGTTGGGCACGGCTGAGAGACTTAGCACATATGCACTTATGCTGCTTGTTCATCTTGTGTCTGTTTCTGATCTCTTGGTAAGCCTTTATATGTGGCATAGATGGAGGACGTTAAAAATTCCTAATGGAATACTGAGGTTATTTGCCAAGTGCTTTGTTTTTTAAATTTCTAGATTTCCTCATGGCTCTAGTGTCAGTCTGTTTTATATATATACACACACACACACACACACATATATATTTTTTACATATATATATAAATACTTACAAATACTTTTTTGAGTCACTCACTGTCCCCAATTGCTTATAATGGGGTTTGCTTTTTATTTCTAAAACACTGTCTCTTGCTATTAAAAAGATAATTGTGTGTGGGGAGGCTTTAAACAAATTTATTTTCTTGTATTTCTGGAGGCTAGACGTCTGAAATCATGTATATTTCTTATTGTGTAAATGACGTAAAATTTGCCATTTTAACCGGGTTTAAGTATACAGTTCCATGGCAGTAAGTACATTCACATTGTTGTGCAACTGTCACCACCATCCATCTCCAGGACTTTTTTCATCTTCCCAAACTGAAACTTTATACTCATTAGACAATAACTCCTTATTACTTGCTTACCTCTAGCCACTGGCAACCATCATTCTACTTTCTGTGAATTTGACTAGTCCAGGTACCTCATATACATGGGATCAAAAGATACTTGTCTTTTGTGACTGACTTGTTTGACTTAGCAAAATGCCTTCAGTATTCATGCAGTCACCCTGTTGTTTTTCTACCTATGAAAGTAAACTTTAAAAGTCATATAGTATTGTTAGTTCAGTTCAGTTCAGTCGCTCAGTCGTGTCTGACTCTTTGCGACCCCATGGACTGCAGCACGCCAGGCCTCCCTGTCCATCACCAACTCCCAAAGTTTACTCAAACTCGTGTCCATTGAGTTGGTGATGCCATCCAACCATCTCATCCTCTATCGTCCCCTTCTCCTCATGCCTTCAGTCTTTCCCAGCATCAGGGTCTTTTCCAGTGAGTCAGTTGTTTGCATCAGGTGGCCAAAGTATTGGAGTTTCACCTTCAACATCAGTCCTTCCAATGAATATTCAGGACTGATTTCCTTTAGGATGGACTGGTTGGACCTCCTTGCAGTCCAAGGGACTCTCAAGAGTCTTCTCCAACACCACAGTTCAAAAGCATGAATTCTTCAGCACTTCATAGTCCAACTCTCATATCCATACATGACCACTGGAAAAACCATAGCCTTGACTAGACAGACCTTTGTTGGCAAAGTAATGTCTCTGTTTTTTAATATGCTGTCTAGGTTGGTCATAGCTTTGCTTCCAAGGAGGAAGCGTCTTTTAATTTCATGGCTGCAATCACCATCTGCAGTGATTTTGGAGCCCCCCAAAATAAACTGTTTGCACTGTTTCCCCATCTGTTTGCCATGGGACTGGATGCCATGATCTTAGTTTTCTGAATGTTGAGCTTTAAGCCAACTTTTTCACTCTCCTCTTTGACTTTCATCAAGAGGCTCTTTAGTTCTTCACTTTCTGCTATAACGGTGGTATCATCTGCATATCTGAGGTTATTGATATTTCTCCCGGCAATCTTGATTCCAGCTTGTGCTTCATCCAGCCCAGCGTTTCTCATGATGTACTCTGCATATAGTATTATTAGGGTAATAACAAAAAGCAACAGTCTTAACGTCCCATCTTGTTTCTAGTTCCATTCCTGGAGAAACCATTTTAAACTCTTTCAGCTATTTCTTCTAGCATTTACCTCTGGATTTCTGAATAACATGATTTAATGCTATTTCTCAGTTTTGGGTACTAACAGTTTTCTACTATGGAAAATGAGGATTTAAATATGGATGTGACTGGCACTATTGGTTTCCAGCCCAATAGCTGTTCTCTCTTCTTTCATGCTACCCCAGATTTCCTCATTATTTTAAAAGTAGTAGAGTGCCAAGCCCCATAAAATACACCCTGGCTACGCTATGGCTTCCCTAGTGTCTGGGATGGTGGGCATCTGACTCAGTTCTGGCCTAATGATCATAGCGGGGAGTCCACTACGGTTTTATGAGAAACAATTTTCCTCTTTGATGACGAAAGTCCCTTGAGGGAAGCCCTGTTTGACTCCACACACTCCCTTCTTGCCTGGGATATTGTTGGGAAGGCGTAGGTTAATCTCAGCCTTCTTGGAGGGTTTTGTCACCACCTGTTCAATGTGGGCAAGTTACTTTCTGTTTCTTATTCTAAGATGTTTATTTGCATGAGTGGCTGCTTAATTCTAATTCTGGAAACAGCCTTAAACAACTTTATGGTCTGGGCTCTGCGAAAGTACAGTAACTACTGCCCTTGTCAGTTAACCATGTTACAGGGAACTTTGTCTAGGCAGTTTTGTATCAGGTTATACAATTTCTTGGATGTATATAGCTTAATTATGGATTGATTATCGTTTAAGCTACTTGGTGTTGAAAGAGGCCCTTAGACTTGAATGACCTTTTTTCTGTACTAAACCATCTTGGCAAGCATAATTTTGGATCTCATTTATTTGCCTCTTTTTCCTTGCCATTTGAAAATCACTAATTTTTAGATCAAAAAGTAGAAGCTTTTTCTCCTTACTCTCTGTTCTCCATCAAAAAGACTCAATTTTACTCTTCATGTTTTCCTAGTAATGTCGGCATTTAGAAAGTTCTAGGTCAGGGTACTAGATTTATCCAAATAACTGGTCACCAAGGAATGAAGAATGTGTATAGATATCTAATGTTAACCTAGATCTAAAGATACCTGTTTGTTTTGAAATCCAAACATGAAGACTAAAATATGCATGTTTTAAAAACAAAGTAGAAAAAGGAAAACTGAACAGAAGCACCTAAAATGCAAAGTAAAATGCCAATAGACTGCTGCTTCTAACAGTTTCTGTTTGTAGTGATTTTACTGGTTAGCCACTGTTGCTATAAATAATATATATTTATACCACAATTTCTTGATTTCTTAACATTAGAGGATACTGTTGATTCCCTGTTATGAAAATGAGGGATACGGGACACTTTCATTACTTTCTGTACTTCGTATTTCCTTGTAAATTGTTTTATTGTTTTTGGTTCTTCTGAGTAGTTACCTTTATTTATTTATTCTTAGTATGTATTTATTATTTATCTATTTTGGCTGTGCCAGGTCTCCGTTGCTGTGCAGGCTTTCCTCCAGGTGCAGCAGGTGGGGGCCGCGCTCTGGTTGTGGTGTGTGGCTTCTTCTTGCAGTGGTTTCTCTTGTCGTGGAGCGTGGGCGCTGGGGCACTCAGGCTTCAGGAGTTGAGGCGTGTGGGCTCAGCTGTGGTTCCTGGGCTCTAGAGCACAGGCTCAGTACTTGTGGCATGTGAGATTGGTTGGTCTGCAGCATGAGGGGTCTTTCCAGATCGGAGATGGAACCGACCTTTCCTGCATTGGCAGGTGGATCCTTTACCACTGAGCCACCAGGGAAGCCCTGGGTAGTTACCTTTAAAACTCTATAAATTAGTTAAACCTCTGTGTCTCAGTCTGTCAGTTTTAGCTCTCCACCATATGAGATTATGGGGCTTCCCTGGTGGCTCGGCAGTAAAGAATCTGCCTGCAATGCAGGAGACTGGGTTCGATCCTTGGGTGGGGAAGATCCTCTGGAGGAGGGCATGGCAACCCACTCCAGGGTTCTTGCCCGAAGAATCCCAAGGATGGAGGAGCGTGGCAGGCTGCAGTGCAGACCATAGGATCGCACAGAGTCGGACTCGACTGAAGCAACTAAGCAGCAGCAGCATATTACATTATACTATCTACCTGTCCTGCCTCTGCTTCCCTGGTGTGTCTGCCTTTCCGTTAGAGATTTACGGTTAACTTTTCTCTAGTTATGGATGCGTGGGTTGACGTTGAATTGGGCTAGCATAAATGTGACTGGCAGTTGAAATTGAATTACTGGAAGTTCTTGCTTCATAAGATGTGTCTATGCATGCACATTTTTAAGAGACCCTGAATATTTTAGGTTTTTAAATTGTCTTGGAATTTATATAATTTCACAGTAAACACGGTATCAAAAAAGGACAAAAAAGGGTTTTTTCCTTGCATTTTATTTATAGTCAAGTCTTAATGTTTTTCTTTTATTTTTTGTTTTAATTTTATTTTTGAAAACTTTACAATATTGTATTAGTTTTGCCAAATATATTGAAATGGATCCGCCACAGGTATACATGTGTTCCCCATCCTGAACCCTCCTCCCTCCCCATACCATCTCTCTGGGTCGTCCCAGTGCACCAGCCCCAGGCATCCAGTATCGTGCATCGAACCTGGACTGGCAGCTCGTTTCATACATGATATTATACATGTTTCAATGCCATTCTCCCAAATCTTCCCACCCTTTCCCTCTCCAACAGAGTCCATAAGACTGTTCTATACATCGGTGTCTCTTTTGCTGTCTCGTACACAGGGTTATTGTTACCATCTTTCTAAATTCCATATATATGCGTTAGTATACTGTATTGGTGTTTTTCTTTCTGGCTTACTTCACTCTGTATAATAGGCTCCAGTTTCATCCACCTCATTAGAACTAATTCAAATGTATTCTTTTTAATGGCTGAGTAATACTCCATTGTGTATATGTACCACAGCTTTCTTATCTATTCATCTGCTGATGGACATCTAGGTTGCTTCCATGTCCTGGCTATTATAAACAGTGCTGTGATGAACATTGGGGTACACGTGTCTCTTTCCCTTCTGGTTTCCTTAGTGTGTATGCCCAGCAGTGGGATTGCTGGATCATAAGGCAGTTCTATTTCCAGTTTTTTAAGGAATCTCCACACTGTTCTCCATAGTGGCTGTACTAGTTTGCATTCCCACCAACAGTGTAAGAGGGTTCCCTTTTCTCCACACCCTCTCCAGCATTTATTGCTTGTAGACTTTTGGATCGCAGCCATTCTGACTGGCGTGAAATGGTACCTCATAGTGGTTTTGATTTGCATTTCTCTGATAATGAGTGATGTTGAGCATCTTTTCATGTGTTTATTAGCCATCTGTATGTCTTCTTTGGAGAAATGTCTATTTAGTTCTTTGGCCCATTTTTTGATTGGGTCATTTATTTTTCTGGAGTTGAGCTGTAGGAGTTGCTTGTATATTTTTGAGATTAGTTGTTTGTCAGTTGCTTCATTTGCTATTATTTTCTCCCATTCTGAAGGCTGCCTTTTCACCTTGCTAATAGTTTCCTTTGATGTAATGTTTTTCTTTTGATAGTTTTGGTTTTTTGAATATTAAATGCTTTTGAATTACACCATAGAATCCTTAGTCACCGACGGGTTGATTCCTTTTTTCTGCCATATATCTGCAGCAATTTTTTTTTTTTTTTTTCCTGCAGCAATTTTTTTAGCTTCCAGTGATCTAAAATTCAAACACATGAAATACTGTGGTTTTGTATCCATATTTTACCTGGCCATATTTGAGAACATTAACAGCATCATTAAAGTTGTAATTCTTCAGAATGGCTCTTCTGAATTGTTTATTTTGTGTGTCCATTTAAAACCAAATGTAACTTAAAAATTCACTAAAAAACTGTTAAAATTAATTGAGTTTAGTAAAGCTTCAGAATACAAGATTGGTATACAAAACCCAGTTGTGTTTGTATCTTTCAATGAACAATCCAAAAATGAAATAAAATAATTCCACTTACAATAGCATAAAAATAATAAAATACATAGGTATAAATTTAATCCAAAAAAGCATGAAACTTATACTATGGAAACTGTATAACATTCTTGACAAAAAGATAGACATTTATCTATAAATGTCTGTATAAATAGACCATCCATGTTTATGGATTGGAAGACTCAATATTGTTAAGACGGTACTACTCCCCAAATTTATTCAAAGCACAGTCCCCATCAAAATTCCCACTGTCTTCTTTGCAGAAGTTTACAGGCTGACCCTAAGATGCATATATGGAACTTTAATAAGAGACTTAAAATAACCTTAAGCAATCTTGAAGAAGAAAAACAATGTTAGGAGACTCACTTGGTTTCAAAAGTTGTTACAGATCTAGAGAGTGTATTACTGTCATAAGGATACACATCGATCAATGGAAGCCCAGAAATAAACCCTCACAATTATAGCCAGTTGATCTTTGACAAGGATACTAAGACATTTAAATGGGGAAATATTCAATAATAGTCTTTTCAACAAATCATGCTGGTGCAACTGGATGTCCACACACAAAAACCAGAGTTGGACCCCATGACTCCAGGACCTAAATGTGAGCACTAGATCAAATTGTCAACATCTGCTGGATCATGGAAAAAGCAAGAGAGTTCCAGAAAAACATCTATTTCTGCTTTATTGACTATGCCAAAGCCTTTGACTGTGTGGATCACAATAAACTGTGGAAAATTCTTCAAGAGATGGGAATACCAGACCACCTGATGTGCCTCTTGAGAAACCTGTATGCAGGTCAGGAAGCAACAGTTAGAACTGGACATGGAACAACAGACTGGTTCCAAATAGGAAAAGGAGTACGTCAAGGCTGTATATTATCACCCTGCTTATTTAACTTATATGCAGAGTACATCATGAGAAACGCTGGACTGGAAGAAACACAAGCTGGAATCAAGATTGCCGGGAGAAATATCAATAACCTCAGATATGCAGATGATACCACCCTTATGGCAGAAAGTGAAGAGGAACTAAAAAGCCTCTTGATGAAAATGAAAGAGGAGAGTGAAAAAGTTGGCTTAAAGCTCAACATTCAGAAAACTAAGATCATGGCATCTGGTCCCACCACTTCATGGGAAATAGATGGGGAAACAGTGTCAGACTTTATTTTTCTGGGCTCCAGAACCACTGCAGATGGTGACTGCAGCCATGAAAATAAAAGACGCTTACTCCTTGAAAGGAAAGTTATGACAAACCTGGATAGCATATTGAAAAGCAGAGACATTACTTTGCCAACAAAGGTCCGTCTAGTCAAGGCTATGGTTTTTCCTGTGGTCATGTATGGATGTGAGAGTTGGAGTGTGAAGAAAGCCGAGCGCCGAAGAATTGATGCTTTTGAACTGTGGTGTTGGAGAAGACTCTTGAGAGTCCCTTGGACTGCAAGGAGATCCAACCAGTCCATTCTGAAGGAGATCAGCCCTGGGATTTCTTTGGAAGGAATGATGCTAAAGCTGAAACTCCAGTACTTTGGCCACCTCATGCAAAGAGTTGACTCGTTGGAAAAGACTCTGATGCTGGGAGGGATTGAGGGCAAGAGGAGAAGGGGACGACAGAGGATGAGATGGCTGGATGGCATCACCGACTCTAGACGTGAGTTTGAGTGAACTACGGGAGTTGGTGATGGACAGGGAGGCCTGGCGTGCTGCAATTCATGGGGTCACAAAGAGTTGGACACAACTGAGCAAGTGAACTGAACTGAAGTGCTGTAAAACTCTTAGAAGAAAACATGGGCACAAATCTTTGTGACCTTGGTTAGGCAAGTTTCTTAGATATAACACCAAAATCACAAGCAGCCAAAGAAAAAGACACAAATTGGACTTTATTAAAATTTAAAATTTTGAAAAAAAATTTAAAAGGCACCTCACAGGAGAAAATATTTCCGAAGCATCTATGAATACGAAGCTTTTATACATGTATATATGTAACTGAATCATTTTGTTGTACACCCAAAACTAACACAACATTGTTAATCAGCTATACTCCAATATAAAATAAAAATTTTTGAAAAAAGTTTGTATTCATAATATATAAAGAACTTGTACAGTGTAGTGGTAAAAAGACAACCCTTTAAAAAATGGGCTAAAGACATTTCTCCAAAGAAGATATTTGTTGGAATGGCCAATAGGCATATATGAAAAGATGCTCAGCACTTTTAGCTATCAAGGAAATGCAAATTAAAACACCATGAGATACCACTTCACACCCACTCGGATGGCTGTAATAAAAAAGATAAAAAGGGAATTCCCTGACAGACCAGTGCTTAGGACTCCATGCTCTCACTGCTGAGGGCTGGGGTTTCATACCTGTTTGGGGAACTAAGATCCTGTATGCCCTGGGGAAGGGCCAAAAGGAAAAGTGAAAAATAAAAAAGGAAAGTGTTGGCTACAATGTATATAAACTGGAACCCTTATATACTGCTGATGGGCATGGAAAATGGTGTCACCACTTTGGAAAACAAGCCTGGTGGTTCCTCAAAAGGTAAGCCATATAATCCAGCAAGTCTGTCTTACATACCCAGGAGTTCACACAAACACTTGTGCATGAGTGTTTATAGCAGCATTACTCAAAATGGAAAAAACCCAGATGTCCATCAATGGACAGATTGATAAAATGTGATATACATTAATACATACAGAACATTATTTGTCAATAAACATAAATTAAGTACAATTGATCCTTAAAACAACATGGGGGTTAATCCACATGTTACTTATCATTGGCCCTCGGCATCCATGGATTCAGCCAACACTGACTGTATAGTGCTGTAGTACTTACAATTGGAAAAGTGCTAACTTGCATTGTTCAAGGATCAGCTGTACTGATAAACGCCAAACATGAATGAATCTTAAAAACATGCAAGTGAAAGGAGCCATACGAAAGGTCACATACTACATAGTTGCACCTATATGAAATGCCTAGAATCGGCAGATCTGTGGAGACAGAGAACAGATTCATGGTTGCCTAGGCTGCCGAGGGTGGAGGAAAGTGGGGAGGGGCTGCTGAATGTATATGGGTTATCTTTTGGAGAGGATGACAGTGTTCTAAGGTAGATTGTGGTGGGAATTCCCTAGTGGTCCAGTGGTTAGATTTGGCTTTTTCACTGCTGTGGTCTGGGTTCAGTTTCTGCTTGAGAAACTAAGATCCCACAAGTCAATGTGTTGCAGTCAAAAGCAAAAAAAAAAAAAAAGACTGTGGGGATGGTTGCACCATTCCAGGAGTATACTAAAATCTATTGAATTACACACTTTGAATTGTATGTGAATTATATCTCAAGGCAGTAAAAAATATTTTTATTGCCTCTGCACAGTAATAGGAGTTTGTTAAATGTCCTGTTACACCCGACATGTTTAGGTTGACTCTCTTTACTTGTTTTCTACTTGGTTCATTTACAGTGCTCTAATGTTGGTATTGTTGCTGATCTATAATTTAGAAATAGAAAGCTTGCTTTTATCCTGTGCTCTTTTTTCACCACTTCACCCCAAGAGTTTCTGAGTTTAGTATACTACAGAAGTGAGAATAGTCTTGTTCTGACTTGCAACATGACTGTTAGTAAGAACATCTCACAGCAAAAATCTCACCCTTCTGAAACCTAGCCATGAATAAAAGGTTGGGGGGAGGGCGCTGGTGACAGAACAAAATCCATCCACTGAAGCTCCTTCCCTTAGATCATTGGAAAACCATCAGGCTCCTTCCCAGCCTGTTTGCTCTTATTTTACATAGCGTTGAAATCAGATCACCAATTTCCAAACCCCACAGATTAGACACATTAAGTTAGAATGAGTGTAAAGCATGTACTGTAGATTGACTTGTGCTCTCCCCATTCATATATTGACACACAGACCTCCACAAAGTGATATTTAGAAGTGGGGCTTGCTTGCTAAGTCGTTTCAGTCATGTCCTACTCTTTGTGATCCCATGGACTGTAGCCCACCAGGCTTCTCTGTCTATAGGATTCTCCAGGCAGCAACACCGGAGTGGGTTGCCATTTCCTTCTCCAAGGACTGGGGCCTTGGGAGGTAATTAGGTTCAGGTGAAGTCCTGAGGGTGGGGCTCTCACAGTGGGATTAATGCCCCAGCAGAAGAGACACTTGCTTCCCTCTCCCTCGTGAGAGGACACGGTGGGAAGGTGTCAACACATCTGGAAGAGAGCGCTCAGCAGAGACACACTAAACTGGTGTCTTTGTCTTGGAAATTTCAGGAACTGTGAGGAAATACATTTCTGTGTAAGACACCCAGTTCCATGTGTGGTATTTGATTATGGCAGCCAAACTGACTTAAGACATGGAAAAAAGATGGTTCTTAGCCAAACAGTGAGGGAGGAGACAAGGAAACTGGTGGGGAGGGCCACGAGCACAGCCTTGGCTATCTGAATCCTGTTCGGTCTAAGGAGAGTACAGATCATCAGCTGAATAGGCCCTGAGACTTCCTAGGTCACAACATAGCATAATAAATGAATTTCATACTCACCCTGATTCACCGAGAAAGGGTTGGATTGTTCCCTGTTTAAGGTGGTAAAAAGTTGTAAAATCTGTATTAGAAAACTTTCCATCCTAAATAATTCAAACTTGACCTAAGTTTTCTGCTCTCCAGAATGATTCATTCTTCATAATTTCAGCTGCCTTTTTGAACTGTTACTAGTCCTTATTTTTCAAAGCAGAGAAAGGGAAGGTAACTTTCTACTTTCATTGGTATAAAATTATATTTGAAACAAGATATAAAACTTCCGTCTCCTTTAAACCCTGTTTTCCAGGAACTCGAATCATTTATGATCGAAAGTTTTTGTTGGATCGTCGCAACTCTCCTATGGCTCAGACCCCACCCTGCCATCTGCCCAATATCCCAGGAGTCACCAGCCCCGGCACCTTAATTGAAGACTCCAAAGTAGAAGTAAACAATTTGAACAACTTGAACAATCATGACAGGAAGCATGCAGTTGGTAAGAGAAGCTGGTGTTAGGGACCAAGAGATAGCCCTGGGATTCGAGTCAGTCTGAAAAATGTTGATGCTTCAGTTGTAACTGATGTTCAGTCATACATCTCTGAGGTTCCCCCACTACCCTCACCAAGACTTACTGAGATGTTCTGGAAACCCGAGTTCTAAACCATAGCCAAATCTAATCTAGGAGAAGGGTAGGGTGAGGGAGAATCCAAAATCAGGCAATGGTAAATCCCAAAGATGACTTCTTGAACCTGGACTTTGTTGGACTAGGGATAACACACACACACACAGCAGAATCTAATCACTCCCATTTCCATCACCCTTGGAAATAGACCTTGCTTCTTATAAAGAGAATGTCTTTTTTGTGGTGTAGAGAAAACCATTTTCACCCCATTTTCAGGACAGCCTATTTCAGTACACACACACCCCCTCCCCCGCCCCACACACTCACACACACGTTGACCATTAATAATAAGTCCTATCCATGTCTGGAAATGGCCAGCTCCTGAAGCACACCTTGGGCTGCACTCCATGGCCCCTGTACATGAGCCAACTTTCTACTTTGTCAAATTCCAAAGGAGTTTTTGATGGACAGAGTGTCATTCCGAGCAGGGCTAAAAATTCAGAGCTTCCAGAAGAGTGTGCTGACTTGATAAATGGCCAAGAGCTCTCTACAAGCTCCTGTTTGGTCAACCTCGGACAAAGGAGAGTAAAACTTGGGTAGTTTTCACTTGTATCCTTTCCCATAATTGGCTCCTGCCCGTGGGTGATGTGACTGCCACTCTTTTGTTGCCCTCCAGATTAAAAAGACCAGCCAAGGCAGAGCAGAATAGTTGTTTCGAGGCTACAGAGAATGGGGCAGTTTGAATTCTGTTTTGACTCTTGTGCAGAGGGAATGTTAGTTAAAATTGTTTTGCTCTTCCATTTTGTGCCCAACTTTTCCTTTTCTTCATTCTAACCAGGGGATGATGCTCAGTTTGAGATGGACATCTGATTGTCCTTTGAGGATCAGAAGAAAAGCAGCAACACTGATACATGTGTGTACTTGATTCGGCTGATAGGATCATCGATGCAAAGACAGAAGAGGCAGTACCAGCAATCCCCGTTGCTGTCTCCTTCCCCTCCTCCTTCCCCTTGTGCCAAAGGATGCAAAGATGAGCTGCATCTGACCATTTCTTCTCCCTGTTTCCTGTTCCCCTCCCAGTTAGACAGTTAGATTGAAGACTCTTGACATATTTCTGTAGAACTAAGCAGCCCATAGAGGAAAACAGTTAAACTCTGGTTCCCCTCCCCGCCCCCCATTTTTTTTTAATCCCAAATCCATTATCAGCCTACTAATAACTGACTGGCTGGGGAGTCTGGGGAAGTGATACAGAGGTTTGATGGGTTCAGCATCATTCCTGTTCTTATTCTCTCTCCTCACTGTCTTGCCCAGGTTTCAGTCTTGCAAGAGCCTGGGTTTGGGGGTCTTGAAAACCACTGGAGGGAAATGGTAAACAGGAAGAGAGCTGCTTTCCTTTTTACTTTGCGGTGTTTGTCCTTGGGGATAGTACACAGTTTGTACAACTCGAGTAGCATTACCCTGGGGCACTGTTTTGAGGTCCACTTCCCCTCCTTCCTCTGGGAGGAGTGTATTCTGTCTTTCGTATTATAGTTCACCTTCCTGTTCCTTTACTTTGCACAGTTGTGCAGACACTTTCTAATTCTACGTCAGAAGGGAGTCCTGTGTCACCAGTTGTTCGTTGCCCCGCTTCTCCCATCCCTCCATGATTGCATCCTGTTGCCTGTGGTCCTTTTGTACCCTGAGCTATCCAGGTGGTTTCTCCTGCTCCCAAGCAGGTCCCTTCCATGGGACAGAAGCACATTGGATAAGGCCTAACGGTATACTCTGCAGGATGGTACCCAAGAATGACCTCGGAAGACGCTGAAACTTTTGAGTACCCTACCCAGGCCCAGTAGTCATTGTTTCTCAGTCCAGTGAGCATTGTGATATTTATTGTCTCCGATTTTTTAGTTTAAAGTTGACTTTGAGAGTGTTCTTAGCAAAGAACTACACTTTTTTCCTTTGTGGACCTGCTTTGTTTGGCTGCTGAGATAGATAAGCATGGGCTTAAAAACGTGTTCCTTCCGTTCTTACCCTTCCCAAGGTACTCTGAATTCCCCTGTCTTTCCCTGCCTCCTTCCCTTTTCTCTGCCAGGCCATTTTTCAAATGTACATCCAGGATACCTCACCTGTGGTATCTGATAAGATCTGTCACTCCTCTTATCTGAGGAGTGACCTTTTATTTTTAAGATGAGTACAGACCTATTTTTAGATATGTTTTCAGTACAATTTTGAACAGCAACTTTTTAATTATACATCTTCCGGTGTTAGGAAGGTGAGAACTGTTCCTTGGTGAGTCTGCTGTTCCATGTCACCAGCCCTTGTCTCCCCCGGTCCCTTATGAACTTGTTCCTCTTGCTCTAGTGTTGGCTGTGCATGTTTGGAGTTCGTAGTGGGTGGACTGTGAGACTGGACCATTCTGCCTTCCCTGGGTTGTTCATGGTAGCCTCATTCTCTCCCTTTATGCTGTGCTGCTTCGTTCCCCACCCCATGGTCCTGACTGTTGACTGGCATGGGAATCCTGGGAGAGTGACTCCTCTCACGGAAAGACAAGTAAAATAGCCACTGGTGTCTAGGAATTTCTGGTTGGATTTGGTGCTCCGAACCATCTTTTTAAGAGGCGAGATACCAGGGTGAGAGTACCAGGCCAACTGGCTAAGATGGAAAGCTGTTTGTCTTTTGAACTCTGAGAAGCCCCTGTTTGCGAATACATTTAGAAGAGACTAAGGATGTCTGTGGAACTTTGTTCTGTTTTCTGCTATAAAATGTGAATTGTTTAAAGAGTGAAATCTTTTGTGATGGTTGATGTCTCAGGAATAAGCTGGATCTCCACGGTTTTGGAGATGCTTTCAGTCTCAAGAATTGACCAGAAAAATATTTCTTACTGCTTTTTTAGTGTATCTCTGTTCTGATTTTTATTAAACTCCAAATTTCACTATACTTACTCTTGGAAAAACTTAAGGTGTGTTGGTAATTTGCATGACAAGCTTGCACAGGGCTTCGTTGTCCCCTGGGAGCTTGTCCCCTGGGAGCTTGATTCTTTGGGAATGAAGCTTGCTTTCTCCACATCATCTGGAATGTGACTCCACTACAGCGAGTAATCGTTCTGTCAGTGAGCAGAGTGCGTGCCCTGTTGGGTCTTTACTGCTGCACGTGAAAACTCGGTTCCCTCACTGAATAGTGGGAAATTAAAACACCAGCTTGAGTAGTCTAAAGACGGTATGATCCCCTTTGTTGCTATCTCGAGGAGTCTGCACTTGGCCTCCTAATCAGAGGCTGTATTTCTAGTATGTCTTGGGAGCATCAGCTGTATAATATAGCAGCTGCCCATCCTGTAGGCATCTCTGTAAGGATCTCCATAGTGCTTGGTGCAGTTCTTTCCTGAAGGCCACTAGATTTACTTTGGCCTCCATAAATCGGCGTTTTAAAGATAATCTCACAAGGCAGTAGATGAACTTTCAACAGATGAAACCTTTGTGCCATGCCTCATAGAATCATTTTTCAGGGCAATCCAGAATCTAGTAGGTGATTTACTCCTGGGTGTGTTTATGTGCTCAGTAGCTCAGTTATGTCTGACTCTTTGTGACCCCACCAGACTCACCTATCCATGGGATTTCCCAGGCAAGAGTACTGGAGAGGGTTGCCATTTCCCACTCCAGGGGATCTTCCCGACCCAGGGATTGAACCCACGTCACTTGCGTCTTCTGCATTAGCAGGTGGATTCTTTACCACTGAGCCACCTGGGAAGCCGCCTGAGTGTTTGGAAGGAATCATCTAACAGTTGAAGCCCTAATGAATAATCTATCTGGGCCTTTTCGGAGCACCCTTAGGGTATCATTTGAGTGAGATGATTCTTAAAATCTTACTAATTATTTGTACTTTTCTCCTTAGGAGAAAACCATGTGTCTGTACTTCTGGGGACAATCCATCTTAATGAGATGACCTCCTCCCTCCAAATTCCAGCAGGAGATGTGCATTGTCATGGTTCTACCTCCTTCATAGTGTGGTGACTTGAGTTCACCACTCTCTCGTATCCTGTGTAAATAGCTGCTGTGTTCTCTAAAGCATAGTGTAGAGAAGCTGGCTTCTAGCTATTAGGCTTCCAAGCCAAGGGTTTTATCCTTCATCCTTGTTATCTGTTGCTATTTAACAGGTTATCCCCAAACTTAAAATCTCTTTTAGAGCAAACATTATCTGTCAGTTTCTGTGGTTAGGACCTGGGAAGCAGCTTAGCATGGTGGTATTGGCACCATAGGAAGTTGCAATCAAGACTTCAGCAGGGTCTCCAGTCACTTGGGCCTTGAGAATCCACTTCTGGGCTCTCTTTGTGAGCAAGATGCCTCAGTTTCTCCCTGTGTGGGTCTGTCTAGGGCAGCACGAGTGTCCTTACAGCATGGCAGTTGGCTTTGCCTGAGCACACGATCCCAGAGAGCAAGGAGGAATCTGCAGTGCCTTTTATGTCAGTCTTCGAAAGCAAATCATCACACCTTCCTATCCCTTTCCTTAGAAGCAAGCCACTAAGCCCAGCTACACTCAAGGGAACTGGAGTTTCACCCCACCTAATGAATGGAGCAGTGTCAAAGAATTTGTGGATATACCTTAATATGACCCCTCCCCCAACAGAGGGTGAAACTAGATCAGCAAGAAGGGCTATGTTTAAACTAGATGCTATACTGAGAGAAGTGGTGTTGCTGAGAATAGTTCTCTAAGATATACATGAACAAACAGATGAAAAATGGACTGTCCATAACCATCTGCCAGTTCTGAGAGAGTTGGCAAGAAATGGCCATTTCCAGGGTAGCATTTGTACACTGTCCTGTTGTACACTACCAGTGGCCCAAGGATGCTTCAGTCCTTGACTTGATACCTCTAAAAGACAATACTGCTGGCTTGCTTTCTCCTTTAGCCAGGAATTGACAAAGGGCATTGGAGCCTTCTCGTTGAGCCATTCGAATGGATCAGTTGGGGTTGTCAAACAAAGGGAGCAAACATGAATTAGGTGGTGGGTTACTGGGCTGAAGAATAGCTAACCATTCAGATCCAGAGTAACAAAGCTGATAGTATCCAGAAGCCAGGTCCCCCCCAGTTGATGCTTGGCACCTGCTCTCTCAAACCACGCCAGCTAAAGCAGACTTGGGTCAGGTCTCCCACCCAAAAAACCACCTCAGTAAATGGGGGGGAACCTCTGGGAATAAGAGCTGTCTGTGCTTGATCTTTACATCCAGTAAAAGTTAACTCTGCACACCTGCCTCACCCTGGGCTTCCTAATGGAAACAGGTTCTTAAAAAGAACCAATCCTGTCTTCACCCTTGAGAGAAGCTTTGATGAAGCTCGTCAGTTTAGCACATTTTTAGTGAATGTCTGTTCTGTGTCCCTGGCACCGATGCCAAGTTTTTGGGGGTTTCAGACATCTTAAGGGTGCAAATTCTTTAGATTTACACTCTGACACTTCCCAGCATTTTCTTATCTATAGCCCTGCTTGCTTTAGAGTATACTTGAATAAAAAGCAATGCTGCTAAGGCAGCTATTTAAAAAAAAGAAGAAAAGGTACTTCTAGAAGTAAGGAACTTGTGTTTAAAGCACCTTCAAACGAATTTTTTTACTTCTGATTTTAAGGTGGAGTCAAAATAGATGGTCTTTATTTTTGCTGTCTGGGTTACCAGCTCTTTGCATCTCTCAGACCTCAACTTCCCAGTTCAGACATTTCCTGCTAGATGTATGGGCTTTACCCCAGAGGCTGTCGCTCAGCCAGTGCCTGCTTTGCATCAAGGCACCTGGTGTAAGGTGCTTATTGTATTGGCAGCAATATTCCAGAAACAGTCCTTTTCCGTTTTCATCTTGGAGACTTTATGGGGTATCAGTATCTTGGCTGTTTGAAGCCACGGCCCTCAGCCCCTTACATTCCCCTCCAGACAGGAGAGCCAGTGCTTGTCTCTCTGGGTCAGAACTTACCCGTCTTAGCATGTCTCTGGACTATATGCACACGGGCAGCTATTTATTAATCTGCGAAACCCAATCTCTTACCTATGCATGGCATCTAGGAGGGGTTAGTGTCTGTTTTAAAGAAGCAGTGTTTACTTGGGAGGGCAGTTTCTGTCTGGACTTCACAGGGGGCATAGTGACCATACAGTGGTACCCCTACCACCACCAACTTCTTTACCTCCCAGCTATAAATAAAAGATGACATCAGATCTTGAGGCAGCTGGGTCACAATTATTTAGAATGCTTATACCCCAGGCACATTTCTTGTTCTAGTCATGTTTTCCCAGCTGAGAATTGGAGTTCCCCTGAGCCTAGCTCATGACATTTCTGACTGCAGTCTGAGGAATGATACAGTCAGTTCATGTCACCTTTCCCACCCTGCGGAATTGACATTTCTTTCTCTGGATGGGCCTGGAAATTGTTACCTTTTGGCAAAGCTTAGATTTAGGAGAAGTCTTTAAAGTCCCTTTTCAGATGATCTGTGGTGTCTCTTTGCTTCTGCCTGCAGCCCTGGCAGACCGTACTGCCTGGATCCTGATGGAAAATAGTACTGAGATGAAACACATTCTTGGGGTATTTAAACTTTCACTCTGCCACCTTTCAACGAGTGGGAGGCTGGCAGAGAGATGCTGCAATGCTTGAAATTTGGCCACATTGAAATTTCCAAAGGGAGCTCTTGCCAGTGCTTAAAACCAAAATGTCTGGACATCTGAGATTGCGTGAATCTAGCGGAGTATCTCTTCTTGCCTGCAGTGTGCCCTTTTCCTCTCCCATCTTAATCTTTAAAAAAAAAACCAAGCCCAGGCCAAGGGTCATTTTTACTTGAAACCAGGAGAGTGAGGAAGGAACACTAGAGCTGAGGAGTGAGCTGTGTGGTGAGGCGTCCTGCTCCTGGTGTCTGTTTCAGTCCCTGAAGACTGTGAGCCAGTGCCTTTCCTTCACCTGGAGATGGAACCCATCTCTTCTCACCTGGGTGAGGAGATCCTCTGCTACCCAGGGGTAAATCGACACCCACATATTCGGGTGTCCATTTTAAGCATCTTTAAAATATATATTGAAATGCCCTTCCCTGTCTTTGTGCCACCAGTGGCCCAGTTCCATCCATTCTGAGTGGAAAAGTGGAGACTGCCAGTACTTTCCTTGGTCTTCCCTTCGTCTCCCTTGATGTGGGTGTCCCCTTTCCCCTCTGTCCATCTCACTGTCGTGGATGGAGAGCAGAGGGCACCGTGTAATCCTGAGGCAGCCCTGTGTGACTCCATGGTTAAGTTTTTGTTTCTGATTTTCCTAACTGTCCTTACAAACCAGCAAGTGTTTGGAAATTACGGAAAAAATTAAATTTTCACCAATGGTTGCTGTTACAGTTGAATCAATAAAGATCTTGAGTATCAACTTGGTGTTTTAATTGTTTTTTTAAATTTCAGGTAAAATCCTGTTGACACGTTTTGGGTATCTTGGCTGATAAGGAAGATGTGCAAAGGCAGTTGGCCACTTCACATGTCAGTTCCATCATTTACAAAGCACTTCTTTGTGTGTCTGGCCCTGTATGTGTCAGGTGATGTGACCCTTCCCCAGGGAGCTTGGAAGTGAACACGTACATGCTGGGGCCAGATGCACCCGAGAAGGCCCTTCATTGGGTCTGCAGGGAGCCCAGACCACAGCTTTCCTGGTGAGGGCTGCCTCTGCCCCTCAGGAGCACTTGTTAGAAATCCATCATAGCTGATGTCTTAAACGAAACTACACTGTGCTGCGTGAGCATCACATTCCTTGCTATTATTAATCCAGTGAGGCCCACATATTAGTGTTGAGAGCAAGAGTCCTGTCCTTCCATGTCTCAGATGTTGTCAACAGAAGGTCACAGAACAAAACAGCAGGGAAGTTCAGAGCTCAGGCTTTGGAGTAAGATAGGCTTGCATTCCTGCTCTGCTGCTTAATAGCAGCCAAATTCTCTCCAACAGGATTCTCAGTCTCTAAGCTTTGGTTTCCTTCTCTAAAATAGGGTTAAGATTAGTTGGGACTGAGGTGGTTGTGGAGCTCAGGTGTAATTATGGAAACCACTTAACCCAGTGGCTGGTAGGTCTAGAGCTCAGTAACAGCCCAGTTAGTGCGACAAGCAGAGGTGGGTCTGTATTCCCCAGGATGTGCAAGTTTGGGGTGGAGCATGTTCCTGCAACCCCTAGGACTAAGTAATCTCTTCATGGGAAGTTGGGGCAAGTAATTTGGAAAGTCCTTTCATACAGCCTTTACTTTGCCCCAGAGCCAAGTAGGATATCAACTTAAAAGGCAGTTTAGGCTAGAGGGATAAGGCTTTACTGCTAGTAAAGGGGAGATGACAAAATGGAGACTAGCCTGACTGCTGCTGTGTGAGTCACAACTGCTCCCCAGTTTCTGCTTTTTTCTCTACTCATTCCTGGGCCAGGCCCCCCACCCCCCACCCCCACTTCCCAGGCCAAGGAATAATGCATCCAGTTTCCGCCAGTTGGCTACTGACTTGGCACTGCTACAGGAACAGTAGGAGGAGACCTCTGCCTAGAGAGCGAGTTAAAATACATCTGACTGGCCTATGAAAGCCCCTTCCTGACCCTCAGCGTAGGGCAGGACTCGGTGCCCGAAGGCAGAATTTTCTCAGACTTAAGGCCTGCACCAGCATGGAGGGTCCAGAACACAGCTGTGCTGCCAGGCTGGGCCCCAAACACCTCTGACCAGGTGGGAGATTGCCCATGCTGCTGACACTGAGCTTCCATCAGAGGTCAGCAGAATGTCCTTTCACGCCTTCGTGCCTGCACCTTCTGCTTGATATGAGGCACTGTCCTCTCATCAGTGGGGTTTGTTCTGTGAGTTGGTGGAGCTGCTAACTGTAAACACTCGCACAAGCTGCAGCCACAAATAGCTTGACCTTTCACTTTCCTGGCCCCAGTCACAGAAGAACAGTTAGGCACCCACTTGGGGATGCCCTAAAGCCCTGGGGTGGGATTTTCACTCCCAAGAACCTAAGTTTGGTAGTGGAACCAGGATTTCAAACGTCCTATTCTAAAGGCTAAGGCCTTGACCCAAAGCTCAGGGAACAAAGACCCCTAGACTGTGAAGGATGGCGCCTTTGGGGCTCCAGAGACCAGAGCTCAGCTCTCAGCCCTGCCACTCCTAGCTGTGGCATCAGGCCACTAGGCCTCACTGGGCTCTCATTTAGGAAAGAGGATGGGACAAAAGTTGACCTTGCGAGGACTCCTACCTCTACTGTTTTCTAAGTAGAGTCCAATGCAGAATCCTATTGTGATTCTGAATTGTGGGGAGAGTGGGCTATTTCCACTCTAGGGTATGAGCAACCAGATCAGTTTTGTTGCTGAATCAGGGCATTGAGGTTTCTCAAGCCCAGGCCTGGCTCAAGCCTAGACAACCCTGCCTAGACCAGGATGACTACCTTGACTCAACCAAGTCAAATGTGAGTCACCTCCGAACCCAACAAGTATTCCCACATGATGGGAATCATTCTCCTAAGGTTGAAGCATTAGTCAATCAGCTGCTTTGGAAAGCAGACTGTTTACTGTGGACTGATATTTCCGATAAAATGGCCCCTTCACCCTGCCAACAAAAGAAAAATTCAGCCCCTGTTTGGGCAGTGCTGAGGCCAACTGGTAAGGGAAAAGTAGAATCACAGGGACACACTAGGATCCACCTGCTTTCATGTCACAAGACGAGGCTGAGCAGTGAATTACTCACCTGAGGTCACAGCTGCTCAGCGGCTAAGCTGCGACCATAACCCAAGTCTTTGCCGCCCAGGGCAGGGTCCTCACCTCTATGGATAGGAAACTCAGGGCCCTCGTTAATAACACGCATTGACCAGACTGAGGTGAACTGTCACCAACTTTAATAGACTTGGATTCTGCCTGCCAAAGCAGACTAACTTGGGAACACCCCAGGGCTCCAGCTTCTGTAGTCCAACGTGGCCAGTTCTCTTGGACGAGTTCCTGCCTCACCCTTCAAAGGCACCAGCTGGCCTAGGAGGACTATACAATGGCTTTATTGTTTGCATAACTCATTAGCAGAGATCCACTCCAGAGAGCCTCTGGACAAGATTGCTACAGGCCAGCCAGAAAGCTGCAGGGGTTCCCTGACCCAGCCTGAGGCAACCAGAGCCAATGGACTCTTTTTAATTTTACATAGTGATACTTAATATTTGGGCGGTGAGGGCGGGTGTATGTCAAAGGCTACGTTTGAGAATACACAAAAGTTACAGACAACTTGTCCCACCTCAAAAATAAATGCACATAAGCTTCAACTCTTGCATACAATTTCTGAGGGTTCAGCGGTTGAAAAAAATCTGCTAAAGGACTCCTGCACTAGTGCCTTCTCACGTCCCTATCTGTTCAGCAGAGAGAAAACCCAGCAAGGCTGCTTCACAGGCTTCCTCCTCCCTCTCCTCTGCTCACCCAGACTCCACAGAGCCTTCATGGACAGGGCGGCAGCCATTTCTCCTCAGGTCTGGTGGACAGAGCAACTTTTCCCCCCCCTGTTTCTCCTCATTAGATTAGATGGTTACTAGGTCTTCCAGGAGCTTCCCAACCTTCCAGGTACAGGCAAATACAACACACCAGCAGGAGCTCCTCAAAGGCACCCACATTCCTCCACAATCATGTCTTTATGGTGGTCTAGAAGCACTCTGCCATTGTCCACATATAGCATACTCAAGGGCTTGGTCTTCACTGGGGCACAGCAGGTGGCAGGGACTCTGTGGGGTTGGTACCGCTTCAGGAGACTCTGTGAAAGGGAGGAGAGGAAGGTCAATTCACATCCCAATGGTCAGGTCAGCATGGTGTCATTTCTGGGTAAAGTGTGAAGTTACAGAGTTAAAATCAGTTTCTATGTGCAAAAATAGAAAATTCTTTTCATGAATCAGAATGCCAATACATCATCAGCTCTAATATCTAAAATAACTTTTTTTTTCTTTTTGTTAAAATAATTCTTTTAAAACAGCCTTTAAACAGAAGACTCTGAAAAGCTGTGTCTGTGTGAAGCAGTAGCTAACTTATATGTTTTCCTATTCTAGTCTAGAGTGAATACCAACTTTAAAAATATTCCAGGAAACTCCTGGTTTAGTTCCAGAAATATGAAGCAGAAGAGAGTCATGCGGAAATTCACAGGGGAGTTGCTTTGATGCCCAGAGAAGGGCAAACAGAGTCAACAGGAGAAAAGGTAATAAGTTCTTGGCATTCTGGAACTGGGCCCTGTCTCTGGAGTCCAGTGGTGGCTTTTCAGATCAGCATTAAGATCTGGTGACTTGGCGGTTATCTGAGTCTCTAGTTTCCTCTGACCTTGCTACAGGTAGACTGGTGGACTGCAGGGGGGCCTAAGAGAGGCTTGGGAGGGCCTGTGCCCAGGACAGGTCCTCTAGGGCAGTGGCCCCCGCCACTGCCTCCCTTGAATGAACCCAGCTCACATGCTGCGCCCCTGAACTCTGCCTGAGGCTTGGCATGGAGGATGTATTACAGGTCCAAGAGTCTCAGTCTAGGCTTCATAGGGTAAAATAAAAACACTTTGGTCCCATCTGACCTTTGAGAATGGGTCAGGACCACCATATTGGGCTCTACTCTGCTTTTTGCATCTCGTTTCCCTTTCATTCCTTCCCCTCCACCACCTTCTAGACCACATAGGCTGATTAGTGGCACCTGGTGGTAGCCTCTGGCTTTACTACTCCTGCAAAATGGGCGGTCAGCTCCTGTTTTTAGGCAGCAAAGTAGTGACTGGAACAGTATTATCTCTAACTTGGCCTCATAATCATGGCCCCATTGCATCAATGAGTTACAGATTTCTAGTAATGATCAAACAGCATCATATCTGTTACCCACTAACTTACACGTGTGGTATACATATCATCTCATGGGACCCCACAACAGCCCTACAGAATATGGCACTGCTATTCCCATTTTACAGGCGAGAAAACAGGCTCAGACAGAGTAAGCAACTTGATCAATATCACATAGCCAATGAGTAGGATTCAAACCTATCTATACCCAAACGCCAAATCCTAAACTTCCTTTCCTGGAATGTCAGGGCAGGGGAAGGAGCTGAGACACTCCAGTCTACATGCCCCACCCGTAATTTTATGAAAGAAGGAAAAAGCCCCAGAAAAGCTAGGTGTTCAAGGCCACCCAATGGGGCATGACTCCTCGTAGGCTCTCTGAGGATGTTGTCGCTGGTCATCTCTCTGTCCTTAAAACCTAGCACAGAACCTTATAGGTGCTCGAATAACTGTGAATGAAAGAACATGGGAATTTAACAGCAATTTAAAGCTGGAGTCCTGTCCCCTTGATGTTGAAGAAAGGACACTTCACTCCCACAGCTTACCGCCTCCCCTCCCCAGGCCTCGGCTACGTACCTGGATGTATGCATGGTTGGTCGGGTGGAACTCTTCCCCCACGGGGTTAGGACACTCGCCCTCGCAGCGATACGCATTGTACTGCTTGGGGTAGATGATCCAGGAGCCCCATCCGATGAGGTTGAAGTCCACCTGGAACTTGACCTTCCGACAAAGTTGGCTTCTGTCCTGCACGTGGTACCGACGGTGCCTCGTGCCCCTCTCCCGGGAGAGCTGTCCTTCCTGGGCCCGCCAGGAGCTCTCCGCTTCCCACAGCAGGGTGGAGCCACCCAGCCGCCTCTGCTCCGGGGAGAGGTTGGAGTAGAGCAGGAGGAGCACGTCAGTGACAGGTGGGGTGGGAGGCCGCCGCCAGCACTCTCCAGCCAAGCTGGACGTCTGCTCCCGCAGCCCCCCCGGGTGCTTCAGCCACTTGGAGAGTGGCCTGGTCACCTCTAGGACCATGCTGCCTGAGGAGAAGGTAACCTGGGACAGAGTGACAGTGAACAGGTCCATCCGAAAACGTTCCAGGCAGTCGGGTGGGTTTTTATCCAGCTTCCGCTGGTGGAAAATCTCAATGGAGAGCGGGATATTGGGAGGAAGGGCCACGGGGCTGGACAGCTGCAGCCGGAGCTCAGCCCACTCTAGATCCTCTTCTTGGCTCAGGAAGGAGAAGTCAAAAGCAAAGGTCCAGTTCTGCCCATCCACCTGCATATCTGGGTGAGAAAACAGAAGGAAGCTGGTGAGTGGGGGCCTCCTGCAGCCTGAGTTGGTGTAACAACCACCATAGCTCATGAATGAGCCCTTACCTTATATGTATCATCTCTCTTAACCCTCACCCCAACCCTGTGAGCTAGGAATAGTACTGAATCCATTTTTAAGATGAGGAAAATTGAGGCTCAGAGAGATTAAATCACCTGCCCAAGGTGTCAGTTGTTGGAAGGTCACAAAGCCAAGAATAAACCCAACTGCAAAGCCTAATCTGAAAATCACGGTTCTGCCACTCCCGCTTCAGACACTCCAGAGAACAATTGGTAAAAATTGGATGAGTTCGTCTCCTTCTCCTCTCTCCTCTCACACGTGCAGTCTAAGGCCAAACCCTGAGCTTTCTGACAGAAACCCTGGGCTTCCACCCACCCTGTGACCCTGGAGCAAGTCAGCTTTTTTGGCTCTGTCTTTTCATTGGAAAGGGTGGCCTATTTCACAGGCACGATGAGGTTGCTACACAGATCATGGAAAGGACTGGAACCCCCAGGAAGGCACAGGCAATAGAAGCCAAAGACTGGCCACCCTTTCCCCCACCAATTCCTAAAGACAGAGGCAGACACTCCAAGAGTTCTCAGCAACCTTACAAATACATTTCTAAAGACACTCTAAGCTTGACTGTGCACTGATCTTGTATTTTTCCACCCAGTGGTCTCTCCTACCTAGCAGGGCGCTCACTCCTTCCTGCTCCAGGTCATCTATGCATCTGGGACAGACAGCAATCACTCACCCAGCACAGTGAAACCCCAAATGAATGAAAAGGAATAGAATGGGGAAGCACATTCCATTCATTTTAGTCCTGGATCAATTTGGTCTGATATCTGGGAATAACACACAGGGGTGGATCTTTCAGGTTACCTGAAAGTGATCTTTCACTTTTTTCGAGCCCAGTTTCTTCTTTGCAATGGGAACAGTAATGTCCTACCTCTCCCTGCATGACATGAGGACCCAGGGAACTGAAGATGTTTCAAGGTTGATTGTTAAATAAAAGGCAAAGGCTATTCATAAGAAATAAAAACAGAAACGCTTTAGTGAATCAATCCTGAAGATAGTGATCTCTGATTTAGGTCCACTCTGGGCAGACCACGTAACAGTTATTTCTTTTTTTTTTTTTTTCCAGTTGTCTCATAGGACATCTTTGGTCAGTAAGTGGATTTCTCTGGTTAGTCCAGCCTGTCTTAGAAGGAGGTAATTCCCAGCTTCAGCCTCCTGAAGCTTCTCCCAGCCCATCCCTAGCTGTTCTTTTTCACTTAATCTCCACTTCCCTTCTCATTAGCACCTGCAGGGGACAATAACCAGCCCCTGACTAGCAACTCCCCAGAGGTGTGGCGGGAGGCTGACATTACCCACTGCCCATCTCAGCACCACCTGGCCACCAGGGGATTAGGTGGGACATGTAGCAACTCCTCTACAACTCCACCTACACCAGGACTTAAAACTTATTATCTCAAGTACCCACAAATGGCTTTCTAGAGGAAGGTATTCCAGCTCAGTGTTTAAGAGCAGGGGCCTGGTGTCTCCCATGATGGATTAAATTCTGCCACTTGCTGTTTAAGACTGGGCTGCAATCTTTGGGCCTCTGTTTCCCTCTGGGCAAAAGGGAGATGGTGACAGTATCCACCTCACAGGAGTGTTGAGATTTACTGAGATAATGTGTGTAAAGTGCTCTGCCCAGTGCAACCACCAAAGTGCAATAAATGGCCATCATCAACTGTCTCATTACTCAGGTCCCGGTTAGAAATGAAGATGTCCAGGCAGTGAGGGGCCAGGGCAGGGGAACAGAATCATCTGTTGCTGGGGTGGTAGTGCAGATGCAGGGGTGGGGAGGAGTACATTCCTTCCGCTGGAAGAGTCTGCAACCCCACAACCCTACCCGCAGCCAAGAGCTCCCCAGGATTGGCTTTGGTTCATCTTAGAAGAGTGGGGTGTCTAATCTTTGAGGATCACCAATGCCTGATAAAAGCTAAGAATGCTGTCCCCAGAACAAACTGTATTTCCTACTTACACAATAAATGTGATTGGAGGGTGATTATAAAGAAGGGGTTCATGGACACCCTGAAATTGAACACAGACTTGGCCACACGGGCTCCAATTCCTTGGAATTGGAAATCTTGACCCATTTCCCATTCTAAAGAAAGAAGTGGTTGCGTTCATCACCTTGGGTGTTGAGTTAGACTTAGGGGCTCTGTAGAAAAAGAGGGTGGGTGTGACACTGAGTTCCCACCCTACATTATTATAAATTGTGAGGCCAATTACTATTAACTGCTTCCCTCATGCCAAGTATTTTACAAGCATTGTCTCCTTAAATCCTCCCCACCATTATCACCATTTTGCAGATGAAGAAACTAAGGTCCAAGGTGAAGATGGTTAAACAGTGAAAGATCTAATTTAGTTAGACTCCAACACCCATTTCCTCTTATCCTGTGCAGCTTACAAATAAACCCAAGATGGAAAGGAGCCAGTGTGGGACATCCATTCTCCATCAGGCTCCCTCCAGGCAGGCTCTTGCTGCTTTTGAAAAACAAGCCAATTCACAACTCTGTGTATATAGTTAAGGTCACTGTACACATAATAAAATTTGTGATTTAACCCTTTTTATGTACTTTACTCCACACTCACACAAATGAGGTAGAAAGAAAGCCCTTTATTTTTACAAAAGGATAAACTAGAAAAGTCAACTGATAGGCCAGGGACACAGGGGTAAGTGAGGAAGCAGGGTTTGTGGGACCAGAATCTAGTTTTCTATACTCCCAGACTGTCACATTACTACCAATCTTCTGGAACTCTGGAAGGAGGGAGAGATCGGGTAAAGTGCACCTCTCACTTTGCGGCCACCAACCCCACCCCCACCTTTCTGGCGGGGTGGAACACGCCAGTAATTTTCAGACTGCTCCACCCCCGGGGTGTCCCCAGTCTGGCTGGTCCCCAGACGACCCTTCTAGAGAGGGTCACTGGCCGTCTGACCCCAGACGCGGCAGGCCAGCGAACTAGGAGCCCCCATCCTCGGATCACAGAGGGCCGGCGGGTGGCCGTCAAATCAGATTATCGGATGTGGATTTCGCCGGAACTCTCGGGAGGACCGTCTGGCCCCAGCAGGCAGAGCGAGGTGCAGGGAGGCAGGGGCCACCCCCCGCGCTAGGATGTGGATTGCCCAGCATAGAGGAGCCGCGCGGGAAGGGCTCCCTGTTCTCAACATCTACCTGCATCCAGTGCGCAGAAGGCATGCTGCCCCCATCTCCGAGGGGCGTACTCCCAAAGTCACCATGGGAGTGACCTCAATCCCTCCAAATCTAGGCCCTGAGCTCTGTGTCGCCTGGGATACTGACACCTACCTACCAAGCCTGCCTCAGTTCTCGATTTCGGGGCACCTCATCTCTAATCCCTAACTTCTGAAACCTAATCCCTGATGTTCATGCTTGACATCCTGTTTCGAAACTCGGTCTCAGCCTGAGAAACTCTCCACGGCAGACCTAGGGGCGCATTCACCTTCACTAGTGAAAAGGAAAAAAAAAAAATTCAACAAAATAATTGTAGCAATAATAAGGACGATTTGTTACTGTGCCTGGTTATGTGTTAAGCATTTTCTGTGCATTGTCAGTAGCCCTTGCACGCCTATAAATGAAGTGAAGTCGCTCAGTCGTGTCCGACTCTTTGCGACCCCATGGACTGTAGCCTTCGGGCTCCTCTGTCCATGGGATTCTCCAGGCAAGAATACTAGAATGGGTTGCCATTTCCTTCGCCAGGGGAACTTCCCAACCCAGGGATCGAACCCGGGTCTCCCGCGTTATCGGTAGACGCTTTACCGACTGAGCTACGAGGCACTCTTGTTCCTATTCTGTGGTCGACGCTTTCGCGACCTGTCAGGCTCCTCTGTCCATGGGATTTCCCAAGCAAGGATACTGGAGAGGGTTGCCATTTCCTCCTCCAGGGGATCTTCCTTACCCAGGGATGTCTCCTGCCTTGGCAGGCGTATTATTTATCTCTGAGCCACATGGGAAGCCCTATCACTGTTCTACAGATGTGCAAACCGAGGTGCCCGGAGATTACAGTAGTTTAAGACCGCAGAGATAAGAAGTGGCACAATCAGGCTCCCAACCTATAGTCCGCACTCTACCCTAAACAAGACCGGAACGCTGAGCTCTCGGTCCGGGACACACCCCGGATACCACCAACCCTGTGCCTCGAGACAACGTGGACGCCGAGAGACCCTCAAGCCCAGCCCCTGGACGTGCCCTTCAAGCGTGCGGGTACGTCCTCAAATGGCAAGTCCCCGGCACCGAGCCGCAGCCCCTGCTGCTCAAGGGCCCTCCCGGAGTCTGGGGGAGGGAGCGCCCGAGGCACCCCGGGTGTTGAAGGGAGCAGGGAGGGGCGGGGCTGCCTACCTTGCGCCTGCAGGCTACGGATGATGTCCGCCCGGGGCAGGGGTTCGCGGTATAGACTCAGCATATAAGCGAGGGGGGATGGCGACGACGGCTGCCCCCACGGTCGAAGGGGCACCGGGGCCACCATCGCGGCGCCCGCCTGGAGGAGAGCCCACCAGGCGTGCAAGAGGAACAACCACAGGCACTGGGCGTGCATGGTAGGCTGGCTGAGCCCCAAAGGCAGCCTCCTCCTCTTATATCCTGGGCCTTCGCAGCCGCCCCGCCCCTGCCCTTCCTCCCTGGGGGAAGCTTTGAGATCATATAACACCCCTACCCCACCCCACCCCCCCGACACTGTCACCCGGGGTGGCCCCCCACAGGGACCACCTTCTGAGGGCGGGTGAGACCTGAGACTGGTAGGGAGGAGGAGACTCCAAAAGTGTAGGAGGTGTTAGGTTCAGGGTCTGTCTAGTTTGCCTAGTATGGGCACGCTGGCACGGGGCTACTCCAGGTTTTGTTTCCCAGATACAGCAGGCTTGTCCAAACTCCCAGGTCAGAATTATGGCTTCCTTACTCTGCCCCACCTGGGATCCCTGCCCTTTCCTCTTCCTCCGGGTTCCAAATAGACATCTAGCTCAACCAGGAGCAGGTGGAGAAAGGGAGCTGTGGATACCAGCGGCTCTCAGGCAGGGTGCGGCCCCACACTGGCCCAGGAGGCTTCAGCCCAGCCTGGCCCTGTGCAGGCTTCCAGGATACTGTCCAGATGGCCTCTGGGAGCACCCCTGGCCTTATCTGGCAGGGCCTGCCTAGAGAGTTAGCCTCTGAAAAAGTACTGGGTACTGGGAATTGCTGGAACAAAAACGATGAGTGCCAGTGGAAGTCCATGGGGACCTGCTTCAAATACTGAAGCTCCCTCCTGGAGAAGACAGAGGGCAGGAGTGACCAGGATGAAGGATGGAATTCTCCATTGGAAAAGGAAGTGTTTGGAAGCTGGAGCCCAGGGCACAGCTAACAGGGTGATCCTGGCCCGCTCGAGGGGAGTGTCTGTGATGGCATCAGGATCTTCCTTCACAGATGCACTTCACCCCAGGGATTTCAGAAAAAATGTGTTGCCTGTGTTGTCAATGTCCCGCAGTCCCTGCCTCCCCTGGGGACTCAGTTACCCCAGAGACCTGGATTTCAGCTCAGGGACGCTCACTTTTTTCTCTCTGGGCCCTGCTTTCCTCCTCTACACTGGAGTAGTCCTTGTCTGGTCTCCATTCAGCTGGAATTACCTGTAAAGAAATGTAAATCTCTGCACCCAGCTGTTCTCTACTCCGGAAACCTTCCCCGCCCTCCCCTCCCCCACCTGCCCTGTGCCCCTGGTCTTTTCCTAGGGCCTGATGTGTGTTTATTGAAACTACAAGTGGGCTTCCCTGGTGACTCAGACAGTAAAGGATCCGCCTGCAATTCGGGAGACCTGGGTTTGATCCCTGGGTTGGAAAGATCCCCTGGAAGAGGGCATGGTGACCCACTCCAGTGTTCTTGCCTAGAGAATCCCCAAGGACAGAGGAACCTGGGGGGGCTCTAGTCCCTGGGGTCGCAAAGAGTTGGACACGACTGAGCGACTAAGCACAGCACAGCACACATGCCAGGCACACCTAGGCTTCTTTTACAAGATGCCTCCATCCAAAGAGCCACAGGCTCTGCCTGACCAGGTGTTAGACAATGGAAGGAGGCCCAGCAGGCTCAGCCAGGAGTTCTAAACCCAAGTCTGGTGGAAGCCAGCCTAGCCAGCAGGAAAGGGTCTCACCCACGAGAGACGTGGGCTGTAGACCCTTGCTGACTTCGGGATCAGGACAGTCTCCTTAACCAGATGCTTGTTAGTTCCTTTCAAAGCTAGAGAATGTCTTGTTCATCATGATCTCCTTATAGTACACATCATATTTGAGAAAAGAATCTTAGCTGAGTAAATTAATCAGTGAATCGCACTGTGTCCAGACTCTCCTGAAGATAAGTATCACCTGGGGTGTGTGTAAACTGCTGCTTCCTGCGTCCCAACTAGGCCTTCAGAATTAGAAGTTGGAGAGAGACCTTGGTAACCTACGTATTTAAGAAACACCCCCTTGATTCTTACCAGACAACTTTGAGAACCTGGATGAGTCCAGGATCTTGTTGCAGTTTGGAACCAACCTCTCTGAATTCAGTTTCCTCATCTATAAACTATGACTGGAGACACCTCCTTCCATGAAGATTCAATAAAGCAAATGGTAAAATCCTTTGCAAGCCCTTAAAACCTGGTGTTTTTGTAAAGCCTTAAGCATACAGGTATTATGGGTGCTCTGTGGTTGTCATTCAACTTCCCCAGCCTGGGGGCTTGCAGGATGGGGATTGTCTGTCCTGTCCCTCTGCATCAGACCTGTCCCCAGAGAGAAAAGATGCCCTCATCCAAGTGATGAATACATAAAAAGCAATGAGGGACTTTCTGGTGCAGAGGGCACAGGTTCTATCCCTGCTCGGGGAACTAAGATCCTGCATGGCTGGAGAAAAAGAGAGATTGTGGTTACATAAAGGTATAGCAGTCAGCCTGCCTCAAAACCCATGTGTCCTAGAATCCAGGTGGTCCCTGTTTAAACAGGGGCATTCAGCACCAGGACTGGGAAGGAACAAAACAGATGATCTCTTTATTAAGCTTTATTCATTCCATGTCCCCTCATACTATGTGGTACCTAGTAGGTGCTCAGTAAATATTTCAGTTAAAATAAATGATAATAATAATAGCTAACACTTACTGAGCACCAAATACAGTAGGCACTCCGATAAACACTGCATTGATTTTATTCTCATCCTCACTTCAGAGAGGAGAAAATGGAGGCTCAGAGGGAACCAGGTGACTTGCTCAAGGCTACACATTTACAAATGAAAACAGCCAGTCTGTGAAGGGCAGCTCTGCTGGTTACACAAACCCATGCTTTTAGCCCTCTGGCTTCTCCAAAGATGACAAGGTGGACATGGGTGTGTGTGTGTGTGTGTGTGCTCAGTCACTTCAGTCCTGTCTGACTCTTTGCGACATAACCTGCTAGGCTCCTCTGTCCATGGAATTCTCCAGGCAAGAACACTGGAATGGGTTGCCCTGCCCTCCTCGGGCCTTGTACTAAGACTTAAAAAGAAAGAAAACCTCTCAAAGTTTTGTTTTTCCCAGGGTCTGGGAGCTGCAGACAGAGCTCATTTCTAATGTGTATTGGCCCAAAGCCGTGTGGGGACCTGCAAGAGGGATTCTGTCAAAGCCCGTTCATCACTGGATTTTTCCAGCTGGGGCACTCTTCAGGACAGAGGTTAACAGTCATTCTCATTTGTAAGAGGTATTTGTTCATCCAGAACCTGTTTCCTGCAAGAAGGGCCAGAAGCGCCTTCTTCCCAGGAGGGGAATGACACCTTCTCGCTTCCCCTGCCCCAGACGAACTGACCGGCAGATCACCTGACCTGGGAGATAACCTTTGAGGGTCAGCCCAGCTAGCTGGAGGGTGAAGAGCCAAGACCTCAAAGTTCTCGAATGCTTTCCATTGGGCCTTCTGGACCCTTCCTCCCTGTGAGCAACAGTGTGCCGGGTTAAGTGCTGGAGCTTTGAGGTCAGGCCGCCAGAAGGCAAAATCCTGGACATATTAGATCGTTACCATCTTGAAGATTTTGCTCATCGCTGTAAAATGGAAACAAAGAATAGTATTTACTCTACAGGAATGCTGTAAGCAGTAAATGTGTGTAAAGTGGCGATTGGTCATTTGTTTATTCATTCATTGAACAAACCTGCTTATCTAGGAGTCTCAGCAAGATAACTGCAGGTGTTAGGTTCTCAGGAAGTCAGGACAGAAAGACATTTCGGTTCTGCACATATTTTTTCCCTATTTATTTTTGGCTGCGCTGGGTCTTCATTGCTGCACGTGGGCTTTCTCTAGTTGCCGTGAGTAGGGACTACTCCCTTGTTGCAGAGCACAGGCTCTAGGGTGCAGGCTTCAGTAGCTGTGGGACATGGGCTTAGTTGTCTGCAGCGTGTGGGATCTTCCTAGACTAGAGATTGAACCCAGGTCCCCTGCATTGGAAGGCAGATTCTTATTCACTGCGCCACCAGGGGAGTCCCTCTGCACATATTTAATGAGCATTTCCTATATGCCAGTATGACCCTGACTGTCTTGGCATATATGTAGCCTATAGAAGCCCATGTAATCCTAATCACCCCTCCCTGAAGCTCTGAGGGATATAAGGTTATTTCAGAGATGGGGAAACTGAAGTATAGAGGAATTAAAGTACAGAGGAATTAAAAATGATGATCAAAATCATCATTTTGAAGGTGGAGGGTGTCTGCTTTATTATGCACCTCCCATACCAGGCGCAGCCCCTGCTACACAGAAATCAGTAAGGATTTGTCATTTGATTGAAGGAGGTCCAGATTCCCGAAACAGGTTCCCAAATCACACCTCTGCCTTTCATTTGCTCCTTCTCCATGCAACCTCCTGCTGTTTTCACTGTTATCTCCCCGATAAACTCCTTCTCACCTATCAAGACACGGCTTAAACATTGTCACCTCCTTTACAAACCTGTCACTAGCTCCCCAGGTTTTGGCAGAGTCCTCTTCTAACTTCATGGAGCAGTTGTCCAAGCTCTCGTGAGTAGCTGCCACCAGGCTGTGAGCTTCTGTGAGCAGGATGACTCCTGACTCTCTGAAGCTCCGGTTCCTGGTTCCTGATTGACCATTGCTTGCTGTGATCCTCGGCTTAAATGAATGGATGGAGTCCTGCAAATGGTGGAGGTGGGACTAAGCACAGATGCCTGGCCTCCACCCCTAGTACTTGTCTCCGGTACTTTCTGGACCCCACACTGCTGGTCTTGGAGGGACAGTCTAGGTGCCTCTGTGGGCACACTTGGCTGTCTCTCTGTGATCTGAAGACCTCAGCTCTCTGCTACAATTCCCTTGTACCCCAAGAGCACCCTGCTGCTGCTGCTAAGTTGCTTCAGTCGTGTCCAACTCTGTGCGACCCCATAGACGGCAGACCACCAGGCTCCCCTGTCCCTGGGATTCTCCAGGCAAGAACACTGGAGTTGGTTGCCATTTCCTTGGCCCCATGGAAATGCCTGCCCTTCTCCTAAGTTCAAAGCTGTTCTTCCTCTGCCCAGGATGCTTCTACCTCCTCTTCCTTCACACAAGGTACACCTAGTTACCCCAGAGAATCCAGCTCAAGGATCTCCTCTTCTACATGGTCTCCTTCCCCCTTTAGGCTCTGGTTCCTGGAGGCCCTAGGAGTTTTCCACCAGGAACCTGCTGTAAGCTGGCTCTGTATTCTGCAGTGCTCAGCCAAGGGCCTGGCCTTGGTAGACGGAGCTTGTAAATCTGCCACCAAACCACCTTGGCTGATCTGCAGTGTTTTACCTGCTCATAAGAGTGTTTTGAAAGGTTTTTATTTAGTTTTAAAATTTTATTTAATTTTTGGCCGTGGTGGATCTTCATTGCTACATGTGGGCTTTCTCTAGTTGTGGCAAGCAGGGGCTACTCTTCATTGCAATGTGCAGGCTCCTCATTGTGGTGGCATCTCTTGTTGCAGAGCACAGGCTATAGGTGTGAGGGCTTCAGTAGTTGTGGCATAATGGGCTTAGTTGCTATAGGCATGTGGGACCTTCCCAGACCAGGGATTGAACCAATGTCCCTTGCATTGCAAGGTGGATTCTTAACTACTGGACCACCAGGGAAGCCCTGAAAAGTTTTTTATTTAAATCACCAGTGCTGAAAGTTCATCAGTTCAGTTCAGTTGCTCAGTTGTCTCCGACTCTTTGCGACCCCATGAATTGCAGCATGCCAGGCCTCCCACCAACTCCCGGAGTTCACTCAAACTCACGTCCATCCAGTCGGCGATACCATCCAGCCATCTCATCCTCTGTCGTCCCCTTCTCCTCCTGCCCCCAATCCCTCACAGCATCAGAGTCTTTTCCAATGAGTCAACTCTTCGCATGAGGTGGCCAAAGTACTGGAGTTTCAGCTTCAGCATCATTCCTTCCAAAGAAATCCCAGGGCTGATCTCCTTCAGAATGGACTGGTTGGATCTCCTTGCAGTCCAAGGGACTCTGAAGAGTCTTCTCCAACACCACAGTTCAAAAACATCAATTCTTCAGCGCTCAGCTTTCTTCACAGTCCAACTCTTACATCCATACATGTTCATAAGATTTTGCAAAAAATATTGAGTTAGCCAAAAATTTTGTTCGAGTTTGTCCATTACATCTTAGGGAAAAACCCAAACGAGTTTTTTGACGAACCCAATAGTTTGTTTTCATCATTTAAAAGATGGAAAGGTCTAGGCTCATTTTATCAAGGCAAGTATTCCCTTAAGTAGAATAGGAGCTACTTCATTTAGGCAGGGTCTGTTCTCTAAAGAGTTCCACAGTCCCCACCACGCCTGTTTTCTTTTCTTTTCTTATCATTTCATTTATTTATTTAGGCTGTGCTGGGTCTTCATTGCCGTGTGCAGAGAGCACATGGGCTTCAGTACTTGTGGCACATGGGCTGAGTTGCCCCATGGCATGTGGAATCTTCCTGGACTAGGGATCAAACCCATGTCCCCTGCATTGGCAGGCAGATTCTTCACCACTGGACCACCAGGGAAGTCCCCCCACCGTTCCTTAACATACCGCACCCATGTGCCTGGCCTAAAGACAAGTTACTTTGAGACCCCTGCTATATGTTGGATGAGAGAAAGACAGTCCAGAATCAGTTTGGAATTTCAGACTCGGGAGTAGTCCACCTCATTGTCCTTTTCCACAGGGACTAACCCATGGATCGTGGATTGGGTTTTATCCCAAGCTGGATGAAATAGAAATAATCTATTATTTAAAAATATTTCCCATAATTGTTTAATTATCTAATTTACCCTTCCTATCACTCCCACTAAGCAGATTGGATATTTACTCCCATTTTACAGGTGTGAAAACTGAGGCTCTGAGGAGCTCGGCACCTTGCCCAGGATGGAGTGCCTTGCAAATGGTAAGGCTGTGGTGGAAACTAAGTCAATCTTACTTTGGAAGCCACACCGGATATTACCATGTCCCAACATGGTCGTTTATCACCTCCCTCTCACGGTGAGGCCTTTCCCCTGTCTAAATGGACCTCCTGCCCTCTGTCACGTCACCGCACTCATTTCTTTCACAGCACTTCCATGGCTGGAAATTACATTGTTTACTTTGGTACTGTTTGTTGATTTTTTTGTCTGTTCCCCTCCCCCAGGACTGGGCTTTCAGCCAGACTCCTGTCTGTTCAGTTCAACACTGAATTCCCAATGCTTAGCTCAGTTCTCAATACAAGAACTCGGTATGTATCTGTTGAATGAATACTTTTAACCCAGTCCCTGGACTGGGGGACATGGAGGTACGAAGGAGAGTTCTTTCTCCATTCAGTGGCCACCAAGACAATGTGAGCCCTGCGGGTTACCAGCTTTCTCTGGTTTCAAGTTCTTCACTCTCCTGTATGCATGTGGGGTACATAGTAGGTGCTCAATAAGTGCTCAGTCCACCTGCTCTGGCATGCAGATGTCTTGACATCAGCGAGAGAACGCTTCCCTAGCGCTCCGGGCTCCTTATGAACGCAACTCACATCATCACACCCTTTTTGTACGTTGCTCATGCTGCCCTTTGGCCTCCATCCTTTCCCCTGATCCTTGCAGGCTGGTCAAACCCTCTGAGAGAGTGACTGGCTGTAGATGGTGGAGCTGGTAGGGGCCAGGCCTGAATCTTCTGCTCCCTTCAGCTCCCGTGACCAGACTCTCGTCCCTGGCCCCTTCCTGGAGGCCCCTTCCTGGGTGGAGCCCAGGCCCAACTTGTGCTTCCCACAGGGTCAGGAGGTGAAGGCTCAGCCTGCCCTGGGAAACAAACAGAGAGACCACCAGGAGCTTCTCAGAGATTCCCACAGCACAGTCCGCCGCCCACTCTGCCTTCCCACCGCCCGATTACCCTTCCATGGACACTCAAGGCTACTGACTTTGCTGACCCAGCTGAGCCTGTGCTGGGAGAAGGCTCTGTGCCTATGTGCACACATGTGTGTGTGTATGTGTGTATAGAGGGCAAGGAAAAGAATCCCAACTAAGAACAAACAGGGAGTGCTTACTGTGGGAGTAAGGAGTGCTTGGGGAGTACTTAGAGCTGCCCAAGTACTGATTCTGCTCCAGCATGTATGTGCACTATGAGCTCAGTGTCTCTCCAAATCGCTTGACCTTAATAATCCCCTGGGGCACTTATTAAAAGTAAAGGGAGTCCAAAAGGCATCATGTACTATTTTTAGTGCTCTTTTAAGCTGTAATAGCCTCAAAAGTCTAAATGATAGAAACTAACAAAAATCATCGATTAATAGTTTAATTTTAAAAATTCCTTTTACACTTTAGTTTTGTGAATTTAGTGATATATTTTTAATTAAAACAATTCCAATCATATAATCATCATCTTGATTAGAGTGGTAGTTGTATATACAACTGGGTATAAGGAATCATTTAGCCACTGACCTCAGGGTTGGAGGGATCCAAGGCTGGTCCATCCCCCATTCACATCAAAGAACCCCAGACTTCAAAGGCAGCTTGGAGGGAGATGCACATACCTGGCTGGGCATGCAGGGGAGCCCCAGAGAGCTAATATGATTAACTAGAGACCCAATGGGGCAGGTTGAGTTTTCACGAAGCAGATAATTCAATGGAAGCAGTTTGAATCCATTCTCACCCTCAAGCCTTTCATTCTATGGCTACTGACAGAACCTCCAGACACCTGGGAATTGGGGGTGAGTTGGGGACTGTGCCAGATTATGTGTCCATTTCACAGAGGGAAAACCACGTCAAAAGCCAGCTGTTACCTTTGTTCCTGGCATAGTGCTAAATGCTGTGGACCCATGCCTGATGCACAGCTCTAAGGAATTCTTTTCACACTGTGTTCTGTAGGTATGGTGATAGTTTAGTATCTAAGTCGTATCCAACTCTTGCAACCCCATGGACTGTAGCCCGCCGGGCTCCTCTGTCCATGGAATTCTCCAGGCAAGAATACTGGACTGGGTTGCCATTTCCTTCTCCAGGGGATCTTCCTGACCCAGGGATCAAACCCAAGTCTCTTATGTCTCCTGCATTGGCAGGCAGGTTCTTTACCACCAGTGCCACCTGGGTTAAACACTTGCCCAGGGTCAAGTTGGTGCCAAGCAGCTGAGCTGGAATTGGAGTCCAGATCTGTTTTGACTTTAACCTTCATTCTCCCCCCTGTCCTTCAGAGGAGAACAAATAGCTGCGGCCCCAGGTGTTCTTCTCATCTTTCCTCCACAGGAGGTGTAGAGAGTGCTCTTGGTTTGCCCACTTACCACACTCACATCTTGAGAACAGGGACTGACTGGGCAATCCAGTGCTGAGAGAGTGTGCCCATGATTTGAGATGTTATGTCCACAAGCTCCCCTATCCCCCCCATGCCCCTACCTTATCCTGTGGCTCTTCTCTCCATCCTCCATACCCCAGTCACCCTCGACAGAGAGCTGACAACTCCCCCCACCCGCTGCTGTTTCAGAGCCTGAGGACCAGGGCCATGTGGCTTAGGAGAGGCTCTGCCTCCCCAGATCCAGTCTTGGCCACACTGATTCCCCTCCCAGGGAGACCCTGGCCCAATGCCCCTTCCCAGCCTACTCCTGGATCCCAGCACTTTGCCCTCCCCACTCCCACCCCAGCCCTCAGCTCCCCTTTTCCATCCTCCCTGTGGACTGTACCTCTCAGAACCGTGTTCCTTCTCACTGGTAAGAGGGCCCTGCCCAGACTGGAAGATCAGTCAAGAAAACTCCCAAAGAGCAGGGTGGGAGGGGGAGAGGTTGTTGGTCTAAGTCAGTACCAGTTAGACTTGACAGGAGCGGGTGTGTGTGTGTGTGTGGAGGGGGGCACTAGGTCCTCCTCTCAGCTCAAGCAGGACCAGCATGTGACCCTGGCCACGCCGCATGGCCAGGTGGCCTCACTGAGCCTCAGTTTCTACATCTGGGATGGCCCCTGGCTCTGTCCCCCACTTGGCCATCCTGGACCTGGTGGAGCTTTGAGCCCAGTGGGTGAAAGTGTTTCCTGACATTCAGGTCCTGCCCAGGTGGGCTTTGCAGCTTCTTCCTCCTCTCTTCATCCTAACCGGTTGATGAAATGTTAACAAAAATTTTCCCCTTAGTTCTTATATATGCTTATATATAGTTCTTATATATGCTTGTAATATACATTAATATAATGTATATTCACTAAAGAAAATTTACTACATAACAGTACATAGAGAAAAAGAAAAATCCTCTCTTATCCTGTAATCCGCATGTAACCCTGGTTAGTATTCTGGGTATATCCTTCCTGTCCTGCTCCACCCCACCCCCACCTCAGGCGTTTATGTACACATACATCTTTTACTTAGAACAATCCACTGTGTGAACTATTCTGTTCTGTAAACAGCTTCTTTCATGTAACCTGAACGTCTTTTTAGGCCAATAGGCATCCTTCATCACTATCTAGAAATAAATATTGCTTATTTTAAAAGACTGCCTCCACCAAGAAGCCAGCTGAGATTTCTCCAGTCCTATCAGCCCTCTCTCGGGACCCTCATATCATGGCCCCTATTACCCACCTCCTCTTAGATTATGAGCTTCTTGGAGAAGGAAATGGCAATCCATTCCAGTGTTCTTGCCTGGAGAATCCCAGGGACGGGGGAGCCTGGTGGGCTGCCGTCTATGGGGTCGCACAGAGTCGGACCCGACTGAAACACGACTGAAACGACTTAGCAGCAGCAGCAGCAGGGGACAGAAGTCTCCTCTGGACCCCTGCGTTCAGTGCCCGGTGTTCAACAGGTGCTAATAGATGGGACTGAAAAACAGTACTTTTCCTAATAGAACTTGCTTTCCCAGACAGGTTGCTTGCTGTCACTGGGAGGTGGCTGAGGCAAAGGAAAGGAGCACTGGACTTGGGTTCGAAGCCGTGCCCTTTACCGTGGGTGCCTGCCTCTGGTTTTGCTCTCTTGTTCGTGGAGGACAGTCCTAAAGGGATGTGTGCGGGGCGGTGCCCAGTCTTGCCGGCTAGTCTGGCCGCTGCGCCCGCCCTCGTGGGAAAGCCAGCGGAGGCGTCTGGGAGGAGGGCTCGGCAGCCAGTGAGCAGCGCGGCAGAGGAGGCTGTGGCTTGAGGGAAGAGAAAGGAGACCGCGGGCAGCGGTGAGTGAGCGGAAGTGAGCCGAGCAGCGGGGCGCCCCCTCCCTAGGCCCGGATCTGAGCGCCTCGGGTCCACCACTTGGCGCCGCTTCTGCGGCAGCTCCGCGGCTCTGTGCATCCTGGGGTCCCGGACAGGAGCCCCGCGAAAGAGTGAGCCCGGACAGTGAGCCCGGACAGGAGCCCCTCCGGAGTGAGCCCCCACCTGGGCCTAGTGGTCGAGGCTCGAGGGTCAGCGGGATGTGTCCTCTTCCCATCTATCCCGTCCCTTCTCTGGGCCTAATTCTCCTGCTTTGGGGGTGGGGGTGGGGGTTGGGGGGCGGCATGTGCCCACTCTCTAAGCTGGGGGCCCTGGAAGGAAGTTATGGCTCAGCGACGTCTGCACAGCCCCTACTTGGTGCCAGGCTGGCTCTGGGGTGGGAGTGAGACCAGTGGGGTGGGTCGCCACCACCGTCTTGTCCCCTCACAGTGTGTCTGAGACTCCCGACCCCAGGGGAGCCCAGTTAACAGCAGCTACCACCACAGTTTGTCAGAGCGCACCTGGAGACCCACCAACAGAACACTTTGCACGGTTACCTCATTTAGTGCAGGGCAGGTACCGGTGCTGAGAGGGGAAGGCAGCTGGAGTTGAGTTACCTTGAAACTAAGGAAGAGTAAGTCGCACACGCTTCCAAGGTCCCCAGGCCTCAGCTGTATTTGTATTTTTGTGTTCTTTCCATCAAAACCCCGTCCCCTGACCGTTTAAGGTTCAGGCCCCATAACAAGTGGTCTTTCCTGGGTACCTGGTCTGTCTGCTTCCTCTGCCACACTGCCCAGGGCGGTGGGGGTGGAGGATTGGGCTCATCTCTCACCTGGGCCTCCTGGATGGTTCCCACGGTCCACTCCTCCCCGGAGCGGCAGAGGTGCGCACAGGACTGCAGCTCCCTCAATAAAATCCCCAGAGCCCCCGCTGCCTTGGGATCAGATACAAGCTCCTGAAGCCTGGGTCTCAGGCCCCCTTGCCCTCAACCTGAGCTGCCTTCAGCCCTCTTTGAGTTGCTAGAATCTGATGAGCCTTTGCCCTCACCATCCCCTCTGCCCTAATGTCCTTTCTCCCACTCTTCCTGGCAAACACCGAATAGCCTTCAAGTCTTTGCTTAAATATAACCTCCTTGGAGAAACCTTCCCCTGCCATCCTATCTAAAGGTGACCTCACACTTCCTCAGAGCGCCCTGTATTTTTCCTTCAGAGTGCTTATTGTCAGTTATGGTTACACCTTTACTTGGGGGGTTGTTGGTTCATGTCTGCCTCTCTCAGAAGACTGAAAGCACCACCAAGGGTGTTGGGTTTAACATCTGGGTTATTCTGCATCCCTGCGCTTAGCATGGTGCTAGAGAAATAACTGTTGTGAAGAAAAGAGGCCAGTGCGGAGGCTGTCCTGCTGCCATATTTCCAGCAGGTGGCGTTCCAGGGCCGAACTTCATCCGTCCCCTGACTCCAGGAGGGCTCCCCGCCTTCCATTCTCCAACCTCCTCCCACCCGCTGCCTCGGAGCCCTCTGCACTCTGCTCACGTCTTTGAGTCTTGAGGTTGCACATCATGGTTATGTTTGCCCTCATCTCCTACAGGGGGCTAGTGGCAACTCACCTGCAGAGACCTCTCCTGCAGAGGCCAGTCAAACCCCTTTCTTTTTCCATGGTGCCTATGCAGAACTCAGAAAACTGAATGACCAGTGGGAAAGACAATGACTCAGTCTCATGGAGAGAGGGGGCCCCTGGAGGTGAACATTAAGGCTTGGAGCCTGACTCGTGCCGTTCCAGATTGCTTCAGTTGGCCCTGTGGGCTGTAGCCTGCCAGGCTCCTCTGTCCATGGGATTCTCCAGGCAAGAATAATGGGGCAGGTTGTCGTGCCTTCCTCCAGGGGATCTTCCTGACTTAGGAAACGAACCCACGTCTCTTATGCCTCCTGCACTGACAGGCTGGTTCTTTACCACTAGTGCCACCTGGGAAGTTAAGGTTTTGGCACCTGATTTCTGGATTCCAGTGCTTGCTCTACTGCTTACTAATGTGAGACTTTGGGTGGACTACTTAACCACTTTGTGCCTTATTTTCTTCCTCTGTAAAAATGGGACTAGGTCCTGCCTCATAGGGTGTTTTGAGACTAGAATGAGGAAATACATGGCAAGTATTTAGGATGGTACCTGTGTGTAGTAAATGATCAGTGAATGACAGTTTTTACTATTGAACAATTCTTTACCCACTATGGAATCCCCATTCCAGATGTGGGAGAGACTGCCTGTGCTTGTGCATAGCGCGCACACACACACACATATATGCAGGGAAAAACACAACAACACCACACACCTCTTCCAGCTGTGGGCTCAGGCAGGCCACGGTGCCTCCTTTGCCAGGACAGGGGAGCCCAGCAGATGCCCTGTCACCTTCCTGGCACTCTGCCTCCTGCATTCAGTGCCAGTGGCTTGGCAGGACAGTTGCCATGGCAGCAGGTGACCAGGCCTGCAGTCAGGGACAGTGGCTGGGCTCTGGCTGAGCTCTCTGGCTCTTTAAAGGGGGTGGCTTCCTGCCAAAGCACAGGCTCTCCTGCTGCTCAGACGTTCAGCTGGCATGAGCAGCCATGGCCACATCCAGAGCCCACCAGTCTGCTTGCCCTGGGAACTGGAGGCTAAGCCAGCCGCTCACTCTGGGTCTTCCCTCAGAAGCCCTGGAGGGTCGTGCCAGCACCTCATTGGCTTCTCTCTGTTTGTGGGGTGAAACAAAACACACAAAAGTGAATTCCCTCTCACCACCTTGAAGGGTAAAATTTTGAGACATAATCTGACCCTCTCTAAAAATGGCCTGTTCATCCCACAAATTTTAGTACCTACTGTGTGCCAGCCATTGCTCTGGATGGAACCAAGATTTGAACCCAGATAGACACGTTCTTACTGTCAGGCGCTGACATCCTAGTCGGGAAAGAAAGCCAATAAACAAACAGCCAGAACAGGGAAAGTATCAGTGATGGGTGCTGTGCTGAGAATTTTAACAGGGGGATGAAATAGCAAGAGAATGAGAGGTTGCTCTAGGTGCAGGCGACAGGGGCGGCCTTTCCAAAGAGATGATAGGTGAGCAAAGACCTAAGTGGAAGGAAGGAAGACTGGGAGGAAGAATCCTAGGAAGAGGGATCAGTGAGTGCAAAAATCCAGAGGAGGGACCACAGCTGGCTAGTCTGAGGAACTGAAAGAAGTTAGGCTGGAACTTAGTGGGTGAAGGGGATGATGAAACATAATACTTAAAGTGCGCTGATTTGAAGTCATAACTGGATGAGTTTTCACAGATGTACACATCTGTGTAACCCCTATCCAGATCAAGACATGGAACATTCCCAGCGCCCAGAAGGTTCCCGCAGGCCACCACCCAGACACTGCTGACCTTTACCCAGAGGTGGCCACCCCTCTGCCCTTGATCATCATAGGCTAGTTTTGCCTGTCCTAGGAGTTTGTCCAAACAATGGAATCTCATGCTACGTTTTTCATTTGATCTAGCTCCTTTCACTCTCAAGTCTGATGTTCGTTCATGCTGCTGCTGTATCAGGAGATCATTCATTTTATTTGTTAGAAGTCTTCATTATGCCATCACACCACAATTCATCCACTCTTCTCTTGATGGACATTGGAGTTGTTTACATATGAATATTTGGGGCTATCCTGAATAATGCTGCTGAGAACATTCTTGTAAATGGCATGCCCAACCGGGTATTATATACATCTTTTCGGGATGTCGTGTACACTGGCGAAGGGTCAGCGAGCTCTTTCATTTTTGCTGGTGGAGAAACAGGCCCAGAGAAGGGAATGGACCTGCCAGGTTACCCAGGCAATCAGTGTGAGGGTGGGTGGGTGGGGAATGCTGCTCGCTATTTTTTTTGTTTAAGGGTAGCTTTATTTATTTTTAAAATATTTATTTAGCCACACTGGATCTTAGTTGCAGCGTGTAAACTCTTAGTTGCAGCATGTGGAATCTAGTTCTCTAACCAGGGATTGAACCCAGGCTCCCTGCACTGACAGCACAGTCTTAGCCACTGGACCACCAGGGAAGTCCTACTGCTGACCGTTTCTGTACCACTTGTTCTAAGCAGAAGGTTCTGGGCCCCTGGTGGGGAAGAGGAGAGAAAAAATATTTTTTAAGCACCTACTGTGTTTTCAGTTCAGTCGCTCAGTCGTGTCTGACTCTTCGCGACCCCATGAATTGCAGCACACCAGGCCTCCCTGTCCATCACCAACTCCCAGAGTTCACTCAAACTCACGTCCATCCAGTCGGTGATGCCATCCAGCCATTTCATCCTCGGTCTTCCCCTTCTCCTCCTGCCCCCAATCCCTCACAGCATCAGAGTCTTTTCCAATGAGTCAACTCTTCGCATGAGGTAGCCAAAGTACTGGAGTTTCAGCTTTAGCATCATTCCTTCCAAAGAACACCCAGGGCTGATCTCCTTCAGAATGGACTGGTTGGATCTCCTTGCAGTCCAAGGGACTCTGAAGAGTCTTCTCCAACACCACAGTTCAAAAGCATCAATTCTTCTGCGCTCAGCTTTCTTCACACTCCAACTCTCACATCCATACATGACCACTGGAAAAACCATAGCCTTGACTAGACGGACCTTTGTTGGCAAAGTAATGTCTCTGCTTTTGAATATGCTGTCGAGGGTGGTCATAGCTTTTCTTCCAAGGAGTAAGCATCTTTTAATTTCATGGCTGCAATCACCATCTGCAGTGATTTTGAAGCCCCCAAAAATAAAGTCAGCCACTGTTTCCACTGTTTCCCCATCTACTTCCCATGAAGTGATGGGACTAGACGCCATGATCTTTGTTTTCTGAATGTTGAGCTTTAAGCCAACTTTTTCACTCTCCTCTTTCACTTTCATCAAGAGGCTTTTTAGTTTCTCTTCACTTTCTGCCATAAGGGTGGTATCATCTGCATATCTGAGGTTATTGATATTTCTCCCGGCAATCTTGATTCCAGCTTGTTCCTCTTCCAGCCCTCTTCCTCTTCCTGTTCTCATGATGTACTCTGCATAGAAGTTAAGTAAGCAGGGTGACAATATAAAGCCTTGACGAACTCCTTTTCCTATTTGGAACCAGTCTGTTGTTCCATGTCCAGTTCTAACTGTTGCTTCCTGACCTGCATACAGGTTTCTCAAGAGGCACGTCAGGTGGTCTGGTATTCCCATCTCTTTCAGAATTTTCCACAGTTTATTGTGATTCACACAGTCAAACGCTTTGGCATAGTCAGTAAAGCAGAAATAGATGTTTTTCTGGAACTCTCTTGCTTTTTCCATGATCCAGCGGATGTTGGCAATTTGATCTCTGGTTCCTCTGCCTTTTCTAAAACCAGCTTGAACATCTGGAAGTTCACGGTTCACATATTGCTGAAGCCTGGCTTGGAGAATTTTGAGCATTACTTTACTAGCGTGTGAGATGAGTGCAATTGTGTGGTAGTTTGAGCATTCTTTGGCATTGCCTTTCTTTGGGATTGGAATGAAAACTGACCTTTTCCAGTCCTGTGGCCACTGCTGAGTTTTCCAAATTTGCTGGCATATTGAGTGCAGCACTTTCACAGCATCATCTTTCAGGATTTGGAATAGCTCAACTGGAATTCCATCACCTCCACTAGCTTTGTTCGTAGTGGTGCTTTCTAAGGCCCAATTAACTTCACATTCCAGGATATCTGGCTCTAGGTGAGTGATCACACCATCGTGATTATCTGGGTCGTGAAGATCTTTTTTGTACAGTTCTGTGTATTCTTGCCACCTCTTCTTAATATCTTCTGCTTCTGTTAGGTCCATACCATTTCTGTCCTTTATCGAGCCCATCTTTGCATGAAATGTTCCCTTGGTATCTCGAATTTTCTTGAAGAGATCTCTAGTCTTTCCCATTCTGTTGTTTTCCTCTATTTCTTTGCATTGATCCCTGAGGAAGGCTTTCTTATCTCTCCTTGCTATTCTTTGGAACTCTGCATTCAGATGCTTATATCTTTCCTTTTCTCCTCTGGTTTTTTTTTTTTTTTAGGACAAATAATGTTCAAACATTTAAAAAAATCTTTGGAAAAAATTAAGAAGCAAACATTACTGTCTCATTACATATTCTATTCTCTTTAGCAAATGAAAACCATACAGACACACAGTCAAAGCAGTTTCAGCAGCCGTGCTGGATGTTCACTTCCATTTCTATTCTCACCAAAAGACAAGCTGACCTAAAAGGACATATGACCTGACATGCAGTCAAATAACTGGCATTCACAGACGTAGTTTGGGACTAGTAAAAATTAGCAGTCCAATAGCTGTGAAAAGAAGAGAAGCGAAAAACAAAGGAGAAAAGGAAAGATATAAGCATCTGAATGCAGAGTTCCAAAGAATCTCAAGGAGAGCTAAAAAAGACTTCCTCAGGGATCAATGCAAAGAAATAGAGGAAAACAACAGAATAGGAAAGACTAGAGATCTCTTCAAGAAAATTAGAGATACCAAGGGAACATTTCATGCAAAGATGGGCTCGATGAAGGACAGAAATGGTATGGACCTAACAGAAGCAGAAGATATTAAGAAGAGGTGGCAAGAATACTATGTTTTAGGCCCTTCAAATGTATTATATCATCTATTCTAATTCTCAAAAGAACCTCACAAATTAGACATTATTGTGCCGTTTTACAGATGAGGGGCCTAGTCTAGAAGCATATATATATAGAGGTAGAATCAGGACTCAGGCAGGTTTGTCTGATGCTGAAGCCCTAATCCTCCATGGCATCCCACCACCCAGAGTGGTGAAAGCTCTATGTGCCAGGCAGGGCTGCAAAGGCCAAGTGCAAAACCTGCAGAAATGAGAAGCTTGGGGAGCTCCTCACATCAGCAGGATGTGCCAGGCAGGATGGGAAACAGTAGGGAGAAATAGCCTAGGGCCTTCTGTTTTAAACCCCCTCCAGACCCCAGTTGGCCCGCATTTCCTGCTGAGGACAGCTCAGGGTTAGGGCAGATCACCGGACCTCAAGGCCCAACTTCATGGTTATCTTGCTGTGTGACCTTGGGCCAGGCACTGCCTCTTGGTGCCTCTGGCAACTTCCAACCCTGCCCGGGGGTTGGGACTCAGGGTTTCCAGGCTTTCACTGGCCTGACAGGTGCCCTTTTTCCCAGGGGGTCTCTGTCTCCACACAGTGGTCTTCCTACTCAGATCATGACCTCGAGCTTCTTGGTGAGCCCTTTTGTGTGTGTGGCGGGGGAAGGGGTGGGATGGGGCAATTATTTTCCCCATTCTGTGTTTATTATTATTGTGGTAAAGTATACATAACATAACATTAACCATTTTAACCACTGTTTTTTGGCCACGCTGCATGTGGGATCTTAGTTCCCTGACCAGGAACGGAACACAACATTTCTTGCATATTGATATGGCAGGAGAGATGTTCATTTCACAGAAGCACGGAGTCTGATGGGCTATAGTTCATGGAGTCGCAAAGAATCGGACACAACAGATCGACTAATACCTCACTTTCAAGTGAAATTCCGTACTCGTTAAACACTAACATTTTGAATAGTGGTTTTTGGAGGGGAGTTGGGAGGTCAGCGTCTCTGAGTGACCAGGGAGAAGCTGTGAGAGGAAGAAAGAGAACGTGGAACGAATGAGTGGGGAAGGCAGGGATTTGTGGCAGAAGCTGGGGCGTCTGCCTGAGCAGACCCTGCCCTGCCTGCCCTGATCCTACCGTCCTGTTCCCACCAGCCTCTAGCTGCTTGCACCACCCCCATCCTGCCCTCTCCCTCTCTACAGACAGTGGGCATTTTTAACTGCTTCACTGCTTCCTGGCAGCAGCAGCTCAGGCTGCACCCCCTTCAGAGATTTGAAGGAGAGGGCAGTCACAGGCTGGGAGGTGCGGGGAAGGGGAGGCTCGGAAGGAGACTTGTCCGCAGGTTTCTGGCCGCAGATGTCAGCTTGGTGTGAAGTCAGAGCAGGGAGACCAGCTTTGGGATGGGGGGGATGGGTGGGAGCTGCTGAGGGATGAGAGAGAGAGAGAAGGGTTTCATTTTCTTCTGGACTCCCTTGGGAAAAAGCCCTGGGGTGGGGGATGGAGATAGAATAATAGCCAAGGCCTTTTTGGGTCTCAGAAGTTCCCACGGACCTTTGGAAGCCCTGGGGTTGTTTAGCTGGAGAAGTCTCTGATCAGGGTCTGAGATGGCATTTCTCAAATATTTGAAAGGAAGAGCCATGTACCTGTGTACTGGTGTCCCAGGGTTGGGGAGACAGGACCAGTTGGGGACTGGCTGGGAGGTGGAGGTCAGATTCATGTTAGGAGGAGGAGGAGGGATGCTCTAAGGTCAGCATAGCTCTGCAGAGAAGTCTCCCTAGAGAATGAGCTCCCGTCCCTGGGACAATTAAAGTCAGGCAGTACTTGGGAGGCTGAATTCAAGGGCTTTGGAGTCAGAGATGACTAGGGGACACTGGGCCTCAGCCTCTCTGTGCCTCAGTGGCTACATTCAAAAAATGAGGATGGTAGTGGAATATGCTTTTCCAAAGTGAGGCATGGGATTGTGGCTCTGAAGTCCAATACAGGACCTAGCACTTAGCAGCCAGTGAAGGACTGGAGTATTGTGGGGAGCACTTGTGGGTGAGGTGGGGAGTTGGGTTAATCCCTACAAAGAGCCCATCAGCCCTGCTTTGCTGTGGAAGGAGGACCGTGGGGTTCCTTCTGTCAGTGCCGGAGAGCTGTCTGAGGTTTGTCACTTGCCACTAAATAGGCAATTTGCCTCACTACAGATGGGGTCTGAGAAGAGTACCTGTGTTTATGTGCCAGGAAGAATTATTTATCTCATTTTACAGATGAGGAGACTGAGGCCCAGAGAGGCTCCTTGACTTGGTAAAGCAGTATCTCGATTAGGGCTTGAATCTCCAGAAGCCTGGTCGGGGCCCAGTCCACCCCACCTGCCCGGTCATGGCCCTTACCAAGCCTGGCCTCTAGACGTTCCACTCAGTTGGAGGGGTCGCCTGCCTGTCTTGCTGGAAAGAAGGTGGGGTGAGGGGTACCAGGCAAGGTTAAGGAACTTTTTTTCCCAAGGCCCAAGTGTGGACTCCCCTTTTCCCTGCTCTTGCTCCCAGAGGGGTCCCTGCCCAGGGCTTCTTGTGGACTTGTTACAGGGGACGGGGCACAGCAGGCTTTGGGGTCAGGAGAGCCACCCTGGGAGGGAGTGACATCACCACTCCGAGTGCCTGAAAATAGCCAGCACCGTGATTCTGAGTATGCCCTTTGTAACCCAGAGCAGACTTGAGTCCAAGCATGGTGTGGTACAGAGGACTGGACTTTCTTGCTTCCTCTGCCCAGGACCACCTCTCACAGTGGAAGCAGCTGCCCTGAAGTGTTTGCAGGGTTGGCCTGGCCAGTTATACAAGCACTTATTAAGCTCCCAGCATATGCCGTGCCCTGGGCTGGAACGCAGGGATGAACGGTGGGCGTTCCTCTGCCCTCTGGAAGCTCACTGCCTAGTGATGGAGGGGACAGGCACGCTGATGGGCCATGCAGGTGTGGCAGCCTCGAGGTGCGCCACGCTGAGCTCCTTGCAGCGAACTTGCTGCAGGATGCAGTTAGCTGACTGCCCTCAGCTCGCTTCCCCACCCCCTGCTTTTGGGATCCACTGCTGCTCTCACATGGAGGCCACCACCTCCCTGGGCTCCTGGTCAGTGGCTGAGCCCAGTGGGGTCCCAGAGCTTTTGTTGTGGTTAGGAAAGGGGAGCTCCATTTTTTAAAATTTTTATTGGGGTGTATGTGTGTGTGTTAGTCACTCAGTCATGTCCAACTCTTTGCAACCTCATGGACTGTGTGATGCTAGTGGTAAAGAACTTGCCTGCCAATGCAGGAGACACAGGAGATGCGGATTCAGTCCCTGGGTTAGGAAGATCTCCTGGAAGGGGAAATGACAACCCACCCCAGTATTCTTGCTTGGAGAATCCCATGGACAGAGGAGCCTAGTGGGCTACAGTCCATTGGATCTCAAAGAGTCGGACACGACTGAAGTGACTTAGCACATAGTTGATTTGCAATGTTGTTAGTTTCTGCTGTACAGCAAAGCAGATCAGTTAGTCATATAAACATCTCCACTTAGAAAGGGGAGCTTTGAAGTCAGGTTGCCTGTTGTGAATCCCAGCTTGGTCGCTTACCAGCCATGTGCCCTGGGGCAGATCATTGCCGCTCCCAGAGCCTGCATTTCCTTACCTGCTGAGGAGGTAAGGAAGGAGGAGGAGAAGATGCCTGCTGCCTCACGGGGCGGGGTGAGGCTGCAGCGGGTTTGTGCATGTGAACTGTGGCACGAAGGAAACACTCAGTGTTTCCCTTGCAGGGACGGTGGCGACTGCCATCTCTGAATCTGTGCTTCTGGATTTGGGGGATTGTCTGTGCCCCTCTGAGCCTTGGTCAGCACACTCTTGAGAGTGGATGGCATCGCCTAGTCCCCTGCCATATTCAGGTGGGAACACTACACCATGGCTTGGTCAGGGGGCAGGCCAGAATCTCGGTACAAAGGCAGGCTGCTAAGAGTTGGATTGGCCCATGGAAGTGGAAGAAAGCCTAGGAGTCATTTGCCCCAGTAGTTCCCAAACACCAGACGGTTGACTGTTGCCTTAGAACCACCCAGGGGGCTTTCCCAGGCCCCAGCCCTGGGCACCCTGGCTTAGGAGGGCGGGAGTGGTGCCTGGGAATCTGTGGTCGAGCCCCTCCCACAGGTGATTCAAACGCACACGTATGCTGGCTGGGAACAACTGCCTGGTTCTGGTCCCAGCTTTACCCCTGACTGCCCGGACAGTGAATGTCTGTCTCAGATGGCCTGGTGGGGGCGGTTGTGGGGAGGGTGTCCGGAGAGGGCTTCTAAACCAGCAGGTCTTCAGTGGCCTCCAGTTAACGGGACTGTGCATAGCATGCCATTATGCTTCTGAGTTTGTTTTGGAAAGGAAGGGACTCTAATGAGCTGGGCTATTACTCTGTGGCTTCGAGCTGCTCCTGCTCATGCCTGGGTGCCTCCCAGACAACAAAGGGAGTGTGGAGGGGGGAGGTGTCTGCCACTTCTGAGAAGCCTAACTCTAGGCCATCAGGACAAAGAAGGAAACTGGGTCAGGAGTGAGCTCCTCGTCTCTGGGGACAGTCAAGCAGAGACAGGGACCACTAGCCCTCAGAGATCTTGTACAGGGGGTCCCTCTAGGTCTGGCCTCTGAGACGTCATGTCTTTAAGATGTGTTTATTACATCCATCATATTCTGATGGAGGTTGGAGTGAAATTGTGTGATATCTGGGGGTTGCTTTAAAATACTCCAGAAAGAAAACCAAAAGAGAAAAAAAAAAAACTAATGGTAAATGAAGCAAGTGTGGCAAAATCTTGATAACTGTCATATGTGATAGTGGGTATATAGAGTCGATTATGCTGTTTTCTACTTTTGTGCATTTATAAAGTATTCAAAATGAAAATTTAAAATGACATTTATGAGGAAATTCCCTGATGATCTAGTGATTAGAACTCTGTACTCTCACTGCCAAGGTCCCGGTTTGATCCCTGGTCTTGGAACTAAGATCCCACTAGCTGCATGGCACATACAGAAAAAATTTATGAAAATGACAATTATTAGACTTTATCATAGATGCCAAGGGTTTAAAAAAAAAAAAAAAACAACTGTACAAAAGGATAGTGAGTGGAGGGCAGGTCTGATTCTCCTCCCCAAGCCTCCTGCTTCTCTTCTCCAGGCCTCAACTATCCTAGGAGGGCTGAGCCTTCTTCCCAGCATCTTTGGTAGCTGTCCAGAGATTAACCCCATGTATACAAGCCTATCAGCTGAGAATTCTCATCATTATTTAAAAGTAGGATAACACATCCATGTGGAACAAAATTCAAATGCACAAGAAGGTGTGCAGTGAAAAGTTTCCCTCCAGCCACCCAGTTCCCTGGAAAGAAAGTGAAAGTTGCTCAGTTGTGTCCGACTCTTTGCAACCCATGAACTACACAATCCATGAAATTCTCCAGGCCAAAATACTGGAGTGGGTAGCCTTTCTCTTCTTCAGGGGATCTTCCCAACACAGGGATTGAACCCAGGTCTCCTGCATTGCAGGCAGATTCTTCTCCAGCAGATCTTCCTGACCCAGGAATTTAACTGGGTCTCCTGAACTGCAGGCTGATTCTTTACCAACTGAGCTATCTGGGAAGCCCCAGATCCCTGGAGGTGACTAAAATCACCAATTTTTTACCTGTCCTTCAGAGACATTTAATGTACAGTTGACTCTTGAACATTGCAGAGGTTAGGAGGGCCCACCTCCATGCAGTCAAAAATCTCAAAAATCGTAATGTCATTTAATTTATAGCCGGCCCCTAGCGCTATCCCCTGTTCTCCATCTCCAGATTCAACCAACCATGAATCTTGTAGTATGTATTCATGGAAAAAAATCTGCATGTAAGTGGTGCCCTGCAGTTCAGACCCCTGTTTCAATGGTCAACTGTAGTTCATGTCTGTATGTATATATAGGCAACCCTCCGTATCCACATGAGCTGATGCTACTGTATGTACAGCTGATAGGGCTGTTACTATATAAGGGACTTGAGCATCTGCAGATTTTGATACCCAATGGGTCCTGGAACCAATCCCAGTGGACCTTGAGGGACAATATCTATACAGCTCCTTAAGTGCTAGAATATAAGAGACTCTGTCCTTCAATTTTCTCTCCTCCCTCCCCCCTTCTCTCCTTCCTTCTCACCTCAGCTGCAGAGTTGAGTAAATAAATTTCCTTAAAATATCATCATCAGTACATGCAAGGCCTTTCTCTTACATTGTCCTCTTTATTTCCCCTTCATCGCATTCCTTTTTCTCATAGGCACCTGTGGTAGCGTGTCTGATAAACGTTTTTGCATAATGCACTCATTCTCATTAAAAAAAACTATGGTGATTTTTCTGTGTATGACTGTGGTTACTTTACATCAATGGGTATTGTATGGCTAATCCAGCTCTATTATTTTATCACAGGATACTGTTTTCAAGCTCGTTCCACATTTCTGTGTGTGCACCTGGATTGTTGGGTGTTTCTGTTGAACGGGATTCCGTGGCTGGAATCCGTGTGACTTATCTATTCCCTTAGAGATGGGTGCCAGGGCTGGCTCCGGCACCACTGTCCAGACCACAGTGCCCCCCACTGTGTCTGTCAGTGTCCACTCCCAAACTTCACTCCCAGCTCTAGAGATCGTTTTCTGTCAGCCCACATACATCTGCCTCGTGTTTTCAGATATCTGTATGGCATTTCCAGTTTCCTGGGTGTTCCAGAGTTTATCTAGCCTAGCATCTCTCTGTCCACAGACTTATCGCTTGTTTCCAATCTTGCACCGTCTCAAACGAGGAGTAACTCTATGCGGTTGTTAATCTGTCAGTTGTGTGGGCACATCTCTAGGCTAAATTCCTAGAAATGGAATTGCCGAGGCGAAGAGTCTGTGCATGTGTCATGTGGACAGATGCCATCAAAAAGTGTGAGCACATCCCTTTCCTATCCTGGTTAGAAAAACACAGCCTGTGAATGTTGGCACCAAGACTAGACCTCAGAAGGCTGGGCCTGGGCAGTTATCTTGCCAAGGCACTTCACTGGTTCCCATGTGTCCCAAGCTTTAGGGAGTCTGGGATCTTCCCTGTAAGTTCGGGAAGGTCTTGGGCTCTTCTGGAATGTTTCTGGTACGCAAGACACCTCCCTGCCCACCGATCTGGTGAGGGGTCAGCCCAGGAGCTCTGTTCCTGGGGACCAGGGTCTCGTCGCCATACGAAGGCCTTGGGAAGACGCTGCTGGGCTGCTGTGGCTCCCTTGACCCCTGCCCTGTCCCTCCTCCCCTGCAGCATCTTCATAAATGGCTCTGTCAGAGTGAGACATCCTTGGGAGCCTGAGTGGTGTTGCTTGGATACAACTGGGCAACAGATCTGGGTTATTTAAGGGAGAGGGAGAGTGGGAGGGAAGGGGTGACAGCCTGTTTATTCAGGGATGGATGGTCTTCCTGCTGCAAGATTTGGCAGACCCCCTCGCGCCGCCCCCATCCCACCCTGCCTCTTTAGTTTCAGTGTCCAGGGCCTGGGATTCTGCAGTGAGACCCAGCAGAAGGCCACTGGGCACTTCTTACTGATAGCAGTGGGGGAGGGGATTTTCTGTGCGTTTGGGAGGCACTATGCAAATAGGGGAGGGGGAGAAGGGAGGCGGTGAAGGCAGAGGGAGACACCTCGGAGGGGGTCTTCTTTTCTCCCTCTCTTTTTTAATATTTATTTTTTATTTACTTGGCTATGCTAGGTTTTAGTTGCAGCATATGAGATCTAGTTCCCTGACCAGGGATCAAACCTGAGCCCCCTGCCTTGGGAGCTCAGAGTCTTAACCACTGGACCATCAGGGAAGTCCTTGGAGGGGATCTTCTGATGATGCTAGCAGCCATAACTACTGTTATGTTACTGAGCTTCTTCTTGGACAGCAAATATGGGCTTTGAATTTGTTAGTTCACCTAATCTTAAGTGAAGTTGCTTAGTCATGTCTGACTCTTTGCGACCCCATGGACTGTAATCTACCAGAGGAACCTGGTGTGGGATTTTCCAGGCGAGAGTACTGGAGTGGGTGGCCATTTCCTTCTCCAACCTAATCTCAAAATCTTATCGAAGTGTGTGTGACTATCCTGATTTTATAAGATTTTTTTTTTGGCCTCACCATGCAACATGCAGCATCTTAGTTCCCTATTGTTTAGCCGCTAAGTCATGGCTGACCCTTTGCAACCCCATGGACTGTAGTCCATCAGGCGCCTCTGTCCATGGGCTTTTCCAGGCTAGAATACTGGAGTGGGTTGTCATTTCCTTCTCTAGGGGATCTTCCTAATCAAGGGATCTAACCAGAGTCTCCTGTAGTGGATGTGTGGAGTCTCAAATATTGGACTGCCAGGGAAGTCCCAAACATTGGACTGCCAGGGAAGTCCCAATCCTCATTTTCTAGATATGGAAACAGAGGCTCAGAAAAGCTCAGAAACTTGCCTGGGTTCATATAGCTCAGAAGTGGCAGAACTGGAATTCAAACTCAAGTCTGTCTGATGCCAAAGTCAAAACAGATCTCTTTACATCACTGAGCTGGTGGGACATCCACTTCCACTCAGAGCTAACTTGATCCCCCAGTACCCCAGTTCCCACTCCACCCTGCAGGAAACACATCATTTTGAAATATCAGTTTACTGGTCTGCCTGCCCTACAGACCTGTGAGCACCTTTGGCAAAGTGGGGTCTTCTCCCTGAGCCCAGGTTCAGGCACATAGTAGGTACTCAACATTGCTGCTTGGAGCTCAGATGCTTGAGCAGCTCACCTGAGGCAAATCCTCTCTCTCTCCCTGATAGCCCTGCGGGGACCAGAAGACAGTGTCCTGCCACTGAGCCTTCTCTGCTCCCACTGAGCAGACCCAGAGCCTTCAGCATTTCCTGGGCTGGGCTCCAGATCTCTACTCCTGTGCTGTCTTGCTGGGAGTCAGCACCCATGTTCCCTGGGCAGGTGTGACCTGATCAGCAGGAGTCTACAGAGGTGTAGGGTAGGGTGGTGAAGGCTGCTACGTATCTGTCCCTGTGTGGCTTGGGAAGGAAAGAAGTTAACTCTTTCAGTGCCCCAACTTTTAGAGGTTACAGCTCCAACTGGGCTGGGCTGAACTGTGCGGGGAGGTGGAAGTAGGGAGCTGTGGCTTGGGAAATGGGGAGAGACAAGCCAGCTGAGCTGTGCAGAGGGACAGGTCAACACATGCGTGGGTCCTGGGCTTGTGCTGTAGTCAGCACTGTCCCCTCATCCTCCTCTGAACCCCAGTACAACCTTACACTTTGTGGAACATTATCACAGCCTGCCTTCAACCACGGTTATCCATCTAATAATGATGAGCATAAAAGCCGTTCTGTGCCAGGACAGTGCCAAGTACTTTGAAGTCATCATCCCATTTAGGTCCCTCAACCAACCACCAGCTCAGGTGAGTGAGGTGTGCATCTAACCTGAGGGTTAGAGACTCCCATCATTTCCAAAGTGGCCCACCAGTACACTTTTCTTTACTATTCTATTGTATTATTTTCTTCCTAGCTAAGTCACTTAGGAATGATCTTGCTTCTGTTGTTATTAATATTTGCTTCTTTATTGTATCCCCCGCCCCCACTCTACTAAAATGTCAGCCTCATGAAGGCAGGACCTTGTCTGCCTCATTCACTGCTCAAGGCCAAGGTTTTGGACTATAGAAGGGGCTCTGTAAATGTTTGTTGATTGACAGTGAATGAATGGGATATCTGTTGAATGGATGAACCAAGATTCCTTCTCTCATTTTCTTCTGATGGAGCACTCTCCTTGTAGTACTTGAGGAATGTTCTGGAGATAGAATCACCCTCCTTCCACTTGTCCTGGGCACTCTTTAGTCATGCTCTGAGTGGTGCTGGGGTAGGCCTCTAGGTTCTCTTGCCCTCGGGACCTCACTGTTCTTTGAAGCATTTTCGAACTGCAGGTCACAGATAAAATCAGTTTTGTGCACTGCAATCAGTAAAAACAAAAAGAAATAGGATAGGATACATTAGAAAGTATCAGCGTGCATCACATGTAGTAAAGCTAAGCATTTTTTATATATTTATGTCTCTGTATAGCTGGTGGTCCCAAAGTAAAAAAATATATATATATAGTACATAGATATGTGTATATATATTTGTATGTGTATATATATATATATGTATTGCTTGGAAAATCCCATGGACGGAGGAGCTTGGTAGGCTGCAGTCCATGGGGTCTCTGGGAGTCGGACACGACTGAGCGACTTCACTTTGACTTTTCACGTTCATGCATTGGAGAAGGAAATGGCAACCCACTCCAGTGCTCTTGCCTGGAAAATCCTATGGACGGAGGAGCCTGGTGGGCTGCAGTCCATGGGGTCTCTGGGAGTCGGACACGACTGAGCGACTTCACTTTGACTTTTCACGTTCATGCATTGGAGAAGGAAATGGCAACCCACTCCAGTGTTCTTGCCTGGAGAATCCCAGGGACGGGGGAGCCTGGTGGGCTGCCATCTATGGGGTCGCACAGAGTCGGACACGACTGAAGCGACTTAGCAGTAGCAGCAGCAGCATATATATGTCTAATTGATTTACAATATTGTGTTGGTTATAGGCCACGATAATCTTGTGTTAATACAGCAAAGTGATTCAGCTATATATATATTTTTTTTCAGATTCTATTCCACTATAGCTTATAAGATGTTGAATATAGTAGATCTTGTTGCTCATCTATTTTATGTATAGTAGTTTGAATTTGTTAAGCCCGTATGCTTAACGTGTCCCTCTCTCCCTCCCGCTTTGGTCACCATAAGTTTGTTTTCAATGTCTGTGAGTCTGTTTCTGTTTTGCATATGGATTTCACTTGTGTCATAGTTCAGATTCCATGTATAAGTGGTATTACACAGTATCTGTCTTTTTCTGACTTCACCTAGTGTAACATTCCATCCACATCGCTGCAAGTGGCAATTATTCATTCTGTTTTACGGCTGAGTAATACTCCATTGTATAAGTGTACATCTTCTTAAGCCAAATGTTTGTTTAAAAAAATTTTTTTTAGTTTATTTTATGACTGTGCTAGGTCTTTGTCGAGCTTCCCAGGTGGCTCAACAGTAAAGAATCTTCCTGCCCAAGCAAGAGATGCAGAAGATTCTGGTTCAGTCTCTTGGTCAGGAAGAGGGATTCCTCCAGAGGAGGAAATGGCAACCCACTGCAGGATTCTTGCCTGAAAAATTCCATGGACAGAGGAGCCTTGTGGGTTACAGTCTCCTGTTTCTGCTGCTGCTGCTAAGTCGTTTCAGTTGTGTCCGACTCTATTCGACCCCATAGACGGCAGCCCATCAGGCTCTACCGTCCCTGGGATTCTCCAGGCAAGAACACTGGAGCAGGTTGCCATTTCCTTCTCCAATGCATGAAAGTAAAAAGTGAAAGTGAAGTCGCTCAGTCGTGTCCGACTCTTAGCGACCCCATGGACTGCAGCCTACCAGGCTCCTCCGTCCATGGGATTTTCCAGGCAAGAGTACTGGAGTGGGGTGCCATTGCCTTCTCCGGGGTTACAGTCTACCGGGTTGCAAAAAGTCAGACATGACTGAGCGACTGAGCACACACATACGGGTCTTCATTGTTGTAGTGAGCTGGGGCTTCTCTACCCATGGTGCAAGGGCTTAGTTGTGCCACAACTTGTGGGATCTTCCTGTACCAGAGATTGAACCCATGTCCTCATATTGGCAGGCGGATTCTTAATCACTGGACCACGAGGGAAGTCCCTAAATGTTTGTTGATGGGCACTTGAGTTGGTTCCATGTCTTGGCTGTTGTAAACAGTGCTGCTGTGCACCTTGGGGTGTATGTACCTTTTCAAATTAGAGTTTTGATTTTTCTGGATTTATACCCTAAAATGTATTTTTTACGTTGAATCTCTGTCAAAAAAGTTTGAACCTAGTGTGTGAATTTGGGAGGTAGGAGATGCTATCCTTGGACCTAGACCCAAATGAAAGCCAACCAATGAAATTAATAATCCTGCTGATAATTATTAATATAATGTCAATTACTGGCCATGTATCCTGTGCCAAGCAGGAGTGCTCAGGCCCCAGCTTCTTGCATAGAGGTGATGGGGAAGGAGTCCGGAGCAAACTGAGATCCTGGAAACAAGGAAGGCTGCCTGGAGGAGGAAGAACCTGAACTCAGCCTCGAAGAACCCCTTGGCCCTGGCAGGTTTGGGACTGGGTCAGAGTGTGAGTTCAGGTGGCAATAACAATAATGGTAACAATAGCTTCAGTCAGTGAGCTCCGGCTGAGTGCCAGGCACTCCTTTAATCTTCCAGACATTTTCTGGAGGCATGAATAGCTCTTCATACCATCTTGCAAACAAGGAAAAGAAGACTTGGTGAAATATGGTGACTTTTAGGGTAGGGGTCTCATAGTGGTAAAACTGCCAAGGTTAGGTCCAGGGCAAGTCAGCCCTCCTCAGAGCCTGGGTCTTTCAGCCCTGATGGCAGAGGGAAGGGCCTGGACAACGGAGGGCTCCTGGATGCTGGTGGTGGGACACTGGGCCTGGAGGAGCAGCCAGGGCAAAGGGGAATGGTTCTGTGTTGGGGCTCAGAGACCACGTGGCTCTCAGGGAAGAATGCAGGTTCCAAGACACCTGTCCTGGAGGGCCCACGTGGGTCCCAGTCGTGGCAATAAGGGGGAGCAGAGCCAGGACAGCACCCTCCCTGACTTTGTTCATTCCCTGGGCCCAGTGTCCCCCAGCCTGTGGCAGGCTTGGCGTGCAGTGAGGAGCAGAAAGAGCAGTAGGGCCTGTTTCTCATCTTTTGTCAAGTCTCATCTCTGTTGATTTGAACCCAGCTCCTCTGCTTTCCAGCGAATTGTTTCTGCCTGTCAGGAAATAATTCTTGGCTTGAGTGTTCCCACAAGGGAACTGGATGTTTGCACAGCTTATGGTTCTTCGCAGGGACTGAATTTGGGACTTGCTTGCCTGGGCAGAGGGGCTGTGGATGGCCACTGGTGATTCTCTTGGAAGCGTGAGTAATGGGGTGGTTTACTATCCTTTGCAGTAGCAGCTTGCCTGGTTTCGGATGGTGGTGGGTGAGTCTGTGTGTGTGCTACACTTGCCCACATACACACGCATGCTCACTTGGACATCCACACTCATGCCCACTAGACATACCCACACAAACATGCACATTCTCATTCACATCTCTGTAAACATACATGAGCAACACAAGTCCGTATGTGTGGACAAGCACACGGTTGTTGCAGGGCCCCCACTTTAGATGATAAGGGGGTGTTCTGGGTGTTTGTGCATCTGGGGGTGGGTGGTGGCAGTGCTGATGGGGGTGCCGGGTGAGTAAGGGCGGGTCTTGAGCCATCCAGTTTCTGAGATCCTGTTCTGGGACCATTGATCCTTTATCTGGGAACTTTTGGGCTTCTGCTCTGAGTGTCCAGACCACTCCAGGGGCTTCTGTGGCAGTCTGCACTGAGAGTATTGGCTGAATTGATTCTTCCCTTCTGCCTCGGGTTGGAGAGCAAAGGCAGAGTGGCTTCTTCTGGGTATACCTAGGGCTGCTGTGTCCTTTCCTTTTTCTCTTCTTCAACATTCAGTCCCCGTCCCCCTCCCAGGTGCCAGGGGTAGGGGGTGGGGAAGGAAGACAGCCTGCAGGCTCTCTTGTGGTTGGGGGGAACCCCTAGGATGCTGCTCTGAGCAGGGACTTGGCAGAAGCTTAGAGGCTGAGGGTGGCTTGCTGAGGCTGGACACTGTGGACTGGACACCATCTGTACTTGTCTCTGAGATAACCTTGAAACCCTCATCCCTTTACTTCTGGGGTCTATCAGCTGAGCCCGGAGGCTGTCCATAGGAGCCAGAAGGGCTGTGATTCTGGCTTTTCTGGAGACATCTCTGTCCTGGGCTTTTTGTTTGATTCAACAAGAACACCTACTGTGTGCATGGTGAACACAAAGGAATGAATGACCAATGTGCCGGGCACTGTGCTAGGGACCAAAAGACAGTTCAGACATGGACTTTTATCCTCCAGGAGCTCAGTCTCGAGAGGCAGCCAGCCACGGATCCCAGCACCTGAGGGAGGAGGAGGGATGCGTGTGCATGTGTGTATGTGTAAAGGTGTGCGCTTAAGCACAGCCTTAGTACACATGCGCACCCCTACCATGGTCCTTGCCGCAAGGGCACATTATCCTGGAACTCAGCACGCTCTGCCTGATGCAAAGTCTGGAAAAGACTTAGATGCTGGGAAAGACTGAAGGCAGGAGAAGAAGTGGGCAACAGAGGATGAGATGGTTGGATGGCATCACCGACTCAATGGACATGGGTTTGAGCAAACTCCAGGAGATAGTGAAGGACAGGGAAGCCTGGCGCGCTGCAGTCCATGGGGTCATAAAGAGTCAGATATGACTTAGCCACTGAACAACAGGAACAGCACCCTCAGTATGGCAGGGCATCAGAGGGGAATCTGCAGGGGCGGGGGGTGGGGGTCGTGAGGTTGTGCAGAAGAGTTAGGAAGGGAGCAGTGCCTAAGGATGGAGCCACAGTGTGCCACGCGCCACACCAGGGCATCACAGGCCCCAGCTCCCTGACTTGTCAACACTTTGAAGGAGGACAGGCTGTCCTCTGGCTGAGGGACTTGAAGACAGATTATGTCACAGACTATACAGGCAGTAAGGTATGTATCAGCCTGAGCCTTGCTCTACTGGTCTCTGAAGGTAGATCTGCTTCCCAAGGCCACTCCTGGGCTTCCTCTGCTCCTCTCCTCTTCACACACCTTGGATGGGACAGGAGGAAGCCCACACATTAAAAGAGGGGTAATAAAAGTAGTCATCTCATAGAATCACCCAGTGAAGTACTTGAGACCTAGGTGCTGGAGGCCTGGTAAGAGCACCATAAACAACAGCCATTCCTCCTGTCTTTCTTTGTTCCTGGGCTCACAGGGGCTGCAGGGCCTGCATGTCCCTCCCCTAGCCCAGTGCCTTCTGGCCTGACTTTGGAGAGAGGGCAGGCCTGCACTGCCTTCATCACCGGGCAAACTTGGACTTCACTGACTCCCGCTCCATCCCTGCTTGTGGGCGAGGCAGGCAGCGACAGGTGAGGAAGACGCAGGTCCCCAGTGCAGGGCAGAGAGAAGGGGCAAGTGACTCACTAACCACAACCAATTTCGTCTCCCTCAGAAAAACAGTGGTGAGAGTGAACGCACCAGCGTTCACTTGGAGGCGCGCACCCGCCGAGGGCTGGCAGGGACTGCTGGGCGTTCCGGGGGCCAGGCTGGACTGCTTCCCCCGTCAGGGGAGCCGGGGACAGGCCCTCCTGGGGGTTAGGATTGTGCCTGTCACTGCAGGCAGCCATGGGTGGGGACAAAGGGACCTCTCCCCTTCCGAAGTGTCTGCCGGGTTCTTCCCTCTTTGTCTCCGGGTACTGAGGCTGTCCAAGGTTTGGGAGAAGCCCACCACTGAGCGGACAGTCTGCTCTTAAAGGGCTCAACCGTTGACTCCTGTGGTGGCGAGGTCCAGGGAGAGCAGTCGCCTAGCCCAGGTTGCACAGCAAGGGAGGATTCTTCCGGCGCCCGCCGAGGCTTGGCTTGGCTTTAAAAAGCAGAGAGCGGCGAGGGCCCGCCGATCTCCCGGGGAGCTGGAGTCTGGGCGGGGTGTGGCGCCGAGAGCTTTTGCTTCTTTCTCCTGCCAGGGAGGCTGGATGTAGGGTTTGGGCTTCTTCCAGAAAGAGCCGAACTCATGACAAGGGAAGCGGAACTGGTTTCCCAGGCGGTCTCCCCCGCCCCAAACTTTTCCTCCTAGTCGGAGGGTGGGCTGGGGGAGGGAGGAAGAGGGGCCGAGAAAGGTGGGGCCAACCGTTCCCTCTCCCCCAGGCAACAGCTGCTCTGGAATGCCAATCCGGACGCTGCTTGGTGAGTGTGTCTTTAAATCCGAGACCCCCGCCCCCCTCGGCGGCTGGGGCCCGGGCTCTGGCTGGCTGGACTACGGCGGGCGCGGTGATTGGCGGCCCCGCCCGGTCCGCCCTCGGCGTGGGGGTCGCGGGGCACCGGGAGCCGAGCGGCGCGCTCCTGCTGGGGTGTGCGGCTCTCTACTCAGGCGAGCGCGGCCTCCTGCGCTTGTGCCCTCGCCTCGTCGCGCCCGGCCTGCCAGCCTCCGGAGCCGCCTCTGCCCACGGATGGGCTGGGGAAGTTGGGAGGAGCGAGCCGGAGCCAGTACCCGGCGCGACCCGCCGCTGCCTAACTCGGCGCCCGCAGCTCGGGCGCCGCGCGTCTGCCGCAGGAGCGCGGATGCCCCCCGGAGCCACGGGCTGGCAGGTACCGACGCGTCAGGACCCGGGGCGGGCGAGCGAGGGCTGATGAGGGACTCTTCTCGGCACTCCCGGGCCGGGGCTGCTCCGACCATCCACTCCCCATCCCCTAGATCACAAGCCTCCCTGGGCTCTGTGGAGAGGAGAGATCCTGGCCCCCCCAACGAAACCCGCACGGGATCGGTGCCTGGGAGAGAAGCGGAACCACACATTAAACAGGAGTAACTGAGTCGTTCTATCTGTCCGATTCTGGGCTACGCACTTTCTCCAGGAGCTTTCTCTCCGACTAGGGTAGGTGTGGGATGACGACACCTCCACCCTTGATGGCTGGTCCTCGGGCGAGACCTGAGAGCTGGGCTTCCCGTGCAGCTGCGGCGAGGCAAGCAGCCTCGTGTTCCACACCTGAGGTCCCTGGGTTCCTCTTTAGGCACTTGAGGTCCATGGAACTGGGAAGAGTCCAGAGATCCCAGTGGGTGCAAGCTTTGATGTTGGGCCCCATCTGGTTCTTTCCTTCTGTAGGCCTGGGTCTCACAGGGGAACCCTTTTTTCATCTTCAGAGGTTTTTCTTGAAGGGGCAGGCGGCCTGTCAGAAAGCAGAGTGCAGTGTCAGGGAGACTGCTGCCCTGGCCTCTTAAAAGCATCCAGGACCTCTTAGGGAGTCAGAAATGGAAGAAAAGCTCCCCTGACTTCAGGAAGCTTCCAGCTTCTCGCTCTCTCCACCAGAGTTCCAAGCAACAACTCCTTGGCTTCCTGAAGAGCAGCCTGGACCCAGTGACAGCATCTCTTAAACGCCAGGCGCTGGGCTCTGCCAAGGAGGATGGGAGTGGTGGAAGGAGTTGGAGGGTTCTTCCCTTAGGTGGCTTAGCCCCACTGTGCAGCCAGGTGGGGGCGGTGATAGGGGTGGGACACAAGGCATAAACACAGAGAAATATCGTTACTATAGGGTTTCCATACCAGTCCTGGACTAATAGTAACTGGAAATACCAAGAGAATACACATGATTAATTGCTGAATGAGGGACACAGGCTGTAATTGCCAGGGAAGCTGGGATGCAATTCTCATGCAGCCATGCAAATATGTTTGAGATATTCTTGTTCTGCCTCCGTACCCCTCCTTTCTGATTACCCTGCTGCTTAGGACCTCTCACCACCTCCAGGGACAGGGAGCAGCAGAAGTGTGCCCCAGCCCCACTCCCAGTTTTTTTTTTTTTTTTCCTGCTGACTGAAGCTATTCTGGACTTCAGGAGAATTACGTTTGGTTTCTGGGGTCAGGCTGACCATAGGACCTTCCTAGCTTCCCTGGGGCTTCTGAGGTTTGGGGTCTAGATCCAGCCTTACAGGAGGAAGTCCTCACTTCCTTTCTGAAGAGCCTCTGTCTGTGGCGGCTGGAGATGAGCTTGGCAGGCTGGAGCCAGACACTGTTTCCTGTGAGCGCAGATGGACAGTCTTCCTCTCCTTGGCCATTGGGGTTGGAATTGGGGTGTTGGAAGTGGACAGGCCCGGCAGAACTGGCTTGAGGTTAGTGGTACCTGGGGCATCTCTGACCTCACCTCTGAGGTTCTGCTGTGCCTTAGGCTCTGCTCCCTCCCCCATCATCCCTGGCAAGATGTCCTGGAACACTTTGTAGAGGTGGCAGTGAACTCACGCCTGTGGCCTTGGACACTGTTCTGGGAGTGGGAGTTGCTGAGCTTACTCTTTAGCCCTTGGCCGGCACTGTGAGTACTTGGGTGAACACATACCCACCTGCTTCCAAACAGGTGGCGCCCACAGGGTCACCCAGGAACAGGTGGGGAATGCGGGTGTGGGCAGAGATGTGTGCCAACGTGCTCAGGTTTATGGCTGCGTGGGCTTGGCCGGTGAGGAACTGGATACAGTGGACATGAGAGCAGACCCAGGAAGACAGTGGAGGTGGGCAAGCAACTCAGGGCACAGACATGTGCAGGGGCAGACGGTGTGAACACACAAGTGGGGACAATGAATGGGCTGCAGGTACTGTACAGACAGATCTGTGCCATCGTGGAGACTTGGCTGGCAGAAGTGGACAGATGTATTGGTGGGCCCAGACGAGCACAGACAGGGATGTCAGCTGATATTCACTGTCGAGAGACAGGGAGCCACATGGATGTGACTTGAATCCCTGGGCAGACATGGAGTTGGCTGTGAGCACCTGAAATACAGACACTTAGACCTGCTGAGTCACCGGGCAGCAGACGGCAGAACACAATCAGAGGTGGTACCGAGAGCTGTGGTGCTGGAGAAGACTCTTGAGAGTCTCTTGGACAGCAAGGAGATCAAACCAGCTAATCCTAAAGGAAATCAACTGATACTGAAGCTGAAACTCCACTACTTTGGCCACCTGATATGAAGAGCTGACTCATTGGAAAAGACCCTGATGCTGGGAAAGATTGAGGACAGGGGGAGAAGGGAGTGACAGAGGATGAGATGGTTAATGGCATCATTGACTCAATGGACATGAGTTAGAGCAAACTCCAGGAGATAGTGAAGGACAGGGAAGCCTGGCGTGCTGCAGTCCATGGGGTCACAACGAGTTGAACAGAACTTAGTGACCAAATAGCAGCAACCAAGATGTAGTCCAAGGCAGGCGTTGTTGAGTTTTTCCTGTGACTCTGTGGCAGCGGTGCCTGAAAGTTGACTTGTTTGGGATAGTGGCTGTGCAGGTGCTGAGTGGTGTGGCTTCATTTCTAGACTCCTGCTTTGGGGTTTGGAGACCCCAAAGAGCTCAGGAGCCTCTGTTTAAACCTGAGAATTCTTTGACCTCCCTATTCTCTAAGGGCTGGGCGCATGCCTTAAGCACCGGCAGAGGCTCCTTGAACTTTGAGGTTCATCTCCTCTAGGTTTGTACAACTTCCTGAAGTGAGACTGTAGGGCCAGGGTAGGGGAGGAACCTGCTGGGGACTCCCCTTCTTAGCCCAAACCTGAGGGTTTCTTGCAGGGAAGGGACAGTCCGGGGGTGGGAGCGGGGGGAGGGGAGAGAAAGAGTAGACTTGCAGTTGGATCTTTGGTGAGACCTTTGCTCTCTAGTGTGGACTGCCCCTCCCCCAAACCTTGACTTGGACAGGGAAGGGCCCCGCCCCACCATTTGGCTCTGGCCCAACCTGGAGATGGGCAATAAAGTTGACACTAACTCACTGTGTTACCTGGGCAAGCTACTCAATGTCTTAACTCATCTTTAAAGTGCAACCCCTCATCTTTAAATGGGGCCAGTAATCCTTCACCCTTGGGATGTGGCGAGGGTTTAATGTGAATGGAAAGTGTGTGGACCAGGGTCTGGCACAAAGCAAGCCCTGTTGGTGGAACTTTGGTGACGGGACTTGCTCTGTGGCCAGGACCCCCCAGAGCTGGTCAGCAGCCAGGTGGCCAAGCCCTGGGAAGGTGAGCAGCCCAGCACCTCTGATTTGAAAGCTCGAGGGCTTTGTTCTCACCTCTCACCCCGCAGTTGCTCCTTAGCCCCTGTGGGACCTCTCCATGCTTGCAGGAGGCTGTATGAAGCTTGGGCCTGGCCTGCTGGCCTCTGGGAGGGGAGCCAGTGGTTTCCTAAGAATAGCCCCAAATTATGGCTCTGCCTCCCAGCGGACAGCTGTGTACCTCCCCAGTCTGGGCCAAGGGGCTGGCAGATGGGCCTTTTGTGTTTCTTGTAACTGGCACTCAGCACAGGGTCGAGCTTGGGAGCAGCAGGCTGGATCTGGGCAGAGGCCTTGCTGTTCTTCCTAAGTCTTCTGCTGGGACCAGGGAAAGAGAAGGCCCAGGGAGAACCAGCATTTAAAACCCCCGAGTTCCTCTTCCACTCAGAGCTTGTCCTGACAACTGACCATCTTCATACCTGCAATACATCTTAGTGATTAAGATTACTGGGTCCAGAACCAGATCACTAGGGTCTGAATTTTAGCTTCCTTCCTCACTGGCTCTGTGGCATTGGGCAACTCACTTAACCTCTCTGTGCCTGATTCCCTGTGTAACAGGATTAATAATAGAAACTCCCTTGGAAGAATGTCACAAAGATGAAAGGAGGTAGCCTATGGAGTGCCCTCGCAGTAACGTGTGGCTCATAGTAAGTGCTCAGTAAACATTCGGTGCTGCTCTTACCATGATTACAGTGATCTCAGCAGAGCGACAGGCCTGTGAAACCACAGAGGCCAGGCTGTTTGCACAGTGCCTCAAGGTGAGAGGGCCCCGGGATGCTATCTTGGCTCCAATTCCTGGCCTTTCATGCCCCAGGTTCAGTGTGAGGTGCAGAGGACCCAAGGTGAGTGAGACTTGGTCCCTGCCAGGTGAGGGAGGCACCTGTGTACATTCTACCATTGGTACCTGCTGGGGGCCGTGTCTGCTATGGTCAGAGCTGAAGGGAGGGAAGGGCTTGCCTGGGCACGAGGTGATGCTTCGGGGGGCTTTGAAGGATGGCCTAGAGTTTGCAAGGATGAAAAGGGCTTCCCAAACAGAATGAGCAACCCATGCAGAGATGTGGCCTCTTGGCATGTCTAGGGAACATGAGCAGATCCACAGACTTGGGGTGGGGCCCAGGCTCAGCATTCCCGGCCTGTGATCTGCTGTTCCTCCTACACTGGGCTCAGAGGCAGTCCTGGCCTCCCTCTTAGGACATGAGACGCCTAGAGGCCCCTCCTTTTACTTTAAGGAATCGCTTTCGCTGTCTGTCTCTCCATTCTCCAGGGGACCTCCCTGCCCTCTTATGAAGGCCTGCCAGCCCTCTCTGTGTATTAGTTGTTGTGTCTGGTTGTGTCCAACTCTGCGACCTCATGGACTGTAGCCTTCCAGGCTCCTGTGTCCATGGGATTCTTCAGGCAAGAATACTGGCGTGGGTGGCCATTCCCTTCTTCAGGAGATCTTCTCGACCCAGGGATTGAACCCGGGTCTCCTGCATTGCAGGTGGATTCTTTACCATTTAAGCCACCAGGGAAGCCCTGCCAGGCCTCCCTGGGACCCCTCATTTTTGAGCTGGGGGCTCCAGACTGCCCCCATTGCAGCATCAACATGCCTATTTTTGCTCTTAGCTGAGATACCTATAGGTTAACAGATCCCCTTTCTCAGGAATGAACTGAGGCCTTTGAAACCTCTCCTAAGGAGAGAATGTCTAATAGTGGAATTCCTGGACCTTGGAAGCTGTTTTATTTTCTGTATCTGACATGTGTACTGGATTTTCAGCCCCTGCTTGGGCTGGAGCTGAAGCATGCTGATGAAGGAGAGACATGGGGCATCTGGGGTTACCTTCATGCCCATGGCAGGCAATAAGGAGCATCTGGGAACTGGGTGTGCCGCTCCTGACCCTGTGGGCTCCCAGGGAGCAGGGCTTTTGGACATTCCAGGCAGAGGGAGGGTGTGGTGCTAGGACGGCTGTGGGTCCATGGCTGGGCTTCCCGCCCTCGCCCATGAGAAACAGGCCCCACTGCCAAGAGGCTGGTGCAGGGGCATTTAGGGGGGAGAGAAGTGGGTGCCCTCAGACGACCCTGGGCTTTGCCGGCCTCTACATGCTGCTGGGCCCTAGGCTCTGCTGTCTGCAGGCGGTGGCCTTTGTCCGGGCCCTCCCCAGAGTGGAGGACAGGGCCAGTGGGTGTTTTTGAAGATTCTGTTTAGAAAGCACAGAGGGGAACCTCTCCTCCTCTCTTCTTTTCCTGCAGAGCTCAGGAAGACGTGAATCCCTCTCCTGCCAGTCACAAAGAGGCTGGTGGATGTGTCTACTCTGACTGCCGTCCTGTAGTTGCTGAGGCCTTCTCCTGGGTCCCTGAGGTTGGTGCTGACCCCTCTTTTCCCTAGGGCCCTGATTGGCAGGGCCCAGAAGACCTCATCTAGCCTGGATCTGATTGGGCTCATCCCCATCCCCATCCTGGCTTTAGCCTTAGTTTGACCACTTTCTTGCTGATGCTCGGTCCCTGCCACGGATGCAGCCCTGTCTGTTGATGGAGTTCACAGCCTTCAGGAGTCCCTGCAGGTGCCGCTCTGCTGGCTCACTCTGGGGTTTGTGGGAAAGCTCTGATTTTCAAATACCCTAGAGAAAAAGACCCAGAGCCCTCCCTGGAGGTAGAGGCCCAGCATTGCAGAGCCTTCTGGGGAAGTCTGGAGCAACTCTCTAGCCTCTCCTGGGCTCTAAATCAGGTCTAAGGTGCAGGTGGATAAACCCGGGACTAGCAGTTGACTGCTTCCTCTGAGCCCAGTTTTTCCATCTGCAAAATGGGCATAATAATGTTTCCCTTGTCTGCTTAAAAATTAAAAAAAAATGAGGTGAAATTGACTTGATATAAAATTAACCATTTTGAAGTACAGCTACAAGTGGCATTGAGTTTATTCACAATGTTGTGGCACCACCTCCGTCAAGTTCCAGAACATTTTCATCACCCCAAGGGAGACCCCTTCCCCATTAAGTGCTGGCTCCCTTCCTCCTGCCTTTATTGAGGTGTGTGCACCATAACATCCACCCAGCCTACAGGTGCAGCTGGCTGAGTGTTGGTGAATCCATGGGCATGCAGCCCCCACCCCATCCATGTGGGCACACTTCTGTCACCCAGAAGTTTCCTGGGGCTCCCCTGCAGTCCGTGGTTGCTCCCATGCCTGGCCCCAGGCCGCTTATCTCCTGTCACTCTGCTTTTGCTTTTTTCTAGATTTTCACATAAGTGGACTCATCCAGTTATCAGGTATTTTTTATTTCTGCCTAGTTTATTCAACATGATGTTCTTTTTTTTTTTTCCAATTTATTTTTGGCTGCACTGGGTCGTCTTTGCTGTGTGTGGGCTTTCTCTAGTTGCAGTAAATGCGGAATTCTCTCTAGCTGTGGTGCATGGGCTTCTCATCGCAGTGACTTCTCTTATTGTGGAGCACGGCCTCAAGGTTTGAGGGCTTCAGTAGTTGTGATGCTGGAGCCTAGGTGCCCCAAGGCGTATGGGATCTTCCCAGACGGGTGTTGAATCCTTATCCCTTGCGCTGGCAGGCAGATTCTTTTTTTTAATTAATTTATTTTTTATTGAAGGATAATTGCTTTACAGAATTTTGCTGTTTTCTGTCAAACCTCAACATGAATCAGCCATAGGTATACATAGATCCCCTCTCTTTTGAAACTCCCTCCCATCTCCCTCCCCATCCCACCACTCTAGATTGATGCAGAGCCCCTTTGAGTTTCCTGAGCCTTACAGCAAATTCCCGTTGGCTGTCTATTTTACATATGGTAATGTAAGTTTCCTTGTTACTCTTTGCACACATCTCACCCTCTCCTCCCCTCTCCCCCTCTCTGTAAGTCTATTCTCTATGGCAGGCAGATTCTTAATCAGTGGGCTGCCAGAGAAGTCCTCAACGTGATGTTCTCGAGTGTCATGTCATGTGTTCTGGGAGTGTATTCCTTTTTTCGTTGCTGGGTATGTATCCCAGTGTGTGTAGGACCCATAGCTTGCTTACCGAGTTCCCAATTGATGGATGTCTACCCTGCTTTTGAAAATGTTTTCAGTTAAAAAAAAATTAAGTAGTTATCTTTACAAAGGATTCAGGTAGTAGCTTCCTAGAGAGAGGGAGTGAAATGTGAAAGCCCTGCCATTCCTTACTTCCTCTCTTGGCCCGAGGTGTCCCTGTCAGCAGTTCGTGGACATCCCCTAGTCATCTTTCCTGTGCCTCTGTATGCGTTTGTGTAGTTTTACTTTGGGGACAGAGAATTGTACTTGCTCCATGACTCTGGCTCTGGGCCCACTTCACTTAGCGCTTTGTCTTGGGGGTGTTGCCAGCACAGTTATCCAAGTTCTCCACCTTCCCTGGGAGCCATCCCTGAGCTGAGGGCCCAGAGGTGGGGGTCCTGGGCCAGGCAAACAGGTGTCTACTCCTCCCCCGCCTCTGGCTCCAAGCTGGGGCTCAATGAGCCTTTGCGGGAGACAGAATGAAGGCTTTGTGGAGGTGGTCAATTCCAGGCAGGTTTCTAGAGGAGGAAGGCATTGGGACAAAAGGGGTCAGCCTGTTATGGGTAGACGTGCACTCCCGCTAGCCAGCGCCTCCTACGCAGCAGCTGCCAGCAGGGGCTTCCTCTTCCTGTCTCTGTGAAGTGTCGCTGGAAGGGCCGAAGGAGAGGGAGGTTTGCTGGGTGGACAGAAGATGGACTGAGGCCTCCCTTCTTGTTGCAGCAGAGTTGCCCCTTGCTGAGGCTGGCTGCAGGCAGCATGCTGGGGTGGGGACCCTCTCCTGCGCTGCAGGCTGTGCTGGGCGTGTGTGGGTGGAGGGCGGGGATGGCAGCTGCCTCCCCAGGAAGCGGGGCTGCCTGTGCTCAGTTTCGGAGTGCTCCTGCCTCTACCCAAATCCCAGCCAGTTGGGTCACTGGGGTGCTGAATCTTTATTGTCATGCATCCTCCCTTGACGCTGCCTTTGAAGTATACAAGAATCACATTCCCTGCTTACTTACTGATTGGTTGTATTCATTGTTTTTAAGTTTTTCCCAGTTTAATAATTCAAAACAGTGCCTTAATACTGTTCAGGAGATAGGAATCCTGAGTTGTGATGTCCCAGGGTAGCCACCTGCTCACCCCGGGAGGGCTTAGCTTGTGACTTAGGGTTCCCTCTTAGCCTCTTCTGGCTCCAGAGCCCTTGGGGACAGTACAGGGGAAGGGAGATGTGGAGTGGGCCTGGCAGGGAAGCCATGAATAGGTGGGTTTGTTCATTTCTCTGTGATTTCTCTAGCTTAATGCTGTTCAAACCTGGGTAATAGGTCGACTCCCCTCCCCACTCTTAAAAACAGCTTTATGGAGGTTTAACTCACATGCTGTACAATCAGGCATTTAAGGTTTACAATTCAGTAGCTTTCAATGTATTCACAGAGGGGTACATCTGTCACTACAGTCTCATTTTACAATATTTTCATCAGCTCAGAAAGATACCTCGTACCCATTAGTCATCACTCCCCACCCTACAAGTTTACTGTTTGTCTCTATAGATTTGCTTATTCTGGACATTTCGTATAAATGGAATCATAAGTATGTGGGTTTTTTGTGGCTCTTTAAAGGAAAAAAAGCCTCACTTGTTTATTTGAATTTTCTTAGAATATAACTTAAAGGTACAAATATAAAACTAAGTATAAGTGCCCTAGACATGTTTACATGGTTTTTACATAACTATAAAGCGAGCATGAAATGAAACCAGAGTAAAACTAGTAAAACCAGAAAGCCAGCGCATTTCAAATGAACAATGTTAATTTAATTGGAAGGATGTGAACTGAAACGAAATTGCCATTGTTGGGTTGATGGCAGAGAGCTGGCGCCTTCTGTTTGCCCCGCTTCTGTCTCTTGCGCCTGCTGCGCAGAGGGGCCTTAAAAAAGGGGCTGGCTGGCTGGTTTGGGGTAATTCTGATTACAGTTGTCCCTCCGCAGCATCTTTGGCGGTGGCAATGGTTTCAGGACCCCCACGGATTCCAAAGTTGGATTCTGAAGTCAAAGAAGCTGAAGCCCTTATGTAAAATGGCATAGATAGTATTTGCATATGACCTATACATATCCTCCCCTGGCTTTTAAATCTTCTCTAGATTACTTATAATACCTAATATAATGTAAATGTTATGTAAATAGTTGTAAATACCATGTAAATACTATGTAAAAAGTTGTCAGCACACAGCAAATTCAAATTTTGTTTCTAGTAACTTTCAGGAGTTTTTTTTTTTCCCCAAATATTTTCCTTGGATGCAGAACCCAAAGATGTGGCTGGCTGACTGTACTAACATTTGAGCCTGAACTGCCAATGAGTAATCCCCAACTGTCTGTTCTAGTAGAACATCACTTGATAACCTGGAGCGCTGGCTCATTTGATCAAAGATAAGGCTGAAATAATGGTGTTATCAAAATCTGCATGTTGTGGCTCTTCAACCCACTTCTTGTGGGAATTTGGCACAGAGGTGGGCTTTGCTCTGTTCACGTGGATGAACATAGTCCTGACTGCTAAGAGACCAGGCTTTTGCACTGGGCATGTCCAGGCTGCTATGGTGGCTCAGTTCTCCACCCTACACCCCTTCTCTTATTTGAACCACAACCTTTGTTTGTGCAGTGGTGTCATTTGGCATTCACAAAGAAGGAACTGAATCGTGAACGCAGGAGCGGGCTCGAGCCCTAGATTGCACTGTAGCACTTGCTTGGGAGAGAGAGTCATTTGGATGCATGGACATGCTCTCAATACTTTTTTTATGAGGTGAAATTCATATAACATAAAGTCGACTATTTCAGAGTGTGCAGTTCAGTGGTATTTTGTATATTCACAAAATTGTGCAAATGTCATGTCTACCTAACTCCAAAACATTGAAAAAAATCTCTTATTTTATTGTGGTAAGAATACTTAACATGAGAACTACCCTCTTAACAAATTTTTCAGTGTATAATAACGTTTTTGACTATAAAGGTAATGTTGTGTAGCCGATCTCTAGAGCTTATTCTCCTTGCTTAACCAGAACTTCGTGCCTGTTCGTTAGTAACTTCCCATTTCCGCCTCTGTCCAGCGCCTGGCAACCACCATTCCACTCTGAGTTTATGAATTTGACTATTTTAAAACAATTTTATTTTATTTATTTTTGGCTGGGCTGAGGCTTTGTGGCTGCGCGGGGGCTTTCTCCATTGAGGTGAGCAGGGACTACCCTTCTGCGCACAGGCTTCTCATTGTCGTGGCTCCTCTTGTTGTGGAGCAGGGGCTCAGTAGTTGTGGCTCGAGGGCTTAATTGCCCCACGGCGTGTGGAATCTTCCCCGACTAGGGATCGAACCCGTGTGCCCTGCATTGACAGGCAGGTTCTTATCCACTGTACCACCCCTGGAAGTCCTGAATTTGACTATTTTGGATACCTCACATAAGCGAAATCATGTAGTATTTGTCTTTCTATGACTAGCTTGTTTTACTTAGCATAACAACCTCAGGGTTTGTCCACGTAGCGTACTGCAGAATTTCCTTCTTTTTAAAGATTGAATAATATTCCATTGGGAAGCACCAACTGGCTTTGGTAAAGTGGTAAAGAACTCGCCTGCCAGTGCAGGAGATGTAAGAGACGCAGGTTTGATCCCTGGATCGGGGAGATCCCCTGGAGCGGGGCATGGCAACACACTCCGGTATTCTAGCCTAGAGAATTCCATCCACAGAGGAGCCTTGGAGGCTACAGTCCATGGGGTCACAAAGAGTCGGTCGTAACTGAAGCGACTTTGCACACACGAACAATATTCTGTTGTGCGTATGCACCACATTTTCTTTATCCACTCCTCCAACAATGGACATTTGGGCTGCTTCCACCTCTTGGCTGTTGTGTCCGGTGCTGAAGTGAGCATGGGTGTTGTGCTGATACCTCTTTTGAGATTCTGATTCAGTTCTTTTGGATAAATACCCAGAAGTGGGATTGCTGGATCATCTGGAAGTTCCATTAATATTTTTAATTTTTAGGAACCTCTGTGCTATTTTCCATTCCCACCGACAGTGTGCAAGGGTTCCAATTTCTCCACATCCTTGCCAACGTTTTGTTGTCTCTTTTTTTGATAATAGCCATCCTGACAGGTGTGAGGTGATATCTCACTGTGCTTTTGATCTGCATTTCCTGGATGATTAGTAATGTTCAACATCTGAGACATATTCATCACCTCAAAGGAAACTCTGTATCTATAAAGCAGTCACTCCTGATGACCCGCTTCCCCCAGCCCCTGGCACCACTAATCTGCATTCTCTCTCTATGGCTTTACCTATTTTGGACTTTTCATACGAGTAGAATCGTACAGTATGCAACTCTTTGCGTTTGGATTGTAATGTATGGATATACCATGCTTTGTTTATCAGTTATTATTTGATGGACATTTGGATTGCTCCTACCTTTCAGCTGTTGTAACCAGAACATTTGTGTACAAGTATTTGTTTGGATACCTGTTTTCAGTTCTTTTGGGTATGTGCCTAGGAATGGAATTGCTGGGTCATATGATAATTGTATGTTTAACTTTTTGGGTTTGATATTCCTGAATTGGGGCTTCCTTGCTTGCTCAGACAATAAAGAATCTGCCTGCAGTACGGGAGACCTGGGTTCAGTCCTTGGGTCAGGAAGGGACCCTGGAGAAGGGAATGGCAACCCACTCCAGTATTCTTGCCTGGAGAATCCCGTGGACAGAAGAGCCTGGTGGGTCACAAAGAGTCAGACATGACTGAGCGACTAACACTTTCACTGTTCTGGGATTAGGTAGCCGTGATGGTGGCACAATAATGTGAGTGTATTAAATACCACTGAGTGGTATAATTCATTTATTTGTTTTAATATTTTTATTTATTTATCTGGCTATGCCAGGGCTTCCCTGGTGACTCAGTGGTAAAGAATCCGCCTGCAACGCAGGAGACCTGGGTTTGATCCCTGGGTTGGGAAGATCCCCTGGAGGAGGGCATGTCAAGCCACTCCAGTATTCTTGCCTGGAGAATCGCTATGGACAGAGGAGCCAGGTGGGCTACAGTCCACGGGGTCTGAAAGAGTTGGACACGACGAGCGACTGAGTGCGCGCCAGGTCTCACCTGTGGCACGGGGGTCTTTGTTGTCATTGCAGCACGTGGGATCTTTCAGTTGTGTCCTGCGAACTCTTAGCTGTGGTGTGTGGGATCTAGTTCCCTGACCAGGAACTGAACCCCTGCATTGTGCGCACAGAGTCTTAGCTACTAGACCACCGGGGCAGTTCCTGAGTTGTATATTTTGTAAGGGTGAACTTTATGGGGCATGAATTAAATTCTGATGAGGGAGTGGGTGAAGGAGGGAAGAGCTCCTGGCTCCCAAAGCAGATATCCTTGGAATCTGGATTTGAGTCCTAGTCTCAACTCTGAGAAACCCAGAGTCCTTATCACCTCTCGGGATCCTGCAGACTTCCTGGTTGGTGGGGACACTGGGTTCAGCCCCCTGGTCCCTGATTGGATGGTGGGTGTGAGCTGCCTGCCACCCCGCCATACCTCATCCTGGCCCTTTCCAGCTTCTAAAAGAGAGGTACTCACTGTGAAACTCAGTTCCCTCAGTTTCCCCACCTGTGAAATGGGTCCGTGAGCAGCCAGTCATGGCTGTGGCCCAGGCTCTGTGGGCAGCAAGGCCTGTAGCGGGTCATACATGCTGCTGTGATTTCCCTCTGGCCTCCTTTCCCCTCTCTGACTTTCATACTGCTTCCCAGAGGGAGCCACACAGGCCTCTGGATCAGCTCTTCTTTCTTTTCAGGTCCCTGTGGCTTCCTTCTGAGACTGAAGTAGAGACTGCAGCCCCCCACCCTTATCTGTCCGCTCACTCCTCACTGCCCGTGGTTTCCCTTTGTCTCGTCTTAGGGAGTGGCAGGCCTGTCCTGTAGTTGTCCAGGCCAAACCTGAAGTGGCCCATGGTTCCTCTGTTTCTGTCACACCTCAGTAAGCCCTCTTGGCTTCACCTTCAGAATAGGTCCAGAGCCACACTGCTGGTCTGAGCCATCAGGATCTCCCGCATGGTTGTGGTGGACTCCTAATAGGCTGCTGGGTTCTGCCTTTCTCTTCTGCCCTGTCTGCCGAAAAGACTCTTCTAATACAGCCCCAGGGTGACCTTGTTGGAATGTCAAAGTCTGATCAGAACAGTTCTCTGCCCCAAGGCCCCCAGTAGTTCCTCATTTACCTGCAGTGAAGGCCACTGTTCTTACTGTGGCCTCCATCTAGTACTCACATGCTCGCTCCCACCTGGCTCCAGCCGACTGGCTGCCCCATGGCTTCTTCAACACAATGGGAACCCCAACCGCAGGGCATCTGCATGGCTGACCCTGAGCAGGGATGCTTGTCCTCCCCAGAGTCACAAAGCTTGCCTTGTCACTTCCTTCTCCTCTTTACTCAAATGTGAAGCCTGCCCTGGATGCACTAAAATTTCATACCTCATCCACAGAGCCTTTTTTTTAAAATCACTCATCGCCCCTGATATGCCATATATTTTACTAATTTATAGTTTATTTCTGTGTGTCAAGCTAGCATGTATGAAGCAGAAATTTTATTCTGTATTGTTAACTCCTAGAACAATGCCCTTCATATTGTAGCTGTTGTTTGGTCACTCAGTCCTGTCTGACTCTTTGTGACCCCATGCACTGCAGCACGCCAGGCTTCCCTGTCCTTCACCTTCTCCTGGAGCTTGTTCAAACTCATGTCCATTGAATTGGTTATACCATCCAACCATCTCATCCTCTGTCGTCCCCTTCTCTTCCTGCCTTCAGTCTTTCCCAGCATCAGGGTCTTTTCCAGCACCAGCTGGCCAAAGTATTGGATCTTCAGCTTCAGCATCAATCCTTCAATGAACATTCAGGTTGATTTTCTTTAGGATTGACTGGTTTGATCTCCTTGCAGTCTAAGGGACTCTCAAGAGTCTTCTCCAATATCACAGTTCAGAAACATCAATTCTTTGGCGCTCAGCCTTCTTTATGGTTCAGCTCTCACATCCATACATGACTACTGGAAAAACCATAGCTTTGACTATAATACGGACCTTTGTTGACAAAGCAATGTCTTTGCTTTTGTAATATACTGTCTAGGTTTGTCATAGCTTTTCTTTCTTGGAGCAAGCATCTTTTAATTTCATGGCTGCAGTCACCATTTGCAGTGATTTCAAAGCCCAAGAAAATAAAGTCTCTCACTGTTTCCATTGTTTCTCCATCTATTTGCCATAAAGTGATGGGACTGGATGCCATGATCTTCATTTTTTGAATGTTGAGTTTTAAGCCAACTTTTTCACTCTCCTTTTTCACTTTCATCAAGAGGCTGTTTAGTTCCTCTTCACTTTCTGCCATAAGGGTGGTGTCATCTGCATATCTGAGGTTATTGATATTTCTCCCGGCAATCTTGATTCCAGCTTGTGCTTCATCCAGCCTAGCATTTCGCATGTTGTACTCTGCATATAAGTTAAATAAGCAGGGTGACAATATACAGCCTTGACGAACTCCTTTCCCAGTTTTGAACCAGTCCGTTGTTCTGTGTCCATTTCTAACTGTTGCTTCTTGACCTGCATACAGGTTTCTCGGGAGGCAGGTAAGGTGGCCTGGTATTCCCATTTCTTTAAGAATTTTCCATAGTTTGTTGTGATTCACACAGTCAAAGGCTTTAGTGTAGTCATTGAAACAGAAGTAGATGTTTTTCTGGAATTCTCTTGCTTTTTCGTTGATCCAGCAGATGTAGGCAGTTTAATCTCTGGTTCGTCTGCCTTTTCTGAATCCAGCTTGAGCATCTGGAAGTTCTCGGTTCACATACTATTAAAGCCTAGCTTGGAGAATTTTAAGCATTACTTTGCTAGCATGTGAGATGCGTGCAATTGTGTGGTAGTTTGAACATTCTTTGGCATTGCCTTTCTTTGGGATTGGAATGCAAACTGACCTTTTCCAGTCCTGTGGCCACTGCTGAGTTTTCCAAATTTGCTGGCATATTGAGTGCAGCACTTTCACAGCATCATCTTTTAGGATTTGAAATAGTTAAGCTGGAATTCCATCACCTCCACTAGCTTTGTTTGTAGTGATGCTTCCTAAGGCCCACTTCGCATTTCAGGATGTCTGTCTGGCTCTGGTTGAGTGATCACACCATGGTGGTTATCTGGTTCATGAAGATCTTTTTGTACAGTTCTTCTGTGTATTCTTGCCATCTTTTCTTAACATCTGCTTCTGTTAGGTCCATACCATTTCTGTCTTTTATTGTGCCCATCTTTGCATGAAATGTTCCCTTGGTATCTCTAATTTTCTTGAAGAGATCTCTAGTCTTTCCCATTCTATTATTTTTTTCTCTTTCTTTGCATTGATCACTTAGAAAGGCTTTCTTATCTCTCCTTGCTATTCTTTGGAACTCTGCATTCAAATGGGTATATCTTTCCATTGCCTTTCACTTCTCTTCTTTCCTCAGACAACCATCTTGTGTTTCTTTTTCTTGGGAATGGTTTTGACCACCACCTCTTGTACAGTGTTACAAATCTCTGTCCATAGTTCTTCAGGCACTCTGTCTATCTTGTCTAATCCCTTGAATCTGTTTGTTACTTCCACTGTATTTGTCACTTGTATTTGTGGCTGTAGTTGTATTTGTCACTTGTATTTGTATTTGTCACTTCCACTGTAAGGAGTTTGATTTAGGTCATACCTGAATAGTCTAGTGGTTTTCCTACTTTCTTCAATTTAAGTCTGAATTTGGCAATAAGGATTTCATGATCACAGTCAGCTCCCAGTCTTGTGGTTGGTGACTGTATAGAGCTTCTCCATCTTCGGCTGCAAAGAATATAATCAATCTGATTTTGGTATTGACTATCTGATGATGTCTATGGGTAGAGTCTTCTCTTGTAGATGCCCCAGAAACGTTGGTAGAATGGCTACATCAAGAGAGAGTGATTTGGCCCATTTTATAGATGAGGAAGCTGAGTCTCAGAAACGTTGACTTGAACCTAGTCTCTTGACTCCCAGCCCAGTGCTCTTTTGCTGAGCCATAATTCCACCTCCTTTCCCTGTAGCCCTGTTTCCAGGGACAGCCATGCCAAGCCTCTGGGGTTTGAGGCGTCCAGGCTCCCCATAGAAGCTCCCTGTGTTAGCATGGTGACTATGGAGTTGGCATTCGTGTAGGTGATGGAACAGCAGGCCCCATTTGTTGAGTGCTCACTCTGTGCTAGGCACTGGGCTCAGCAGGTTGGTGGATTTATTTCTCAGTTAAACCTCACAGCATCCTGAGGAGGAGGGTTTGTCGTTTACCTTCTTGTGAATTGGGCCTGGAGAGTTTTCCTGTGGAAGTAGAGAGCTTTCATGTGAGCGAAAATGAAGAGGATCTGTAACTTTTTGAACCAGTGAGGCTGTGGGGAAGCTGGCCCTCTTAAATGATCCTGGTTGCTATATGGAGTCCTACAACCTTATGGAAAAGTAATATGGCAGTATCTACTCTAGTTTTTAAAATTCACATGCCTTTTCATCAGAGCAGTCTAAATTTCGGTAGCCTATCCTAAAGAAGTAGAACAATCAGAATATAAGACTTTGCTCCAGAGACCACACTGCCTCCTTTCACTTCTGTGTCCTCCTCACGGCAGGACCCTGGCACGGGCTGCATCCTCTGCCTGGCCTGGTTTTCATGTGGCCCGAACCTCCCTGTTCTTTGGATGCCAGCGTAGGCCTTCTGTGACCATCATATCTCAAATATAGACGGTCCTCAACTTACGGTGGTTTGACTTAGGGTTTTTTGGCTTTATAATGGCGTGAAAGCGATGCATCCATGGAAAACTGTATTTGGAATTTTGAGTTCGGATTGTTTTCTGGGCCAGCGATGTGCAGTGCACTCTTCTTGTGATTTTGAGTAGCGGCAGGTCCATCAGCCACGCCCTCAGTTCAGTTCAGTTCAGTCGCTCAGTCATGTCCGACTCTTTGCCACCCCATGAATCGCAGCACGCCAGGCCTCCCTGTCCATCACCAACTCCCGGAGTTCACCCAGACTCATGTCCATCGAGTCAGTGATGCCATCCAGCCATCTCATCCTCTGTCGTCCCCTTCTCCTCCTGCCCCCAATCCCTCCCAGCATCAGAGTCTTTTCCAATGAGTCAACTCTTTGCATGAAGTGGCCAAAGTATTGGAGTTTCAGCTTTGGCATCAGTCCTTCCAAAGAACACCCAGGACTGATCTCCTTTAGAATGGACTGGTTGGATCTCCTTGCAGTCCAACGGACTGTCAAGAGTCTTCTCCAACACCACAGTTCAAAAGCATCAATTCTTCGGCGCTCAGCTTTCTTCACAGTCCAACTCTCACATCCATACATGACCACTGGAAAAACCATAGCCTTGACTAGATGGACCTTTGTTGGCAAAGTAATGTCTCTGCTTTTGAATATGCTATCTAGGTTGGTCATAACTTTCCTTCCAAGGAGTAAGCGTCTTTTAATTTCATGGCTGCAGTCACCATCTGCAGTGATTTTGGAGCCCCCCCCCCAAAATAAAGTCTGACACTGTTTCCACGGTTTCCCCATCTATTTCCCATGAAGGGATGGGACCAGATGCCATGATCTTAGTTTTCTGAGTGATGAGTAGCGGCAGGTCCATCAGCCATGCCCTCAGGAGGGTGAATAATCAATACATATGTTACCTGCATGTAACATCATTCTGCATCCACACAACCCTTCTGCTTTTCACGTTCAGTGCCCTATTAAATAAATTACATGAGGGAGTTGGGATTCGACATTGTTATAAAATGTATAGGCTTTGTGTTAGATGATTTTGCCCAGCTGTAGGCTGATGTAAATGTTCTGAGCATATTTAAGGTAGGTTCGGCTAAGCTACGATGTGTAGTGGCTAGGTGTGTTTAAGCGTGTTTTTGATTTGTGATAGTTTCAACTTTTGATGGGTTTATTGGGACATAATCCTGTTGTAAGTTGAAGCTCTATATATCTTTTCCTATCTTATTTTCTAGCTGAGCATCTCAGCCTTTGGAGCCCTCATAGTGTACACAGCGTGTCATTATTGTATTTATTTGTCAATTTCCTCCCTTCCATCCTTTTTCTCTGTTGTGGGAATGTCTGTTCTCAGATGCCTATCTGGTTGACAGGGTCAATAGTTAGTAGCTATCTGCTGAATGAGTAGTGATACAATGAAATGGCCTGTCACCATTAAACAGACAACAGAGTTGGAGATCTGTGCAGTTAATTGGAGGGGTTTCTGTGTTGTGATGTTAAGGGAAAAAGTCTTGTTATAGAAGGATGCTTAAGTGCTGGGCTTAGAAGGGGATGGGAAGGGCATAGACTTTTTCTTTACGTGTTCTTGTTTGACTTGTGGCATTAAGTACAAATTTCATGATGAAAAGTTTGGCCAACAACAACAAAATCACAAAAGAAAAAAATCATATTCAGTCAGAGGGAGCATCAGCACTTGAACCCCGGTCCTTATGACATCCCAGCCCGTGTTCTTACGCACCACGCAATACTTCTATAACCTTCCCACATCTGGCTTCTCAGAGTCACCTCACTGCAGTTCTCAAGACAGAGTATGAGTTACTAGCTGTTTGTATTTTATTTTGTAAATTGAGATATAATTTTCAGACAGTAAATCAGGGTGTAGTTTGATGAATTGTTACAGGTGTATCTCCTGTGCAACCGGGATCAAGATGTGGAACATTGTCAGTGGCCTGGAAGGTTCCTGGATTCCTTTCCCAGCCAGTTACTGGACCCTCCCCTCCTCTCAAGTGGCCATGCTTCTGAGTGCCTTTCAAGGATTGGTCTTGTCTGTTCTTGAACTTTATGTGAATGGAATCATAGGGTAGGAGGTATTTTTATCTGGCTTCTTCTGACTTCTTCCTTTCAATGTGAGCCCTGTGATTCATCAGTGATGCTGCAGCTTGTTCCTTTACACCGCTGTGTAGTATTCCATCATATGGGTGTATCACTATATATACATATATATATATTTTTTTTTTTTTTTTCTGTAGCTGGACTTTTGTCTTGTTTCCAGTTTCGGAGGGATTCTGAGAAAAACTGTTGAACACTCTTGCCATCTCTTGGTGGACACAAACACTCGCTTCTCTAGGATGTAGATTCAGGGGTGCTTGTAGGGTAGAATCCTGGTTTTACAAGGAAGGCAGTGAAGGAGATTTCAGAAGATCCAGAAGGGGAAATGACTTGCTCAAGGTCACACGGTGACTTATGGGGGAAGTTCAGTCTATCCACCCATCCCGCCAAGACCTCTCACCTGTGGTCTTACCCACTTTCGACCCTTGGCCTGCTTCTTCCCAGCGATGGTGCGTGTTGGTCAGTTTATATGGGAAGGGGCCTGGCTGGGGCTGCCTCCTCTCACAGCCCTCCCAGGCAGCCTTTCGTCTCTTTGTTTAGCTTCCTCCACTCAGGTTGGTGCTACCAACTTCCTGGCAGGTGGTGCCTTTAGCTTTTCACATACCTGTTCCAGCTCTCGATCCTGAGCTCTCCAAGGAATATGAACATTCACAAAAAATGTTCTTAATGGGTCTTAAATTTTTTATTGAGGTGAAATATACAGACCATAAAATGTACCCTTCTAACCATTTCGAAGTGTGCAATTCACATTGTTGTGTAACCCTCATCACCATCCAGAACTTCTTAGGCTCCAGAACTTCTTAATTTTCCCAAACAGAAACTGCGCTTATGAAACACTAACTCCCCATCCCCTGCGGCTCCTTGCTGTTTTCTGTCTCAGCGAATTTGACTTCTCTAGGTACCTCATACAAGTGGAATCATTGTAATTGTCCTTTTGTGTCTGGCTTTTTATGCACTTAGCATGTCTTCAAGGTTCATCCAGGTTGGAGCATGTGTCAAAATTTCATTCCTTGTGAAGTCTTTAATTGTTCTTTTGAGCACATATTAAAGGCACCTCAGATCTTCAGGATTGAGTCAGGGGATCAACTTGACGGTGCGAGTGAGGAATAAATAACATTTATTCACATCTACTAGGCGCCAGCCCTTCCCTTATGCTGTCTCATGTAATCCTCACCATATCCTTATGGAATAGGTACTAATATTATCCTCAATCTACAGATAAGGGTATTAGGCTCAGAGAAGCTCACTAGCTTGGCCAAGGTCACACAGCAGGCCATTGGTTAGCTGGGATTGGATGCTGAGTCTGCCTGCCTGCACAGCCTGTGATCTGAGTCCCCACCACCACCCAGGGCAGTGCCCAGCCCAGGCTTAGAGTCGTTCCCTTGAATCCTTCTCATCAGCTGATGGGAGCTGAGTATGGAGCCAACAGGTGCCAGCTGGCGCTGAGGAGGCAGTGGCCGCGGCCCCTCCTCCTTGGCCTGGGTCCCTCTTCCTGGGCTCTGGCTTCTGTTGAAAGTCCCTTTGTGAAGCAGCGTTCTTGGGCCAGACGGAGCTGCAGGGGTGGGTGTGGGCCTCAGTGTCCCCTGCACTTCATCCGGCACAAGCCTGGCTGGGCAGTCACCAGCAGGATGTCTCTCTTGGCAGACCTTGCTCTGGACGAATGGCTACCAGGAGCTCTGGGTTTGAGAGGATAGATAAACAGGAAGAGGGAGAAGCTTAGAAATATTTTTTTCCCCTTCTGTGCCCTGGTGTTTGCTCCCTGCTCTTTCTTTGGCCGCTGGAAATTTGAGGTGGTAGAGTTGTTCACCTGTCAGAAACCACGCTGAGGCTGGGGAGCCGAGGCCGGCAAGCTTTAGGTCTTAGGGTTTCAGGTTTTTGTTTTGCCTGATGGGCTGGGCTAAGCCTGGGTCTGGCCTGGGTTTGAATCTTGGCTCTGCTATGTCTTTGGCATGTGATCTAAGCTAACTCACTCTGCCTCACTGTGGGTCAGAATGGAGAGATAACAAACTGCTGCTGCTGCTGCTGCTGCTGCTAAGTCGCTTCAGTCGTGTCCGACTCTGTGCGACCCCAGAGACGGCAGCCCACCAGGCTCCCCCGTCCCTGGGATTCTCCAGGCAAGAACACTGGAGTGGGTTGCCATTTCCTTCTCCAATGCATGAAAGTGAAAAGTGAAAGGGAAGTCGTTCAGTTGTGTCTGACTCCTAGCGACCCCATGGACTGCAGCCCACCAGGCCCCTCCGTCCATGGGATTTTCCAGGCAAGAGTACTGCAGTGGGGTGCCATTGCCTTCTCCGAGATAACAAACTGAATATGCATTGAACACGGGCTGTGGGTGCTCAAGTGGCGTGTACAAGGATTATCATCTCGGTTAATCCTCACAGTCCTCAAAGTGGGGCAGGGGTTTGTCTTTGTGTGACAGCTGTTGAAGCAGAGAGGTCAAGTGTTTCTGTCAAGGTCACACAGGTGGGGGTGGTGGAGCTCACAGGAACCTAAGTGGCTGTGTATGTAGGGCCCTGCTGTTTTATCAGTTTGGCATCTGGTGCAGACCTGGGCACACTGGACTATCAGTTCAGATCAGTTCAGTCGCTCAGTCGTGTCTGACTCTTTGCGACCCCATGAATCGCAGCACACCAGGCCTCCCTGTCCATCACCAACTCCCGGAGTTCACCCAGACTCACATCCATCGAGTCAGTGATGCCATCCAGCCATCTCATCCTCTGTCGTCCCCTTCTCCTCCTGCCCCCAATCCCTCCCAGCATCAATCTTTTCCAATGAGTCAACACTGGACTATAGGTAGTATGAATACCTTTCCCTTCTCTTTTACAGAGAAATCAAGTTGAACTGGGTGTGATGGCATGGTGGAGTAAAGCCAGCTGAGTTCTAGGCCCCAGACTTCCCCCTAGCTAAGTTGGCTCCCTTTAGGTTGCCTCCTCCATGCAGCCATTTTGGGTTGACACAGGGCATTGTCATGGCTCTCTCCTATTGCCTTGGCCTGGACAACACATCTCACCACACAGAGCAATATTCTAACTCTCTGGCATGGTCCTCAAGACACTTGGGACTTAAATCAACCTTACCTTATCCTGTATTCTGGCCTCACAAGGCCAGAATAATATTACTTCCTAGAGGCTCTGCACAGTGCCAGGCATCTCTCTCTCTATGCTGTTCCCTCTGTGCTGAATGACTTTCTTATCTGTCATGTGTTGCTCATCATTCAAGGCCCAGCTCAGTGGCCTCCTCTTGCAGGAAGTCTTCCCGGAGTTCCCAACTCTGAATTAGCATCTCCCTCCTCTATGCAGCTCAGGGTAGTGGGAAAGGTCTCAGAGCCTCTGCTCTGTTGTCAGCCTCTCCGAGCCTCACTTTGCATCTGTGGGTTGGGGATCCAAGGACAGAGGGAGAGGAGAAAGCCTTCATTCTCATGCCCTGGCCTTTGTAAAGGTGGCTGGGGCCAGTGAAGCGTGGCCACCTCAGGGTTAACTCCTTGCCCTGTCAGGGGCGGAAGCAAGGAGGACTGAATGTGAAATGAAGTCACTTCCCTGCCTGGGGGTCTGCCGTGTGCCTGGCTTTCCGCCGTAAATCCTGTTTCCTCCTGGACTTCTGAGTGCCCACCCACTCCTGGCTCCCATGACCCTGAAGGTCATCAGCAGGTGGGGCTCCCCATGGAATGTTTGGCCTGTCATTCATCCGGCGAGGTCACTTCCTGTCTGGATAAGCCAGCCACTTTTCCTGCCACAGCCTTGCATGTGGGGGTTTCACAGGAATCATGGGTGTGGGGCCCAAGGGAGGCTACCTGAGGTCAAGTTCAATGTCCAGCTGATGCCTTTTATTCTGGGGGCACTGAGACCCAGGGAGGGCAGGGCACTTCCTGAGGTCAGGACTCTGGAGCACACTGCAATTGTAGGGCCTCTGTGGGTTTCCCCTGGGGTCGCAGGCCTGCAGGGTAAAGGGAGGAGGTCGCTTGGCCTCCCTGGGCCTCCTTTTCTTCTTCTGTGGAAGCTGGGGGAGCTTGCTGTCAGATCTGCCTCTAGAACTGATCTGGTCAGCCCTGGACATCCTTGACCTTGTTTAGCCCTCTCTTCGCTGCAGGACCCTGAGTCTCATGGAGGTTCAGGAACTGACCTGGGTCTTTGTCGGGAATGGTGCTGAGGGTCTAGCCAGGTCTTTCTGACTCTAAAATCCTGGTTTCTTCCATCTTCCAGGGAAGGTATTTAGCTTTTCCTCAATGACGACTCAGGAACAGCCTCACTCTTCTGACCTTTTCCTGTGGATCGTGGTCTTCTTGGGCTGTCGAGTTGACACGGAACCCTGGTTCCTGGCATCAGTGTAGTGTGAATATTCTTTTATCCCCCCTATTTTTTTTTTTCTCTGTAAATAGTCTCTGTTCACATAGGAAAATCAAAGAAATAAAAGATATGCAGAAAGGTTAGGAAAATCATCCATGGCCCCACTTCCCGGTGATAACGACAGTGATAACCATTCATGTTTGGAGATTTGTTCTTCCAGACATTTTTCGTTGTGTAGTGTGAGTGCGTGTGCTTGTGTACAGGATTCCTCTCTCCTTTTTAATAGGGCAAAGCTCTAAATTGCTGTTTAGTGTCTCCCCCAACTGAACATACAGTAGATATTTTCCTATCAGTAAATAAGGGGCTCCTTCTTTCTTTGGAAACTCTTACATTGGAGCTTAACAACACATCACAGATGTACAGCTTGAATTGAGCACAGCCTTCGGAGCCTTACCAGGTCAAAGAACATAATTCCTCCAGCACCCTGGCCCTGTACCCCATCGCCACCCCCTCCTTCCTGCTCCAGACGTGACTTCCAGCACCATGCACCAGTTTGGCTTGATTTTGAGTTTTAGACAAATGGAATCATATCGTGTTTGCTTAGTTTGGCTTCTTTGGCTCCACAGTCTGTTAGCGACGGTCATCTGAGGTTCCATCTGTTTGAATGATGATGTGATGACGTCTGTGGTATGTTCAACTTCGACCACTGTTGATGTGAGAGATGTTTCCAGTCTTTGACTAATGTAAACAAAGCTGTACCCAACACCTTTGTGGCCATATCTTTGAGTATTTCCTGTGACTCGATTGAAAATTTGCTGATTGCAAAATTTAGAATGATTGCCAGTTTGTCCTCCAGGGAGCCATGCCAGTTTACACCTTGCCCCATCCTTAGGAGGGCGCCCATCCCTGGCACCCTTGCAGAGACCAGGTGTTTTCACCCTGCTGAACCTGTGAGGCCATGAAAGGCAACACGTGGCAGCCACTCCCAGTTTTAAAATTACAGCTTAGGGTGAATATCTTTTCTCACATTTATCAGTCATTTGTATTTCTTCTTTGTTGTGTCTTTGGGTTTTTTTTTTGTATGCTTTACTTTTATTATATACTTGTTTTCTCATTTAAAAAAATCCCTCTATATAAAATGATAAATAATAAAAATATGTTGAAAATATTTTTATCCATTTGTCAGTTGTCATACAACTGTGGTTTTTCTGTGTTAGATGAAACCTGACCATTAAAAAAATAATTTTTAATTGGAGGATAATTGCGTTCCAGCGTTGTGTGGTTTCTGCTCTACAGCAGTGCAAATCAGCCGTAAGTATATGTATATATCCCCTCCCCCCTTGAGTCTCCCTCCCCACCCCCAGTTCCACCGAGTAGTCATCACAGAGCTCCAAACTGAGCTCCCTGCCTTCTACAGAGGCCTCCCACCTGTTACCTGTTTCACCTTGGTAACGTGTTTCTCAATTTGTCCCGCTCTCTCCTTCCTCTGCTGTGCCCACAAGTCCATTCTCTGTCTCCGTCTCTATTCCTCCCCTGCATATAGGTTCATCAGTGCCGTTTTTCTAGATTCCATATATACGCACTAACATATTTGTTTTTCTCTTAGGTCTGTCCACCTTGGTTCAACTGACTCAAATTTGTTGAAAAGCTGACTATTTTATAATGTAGTCTGCTCCATCAATATTTTACTATATTTATCCCCTGGCGTTTTGCATAGAAAGTCCTTTTCTGCCCCAAGAGTATATACGTATTAACTTACGTTCTCTTTTTCCGCTTCCGGGTTCCCTTTGTAGTATGCCGTTGTTCATCCCTCTCTGCTTACCTCGGAGCCTGACGTTAGCTGAGGGACAGCTTGGTGGTTAACAGCCTGTGTGCGCTTGGAGGCTTTTGGCCGCCTGTGTGCCCTTAGGCAGATTATGCAGTCTCTCTGTGCCTCCGTGTCTGTACCTGCAAAAAATGGGATGGTAGGCCACAATAACCATTGGGTTATGGTGGGGGTGAAACCATGGCTATTTGCAAACTTTTTAGTCTCAATACTGCTTCCTTTATACTCTTTATACCCTTCTTTAATACCCTTTTTATACTCTTAAAAATTGAAGCCTCTTGTTTATGTGGGTGATATATTTATAAATTGATATTGACCATGTTAAGAATTAAAACAGTATACTTAAAGACATATTTATACATTCATTTCAAAATAACAATAGCAAACCCATTATATGTTACACATAAATAATTTTTTTTTTCTGAAAAATAACTATGTTTTAAATATAGTGGGATAAGTGGCATTGTTTGGCCAATCTATAAATCTCTTTAATGTCTGGTTGAATAGAAGACAGCTGGATTCTGATATCTGTTCCTGCGTTTGGTCTGTTATGATATGTTGATCAGTTGAAGTATAGGAAGAAAATCTAGCTTCACACAGGTAAGTCATTGGAAAGGGCAGGAATATTTTGTTAGCCTGAGGATGTTTTCCTTTGATGCTGCATAAAAGTAATAATTTCTTAAAGGGAATGTAGAATCTGAAAACACATTGATGAACTTTTCATATTTTGTTACATATTTTGTTACAATGGCTTTTTGACCAGGTGTGGTTTGGTAACATATATCAGTGATTGGGAAAATACTGGTTCAGTGAGTTTGGATCTTCCAAATGTGGGACAGTTCATTTCATCATATCCCACAATTGCATGTGTTCGCATCATCAATCATATCATTGCAAAATCTTTATGTTTTAGGAAGCTTTCAGATTCACAGTGACTGATTCAGGTTTTCTAGAATTCTGATTTTTCTTTAAATGTTCAAACTTATCACTGGCAACAAATGCTGTCGGTTATTTTCCTTGAAGGGACAGGCTCACTTTGTTCGTTTTGGAGAAAATGTCTACCAGATACCCAGTTCTGAATAACATTTTTTTTGTCTGTCAGCCATTCTTTTGCATAAAAGGGATGCTCCACGGATGAAGGGGCTGCTTCAGCCGACAGTGCAGACCAGTTTACGAGGGTTTATCTTGCAGACAGCTGTCGTGTGCTGGTAACTAGCCCATGTGCTTCTTCCCAGGTTATTACCCGCATTATTGAAAAGACATGTACTCCACTGCTCTATCAAGGACGTCCTTAAGCGACACTGGTGTATTTTGTCATCGCAATTGACGACCAGCCCAGTCTGGGGCCACTGCTGAGCCTCCTGCTGAGTGTCTAGCACTTCCACCCACTGTGGCCTTTGCTCCTCATGGTGAGAAGGGCAGTGATGGCTTAGTACCTGAGATCACTTTGACCCTGTGCTTCATTCGTTGGAGCAAAAGAGCTCTTCCTGGTCAGGGTCTTCCCTGCTCAGAAAAGTGAAGCCAGATGTACAGGGAGGTGAGGGAGAAGGGTAGGAGGCCCCCGGTCCTGGCTCTTTCTTCCACTGTCTCTGTGACTGAGCAGGTCTCTGGACCTCAGTGTGCTCTTCTGTAAAATGAGAGGGACAGACTGGACTCTCAGAGGTGGGTGTGACTCTAACTTAAGATACATATTGGTGCTTAAGGGGAATTTAGACCCTGTCCCGTGTCTGCATGTGTGTGTGTGCTGGATGTTGGGGGATGAGCCCCAGGGCCGGGGGTGGGCTGGTGTGAACCCCTGCCCTGGGCCCAGGCTGAAAATCTGAAACCCCGCTCTCTCCCCTCCTCCCCAGCTCTCCCCTGGCCCCACCCACAGTAGGGGAATCCTGGAGCATGGTGACTTCCTCTGTGTTTGTTCTGTGGCTGAGACAGATGTTTCCTGCAGCTGGCCACTCAGCCTCCTGCCCTATTTTTAGCTCCATTGTTACCCGCCCCAGGCATCTGGCTGCCAGCGGTCCGTGAGAGGCTGTGGCCCTGGAAGGGGTGCTCTTCCCTGGGTCCAGCTTGTTCTCTGCCTGCTGCAGGTCCCTGGGTTAAGCTTCCCAGTGTCTTTGGGGAAAGTGAGGCTGGCTTCAGGAGAAATGGGAGAGTGATAGGTGGACAGTTCAGTGGAAAGGGCCCAGGCTGCGGAACCAGAGGCCTGGCTCTGTTATGTTGTGTGGTGAACTCTCTGAGCCTCAGTTTTTCCATCTGTTAAATGGCACAAAAGTGTGTGCGTCTGCCTTTCTCATAGAGTTGTTCTGAAGCTGAAATGATGGTAGATGTGCAATTTGTTTAGCACAGAGACATTTGGAACCTACGACTACTGGGGATTCTACCCTGGGCGGGGGGTTGGAGTGGGGGCGGTGCGGAGGAGCATCAGATCCAGAGTGGGGAGATGAGGCGTCTACTTACCAAATGCCAGTCCAGTGGGTTCAAAGTCAGGGTCGTTTGGGGTCCAGCCTGTGTGTTAGAAGATTTGGAGGGGACAGGGACATTTCCACTGCATGGTAATGGATGGGATGAAGGCGTGAGGGTAGGGATGGCATTCCTGGTTGTAGGACCAGGAGGGCAGAGGCGTGGAGACAGGGAAGGGCCAGATGCATCCTGGGAGATTCCAGCAGTCAAGGGCCTTGAGCATCTCTGGCTAGCAGCTCTGGCGGTGCTCCTCCCTAGGAGGGGCCCCACAGTGGGTCTGGGGACCAAAAGCTTGGCAGCCCTCTTCCTGGGCTAGCGGTCAGCGCAGCAGCTCTGCTTCTAGTTGTTTTATACATTGAACTTCTGTGAAAGATTGATTTTGCGCAGAGGGTTGAGCTGCTAAAATCTCCTCCTACTAATCTTGACCAGGCCTCCTACTTCCTAGGTGGACATCAAGTGTGACCCACAGAGGGCTAGGTTGAATTTGAGGCTTCTCAGAGAACCTGTGCTGGAGGGGAACATCTCTTGGAGCTTGACTTGCTCCATCCCATGGGGCAGCTGAGAATTTGGCTTTGCCTGGAGTGGCAGGGGTGTGGAGGGTAAATAGGGGATGCTGAGGGTGGGAACGGGAGGCTTGAAGGCCAGGCAAGGGAGTCTAGACTGGAGGCCACAGGGCTGGGATGGATGGGGACAAACTGCAGAATTGGGTCATCGTTCTTCCCAGCTCCTTAAAATGATGCTTCAGGTCCCTATGGCATTGCTGGAGGTCAGGAATGGGGTTCAAGTGTAAGTTCCCAGTGGCCCTTTGGAGCCCAGTCCCTGGAAGCAGCCAGCAGAGTGTTGGCAGGGTCAGGGCTCTAGGTGTGGTGTCAGGAGACTGTAGGCTCTGCTGGCCTAGAAAAGCCCCAGTGGCCAGCTTCTTGGAGCACCGTCACTGGGCGTGGGGGTGTCCAGGTGCTTCTAACCCTGCTCTCTCTGAGGCCCTCCCACTATTCCTAATCCTAGATGGAGAGGAGCTTCAGCCTCTTTCAGGCACAGAAGGAATGTCCTTCCCAGAGTTGACTGACACCTCCCTAGGGATGTTGATACTCCCCTCCTGTTCGACAGAACCTATAGGCAGAGTCCCTCCCAGCCAGATTATACCTTCTTGTTTTCTGCAGAGTTCTCAGAAAGGCCTCGAGAGGGACTCGGAGAGACTCCAGATGGGGAGACTTGTGGTCTCTCTCTTCCATTTTGGAGGAATGGAGCCCAAGCCTCTATCTATAGGGTGGAACAAACATTTAGCAGCTTGGAACCTTCTAGATTTCTGCAGCTGACTTGGAGAAGGCTTCTGCATCACATGGTCTGTCAGTCAATCGTGGCGTGACATTTGTGCATATCCTTAGCTACCCCTTGGGCCCTGGTGGCTGTGGACAGTGTCTTCTGTATTCCGTGAGCCGCTGTGGCTCCAGCGTGGGCTGGACTCACGGGATCCTGGTGGTGTTGACCTGCCGGAGCACGACCAGAAGGAACTTGATGTTCTCCTGAGAAAGGAGGAAGAAGGAAGTTGTGCCTTGCAGCTTGTGGTCATTGAGGGCCATCCCTAAAAATAACAGAGTGCATTCGTCAGGATTAGATTTGGCTGCGAGTAGTAGGAAAAGCCAAATGACAGTGGTTTACACAAGATGGAAGTTTATTTCTGTGTCCTGTCCGAGCCCGGAGCTCTGCAGTCCAGGCCACGATATGGTGATTCTGCTATACAGATTCCCGGGGTGTGGCTTCATGTGCTCACAGCTCAAGATGGCTGCAAAATGTCAGCCTTCATGCCTGTGTTCCAGGCAGCAGGCTGGAGGAAAGGAGTAAAGGGGGCTCATAGGGAAGGATCCGGAATTTGCCAAGGACACTGCCCCTCATGTTTCATTAGCTAGGATTAGTCACCTGGCCCAAGTAGCTTCGGGGGAGATCAGGAGTTTGGGCCTGGCTGTAGGCAGTCACATGCTCAGCTAGCTGCCCTGTCCCTCGTCCGGTTTGTTTAATACAGATGAAGGGAGGGAGTGGGGCTGAAGGGGATGTGGGCCTTCCTTTTTTTGGGGGGGGGCTGCTATGCATCTTATGGGATCTTAGTTCCCCAGCCTGGAATTGAGCCTGTGCCCCTTGCAGTGAAAGCACAGAATCTTAACCAAAGGACCACTGGGGAAGTCCCCACTGTGGGCATTTACCGGAGGTTTTTCTCAGGCTGAGAAGCTGAGCCAGTGGTTCAAAGGTGGCAGAATCTCCACCAGGGAGATTTCTCTGGAGGAGGCCAGTCCTGCCTTGGGACCAGAAAGCCACATGCTCCAGGACAGGAGTGGAAGCAGGGGCTGAGCCCAAGAGAGAAAGGCTTTCCAGGGGCTGGAGCCAGCCCCATGGAGTGGTCACAGTGAGGGAGGTGGGCCACCCTATTCTCAGAGGGTTGGTGTGTGCTGAGACAGTGGGGCCTGTCTGGGCTGCTAGGGCCTGAGGGAAGAGGACACGCTTGGGAAAGATGGAAGACCCACAGGGGCGGGGACACAGGTGGACCGCATACGGTGCTTGTGGGGCTGGCCCAGGACGAGGGCTCTACTTGAGCACTGTCCCCACCTGGCCCACAGGCCTGGGGGGTGGCAGGGGCCCCTCCAGGGGCGTCCCACAGCACCCTGTTGCTGGGCATATTTGGGTTCTCTGGAGATCTGGAGTTGTATTTGAAATTCCTTGACTTTCAGGTCCTAGCAGCTAATGAGAATGGAAAGAAACAAAACCACAGGGCTCAAGCACTTTGCCTGTGTGGACTGAAGACTTTCTCCTTCCAGATGAGCTGCCTTCTCTGAGGCTTCAGTGAGGGGAATGTGTGGGAAAGTAGCTTCTTATAAGGTACAGTACAGTTCAGTTCAGTCGCTCAGTCGTGTCTGACTCTTTGTGACCCCATGAATCGCAGCACGCCAGGCCTCCCTGTCCATCACCAACTCCCGGAGCTCACTGAGACTCACGTCCATCGAGTCAGTGATGCCATCCAGCCATCTCATCCTCTGTCGTCCCCTTCTCCTCCTGCCCCCAATCCCTCCCAGCATCAGAGTCTTTTCCAATGAGTCAACTCTTCGCATGAGGTGGCCAAAGTACTGGAGTTTCAGCGTTAGCATCATTCCTTCCAAAGAAATCCCAGGGCTGATCTCCTTCAGAACGGACTGGTTGGATCTCCTTGCAGTCCAAGGGACTCTCAAGAGTCTTCTCCAACACCACAGTTCAAAGGCATCAATTCTTCGGTGCTCAGCTTTCTTCACAGTCCAACTCTCACATCCATACATGACCACAGGAAAAAACCATAGCCTTGACTAGACGAACCTTTGTTGGCAAAGTAATGTCTCTGCTTTTGAATATGCTATCTAGGTTGGTTATAACTTTTCCTTCCAAGGAGTAAGCGTCTTTTAATTTCATGGCTGCAGTCACCATCTGTAGTGATTTTGGAGCCCCCCCAAAATAAAGTCTGCCACTGTTTCCACTGTTTCCCCATCTATTTCCCATGAAGTGATGGGAAGGGTAGCTAAATTTTAAACATTTTTTAATTTTAAAAATACTTTAAATACCAATTTTTTATTTTGAAAGATTTCAAACCTACTGAAAAGTTGAAAGAAGAGAACGCAAGTCCCTCCTCACCAGTTGCTAGTATTTGTTCCCTCTGCCCCCTACTCCCTAAACCATATGAAATTCATAGATGTTAGGATCCTGCACCTGTAAACCCTTCAGCTTGTATCTCCTAAGAATGAGGACATTCTCCTTGTTTCCACATTTCATTATGGCATCCAAGGAAGTTGAGCTTATTTATCCAACAAAATATAATCTGTGTTCAGATTTTCTGACTTTTCCTCAAAATGTCCATTGTAGCCCCCTGCCCCCATCTCCAATCTAAGGTCCCACCACATAGGCAGAGTTCCTCTCAGGACAGCTGAGCCACCATGGGGAGCTCCTGAGGTAGGGAGCTCCCTAAACCTGGAGGCAGACAATGAGGGGTGTTGGAAAGGGCCCTTTTCCTTCCTGAGGGTCCCAGATTCCAGGAGCCTGCAGGCCCCACTGGAGCATCTGGTGACATGTGCCAGGGTCTTTGCTGGCTGCAGAGCAGGCAGGAGTCCCCTCTCTGTTCTCCACCTGTCAGGTGAGCTGAGAAGGAGGCTCGTTTACCCTTCAATGAGAGTGGGGGCCTGCTGTTCCACCTGCAGCTTCTCCCAGCCCAGGGGTCCACCTGCAGGGTGATCCCCTTACTCTGACCTTGGCTCCCACTCACTGCAGTTCCTCAGCTGGCTGCCCAGTCGCTCTGCCCCGCCTGCCTTTGTCCCACCTCCAGTTCCATCTCTTGGGGCTCCCCGTTGTTTGCAGGCCGAAGTCTGGAACTCAGGGCCTGCCACACAGAGGGAGCCCACTGCTGAACACAGGGCATTATTTCTAAACATGCATTCACCTTCTGATTTTAATTTTTAACCTTTTTTTTTTTTCAGTTTAGAAAAAATGGAAACATTTCAGAAAGATATTCAGCTGATGAAGGTCTCCTGAAATCTCAGATCCCAGATAGCTTCATTTAATTTTATTAAAATATTTATTTCTTTATTTGGCTGCACTGGGTCTAGTTGCAGCAGTGGGATCTTTAGTTGGGGCACGCAGGAGCTAGTTTCCTGATTAGGGATTGAAACTCGGCCTCTTGCATTGGGAGTGCGGAGTCTTTGTCACTGGATCAGGGAAGCCCCTTTTACTTTTTTTTAAAATTGACCTCATCCTAGTTTTAAAGAGGCTAAGGAGCAGAGATTGTGTGAAGGGGTGGGTCTGGGTGACCCGTCAAAGACAGGAGGTGATGGGCCATGCAGCAGAAACCGGAATTCTGCCTCTACCAAGCCATATAGCCTGGGGAAATTCACATAGCTGGCCCTGCTTAGCAGTTTTCTTTCTGCAAAGTGGGAGCCATACACCCTATTCACCTCCCTTGAGGGTTGTTGTCAGGAGCAAAGATAAACAACAAAGGCAGAAAACCCCACCAGGCTGTAGGAATGGAATGATTATTATGGGAACATGAACGACCACAGGCAGAGGGCACAGGGTGGCACAGGCACCAAGCTGAGGGTGTACTGGGGGGTTAGCGGTGGGTGAGGAGGGGTACGCTGGGTGGGGAGCTGTGGCCGCTGTCCAACTTTGAAACTACTGCAAATAACCATACTTAAAAACATTCCCAAAGTAATAATGTTTGTTGTAGGAGATTTAGAAGTGGTGAATAAGCAAAAAAGAAGATGAATAACCATATTCAGTCCCCCAGCTCAGAAATAAATACTATAATGTTTAGACGTCTTTCCACCTTCTGTGCCTGCTTGGGGAGTATCATCCTTGGTCCCATCAGCAAGGAGCTGGCCAGGGTGAGAGGGTGAAGTGATGGAGCTGATTTGTTCCCTCAGCAAGTGTGTATCTGGCTTTTCCCTGGAGCCAGGCAGCAGGACCCAGGACGTAGGATACCCACTGCTGGGAACAGCATGCAGTGGAAGAGAATGGAGAGTCCCATTTTGTGATGCTCACAGTGGGCAGTGGGAGCTGAGAGATGGGGGTGGGTGTGTAGTCAGGGAGAGCTTCCTGGAGGAGCTGGCAGGTAGGATGTGGAAGGGTGGGGAGGAGGGCAGTCCTGGTGAGAGAGTCTAGGGTGGGAGCATCTTTCCCCATACCCTCTTGTGTGGGCTGAGACTGGTCCTTGATGCCAGGCGCTCTTCTGTGGTCCTGAAAGATGCCCCCAAGTCGTCACGTGTTCATCTCAGAAACGTTTCCTGAGCATATGCTGGGACCCATGTGCAATTTGGTGCTGGGGCCAAGCTATGGGCACTTTAGGCACCGACCAGCTCTTGGGAAGTTGGAGAGGCTGCTGCTGTAGACATAATCCCATCCGTGAGGCAACTGAAAAGTAAAAGGAGGTCGTGAGCAGGAGAAGTGCTGAGGGGTGGGGTGTTGACAGCAAGTATTGCCAGGACCTCAGAGAGGCTTCTGAGGCGGGACATTTGAGCCACGACCAGGGGAAGGGGCAGCCGCGTGAACAAGCTAGAGGGTGTCCCAGGCAGAGGAGTGGTGGGTGCTCGTGAGAAGGGGGCCTGTGGTGTTGGAAGGAGGAGGTGGACTTGGCCTGTGGCTGGAGCGTCAGAGCAAGGGGAGGGGGCGGGGGCCTGTCCGCTGGGGTGAGGGCTTTGCATGTCACAGCATGATGGACGGAAATGACATGACCTCCGCCTGAGTTTCCTCTGCCTGTGGTCGTCCGTGTTCCCATGGTAATCATTCCTTTCCTGCAGACTACTGGGGCCTTTCTGTGTCTTTGTGGCTTTTCTATCTGTGCTACTGACAACAACCCTTAAGGGAGGCGAGACAGGGTTTATGACTCCCACTTTACAGAAGAGGAAGCAGCTAAGTAGGGCGGACGATATGATTTAGGGCTTTAAAGATCCTTGTGGCTGCTGCTTGGAGGATGGGTTGCAGGGGGACAGAGAGAAGGAGGAAGCCTTCTTTCCTGGAGGCTGCTATTGTTGGACTAGTCAGGGGCCAGTGACCAGAGCAGTTGGACCAACGAAAGATGTGGGTGGGTTTTCAGAGCAAAGAGAGGACTTGCCCAAGGCTCCAGAGAAGAGCTAGACTCTCTTTGTTCTTTTCTCTTTTTAATAATTTTTTTATTTGAAAAATTTATTGGTTGTGCTGGGTCTGAATTGCTGTACGTGGGCTCTCTCTAGTTGCACTGAGTGAGGGCTGCTCTGTAGTTGTGGTGTGCAGGCTTCTCATTGCAGTGGCTTCTCTGATTGCAGAGCACAGGCTCCAGGGCGTGTGGGCTTCAGTAGGTGCAGCTCCCGGGCTCTAGAATAATGGCTTGAGTCGGACACAACCGAAGTGACTTAGCAGCAGCAGCAGCAGCAGCAGCAGTTGTGGTGCACAGGCTTAGCTGCCCCACAGCTTGTGGACTACTCCTGGACCAGGGATCAAACCCATGTCTCCTGTGTTGGCAGGCAGATTCTTTACCACTAAGCCACCAGGGAATCCCCTCTCTTGGTTTTTTACCAAGACCAGAAGATTGAAACTTTCCTAAGTGGCTTACCAAAGCAGTGAAACGAGGAGACTTACAATTGTGTGTTTCTACAGCAGGGCAGCTGCTGTGGCCCAGCCCCGCTGGGCCCTGTTGTTTGCCCAGGATGACAGCCAGGGGACTACTGAGCCCACTTATTCCTCCAGACTTTCCTTTGATAGGCAGTGTCTAGATGTGGCCCTGGTCCTGGCCTGGGAGGGTTAGATCTGGTACCAGTCTGTGGTTACAGGGAGGGGATATGGAGAAGGTAGGGAGAGAGTACAGGGAGCCTGGGATCTGGGGTGATATGAAGGGCAGCTAGTGAGCTGTGCCCTTGTTGTGTGTTGAGCTGGGTAGGTGTCACCTTAAATACATTCACTTACTTCATCCCCAGATGATCCAGTTAGGGAGGCAGAGTTATAGTTGGGGTTATAGAGTTTATAGTTGGGGAAACTGAGTCTCAGAGAAGTTAAGCCATGTGCCACAGGACTAGTACGCGGTAGGGATGGGAATTTCGGCCCCAGAGTCCACCTTTCACATCAAGTTATCTGTCTGTGTCTGTGCTTAGTCGCTCAGCTGTGTCTGACTCTTTGCGACCCCAAGGACCGTAGCCCACAAGGCTGCTCTGTCCATGGAATTCTCCAGGCAAGAATACTGGAGCAGGTTGCCGTGCCCTCCTCCAGGGGATCTTCCCGACCCAGGGATCAAACCCAGGTCTCCCACCTTGCAAGTGGATTCTTGACCGTCTGAGGCATCACACTGAGTTGAAATCACTGTTTCTCCAACTAGGTGTGAGGATATTGGGGAGTTCTCACTTTTCTGTCTGTTGAATGGATATGCTAGCACTGCCTTCCTGGGTTTTTCTCATGCCCCACACAGAAGGTTATAAATTCATACCTGCCTCTGTCGTGTCTCCTGCAAGACAAATGCTCAATGCTATTTTTATCTTCCACTTTTTTTTTTTTGGTAAAAGCAAAATCCTCTGGATTTCCTTTGGTTAGTGAAAACAGTTATTAATGTAGGTCTTTTGGAAGAGCAAAGTGGCATAAAGGGAACTTTCAAAAAGATGGGGGATACCTGTATAAAGTGAGCCACAAGTTTTTTCAATTAATGGTTTATAATGCTGTGATAGTTTCATCATATGTGTCATTTTTTTAAATTGATTAAGTTTTTGGCTGTGCCATGCAGCATATGGGGGTCTTAGTTCCCTGACCAGGGATCAAACCCATGGCCCCTGCAGTGAAAGCACGGAGTTATAACCATTGGACTACCAGGGAAATCCCACATGTCATTTTAAATAGCCACATAAAGAAGCAAAACTGAATAGATGAACTTAATTGTAGTAACATATGTTATTTAACCCCAATATCAAAATACTGTAATTTTGACATATAATCAACTGAACTAACCATATCATCAACGATACTAACTTGTTTGAGATGTTTCACGTTTTTGGTGCTAAGTCTTTGAACCCAGTGTTTATTTTGCACTTGCCGTGCATCCCAGTTGGCAGCTACTGTATTGCACAGCGCAGCTCCAGAGTCTGATTGATGCGTGTTAGTCTGACATGCATGCTAGCAGCTGATTTTTATGGAGCACTCACCGACCAGGCCCTGTTCTGCAGGCTTGTCTAATTACACGGTGGAGCCTTGACCCCACAGGTTTGAACTGCGAGGTTCACGTATATGTGAGTTTTTGTCATAGATCCCTGCTGCGCGGCCTGTGGTTGGTTGGATCCTATACTCGGAACTGCCGGTGCACACCGTGGATGGCACGGAGGGTCAACGTTGCTAACCCTCGTGTAGTTCAGGGATCAGCTCTGTTGTTTACCCGTCACGGCAGCCCCATTTCACAGACATGGCGACTAAGGTCCAGAGAGGTAGCTCTGAGGTTTCACAGTGGGTGAGTTCTGGAGTTAAGGAGGAAGAGGTGATGGGAAGGAGCAAGCTCCTCTTTGTTTCTAACAGATTTATTTAGGTAAACTTCATACAACAGGATTCACCCATGTTAAGTGTACAGTTCAGCACTGGCTAATGTATGTAGTTATGTAACCACCACATTCAATACATGGAGTAATTCCCTCTCCCAAAGGTGCCCTCAAGCCCCTGCGTATTGGACTCCCCTGTCCCTGACAACTATCCGTCTGCTTTCTGCCCCTAGAGTTTTACCTTTGCTTGATGTCATACAAATGTCAAACTGTATAGTTTGAAGTCTCTGAGGCTTGATGTGTTTCTCTTAGTATGATGTTTTCAAGGTTCATCCCATGTCATGTGTGTATCAGTTACTTTTTCCTTTTTAAAAATTGCTGCATCGTATTCCATTGTGGGCTTTCCTGGTGGCTCAGTGGTAAAGAATCTGCCCGCCAGTGCAGGAGACGTGGGTTCAGTCCATAGGTTGAGAAGATATCCTGGAGAAGGAAATGGCACCCCACTCCAGTATTCTTGACTGGGAAATCCTGTGGACAGAGGAGCCTGGTGGGCTACTCTATGGGGTTGCAAAAGTGTCACACACAACTTAGCGACTGAACAGCAGTTTCATTCTATAAAAGTGCACGTTTTTTTCATCTGTTCACCAGTTGATAGACTTGTGGGTTGATTTCTGTTGGGGCTATAATGAATCATGCTGACATGGTTTCACTTCTCTTGGGTACTTAGCTACCTGAGAGTAGAAAGTGCTGAGTTGCGTGGTAAGTGTTTGTTCACATTTGTAAGAAACTCCAGAGCTGTCTTGCAGACGTCTGCGACGCTACGCGTAAGCACCATGTCTCCGGTTCTTCCGCAGCTTTACCAACACTTGGTATTGTCGGTCTTTTCACGTTCGTCACTCTAGCGCATTTTGCTAATGATGTAAGATGCTGAACAACTTATATATGCTTATTTGGCATCCGTATGTACCTTCAAATCCTTTGCCATTTTAAATTGGATATTTTGTTAACTTAATATTGAGTTGTAAGAGTTGGCACCTCTTTTTTGTTGCTGCTGTTGTTCAGTCGCTAAGTCATGTCTGACTCTTTGCGACTCCGTGGACTGCAGCATGTCAGGCTTCCCTGTCCTTCACTGTCTCCTGGACTTTGCTCAAACATCCAACCATCTCATTCTCTGTCATCCCCTTCTTCTCTTGCTTTCAATCCTTCCCAGCATCAGGGTCTTTTCCAATGAGTCGGCTCTTTGTATCGGGTTGGGAATAAATGAGATATATTAGATGCTTTGCCGTCAGAGGTCCACCCATTGGTCCTCCTGGCATGCCCCTGGGTCAGTACTCAAGATCACTGGCTATCTCGGGTACCTGTTAAGCCCTCCCCTTTCTGTTCACCCCAGTTAGGCTTGGGAATCACATACTTACCAACAACCCCTGACTTGGCCAGCAGTATGGTGTCTGCTCAGTACAATCTCCCTGTGCTCACAACAAAGGCTCTGCTTTGCCTCAGGCTAGAGTCAGCACGCCCAGCCAGGGGACTTGGGATGGGGGCTAGGAGCCTTGGGTCCCCCTTCTTTCCTTATGACCTCTTCCCTTTTGACTTGGAGCTCATCACTTTTCCTCTCTGGACCTCAGTTACCTCATCTGTAGAAAGGGAAGGTTGGACTAGTTGACTCCAGGGATATAGCTACTCTGAATCTCTGCTCTTGGTGGCTTTGGTGATGGCCATTTGTGGAGGTTCTTGTGGTCACAGCATTCCTTACGGCAGGGCTTGGGATTTTGCAAGAGGGTCTGGTGGGTAGGAAAGGCAAAGAAAGGAATGGGGCAGGGTGATGGCTGCCTCAGGAGCAGATGTCCAGCTTTCTGCTTCAGTTGCGAGGTCCAGACTCTGCTTTAGAATAGCCACCATTCATCTTTTCTGAGCTCACAGGGTTTGACAAGCTGGAGATCATGGTTTCTGTATCATGTCCAGGACAAAGGATAGAGGGGAGGTGGTGGTTTGAATTAGAGATGGAGAAACTGAGACCAGAGTGGTCCTGGGTCTGATCATTATGTGGTGATATGAAGGGAGTGATGAGTGCAAACCACGTTTCCAGATACCTGCAGAGCCCCTGTGTGATGTGAAAATGTCTCTGAGTTCAATGGTGACCGTGTCCTGGGCTCTGAGACATGACAGGGGCAGCCTTTACTCGTGACTGAAGGAAATGCTTGCTTTTAGTCAGAAGTTAGGAAAACAAGGCATAAATGTTTGCAAACCATCCGGGCTCATAGACCCTCCTATCTTACTGTCCAGTCTCATCCTAGTCTACCCCTGATTCTCCTTCTAGCAGAGGGTTGAGCAGTAGGGACCTGCCCCACTCTGCCCTTGCTGGCCCCTGGCCCTGGCCGTGGAGAGCAGTGGTGTCACCGCCGGGACTGCCAATCTTAGGAGCCAGGCCCATGTGGGAGTGGCCTGCAGACTATCTCACCCTCACTGTCACTTTATGACGGGGACACTGAGGCCCAGAGGGGAAAAGTAAGTTGCTGACGGCCCCAGAGCATGGGGCCTGCAGGATGAAGGGCCCTGTACTGGCGAGGCTCACTCTAGCCCGAGGTGAAAGAGATTTTGGGGGAGAGTTGCAGAGTGAGAAACCTGGGAAGCCTGGGGTTTCCCCCTGCTGTCGACATTGCGGAGACAGGTCAACTTTCAGAGGCGGCGGTCCTTCCCCCACTCCTGCAGCCTACAGCTGTGCTCATCTGTACTGTCTCTGGGCTGTCCTCTCAGGGACCGGCTGGGGCCTGTCATCGCCTCTGAAGCCTGTGAGACACTAGAGCTGGAGCTGTGGGGGCGGCGAGGTGGAGGTGTCAGGCCCGGCCTCACCCCGTGGGAGCAGGGCTCGGCTTTGGCCTGGCAGCTGAAGCCAGCTGTTGCCTCCTGCAGGTCTTTCTCATGTCCCGTCCGTCACTCCCTCCTTTGGGACAGCCGCCGAGCCCATTCTTGGAGGCAGCTGTTCCTGCCTTCACCCCCACCCACCCTGCCCAATGCCTCCTTGGCCCAGGCTGCTGAGAGAGGTCTGGGGAATGTTGGGGAGCCATGGAGAGAAGGTTCTGGCTCTGCTGACAGTCAGCAGGAGATCCACTGTGGAGCCCCTCACCTTCTCTGAGCGCCTGAGTTTCTGTTTGGAAATAAAGGCTTAGTCCTTCCACCTTCTACCAAGAAAAAGAAGAAAAGAGAGAAAAAAGAGAGAGATTGGCCCGGGTGTGGAGAGCTGTGACAAGGCTCTTATAAACACAAGGTGTACGTGTTAGCAGAGCTGTCACATGCCTGCTGGGAGTTGTCAAGGATGACAAGGCTGAGCTGGAGAGAGAGGGGACCCTTCCCAGACTGGGAAAGGAGAGGCAGTGGTTTGGGGTGCTGGGGGGGACGGAATGAACAGTCATTCTGTCTGGGTGACTCTGGGAAGGGGAGCCTGAGGGCACCGCCCTGGAATGCTGGGGGAGCATTGCCTGGGAACTCTGACCCCTGGGGGAGGGAGGGCGTGGTGAGCTCAGCCTTCAGAGTGACCTACTTCCCGGGCTTCGTGCTGACTCCTGGCCCCACCATCCACTTCCTGAGATGCTGCTGCTGCTTATGAGAGGGCAGGGCTGGGAGTGTGTGGATGGTGGGGAGCAGCTCATGCCCAGATTAGGGCAGCTTGGGCAGGGGAGCAGAGGGGAGTCATCAGGTTCTAAAGACTGTATCGTCCCTGTGCTTTCAGAATGGAGGGCTTCCCTAGTGGCTCAGATGGTAAAGAATTTGCCTGTCAATGCAGAAGACCCAGGCTCAGTCTCTAGGTTGGGAAGATCCCCTAGAGAAGGGAATGGCTACCCACTCCAGTATTCTTGCCTGGAGAATCCCATGGACAGAGGAGCCTGGCAGGCTATAGTCCATGGGGTTGCAAAGAGTTGGACCCAACTGAGCGACTGACGCTCTCAGGGTGCAGGTGGGAGTGGGAACCAGCGGGCAGGGAACTCTCTCCCCTTCCTGATCCTGGGCCATCAGTGCCGTGGGGAGCAGCTGCCACTGGGCTCTGAGAAAGTTCTGTGAGCCTCTGTCTCCTGTGTCTGTCACCCTCTTCTTGAGTGTATGGAATTCCCAGCCCCTTCTCAGGTTCCTGAACCCGTCGCAGGGTTCTCAGACCCCTGAGCCAGTCTTCCCCACACCCTCTGCCAGCTGTTAGTGGCTCTCCTGGCCTGCTTCTCCAGCCATTCTTTTGTTTTAAGTAGGTTTTACTACCCAGTGTTCAGAAAATGCACATAAGGAAAAAGGAGAAAGTAAAAACTGTCTGTAATCTCATCACCAGCTGATGACAGGTTAGCATCTTGGTGTGTGCCCTCCCAGACTTTTCTCCTGATTTGTGCTCATGTATTAAAATGGATTATATCCTGTGCTTGCTTTGCAGCCTGTTCCTCTTCCCTTCTGGTTGCCTAGCTATCTTTCCACATCAGTCAATATATTTTTAAGGCTGTTTAACATTCCACCTTAGAGATGCCCCATAATTTATTCAGCAAATCCCCTGTTGCAGGCTGTTCCCAGTGTTTTGTTACTATAAATAGCATTGTGATCAACAAAACACCCTTGTAGCCCACTCTTTGCACACATCCTTCACTACTTCCCTAGGAGAGAGCCCTGCAGTGGGAATTGTGAGACCACAAGGATGCCTGGCGTGCCGGATGTCGGGCAAAAGCTTTGGCTGTTGAGATGTTATTGGTGATGTAGATGTTGTTGATGTAGAGTTCAGGGGCCTTGATCTGCTGAGAACGCCCCCAGTCTGGACTTCCCTGGCCTCTTTTGTGACATTCACAGCTATGTTCTGTTCCCATCCAAACCCTTCAAAGCCATCTCCAGACTTCCCTCTGCCTCTGGTTCTCCCTCTGGTGACAGCCTTCCCTTTCTCCGGGTCTGGAAGGCCTGATCTCCATGTGGCCTGACCTAGGTACTTGGAGCCTTGGGTCCTGACCTGGTGGGGATGGCTGGCTCTTTTCTGACTGTCGTATGTTCACTAGGGAGGGGTAAACTGTAAGGGATCAGGGCTGTATCTTCTTATCTGCCCATGTCCATAACTCTCCCCAGAGCAGTGGCAGAGGGCCCAGGCATAGCGGTAGGCCTGTTGACGTGCTTTGCTGAGTGACAGCTGCAGGCAGAGTAGGCCCTCTCTGGGCCTCAGAACTTTGTTCACAGGGCAGAGGTGAGGGGTGGGCTGGGTCCCTTCCTGCTGTGACTGTTCCCACCCCCTCCTTGATTGCATCTCCTCTTACCCCACAGGTCTTGGGTCCTGAGGCTGCCAGCAGACTATGGGTACAACAGCCAGCACGGCCCAGCAGACGGTCTCGGCAAGCGCCCCCTTTGAGGGCCTCCAGGACGGTGGCTCGATGGATGGTCGGCACTCACTCAGCGTCCACTCCTTCCAGACCACGGGCTTGCACAACAGTAAGGCCAAGTCCATCATCCCCAACAAGGTGGCCCCCGTCGTGATCACGTGAGTGGCAGGACAAGTATGACCCTGTCCCCAGAAGACATGGCTGGGGGGAGCTGCCTGGAGGGGTGGTGGCATACAGCACTTAACGTCTCCAATCTGCTTCCATTGAGGAAGACACTGAGGCCAAGAGAGGTTAAGCAGTGTGTCTGGAGTCACACAGCAAGTGGGTGGCAGAGCTGCTGTCTTTTGGGGTTCTCTTAGCTCTTATTACGTTTCATGGCGTGGTTGTCAAGGAGTGTAGGAATGGGAGGAGCGGCTGGCCGGGGGGAGGTTGGGACACTCTTTTGAGAGTAATTTTTTGCTGAACTTTTTAAAAGGAAGTTTATGTACTTAGATACATAAAATTTAGGTTTTTTCCCCCCCACAATCTGTAATTATGGTTCAAAACTGAGGTTGACACCAGGCTGTTAAAGGGCCTTGGGCTGAAAAAGCTGGAAGCTGTTGGTCAACTTTCCTAATTGGGCCCTTCAGGGACTTTTCTGGAGATTACTGAGGGTTTGTTCTGGCCCCATCCTTTGAGAGACCTGGATACCCTGCATGTGTCCTGTGGGCCCAGGGAAGGAGCGGGTGCCGAGAGCTTGAGGCCAGGGAGCCAGAGGGACATTGGCTCCGTTTCCTGGTGATTGGGAAGCCTTGTTTTTCCTCGCATCCACCCACTGAGCTCCCTGCCTTGGGACCCCTCAGGATGGAGGAAGGTAGACATGATTAGCTAAGAACTGGATGTGTTTCCTGGAGTGACGGTTGGCGGAGGCCTAGCAGATGGGGCCTCTGTGTAAGGAAACTGAAGGAGTGATAAATCCGGCCTGCTGGCTTTGGGGCCTGACAGGAAAACTGGAATCATAATACATTACTTTGCTCATAAGGGGAGGAAGGAGATGTTAAATGAAAGGGACCTGATATGTAGTTTTTTGACTAGCGCACGACAGAACTTGGTTTGGGTCTTGAGCACAGTGTTGGAAATCCTGTGCCCAGCTCTGCCTGTCCCCTGCTCTGTGACCTTGGGCAAATCCTTTTCCCTCTCATAAGGGCTTAGTTTCCTTATCAGGATCTGTGGGGATGAGGTTCAAAAAATTTAAGCATGGCACGGCTCAGAACATTCTCTGGCTTGCTGTAAAAACCCACCTCAGTGGTATCCTGCATGCCTCCTAGAGCCAACTGTGACCTAGTGCTCCTTGCGTTGTAGCTTGTTTGTGGAAGGAGGGACCTTAGAAGATCATCCAAAACGGGCTGGCAAACTGTGTCCTTCAGGCCAAATCAGGTCACCACGTGTTTTGGTAAATAAGTCTCTGTTGTGACACAGCCACGCCCCCTCATTTGCATATCACCAAAGGATGCTTAAGGCTGCAGTGGTAGAGTGGAGAAGTTGTGGCAGACTGCGGGGCCCACAAAGCCTGGAGTGTTTGCTATCTGGTCCTTAATAGAAAAGGTTTTCTGACTCCTGATCTAATCAATAGCTTTTTTAGATCAGATATGAAACCTGACCTAGATATAGAAACTGAGTTCTGGGAAGGCAGGATTTGCCCTTCATGGGTCATGTGTGAGAAGGAGGCAGAGCTGGCTGAGGGACCCCAGGTCTCACGACTCCTGTCTAGTGCTCCCCACCCTACTCATTCCATCACCCTTATCCTTTGGTAAAGAGATGTCAGACCCCAGATCATGAGCCCTGGGAGGCTGTGTCAGATTCTTTGCTGTAATCAGCACAGACGCGTTTTGGGTCTGTAATGCACAGCCGTCCCTCAGGTTGAGCATCTTCAGAAATCTGTGTGTTTTGTTTGAAACGGCCCTGGGTGGAGGTAGAACTTTACTAGTAATTAGATTACTAGATGATTAGAGTCCCTGAGGCACTGTGCACTTACTTCATGAGTGCTTTGTCTTCTCACAGCAGCCCTTAGGAGGTGGGAGTGACTGGAGACACTACAGACCACGTAACTTCAAAGCCGTGGAGTCCAAGTCATACCCTGGCCCCAAGGCCTGTGTCCTGAACCACTACACTGTGCTGTGGGATTGTCAGTGTGGGGTTCTTAGACACATCTGATGGAGGGACCATCTGGGGCCAAAGTAAGCCTTGTTTAAGGAGGCTTTAAACAAGACGGCAGCTTCTCTCTACACAAAAGTCCAGGAGGTATTCCAGGCTGGAATGACTGCTCCATAATCGGCCAGGCTCCTCCTTTTGTTGCCCTGCCATCATCAGCATCTACCTCCTGCCGTCACTTTTGGGTGCTTGCCAGAGAGAAGGAAGGAATACGTCTTCTTTCCTTTAAGGGAATGGCCCAGAAGTTGCATACTTCTCCTCACATCCCATTGGGCAGAACTGAATCACATGATCACACTAGGTGCAAGGGAGGCTGGGACTTAGAGTTTTCAGCTGGATGGCCCCGTCACAAATTCAGGGAACTGTTGCTGAGGAAGAAGGGGAGTGTGGATACTGGGGGACAGCAGGCAGCGTCTGTCATAAATGCATGTGTGGGATGGGGTGGCCCTGCTGTGGGCCGGGTGAGGGTGGAGTGTATCCTGGCCACTGTGCTTGCCTGAGGCCAGCTGCATCCTGCCCCTGGCAGGTACAACTGCAAGGAGGAGTTCCAGATCCACGATGAGCTGCTGAAAGCCCATTACACCCTGGGCCGGCTCTCTGATGCCACCCCCGAGCACTACCTGGTGCAGGTGAGGTCAGGCCTGCCCCTCTCTCCCTTCCTGCCTCCCACTGCTCCAGCCCTCCTTCCTCGCAGGCTCCCTCCCTAATCTCCCCCTGCTTCCCCTGTGGCCTCCTTCTCTGCCTCACCCCATCCTCTGGGACCCTGATCCCGCTTGCTCTCCCTCTCTGATACCCTGGGACCTGTTCTTGCTGCCCTGTGGGGACCCTGCTCTTCTGTCCCCATGTGGCCCTTGCCTGGCCCCAGCCTGGCCACACCCCTCTCTCTGAGCACCAAGGAAGACGCACATGGGAACCTGAAGGGCTTGGGGCCCCAGACTGCTCTTCTCAGGCTAGGAATCGTCATCCCATTGTCTTTTGAAGTTTTAGGACTTCTTTAGTGCATAGATAGAGATGTAGACATAGATGTATATCTATCCAGATCTATCTTTTTTTTTAACCTTAAAATATCCCCTGGAAAGTAAAGTCTCCAAGGGCAGATGAGTTTTCATGTGTCTTGGTGACTGCTATAGTCCCAGGTCCTAGAACAGTGCTTGGGTAATCATGTAGGTGTTCAAAAACAGTCAGTGAATGAATTAATGGTAGTCATGATGATTAAACTGTATTTGTTGAAAGAGGGTTTGGGTGGGAGGTAGTGGTGGATGGGGAGGTGGGTGAACGGGTGGATGAGATGACTTCATGGTTTCTTTTTGCCCGGGAATAAATCTCCTAGTTCCTCCTGCCCTCACCTGACCCCTCTTTTCTCTGTGGTCTGCGTTCCCAGCTGGGGAAGGGAGAGACCTGCCCATACGCATGACTGCAGGCCCCTGGGAAGTGGCTCACACTTTTCTCCTAGTTGGTTGCTGGTGTCCCAGCTGTAATTCCCTGTTGAACCCCTTCTCCATGGGGCTTCGCCTCTGGGTGAGAGATGTTTGTTTTCTGCCCTGGGGGCTGTAGGCGCGCCCTGCAGGCGGCTTTGGTCTCCATTCCCGGTCCCTGTAATGCTTCTCCCTGCTCTGCTTCCTCAAGTCCTGGCTCAGGTGCCGCCTCCAGCCTGAAGCCGTCTTTGATTCTCCTTCAGGAAGAGTTGTCTTCTCTCTTCCCACACTATGTGACACCCCTCCTGGCATCACAAGTATTCTCTCTGCTTTTCCCACGAGTCTTAGACAACCTGAGGATCATGTTCCCCACCCCGTCTCCCTGCGCCCCATCCTCTGGGGCCTGGGATAGAGCCTTGTCTGTAAAAGATGTCCCTGCGTCATCTGAGTGACCCCTGTGGCTCTCCCCTGCCAGGGCCGCTACTTCCTGGTGCGGGATGTTACTGAGAAGATGGACACGCTGGGCACCCTGCAGAGCTGTGGGGCCCCCAACTTCCGGCAGGTGCAGGGCGGGCTCGCTGTGTTCGGCATGGGACAGCCCAGCCTCTCGGGGTTTAGGCAGGTCCTCCAGAAACTCCAGAAGGATGGACACCGGGTAAGCATGGCCATTTCCCAGGCAGGGGCCAGTCCCCCAAATCTGGGGAAATGGGAGGGGCAACTGCAGAGGCTCTGGAAGGGCCTGGGCATATTATGGGGGAGGTGGTGACTGGTGACCAGGGCCTGGCCCTGAAAGTCGATGGTCATTGTGCTCAGCATGACTGGGAAATTCTGGGCAAATGTTTGTTGCATTGTCCTGTATGGACATGGGAGCCCCGAGGTTAGCAGCCCCTCTATACACCCATAGGATGATGATTACAGCTAAGACTTACATCCTCATGTTGATCCTACATGGGTGGGGCAGCTATTGTCCCATTTTACAGAGGAGAAAACAGGCCCAGACAGGATAAGAGGCCCCTGAGTGGTGTCCCAAGACCCAGACCCAGACCTCTGGACTCCATGTGTCTGCTTGACATGACTCCTCTCTCCGCCTGCTGTGGAGACGGGGTTTTGAGTGTCTCCAGGACAGAGGTGGAGGGTCCACTGTTACTGCAGGCTCGTAGCGGGCAGTCTGATTTAACCTGGGTGAAGATGGAGAGGCTTTAGTGAACCAGAGTGAAGAAGGGGTGTTAGCTGAGCATGGATCCCATTCCATCATCCCAGCAAGTTCTCTAGGGCGGAGCCTGCCTACCAGCTCCCTCTGTCTGTATGGTGCTCAGTGAGTGATTGCATGGTGGCGGTGGGCATTCATGTCTTAAGCTGATGTTTATCAGCCCTTGATTTACTCAGGGATCTATGCTAGGCTTTGTGGGGACATGAAAATGACCAGGACATGATTCTACCTGCAAGGACCCTGTAGTCCACAAAGGGAGAAAGATGTAGAGAGGAAGGAGGGTCAGGAGCTGGTGGCATTTGGCCTGAGCTTTGTTTCTGGGGTAAGATTCAGGTTGCAGGGGCAGAGTGGGGTGATGGGCCCTCGAGGGGGTCCGGGGAAAGGGCGGTGGAGCGGGTGTCCACGCCAGATAGTGGTGATGGCTCCTTCCTCCCTGGATGCCCGACAGGAATGTGTCATCTTCTGTGTGCGGGAGGAACCCGTGCTGTTTCTGCGAGCTGCTGAGGACTTTATACCCTACACGCCTCGAGACAAGCAGAATCTTCATGAGAACCTCCAGGGCCTTGGACCAGGGGTCCAGGCGGAGCGCTTGGAGCTGGCCATCCGGAAGGAGGTGAGGGCCACCTGTGTGGGTGGGAGGCCGCCCTTCTGGTAGCCTCGGGCACCTGAGCTGAGCCCCAGCCCGCTCTGCTCTCACCGGCTCATGCTTGCCCACTAAGCTGTCCCACTTGGGCCAGTGGCTGCTGCAAGGCCAGCTCACGGGGCACCAGGGTGAGGACTTCTCTTCTCAGCTCTGTTTGCCTCTGGTCTTTCCCCACCCTGCTTTTCTCCTCCAAACTCAGCATTCTTATTTAGAAAAGGGTCTGGTGGAGGGCAGAGAGTACTTAGCTGAAAGTCCCAAGACCAGGTTCAGCCTTCGTGAGCTGTGAGGCCTGGGCTGGGCCGCTTCTCTCCCTGGGCCTCTGTTTCTGAGGTTCCTCTGACCTCCTCCTTCACAGCATGGGGACTTGTCCAGGTCTCTGGGGCTGTTCACACACCACAGAGCTGTGTAAATAGTGTGCAGGGGTCATGGTGTCCCCCCTCCTCTGAGACACCCCCAGGCAGGAGCAGAGGTCGCACTGGCTGTGGTCGTCTCCCCGTCTCCTTCTCAGGCCTCGTCCCCTCCAGCTCCCAGCTGACCAGCTTCCTCCTGTCCTTCAGTCTGGTGGTTTGGCCAATTCCTGCTGCCCACCGGGCAGAGCCCTCCCAGCCTGGCCGTGGTGTGGGACGCAGCAGCTGAGGCACAGGTGGCTGCCCTTGGGCCAGCGGTCACCCCGGGCCCTCCAGCACTGCCAGGGCACAGAAAGCACCTCTGGCTGTAGTTCTCCCTGGAGGGCAAGCAGCCTGTCCATGGCCTCCGTGTGGCTTAGGTGCCTCCAGAGCTCAGCCAGCAAGGTCCATCATGGCCCTCTGGCCCCTGGCCTCCATCTAGATCCACGACTTTGCCCAGCTGAGCGAGAACAAGTACTACGTGTACCACAACACTGAGGACCTGCGGGGGGAGCCCCACGCCGTGGCCATCCGGGGCGAGGACGATGTGCACGTGACTGAGGAGGTGTTTAAGAGGCCCCTCTTCCTGCAGCCCTCCTACAGGTACTGGGGGCCAGGCCTGCGCGGAGGCCCCAGCGTGCTGGGCATGGGTGCTCTCTGGGCCTGCTCTCCTGGTGCGGGCTCAGTCTCACCATCTGCAGGTTGGGCTGAGTCCCCCATGCCTGTGTCTCCCCCGGGAATGGTGGATGTCCGGGGTATGGGGTGTGTGGCTTACCTGATGGGCTGTTCCCTGTCACCCGGCAGGTACCACCGTCTGCCCCTGCCAGAGCAAGGGGCCCCCCTGGAAGCCCAGTTCGATGCCTTTGTCAGTGTCCTCCGGGTGAGTGGGGACTGGAGGAGTGGTGGGAGCTTGGTGGGGTGCGCAGGTGCTTGGAGAGTGGGTCTGTCAAGGCCCTGTCTCCTTGGAGATGCTTGGGTGGTGTGTCTCCTGGAGGAAGGCGGAGGGGGTTGTGTGTGTCTGTGTGGGTGTGTACTTGTATACTGTCTAATGGCAGAGCCCAGCACGGGGCGTCTGGAGGACTGGGCTCTCTGGCTGTGGCTTGGCTCCTCACTTTGTTGTGTGATCCTGGGTGAATCTCCTAACTTTTCTAGGTCTCAGGTTCCTCATTTCTTTATTAGAACTAAAATTTCTTACCCGTGGGTCTCCAGCTGATATTTCCTAAGAACCCATGTTGCGGTCTGTACTCCCCCGGGAGGTCGCCTTATTGAGTCGCAGTGTAAACTGCATAGCAATGTAGCTGTGGCCCTGTGTCCCCTCTGAGTAGTTCTCACCTCCAGGGCCTCGCTGAGCCCCCTGGAGTGTGGGAAGGGGGCAGGGCCTGTGCTCCTGGGGCCAGTGGAGCAGACCGAGCTGTGGGATTGCTCCAGAGGCTGCTGGTCTGTCCCCATCTTGCCACAGACCAGGGGGAGGCATCAATACCATGATGCCCCTCCACCTGCATCCTAACTTGGTCCTCAACTGAGGGCTCTCCGGTCACACCATTCCCTGCTCTTCACGGTCCTTTCCCAGGAGACCCCCAGCCTGCTGCTGCTCCAAGATGCCCACGGGCCTCCCCCTGCTCTCCTCTTCAGCTGCCAGACGGGTGTGGGCAGGGCCAGCCTGGGCATGGTTCTGGGCACACTCCTCCTGTTTCACCGTGGTGGGACCGCCTTGCGGCCAGAGTGAGTGGCATTAGAGCCAGTGCCCCAAGGGGCCTCGGGGATCAGGGGAGGAGGGGGCGGGCTACCCCAGGAGGCCGGGGACACATCAGAAACCCAGAGGTACAGTTGGATATTGGGCATCGGCAGCTCCTTTCCTGGTTTGCACAGACTTCCCTGGGTGACCTGGAGAAATTCACTTGACCTTTCTGGCCTCGGTTTCCCCAGCAGGGCAAAGGCCTGTTGTTTCCCCTGCCTGATTTGGAAGGGAAACTTGAGCTTGTAGTCCAGTGCAGTCCAGGTGAATGGGAGGGTGTTGACGGCAGCCTTCGGGAGTGCTGATTATGCTGTTGTCCCTGCCTGTCAGGGCTGCTCCTATGAAGACCAAGCCATTGTCCATGGAGCAGCTCGAGGTGGTCCAGAGCTTTCTCCACATGGTGCCCGAGGGGAGGAGGATGGTGGAAGAGGTGAGCATGGGGACTGTGTGAAGAGCTGGGGGTGGGGGCAGTGGGGAGCACTCGCTGCCCTTGCTGAGGAGCTCTCCTCCCCAGCCCTCCCTTCCTAACCAGTTGTTCTCTTTGTCCTTCTCTTCTGCCTCCTGCCATCTTTCCTTGGCCCTGCTCCTTCCCTGCCTCTGTCCTCTCTCCCCTGCCCCGGTCCCTGACACCAGGTGGACAGAGCCATTGCTGCCTGTGCAGAGTTGCACGACCTGAAGGAAGTAGTCCTGGGAAGCCAGAGGGAGCTGGAAGGCAGCCGGGCACAGGTGAGGCGCGGAGAGCTGCTACTTTCGCTGGAGCTTGGCAGCCTCGTTGGGTGAGGCCTGTTGACTGGCCCATTTCAGCCTGGCTTTTGTTGATTGCTGCTGCTGCTTCCATGAGTAGAGAGCAGTTTTCAGAGGAAGGGGAGATAGGGAGCTGGGCCTGCAGGAAGGGAGGAAGTTTACTTTCCCTGATTAGGACCCCTCACTGCAGAATAAACAGGATGGAGGAAGGGGCTGCTGGCGAGGTGCTGGAGGCCTCTGACTGCAGATGCTTTCCAGGCTGCTCCGGGCCCCCTCTGCAGTTGAAACGCTTGCTGTTTCGTTGGGAAGGCTGGGGTTAGGTCCAGCCCATCTTCTGGAAGAGCCATGCGCTCTGGGCTGTCTCAGCAGGCCCGTCCCCGTGCTCTGGAGAGAGGAGGCTGGCTTGACAGTATTTGCACACAGCTCATGGAAAGAATCTAAAGCCCACAGAGCCTTTTTCTGCTTTAATGCTTAAAGAAATATCTTGTAAAACCAATATTATGGAAAATTGAGAAATTAGAGAAGTAAAACTGCCCGTCACCCAAGCACAGCTGCTATGAGCGTTCTGGGCTGGCTTGCTTCAGTTTTCGTGCTTCTGGGGTTCTTCTGCAGCTTGTCCAGGGCATGTTTGCATCCTGTTTGTTTCATGTAGCCCTGTCTTTTCCGTGTCATACCTGCTTGTCATCATTGAGATTTATTGCTGTGGAACCAAAGCCATTGTGAGGCTCAGCTTTCCCTGGCCTGTAGGTTAGGAGCAGGGCTCTGGCCTGATTACCGGGCTTCTGTTTTCTAGCTCGGCCACCTACAGGCATGTGGGCCTGGCCAACCTCCTTCACTGCTCTGTGCCTCAGTTTCCCCACATATACAATAACTCTCCGTAGGGTTGTTGTGAGTTAGGGGAGCTCAGGCCATAAGGTCTCAGAAGGGAGCCCGACAGAGCAGCTGTTCCTGGGCATCCCCTGCTGTCATGTACAGGCCCCTTCCTGTTGCACAGTGGGGTCACCAGTGAACCTACTTTGCATTGAACTGCTTCATGCAAATGAGGCTGTTTTGTATTTAGGATTTTCCGCCTTATAAGGTCTGGATTAGGACTGGACAGACTATGGCCCACAGGCCAAATCTAGCCCACCACCTGTTTTGATAAATAAGTTTTGTTGACAGGAGATCTCGCCCATCCATTTATGTGCAGGCTACGGTGGTCGCGTGCTGCCTTGGCAGTGTCGAGCTGTCGCAACACAGATCTGGTAGCCTGCAAGCCTAGAATATTTACTGTCTGGACTTTTATAGAAATAAGTGTGCTGACCTCAGGTCTAGATTCCCAGAGGTGGGATTAAACTTCATCCAAGGGCATGGCCTCTTTTTCCGGGCCTATACAAATCTCACTTGACCTCCAGAAGGTGATGCTGACCCAGAAGAAGAAGCCTGAGATCCACAGGTGAAGAGAAGGACCCTTGGAATTCTTTGTGACAGCCCCCCTGCCCAGTGGATGCTGGGGCGGGGAAGGTTACAGCTCTTAGGCCGGGCCTTTGGCTCAGGGATGGGTGTTTGTACACTTGCTGCTTCAGCATGGATTGTGTGGGTGGCACTGGGGCCATGCAGCGAGGCCCAGCCTCTCTGGGCACAGCCTCATCGAGAACTGGAATGCTTGGTCCAGCAGCAGCTCTGGTCACCAGCAGCTCTCCCTGAACGCGGATAAACCACAGCAAATGGGATAGAGTTAGATGCTTGCAGGAACTTCCAGCCTGGCAAAACAGTGTTATGAAGGGCAGGTAGATTGCCCTCTGGGAATTTCTGAGGCTTAACTTCCAGGGATGAGGTTGGGTGACCTGAGCTGCCCGATCTTTACCGCTGGCCCTTCTGGGTCCCTCCCTCTCAGGGAAGCAGCAGCCAGCACGGTGTCCAGCAGAGGGCGCTTCAGAGCCTGGAGCGGTACTTCTACCTGATCCTGTTTAACTACTATCTCCATGAGCAGGTGGGGCTGGGGGATGAGCGGACACACACCTCTTCTCCTGGGGCCCCTCCGGTCTCCCCACTCGGTGACTGGCATGGGGTCGGTGGGGACCTCTGTGGAGCTGGGGAGGGGAGTGGGGACGTTTGTTGCTTTCAGAGGAAGGGGGGAATGGAGGAAGCAAAGAGAGACCCAGATAGAGGGACAGTCCCTGAGCAGGGCCGCCAAGGAGAGGCCCCATCTCTCTTTCCTCTGGGTCCATCTCTGTATCCTTAGCCAGGGCATCAGGGCCTGTTACTCTCTCTCCACCCCCTTACCCCTGCTCTGGGCTGTGATGGGTGTCTCCCGGGTCCCCCACTACAGGGTAGGCAGGAAGAGTTTTGGCCCCGTGCCCCTGAAATCCCGTCTCTCTCTGCCTCGGGCTGCAGTACCCGCTGGCTTTTGCCCTCAGTTTCAGCCGCTGGCTGTGTGTCCATCCTGAACTGTACCGCCTGCCTGTGATACTAAGCTCAGCGGGGCCTGTGGCCCCCAAGGACCTCATCGCCCTGGGCTCCCTGGTGAGTGTACCTGACTGACTGGGGAAGTGGGAGTGGGTGTGGGCTGGCCCTGGGATTGGTTACAGCCCTGATTCCTGTGGGGTTGGGCTAAGCATTGCCCTCAGTGATGATGGGTGATGGAATCTGCCTGTGAACAAAATGGGGCCATTCTCAGGCCTTAAGAAGTGCTTACAGCTCTGGTTACTGTTCAGTACCTGCTCTTCATTCTCAAACCCAATTGCTCTGGGCAGGGAGTGAGGAGAACTGTTTCTGGTAGCTTTGCCTCCAGTGTTGCATCTTTGAGTCTCCGCTTCCTTATCCGAAGATTGGGCACCATCGTTCTTGTCCATGCCGGGGTGGTTATAAGGCTCCAAGTGTGCAAAAGTGCTTTGTAAACTGTCAAGTGCTGGTCTTATCCCCCATCCCCCACGCCCACCTGGGGCCAGGCTCTGAACCTCAATGGCTGCTGTGGGTCCCAGGCTTGCTACTGTCCCGACAGGTGGCAGATGACCTCGTCTCCCCGGATGCACTCAGCACCATCAGAGAGATGGACGTGGCCAACTTCCGTCGGGTGCCCCGTTTGCCCATCTATGGCATGGCCCAGCCCAGTGCCAAGGTGACCACCCTGGGGGCACACTTGTGGGGCAGAGGGAGGGTGATTGAGCCCTTTTGCTGATGGCCTTCCTGTCCCCCAGGCCCTGGGGAGTATCCTGGCCTACCTGACCGACTCCAAGAGGAAACTGCAGCAAGTCGTGTGGGTCAACCTGAGGGAGGAGGCTGTGCTGGAGTGTGACGGGCGAACCCACAGTCTGCGGTGGCCTGGGCCCCCCATGGCCCCTGACCAGCTGGAGGTGGGGCTCTCCTGCCTTGTACCCGCCTCCGTTGGAGGCCTTCTGGGGAGCTGGCCTGAAAGGGTCTTCAGAAGCTTGTATGCTCCTGTTGTACAGTTGGAGAAACGGGCCCCTAGAGGAGCATCTCAGGGAATGACTGATTCAAGACTGTCATGCTAGCCCCGGGTCTGGTTAGAAACCTGGAGGCTCAAGAAGGGGCAGTGATAGGCCCCAAAGCCAGGACTGGCCTGGCCATAGCCGGCTCTGGTCTTTCAGGGCTGGCCTGGGGGTTGCCTTGTGGCCTGAGCCCTCTGTCCCACCCTCCCCTAGAACCTGGAGACCCAGCTGAAGGCCCACCTGACCAGGCCTCCCCCCGATGCCGACGGCCCGCAGACCCACAGGTTCCAGACATGCCTCACCATGCAGGAGGTCTTCAGCCAGCACCACGGGGCCTGCCCCGGCCTCACCTACCACCGCATCCCCGTCCCAGACTTCTGCGCCCCTCGTGAGGAGGTGAGGGCCGAGCGGCTGAGGCCTCCGGGGAGGGGAGGACGCCCTAGCTGTCTCCCTTGGGCCTGGGTCTTGGCTGTGGGCACAGCTCCCCAGGGGGACTAAGAGCTTGTTCTGCACGGTTTCAGAGCGGCCTCCATGGTTTATTCACGTGCCTTCCAGGCTTTGCGTTCATGTATGTGCGCGCCTGTGTGTTTTATGTGATGTGTTTGTGGGGTGGGTGAGTATGTCTGTGCTGTTGGTGGAGTCTGTGTGTGTTCAGAGTAGTTGTGAGTGATTGTGGAGTGTGTATGTGTGTGTATGTGGTGGGTCTGTGTCTGGCGGCTGTGAGGTCCCGCTTGTCTTTACTAGGGGACGTATAGAGAGCACGTTTTGGGGAGTGCTGTGAGGTGGTGTGTGTATGGAGTTTGTGGAGGGGATGCTGCAGGATGCTTTGTGTGACGGAGGGGCTTTGTGCGTCCGTGTGTTATCTATAGGTTTGTGCATGTGTGTGTCTTGTGTGGTCTGTGTCTCTAAGGTTTGTGTGGAGTGTGTGCCTGGCATGTATTGTGTGGGGGTCACTGTGTGATGTGTCGGTTGTTTGGGGGCATGTCTGTGTCTGCACCTGGCCTGTTGTGTGCCTGTTGTGATGAGTGGTGATGGGCTTGTTTCCCCCTCACTTGGCTCTGTGGTCTGGTTGCCTGTGGTTTGTTGCCCTCTAGTGGTCATGTGCTGCAGTGCTTGGCTGAAGTCCAAACTGCCCTGAAGCTGGGGCCTGGGTTGGGTCCACCTCGGGTGGGCAGTAGGGCTGGGGGTCCACAGGTAGCCTGGGGACACAGCATATGGGAATATGTATGTTCTCCCTGGCAAGTGGTAGCAGCTGGGGCCTCAGGTGTGTGCTTGTGTTCGCTCACCCGTCCAATGCGGGGTTATATGGGGGTATGATTGTTTACACGCACAAGGTCTTGTGTGTACCTCAGTGAGCTGAGTGTGTACACACCAGGTTATGAGCCTGACACGACCGGGGTGGACAGGCACTCCCAGGGCAGCTGCCTGGGTTGCCTTGGGAATCGGTGCGGCAGGGGCACCCACTGACTCCGACCTCGGTTTCCGTGTGCAGGACTTCGACTGGCTGCTGGGGGCCCTGCAGGCCGCCCTTGCCAAGGACCCGGGGACTGGCTTCGTGTTCAGCTGCCTCAGCGGCCAGGGCCGGACCACGACCGCCATGGTGGTGGCTGTGCTTGCCTTCTGGCACATCAGAGTATGTGAGGACAGGGGTCTGCCCAGGCAGGGGGCCAGCTGGTCCCTGGGGACCCCGGCGAAGGCAGGAGGGTCTGGGGGGCTGAGCTGGTGCCTGGTGTGGTCCCAGAGGCCCCTCCCGTTAGCCCTGGGCAGACGGCGTGTGGGCTGGCAGACCCCCCAGCATGGGCTCTGGGCGTGGGTCTGGGGGAGGGTGCAGTCTGGTAGCTGGGCTCCCAGTCCCAGCGGCTGTCTTCTCTCAGGGCTTCCCTGAGGTGGGCGAGGAAGAGCTCGTGAGCGTGCCTGATGCCAAGTTCACCAAGGGCGAGTTTGAGGTGAGTGTGCCCCCTAGGGTCCCCAGGGGACACCTGGGGGAAGAGAGAGGGTGAGTCTCTCTGGCAGTCCTGGAGGGATGTTCAAAGCTCCTCCCAAAGCCATCACCTTCTTCCACCTCCTTGTACCAGCACTTCCCTGTCTCCATTTCACAGGTGAGCAAACCAGGGCACAGGGTAGCTTGGCTCTGGGCCCTGGCAGATGTCTGTGAGAAGTGAGGGCCAGACCCCTCCCCATTCTTCCTGCTCCTGCTGCTGGGTGGCTGTGTGCCCTCGTGAGGCCACTGGCCACTGTCTGGTCTGGGCAACATTGAGGACCACCTCACAGGCGCCTGGGGCCCAGCTGTGGCTGGTGGCCTGGTGCAGGGCCATACTCCACCCCACCCCCATTTCAGGCCAGGGTCCTGGATGGACCGCACTAACCGTGCACATTTAGCCACCCAGGTACTGTACCCTGCCATGTGTCATCTTCCCTGACACCCTGCAGGTAGGTGGCAGTGTCCCTCCCTGTCTGACGGACGGGGCATGTGAACTCAGGAGTTGGAGTGGGCTGCCCAGTGTCAGCGTCGTGCTCAGCTCCTGCCGACCTGGCCAGCCTCGCCCCTGCCCCTCTCCCGCCCTGCCCCTCCCTGCCGTCCTGACACCCGGGCCTCGGTGCAGCACCTCAAGCTCACCAGGCGCTTTTGGCCTCTGGGCCTTTGCATATGCTTTTCCCTTGCCCTGGACCGCTTCTCTCTTCTTTCTCCTGGCTGATTCACAGATTCTTTTCCTTTTATTTTTTTATTGTGGTAAAATATACTTAGCATAGAATCTGCCTTCTTAACCATTTTTCAGTGTGTGGTTCTCTGGAGTTAAGTACATTCACGCTATTGTATGGCCTTCACCACCATCTCCAGAACTTTTTCCTCAGGCCAAATTCACCATATTCCCTCAGTCCCCATCATCCCTCCTCTAGCCTCTGGGAGCCACCATTCTACTTTCTCTCTCCATGAATTTGACTGTTTAACGTGCTTTCTATCAGGAGAATCATGCAGCTTTTGTCCTTCTGTGGTTGGCTTATTTCACTCGACATGATATCTTCAAAGTTCACTCATGTTGTAGCTTGTGTCACGATTTCCTATTTTAAAAGGCCACATAACATTCCATCGTAAGTACTGACCGTGTTTCATTTATCTGCTTTATCTGTCTGTGGAGACCTACGTTGTCCTCTCCTTTCGGTTATTGTGAGTAATGCTGCTGTGAGCATGGGTGTACACATATCTGTTTGAGTCTCTGCTTTCAATTCCAGAAGAGGAATTGCTGAATCAATTGGTAACTCACTGCTCAAGTGTTGAGGAACTGTATTATTTTCCACAGCAGCTGCAGATGTACATTCCCACCAGCAAAGTACAAGGGTTCCGGTTCCTCCACATTCTTTCCAACACTTGTTGTTTTCTGTTTTCTGTGTGTGTGTTTTTTTAATAGCCTTCCGAGTAGGTGTGAAGCGATACTTCACTATAGTGTTGGTTTGTTTTTCCCCAGTGATTAGTGATGTCGGATGTTGTTTCATTTAAGGCCGTTGGCTCATCTTCTTCATAGAAATGTCTGTTCAACCCATTTTTGATTTAAGTTGTTTTGTTGGTGTTGAGTTGTAGGAACTCTTTTTCTATTCTGGATATCAGTTCCTTCTTAGATATGTGATGGTTTGGTGGATTGCCTTTTTGCTCTGTGGACAGTATCCTTTCATGCAAAAGTTTTCAGTTTTCTTTTTTTTCCCACACCACGCAGCATGAGGGATCCTAGTTCCCCAACCAAGGGTCAAATCCGCACCCCACCCCTGCGGTGGAAGTGTAGAGCCTTAACCACTGGGCCGCCAAGGAAGTCCCAAAAGTTTTTAATTTTGATGAAATTAGTAGATTTTTTTCTTGTTTTCTGTGCTTTTGATGTCATGTCCAAGAAGTCATTGCTAAGTGCAGTATTATGAAGCTTTTCTTCTAAGAATTTTATGGCTTTAGCTCTGAAGTTTAGGCCTTTGATCCATTTTGAATTAATTTTTGTATATAGTATACGGTTAAGGGTCCAAGTTTATTCTTTTGCATGTGGATATCCAGTATTCTCAGCACCACTTGTTGAATAGAATGTCCTTTCCCCATCAACGGTTTGGCAAAGATTTTTGACCGTATACATGATGGTTTATTTCCAAGTCTGCCGGTCCTTCAGACGTGATAGTTAGAACTCTCTCCATTCACACCCAGTCCTGTGCCAGGAGCTCTGTATGTGCTTCCTTCTCCACCCTTCACAGCTCCCAAGGGTTAGGTGCCCTGACTACTCCCAGCTGATGCAGGGAGCCAAGCTCATCACCCTAGAACCACATCAGAGATGGGATGGGACCAGAGCACAGCCAGGAAGTCAGCCTCTGAGTCTGTGTTCTAACGTTACATCCTGTGACCCAAGAATACTCTATACCCACATCCTCACCTTCTCTAGATCCTCATGTCTAGACCAGCTTCCTCTGTGATTACTTCAGATCTGGTCAAGCCCACAGTCCAGTGGGGAGCATTTAATATAGAGTATGAAGAGGGCTGAAATAGACATTGGTGCTGAGGGCTGTCAAGCTTGGGGGAGTCCAGGAGGGCTTCGTGGAGAAGGTGACATTTGAGTGCATTTTTAGGACAAATGAGTCTGCCTGGGGCTGTGGGGAGGGGTAGTATGCAGAGAGGATCAAGTGTGCAGAGGAGGGAGTCTGGAAAGGGCAGGAGCTAAGGGAGGCTGCAGTTGGGCAGAATGAAGGGTTTGAGGTGGGGGCCGCTGGTTGTGAGAACCTTGGAGAGCCATAGTGTGTGTTTGACCTTAACCTTGAGGCCAGTAGGGAAGTAGGGGAGGTTGGGATCAGTCTTATGCTGGAGGGCCAGTGTGTGGAGGAAGGCATGGAGAGGGGAAGCTGGGGCCTATGTGAGGATGGGCCTGCCCAGAACAGGAGCCCAGTCCCCACTGGTCGGTCTGGGGGACCATTAGTGTTGGGGCAAAGAGGGAAGACCGCAGGATGACCTCGGGTTTCCGGCTGGTGCTGGAGACAGCCGAGGAGAGGAAGGGGAGGAACGATTTACCAGGAGAGGCTAAGAGTTTGGTGCCTTGCATTTGAAAAAGCTGCAGCCCTCTGCTGGGGAGCTGCCCCTGGGTCATGGTGGGACCTGCAGGTGGTCCGTACTCTTCTCCAGTGAGGTGTCAGAGCTCGGAATCCAGGCGTGGATTAGCCCAGGGTCGTCCCAGGTGATGAGCCCTCTCCTCCCACTGGGCTGTAGCTCCACCCCTGCCGGTGTGCCAGCTCAGGGCCGTTCTTCTGAGAAACACAGGGGTGAGGGAGACCTACCTCCCCACCCAACCACCACCATGATCCCGCTAGGACGCAGCTGTGGAGATGGGTCAGATTGAGAGGAGAGCTGAGTTAGTCGGGTTTTGGTCTTTTGTTCATTTAGCATCATCCCACGGAATGCCTCCTAGGTGGAAAATCTCTTGCTCTTGGGGGTCAGGGAGCTCCTCGTCTGGTGGGGGATGGATGTGAACAGGTGAACACATGGGTGCGTGAGATGGATGAGTAGGTGGCGGTCGACCTCAGGGCTCTGAAAGGACTATGTGGGCTTTTGGGGTGGGTAGACCGAGAAGGCTCCAGGAAGGCATTGGGCCCATAGGAGGAGTTCTGAGTGAGGCTGGGAGGCAGGCGGGGTGAGACACTGGGTGGCCTTGTAGACATGGGGAAGCTTTTGGTTTTTATGTTGAGTGTAAGGGAGCCAGGAAGAGACTGAAGTTACCCAAATAGGAAACGCTCACATTTATACTCTTGTAAGGCCTCTCTGGCTACCAGTGGGTTGGGGGTGCTGGAGGCCTGGATCGCTGCTGGTGCAGGGTGTGGGGTGCAGGGTAGACTGAGTCAGAGCGAGATCCACAGCAAGTGACTGGGAGGGTGGGAGGAGCCCTGCACTGCAGAGTGACCGTAACTGGCCTCAGTCTCTCCAGGTAAAGGGAAGGCTGTCTACACTGGGTTTCCCAGAGCTGGGTGTCCCCGAAGTGCCTGCAGGGTGGACGAAGAGCCAGTGGGGCCCCACCTGAGGCTTATCATACACCCGCTGCTCACCCCACCAGCTCCAGTTACACTACAACTAGCCGTTTTATGGATTAGAGTCCTGGATAAGGTTCCATTTGAAGCAAGGTTCCTATTGCTTGAAAAAATAAGCCCCTAGGGAGCCGTGGCCTCCGAGATATCCGGGAACGCCCTTGGGTCCCGTCCCTGTCTGAGAAGTGAGTGGCCATCAGGGCCAGCGCGGTCCTTAGTGTGGGCGAGCCAGTTGCTGGCGCTGGAGGCCCCCGACTTGGTTTTCATTTGGCTCATCCCCTGCCTCTGGCCCCAGGTGGTGATGAAGGTGGTGCAGCTGCTGCCCGATGGGCACCGGGTGAAGAGGGAGGTGGACGCGGCGCTGGACACGGTCAGCGAGACCATGACGCCCATGCACTACCACCTGCGGGAGATCATCATTTGCACCTTCCGCCAGGTGAGCCCCGGCCCACGTGCCGTCCCCGCGTGCACAGCCCAGGAGGGGGCTGACCTGGGTGTGAGGCGGCTAGGGCGCCCCACAGGACCCTCAGGGGCTCTCAGTCCCTTCTATGCCTCCTGGAAGTCAAGGTGATCCCTGCCATGGAAGCACGCCCAGCCCTGACTTTCCCCGGCTGGATTCCGCAGTGCTTGGTGGGGTGTGCAGGGGTGAGGTTCAGAGGATTCGGCAACTGCTGTGGCCCTGGGACCCATCAAGGATGTGACTGCTCAGATGAACACCCTGTCCTCGATCCCTGTGGTGCCAGGCATTCACCCTCCAGTTTCTGGGCCATGGGAGGCCCTGGGGGTACTGGGCAGGAGGCAGGTGGGTGGATGGGTCCTGGGGAGCGGCTGTTTAATATCCGGCAGGAAAGCCATCCAGTGTTTTCACAGCTGATGCTGCCTGAGGGACTAAGCATTCAATTATACACATCAGAAGTTTTCTATAAAAGTCCAGATTTCATATAAAAATTCAGAATTTTATCCGATCTAGAAAAAACAAGCCCTTTAGTCAGCCATGGTCCCAGGCACTCTGTTGCACGTGGCCCAGCTGGTGGAGTCACATAACCCACGAGGGCTGCTCTGGCCATCAGACTCAGGGGCCTCTGGTCTCTGTGTGGAGCATCAGTTCAGTTCAGTCGCTCAGTTGTGTCTGACTTTTTGTGACCCCATGAATCGCAGCCCATCAGGCCTCCCTGTCCATCACCAACTCCCGGAGTTCACTCAGACTCACATCCATCAAGTCAGTGATGCCATCCAGCCATCTCATCCTCTGTTGTCCCCTTCTCCTCCTGCTCCCAATCCCTCCCAGCATCAGAGTCTTTTCCAATGAGTCAACTCTTTGCATGAGGTGGCCAAAGTACTGGAGTTTCAGCTTCAGTATCATTCCCTCCAAAGAAATCCCAGGGCTGATCTCCTTCAGAATGGATGGGTTGGATCTCCTTGCAGTCCAAGGGACTCTCAAGAGTCTTCTCCAACACCACAGTTCAAAAGCATCAATTCTTCGGCGCTCAGCTTTCTTCACACTCCAACTCTCACATCCATACATGACCACTGGAAAAACCATAGCCTTGACTAGACGGACCTTTGTTGGCAAAGTAATGTCTCTGCTTTTCAATATGCTATCTAGGTTGGTCATAACTTTCCTTCCAAGGAGTAAGCGTCTTTTAATTTCATGGCTGCAATCACCATCTGCAGTGATTTTGGAGCCCAAAAAATAAAGTCTGACACTGTTTCCACTGTTTCCCCATCTATTTGCCATGAAGTGATGGGACCAGATGCCATGATCTTTGTTTTCTGAATGTTGAGCTTTAAGCCAACTTTTTCACTCTCCTCTTTCACTTTCATCAAGAGGCTTTTTTGTTCCTCTTCACTTTCTGCCATAAGGGTGGTGTCATCTGCATATCTGAGGTTATTGATATTTCACCCGGCAATCTTGATTCCAGCTTGTGCTTCTTCCAGCCCAGCGTTTCTCGTAATGTACTCTGCATATAAGTTAAATAAGCAGGGTGACAATATACAGCCTTGACGTACTCCTTTTCCTGTTTGGAACCAGTCTGTTGTTCCATGTCCAGTTCTAACTGTTGTTTCCTGACCTGCATATAGGTTTCTGAAGAGGCAGGTCAGGTGGTGTGGTATTCCCATCTCTTTCAGAATTTTCCACAGTTTATTGTGATCCACACAGTCCGACCTGTCTAATTCTGTTCCTCTCTGACCCAGTGAACTTGACTGTCTGCTGGGCAGAGGAGGGTGCTGGCGTGGGAGGGGACAGTTGTGAAGGGAGCGGGAGCTTTGAGAAGACTGTGCCCCAAGTGAGTGAGCACCCCCCTGGGTGCTGACCTGTGGTGGGGCAGCGGTCCCCAAGAAGGGGTGGCTCCGAGCCAGCCCCGCGCTCGGCCTGCACTGGGCACGCGTTGTGAATGGCTGATCCAGGCCAACCTTTGCTCAGGGTCACGGATCAGATCACGGTTGGGGGAAAGGGTGTTTGGCTGGAGGCAGGCCACCTGGGTTATGCCCGGGGTCAGTGGTCAGTTGGAAGGGATACCAAATTTGGGGTGGGGAAAGTGGTTAAGGAGTTTCAGACTTTGCTGAGCTTTGAAAGATGGAGTAGTTTTTCCCCACGGCCAGCAGCTCCCTTTGAGTTGCCTGTGGGTCTCCCTCATGGCGATCTGGTATTCTGCCACCAGGTGGCAGCAGTGAGCCGAGAGCCTGAGCGCCTCCTGCTCAGGAGACGTTGAGAGCGCAGAGAACCACGCTTCCACTTCTCTCTGAAGCTAGAGGCCTGAGTAGTAGGAAAGGAATGCCTAGCTCTGCTTCAAAGTACCGCAGGTCCCCTCCCGACGCTGACCACACTCAGTCAGAGTACCCCTCTTCACAGCCTCTTCCTTCTGGCCCTGCTGGCTCTCCGCTGCCTTCGGGCAATCCAGGGGTCTCCCCACCCCACGAAAGCTGATAGACCCTCCCCTCCTCTGAGCTCTGCAGCCGTGGATGTTCACTGTGGGGCACACAGAGGGTGCAGCAGGGGGCAGCAGGGGGGCATGAGCCTCGGGGAGAGAGGAAAGGTCCCACAGAGCAGCCCTTGAACCGTCCTGATGTAATGAGAGCCAGGGGGAGTTGCTTCGGATGGGAGGGACTGCATGGGCAAAGGCCAGGAGCTGGAAAAGTGCAGAGAGTTCAGAGGTGGTGAAGGTGCTTCGGTGCCCACGAACACAGTTGTGTTGGAAATTGTCAGAGATGAGCCTGGATGGGTAAGCTGGCTCTGCTCTGTTGGCAGTGGGAGGGGAGGGTGGGGTGGCTGGGACTAAGAGCAGTAGATGCTCAGGCTGCCTTTGGAGTTTGGCGTGTTTTAATGGAAACAGAACCAGCAGAGGACTCTCGTTCCCTCCCCATAAGATCTGGCCACTTACCCCTATTCCAAAGGCCAGGATGGTGCCAACCTCTGCTGTGGGAAGAACCCCTGAACCCCATCCCTGGTGTTGGTGATTGGGGGAATAAGGGTCTGGGACAGAAGCAGGGTCCAGAGTCATTCCCCAGTGTGGCCACCAGGTGGCCCCAGTGAGCTGCGCTTGGGCTAAACTGAAAAGAGCTGAAGGACTGAGGGGCCTGAGACACCCTCCAATTCAATTCTCACCCTGGCTGTACAATAGATTCACCTGGGAGCTTTAAAACAGGCCCATGCCTGAGCTCCATCCCCAGAGAGTCTGATTCCATTGGTCTACTAGGGATGGGGGTGGCCAGGGCATGGATCTTTTCCTAAAGTAACTTAGGTAATTCTGAAGAGCGGTTAAGGTTGAGCACTACATACTCTAAGCCAGGGCCCCCAGCTTTAGGAGGTTCCGGAGTACCTGGAGGGTGTTAGATCCATGTTTCTGGGCCCAGCCTGACCTTTGCTTCTGTAGGTCCGGGTGCCTAGCAAGCTCCTAGATGCTGCTGCTACTCCTGGGCGGGGGCCACACGGGGGGTCTAACATGTCCTGTCTTGCCCTCTTGCTCTCTCCTTTGCTTAAAAATATATATATATATTTTATTGAAGTATAGTTCACTTAAAGCATTTCAGGTGCCTAGCAAGGTGATTCAGTTATACATGTATGTATATATTATTTTTCCGGAGAAGGCAATGGCAACCCACTCCAGTACTCTTGCCTGGCAAATCCCATGGACGGAGGAGCCTGGTAGGCTGCAGTCCATGGGGTCACTAAGAGTCAGACACGACTGAGCGACTTCACTTTCACTTTTCACTTTCATGCATTGGAGTTTCCTTGCTCTCTCCTCATTTTCATGAGTTAGAAGAGTAACTATTGTTAAGATGGCAGTACTCCCCAAACTGATTCCCTGCCTCTTCCCAATTGACTCTGTCAGCAAGTGCACCCCACCTCCCCTTCCTCTTGGATCTGCTTGACCCCCACTCAGGGACCTTAGGGAAACCCATCACTCCACACTCTGCCAGAGCACCCAGCCACTGCCTCCTAGAGGGGCAGAGAGATACACAGTCTCCCATGCAGGAGGCAAGGACCTCAGGTCCTATTTCACCCACAGAAGTCCTCAGTGACCAGGTAAGAAGCCACCTAATCATTTGGACCACAGCTATCATGGGTGGCTAGACTCAAAAAGGACAGTTTCCAGGGAATTTCCTGACAGTCCGGTGGTTAGGACTTCATGTTTTTACTGCAGAATGTGTGGGTTCAGTCCCTGATTGGGGACCTAAGATCCCACAAGCCATGCAGTATGGCCAAATAAATAATTTTTTTAATTAAAAAAAGAAGGCCAATCACCAGTAATAGTGAGGATGTTTATTGCTACTGTGTAGAAACACAACTGGTATTTATATATGGATCTTCTATTTTACAATCTTGTAGAACTCATTTATTAGTTTTAATACTTTTTATTAGTGAATTTCCTCCAATTTTATGTATACAAGATCATGTCATCAGCAAATAGAGATAGATACTTTTGTCTTTCCAATATGCATGCTTTTTATTAAATTTTCTCTGGCAAGGTCTTCATGGACAATGTTGACTAGAAGTGGCAAGAACAGACATCTTTGTCTTGTTCCTGATCTTAAGAGGAAAGCTTTCTGTCTCTCACCTTTAAGTAAGATGTCAACTGTGGGTTTTTCATAGAAATCCTTTGTCAGACTGAAGAAGTTCCTCTGCATTCTTAGTTTATTGAGTGTGTTTTTTTAATGAAGAGATGTTAAATTTTATCAAATGCCTTTTCTCTTTCCATTGAGATGATTCTTTGGCTTTTGCCCTTATTCTGTTGGTAGAGTGTATTATTGGAATTGATTTTTGGGTGTTAAACCGAGCTTGCATCTGTGGGATAAATCCTTCTTGGTCATGATGTATGATCTTCTTATGTATTGCTGCGTTTGGTTTGTTGAGGATTTTTGCATCAAATTCATAAAAGCTACTGATCTATAGTTTTCTTTTTCTATGATGTGTTTGTGTGGTTTGGCATCAGGGTGATGCTGGCCTCATACAGTGGTGTGTGTGTGTGTGTGTGTGTGTGTGTTAGTTGCTTAGTCATGTCCGACTCTGTGACTCCATGGACTGTAGCCTGCCAGTCTCCTCAGTCTGTGGAATTCTCTAGACAAGACTACTGGAGTGGGTTGCCATTTCCTTCTCCAGGGGATCTTCCTGACTCAGGGATCGAACCCAGGTCTCCCTCACTGCAGGCAGACTCTTTACCATCTGAGCCACCAGGGAAGCCACCCATACAGTGTTACCCTCTGACTTTTACAGAGAGGGATACAGAAGCCTAGAGAGGGAGAGAGGGTATCCTGAGTGTGTTAGTCAGCTCGGGCTGGCATACCAGAATCCCACAGACGGCATGGCGTAACCAAGAGAAATTTCCTGTCTCACGGTTCTGGCGGCTGGCAAGTTCAAGACCAAGATTCTGGCTGATTGGGTTTCTAGTGAGGGCTCTCATCCTGGTTTCCATTCAGCTGCCTTCTCACTGTGTCCTCACATGGCCTGTGTGTGTGTGTGTGTGTACAGAGATGGGGGAAGGCAGGAGGCTCTCTGGTCTCCTTTCTTATGAGGACACTAATCTCAGAGGCCATCTAATCATAGACTCCCAGAAGTGCTGTTATAGAACAAAGACGGGAGCTGAAGACCTTATTCCTTATTTCACACACCAAATTAAACAAAGGGAAGGACCTTTCAAGGGTTGCCAATATGTGATGTTGTTAAATGTGTTCATTTTAAAGGAAGAAAGGAAGGAAAGGAGCAAAACTGAAAAAACCCAACTACTATCCAACATGGTTGGTGTTGTATAAAAGAAAGGTTATTTTAATACCAGAAAAGTAGAGTGAGTGTTCTCAGAATAGAGGACAGGCCTTGAAGAGATTTGTATGTCTAAATGCCTGTGGACATGGGGAACTGGTCATGAACCTAGATTTGGGACTTGCAGCTTTTGGCAACGTGGCTGCTGTTTACTTCGAAAGGCAGCATGCCTCCTCCAGGGTCACCCTGTACCTGCCCTGGCCTGACTGGACCCAGAGTCTGTGTCCTGCCTGGGAGCAGGGTGACCTGAGCTGTCCCAGCGGCTTCCAGACTTGAAGGAGCATCTGGCCTCCTGCTCGTGTGTGTGTGTGTGTGCGTGCGTGCGTGCGTGCATGCACCCTGGAATGGACTTAATTATGATCGTCAATCCCTGTGTGGATGAGAAGGAAGCAAGTTAGGTTGTCCTGGGTGGACTGGCGCAAGGAATGAGGATGTGGGAGCTGGAGGGAGCTGGGTTCTGACAGGGCCACCTTCATCCTCTTTGGCCACCTGTGTCCTCCACCTGCCAGACTGGACTCTTGCAGCTTCCTGGTAGGGCTGTGTGTGGGAATGGCAAGGGGACTGGAAGCACAGGGCTTGGCTGGTACAAAGTGAATGCTCCAGAAAGGGAGCCCCAAGGATCTTTGTGGGGCAGCATATCCTGTGATGTTCTTCCTAGCTTTAACCCCCTGAACAGACTCTCAGAATTTAGTGCCCAGGGGACTTAGAGAGCATCTGACCGCTTTGTTTACAGATGAATAGAGGAATGGGATGCCCAGGCTCCCACATGAGTTATCATAGGCAGAGCAGAGGTGAGAGGCAAAGACCCTCCCTCCCAGCCCTGAGCCCCTCCCCTGATGCCCTTGACCTCAGGTCTTGGTCCTTGTTGCCCTAGTGGGCTGCGGGGGGCTTGCTGAGGCTCCAGAAGGCAGCTGTTCCCTCTCCCGTTTCCCCCGATGGACTGACTCCTCTGGAATTTGGCAGCTGTGTCTCACTTCTGGTACATGGCTGTGTTTGTAGATCCCTGCCCTCTGGTTTCAAGCCAGAAGCCCTGAGGTGCTCTCCAATGGAGACTGCAGCGTCTGCTCAGAGCAGGCCAGAGTGCTGCACGTATACGCTTGTTTGCCCAGCTAGAGCCCCAGAACCTCTGCCTGGCAGTGGGCGTACCACCTACATCAGCTGTCCACTTGCCTGGCAACATTCCAGATCCAGTCCGCACTCTGTTCACCTCAAGGTTTCCTCCCAGGAGCCCACCGCCTTGGGATTCTGAAACCCTCTGCAGCACACGGCTCCTCGGCTTCCTGCCCTGCACCCCGGAACCCTCAAACAGTGCATTTCCCTTCCCGGCCAGGCCCAACAGTCAGCTTACACCCTGATCACAAGCAAGTAAGAAAACAACTCCTGGAACTCGGCAAGTGCACTTCTGCCGGCAGTAGAACCATTTCAGGGCCCTCGGTGGAGACAAGCGGGAGGGTGTGGAGGTCGCTGCTCTGTTGAGGATCAGGAAGGAGGGCTCAGAGCGTGTGTGAGTCTCCATCTGCACCGTGAGGCCACATAACAGTGATGAGGACTGTTTGTTGCTTTTTTTGTGGTTATGGGAAGGATATCAGACCATTACCCAGTCTCCCAGGAATGGTTTCAGCTTGCCTTCTCTTTCTAGTCTGTGTTCCTGTGCACATATGTCCTCTAACAGGAGGATCGTGATAGGTGCCCGGGCTGTCCTGTGTGTTCACCTGGATGATGTTCTTGGATTGAAACGTGTACTCAGTTAGCACATTGCTTGCTGAGTGCCTGTCCTGTGTCTGGGGATGGAATAGTGAGTGACGCTTCACTGAGATTACTTTCTAGGAGAATGAGGAGAGGCTCATAAATAAATAGTTGGGGCTCGTGGACTTTTTAGCCTGTCTGTTGAATACCCTTTATATCCCCAAATGTAATGTTGGCATGATAACGTGGTGGAGTGGGCACGTCCCAGCGTCCCCTGCTCTTCCTGTGGAGGTGGCCCATGAGATTGCTTCCTGTTGTTCTCTGAGCAGGTGATGGTACCGTGGATCTCATGGCGTGTGCTGCTCTTTCATCCACATGGCTTGGTTCTGTAGGCTGATTCTTAGAAGTAGGATTATTGACTGAATTGAAAAGTAGGAACTTATTTTTTGTAATTATTTTGGAAAATGTCAAAGTAGGGAGAATAATTCCATGAACCCTTGTGTTACCAGCTTCAGGAATCAAGACCAGTCTTCTCTCATCTGAAGCCCTGCCAGTGCTGCCCACCACCCTCTCTGGATTATTCTGAAGCAAGTCCTAGACTGAATATTACTTTCTCTGAAATATTTCAGCATATACATTAGAGAAGGGATCTTTTAAAAAAGACCATCATAATGCCATTATCACACCTAAAACAATAGTGATTTCTCACCCTGCAATACCTAGTTGGTGTTAGATTTTCTTACTGGTCTCCCAGGGTCTTTCTGCAGTTGTATAAGAACCCAAAAGATCCACATGTGGCATTTATCTGATGAGACTTTAAGTCTCAATGAACATAGAACATTCGCCCTCCTTTCCTCCCCTGAAGTGAGTGTGATGAGGTAACCGGTTATCTTCCTGGGCGCCCGGTAGTCCAGATCTTGCTGATTGCACCACAGGGTTTGTCGAGCCTGTGTCGCAGTCCCTGTGCTCCCTGTAAACCTAGAGCCCTGGCTCCATCAGGTTTGGCTTGGTGTTTGGCCGGCACAGTTGTGGGTGATGCTGTGTGCTGCCGCAGGGCCCTGGAAGGTCCTGTGGTCTCTCTTGTGAGCTGGCAGCCTCTGGCGCTCATCTTCTGGATTCCTTATTTTATTCAGGGTTTACAAAACGGTGATATCTTGGCTCTCTCATTCCCTCTGCATTAATTGATTGCAGCGCTTCCAGAAAGGGACTCCCCGTACATGCTGCGAGGACACGAAGGCAGGGCCAGTGCTTGCTTTCCCCTAGATTTGCCATTCCCAGAGGAGCTTTGGGAGATGCTTCCCTGAAGCCGAAGGGAGGGACTTGGTGAGCCCTAATGTTCCTGCAGACCCGGATGGCACTGGAGTCTGTGTTGAGGGTCTGGGGCTGACTAGGTGGGGGTGGTCTGAGAGAGGGGAGGTGGATGGGAGGCTGGGAGTTGCTGGAGGTGGGAGGACCCAGGCCCCATGTGTCCTTGGCCAACTGGGAGGTATCCTTGCCAAGCTGACTATACATTTTCACATCCATGGTCTGGCCCAGTCTTCACTGTGTGCCTGTGCCCGACCAAGGCAGCCTGTAACATTACCTCCAGTTGAGGAGGGGAGGCACCGGGCTTGCCCAAGAACACACAGCTGGTAGATGACAGCAGGAGGAGGGCGGGACCCCAGCCCCTGAGTCTCAGGTCAGGCCCTGGCCGCTGCGCCACACTGCTGCCGAGGAGGAGAAGCACCATTTTCCCTCCCTTGCCCACCTCCAGCCCCACTGGGAGAACAGTACAACCTGGAAACCACGGCCCTGGCCCTTGTATTCCCAGCCTGTGTAGGGGAAGGGGGCCAGAAGACAAGAACCCATTTCAGACTCAGGTCATGGCTATAGAAGGGCGTGGGACCAAATCTGCACACACATTTTCCATAGAGACAGACCTTCCCTGATATAGCAGCCTGGGCACCTCTCTCCACTGAGGCCTGCCTCAGGCTGCCGGGCCTCTGGGCTGCAGCTCATGATGCCTCCTCCATTCCAGACTGTCAGTGAGATTGGGTCTGGGCCCGATCACCCCATGTATGTGAAGGGGCCAGAATGCTCAGGGTGTTTAAAAAAAAAACCTCAAATGGAAAAATGAAAGGGAAAATGCTTTGAACTAAGCCACTCCATGAAGTTGGGGTAGAGGTGAGAAGGCTGGGCCCCTGACTGAGGAGAATCCAAGATGGCCACCAGCCCACCGTGGTGACACCATCTGGTGGATGAGTTGTTTCCTGCTGGGCCTGGAAAGGGAAAATATTTGTGACAGAAACCAAGGTCAGGGCTCCTGCAGGAAGTCCTGTTAGAATCATTAATGCCAGGGGTACTTTTCCTTAGCCTTGGCTAGTGATGTAAATTCTGTATTGGTTCTGTGTTTAAAGCAGTATGGTTGTCTCTCTTCCATCCCTTCAGAAAGAGGTTGAGGAAAATCTGAGGTGAAGGTAGCCACAGAGGGAGATGTAAAATGTCCCTTGGTCTCAAGTTGAGGTTTATTTTATAGACTGATGCTTTAACTTTGAGCTGTTCTTTTTGAGTTTTCTGAGAACTTCCTTCTCTTTCCTTGGGTTCACAGAACAGCTGGGGAGGAGGCGAGGGTGGGTTTTATTAGACCGATTTTCCTGAGGGAGACACTGAGGCCTAATGAAGTTTTGTGACCAGCTGAAGGCAGGATCAGAACCTGTCTCCCAACTCCTCGGCCCACATTCCTTTCCTCACTGCCACAACCCAGGGAACAGTTCTTTTGTGGCAGAATAAAAGGGTTGGCAAGGAAGCCTGGATGCACCACCCTGGATTGCTAAGAGGTCAGAGAGGTCCAGCTCAGCGCCCCAAGGACTAAGATTATTTCTTAAGAAAAATGTAGAGAGAGACAGCTCTGGCCCTGACCCCCACATGGGGTCTCTCTCGGTCTCTCCAAGACTCTGGCTTGGCCAGAGTTGTTCCTTGGAGACCTCATCCCGGTAGGTAAAGTGTCTTAGGTCGGCAGTTAGAGCAGTCCTGGAGTGCTGTGAGCTGTCGCGTAAAACACGACAGAGGATCCTTCCTGAGGCTCTTTAACCTCGGCCTAAAATAGAGCCAGTGGATTGGTGAGCAGCTTTCAGATGGGGTGGGTGTCTGTAGGTCTGTGTGTAAGCGTGAATGCATGAATGAGTGTGAGTAGGCTCATGCTCTCAGTCTGAGTCCTCCTTAGCTTTTCCTTCTTTCCCATCATATGGCTGAGCTGGAACTGCTTCCATCCTCCGGGTGTACTTGCCTGGTTTCTTCAACAGCGTCCATCCAGTGAGCACGGATGGCGTGCCAGGCATGGTTTTCGAGCAGGCACCATCAGACTTGGGGTTTTCAGTGGTTTAGAAGGGGTCCACATCTCAACCCCAGCATATTCCCCCCTCGCCTGATACCCAGCCTGTGTGCTCACAGCTGTTGTTGTCAAGTTTGTGGTTGTCACTGGAGTTGACTCTTTTTGCTGGATCGTCTCTGTTCCATGCACAAGGGCTCATCCTGAAACCCTGACTCAGACCCTGCCTGGCTCGGGCAGGACTCCATGAACGTCTGCCCATGAGTGGATGGAAGGCGGACGAGGGGATAGTCACTGCGTGATTAAACAGGAAACTGGCCCCCAGCATCTCTGTGCCTTTTGGTTCTTTGTCCACATCGTTGGTCTCCAGGAGAGGACGCTCTTCTCCAGTGACTGACAGCCCTAGTGGGGGTTGGTAACCTGGGTGTTAGCCCAGGCTCTGCTGGTAACTTCCGGTGCAGCTGCGGGCCCATCACTTTGACCTGCCTGGATCTCTGTTTTTCCATCTGTCGCTTGGGTTCACTGCTGCTGCCCGGCCTGCTTTGAGGGGTGGTGGTGAGCACCAGCCTGGGTACAGATGATGTGGGAGTGGGCTGTAGGGTAGCTGGGACACCAGGCAGACTCCCTGGGTCGTGTGCAGGGACAGTGGGCTCCTGAGGCTGGCACCGTATCTGGTCGGCCCTGAATCCCAGAGCCTGGCCTACGCGTGACAGTGTTTGTTGAATGAACAGGACACAGAGAAGCCCATGGTGGCAAGTTTAGCTCCTTCATGCTTTGAAAGTGCTGATCAAAATATGACATCTTCGGAAAGCCAGTTACCCACGTCTGGGCTGAGGGCCTAATCCTTCTTGGGGATTAGGTGTGGAAAGCTTCCTTGGGCTTGAGGCCCCTCTTCCCCACAGGCCTGAGGATGGAGTCTGTAGGGACTCATGTGGAGCCCCCAAGGAGAGGGTAGCATTGAACTTTGAGAAGAAGGGTGGGGTCTGAATTTGGCAACCCTGCCCCTTAGGAACTGCCATCTTTTTTTTTTTTTTTTTTTAATATTTTGGCTGCATATTTCAGCATGTTGGATCTTAGTTCCCTGACCAGGGATTGAACCCATGTCCCCTGCATTGGAAGCTTGGAGTCTTAACCACTGGCCCACCAGGGAAGTCTAGAAACTGACTATCTTTGAGTGCTGTCAATCTCCTGACCAATCTGAACCCTGCTTCAACTGGAGAGCAGTGGTTACCAAAGGAGGGCTTGTTCTTGGGGAGCAGGCAGGGAGAGGGCAGCAGGGGGCTCCAGTAATGGCTCCACGTTCTTGCAGGCTCACACTGGTGCTGTGGGGAGAAGAGACGGCAGGGACGGGGGTGAGGGCAGTGGCAGGGAGGCCGGCAGGAGCTGTCCCTGAGATGTGGTGGCTTTACCGGAACAACTTCTGGGAGTCTGTTGATGTAGAGTCGGTGGGATTTTCTTATTGGTTGGATGTGGGGCTGAGACCCACATTAGAAAAGACCCCAGTGCTGGGAAAGATTGAGGGCAGAAGGAGAAGAGGGTGACAGAGGATGAGGTGGTTGTATGGCATCACCAACTCAATGGACATGAACTTGGGCAAACTCTGGGAGATGGTGAGGGACCAGGAAGCCTGGCGTGCTGCCGTCCATGGGGTCTTGAAGAGTCAGACATGACTCGGTGACTGAACTAAACGAAACTGGGGCTGAGAAAGGGAGAGGTCGAGGAGGAATGTCAAGTTCGGGCCTAAGCAGCAGGAAGGATGGAATTTCCTCTAAGAGGGCAAGTTATGGGCAGGTCAGGTTTGGGGAGGGCTCCCAAGGTCCGTTTGGGGTGCGGGTGGAATTGTGGAGTCTGAACTGTATCCCCGTGGAGCTCATGAGCAGTGGTTGCACGTCTGAGTCCCGATGCAGGTGTGTGTGTGGGAGTCCGCAGGGTCCTGCCTGCACTTTCGGTCCCCGGTGACACTGAAAGGGTGACATGACCTAGGAAGTGAGTGTCCATTGACTAGTCAGGCGCCCTCTGCACACCGGGTCCTGGTCAGACACTTGGGGCTGTGGTGGGGAGGCAGAGATGGAAACTGCTTATAATCTGACGTCTGCCCCAACTTATCGTTGTCTTGAGGAGACCAGTCATGCCTTGGAGAAGCAGTCAGAAACCTTCATGATGGACCTTGCTGGTGGCCCAGTGGTTAAGACTCTGAGCTCCCAATGAAGGGGGCATGGATTCGATCAATCCCTGGTCTGAGAACTAAGATCCCGCATGTTGTATGACATGGCCTAAGAAAAAAAAAAGAAACCCTCATGATGGAATGTATTGTAGTAGTTAACGAATTGGTGCAGAGAATGGGAGCCAAGAAGGGCAGGTTGTGGGACTGGATGGTTCAGAGCCTTGGGAAAACAAGGGCTTGTCCAGGGCCTGGAGGGATAAGATGAACATCACCTGGCTGGGCGAAGGGAGAGCATTCCAGACAGGAGGAAGAAAGAGGGTAAAAGTACAGCTCCAAGAGTGAGGCAGGGAGTGGCTGAACTCGAATGTGGTGAAGGGGGCTAGGGTGCTGGTAGGAAAGCTGGAGTTTTGGAATTCATGTCCCAGCTTAGAACTCTGCGACCTTGCTGAGCCCCATCTGCAACATGAGATGTCCCTCTTCCCTCACGGGGTTGCTGGAGGGCATATCAGAATCTCATCATCAGATCTGCACGAACATGCTCAACCCAGTACCCGCGCTCAGGGGCCCTGTGCACACCTGGGGGGCTTTCCGGCCCTGCCCCTGTGGAGCTCTCCCAGGTGGTCCAGCGAGCAGCAGAGCTTCGGGGGAGCCACTGCAGGCGCCGCTGGGCCCGTGCTGATGCTGGGTCGAATGGAGGCGTGAGAAACCTGACCTCCCCAGCACGTGGGCCACCTTTCCCGGGCCCTGTCTATTTTCGTGCTCAGTCCCCAGTGGATGAGGAAACCTTTGCTCCGCCACAGCTAATGACAGCCTGGCCTGCCAGGCCACTTAAAAACAGCCACTATTTTTATCTACTGGAGGCAGCTGGCCTGTCTTCCTCCCCAGACAGTGCTGACATGGGGTGATTTTGAGGAAACCAGGGCTTTGCTAGGAAGGTGGGTCATTATCTCAAATCATAGACTGCGGTCTGGCAGGATGCACCTAAGGAACCTTCCGGCGGGTGTCAGGCGTCACCTTGACCCGGTGGTCTGAATTTAGAGATAATTCTACCCTACCTTGCCAGTAGGACTCGGAAGGAATCACTTGACCTCTCCACCCCAGATGGTCCTCAGAATCCTTGCTGGAGTTTCAGGGCACGTCAGGATTGTGTCCCCCCAGCCGCAGCGGGTGCCAAGAGGATAAGGGCTGGTGCAGTGGTGCCCCTGGGCTGCGCCCAGAGCTGGGGCCTCTTCACACCCCAGGACCTTACTTCTGAGCTCTCGAAAGTAGTTTGCAGTGGCTCTCACCTGGTGGGACAGTGGGTGAATTCCTTTCCTTCTCTCTAAGAAACTGTATTGAACTAGGCTCCTGGCCTTTGGATGGAGATTGGGGAGCAGGGTAAGGGATGGGGTGGTGGATGCCCAGTGCTTCTCAGCATGACGTATTCATCCTTAGAGACAGGCAGAATTGTGCTGTGTTGGCCACAGTTTGTATTTAGGTAAAAAAATTTTTTTAAATTTTTGGTTCACTGCTTAATTTCTAAACAAAAAAAAGTTTTGTTTTTTTTTTTTGAGCACTGGGTTGCCTGACTCCTAAAACAACAGGCATCCTGCCCTGATCCTGCCCAGTCATCTAACCCAGGCAGCAGCCATGGGGCCATTCCCACCCTCACATCCACCGGAAACCTTCACTGGCTCCTCTGTCTGTAGGGTCCGGGGCTCCCCTGGCTCTAGGTCCCTTGCTGCTACAAACTCCTCCCCACTCCCTCCGTTGAACCCACCTCACTCTTTGACCCTTTCCTCCCCTCTCAGGACACCTTCCTGCCCCCTTCTTCCTAATGCACCTCAAATCCTCCTTCTCTCAGAGCCCCTTCCTCTTCCAGCTACCCGTCTTGCCTCGATCCCGCCATCCGGCTGCTCTGGGTATTTGCCGGCTGTCCTTTGCCTCCCCCAGACCACAGGCATCTCTGCGGGCAGGGCCTGTGTGTGCCCCACCTTTGTGCCGGGCCCCCACCCCCCGTTCCATGAATGGCTGGACCCGTGTGGCTCCCCAGGGCTTATAGGTATTTCCTTGTACCATACTTTACTGAGCTCTCTGATCCCTGGCGACGTGGGGCTGAGTTTAAATGGCAGAACTGGGACCGGAACCCAGTCCCGTCTCCCAGGGAGTCAAGGCATTGGCCGTGGTCCCCTCACCCCAGTAGGGCCCCGTTCACTGTCCGCCTTCCACTCCTGCTCCGTTCCCAAAGCTCCAGAGATGCTTCTGGAAGGTAATGGGAGGGGCCAGCTGTGCAAGTGATCGTCCACTCCCGACCCTGGGAGCAATGATGACAGAGGCCCCAAAGGCCGAATCACCCGAGGCAGATGCGGGAGGGGCCACAGGCCCCGCGAGCCTGTCTCCTCCAGCTCGCTGTTCAGGGTGCTGTGGGTTGTGTCACGTCCGGGGTAAGGGCCCGTCTGGGAGCCTTCCCAAAGGAGATGCATGAGACTGACATTGTGTGCCTGCGTGGGAAGGCTTCCAGCTGTGGCCCAGCTGTTAGGAGACCGCCCTTCCTGGTTCCTGGGGGCTGGGAGTCATCTGTGCCCTCCCCTGGGTGCTCCCGGTGCCTGAAGGTACAGCCGCTATGCCGCACCCTCTTCCTGGAGCAGAGAGGGCTGCTGTGGGCCCTGGATGGTGGCCAGGCCTGGAACAGTGGCGCGGTGGTGAGAAGAGGGAGGGTGCGAGGTGAGGTGGGGTGTTCAGTCCTTGGGGCTCCCCCTGGTGGCGATCCATCTGTGGTGGGCTTAAGGGGCACACTCAGGTGTTGGGGTGGACACCCTATGGCAGGGAGCTGGCCCTATTTGTCCTGGGCCTGTGCCCCCGGCTGCCCGCTGACCCCCATGCTGAGGAGAAGCTGGAGAGGCCCCCGAGTAAGCCTCCTTCCTCCTGAGCATCAGTCTGCCCTGAGTCCTCCATTAACAGGTCACCCCTACTCTCAGACCTTCAGTGGCCCCCCAGTGCTGAAGTCTCAGCCCAAGCTCTGTAGATGCCGAGGGAACTTTTCACAATCCAAGGCCCAGGCCCAGCCTGTGGAGACGCTCGTCTGGCCTGGGGTGGGGCCCAGGCATCTGCATGCAGGGCAGGTGATTAGAGGGCGGCCGTCTCAGCCCAGGGCAGCTGCCAGTGGGTGCTAACCCATCCCTTTGCACCCTCCTTCCAGCCAAGCTGGCACCTTCCCGATGCCCACCTGCCTCATACCACCCTCACCTCTGTCTTCCCCTTCTGGTGCTTACTGTCCATCCAAGTCCACGGAAGCCCTCACGGTCCAGCTGCATCCACGCTGTCTGGGAAACTATCTTTAATCCCTTGGCAGTCTCTTCTCCCCTTAGCAGAGACCTTGTGCTCTTCTAGAATGTGCTCGGGGATCACTCTTTAAAAGGGTCTGTGTCCCATCCCAGCCTCTTCCTTCCCTGAAGCGCTGCACCTCTTGCTAATTCTGTTTCTGTGGTCTTTCTATGACCTGTCCCCAGCCTTGGAGAGAGTGTGTGTGTGAGAGAGATTGTGTGTGTGTGTGTACGTGTGCAGTGTGTGTGTGACTCTGGTTGTGTAGGGTGTGTGAGTGAGGGTGTCTGGTATGTGAGTGAGGTATTTGTGAGTGTATACATACATGTGTATGAGTGTGGGTGTGGTGTGTACAATTGTGAGAGTCTCTGTGTGTGGGATGTGTGTATGTGTGTTGAGTGTGTAGGGTGTGTGATTATGAGAGTCTGAGTGTGTGTGGAGTATGTGAGTGGTGTGTTTGTATATCTGTAGAGTGTGTATAGTGTATATATGATTGTGAGAGTCCGTGAGTGTGTGTGGTATGTGTGACTGGGTGCATGTGGTGTGTAAGAGGGGTGTGTATGTATGAGTGTATGTGTGTTGTGTGTGATTGTGAGGATCTGTGTGTGGTGTGTATATGAGAATGTGGTGTGTGAGTGGGGTCTGTGTGTGAGTGTATGTGTGGTGTGTGTGATTATGAGAGTCTGTGGGTGTGGAGTATGTGAGTGGTGTGTTTGTATATGTGTAGAGTGTGTGTGGAGTGTATGGTATATATGACTGTGAGAGTCTGTGAGTGTGTGTGGGGTGTGTGTGTATGTATGGTGTGTGTGATTGTGAGGCTCTGTGTGTGGTATGTGTGTGAGATTAAGATGTGTGTACATGTGTAGAGTGTGTATGGTATGTGTGTATGAGTGTATGTGGTGTGTGTGATAGTGAGGCTCGTGAGTGTGTGTGGGGTGTGTGACTGAGTTCCTCTGGGGTATGTGTGAGTGTGTGGTGTATGTGATTGTGTGTGGCGTTTGTGAGGATGGGGTGTGTGTACATGTGTAGAGTGTGTGGTGTGTGTGTGAGAATGGGGCATGTGTACATGTAGTAGTGTGTGTGTGTGAGGATAGGGCATGTGTACATGTGTATGGTGTGTGTGGTGGGGCATATGTACATGTGTAGAGCATGTGTGTGTGTGTGAGTGGGGCGTGTGCACATATGTAGAGCGTGTGTGGTGTGTGTGGTGTGTATGTGAGTGTGGGGCATGTGTGCCTGTGTGGAGCATGTGTGGTGTGTGTGGTGTGTGTGTATGGTATGTGTGTGCCTATGTGGAGCGTGTGTGGTGTGTGTGAGTGGGGGACTTGTGTGCCTGTGTGGAGCATGTGTGGTGTGTGTGTGAGTGTGGGGCATGTGTGCCTGTGTGGAGCGTGTGTTGTGTGTGTGGTGTGTGTGTATGGTGTGTGTGTGCCTGTGTGGAGCATGTGTGATGTGTGTGAGTGGGGGGCGTGTGTGCCTGTGTGGGGCGTGTGTGGTGTGTGTGTGTGAGTTTGGGGCATGTGTGCCTGTGTGCAGCATGTGTGGTGTGAGTGGGGGGCGTGTGTGCCTGTGTAGAGCATGTGTGGTATGTGTGTGAGTGGGGGTCGTGTGTGCCTGTGTAGAGCATGTGTGGTGTGTGTGGTGTGTGTGCGAGTGGGGGGGCATGTGTGCCTATGTGGAGTGTGTGTGGTGTGTGTGTGAGTGTGGGGTGTGTGTACCTGTGTGGAGCATGTGTGGTGTGTGTGTGAGTTTGGGGCATGTGTGCCTGTGTAGAGCGTGTGTGGTGTGAATGGGGGCGTGTGTGCCTGTGTAGAGCGTGTGTGGTATGTGTGGCATGTATGTGAGTGTGGGGCGTGTGTGCGTGTGTGGAGCGTGTGTGGTGTGTGTGTGAGTTTGGGGCATGCGTGCCTGTGTGGAGCGTGTGTGGTGTCAATGGGGGCGTGTGTGCCTGTGTAGAGTGTGTGTGGTTGTGTGGTGTGTATGTGAGTGTGGGGCGTGTGTGCCTGTGTGGGGCGTGTGTGGTGTGTCATGTGTGTGTGTGTGTGTGCCGTGTGTGCCTGTGTGGGGTGTGTGGTGTGTAGTGGGGCATGTGTGTAGTGTGTGCCTGTGTGTGGTGTGTGTGTGCAAGTGTGGGACGTGTGTGCCTGTGTAGAGTATGTGTGGTGTGTGTGTGAGTAGGGGGCGTGTGTGCGTAGAGCGTGTGTGGTGTGTGTGGTGTGTATGTGAGTGTGGGGCGTGTGTGCCTGTGTGGAGCGTGTGTGGTGTGTGTCATGTGTGTGTGGTTCGTGTGTGCCTATGTGGAGCATGTGTGGTGTGTGTGAGTGGGGGGCATGTTGCCTGTGTGGGGCGTGTGTGGTGTGTGTGTGTGAGTGTGGGGCGTGTGTGCCTGTGTGGGGCGTGTGTCGTGTGTGTGTGAGTGTGGGGCGTGTGTACCTGTGTAGAGCATGTGTGGTGTGTGTGTGTGTGTGGGGCATGTGTACTTGTGTAGCGTGTGTGGTATGTGTGTGAGTGTGGGCGTGTGTACCTGTGTGGAGCATGTGTGGTGTGTGTGTGAGTGTGGGGCGTGTGTGCCTGTGTGGAGCGTGTGTGGTGTGTGTGTGAATGTGGGGCATGTGTGCCTGTGTGGAGCGTGTGTGGTGTGAGTGGGGGCAGTGTGTGCCTGTGTAGTGCCTGTGTGGTGTGTGTAGTGTATGTGTGAGTGTGGGGCATGTGTACCTGTGTAGAGCATGTGTGGTGTGTGTGGTGTGTGTGTGACTGGGGGGGCGTGTGTGCCTGTGTGGTGTATGTGGTGTGTGTGTGAGTATGGGGCGTGTGTACCTGTGTGGGGCGTGTGTGGTGTGTGTGTGAGTGTGGGGCGTGTGTGCCTGTGTGGGGCGTGTGTGGTGTGTGTGTGAGTGTGGGGCGGCGTGTGTGCCTGTATAGAGCGGCGTGTGTGCCTGTGTGGAGCGTGTGTGGTGTGTGTGTGAGTGTGGGGCATGTGTGCCTGTGTGGAGCGTGTGTGGTGTGAGTGGGGGCAGTGTGTGCCTGTGTAGTGCCTGTGTGGTGTGTGTGGTGTGTGTGTGAGTGTGGTGTGTGTGTGCCTGTCTGGAGCGTGTGGGGTGTGTGTGGTGCGTGTGTGCCTGTCTGGAGCGTGTGTGGTGTGTGTGGTGCGTGTGTGCCTGTCTGGAGCGTGTGGGTGTGCAGTGTGCTGGGGTGGGGATGAGCTCCAGTCTGACCCCCGTCCCGTGCCGTCCGTCCTGCAGGCGAAAGCGGCCAAGTCGGAGCAGGAGGCCCGGAGGCTGCGGCTGCGGAGCCTGCAGTACCTGGAGCGCTACATCTACCTGGTGCTCTTCAGCGCCTACCTGCACCTGGAGAAGGCCGGCTCCTGGCAGAGGCCCTTCAGCGCCTGGATGCGGGAGGTGAGGGCGGGGCCGGGGACAGGCTCCTCCGAGCGGCCGAGGTCGTGTCTCGCTCAGCTCTGGGCCCAGCACGGCGTCTGTGCTCGGCAGGCCGTGAGCCGGGGATGCGAGGAGCAGACAGAGCCTGGTGGGGGCTGGGCTGAGCCCCTGCTCCCTGCGTCCCCAGGCAACGTCGCCTGGGTGCTTCACGCCCCAGGCCGTATTCATCCTTCGCCTGTGCCCTCTGGCTTCCCGCGCCCCTGCCGCCCTCCAGCCATGAGCAAGGCACGTAGCCGCTCTGGGCCGCTGCCCTCAGAGTTACCACGGAAGTACTCTTGGCTCAGTGGGCCGCCACCTCAGGAGGCGTGGCGGGGATTCTGTGAGGTATGTGCACTGCCGTCTGCCCCAGCTCGTGTCAGCAGGGCTGCCTCACGTGGCCGCTGTACGCTCCTGCTCTAGAGGAGGAGTCCGGGTGCAGAGGGGTTCAGTGCCATGTCCATAGTCAGCGCTAGAGCAGTTGGTTGGCTCCAGAGCCCACCATTTCCGGCCTAGGACAGACATGTCTCGGGCCCCCTCCTCTCTCCCCTCCGCTTGGCTCTTCCCGGCTTGGCTAGTTTTAGAGGCAGAGCTGCCGCCTCGGCTCTTCTAGGGTAGGAGAAAGGTCTCCCTTCCTGCTTGGCAGAGTGGCCTGTAATTACCCCTCCGCTGGGACGCTGGCCCCTGCTGACCTCACCGGCCTGTCCTGGTGGTTGGCATCTGGACTCCAGGCTGGAATTAGCTCCCGTGGGCAGGGTGGACGGGAAGGCAGGAGTGATAGGTGTAAGAAGGGTGTGGGGCTTCGGGAGGTGTGCAGGTGGGGTCCGAGCTGCGAGGGGACAGAGGCTGGGAGGCCCCTGCAGGGCCCGGTGCCAGGACGGGTGGCTGCTGGGCGTTTGTGCCGAAGACAGGCCTTCAGGGTGGTCCTGAGGTGCGGGTGGGTCACACCAAGGTCACAGTGGGGCCACCCTCCTGAGCAGGCCTGGGCTCAGCTTCCTCTTGGTGGTAGTAGGGGACTTAGGACACTTCTGCTTGAAGAGCTGAAATAGGGGGAAGGAGCTTGATCCCCTCCCCAGCTGAAGCTGAGTGGTAGGTCGTGGGAGATGTCGAGGTTCTAGCCTCGGGGGATGAGCAGAGGGGCAGGGGGTGAGGGTTGCCTGCGGATGTTAGTTTGGAGTGGAGCCTGCATCCTCCCCATCCCCAGGATGGTGGGGAGAGAAGAAGGCTGGTCGTTGAGTGGTTTGAGTCTAGGGCCAGGGCCTGGGCCCTATGGCTGTATGGAGAATGTCTAGGGAGGCCTCAGTCAACCTGCCTGAGCTGAGGCCCTGGGTGGACCTGCCGGGTCCTCAGTTGGAACTCATAGCAAAAGAGCTCTTGCCGGCTGCTGCTTCCACGCTGGCTTCCCCAGAGCTCCCCGCGGGCCCAGCTGTAACACCAGGAGCAGCTGGGCTTGTGCTCCTGTGTGCGCCCATGGGCGCATTGGGGCTGAAGGCATGGGGCGTGCTTGGCCTCCCCCTCTGCTCTCCGCTTCCTACCTGCCCTTACTGCCTGCCGAGCGCTTTCTGTGCAGCGCAGCCCTCCATGCTGTGCTCTGCCATCACAAGGAAACGGAAGCTCGGAGTAGTTAATAGGAATCAAGATGCAAACTTGTGCAGGTCGCTGAGCTGGTGGGAGGCAGCGCTGGGCCAAACTCACACATGTGTCAGTGGAGCCCAGTGAGGAGTGTGACAGAGGAGGGCACGGGACCCAAATGACACTCTCCCTTCCCTCGAGCACTGCCCCAGTCTCTCCTGTCCTCCCCAGGTGGCAGCCAAGGCCGGCATCTACGAGATCCTCAACCAGCTGGGCTTCCCCGAGCTCGAGACCGTGGAGGACCAGCCCTTCTCGAGGCTGCGCTGCCGGTGGCAGGAGCAGAACCGTGGCCCTGAGCTCTCCGCATCAGGGGACTTCCTGTAGGAAGGGGGCTTCCTGTGGGATACGCTGCCCCTGCTTCTGCTATCACCGCCTCCTGCAGGGCCACCTCCCTCCCCACGTAGTCTGGGGGTACCCGATGCTCTTCGGTGGCAGTGGCCCTGAGAAACGACTCCTCGGCTTCCCAGAGACCAGGGTGGGTGGGGATCCCCTTTTTGAAAGAGTTGTTATAGCATAGGTGGCCACTGTGATGTCTCGTGAATGGCTGCTCCTGGAGGGCCTGCAGGAAGGCCCGGTGTGGCATCAGCTCTCCAAGGCACTCACTCCCCAAGGTGCCAAGCCAAACCTCTCACCACTTCCGTCCTCCCCTCTGCCCCGAGCAGTTCTGATGGCCCCTGGCCTAGAGCAGTCCTGGCCAGTGTTGGTTCCTTCTCTCACAGCTCTCCCACATGGCTTCTCCCCTTTTGCTGCCTGGGCGTTGCCCTGGTGGCCCTGGGCTCCCTGGGAGATGGACTTCACTCTGGCTAGATTTGTTACCTTAAAGGCAGTTTTCCGCAGTGTTCTTGCCTCTCATTCCTTGTCTCAACCTCAAGACATGAAGAAAGACAACCACATTCCCTGTGTGTTCAGTGGAGGCCTCTGCCCCTCCTGCCTTTGCCCCCTCCCCTGGGCTGGCAGGACTGTAGAGGTTTCCATGGAGCTGAAAACAAAAGGGAACCCCTCTTGGGGTTGGAGGGGGCAAGAAAGAGCTCCCAGAAGGTGCATGCCACCCTGTGGGAGAGGCCTGCTCCATTTCCCTGGAAGCATGGTGGGGAGGTTTGGGGAAGGACCTCCTCTCTGCTCTGCCTGGCCCCCCAACAGTGGTCTGAGCCCCCACCTGGTGTGGCAGGAGCCGTGGGGACTCCTGGGTGACCCGGAGTGAGCAGTGGGGTGTGTGAGAGTGGGCCAGGGATGGCACGAGGGGGCACTTGGATTGCAGGCCATCCTTGCTGAGCACCCTCGAGTTGCCTTGTGATGGGAGCAGAAGAGGCCAAGGCCTGCCGAGTTGGCAGCTGCTGGGACCAACTGTGTGGATGGTGGGAAGGTTGCTCGGAGACGCAGGCAGGTGTTGAGCTGAGCCTGTGGCGCTCCCTCTGGGGACTGGTCTCCCCCTAAAATGCAGGGGCTGAAGGGTATGGACTCTGTCCCCCTGGCCTGGCTCCTTGGGGCCAGGCAGGCCTCTTTTGGTTGGACACCAGCACTTGGGCAGAAAAACAGATGATGTATCACTCACTGGTCGTGGTATTTTGAAGAGGCAGATGAGGCCAAAGTTGTTCACGTCTACCTAGTATTGGAAAATATATGACCATTTTGGCTGAATTCTTTTGCAAATCTACTGTAAGTCTTTTCACTACCTTTTTAGATTTGTTGTTTTTGGTTTTATTTTTGCATGTAGTAAAAAGTGTTAATTTCTCTGCAGACAAGGTCTAGATGAGGGGTCAGAGATCAGGGCTGAACTGGGAGGGATCCTTTGCGTTCTCATGGTTGGCCCTGACTTTCAGCTGTGCTGGGACTACTGGCTGGTCACATCACCTCTCTGCCTCAGTTTCCCCATCTGTAAAATGGGAGAATAATACTTGCCTACCTACCTCACAGGGGTGTTGTGAGGATTCATTTGTGATTTTTTTTTTTTTAACAGATCTTTTGAGCATTAAAAATGGCTAAAAGTGAAGTGTGTTTGGCTGCCAATGTCTTTAGTGGGGCAGGTATTACAGAACTGGTGCAAGCTGGGGTCCCTGTTCCCTCAGAGTAAGGGTGGGAGGGCAGGGTGAGCCAAGAGCACCTGCCCTTTGTGCACCTGATTCGCAGAGAAGGTGGGTTTTCCTGGACATCATTCTCTTTCCTTCACATCCCCAATCATGTATGACCATCTCGTTCTGGATGCTCAGGGCTGACGTGCTGAGGAGCCTCTCCTTGAAGAAAGTAATGTAACAGGCTAATTCACACTAAAGTGTGAAGGACTGTTATATTTAGGGAAGGACTGTTATATTTAGGGAAATGGAGCAAAATTGAATTTCATGGGCTATGAAGCAGAGTGAAAGCAGGGTGGTCCTCAGCCTCTACTTCCTTTTCTCATCCCTGCAGACTCTTCTTGGTCCCTTTAGGCCCCCAAAGGCTCGAACACATTTGTGTTGAGAAATGGATGTGTAAAGAGGCAGGAGGGAGAATGAGGCAGGCAGAGTGCAGACCCAGTCTTCTCCCTAGGCTCTTCCAGGATTAGGGGGAATCAGAACTCTGGGCTGTGCTTCTGAGGTCAGCTGGAATGAAAGTTTCAAGGTCAGAATGGAATCCAGAGCCCCTACTGCGCTAGGGTTGGTTTTCTCCCCAGCCTGGGTGAAGGGAGACCTCCTGGGTTACTTCCCAGCACCCTGAGTCCAAGGATGCTCTGTGTGGCTTCTGAATGTGAGTGCAGTGGTGTGTACACCCACGTGTGTGTGTGTAAGTGTGAGGGGTGGTTCTGCACTTCTCTGACTGGGATGAAGGGATTATAAAAATATGATCAGTACAAAAATCTGGGATCCTTGATAGAGATGCGGCAGGCTCTTGGGACGACCTGGATTGGGAACTGGAAAACTGCCCAGGGAGCCCCAGAAGCCCTCTGCAGCATCCACGGGGTACACTGCTCTGGTCCCCCCCCAGGAGGACCAGCTGCAAGAGCAGTTGGCATAACCTCCAGCCATTGCAGCTTCAATCCTGTACAGCACTCTCCCCACTCGGGCTCTCCCGGATGATGACCGAGCCCAGCAGGACTCTGAGCCACTAGCTACACTGTTTCTGTCTGTGGCAGCTTTGCCTGGAGCCTCCCCACTGGTCTGGCTGGGCGTTCCTCAGACCCACCCTGCTATGTGGGGCTCTTCCTTGCCCCTCTCTATTCATGGGTGTCAGACCTGCATTGTGGTTCTGTAGGCTCTTCCTGCCTTCTTCTGCTTCCTCCTTCATCCTTCACAGGGGTTTCCACAAATAAACCTCTTGCAAGTCAAATCCCACCCTAGTGTCTGATGCTCTAGGATCTCAGTGACACATCCTCACCCTCATCTTTGTCTCTCTGGGCAGCTGCTTGGTCCTTCTTTCTGGTGAAGGCAGCCTTCTCTGGCACTGCTTAGGGAAGCCACCAGCCCGGTTTCCAACTTAATATGTATAGTTCCAGCCAGAATCAGTTGTCTTTCTCTTTCTTTGCATCGCTCTGCCCTTCCATCTTGAGTGTGGGGCCACTGGGCCTGTGGACTGTGGCCGGAAGGGCAGGAAATGATTGCTCATCTTCCGTATAGATGAGGGTGGGGTGGGGAAGGCAGGACTCAGGCACTCAGTGTGATCTGGGTGGATACCCCCAAATCTGCATGTGGCAGTGCCAACCTCTGATTATTTTCTAAATAAAGGGAATGCCCATTATAAGGGGTTTTCAAGATGTACCTCATTTGTCCTCCAGAAATGTCCTATTTGATGGTCTCAAATAGCAGTTAATGAGCTTAGCATTTCTCCAGCCTGGCCAGCACTGCTATTACATTTTTTTTTTTAACTTTATTTTATTTTGGGGTTTAGCCAGTTAACAGTGTTGTGATAGTTTCACGTGAACATCAAAGAGGCTCAGCCATACATGAATACATGTGTTTTCATTCTCCCCCAAGCTCCCCTCCCATCCAGGTCTATTACATTTTTTTAAAAAGTTCTTGATAGTTTTGTAGCTCAAAATAGAATTTCATACGTGTTTAATTTTATATTTTGTATATTTACTTATTTTTAAAATTGAAGTATCGTTGCTGTACGGTATTATACACTTAAGACATATAGTGATTCATAATTTTTAAAATAAATTTTTACTGAAGTATAGTTGCTTTACAATGTTATATTAGTTTTCATAATTTTTAAAGCTTATACTTCACTTAGAGTTCTTGTAAAATATTGGCTATATTCTCTGTGTTGTACGATATATGTTTGTAGCTTTTTCTATACCTAATAGATTGTACCTCTTACTCTCCTACCCTTGTATTCCCCCTCCTCACTTCCCTCTCCCCACTGGCAACACTTGTTTGTTCTCTATGTCCATGAGTCAGCTTTTGTTTTTTTTGTTATATTCACCGGTTTGTTGTAATTTTTTAGAGTCTACATATAAATGGTATCATACTCTATTTTTCTTTCTTTATCTGATTTATTTCACAAAGCATAATATTCTCTAGGTCCACCTATGTTTCTGCAAATGGCAGAATTTCATTCGTTTTATGGTTGAGTAATATTTCATTGTGTGTGTGTGTGTGTATAAACACACACACACACACACACACACACACGGACTGCATCTTCTCTATCTGGTTGTCTGTTGATGAGCACTTGGATTGCCTCCACATATTGGCTGTTGTTGGAGAAGGCAGTGGTACCCCACTCCAGTACTCTTGCCTGGAAAATCCCATGGACGGAGGAGCCTGGTGGGCTGCAGTCCATGGGGTTGCTAGGAGTCGGACATGACTGAGTGACTTCACTTTCACTTTTCACTTTCCTGCATTGGAGAAGGAAATGGCAACCCACTCCAGTGTTCTTGCCTGGAGAATCCCAGGGACGGGGGAGCCTGGTGGGCTGACGTCTATGGGGTTGCACAGAGTCGGACACGACTGAAGCGACTTAGCAGCAGCAGCAGCATTGGCTGTTGTAAATAGTGCTGCAATGAACGTTGGGGTACATTTGTTTGAATTAGTGTTTTTGTTCTTTTTCTGGACATATATTCAGGGGTGAAATTGCTGGATCATATGGTAGTTCTGTTTTTAGTTTTTTGAGGACCGTCCATACTGTTATCGAAGAGACTGTCTTTTCTCCATTGGATAGTTTTGCCTCCTTTGTTGAAGACTAATTGATCATAAGTGCATGAGCTTATTTCTAGGTTCTCTGTTCTGTTCCACTCATCTGTGTGCCCAGAGAGTATCTGACTCCAAGCCTGCGCTCATTTTAGAGATGGATATTGGTGCCAGCTCTGGGTACTGGAATCCTCTCTGACATTTTCAGTGATAGGAGAGAAACGTCAGTCCTTCTGGAAGCATGCCTTTGCTGGGGCGGGTTGGGAGGGGGATGAAGGAAAGAATGATTTCTTTGAAAACCCTCCCATGAGGTCTTGCGGTTCTCAGACTTGATGCTTTTCAAACCCTGTGTCCTTTCAAGAGGTTCCCCTCAACACCCACAAGAAGGGCTTGTTTCCTATGAGTCACTCTGATAGATTATCTGTGACAGGGGCTTTTGAGTTTCATTTTGTGCCTCCCCTTAGCGTATTTTTTCCCTACCATCTGCCCACCTCACCCATTGACATGCCATACATGACAGAGTGGCCATGCTATCCGAAAGTAATTTTCGTTCTTTCTTTGAACTAAATGAGACCATCTTATGGGCTGAATTAGACACCAATAATTTATGAAAACACCCATTTCTCCATTCCCACCCTAGCATTTGAGGTCACCAGTCTTCTTAATTTTTGCCCATCTGATAAAGGAGAAAACTGTTTTATTTTTATCTTAATATGATTTTCCCAATTACGAATGAGATGGAACATCTTTTTATTCCTTTGTTGGCCATTTGGATTTGCTCTTTTATATGTTTGCTTATTTTTCTATTGGGTTTTTTAAAAAATTAATAGGCGTAAGATATTAACATAATCTGCTTCGTTTGTAGGTAGGTAGATCTATAGCCAGTTCTTTCTCCTAGTTTATCTGGTCTCGTAATTCTTTTGGAGTGTCTTTTGTCAAATTTTTGTATTTTGTGTCAGCAGACCTTCTCTACCCAGGATTATTGATCTATTTTCTGGTTTTCTTTGATCACTTGTACAGTATTGTCCTTTATGTTTCATTCTTTAATTGACCTGGGATAAATGTTTGTGAGTGACATGAGGTACAGAATGTAATTTATTTTTTTTGAAATGGGTATCCAGTCGGCCCACGTTAATTTATTGAGTAGCCAAGATTCTCTACTCCTTGAACTGCAGTCCTTGTCATTTGATGGGTCCATACGATAGACGTGTGGTTGCCCTTGCCTGTAGCATTCATTCATCATCTAGCCACCATTTCTGACTTTCCATTCTAATTAAAAAAAATCTTGACTGGATTTTTAATTTTTTAAATCTTTATTACTCTTTTCTGGCCTTTTACTTTTTCTTGGGTCCATTTTGATAAAATGCCAACATTTCCCCAGAATAACATATGGACATCTGTCAAGAATTTTGAATTTATTAATGTAAAATCATATGTAATATTCTCTTAAATATTTAAAAGCCTCCTGTGGGGCTTCTCCAGTGGCTCAGATGGTAAAGAATCTGCCTGCAATGCAGGTTCAGTCTGGGTTCAGACTGGGTTCAGTCTCTGAGCTGGGAAGATACCCTGGAGAAAGAAATGGCAACCCACTCCAGCATTCTTGACTGGAGATTTCCATGGATGGATGAGCCTGGTGGGCTGTAGTCCATGGGGTCACAAAGAGTCTCATCTGTGATTATCTTCTTTCTCAATTTTAATATTTATGAATATCTTACATATTTTTCTTGGTTACATTTGCAGGTTTTTCTATTGAATTGTTGCTTTCAAATAAGCTATTTTCATTCCTATAAATGTGAACACTGAGAGTTTGTGATCACATAAAGTAATAGAGGTGAATTTTTGCTGCAGTAATGCTGCTTGATTCTGTGAACCTCTTCTGAGTAATATGCCAAAAATCACCTCATGATATCTCTTTAAAACATTAAAATTTTTTTCGTTAGCTGTCAATCAAGGGAGTACACCTATAATTTTTTTAAAAATAATTTTGTTCATTTATTTTTGGTTATGCTGGATCTTCACTGTTGCATGGGCTTTTCTCTAGTTGCGGCGAGCAGGCGCTACTCTAGTTGCACTGTGTGGGCTTCTCATTGCAATGGCCTCTCTTGTTGCAAAGCAGAGGCCATAGAGCTCTTGGCTTCAGTAGTTGAGGCATGGGGGCTCAGAAGTTGCAGCTCCCGGGCTCTAGAGCACGGGCTCAATTGTGGTGGTGCACAGGCTTTGTTGTGCCATGGCAGGTGGGATCTTCTTGGATCAGGGATCGAACCCCTGCCTTCTGCATTGACAGGCGGATCCTTTACCACTGAGCCACCGGGGAAGCCTTCCTGTAATTTTTTTTTTTATAAGCAGAGAATTGGAAAACACCTGAATTGCAAAAGGATCTATTACCTGGATATTGGAGTCATTAACTCTCTCTTTTCTGGAAAATATGCTTTGAAAAGTTTATTAAGATTTGTCAAGTGACTACTAATTATATCTCTCACTCTGAGGTACCCTACCCCCTATGTAAATTAGCATACACAAAATAGGTGAGAAGAATATCGTTCATTTTAAAACTCTTTTACAAATACTCTAATCTTTCTTTTTTCACACTTCCATAAAGTTTTTTAAAAACAACTTTATGGAGGTATAATTGACATACACTAAACCACAAAGTATATAATTTTTTAAGTTGACATATATACACACCTGTGAATGATCCTCAGGTTAATGAAGTCAAGTTAATGAACAATATCCATCATCTCCCAAAGTTTGCTCAGGTCCATTTGTTATTCCTCCATTCCCCCTTCCCCATCCCTCTCACCAGGCACACTTTGATCTGCTTTTTGAAATCATAGATTTGTTTGCCTTTTCCAGGGTTTTATATAAATGGAATCATCAACTGTACTCTTATCTGGCTTCTTTCACTCAGCATGATTATTTTGAAATCATCTATGTTTAATATATGTCAATTGGTCATTCTTTTTACAGCTGCATAGTATTCCATCATATAGCTGTACCTTCAGTTGGTTAATCCAAATTGTTGCTGGGTATTTGGGTCGTTTCCAGTTTTAGCTAGTACACGTAAAGCTATTAGGAACATGTGGAGGTCTTTGTATGGACATATGTCTTCATTTCTCTTGGATAAATACTTAGGGAGAGAATGAATGATGTGGCATATGTATGTTTAACTTTTTAAGAAACTGCCAAACTATTTTCCAGATGGTTTCATCCCCACCAGCAGCACATGGGCGTTCCAGTGCCTCCACGCCCTTGCCAACCTTGGAATTGCCAATCTTTTTCACGTTAGTCATTCTAATAGGTGTGTAATGGGTATGTTTCCTACCACCTCGTGGCTCAGCAGGTAAAGAATCTGCCTGCCATGTGGGAGACCTGGGTTTGATCCCTGGGTTGGGAAGATCCCCTGGAGAAGGGAAAGGCTACCCACTCCAGTATTCTGGCCTGGAGAATTCCATGGACTGTATAGACCATGGGGTCGCAAAGAGTCAGACATGACTGAATGACTTTAACTTCACTTCACTTCACTTCCTACTACCACCCTCCCAGGTCACATTTTTAATTTTTAAGATTTTCGGTTCATTTCTTAGGGGAAGCCTAAAAGCATGCTAAGCCTCATCTCTTCGAAGACATTAGCATGGTATGGTGTGTGTGCTCAGTTGTGTCTGACGCTGTGACCCCATGGACTATAGCCCATCAGGCTCCTCTGACCACGGCATTTTTTTTTCCAGGCAAGAATACTAGAGTGGGTTGCCACTTTTTACTCCAGGGGATCTTCCCAACACAAGGATTGAACCCACATCTCCTGCATTGGCAGGCAGATTCTTGATCACTGTGCCACCTGGGAATCCCCTTGAAGACATTAGTCATTCGTATGTGAAGGCTTATTCCATTAGCTCTGTTTTATTGGATGTTAGTTCTTCTCTTTGTTGAGTTTGGTGTTTGTTTTTCGTGTTGCTGGTTTTCCTTCGTGGTTGCTGAGTTTGGTTGTGCGCTCATCTTTGTCTTGAGATTTGAGGTTATTCTGTTTGTGAGACCTGTGACTCTTTAGCATGTTCCAGATGACTGACTACTGGGCAGGGATGAGTGGTGCTGGTGACAGTGTGTGCTGGTGGCCGTCCTTCCGGACAAGGGTGTATATCAGCCCTGGGCTGCTGCCCCAAGTGCCCCCTCACTGCTACTACCTGACGATACACTACCCTGACCTGACCTGGGCTCCTCAGGGGGCACAAGGAGAGCCAAATTCTCCAGCCACCTCTGCTGGAATGCTCCAACCTATGTCCTGATGGGTGTTCAGGCTTCCTCCTGCCTCCTGGCCTGGCATCTCTGAGCTGAAATCTTCCTCAAAGCTGGTTCCTCCTCTCTCAGAGGCTTTCACCTGCATGACTTGTGGGCTGTCATCTCCCCTGCCCATCCAGTTCCGTCAACCTCTGTCTTTCAGGGACTCCTCACCATTTCTGACCCCTTCTTACTCGAGCACTGGCATAGAATTTAACAAATCAATACTTTAAATGATATTTTGAGGACTGTGGGTTGGGAGGGGGAAATGAGAACATATGCTCAATCATAATTTATGTATTAAAATAACTCACGCTATGTAGCTATTGCCCTGTAACAATTAGGATTCTGGCAACAACCTTGAGATCCGACTGTAAAGGGAGTTTAATGAAAGGACCATTTGCAGAGGTGTGGGCAGGGCTAAGGGAACCAGTGGTGAGGTGCTCAGGAACTAGTCGCAGGGGGAAGCTGTAGCTGTCCCTAGACCTAAGGGGGCAAAGGGACAGCACCATGTTACCTGCCCCTGCCTGCCACAGGGGACTCGCGGCCATCCAACAGAAACTGCGTTGAGGATGGGGTAACCACGGCCAGAGCAGCATCATTGAACGTGGGACTGATGGAGGAGGGGGTAACCACGGCCAGAGCAGCATCATTGAATGTGGGACTGATGGAAGAGGGGCAGATGCTTTG